>NW_025422174.1:10000-2410000 GCF_011764305.1 Mustela putorius furo | reverse complement strand
CCATCTGGCAGTAAGGTTTTCCGAGACCTGTGGTCAAAATCACTTTCTCTAGGTCAGAAGCCTGTTTCCTTTAACCCGATGGTCCTAAAGTGGGGGTCATTTTATTTTCCTCCCCCAACAAGGGGGCCTTTGGCAACATTTGGGGATATTATGATTGCCACGACTAGGAGGATGTTTCTGGAATCCCGTGAGTAGAGGCCAAGGATGTTGCTAAACGTCCTACAGGGCACAGGGCAGCTTCCCATGGCAAGGGGTTATCCAGCTCAAAATGTCAGCAGTGCCAAGATTGAGAAATTCTGGTTTAACCCTTAAGCAATAAGGAGCTACAGAGTGATTCTTAACCAAGAAGGAGAGAGATATTCAACTTTGCGAACTCCAACAGCTGAGTCATTGGTGGCCTGGAGGAAGACAGCCTGAGATCAGGGTAATTCAGGACCTCTTCCCTCTCCCCTGGGACATCAGGGAGGTAAGTAAGTAGGAATCTATCGTTCTTCAGCCAGAAACACTAACCCTCCTGTATCCCAGATAGCAAATCGCACCCATTGCAAAGTGTGCGTGTAATGTCTATCAGGTTCCTGGCAGAAGTTTCTCTTTCCTGAGAAAGTGCATGCTGGCTCAGGACTCACCAGTTATGGGATCTGAGCAAGTTACTTACCCTCTCTGTACCGAATTTCGGATCTGTGAAAAGGACCTAATAACAGCACCTAACTCCCAGAATTTCTGTAATCAGCGTATTAGCCCATAATGGGGTCTGGGACACTGTGCCACACTATTATACAGGTATTAGTTCTCAGCACCATCCTGTCATTAGCACCAGCACCATCATCCCCACCGTTATCATCAACATCATCACCGCCACCTCATTGTCATCAACATCCTCCCCACACGCATCAGCATCACCATCACCACCGTCATCTTCATTATCATCATCACCATCATCTTCATCATACCATCATCACCATCACCATCACCAACATCACCATCACCATCATCACCAACATCACCATCGTCACTATCACCATCACCACCGTCATCTTCATTATCATCATCACCATCATCTTCATCATACCATCATCACCATCACCATCACCAACATCATCACCATCATCACCAACATCACCATCGTCACTATCACCATCACCACCATCATCTTCATTATCATCATCACCATGATCTTCATCATACCATCATCACTATCCTCACCATCACCATCATCACCATCATCATCACTATCACCATCACCATCGTCATCATCACCACCATCATCATTCTTTCTCTAAACCGTCTCCTCTTTATGGAGACTGCCTTACCTGGGGTATGATTGGATGTCATTCTGCCCCAAGGGTGGTAGCAGAAAGGACCAGCTCTCAGCCTCTTTGACACAGTCTCCTGGCTTTGTTCACAGTGCTCAGCTCAGAGTTGTTGGCCATCCCTCTGTCCTCACCTGCCAAAACCAAAGGAGCCACACCAGCTTGGAGGTCTCAGATGGCTCTAACTTTAAAAATAATCCCACTGGATCTGTTCTGTTAAACTACAACCAAACAAAACCAATCCCCCCAATAAAACCAAGCAACAAAAACATAAACAGATGTTCAAGTCTCTCCTATTACATGGAGTCTGGAGGCTGGCCACGGCTGGCATGATTCAGCTGCTCAAAGATGTCAGGGAAGTATTTCTCACCGTACAAGAATTCCAGATACTGGCTGCTGCTGGAGCCCCGTTCTCAGATATCAGGGCTCCCACAATGCAGTTGTCTTGGCCTTCTCTCATGGTCACAAGATGTTCTGTGGTCACAGCAGGAAGACCACTGCTATCAGGAATGCTAACATTTTCCAAGAGGTTCCCCCACCTCTGCCTAGAGTCAACCTAATTCCCCTTCCACTTCCATCTGTGTTCCATTGGCAGAACTGGGTCCCACCCCCAGGACAAAGGAGGCTGAGAAAGCTGGAGAAGGAGCACCATGACTGGCCAAAACAAATCATGATTCACTGCCTCAGGCCAGGTACCTCGCTGCCCCCAGATAAAGTCGGGATTCTGTTGGCAAGGAAGAAGGCGGGAGGTGAGTATCGTGGTTCTACAGCAATTCAAGGTGCTATGGCTGCGTAACAAGCTGTCTCCAAACTTAGTGGCATGTATCTTGTTCAAGAATCTGTAATTTGGCAGGGCTCAGTGGAGACAGCTTGTCTCCGCTCTACTTGGCGACGGGTTAAAACAACAGCAACATTTATTTTTCTGCGTGATTTTGTAATTTTGTTGGAGTTCAGCGAGCTTAGCTCATCTCTGTTCCCCTTGGTGTCAGCTGGGATGACTCTGGAGCTGACCATCGAATGACTCACTCACTCACATCTGGCCCTGGGCTAGAAAGCTCCAAACAGCTGGGGCTCCTTGGGCTTCTCTTTCTCTATGTGGACTCTCCATATGCTCTCTCCAGCACAGCTGGACTTTCCCACATGTCAGCTCAGGGTGTGAGTTGAGAGAAAGGGGTGGGTAGAGAAAAAGGGATGAGGGAGAAAAGAGGGGCAGAAAGGAAGGAGGAAGAGAGTAGGGAGGGAAGGAGGGAGAATGCCAGGTGACACCGTTTCTCTGTGCGAAACCTAACCTTGGAAGTCACTGCATCATTTCTACCAGATCTTATTCCTTAGAAGAGACCCACTGAGGCCAGGTCATAGTGTAGGAGAAGGGAATTAGACCTTTTCTTCTGGTGGGAGGATAAATAACGGGACATGGTTTTTTTTTTTAAAGATTTTATTTATTTATTTGACAGAGAGAGATCACAAGGAGGCAGAGAGGCAGGCAGAGAGAGAGGGGGGGAAGCAGACTCCCTGCTGAGCAGAGAGCCCGACGTGGGACTCGATCCCAGGACCCTGAGATCATGACCTGAGCCGAAGGCAGCAGCTTAACCCACTGAGCCACCCAGGCGCCCTAACTGGACATGTTTTAATGCCACATCTACCTACCAATGACAGAGACCTAAAAATAAAACAGACCATAAAGCATTGTGTTGGAGGGACAGCTGACAAAAAAAAAAAAACACTTTTTTCTCTAAAGATCCTAAAACTTATATCATGCTGCTTTTAGAAGAATCAGAATGGGTTTTGCTCAGGAAGGGAAGCCATTCCTCAATTTAGAGGCAGAGCACCCCTCTTGTCATAACTTCCAACCCTGGGTTCCCATCAGCTTTGCCATCTCCTGACTCCCAAACTTGAGCCCAAATAGCACTTTGCCTGAGGGCTTGTCTCCTGGTTGTAGAAGCCTGTTCTTCTCCCCTTCCTGGTCCTTATCCCACTTCCACCCCCAGCATCTGTGAGCCCCTGGCTGAGAGGAGTATCAATACCCCAGCTCTCTCCCCCTTAGCGAGATGAATTTCCAGTACGTGTCCTACACTGTCTCCCTGAGCTCTGCAGCAGACTTGAGCCTTAGCTGACCACAGAGACTGTCTTCTCAGTGATGGGAATCGGTGATTCCCATACCTCCCTTGATTTTCCTGGGACCACTGACCAGGTAAGCAGCTGGCCTTAGAATCCTAATCTCACAGTCTGCTTCTGGGGAAAACAAACGAAGACAACTAGGTTTAAAACTTGAGAGACAGAACTTGGAGTTTCAGCTTTGATGTGGAAAGAACTTGGAAGGCATCACTGCCATCCACACAGGAGAAAAGCTGAACAAAGTCAAGATTGAGGACTTCTCCCAAACCCTTCAGGGAATGGAGGTACAGGGCATTGGTGCCACCCAGAAGTCTGGGGAGACAAGGTGAACACAGAACTACACAGCTAAGATCAGCTTCCTGGATGCAGAAACCACTACAGCTAATAATTAGTAGGAACACTTAGATGATACTTTTTATGAATTGCAGGAGGTTGAGTGTGAACTAGCTCAAGATTTTACCTCAAAGAGCCTACCACAGTCTCCCAGTGAATATCAGAGCAGAAAAAAAATCCCCTCATATTTGGGGATAGGGAGCCGGAGGAACACAACCCTTCTGAAATGGGCAGAGACCATTCTCCATAACAAAGACCTGCCCCCAGAGGGAGGCTACTGTATCTGAGCAAGGAGTGAAGGAAATTAGGTCAACTCCAACTCCATCAAGCCTTCTTGTCTCTAGCAAGGCAAGAAAAAAAAAAAAGCCTAAGAAGTGCTTCTGAAGGTCACAGACCAGGAACTCAGGCCCACTAGAAAAATGGGATTTACTTATATATTCTAGAAGGTTCTCCTCTCCAAAGATCTCCTGCCACATCAACAGGGCTCCCTTCTAATAACAGTTCAGCAAAACTGGGAGAACTGAAGGACAAAAAGTATATAAAATAAATAAAAGACAATAAATAAATAAAAGACATTTTATTTAAGAAGGAATTCTTGGGAAAACCCAAAGACCACAGAGGGTTAAAAAAAAAAAAAAAAAGAGGAAACCAGAGATAACCAGAGCCTCTGGCATCTACAGCTACTGCAATATCGAACACAGCCCAGCTCCCAGAGAGATTAACATAAAGCCTCACACTGGCAGCCCAATTATCTCCGTTCCTATTATGCAACATATCGTGCCTGGTTTTCAACAAACATTTACAAGATATGCCAGAAGGCAAGAAAAATCATCGTCTGAAAAGATAAAGCAACCATAGGAACCAGATTCAGAAGTGATGCAGATTTGAGACTTAATCAGACAGGAAAGGAATTCAAAGTAACTACAGATTAATATGTTAAAGGACCTCACGGAAAAAAGTAGATAACATGCAAGAAGAGAAACTGACACCCTAAGAAAGAATCAGAAAGGAATGGTGGGAATAAAACACACTATAACAGATATACTAACACTCTTGGTGGCCCCGTGCCTTGACTGCGACATAGCCGGTAAGCTTGAGGGTATGACAGTAGAAATGTCCAGAGCTGATATGTAGAGAAAAAAAAGAATGAAGCCAAGCAAGGTAAACATCAAAGCATCTGTATCCAGACGTATCATATTCAAACTGCAGAAAACCAAAGGCAAAGAAAAAAACCTTCAAAGGAGCAAGTAAGGGGGAAAAAATCCTTATCTATGAAGAAACAGACTTCTTGTCAAAACCAGGCAAGCAAGAAGAGAGCAGAGTGAAAATTTTAAGTATATTGAAGGAAAAAACCACCAACCTGGAATTCAGCATCCAGTGGAATTACCCTTCAAAAGTGAAGGAGAAGTAAAGACTTTCTCAAACAAACAAAAATCAAGGAAATTTGTTGCCAATAGATGGACCTTCCAAAAAATGTTCAAAGAAGTTCTTGGGAGAGAAAGAAAATATTGTCAGACCCTCAGATCTACATAAAGAAGAGTGTCAGGGAAGAAATAAACTAAGAAAAATTAAAAATTAGACTGTAAAAGAATCTTAATTGACCTAATAGATAACTATTGAGAGTAGTAATAGTACCGGGTGATGATAACACATGGATACGTGAAATGAATGACATCAGTGTTCTCCGGGATGGAGGAAGGAGTCGACAAAACGTTGTTATAAGTTACCTGCACTGCTTGCAACACAGTATAACATTGTTGGAAAGTGAGTTTAGATTAAGTTGTAAATATTTACTGCAAATGTTATGACAACCAATAAACTTTTTAAAAAGGAAGATATACGGACGCCTGGGTGGCTCCATCAGTTAAGCCGCTACCGTCTGCTCAGGTCATGATCCCACGGTCCTGGGATCGGGCTCCTTGCTCAGCAGGGACCCTGCTTCTCTCTCTGCCTGTGCCTGCCACTCTGCCTGCTCGTGTGCTCTCTCTCTCTCTCTCTCTGATAAATAAATACATAAATAGGGGCGCCTGGGTGGCTCAGTGGGTTAAGCCGCTGCCTTCGGCTCAGGTCATGATCTCAGGGTCCTGGGATCGAGTCCCGCAGCGGGCTGTCTGCTCGGCAGGGAGCCTGCTTCCTCCTCTCTCTCTCTGCCTGCCTCTCTGCCTACTTGTGATCTCCCTCTGTCAAATAAATAAATAAAATCTTTAAAAAAAAATAAAAATAAATAAATTAAAAAAAAAAAAAAGATGTTCAGTGAAGACCAGAGAATGCAAAAAAGAGAATGTTTTTTAAGGAAAAAAAAATACATGCATTTTTTTTTTCAGTTACTAATATGGTCACTAGCAGCCCAATTGACAATCCCTTCAAATGTGAATAGTCTGAATACATCAACTAAAATACAGAGACCATCAGAGTGGATTAAAAAACAAGACCCAATGGCATGCTGTCTACAAGAAACCCATTTCAAATGTATACATGCACTTAGATGGAAACCAATGGGATAAAGAAAGATATACCATGCTAACATTCATCAGAAGAAAGCTGTTGCCATATTGACCTCAGACAAAGCAGACTTCAGAACAAGGAATATCAGCAGGGATAAAAGAAGATACTATGACGAAAGAAAAAGAAAAAAAGAGGATATTATGGGGCGCCTGGGTGGCTCAGTGGGTTAAAGGCTCTGCCTTCAGCTCAGGTCATGATCCCGGAGTCCTGGGATCGAGTCCTGCATCAGGCTCTCTGCTCAGCAGGGAGGCTGCTTCCTCCTCCCTCTCTCTGCCTGCCTCTCTGCCTGCTTGTGATCTCTGTCAAATAAATAAAATATTTTTAAAAAGAGGATATTATATAATGATAAGAGTCTGTTCTCCAAGACACAGAACAATCCTGAACGTTACGCATCTAACAACTGAGGGTCAAAATACATAAGGCAAAAACTGATAAATCTGCAAGGAGAAATGGACAAATTCACTATGGTCTGGGTAATAATATATTGGGTAATACTAATAACACTGGATGTTGGAGACTTCATTACCTCCTCAGTAGCTGATGGGTCCAGGAAGCAAAAATCCACAAGCATACGGCTAAAACAAACAGCACGATCAATCAACGGCATCTAATTGACATTCACAGAATACTTCACATGGAACATTCACCAAGACAGACTACATTCTGGACCATAAAACGAACTTCAACAAATTAAAAAAAAAATTAGAAATCTTATAAAGTATACTCTTAGTGTACAATACAAATACACTAGAAATCAAAAATAGGAAGAGATCAGGGCACGTGGGTGGCTCAGTTGGTTAAGTGTCTGACTCTGAATTTGGGCTTAGGTCATGATCCCAAAGTTGTGAGATTGAGTACCTTGTTGGGCTCCATACTAGGCATAGAGCCTGCTTAGGATTCATTCTCTCTCTCTCTCTCTCTCTCATATGTGCACATACGCTCACGCGCTTGCCCTGCCCCTCCCCCTCTTAAGAAAATAGAGAGCTGGAAAATCCCAAAATATTTGGAGAATAAAAAGCACACTTCTAAATAGCACATAGACTAGAGAAGAAATCATAGGGGAAATTTAAAAAGTATTTTTAAATAAACAAAATAAAAACATAACTTACCAAAATTTGTGAGGTGTGGCAAAGGAAGTTCTCAGAGAAAAATCAATAGCATTGAATGCAGATATTAGAAATGAAGAAAACTCTAAAATCAGTAACCTAAGAGGGGCAAAGAAACCTATAAAAAGATGCTCAACAGGGACACCTGGGTGGCTCAGTTGGTTAAGCCACTGCCTTCGGCTCAGGTCATGATCCCGGCGTCCTGGGATAGAGTCCCACATCGGGCTCCTTGCTCAGCAGGAGCCTGCTTCTCCATCTGCCTCTGCCTGCCACTCTGTCTGCCTGTGCTCACTCTGACAAATAAATAAATAAAATCTTAAAAAAAAAAAAAAAGATGCTCGACATAGTATGTCCTTTAGGGAACTGCAAATTAAAATAACGATGATAGGGGCGCCTGGGTGGCTCAGTGGGTTAAAGCCGCTGCCTTCGGCTCAGGTCATGATCTCAGGGTCCTGGGATCGAGCCCCGCATCGGGCTCTCGGCTCAGCAGGGAGCCTACTTCCCCCCTCTCTCTCTGCCTCCTTGTGATCTCTGTCTGTCAAATAAATAAATAAAATCTTTAAAAAAAAAAAATAAATAAATAAAATAAAATAACGATGATATGTATCATTACACATCTACCAGGCAGCTAAAAAATACTGACACCACCAAGTGCTGGCAAGAACGCCTACGAGCAGAACTCTCACGGGTTGCTGGTGGGCAAGGGTATAGACTGTGGAAGAGCATCTGAAAGTTTCTCACAAAAGGAAGTGTTCTCTGACCATACGACCCAGCAACTGCGTTCCTCAGTAGTTACTCAGAGGAGGTGGAAACATCCTCATGCAAAACTGGCACAGAAGTGCTCACAGCAGCCTTATACCTAATTGCCCCGGACTGAAAGCCATCGAGGGGTCCTATAACAGATGAACACATAAACGGTGGTAGAGTCAGAGGACGGAAAAAAGAAAATAAAAGAGCTCTCAACCACAAAGAGACACGGAGGAATCCTAATGTCACATTGCTGAGTGAAAGAAACCAGCCTTAAGAGACTATACGTGGGCTGCGTCCACCTGTATAACATTCTGAAAATGGGCACAGGAAACAGATCTGTGGCTTCCAGGGTCCACATTGCTCTATGGGTGGATACAAGTCATTTTGCATTTTGTGTGCTCCCTTTCACTCTCATTTATTTTGAGACAGAGAGAGTATGTGCAAGTGAGGAGGTAGGGGGAGAGGCAAGAGAGAGAGAGAGAGAATCTCAAGCAGACTCCGTGCCCAGTGCAGAGCCCAATGCAGGGCGTGATCTCCCGTCCCTAAGATCATGACCTGAGCCAAAATCAAGAGCCAGACTCTTCCCTGACTGAGCCACCGAGGCACCTCTGGCTTACTTTCCACCACCACCCCCACTGGCTTACTTTATTCTAAAAATACAGTATATAGGGGAGCCTGGGTGGCTCAGTTGGTTAAGTGACTGCCTGTGGCTTAGGTCATGATCCCAGGGTCCTGGGATTGAGCCCCACATCGAGCTCCTTGCTCAGTGGGGAGCTTGCTTCTCCCTTTCCCTCTGCTGCTCTGCCTGCTTGTGCTCTCTTGCTCTCTCTCTGTCAAGTAAATAAAAATCTTAAAAAAAAAAAAAAATCAGGGCACCTGGGTGGCTCAGTGGGTTAAGCCTCTGCCTTCAGCTCAGGTCATGATCCCAGGGTCCTGGGATACAGCTCTGCATCGGGCTCTCTGCTCAGCAGGGAGCCTGCTTCCCCCTCTCTCTCTGCCTGCCTCTCTGCCTACTTGTGATCTCTGTCTGTCAAATAAATAAATAAAATCTTTAAAAATAATAATAATAATTAAAAATACAGTATATAATACATATAATATGCAAAATATTTAATCAACTGTTTCTGTTGTCAGTAAAGCTTCCTGTCAACAGGAGGCTATTAGTTAGGTATTTGGGGAGTCAAAAGTTACATGTGGATTTTCCACTGCCCAGGAGTCGGCGCCCCTGACCCCTCCCCACCCATGCTGTTCAAAGGTCAGTGGTGTATGAATTTGAGTCCCTGCGTGTGGGTGTGAATGCGTGCGGTGGTGTGACTGTGCCTCAGCGCGAACACGTGGAGAGTGTGGATGAGTGTAAGTCAATACGGGTGAGTGAGTGTGCATGGGTGAGTATGAAGGGCTGCAGGGGTGAGTGTGGGGGAAGGTGTGAGTCCATGACTGTGAATGTGTTTGGGGAATGTGAGCAAGTGGTTGTAAGGATGGGCGTGAAGGTGCGTGCAAGCTTTTCTAGGCAGGATCGAACCTGCGTCCACGAAGGCGATGTCTACAGCTGCCCCCGCTGCTCTTTGTGGAATCCATGTGGAATGCAGAATCCCCATCGGACCTGCTGGAATTCGCGGCTTGTCTGGCCAAGCCGCATGTCCTTGCTGAGGGCTCTCCGCTTGTCTGCCTGGACTGCCCCCCTCGGGGTTCATTATACCCAACTGCTTGCGTTTCTCACTTGTCAGACCCCCAGGGCTGGGAGAGCGGGAGATGGGTCTCTATTTCTTACTCTCCCCCAGCCGCCAGCTCAGGGCCTGACTCATCCAGACATCGGTATGTAGATGCTGAATAATTGTGGTTTTTCTTGCCTCCAGGCTCACCCCACTCCATCTGCCTGAATGAATGCCTTTCCCTTTTCTCCCTCTCTCTGCCACACTGATCTATGGAGGGACCATCAGAGGCCACCTCCTCCAGGAAGCCATCCTTGACTTCCTGTTGACTGTCTATTGTCACATACTCGAGTTATAAGGTCTCAGAGAGCAAGGATCATGCTTATTTCCTATCTTCCTGTGTCTTCAGCACAGGGTTAGGCAGCAGGGCCGAGAAAGAATGAATGCATGAAGAATAATGAAAGAGCACGGAAATACCGTGTCTCCTCCTCCAGGAAGCCAACCCTTACTCCCTGCTTCCCTGGCTCACCCCCCCCCCCCGCCCCGGGCTCCAACCACAGCAACCCCATTGGGCTGTCCATGGCTCTGAGAAGTTCGTTTCTACTCTAAGACCAGGAGATCTTTGAGGCTGAGATGTGGTCAAGTTATCCTCCGGGTCCCCAGCAATACACAGCCTGAGTCTGCCCATCTCTTACCGCACCGCCTCCCACTGTCCCCTCCTCAAGGCTCTCCAGCCAGGCTAGCCTCCAGACAATTCCTCCAACATGCCATCCCAGGGCCTTTGCACGCTCTGTTTTCGGTCCCTAGTCTCCCCCCCATATTCTCTTCAGGTTCAGTTCAGATATCTCATCAGGGACACCTCTCAACCACCAGCTCCACCAGCTCTGGCCTTACACCTCCCTTTCCCTTTAACTTTTCTCTTGGGACCTGTTCTTACCTGAAATACTTTATTCTTCAGTGTTTTTCCCCACCGTCTGGTTCCCCATGGGCTCTTGTGGTGTGTCCAGTGGTTAGTGGTCTGTGGTGCCTAGGCTCAAATCCTACACCTGCCGAGTGACTCTCAGCACGCTGCCCCTCTGTGCCTCAGTTTCCCCATCTGTAAAATGAGCGATGGCAACACAGCTCCTGCGCAAGGCAGTCGTGCCTTAGTCGTGCAGAGCCTCGCAGCAGAGCTGACCGGGTTGTACTGGCTGATAGAAGGCGTCTCCGCTCTCTGAATTCTTGGGGCGCCCGGCACACGGAGGCGCTCAGTAAACACTGCACGGAAAAACACCCGCGGGCACTTCCCAGAAGCCCGAAGCCGGCTGTCGGGCAGGGGTGAAGGAAGCGAGCTGGCCCTTCCCCACCCCAGCCCTGCGCGCTCCCGGCCCCGGAGGCACCGGCCCTCCGCGAAGCGCGGCTGGGGGGCCGCCCGCAGGAGCGGGGACTTCGGTCGGCGAGTCAGGGGTCAGCACCGCGGACTCCTCCGCGGGGGCGGCCGTGCGCCCAGGGGGGGCCGGGGCTGCCCGCTGCGAGGTCCCAGGCCGGCCTCAGAGGGCGCGGGGCGCGGGGCTGATGGCCGCGGGCCGCAGGGCGTGGGGGCGGGCCACTGGGCGGCGCGGGGCGTGGCCTGCGGCGGGCGGGGCGGGGCGGCGTGGTGAGGGGCGGGGCCTGAGGCGGGGCGGGGCGGGGCGGCGTGGTGAGGGGCGGGGCGGGGCTGGGCGGCGAGGGGCGGGGCGCAGGAAACCGGGGCGGGCGGGCGGGCGCGCTCAGGAAAGCCCCGCGCGGCGCGGGCAGGACGGGCGATCCGGGGGTCCCCCACTTCCAGCTCGGGCGCCGGCGCGGCGAATGGACCCGGGGCGCGCAGGTAGGACGCGGGGCCCGCGCGCGGGGCGGAAGCGGGCGATCGGCCCGGGGAGGGGCGCGACCGCCGGCGCGGCCCGGGGCGGCGGGGACCCCCGGAGCCGCCCCGACCGCATCGGGGTGGGGGGGTCTTCCCGGAGCCCGCCCCTCCGGCGTCTCGAGCGGCGCCCGGATCGACCCGGGTCGCCCGGGGGCAGCGGGCGCGTGGACCCGAGGACCCCCGGCGCGCCCCCTCGGGTTCGTGCTGACCCGGAGACGCCAGCGGAGACGGCCCCTTCGGGGACTTGGGGACGTCGTGAGCGTGGGGTCAGGCGGGACTTGAGCCACGCAGCCCCCTGGTCGCGGAGATCACCCCCTAACCCCGAGCGCAGGAAGTGGGTGAGGATCGGGTGGGGGCGGGGGAGTTCCGAACACTGAACTGGGTGACCGGGTCGAGGCGTCTGGGGAAACCGCGTCCTGTCGACCCTTTCTCTCCTTATTTGAATGTTGGATGGACCCCGTTATAATAGAGATCAGATACCGGACTAATTTTGTACAGGTTCCGTCTGGATCTTTGGAAATATTCGGAGTTAAATCGCAGAACAGCCGTTTTGGTGGGTACGGTGTGTGAGTCAGTCTGTTTTTCAGATGGGGACACTGAGGCCCCCCGGGCGGTTTGAATCGTTTGCCCGAGATGACTCCTGACTGCAAAGTGTGCAGCAGAGTTCGGCCCCCGGTGGTCGGGTGCCAGAGCCTGCTGTCTTCCACCTGCCCGTGATACTTGTCAAACTATCCCATAAACAAATTATCCAGGGGATTTTATTAAAAGGCAGATTCCCAGGCTGCCTTCAGTGAGATTCAGATTCAGTAAACCTGGGCGTCTGGATTTTAAAGCGCGCGCACACACACACGCACAATCTAGATTTAGATCAGGCAAGACTGACGACCTGGCAAACTCCGGGTCCCTGCTGCTGGGATTTGTTGATGACTCTCCAGCCAGCACTGATCCTCCTGAAGGCCTAGCGTCTCCTCTGTTCTCCCCCAGCCCTCTCTGAGGTTCCTCCCTAAGAGTGTCCTCTTTTAGAAATGTGGGCATCGGCTGGGACATCAGTGCCTTTACTAAAATCCTAAAGTCCGATGGGGAGACTGAGGGTGTATACCTCTCTCCCCCACAGTCAGGGGACATTCAGGGTCCTGCAGAGTCCCCCTGAGTGCCGTTCATCTGCCCTGTGGCTACAGGTGAGGATGCTGAGGTATGTGGCATGGGAGGCAACCTGTCCTAGCCATCCACTCATTTATTAGCACCTACTGGGCTCCTGCTGGGCATGGCTCCAGTGGTGCTGGGGAGTGGGGGGGAAGCCACGCATGGATGGGAAGGAGGGTGTGCCCACATCGTGGAAGGCCTTGAGTGCCATGCTGAGAAGCGTGGCCCGGTGCACTTCACCTTTGCCTGAGCCCCAGACAACGACAGTGCAGATTTCCAGGCCCCACCCAGGACCTCCAGACCCCAATCTGGAAGGGAGGCCATGGGAACGGAGCAAGGAGGGAAGCCGGCTAGTGAGTCAGTCACCCTGGTTACCACGTACCCAGTTACCAGCAGGTCTGGGATGACCTGAGGACTTCCAGATTCTGAGCAGTGACTCACTTAATTGATGTGCTTTCTACAGCACGATCCCCGGGGGTGCAGAAAGGTCAAGCTAGGGTAGGGAGGTGGTCCCCTAAGGCAGTCCGTTTCCTGCTGCTCTGATTTAGAAATGAAGCCGAAATGCACCATCAGAGGAGGAGAGAGTCTGTCCAGGACCCCCCCCCCCAAAATCCCCACCCCTCTACCCCACAGGATGGAGGAGGGAGCTTGGGTTCAAGTGACTCACTGCCCTCAGCTGCCTTTGATGGTACCTGGGAGCGGGGCAGGGGCAGAAGCCCCCCCACACTAGGTGCTTCTCATTTTTCAAGTTGGACTTTCGTGAAGGTTGAGGACATGTTTTTTAAGATACTTGACGTGATTTCCCTCGCATAGTACATCACAACAAATGTTCATGACTCTTTTTGCCCATTAAGAAGCACAGTGTGGAGGTTTGCCCATTAAGAAGCACAGTGTGGAGGTTAAGAGCCAGGGCTCTGGAGCCAGATTGCCGAGGTTCAGATGCTGGTTTTACAGTTGACTAATTTCTCAGGACCTCGGTCTTCCCATTTATGAAAGGGTAGTGATGACTTTTTACCACCGTAGTGATGATTCAATGTACGGATAACGGTCAGGTGTCCAGACAGTGCCTGGCACAGGATGAGCACAATGTGTTTGTTAAGTGAATAAATGAACCTCACTGGATGGGATTTGATCTACCCATTTTGCCAGGGATGCGTGCAGTGGCCTTAGCCGAGGCCGTATATTTGGAAGGGACAGGGAGGGATTTGAATCTGCTTTTCTTCCCAGCCTGCGTTCCTTCCCACTGCGCCACTTTGCTCACTTTAGCCCGGGGGGGACAGCTTTCTGAGCATTTCCCGTGGTCATTTCTGACCTGAATTCCCTTGGCTAGGCTAGAAGAGAGGCCAGTGGCTGGCCTGCATGTCGTATGAACTTGCCCTTGCAGGAGTGTGGACCAGAAGCCCAGCGGAGACTGAAGGGTCTTGCGGTAGCCAGGGTGTCCTGCACCAAACAGGCTGTGTCCCTGATGTGTGACTTCCAGGAAGTCACTCCTTCTCAGAGCCCAAGGCAGAGGGGAGAGTACAGGCTTGCAGACTGGGCTGGAGGTGGGCGTAGGGGTGCTGGGTTCAAATTTAGACCTTGCTGTTTCCTATCTATGGGATCTCGAGCAAGGTGCTGAACCTCTCTAAGCCTCAGCTTGCCTGTCACTAAAATGGGTATTGGAGGGGTGTTCATGAGATAGTTTCCATAGACACCTTGCCCACGGCTCAGTGATTACTGTTTCTCTTCTTAGGACAGTCACTTCTCCATACCCAGCCCCTAGCTTGCTCATTTATTTCTTTGAATATTTATCAGTATTTCCGGGAGCTCCCGATAGAGCAGTGGACAAAGTCTCTGCTGTCTCAGAATTTCAGTTCCAGTTAAGAAGACAGGCAAAACACAAGCAAACTGATATAGACAGCTCTACCTGCCCCACGTCTTATTTCTAATGCTGAAGTCTGCAGGCTCTGGAAACTGAAAGTTTTTCCATGACCCCATGGGAAGCGAGACCTGAGGTGAACTAATCAGGAGGCACTTTAATGTGTTTGTTTATGCTTCCCTGATACGAATGCTTGTGTGTCTCACTGCCGAGGAGTGAATGTGAGCGATCCGGGGAGTGCTGGACCCCTGGTGGGGAGGCAGGGTGCTGAGGTCGGGTGGGATTTTATACCAGGTGACCTTTCTGAAATCTGAGTTACCGTGAATTCTGAGACATGCTTGGTCAGCCCGGACTTCACACAGGAGAACAGGGAATATCCCATCAGGCGCACAAGTAAAGCAGGGCGAGTGTGGACGCCAGGGCAGCCTCTGTGAGGAGGGACATTGAGGAAGTTGCAGGGGGCAGAGGCTGGGGAAGACCGGGCCAGGTGGAGGGACCCCCAGGGAAGGTCTTATCCATCCCAGCAACCCCACTTCCCGGCTTGCGGCTTGTCCCTGGCTCTGGGTGCACAGATCTGTCTAAACATGCATGCCTTTCCCTTCCCAACAAGTGACCAGGCCTCTGAGAGTTCACGTTTGGCTCCGACTGACTCATTCTCACCCTAGGGGTGTCAAGTTTGCTTTAGAGAGCCCCCCGCTTCGCTCAAACAGGCCTGGGCGCCGACTCACTGGAGAGGATCACCAGCTGGGCTGGCATCTGAGTCCCCCCTCGCCGCCACAGGGAGAGAGGGAGGAAGTAGGTCCCTGTGAGGAGAAGAGAGCTTGGCCCCCTGGGTTTGGTGGAACATTTCCTAAAAGGGAAGGACTGTCCTTCTGAGCAGCAGATTTATAAAGGGATGGACCGCACACCAAAAAGTAACGGGTACACACATGCCTTGAGTGTTAGCACCAGGCTTACACTCCCTCAGCAAACATGTTAGGGAAAGGGGACACAACAGTGACACAGAAGCAAGAGCCCTTGTGGAGCTGACATTCATTCTAGGGAGGGAGGTGACTTTTGAACTAAGACCCGAGGTAAAAAACAAAAACAAACAAACAAACGTGGACATCCAGGGAAATAAGAGAGTGATTCCTGCAGAGGGGACAGCAGGTGCAAAGGCCCCGAGGTGGAACCAAGCTTGGTATGTCTGACCCCCGAGAAAACTGCTGTGGTTGGAAGGAATTGAGCAAGACTGAGAGGGGAAGTAACACAGATCGGGGGTCGGGGAGGTACAACAGAAACGAGACACCTGCAGGTACCTCATTCACCTTGTGAAAGGAGCTGGCAGAGTAGGGGCAGCTCTCATCCAGACTTTACAGATGAAGCAATGGGCACAGAGTCGTTGAGTGACTTGGCCAGGGCCACACAGGTGGCAGAGCACAGCTGTGAAGCCAGCAGCTCCAGCATCCTCCGTCCTCACCACGGTGTTTCAACACATCATGTGGTCGGATCCGGATCAGGATGGTGTTTCCAAGGAAATCCTTGTACTTATCATTTTACCAACGAGAGCCTTCCTGGCCCCAAACAGTGAGGACACGCCAAAGCACAGGGTGGGGGGCGGTGTGCAGAAGAGGATGGGTGGGTAGGTGAGCAGGTGCCTCCCCATTGCCCCGAGGAGGAAACTGAGGCTCAGGGTGGGGGCTGATCTGGGTGACACAACGCCGAAGGGGCAGAGTCTGGGCTCAACCCTGAGGCTGCTGACCCGGGAGCCTGTGCCTTTAACTGCTGTTCTGAGCCTTCCAGCCCAAGGAGTAGCTTCTCGAAGAAACTACCTTTCTTGGTCAGAAGTGAGGGAGCAGAGACCAGCAGCCATTTTGGAGAACTGGGGTGGCCCCAAGGTTTTCCTATGCCAGGAGACTGTTCTGCCTTTTCAAAAGAGGAAACACAACTTCTGTGGAGAGGAGAGACACCAGATCTGTGGACAGGCAGCCCTCCAAGCCCGTGGAGCCGCAGCCTCTTAACAATCTTGCCTCTGGAGGTGGAGTGTACGCCTTCAAGAAGCCACATTTTCACAGCTGGACAGCTCTAACTGGGAGAAAAATCTTCCCTGAGATTTAGCCAAATTAACTTTCCAGTAGCGTTCACGTTCTGGCTCTGGTTCTACCCTTTGGAAGTAGTAACCAGCGCCCTCCAACCTGAGCCCAGTTTTTCTCTTATTCGAAATTCAGAGTACTGGTTCTTCCATTCTTCCTGACTCAGGGAATTGTAAAGAATTCAGTCTGGCTTCAGACATGATCCAGTTGCTCAAAGTCAACCCCCTTGCCTCCCACCAAAGCCTGCCCAGTCACCGGGGGAGGGAGACTATCACCTCCTTGGATTTGGAGCCTATACCTCTCTTGATACAACCTGAAATCATACTTCTGAGTGGTTACATCCCCCTTGGAGTTCACATTGGACTTTCCAGCTAAAACCTCCTCTTCTACGTTGCTGTCCATCAAAATTTCTTCCATTCTGAAACTCCTTATCTGAGGCTAACACTTGTTTTCAGGCTTTCTTGTTTTCTAGTAAATCTGCTTCACTCTAAGTGGCTGTGTTTTTTCCTCCAAGTACTCCTTTGGCTTCATTCCACAGGTCTTTCTTACACAATGTCGTTCATTGCTAAAATAATTTTCAATTTCCCTTTTGGTTGCAAATGTTACGCACTTCAAACTTTTTTTTTTTAAGGTGCATGGCTTTTTTTAAAGTTACCTTTGTATTGTTGGAGTCTAAGTTTATTGCATAGTGGTCAGTATTTATGACTTGTGTGAGATCAGTGATGACTTGTTGAGATCAGTAATGGAGAATTCGTTGAGGTCCTTGTAAGATTCCTCTGGTCAGTTTTTCTGTATGTTCTTCATGTATTTGAACGGATGTATATTTTCTGGTGGGTGTAAAGTTTTAGAAATCTAGGAGCTCAAGCTTGATCATGACATCATTCATATTTTCTGTTTTTGTGTCTGTTTTTGTTTTTTCTTTATTTTCAAACCCATATTGTTTGGCGCATAGAAATAGAATATATGAGTAGAAGGAGGTTTCGGGATTTTTATACCTTCTTGGTGAATTGTTGCTCTTATCATAAAACACCCACCTTTCTCTCTTTTATACTTTGTTGCCTTGAATTCCACTTTATTCGGTATTAATATTCCTATACCTGTTCTCTTTATATGCATTTTCGTGACTTTTCTTTGACCTTAGTCTTGGAGCCACATAAATTAAAAACAAAAAACAACGTACATCTCAGTCTCCATTTGGCAACCCACTTGCTCTGGAATCTGCGGCAAGTCCTTTGGCCTGTTTGGGTCTTACTTTCCTCATCCCTAAAATGGGGCTGTGACTCACTTTGCCTCTCTCTCCAGTTCCTGTGAAAATAGCGACAGTCGTGGATATGAAAAGTGCTACCAACATCCCTGTGCGTGGGTTAGTCACTGGGTGTGAACATGGGCTGACGTTCCAGGCAGGGAGGGTGGGGGAGGACCTGGAGGGCAGGGACCCCTCCCCGAGGGTGAAGATCAATTCCACTGCGGCTGCCCCTGGCTGGCTGCCTCCTCTGTTCCCACAGACGATGAGTAAGACACGGTCTCTGGCCTGGAGCAGCTTCCAGTCCCGAAAAGGAGAGAAAGAAGACACAGCTCAGTACTGCTGAGACTGGCAGGGATGCTGGGACAGAGGGACAGTCAGGGAAGGGCTGAGGGAAGAGCAGGGTTTGAGCAGTCGGGTCCCTGGGGGTGGCACAGGAGGTGCACATCGAGGGGGGAGTCTGTGGCACATTTGGGGACCGGTGGAGCCGGGCTGGGAGAGCGCAGCATTGGCAGGCGGGCCTCCCCCCCTACGAAGGAGGAAGGCGTGGGGCTTGCAGAATGTTGACTCTCCTCCCTTGCCCCCGTGATGCTGCTCGGCCACAAAGAACAGGCGATTTGGGGAGGGGGGTGTGGTTCTCCAGCTCCACTCCGTTCTCATCACCCTGACAACCACATCCCGTAATGAACAAGAGCTAACAGGGACAGAGGGCAGGGGACCTCTGAAAGGGCAGCCTTTTGCCTTTGTAGGGGCTGGTGCCCAGGGAGGCTGTGGGGTCTCCCCCTGTGGCTGCTTGTGCGTCTTGGTGGCGGTGTCCTGGGACACCCTCGCCCCCGACCCTGGAGGACGTCAGCTGGTGGTTGGAAGCCAAAGTGGGACTACAGATTTGCGGTGTGGGTTTTGAAACAGGAACTGCTTTCCAGATTTTAAAAACTTAGGAAAAGGGGCATGGAAATCTGGATTTCAAGCTTCGTTTCAAGATGTCAAGAGACCTAGCAATGCCCAGGCCTTCACGGAGGTGACAAAAAGCAGCTTTGTGGGAGTGACAGTTGCCCTGCAGGACTGGCCCTGGGCCCACCGCGCTGGCATGTGTCATGTCATATGGGTCTGTCCGTCATGGGTCTGAGCGCCCGTGGATCCTTGGGTCGATTCTGGGTGGGGGGTATGGCTGTGAGCCGCGAGAGCAGAGGCAGGTGAGTGGAGAGCCGGTGGCCCCAGAAAAGACCGTGGGGGGCTGGAATTGCTATCTGGAGAGGACTGCTGGGTCTGGGGGTGGGGGGGTGCTGGCCGCCCCGAGCCCAGAGGGCGTGGTCTCTCTCCTCTTTCCCTTCCCCTGCCTCTGTGCAGACAGGTGCACAGCTTCGTGCCTTTTCCCTCGGTATGCAGAAATGTGCACAACGCCGCCTAGAACCAGAGCTTGGCCAGCCCCAGAAGCTTCCCTCCTGCCCCCCAAACCAGGGACAGTTCCTGACTTATGACCCCAAGATCAGTTTGTCTCCTTTGGAACTTCTTGTCAGTGGAGTCGATCTGCCCTTTGGCGCCCAGCTTCCTCTTCCGTATGCCCCGTGAGACCTGATGTGGCCACTGTCGGGGACTCAGGGTCTCAGAGCCTGTAGGTGGTGCTTGGAGATGAGCTTTTGGTCCCTGCTCCGTCCCCGCTGTCACAGGGCCTCTTCCGCCCCGTCTCCTTGTGTCCTTGCGGCAAGTGGTTCTGCCCTCACTTCATAGATGAGGAGACAGAGGCCCTGAGAGGAACCCCAGCTTGCCAAGGCCTGTCAGACAATCAGGGCAAGGCCTGGCCACTCAGGCCCAGAGTTAGGCTTCTGTGTCTCCCAGGCACCGGGGTCCCTGCCTGAGTGGCTCCACCTGTCCGTGTGTCCCTGACTGTGTCAGGAATAATAGCGGGGGGCAGGGTGGGGGGGGGGACAGTGGGAAGAGCTCCGGGGAGAGACTCCTCCCCTGAGTGCCCGTCTGCAGACAGAAAGTGAACAGACAGCTCTTCCCTGTGTGGACCTGATTGGCCCGGCTCTGGGTTCGCCCAGGGGGCAAAGTCCTGGTTGTTGTTGAGACAAGTTCAGGGGTGAGGGCTGGGCACACAGGGCCAGAAGCCACTTCTAGCCCAAATGCTTCCTGCGTCTGCGGTGGGGATAAAACTGCACCTGCCGCAGTCTTCGGGTTGATGTCAGGGTTAAGCCCGTCGGTGAAGTTCAAGTGCAGAGCAGAGTCTGCTGTGACCGAGACTAAGGCCGGGCATTCTGGGAGGTGGGGGTGGAAGTTACAGGCAGAAGGGCCCAGGGTGTGGTCTCTAATGGCTGGAGGAACTGGGGACACGGAGGGGCGTTCACGGGGACTTCGACAGACCTCGGGAAGCGGGCCCGCTGGGAGCCAGGACCGTCACTAAGACAGACAAAATCTAATCAGTGTCCCGGGGGCGGGGGCCATAATCAGGGTAATGCTCCAATTACCAGCTCTCCGAGGTCAGTTTCCCCGGTGGCCAAGTTCAGGGCCTGCATAAAGGACTCGAGGGAGATTCTGAGCCAGAATCAGTGTTGATCCGGCTGTGAGAGGTGGAGAATGGTAATTCCTGTTTGGGCGTCTGTGTCCACATCTTCATCAGGGACGGCTGCATTCAGCAAATACCCTTGCCCCCTCGCCCTCGCCAGGTGTGCTGAGCATGTCCTAGGTTCTAGGGCCCCAGCCACGAACAGGGTGGACACAGCCTCTGGCCTTGTGGGCACTGGTGTCCCGGGGGGGGGGGGCTTTGGACATGCACAGGACACATGTGTATGTGATAGGCCACGAGGACTGAGTGCTGAGCAGAGAAATGGGCTTGCCAGTGACGAGGGGGCGGTTAGCTGCTACTCCAGACCGCGTGTCTGGATTCGCACGTCCCTCGGGCTCCGCCTCCTCCTTGGGGCCTGTGGGGACCTTCTGAGGATGGGCATGACTTCCAGGTTTCTCCGTGGGGCCTCCCCACCTCTGCAGGCTTCCCATCGGCAGCTTGGACTCAATGTAGGTATAGCCAACCCGAGTGTCCCCAAGACAGTGTCCCCTCCAGCCTTGTCCCGTGGTCTCCAGCCCGCTCCTGGCCTTCTCAGACAAGGCTCTGTCTCTCTCTGCACAACCCCTTGGGCTTCAGACACAGCTGATGACTCTCAGGCCTGTCTCCAGCCTGAGCCTTCCTTCTGAGCTCCAGGCCAGTAGAACATACTGCCTCCTGGATGCCCTCCAGGGGCCCACCACCTGCTCGGACTCACCACGTCCACAGTGTGGCCGGGCATGTGATCTTTCTGGCACCACCCATTGCCACCTACTGCCCAGCCTCAGGCCACTTCCGCCTCCCAGTCCCCTCCCCCCATCACCACCGCCCATGAGCAACTTAACCTCTACCTCCCACGCAGGGCTGAGTCTGCCCGTCTCCTCCAGCAGCCCCTGCCCTCCTAACCCAGCCACATGGGGCTCGAACCCCCAGCCCTTCTCCACACACAAGCTGGAGTGGACTTTTCGGGCGGATGCACAGCTTCTCTCCTGCTTAACAGCCTGCCCTGGGGATGGACAGAGTCTGAATCACATGCTATGCCTGCTTGAAAGTATTGTCCTCTGGCCCTGTGACCTCTCCTTTCTCTCTGGTGCTGTAGCCAAGGGCCTGTCTTGTGGGGAGGGAGCTGGGCTCTGCTCCCCCTCCTCCCTGGCTGTGCCCTCCTCATGCATCCCTCCCCCTGACCTTTCCCTCTCCGAAGACCCGTCAGGATCAAACATCGCAGTCCCCTCCTCACAGGGACGACTTAAAGCATCTCAAACAGCGCCTGGCACTAAGGGGGCACTAGGTAAGTGTAGAAATAAAAATAGAATAGAAGACGCACGGTCGTTTATTGAGGGGGGTTGGGAGCTCTGGATGAGATGTTGCCTGTCCTCAGAGCCCACAGCGGGCTATTCTGTTCCCTCTCCACGAACCCACCCCTGCCCTCCCTGGGGAGTTCTCAGTCATTCCTCTAGGGACATCTGACCCTCGAGGACCCGTGTGGATCTTCCCCGAACAGCCCTTACCTTTCCTGATGCTGCTTCCCACACCCCCCGCTCTGCTGCCCCCCGGCAGGCGTCTTTCTCACACCCCCCTGCCCCCGCCCCACTCCATGGCACCCTGATCCAGGGCAGCCCCAGCCTTCTGGTGGCTCAGGAACAAACGATCCATTCTCTTCCCCAAGTCCATTCTGTCGGCGAATCCCGTTGGCTCTGCCTTCAGCCGATCTCGAAGTCGGCCTGTTCCTGCTAATCCTTCCCGGCACCTGCTGCCTGGACCAGTGCAGTAGGCTCCTCACCAGTGCTTGCTTTTGCCCTTGACCCCACACAACCAGAGGGATGGGTTGTAAAGTCTCATAGGGTCATATCTCTGCTCAGAAACCTCCAGTAACTTCTCTTTCCAAGTATTTGTCAAAGGGAAGGAGGAAGAAACGAATGGGTGAATGAGAGAATGAATGAATGGCTTTCCGCTTCGGTGGTTGCTGGCACATACTAGGCACTCAGAAAATACAGCAGGAACACCCGTGGGTACGTGTGAGTGGGCGAGGAGCGGGAGTGCGCAGTAGGTCCACAGGGAGCCTGCTGGACCCTGTTGGGTTCTCGCCTGCGGTGGGAGTAGGACCGGTCTACCGCCACCTGTCCCGTCCACCCGCTGGGCTGTGAGCCAAGGAGGCAGAGGCCAGGCCATTTTGGGACTCTGGCTGGGCCTGCATCACCAGCTGGGTGGGGCCACTGACGCAGCTGCTGGGAACCCCAGCCGGGCAGCAGTTCTGGGAAGGCTGCTGCTCCGGGAAGGAGTGTGTCTCTGGCCCCCTGCCAAGGCAGCCCAGCTGTCCCAGAGGACAGAGGAAGCTCCTGGCCGACTACAGTCTGGAGCTCCGGGGGTCAGTGGCTGCCCAGCGAGGCCACCCGGAGCCCCCACTGTCACTGGCTTCCTCTTCATATGTGCTTGTCATGGGACTGGCTACATCCTCTCTGCCCATCCAGCCCCGCTTCAAGCCGGTTTGCGGTCAAGAGAGGGACGAGGAGTGGAGAGCAGGAGGCCCTGCACCCCATCGGGCTCAGGAAGAGCCGCCGGGTCACTTCCCGACTGCTGCTGGCTTCTGACATTTCAAGACTTGCCACTCACGTCCTCCCAAATAAAGAGTAAGTTAAGAGTACCTCACTGCCAGCAGGAGGGTTTTCCCACGTGTGGCAGGCTCAGATTCTCACCAAGGGCTGCTTCCTCCCTCCCTGACCTTGACTTTGTCACTTGCCTTCTCTGACCCTCAATTGCGGCCAAAAGCACCACATCCCAGGGTGGCAGGAGCTGCATTTCGAAAGGCAGCAAAATCAACAGTCAGGCACATGGGTCCTGGCGCGAGGCTGCATGGGTTCAGGCAGCTTGTAACTTCTCTGTGCCTCAGTCTCTTCATCTTTAAAAGAGGGGGGAGGTTAAAGGCCCCCACCTCATAGAGCTGTGTGCATGGCCATTACCATAAGCAAAAACCTGGTTCTCAGTGTTTAAAAATAGATTCTAGAATCTGTTACTCTTGACTTTCAAGCAATAATATTTAATAGATGTTTACTGAGCACACATTACATACGTGTCAGGCACTCTTCGGGTCCTGGGGACAAAACAACGGCCATAAAGCTCTGCCCTCTTGGGGTTTGGGGCTTGTATTCTCGTGGTCAGGAGACAAACAGTACGTATACAGAGAAATTTAAATGCTACAGGTGATCTTTGATTCTCCCAACGTCATGAGCTAATAAGCAGAATGAGAGTGTTTCCTATTTTGCCAAGATGAAATATGTTTTGGGTGAATTGCTTAGGTCCTTTATCTTTTTCTTTTTTAAAAGATTTTATTTATTTATTTGGCACGGAGAGAGAGAGATCACAAGTAGGCAGAGAGGCTGGCAGAGAGAGAAGGGGAAGCAAGCTCCCCACAGCATGACCCTGGGATCATGACCTGAGCCGAAGACAGAGGCTTAACCCACTGAGCCACCCAGGCACGCTCTTTACCTCTTTTTCGTAAAGGGACCTTTGTCTTATTGATTTCTAAATTTCTTTATATATGAAGGCCCTTAACCCACTGCAGTATAGATTGCTATCTTATCCAGGTCTTTGCTTCCTTTTTTTTTTTTTTTAAATGATGTATTTTGACCTGGGGAAGTTGAAAACATTTTTACAGTAGGATCTTTCCATCTTTGCTATCTACATCCTGAAATAAAACAAACATTCACACGTGTAACCTCCGTGATACGGTTAGAGGTGGTGATAAGTAGATGACAGGAATCAACAGGGTGCTGTGATAAGAGGTAACGGGGGGACCTCTCAGTAGGTGGGGTTTCTGGGTGTAAAGGCTCGGAGCATGTCCAGGTGCTCAGAAGACTTGTGGGGGAGCGGGAGGCGGTGCAGGGGAAAGGGTGGAACGTGTAGCTGGGGCCAGACGATCACGGGGCTCAGGGGTTTTTGGTGGTTTTGCTTGGTTTGGGTTTTGCATTTTCTTACACTTTTTAAGATTATTTGTGACTCACCTGCAGTCGTTAAGAAAGCATCGAGTCAGGCTCCCCCAAGAGCACCGGCTTCGGAAGCGGCAGTCCAGCACCACGAGCAGCATATGGACACCCCCTGGTCTCGCTCAGGAGGCACCTGTTTCCTCGGACGCATCTGCGCGTGCGCGCGCTAGTGTGCAGGTGCGCGTTAGTGCGCATGTGCGCATGTGCGTGTTAGTGCGCATGTGCGCGGTTAGTGCCGGGCAGTCTGGTCACGTGCCGGGTCTGCATCTGCAGCCCAGCCGCAGCGACGCCCGCATCCCTTGTGTTGCCTTTTATAGCCTCGCGGACCTCCCTCGCTGCCCGCCGGCCGGGACTCTGTTCTCCGTCTCTGTAATTTTGTCCTTTCCAGAATGTTAACGTAAATGGAGTCCCACAGGGTGCGCCCTTTGGATGCGCCCTTTGCGCTCTGGGGCTTGGGTTTTATTTCAAGTCGGAGATGCTCCTGGTGGCGGGGCCGTGAACTGTGGGCATCTCTGGGCGGGCCCCTGGGTGGAGACGCCCTTCAGGACCCAGAGGTCAGTGAAGGGAACGAGCAGGGAGTTCATGGCCTGATTTGATTTTTTTAAAGATTTTATTTATTTATTGGACAGACAGAGACCACAAGTAGGCAGAGAGGCAGGCAGAGAGCCCAATGTGGGGCTCGATCCCAGGACCCTGAGATCATGACCCAAGCGGAAGGCAGAGGCCCCAACCCACTGAGCCACCCAGGTGCCCCTCATGGCCTGATTTTAAAATGACTCTGCCCACCCCCGGCGTGGGGTTGAAAACAAAGTGAGTCACGTCTGCAGTAACTCCTAACTTCCCCCCCCTTGCCCCACCTGATCCTTCTCGCAGCCCCAGACTGGGTTTTTGGAAAATCTTGTCGCTGTTCAAACCCTTAAAAACTGCTCATTGCCTAGATGAGGGGTCTTTGACCTGAAGTCCTTACTTCGGCTGTGGGGAGATCTATGAACTCCTAAAATGAAATGCAAAATTTAATGGGTGAAACTTGGCATGCTGTAAATATCATGTTTGTTCAGCGAATGATGAGTGTGTAGGACGTAGGGGGCAGAGCCTGTGGGCTAAGCCTTTCTAGGCCTTCTGGGGTTTTCCGGCCCTGTATGTCACTTATCATTCTCTGGCCAGGTTTCATTCAGGTCCACAGTGTTTCTTCCAAAGGGATGCACAGGTGTGATTGGGCAGTCACCTCCCTTGTCCTGGTGCTCCTATCTCTGTTAATATGACTTCCACTAGCTTTTATGTCTGTTTGTTTTTTTTAAGCTGCTTGTGGGGAGTTTGTAGACTTAAGCCCTAGGTCTTTCCTGCTGTTGCTGGTCCTGTTGCTGGGGCTGCTGATGTTTGAAATTGACAAGCAGCAGGACCGGCTCTTCCTGGCCTGTTTCATTCATCTAGTTGGGTTCATTCTGTAGTTCTAGAAGAAGGTGAAGACACCGAGGTACTGGAATGCACTTTGGACTCAGAAGACAACAGACCTGGGTTCTGACACTAGCTCTCCCCTCTTGCCAGCTGTGGACCCTGATGGGCAAGTTACTTGACCTCTCTGACCTCAGTTCTCCCAGATGGAAAGTGGGGTTAACAGGCCATCTTGCAGGGTTCTTGGGCAAATTCAATAAGGTAATGCTCCTAACGCGCTTAGCTAAGTGCCAAGCACAATGTAAGTACTTGACAGGTGGGATGTTGTTGACACGAATCTTTGGCTGGACCTAAGGAAACAGTTTCCACTCATCAGTTCTGCTAAGCTGTGACCTGGAGATGAGCTTCTGTGGAGGAGAGGGAACTGCAGCCTGTCAGAGAGAGAATATGTGCAGGGCATCACTGTTTGGGTTGGCAGTGAAGCCTGGAGCTGCCTGCCAACTCCAGTGGGTCAGGAATCCCATGATTGAGAGTGTAAACTTGAAATTATTTTCTCCTGCCGTATGCTTGACCCACGCACTTGGTAATTACTGTTTTTACATCTCTTATTTATCGCATCTCTGTCCTCCATCCCTGTGATATTCAGGGAGGCTGCTCATGGCAGGCTGTGACTGTTACTGCTCATTGCAGGCTGTGACTTCCCCTGAATGCAGCCCCCGCTTGTCCATGAAGCCAGCTGGCATGTGCGTGTGTGTGGTGCATGCGCGTGAGCATGTGCGTGCGCACGCAGTTATGGGCATACACGTGCCTGTATTTGGATGTGCCCTCTGGAACAGATCAAAGATAGCCACCCTGACTGCTACAGATGTCATGTTTTAGTCTCCCCTGCCAGGGTGGCTTGACTTTATCATAGTAGCTCTTCTGCTGTGTGACTTTGTCCATGTTTTCTTGCCCTCTCTGTTTCTCTTGATTCAAAATCAGAGCTCAGGTGACACCTTTGCCATTTCTGCCGAAGGATGCTGTGGGCATGTGTGAACTTATCAGAGGAAAAACTACCTGGATTTTGTATTTCACCTTTTCTGCCACAGGATGCTGTGGGCATGTGTGAACCCATCAGAGGAAGAGTTCCTGGAACCTTGTAGAGGACACCAGGTCTCGGTGAAGTTTGATGCTTCCTTGCAATTTGTGCACTTGGGGCAGGAACAGCCGAGAAGCAAGGCTGTGTTCTTGGGGGTGGCGGGGTTAGTTTCAGAAAGCTCCCGACCTTGATTTGTTCCCATTCCTGGCGATTGGTGAAGGTGGTGCCTGCCAGGCTTCTGTATCTAAAGTTAGATACAATTGTATCTCTATATGAAGTATTGTGTATAATATATGGGACGTTGGAAAGTTAGTAAGTATTCTGACTCATTAAATTAATAAGCCATACAGATTTTGTGGGGAGATACTTAAAGGTTGCCATGGAGACATAGATCTGCCCCCTTCCCCTGACATGTTGATCTAAAACAGAACAGACTCTTGTGCCCTGTTTGACTCCAAGAGTTAAAATCAATTACTACATGTTTATTGCAGTGCTTCAGTCGTGCCTGCTTGAGCCCCGAATACTGTTAGCTGGGTCCTGTGTGTTTTTTGATGAGTCCCCACCATTCTTGGGGTGCGTCCTTACTTTCTGAGACAAGGATTCCAGGCTTATTGTGCACTTTCCCTGCTCCTGTGGTCAGCCGCTTCTTCCAGGAGCCCTTGCTCCATTCGGTGTGGAACGGTCCTCGAAGCCAAGACCTGGACGCTGGGATGGCGCGATCATCAGGGGTAACACACGATCATAGCCCGGGTCCCTGACTTACAAAGAGCATTACGGAGGCAGTTGACAAGCTGGAAATAGGAAGGGTCTGGGATCCGATGGCAGTAAGGCCTCAGTGTTAAGTGCCTGGTTTTGATGGTTGCCTCCTGGCTATGTAGGAGAATGAAAGTCCTTTCTTCTGAAAGATGCACTGCAGTATTATGGGGTAATTTATCCATTATGGACAAACGAATGAATAAAATGAATAAATGCCAGAGAAGTAGAGAGACCAAGAGGAAAGGTCTGGAGGTGGGAACAGGTTCGGTGCGTTCCAAGGGCGGCCGGGAGTGAAGATGTGCGGGTGGCAGGAGCGCGGTGCACAGGTGCTGGGCCAGGCAGGGAGGGAGGCCGTGCCGGCCGGGGAGGTCCTGCAAGTGGAGAGCTTCCAACAGGGGCATGAAGGCCTTCCTGTGCTCCAGACCCTGGGTGCAGATGGCTTGAGGTACACACCTCACTTCCTTTTCGGGTAGGACCTTGAGATTGAGCTTGGTATCGTTTCCACTTTGCAGATAAGGAAGCTGACGCTGTGAGAGATAGGGTAACTGCCTTAACAGCATGCAGCTACCAAGCAGCAGAAGGAACCTGGAAGCCACGATAGAGACCCACGCAGGGGTGGGGAAGGCAGGTGCTCTCAGCATTGTTGGGAACATACCTCAGTACCTTGCTTTTTAGAGGGCTTTTGGCATTATGTGCTTGGAGCGTTGCGGGGGGAAAAGGACTCACTCCCTGTCCCCCATGGGCGTTCACGTCTGAGGGTTTTTCTTAACAAAAGTGACCAGTGACGAGTGGGACTCTGACCGTGTCCGCTCATGTAGTGGTCACGAGACCCCAGTCAGATGGGAGCTGTTATTAGCTCCTCTTTACAGGGTAGGAAACTGAGGCACAGGGCCGTTTGCTCAGGCTCACAAGGAGTGACAGAGCAGGTGTTTAAACTTCAGGAAGCCCACTCCATAGCCTTTGCCAAGAGGGGTGTTGAGCAGTATTTTACGGCCTAGAAATACACACACTCTGAAGCAGGAGAGGTTGTACCAGCCCATTCTGTCGAACCGGACACTCACAGAAAAGCTGAGAAACACGCAAAAAGGTCGCCAGTGGTGGTTTCCCAGGTGATGGCGTTACAGGCATTCTTGTTTTGCTTGTTGCCTCTGTCCCTCTTCTCCAAATTTTCTGCAGTGATCAGATGTGGCTTTTGTAATATGAGAAAAGATCAACAACATACTTTTTTTTAAAAAGGGTAAGAAAGAAAGAAAAAGATAAAGGGACACCTGGGTGGTTCAGTTGGTTGCGTGTCCAACTCTTGATTTCCGCTCCGGTCACAAGGAGGTCGTGAGATCGAGCCTGGTGTGGGGCTCTCTGCTCCGCGGGGAGCCTGCCTCTCTCCCTCTGCCCCTCCCCCTGCTGAAATACATAAATAAATCTTTTTTTTAAAAAAAGGAAAAAAATAAGCTTAAGGCAAGGATCAGGGGAATATGGGGTGATGGTTCTCCAAGGATGAGCACAGTTACCACAGTGTGTAGAACAACAAAGCAATAACAATAAACAAAGGCTAAAAATCCAATGGCAACCCATGGGGGATACTACGAATTTGACGCTTTGGATCTACAGTGGTATGGAATGGTACTTAATAATATATTAAATACTAGGAGCGCCTGGGAGGCTCAGTGAGTTAAGCCTCTGCCTTTGACTCAGGTCATGATCTCAGGGTCCTGGGATCAAGCCCCACATCAAGCTCTCTGCTCAGCAGGGAGCCTGCTTCCTTCTCTCTCTGCCTGCCTCTCTGCCTACTTGTGATTTCTGTCTGTCAAATAAATAAAAATATTTAAAAATATATATAAATACTAAAAGTGAAGTTTTAGTAGGCAGAGGATGCTCTAAGTAAAATTAATAAAGTTCGTATTTATCTCCCTGTGTGTACAGATACAAATCTGGAAGCACTGATATGAAGGTGTACAGGAGTTATTGCTAGGCCTTGTAATTTGGGGGGAATTTGCATTGTGGGTTTTTTGGGGGGGGCGTGTCTGTCCTTTCTGATTCTTATTCTCCAGTCATGTATTGTGGGATGCCATTAACACAGTAAGGGCAGTGGACGATTCCATTCATGTAAAACACAAACACTAAAGGGAATCTACGGGGTTAGAAGTCAGAGTTGTGGGGTGATGACCCGAGGCCGAATGGCAAAACCCCAGGAGTGTTTAACAAGAGAGGCTTGTTTAGCTCGGGTCCAGCGGGCCAACTTAACTGGGCTTGGCTGAGCTTACTGGGCTCAGCTGTGCACCTGTGGCCAGCCTCAGGTCGGCTGCATGGCTCTGGGGAGCTCACTCACAAGACTGGGAGTGGCTGCCTGTTCACTAATGCAGAATGGGACTGCCTGTGACATGGCATTGTCCCATGTCACCATCCTCCCGCAGGCTAGCATGGCTGTTTTCTCAAGGCAGTGGCCGTGCAAAAGCACGCTTCTGCAACGCATCCCCTTGCTAATATAATCCAAGGGCAGGGGCGAACGCCCTGCCCAGAGGGGTGGTAGTGGTGGAGGCATTGAAAAGCTATGTGGATCCAGGAGGGGTGTGAAGAATTGGGGCCATTGACATAAGTCTAACACACTCCACACACTCAAGCATCATTTTTATTACTTGGATATACCACCATTTATTTAACCAGCTCTATAAGGCTAAACATGTGAACATCTCCAAAATGTATTTAAAGGAATTGTAAATCTTTTAGGGCTTTATTTGGGTTGAGTAGGGAAATAAATTGCTAAGTGTTGGGTTAGACGAAGAAAAATAAATTTCTTTGCTGCAGGACTTATCAGAGCCTTTACAAGCAAATATGCATTACGAACTTTTTGAAGTCCCAGGGTTGCTTAAATTTAGCAGGTCATGGGGTTTTTCTTAAGAAGTGTCTCTTGGGACAAGGCATTCTTTGGCTCTCATAATGGGCTTTGTGCATCTGTGTCATGTTTCATGATTACAGAGAGAAAGCATGCACATGCATGCCTGGCGAACACAGAGGGCTCATTGTTGGCACTAACCTGGCTCACTTTCTCTCAGCAGGTATCTTAGGATCTCCCAATGGGGCGGCTTTGCTCTGGGCTCACATTCCCCGTGAGCTGCCTGATCCTGGTGTGGGTAGGAGGCTCTGGTAAGTCCCCAACTCCCATTCATTCCTTTGTTGGGCCACTCATTCAGCAAATGTTTACTGGCCCTTTAGATGCCAGGCTCCTAGGATAATCAGTGAACAAAACAAAGATTCCGGGCCTTGAGGAGCTCACCCTATAGTGGGAGGGAACAGCTGATAAGGAATGGTCCTAATTATAAATCAGTGGTAAAGAGTGTTAGAAAGTGATAGAAAAAGACAGCACGGAACGGAGTAGGGAGCACACACTTGGCGGGGCGGGGTGGGGTGGCTGCAGCACCAGATGCGAGTTTTGGACACAAGGTAAGTTTGAGATACTTATTAGAAATCTAGACTAGAAATTTCTTAGATTAGAAATTTCCTTGATTTGGCCTCAAAGGGGCAAGTAGTGGAGTTTTCAAAAGGTAAAGGTAGACCCCGCCTCCCGGGGTCTTCTTCCGCTTCAGGAACCTTCCCCCATGCTGGCTGGGAAGCTCCAGAACCCCGCCCCGCCCCCAGCTCCCTGAAGACTGGCACACAGCTGGGACTGTGGTCTCCTTGTTTTGTGATGGACTCCTCGGTCCTGTCTGGGCTGGTTTCGGACTTGTCCTCCGGTGCCTGTCCCCCTTCCTTGTGTGACTCTGGCTGCTCAGAGCATTCCTGTGTCCCCGCAGGGAGTGTTAAGGTCCTGCGGGAGCCCAGCTGCTTCTCCGACTACATCAGCGTCTCCGTCTGTCAGTGGGAGATGGACAGTCCCACCAACTGCAGTGCCGAGCTCCGCCTGTCCTATCAGCTGAACTTCATAGAGTCTGAGTAAGCCTGGGGTGGAGCTGGGATTTGGGGGAGGCTGGGCCCGGAGGGCTGGGGATAGAGCGTGAGTGGGAGAGTTCGCTGTGTTGTGCGGTGGACCGTGGAACCCGGGATACGTTGTTCCAGGTGGGTCACTGGAACCATCCACAGCACCTGGGGCCCTCTTCTAGGCAGGGCTCAGAACGTGATCGTGTGCCCAAGGCACACAGTAAAAAGGACATCCTGGCATGTGCCATACACCAGAACATAGGGTCCACCGACAGAGACATTCCAAGGTATAACAGGCTGGATGGGCTGTGCTTCGAAGTGTGCTACAATGGCCTAGACCAGGGATCTGCAAACTATGGCCTGAGGCCCACATCCGGCCCACCACCTGCCTTTGTAAATAAAGTTTTATTGGCATGCGGCCATGCCTATTCGTTTCTGCATTGTCTGTGGCTGCCTTTGCACTACAGCAGAGTTGAATAGTTGGGACACACACACTATGGCGCTCAAAGTCCCAGATATTTGCTATCTGGCACTTTGCTGAAGACGTTCACTGACCCCCTAGCCTAGCCTGTGAGACGTGGGGCACTGTCTACTGGGATAAACGGTGCTACCCAGAGGTACACTCAGACACACACACACACACACACACACACACACATACTCACATTGTTATGAATTCCTTAGTGCCTTTGTTTCTTCCCTTTCACTGGCTTTCAAGGGGGAGCCAAGTTCCAGGACCATGGCCATGGCCAGAGCCATACAAGAGTCCGTGGTGGGTGTGGCTTGTGGCTGTGGCCAGTAAGGAGAGCAGCACTTGTCTGTTGTCCTCACCACACCCCTGTTCCCAGATCTGATCCTGGAGGCAGAGTAGTTGGGAAGCCGGTAGAGCATGTGTCCTGTGAGTCATGTTCCAGGAATACCGTGAACACAGTGACCTAAGGCCACCTCTGTGTCTGCAGGAACCGCACGTGTGTCCCCGAGAACCGAGAAGGTGCAATGTGCGTGTGCTACATGCCCATAGATGACGTGGTCCAGGCCGACGTCTATCAGCTGGACCTGTGGGCTGGGAAGCACCAGCTGTGGGGCGGCTCCTTCCAGCCCAGCAAGCATGGTAAGTTGGGCATGGTGGACAGGGTCCAGGGTAGGGGCAGTTCCCGATCCCCAGCTGGGCTCTGGGGCAGGGGTGGCCGGGTTCCAGTTGGGAGTGAGTCGCAAGCAGTCTTCTGCGTATTCGCAGACACGATGAGATGTTTTTTCTCCTTTCCAGGCCTCAGTCCTCCTATCTCTGAAATGGGACTGGGCTCCCTAGCACATCAGGCCCGCTTTAGCTTTTATATTTCAGCCCCCTGATTTTAAGTGCCCGGACTGGGGTCTTGAGATGAGGCTTCTGCTTAATGGAAGGCACGCTGGCTGCCGAGGTCCGTCGCCTGTCGCCTGGTCCGCCGCTGCTGCTTCAGACGGTCCAGACCACTGAAGGCTGATGTAACCTGGCAGCCTCAGTCCCCACAGCAATTCACCGTGATTCTGCTGTGGCGTAGTGATGGGAGTTTAAAACACCATTTATTGCTGTGTGACCCTGGGCAAGTCACATGACCTCTCTGAGCCTCATTTTCCAGAAGAGAGTTATCCCCATTTTACATCTGAATACAATACAGAGAAGGCAAGTGACCTGCCTAAGGTCACACAGCTACTAAGCCACAGAGGAGAATTTTCACCCGTATCCACAGAGTTCAGGGCTCTGCAGTTCCTGAAGGGCCTGTTTGTGCCACCCACGGGCAGTGGGTTGTTTAAAGAGACCAGTGAGCAAACCAGTGAGCAAACCCATGAATTAAAATCATTTCTGCACACGTGCATTGATTTTAATACATATTTTGTAGCTATGATTGCCTGGATAGGAGTGCTGAAAAGGAGACAGTTTTCACACACACAAATCCAAATAAAAACAGTGAGTAAAAACACAGTACATAGACGGGGCCCTGTTGTGTGAAGGACAAAGGTGAAAAAGGCCAATTTAGGGTCAGCGGGGCTCACACGTTTTGCATTTCACTGTAGAAAGCTGGTTAATAACCACGAGTGCCAAGTAGAGTGTTAGCAACATTATAATTGGTATTGCAGTTGTCGTGCTCTGCTGAGATGCGATCCATGTAGGATTCCAGAAATGTGCTACAGAGGTGTGGCTGGCTACAAATCTAAAGATTTATTTATTTATTTGGGAGAGAAAGGAAGAACAGAGAGAGAGGGAGAGAATCACAAGCAGACTCCCTGCTGAGCAAGGACCACCCCCCACCAACGTGGGGCTCGATTTCCTGACCCTGAGACCATGACCTGAGCCCCAATCAAGGGTCAGATGCTTAATGGACCGTGCCCTCTGGGAGCCCCCCCAGTTGACCCATGTCCTGGGGGCCATCCCCCTCCCCACACCCGGACAAGCTCCTCACCAGGCATCTCTTCTCCACAGTGAAGCCCAGGGCCCCCGGGAACCTCACGGTTGACCCCAACGTCTCCCACATGTGGCTGCTGATGTGGACAAACCCATACCCTACCGACAATCACCTGTACTCCGAGCTCACCTACATGGTCCACATTTCCAATGAAAACGACCCCACGGACGTGAGTGTGTGCGCCGGGGAGCTTCTCCACAGCCCTTGGGACTCGGGCGAGTGGAGACTCAGGCCCTGGGGCCCGACTGCAAAATCGGGGACGTAGGGCTCGACCTCCACCCTGGCCCTGTGCTGGGTTCAGTCCTTTTTCACGGAGAGAGGAGGCCCAGGCTCAGAGCCTCCCACCCCCACTGGACAAGTTGAGCCGTCATTTCATGCTGTCCCTCAGTCCCCGTGACATTGACCTTGTAGGATGCTAATGGCATCCGATTCGGGCTTTGCCATCACGGCAGCGATTGTGAGCTTGCTTCTTAAATGAAGATAGTGACAGGTTTTTAAAAGGGAGAGCTGATGGACAGCAGACTATCCAGGAGATACCAGCAGGGGCTGTATGCAGCGGTGGGGGGCTTGGCTCCCTTCTGTTTCAGTTTCCAGTGGGGACAGAGCTCATTTCCTGCCGGCCTCCTGTTCCCCTCACACATTCCCAGGGAGGGACAGCATCTGAACCCCTCAGAGCTGGGTTCGGATACCTGCTTCCGCTCACCAGCTGCATGATCCCGGCCATGCCGTGTAACCTCCTTGTGCCTCAGTTGTCTCATCTGTAGTATGGGTCTCACAAGAGTACCTACTCCCTGGGCTACCCAGAGTGCCGAGTGTATGAGGCGGACAGGCTCTCCCGCCCGGCGGCCAGTGCGCCGTAAACACTGTTCTTTTCTCCTGAGCGCCACAGGCCTCGGAAAGCCCCATCTGCCGTGCCCTCCCACACCTTGGTCTAGAAGTCATGACGTCAGACCCTCGGAGGGCCCCCTCTGAGGCACGCCCCGTGTCCGGGGACCCAGGCTGGCTTGGCTTCTGCCAAGGAGCGGGCTCCTCACGTCTTCAACTCCCACATCAGCCTCTGTGGCTGCTTCCTGTCTTTCTGCCCCAGCCAGGGAGGGGGAGGGGGTGTTGATTCACATCTCCCGGGCTCTCAGGTGTGGTTTCTCCCCTGGCATGGGGCCTGGGTGTCGGTGGGGGCGGGGGGCGGTCACAGAGCAGCCGGGTGCTCACAGCAGAGGCCCAGAAAGCGTGGGACGAGGAGCAGGTTCCGTTTTGGAGCTAAATCCCCGCCCCGTGTCCTGGGAAGTGCAAGGCTTATTAAGAGGGGAGAGAAGGGGGTGACCTATGGGGGCCAAAGACATGTTCCTTATTTGCTCCTGGTTCCCGGAATCTGTCCCGCCCTTGGCTCCCTGTTCTTAGTCTGTACTGGCTTCATTTTTAGGCAGGTTCTTGCCTCCTGCAGTGGCCAGTACATCCACCAAGAGCTCCATGCTCCAAGCTCGCTACCTGCTCGAGCCACAACAGGAAAAGTTCCTGTCGCCGGAGAGTCCCAGTAGAAGTGCTGGTTGCCTGGCTTGGCTCACGGGCAAATCTCCGAACCCAGCCCAGCCTGTGGGCAGGCAGGAGCGTGCGGGTGCTGTGCTCTGATTGGCCAGAGGCGAGCCACGTGCCCTCCCCTGCACCTGCAGGTGCGGTCAGCCCCACCTGAGCCAGACGGCTGGAGAATGAGGAAGGGGAGGCTCCCCAGAGGGAACCCCGGGAGGGAGGAACGGGGACAGGGACGGCTGAGACCCACTCAGGGGCAGGACCTGGCCCCGAACTCCGGCCAAGGTGGGAGAATTAACCAGCATATCCAGGCCCTGGCTCCGTTGTCCCAGACCTGCTCCGGGCTGCCCAGGGCCTCGGAATTCTGGGTCCAGCTTCTCTCGTTGTGGGGCAGAGGCCGTTGGGACACTCCTCACCCATCGCTCCGTACCCCGGGGACAGACCCGACCTGTGCCATTCCCCTCACTGGTCACTGGCCAGCGCTGATCACAGGCGAGGGAATGGGATGGCCGCGATTGGTCCGAGGATTAGCCAATGAGGATTAAGCAGTGAGGATGAAGGCGGGAGCGGGCCCCGAAGCGCACCTGTCCGGATGGTGATGGCGCGGACGCCGGATCCGCGTCCAGCCCCGCTTGCCACCGCATAGCACGCACCAGCTGTGGCTCAGACTCGATGCGACCCACCCCTTTTTTAAATTTTTTGGTGGTATGATTGACATACAATAGTGTATGCGTCTCAGGGGTCCAGCAGAGTGCTTTGACGTTTGTGCCTGTTGCAAAGGGATCCCCACCCGGTGACCAATGACCTACCGCCTGTCCCCCTATGGAGGGAAGAGAATATTAGTAGCTGCGGGCCCCGCGCTGTACGTTCCTTGGATGGGCTCAGTGGGAAGGAGACGTCTTAGAAATCGGCTGTGGGATTTGAGGGATAAAGCGACTCAGGGTCCTGGATGGTTTCTGAACGAGGTTCTACAAAGGACGTGGAGTTTTATCGTGGGCGTGGAAGGGTGTCTAAGAGCTTTCTAGATCGGGAAGGTAGGCTGCATGGAGGGAACCCCACGAGCGCAGGCGTGGAAGTACAAGGAGGCAGTGAAACCCCGGGAGGAGTATGGTGGGGGGGACATGAATGCTATGTTCATGGTCGTAAAGGTTCCCATTTCCTGCGTGCCTGACGTGCTCGGCTCGACCCGGATCTCTGTCCACTGGAAAGCCTTGCAGGTGGGAGGCTACTGGTCTCTCCACTTCAGTGACCAGGAAACCGAGGCGTGGAGAGATGGACCGACTCACCCAGTGTTGCTGGAAATGGCAAAGCTGGGGTCGGAAGCCGGGATTTGAACTCCAGAGCCTGTGCTGTTTGTCCTACCTCAGATCTTTCTCTCAGGAGTGGCTTCCCAAACACCGGGCCTCTTGGCCGAAACAAAAGCCACAAGGAGTTTCTTGCAAGCTCCAGTTTCTCTTCCGTTTCTTAGTAAAATATTTCCCAATCCCCTTCTCCTCTCCAGACTATACAATTCCTTTGGAGAACTAGGGCCAGCTGGGACTTCCTGCTTACTCATATTTAGAAAGAGAAGAAGGCTGTGAGTGAGTGTCCTCCTCTTCCTGCCTCCATTCCCTCCTTCGGCCCCCTCCCCAGCCTCAGCTCCGCTGGGAAGCTCTGCGACCTGTTGGGGCTCTGTGCAGTCCCTCCCCTCAGCTCACTTTACACCAGACCCTTTCTCCAGGCGTGCATCCAACCTGCACACAGAAGCAGAGCTGCAAAGGGTTGGGCCTGGTGGGGAGAGGAGCCCCAGGCAGAGGATTTGGGCTACTCCCATGCCATCGGAATCAACATGGAACCCAGAAGCTTGTTTGTTTGTTTGTTTAAATAAAAGTAATACTTACATGTAGTTAAAAAACTCAAATGGTAGGAAAGGACTTAGAATAGTAATATGTTTCTCTTGTGACCCCACTGTGCCCGTCTCCTGGCAGGAGGGGAAGGAAGGCCGGGTTAGAGCCAGCAAGTGGCCTTGGAGGCATGCATGCCCTTCCAGAGAGTGATGCATGGACAAGCAAACGTGTGTTCATCACGTGTTAGCTTTCTCTTGCTATATAATAATATCACCACGAATGTAGCTGTGTTAATCAGCACGTGTTCTGTTGACCCACAGTTTCTAGAGGCCAGATGTTTGGGTACGGCTGAGCTGGGACCTCGGCATGGGCTCTCGCCAGGGTGTGGTCAAGGACTCGGCTATGGCTGTGGTCTCATCTGAGGCTCGACTGGGGAAAGATCTCTCCTGAGTGCCAACTGTGATGTTGGTGGCACTGTTCCTTCCAGGCTGCTGGACTGGGGGCTGCAGGTTCTCGCTGGTCCTTGGTGGGAGGCTGCTCTCGGTTCTTTCCCCGTTGTCTCCTAGCCAGCCGGAATTCTAGCCTTACAAGATATAACCCCATGCGTGTGGTCCCTACCTACCCATCATTTTTGCCTCACTCTGTTGAATAGGAGCGGGTCACAAGCCCCACCCACACTAAAGACGAGGGGAGTACACACAGGGGTGTGATACAAGATGGGATTCCGGGGGCCCTCCGAGAGTCTGTGTTTTTTTTTTTTTTTCTTTTTTAACTTAAAAGGTGACCAACAGCACATACTAATTTTCATTACCTTTTTTGTTGACTAACAGGTCTTAGAAGTCCCTTCCCAGAGATTCTAGGCCAAAGTTTGGGCTTGAGTGTGAAGGCTCCAGAGAGCCCCCAGAGAAGAGAGAGGCTCAGACTTTTTCTGTGCTGTAGAAAGGTCTCTGTTATGCTTCCTCCAGGCCAGGCGCTGTCCTCCGTGTTTACCTGCATTAACCCTCACAACCGCCCTGGGTGGGGTATGGACTTCTATCACCACTATTTTGCAGAAAGAGGATATCCAGGTCTAGAGAGATTATGTCACTTCCCTAGGGTTCCACAGCTAGAAGGTGGCAGTAGGGACTTTTACCCTCAATTTACAGATGAGAAAGCTAAAACTCGGGTTGCCCCCATAATGTGTCATGGCTGATCAGGGAGCCTGGGCGGGGAGGGGGTGTGGCTGGGTGTGGCTAACTCCTCCCATTGTAGAGATGGCAGAGAAAGACCCGAATCAGAGGAACAACCAAATGCCCGGGCTGATGGCTCTTCACCGCTGTGGGCAGCTGGTCCTTACCTTCTCCACCGAGCTGACGCACTAACGTGCCCCTTTCCTCCACCAGTTCAAAGTCTATAATGTGACCTACATGGAGCCTACCCTCCGGGTGGCAGCCAGCACCCTGAAGTCTGGCGCTTCCTACAGCGCCCGAGTGAGGGCCTGGGCCCAGAACTACAACAGCACGTGGAGCGAGTGGAGCCCCAGCACCACGTGGGTTAACCGTGAGTATCCACAGGGAGGCGAGGGCAGGCGGACCGTCTGCTCATCCCTTCCATGCCGTGGCTAGACGTCTGCTCCAGCGGAGCATCCGCGTTTCCCTTGTGTCAGGTGCCGGGATGACTGGCAGACTGGTGCAGTGGTCAGGGTGGGCACGCGAGGCTGCGGTAACAAATGAGCCCACGGCTCTCTACAAACACCGTAGGAATGCATCTCTTGCTCATGTAACACCCAGCATGAACCTAGCTGGTTTGGGGGGGGTTTCCTCCCTGTGGTTCCCTCACTCCCTGGGATTCTTAACCTTTGCGTGTTTGTGGACCCCTTTGGCGGTCTGGGGAAGCCTGCGGACCCTGTCTCAGAATGCTGTTTTCAAATGTGAGAAATACAGTATGTGGAATCACAAGGGGAAACTAACTTTATTGAAATGAGGTTATAAAAGTATCTAAAATATATTTGTTGTCGACGAGTATACGCTGCTTTATTAGCACCATAAAAATCAGACCGAGTGGTGCTGCTTGTACACGCTGTCATTTCAGAGTAGATGAGCACAGGTGATATTTTTGTTGATTTCTATTTGTGCTGAGCGGTTGATGAGGCCGTTAGGACTGTGCTTTCTCTGTCCATCGAGGGCACGGAGGGATGGGAAGGGGCAGCAGGAGAGAGGGCACGAGGGAACTTTTGGGAGCAGGTGACCGTGAAGTGAGCGAGAAGTAGCCATCGGTGTGCGGACACCAGCAAAGGTCTCCAGACGGGCGTGCCGTGTTCTGAGCGCTCATGTCAATCCTGTGACATAGCGGTCCGTTAACCCCAGTGTACAGATGAGGCGTAGAGAAGCTGGGTCACCAGCAAGCAAAGGACAGGGTCAGGCTTTGAACTCTGGTAGTCCAGGTCCAGAGTCACTGCTCCTGACCTCTGGGCTTCAGGAAAGAGAGAGCAGCAAGTTCAAGATCCTGGGGCAGCACTGGGCTTTGGAGGAGCAGGGGGACAGTGAGGCGGCCATGTGACAAGGGGATGGAGTGGGAGGGCTTGGTGGCAGCCAGCTCACGCAGGGTCTCAGGCGACCGTTTCCTGAGGCTTCAGTCTCCTGGAGGCAGAGAGCAGGCGGTACCCTGCACAATGCGGGCTGACGGCTTCCCTCCTGTTCCAGACTATGAGCCCTGGGAGCAGCACCTGCCACTGGGCGTCAGCATCTCCTGCCTTGTCATCCTGGCCGTCTGTCTGTCCTGCTACATCAGCATCATCAAGTGAGTCCTGGGCTCCGGCATGGGATGCCACCAGGCTGGCCGCCCCGGGGTATGCCGTGTAGGTGGGAAGCCGCCTCGGGACCTTTCTGCTTCCGGTCCCTTCGTTCAGCTAGAAGTATTTTTTTTAGGCAGCTGCTATTCACAGGGCACTGAGGCAGCAGCCAAGGGCAAGGCTGACGAGGACCCTGTGCTCCTTGTGGCGAGACAGAAGATGCCAAGTCAACCAGGAGCCATAGCTGGTTTCCAGAGCCATCTGTGTGCAGAAGGGAGTTTACCAGGGTCTAGGGGAGAAATGTTTGGGGTGCCGTGTTGGATGGGGGGGCCAGGCCTGACAGGGTGGAAGGAGCTGGGGAAGGACCGTCCTCCGGCAGCAGCGAGGTGGGTCACCCTGGGTACCCAGAGTGAGGTCCACACACAAGGGGCACGTGGCAGTAGACAGAGGAATGCTGGGCCGTTGCCACGGCGGAGTCTGCAGATCTGGGTTCGGATCCTGGCCTTGGAGTTGGGTAGCTTTGTGGCCAACGAGAGGCTGACCATCTTGGGTCCCTCTTTTGTGGGTTGAAGGAGCATATTTCATGAGTCCTAAGAGTCGCAAGAGAGTGCTGGGTCACAGTGGGCATGGAGGGTAGAGGAGCCTTGTTTCCGGTGAGCTCAGATGCTTGGAATCCCAGTGTCTCACGGCCTCAGCCCTCCCATCTTGGAAATGGGTCTGGTGAGCCCTCACCCCACAAGGCTTAGCGATGGCTGGGGACTCGGGGGTCTCGCGCTTTGGGTCCCACACCCACAGCAGGTGCACAGGGAATGGAGGCTCCCCTCTTCTGGTCTCATCACTGATGGCTCTGCGCGGCCCAAGGCAAGTCTTCTCCCCTTCTCTGAGCCTCAGTTTCCCCTCACCTGACCCCCCTGCCCCCGCCAGGAAAGCCCTTTCCCAGGCGTCACCGTGGCTCGCACTGTACCCCCAGTCGCCTCGCGCAAGTTCCCTCCTCGGAGAGGCCTTCTTGGATCACACTCTCTGTTCCCCTCTTCCCCACCGTCTTTATTTTTATCCATGACCCTGAAGAGGCTATGGCTGATGTCTGTCTCTTCTAGAAGGTCCGTTCTGCAAGGGCAGGGATTTTCTCGTCTCCTTCACTGCTGTGTTGCTGATACAGTGAGTGGCACGTAGTAGGTGCCCAGCAGAGGTGGGCTGCCTGACCGAGTGGAGTGGGCGAGGGCCGGTCAGAGGCATCTGAGAACCTCTCCTCCCGGTGCTGACGCTGGGTGGCTCCAGCCAGACCCGGACGGAGAGAAGGAATCTGCTTCTCTCTGGGTCTCCTCAGCTTCATCGCTGATGGGGGAACCCGGAACTCTGTCCTGATTCCGTGGGGCTCGTTCCTACCGAAGACAGAAGTGGCCACGTCAGGAACTCCTCCTCCTCCTGGAGCACGAATCTGAGAGTCATGCCCACAGTCCAGCTGCCACTGCCCTTCTGGGATTCGGGTTTCTTCCTCTGTCGAGTGGGATTAGGGCAAGACATCCAGGAACTAGTCAGTGTGGTCTCTGAGCCTGTCATGGAAGAAGCATCAACCCGGCCATGATGTCCAATACCTCTTCCTTTTCTTTTTCAGGATTAAGAAAGGATGGTGGGACCAGATTCCCAACCCAGCCCACAGCCCCCTAGTGGCCATAGTCATCCAGGACTCACAGGTAGGAGCGGGGGCCGGGGATAGTGCTTGGACTGCCTTGGCAGGAGGTAGGATTCAGAGCAGCTGGGATCTTAAGGATCCCAGGTGGCTTTTGGAACTGCCCACCGGAAGTCAGGAAGATTCCAGGGTTTCAGCAGCTTCGCGTGGTCAGTCACTAGGAGCCCAGAGGCCTTCACTCCCCGCCCCTTGGCTCCCATGGGTACTCTGTTCAATTGGAGTGGGCTCCTCTGGGTTGGTCACTTGGATTCTTACGTCCCTTGGGAGGAGGTGACCCGTGAGGTCACCTCCGTGTCATCTCCTGGAGTGGTGCCTGTACCAAGACAAAAAGCCACAAGGTGAGGGAGATGGGAACAGGCTTCCTGTGTCTTCCCCTTATGAGCAGAAAACTGCCCCCAGGACACTGGCAAATCTCTCCTCAATTCTCATTGGTCTAAATGGTGCCACATGCCTGTTCCTAGAGCATTCCTGGGTAGGGGAGTGGGAACACCTAGAGACCAGCCACGAGCTGGGGGTGGGTCAGCTTCTCCACCAAGGCCACCGTGTGGGCTTTCCCTGGGCCATATCAGCATTCTCTAGGAGGGAGGGTAGGGAGGTGACACAGGCCACGTCTAGTACAGAAGAGCCGAGTGTCCTCAGTTCTCCAGAGTCGCTCTGGAGTCCAGAGGGGCTGGTTTTGAAACCGAGTTCTGCCACTTACCTGCAGTGTGGACTTGGGGAAAGTTGCTTCACTTCTCTGAGCCTCAGTTTCCCTCTTGTGGGCTATCGTTGTGCCTACCTGATGTTGGACTTCATGGAGACAATAGACAAGATGTCTATCACAGGGTCTAGCACAGAGAAAGTGCTGTTCGTGTATCAGTTAGCTTTGCTGTGTAACAAATCAGCCCACAGTTCAGAGAGTCAGAAGGACAACCACTGACTTAGGCCTTGCTTGTGCAGGTAAGCGGTCCGGGCTCCATGCAGTGGTGTGGGTAGAGGGATCGGGGCTGGGCCCCTTCCCAGAGGCCTCCGTCAGAGATCTGGAAGTTGTCTGCCTCTCACCCGGAGCATGGGGGTGACTAAGCCATGTCCGTCATCGTGCTGGCTGGCCCAGTGTCGCTTCGAAGGCATTCTCTTGGCCAAAACGAGTCACCTGTTGAGGACAGATTTATGTGGTAGGAGGAGCTTCAGAAGACTGTGGCCGTTTTTACCATCAGTGCTAGCAACTTAGTACCAGGCAGTCTCACTGATTCCCAGGATGCTGAAGCTCGGAGAGCTACAGTGACCGGACCGGACTGGACCTCCGGCCAGTGTGATGGCAAGCCTTACGGCCCTTCTGCAGCAGACGCTCACCAAGCTGTGTGCCACGCTCAGCTGTAAGGCCTCTCCACCCCGTTTCACTGGCTGTCTCTCTATTTTAGGTGTCACTGTGGGGGAAGCGGTCCCGAGGCCAGGAACCAGCTAAGTGCCCGTATGTATACAAACTTGGGTCATAGCCTGTGTGGATTTGGAAGGGTTTGGAATTAGGGCAGTGGGCCCACCTTAAGAGTGGGGTCACCCCCCCCACCCACCCAACCTCCATGTCTGCCTTTTCCTCCTCAGCCTTCAGCACTTGTCTTGTGATACTGGGCAGGAAGAGGGATGGACTGCGGAGGTGGGCATGGTGGCTGAGCCCCCTGAGTTTCACCAGGGGGTCAGGCCTCGGCGAACCCCCTTAGAAATGCAGTCCGGCCTGAGTAAGGCTGATAGAGGTTACAAGCCAGACCGTGATTACAATGTTGGTGTAATTACATACTGGTTGGCAGAGAGCCGCCATCTTCAATCCTTGAGTATCTGGTCATCACCCTGGCCTCCCGTTGTCTCTGTCACCTCTAGCTCCTCCCCCAGGGCCTCCTGGACTGTCGGACTATCACGGTCCAGTCACTAAAGGGTTGATTGCTGGCCCAGCAGGGGGCTCCAGACCATGGTCATTACTTATGCTTTGGTATTGACAGATATTTTAAATTGATAAGTATTTTAAATATCATCATCCCTGTCAGAGACTTTTCCTTGTTTGGTTATGTGTGGCCTCCAGAAATCCCAAAATAAAACACAGGCCCTGCCTGCAGGGAGCTCCCAGGGTAGTAGTGGAGAGAGACCAATAGATTACTGATTATGAAGCCAGGAGGCCTGTGTGCAATAGATAGACATCAATCCGGAACAATTTCAGAGCTGGGCTTTGACGGGTCAGTAGGAGTTTTTCCTGCAGAGAAATCGAATCCTGACCAAACGTCTCTCTGCTCTCGCACGCAGACACTGGAAGTCCTGTCTTACCAAGCTCCTTCCCTGTTTGCTGGAGCACAGCATGGACAGGGATGAGGAGTGCTCCAAGACTGCCAGAAATGCGCCTTTCCAGGCTCCTGGAAAATCCGCATGGTGCCCCGTGGAGGTCAGCAAGACGATCCTCTGGCCAGAGAGCATCAGCGTGGTGCAGTGTGTGGAGCTCTTTGAGGCCCCGGTGGAGAATGAGGACGAGGAGGCGGAGGAAGATAAAAGAAGCTTCTGCCCATCGCTCCAGGACAGCGGGGGCGGCTTCCAGGAGGCCAGGGAGGACATCGCGGCCCGGCTGACAGAAAGCCTCTTCCTGGACCTTCTTGGTGGGGAGACTGGGGGCTTTTGCCCGCAGGGCTTGGAGGAGTCCCGCCTTCCTCCTCCTTCAGGAACTGAGTGTGCTCAGAGGCCCTGGGCTGAGTTCCCGGGGACAGGGCCCCAGGAGGCATCACCCCGGGGCTGGGAGCAGCCTCTGCACCCCGAGTCCCCTCCTTGGGCCCCTCTGACCCAGAGGCCGGCCAGCCCGGCTTTCCCAGAGATGCCCCCCGTCGTCACAGACAACCCCGCGTACCGCAGCTTCGGCAGCCTCCTGAGCCAGTCCGCAGCTCCCGGGGAGGGGGACTCTGACCCAGAGCAGACTGAACGGCCCGGGGAGGCGGACCCCAGCGTCCCCTCCACCCCCCAGCCCGAGCCAGGGAGCTGGGAGCAGATTCTGCGCCAGAGTGTCCTCCAGCACCGGGCGGCCCCGGCCCCTGGCCCCGGCAGCGGCTACCGGGACTTCGCATGCGCTGTGAGGCAGGCCGCTGTCCCCAATGCCGGCGGGGTGGCAGGCTTCGGCCCTTCTGGGGACGCGGGCTACAAGGCCTTCTCCAGCCTGCTCCCGGGGACATCTGGGGACGAGGCCAGCCCTGGGGACGGGAGCTACAAACCCTTTCGGAGCCTCCCTCCGGGCGGCTCGGGGGCTCCCTTCCCTGTCCCCCTGTTCACCTTTGGACTCGATGTGGAGCCACCACGCGGCCCTGGGGACCCGCCTCTCACAGACAGCGCCCCAGAGCATCCGCGTGCAGAGCCAGCAGGGAAGGCAGGGGACAGGTACAAGACCCTGCTGGCCCCGGAGCCGGCCACAGACGCCCTCAGGGACGACCTGGCCGGCAGCATCGTCTACTCGGCCCTTACCTGCCACCTGTGTGGCCATCTGAAACAGTGGCATGGCCAGGAGGAGCGTGGCAAGGCCCACGCGGTGCCCAGCCCCTGCTGTGGCTGCTGCTGTGGTGACAGGTCCTCGCCGCTGGGGAGCCCCCTGAGGGCCCCAGATGCCTTGCCAGCGGGAGCTTCCCCGGAGGCCAGCCTCTGTCCAGCCTCCCTGGCACCCCTGGGCGTCTCGGGGGAGGACAAGTCCTCTCCGTCCTTCCGGCTGGCCCCCGGCAATGTGCAGAGCTCAGGCCAGGCCCCCGGAAAGGTGACCGTGCTGTCCACAGAGCCCACGTGCACGAGCGCTTCTTAGGGGTGTCGTCTCAACGCTGCCGTCCGCAGGGGAGGACTGTGCCTGCCACAGCTGGAAGCCAGCCCTGGAAGGTGGCTGGGCTGGCAGAGTGATGAGGGACTTGGGAGACCCCAGTCTGAAGTGGGGAGGTGGTCCGACGCAGGGAAACAGAGACCAGACCGCGCGCCCCAAATCTCCCAGCCTTGGCCTGGGCTCAGCACATCCCGTGGGAGTGGATGGCGTGCGGAGCGGGCCGAGGCAGCTTCAGAGATCGGGAATTCCTTGGGAACCTCGGCTTGTGCGCCAGCCGTTGGCCTCTTCGTGGGTCCCCAGCTTGTGCAGGGTGCTGTTCCTGCCATGCCCCCCGCCCGCTGCGAGGCCTGCTTTGTGCACCTCCTCACCCTGGAACTCCTGTCTTGTCCGGTTCTGGGATTAGCTGCTGCTGTCCCGTGCATTGGACGCCGAGCCCAGAAACGGATCAAGCCAGCCAAGGGGGAAGGACTTGGAGGCCTTGGGAAATGGATGGGTATTGAAGTCGGGGAAGGGTCCTCATTGGCCCAGGGGTGCCCATTCACCGAACAGACCTCCTTTGGGTTGACACTGGAGGCGGGATCTGGGTTGGGGGGGATGGGGCCCTTCATTAGGAGTGGGCGACAGACACAAAGGGACACAGACGATTGTGGCCACCAAGTTGCCGTCAGGTTCCCACATGACCGTTAAGACTGGGGGGTGCTCCGGGGAAGCAGGGGATCCCCAGAATAAACACAGCCAGCCACTTTGGGGCCGCTCTGTGCCTGCAGCCACGGGAGGCCAAACGGAGGGAGTGGCCCCCCCTCCACGGACCCAGCCTCGCGGGCAGTCCGGACGGGACGGTCCACACCAGGCACACTTCGCCTGCACATTGACCTGCCCCCTGGGTTGAGTAATGCTTGTTTGCATCTCAAAGATTATTTTCTCACCTGGTGTGTCTCAGCAGGGGACGGTGGAGCAGGAGGCCGTGGCTTTCTGTATAAATAAAGGCTCTTTATCTCTTCCCCGCCCTCCTCCCCCCTTTATTAAACAAACATACTGCTAGACCTGGTCGAGAGCACTTTATCTGTTGTATTTAACTCATTGGCTCTTCCCGTCCACAGGAATCGAGGTCCAAGAGCTTAAGTAACTTTCTATCTCAGCTGGGGTTCCTCGGAGACCAGGATTCAAGTGCTGGTCATTGCTTTAGGAGGTAATTCGAGGACACTTTGCTGGGGGGTGGGGAGCGGAGTCAGGGAAGGTCAGGAGGCAGGAGAGGGTATGTTCCCCAACAGAGCTAGGTCAAGGGCTGTTTCCAGGGACTCATTCTCCAGCACTCCGGCTGCTCCAGGAAACACGTGCCCAGGCTGAGAGTAAAGAATATTGGAGCAGCCTTTGGCACATCAAAGAGATGCAGACTGAGTATTGCCAGCAGCTGCTACACTTTGCCAGGGTCCCACAACTAGTCAGTGGCAGGCTCGTCCCCGTCCGTAGCTGAACCCAGGCAGTGTCTCCATTAGCCAGGCTGTCTGGAAGCGATCCCAGGCCGACAGCCAGGCCGATGGCATGAGGACGAATACACAGGATTTAAGCTCTATGTCGGTGATCACTCTGGTCTCTGAGTAGCTACCCTGATGGCCACACTTGCAAAAGAGGGGGCTCGGTTGTCTGAGGTTCCTTTCTGTTCTGGCATTCTACACAGTGCATTGTTCTCTGCATTAGGCAAGGAACCCCAAGGCATTTAGGGGATGAATCCCCAGACCTCTTCTTTGCTACAGGCCCTTTATCCTGCCCAGACCTTGGCTTTCCCATTCGTAAAACAGGAAGGCTAATCAAGCCTGCGTCCTGGGGAGATCCTGGAGATAGTCTCCCTCCTCCTCCTCACCTTCATCATCTCTCGGGCTTCCTCCAAACTTCCCTGGGGGGGGGGGGTCTCTGAGGGCTCCAGTCACCCTTGGTTAATGCTGATGTGGGAGCCCTACAGCCTCCTCCCTCTGTCCCCAGGCTCTCCCACTTAGGCCCCCTCTTTCACTGGTCAGGAGTTCGCAGCCTGGACATTCACTCCTTCACCCGAATGTGTATTAACTACTCCCAGAAGGTCATTTAGTAATCCAAGGAAACTCAAAAATTCAAAAACTACAAGCACGGATCAGAGTTTGAGTTTAGGTTTGCAGGAAGGGAATCAGAAGGAAGAGAGAAAGGAAATGTTGGCTCAAAGAACAGTTTCTGAAAGGGGAATTTTGTAGCAAGACAAACAAATGTCCAGCGCAGCGCTGTCGGGCAGAACTTTCTGCTACAAGGAGAGGGTTTCATGCTGTCCACTGCAGTCCACGTGTGGCTGGTAAGCACCTGAAATGTGGCCAGTGTGGCTGAGGAACTGCTTCTTACATTTTATGGATTTAATTGATATTTAAATGTAAACAGCCACCCGTGTATTGGGCAGAACAGGGCTTCTAGATCATTTTCTTCCAACGTATCTTTGTCCATTGTCTCGGTGTGGATCCGGAAAGATGGAGGAAGAATGAGAACCGGCTGCCCCCAAACGTTTGCCCCTAGAGCGGCAGAGGAGGGGGGGATCTGGCGGATCAGGCGGGTCCAGACCAGGACGGCCTCCCCCTACCCAGAGCTGGAAGTAGGCTCCGGGTGTGGGCGGGGCGAGACGCTGGCGGTGGGCGTGTCCCAGCGCCCCGCCCCCCGCCCCACCCCGCGGGGCTGGACCAGAGCTGGGAGGAGCCCGAGCGGGCTAGGCCTGCCAGACCCCGGGCAGCCTGAGATGCGTTGGTTTTGCGGGATCTCCCCCGCCCCGGGCCCCACACATCCCCAGCCTTGATTTTAGGAAGATTCCCCGCCCCCCCCTGGGGGAGGTGTGTCTCTGTTTTGTTTTATTTGATTTGATACTTTATATTATCTTTTTAAATTTTTGGTACCCAAACTCCCTGCTTCCTGTTTGTTTGCGTGTGATGACTAGATTGGCACGTGCCAGTCTTCTCCAATTCAGAGAAAACATGAAGGTACAAAGAGGAAAGTGAAAACCACCGGAAATCGCATCCCCCGCCCGATCCTGGCGCCCTGTGGGCGGTCACCGAATGAATGTTGGTTTTTTGAAGGTGTAGCTCCGTGACATCCTGTTGAACAACCTTTCTGAATTATTTTCCCACAAAAGTTATTTAAAAAAAAAAAAAAAGAATAAGAAAGAGACAGACCAGCAAAAAGTTTTTGAGCCGCTGCAAGGGAGGCATGAGCTCGTCCGACCCCCACAGCCGGGTTATGCCGTGGGCGGGACTCGCCCCTGACCCCTCTTGGCCACCGTTTGCTCATATTTGCAGACCCCTCTTGCGGGTCTCAGAACACTGAGACTCCGAGAAGCAAGGGCTGTGCCCTCACCCTGCCTCGTTTCAACCCGCCTTTGCCAATCCGGGGCTGTGTGACTGTGGGCGAAGTGCTCGACCCCTCTGGGCCTCAGTTTCCCTCTGGGCCTCTGGGCCTCAGTTTCCACCCCATCAAAGACGTTTAGGTAGGAGAGGTAGCGTGCAGCCCGCAGGGGCAGGGTGGGGAGCAGATGCCGTGATGGGTGCGCAGCTGATCTGGGGATACCTGATGGGAGCTGGCCAGTGTCACTTTTTCCTCAAAATCCCAGCCTTTCCACCTGTTTACTGACAAGCCGGAGGCACCTGTGCAGTGCGGGGACTGGCTGCGCCCGACGGGCTGCCAGCTGGCTTCTTAGCCCCTGCTGCTCCCTAGTGGCCGCTCTGGCCCTAGCGTCTGCCTCTGTCCCCGGGGTTCCAAGTCTAGGGCATTGCCACGCCCAGAAAAGTGGGCCTGGGACATCCTGCTGCCCCGTCCCCACCTCTCTTTCTTTGCCTTTCTCTCCCAGCCCCATCAGCACCTCACAAAAGGGGCTGACATACATTAGGAGTTCAGAGTGCTCCAAGGATCTGCTGTGTGGCTGGAGGCCAGTCCCAGAGCCTCTCTGTGCTAAACCGGGAATGATACTAGTAGGATGCTCAAGGACCAGTAGTTAAAATTAAATACGCTAATTCATGTAAGCCTGAGAATGGTGCCTGCACAGGGTTAGGGCTGTGCAAGCTTGCATTGTTCCTATTATACTGAGTGGGTCTGTGGCTGTTGAGGGAATGAGGGAACAAGACATAATTAAAGAGGGGGCACCTGGGTGGCTCGGTCAGTTGAGTGTCTGCCTTTGGCTGGGGTCATGGCCTCAGGATCTGCTTCTCCCTCTGCCCCTCCTCCCTCTGCTCATGCTCTCTCTCTCTCAGATAAATGAATAAAATATTACAAAAAACCATAGTTAAAGATAATGACATTCTAAATTTAATGCTACTTTATTGCAAAAAAGGTCGGCCTGGCACAATAGAAATCCAAGACAGAAATGGTCCCAACGAAATGGTCCCAACGGCATCATCCAATCAACTCGTCCAACAGCTTCTAGATGTTCAGATGCAGAGTCCGTGCTCGTGCATGTGGCGAGGTGTTGACCACGTGTGCCTCCGCATCTACCCATACACATTGTATCTTCTCCCTCGCACCCCTGTGGCTGGCTGGCCCTGCTTTCTGCTCGCATTCTTCCATACCTCCCCCATCTCACAGGGTCTTGCCCAGACTCTGCTTCTCTCCTGCCCCCAGACCTGAGGCACCAAGCTTTCAACAGATCTTTCCAGAGAAAGAGAATGAGACCAGAGAGGCTGGGAACGGGCTGGAGTAGGAGCACGCTAAGCTTACCCCGTCCCATGGGTACAGCTAGACAACGCTCACATCGGTGTAGATAACGCAGGGCAGGAGACAAAACGTGCAGGGAGAGAGAGAGAGTAACACTGAACCAAACCTGGAATCCTAGCTCCAGTCTGAAGTCTGACTCCAGCCACAGAATCACTTCTGACTCAAGCCACGAATGGATTCGAGACCCCCGCTATGGAGCTAGTCATGATCCCGAGGGCTGCACACTTGACCCCAGCCACATGCTGACCCCTAGCCCTGGTCACAGACTAATCCTTTACCCCAGCTGTAGGCTGATCTGCGGTTCTGGCCATCTGGACCCCTCGCTCCTATCCACTGACACCTCACCCCATCCAGGAACTGGCATTTCCTGATTTTCTGCTGGTAAATTCAGCTCGAGTTGGTCAACAAATCGGGCCCTTCCTCTTTGTCACAGACAAGCAGTGCAAACTGGCGGTTCTCTTTTCTTTTCTTTTTTTTTTTTTTTTAAGATTTTATTTATTTATTTGACAGAGAGAGATCACAAGTAGGCAGAGAGGCAGGCAGAGAGAGAGGAGGAAGCAGGCTCCCTGCTGAGCAGAGAGCCCGATGTGGGGCTCCATCCCAGGACCCTGAGATCATGAGCTGAGCCGAAGGCAGCGGCTTAACCCACTGAGCCACCCAGGCGCCCTCTCTTTTCTAACCGAAGGGAACAGCAGGAGGAGAGGGTCCCTCTGCCATCACCTGTGCTGCTTTGGATGTGATGTCTGGTGGTTTGGCAGCCGTCTTGTGATCATGAGGGGACAAGACTGGAGATGAAAGGTAGTGTCTGAATATGGCAGAATGGGAGAAGAAAAGAGCGTGGGTCTTTGATTACATTATCAAGTGATCAAATCAACCTCTGGATTCTTAAATAAACCATAAACCTGCTTTCATGTAAGCCACTACAGAGTTTCCTTTGCAACCATAAAACAGCCTTAAAGATTGTGATACATAGAATAACGAACCTCCAAAGATACTCACATCCTAATCCTGGGAAACTGCGAACATGTTATGTTACATTGCAAGGGAAAATCAAGATTGAAAGTGGAATAAAGACTGCCGTTGGGGGCCAAAAAAGACTGCTGATGGATTGATTTTGCCATGGAAAGATTATCCTGGATTGTTCAGATAGGCCCGAGGCTTATATAATCCCAAAGGCCCTTCTAAGTAAAAAGGGGATGTAGGAGAATTAGTGTCAGAGAGAAATTTGAAGATACTGCTGCTGGCTTTGTAGATGGAAGAAGGGGGCCATGAGCCATGAATGTAGGTGACCTCTAAACGCTGGAAAAGTCAAGGAACAGATTCTCCCCTAGAGTCTCCGGAAAGAATGCAGTCCTGCTGAGACCTTGATTTTTAGCTCGGTGACACCAGTTTTGGTCTTCTGACCTCCAGGACTATAAGATAATACATTTTAGGGGCATCTGGGTGGCTCAGTGTGTTAAGCCTCTGCCTTTGGCTCAGGTCATGGTCTCAGGGTCCTGGGATCAAGCCCCGCATCAGGCCCTCTGCTCAGCGGGGAGCCTGTTTCTGCCCCGCCTCTCTGCCTACTTGTGATCTCTGTCAAATAAATAAATAAGATCTTTTTTAAAAAAAAGATAATACATTTTATTTTCAAACCACTGGAATTGTAGTGACGTGTTATGGCAGGAACTAGGGAACTAGGACATGGATATTTCCACGTGTCTGACTTGGGGTTCTGGACTCATCCCAGCCTTTTCTTCAAGCCCCAGGTGTATGTGCTGGGTGGTCAGAGGCCACAACTCAGCCAAGTCAGCAGGTCAAGCCTCTTGCCCACTCCCTATCTGAATACCAAGAGTCACCATTTTGAATTCTTTTCTTTTTTTTTTTTTTTTTTAGATTTTATTTATTTATGTGACAGACAGAGATCACAAGTAGGCAGAGAGGCAGGCAGAGAGAGAGGAGGAAGCAGGCTCCCCACTGAGCAGAGAGCCCGATGCAGGGTTTGATCTCAGAATCCTGAGACCATGATTTGAGCTGAAGGCAGAGGCTTAACCCACTGAGCCACCCAGGCGCCCCACCATTTTGAATTCTTAATACTTTTTCAACTAGAAGACCTGCGCTTTCGTTATGCTTTGAGCCCCTCACATTACGTAGCCAATCCTGACATAAGGCCATTCCTTTTCTCCAAGGCTGAGCCCACCACTCTCTCCGGATCCCCAAATGCCATCATCCCCCCCAGGTTCTAAGCTTCTTCCCTCTGAGGGCTTCTTCCCACCAACGCATGTCTCTGTTCAAGCCCCCTCCATCTGCAAACAATCAGAGGTTCCCTCCACCCCTCTTACTTCTTTCTCTCCTTCCCTCCCCGGCCACATTCTTGAAAGCTGTCTGCTCTCTGTCTCCACTTCCTCCGCGCACGCCCACTCCTCAGCCCTCTCCGTGTAGAAGCTGCCTCACTTCTGCCCTGAATCTGCTTTCACCAAGACCGGGCGCCATGTTCGGGTCTGTTTCAATCCATGCCTTTCTGCCCTTCGTGGTTCTCCTGCTACTGGCTCCTTGTTCCTGCTCAGGCTCCTTCCCTAGGGTCTTCTCCTCTGCCCGACCTTTTTTTTTTTTTTTTTTTTTTTTCCCCAAACATGGGATGGGGATTGGCAGAGGGACTCCATGCCCAACATGGAGCCCGACACAGAGCTTGATCTCACAACCCTGAGATATGACCTGAGCGGAAATCAAGAGTTAGATGCTTAACCCACGGAGCCACCCAGACGCCCCTCCTTTGCCCTACCTTAAACATCTGGAGTCCCCAAGCCCTCCCCCCACACCCACACACACACTCCATCGGCAATCTTGTTTCCGTTGTGGGGGACGAAAACTTTTCTTATACTCTTCAAAGGTTCTTCTGGCTGGTCTAAGAATTAAATCGATATGAGAAAGACTAATGGGAGGAAAAAACCCACGTTTAATTAGGTACATGTGGAGATCCAATAATAAAATTCGGACCTGAGTAATGACCCAAAGCAGGCAATTTTTACATCTTTTAGACAAAGAAACACAAGTCTCTGAGGAATTGACAGGACCGAGAAAACATGCCTGGGAGCTTCGACTAGTAAAGAGTTCTAAACAAAATTTGGGTTGGGGCAATAAAGGAGTAAAAGTGACAAGGTTTGTTTATGCCTCCTTCTCGGCCCTGAATTTCCCACCTCTGGTCTTAGCACAGGAAGGGAATCTTTCAGATGGAAGATTTAGTTCCAGCTTTCAAAGGGACAGAGGAAGGGTCCCAGTGCCCTTCTGGCGTGGGCTGTCTTGAGTAACTTTAATTCAAAATAATCAAGATACCAAAATGCCACATTTTGGGTTGCTTTCTCTGAACCCCATCACCGTAGAGTTAACTACCACCTTTAGTAAATCTGGACTGGCGTTTCATAAGGCAGGGACTGTGCGGCCCAAGGTAACACAGTGGCTGGCTCATAGAATGTGCTCAATAACATTTGTTGAATGAATGAATGAATGAATGAATGGTGTCTTCTAAATATATCTCCCCAGCCCCAGTCTCTTGCCTGAACTCCAGACCCATATATCCATCTCATTTCTCCAGACACTTCCCACATCCTACCTAGCACACATCACTATCTAATGTGATATTTTTAGGACATATTCACCCTTCTATTTCTTACCAGGTCCCCCACATCTCCCCCACTAGAAGGTAGACTCCATGCGGACAGATTTTTGTTTGGTTGGTTCACCGCTGTATCCCCAGGGACTTAGAGCCCTGTGTGTGGTACACAGTAGGTGCTCAATAAGTACTTTCTGAACACATGGATATGGGTCTCCACGTGGATGTCCCCACATCTTAAAATCCGTATATCCCAAACTGAGTTCTTCATCACTCCCCCCAAACCTCCTCCCTCTGGGTCTCAGTTGCTAAAGCTAGAGAGCAGACATCACCCCCAGCCCCTGCCCCAGACTGCCCACTTTTCCCTCACTACTGAGATGCAGGCACCGGTGTCTCTTTCTTGCTTACAGTGCCTCCTAGCTCCCATTAGGCAAAAGTGTGGGTCACATAGGCTCAGGATAACCCAATATGGGACATTTACCCCAGGGCAACCCAGGTGGGGGACACCAACTCCCAGGTCGGGGGGCAGGGGCGGGTGGCGCTAAAACGATTTTAGGTGTTACATGGGTGTGACACGAAAGGGCACCACACCAAGAAGCAGTTTCCTTTTCAATTCTCTTTCTCTTCTTCTGACTAGCCTTCCACAGGTTACAGCATCTCGCTAAGATTGAATAACTCAGTTTTGGTTTCACTGTTTTTGTTGTTACAGTTCCCTTCTGTTGATGCTCAAGGATTCTGGTTATCCATTCGTGATGGTGATGATGCTTCCCTTTTTTTTTTTTTTTTAATGCTTCTTTTTTAAAAATAAAATGATTTAAATAAAATGAGTACATCGATAGGAAAACAAGTTGATTACATAGTGGGGGAGGAAAAGAGGGAAAGCGCGTAAGGTATAAATCTGTGGCAGTGTGGGTGAGGGACACAAGTCTGGAAGACACTGGTCTACAGGCCCGAGTCCAAACCCAGTAGCAACCTGGCTCCTGCTCCTCTCGGTTTTTTCAGCCCATCCTATACCTTAGACACCATGACCTGTCACCCCGGATACCATGATCTGTTGCCCCTGGACACTGTGACCTGTCACCCCGGACAAGGGGACCTGGTCATTCCTAGACACCCTGACCTGGGGCCCTAGAATCTATGAGCTGATATGATGATCTGATTAATGATAAATATATCTTTGGTTTTTATTCTGGCCTTTATTTAGAGGTCCTAAAACCCTTGGAATTTCCTAAGTGATTAGAACAATGTGTGTCTTTTGTTATGTTAATGAGGCGACCTTTGGGAAGTCCCTAGGTCACCTAAGGATGGGGGCTGGTTGCCTGGGGAACCAACCTTATGATGGCTTGAAAGTGTCAGTCCTGCGTCCTTGACCTCTGGGGAAGGGAGAGGGACTGGAGATTGAGTTCAGTCACCAAAGGCCCGGGAGTTCATCAGTTACAACTATTTAACAGTGTCTCCATAAAAACCAAAAAGGACAAAGTTCAGGGGCTTCTGGTTTGGTGAACATGGAGGGGCTGGGGGGATGGTGAGCTCTGGGGAAGCCTGGAAGCTCTGAGCTCTTTCTCTGTATCTTGTTCTAGAACCCCGTTCCTGCGTTATATATATTCCTTCATAGGAAACCAACGATCTAGGAAGTAACATGTTTCACTGAGTTCTGTGAGCTGCTCTAGCAAACTATTCAAACCCAAGGAGGGGATGTTAGGACCTCTGATCTGTTGCTGTTCGACCAGAAACGCAGGCGACCAACCCAGACTGGAGATTGGCAGCTGAAGTGGTGGGGGAGGGCGGCAATCCGGAGGGACCCAGCCCTCTGCCTGTGGGATCTGATGTGTCTCCAGGGCAGGGAAGTGCTAGATTGGGTTAACTGCTCGGTGGTGTGCAGGTAAGTACACACACTGAAATTGGGGTCAGAATTGTAACCGGACCCCTTCCCGATGACCTGGGACCACCGGCCAACATGACCTGCCCACCCCCAGATCCATGATCCAGCCACCCGCAGGCACCGTGACGTGGCCATTCTCCAATGATAATGAGCGGCCTATCACTCCTTGAGCCCCAAGACCTGGCCATTGTACTCAGGCCACAATGCGCATTTGCAGACCCCCAGACCTATGCCCATGGCCTTCCCACTACCAAGGGTGCTCCCCACTTCTCCGTTTCAATCAGGGACTCGGATTCTGATAGGGGAAAAATGTACCCTAAGATGGCTGGCCAAACCAGCAAGGGAGTTCGAGCCCCTGTCTCGAAGACCTTCCCTTCTTTCTCACCCCGTTTCCCGCATGCGCCAAATGTACCAAGTATGGGGAAGTGGAAGGGTCGAAGTCCCCCCTCCTCCTTGTGCTCAGGGCTCAGACCTTTGGAGAATAACCTCGTCGGAGCTCACCGGTGATCAATAAACCTCCGATCTCCAACGTCTCGGAGTGCCTCTTGGTTCTTCCACCAGGATCCAGTCAAGGTTCCACAACGATTCTGCCTGTCCAGCATCTGCGCCTTCCTCTTGGGAGAATGGCACCTGGTCTTCCTGGAAACCATCTCTCCCGAGCCTTAGTTCATGTTGTTTCCGTTGGTACTGATCTCGCTCCCAGCTTTCCGATCGGACACAAGACTCCGGCCCGGCCAACCAGAGCATTCCTTCCTAAGTTTATAGAGGGTTGGTTCAGGGACGGGCATGTGATTCAGTCTGACCAACGGGGGCCTTTCTTGGCATGATCTTTGGACTATTCGAACAAAAATCTATTCTTTCCTTAGAGCTTCCTAAGCGGGTAGGTGATGAGCCTGGATTTCCGAAGAGATTTTCTTTTCTTTTCTTTTTTTTTTTAAAGATTTTATTTATTTATTTGACAGAGGAGAGAGATCACAGTAGGAGAGAGGAAGGGAAGAGATCACAGAGAGAGAGGAAGGGAAGCAGGCCGCCTGCCGAGCAGAGAGCCCGATGTGGGACTCGATCCCAGGAACCTGAGATCATGACCTGAGCCGAAGGCAGCAGTTTAACCCACTGAGCCACCCAGGCGCCCCCGAAGAGATTTTCTTTTTCCCCCAACCACTGAGTCTCACTGAGACCATCTGAGAAGGAAGCCAACCCAGGAGAAAGCAGATCCCAGAGGTTGGGCCTTCCAGTCTGAAGGAATCATTTGGGTGCCTTGATCGATCTGTGCCTGAAATCACATCCTTGAACTGAAAAAAAAAATTTTTATGAGCCAGTAAGCCCATTTAGAAAAGCAGTTTCTGTTACTTACGACCGCAAGCCTTGGTTGAAAAAGTTCATTTTTTTATTGAGATTGAATTCACATCACCTAAAATTCCCCATTTTAATCATTTAAAAATAAACAACTTCGTAGGTTTTAGTACGTTCACAATGTTGTGCACTCATGACCACTCTCTAATTCCATCACCATCCGCTAGCCCCGTCACAAAAAAAAAAAAAAAAAAAAAAAATCCAACCCTAACCCATCAGCACTCTCAATTTCCCGTCTCTCAGCCTTCCAGCAATTAATGAAATATCATCTTTTAATGCCCACTTCCAGTGGACATTTCCCTGCGAGCCTGTCCCTGCACACAAGGGCAGAATTGTTCTTTCTTTTTTTTTTTTTTTTTTAAAGATTTTATTTATTTATTTGACAGAGAGAAATTACAAGTACACTGAGAGGCAGGCAGAGAGAGAGAGAGAAGGAAGCAGGCTCCCTGCTGAGCAGAGAGCCCGATGCGGGACTCGATCCCAGGACCCTGAGATCATGACCTGAGCCGAAGGCAGTGGCTTAACCCACTGAGCCACCCAGGCGCCCCAGAATTGTTCTTTCTTTAGCACGCATTCCTTTCTCATCACCTGTCCTAATGGCCAATTTTATTTTTTGTGTTTGATAGTGGACTCTTGCAAGCATACAGGAAGTCACTATCGGTGTGTCTCTCCTACCAGACACAGAGGACAGGGACTAGAGTCTATTTCCTCTTGTGTCTCCCAGTCCCCCAGCCCAAGCTGTCTGGCCCAGACGAATGGTTCCGTGGAGACACCAAACACGATGGGAACAAGGGCTCAGTCTCAACTTCCCAGGCCCCCTCCGGGCCAAGACATCAGCATCATCGGCTGACTGGCTGGCCATGGAAGTGACTTGTTTGCGTATGACTTGGGGGGGGGGACTAGAAGGAGGGGGGGACTACGCTTTAGCTGAAGAGATCACCTCCCACACACTGACATTTGATCAATCCAAAACTAAACTAACAGATGGTTGCTGAGTCTGGGTACCCCCTAAAATTTCCACTTCTGCACCCACTTCAGATGCATAGATTTGGTGAATGAGGAGGCAGAGTAAACCAGTGGCCGTCTGCACGTCGCCTTACCTTCTCTGGGTCTCGATTGTCCCTATGCACAAGGAAGTTAAAAATAGCCCGTACCGCCTAGGGTCACCTGAGGACTCAGGGAGGGAAGACCTGTGCCGCACTTAGTGCTGGCTTGTTGAAGAAGTCTGTTCAACAGGATGCTTTCGCTGGGCTCACCAAGACGTTGCGTGAGATCGCTAAAGCCACCACACACGCTGTTTCCTTTGCTTGGAAAGAGCTCCTCTGCACCCCTTAAATACTCCATTACGTTTCAGCTTAAGCGCCACCTTCTCCAGGAAGTCCGCCGGCTCCCCAGACCCCGGTAAGGTGCCCTCTCCTCTGGGCTCCTTGGCACCTGTCCTTCCCCATCAGCCCAGGAAGGGATGGCCTGAGACATCCCAGAATGCCCAGGGTCCAGCACAGGGCGGGTGCTGAGTTAATGAAAGGGCCAAGCAGAACACCCATTGAAGCATGAGCAAGTGGTTTTGTTCTCGTCCTTGGCCTTTCTAACTGGGACTGCTGGCCTGCCCTGGGCACCAGGGCTCTGGCTCTGTCCTCCATGTGTCTGTCTCTCGAGAGAGAAGGTTGTGGATCAGTGACGGGTGCTGAAGCTGTGGCTCACACCAGCTCCTGAGGGTAGACGCCCGCCCCAGAGAGCAGCAGATGCCACATACCAGGCTATTAGTTTTGTTTCTGGATGGTTCGCTTAGTAGCCTACTGCCAGCTGGGATTTGGCAGGCCAAGATCGTGCTTGTTTTGATCTGTCCAGGACATGCTTCTCTTCCCTTCCCCCCACCCCTCCCCCCCCCCACCACCCAGTTTTGTGCATGGAGCTCCCCCTGCCTGGGACCATCTTCTCCCCTTCCCCCACGGCAAAGTGCAGTTCCCGCAGGGCCCTTGACCTTTCTGCAGGACAAGCCCTGTGGTTACTCCTCTCCCTCCTTCCCTGCCTCGCGGCATCCAGCCCAGGGTGCAAGCCGCGGCTGTCAGTAAGTGCTTGTTGATTGACTGATGGATGGTTTGGGGTAAACATTTTTGCGAGTTTGACCTTTCCTCTGTGTCAGTGCAGGGAAACCACAGCAGCCTGAACTTTCAGTAAAGAGGAGCCTCTTTGAGGAAGGGAGTCTTTGCAGAAACTCACCACAGCTGCCTGGAAACCAAGTCATTGCCGTTCTTCCTCCTGGGTGTGCAGCTCTCTTGGAAGACCTACATGGCTCTGGGGCACGGCCCCTCTGGGCTAAGATGGGACAAGAGGGGGAGGTTCAGGACTTTGGGGCAGAGGCTCTTGATGTGGCAGGAGCCCCTGAGAGGGCTGGGGGCTTGGGGGGCTTGCACACATGTGTGCACACACACCAGCATACGTGGGGGTGTGCACAGGTCTGCAAATGTACGTCGCATCTGTCACTTGGGTCACTGTCTGCTTTCAGATGGAGGCTCGGGGACCCTCGGAATACAGAGGGTGCTGAAAACTGTCCCCTGCCCTCCAGTCACTCTTGCCAAGATCCAGGCTGTGCCCTGTGGCCCCTGCTGGAAAGGACACCCGTGCTCACATGTGTTCAAGTGTGCATCGCGGGGACGGGGCCCCCTCAAGCACTGGGCTCAGCTCTGCACCTGACCTCTAGTGAGCACCGACTGCCAGGACCTATAGGATGGGACCATTGTACGTGCATATCTATGCACGCATGTGCCCCCCACTAGAGTACACGCACCGAGGGGACAGCAGCTCTGTTGTCTTCCCAGCGACCTCCCCAGCACATAGTAGGTGCTCAACAAGCATTTGCTCAGATGCAAGTGTGCACGGTTACCCATGCCTACGCTTTTGCTTGCACGACAGTGTGCGCGCACTTTCACTTATGTGAACTTGGACGCTCGGCGGTGTCGCCCGCTCCGCGTGAGGGCGTGCACACCGGGCCGCGCACCCCTGTGTGTGCGAACGTGTCTGAAGCGCGTGCGCGAGCCGGCGTGGAGGCCCTTGCTGGCCCACGTGGGCACACGCGGAGCACCTCGCGCGGGCGGGATCCCACGCCTCCGGGCACGCGCGGCTGCGGGCTGCGCGCGTTCCGAGCCCCCCACGAACACGGGTGAGAAAGATGCGCACGTGGCGGGGAGGGGCTGGCCCTGGAGCCCGACTCTGCAGGTAGGAATTCCGGTTTCGCCTCCTCCTTCCCGCGCGACAGACGCGTGAGTTTACCGTCTCTGCGCCTCGGCGGCCTTATGTGTAGCCCTGCCGGCCGCCGGGGGCTGGTCTGGGGGCTCAGGAAGGAGCCAGCCCCCGGCACACGGCCTTGCACAGTCAGGACGCCCGTTGCCGGTTTTCTCTGTGTTGCGCACGCCTGTATGTGCACATCCGTGTCCCCCCCACGCCCCGCACCCCAGCCTGGCCCTAGAGAAGTAAGGACCGTCTCTGCTGGGCGCCGAGATGCCCATGTGAGTTCCTGGGACATCAGCAGGCGCCCAGGCCAAGAGGACCAGAGGCGGGATGCGTGGGGCTTTGCGGCCCCTTCCCCCCAGCCATCATCCATCCTGGCCACGCACCATGGAGGACCTGCGGCTCTCTCCTCGGCCACCTGACTCCAGCCTCCCCGCCTGGCCAGGCCAGGCTGTGCCAGGGGTCTGGAGAGGCAGAAATGAGATGAGGGTGAAGACCTCCCTTCCAACAATAGGCAGTCCCGGGATGTGTCCACGGCCAGTCCATCTGGCAGTCAGATTCCCATAAACGCCTATAAAATGCAAAGAGCCTCCTGCCCTTGAGCGTCTGAAATGAGCTGTAACGTGCACGAAGGAAATGTGCCTCCTAGGAAGGCGGGTGATTCAAGAAGGAGGGACTCTGGGAGGGGCTGGAGGACGGGAAGGACCCCGAGGCTAATTCTCGGGCATCGAGTTTCTTGAGTGTCAGCACGGTTCCGTTCGGGGCGCTGGGGGATATGAGGCAGGTCCCTGCCCCTGTGGAGCGTGAGGTCAAGTATACAAACACTGAGAACACATGATGAAGGAAGCAGGGGCACAGAGGAGGGACAAGTCACACGGATTGGGGGTATCACGGAAGTCTTCCTGTAGGAGGCATCCATCTCCGTGGACATCTGAAGGATCGCGCTAGTTTTCCGGGAAACAGCCCAACCTGGCTGGAGCAGGTAACGCGAGGTGGGTGAGGTGGGGCGCAAAGCCTTCAAACTGCCTACAGACGTGGAAGCTGACATTGAAAGACTCTTGTCATTCAGAGGCCAGCCCCGACTCTGCTTCCTGGGGTGAGTCCAAAGTGGGGGTGGAGTGGGACTGCCTATGAAGAAATAGCCGTTCAACCACTCAGACGATGTTAAGTGAGCACCTACTGTGGGCCGGGCCCTGCTCTAGGGATTGGGGGTTCTGCAGTGAATGGAACCGGCAAATCCATGCTCCCGGGAAGCTGACGTGTGGGGGACAGAGAGCCAGGAGGCGCAAGGGGTGTGACGTGGGGTAGCACTGGGTGGGGTGGGGAACGGAGGGGGAGGAGCTGTAGGGGGAGCTCGGGGAGGGCCTGGCCTAGGAGGGGACATTTTGAACACAGGCTTGAGTGAAGAAAGGGAAAGAGCCATGCAGGTGCCTGAAGGGTTGAGGGGAAAGGGGAGTGTTCTAGGTGGAGGGAGCCGGGAGACAGAGACAAGGTCAGTGAGCTGCAGGGGAGGGCCTGAGCGTGAGTTCTGAGCGGCTGCAGGGCCCAGAGGGACTCGCTGGCCACCATGAGGGGTCCAGGTTTATTCTAGAACGGCAGGGAGGTTTTGGAAGTTTCGCTGCCGCAAGGAGAACAGAATGCTTCCAGAGGCCCAGAGATGGAAGTGGGGAATGCCAGCCTGCCGTAATCGCCCAAATGAGGGACGCTGGAGGCCACGACACTGTGGATTCTGAGCATGCCTTGGAGGTAGAATGGGCAGGCTTCCTGAAGGTGGCAAGGGGGAGCCAGCGCTGTGGCCGTGCTGGGGACCCAACCTCTCTGGCCTGACCCCAAAGGCAGGTGGAATGATAACCACCTCGCCCAGGGTCTTGCAACTCTAAGTTTGGGGTCATGTACCCCTCCAGCGTGATACCACACCAGGGTTCCCCTCCTGGGACCGTCGGCTGTCACAACTGGGAAAAGGTGCCGTTGGCATCTAATGGGTAGAGCCCCAGTTCTTACTCAGCATCCTCCCATGAACGCAAGACAGTTCCCATGGCAAATAATTATCTAGTGCTGATGACGGCCAGTGCTGAGATAGGGAAGCCCGGCTCCCCCAGCCTCTCCAGGGCCTTCCAGAGACCACTTCCACAGCTTGGCAGCCCCTCCATGAAAGCAAAGTGACCTGTTCCAAGGTGGCAGTGGGAGCAGGCAGCGGTGGTGACCATCCTCCCCATGACAGAGGCTGGTTCCTGGAAGACTTAACATGACATCCTTGAGGCTTTTCTTCTCCTTTGCAATCAGCCCAAGCATCTGAGCCAAGATACCTCCTCTTGTAGAGGGTCTCCCAGGGCCAGACATGCCCCTAGCCCAGTAACCTGCTAAGAACCTTCTGCAGCTTCCACTGCCATGGGGTGGGGTCCTGGTCCCACTCCTTGCAGGGGAGCACCTTGAGCTCTGGGCACCACTGACCCCTCCAGGCTATAGCCTTACCACTTCCCTCTTGCTATGACTTCCTCTGCCCAGTCCACCCACACCATGGGGTCATTTTTTCCCCGAACAGGCTGTGCAATCACACCCCCAAGTCTCTGGCTCACCAGTAGCGGACTTGGGGCTTTGCTGGTTCTCTCCGGGCTATGCTTCCTTCCTCTTTTGGTCTGTTTTTATCACATTGATTTCCTTTTTATCATATCACAATGATTTCCTTTCTTGTACTTTCTTCTATGTTTATCTTACAGCTCTTTTTCTACCTTCTTGAGAGGGGTGTTCAGAACATTCATTTTTTGTTTTTCTTCTTTCCTGATTTACAGATTCTAAGGCTACAAATTTTCCTCTAAGTATTATTTTGGCTGCACCCATAAGTTTTACGTCGTTCAGTTCAAAATTTTTTCTGACTTTTCCACTCTGGTTTCTCTCATTGTCCCTTAGGTTATTTGAAAGTGTATTTCCTGGTCTTTTAAGATTTTGCTTATTTATTTGAGAGAGAGAGAGAGAGGGAAAGCACAAAGGGAGAAGCAGACTCCTCGCTGAGGGGAGAGCCTGAAGTGGGGCTTGATCCCAGGACCCTGGGATCATGAGCTGAGCTGAAGGAAGATGCTTAACCCACTGAGCCACCCAGTTGCCCCAACCCCAGTCTGTTTCTGAAAAATTCTGGAGTGGCCACTCCTGTCTTTCCAACATGAAGAACGGCTCTTCATCCTTCCAAGTCCAGTTTGAGTGATCCCTCCCCTGTGAAGCCTTCCCTGGACACTCCAAGCATATAATTAGCAGTTGCCTCCTGTCTTCTCCTATGGCCCTTTGTACCGACCATCGTTGTAACACCAGTAGGCACACAGTGATGCATCTGTCAAGACCTTTTCAGTTTCAAGTGGGGGGGGGGAAAAAACCTCATCCAAACTGGCTGAAACCAAAAGGGAACTTACTGCCTGATTTCACTAAAAAGTCTGGCTTTCAGACACAACTGGATCAAGGAGTCCTAATGCCTGATGATTCAATTCATGTCGTGAGTCACTTCCTATAGGTTGATTCTATTCCATTCTGAGGCAAGTTCCTCCACTGTGACATGAGATATAGAAAGTAGCTTCAGATGGCGTATCCTCTGCTGTGAGCCCAGTCTTTGCCCCAGTCATTCCATCAAAAGTTTCATGGGGTCTCATGGGTTTTGACTGAGTCATGCACTCTGACTACATCAGTTAATGTGATCTGCAGAATATAGTGGATTGGCTTTGGGCAGGGTCATGTGCTTCCCTGGGAAAGAAATTGAGCATGGAGGAGGGGTGACATCCCCCCCCCCAAAATCAGGAAGCAATTACCAGGATACAATTCTAGCATTTCCGATGCTGGAAAGCCCCCAATAAGGCCATGCTCCCATTCCTAACAACAAAAACTAAAAGTCACTCTTAGCTTTCCATATGCTATTGTCCCAGTGGCTTTATTTTTAGTCCTCTGTGTCCCTTCCCCACCGAGCTTGAGACCTTCAACAGTAAAGAGAATTTCTGTTCTATTTACCGAGAAAGATCGGAGGCCTCAGGGGACGGGGGTGGGCAGGGGGGGGGTGAGATGGGCAACTCCTCCTCCACCCTCATGAGCCCACCTTCTGGACCTCGGAGGCTGGTACCCTGAGGCCGGGGTTTTGGCCCCAGGATCCCCTCGGGGGGAGCTCAGCAGAGGCCCCTGACAGTGTGCAGAGCTGCAGTCACTCTCTGTCTTAGTCAGCTCGGGCCGCTGTAACAGAGCACCGCAGACGGGGCGGCTTCCACAGCAGACATTTCTTTGTCACAGTGCTGCAGGCAGGAAAGTCCAAGGCAAGGTGCTGGCTGATTCAGTTCCTGGGGCGAACCCGTTCCCTCACATCGAGACGGTCACTCTCTTGCTGTGTCTTTACCCGGTTATTTCCTCCATACATGGGGAGGGAGGGCACAAGCTCCCCAGCATCTCTTCTAATAAGGACTTGAATCCACTTCTTGATGATGTCCTTCCTGGCCCCGTCTCCAAATACAGTTCCGCCCGGGTGACGGCTTCAGTGTAGAAATTTTCGGGGGACACAGACGTTCAGTCCATAGTGCTCGCCTTACAGGGTAAACCCTCCCATATCTTTCCAGAAATCAGAGTCACACAGACACTCGGCATGAAAGGAAGCTTCATGGCCCTGTGGTCCCACCACATGCTCAATCAATCCAACCAAACACCCACATCAACAGGTGGCCAAGCCTTGGTTTGCTTATCACCAGAGACAGGAAGCTCACTATCCCTCAGTGAGACAGCTCTGACTGCGCTGGTCTGAACCTAAAGGTCAGCTCTCATGTTTCCCATCCTGGATCTTCTCTTCTTCACGCGAAATACCTCGGCTCCCTCATGGTTTGCAAACGCCCTCCATGCGCCCCCCCCCTGCCCTTCTTGGTTCCTCTTCTGAATATACCCCAGCTTGCCAGTGTTCTTAAAATGAAGACCCAGGGGCACCAGGGTGTCTCCGCTGGTTAAGTGCCCAGCTCTTGGTTTTGGCTCAGGTCGTGATCTCAAGGTCATGGGATCGAGCGCCATGTTGGGCAGTGCACTCACCAGGGAATCTTCTTGGGACTTTTTCCCTCTCTCTCTTTCTGCCACTCCCACTTGAGCACGCTCTCTCTCTTCCTAAAATAAATAAAACAAATTTTTTTTTTTTTTTAATGAAAGCCCAGAACTGGACATAGGTTGCTGGAGCGGCGGCTGCGGTAAGGATAACCTCCTTTGTTCTGGGCATCACACCTCTATGAATGCATCCCTAGGGAGCTTCAAGGTGCTTTGGGCCATGACACACTCTTGAGTCTGAGAAAAACCTCCAAGCACATGTTGCTTCAGTGATTCTAACCCTCATATCTGTGAAAGGGGCCGTGTGACCTAAAGGAAACCCATGTGTTTACTTTATCCTAGGTCAGTGTGTTTGGAAGGACCCCCTCACATCTCCATAACTTGTAACGCCTTCCCTCCTTGCTCTGCCCTTTTCCCCAGCACACAGGTGCACGGTGACCTTCCCTTTGTTCATTTCCCAAAATTGAATCGCTTTACTATTGTTCTCAGATTCTAGAAGCCATATATCACCTTTTAAAAAGTCAATACAAAAAAGTATAAAACAATTACAAATAAAAACTCGCATGACCTAGAAGTAGCCCCATTAACACTTGGAGCCAGACCGTCCGCGTTCCAATCCTGCCCCCTATTACTATGACCTACGCTTGTGGACAAGTTGCTTCATCTCTTGTACCTCCGTTTCCTCTGATCTAAAATGTGGATATTGAAACGTGGCCAAGATAGCTTTATACAGTGCCTGAAAGATGCTACGCTCCTTAAAAATGGGAACAATTCTGTTACCTTTATTCAGAATAACTGCGTTCTCCAGGGCTCTGTTTCTCTGGAGGGTCCTGACTAATACAGATAAAACTGTCTTAGTCTGCTCAGGCTGCCACAACCAAACACCATAGAACAGGGCTTACAGGGTAGAAATGTATGTCCTCAGAGTTCTGGAGGCTGGGAGTCTCAGATCACAGACTCCCGCGGTTGCTCTCCGGTGAGGACCCTCTTCTTTTCTGATGAGTCTGCACGTGGTGGACAGGGCACACCCTGGTGTCTCTTCTGGTTCTTAGAAGACTGTGGTCTTCTACCCTGGATCAGGGTACCTGATGATCTGGTTTAACTTGACCTCTAGAAGGCTCTGTCTCCATATAGTATCACACTGGGACTTAGGGCTTCAACATACGAATTCTGGGGGGATGACAGTGGAGGGCGCAGTCTGTCCATAGCGGTAATATTAGTGTATGTGGTGGCTTTGCGTGGAATGACCCTGCACAGTACTGCCTTCTTTTTGTGACAGCCACTGAGATGAGTTGGCACTTACCTGAAGGTTCCCTCCCTCTGGCCACAGGGACCAGTCCAGGGATTGCCAGGCTACTCGTGCTGAGCCGCCGTTGACCCCAGACCCCTGTGCAGACGAGCTCGAGAGGCAATCCAAGGCAACCCAATAATCCCCCTGGGATTTTTTTGACCCGAATTCGTGTGAACCACTGTTTTCTGCTCCCACGGCCGAGCCGGAGAGCTGGGAGTTCTGCTGAGCCCCCCGCGGCATCCCGGAGCAGCTTGACCTTCTTCTCTGCAGTAAATTCCCTGCTTTTGCCGAGCCGGCTTGGTTTCGTTTTCTGAGATCGCGGCTGGAATAATCGTGTTAGTCACGGGCGCTGAGTAATAAAATGTGTTTTGCTTCATTTTCTGGGATATGACAGCGATTTTGAGTTGCCCGCCCAGGATTGGGTTTATCCATCTTCCTTGGTCACACGCTGATGGCCATCTAGCCATCGGTCAGGACTGTATGTATATCTGTGTCTACACCCGCACGCATATCGGAGTCTGCATCTGCCAGTATGAGTTCAGAAGTGGGTTCAGTGTCACGTACAGAGCCCCAAGTTGGTAGGGACCTAAATAAGAGAGGCTCCTCTCCCATGTCATGGTGCAGAGGGAGTTGTCCAGTCCTCCTGGGGACCCACGCTCGCTCGCTGCTCTGCCCTCTCCTGGATTGTCTCCGTCTGCGCTGCCGCGATGCCCAACACCAAGCCCGTGTTCCAGGCAGCAGCGAAATGGGCTTCACTTATTTGATTCATTTTATCTCATTAGTTTATTGTATTATTAGTTAGTGGCTTTAAACAACTGTTTTTCCACAGTTGTGGGTTAGGCATTTGGACGCAGCAGGGATCGTGTGTCCCTTCTCTGTGATGTCTGGGACCTCAGCTGGGGAGATCTGAAGGCTGGGGGGGGGGGGTTAGTTAACAGCTGGAGGCTGGAGTCACCTCATGGTTCATTCACCCGCTTATGGGACACTTGGGTGGGGGCGACTCCAAGACCAGGACGCTGACCTGTGAGCCTGCCATGACTTCTCTGAGATGCGCGGCTTCCTCACAGCATGGCTTCCCCGGGGCATGGGGGTCTTCCACGGCGGCTGGGAACACCCAACAGGGCTTCCAGAGTCTTTATTTGTTCATTGTTTGTTGAGAGAGCGGGAGAGGGTCAGAAAGAGCGGAGAGAGAGAATCTTAAGCAGGCCCTACACCTGGCATGGGGCCAGTGTGGGCCTCGATGTCCACCCTGAGATCACAACCTGAGCCACAATCAGATGTTTAACCTTCTGAGCCACCCAGGCACCCCTGTTTGTTTTTAAACTTAAAAATATTTTAAAGCAGGGATGCCTGGGTGGCTCAGTGGGTTAAGCCTCTGCCTTCAGCTCAAGTCTTGATCTCGGGGTCCTGGGATTGAGCCCCACATCGGGCTCTCTGCTCAGCAGGGAGCCTGCTTCCCTCTCTCTCTTTCGCTCTCTGCCTGCCTCTCTGCCTACTTGTGATCTCTCTGTCAAATAAATAAATTAAATCTTAAAAAAAATTTTTTAAAGCGTAAAGTGCCTCCCTATAAAGATATGACTCTGAGAATGTACATGGCAATTCTACTCACATGATCTGATATTCTCACTTAATATATCATGCCTTTTGATTTTATTTATTTTTAAAAAATATTTTATTTATTTATTTGACAGAGATCACAAGCAGGCAGAGAAAAAGGAGGAAGCACGCTCCCTGCTGAACAGAGAGCCCAATGTGGGGCTCGATCCCAGGACGGTGGGATTATGACCTGAGCCAAAGGCAGAGGCTTAACCCACTGAGCTACCCAGGAGTCCCTGATTTTAAATAATATGGGCTATTTCTATTGTCACCAATGTTTATGGACAAATTATCCATTTTTAATATCTGCAGAGTATTCCATTTTATGGAGGCTTTATATATAATTAATTCAGCCTTCTTTTCCTGGTTCGTTTTGACTTTTGTTGGTTTCTGGGGAATCCAACTGAGACACCCCTCATCCTCAAACAGCAATCAGTGTAATCAGTGGCTGGCGTGGTGGGTCTGATCAGCCTACCAGGGAGCTTAATTTGGGGCACAGATTTACAAAATTCTAAGACATTCTTATTGTCTTTTTGAATAGCATAGCTACTGCTCCAGAGCCTGATACAAACCAGTATCAGAGTCTTCCAGGTAGGATGATCATATCCTTTCTGTGTCATTTGTAACCTAGGGTACTATTTATTCATTTTTTCTTTATATCCAGCCATCACTCTTGAAATGAACCCAAAGTATCAAGATAACTGAGTGAAAAGAGGGTTCCCAATCTCAGCCACATGTGTGTACAAGCCAGCCCTCCTGTCATGACCCTCTAGATGTTGCCTTCCTTTCTGGTGACTTCCTAGGGAACTACTTCCTGCCCTGCTTTGGCTGTGACCTCTAACAGACCATCAGATCCACCCAAGGAGCCCCACAATGTTGGACCTCAAAAGGGAAAGCATGAGGAAGGAGGGGTCTGAAATAAATTTTAAAAGACCTCAATAAGTGGAGAGCACGTCCACATGCATGAATCAAAAGACACAATATTTTTGAGGTAAGAAATCTCCCCAAATTGTACTGAATAGATTCAACACAATCCTTGCAAAATTCGTAGCAGGAACTTTGGCAGGAATTAATAAGCTAATCCTAAATTTTTTATGGAATTGCAAAAGACCCAGAATAGCCAAAACAATTCTAGAAAAGCAGAACAAAGTCGGATGACTTTCATTTCCCAGTTTCAAAACTTACTTTGAGGCTACAAGTAAGATATCGTGGCACTGGCATATGGATAGACATAAAGCAATGAAACAGAACAGAGGGTCCAGATATAAACCTACATATTTAGAGTCAATTAATTTTCAAAGTAAGTGCCAAGATAATTCAGTGGTGGGGGTGGGGAGTGAGGAGAATCTTCTCAACATATTGTGCTGGAACAATTAGATAGCCACAAGCAAAAAGATAAATTTAGGTTATTATCTCACACTGTACACAAAAATTCGCTCAAAATAAATCATATTCTGAACAGAAGAACTAAAACAATAAAACTGATAGGAGAAAACATAAAAGCAAACTTTGATACCTTGAGCTAGGCACAGTTTCTTAGATATGGCATCAGAAGTGCAATACACACACACACACACACACACACACACACACATAAATTGGACTTCAGTAAAACTTAAAATGTAGGGAGCTCCAACAATTAGTCTTTCCATTAAAACAATCATTAGGCTGGCAGAAATAACAGAATCAACTTTTTTGGCATTCTGGAATCTGATCAAAGCCATACAGCAGCTAGGGTAGTTTTTGAGGAAGAAAGAGATTGCTAAACTTTGGTTTAAAAAAAAAGAATGTTGTGGCATTTTTGTTCATCTTTCTACCATCTCTCATTCCCCAGATCAGTGGTGGCTGTGGGAACAGTAGCTACATTTTTGGTGCCCCTTGCTGGTATCAGAAAGGGCAATGCTGACCTTGTTTTCAAAGAATTATAGTTGTGCATTTTTGATGTCTGGTAGTTTCCTGAGGCATTTGTCCAGGCATCCATGTTGTCCCCATTAAAATTCTTCCAAGACTGGAGCTGCTTCCTAGTATCTGTAGAAATAATTTAAAGACATATACTATGCAGCTGGGGCATGGGATGACAGACAGAGCCAACAGCGGGTTGACCAGAAAACCTGGAAAGGAGGAGACTAAGGAGAAAGACACAAAATCTTTGCACGGCTTCCACCTGCACCAGAGAATCTGGAGTGCAGTGCATATGCCCAGGGCTGAATTTATGCACATGAAAAAAAAAAATCTAAGAGGGCCCTAGGTTTATACCCCTGACTGATCTTTGAGCCCTTCACAAATAGGTGAAAAGCTAAGCACAAAGCTAAGACAGAGTTGTAGACAGCTTGGCTAAATATTGAAGAAATGTCCCAGTTAGAGCCAATCTCTAAAAATTGAGAAAATACATTTTGTTTTGTTTTCATTTTGGCTCCAGGTGTCCATGGACATCTCTATCAGATCACTAGCTGACTGCTGAGTAACAGAACAGAGACTTCAGTGAACATACATGACAAGGAATACAGTTTTGCAAAAAATAGTTTGGAAAAGTCACTAAAGGAATGGGTGTCTATGTCTCAGAGCAAACAACAAATCAACCCCTGTTGGGTCAGAAGGGCAGGAGAGAATCTGATTTCCAGAGTTATCACATTATAATATTCAAAATGTCCAGTTTTCAACAAAAACATATAAGGCATACAAAGAAACAGGAAAACATGGTGCATTCACAAGAAGAAGAAAAAAAAAAAAAGGAAAGAAACTGACAGAACTGTCCATAAGGAAGTCCAGACATTGGACTTACTAGACAAAGATTTTAAGCCAGCTGTCTTAAATATACTCAGAGAACCGAGAAAACCATGGATGAAGAAGTAAGGAGAACCGGAATGATGTGTGTGTGATCAATAAGAGAATATAAATAAAGAGATAGAAATTATGTAAGGAAATCAAAGAGAAATTCTGCAGCTGAAAAGTAAACAATGAAATAAAAATTTTACCATGGGAGTTCAACATCAGATTATGCAGGCAGATGAAAGAATCGATGACTGGAAGATAATAAACTGTTACTACCCAGTTGCAAGTACATAAGACAAAAAGAATGGAGAAAAATTAACAGAACCTGAGAGGCTTGTGGGATACAATTACACGTACATCAACATTATGAGAGTCTCAGAAGCAAAGACGGGGCCGGAAGAAAATATTTGAAGAAATAATGGCCAAAAATTTCCCAAATGTGAGGAAAAAACACGAATCTACACAGCTGTGCAAACACAAAAGAAAACAGAAATAGAAGAATCGAGAATTTAAAAAGGTATGCCTTATAAAACAGTAACAAAGTGGCAGTAAAGGGGGCTTCACGGCTAAGTTCTACCCAACATTTAAAGAAGAATTAACTCCAATCCTTTTCAAACTCTTCCCCAAAACAGAAGAGGAGGGAACATTTCCTAAATGATTCTGTGATGAAGACACCAGAAGAAAAGAAAACTATGCGTCATATCAAAAAATGAAACAAATAAAATTAATTTAGGGAAGAAAGAAAGAAAGAAAAGGAAAAAAGGAAGGAAGGGAGGAAGAGAGGTGCCTGGTGGCTCAGTGGGTTGAGCCTCTGCCTTCAGCTCGGGTCGTGATCTCGGGGTCCTGGGATCGAGCCCCGCATCGGGCTCCCTGCTCAGCGGGGAGCCTGCTTCCCCCTCCCCCAGCCCCGCTTTCTCTGCCTGCCTCTCTGCCTGCTGGTGGTCTCGGTCAAATAAATAAATAAAATCTTTTAAAAAAAGAAAGAAAGAAAGAAGGGAATAGGGAGAAAACGGAGTGAGGGAGGAAGAACGGAAGGATGTGGGAAGCGGGGGAAGAACAAATATTACAGACAAATATCCTTTGTGAACATAAATGCGAAATTCTCAACCAAATGTTAGCAAACTGAATCCTGCTGCGTGTTAAAAGGATTATAGACCACGACCAAACAGGATTGATCCCAGGTAGGCAAGGGAAGTTCAACATAAGAGAATCAATGTAGCATACCACACTAAAAAAATTAAGGGGAGAAAAACCACATGATCCTCTCAACTGATGCAGAAAAAAAGCACTTTTGTGAAAACCCCCTTTTGCAATAAAAATGCTCCACAAACTAGGAATAGAAGAGACCTCCCTCTACAGGATTGTTGTTATACATGAAAAAACCACAGCTACCATCACACGCGATAGAGGAAAGACTGGAGATTTTCCTCCTGAGATCAGGAGCAAGGATGCCCACTTGTACCACTGCTAGTCAACATTATACTGAAAGTTTTAGTCTGAGCAATTCAGCAAGAAGAAGAAATTGGCAAGGAGGAAGTAAAGCTACCTCTATTTATGGATAACATAATACTATATCTAGAAAACACTGAAGGATCCACAAAGAAATTATTAGGGCTAGCAGATTCATTAAGCAAAAGGCCAGCGTGCCAGATCAACATAAAAACATTAGCTGTGTTTCTCTATTCTAGAACAATATGAAAAGGAAATTAAAAAAAACAATTCCAAAAGCAATACCATTGAAAAGAACAAGATAGTTGGGAATAGATTTAATCAAGGAGGTGAAAGACGTACACACTGGAAACTAAGAAACATTGCTGAAAGAAATGTCGGATATAAATAAATGAAAGAACATCCCGTGTTCATGGAAGAATTAACACTGTTAAGGTGGGAATATTCTCAAAGTGACTTATGGAGTGAATGACATCCCTATCAAAACCCCAAAAGGCTTTGGTTGGTTCAGAAATGGAAAAGTTGATCCTAAAATTCATATGGAATTAGAAGGGACCCAGAACACTGGAAGCGGTCTCTAAAAAGAATAACAAAGTTGGAGGACTCAAACTCCCAATTTCAAAACTTACTGCAAATCTACAGTAATCAGAACAGTGTGATACTGACATAGGGTAGAAACAGAGATTGGGGCACCTGCGTGGCTTAGTTGGTTAAGCAGCTGACACTTGCTTTTGGCTCAGGTCATGATCTCTGGGTCCTTCGACAGAGCGTCATGTCAGGCTCTGTGCTCAGAGGGGAGTTGGTGTAAGGACTCTCTCTCTCTCTCTCCCTTTTCCTCTGCTCCTCACCCAACTCATACACTTACACACTCTCTCTCTCCCAAACAAATAATCTTTAAAAAAAAAAAAAAAGAAAAGAAAAGAAATAGATATCAATGGAATTGAATTGAGAGTCTGGAAATAAATCTATGCATAGATGGCCAATGATTTTTGACGAAAATGCTAAGACAATTCAATGGGAAAAGTGTCTCTTCAGCAAGTGATACTGGGACAACAGGCTATCTACACAAAGAAGAATTCTCCCTCTGGCCCTCCCAGCCCCACTAGTCTGTGCTCTTTCTCTCTCTCTCTCTTTAAAAAAAAAAAAAAAAAAAAAAAAAAAAAAAAAAAAAAAAATTGTGATTAAAAAAATGGGCAAAGAACTTGAATAGACATTTCCCCAGGAGAATATACAAATGACTACTAAGTAGATGAATACATGTTCAGCATCATTAGCTAATTAGGAAATGCAAAGCAAAACCACAATGAGATACCACTTCATACCCACTAGGATGTCAATAGTTAAAAAAAAAAAAAAAGGAAAAGGTAAGTGTTACCAAGGATGTAAAGAAATGGAAATTTTCATAAACTGTTGGTGCAGTTGCTTTGGAAAACAGACCATCAGCTCTCAATGAATTACACATAGAATTATCAGAAGACCCAGCAATCCAATCCTGGGTATATATCCAAAAGATCTGAAAATGCATGTCTGCACAAAGATTTGCCTGGAGATGTCTGATGCAGTCTTATCTATGATAAAGACAAAATGACTATAATCCAAATGTCCATCAACTGATGAATGGATAAACCAAACGAGGCATGTCGACTGGATACATTGTTGCAATATTCACATTACTTTACATTATGATAATATTATTGCAGTAGTAGAATGTTATTCGGCAACACATAGGATGAAATGCATACTACAACAGGAATGAACCTCAAACACGTTACACTCAATAAAAGACAGCAGACACAAAAGGCCACATGCAAAATTCAATTTATATGAAATAGCCAGAAAAGGAAAAGGAAATGCAGTATAGACAGAAAGATTAGCTGGGCCAGGAGGGGGAATGGGATTGATTACAAATGGACACAAGGGATCTTTCTGGAAATGTTCTAAAACTGGGTCAGGGATCTTTCTGGAAATGTTCTAAAACTGGATCGTGGTGATGACGGAGTCCGAACTCCCTAAAAATCATTGCTTTGCGCACGTTCAATGGCTAGAGTTTATGCTATGTAAATTATGCCTTTAATAAGGCTGTTAAAATAAAAATAAAAAAGAGGAAACGAGCTGAAAGAGGGGTTCTCTCAATTATTTTTTTCCCCAGTAGGTCTTTGGCTGAAATGCAAATTTAACCACTTCCTCCCCACTGACCAGCTCTGAATACTAGTGGGGGTTGGGACGGGTGTCCAGAGGTCTTATCACACCCTCCTTCTGGGACTTTGGGGGCCATGCTTGTGAGCTACACCCAGACCCAAAGAGCCCCCTCAAGGGACCCTTGCCTCAACACAGATCTAGATCTGAGGGGTGTCACAGTCAACCCCATAAACAAGGCAGCTTCAGTTTCCACCTCCAAAATCATCTACTTTTTAAACACAAGGAGTTAAGTGTCTCCCGCTGCACCTGACCTACTCCCTAAGTCACCGGCCCGAGCACTTTCTTGAAAATGTACATTGGATTAAGCCACCCCTCTGATGAAAACCTCAGATGACTTCCCCTATCCCTGGGAACCAAATCTACCTTCCTTGCCGTCCTGACAGGTCCCACGCGGTGCCCGGGCACTGTGTGACTTCTGACCAGCTCCCTGTATTCCTTAGCTTGGTGGCTCTGCTCCACCGCACTGCTCGCCGCACTGGAGCCAGCCCCATTCCTTCCTGCCTCAGTGCCTTTGTACTTGCAGTGCCTTCTGCCCAAAACGTTTCCACGACGGCTGGGTCCTTTCTGTCTTCCAGCCTCCAGCCCCTAAATGTTCCTGCCTTGACCTTGCATTGGTTTTCTGTGCCACTTAGTACACTTCGCATTTCGTCTGTCCGTTAGTTCTTTTTGTCTGTCTCTTTCCATTAGAATACAGGCCGCACGAGGGCTGTCACTTGTGTATATTTCTGTGGGGTACCCCGAATACATAGCCAGGGGCTGGCTCAGTATTGTTGGGCAGAAGGCAGGGACTGGGAGAGGGGTTGGCCTGCTGGACGAGTGGGGAGAAGAGTGGATGTGTGGGTTGGTGGGTGAATGGGTGAGTGGGGAGAATGGTGGGGAGGCAGGAGGGATCAACTATCCTCAGGTTAACGTACTTCCAGAAGCAGTGTAGTGAGCCATTAAGAATATATGCTTGGGAGCCCGAAGTCTGAGTTCAGATCCCAACTCTACCACTCACCAGCTGTGTGACCTTGGACAAGTCATTTGCTCTCTCTGAGCCTCGACTTCCTTCTCTGTAAAAGACGATGATGAGGTTTTTCAAAAAGACTTATTTATTTATTTAGCCAGGCAGAGGGAGAGGGAGAATCTTCAGCAGACTCTGTGATCCGCACCCAATGTAGGACTTAATCCCATGACCCTGAGATCACCACCTGAGCCGAAACCAGAAGTCAGTTGCTTAACTGAGGCACCCCCCAGTGATGAGTTTTGAGTGAGATGATGTATCTTTAAAGGCTTTAAAAATCCTGGCACAGGGGCGCCCAGCTGGCTTAGTTAGTGGAGCATGAAGCGCTTGATCTCAGGGTTGTGGGTTCGAGTCCCACGTTGGGGCTTCCATTTTATTAATAAAATAATTAATAAAATTAAAAAGATTTTAAATTTTAAAAATGGGCTTTTATTTTTTAAGATTACTTAAAAATTAAAAATTTAGAAAAAAGAAAACAACCCCGACACAGAGTAATCTCAGCAAATTTTAGCTCCATTGTACTTTTCCTTGATCGTTCAACCGCCCAGATTCCTCTGCAACCGTATCATAAAACTCACCCTGAAGATCAAGAGAAAGGAAAGAAAAACAAAAGCTGGCTTCCTCCCAGCACTGGTTCTCTGGAGAACATGAGATATTTCAGCAGTGGGGGAGAGAATTTCTATAGGGCAAACATCCTTCAAATCAGCCACAGGGGAATTTGTACCAAGTTCCTCAAAAACAGCTAGAAAAAAGGAAAAAAAAAATAGAAGAAATAGTAGCAAGATGCTTTCTCTTTTCCTTTGGAGCAATCATGTGGGTTAGCTGTAAATTGTTTCCCAAAAATGAGTCAGCTGGGGAGAGATGGCTCTCACGTTTGAGCCAACCTGTATCATCCCAATGGTGCAATGGAGTCCCCATCCCCCCGGTAACATTTTGTCCTGGTTTGGCCCCATTGTCACAGCCTGGTGCAGGCTTAGGCACGAGGATCCATCACCACATGGCACTTCTTAGCTTGAAGTCACTTCTGAGCCAAGAAGCTTCTTAGCCTCTTAATGATGTTTCCTTTCTCTGAGCTTTGTTTTCTTCATCTGTAAAATGGGAGAACAGTCTTATTGCCTCACAGGGTTTGTGGGATAAAATGAGATCGCGTAGGTGCCTTAAAAATGCAAGATCGCAACAGGAGTGATGGCAGTTAAGTTCTCTTGCTCTCCCCTCTGAGGCTGCTGGGTAGGAGTCTGCTGAAATTTCTCTCCTGATTTCTTAAATATCTGCCAGAGAGAGACATCTAACCCTTTCATGGGCCCCTCTGGCTTGTCAGCGAGATGGAAACTCTTTTGGGAATTTCTTTCATCAGGTGCTCCAAAAGGCTGCCCTCTGCCCTGGGCTAGATGTCTGCGCTTGACATCTGGGGGAAAGGAGCCGCTCAGAGAGGTGACGTGAGGTGCCCGAGGGACTGTCCTCTCAAGGGCGTGGAGTCAGGGTCCTGCTCCCAGCAGCCCTGGAGCAGGCAGCTAGATTCAAGTGAAAGGGAGAGTCTGGGACAGAGTTCCAAGTTCAGACCCTCCTGGGCCAGGCAGGCCCCTGTGAAGCCTGGGACCTCCGCGAGTCTCTGCCCTGGGCCCTCGGTCTTCTCTCTGAGCTGAGAGTTGGGCTCTGAGGACCCCCGGGGCCCCCTGGGACCCCTTACACCACCCCTGCACCCCTCGGAGCCTTGGCGGCCACATCTGTGGGAAGCGGCGGCTCCCAGGCCCTGCCTGCCGCTCTCATAGGTCATGACCGTGAGGCCTCGCGGTGGCCGCAAAGGTCTTCCTAGCAGGTGACCTTTGGTAATCCGAGCGCCCCGCCTGCGGCGCAGCCCCCTCCCACTGCTCTCGCACTCCCCTGGGGCGGGGCCAGCGGCCCTGGGGCGGGGCCAGCGGCCCTGGGGCGGGGCCAGCGGCCCTGGGGCGGGGCCAGCGGCCCTGGGGCGGGGCCTGCGGGGAGCGGCTCCCCACATCCTCCTGTTCCTCCCCGCCCTGCACACGAGGCCAGGCCGGGAGGCAGCCGCACTCCGACAAACCCACGGGGCCTCTCTGCCGAGGGAACCACGGGCTCGGGGGGCTGACTGGACGCGGGCTTCTCCGGGAGCGGGACTGACAGCCGCAGGGCCGTCTGTCTGTCTGTCTGTCTGCCTGCCTGCCTGGCCACCAGCCGCTTTGCTTGACTTCCCCCATCTGTCTGTCTGTCTGTCTGCCTGATCAGCCCTTGTCGCCGCCGCGTGTCCCCTCCCTGGTGCGGCCGAGTGGTCTCTTACCTCAGCCGCTGCCGTCGATCTCGCTGGGATGTGACCCGCCTGTGCCCCGAGCCGGCTCCCTCCGTGGGGCCCGCCTGCCTGCAGCCCGGCTGCCATCCCTCAGGGTGACAGGTCCTGGCTGGTCTGGCTGGTGACTCCGGCCCAGGCTGTGGATCCCCACCCCCTAACCCTGCCTGTTCCTGCTAACTCTCCTCCCCCACCCCCACGCCGAGCCTTAGCTGCCGCCTCCTGGAAGCCCACCGGATTGCCCTGAGCGCACAGAATGGATTTCTGAGGGAGAAGCTGGAACAGCAGGTAACCGCTCCACGCCGTCATCGTCTTCCCTGGGGACCTGGCATCTTCTCTGCCCGAGGTGGGAGGTCCTGGAGGGGTTTCACCCTCGTCACAGCCGGGAGAGTGAGACCAGCAGGGTTGGGGCCGGAGTCTCCTGTTGTGGCCCACACAGGAGGACCACAGGGTCTTTCTGTGGGTCTGCAGGGGGCCTGGGGGCAGGGACATGGCCCAGAGGACCCCCTGAGCTGTCTGTGGAAACCAGCCTCCAGAAGGTAGGGCTTGGGGAAGGAGCGCCGAGCCCGGACATGGTTTTGGGCAGCTGAGGAGGGCAGAGTGGGTACGGGTGAAGCGATGGCGTGGCACGGCACCCCCAGGGGGCCCAGTTTGGGGGGGGAGAGTAGAGATTTTGGACCGGGTTCCATGTTTTAGCTATTTTGTGCCATCGAACCCCTCAAAATGGGTTGGTGTGCCCACTTCAGAGAGAGAACGAGGTCTGGGTCTGAGAGGCAGAGCGATTTTCCCAAGGTGACTCCCCCGTGCGCAGAGGGGGGGGCGGGCAACTCGGAGGCTGGCCCTGTCCTCCACACGGTCTCCTTCTCACGGAAGCCCAGGGGATGGACCCATGGAGGAGCGGGGGCGGGGGCGGCGTCGCGGGGCGGTGGAGAGGCTGAGCCTGGAGGCCTGGGCTGAATGGTGACCTGTGGGAAGGAGAGCAGCGAAGGAACAGCAGACACTTTCCGGGCAGAGCAGGGCAGAGCAGCTGGGGGAGTGAGGGCTTCTGGGGGGGACGTTGGACCTGCGGAAGGAATGGTCAGGGGCTGCTCCTGGGAAGACATCTGCGCTCCCCTGGGGGAAGAGAAGCGCGGGGATTTTAGAAGCGCAGGGTGGAGTGGGGGTGGGGAGGTGGAGACCTGGTGGGTTCAAGAGCCAGCGACGAGACTCCCTAGAGGGGTGAATGCAGGCAAGTCTCTGGGCTTCGTCCAGCCTTGTGGGGTCTCAGTCTTCTCATCTGCAAAATGGGGATGCAACATTTCCATTCTCGTGGGACTAGTTGTGAGGATTGGAGGGCATAAGAACATGAGAGATGGAGGTCTGCCCAGGAAGGCAGCTTGTAACCACAAGGAACCTGGAGCCCACGGCAGAGAAGGGCCAGTCTCCGAGAGCGGAGCAGGGTGCAGAGGCACATTCAAGAACTTTCCTCCTGCAGCCTCTGTGGTTCTGTTGTCTCCCCCAACCCCAGCCCCCGCCCTAGGGCTCAGCACGCTGCTGACACCTGAGGCTCTCCCGCTGTCCTTACATCATCAGAGGCCGGGAGCCTCATTCTGCCCATTTCACAGATGAGAAGATTGAGGATCCCAGGTCACCTGTGGCCACGAGATGCGGAGTTACGTTTGGTCCCCCAGTCTACTTGATGGCAGGGCCACGCATTCTGGGCAGGGTCGCCTAGAAGCAAGACTCTCAGCCTGGAGGGCCCTTCCGAGAGGGGGTTGGGCAGGCTTCAGGGGGACAGCCCGGATCACCTGCTCCCCACGCTGGGCTCAGCAGAGTCCTGCCCACTCCACGCCTGGCCCCGTGTCTGGAATCCTCACCGTCCCACAGGGGAGGGGAAATCCAGGGCCAGGAGAGGTGGGGGGAACAAGACGAGGGCCGAGCCCTGGGCTCCCACCTGCCCAGTGAGGGGTGGGGGTGGGGGTCGGAGGCCGTCATGGGCTTGCGGGGCAGTGGGTGGGGGCAGGGTGAGGAAGTGGAAAGAGGCAAAGACGCCAGAGGCTTTGGGAGGCACCACGTTTCTCCCTGGTGCCTGAAAAAGGACTGAATGAAGGAAGAAGGCATCCTTGACTCAAGGGAGGAGAGCCAGCGCCTTCGGAAGGCATGCGGGCAGGAGTGACGGCTGGGAGGTCCCCGTGGCCGGGTCAGGGGCGCGGGACCCGGGGTGCCCGCCACAGCGCTGGTGGGATTTGGGCCTGTGGAGTCAGCTGGGACGAGACAGAGACCCAGCTTCCCCCCACGGTTCCTGTGTGACCTTGAGGGAGCCACACCACGTCTCCGAGCCTCCCTTTCCCCATCGGTAACATCCACTGCCCGTTTGTTGGGAGGTTTTATTCTACGTGTGTGTTTTTAAGCATCTGCTCTTGCAGCAGGCACTGTCCCAGGTCCTGGGGAGTCCGTGGCGCCGGCGCACAGGGCCCGCGCCGTGAGGAGGGGAGGGGGCTCGGGCCTGGCTCACAAGGGATGGGAGCAATTGTGTCTTACATGAAATGTTGCTGGTAATCGCCGTCTTGTGATTCGCCAGAACACAGGGCATGCTGTCTGGCTCATGCTAAGCCTTTGGGGAGCGGAAGTCCTTATGGTGATCCTACTCTGCCTTTCACAGCTGGGGAAACTGAGGCTCAGAGAGGGGTAGGGGTTTCAGGGTCACCCAGGGAGTCTTTCACAAGCAGAGGGAGGGCAGCTGTGAAGACAGGAGGAACAAACCCTTCCGGGAGGAGGGTCGTTTGTCCCCACAATCCTTTCCTCCCCTGCTTCTCCCATCTTTGCCAAAATGTGGGGGTGGGGCCCCCCCTTGCACACACACTCCCCCCCCCCCGGGCCCCACCTCCACCCCACCCCCGGCTCACAGGTGCCACCGCCCCCACTCTTTGCTCTGGCGTCTGGCCAAAGGGACTTTTTACGACAGCTCATATGCAAGATCTGAGTAAACCTGGAACTTCTGAAACATCCTGAGAATATTCCCCAGGGTGCAGGCAGGGGCCCCCCTGAGGTCCCCCAGTGGCTGGGGCCTAGCCTGCTGGTCCCCCCACCCCCCAGGAAGGGTGCAGCCACCCAAATGATCCCCTGGTCCTTCCACACTGAGTGACCATAAGCAAAGGCGCTGGACCTCTCTGGGCTTCTGCTTTCCTCATCCGCCAAGAGGGCTGGAGGATGTGGATTGGGACCAGGGACTGCAGAGCTTCTCCAGTAGGAATCCATAACACTCCGCCCACTTGGCCAGCGTGAGGGCAGGCTGGCGGGGTCCTGCTGGGTGGGGGTGGGGGGACTAGAAGGCAAGCTGCCAGCCCTGTCCCAACCCCCACCTTGCAACCCGCAAGCATCCCTTCTCCCTCTGCCTTCCAGTTAGCCCGTCCTGGTCTGGGGGGTGAGGGGGCTGGAGGGAGGGGTGTCTATAGGAACCGAGAGGGGCTACGCAGGCTGGGAGAAGTCCCCGTAGGAAAGGCTTGTTCAGGCTAGGGAGGGAGAGACATCAGGTGTCACAGGCTGAGGTTCGATAGGACATTCCCCTCGTGTTCAACCTCTACTGATGAAGTTCTGACCCCGCGGTCCTGGCTCACCGGGGCTCAGACACCCACCACCCACCCCTTGGACTGGCAAAATTAAAAAAAAAAAAAACCACTTGTAAGAAGCAAGTAACCTTCCCCACACACCTGCAGTATGCCCGCCTCACACTCCCTCGGCCAGGCCAGGGCACTGCCCCATTCTCTAGGCAAGGAAAACTGAGCCCCAGACAGAGGGAGAGATACGCCTCAGGGTCCACTGTGGGTTAGTGGGAGAGCCTTCTTTCTGATCGAGGGCTACCAGGCTGATTCTTCCCCAGCCTGAGAGCTCATGCTTGGCTAAGAAGTTTCTGTGCGACCCCGGGCAGCCCACTGTCCCTCGCTGAAAGTTCCTGTCACTGTTCTGACGACAGCAGTCATGTTTGCTCAGATTCTCAGAGCTGAGGGTGTTGCTTGGGGTGGCGGGAAGTTCCCGAGGACTGTGTGTGATGGAGCTGATGGGGAAACTGAGGTCTCTCGGTGGGAGTGGGGGCAGCCTGTGGGCCTGCTTCTTGTATGACTGAACACAGCAATTCTTTTTTTTTTAAATAAGTTTTTATTTATTTTTTGAGAGCAGTAAGGAGGGGCAGAGGGGAAGAGAGAGAGAAAGAGAGAGAAAAACAGACTCTCTTCTGAGCAAGAAGCCTGATACGGCGGGGCTCGATTCCAGGACCCGAGCCAAAGCCAGACACTTAACCAACGGAAGCACGCGGGCGCCCCAGGACACAGCAATTCTTAGCCTTGTCCGTTCACTCACCGTTCCCCTAGCTACTCACTGAGCACCTGCTCTGCGCCAGGACCCACTCCGCACAATAGGGATACTTTCTTTTGGGAGGGAAAGAGACACATTTCCCTGCCTCCGGGAGCTCATGCTCCATGATGGAGACAGATCATAAACACAAACACTCACTAAACTAATTCCAATGTCACGACTGGGAGGAAGGAGGCAAAGGGACGTGTGGCCCAGAGAATTGCCGGGGACACGTGGCGATGGCCTCTTTGAGAAGGCGACATAGAAGTCGAAACCAGAGGATGAGAAAGCGAAGAAGCACAAGGAAAAATGTTCTAGACAGAGGGAATGGCATGTGCAAAGGTCCTGTGGTAGAGCAGTGAAGCTTTTATCCTTATCAAGTACATCAAGATCCTCAGTGCACCAAATTTAAGAAAGAGGAGTCAAGAAGAATACCATTGGCTAAAACCCACTGCATGGGTTTTACCATCGAAAGTAGCCTTCAAAATCCATTTTGATAAAAAACGTCTGCTTTCATTTAGTCGGTCATGTAACAGAAGCTTTGTGCATCTACTGGGTGTCGGGAGCTCGTTAACCACTGGCAATTCAGCCGTAACCGAGAGACACATGGTCCCCGCCGGGCTGTTGGTCAGAATGTTGCTGCAAACACCCCGAGCAGTGTGCTCGGGTGGACGGATCGACCCCAGAGGAAAGAGTGACTCATACTCTTCGGAGCGCTTGAAGACTGACAGAAGAGACGTCATTTGAACTTGATTTTGAAGCCTGAGTGGGAGGCTGGCTGGCCACCACAGACCGTGGAGAGTTCTGGTGGTTGAAAGGACACGTGCTAAGGTGTGGACGCGGGGTGAACGGGCACGTTGGGGAGACTGTCGGGCATCTGGTGTACCTAGAGTGCAGGATGGGTCCTGGAGGTCAGATCCTGGAATGTCTCGAATGCTAGGCGAAGGGATTTGAGGTCTTCTCTGAAGGGCAGTGGGGAGGCACAGAAGGACCCAGCTGTGATGAGGACTGGGTTGGAGGTGCCCCGGCTGGACACTGGCGAGATCAGGGAGGAAGACAGGTGGGCAGGAGCCCCTGAAGACCCGGGGTCAACTGGGAGCCCTTTCTTCTGAGTTCCCTCTCGGGAAGTCCCTCAGTCTTGACACTTCCCCTTCTGGCGACCTACTGGCTCTTGTTTCTGGCATGGCTGGGGAGTCCCTCTTCGCCCACCTCATTTCTTCTTGGTCCCTGTGGGAAACGGGCCATTTTGTTTTTACCGCACTCCTGCCTTACCTTTCACTTTCAAGCCCAATCCCCGCCCATGTCCCCCTGGAGATGGCGACTGACCTGAGACACTCAGCGTTCCTGTTCCTGAATCATCCTTGAGGGAAAGAAGACACAGGGGAACCAACGCTTGGGTTCTTTCCAGTTTGGGGTGGTTGTAAATCAGGCTGCTGTGAACGCCTCGGCGCATGGCGGCCCATGTACAGATGTACGTGTTTCTCTTCGATGCGTGGCCTGGAAGTGGGATTCTGTTCAGCAGAAGTGTTCCAAACAGTTACACACAGAGAGTAAATTTGCATTTTCTTGATGAGTCATGTTTTTAAGCACCTTTTACTATGCTTATCGGCTATTTGGATGTCTTCTTTGGTGAAATGTCTCTTTAAGCTTTTCATCCCTCTTTTCAAAATTGAGTTTTGTGTTGTTTATTGTTGTTTTGTAGCAGCTCTTTATATATGCTGGATACAGATATAGATATAGATATAAATTTTATGTATATTACAGATATATATAAAATATATGTATAACATATTTTATAATTATATATATATTATGTATATTATAAATAACTATATAAAATATAGGGATTGCCTATAGTTATATAAAAGAAACATACAGACACAGATTTATAGAAACAGATATAATCTCTTCCCACTTCAGTTTCTTTTCTATCCTCTTAATGAAATCTTTCAGTGGACAAAAATTCTTAATTTTAATGAGGTTCAACCTATCAGACTTTTTCTTTACAGCTCAAGCTTTCTATGTGCTGTTTAAAAAGTGTTGTCTGCCCTAAGGTCATGAAAGTATTATCCTCTGTTTACTTCTAGGAGCTTTATTGTTTTACCTCTGACATAAAGTCCACAAAATATCTGGTTGGTTTTTATGTGTGATGTGAAGTAGAGGGTCAAGATTTATTTTTTCCCATATGAAGATCCAATTAATCTTACCATCTTTTTTAAATTTTTTTAAATCATGCTTTCCCCCAGGACTTCGCAGTAGTGCCTTTGTTGAAAATCAAGTGAGGATAAATGAGTCTCTTTCCAACCTCAGTTCTTTTCCATTGCAACAATGTTTATTTTCCTGGCAATGGTGCCATTTTATTTGTCTGAATTTATCTCAGTCCTTTGCTTTTTACTGTACATTTTCACACTGGCTTGTCAGTTTCCACCAAAGGAAATTTTGCTGGGGATTTTCTTGAAACTTGAGATTTCTTTGAAACTTCAGCTCTATTTGGGGAGAACCGACATCTTTAAAATATGAAATTTTCTAATTCATGAGCATGTATGTCCCTCTATTTACCTGTCTCTAACCCATCTTGTAGGTCTGTGCAGAGGTCCCCTGCATCTCTCACTAGAGCTCATTAGAGCATTTGATTTTTTTATGCTAATGCAAATTGTATTATTTTTAAGTTTTCTTGTTTGTTCTTGGTATCTGGAAATACAATAGATTTTCTTCACACTTTATTAACTTTGTTAGCTCTTTCTTTCTTTCTTTCTTTCACAGAGAGATCACAAGTTGGCAGAGAGGCAGGCAGAGAGAGAGAGGGGGAAGCAGGCTCCGTGCTGAGCAGAGAGCCCCATGTGGGGCTCGATCCCAGGCCCCGGAGATCATGACCTGAGCCAAAGGCAGAGGCTTTAACCCACTGAGCCAGCCAGGCGCCCCTCGCACATTTTTTTCAAGCCGGAGTTCCAGATACAGGACGAAAATAGCTGCCAAATCCAGTTCAGTTCAACTGACCACCAGTGGGAGACTTCCTGCCTTTGCTTTGACAATGTTTGTAGACCCCTTCATCTGCTAACCTCACGAGTGCAAGGCAGAGCAACTCAGCTGGGGACTTCATTAGCTAGTAAATATTTTTTTCTCCTCTTAATAAATTTTGCAGGGACAATACAGAATCGTACAGTATTGCCAAGTGTATGCACCGTATTGTGCAGCCGATCTCTGAAACTTCTTCACAACAGAAATTTCATGCCCATTGAACAACTCCTCATTACCCCCGCCCTCCGTCCTCTGAAAACCACCATTCTGCTTTCTGTTTCTGTGAGTGTGGTGACTTCAGATATGTCATGTAAGTGGAATCGTACAATATTTTCTTTTAGTGATTGGCTTATATCACGTAGCAGAAAGCCCTCAAAGTTCATTCATGTTGTAGCGTTCTTTCTTTTTAAGGCGAAATAATCTTACGCTGTATATATGGACGCGCTGCCTCTATTTATTCGTCGGTCGGTGAATTTCGGTTGCTCACGCATCTCGACTGTTGCGACCGACGCTGCAATGAACATCGAGGGGCAAATATCTCTGAGATCCTGGTTCCAGGTCTTTTGGATATCCACCCAGAAATGTTACCCAGCCCCATGGTGTTTCCCTTTTAATTTTTTTTAAGATTTTATTTATTTATTTGACAGACAAAGATCACAAGTAGACAGAGAAGCAGGCAGAGAGAGAGAGAGGAGGAAGCAGGCTCCCCGCTCAGCAGAGAGCCCGATGCGGGACTCGATCCCAGAACCCTGGGATCATGGCCGGAGCCAAAGGCAGAGGCTTTAACCCACTGAGCCACCCAGGTGCCCCTTCCTTTTAATATTTTGAGGAACCTCCATACTGTCTCCCATTGTGTCTGCACCACTCAGTGATTCCACAAACAATGCATAAGGGATCCAGGTTTTCCACACTCTCACCAATACTACATCCATCCTCATACGTGGGAAGTAACAACTCATTGTGGTTTTGATTTCCATTTCCCTGATGGTTAGTGATGTCGCGTATCTTCTCATACACCTGTTGGCCATCTTCTCAATCTTCTTTGGAGAACTATCTCTTCAAGACCGTTTTCTATTTTTCTTTTTATTTATTTATTTTTAATGTAAATTTGAGCCATTAATTAACCTGCCGTGTTACAGGGGCAAAGTTGAGTGATTCATCAGCCGCCTATAACACCCACGGCTCATTCCATCCAGGGGCCTCCTGAAGCCCGTCAGCCAGTTCCCCCATCTCCCCCCACCCACCTCCCCTCCTGTAACCCGCAGTCTGTTTCCTATAGTTAACAGCCTCTTCTGGTTTGTCTCTCTCTCTGACTTCATCTTTTGTTTTTTCCTCGCTTCTCCTACGTTCATCTGTTTTGTTTCTTAAATTCCACATATGAGTGAGATCATATGAGAATTGTTTTTCTCTGATTGATTTTTTTTTTTGCTCAGCATAATACTCTCTAGTTCATCCACGTCTTTGCAAATGGTAAGATCTCCTTCTTTCTGGGGGCACCTGGGTGGCTCAGTGGGTTAAGCCTCTGCCTTTGGCTCAGGTCATGATCTCAGGGTCTTGGGATCGAGCCTGCATGGGGCTCTCTGCTCAGCACAGAGCCTGCTTCCCCCTGCTTCTCTGCTTACTTGTGATCTCTCTGTCAAAAAAAAAAATTAATTAAAAAAAAAGATCTCCTTCTTTCTGAAGGCTGAGTAATAGTCCATTGTGTGTGTATATATATACATATATATATATACATATATATATATGTATATATATACACACCAGATTTTCTTTTTTTTTAAAGATTTTATTTATTTATTTGACAGACAGAGATCACAAGTAGGCAGAGAGGCAGGCAGAGAGAGAGAGGGAAGCAGGCTCCCTGCTGAGCAGAGAGCCCGATGCGGGGCTAGATCCCAGGACCCAGGGATCGTGACCTGAGCCGAAGGCAGAGGCTTTAACCCACTGAGCCACCCAGGCCCCCCTACCACATTTTCTTTGTGCACTCATCTGTCGAGGGACATCTGGGCTCTCCTTTACCCACGTGTCCATCAAGCTATTTGTTTTGTTTTGTTACTGGATTGTAGGAGTTCTTCATATCATCTGAATATATCCAATATTTCGTTTTCGAAGATTTTTGACCATCCTGTAGGTTGTCTTTTCACCCTATTGACTGCTTCCTGTGCTGCACGGAGGGATTTAATGCAGCCCTGTGTGCCTGTGCTTGCTTTATGGTCTGTGCTTTTGGCGTCGTTTCCAAGAAAGAATTGCCAAGCCCAATGTTCTGAATAGTTCCCTCATGTTTTCTTCTAGAAGTTTCATGGTTTCAAGTCTTACATTGAGATCTTTAATCCATTTTAAGCTAATTTGTGTGTGTGATGTAAGGGTCTGTGCTCATTCTTTGTCATGTGGATTTCCAGGTTTCCCAACACCATCTTACCTTTGGGGGTATCATGGTATTTTAATTTTGCATACAGTTTAAACTTCATAAGACATTGCCATTATTATTATTTTAAGCAATTATTATTCATTTATATTTTTAATATTCTCTACAGCTTTTATTCCTTCTTTTAGTACCTTGGCTTCCCAACTGGTGTTATTTTTCTTTTGCCCCAAAAACTCACTTCAATGTATCTTTTGATGTAGTCTACTAGTGAAAAATTCTCTCTGCTTCTTTTTTTGGTCTGGAACATATCTTTATTTTGCCTTTATTTTAAAAAGTGTAACTAATTCACCTATCATGCAATCCACTTTTCGAAAGCATACCGTTAATGTGGTTTTTGGCATGTTCACAACGTTGTGCGACCATCACCCTTGTTAACTACAGAACATTTTCAGCACTTCATAAAAAAAAAAAAAAAAAGGCCCAACGCACCATTCCCCTTCCTTTCATACTCCAGCTCCTGATAACCCCATCTACTTTCTGTCTCTATGCATCCGCCTGTTCTAGAAATTTCATATATATGGAGTCATGCAATATGTAGATTTTGTGTCTAGCTTCTTTTTTTTTTTTTAAGATTATTTATTTGACAGACAGAGATCACAAGTAGGCAGAGGCAGGCAGAGAAGAGAGGAGGAAGCAGGCTCCCCGCTGAGCAGAGAGCCCCATGCAGGGCTCGATCCCAGGACCCTGAGATCATGACCTGAGCCGAAGACAGAGGGTTTAACCCACTGAGCCACCCAGGTGCCCCAGGTGTCTAGCTTCTTAACCTTAGCATAAATTTTCAAGATGCACCTGTGTTGAAGCATCGATCAGTATGATCCACTCATCTGTATGACTGGATAATATTCTGTTCTATGGATATTCTATGTTTTGTCCATTCAATTGATGGACACTGGGATTGCTTCCAGTATGGAGATATTATGAATAATGTCACTATGAATATTCATGGACAGAGGTTTGTTGTTTTTTTTAATGGACATATATTTTCAGTTATTTTCACTATATGCCTAGAAGTCAAATTGCTTGGTCATGGGCTAACACTATATTAACTTTGTGATTAACTACAAAATTGTTTTCCATAGCAAATGTACCATTTTGCATTCCCATCAGCAATGTATAAGGATTCTAGAACCCTACATCTTCACCACTTTTTATTTTTCTATTTTTAAAATAGCCATCTAGTGGGTTAGAAGTGATTTTTATCTGCATTTCCCTAATCACTAATGATAATTAGCACCTTCTCATGTGTTTATTGGTCACTGGTATATCTTTCTGAAGAAATTTCTATTCAAATATTTTACACATTTAAAAATCAGCTCGTCTAGGGGCACCTGGGTGGCTCAGTGGGTTAAGCCTCTGCCTTTGGCTCAGGTCATGATCCCTGGGTCCTGGGATCGAGCCCCGCATCAGGCTCTCTGCTCAGCAGGGAGCCTGTTTCCCCCTGCCTCTCTCTATCTCTCTGCCTGCACCTCTGCTTACTTGTGATCTCTGTCTGTCAAATAAATAAATAAAATCTTTAAAAAGGGGGCGCCTGGGTGGCTCAGTGGGTTAAGGCGCTGCCTTCAGCTCAGGTCATGATCTCAGGGTCCTGGGATCGAGTCCCATATCGGGGTCTCTGCTCAGCAGGGAGACTGCTTCCCTCTCTCTGTCTCTCTCTTCCTGCCTCTCTGCCTACTTGTGATCTCCCTCTAAAAATAAAAAAAAAATAATAAAAAAACTTTAAAAAAAATTAGCTTGTCTTTAAATCTTGAGTTATAAGAGTTCCTTATATATTCTGATACGAGACCTCTTACAAATATATAACTAAAAATATTTCTTCTCGGTGTGCCCAGGTGGCTCAGTGGGTTAAGCCTCTGCTTTTGGCTCAGGTCATGATCCGGGGTCCTGGGATTTGAGCCCCGCATCGGGCTCTCTGCTCAGCAGGAGCCTGCTTCCCCCCACCCCCACCTCTCTCTGCCTGCCTCTCTGCCTACTTGTGATCTCTATCAAATAAATAAATAAAATCTTCAAAAACAATGTCTTCTCATTCTATGTATTGCCTTTTTCCTTTCTTGGTCATGTTGTTTGATGCACAAATTTTTAAATTTTGAAATAGTATTGATTTTTTTCGTTTGGTTCTTGTGTTTTTGGTGTCATTTCTAAGAAACGACTATGTGATACAAGGTCACAGAGAGTTAGAGCTGTATTTTATGCTTAAAGTTTAATATTTCTACCTCTTACGGCTAGGTCTTTAATCCATTTTGAGTTAACTTTTGTATATGTGCGAGATAGGAGTCCAGCTCCATGCTATTGGATGCAGATATCCAATTGTCTCCAGACCTTTCATTTTAAAGATGATTTCCCGTCCATCGAATTATCTTGGCATCCTTGTCGAATATCAGCTTAACGTAAACGTGTGAATTTTGACTTTGAATTTGATTCCATCGATCTCTATATAGGGTAGTACCTCACTGGGTTGATTACTGTAGCTTTGTAGTAGACTTTGAAATGGAGAAGTCTGAGTCCTTCAACGTTGTTCTTCTTCTTCAAGATGATTTTGTCTATTCTGGCCCTTTGCATTTCCATATGAGCTTTAGGATCAGCTTTTTAACTTCTGCAAAGGAGCCAGCTGGGCTTTTGATAGGGATCACTTTGAATCTGTAGATCATTGGGGAAGACATCTTAACAATACTGTATCTTCCAATCCATGAACATGGGGTAGGCTTCCATTTATTTGAGCCCTCTGTCATTCTTTCAAAAATGCTTAGTAGTTTTCAATATACACGTCTTACCCTTTGTTAGATATCTGTTTCATTATTTTGGATATTCTTGTAAATGGAATTCTTTTTTTTAAAAAAGATTTTATTAAGGAGGGCATGTATTGCATGGAGCCCTGGGTGTGGTGTATAAACAATGAATCTTGGAACACTGAAAGATAAAATTAAATTTTAAAAAGATTTGATTTATGTATTTGTCAGAGAGAGGGAGCACACAAGCAAGGGGAGTGGCAGTCAGAGGGAGAAGCAGGCTCCCCGCTGAGCAGGGAGCCCAATTTGGGACTTGATCTCAATTTGGGACTTGATCCCAGGACTGTGGGATCATGACCTGAGCTGAAGGCAGACACTTAAATGACTGAGCCACCCAGGCGTCCTGAATTACTTTCTTAGATTGTTCATTCCTGTTGTACAAAGATACAATTGACTTTGCATGTTGATCTCGTGTCCTGCGACCTTGCTAAAATTACTTATTAGGCCTAATAATAGGCCTACTTTTTGTTTGTTTTGTTTCATTTTGGCCTTTTGGTGTGGATTCTTTAGAATGTATATACAAGATCATATCATCTGCAAACAGAAATGCTTTACTTCTTCCTTTCCAATCAGGATGACTTGGATTTCTTTTTCTTGCTGAATTGTCTTGGCTAGAACCTCTAGTACCATGTTTACTAGAAATCATGAGCGTGGACAGCCTTGTCTATGATCTTAGAGGAAAAGATTTCTGTTTTTCACCATTAAATATAATGTTAACTGTGGAAATTTAAGAGATCTGTTTATTTTATATTGAGCTTGTCTTATTTTTTTTGAGGGAATATTTTTTCTGGATATAAAATTCTAAGTTGGCTTTTTTTTTTTTAAAGATTTTATTTATTTATTTGACAGAGAGAAATCACAAGTAGTCAGAGAGGCAGGCAGAGAGAGAGAGAGGGAAGCAGGCTCCCTGCTGAGCAGAGACCCGGATGCGGGGCTCGATCCCAGGACCCTGAGATCATGACCTGAGCCGAAGGCAGCGGCTTAACCCACTGAGCCACCCAGGCACCCCTCTAAGTTGGCTTTTAAGTATGTATTTTTCTTTAATTTTTAAAATAGTTCTTCTATGATGTGTGTCGGTGTGTCGTTGTTTGTTGCTGTTGCTTTTGCTGTAATTGTCCTTCTCAAAGTTTGTAGGATCTCTTGAATCTGTAGATTAATGTCCTTGCCTAGTTTTGAAAAAATTCTTAACCAGTATTTCTATTATCGCTTCTGAGTTGTTCTCTCTCCTCTTCTTATGCTCCAAATACAAATATGTTGGACGTCTCCACAATATATATCTCTTTTGCTCTTTTCTGTATTTTTAAATACTTTTTCCTTTTCATGCTTCAAGCTGAGTACTTTCTATTCCAGCTCAACATTCCTGTCTTCTCATGTTACTATCTCTTGCTAAATCCATTCATTTCTTATAAATTTCAATTATTGAATTTGTTACCACTACGGTTTCTACTTTTAAAAATAAATTCCCTATTTCTGGTAGAATTCTTCACCACATTCATTTGAGTTTTTTTTTTTTTAATTTTTTATTTTTTATAAACATATATTTTTATCCCCAGGGGTACAGGTTTGTGAATCACCAGGTTTACACACTTCACAGCACTCACCAAAGCACATACCCTCCCCAATGTCCATAACCCCACCCCCCTTCACCCAAACCCCCTCCCCCCAGCAACCCTCAGTTTGTTTTGTGAGATTAAGAGTCACTTATGGTTTGTCTCCCTCCCAATCCCATCTTGTTTCATTGATTCTTCTCCTACCCACTTAAGCCCCCATGTTGCATCCCCACTTCCTCATATCAGGGAGATCATATGATAGTTGCCTTTCTCTGCTTGACTTATTTCGCTAAGCATGATACGCTCTAGTTCCATCCATGTTGTCGCAAATGGCAAGATTTCATTTCTTTTGATGGCTGCATAGTATTCCATCATTTGAGTATTTTTAAATCGTGTTAGATGCCACCACTTTCTGAATCACCTGTGTGTCTGTTTTCCTCTTGGATTTTGGTCATCCGGTACTGTTTCCAGGTTTGGCTTGTCCATTTGATGGAATGCTAGACGTTGTGCATGAAAAATACAGAGGCTTTGGGTGAAGCTGACTTTTTCCAGAGAGGTTCTGATTTTTTTTTCTAGCAGACATATAGCATGTAGACAGATCATCTTGTTATAGTTACAGCTAAACTGGTTCTGAGTTTTCCTTGTTCCAAAGGTATAACCTTTCCTAAATAAGTGACTATTTACCAGGGCCCATCTTCCTTGCCAGGGCTTGAACTCATGAAACTACAAAATCTCTTTCTTAATTTTTAAACTTGTTGCCAGATTCTTTTGGCTGGGTTTCTTCGGATGGGATGCCTTTGCAGTGACTTGGCACATGATTGGAGGGGAAATTGCATGCAGAATTTCACAGCACTTTTTTCTCTCCAGAACCCTGGCCTCCCAAGCCCCATCTAACTTCGTTGCTCTCTTGTGTCCTCTAATTTTTTTTTTTTCCTGCTTTGTAGCTGTTCTCAGCTACTCGGACAGTCTGAATCAGCTACTCCCACATATCCAGAAATGGAAGTCCCCCTTCAGTTTTAATTTTGGAAACATAAGATGAACTGACATTTAAAATTTCATGAAATGGTTTGGGCATACAAAAAGGTATATCGAGTAATAGAATCAATGCCCAGGGTAACTTCGGTCAGTTTCCCCCAAGTGTGGAGACCCCTGCCCGTGCCCCCATCCCACTCCCCTCCTCTTCTACGCTATTCAGAATTTTGATTTTTTTTTTTCCCTATCGTCCCCTTCAATTTCTGTATTCTTCCAGGACACACATAGGTTCATCTAAACAATATAGAGAGCTGTTTCACCCAGTGTTCAGTGGGCCATAGGTGGTATTACTACACGTGTGTTGTTTTATCTTATTTTCACGACGCATTTTGTCGTGAGAGTCATTTGCTTGGCTGTGTGAAACCGTGATTCGTTCTCACATTGAGTCATGACCCCCCAAGTCGGCCTTTCCATTCTCCTGTGGATGGATACTTAGGTTGTTTCCACTTCTCACTGTAAGATCAACACGGCTCCAAACATCTCTGCGTGTGCTTCTCGCATGAAACCCCACATGCCAGGGTTTCATCAGTGGTTTACACGGGAGTGAAACGGCTGGGTCTCAGTGAAGGAACCTGCTCACACTTATCACACCGTGCCACACTATTTCCCAGCCCACTCATTTCATTCCCACCACCGAGAGCGCCCATTACACCATGCCCTCCCCTACACGCGATGTTGTCAGACTTTAGTTTTTGCCCATCGCGTAGAATTAAAACGGCAAGTCATTGTGGTTTTAATTTGCATTTCTTTGGCGGCTGTGAATTAAGCACTTGGTGTTCTCCTCCAGCTCCTACTTCAATCTGACTTCCTACCCTCCAAGCTCCTTCACTTCCCTTGAATCTCCTGAAATGCGGCTTTTCATCTGAACTACCTCGACCTGTGAAATCGCTCCTCAGCCCTGGAGCCTGGCAGAGAAACACCTCTCCCCCAGCTCCGTTCCCATGCACGACCGTGCTGGACTGCTTCGCAAGCAATGATGTATTTGGTGCTTCCAGCAAATCCTCAGCAGAGTCATGAGTCCCATGGTATAGATGAGACCACAGAGAACCAGAGGGGTTAGGAACTTGCCCGAGGACACACAGCTGGGACCCGGCAGATTCTAAGCCGGGGGCTCTTGACTCCTCTGGAGGAGACCTCAGAGCTAGGGGCTGCCACAGGGGACCCCGTAGCAGGGGGTCAGATGCGGGGCTGGGAAAGGGAGGGGATGTGATTTCTGGCTCGGTGACTTGACCATTCAGGGCTGCTCTTTCCAGAATCGAGCGGCTTGTTTTAGACAGTGTTCAATATCTCTGCACCCCAAAGAGTCAGATCCTTTTCAATCTTCTTCCAGTCCTCTGATGCCAGTGAGAAGCTCGGTTTGGTGCTAAACAACCCTTAAATCCCCCTTTTAAATGGACGCAAACTGGATTTCCCAACTTCTCGGTTTTTATCTCACTCAGACTTGAATATGGCCTTTTGTTTGCCTCCTAGTTTTACGGGTTTTTGGGTTTTTTTTAAAGATTTTATTTATTTATTTGATGGAGGGAGAGAGATCACAAGTAGGCAGAGAGGCCGGCAGAGAGAGGAAGGGAAGCAGGCTCCCCGCTGAGCAGAGAGCCGGATGTGGGGCTCGATCCCAGGACCCTGGGATCATGACCCGGGCAGAAGGCAGAGGCTTTAACCCACTGAGCCCCCCAGGCGCCCCCTAGTTTTACGGTTAATCGACCATTTCATTTAAGAAACACAGTATCTATAATCACGTTGGGCATTGTTCCCCATGCTTTACAAATACTGGCTAATTTACGTCTCCCAAGGCCGACGCCCCCCACGTGGGCACTGTTACTAGTATGTCCATTTTACAGATGAGGACTCTGAGGCCCAGAAAGGTTAAGTAAACTTCACTGACGCCACACAGCCTGTGAATGGCAGCGCTGGGATTTGAGCTGAAGCAGACTGGCCTGGAGTCTGCCTTTTAACCACTGAAGTATATACAATCTCTCCATTTCATACTAGTTTCCCGTTGATTGTAGGGATATATTTTCTTTTGAGACATGTTTATTGGAGTGAACAGGGAAGGCAAGGTAAAGATAAATAGCACGGAGATGAGAGCATCAGGGAAAACCTTGAAGGCAGTAAGTGGCCAGAGTTCTGGAACATTCCAAAGTGGCTTCATGGATGGATGGATGGAGCCAAGGAGCCATGAAGTCTGGGTTTAGAGGGATGGGGAGGGGGGGTATTCAAGGAGAAGACTCAGCACAGGAATTTGCCTCATGCAAAGGCATGTCAGGGCCTCAGGTGCTGGGGGAGGCTGAGTAATTCAGAACAGCTGACCAGTAACAACTAGAACCCCGCATCCTTGTATGGCGCTTTCCGATTCACAGAGCACAGTCGCATCTGCTTTCCACTGACCCTTCTTAACTGCCAGGTGCCGTGCGCATGGTTGTCCCCATTTTAGAGATGATAACCAAAGTCTGAGAGAAGAAATTCCAGAAAACAAATTTGCTATTTTTTGCTCCAAGCTACTCTGACTTCCAATTCTGGGCCTCTTGTTGTATTCCACTGTATCTGGTAACTTTGGTGGCAAGCAACAGAAACATAATTCACATGGGTGACCAAAATAGGGTGGGTGGTGTTTTTTGGGGGGAATGCGAGGGCTTAGGTGAACGAAAAGTCCAAGTGCAGACATCAGGTACGGCTGGATCCAGGTCCTCAAATAATGCCATGGGGACTCTGGGTCTGTATTTCTCAGCTTTTGAGAAAAGTTCAGGCAGGCTGTCCCTAAGAAGTGACAAAGATGGCCACTAGCTTTTAGCAGGCAGCCAAAAAAATACCCCTTTACTGGAATTCTAGGAAAATGCCCAGACTGCTCTCATTCACCTTGCTTGGGTTGGTGTCCATCCCTGATCTATTCAATGTGGCCAGGCAGGTGGGGAGCTGTCTTGGCCAGGTCTGGGTCAGGTGCTCATCTGAAAATCAGGGGTTCCAGTCCTCTCCACGCAGACCACACAGGGACAGCGCCAGTCTGAGAAGCATTTCCCAAGAGAGGAATAGATGTCAGGCAGACAGAAGCAGCAGGTGCATCCCCTCTATCGCCAGGCACCTGTGTATCATGTGTGCTGAGCTGAGGAATTTGGACGGATGGAGAGCCTTGAATCTGGGCAAGGGAGTTGGTGCGTTATCTTATGGTCCAGATAGAGCCTCTGGGGAGTGACACAGACAGAGCTATGCCAGGCCTGGTGCTGGGGTGGGGATCAGAGTGTGGACCTGCCCATGGAGGGGCAGATATGAACCCCACCTCCCATGATGGGAGATGAATCCTCGAAGGGTGGTAACAGGACTCCTGCAGGGCTTGGCCAGGAAGATCAGTGTTCCTAGGGCAGATTTAAAAAGCTGTTGCTCCAACATTATTGTATTTTAATGGCGATGTTATTCGTTCCAAGGTGTACTGGGGAAAAATATGCAACTACAAATATTATTCCTTAGGATGACGCTGGAGTTGGATTTTTTAAAACGAGCTCATTTATAGAAAATGTTAAACAAATGATTGCACACACACTCTATGAATATGGCCAAAGTTATGAAAGTGAGAAATTTAGGGACCTCTCGGCTAGATCATTCTGGGGCTCCTCTACTTCTGATGCTTTCAATTGTCTGTCAGTCATAGCCTTATGTTGAGTGTTTAGGTGTCAAGGGCCATGCCCAGGGTTTTCTGCAAAATGCGTCTTCGAATTCTCACAAGAATCTGGGGAGCCGCTTTAGCGTCTCTGCAGGGCTCAGAGAGGGGACGTGACTGGCCCAGAGCAACACAGCTGATGATCTCTCGGTGTGCTTTGCCACTCTTCGCTGGGTGACTTACTAGGGAGCTCAGAGGGAGGGCTCACTGGGGCCAGCGTAGGTTCTGGGGAAACCTGGGGTGGGGGTCTTCCCCTTGTGGGCTCAGGGATGATGTCTGGAAGAAGCCATGCCTGCAACTTGATTCCTGCATGGGGCGTTCCTCTTGGCTCCAGTTCCGATTATGATGCTGCAACTGGGGGCCAGTCTGGGTGGGGGTTCTGGGCCTGGCCAGGGGGATGTCCCGCCCCCTGGCCTCTGGCTGGTGCCTCCCCAAGCAGGCACAGAACTGTGGGGCAGTGGGTGTTGCCAGCCTGGCGGGGGGTGGGGGGCGTCACTCCTTTGCCCAAGACACCAGCGTCTGCTCCTCCTGGGTAGACCCCTGACGTTCTCCAACGAGGGCTCTCCTGCCTCTCATCCAGATCAGGGAGTCACGCTCACCTCCACAGGGACCGGCCTGGGTTCCCCGGATACTTTCCCGTGTGCTCGCGAACCTGGGCTCTGTGACGGAGCAAGGAGCCTGGTTATTGGGCTAAGCTCATCCTGGGCATCCAGTAGGGGTCTTCTTTGTGGGCCAACCTTGGATCTGTTATTCAGTAAGAAGCGGGGCTAACGTCAGCCCGTGTGTCTTGTGGAAAGGACGACACGGGTCTCTGCTTGTCAAATACCACTTTCTAACCAACTTCCCCTCCTGCCTCCCTGCCTCTCTTTATCAGATGGGTAAACGCTCTCGTTTCATCTCGTGCGCAAAGCTCCATCCATAGGCTTCCAGGGGCAGGAGAACAGCTAGCTCCTCCCTCTTGAAATTCAGCTCTCATTTGGGACTGTGTTAGGGGACAGGAAGAAGGTGGGAGAAATGGGGTTCCCAGGGGTGAGTCATCCGCTTCCAAGGGGCAGGAATCTTTGGGAACATCCACGGGCTCCTCCAACTCTTGTTTTTCCGAGGCAAGACTTCCAAGGGAGGGGGAGGACCAGAGGGAGGCTGTTCCGGGATCCCTTAGTCCCCAGGCCTGGGTCTGCCTGCTCACTGTCGTCTCTTCCAGGATCCCGAGAGCCAGCATGCCTTGTGGCTCGGCGGCCGCTCTTCTCCTGCTCCTGCTCCTGCTCCAGGGTGGTGAGTAGCTGCCCCAGGGTGTGCGGGTGGGGATGGCCAGGCTGGCCTGTGTTGCCTCCAGGACATGGCTACAAGCTACAGGCCGGGGTATGTGGCCTCTGTTCACTTGGGGTGGACTAGCCAGCTCTCCGTCAGTTAGAACCCGTCCCACCAGAGTGCCCCGTGGCTCGTGTGACTCCCACGTGGACCAGGCCGTCTGGTCCAGGCTGTCTTCGTATCTCATTGCAGGCACGAGACACTTGAGTCTCCATTTCCACAGCTCTCTGCCTTGGCTGGCCCTCTACCCTCAGAGGGAGGAAGTCCTGCCTTTGGTCTGACCTCAATTTCTCTTCCTGCAATGACTCTCCTAGCAGATGTTTGTGGACAATCACAGAATCAGCAGGCTCTGGTGGTCCCCGGCAGGGAGAGGAGAGGGACGTGGAGACAGAAGTAGCCAAACCTTGAAAGGTGCCCCCAGGGGACCAGAAGGTGTTGGAGTCAGAGAGAGAGAAGTTAGAGACCAGAGCTGGGAAAGGCCAGGAGTTAGATGTGGGCTTAGAAATCCAGGAGGCTTGGGGCGCCTAGGTGGCTCAGTGGGTTAAAGCCTCTGCCTTCGGCTCAGGCCATGATCCCGGAGTCCTGGGATCGAGCCCCGCATCAGGCTCTCTGCTCAGCGGGGAGCCTGCTTCCCCCCCCCCCCTCTGCCTGCCTGTCTGCCTACTTGTGATCTCCATATGTCAAATAAATAAATAAAAATCTTTAAAAAAAAAAAAAAAAAAGAAAAAAAGAAATCCGGGAGGCTTTCCCAGAGGAGGCAGGACGGAGCCTCTAAGCTCAAATGGGGGTTGGACTAGAGACAGGGGTCCCTCAGCTGCGGATCTGCTGAATCTGCATCTCTCTGGTTTTTACCGAAAGACCCAGAGCCTCAAATAGCATCTCCAGGAAACAGATGTCTGGCTCTTTTATTTTCCCCTTCTGAGTGACCAGCACTCTGTCCTGGGTCACCCTCCACGGTGCCATGCCTCGTGGGCACAAACTTCTGCTGTGTCCTGGGTGCTAGGCTTCACCTCAGTCTGCTCCCCCAATGACCCTGTGTGGTCTGTGCAGCAGTGACACCCAGGTCGCCCTTGAGGACACCAAGGCTCAGGGAGGTTAAGGGACAGGCCCACGGCCACACAGCTAGGCAGTGGTGGAACTGGAACCCCAGATTCGTCTCCTTCCTGGGGACTGAGCTGCCTTGCTCTGATGCTTTCACTGAGTGAGTGCCCGGTGCCAGCCACGTGCTCCACACCGGCAGGAGGTCACTTACATGTCCACCATGCCCTCCAAGGTGCTAGTGTCCCCAGGTTTCGGGGGCTGCTATCCCCTCTCCAATGTCCCATTTCAAGATTGGGGCCAACCTTGTCAAGCCCTTGACCTAGGTACGGCAGCTCCTCCCTCAAGTTCTAAAACCCTGAGCTTGAACAACCAGGGTATAAACTGGGGGAATACCTACCCACATATGGCCCCACAGCCCCGGGTTTAGGCCCCACCAAAATCAGGCCTCTTTTCTCCACCAAGTGTCTGCACGGGCCTCCTGTGCCCACCAACAGGCCCTGTGCTCCCGCCTAGGGAAGGCTCCTCCCAGCACAGGAGGAGCCACCACTCCGATCCCTTGGTGGTGGTGGCAGGGAGACCTGTGTTGAGGAGGATCCTGAGGGTCGCCCTAGGGAGAGAGTGCCGTGATCGATTAGTGATGTCTGCTGCGAGAGTGCCGTGATCGATTAGTGATGTCTGCTGTGCTCGCAAAGGGTAGCACAGATGAGCTTTTTCTTTCCCGGATGCAAGTCTCAGCCGCCCAGACCCAGACGGGCAGGAGGCGTGGTCCCATCTCAGAGCCTCTGGGTCCTTGTCTATAAAGTGGCAGGGACAGCCGGCTAAGGATGCTTCCAGCAACGGTCTTCTTGGCTCTGCATCCGGCTTCTGACCTAAAGTGAGGGCCAGGCAGGAAACATCCCACCACCCCTCGGTTCTTCATCAGTCAAGGAAAAATAGAACAAAGCCACTAAGAATGAACCCACGTAAAAAGGGGAACACATTTCTGGTAAAGAGTTGGAGGGGGAGCGGGGGGAGAAATCACGTTGGTACTCGATCTTACAGGACAAAACCAAGTTCCAGGTTGTTACATTTATTTTGTTGCAAATTTAGAGAATGGTTGCATCTGTATTTTTAGAACCAAGGGGAGCGATTAACGTTGGGGGTGGGGGGGGCACAGAGTCTCCCGGGGGGACCCCCTGGGTGTGCAGTGCCCGGGTCACTTGGCTGGGACGGTGGTGGTTTGGGCAGGAGGCTAATAAGCACATTTGGGCAAAATGGGGTGGAGGGGAGGGAGGGGGGTGAGAGGTGGGGACCGGCTTAGTTCGCCACGTTTGACATTCGGAGCGATCTGTCTGCATAGCCAGCCCTGAACCCCGGGAGTCAGGTGGCAGGGACCCCGTTCCCCAAACCCACATCCTAGTGGCCTCGTGGGTTGCCGTGTTGATCCCGGCCCTGGGGACCCATGCGTCCACTCGTCCTCCAGCCCTTGAAGAGGTGAAGGGGTGAGGCATCGTGCAGACTCCGGCCAGCCGCCCACCACACCTGCTCCATCGCAGCCTCTCTCCCCCCTAATCTTCCAGCCTGGGGCTGCCTAGACCTCGTGTGCTACACGGACTACTTACAGACAGTCACCTGCACCCTGGAGACCAGGACCCTCCCCGCCGGTGTGCTCACCCTCACCTGGTAAGTGGTAGCCGCTGGGGGGCCGGGGTGAAGCAGGACTGCTGGGGACCATAGACCAAGGGGGACCTACTATGGGTCCCACGGATAGTTCAGCAATCGACACAATAGGTCCGCTTCCTGAGGGCTCGCTCAGCAAGTTCCCCAACAGCATTTGGTTTTGCCCCAGGAAAGACGGTTCGTGGGTGGGGAGCTGCCCGGTCCCCCTTGCGGACGGCTGTGCCGGGCTCACAGCTCCCGTCCGGAGCTCCGTCCACCGCCAAAGGCCATACTCTCTTGCCTACCCAGCCCTAAAAGTGGGCTTTTTTTTTTTTTTAAGGATTTTTTTATTCATTTTAGAGAGGGGCAGACGGGGAGAACCCCAAGCCAACTCTGAGCTAAGCACGGAGCCCAACACGGGGCTTGATCCAACGACCCCAAGACCATGACCTGAGCTGAGACTGAGAGTCGGCCGCTCAGCCGGCTGAGCCACCCAGGCACCCCCAGCCCTAACGGGATTTGAGACCCGAGGACCAACCAGACTCCCACGCGACTTTTATGAGCGCTTGGTACATCCCCGATGCCCTGCCGTGAGCTTCCTATGAACAAATGGTCGCTTCCCATCCTCACAGTTATTACTGTTTTACCAATGAGGACACTGGGGTTCAGAGAGGTTATGCAACTCGCCCCAGGTCACACAGCCACGGAGTGGTGGAGCTGGGATTCAGACAAGCCTGATTCCAAAGTCCACGGACCCCTGTTCGCTCACAGGTGTTAAAGAACGGTGAGGGGAAGCTTGACTCCGGTCCCCGGCCGGAGACGCAGGGACCCTGGTGGGACTTTGCAGGGGGAGGAGAGATTGGGGTCAACCCCAAATACAAGGAAAAGGGGGGATTGAGAGTCAAGGAGCAGGGTGGGGCCAGTGCATGGAAAATTACCAAGAGGACACGTCAGGGGGGAGGGGTTCTTGCTGGGTTCTTGCTGATGGCAGATGGCAGCCCAGGCTGGTCACACGTCACCTGGGGAAGGTGGTGGAGGACAGAAGAGATGACACAGAAGCCCAAAGGTCAGGGCCTCGTCGAGGAGAGTGCTCAGAGGAGCCCGAGCAGGGCTTGTTCAAGGAGAGAATCTTTGTTCCTAAGCTGCTGGGATTAAGAGAAGCTGGCTTTCCTCCAGAACACATTTATGGACCTCCTGCGGAACCTTGCAGGCACTGGGAGCTCAGCAGAGCCCACGACCAAGGAGGTCCCAGAAGTTCTGCAGAGGGGAGTGCCTGGGGAGACAGACGATAAGACAGACACAAGCAGCCATCAGGATGCTTTTTTGATGACATGAGTGCTACAAAGAACAGGAACCGGGTCCAAGGGGTCCAGAGGGAGTGACAGGGGAGCAGGGGATCAGGAGAGGCCTCTCTGGATGGGAAGGAGGCAGCCAGTGAGCTGGAGATGGAGCATTCCAGGCAGAGGGCATTGGCCGTGCAAAGGCCCTGAGGTGGAGAAGAGTGGGTGAGTTTGAGGAATAGTGAGGAAGTCATTGGGGCCAGAGGCGACTGCATCATCGTGAGGGAGAATAACAAGCTAAGAAGGTGAGAGGGAGGTCGAGGCCAGATTGCCCTGCATGGGTGTTGAGAAGTCACTGGAGGGTTTTTTAGGCATGGAAGCGATGGGGAGTTTTTAAAGCCCCCCCCCCCCCAGCTTCCGTGCAAAATTGTACTGATTGAGCAGAAGCTTCTCTTCTAACAGATATTTAGCAGAAAACAGAGTCTACACATCTGTATTGGCCTTGAAGGGTAGTCGTGTTCACAACCTGAAGGTGTTTGTAGGGAAATAAATAGCTGCTGAACTCTTAGACATACTTCAAAACCCATCACTTAATGCCTCGTGGGAGTAAAGGGGCCAGAGCAGTGCTCCCAACCCCATACCAACAGACTCCCTTTTCAGCCAGAGCGAGGATGAGGTTCATCTGGCTTTTACCTTGGCCTTCAGCCCCGGTACTCCCTGGGGAGGGAAGGAGGCCAGAGGGCACCTGAGGTGTTAGCATCCTTCCTGTAGGACCGGGACCCAGCTGATGGGATTGACAGGGGCAGACTGAGGCTCAGGCTAGGCAAGAGTGGCCTAGCTGAGAATTCCAAAGTTGAGAGTCGCTGCCCTATGTAAGGTGGTGAGTTCCCGGTTCCTTGGAGGCACACAAGCCGAGCCCAGACACAACCCGTCAGGAATGCTTCGGGGGAGGGAACACCTTCCCTGGGAAATTGTTGGTGGACCGTGACCACCCCCCCACCCCGCCGCAGCCTCACCTCAAATCCCCCCAGCCCCGAGCTTCTGGCTGCGTGCAGGGAGCCCCGCCGGCCTCCAGGCATGACTGGGTGCTCTCTCCTTGAAGGCAAGACCCATATGGAGACCTGGAGGACGAGGTCACCTCCTGCAGCCTCCTCCGCTCCGCCCACAACGCCACGCATGCCAAGTACACGTGCCATATGGATGTGTTTCACTTCATGGCCGACGACATTTTCAGTGTCAATGTCACAGACCCGTCCGGAAGTTACTCCCAGGAGTGCGGCAGCTTCCTCCTGGCTGAGAGCAGTGAGTATCCCCGGGACCTTGGAGCAGAGGGGAGCCCAGGCCGGTGCTGAGCCCCTCGCCCCCGCGTCAAAACGGACCTGTCCTAGGTGCTCATTTCTCCTGAGAGTGTGTTCGGTAGAAGCTCGACTGAGGTGTGATGGGTTCATACCTAGGTTTGGGCCTTTAACCAAGGAGAGGCAGCAGAGGCCGGCCACAGAGCTGGACCAGGGCCCAGGACTTGCCCATCCGTGACCCCGGACTGGCTCACTGTAGACTGGCGGTCTTCTGCCCCCATTTTGAGGCAAAGCAGGGGAGGCCATGACCCAGGAGAAGAACTTCCCTGAGACTTCTCCTGTTTATTTGCTCCACTGAGGCCCAGACTTTCCCTCCAGCCTGGAGGAAGGGGGGCAGCCTGGCTGGGTCCAGGACCAGGGCAGGGCAGGGAAGGGCCCAGGAGGCAGCTCCCAAAGCAGGGGGTGAGAGGCTCATGCCCAGAGGCATGCAAGCAGACCGTGAAGAGAGGCCTGCCCTCCGGGAGGCTTAGCTCCTGCGGCGTGGGAGGTTGTCCCCAGATTCCGAGTGGTGGGCAAGAAGATAAGAGGGCGTCCGCCATTCACACTCTGGGGGTCCAGGTTCGCACCACTTTGCACACAGATGGGTGTGAGCAAAGCTTCACGCAGACCCAGACTCATGCACGTGCACACACACACACACACACCTGTAAATACCCTTCAGAGGCACCGATGTCTTACCAGCAGCCAGTGGCTTGGACAGCTTGGGCAGGGAGCGCTCACGCTGTGTCAGACAGGTGCCGATGCGGACGCACGCACGCGCACACAAGCTCTCTTGGCCGCTGGACCCAGGCGTGGCAATCCCATGGAGCAGGGCCACCCTCCTGCCCCGCCGGGCAGGTAGCGCCCCACCCCTTCCTCTCCTGAGCAGAGTGTGTGCGGGGCAGAGGAGGAGCTGCTTTGTCTTGCAGGGGCTCCGGGTCACGGTTCCCTCGCACCTTCCCACCTGCCCTCCCTGGCAGGGTCTGAGGCCTCCCTGTGCCCGGATGTGAGAAGGAAGCGGCTTTTGGCTCCCCACCCACTCCGGCCCCTTCCTCCTCCTGGCAATGGGCTCTGCAAACCCCCGACTCCCTCCCCGAGTCAGTCCACACGGCCCAGCCCCGGCCCCGGGGAAGACAGAAGAGGGTTTAAGAATGAGTCCAAACAGATTCGTGGCTCAAAGAGAAAAGCCCTCAGTGGGGTCCTGGGAATGGGCACCTTCGCCCAACTCCGGCAGAGAAGCAAGAGGCTTTAGGAATTCCTTTTTTGCAACCCTGAAGGGTTCATTGGTGGATTTAATACGCCTGCTCTGTCCAGGGAGCTGGGGGGCCGTGGGCGCAGTGTGGACTCGGGAGAACAAAACCTCAGCCCCAAGCAGCTCAGACCGCAGAAAAGGTGCCAGTGGTGAACAAGATCACACGGGGAAATGCAGAAAATGTTAGATGCTGGCAAAAAAAAAAAAAAAAAAAAAAAGGTGTTAAAAGAAGAGAAGGCAGGAGCTGGAGGACAGGAGCCTGTGGCTCTCCCCGAAGCGACCTCCTTCTGCTACTGAGTTTGGTCCCCGAGAACTGTGACCCCATGAATGGGGAGCTGGTACCCTTTTAAAAGAGAAGAAACGAAAGCATATAACATGTTGTATCCTGATCACGATCATGAAATGAATTTGGGGTAGAGCGAAACCGGCGGCCTGGCTTTGACCTTGGCCCGCGAGGCACCCGGGAGGGTGTGGTGTTGTGACTCAGGCCTCCGCTGGGCTCTCCCTTTCCAGAAGTCTCGGAGCTCAGGGCCACCGAAGGGGGTCAGACTGGTCCTGCACACAGTCCTGCAGGAGCTCAGTAGCGCTTGCCTTTTTCATCAGCATCAATGAATATGAATGCAGCTCATTAGCATGAATGCTCATCAGAGTCTGGCTTCTCTGGGAAGCTGCTGCAAGAAAATGACATCATCGTGTAGAACAGAAACGCAGAACCGGTGCCTCTGAACCGCACACGTTCCTTAGCAAGTTTTTGGATTAGGAGCTATTTTTTTTTTCTTTTTAAGATTTTCTATTTATTTGAGAAAGAGCGTGTGCATGCCCGAGAACGAGTGAGAGAGAGGGCACCAGTGGTGCAGGGGGAGGGGGGAGGGGAGGGGCAGGAGAAAAGCAGACGCCCCGCTGAGCAGAGAGCTGGGCAGGGGGCTCGATCCCAGGACCCCGGGATCATGACCTGAACCAAAGGCAGACGCTCCACCGGCTGAGCCCCCCGGGCACCTGGACCAGTAGTGAGCTCGAATGTTGGAGAGAGCTTCCCCCCATCTGGGGTTCCAGGCTGCTCTTTGGCCACCCTGGTCTGCAGTCCTGCCCGGCCTGCGTGGGGCATCTCCCTTCCATGTCCTCAGACCCCAAACCGGCTTCGCCCGCTTCCGTTACACTCCTGCCCCTGCGGCGGCAACTCCAGTGTGGCCTGAACTTCTCATTTCTCCGACGCACAGACTGAGGCCCGGAGCCCGGGGCTGCCTCGCCCAGAGTCACAGGGCGGGGTACGGATCCTGCCGACCCCACCACCAACACGGGGTCCGGCGACCGGCCACTTCCTGCCACTACATCCTTCTCGGCCGTGACCCGAGCTCACCCCTTTCTTCTCTTTCCGGCTTTTCCCTCCAAGTCAAGCCGTCCCCGCCTTTCAACGTGACCGTGACCTTCTCGGGACATTATAACATCTCCTGGGGCTCCAGCTACGATTCCTACGCGCTGAAGGGCAAGCTACAGTACGAGCTGAGATACAGGAAGCGAGGAAGACCCTGGGCCCCGGTGAGGCTCCCAGAGACCAGGGGCGGGGGACACGGTGGGCACCGCGTGGAGAACACGGTGGGGTGGGACACTGCGGGTCGGGAGGGGGATCCGAGAGCCGGGGGAGCGGCTGACTCACAGCCAAGACTGCAACCGACCACCCCCGAGGCCCTCCCACTCCGTGCTGCCTCCCCTCATTTCTCCCGGGGGTGGGAGGCCACTCAAAGTTCTGTCCTTCCTGCCCCTGGTTCCTGGGTCGGGTTTCCTCCTGGAGTCGAGTACCTCACAGCAGAGGACGTTCCAGAGATGGGGCCTTCTGGAGCCTTCCCGCCTGGCTGAGGATGAAGCTTCCATCACCAAGGGAGTCCAGGGTTAGACCGTTGTTTCCAAGGTGCAGGCTTCTAGAACGACCCTCGTTTAGAGCACCGGAGAGTTCCCAAAGGGCCCGCTCTTCGGAACAGTCAAGGCTGAAGCCTTCTAGAATGATCCAGTCCTTCAGAGCAGACCCCGTTGAAGAATTTCGTACAGGCGGTTGTTTGGAATGTCCGCCGGGGAAGGCTTCCAGAGGTTATCTGTTGCTGAGATGCCTGTGGTCAAAAGCTTCCAGAAATGCCCCCTCTGGAGAAGTCCGGCTGCGGAACAATTCCGAAAGGGACCACTGTCTGGAACGCTGCTGGTTAGAGATTCCCAGCAAACAGGCCATTGCTACTGCTGGGCCCGTCCTGGTCCTCGCAGGGAGGGCCCCCTGCCAGGACCAGGAGGGGAGATCTGTTGGTCAGAGAGAGACCAGGTCAAGGTCAAGCTGAGCCTGGTCTTGTGGCAGGAGCGGGGACTTTGCTGGAGACACTCAGCCCCTTTCGTGGCAGTGGGTAAAGGGGGCTTCTGCTGGAGGCCGGGGCTGGCCTCGGTGAGCCTGATCGGTGCCTCCTCTCCCTGCATCAGCAGCGTCCAAGGATCAAGCTGATCTCGGTGGACTCGAGAAGCGTCTCTCTCCATCCCTCGGAGTTCCTGAGCGACGCAAGCTATGAGCTGCAGGTGCGCGCGGGGCCCCAGCCCGGCTCCTCCTTCCAGGGGACCTGGAGCGAGTGGAGTGACCCCGTCACCTTTCACACGCCGCCGGAAGGTAGGTGTAGCTCCTCGCGGGGCCTTCGGTGTCCCCATTGCTGCCTGGGGTGGGGATTCTTCTCTCCCTTCTGCAGATGGGAACACGGAGGCCCAGAGAGACGGAGTCGCTGGCCTGGGGTGCGGGGGTGGGGGCGGGGAGGAGGATCCCAGACCACCTCACTCGCCGGCGCCCGCGGCCCTCCTGTGCCCTCCACACCAGCCCAGACCTGTTGCCCGCCACAGCCGCCCCACGGGGCCTCTGGGAGACGTGCGTTCCCCCTTTACCCTGGGTCTGCTTCCTTCGCAGAGATCAAGGGAGGCAGGCACCCTTCCTTGCTCTACCTCCTCCTGGTCGTCATACTCCCCATCCTCGTCTTCTTAGGCCTGAAGGTCCACCTGCCTTGGAGGTGAGGTTCCGGGAGGCGAGGGGGCGGCGGGAGGGGCACGGGGGAGGCCTGGGCCACAAGCTGTCATCGCGACCGTGGCCGTGACGGGGATGGTGATATGAACAAGCGCCTGTTTCCTGGGCACGGGGCAGTGCGCCCACCTCTCCACACCCGCCGCGGGCCCTTGGATGCTTCCCCCCGTGGACAAATGAGCAAGCAAGGAAGCACCGAGCTGGCAATGGACTTGCCCAAAGCCGCCCTGCTCTGAAGTGGAGGCAGTGGCCCTGCGCTCTGACAGGGACCCAGGCCGTGACCTTGTCGGTGGCGTTTATGCTTTGAGTCCCCCCGGGGCGGGGTGGGGGGGAGTGCGCCGGGCCACCAGGTGGACCAGGTGGGGGTGAAGACTGGATGTGACCATCTGCTTCCTTTCTTCTGCTCCAGGCAGAGCTTTCACTTCTCCTCTGATCCGTGTAGGTGTTGGGTTCGGTCTTCAGGAGAACTGCTGGTGGAAGCGGGGGGGGGGGGGGGGCGCGTCAGGGTTTACTGAACCCCCCGGGGGGGTGGGAATCTGCACATCCAGCTCCATGGGTGCATCTGTACCCAGAGGCTTTGCCGGAGACCGAGGCAGTGAAGCTGGAGGGGGAGGGAGCGCTGTTTGGGTGCTGGGTGCTGGGTCACTGTGTGGACACCCTCCGAGTGCTCCCCGCACCCCTGTGAACCGGCCCTTTGCTTATCCCTGGTGGTAGAGGAGGGGTGAGGGGCAGCATTTGCCCGGCTCGAACAGGCTCGGGTTAGGCAGCCGAACTCTTTTTTTTTTTTTTTAATATTTTTATTCATTTATTTGACAGACAGAGATCACAGCAGGCAGAGAGGCAGGCAGAGAGAGAGAGGAGGAAGCAGGCTCCCTGCCAAGCAGAGAGCCCAATGAGGGGCTCCATCCCAGGACCCTGGGATCATGACCTGAGCCGAAGGCAGCGGCTTTAACCCACTGAGCCACCCAGGCGCCCCGGCAGCCGAACTCTTAAACTCTAGGCACCTTCGCCAGACTCGCTGCCCCCATTTTACGGATGTGGAAATTGAGGCCTGGGGGCAAGAGGGGCTGAAGGGGGTGCGTGGGTGCGCTTTGGGAGGGGCTCCATCTCCTGCAGGACAAAGAGTGAGGCCGGGCGACCCTCTGGGGGATGGTGAGGGCTCACCTGGGCTCTGTTCCTCCCAGGCTGTGGAAGAAGGTGTGGGGGCATGTGCCCAACCCGCAGAAGTTCTTCCAGCCCCTCTATGTGGGCCACAGTGGAGACTTCAAGGTGAGTGCCCTCCAGCCCGTGGCACGCCCCCCACCCCAACCTCTTCACCTCCGCCGGCGCCCCAGGAACCCCCCACCTGCCAACCAGGCTCCGGGCTCTGCGGTGGCAAAGCGCAGGAAATAGTTCGGGTGGGGCAGAACTGGTCGGAGAACAGACACAGATCAGGCAGCCTGTCTGTCCCAAACCCTGGGCCAGGCTGGGGGGGGGGGGCCGGCCAGGTTCCTTGAGTCGCAAACTGGCCTCTGGCTCCTTCGTCAGAGGTCCTTGAGACGGAGAGCGGTTCCGGGAAAGGCGCGGCCCCACCCGCAGAGCACACCAGCCCCCCAACCCCCTTCCCCCCCACCAGGCCCCAACCACCCTTCGCCCGCCGGCGCCCATGGTTGTCTGTGCCCATTTACCGCTCAACTCCCCCCCACGGGGGCGGGCAGACCGCAGAGAGGATGTGGTGACTGGCGGGGGGGGGGGCACCCCCTCCAGCGGAGCCTGGATGTCGGGAAACCTGGACCAGAGCGTTGGCTGAGCTCCTGCTGTCTGCCTGCTGCTGCTCTGAGCTCCTTCTATCTTGATCGCGGCCCCCGGGGGCGTGGGGCGGGGGTGGGGGGCGCTCCGTGGTCCATAGGGCACCCCTGGGGAGACCGAGGCTCTGCGCAGGGAAGCGGCTCTCGTGAAGCAGGGGAGCAGCTCGAACCCCCAGCCTCGCGGGGAGGAGACCTTCCTCCTTCCTCTGCACCTTCCCTGAAGCCCAGAGGACGCACCTGTTTGGTGTTGACTCACCTGGGCTGCACCTGTGTGCCAGGCCCCAGGCTGGGAGCTCCAGAGGTGCGAACGCATCCCTCCTCCTCGCACAGCTGTGTGTGGGGGGGGGACAGAGAGGGCGTTCCTGGCAGATGGGGGGCCTCCCCCGGGTCCTGAGGTTTCGGAGGCAGCAGGCTCACAACTGGGGGACTCAGGTTCTCGGGGGTTTTTACCATCACTCGGGTGGGGACCCTGTGTCATGTGTGGGACCCCAGGCCAGCGAGGGCGGGGGCGGGGCTCGTGCTCAAAGCTTGGGGCGGGGTGCTGCCTCGGTCCGACGTCACCCACATCCCTTACCCAAGGGGCATACAGAGGCCTTTCCAAGTGGCTTGTCACTGATTCCCCCTGCGTGTTCATTTAGTTAATACACCTTTATTGGGCACCGACTGTATGTGAGGCACTGTGTGAACCTCTGGGGATACAGCTGGCACCAGAAGAATCGAGGCTTCTGCCCTGGCCGAGTGTCCACTCCAGCGGGGACACCGACAGGAGAATGCTTGTTTCCTACAAGCATCGGCTTCTGTCACTCCTGTCTGCATTGTCCATACAACTCAGCAGTCTTGGCCTCTGCCCCCCAGGCCCTATGCAGACCCCAGGCCGCTGAGCACTGGTTGTCTGGCAGGCTGCTAAGGGCAGTGGCTCCCTCCTGCAGGTGGGGAAACTGAGGCCCAGGAAGGCAGGGACAGCAGTGCGGAGCGTCCCTGGATAGGGGCACACCGTGGCTCTGACCCCTGGTGTCCTGTGTATCCTCCCGTGTCTCTGTCTGCTTTCTCTGCTATCTTGTCTCTATGTCTGTCTGTCCGTACCCGCCTTGCCCCTGTCCTGTATGACTGTCTCCCTCTTCTCTCTCTTTACAGAAATGGGTGGGCGCCCCCTTCTCTGCCTCCAGCCTGGAGCTGGGGCCCCGGAGCCCCGAGGTGCTTTCGTCCCTGGCGATGTACAACCATGGCCCGCCGCAGAGCAGCACCAAGGGGCCGCAGTCCACGCAGCTGCCAGAGCCCCCCCACCTGGTGGACGCTGACGGGGTGCCTGGGCCAGGCTCCTGGGGCCCAGCCCCCTCCCCTATGGGCGGCGTGGGTAGCTCGGCTTACAGCCAGGAGAGGGACCGACCATATGGTGTGCTAGTGTCCATTAACACCGTGACCGTAGCAGACATGGAGGGCCCGTGTGCCTGGTCCTGCACTTGTGGGGATGACGGATACCCGGCCCTGAACTTGGACGCAAGCCTGGAGCCTGGTTCAGGCGCCGAGGACCCGCTCCTGGACCCTGGGACTACAGTTCTCTCCTGTGGCTGCGTCTCGGCAGGTGGCCTTGCCGGGCCAGGAGGGCCTATGGGCAGCCTCCTGGACAGGCTAAAGCTGCCCCTTGATGAGGAGGCGGGCTGGACCCCAGGGCCACCGTGGAGTGGCGGGCCCCCCCGAGAGGCATCGGACAGCGAAGCAGGCTCGCCTACCGCCGGCCTGGACATGGACACTTTCGACAGCGGCTTCGCGGGCTCTGACTGTGGCAGCCCTGTGGAGTGTGACTTCACCAGCCCCAGGGACGAAGGGCCCCCCCGGAGCTACCTCCGCCAGTGGGTGGTCATGGCCCCTCCACCCGAGGGATCCGGGCCCCAGGCCAGCCAGTGAGGTGGATCCGCAGTCTGGAGCTGGCCAAGTCATTCCGCCTGGAGTCAGAGCTGTGCTCACTTGGGCCGTGGGGCGAAGGGGCCTGCGACCTTTATGCCCCCAGATGAGGCCCCTGAGCCCGGTCGACACCTGGTGTGCCTGTGTGATCCCAGAGCACACGGTGTGTCCCTGTGCGTGAGCCGCACACACGCCCGTGGGCGCAGAGAGGAGACGCATGTGCGTCTGGGACCGTGTGCATGCCATGACAGCCGCGGACTGTTCCCAACATGGGGAGGCCCCCGGGTCATGCGCTGAGAGGCTGGTTCAGCGACATCCGAGGGGCCCGCTGGCATTAGTCCCCGCCAGGCAGGTCCTGCCTCCAGGAGCCGTGAGAAGTCCCCAGGGGTCCTTTTCACTTAGAGGAAGGGGATGGAGTGAGCCGACAGTGACCCTGAGTGTGTGAAGGTTTGTGGGGGCCTGTGGACCGAGGTCTGAATCCCAGCTGTGATGCCCCTGGGCTGTACCACCTTGGGCAAGCCCCTTACCCTCTCTGGGCTAGAGTTTCCTGTCTGGACAAGGCGGGGTGTGGGGGGGCACGGGGAGCATGACCCACTTTGGGGAGAAATTGGTGAGGTCACCCACTGTACAGGCTAGGGCCAAGCAGACCGTCAATAAATTCAGTTTCCTTCTTCGGGGGCCCAGACCAAGGCTCGTGCAGGCGGTGGGCGGGGGCGAGAAAGCAGCCACAGCTCTGGCATGTGGGGCCGGGGTGGGTGGGGGTGTGTGTGTGGGGGTGTTCCAGGCTTCAAGTCAGCCTGTCCCTTAGAAACATCCCCCACCAGCCACGATCTCCTTTGCTGGCTTCTGCAAAGGAGCCACTTAGTTATTTCCCCTGTGCTCCCTAGTAATATTTATCGGGCACAGGTACACGTGCTGGGTTCTGGGGTACGCAGGCAGGCCGGCGGGGGGGGGAAGGCGGGGTGTGGGGGGGAGGGGAGACCTCATTTGGTGCTCATGGCAGGGGAGGGGCAGGCAGGAATCTGCAGGGCGATCTTATCTGCTCACCCCTGGGGATCAGGCAAGTCAAGGTCTTGTTGATTTCTGAGACGGCCCCTTCAGTTGTGAATTGAGAAATTCAGAGAATCTGGTGGTGTTTGAAGGCGCCTGACCCGCCCTCAGTGCCCCAGACGGCTTGCAGCTCGGGTTTTCCAAAACCAAAACAAAGCCCAACACAGCAGACAAGACCACGGGGGGTTGTTTTCCCAGTCGGGGCCATCACCTTTAGAGACATCTTGTTCGAGGCCACCAAGCAGGGTTAGGGAGGCCGAGAGTCTGATTCAGCCGGGCCCGGCTCTCCGAGCCCCAGGGACCCTCCCACGCCGGCCTGGAGCTGTCCGGCCCTGTCGGAGGCCCAGCTGGATGAGAAAGCTCTGGTTTTTCTCTCCTCTTGGCGGAGTCTGAGCTCCCAGGTGGTGCAAGTCAGTCCTGCACAAAGCCTCACGGTGACTCATCTGTAAAGTGGCATGGTTGCAGGAGGACCCCGAGGGAGTCTTTGGTAAGGAAAGTTCTAGAATATGGATGATTTCTACGGTGGCGCTGTTGACCTGGGATTGAAGTGAGGCTCAGTTGGGAGCTAGAGCTTGACCCCAGAGCTCCTGCACAAGTGCGCAGCCCTCACCACCATCCCCTCCCCGCTGTCACCCCCCTTACCCGGGAGGCTTGGGCCAAGGTGTGCTGTGGTTTTCACATCCTCCTGGGGGCAGCGGGTTCCCGGGGCCACCTGAGCCGCTGCCTCCCCGGGGCGGGGGGCGGGGGGAAGGCAGCTCAACCCTGCAGCACACAGAGCTCTGGGGCTGGGGGGCCAGGGTTGGCGGGGCAAGGGGCCAGGGCTGGGGCTTGGTCAAGGGCTCTGGCCTGGGCCAGACATGGCTCTTCACCACCTCTGTCTCTGGAGGGGACTCAGCCTGTAAGCAGGCTGCACAGCGGAGGCAGGAGCCAGCCCTCCTGGGAGGGTGAATTAGCAGGAGCCGGGTGGCTGGACGACGGAGGGACGGGTGGCTCCGCTGATGGGTGGTCGGTCGGACGGAGGAAGGGCTGGTGAAGGGCTAGAGACAGAGACACAGCTAGAGACCCAGCTCATAAGTCGAATATAAGCTCCACGAGGGCAACAACTTCCTCTAGTTTGTTCCCAGCCCAACCTCCAGCCGGGCACACAGGCACTCGAAAAAGCCCGATCTGCAGTGCATCGTGTGCGCTTTATTTCCACGGCGAAGACGCTTCCCCGTGGCCGATTTCAAGATACCAACCGGACAACCCGAAGTGGGATTGGGAAGAGAGGTGGGTCATGGAGACCCTCCTAGGTGGTCGGAACCAGCCTCAGCACACCCCTGACGGGAGCCCTAGGGCACTGGGACGGGCTGGAGGGTCCCAGGGAGGAGGTGGTGTTTGTTGGACTTTGAGAAAATGAATAGGAGTTGTTAGATGTTTGTTTCTTCCGGCTAGAGCTAGGGCCAGGGCGGGTGACGGAACCCTGAGTACCTGCAGATGGGGAAGGTGGCCCCTGGTCACCCAGAGTCCAGGCCACAATTGCCAATGACTCTGGTAAGAGAGTCAGGAGGATGGATAGCAATACCCCGGGCACGGAGTTCCCCTTCTGGGCCAGACTCTCTGCATCTGCAAGGTCAGAGAGCGTAGGGATGTCCATCTGACAAGTGAAGTGACGGTGCACAAGGGGTCAGGGGCTTGCTGGCCTGAGGTCGCACACTGAATTAAAGGTCACAGTCGGAACTTGAACTCTAGTCTCCTGATCCTAAATGCAGCTCTTCCTCCCTTTGCTCTGCTGGGAGGGACTTAGGTCAAGAGGGAACAAACCCTTAGCAAGCACCTGTGAAGTGTCTGTTGCTTTGTCCTGGGGGCGGGGGCAGCTGACCCCAGCTCTGGGAGTGGCTGACAGAGCATTCCATGGCCCACCCCCGCCAAGCCACACTACTGGTTCTGGGACATCTATGGGACCCAAACCAGTCCATGTGATATTTCTGCTGGGACTGTCGAGCGGTAGGGTTGGACTGAAGCCTGGGGCTGTGGGGTGAGGCCAGCACACAAGAAAGCAGAGCTGGGATTGGAGATCGATTCCTGGTAATATCCCCTGAGCGCCTGGATCCAGCCATGCCTGAAACCGCATCCTTATGGACTTTGGAGGTACATGAGTGTGCAAGTCATTATGTCCCCCTGGTATGAATCACATGACCAGGACTGGGCAGGGAGTTACAACTCCGGTTACAAGCAGAAGTGTTAGTAAGTCTCGCTTCTGGACCACAGCATGTACATGACCATTGTGATGCCCTCCTGAGTGTTGATCCTTTCCGCCACTGTGAGCTGAGACCAATGAGCTAGAGGCTGCTCCCTCAGGCTGGGCCCCTGTGTGAGGAGATGCGGAGAGAAGAGCCTGCAATGTACCCGAGATGGACATATGTCATGAGCAAGAAATCCATCCCAGGTGTGACCCGTCGAGATCTGGGGGCTGTGTGTTAGCTCCGCCTAACCCAGCCTGGCCCGACTGGGCTGAGGAGCTGGGAGCTTCCCCGTCTTCCTTAAATGGGCCTGGGATGCGTTTGTGTAACTTGCGGTGCGAAGTGGCCTAGCATAACCAGGACCTCCTCCTGACCTGGGGAAGGACTAACTACACTCAAAGGGGCCAGAGGACGAGGCGCCACCCCTTCTCGCGGAAGACTCGGGCCTCCGCCTGCTGTCTCTGAGCCTCCGTTTCCTCTTCATAAAGCAGGGGCAGCCATGAGCCTCTCAGCTTGCTGGGACGACCTCCAGGTCTGGGAGGAAAGTCTCCACTGGGACGAGACCCACACATAAGAAAGCAGAGCCGGGTTGCGGCTCCCTGTTGGAGGGGAATGCTCTTCCCCCTCCCCTACCTGGGACCTGGTCTGGGGACGGGCCGTCGGCATCACGTGGGACACATCCCAACCGCAGTTGCCTGGACGCGCCATCAGAGAGCCAGGGACAGGAAAGACAGAGTAGCAAGCACATACGTGCACTTGGCTCCCGGGAGCCCACCAGACCTACAGAGCAGGAGGGAGAAGTACACGTTCTCGACAGGGAGGACATGGGACAGAGCTTGCCCACGGTCACGATGCATCAAGCCACCCAAGGGAAACAAGAAGAGCCAGGTCTCTGCTCAGACGTCACCTTCTCAGCAGGACCTCCCCTGGGCACCCCCTACTTAGTAGTTTCTTCCCCCTGTAACATTTATTAAGCTCGAACCCATGTCTTTTACTGATTCGTCATGCTTACTGTCGATCCCGCGGGCACGGGGGGTTTTGTCTGTTTAACCAACACTGGTCTCAGAGCCCAGAAGGGTGCCTGGCCCGCGGCAGGTGCTCCGCGAATGCTGGACGGCCGGGCCGCTGTGTGGATTAGTCTGGCAACGGCAGAGCAGCGGCTGGCAAGGCAGTGGGCAGAGAGGGCGCAAGCGACTGAGCCCAGGAGGCAGCCACCTGCCCTGGACCTGGAGATGCCACAGAACGGGACAGGGAGACGAGGACATGGCCTCTTGTGAAGTCTGTAAATGGGGCCAGAGACCCTCTCCCGTTGCTCACCCCAGGGGGCAGCGAGGGGCCTTTACCCCCGTCCCTAGGGGCCACAGATCTGACAGTTTTTTTTTTTTTTTTACAGTGGTGGCCCCAGAGGGGGAAAAACCCTCATTCTGCATTTTAGGGGGTCTCCCGGCATCCGGTCAGCTGCTCACCCCGAAGCAAACCCCGCCTCTGGCAAGCGGCCTGGAGAGGGGCGGCTTTGGGGCAGCACGGCCCAAGCTGGCCCGCCAGCAGATCTGCCCTCTAGCTGCCAATCTGCGGACGCTCTTTTGTCTCTCTGTGCCTCAGTTTCTTTGGACACCAAACGGCATAATGAGGGCCCGTACCTCTTTCGGAGGCTGCTCGGGGTTGATCTGTGTCGAGTGCCAAGGATGGTGCCCGGCAAGCGGCAAATGCTCAGGAAGTGTTGTTTCATCATCATCTTCGTGGACAAGTCCCCCTCCCCCGCCGCACACCCCCTTCTCCATGCCCAACGACTCCGGCAACCTGGTTCAGGGCCGCAGACCCCCGGAGAGCGAGGTGAAGGAGCCGCCAACAGCGCCGGCGGGCTGCTGCTGCCACCTGCTGGTGACCACGGGAACCGGACCGACGCAGCCGCACCCGGCCGCGCTGTGTGTCCGGCGGCTTCCAGGGGCAGCCCGCCGCCCTGGGAGTACAGTGACGGGGAAGCACGGTGAACTGACGGGCGTTTCCATCGACCGGGGCGGACTTCTGGATGGGTGGCAGGGTGTGCGCAGGGCACGGGACGGTGGGGGTGGAGAGGCGTCGCCGAGCCGGGCGATCACACGTGTGCACGCTCGCCCACACGGACACGCACGTACGTGCAGCACCTAGGTGCACAGACACGTCTATACACGGAATGACATCCGCACGCAGCTGGCAAGTCCCTGGTGGAAGTGGGTCAAGGGTCCGAGGGAAGAAGCCTGGGTCGTGGGGGGGAAGTCGGGGCGGAGATCACTCTCCGCGGAGGTCAGGGCAGAAGGGGAGCAGGGGGACCGGGGAGGGGCCGGCAGCGGGCAGGACAGGGTCTGAGCGGGCTCCGGACAGGAGGTTGGCGGCGTCTGGGGACGCGGAGGACGCGGCTCAGTGGGGGTGGACCGGGAAGTGGGGTGCTGACCTGGAGGGAAAGGGAATAAATCCAGGGACACGGCTGGTGGCAGTGGGACATTTTATGTAAAAATGGCACCACAGGCCCGTGTTTTCTAGGAGTGCATGAAATGTATGTAAAGGCAAAAAAAAAAAAAAAAAGTCTTAGGAGGGAAAGGAGCCTAGAGGCTTGAGTCTTACTTGTCATGTTTTAAGTGTTTTAAGGAGAATGCATTCGCACGTGGCTGATGTGGGTTAAAAAGGAGTAAGAACCTTTAAAAGAGTTGGGTGTGGGGTGGGGACATGAAGCGCAGAGGCACGGATGTCCAGGCCGCCGAGTCCCGGTCTCCGGCAGGTGGCAGGCCAGGGTGAGCGGGACCTGCACCCTCTGGGCTCAGTGTCCCTCCTCACCGTGCCTGCCTTTGGTCCGCGAGTCCGTCTAAGTGTGAATGTTCGCACCCACGACACGCACCTGAGTTTCCCACACTCTCTACCACTCCCCGGTATTTATACTTAACACGAGGCTCCCCTTCTTCTCATTTATGTGGCCTGCTTGGCCCCTGAAGGCATCTGTGCTCAGACCTTCGCGTCTGGGCTGTGATTCCTGGAGGCCTCGGTGCAGAGGTTGGAAGGGCTGGACTGCCTTGGATGGATGGACGGGCGGACGGGTGCACGGATGGGTGGGGGGATGGACAGATGGACGGAATCACGGATGCATGCATGCGTGGGTGGGTGGATGGCTGCGGGGTTAAGCGGACAGACAGACGTGGACAGATCACAGGTGGGCGGGGGTGGAGAGGACAGGTCACCTTCGCACAGAGTGGCCGGCTGGGGACCGTGGTCATAGAAGCGCCTCTCTCCACGGAGGGGCGACACCCTCGTCTCTCGGTCCTATCTCGCGAGCACTGGCCTGAATCGTTCCTCGGGCACGGGGACAGAACGGGAGAGAACCGCTGCCGAACCGTACCGCGCGCTTACACTGGGAGTCCTTGGGTGCCTCCGGTCCGCCGTGGGGGAGGCAGCCCGTCCCCGTTTCTCAGGGGAGAAAAGCAGCTCTGAGGCGGGAGCGCTGGGACCGGGTGCCCGTTACTGGACCTTCCTTCCGCCGTGTGACGCGCTCCCGAACAACGAGCCTTTGTGAAGTACTTTCTGTTCATAAAGCAGATCACACCCCGTATCCTACGTGATCTCAAAAAAAAAAAAAAAAAAAAAAAAAAAAAAAATCCCCCAAACACGTGTTCTTTTTACACTTGAGTCAAGACGAGGGGAAGAAAATGATGGCTAAGACTTGGCTGGGTCGTGGCTGTGCCGGGGGCTCCCCCTCAGGCTCCCCACCCCGTGCTCTCTGTCCTGCCCTCATCACCCTGGAGTCTGGCCCCAGGACGGAAACACGGGGCCCTGAGCTGGGCCGGGCCGGGTGCTGCGGGTCGACCCTGCCCGGACGGGCTGCTTCTGGGAGGCGCAGAAGCTGCGGGCGCGACGCTGGGCCTGTCCCCACTGCCCCATGTGCTGTCGCTGGAGCGCTCCCGTTTTCAGCAAGATGGAGTCTGCGTTTTTAGAAAGGTGAAATGTCCATTTTTAAAAAAAAAACAGTAGCAGTAAAAAATAGTAGCTTCCGTACGTGTACGGAAGAAAGAAAGAAGAGCAGGAGAGAGAGAAAGGGCGGGAGAGAGCGTCCACCGCGCAAACCCAGGCCTGAGAGAGCGTCCACCGCGCAAACCCAGGCCACAGGCCCGTGACCCCGCGGTGTCCGGCCCGGTCCTGGGCCAGCGCAGCGCGGCACACCTGCCGGAGCGTCTCCGGGAGACCCAGGCCTGCGCCAGCTGAGGGCAGTGGGCAGGGCCGTGGCGCCTCCTCCTCCGTTTGGTTAACTGGAGCCTCTCTTCCCGGCTGCATCCTGCCGAAACCAGGGAGGCCCCCAGGGGATCAGAGATTCTTTAGGAAACACACAAACTACATGTATTTTACTTCACTTTAATTACAAAATAAATAAATACATGCCAAGGGGTTTTTTTTAAAAGAGAGAAGTGAAAAAAAACAAACCGACCCCAGGCCCACGCGGCTCCTCAACCCCAGCCCACGGGAAGGGCACCCCCACCCCCCACCCCCCTGAGGCCGCCGCGCATCTTGCCAGGCCAACAAGGGAGCCCCAGGCTCCTCTCCGGGTCTGAGGTCCTGCCTAGAGAGCGGTCAGTCCCTGCCAGGACCTTTGGTGGCAGGACACACTGCCCCGACCCGTGATGCATACCCCACCCCCCCCCCCCCGCCGAGGTCCCGCCGCTGGGGGCACTGGGCCTTTCTGCCTCAGCACCCAGAGCCTGCAACACAGTGTGAGCAGCGCCGGCTCCCGACCCCTCCCGGCCACAGGACGACAACGCTGAGGTCCGCGCGGAAGGCGCTCTGCTCCCTGACGGTGGACGCCCTCGGAGGCCTCTCAGACTCACCACAACCCCAGCTCCGCGGCGAAGGCAGGCAGCGCCGGAGAGCCGGATCCGTGCCTGCGGCCACAGCTAGGACGCCCTGGGAACAAGAAAGAAGAGCAGGGACCCAAGCCTTCCGGCAGCTGCTCCCTGACAACACCCGGCGGACCCAGCAGGGCCCTCGGTCCGGCAAGACCCCCAGAGCGGCCGGGCAGGAGGCCCTCCTCCGAGGTCCAGGCCAGAGGCTTGGCCCAGACGTGGCCCTGCGCACCGAGTGGGGTGCGGCGCATGCGGGGGCCAGGTGGAGCCCCCCCGCCCCGGGGGAGTCACGCCCTCCTCAGGAGCCAGTGGCGGAGAAGGGGCTCACGGTGACCGCATTTGCCTCATAAGTGGACCCACTTGTTCCAGTTGACCTCGTGGGGGAACACGCGGCCCAGCCGCAGCGTGCAGTCCAGCGTGGGCTCGTAGAACACGGTGGCGCTCTCGCTCGGGCTGGAGGGCGCCTGCACCTCGGGGACCCGGGGCTTGGAGAAGAGAGAGACGGCCGCCGGCTTTCTCAGCAAGCACTTCTTAATGCAGCCCAGGGATTCCAGGCCCTAGAGACAGAGGGACACCCAGGGTGACGGGCGCCCTTGCAGACCAGGTCCTCCGTCCTGTCCTACCTCAGGGGCCCCAGGGCAGGGGTGGGGGCTGCAGGGGCCCAGGGCAGACGGGCGAGGGGCTCAGCTGCCAGCCTGGCGGGCTCGGACGGCACCGGGCACGCTGCTCAGGGTGGCGCTGACGAGAGGAAGGGACCCACGGGAACCGCCGGACTCTCAGGCCGGGCCTAGACCTCTCTGGACAGTCACCCCCTCCTCCCCCCGCCCTGGGAGGCTGCAGCAGGAGCCCCGGTGAGGGCCAGGCTCGGTGGGAGCCGCACCTGCAGCAGCTCGAGCACGGCGATGGGCTGGAGCACGCCCCGGTAGTGGCGCAGCAGGCAGCTCTCGGGGATGCCAGGCCGCGTCATGATGTGGTAGAGCACGGCCTCCATCATGCCCTTGCACACCGGCATGTTCAGGTGGCCGTCCACGATGCGCCACGGCCGGGCGACGAACGAGATGTTCTCGCAGTCCCTGTGGGCGTGGCACGCGGGCATCAGGCTCGGCGGGCGAGGGGACATGGCTCCCCGGACGAGACGTGATGCTTGGGGCAGTCGGAGACTGGCCCCCATCGTGGGGCCGGGGGTCCTGCTCCTCCACTCCTCCCTTCCCAGCTGGGACCAGGGGTCCCAACCCCCGGGCCCAGGGCCGCCGGCTGAGGGGCCTCGCTCACACTCAGCCCTAACCACGGCCGTGGGGGAGGACCCGGCGCTGCCGTCTGGATTTACCAGCTCCAGCCCAGCCCAGGGGCCGTGGCTGACTCCCCATGAGGCCAAGCTCAGGAGTAGAGCTCCATGCAGATGCTCTACTCCTGTGTCTCAGACGGCAGTGCCCCCTGCCCCCAGCGGCTGCTCTGCTACATAGGCTCCAGGCACGGGAGGGCCCAGGACCAGTGGGACGCTTGGCTCTGACCACCACGACTGGGGCCTGGGAGGGCTGCAGGTGAGCCGGGGCTCACGGCCCCAGCAACCGAGGGACACGGGCACACGCGTGGGAGGTGCCCCCACACCAGGAAGCCCATGGTTCCAGACGGACCCACCCACTGCCGACGTCCACAGCTCGGCCCTCACGGCTCCTGCCTTGTTGCCCCAGCAGGTGGGACAACCGGAGTCCCACACGTTCCCAGGTCCCCGGGGTGAGAGCCGCCGCGCCGGACCGGGGAAGATCTCCACGGGGCCATCACTGCCGGGACCCCAGGGACAGACTCCCCGCCCTCGCACCCACGCGCCGCGCCAGGCCGCCTGGATCTGGGCACACACTCACTTTTCCCATGCTGCTTGCGAGAGGCCACAGACCCCAGAGCTCTCGGCCGAACCTGACAGAGGAGGGGAAGGACATGCGACCTAAGAGGAAGGAGTCCGTCTCTTCCCTTCCGTTCGCACGACGCGTCCTTCCGGGTTCTGGGGACAGAGCCACGAGCACGGGGACAGCAAGCCCATCCCTCACAGAGCCCACCCCTTGGGGGGGGCGGCCCGAGCAACCACAACCAGACTGGGCCGGGCCACGGTGTGCAAGTGTGTGTGGGGGCGTTCCCAGGCCCCAAGGCAGCCCCACGAGGGGAGGCAAGTGAAGCCCTGACCCCAGAGCTGCGCACATGAACCCCTAAGGCAGAAACTGCCCCAAGGAAATCAAGACGCCTTCAGAAAACCTGGGAGGAGGCCAGCGGGGAGCACAGTGAGAGCGTCTGTGCCGCGGGAAAGACCGCGGCAGGTCTGTCCCTGCACGCCCGCCAATCCGGACGGCGCGACACCCGTGCTCCTGCCGCTGCGCCCTCTCGCAGGACACAGCAGCCAGCGCCTTCCAGAACCACCCCTCCTGTCCTGCACTTGTCACTCAGACCCACTCAGGAGACCCTGAAGCCCTCTCGTGGAAACAGTCAGCGGAAAGAGGCAAGCCGTCCCCCCGCCAGTGCTGAGGCTAGGAAAACCTGGGGTTCCCAGTCTCAGGGGGGACACTCAGGCCCCAGGACAGAGAATGGGCAGGAGGGGAAGGTGGGATGGAAGACCAGGTTCATTCGGTACCTCTGGGGTCTTCAGATCCTTCTGGAAGCTGGGCCTGACAGTGAGGCTGCTCCCGGCCTAGAGGGCTGGGAACCCCGCCATCCTCTTGGTCCTCCAGCCCGGCCCCCAGTACTCCGGGGGGAGACTCCTCTCCACCCGAGTCCCTGGGAGCTGCTGGCAGAGCAGGCGCTGGCAGTTCTGGCTCCTCTTCCGCTGGGGCCCCGGGGCTGGGGACCAGGCGCACATCCTGGAGCGCGGGCCTCTTGGCAGGGGGCTTGTGGGTACTCTCGGGGTTGGCCTCCCCGGCCTGACCAGCCATGTCAGGGCTCGTGCAGCTGGCACGCCTCTTGGTGCTCCGGGGGCCCTGAGAGGGCGGAGCCAGCGTCCCCACGGGGCTGTGCTCGCGGGCAGGCCTGCGCGGGGGTCCGGCCTGGGGGTCTGTTGCCGGAGGGCACGCATCCTCCTCTCTGCCCTTCAGCCTCACCGAGTGCAGGAGCCAGGGCTGGGCAGAGGCCATGGCCACCAGGCGAACGGTGTTGCCGCCGACTTCCAGGACCTGGTGGTGCTCCAGGAGGTCCTAGGAGAAGCAGGACACACGCTGGGTCTGCGTGGGACCGCGGGGTCCGCACGCTTGCTTCCTTTGCCCGATGCATCTGAGCGTCCCAGGCAGACGGGAAGCCCAGCACCATCAGGACAGATGGCTCAAGGACGAGGGCTGGCTTCCAGCCTGGAGGGCGCCCGCTGGACCTGTGGCCCTGGGCAGCCCTGCCCCTTCCAGGCTTGGGGCGAACTTCTGAGAGCCAAAGCTGCGTGAGTGAGTCCTCCCAGGGAACTCAACACCGCAAGTGCTCTCGTGTCCTGCAAAAGCCACAACTGTCCCCACGGGAAGGACAGTAACTCCTCTCGTCCTCACGCCAAGCCCTGTCGCCCAGGTCCCTGTTCTGATCGAGGAACCGCACCGACGCGATCACCTTTCTTTCTATTCCTAGTTTAAAAACCCACCAGTCAGGATTCAGGATTTGCCCCAGTTCACACCCTGGAAGCAGGACTCATACCCTGGTCATGCACGTCCGGGGAGGGCTCGCTGTAAGCGCTTGTCACCTAGGGCCCCCGGCTGGGCTGCAGGGAGCCTGGGGAGCTGCCCGCCCGTCGCGGCTCACCTCCTGGGGCTCCCGAGGCCCCACGGGCACAGTCATCATGACCCTGCTCTCACCTCCTGCACCCATGAACACTTGTCTGAAAACCCCAGTAGGTGATGTGTCCCCTGCTCCAACTACAGACCCCCAGAGCTGGGCCGGCCGGCTCCCACGGCACTCGCTTTAAAGGGTCCGTCTGTTACTACGTTCCTTGGGTTCAAGGGTCCCTGGTGAAAATGGACCCGGGCAGGTAAAGTGGAGAGCCCCATGGTCCCAGCAGATGCCCCCACTTGGCTCCGTCCTACTCTGCTGAAGAAGCGGGGGCCGAGGGTGCCAACCCTTCTAACGTCCCAGAGAAGCTGGGTTATAGGCAAAGTCTCCCATTTTTAATCTTGGCAACTCATTTAACTTGGGAAGAAATCACACTACATGCCCCAAACCGAGCCCCTCTTCGGCAGCGTGCGTCCAGGGAGGGTACCCCATGGTACGCCGAGCACGGCTCACCTGCACGTAGTCTGTGAAGGTCCGGGTGCGCTCGGCGTCGGTCCTCTCGAAGGCGGAGAACCACCGGCTCAGCTCCACTCTGTCCACCCCAAAGCAGCCCGCGGCCGCGATGACCCCGTGCACCTCCAGGACAGCGCACACGTCCCCCGGCTCGTACCCACACAGCTCCACCTGCTGCACGAACTCCTCCAGGCTGCAGGCGGTCCCCTGGCTCTGGATCAGCCTGGTGAAGGTGGCCGGGAGGCAGGAGATCCCCACGGGTAGCTCTTCCAGAGAAGGGACTGTGAAGACGAGGAGGACTGGGTCAGCCCGGCCCAGGGCCCAGGCAATACTGAGGAGGAACACGCTCCCACACCAACTCAGCACCGCCCCAACAGGGAGGGGTCACCTTCTGGGTAGCCGGGGCATGGGCCCCCAGCGGCGGGGATGCGCCCCTGGGGCTGGGATAAAGGGCAGGAAGGTAGAGCTGGGGTCCGGGGACAGGAGCCCCGGAGCGCTGGAGGGGGTCCTCAACTTGGGCTGTCCGGGCCCTGCCTTCCTGCTGCTCCTGTGTTCACTGCTCCTCAGACCCTGGGGGACCCCCGAGACCCCACCCTGAACTCCCACGTGAGCTTCCACGAGCCGGGGCTGCCATGCGTGGCTTGTTGGAAAAGCCGGCTCTGCTAAGACCATGGTCACAGGTCTGGCCCGAGCCAAACTCCACACAGAACACCACCTGGGCCTTTGAACCTTAACGGACCACCACGCACCCCAACAGGTGACGGGGAGGAGACGCGCAGGGCTGGGAAGGGGCCCGAACGGTCTCATTTCCTGTAGAGGAAGGAGACACCCTCAAATCTGGGGCCCGGGAAAGCAAGGTTTAAGCAAACTACTCAGAGTCTCAGAGGTAACCCACAGGAGGGCCAGAAGGAGTGTAAAAACCGGAAACAAGCGAGGGCCTCTCTTTCAAAGCGAGAGGGCAGAGCCACGCGAAGCAGTCTAGGGCGGCATGTGCTCCCGATCCTGGAGGGGAGTCTGCGCCAGGCCTGGCCCGTGGACGGCTCCCGGGTCGGCGGGCGGCACTCACCAGTGGGCCAGAGCCGCGTGGGCAGGGGGGTTCGGCGGAGCCGGAACGTCACCCGGCAGGAGTTCACCACGATGCTGTCGTTGGGGTTGAGGTTGCGGGTGCTGACGATGCCGGGCGCGCAGTAGCCCCGCATGAGCAGGTAGTTGGTGTGGGAGGCCTGGCGGGCTTTCACCTCGATGGCCCGGCGCTTGCTTCCTGAGCCTTCATCCAAGTCTTCCTCCTCGTCGTCGTCCTCATCCAAGCCCCCGTCCTTCCCCAGACTAGGAGAAGAGCACGGACCTGGGTGACGGAACACGGGCCGAGCGCCTCTGCCGGCTCAAGAGAGTGGTCACCGCGGTCCAACCTCCGCAGTGGCCTGTGGTCCCTGCGGACCTCCTCCCCCGACCCACAGCGCCTGGCTAGGAAGGGCAGGGTGGGCGGCCGCTCCAGACTCACCTCCTCTGACCGTCTCCCCACAGGCCATGCTCACCAGTTCCTTCTGGCAGGAGACCCTTCCAGTTTCAGTCCCCAAACTGCCTGCTGTTCCACTAAATCCCAGCTTAGCTATTAGGCCCTCAAGGAACCTCTGCCAAAGCTACCTTCCCGCCTCACCCCTCCTCACCACACTGTGCCAGGTCCCCCTCTTTGGCACAGCTAGGTCTCTCCCCAACTCTGCTGCTGGCTCCCCCGCACCTGGAGGCAGCAGCACGAGGCACTGGACTGGTCCCCAGTCCCCAGATCCGAGGTCCCGTCCCTGGGAGCTCCCTGCCACACTGCTGACATCTGCCGTCTCACGTGCCAGCAGAGACAGACTCAGCATGTGTTTGTGGAGCGAAGCAAGACCGGGGGGACCGGGGGCTCTGCCAGTTAAGCATCTGCCTTTAGCTCAGGTCATGATCCCAGGATCCTGGGATCGAGCCCCGTGTCGGGCTCCCTGCTTAGTGGGAAGCCTGCTTCTCCCCCTCCCTCTGCCCCTCCCTGCTTGTGTGTGTGTGTGCGCGTGCCCACACTCTCTCTCTCAAATAAATAACATCTTAAGAAATAAAAGACCAGATGACGGAGTGAATAAAAGCGCAGACACCCTAGGACAGCGCAGTGCCCGAGGCCCCCGGCGACACTCCGCGCGCGCGCGGGAAGCCTGGTGACCGCCCCGTCCTTACCTCTTCATGACCTCGTTCTCGACCATCGAGCTGTCGACCACGACAATCTGCTCCGGGATCCGGACATCCACAGAGATGAGGCCCAAAGAGAAAAGCGTTAAGGCGGCCGCGCAGTGTCCGCCGGGGTTGTCCAGAGAGAACGGCACCCGGTGACTCGTAGACCTGTTCGTATCCTGGTCTTGGAAGGAAAAATTATCAGGCTGGTCCAACTTGCCGGCGGCCAGGATTGTGCTGAGGAACTGGAACGACTCCGTGCACACGGTGCTCGGGAAGCGCCACGTAAAAATCCTGCGTGGGCACAAAGGGGGTAAGGTCCACACCGAGGACACACACTTTGGAGGCCTTCACGGGGATGGGCTACGGCGTTGCTGCAGATCTGAAGGCCCGCCAGGCCCTCTTTTCCACCTCAACAGGCGCTACAGACGGGAGCCCGACTGGGGAAGACGAATGCGCTTCCTGACACGATCATCTTTTCCCCCGGAAAGCCCCGAGCCCGTGCAGAGGCGACGGGACGTGTGTGTCCACGTCACTGTCTCGGCAAGGCGACAGCGGAGTCAAGCCTGGCCTGGCCAGAAGCCTGGTTTTCCACGAGCCTCTGACGAGGGCCTAGGTCTGGAAGTCTTGAGGACGTGAACGCCGCCCGCGGCTCACAGTCAAGCATGCTGCGGTCAAGAACGAGCTCCCCGTCAGAGAGAAGGCCCCCCGAGACAGGCAGCTGGAGCTGGGGGTACAAGGTCCAACAGTCTCGTCAGACCTGGGCCTCGCTTCTGCTTCCCGGGCCACCGCTCTTTTTACTGCAGCCGGCTGTGCTCCAGGGAGCGAGGAGACCGGCGGGGCGGGGGCGTTTGAAAAAGGCCCAAGCGTCTACACGCACAGGCAAAGGGATGCACGAGAAAGCGAAAGCCCCATTCTCCTGCTCCGTCCTGACCACGCCTCAGTGTAATCAGAGGTCGACCAGGAGAACAGCCCGGGAAAGAGGAGGCCCGTCAAGGCCAAGAGCTGCAAGCCCAACCCCTGGGACTACTTCACAGACTTCCCCTTGTGTGGTCAAGCGGTCGGTGGAACACACGCCGAGCCGTTTAGAGACCGGCCGCGCTGGTGGCTGGTGTGAGGGTCCCGTGACTTGGGGCTGCGGAGGGCAACCTGCGGCATCCCAGACCACCGCTCGGACCGCTGAGGGGCTGCGGACAGCGTCTGGAATCCAGCCACGGGACAGCTTCAAACCGAACACACGGCTCGGCGCGGCCCTGAGCCTTAAGAATGCCCAACGAGGCCCCCGCAGGACGCTGTGCCTTTCGCGGGGCTCATGGGTACATCACTCACTTCTCCCCGCTTGACAGGGAAGGGAAACACCGCCGGCAGAACGGTACATGTCCCCAGGCTACTGAGGGCACTGCCCTTGTCCCCAAGCGAGTGGCACAGGCGCGGACGGACACCCGCTCCAGAGGCGGCTTGCCCTCCAAGCGGGGGCCGCGCCCTGCCCCAGCCCCGCCGAGGCTCACCTGTAGTAGGTCTGGGACAGCTGGTAGGACATGGGCACGAAGGGCAGGGCCCGGTTCTTCTTCGGGCCCAGCATGTGGTTGACCCGGCGCCGGTTCACCAGGCTCCTCTTCTGGCACTCCATGAAGGCCTTCACGAGGATGTGGTCCTTATACTCACGGTACAGGCGGAAAGTCTGCAACACAGCGAGGCCAAGGGTGAGCAAGGCCGGGGCGGAAGGAGCAGAACGTGGGTGCACAGAAGCGGGAACCGATCGCGTGTGCTGGAGGGACTGATACGGGGCCGAGGGGCTGGGAGGCTGGAGCCGACTCCCGGGGGTGCAGGGCGGAGGGCCCGCCATCCGCGGTCAACTCTGATCCCCATCAGAGAGAAGGACACCAGACAAACACGGAACCACGAACGGCAGAGGACGGAGGCTCATGGACTTCACGGGACCATCCAAGGCCACACGGCTGGGCAGGGCTGGTACCAACAACAAGGCCTTGCCTTCAAGCCCAGTGACCTCACCACTGAGCCACTGCAGAGGGACACAGAGATCGGAAGCCAAAGCGGCCGTCAGTGGGGTGCTGGGGCAACACCGGGTGTTCTCCTGGAGCCAGAGGGGGTCTGCGCACACACTGCGCCTCGTCGGTCTGAGGCCCGCACACCACCCTCAACTTCTCTAGACAGCGCCTGCACGTCAGCTGTGGCACACGCGCCCGAGGCAGGGAGCACTGCACGGGGCGGAGGGCAAGAGGCCAGAGACTGGCTGTGTCGCCACCGCTCCTGCCCTGTGGCCAAGTGCAAGCTGGGGTCCAGCTTCTCGTGGGAAGCCTGGTGTCTTCCGCTCTTCTCGTCTGTGTGAAGGCAATGACAAGAGAGCATATCCCCGACAGCTGCTGGTGCGGCGCAGGAGCGCTCACACTGCTCACACTACGGACAGGGAAGGAGGGAGTCCGGTCCAGATGGCCGCCCACTGCCCTGCCCCGCACCTCCCGGAAAAGTGGGGCTGCAGGGGGCCCAGCCGGGATCCTACACACAGCCTCTGACCTTGTGAGGCCTCTGACTCCCCCGCCAAAGCCCGACGCCACCGGGAAACGGATCTGGAAGAATGAGAAGCAGCAGCAGGCCGCAGGGAACAGGCCCTGGGGGCGACGCAAGCACCTGACCTTCACCATTAACTCTGGGGCTGGACTTTCTCGTATGGTGGGCAGGACCTCCCGAGGTCCTGTCCAGCTTGAATCCTTGCTAGGGAGCACAGCCAGAAGGGCCCTCCAGGGTCACAGGTACAGTCAGAAATTGGGATTTTTATGGGCAATGGTGGCAGTAAGTAAAAAAAAATAATAATAATAATTATTATTTATTTATTTATTTAAACAAGCTCAGGTCCAACAAGACAGAGTCAGGGGCCAGAGTGGGGACTGTCATCATGGGACTTCTGGCCCACCCACCCATTCCAGTCTCATTCTCTGGCAAGTTCAGGCTCACACAAGGCTCTGGCGAGGCCCCACGACCAGCCTCTCCCTAGGAAACACGCGCGCTTCATGTGAGTAAGGAGGGCTCAAGGACCCCGTGGCACCACGGGCGGCAAGACAAAGACGACTGCATGGCCCCCTACTAGACTGTCCCAACTGTCACCGCTGGACAAGCACCTGCACCTCACGGTGACGAATTCCAAGAAGAGACATGAACACTCCGTCTCGGGTCTGCGGGGGCCCGGCCATTGCTGTACAAGGACTGTGGTCACACCTGGCCACGGACTTTCCCAAAATCACTGCATTTCCTCCCAAGTCTTCCTCATCTCCCTTATGGCCAAAGTAATAAGCACCACCTGCACATGTGGGCAGTGCCGAGGCTGGTCTGTCCCCGCTGTCTCCCTCAGGGTGCTCTGCTGTCTACACCGAGTCTGGAGACCGGCAGCACACTTAATCAGGCTCCCACCCGCTCCGCGGCCTCTGGGGGTGGGCCCGGGCCCACGTGTTGACCAATGTGGTCGTTAAGAACAAGGGAGGCCCCGGCCCTCCTCACACCCCTCCGCGGGGGCCGGGAGCCACAGTCTCCCGTGCTGTGAGGTCACAGGCCCTTGCTTCTTCACGCCTCTGAAATGCAAGTTTCCGTGCTCATGAATGCGTGCTAATACCAGCAGCTCCCCAGGCTCAGGACAGGGTCAGATGAGAAGCACCTTCCTCCCTCCCACTGTCACTCAGCCAAGACAGAGCAGTGTCACTCTCTAATATGTGCTCAGGAGAGAGAAGCCCTCGGCCCGCAGAAAGGCCGCTCTCCCGCTCAGTGATCTCTAGCTCTCAGAACAGCTCGCCATCTCCACGTTCTGACAGAAGGTCCGCGGCACAGGTCCGTCGCTCCCTCAGCTCTGTCGTGGCTCACCTCCTCTACGACCTCCTATTCTGCATTTACATTCGACTCACAGCCTCCGCCCGGGAGGGCTTCTGGAAGTCACCGGATCCTGTCCCACACTTGCAAGATGGAGGAAGGGGGCACAGGAGTCTCAGGGGAAATCGGGCCACCCTCCCCCACCCAGAGTGCACAGCTGAGAAGACAGTGAGCGAGGGCCGCCCTCGGCCCCCGCCCTGATGGCCCCGAGCCCCACAGCACTGCAGTGAGGCCATCGCTGGGTCCCCGTCACCCACCTGAAATGACCGGCAGGACTCCATCTGGCTGTCCGAGAGGGCCAGCGTGCTCTGGACCAGGTTCTGGAGTACCAGGAAGTGGATGTCGTCCACACTGAGGGACAGTGGGGAGGGGGCAGAGCCCATGAGGCTGGGGGCCACGGGCACCGCTCAGCCTGGGCAGGTGCAATCTTTATTTAGAAAAAGTGATTCCCCCCCAAGGTGACCTGAATGCCAAAACTATTCACAAATCAAAACAAAAGAAGCCTTACTAACAGGTCAGGTTTTGCAGGGAGAAACGTTTCTGCTTAGCAGGTAATGGGCACCATACCCTGGACACTGGTTGATGTGACAACTGACGAATGCAGTTAGCGCTGGGATTTTTTCCAACCTGTCTATGAGATCTAAAGTCGCATGCCCTATCTATTGATCAGATCAAGAGTTGTATCCTCTACCAACTAACCCAGCCATGTGCCCCACTTTCCTCTAATCTTAAATTTTTCTGCAAAGAAGCTTCTCACTAAAATAGAACTAAAATCAAACTGAACACTGGTTTTCCAACATGGAAAAAACCAGCTGAGCTTTCTAACCAGAGCTCTGCGCAGAAAGCTCAGGGGCCTGGAATTTAAATCCTTTCTGCCTTCATCCAATTCAACCCGCCTTAAGGCTGGGCCACTGATTCACAAGGCCAGGGTCAGCAATCTTCTCCTGGAAGGGGCCGGATAAGGAAGTCCTCGGGGTTTCCAGGGCTGCATGGTCTGTCGCAGCCACTCAACCTGATGCTCTGGGACAGAAGCAGCACGGAGGGCACATGGGACAGGCGTGGCTGTGCTCTAGTAGAACTTTATTTTCAAAACTTTCAAAAAGTTCTAGTAGAACTTTTATTTTCTAGCAGGCGGGCTAGACCTGGCCCTGGGTGGTCCCTGGGCCAGGCCCCAGACAGCCCGACCAACCAGCTGAAGGAAAGGCCCTTGGTCAGTCTGATGCTTACCTGTTCAGTTCATCTTCCTGCCTGGTTGGATCCTTTTCGTCTCCAATGGCCAAAACTCGGTATCTGAGTAAGGATCGAGAGACAAGCATGTCAGCGGAACACGGCTGACCGTCACTAACCGAGTGGAGGTTTACTCAGTGTGGCCTCTCACTGCCTGGAGTGTTGGAGGAAATGTAGAACTCAGCAAAATGCAAACAGTGCATGTCAGTTACAATGAGAAAAAACTACATTCTGCTCACCAAAGGAGCATGCTGTTAAAATGGTCGAGGAAATGAACAATGTTCATTTTACTGACGGTTATCAATCAGCATGGTCAAGTGTTTACTGGCAGAGAGCCACGGTTAATAATTAAGGGAAGGGGATCTAAAATCGTGGGCCCGTTATGATTAAAAACAAGCTCGGGGCGCCTGGGTGGCTCAGGGTTAAGCCGCTGCCTTCGGCTCAGGTCATGATCTCAGGGTCCTGGGATGGAGCCCCGCAACGGGCTCTCTGCTCAGCGGGGAGCCTGATTCCTCCTCTCTCTCAGCCTGCTTCTCTGCCTACTTGTGATCTCTGTCTGTCAAATAAATAAATAAAATCTTTAAAAAAAAAAAAAAAAAAAAGCTTAAGAAAGACGTCTGGAAGAGAATACCCAAACAAGAGAGTGGTTGTATTAGAGAGCAGATTATCGCCCCATCTGTGTATCTGAACTTCAAGTAATGCTGCTTCCTTCTGTTTCTACCAAGTAAACAAACACAAAAGAAGTCCAACGTGCTAGCCATCACGCTACACAGCCAAGCCAGGAAATACAAGAAATCGCAAGACTCAATTTTAAAGAAACATGGCTGTTTGTCTGTAAGACATTTCTTTGGTTTCTATGATCCTAATATCAAAATTCATCCTGGCAACAGTAAATTCTTGAAATTTAGTAATAGGAAAAAGCTCCTTTTCAGAAATCGAATGATTTTCAGTCAAAGTAGTTGGATCCATTTCCTTTTTTGCCTGGCCTGCCAAGATGTTTAAGATCAAATTCAGTTTTAGAACTGCTACAGCCGTGGGGTGCCTGAGTAGCTCAGTGGGTTAAGCCTCTGCCTTCAGCTCAGGTCACGATCTCAGGGTCCTGGGATCGAGCCCCGCATCGGGCTCTCTGCTCAGCAGGGAGCCTGCTTCCCTTCCTCCCTCTCTGCCTACTCGTGAGGTCTTTCTCTCTCTCTCTCAAATAAATTAAAAAACAAACGAAAGAAAACTTTAAAAAACTGTTACAACCGGATGAGACATCTTCTCCCAGATAGCTCATGAACTCTCCTTAAAAACAGTCTCTATTTTAACTGCATTTTTCCATAACTAAAAGTTATCCCCATAAATTCACTAAAAATATGTGAGGTTATAAATTGCAAACAGGTAAAGCGGGTCATTGAAGCGCTTTTAAAATTGAATATAAACCATGCCATTTGGAGTTCTGGGGAATCGCTTCTGCAAAAACAAACACAAAACACAAAAAACAGTATCAGGTGTCAACTCCGCCAAGGACTAGAAATTGCTCCCCAGGCCTGGCACACGCGGGCACGACACGAAGTATTTGTTGGTTGAATCAAAGAAGGAGACCTCCGACTGCGATTCGGGGAGCCGGCTGCGGCCGCATCATACGGCTCCCCAACAGGAACAGATCAAGGACTGTCACTTCTACAGGAAGATTCATGAAGAATCCAGTGGCCAGAGGGACTGTCTCGATGAGGGTGGTTAAGAAGGGATTCACAATTGGATTAAGCCGTGGAAACAGGCCTCGTTCACAAAACTCAAGATTTCCACATTTCACGGCTTTTGTGCTCAAAGCCAAGTATGTTCTCTGCAGGTGCCCAGTGGCCGAGCTGGGTAGAGCTGGGACGCTGGAGTCAGACCCACCATGAAGTTCAGATCTTGGCCCTGTGGCTTATAAGCACCGTGGCCTTGGGTGAGCTACTTCTAGCTTGGAGTTTCTTTGTATGTCAAAATCCCAGCAAAAGCACACCAGTGGCTTGTGGAGGGCTGGGATTTGGTCTCCACGGGAGACACGCCAAGGCAGCAGGGCCTCCACGGGAGAAGGGAGGGGGTGCCCGACAGGGTGCTAGGGTTCCCAGGGGCCTGCCCAGTTTCAAATTGCCCACGAGAGGAGGTGAGGTGGTTCAGAGTCAAGAACATGGCAGGGTTACCTGTAAGGCCATGGAACCGCTGACCAGGGGAGATGCCTGAGGCCGGTGACGTTTCCGCCTGCCCCACAAGGATCACACAGAAACCTCTGGAAAGAACCTCACCTGGCAAACAGCTCCTGGAGCGTGTCTGGGATTTCAAGGTTAGGATTCTTTAGAGACGAACTGAACTTCTCTTTGAGTTTCTCCACAAATTCTTTAAACTCACTGGCACAAACCTTTCAATGTGAGAGAATGAGATGTCAAGCTCTCCCCGAAGGGAGGATTCACTGGTGCATCAAAAAAACCCTGTAACAAACTCCCACAGCAGCAACCTCCCGGAAACATGGACTGAGGAGCGTGGCCTCCTCGGCCTCCTGCCTCCCCAGCCTAGAGCGCCTACCTGGGAAGGTGACCGACACCCCTCTGCCCAGGGATGTGGGGCGAGGAGCACGCTGCTGGCCCTCACTCCTGCGCAAGCCCCAGACGGGAAGACCCATGTGGGTCCCCCCTGTCCTTCAGGCTTCTGGCCCTGCACGTGTCCACCCAGAGGACTCAGAAACACTCACGTCCTATCCTATTTGCCAGCTTTCTGGGGCATCCAGCCGTTTGGAATCTCTGAAGAGCTGCCTTATTCTCTTAACGAAATAGGCCCAAGGCTCCACAGAATTGCAAAGCGGTATGTCAAATTCTAACGGTTTCTAAGAACAGATGCTACAGCCCCACCAGATGAGGGCCAAAGCCCAGGAACGGAGCTGATTTCGCAGACGCGCACGGACAGTGTCCGTACCTGCACGGCCGGCAGCGGGGCTGTGGGACCCGGATGACCAGACAAGAACCTACACCCCCTGCCTTCACGGTGGGACGAGCCCAGTGACCACACAAGGCCTACCTTTGGGTCTTCATAGTCACCTTTCCGATTCATGAAATCTCCCACAAGTGCCTTATCCTGGTACACCTCAGCGAGGCAAACCCTGCAGGAGGAGCGGACGAACGTGAGGTCTGGTGTTGGAAGGAGCCGGTCTTTAGAACCACGGGGAAGACTCCTGTTCTAACACCTCTGGCTTCGGCTGACCACAAGGCATGACTTCCTTATACACCTGCTGGCCGATCACACTCTTAACAAGGAAGGATCTGGGGTCGCCCGCTCTGACTCAGGTCCGGCCTGCTGCTGCTCACGCTCACCCCTCTGCCTTCTCTGAGCTTCCGCCCGCCACACGCGAACTGAGAACAGCGACTCTTGCCGCCTGCCCTCACAGGCCTCCAGCCAGGACCAAACGAGATGCCCTATGTGACAGTGTTACTGTGAGTTTTAACGACCATCCCGGCCCCGGTGTTCACTATTCGTCAAAGCCCTCAATGTCCACAGACATCTTCATCGCTCTGTGACGAGAGAGCCTGACTTGCCCAAAAACAAATGCAGGGAAAGGCAGCAGGTGTTGGCAGGGTTCCCAGGAGCCGAAGACTTTCACTTCACAAAGAGCTTGCGAGACAAGAGCCCATCATCTCATTCTAGAGCCTGGGGAGGCCTAGCATCCCCTAAGGTCACACACCCGCTGAGGGCTGGGCCAAGTGGGCCAGGGTGGCCCTGACTGGTAGTACCAGCCTCCTCCCAGGTGAGGGAGCCACCTGCAAGCGGACACGCGCCCCGCGCCAGGCCCCAGCCCCTCGTGCTCCCATCCCCCGGCTGCTGCTGGACACAAGGAAGGAGGCCAGGAAGCCCAAGTTCCAGAGCTCACGGCACTGCCAAGGCCCTGTCACCCTGGATCCTCTCTCTGGGTCTGTTTCCACTCTGAGAGGAGAGGCGCTTGGAGCAGGTGACCAGAGCCCTTTTAGATAGAAGAGTCTACGACTCTAGACACGGGGGCCAGCGGCTCCCCACCGGAAGGCCCCCGCTGTCTCACCCACTGGCCTCTGCAGCCCCCTGGAGACACGTCTGGCTGCCACGGCTGGGCGTTGGGCACTAGCAGCGTGTAGCCAGCAGAGGCCAGAAACGCCACTAAACAGCCTACGGTGCATAGAACAGCTCTGATCCGAAGCTATCAAAGGTCAACACTGTTGAGGCTGAGAAAGCCCGCCAGGGGCAGTTTTCTCCACAATCCGGGGCTGGGCTGTTCCTCTCTGCTACTCTGCTGACTGCCCGCAGCCAGAGACAGAGCCGAGAGCCAGAGCTCAGGGCAGAGCAGCCAGTTGGTGCAAGCGGTCCTTCCTAACCCTGCCCCGTGTCCCCTCTGCATGATGGTCTCTGGCCTTCCGCACTCAGGCCCGTGCCTGCGGAGGGGCTGTCAGGAGTCTGACAGGGCGGGCAATGGCGCTGGGCCCTGGCGGGGTGAGAACGAGGTGGGCACAGAGGCCTCTGCCCTCGCCGCCCGCTGCTGCGGGGATGGTCAGTCAGTAAGCCGCCTAGCTGGGATGGCCCATTTCTTCCCAGGGAGCAGAGGAGAACGGCACCGACTTCCCAAGGCCGGCCCCAAGTCCACATGGCACTGGATACGCGGAAGGGCCGGAAGCAGGCTCAGCCCTTGAAAATATCACAGACCCGAGCCCTGGGACAGGCTACGGCTGAGCAGGCGGACAGGTCGCCGCGCTCTGGATTTCAGAGCGGACTCTTAAGCAAAAGCGAGGAGAGAGGACTAAAAAGAACTAGAAGCACGGGAGGAACCTTGGCCCGAAGTTCCCAAAGTCCGAACGAGGCTTACTTATAGTTCAGGTAGGCCTGTGGGTTCTTGACTATGTAGCGAGCCCTCCGTCCGACCGAGTGGGAGGTTTTATCCAGAGACTCTTCGAAGGTGGCGTGCAGGACGTCCCGCACAACCTGCCAGGGGACGAACGGGCCCTTCACCTGCAGCAAACACAAGCCGGGCCGGAGAGTCAGACTCTCCGCGCCCGCGGCCTCAACGGAAAGGAGGGGGCAGGGGCCGTTCTGTGGCTTCTCCTTCCAGACTCTCGCATCCTCAGACCGCCGCCTCCGGGCCCCGCGCCAGTGAGCTGCTAGCCAAGAGTAAGCCAAACCCGCCATGCCCAGGGGGAGAGGATGTCTTCTGGGAAGTAGCAGGTGCTCAGAGGGCGCCGGCTGCAGAGCCCGGGCAGGGAAGGGGGCTCGCTGAAGGCAGGAGGCGGCCCAAGAACCTGCTCTCAATGTACGCAGGAGAGAGCAGAGTCTGCCGATGCTGAGCCGTGCGGGCTCCGCTGGCCCCTCCAGCTGCACGGAGGGGGGCCCCTCCGACCCCTCAGTGTTGTGATGAAAAGCCATTGCAGAGGGAAGGAACAGGTATTAGGGACAGCGACACATCTCTAGCTTGTTCCCGGGAGAAGGGATTGGGCTGGAACTTAGGAAGGAATGGGGCGGGACAGCATCTGGGAAAAGTGGTCAAGAAAAGGGACCCAGTGAGCCTGCAGGCAGAGGGCACCCGGGGCTGCTCCCCTCGGCCGCTCCCCTCGGCCGGCGTGCTTGAGGACAGGGTGCACACGCTGGGCTCAGAGGGAGCCGCCCTACCCAGGCCACCCGGCGGCATTAGGACCTAGAAGGGGCCCGGTACTAGGCGGTGGCAGAACTTGGTCTCCAGTGGCTTCGGCGAACCAGCGCGATCGGACATTTGCTATCTCGATGCTCCCTAGGCCTTGCTGCAATCTCAGAAGATCCCAACGGCGCCAAGTGGCAGGAACCGACAGCCCAGGGCAGTGAGGCCGCTCTGGGGAGCAGGGGGAGAATGTGATGCGAGCTCGGGCTCCAGGCCTTCCTGGAGGCAGTGACATCGCAGGAGAGAGGGAGCACGGTAGCGGGGACGCGAGTTTCTCCCCAGCTGCCGGGGCTCAGGGCCACGGGCCGGGAGGACCCGCGTGTGTGGGGGTGGGGGGGGGATGGTGGCAGCCAGGCCGAGGCCATCACCACTCCACACTGATTCAGTACCCGGTGACTGAGCAGTCCCCATGCCGTTGGCAGCATGCAGGGACTGCAGCCACAAAAACACATGACAAGCCTCTCAGCCTTGTGAGAAGCAGCCGCGCCCATGGGCCAAGAAGGGCCAGAAGCAGCCGGAAAAGTCCATTTCCATGGGGCACGGCGAGATGTGGTAATTCCTTCCAACTGGCAGGACCACCGAAGCCTTTCCAGAGATAAGCAGTTCGGAGAGACAAAGAGGGGAGTTTTCCAGGCAGAGGAGAGTGGGAGAAGAGACACGGGAGGGCCAGACTCTCGGTACGGACAGAGAGACCCACTCGGGGCTGGGGTAGCCTGATCTGCGTGTGCTAGCCCGAGGCTGGAAAGCAATGTGCGCCAACGGGAGTATTCGTTTGTAGGGTTCTGGGCGCTGTTCTTCCCGGCGGCCAGGCCTAACAGCAGAGAGGAGCGCCCTGCGGGCCACAGGGGGAGGGGGGCTCCCCACGGCGGGGAACACCACGCAGCGGGTACAGGCCAGGAAGGCGCGGGGCCCCGGGGGGCTGAGTACCTTGGTGTTGAGGATGTTGCTGGCGATGCGGCAGAGCACGAGCAGCCCGTCTTCCTGCATGGACCAGGTGACCCGCAGCCGGGTCATCCTCTGCAGCGCGCTCTGGTCGGCTTCGTCGTGGTACCGCAGGCTGCGGCTTTTCTCCTGGGGGGACTCTTCTGAGAGTACCAGGGGGAGAAGAGAGAGAGCCTCTAACAACCGGTCTGGAGCTGCCCCCTGGGGAGGGGAAGGGCCCCTACTCGGCTGGGGAGATCTGATCAAGGGTGTCGGGAGCCAGATAAACTAACCGCACAAGACTCGGGCCTGGAGATACAGACAGATAGATACATACGAACTTTTATTTTTATCTTTTAAATTTTTTTCTTTTTACCCCTTTGGTCAAGTTTCATGGGGACAGGCGGGAGGCCTGAATGCAGCCTGCCAATCTCCAACTCTTCCCACTGTGGGGCTAGGCGCTCTGAAGGCCTCCGGGGCTCTCTCCGGGCCCCCAGCATCCTCCCGTGTTGTTGCACGAGCCCTGGGGCACCGTGGCAACAAGGCACAGCCCACAGAGGCCTGAACCAGACTGGGTATAAAACACCAGGGCGGTGCCAGGTGCCGACATTTTGGAATATTTGGAATATTTACTGTGTGCCAAGCACCACTTTGAGCTTTTTACATACGACAACTCATAATTAAAAATACTACTTTGCAGAGCGCCTGCGTGGCGCAGTCGGTTGAGCGTCTGACTCTTGGTCTGGGCTCAAGTCAGGATCTCGGGGTTGTGGGATCAAGCCCCTCATCGGACTCTGTGTTTGGCGTGGACTCTGCTTGGGATTCTCTCCCTTTCCTCTCCTTCTGCTCCTCCCCCCGCTGCCCTCGAACGCACTCTCTCGCGCTCTCTCTCTCTCTGCAATGAGTAATAGAATCTTTAAAAAAAGATACTACTTTGCACCAGCCCTAAAGGAGCAGGTGTCCTCCCCATTTTGTAGCTCAGGAATCTGAAACACAGTGAGATACAGTGATCTGCCCGAAGTCACACAGCCCAGTCAGTAGCAGACACGGGATCTGAACCATGAGCTCGTAGCCTGGCCACTAGGCTTTTTCAACATCTCCTCCCCTTGGGGAGATACTGAAGGCAGTTTCGCAAGGTAAACACCATATGCCACTGCCCATTCCAAGAGACTATTTGCTTTGGAAGTTTTTCCAAATTAAGGCAAAAGAAAAGTAGGGCGTGAACATTTGGGATTCCAAGGGACACCACCACCGTATTTTGCCTTGTGATGAATTCAGGTCTCTGTGAGCCAAACTGATCTCTCGCTATCTGGACAGGCTGCGCTGAGGGGGCCTTTCCAACGGACACAAGGCTACTTGGTACAAACACCAGCCAAAGAAACCACCAAAGCCAGGTTCCCATTTAAACACCCTGCTCTCGTCTGAAAGCGACACAGCTAGGAGATCGTAGGTATGACACACAGAGCACTCGAGGGCGGAAAGATGGTCGAAGGAACACGCCGGTCTCCTCACTGTCCTGCCATCCTTGCTACAGAGACTGGCCCAGGGGAAGAGTCCAAAATGGTGCCGTCAGACACGCCTCAGGGCTTCCTGAGATTCGAAGAGATTCTGCAGGCCTGACCGACTCCCGCCTTTCCTTTAATTTGCAAACACAACATGACTTTGGCCTGATTAACGTCATGCAGACATTAAAAACCAAACACGGGGAATGACAGGATTGGGCTGGGATGAGCATTTCTGCCACAGACTTCCCAGTTTCCTCAGGTGAGATGGGGTTAGAACACTGGAGTGAGAGGGGTTTCCAAGGGAGCAGACAGACAGAGAAAGCACACGAGGAGCTTGCGGATCTGTCTGCCAGCTCGACGCGGGGGACAGATCGGCAACCACGCAGCACGAGCCCCCCAGATGGCGGGAAAAACAGAACTCTGAGTCTGAGGGCAGAGGTCACAATGGCCGCAGAGCCACGACTGCCTGTCTCCGGGCCGGGGGTACAAAGACAAGGCCCAGCAGACGCAAACGAGTATCACGAAACCTTTTCTCTTTCTCTTGATCTTCTTTCCAGGGTCCTTCTTCAGCCGCTTGCGCTTCTGACTCCGTCCGCCCCTCACTCTCCGGTTCCTGTCCAGCGTGGGCTCTCGGTCCATCTCGAACTGCTCTTCCCGGTCAGCGCAGAGCCCGGCTCCCACTCTGGCTTCCCCCCAGATGTTCAACCTGCCGGTGCCTACAAACAAGCACGAGAGGTGGGTGTCTAAGGATGAGCCCCGCTGGGGCCAGAGACCCAGCAGAAGCTGCCATGGTCTGCAGTCACGTGGTCCCGGGCTGGCCCCGCATCTGTTTCTGCGGTGAGCGCCCCGCACACATACCTCCGGCACTGAGTGGCAACGGGCGCTTGGACAGAAACGTCTGCAGCCTCACCATGAGCCCATTTTCAGAAGCAGTGTTCTCCTAAAAGGCAAGTGCAGCCCTGGAATGAAGTAGGGCTTCCGCGAATCCCCAGGGGTCCAGAGCATCAGATGCTCAGAGCTGTTCAGGTTTCTGCAAAGGCCGGGCTGGGGGTTGGGGGACAGGCTGCTCGAGGGGCTGGGCTGCTTCTGGGCCCTCCCTCACGTCTGACCTCTGTCTCATGTCATAGAATCGGTTACAATGCACTGAAAAGACAGAGGCCGGGCCAGATCGATACACCTACCGTACATGAGGAAATAAATATTTGGGCCTCTGGTCAACTGCTGTTCTACCAGTTCAGAAGCAGTGAGCCAAGTCGGGTGAGATCGAGAGTGATGGGTAGCTCTGGCGGCTCCTGGTGCGGGGAGGGGTGCCCGCCCCCGCCGGGACCCACCTTCCTGGCCTTGCTGATGATGTAGCTGGTCCAGATCCAGTTGCGCTTTAGGTGCCCATAGAAACTGGAATCGAGCCCGGCGGCTCCCAGCCCGTCCCCGGGGATCAAGCCTTCATCCACGACTTCACGGCTTCCCCTAGGGGCCGGAAAAGCAGCAGAAAGAGCCCCTCTTGGGAACCGAAAAGGGAACCCCAGACACGGGTAAGTGTATTTTTTTCTAACTTTTACCTTTCCCAGTAATATCTAAGAGAAGCAAAGCACTTGTCAATCCACCAGATAGGTAAAATTCCCAATTTTCACATTTTGGTAACTGATTTTTTGGAACAATATGGCCCATGGCCACCAATCTGCCCCGCAATCCCAGAGCCTGGGACAGTCCCGAGCTGCCATGTGGAGCCAGACTCGGAGGGGCTGGAGCCCGTGGGGCGCGAGGCGCCGTGGCCCCGCACTTGGGGGCGGTGTGCGGACACACTTGGGGACGGCGTGTGCGGGGCGGGGACGCACGTGGTGTACTCCATCATGGCGCATTTGCGCTCCAGGTTGTGCTTGTCAATGGCGCTCTCCTGCTCCTTCTGCAGACTGCCCTCCTCGTCAAGGCCCTGGTCCTGCGCGCTGTTTTTCCTGATGCGCGGGTAGCGCACCACACCTGGGAAACAAGACACAGGCATCCCTGACGCTGCCGTGAGGTGGCGGCTCTGCACGGCCATGGCGCGTGGCTGCGGCTGAGAGAGAGATCCTGCTCCCCGACCAGAGGACGGGCTCTAAAACTGGCAGAACATCCTCTTCGTAGGAACGCGTTCTCATTGATGTCAGAGGGTGACCCCGAGGGAAGGAGCTGTACTCTGGCTGACCTCCACTAAGCAGGGAAGGTAAGCCAGCAACAGAAGAACCTAGCAGGGGTGGGGAATCAGGAGCAGAGGAGCCCCAAGGCTTCCTTCCTCGGGGGAAGCCTGTGGAGCTCCCAGGCACCCGCACAGAGGGAGCAGGAAGGAACACTGACGCACGTAGCAGTGGCTGCGGGGTCAGGATCAGCAGGGAGCGGGACCAAGAGCTCAGTGTGGGGGGTCAGTTTCCCTGGGCCCAGTGGGGGACCGGGGGGCAGCCAGATGTTTCCTGCACATCCAAGAGGAGCATTAACATAGCTGAGAAATCACATGCTGTTCATCCACAATAAAGAACACTGCCTTTCTTGCAAGAATTTCTAAACTACATTCGACTGCTGCTGGAGTCAGGCAAAGGCAGGCTACGGTGATCCACAGGGTACTAGCGACCGTCTTCTAACACCATTGACGGCAGACCTGGGTGGGGACTGGCTGGGGGCGAAGGGGCAGAGCCCTTGCCCCACAGCTCTCAGCCGGTGTCTACTTAAGACCCTATGTTCCAGCTGGGCTTCAGCCCATAAGGCGGTGGGGCTGCTGTTCCCAGCTTAGAAATGGAGAGAGGCAGAGCTCAGAGAGGGCTTCCAAGGGGGCCCAAGGTCATGCATTTGAATGGCCAGTTGAGCCTGGGAGGACCTGAGGCCATGCTTCTCCTGGGTGTCACCTAGCTCTTGTGTTCGAAATGCAGACGGAGGTCATCCCCACACTGGACAGGGCCAGGAACCCTCACTTCAACGGGCTCCCCGGGTGCTTCTGGCACGCGCCCATGCTCAGCAAGCCCCCTGCCTGAAAGGATGCTCACGGCCTGTTAGACGGTGCTTTTCCCTCCGTCCTCGGGGCTGAACCTCCTCGAGTGTTTGTTGAATAAAGGGACAATGGATGCCTGATGAACAGTCTCAGCCTCCCCCATTCCTGCTCATGAACGCTAAAAGGGATGGAAATTCACCAATTGTCTAGCCTCAACAACTGGTGCAAATAACATACTGGTCCACAAATTTTTATCTGGGTATAAAATGCAGGAGAATTAGGGCACTCTAAAAATCTGAAATGGTAAAAGCCTAGCTCACTGAATGCCAGAGGCTTCTATGAAACACAGAGGTCCAAAAATCTGTCCAGACCCATCACATTAAAGCTTCTAAGTACAGGGGCTCATTACCCTGCCAGCACTAAGTAATTCTACCAAATAAATGTGGGCTCCTGCTTTGCAAAAAGCGACGTTCAGGACTGATCTTTTGGCACTGACAGGAGGAAGGGAAGAAGCTCTCTCCCAGGGGCAGACTGGATGGGCCATTCCTCCTCCTCGCAGAAGGGGGAAGAAGAGACCAGATGGACTCTGGCTCAGAGGGCAGAGCGAAGATCACACGCCCTCTATCTAGTCAATAACATTTATGGGACGTCGACGGTGTACCAGGCACTTTGGGACACCAGGGGAAGGAAGTCCAATTTCCTGGGCCCAAGGAATCCCGAGACGGGTATTAGAAGACAGGATAAGGTGCTGGAAAGGCTTTCTCAAAGAGTCGATGCTCGATGTAGGCGTGGCCGCTGCCAGGTGGACACAGGTCAGGGGATATTCCAAGGACAGAAGACGACGCAAGCTAAGGCCTTATCCCCAAACCCAACTCAACCGACCACCTGATCTGCTCATTTCTTCAACTCCAAAATATCTCCCTCGCCAAATAAACCAAAAAAACCCACAACAAAATAAAAAACAAAAAACCCCGAACAAACAAAACCCAAAACACCCTACAAAATACCTCCCAAGTGCCCCCTCCTTCAGGGTCACCAGCGGACGGCTCTCTTAGAGCAGAGTCATGGCTCGGCTTCTGCTCTCGGGCCCTCAGTCCGCTCCCCACCCAGCAGGTAGGGCGGACTTCTCCCTGCTCTTAGGACAAAGCCTGCGCCAAGTCCTGCAAAGCCCCCAGCGTCTGACTCGCCCCCACTGCTCCTCCAACTGCAGACGCAGCTCTTCCCGCAGCCACGCCAGCCTCTCCTGCCTCTCCCACAAGACACTTGCTGTGCCCGTGCCTGAGGGGCTGGTCCCCAGCTCTGGGCTCGGCTGGCTGGGGCGGGGACGGCTGTGATGGGGCAGCCCCGGAGATGCCAGACACAAGGTGCTCCACAAATTCCTACTGAATGCACGAGTGAATAAGGACCAAGCAGAGTGATCTGGATGAAACGTGTGTGGGGGTCTGGGAGCCCCCCATTCAGAGCCCACCGCTCTCTTTTCTAAGGCAGCCCCAAGGATACCCTAGGTGTCTGGGGAGCGGTATGAAAAGCAGCAGCCGCTTCTAGGATCCTCTCGCCAGGAACCCCGGTGATGACCCGGGAAGCAGGGGGGAGAAGCAGGGTCCCACCCAGAGCCACAGTACCTAATGGGGTGTTGAGACAGACACACTGCAGATCAAACCAGTAGTTCTCCACGTCCTGCATGGAGTTCAGGACGTACAGACGCCTTTCGAAGGGCCGGCTGCTGTGGGCCAGGTTGTAATGCGGGTCACAGATGGTGGTGTCAACGATGACTGCGTTCTTCTTCAAGAAAATGAAGACCTAGAGACACGTGGACAGGACGAAGAAAGAACCTCAGAACCGCCGCAGGTCAGCCGCCCGGAAACCTCTGCCATCAGGAGCGCCATTCACTCAGGCGTGAGAGACGTTACCTGGTCTTTATCCTGAAACTTTTCCGTGGGGCCGAACTGCAGCAGCCCCATGTGGCACAGCCGCTGAAGGTTCTCCACCACAGAGAAGATGTAACGTCTGGGAAAAGGGGAGGGGGTTCCAATCGCTGCGAGCTCAGCGGGGGTCAGAGGGTTGTACACTTGACGGTCAGAGGGTCGCACACTCGGCTGACGGATGCCACTCGCTCGTGGCCACCCCCTTCCAGCTCGTGGGCACTGGAGGACTGGCCTCAGGCCAGCCCGGCGAGGAAAGCCCGATTCTGCCCCTTCTCAACACCCAGCCAAGGCAGTGGAGCGTCGATCCTACATGGGAACTGATTCTCAAATGCAGGAGGCAAAAGGGAAATCCCTCCCCAACACTTGCAGTCTCTATCGGCAGACTTTAGGTTCTTTTAACCTTGAAATGCAGAAATAAAATTCACCAGCCTGCACCTCCTGTGCCCCTGTGCTTTATCCACAAGGCTCCTAGGCCCGCTGAATGAAGGAGAGCCTCGTGTCTTTATGACCTGGCAGGCAGAACCGTTCCCACTTCCTGGTGAATGATCACTCAGAGCCCTCGCTTCAGGCGGGCTGCCGGACCCTCGGCCAGTCCGCCTCTATCCCGAGAGCCTCACCTCTTGTACAGGAGCTGCTGTCGGACGGGCCTGGGCAGAAAGCGGATCAGTGTGTGCTTTTTCAGAGGGTCGTTCAGAAACTCCTCAAGGTCGTCTACCTAAGAGGTCATATTCAGGATCAGCTCACCCTCAAGGCCAGGGTCAATGACGAGAATCATTCAATACATGCACCACTTACTGGGCAGTGGTCTCTCTGTACCCATTTTTCTCCTTTTGCTGTCTTTACCGAATTTCTAAAATGTACTTTATGGTGACAACATAATTACTTGCCAGTCTTTCAATCTGTCTGACTGCACTAACTCTAAGAACATGTCTTTAAAGTATTTCCCTTGACCTACCAGGCAACCCTATGCCTGTCCAATCCTCTCTCTCTCTACCCAAGCATCCCATATATCCTCACTCCCCATCCATCCAGCTACCCGTCCTTCCTGCTATGCACCCGCCCATCCACACATCCGATCTGCCCGTCTGTCCATCCATTCTTTCTACCATCTCTCTCCATCACCTATGCTCCCTTCCTTCCTTCGACGCACCCATCCGTCCATCCATCCGTCCAACCATCCAACCATCCATCCATCCGTCTGTCCGTCCATCCATCCATCCATCCATCCGTCCGCCCATCCATTCATCCATCCGTCCGTCCGTCCATCCATCCATCCGTCCGTCCGTCCATCCATCATCCATCTATCCGTCCACCCGTCCGTCCGTCCATCTGTCCGTCCGTCCATCCATCCATCCGTCCGACCATCCATCCGTCCAACCATCCAACCATCCATCCGTCCGTCCATCCATCCGTCCGTCCGTCCATCCATCCGTCCATCCGTCTGTCCCATCTTTTCCTCCCACCCTCCATCCTTGCATCCAGAGACTTGCAAGTCTCGAAGCATTTTCCCTTGACTGGGTGAACACAGGGTTTCTGGCCTACAGCTCGGGGACTAGCGCCCGCAACAGCCCCAGGAGCCATCAGTACCTTGTAACTGACTTGCACAATCTGAACAAAGATGGAGAGAGGCAGGCAGAGAAGAATGTCACTGACGAGGGCCCAGCCGAAGCCGAAGTCCTTGTGGACTGGGATGGGAGGGACATAGCGTCTCCACGAGGCTTCGTCCACATACACTAGGAGAGAATCGGGGTCAGCGCCACAGGAAAGGTCCCACTCATGGCGGGGGCATGACATCGTCCCAGCAGGTCCTGACTCCCTCTCATCACAAACTTGGGTAAAACCCTTCTTGTCAGGCCGGAGGCCCCCGGGTTGAGGAGGTCTAGATTATGACTTTCTTTTGATCAGGGCACCGTGGGGATTCAGCCGGTTCAGATGCTCAGGAGGAGGCGGCTCTAGGACTCCTTGGGAGCACCTCACCTTTCTCCGTGGGGGGCTCCACTTCGGTCTCCAGGATGGTTCCATCTTGCCGGTCCTTGGGCGGGGCATCAGAGGAGGCCCCCAGGTTACTTCTGGAGGAGGGCGGGACTCCCACCCTGCCTGGGTCCTGTCTTCTCCTCGTACTGCCGAGGCCCGGCTTGTCCCCCAGGCGGCTGGTGGGATGCCCGTAGATTAAGTACCACAGAAACACGTGTATTGCCCGCAGGCGAGGCATTTTGGGCAGAAATCCTAGAGAGCGGCCGAGTCCTGGAACTGAGGCGAGACAGCGGGCGGGGCAATGCTTGAGAACGCCCACCGGTGCGCTCCAGAACCACCGAGGGCCGCCACGCCCCACGTGCCAGGAGATCGCACACATCCTTACTCTCACCCAACTTACTTTCCAGGGCAAAGGGCACAGATAACCAGATACTTAGAATCACGTATCAGAAAAGAAAGTGAGGAAGGGGGAGGGGGCCGTAATCTCACCTAGAGGACAGGCAAGGTCCTCAAGGGGGCAGGACGAAGGCACGCAGCTACCTGGGGATGTGCCCTCCCGGGGACAAGCACAGGCGCTGGAGACACGCATGTGCCCGGCACGTTCGACAGAGGGCCAGGAGGCCGCAGTGATGCGTGCAGGAAGGGCGGAGGAGGGCGCAGCAGGTGAGCTGCAGTGAGCTGGAGAGGGCCTGCCGAACCTCCACACACGGCACCTGCCCGGCTTGATGGGGCTGTGTAAGATACCCCCATTTCGAGGTTCTTTGAAAGCATCCTGTTTGTTGACACAAATGAAGTCTTGCCCAGCTTTTCCCGGGGAGAGAAGCCAGGTGAGGGGGCAGGAGCCACAGGAGCAGGGGGAGAGGACGGGTGGCCAGGAGGCCCTCCTCCACCGCCAGGTCCGCTGGAGGGACACGTACACCGTTTCCTGTCTGCGCAAGTGCGGGCACTGGTCGGCCGCACCTGCTCCTGCCCGGGACAGCCTCTCAGGGCCTAAGCCCAGAAGACAGAAGGCAGGCTTCACTGCTAGGACAGGATGAGCAGAGAGGGAGGTCACAGATGGCCTCTTCTGCCTCGGACTGCAGGTCTCCGGGGCCATGTGCCCCCAACCAGGACATAGTCTATGCCCTGCTGAGTCACCTCTGTTCTCCTCTGCCAATGTGCATGTTTATGGCCAGGAGAGGTGTGAAGCTGCAAAGCGCCCCCCGCCCCTGCCCGGGCCTTCGGCACTTGCCCCACGCATGTTCACGTTGGGCGGCCTGGTGGGGGCCCAGGGAGGAGGCAGCCTTGTCAGAGAACAGACTCTGGGAAAATCATACGGATGTTCAAAGTCCTCAATGACCGTAACTACTAGGAGGGGTATGAGGTCAGGAGAAACCAATTTTCCGTAGCTTAGTGAACATTCCAGCCCACGGACACTGAGCAGAACGAACTCACCTTTATGACTAACTCCTCATGTTAGGTACGACCTGGCACAGTTTCACCCAAGCCTCCTGACAGCCCTGTGAAGTATGCAGGGCAAGAAGCATGCCCACTGTGCAGATGGAGAAACTGAGGCCAGCGGCAGCCATGGTGCCAGCACCTCCATGACCCAGCTAGCGATTGAGACCTGCTTCTTCCAACCACAGCCCCATACCAGAACGTGGCACGGCAAGGGACTCAAACGTCGCCGTGCAGACACCCAGGGCGCGGTGCCAGACGCCCACGGGGAGCCGCTAGTTTACCTATAACAGGGCTGTAATTTTTGAGCTGGGTGATGCCCATCTTCTCATCGGTTCTCTTCACCCGTCCGCTTTCTGGTTTAGAGGAAGCATTCGGCTGAGAGTCTCCTGATCCGCTTGGACCCTCTGTTCCTTGACTTTCCTCTTCAACTTCTTGAGGTGCTGGCGGCTGGGGCACCTTCACCCTGCGGTTCAAATACAAGGTCAACAGCATGCCGGGAGGAGGACTGGGGAGGCGGACATGGTCCGCCCTCGGCAATTGGACGCAGCCACCGGACCCTGGAGTTTCCACCTCCGCTGCCTGTCGAAGGCAAGCAGATGACGTGAATGAAAAAAGTGTGTCGGGTCACTGGACATTCGGGAGTGACGGGCTGTGGGGACCTGCCGAGGGCACCCCACCTACTGGCCAGCTGCTACCTTGAAAGAAAGGTAGTCAATGTGCTGGGTCCTCGGACACTTTCAGAAATGCCAGAGACCTGGGGCGCCTGGGCGCAGCTCCGTCCTCAAAGCATCCGACTCGTGACTGGCTCAGGTCATGATCGAAGGGTGGTGAGATCGAGCCCCGTGTCAGGCTCTGTGCAGCAGGCAGCCTGACAGATTCTCCTTCTCCCTCTGCCCCCTCACCCCTGCTTGCATGTTTTTAAAAAATACATTTAAAAAAAAAAAAAAAGAAGAAGTGCTAGAGATCAGGAATTGATGCAAAATCCATCAGCAACCCAGTTTCAAGTACATAAGCCAAGGTCTGCGATCCCCATGGAACCCTGTGCCTGCCCATCGGCCACGTCCAGCTTAAGCTCAGCTAAGAATTTTCTTCCGGCCCTGAGCTTTCTCAGTCCGTGAGACAGTTTATGAACAAAATTAGAGAAGGCCTCAGAAAGGCAAGTAAGCTCACTGTGAGCCACCAGGAGACCGAGTGAGCTTCCTACTTCACAGGGCCCGTGAGTCAGAGTGCTCTGTCAACACCATTAGGCAGAGTGGAATGAAGAACGTTAGGCCACTTTTTCTTCCCCTTAAAAATCCAGAAATTGGGGGCACCTGAGTGGCTCAGTCAGTTAAACGTCTGCCTTTGGCTTAGGTCTGGGGGTCCCGGAGTCTGGGGATCGAGCCTTGCTACAGCTCCCTGCTCAATGGGGAGTCTGCTTCTCCCTCTCCCCTACTCCTCTGCTTATCAAGCTTGTGCTCTTTCTCTCTCAAATAAAATCTTAAAAAAAAAAAAAAAATCCAGAAATTACTCCTAAACCCATGAATACACTGGTCTTGCCTGAGTATAAAGGGCAAAAGTGCTATGGGCAGGGACACAAAGACCAGACAGCTTGCCCGTCGATTTCTTTGGGGGGCCGCCACTTGCCTGTTTGCTGTGCTGGAATTGGAGATCCGGAAACGGACCTGCTCGATGGCACTTCTCACCAGCGGGTCATTCTGGTCCATGGACGGGTGCACGACCAGATCCACCTGCGGAGTGAGAGGTCAGAGTGTCCCAGAAGGGCAGGCGAAATGCTGAGGGAGCCCTAACTCTGCACCTCGCTTCTCGGTGGGTGCCACCTGTTCTCGTTAGCATTTCCAGGAGATGTCTGGGACCAAAATGAAAGGCCATTATGATTTCTGGCATCAAAATTCCTCGAGCTCCGCTACCAGAGACATGCTGCTCGGCTCAGGAGGAATGTCTGCCCTGGAAAGAGAGCCGGCCGCCTGGCAGTCCCCCCGCTGGGCTGTCCCGACCCCTGGCCTCTGCCGCTACCTGGTGGCCCGCTCCTGCTACCCCAGTGCAGCTATCTGAGAATTTCCCAGAGCCGCCCGCGAGTCCCGAGAGCTTCCATCTGGAAAAGGTAAGCAGCTTTCATTAATCCCCCCCTCGCTGAGAGTGCCATCGTGGGACTCCTGCCAGGCCCGCGTCTAAACCAACTGGCAGAGGATTTAGAGCTTCTTTTGTTCTCTTCCCTCTCCCAGGGTGCTGAAGCTGAACAGTTCCGGTGGTGACCACTGCACGCGTGTTATCTGGGGTGACAAAGGGAAGAGCTCGGTGGAGATGAGGAGGGTGCGAGGGTGGTGGCTGGGTGAGAGATGGGAGGCGTTCCGGCCACAGCCCCCGGAGAGCCAGGCCTTTCTTCCACCTCTGCTGCCGGCAGGACAGAGCAAGGTCAAGTCTCCTAGATGGATGGCTCTGGCCAGCAGGCCTCATGTGGACCGTGGCCCAAGGGGAGACGCGGCGGATGGCAGGGAATGCGGAGTAGCCCCAGAAGGGGGACCCTTCACCCGCGCCCTGCCAACTTTGTGGGGATTCTGCGAGGCTCTGGTGAGATGCAGTTGGGTAACACCTCGGAACGCTCACACGCACTGAGCAAACACAATGCATTCCCACTTCCCACGGGCAACGGCCCAGCGGCCGGCCCGCTCCCTGACGGCCCAGTGGGCAGGACGCAGGAGTGAAGACCAACGTGCCCTTGTGTCTGAGGTCTTGGATCTGTGTGCTTACGCCTGGCACTCTGGCCCACCCTCTCCCTCCACACCACCTGCTGGACACTAGGGCAGACAGGAGCTGGACACATGGCAGATTCCCGGGCCACTCCTGGACTGGGGGAGACTCTCTTGCCCTCATCACCGTCCTGAGAAGACCACCCACCCCCTCCTAAGTAACTGCTCAGAAATCTGAGGGGCTGCAGCTGAGGGGTGGGGGCTTTGCCCTTCAATGAGAGAGCTCAGCACAAGGACCCCCCCTCCCCCCACCGCCTGCTCCAGGGGAGGACAGGCCGCCAGGGGTTGGGGGCAGGGGAAGGAGAAGGACAAGGTCACGGGGACTGAGAGAGCAGACAGGAAAAGGGTGAGAGCTGCCCACCCAGAAGGGCAGAAACGGTGTAAGTCATTTCTCACGCAGCTCTGTTTCTCACACTTCAAACCAAAAAATAAGATAAAGTAAAAAAGCAGAAATGACCTTGCCAGCTTATTAAGGAAACGCCACATCAAAGCACAGTTTTCTTAAGGAAGAGATTTACGACGCAGCCACAAAAAAAGGGTCAGGCAATTCCCAGTGCCTGCCCCCGCAGCACCGGCCCTCTGTCTCTGGGCCCGGCGGGGCTCTCTCCAATTACTCTGACCCTGAAAACTCTATGCCTTAAGACACATGCAGAGCTGTGAGCTCCAGTTGCTAAGGGAATGGCCCCCAACTTTAAATTTCATAGAAACGGATAAACTCAAGACAGATCCACGGGTGCTCAGGGCATCCTGAGTGACCGCCGGCACTTCCTTGGGGGATAGCTCCTCACATCTCCATGGAAATCATTCTTGGTGCCCTAGTCTACACCTTCCTCGGCTAGAGTCTCCACCAGCAGGCTCTGCCCGACTCTGATGTGTCACTCAGGGTGGGCCTGGGCGCCGGACCCCTGCTCTCGGGCGCACACATGCGGCCCCAAGGTCCAAGCACATTATCCTGCCTTTGCGTTTCCAGCCTCCCCAGGAAGCCGGCAAGGCCCCTGCTCCCCAGATGAGGAGGCACAACGCGCGACTGAGTTACTGGCAGCAAGGGAACAAGTGAAATCGGACGAGGGCAAGAGAAGCCCGACAAGGAAGCCTCCGAGAGCAGGAGGCCGGCATGGGGGGCGCCAGGGGAGCCTGCACCTTCTTCTTGATGCCGTCCTGGATGACCGTGGTACGGTACAGCCTCAGGAGGCCCTCCTCGGACAGGTTGCGCACCAGGCGGACGATGGACTTCTTACAGCACTTGGTGGACACGCCTTCTTGCTTCTCCTGATCCATGATCATTTTCTGGATCCTGGGGTGTCACACAAAAAGAGGTTAGTATTCCCAACAATCTCATCCCGAGGCGGCTCAAGAGAAGCCGGCACTCACGGCAGCTTCCCGTGCTGAGCCTTTCCCCGGGGGAACTAATGGGAGCTCGTGATTCCTGAGGATGACTCGAGGGGGCGGGGGGACCCTCAATGCCGTGATGGAGATCTGTCTTCACCCTGTCTCCATGCTCACTTAACTCCCAGACCAGGCTCCTGCAGTCGACCCTCAGGTCCGCAGCTCTTTCTGATTCCTCTCCTTGTGCAGCCACCCCCTAGATCTCACGGAGGGGCTGCAGGAACATTTCCAGGTCACGGATAACTGAAGGGCAGGGCCAGCAGGACGTGAGGAAGGCCCAGCCGAACCTCTCCTGGCACAGAGGTGGGGACCAGGCCTCAGAGAATTAGGATGAGGCCCACAGGCCAAGGGCAAGGCTCCTTCTAATTGAGCGGCTCTGACGCTGGTGCCTCAGAAGACAGAGGTGGCCGGGAAGCGGTGGTGATGGTGGGTTAGAAGGACCCCCCACGGGGCACGGGGCCCTACGCGCACAGAGCCAGCCTAGACACACATGCTCTACCTACATCTCTATTTCTGCTTTCACATCCGACCGTATTTGAGCCAAACATTCCACGCAGAACTAAGAAGAGTTAGTTAGCTGACGTTACTGGTTGTCCAAGTTTCTTCTCTAAGGAAAGAGAAGGGCCCGGCACCTCCCCCACCTTCCGCTTCTCGCTCCCTCAATCTCCCTGTCTAGGGCCTCGACGCTCCTCAGCGTCTACACTTTCTGAATCACCCGAACAAGTGCTAAGCCCTCCCTCCTACATGGGGCAGCTAGGGAAATCTTCTGACTCAGAAGCTGCTCGGTCATTTCCGTGACTTGTGACAGCCAGCTGGCCTGAGATGCACAGTGAGCACAGACAGACGGACAGACGGCCCCTTACGTGAACAAGCTCTCGATTAAGCGCAGGTTGGTGACCGCTTCTATGATCAGGTTCCTGCGTTTGAGCAGCCGGTAAGTTTCGTGGGGTTTGTCTTGGCCCGGGCCATGCTTCCCCGTCTTCTGGGAACCGCCGCTCTCCTAGAACAGGGACCGAGAGAGTGAGAACACACGGGCTCGGTGCGGTCGGGGGCCAGACGCCATCCCCGCGGGCGCGCTCTGCCTCTTTTGGCAGTTTCTACGCCCACGTTTCAGGAAGGAAAAGTCAAGAGGACCATGTGTCTCTGGGAATATCGGACAGAAGCAGGGGTGGGCTGGGTTCATGCAGGTGCCCCTCGTACGTTAGGATGTGTGCCAAAGGACAGACAAGGGGAGCAGAGAAGCGCTCTTTCCCGTTCCTGCTGAAATGCCCACGGTCCTCTTCCCGGCTCCGGCCTTCTAAGAGTTTCCGTGAACTCGCTCCATGTGCACTTGGAGCAGATTTGTTCAAGCCCCTGCGTGTCCCAGGAAGGGAGGGGAAATCCTGACTCCAGCATACTTCCTGCACATCACTTGGCACAAATGAGCACCCCATGGCGGCCCAGGGCCCCTGCGCAGGACGCCCTCCTCACTCAGAGCGGCACTTTCCGGAGAATGAAAAGAGCCAGCCCCCGATCACTTCCCTGCCGAGGGCCGGGGTGCTTCAGGAGAGGCACGGTTCTTTCCCGAAGGGGGGTCAGCTCAAAAGGGTTCAAGATTCAAGAAGAGGCTCAGGAGAGAGACCTCTGTGCTCTCTCGCATCGAAGCAAACATTCTGGAGGGGAACCGCATGAGCAGCACGGCCACTGCCAGGGCGGGGGATCAGCGGCTGGAGAGCAAGGTGAAGACATGCTTGGCCCACGGCCCTCCAGATACGGCCTTCACGCCCTCTTCTCGGCCCACGACAGAACGGAGGACAGCATTCCTCTGTTACTTAGGGAGCCGATTTCTAAGAGGCAGAGAAAGAGCTGAGCCAGGTGGCAAGCGGGGGAATTCTAGGACCTGGAGGAAGCGTGCGTGCACTGGAGACATGTGAGCCTGAGCAGAAGGTGCCGTGGGGGTGGGGGTGGGGGAGTGGGGAGCAAGGCAGACCCTCCAGAACCTGCTGGCATCCACCTGCTGGCAGGTTTTTTCAGTGCAACACAGTCCCAACCGGGACTTCAGAAGTTATGCCACCCAAAGATGAGGAAAGGCCTACGAGTTTCTGGAAAAATCCATAGAAAACCTTTGCAACCCCATGCTTCATTGCTTCTGCCGTAAGGCTTGGGCCAAAAGCACAGGCCTCCACGCCAGCAAGGGAGAAGCAAGGGGGGAGCTGCACACACGTGGGTTCTGGTCCCTACTTTGCATCCATCAAGCAGGCAAGTCACTCACTCCCCAGGGGCCTCCCGGGTCTCGTCCTGGCCGAGACCCAACATCGACCTCACGGAGTGTCGTGAGGCCTCAGCAAAAGAGCAGAACAGCCTTGAAAGCCACCCGGATCCCAGCCATGCCCAGCGCAGGCTGCCTCGCCCTGACGCTGTGCTGCTGAGGCCAGGAGGCGCCCCTGGTGGGATCCGGCGAGGCACGTTCAAGTGACAAAGGACGGCCTAAGGTGAACTGAATCACATCACGAGAGCCGCGCTCCTGTGTCAATTGCCTTTTTAATCTTTCTAATTAGGCTGATGAAAAGCATTTGATTCTACTGCGTCCTTAACGCCGCGACCACCAACAGCATCTGGCCAGAACGTACTGAACAGTTTCGGTTTTCCTTTATCTATTTTATAATTACCTTCCTCTCGCGGCCAGTGATACCGGCCTTCCAGCTAAGGCAGGGCTTCTCAGCGCCGGCACTGCTGACGTCTGGGGCTGGGTAAGTCTCTCCTGTGGGCTGTCCTCGCACATTCTAGGAGATTAAGCAGCAGTCCCTGGCCTCACCTACCAGACGCCGGGGGCCCTGCTCCCCCAGCTGTGACCAGCAAAAATGCCTCGTCCAGACATGTCAGATGTCCCCTGGGAGGCTAAACCAGCCGAGAGCGGGAAGAACTGCTCATCTAAACAACTTTTCCTTCCAAAATAAATTTAAGTAAAAAGAGTAAGTTGTTGGACACGAAAACGCTGTGTCAACAGCAGTGCCGGCTTGCTGGCCGGGCGGAGAGGCGCACCAGGCGACCGTGAGCCGCGCAGTGCTCATATCATTACTGATTCTGCTGTTGTTGCCGTGATTCTCAGGCGCAAACCTGGGAAGGCCAAGGGCCACCTGCCCCCGGCGCCCCCCACCGTGAGCGCTCACCTTCGGGTTTTCGTGCCTGACCTCTTCGATCACGGTTATGTCGCCGCTGCTGTTCTTCATGCTGCGGGAGCTGAAGGACACGCCAGGCTCTGAGGAGGAGCTGGTGTCCTGAAGGCTGTCCCGGCTCGCAGAGCTCTGGCAGGGTTGCTCCTCAGCCACCCCTAGGGAGGAAGGCAGCTGCTTCTTCGGGGGGTGGAGGTTTCCGACTTTCCAGCCGCCTGCAGTGAGGGGGTGGTGGGGAGCACGACTGAACTGCGGCCCCCTCGAGGGACAGAGAAGGGCACGTCTGCTCGGCAGCCGGACCAGCCCCCTGCAGGCCCAGGATTCCATGGGGCTGGCTGGAGGACTCAGGTACATGCCTCCCCGCCGCCCCACGACTCTGCTCAGCTGGATGCCAGACTCCACCCTGCACGTGTTTCCGAAAGTTCTAACTGAGCTAAACACTTGAGGGGGCCTCAGATGGCTGGAGGAAGGGGACAGAGGAAGCTGAGTGGACCCCTCCCTTTACTAGTGACAACGCAACAGAGAGACTGAAAGCGGCTAAGGAGAACTGACTCGCCAGCAGCCAGGAGACACACTACGTGATCGTCTCCTCTGAACTGACGGACTGCGAGATCCCGTGACACCAACAGGTCCCCAGTTAGGACGGCACCAAGGAGAGCCTCGGGTGTCCGCTAAACTGAACGGGCTGTTTTCTGAAGATCGCCAGCAGCTCAGACGGAGGGCACACGTGTCCCCCAGCCTTGCCCGCCCTCCCCCCAACCCCAAGGGCACCCCCTTACCCTTCGCCGAGGCAGAGTGGTGAGGCTGGGCCCCGAGACTGGCGCTGGAGCAGGACTTCCCGTCACTCTGGGATCCTCTGCCTTTCCTCTTGCGGCCGCCCTCCTCCTCGCTCTCGGACTCGGACAGGAAGGCGTCCTCCCCTTCAGGCACGAGTGACTCCTCCTGCACGGAGGCCAGGCTCACGGTGGTCAGCAGCTGGCTCCGGGCTTTCTCCCTTTTGTACTGTCGGCTCAGATCGCTCTCTTCTGCAAACACGCAGGAGATGTACTTGGTGGTGCGCTGACGCCCCTCGTCTTCCATGAACCCCTGGAAGGGATGAGATGTGTTCAGTCACAGCCGGAGGGAGCGAAAATACTCACGCACGTGGGTGCGCTAGGGGCTGGAAGGGCTGCTTCCTGATCTTTCCTGCACCTGCTCTGTCACCGCCCGGGCCCTGCACTGGCCCCACGGACGTTCCCTCCCTGTCTTCCTGTCCGGGCATCTCTCAGCTGCTGCTTCCACAGGCCTGTTGGAGATGGTTTTCCCCACTGCCATCCTGGACGTGCATCTGCTCCATGGGACCATGAGCTCCCGGAGGGCAGGGTCCTAATTTGGCCCTCCCTACCTCCCCAGTGCCCGGCATAGGACTAGGCCCACAGGAGATGGTTTGGGAGCACTGAGTGTTAGCCATGCAGGGTTCGAGGGTTCAGAAATGTTGTCACGGACTGGAGGTCACCAGCTCCATGTGGTCTCTGCCTTGGGGATGGAGAATGAGGCCATCACCTACCCACACTCATTCTCATCTTCCAGAACAGGGGAAAAGGGGCTCCCCCGGGCCCTTAACGGTAGGAAGAGCAACATCATCTATATGCCAAGCTCATGCCGAGGCACACGTCACGCGCTCTGCAATCATCAGCTCGACTGTAATCATGCCTTCCAGCAAAACGGTCCAAATATTGGCAAGAAGAGAGGGAATGACAGGGCCGGAGTGCGGGCGGATTCCTAAAGGGGACCAGCAGGCACATACGGTCGGCCGACCTACTGCCCCTAGGAGCCAGGCAGATGGCGAGAGCGCGGGTGGCCTGAGTGGGGGCCAGGGCTCCTGGACAGCACCTGCTTTGACTGAAGGGGCTGAAAGAGGTTAGCCAGCCTCCTCGGAGCCTCCACACGGCTATGCCCCCTACGCGGCCCGTCTCCTTCTGACTTTCAGGGCTGAAGGCTCATTCTGTTCTTAAATGGGAAACCAGCAACCACCAGCGTCAGGGAGTGGCCTGCAGGCAGCCACCTGCGGCTGAGAGGGGCTGAGACAGCCCTGGGCTAGCACACCCCGCCTGCGGCCAGACACAATGAAGCGGGCACGTGACTTGCCATGTTACCTTGACAACCTTGAACCTCTGAAGAAGACGACACAGCATTCTGGCTTCCAGCTTTCCCACGTTCATAGCCACTCGGATTTCAGCTTGGGAAATGCCTTTCGTGCCTCTGCGCTCAACTGTGGGAAATGAAAATGTGTGAGCCGCAGCCTCTGCGAGGGCGCCCGCCCACACAAGGCCAAGTCCGTCCCGCCGCCTCGGGAAGCACAGGCTCGTCCAAGTGCTGAACCAACATGCAGAATAAAATATCCCCGTTCTCCCTCCCCGGCCAAGAGCCTCTGAGCCCTCCTTCCAAAACGCTTCAGTGCAGCCTCCTCCCCTTGGAGCCATAAATGCCGAGTGGCCGGCTGTGGGTGCACTTGGCTCCAGGCGACCTCGCTTTTGCCCGGCAGCAGGGAGCTCACTTTTTCACATGGACTTTTCCAGATCCATGAAACCGATTCTTTCTTTCTTCTTCTTCTTTTTTTAATTGTTTTAAATTAAGAACTTTTTCCATTTCCCTGGCCTTCTGGGCAGACTCAGATGCATTCTGAAAACCTCAGCCAGCAGTGTCCCGTAATGCCAGTGGGGGCGGAGGGGGGCAGAGTGCTGCAGGGCCCCGCAGTAAGCGAGCGGCCAGCGACTGTGCTTTATCATCTGCTCCGTCTACTTTGTCAGCTCCTGCCCCGCTACATGCTGTCACTGTCTGTGCCTCCGAGAAGCCCTGTGGAATCTACTCAGTGGCTCTGGGACTGGGAACTCCACGATGGAGCCTGGCAGGCGTGGGGGCAGGGGTGCCCCCCGCCCCCGGTAAAGTACATGAACCACAGGGCAGGCTTGCCGGCAAAGGTGTGTGTTCAGAAATAGTTGCCCCTTTACTTCCTCCTACGGTGGGCACCTGAGGCTGCCAGGTACGAGCCATCTAGACAAAGGAGGGCTTGCAGCCTTGAACTCACACAAAAATCAACATCGGCACGAAAGGGAGGGGCGCCTGGGTGGCTCAGTTAGTTGAGCATCGGACTCTTAATTTCGGCTCCAGTCATGATCTCAGGGTCATGAGATCGAGCCCCACGTTGGGGTCCACGCAGGGCATGGAGCCTGCTTGAGATTTTCCCTCTCCCTCTGCCCCATCTCCCCCCACCCAGCCAAGGGCACACTTACGCTTTCTTTCACAAAAAGAATCAGAAGAGGGGACTAGGATGTGTTACTACCTGCTCAAAGCTGGCCTAAGAAGGTTGAGGATAGCTTTTCCCAAAACATGTTCTGAGGAACCCATTTGGAGGGATATTAAGAGTTGATTTAAAAAAATGCCAAAAAGCCCCTCAGAATGTCTGTGCTGATTCCCCGGCATTGCTTTGTACTGGCCGCCAACTTGCATTCTGTGGCCACCGTGCCTCTTCCCCTGTGCTCCTCCCCATGGGGACCCGGGGCCACCCCGTCTACGGCTCTCGGTCACTGGTGTCTTACGTGGATTCCAGGGAATCCAGGGGAAGGGCGAAGAGTGGGGAGAGATGCTTTTCTCCCTGCTCCTCACCAAACTCTGAGCCTGCAGTAAGTCTAGATAGATCTCAGAAGACGCGAGCTAGCTCTTGAATGTCTGCGTTATAGTATTAAGGGCTCAGCTTCTTCGTGCCTTCCACGGAGGGCCCCGCTCTGACGTCCTATTTCTGCTCCTCCTCAGCCACACTCATGTGCTGGGTGCAGAGCATCCCCAGAGCATCCCCAGAGCACAGATGTGGGAACGGAGGCTCAGGACCTTGCTGCCGTCCTACAGAGCAACTACTCACACTCAGATCCGACCCAAAGCCTGACCCTTCCGGGGAACCACGGGGCTCCCTGCCGCTGCCCAGTCTCAACCACACGCCCTCTCCTTCGCGAGCCCTGGTCTGCGGTGCGCGGGACCCACACGCCAGCAGGCACGCGCGCAGGGGACCTACTGAGTTCGTAGGTCTGCGTGAGCATGTCCCGCTCGTACACAATGTCCACCGGGGGCACTCCCTTGGAGATGACCTCCTCGTCCTCATCGTCGTCCTGGTCATGGTCGTCCTCGACCTTCCGTTTGAATTCCTTCAGCAGCCTGAGGCAGCGCACCATGACATCCGTCCCTAGGAACGCAACACGGCATGGTTTCCAGCAAAGAGCAGAACACTGCTGGTGGCGGGGGCAAGGGATAGGGGGTAGGGGACACAGCGGAGACAGAGACCCAGAGAAAGGATCAAGTTCAGAATATTGAAAATAGCACGTCCTGGGGCACGAGACCTGAACGTGTCCTCCACAGAACCGTGTTTTGTGCCCTATAATCAGTAAACAAGGAAATGCAAATGAGAGGAATAATGAGGCACTGTGTCAGTCCTATCAAGCAAACAACGGGCTTCTCCTGCTCAAGGCAAGCTCTGTGACGAGGGGCAAGTCTGCCTGTCCACGCCAGCTACCCAGCACTGGCACCTGGCACACGAACAGCATTCTGAAAGGGGAGACCCACTGCCAGTAAGTTGCAGCAGCACTGTGGATGCGTTCTAGAACCCTCTGAGGGCACTGCTGGAAGGCTTTCACCAAAGATGCCAAGAGTGGGAATTTATTCCAAGAAAACTCCAGAAGGAGGCAAAAGCTGCCAGCCCGAAGAGGTCCACACAACACCGTGCACTAGCTTTCTGGAACCACACGAACAAGGAGGGACTGAGCGGTGGGGTGCGGGCCAGCGCGGCCCTTCAGACACGCACGGTGTGCCACACCCAACCCACACAAGCACCACGCGAGAGAAGCAGCCAGCTTGGGCATGGCCATCCCGAGAGAAGTTGCAAGGGAGAGCAAAAACATCTCAACACTTCACTGGTATGAACTCACTCGTGTGATCCTGACAGTCTCAGGAGGCATTTTACAGACGGGGAAACTGAGGTACAGAGGGTGACATGACTTGCCCATGCTCTCTAGAGCTTGTAAGCAGCGGGGGCAAAGGTACTCGGGCAGGGTCACAGGTCTCCACTGTGGAAGAAATGATCCCGCACCAGGAGGTCCTGGGACAGAGGAGTGCGGGGGCAGAAGAAGGGCCCCTCGAGGGTGGCCATGCCCTGCTACCTGGAACCTGTGAAAACGTGACCCTGTCTGGAAGAGGGACTTGTGGGCATGAGTGAGTTAAGGCTTTTCGCTGTGGGGGTGGTCTCGGTCCGGAGAATCCGGGTGGGCCAACGTCAGAGTCTTCAGAGAGGGAGGCAGGAGCATCAGAGCGAGTGGAGGATGCCAGGCCGCGGGCTTTGAAGAGGGAGAGAGAAGCAGCCAAGGCAGGCAGGGGCCCTGTAGACACCGGAGATGGCCAGGAAGCGGGTTCTCTGAGAGCCTGCTGAAGGAGTAAAGCCCTGCCGACATCACGGGTTTAGCCCTAGGACACCCATCTCAGACTTCTGGAACTCTGAAATCATAAAGCCGCGTCATTTGTAGTCACTAAGTCTGCAGTAGCGGTTAGCACGGGGATGCGGACGGTTTCTCCACACGGACACCAAAGGGTATAATCCAGGTACCAGTGCCAAGTGGGGCACAATAAAGCTGGTCTCTGTTTCCCAGCCATCTTGCGCAGGAGCTGTGGCCCCCGAGGGCCTTCCCCTGGATGGGAATGCTCACACCGAGCACTGCAGACTGACCTCTGAGCAAGGTCCGGTACGACACCCCAAGTGGGGAAGGGCAGTCTCATGGGAGGGCAGAGCATGCGGACTGCAGGTGAAATTCACAAACAGCAACGCGTCGCAGGCCCCGAAATCATCCGACTAACCCTCGGAGCAGGGTCCGGCCAAGGCCGATCTACCAGAACCTCCTAGAAGCAGGCCTGGGGCAAATGGTCACAGAAGTGTGGGAAGCCTCAGGCACCGGTCTGGTGCAATTTGCCTGCACTCGTCACGGTGAGAGCAGTCCCCACCCCACCCACCCCCCGTTCCGTGATTTTTCGAGAGAAGAAACATGACGTCACAGCACTGGCTTCCTCATGCCTTTGCTCCCCTGACGCCTGCCCGGCCTCTCAGGTTTTCCCGCTTCCCAGGGCACTGCCCTTTGCTTGGGGTTCAGGCCCTGCTCTCTCCATTTCTCCCTCTCCAGATGAAGTCTAAAGGAATGGGGAGGGGAGGCACAGTGATGAGGGGGAGACTTGGGCCTGTCTGTGTGGGTGAAAATTATTTCAAGGCTCAAGTGACCACAGAATTGGATGTCGCACTGGTATTTCCTCCTCGGAGTGAGCACACCCAGCAGACACACACACAGGCAGAACAGCGACCACCAGGTCATTCCCCACTCGGTCTTCCCCGCTGTGCTCTACCCAAGGCCCTCCCAGGCCTCTCAGCCCCCAGGGGCCCCTCTTGCCCCTCAGACAGCGCTCCTAGAGCGACCACCCGCTCCCAACGTCAGAACTGTTCCCATCGCTTGAATACACGCAGCGCGCCAGACACCGATGGAAGCTCTCCGTGTTTCATACAAGCTGGTCCTCCCCGCGGCCCAAGCAGGTGGCCGCTACCATCCCGTGTCCCACTTGAGGATACCGGGAGCTGAGGCATTTGCCCAAACTCCCGCTCCTCAGCAAGGGAGAAGAAGCTGGGATTTACCAGGCTATCTGTCTCCCGAGCCCAGGTCCCCAACCATGGACAACATATAGCCCTGAACGCAGAGGCATCCGTGTGACTGAGCACAGCTGGTGACCTGGGGCCGGGGATGCAGGCTTCTGCAGAGGCGGTGGCCCGGGGCAGCACGTAGGGGACACAGACCGGCACCGCTCACCAAAGCCAGGTGTTCTTTCTCGCATCCCGTTTTAGCTTCCTTACGGGCTGAACTGGCCAAGGAGAGATACACGGGGCGGCGCGGTCATCAGCCCAGGGGGCGGCAGCGAACGGCCACGACAAACTCGTGGGTCAGAGGGGCGAGAAGGAAGCCCCCCTTGGCCTTCCCAGCGTTTGCACCTCATAGCAGCGTCAGGTCGGCACCTGAGCTCCCCTCTGCTCCGACAACACGCGATGCCTGTCCCGTCACAGCCTCAGCACGGCCTCGCCCCAAAGGCCCCGCCGCTGCCTCTGCTGCCTGCCAGGATGGCCAGACCTTCAGGGGAGCACTGGGGGGAAGCGGGGCTCCAGGGTCAGGTGGACACAGGGCATCTCAGCTCTACAACCACTCATTTTGGAGACTCTGGGGAAGTGAGCAGAGCTCCTTGCATTCCAATTAACAAAGTGAGAGGCCGGTGTTCTCCACCTCATGCCCAGGGGACACCCATGCAGAGGCTGGCACAGAGCAGTCAGCTGGCCCGAGAAGCGGGCACGTGCCCTGACCCTTAGATGGCACAGTCTGAAGCTGAGGGCCTCTAGAAACCCCACTGCACAGGCGAGTCTCCAGCATACTTCCAACGGAGGGTTCGGCTCAAGCCACTCAGACTGGGCTCAGCACGAGGCCGCTGTGCTTCCAGAAGGCCAGGCAGGACGCATCCTGGCAGGATGGCTGCTGGCGGGTTAGGGTCCACGGGTCTGCAGCTCTAGCCATCCCATCCAGCATGGCTGATTTCCCTGCCACGAGTCCCAATAGCACTGACTTTCTTCTAGAGCCGTCAGACAAGGAAATCCCAATCATTTAACCAAGCTAAGGAGAATGTCTAGCCTCGTGGGGTTATAGGTAGAGTTGTTAAGACCTGAGGCCAGTGGAGGAGGCAACACCGGGTAGTCTGTGGCTCACGGCTCCAAGGAGCCACTGGGAATTCGTTAACGCCAGCCTTCCATACCTTTCCCACGGCTCTGGAAGTTTACCAGCCCCAGAATTCCAATTTTTATTCTTGGGATCCCTTCAGCTCCTATTTGGCTATTTTTAAGGCAATTTAAAGAGCCTGTTCCAGACTGCAAGTCAGCAAAAGCCGAAGCAGAAGGGGCCGGAGTGAGACCCCAGGCAGCACACACCCACAGGGCAAACGGAGCCCACGGGTCTGTCTGAACGCCCACCCTGACGACCAGCCACGCTTCCTGGAGGAGTCACAGGCCTATTAATGGCACCCACGGACGCCTGGGCATAGGGCTTACTTCTCAGGAACAAAAGGCAAGACAGAACCAGCCAGATCACTGCACTCAAGCGTTTTAAAGGTAGAGTGTGCATTGATGTCCACAGTTCCACACGAATCAAGCACACGGTTCTGTTGTGCCAAAGATGCCGGATGGGCTTGCCGTGGCACGAAGGAAGAACGGCTTCGTTTCCATACTATGAAGAGCCGCGAAGAAGGGAAGGGGTGAATCCTCCCTGAGACCCCAGGGTGTGGCAGGTGATTTCAGAATCAGTTTAATCACCTGCCATTTTACGAGAAAGGAAAACAGGCTCAGAGGGTTGATGTGGCCTAATGGATGTCCTGGACCTAGAAAGTGGCCCTCCTCCCACACTGGGCAACGTGGCTGGGCTTGCAGCTTCCAGGTTCTATTGGAAAACACCCTTCTCTGTAAAGGGACATCCTGAGCGGGCGTAAAGGGGACCCACAGCCCGTGTTTCTCACACTCCCAGCCAAGAGCTCACCTGGCCACCTAGCAGACCGGTGCGCTTAACCTGACGAACCCAGGAGAAAGCAAAAACAAGATGGGAACAAATGAGCGCCATGCCAGCTTTGCTCTTAAGTCACCCATGAAGGGACAGTCCTACTGGTGAGCCAGGGACAGGTTATGTAAATTCAGTTTTACTCCTGTCCTGCTACCCCCGCCCCGCACACCCCTAGATGGGTCTGGGGTTGCCAGTGCTAGGTAGTCTGGAAACTGAACCGAGAAACCAGCGCATGGGACAGTCTACGGAGGTAAGGGCTTTGGGTAACTGCTGGACACAGAATTCAAGGGCTGCACTCCGAATGAGGGAGGCTGCTGCAGCCCAGGCACCAGAGTGATAGAACTGGTTAGAAATCTGGGCTCTGGGGACCCCTGGGTGGCACAGTTGGTTTGCTTAGGTCATGATCCCTGGGCTGAGATGGAGCCCCGCGTCGGGCTAAGCGTTTGGAGCCTCCGTTTTTTTCCTCTGTAAAATGGGCATAATCGTAACAGCGTGGCTGAACTAACCCGCAGGGAAGGACCTGGGAGTGAATGCAGGTAAGCGCTCAGCCTCACGAACTGCGCACTACCCGCCGCGTGATTACAGGGAAAGGAGCCAGGAGTGCTGGGAAACGAGGCGGCCCGTGGAGCTAGGCAGGGGAAGGCGAGAGGGAAGACCCCGGAGGCGGATGCTAGAGGGCACCCCGAACTGTCTAGGCAGACATGGGCGAAGGCCGGCGGCAGGGCAGGGATGAAGGGGAAGGCTGGCTGCGTGAGGTCTAGAGGCCAAGCAATGCCGCTCGTTATTTTGTATCTTGTGGCCCTGCTTGCCTTTATTCCGCAGGCACGTTTTGGTAATCTCTGCGGTGGATGAGGGAGAGGGACCGGAGAGACCGGCAGGGGAGCCCACATCTTCCGACTCTCCTGCCCTGGACGGCTGTCCTAGGCTGGCCCTGTCTTCAGCCCCTGCCACTGCTCTGGCCCCAGACGCTCGCCCACCAGCCACCACGGCCCGTGAGTTCAGCCCCTGCCCTCTCTTAGGGAGGCAGCCAAGGGCCCTGGTTAGAGACTCACACATTCTGTGTTCAAACCTCCACACTGGCTCTGCCTCGTTCTACGGCCCGAGGCAAGGGATATGTGCGCGGGTTTTCTCATCCGCGGAGGGAAGGAAAGAAAAGCACCCACATGATGGGGTGGCCATCAAGGATCCAAATCGAGCACCAACACTTGGCACAGAGCCTGGCATCATCTATGGATGGCTTTTCCACCTCTCCCTGGGCTCCAAGACTGTCCACAAATGGGACAACAGAATGGAAGAATGTCCCCGGGTGCCTTCCTCTTTCCACGGCCCAAGAAAAGTTGATGGAGCCGAAGTTTCCCGTGCTAACCGAGCAAGGTGACAAGGAGGCTGACAAACCATGTCCATAGAAGAGGATTTGCAAGCTTTAGGACACTGGGAAAACGCTCTTAGCTGGTGACGAGTTCCAGAGCCCCCATTGAACACCCAGGGCAAGAACCACCTCCCAAGCCCTTTGGGCTAAGTCAGGGATGGACCCATTTAGGTCCCTGGAGGTTCTCAGAGACCCACTGAAGGAAAAGTGCTGGTGGAAACCATGCTGGGCTGGGCATGACTGCAGTGGACCTTTCTTGAGGGCTGTGAGCAGGCACCAGTTAAGAATGGAGTGGCACCCAGCACGGACACATCTGTCACTCACTGGCCTCCCAGCCAACCTGTGGCCAGCCAGTCCCCTCTGTGACCAGGCACGTGCTCACACGTCCCTGCCCTCGCCTCTTCCGAGCCTGGAGAGCAATCTTGCCAGCCCCTCCCCACCATCAGCCCTGTGTGCGGCACACTTATTGCCACATGCCCCCGTCACACTCTGCAGACTAGTCCTGCGGCCCCTCACCACCTGCCCCCGCCACCCACAGCACGGCTGGGACAGGCGCACAGGAGCCGCGAGGGAAGGACTATTTCCCACCAAGGTCACAGTCCCCAGGTGCTGAGCCCCTTCTCGAGAGGGAGGGCTGCTTGGGGCTCAGCTTGACCTGACCCAAGGTCCGGAATGAACGCCACGGAGGATCTTACTCCGTATTCCACCTTTCAGGCGCTTGCCTCTAGTCGTTTTTGGTTTTTTTTTTAATATTAAAATGTCTGTTTCTTTTATCTGTCTTAAATATTGAGAGTAATTACCCTTCCTTTTTGAGCTGGCATCCTTTAGTCAACGTTGCCACTTTTAACCGAGAGATCTTCCTATTCTAACTATTTTACTGGTTCCACCACCGCCCCATGCCACTAATTTCCTAAGCTTTAAACTCCGCTCCTGACGATCTTTTCCTGTCCTTTTCACGTTTATGTTCACCCTTTATCCTTTCTGTGTTTCTGATCTTCATTCTTTTTAATTCCGCTCTCCTGGTTTCAAAGCTCTTTTAAACCTTTATCTTTATTTTACTGTGTTTTAATCCTTCTCGATATGGCTTATTTCTCTTTTTCCTTAGCTTGTATACTTTAATCCCACTATAACTTTTCAAAAGTCGCTTTGTGCCACTTTTTAATGATCTTAATTGAGTTTGCTGCACCCGTTACAAGTGTTTCTTGCTGTTCATTTTTAACTGCTTTACTGAGTCTCGATCCACATTCTGCACCATTCACCTCGCGCACTGTGCACACCAGTGGTGATGTGGCATATTCCCAGGGTAGGTGTATCTGTCCACAGTCTAATCCTGAACACTTCCCCACCTTAGACCTTGCAGCCGGCACTCTGGGTGCCCCGAGGCGCTCACTGATCTACTTCTGGATTCCCCACTCTGGACTTTCCTGCAAATGGACTCCTACAGCAATAGCCTTTTGTGACTGGCTTCTTCCTTAGTTGGATGGTCTTGGCAACCCTACTGAAAATCCGCAGACCACGGCATGTGGGTGTACGTCTGGACTCTCAATTCTACTCCTCGATCGGTCTGTCCTTGTGGCAGTACCGTACTGGCTTCATTATTGTTGCTCTGCAGTAGTTTCAAAACTGAGAAGTGTAAGTCTTCCTACAATACTTGATTCTTATTTCTCAAGACTAACTTTCTGGACACCCTGCAATTCCGTATGAACTTCAGAATTAGCGTGCCGAAGTCTACACATCAGTTGGTATTTTCCTGGTTTGGGGAGTGCTGCCATCTTTACATTAAAACTCCAGATCCAGAGCGCCCGCGTGGCTCAGTCGGTTAAGGGTCTGCCTTCGGCTTAGGTCTCAGGATCCCGGGACCGAGCCCCACATTGAGGCTCCCTGGTCAGTGGCTCGGTGGGGAGTCTGCTTCTCCCTCTGCTCCTCCCCTCGCTCGTGCTCCCTCTCTCTCCCCCAAATAAAATCTAAATAAATAAATAAATAAATAAACAAATCTCCAGATCCATGAACAAAGGATGTTCCCATCTGCTTAGATCTTAAATTTGTCCACACTGTTCTGTAGTTCTCAGACTGTTTTATACTTGGTGTGCTTGAATGCATTATTCCCAAGTGTGTTATTTTTTTTTGATGCTACAGAATTGCTTTCTTAATTTTGTTTTCACATTGTTAATACTTTTGTATATTAACCTTGTATCCTGTAATCTTGTTGAATTTGTTCTTTCTTCTTAAGGGACATGAATTAATAGCTATGGGAAGAGTCTATATCCTAAACAGGGAAAAACGGGGGAATCCAGGTGTTTGGACCCCTTCTCCATCCTTTTCAGTGCTGGACAGCCGCTGACTGAGCCCGTCGCGCGCCCCAGGGCACACAACTTCTGTCGCCTGCTACCAGTTGGCCATCATTTTCCGAAGAATCACAAAGTTAACTTCTCTTTCTCTTCCCCTTTGTTCTCAGCCCAAATGAATAAACACAGTATGACTAGCAAACACTTGAAGAATATAATCCAAATTTTGCAAAACAGATCAGTTCAGGGTGACCGTTTTTATAACCGAGGCTTTTTTTTTTTTCTTTTTGCAAAGCAGATCACTGCGGCTTCCTGTAATGTACTTGAAATATGCCCCAATCCAAACTCTTTATTTACAGCTCTTAGAAACAACTCGTATAAATCCAGGCACACCTGTAAATTTACATGAAGTAATCCATCATCTTTATTTATTATTTAAGTCTTGTCTGTGCTGTAATGCCTTAGAGGGAAGGTTTATGTTAATTCTGTAAATTGGGAAGACAAGGCACAAGACAAAAAGACTAAAACTGCCTTCACCCCTTGTCTCCTGCACAGGAGAGGAACCAAGTCGTGTCTAATTAAACTAAACTTGCTGAACACTTGCTCAGCACCCGCACTGTTCCGAGCAGACGCCGCGAGGCCTCAAGGACAAAAGCGGCGACAGGCGGCCCCGCTCTCAAGGAGCTCCCGGCCTCGCTGGAACCGAGTCACACAGAGAAAAACCTGAGTCACGCTGGGAGTGAGGGGCACCCAGCCCGTGAGCCCGAGCAGCAGGAGGTGGGGAACAAGACCAGCCCGGAATGAGATGATTCTCCTGAACCGTCAGAACGGGCTCTACCGGGCTGTCTGATGGTCACTGTCTTAGGGGTCTGCCCACTTCAGCCCACGTAAGGAGCTAAAGCCATCACGATCATCAGTAGCCAGTCTTGGGGGGCTTCTGGACTTCTCTTGCCAACACTAGGCTTCAAGAAAACGGGGACCACTCACCATGTGACGCAGACACACAAAGCAGGAGGCAGGGTGTCCTTGGGGGGTGGGGAAGATGGGCCTGTAGAAAGGCAGCAGCATCTCTCTGCCTGGCTGATGGCTATTAAAGAAATGCAGTTTAACGTTGCCTAATTTCACTTTTTGCAGGGAAGTTGAAAGGCTGACTTTTTAGGGACAATTTCTGATTTTTAAATACTCAGCAATGAACTCAATGAAAACACGCACTGTGAGCCAAGCAAATCACATTGCTACATGTGGCCACTCACTAGTCTGTGGCCCCTGCTGTGTACAGGTCTTCTGTAAGCCCCACGACACTCTGGAAAGTCGCATTATTACCCCCAGATAAGTCTGCTGAGGCGGGGAGAGGCCAAAACTTGCAGAAGGTCACCCCAACAGATGTGACAGAATGAGAATTCTGACCCAGGGCTGTCTGACAACAGAGTTTGCTCTGGTTGGTGTCTTAGCTGCAAGGGCAGGCTTACATTTCCAGGGACCCCAAGCCTGGGACAAGCTTTGCTCTGTGGCTGCCTGATCAGCAAGAAAGTTTCTTTAAGGGCGTCTCCTTTTCAGTTTCTCTTTCCTTTAAAAATATAATCATTCTATCTGTTTATTTTTAATGTCTTCCTTCCAATAAACCAGGAAATAAATTAACAGACCCACAGGTCATTTCGGTATTAAGCACGCAGAGAAGTCCCCAGGGCACCTCTGGGACTTTCATCCCTGCTACAGGACTTGGCGGTACTTCCTGGTTTTCTTTCTACTGAAAAGGCTGACGCCACCTTTCTGGAGGGATCTCAGGCATTCGACCAGTCCCAAGTGCCCTTGGCACTGAAGGGACTCAAAAGTGAGGTCCCCTCTGGGGGCCCTCCTGACCGCAGGGGACACCTGCCTTGGTTTCTTCACCTGTAATGTTTGTCTGTTACCATCTCCTTCACAAACTTTGCTCCGACATAGGGAAGCCAGGCAGGATGGGCAGCGACCGATCAGTTCAGCAAGGTCAAGGAAGAAACAGAGCCCCTCAGACCAGCAGTTCACGGCCACTTGCCAAACACGACTGCCGACCTCCAGTACACACCGAGCGGCTCACTGGGTAGGCCACTCTCTCCTGAGCGTCCGTCAGCACACTCTCTCCTGAGCTGCAGTGACGAAGCAGCCTCTGTAGGTTCCCTACTGTGCCCACAAAGTCAAGCTCTAACCTTTTTTTCTTATACACCTTCTGGTTTTCTTTGGCCTTAGTAACTTCGTGCTTTCCCACTGCCTTGGTTGTGTGCGTACCTGACACTAATTCCCACGCAGGCCCTCTGCCAACCCGCAACCTTCTCTAAACACTCACTCACTGAGAAGCTGATCCTTTGCACGGACTTCCTTCCCTCCAGAGCGCTTCCGCCCTGCTCCCGTGTGGCTGGTTGCCATGGCGCCCATCACAGCGATTCCCCTTCACCATCTCCCCATGTTTTTCCTGGTCTCCCCCACGACCCGGACCCCACTTTTCCTGCCTCTTCTTTCAGTCTGCTGTTTGATGGTCTCTATCCTCCCGCAGCCTCCTGGAAGGGAACATGGGAGATGCGAGATGAACGGTCTCGGATCTGAACGTGTGAAAACCTCCGTATTTTCACAGTGGATTGCTGTGAAAGCAGACCAGAGAGCTGCAGATGGAAAACCCATTCCCGTTAGCATGAAGCACTGCTCCGAGGCCGCCCGGCTTCAGTTAGTACTGGAAGTCTGCCTTCTCCTCTCTGAAGTCTCCCTTGCTCCAGGTTTCCAAAGTCCCAGGGTGTTAGGCTTTGGTGTGGGGTTCTGCGTGTTCTTTGTGCGAGGCACCTGATGGGTCTTTTGCTCTCTAGGACTTGTGTCCTGCAGCTCTGGGAGACTCGCTCACTGTCTTCCTTCTTCCTCTGCACACATTCCGTCTCTCCCCGAGCCCTTTGTGCAGACGCTGGACCATCTAGGCTTAGCGTCTTACTTTCAACTTAGCTCTGTTTCTCACCTCCTTTGAGTTTTTCTGAGATTTTCCTCCACTTTATCTCACCACCTTCCCTTCTGCTCATTCTTTTGTTGCAATAGTGACATTTCTTCTATTTGCAAGAGCTCTTTTTTATCTTCTGCATGTCCCTCCTTGAGCGCTTCTCCCTGTGTTTTCACGGATGCAATGCTTTCTCTCTGCCAATTCTTTTAGGTTTTCTCTCCTCCTCACTTTGTTCCTATTTCCTACATTTGTTTGTTTCTGTTACACTATTAGACTTCTCAAGTGTTTGGTGAAGCATTCAATTGCTGCCCAAAGACTATGTTTTGGGTGTTGTGTGGGGTGGGGAAGGGGAAGGAGCGATTGAGTGGCCTTCCGTGTAGGGTGAGTGGGCAGGGGCCAGTGGTTTTGTTGGGATCGCCCTAATTTCAGTATCTAGAAGACTTTTCTCTTGGACTGGTTGGTTTCTACAGAAAAGGAGCCTCCAGCCACCAGCCTAGGGGACACTAAGTCTCGCTGCCAATGTTCTAGAGCCAAATCTGGAACCACAGTGAGAGAACCCTCCCCTTTTAGTGTCCTATTTTCAGCACGCCACCTGTCCCCAGCGGGGTCTGTGAATCCAGAAACCTTCCAATGCATCTTATCTTGAGAGAAGTAGAAAAAGCCAAAGCTTTGTGGGAAAGGGCCTCTTGATTGGCTATGCAAAGGAGGGGCGAGGGCCGGGGAAGCAGCAGTTTCCGACACACACAGCCAACCAACCCTCTGGCCTCCGGCACCATCTGCACTTGTCTTCAAAGGTACCTGGAATCGCCACATTTTTCATTTATTTCAGGGTCTGAGGCGTCAATTCTTGGCGACTGCCCTTCACTGGCATTGAGTCTCCCCAGGCTGCTCAGTCCGTTACTACTGTCCTCCTGCATCGAGCTCCAGACCACTGCTGACGACTCTCTGCTGTCATTCCTGTCCTAGTCTCTCTGTACCTGCAGGCTGCTTCCCTTTATCTCCCTGTCATCACTAGGGAAGGGGCTGGGGAGAGGGCGGATAAATGCGAATGTCCCATCTATCACCTTCTCCTGAAAGACCTGACCCTCAGCTTCTTAAATGACTTCGGTTCGTCACGAACAGCACGACATAAAAAAAAAATCAAGAACAGAGAAAATAAAAGACTAAGGAAGGTTTTTAAAAAAGTTTTACAGTATACGGTCCTTAGTTTAATTTTCCTGGAAGGTTCAAATCCCCCATCCGTCACTTACCGATGGCTCAACCTTATGTAAATTACTTTGCATCTCTTACCTTTAACTTTCTTCTATGTAAAAGGTGACACTGCCACCAACCTCGCAAGGGCTACAGAATACTGAGATCATGCAACACAGCTCTGGTATTTTCAAAACGCTGGAAAGAAGAGTGGTTTAGCGTAACAAGGAAAAGATGGGACCTGTTTCTGGACACCACGAAGCTGAGATGTTGGAGGGACATCTCCCCAGAGACGCGTGCTGGCGCTTAGGATTACTTTTGCTCAGCAAACATTTCCTGAGCACTTTTGCTACAGGGGACCCTAAGTGAGGCGCTGAGGAATGAAGAGTCCAACAAATGTGCCGTCACCCCACGGCGAGGCTGAACGCAGGGAGAGAGAAAAGCTGAACTTGGAAGGGAGAAGTGAAAGCCGTCTGCACAGCCAAGGGGACAGAGGCTGTGACCTTTACCTTTCTTTGTCTTACAAGGCCCACACTCAGGGTGGATCTCTTGCAACGGGAGAGACACCACCTTCGCAAGGCCAGCATTCAGCATGTACTGGTACAGCCGCTTAAATGTCCTCTCGCACAGCCCCTGCCAAAACACAATGTAAGAGCTGCCGTCAGAAGCGAGCGAGGCGATTGCAACCCCTGAAGTCCTGTCAGCAAACACAGGTTCAGGGTTAACCCGGGGTAACCGACTCCCTTGAACGAGAGAACACAGGAGGAAAGCCTGCAAGCTATGCCGTCGAGGAAACAGAAGCAAGGTCCAGAGCACTAAATACAAGATTCTATAAATGGTTTCGATGACAAAAGGGGCAAAGAGGTTTATTTGCTCGAAGATCCTGAAAGGACACGTAGGGCTGGGAGTGAGGCAGACGGCAGGGCAGAGCCACAAGGCGGTTTTTCATTGCATACTGCCAGTGTTTGGTTTTCTTAAATTCGAGTGTGCTATTAACACACACACACACTCTCTCACAAAGCACACACACACCTCCCCTGGGCAATGGAAAAAAAAAAATAGAAAAAAAAAAAATGTAGTGCCAAAAAAATTTTCAGTTTATCAGCGAAGCTTCCACAAAATGAGGAGGGGTGTGTGCACCCTACCACTCACAGCGCCGGGAGGTGATGTGACCAAAGTAACCCCTATGTGCCCCTAACCGCAGGGGTCATCAATGAGCAGCTTCCGGCATAGGTCATGTTTTCCCATCTACACATTTGTGAAAATGAGTGATTTACTTGCCAACGTTAAAGTGAGACTTCATTCAAAAAAAAAAAAGGTTCTGGCTACACTTGGAAGAACTCGGGCAACAAATCCTGGGACTGTGGGTCCTCAGGGCGACCCCTGCGGCGAGCCAGGCCAGGGGTGCCCAGGCAAAGTGGCCCCGTCGGCCCCTCGCAGGTCAGAGTTGAAGGTCAGCTCCTATCTGTTACCGGCAGGTGCCATCTTCTCTTAGGACAGCCAAGAGGAAAATTAAATAGTTCTTGAATCCGTACCAACAGCAAAACCATTTTTTTCCTACTTGGCCTGTTTCACTCTTTCATGTGTCCATCCTGGCCGCCAACTTGGCCCGTTTCACTCTTTCCTGTGTCCATCCTGGCCGCTGACTTGCATTTGCTTTTGCAACCCCTGGAGTCATGAGGCAGTTCCCGCTACTGTAAGCCGCGGACGGAACGAAGGGCGCCGTCCCTGGAGTCTCACGGCTTTCCTCTCCCTCTCTGGGAGACGGAGATGGAACAAATGTGTGCGGGCTGCCGCCACGTATGTGTGATCACCTCTCAAGGCCCGCGCGTCTCCCAGCCCTTGGGCAGGAGAACATACGGCTATCAGAAAAATACAGACGACTCACATATGGCTCATTCAAACACAGCGGCTTGTAAATGGGCTCTATCGTTAATCTAGCTGTGCCCCCAGCATCACGGAAAGACCCTACGGAAGTTCATCCATCAAATCCCAGCCCCTAACATATGGTCCTAAGTCCTGGACCATCCGAAGCAAGGGAGGATGATGCAGCCCCAGCTTCTGGGGGCTGCCATCAGGGACTCACACAATCTGCCCTGCATAAAGGGAAAGGAATAGCGTGAGCCTCCCCCACGCCCCGAAAAAGACAGCATCCATATTCATGGCATCAACCTCCTGTATTGGCTAATTATTCACTAAGTCCCGCTCAGCTCCCTCTAACCCTATTTCCAGCTGCCGACCAGACATCGCCAAGTGAAAAGTCTCAGAAGATCTTCAGACTCAATAAATCCTCAAGTCGGATTTGTCACGCGCCTCATGCTCCCGCAAATGTGTTCGTCTTTCTGTACACTCTACTTGATTCATGCATTCATTCCACAAATATTTACTGAGCACCGATCATGGGCTTGGCCCTGGCCGTCCGCCTGCTGGGGCTTGAGCAGCAAACAAGTGGGCCTGCTCCCTGCCGTCCTGAGCCTGTCCTCAGCTCTGTCCATTTCGGGGAGACGCAATCACTCCAGCCAGACAGCAAAGACTCTTTCTCCTTCATGCCCGCCCCCCCCATTCCCCCTCACATCCTGGGCCCAGTCATCGAAACATCTCCAAGGACTCCAGCAGTCTGCCACTTGGGAGCCCGGCTCTAGCCGCCAACATCCGCCTCCCGCCTGCACCTCCAAGCTCTCGCCCTCCTCCTGGCTTGTTTCCTCAAGATGCAACTTCTCAGGGCACCTGGGTGGCTCAATGGGTTAAAGCCTCTGCCTCTGGCTCAGGTCATGATCCCAGGGTCCTGGAATCGAGCCCCATGTGGGGCTCTTTGTTCAGCGGGGAGCCTGCTTCCCCTTCTCTCTCTCTGCCTGCCTCTCTGCCTACTTGCGATCTCTGTCTGTCTGTCAAATAAATAAATAAAATCTTTAAAAAAAAAAGATGCAACTTCTCCATCCACAAACTGCAGCCAGCAGTTTACAAGGCTGAAGGCTACAGCCCAGCCCCTCAGCCTGCCGCTCTGGACCTCTCTGAGCCAGCCCCATCTTCCCTCCCCAGCCCCAGGTCTGTGACCCCTGCCCGAGCACTGCGGCTGGATTCCCGCACCTCCGACACGTCAGCCCCGAACCGCTCTCCCGTGCCTGAAATGCCAGTTCTTGTCTACTTGGGGAACACGTCACCTTCAAAGCCCCGCTTGGCCAGACGTTGCTCCATAAAGTTTCTCCCAGCTCTGAAGAAAGTGTGTCCTTCACGGAGCTCGGACGTCATCCTTTTAGATGGGCTTCGAGCCTAAGTATGTGTTCACATGGCCGCCCTCCGGTGACACCGCTCCATGACAGTGTAAGACCTGTCACCCTAACTTCTGTCACCGCGGTGCGGCACCCAGCTCCGACTCTGCGCAGGCGCTTGCTGCAGTCTTTGCTGGGTAAGTAACGGAACTGAGCGGGGCCATGGTGACCTGTGCCACCAGACGGGCCTGCTCTCCCCATGCCTCAGTGACCCGGTCGGGCAGAGGGCTTCATTCTGCAGTGTGTGCTGGACAAGGAATGTGAAGCACAGTGTGCAGAATTTGTTGCTTAAGCAAGGAGGAATTTTCTTAATTTCTACGAGGGTTTCTAAAGAAGCTTTATCGGTCTGCCTTTCATTTTCCACTTCTGATGGAGACTCAAATACCGAAAAATACTTCTTATCACAAACAGCACCGCATGTGTACTGACCAATGACACGGGCCTGCTGTCTGAGAGGTGACAGGAAGGGTCCTGGGGTGAGGCCGGGTAGGTGAGTGCACAGCTGGCCTGAGCTGACGGCTGTTGGGAGAAACTGCAGGCCTGGCCCAGGCTTGCCGGAGCCTCTGATATTTCAAAGGAAGCTGGACACTTAGGTTTTTATGTGAACTCTCAATTAAAAAAAAAAAAAAAAAGCCAAGTCAAATGTACTTTTAACAACACACAGGCCAAATCTGACCTGTAAGCCTCAGAATCTGTGCTCTAAACAGACCCGGGATGGCGCGCCCCGGCGGCTCAGTCAGTTAAGCATCTAATTCTTGATTTCGGCTCAGGTCATGATCCCAGGGTCCTGGGATCGAGCCCCGGGTTGGGATTTTCTCCCTCTGCCCTTCCCCTCCTCACATGTACACGCTTTCTCTCTCTCAATAAATACAGGTTTTTAAAAAAGATTTTATTTATTCGTCAGAAAGAGAGAGCCAGCCCACAAGCAAGGGAAGCAGCAGGCAGAGGGAGAAGCAGGGTCCCCCTTAAGCAAGGAACCCTACGTGGGACTCAATCCCAGAACTCTGGGATCATGACTGAAGCCAAAGGTAGATGCCTAACCAACTGAGACACCCAGGGTTCCTAATAAATAAAATCTTTTACTTTTATTATTATTACTTTTTAAAGATTTTATTTGTGAGAGAGAGCATAAGCAGGGAAAAAGGGCAGAGAGGGAGAAGCAGGCTCAGCACTGAGCAGGGAGCCCCGTGTGGGGCTCAATCCCAGGACGCTGGGATCATGACCCGAGCCAGAGGCAGATGCCCAACAGACTGAGCCACCCAGGCGCCCCAAATAAAATATTTTAAAGAGACTCGGGCATGTAGTAGATCTAGCATTAGAGGAGAGGCCCCTTTCCCTCTCCGATGGAACCAGAGACTGGGGCTTCACGCCAGTGCAATAGCACGAGGCGAGGAGCAGAGATTATCCTGGGGCCGATAATCCAGACTCCACACCACGTCCCTTTGTGGACTAATCACTGTGACTCAAACCGCCTGACTTTAAACTTTAGGTTTTCAGTTCTGCCATCTTAAGCTCCAGGACAATGTTTCTGTCCCCTTTGCCATGCCGGCTCTTCCCTAGCTCCTGGCAAAGACTGTCCTCATCGGCCTGGAGGCAGCGAGGCCCCTCCGTGCTCTCCTCTCCCTGCTTCATTCCTGCCTCTCCTCTGGGGGCCCAGAGACCAAGCCAGTATGTGCTTTTCCCCCAGCACCAGCTCGCCTGCGTCTCTGCAAAGTCACAATGCCCTTTCCGTATCAAGCCAATGGGGACAGAACTAGAAGTGCGCTTACGGAAGCACCCCTAAATGTCCGGACTGGCCATTCCGTATGAACTCGTACAGCACGTCCTAGAGCAAACTGTGAGTGTGGGGGAGGAAATGGGGCCAGTTGAGAGCACGACGGCCTCCAACAAAGGACTGAGCACTTTCTTATCCTGTGAAACAAAGAAGATCGCACTTGTTTCAAGATGAGGGATGGTCGAGTCCATTAACGGATTCCAAATGCCAGTCATTTAATCCACACTCGACAAGCAGGTCCAGGCTGCGGCACGGACCATTCCAGCCTGGCCCCCAGGCGGCCCCGGGCACTCACCAGTTCCTCCCTCAGCCTGCCCAGGGTCTCCATCTGGTTAGTCCGTGTGCTCAGCACACCCGAGAGCTTCTCCATGAGGATGTCGTATTTGCTCCTTCTGTGAGAAACACAGAACAGTTCATCTTTTCAAAGTTATTACTAAAGAGCGCCTGTTTTTTAAAGATCACAAGACTTAAATTGACAACATATCAGACCAGACCACCTGCGTCCTAGGTCTCAGCCACTGTCCAGGCCACATTCCGCACCTGGCGGGGTAGAGACCATGGCTTGGAGCGGTTCGGTCACATGGCAAAATGCACTGAGTAGCGACGGCGTACAGACCAGACTCTCTGGCTGCAGCTGTCGTGATTCTTGAAAATGCCTTGTGTTTTTATAAAACCATAAAGTTTAGGAAGCACCTTCTATTTTCTGCACGATTCACTTGGCAAAGGGATTATTTAATAAAGAAGTGAACAGGGTTTTCTGAAAAGTCAGAGTCAAGAGGCGAACCTAAGAGAACCTAGGTCTCTGCCACACCCAGTGCTCACTTTGCTGTCCTGACGTCTCTGATCCTGAGTACAGCTTCTCCTCTGACTTCCCAGGAACAGATGGCCCCAGCTTCCACCTCATTTTTATTGTGTCATGATGGCTTCCAAGGAAGCTATGAAAGAGAGCGGAAGGCTCCCGGACTGTGGGTGCCTGGGGAAGGTGCCCTTGGCTCTAAATGCCCACAGGCCTGGGGCAGGGAGGTTGTATGTATGGGATTTAGAGTCAACGCCCACATCTCCACTTTGACTGCCTCTCAAGGCATGAAAAAAGGCAGGCACAGGTATTTCCTGTACGTAGACCAGTACCGGGCACTGGGTCGTGGTCATGCTCCAGAAGAGGAAACCACGCTTCAGAGAGCTCAAGTGACTTTGTCCAAGTCAAGTACAGATGACTTAGTCCACTGTTCTCCCTGCCAGCCACAGCTGCCACCTGTGTTCTCTGTAGACACAGGCCACACGCCAGTGAGGAGTCTGCTGATATGGGTATTTAACCAATGCATAGTAAGATAAATAAATAAAAATTCAAATTCTTGAAGCACGATTCTCTCTAAGGCAGGATTTCTAAAACATAGGTTTGAAGCTGAACTTGGAATTTTGACAGGAATACAATGATATCATTACTCCTGGAACTCCTCAGTCAAGAGTCTATCTAGACACGTTTTGGACACTTTCCCTGGGTCCAGGCCAGTGCTATGTAGCAGGTACTGGAAATCCTCAGTGTTCATCCACCTCTCTGCTGGAGTACGTGCCAGACCCCTGGGTGAAGGGCAAGCCCTGGGTCATCTGGCGAGGGGAGACTCCGAGTCATTCCCCGTGGTCCAGGGAAGGGGGAATGCCTACTGCCCCTCAAGTCTCCCATGCACCACGTGCCTCCACCACTGGACACTGTGGCCACGGACTCGGGGGCGTCCAGCCTCCTCGCCCAAGGACCGTGTTATTCTAGGTCCTTCACCAACTCTGCCTCCCCCACCCTGGTTGCTGCACCTCCCATAAAGGAGGGCACGAGGTGCTGGAGTAGAGGCCTTTCTAAATGGTGGTGGACCTTTTCTTTCCCCCATTCCTATGCCAGGCAGTTACCCCAACAGGGAGGAGCAAAGAGTCAGAGACTCACTCCCACTCTCTGATGCTCAGAAGGGAGTGTGCACCCCTCACCATCCTGCTATCCGCCCGGACGAGGACACAAAGCTGAACGGCAACATGTCCCACAGCACTCGCTCAGCGGAAACCTCCCCTCGCCCTCTAGAGCTGCTGTTGGAAAAACACGCCCATTTTAAACTGGAAAGAATTCACTCTCAATTCTGTCACTGTAACGAACCTAATTCGATTTATTTATTGTTACTTTTACACTCTTCCCAGAATTTCCCCAACATGTTAACAGTTCCTACTGCCGGCCTGTGGGTTTACAGGATTTTTTCCTCCTCCTTTTCTGTATAATCTCCAAATTTTCTAAATCAGCATGACTTATTTTCATCATCAGAAATAGACCATAAATATTTTTCCTAAAAAGCTGTAGTCATAGGGCACCTGGGTGGCTCAGTGGGTTAAACCTCTCCCTTTGGCTCAGGTCATGATCTCAGGGTCCTGGGATCAAGCTCCACATCAGGCTCTCTGCTTATCCCCTGCCGTCTCTCTGCCTGCCTCTCTGCCTACTTGTGATCTCTCTATCAAATAAATAAAATCTTAAAAAAAAAAAAAAGCTTTAGTCATGTGATTCTGTCTCTATGATGTGTAGAGGTCTAATCCACGGCTGAAATTTCACCAGAACAAAGTGTTTTCGGTCTGCACACTGTACCTGTCCACGTGAAACCGGTTCAGGAGGAGCAGAATGGAGTGCTGCTGGGCTCCAGTGGGTAATCGGATCACATGGGACTGCATTGTGATGAGCCCGTTTTTGTTCAGAATTTTCCGGTGATAGTGGAGCTTCCCAGCATCAACCCTGGAGGAGAGAAGAGCGTGGCTGTGCCATTTTGCTTTGCTGGCGGCTTTCACCCAACAGTAGAGGGCCTCTCCTGTGAACGTTAAGTGCTAGAGACACACCCTTCCTATCCAGCCACTCCAAGGGACAATGGCCTCGAAAGAAAAGGCATGCCTCAGCCTCAGCGCACCCCAGACCCCCAGCAGAGGTGGATAGAAGCCTGGGGAAAGGAAAAGGAACGCGACAGGTCTCCAGTCCTGCAGTAGCCCATGAGTAAGGTCACTCTACATTCTGGCTGGCCCGATTTATGCCCACTGCTCTGGCCCCCCCTTAGAGCTCCACCTTCCACTCTCAAGATGCCTGGTTTGGACACTATACAGTCGCCCCAGGGTCTCTTCAAACAACAAAGCGCTGCCGCCCAATCACCATGGGCTGCAGACTGCCCCAGCGGCAGGTTGGAGAGGAAGGAGGAAGGGAAGTCAACAGGCCTGCACTGGGAGCGGGGCACAACCATCGGAGAGTCCTAGCATCTCAAGAGAAGAGAATCATGCTCTCACTTGAAAGCAGTGGTATGGAGGTCTCGCTGGAGCTCCCCTTGCCACCGGGACCGGCCTAATCGCTCCAAAATGCAGTAAGAGAAGTCGGGGAGTTTCAGGTCCGGGTCACCCTCCGAGCCTATCAAGGCCCTGTAGCGCATGTCCTGGGAGGCAACGACAATCAGTCTCTTTCCCCACCTGCAAACAAGAACAACCGCACGGAAGAAGTGACTTGAAGTGACTTGAAGAGAATCAAAATGTGAAAAAACAGAACCTTAGAGAATCACCATTTTGTACTGCTTCTTAGAAATTCACAATGCCCCGTCTCCAAACTGCATGGTGTTTGGGCTGAACAGAATCAATCCTGTCATCTTGCGTGGAGCCTCCACAGTCTTGCTAAGATACTCAGTCCGAGCCCCCAGGGCCTGGAACGTCCTATGCACCTTCCACAGCTCTGCCTCTTACCTCCTTGGCCCTGCTGGTCCCAAACAAGCTGCTTCCTCTGCCTGGCTGCTCCTCTCCCTCGGTCACAGACTTAGAACCTACGCTCTCTCATCTCAAACAGGCTTACAAAGTGAAACTGGCAGAGGTCAGCAGGGAAAAGCAAGTTTGAGACCAGGGGACCCGGCCTGCTGCTCTTCAAATGCGCTCAGGTTTACGGCACTGGACATTAAAATCCCAACATTCCAGTTAGCTGACTCAGGGACTCCTGCACGGCCGGAAGTGCTGAGTGTGGCCCTCAGACAGGATGTCAAGTACTGATTAAGCACAATGCGAAGTACCAGAGATACCAAGATAAATAAAAGCGGTATCTCCCAGCAAGGAGCTCACAGTCGGCTGAAGGGGAAAGTCAGGAGAGGGAGCGATTACTGTAGGGCCCAAGAGCCGGCAGTGAGCAACTCTGGTGGCCGAGCCTATGAAATGCCATTACGCGAGGAGCCCCCAATCCAGCCTGCCTGTGTGAACAGAACGTGTGCACGGTAACCAGGGGACGCTCTCATAGGAGGGGACCCTAGAATTCGCAGTCAGCAGGGTGGGTGAGGGACAAGAAAGCAGAACCTCCAAGCTTCCGGAGGCATGAAGGAGCAGGCCTTCCTGGGAGGCAAGTGGTGTGGCCTGGCGGGAAAGTGGGGGTTGGGCTCCGAAGCGAGAAAGCAGAAGGTGAGCTCAAGGGGTCAGTGGGAGTCCACATCCTGAAGGGTCCTGCAGGGCCATCGCGGGGAGGTCAGATGTCATGACACAGGTCAGGGGCTGTAACCCCACACCCATCAGGATCACCATGAATCAATGACATTTTTAGGAGCTGAGGTAGTGCCAGGCATATTCTAGGTCCTAGAGATATGGCCATAAACAAGACAGGGTTTCCGCCCTCAAGAGTTTACACTCTGGTGAGGAAGGGGTGGCGTGAATCAACACTCCAGACCACGTTTGGTACTGGGGGCGCCTGGGTGGCTCTAGTCAGTAAGCGCCTGACTCTTGATTTTGGGTCAGGTTGTGATCTCAGGGTTGTGAGACCGAGCTCTGCACAGGGCACCACACTGGCCATAGAGCCTGCTCAAGATTCCTTCCATATATATATATATATATATATGGATATATCCATATATATTCCATAAGTAAGTAAGTAAATAAGTAAAAGATCATTTTTGGTACAACAAAGAGTAACATAACGGTGCCTGGGCAACAGGGATGCTTTCTGAGGAGCCGAGATGAAAACTGACTAAAGAGGAGGGGATAGAGACAGGAAGATGTGAGGCAGAACCTTCTAAGCAGAAGAGCGCACGCAATAGCCCTGAGACAGAAATGAACTGTGCAAATCTGGGCCACGGCACAGGGAAAGCTCAGGCTGGCTGAAGGGCTACAGTGGGAGAGCTGGGGGGGCAGAGGGTAGGTCCCACCCAGGCCAAGGGGCTAACGTCAGCAGGCAGGGAGCTGCAGAGTGTGGAGCACTAGGTGGGATACGACTCACGGATCTGGCCTGTATCACCAAGTGAAAATCAGTGCCAGGGCAGCTAGATCCTATTTCTTTGTTTGTTTTGTTTTGTTTTTTAAGAGGAGCTAGAAATCCAGATTTTAAATATCAGCAATGAAATAAAATTAAAACCAAAAAGAACACCATGCTGGCTAAACAAAGCATGTATACAGGGCATATGTGCCCAGTTGGAAACACCTCCCAAGTGACCAAGGCACTGTTCATCACAATTCTGTCTTAGAGAAAAAAATGCGCCATGTGGTATGGAAAGTTCCAGAAAGGAGAGACAGGGGCGTCTAGCTGAGCGTCTGACTCTTGATGCTGGCTCAGGTCATGATCTCAGGCTCATGGGATCCAGCCCTGCATCCGGCCCTGGGCTTAGCAGGGAGGCTCCTTTATTTATTCTAAAATAAATAAACAAATCATAAAAAAAGAGAGAGAGAGAGAAAGAGGGAGAGAGAGGGAGAGAGAGGGAGACAGCAAGAAGGCAGGAGACTCTTGCATTATCCTGAGGCCAAAGACGGTCTGAGAAGGTCAAGTCCCCAGGACTTGGTGGCCAGCTGAATGCAGAGTAAGTCTGGAGAGAAGGGGCCCCGGAGTCCCAGGTCTGCGGCTCGTACAGCAGGCACAAGGGGACACCCTGGAGCAGAGGACATCACAGAAGAGGCAAAGAAGGGAAGAGGAGGCAGGTTTGGGGTGAAGGAGCTGTGATGCTCGAACTTCTGGGCACACTGAGGAAGGCGTTACTGAACTCTACATGTGGCACTTGGGAGACGTCTGGGGAAGAGAAAGTGCCCTTGGGAGCAGCCCAACATTTAAGGGGTAGACGGAAGTCGGGGAGTCCAGGAGAGAGCTGGTGAGGATGGACCAGAACAGAAAAACAAAGCAGGAAGCCACGGGGCAAAAGCTTTAAAACTCCCTGACCTGGGGTGGAAGGGTCAGGAACTTAGGGCCAAACAGCGTCCCCAGGCTGGTTAGTAGGAATCTTAGAGGGTAAGATTTCGGGGAAGAAATAAAGGCAGACATCAGCGGGCAGAGGCGTGAAGGAGAAAGAGCTATTTCTTCCAGGAAGGCACAACTGCGAGCAGCAGGAGAGCTCTACAGCCCCGGAGATCCGAGGTCCAGGGAAGGTCCTATTGTAAGATGGGCAAGTCATTACAGCGGAGTTGAGAGCCCCAGCGGGGAAAGCAAGGGAATGCGGAGAGAAGCCATGTGGACACGTTGCAGAAGCAGCTAGAAGTCGGCCGAGTTCCCACCGGCAGCTTCTCCCTGCTCTGTGAAGTGGGAAGCGAGGTGGGAGTGGGGACTGGCTCCCTGCATTCGCCACGGGGGGGAAACGGGAGCCCTAGCCTGGACAGGAGAAGGCACTGATGCGAATGAAAGCCGGCTGCTCTGCCCCAGTGCGCCAGGCCTGGGGACACAAGGGAAAGAGAAAACAGGCCCCCGAGCCAAATTAGCACCCCCAAGAGTGGGGTGCAGGGCGGGGAGCTTGCTTGGTGCAGGGCTGACACACAGACCGGTCTCCGCGCGCTGACTGTCCCCGCTTGGCTTCAAGGCAGGAGGGGGCCCGTGAGGCTCCGTAGCTGCGGAGCTTCCGCAGCTTACCGGCCAAAAGCTTCCGCCATCATACAACGGGGCTGTAAAGTCTTGGTCCTGATGTCACTGGTTATGTTCTTCCTCTCCTTGAAGTACCGGCAGGAGCCCTGGATGCCGTCCTTATTCTCCAGGATCATATGGATGGGGTAGACATCCTCCAGAGCGACTGGATCCCTCCGGGACTCCAAAATGCCGGTTTCCAAGTCAATCTCTTCATACCTAAACGGGGGAAAGCAGAAATACCAAAGGACGACTCAGCTTCGGAAAAATACACACGTGGTTCCTCGCTCTTCTCTTCTTTTCTTCCTTTCTTTTTTTCTTTCTCTTTCTTTTTAATTAAAGATTGTATTTATTTTTGGAAAGGGAGCACTCCAGGAGGGAGAGAAAGAAGTAAAGAATCCCAGGCAGACTTCACGCTGGGAGCCCAAAGCAGGGCTGGATCTCACGACCCTGAGATCGTGACCTGAGCCGAAACCAGAAACCAAGAGCCGGATGCTTAACTGACTGGAGCCACCCAGGCGCCCCTGGTGCGTTCTTCTGACGACCTCCTGCAGAGATCAGAGAGCCAGAGCTCACTCCGTCCTCTGTCTTGCAAATGCAGATTAGAGCAGCATTCCTGCCTTTCTATCCCAAAGAACACAGACCTCGGAAAGGTCTCCCAAATCCACCTCAGAAGCTGAACGATAGAACCAGAACCATCTTCCTGGCCCAACTCATGGCCGTTCCGTTTCCCTCCAAATCCAATGCCTGCATGTTAACAATTTTCACCTCTGAATCCTCAGTCCTGTCTTCTCCTGCAAACACTGATCCTGCGTCTCCCGTTGTCCACCAAACACCCCGAATTCAAGGAGATCCAAATCGAAGTTATGATTGCCTCTCTCCGCCTCCAACAGAGTCCCTCCTCTCCACTTTGTCCCAAATACGTCGTATCAATGTCACGGGGACAACTCTGACTTGCGTTTCTTCCTTTATGCAGTCAGCCAAGTCTGTGAGGCTTTCCTAACAAACCCTGTTCACAGCCTGAACTAGTCTAGTTGAGGCTAAATCCCACTTACACTTACCGGCCCTTTCCTTCCGCACCTTCTTGTGATCTCTAGCCGGCTTTATCCCCCATTCCCAAATCACATCTGGCACCATCTGCCAAGAGGCAGCTGTGGACTGCTGTCCTCCACCTCTCCAGCCGCACCTTCCTAGGCTTCTTAGACGGTTCCTAGTTCTCCATGCAGTCTTTCAACACAGGTGCACCTGTGGGCCATGTCTTAGGTCTCCCATCACACCATATTCTCTTCCAGGGATGATCCTGGCTCATGGCTTTAACAGCCAACCATACGGGATGACTGCCCATGTCCAGCTCTATCCCTCCCTCTGGCCTGCTTTCGCCCAAGGAAGCAACATGTTTACTGCGCAGAATCGCCACGGATCACCCAAAGGAGCCTTGAATTCCATGGGACTCAAAGCCCATTCAGCACCTCGCCCACCTTCCCCAAGACTCAACAACCCTGCTGCCCTGCTGCTCTTCTCCCGACTAACAGGGACGGGGATCAATATTCACTCAGGAGGCTGAACGTCAGGAATCAGAAGCCGTCATCCCTGATCCCTCTCTCCAATACCCCATACCCAGGCACCAAATCCTCTGGATTCTTCTGCTTCCTACGTCTTGATGCCATCTGCTTCTCTTATGGATTCTCACCTGCCCCACAGGAAGCAAAACTGATGCGGAGACCAAAGGCAAGAAGGAAATGTAGATGAAATTAAATTTCCTCATAACCTGCAGCCCATTGTTACCTAAGGCAGAAGAGTCAAGTTCCTCCAGAAAGCTCCCAACTGAGGCTTTGGTAGAGGGAAAAACCAACCTTCGCTTGAAAACAGCCAGGCCTCCAGGGTCCTGTGAGTTCTCTTTAACATAGGAGAGTGTGTCTGGAAACCTCCCTACGTCTTCACTCCCCCAACTTGAAAGTTTATAAACTGACCCCCCCCCCATACAACACCGTGCTGCTCTTTCTGCCCCACTGGTCCTGTTCCCATGCTTTAAGGAAAGTCTTGTAGCACTGAAGACTCCTGCAGAATTCTTTCTCGGCCTGTTGGTTCTGAAGCCCAACCGACAAACCACATCAAACCATGATCTGTCGTGTCGGGATTACTAAAATCTCTCAACTTCACACTCTGCCCTCAGTCTGACCCTTCTTTGGGGGAGGGGAGGCAGGGCTTCCAATGGTTCTTTTGATAAAGGATAAACTCTTTAAGTGGATTAAAGACCACTGATTACCTCTCCAGTCCAATGGCTAAGGGCAGAGAACATTCTGTAGGCCAAACTTCACGGATTCAAATTCTGGTTTCCGCTCTTGCTAGCAGATACCTTGAACAAGATCTCTTATCATCTCTGGGGCTGACTTTCTCTCCGGGAAAACGGGAATGATTATGCCCACCTCCTAAAATTATTGTAAAAATTAACTTGCGAGGGACGCCTGGGTGGCTCAGTGGCTTAAAACCTCTGCCTTCGGCTTGGGTCGTGGTCTTGGGGTCTTGGGATCGAGCCCCGTGTCAGACTGTCTGCTCCGTGGGGAGCCTGCTTCCTCCTCTCTCTCTCTCTCTCTGCCTGCCTCTCTGCCTACTTGCGATCTCTGTCAAATAAATAAAATCTTTAAACAAAATTAACTTGCTCTATGTCAGGATATTAGCAGCAAGTCCTAGCTCACCGTACACGTGCATGTTAAGTGCCAACCACTCTTATTCCCCATTCCCCGCCTGCAGTCCTGCACCTCAACCACACTTATTTCTCCTCCCTGAGGTTCTCTCTCCAGAAGACCCTGCCAACTGGCCACCTAAATCCAGTCTTGAAGTCTTGTTTCCAGTATGACTTCTGGGAACCTCTCTCCTCACAATGTGGCTCAACGGCACAGACTCTTGTTGTCGAGACAGACTGTGTGGGTGTAAATCAACACTCTGGTCACTTATCATCTCGGGAACCTTGGACGGGTTCCTCAATCTAGGACTCCGGTTCCTCTTCTGCAAAATGGGGACAGTGACAGCGCCTACCGCCGAGGACCAAGGGAGACCCACCTCCTGAACCTCCCCAAACGGGATCTTACGGTGCAGTAACAGGCCAACCATAAGCACTCAATCAACGCCAGCCGCTGCTGCTGCTGTTCTAGTATTATTATTATTATTATTATTATTATTATTATTGTTATTGCCAACCTTGCCGTTACGCCTATGTCTAGCTGCCTTGGGTTCTCCAGTCCAGCACTGAGGATGCCCCACAAAGGGTGGCTAAACTCAGCGTCTCCAGCCTCGGTCTGAACGGACTTCCTTTCCACCACGAAAAAGGAGCACCCCCCCCCCCGCCCCAGTCCCGCTCACCACCACCCAAACACCTACACGGACCGAACGGGACGTCACCAAACGACCCCGAACGCCACCCGAGGCCCGGGCTCCGCCAGGCCCGAGGGACCCCCAGCCAGCCTTACCGCCGCGCCCCCATCGGACCCGCGGTCCTGCCCCGCCCCCACCCTGCCCCTCGGCGCCCCCATCGGACCCGCGGTCCTGCCCCGCGGTCCTGCCCCGCCCCCCGGCGCCCCCGTCGGACCCGCGGTCCTGCCCCACCCCCCCCTCCCCCCGTCGCCCCTCGGCCCCGCCCCCACCCTGCCCCTCGGCGCCCCCATCGGACCCGCGGTCCTGCCCCATCCCGCCCCTCGGCGCCCCCGTCGGACCCGCGGTCCTGCCCCGCCCCCACCCCGCCCCTCGGCGCCCCCGTCGGACCCGCGGTCCTGCCCCGCCCCCACCCCGCCCCTCGGCGCCCCCGTCGGACCCGCGGTCCTGCCCCGCCCCCCCCCCGCCCCTCGGCGCCCCCGTCGGACCCGCGGTCCTGCCCCGCCCCCACCCCGCCCCTCCTCTCTCCCGCCCCCTCCCGTCAGACCCGGGGCCCCTCCCAGCGCCCTCCGAGGCCGGGCTCCGCGCCGCCCGCCCGCCCCGGGGCCAGGCCGCTGACCGGTCCTGGAGCTGGAGGTCGGGTCGCTCCCGGGGCTCTTCATAGAAGCTGATGCCCGGGTGGGTGGCAAGGGCCCGCCAAAGGAACTCCTGCGTGTAGGGCTCCAAAGGCAGCGGGAAGGGAGGCACCCGCGTCTCCAGACGGCTCCACAGCGCGGGCAGACACAGGCCGTCGAGCCCCTCCAGAGCCACCTCGTCCAGCAACGACTCCAGCGCGTCCATTGCTACTTCAGTGTGCGGCTCCCCGGGCGCCTGCGCACCAGGACTCGAAAGGCCCTCCAGCGCGCCTGCGCAGAACCCTCGCCGGCCGCGGGAGGCGGGTCGGACCTACGGATCGGAGGAGGAGTCCCAAGAGCGCCGACGTGACGTTGCGCCCTCTGGGGGCGGGCTCAGGCGGCGACGCTCCGCCGCCATTGGTCGGGAACCCCGCAGTAACCAGGGGAACTGCAAACAGTGCAGGGGCCGCTTCCGGTGCGAGACCCGGAACCGCCGCCCCGAGGGATGGACGGTGAGTGTCCGCGGGCCCCTCGGGGGGGTCGGGGTCGGGCAGTTGTTCGGCCGTCCGTGCCTCAGCGCCCTCGGGCAGAGTCCGAGGCCAGAGAGCCCCGGGCCCCCGCGGCCTGACCTCGGGGGCTCTCCGGTCAGAGGGGCAAGGGAGCCCCAGGGGTCAGGGGTGGGGAGAAGAGGCCGCTGGTGGGGGCGCGGGGAGAGGCCAGTGGCCGCACCGCCGTGCCGAGTGGCGCTGCTGCAGGTCGCGGGCTCGGGGGAGCTTCGGCGCGGACAGCAGAGGCAGACGTCTGAGGCGGGGTCTCGGGTGTGTGCCTCGGGGGTGGACCGCCGAGGCCTGGGAGGGGGCGTGCGGTAAGCGTGGTCTTGGGCAGCGCGGCCGTCGGGTCCTGGGAGAACCGAGGGGGTGAGGCGGGTCGGCGAAGCGGAGGGCGGGCTGTTTCTCTGCGCTTGCATGTTCCGTGGGCCAGGAACTCCGCCGGGGCCGGGCCGGGCCGGGCCGTCGGGCAACACCTCGTTAAGCTTCATTCCTGCCCTTTGAGGTCAGTGGGGGTCCCCCTGTTGGGCAGGTGAAGGAGCTGAGGCTCAAAGGAATGAAGTCCACGTGCCCCACATCGCAGAGCCCGCAAGTGGCGGAGTGAGTACGAAGCCCCGACGGACACCGTGTCTCTGCACTTAAGGGACCAGAGCTTTGAGATGTGGGGACGGGTTTTGGAGGCCCTTCATTCCCGACATCGCAAAGGGAGATAGAGCTGCAGGGGCAAGTCGGGGGGGGGGGAGGCTGGCTTGGGCCGCGATTGGAAATCGATTCCCCTTTCCAAAGGAAAGCTGCTCACTGGGTTCCGACCAATGATTTTCCTGGGGCACTTCTCTAACTACCCTGACAGCCTCTCGGCCTGAAGGCCAGACGGCCAGGTGCCGCCTCCCGGCCACTGTTTAGAGTTCCTGATTAGAATCATGGAATGGACCGCTGGAAACAATCTGAAAACAGGCTGTTCTGACCTCCTTTTGAAGATAGGAAGACTGATGTCTACACAGACTGTTAGGATCTGTGCTAGAATCCAGATCGTTGTTCTCGGGTCACCACTGTCCCTTACTTTCAGGAATTTGTTCCTTGTATCCACTTAATGCAGTGGGAGGGGGGGTTTATTTTGATTGAACAGTCTGATCTATACTTAAAAGACGTCTTTGCCCTTTGTACTTTGGAGGTACGATAAAACGAGATTTCCAGTTTGCCTGGTAGAAAGATCAATGTAACATTGCTACAGAAGAGCAGTTCTCAAATATTTTTAACTGCAGGACACCTTCATGCGCTTAACCTCGAAAGAGCTTTAGGTGTATTCTATCTAGGATATTTACCGTATCAGGAAGTAAAGCTGAGAACATCTTAGAACATTCATGTATCAACTACTTAAAAATAACAGTAAACGTGGGGTGCCTGGGGGGCTTAGTTGGTTAAGCATCCGGATCTTGGTTTTGGCTCAGGTCATGATCTCATGGGTTGGGAAATGGAGCCCCGAGATGGACTCCACACTCAGCAGGGAATCAGCTTAAGATTCCTTCTGTCTGCCGCTCCCCACACTCAGTATGCTTTCTCTCTCTCAGTAAAATAAATCTTAAAAAATAACAGTAAGCCCATTACTTCTGAGTATAAGTAATAATTTTAATGAAAGATCGCCATGCCCCCCCCCCATTAGTAGGAAGAGTAGCATTATTTTACATCGTCTCAAATCTCTTCAATGTCTGGCTTGACAGAAAATAACTAGACTCTCATTTCTGTTTCAGCAACCAAACTGTTGTGTCTTGGCCTCACACAGATTTTAATTGCCTGTTCAAATAACTGTAGACATTCTTTTTTGATGCTACATCAAAACTTAGCACATGGTAGTTTCTTGAAGGGTACGTACAATGTGCTGAGACCATATTGGTGAACTTTTTGTTCTCTGTTATATTTAAAATCCACTGGTTTATCTTTCCCTTTGTTCAGATATTTTACCCATGTATGGTTTTATTACATTAGGCATTGGTCATTTGGAAAATGTTGGTTTACTGAGTTCTGCAAATCTTCCAAACGTTGACATTTCAAATTCCATTATGTAATATCAAGTGGAATGTCATTATACAATATCAGGAAAATCCTATTTGTTAATATCACCACCTGGCTCATTTTTTAGCAAAAAAGTTTAAGCTGCTAAACTCCAGGTAGTAGAAACAAGTTTCATTTGGGCAATAAACCCGTCAGTTGCTTCCTTGAAGGGACTGCTCACTTTCTTTTCTTTTCTTTCTTTCTTTCTTTTTTTGTTTTTTTCTCTATTTGAGAAAGTGTCTGTGAGACACCCAGGTCTGAATAATTAGAGTTTGTTAGTTGTATTCAAGTAAAAATAGCATTCTATACATATGTGGCTAGTTTAGCTGGTAACTCAAACAAGCACACATAAGTGTTTTCTGGGATCAACCATTATATTTTGGCTTGTAGCGGAAGTGCTTGGTGTGTATTTGCCATTGTGTCACACAGAATATTGAAAAGCTGTGGACTCATGAGAAGAAATTAAGTAAAACTAACTTTTACTATTTCATAGGGATATTCTTAGGTGACAGTGATTTTTTTGGTTGTTGTTGATTTATCATGAATACATGGCAGTAAAGAATACAACGACTACTAGGACAGTTTGGTGCCACTGCCCTGTAACAGTTTTACCTACTGCCACTGTCCCATCATCAGTGCAGATAGCGACGTGGTGAAGATGTCTTAGAATTGTGATGAAAATGGTTTTGTCCTTGTGAACCCCTCTTCCTCCCAGGGTCTGTGGAAAACAGTTTGAGAAACATTGCTATAGATCATTTTCAAGAAGTCCCGCTCAGTTGCTCTCTCAGCATCTCGCTCACTCCTAAAGCGTTAGCATGGCCCGACTGAGGAACCTGTTAATTTACAGATTGGTTACAAAAAGGAAAAACTTGTTCTCTTTAAGAAAGCATTTGCCCTAAGACCAGATTTAGCATTCAAAGGATCCCTTTTACATTACAATTTTTAAGACTTAGATTTACACAACTATTTAAAAAAAGATTTTATTTATTTATTTGATAGAGACAAAGCGAGAGAGGGAGCACAAGCAGGGGGAGTGGGAGAGGGAGAAGCAGGCTTCCTGCTGAGCGGGGAGCCCGATGCGGGTCTGGTTCCCTGGACCCTGAGATCATGACCTGAGCTGAAGGCAGACGCTTAACAACTGAGCCGCCCAGACGCCCCTTACACAACATTTTATAGGCACCTACCTGATGGGTAAAGTGAAACATGCCATGATGAACTGAGAGTCTAGCCAACTAGATACGCCAAGCCTGGCCTTATTGAAAAGATGTTTACCTCCCAAACTTACAAAAGCTTAAGTATCTAGAAAGTGTCCCCAAACTGGATTATAATTTGGCTGATTCTGCAGGTCCAAATCACCATTGTTTTTCACATTTTTCCTGGCCCATTTGCTTTGGCTTTGGGCAAGTTTTAACTGGCTCTGCAATGCAGTGTGACGTGATGTTGATATATTTGGGGGGCTGTGTACTGGTGGATTCACATCTCCGCTGTGTACTCTGACCTCTCTGAGCCTCAGTTTTCCTGTCAATAAAATGGAGCTGATGATAAGACTTACTTTGTTTGATCTGGTAATCCACTGTTGAATTATACGAGATTAAATGTGAACACACATAACGCCAAGTCTTCCTTGTAAAAAGCACTTGGACGTGGTAGCGAATTCTTTTTTTTTTTTTTTTAATATTTTATTTATTTATTTGACAGAGAGAGAGCGAGATCACAAGTAGGCAGAGGCAGGCAGAGAGAGAGGTGGAAGCAGGCTCCCCGCCGAGCAGAGAGTCCGATGCGGGGCTCGATCCCAGGACTCTGGGATCATGACCTGAGCCGAAGGCAGAGGCTTTAACCCACTGAGCCACCCAGGCGCCCCCGTGGTAGCGAATTCTATCATTATCTGCAAATGGGCAGACTTCAGCTGGCAGAAGAGGGAGGGGGGATTCTGATGAAGCTCTCTAGCAAATAATAATCTTTGTAATTAGCCCTCTGTTTGTTTAAAGGAAAAGCCAACGCCTGGCATTTTTTATTTACCTGAATGTAAACGAGCAACGTGTGAGTCTTTTGCTATGAAGTGTTCACCTTTATGTTAAAGTCATTTCTTCCAGTGCTTGAAATGGTTCAAGGAAAAAAAAATATTTCTGCTCAGTTTTCAAGGAACATAATAATTAGACAAAAGTTCAGCACATCAACATAATTAGAAAGGATTTTAAAGCTGTTCATTTGCTTTTGCTCTCCCCAGAGCAGATATTCAACATTTCCCCCGCTTATCCTGTTCATTTGCTTAGTACACTTTCTCAAAGAATTAATAATGCCAAGATGAAATTTAGCCTAGCTTGTCTAAATAATCCCAAACTGCAAAACAGGTGACGGTTGAATTAGTAAGATTTTGTTGAAAGTATGCTGTCAGCATGTCTGGTCTCTTCTGGTCTGGTACAATATTCACCTGGGCTCCTGGTGATTTGTTCTTTTCTCTTAGTATTTAAAATAAACCAAGCCAAAAATGATGTGAACTAGAACAAAGCAGGCATTCAGCAGGCAAAATAAATGTGTTGTCCGTGGAGTCTCTATGTTTGTTCTGTCTTCCTTCCTTCTTTGCACCCATCCTTGAGTTGGATCCAGTTCAGTGATTTTTAGCTTAGAGGAAGTTGACGCTCTATGTTTTGCTTATTCTTCCTTAGGACATTCATTTAGTACGTCCACATTTCGGTGCCTTCTGTGTGCTGGAATCCAGAGATATCAAGACGAGTTAAGACTGGATCTAAGTGAAGAGTAGATGGGAGTTTATTGTAGTATTCTTTTTTTTCTTTTTAAATTAGGCTCCACGCCCAGCACAGAGCCCAACGTGGGGCCTGAGATCAAGACCTGAGCTGTGATCAAGAGTCACATGCTTAACTGACTAAGCCACCCAGGCACCCCTCCTTGTAGTACCTTAAAACTTTCTTTAAGTTGGGGCACCTGGGTGCCTCAGTGGGTTAAAGCCTCAGCCTTGGGCTCAATTCATGATCCCAGGATCTGGGGATCGAGCCCCACATTGGACTTTCTGCTCGGCGGGGAGCCTGCTTCCCCCCTCCCTCTCTGCTCTCTGCCTACTTGTGATCTCTGTCTGTCAAAATAAATAACTAAAATATTAAAAAAATTTTTAAAAAGCTTTCTTTAAATTGATGTTTTTGAACATAGAAGTTAAACATTTTTTTCACCTTAAAAAAAAAAAAGGAGCAATGTCGCAGATTTGAAAATGAACTTTAAACCAGAGGTTACGAATTGGGGGCCTCTAAATGAATCAGCCCACAGTCACATTTCCTTGGTCCATAATGTTTTATTTTTTTCAAATTTTGAACAAGTCATCAGAACATTGAAAAATGGAGGGATTTCTCATAAATACCTTATTGTGGTATTTTCTTAACAAAGATCAATAAAATCTATTAACACCAAATCACAGTTGTGCATGGCAACAGCTTTTTCATAGCTGGAGCCAAATGGAGACCCTCCTCCAACAGGGAGGCACACTTTCCACGTTGCCACAGCACCTCCCTGAATGCCCCTGCCGCGCATTGTATGTGTTCCCTGCCTGGGCCCCAGAGGCATCTGCAGTTACAATCCTGTTCCTGTATTCACTTGGGCGATTTTGGAAATCCCTATGGATTACTATTGTGCGGCACAGTGTGCCGTATATACCTGTTCTCTTCATTTTAATCTGAAAGAAAAAATGGGGGATATATTCTCTGCCCTGAAGAACTTCATAATCTGATGAGAAAGCCAGTCATCAACAGCTAACTCTAATCCCACATTGGATTCCCTAGAAAGTAACATCTGCAAAGGTCTTCCCTTTCTCAAAGCAGCCTCGCTCCCTGCCTGCTTTTGTAAATAAAGATTTATTGGAACACAGCTATGCCCACTTGCATATAAATGCGTACAGTCTATGGATCTCTTCAAGCCTCAGTGGCAAAGGTGATTAGTTGTGGCGGAGACCATATAGTCCATACAGCCAAAACTCTTGACCATCTGGCCCTTTCCTGGAAAAGCTGGCCAGCCCCTGCCATGCAGGATCTGATTTGATTCTTGAGACAACTCCGTACGACACTCAGTGTCATTGGCCCACTTATAGCCCGCAGCCAGCAGAGAGCAGAACTGGGACTCAGCCAATTAACGTGTACGCTCCACAAAGCAGGCATTCAGCAGGCAAACTAAATATGTGGCCCACAGAGTCTCTGTGTCTAGAGTATGTCCTCAAAGACCTGTCTCAAACTTGTCCCCATCCATGTGTGGCCAGGTTGTTAGACTTGGGATGTGAGTCTGTGGGCAAGTCCAGGCCACGAGTCTGGTCGAAGAGCACAGTTCAGAAGGCACTGCTCTTGCCTACCTCCTTGGCTCCCTCAGGATCTGACCCTGTGGCTGCGCCTCTTTCCAAGTAGGAGAGGGCTGCCAGGAGCAACGTGGTTAGTTGGAAGGAGGAGCTGTCCACAGCTCACTTCATGTAAGAGGAGGAGGTGTCCATTATCCTCAATGCACCAGACTGACTGCTGATGAACAGCTTGACCCTTGTAACTTTAATAATTGGTCGCAATTGCCGTGGTCACAGCACCTTAAATCTGAGAATTTCCCTGGGAAAGCCATGTGCCTCCCTTCCCCTATCCCTTGGTTGGTCTGCCAGTCTTAAGTCTCACCTACCCGCCTACCTTCATGTTCAGAGAGGTGTTATGGTGGCCTGAACTGGGTCCACTGATGAGCTTTTCCATATTTAAAAGTTGTGGTTTCTCATAAAAACCTGGATTTGTCAGTCTCTTGATGGAAGGATGCTTTGGCCTATGGGCCTGCATTCCCACAAAGCCCTGGTCCTCCAGCCCTGAATGTTGGTCCCTCTTGACCTTGGACATGTGATGACAGTTTGACCTCTTCTGGCTGATGACATCGGTCAGCAAGTGCCTTTTTCTTGCGTTGAGAATGTTAGCCTAAGCCTATAGACATCTGACATTTCAACCACTGCCCAAGCCAGCTCAGGAAGCTGGCCATTTCTTGTGCATATTCTTTCCCGCCTCCCTCCCTTTCCCTTGCTGTGTTCCCTGGAAGCTGTCTCTTTTCGGGTCACCTCCACACTGTGGATTGTGGTGACTGATACCACCTGCAAAATTAACTCCTCCCACATGGTGGGGTCCCTTGGCCTCCTCATGTATCCTGCTGTGTCCCAGGTACTGGGCTTCACGCCTTTCCTCTTCCTTGGGGACAGAAACCCACTCTCGTTCCTTTGTCTAGCCAGCTTTGGCCCCAGGACTGGCACAGGGAGATGTTCATGAGTGTTTGCTGGGCTAACATTGTAACTAGGAAAGAGATCAACTGGTTTGTCCCTTTGTGAATTGCTGGCTGGTCTCCATAAAACAGGCAGAGGAAAAGCCCTTGCAGCCAAGCCTACAGGTCAAGCTTCCAGAGATCTCACCTGGCTCCTCTTTCGCTAAGGAGAAAAGCATGGTCCCCCCAGACATTGTCCTCTGGAGTCATTCAGACCAGTCCTAATAATATGCCTTCACCTAGCTACCTTCACTACACCCCCAGCCCCTGTTGCAATCCCTCTACTTTGCAGTTAGCGTTCCTGTCCTCCCAGTGGGTTCACCATCGCCCCCACCTCCTGCCTCATTTTTGATTCTGATGCTACCTTGACCACCCTTAGCTGATGGATACTCTGGAGACAGCCCCTGACTTAACATGTCCTTGGGGGATAGGAGGGTTTTTGGTCAATGTAGCACCAGGCCAGGAAGTTGGATCACCAACCCATTCAGGGACCACTGCACTCTGTTACAGACTCTGAGTGACTTTGCAATGCAATGTGTGTACATGCCTGTGTGTGTGTTTGTGTGTGTGTGTGTACGTACATGCATGTGCACGCATGATCTCTCTCAAGACTCCCAGACTGTTGAGGGGTGCTTAGGTGGCTCAGTTGGTTAGGTGTCCAACTTTTGGCTTGCGCTCACATCATGATCTTGGGGTCCTGAGATCAAGTCCCGCATTGGCTCGGCGCTCAGCACAGAGTCTGCTTGTCCCTTCTCCCTCTGGACTCTGCTCCTCCCCCAACTCACTCAAGCACTCTCTCTCTCTCAAACAAATAAATAGATAAGATCTTAAAAAGAATCTGAAACTATTTAGATAACTTTTTATGAACCTGCCTGAAATCAAAGGTTGATAGTGGCAAAAGAGACTTATCAGATGTAGTCCAGGGAACTTGATAGATTTCGGAACTCTTTAAGGATCCTATGGAAGAAAACAAGTTTAGAAGCCTGCAGGGGGCACCTGGGTGGCTCAGTCTGTTGGGTGTCTGCCTTTGGCTTGGGTCCGGATTGCTCCCAGCATTGGGCTTCACTGTCGGGCTCCTTGCTCAGCAGGGAGTCTGCTTCTCACTCTCCCTCTGCCTGTTGCTCCCCCTACTTGTGCACTCACTCTCTGTCAAATAAGTGAAATCTTTAAAGAAAAGAAGAAGAAGCAGCAGCCTGCAGGGACCAGGCAGGTGATGTAAGTGACTGCAGTGTCCAGGGTGTATTTCATTAGGCTGCTTTATGTCCGATTCTTTCAACACCTGTGTACACTTTGCATACCTGGCAATATTCATCAGTTTCATTAGGAACTCGGTTGCCTACTAATTCCTTGCAGTATGTGGCTTCCTCCATCTCTCTCTCATCCGTAGAATAGAGGTAAGAGTTGTCCCACCCCCTGGGGTTATTGTGAAAATTAAAAGCATTCATTAAAAGCCCTTAGATCAGGACCTGACACACGACAAGTCCGTATGTGTTCACTGCCATTAGGATGATGACGATTCTCTCTTTTGCCGGAGATGTGGCCACTTTCATCTTCACTGTAGGGAAAAACCTCTCAGACCTGCTGATAAACGGCACCTTGGACTTGACCTCAGTGGCAGGGAAGACAACCAGCCAGCAGGGGCTGGGAACCAGAGGATACCATGCCAACTGTCAGGCCACTGTCCTCATCCTCAGACCACTATTGCCAGGCAGGAAGGCAAGTCCTGTGTTGCCAGATCATTTAGGTTTGCAAAACCATCCAGAGCTCAGGATTTTAAAATGTCTTATCTCCCAAGGTGTGTTAAAAAAAAAAAATTTTTTTTTTTTTTAAACATTATGGAGACCAAACAAATATTTATGGGGTGGGTTCAGCCAGTGAGTAACTTCCAATCTGGTCTGACCGCTGTCATTTATCAGATGTTGGGGACGCGCCTGGGGAGTCAACATGCCTGCAGAGGTGGAGGAACAGGTCCAGATCCATTTCTGTCCAGCACCCCACCTCCCCACCCTCCTAATGAGCCCTTGTGGTGGGAAGTCCCGCCTCTTACATGATTTCAGATGGAGATTTTATTTTAAGCCTGCAAAAAGGCAACCCTGAAAAACCAGGACAGAGGATTAGATTTGCTTCCCAGCTCTCCCCAGCTTCCCGTTGGTGCCCGCTAGGTGAGAGCTCGTGGAGACCTACTAAGGAGACTCCAGTTCTGAGGCCGCGTGACCTTGGGGGGATTCGTTTCTTTATCTCTCGGTGCCTGGACTCTGAATTTATAAAACAGAGATTAATAGTAGGACTTCCTCATAGGGCTGCTATGAGAATCAAAGGAATCCATCTATCTAAAGGCCTTAAAATGGTACCCAGCCCTTAATAGGATCTCAGTAAAAATGAGCTGTCTGAGGAAGGAACGTATCTTTTTCTTTAGGATTCCAAGGCAGCTCATGCATCCTTTCCTATGTTTTCCAGGACTACTTGGCAGCTCCTTGTGGGGGGAGGGAGGAGTGGAAAGCAGACACTCAGAAGACACTTTAATTTGGTTACGTAAACGCAGGCTCACAAATGCAGTGTCCACACTTGTTGTCAGTGGGGGGCTGGGTTGGCCTGTGTAGTTGGAATGATGGATACAGAGGTCTACCAAAGTACATTTTAGCCTGGGAATCATGCTGTCACATAAGCCACTGATTAGATTACAGAAGTGTGGCATTTTCTTATCTTTACTGTTTCAAATGAAAAAAAATCAATATTTTCCAATTATCTCCAGTGGTGTATTAAACTCACTTTGTCATATTTCATTTCACCATCTGAGAAAGAGCAGGGGGATAGGGTCAGGAAAATACATCGTGAGAGAAGATGAAGTCTTCATAGCAGTTCATACTCAGGCCTCCAGTCCTCCGGGCATTGTCCATTCAAAAATTCGGTCATTCATTCATTCACAGATTCCGGAAATGTCTACTGATAGCCATTCCATTCCAGGCATTGTTCCTGGTATGGGAAATTCAGGGATTAAAACAAAGCCAAACAATGACCATTTCTGGGGCAGGGGGTGCAGGGGGAGACAGGCCACAACTACATTAACAGGAAAAAGATCAGATAGGGGCTGTACAGAGGGTAAAAAGTAGGGAAGGTGGTGTGCTAGTTAGTCCTCTCTGAAGAAGGAGCTCCCTTCAGGCTGAGTGAGATCTGATTGGTAAGAAGGAGCCAACAGGGGAGGACTGTGAGGACAAAGGACCCGGTGCAGGAAGGAATCTTGAGTCCAAAGAGCAGAGGAAAGAGTAGCGGGCTGCAGGTGTGCGTGGTGTGGATGTGAGCATGCGCAAGTGGAGAGCATGCAGAGGGAAACGCACTGGAGGGTTGAGCAGGCAAGGGATATAATCTCATTTTTAGTTGGCTGCCATGGGAAAAGCCCAGGAATAACAGAGACAGGACTCTTGCCAGGTGGCTCTTTGATGATCAAGGGCCTCGCAGAGCGGTGATGGGGAGGAAGGGAAAGGTTCAGGAAGCATTTGGGAATCAGAGTCCAAAAGAACCTGCTGAGGTCCATGAACACACAGCCAGCCGTTTATGGGGGAGTGAGCCACTCACTGCTAAGCACCTACTATGTGCAGGGTCCTGTTCTAAGCTTTTCACGGGTACTATCTTAATGCCAACCATAGACTGAAATGGAATCGTGCTATCAGGGTTTCCAAACAGGTACCGAGAAGCTGAGCCAGACAGGCTGACCCACCGCCTACCTTCTCTGCCGCCGCACAGCATTGTCCCCAGGCTCTCATGTAATTATGAAGTCAGCCGCAGAATGCATGGCTAAGCATTTTTAGAAATGCACAAGCAAATGCACGTAACAGTGTGCAGGTTATAAATAACCATTTCTAGCTGCCAGCTGCTGTTTGGGTTTGGAGAGGAAAAGAGGATCTTAGCATGACTTGTTTATCTCAGGTAATTTGGCAGTAAACTGGGCTCCGGGAATTTGAGTTACACAGAAAATGCAAGGGAAGAGTGACAGGGATATTGTTTTGGGCTTTCAGAATACAGAACGTGACTTAAAGTCCCCAGAACCAGCCTGGAGGCGTGCATGGGGAATTGGAAGGAATCTGGAAGTGTCGCAGAGTCCATGTTTACCTGTCTTCCAAACAGTCACGCTTTTTGTCTAACAGATTTCTGTTACAATGATGAGATTCCCTTAAAGGGCTCTCCCCGCTTCCCTGCAAAAGTGGTCCGTGGCATCAAAGTAGCCTTCTGCCTAGTTGCCTATTCGGTTAGAATCTAGAAGCCTGCTTTGTTGGATCTGTAGAGAACTTTAAAAAACTTTTTTTTTAAGCTACTTGTCAGTATTTAAAACTTAGAAACTTTCTCCTAATACTGGTCTTCTCTAGAAAAATCCAATCCCATGAGACTGGGCCCATATTCCTGCATGGAAACTGGCAGCTGGAGTCAAATAGTGATTCCCCGGGGCCACCTGGGTGGCTCAGTCAGTTAAGCCTCATTCTTGATTTTTGGCTGGGGTCGTGTTCAACAGCAGCACCCAATAGTGATTCCCCTCAGGCTGGACAGGAGCTCCCCAGGCTGCTCTGTCCCCGCCCTGCCACCTTATGTGCTGCGGGTGTCTTTGCAAAGGCTACAGGTGGAAGTTCAGGAAGCTGGGCTGGGGCTAAAGACCTGTGGGAGTGGGGTGGTAATGACAGTGGGGCTGGGGTGCTCGCATTCCTGCACTTGGCACGAGGGGACGCTGGTAGCGATCAGGGTCTAGGGAACACTGGATTAGCAGCCAGACTGACTGGCGTGTTAATCCCATTCTTCCCCTTCCTTGCTCTGACCTTGGGCAGGTTGCTTTCTCTGAGCCCCAAGGCTTTGTTGTTGTGCCTAATAGGGAGTCCTGAGAGCTGTCACCTGGGGAAGGAGCTCCAGGGCTAGGTGCTCAGTAAGCACGAGGAAGCCACGATTTCCAGACAGCTGGACCGGACCGGACCAGTCTCCGTTTCCTTTTCCTTGTTCCTCCTTCCTTTGTCCTTCTCATCGTGTCTGGCCGTCTCATGCGAACTTTGCCCTTGAATACAGGAGCAGGTTACCGATAGTGTATTGGCTTAGCCAAGAAACCGCTGTTCCAATGTCCAGAAACCATATTTTGTCATCATTTCATTCTTATCTTTCACGCATCGTGGATCAATCTCTTGAAAGAAGACAGTTTATCTTCCCAAGATACTGTGTTGTCTTTTCGGGGTGCTTTGGGGTGCTGAGGTTCGCAGAGGTTACTCTCGCTCCCTCTGGCTGACTCCCCCTTCTTGGGTTCCCTGAACAATCTACATTTTCCATTGTATTTTTTAAAAAAATTTGCATCTACCTTTGGACATTTAATATTTTAAGTTTCTTTTTATTTTTCCAAAAGGAAATAGGTCCATGTACATCATTCAAAAATAAAAAAATATAAAAAGGAACAGTGATTTCTTGTCTTTGTACATGTAGCTCTGGGTGGTTCTTCAAATAGGATGGGTGTGAGTATTTTTTTTATTTTCCTCTTAGACAAAAGATCGCATAGTTCATATACTTTCTGCCTATCAATTTTTTCCTTATGTACAAGGAGCTTGTCCATTCTTTTTTCCAGCTTCCCAGTATTCTGTGCCATTGTGTGGATTCGCCGTATTTATTCATCCAGCCCCTACTGCCAGACCTACGGGTCATTTGCAACATTTGTTATTGCAGATTGTGATACAGTGAATACCTTTGTACATCCATTTCCTCTTTGTAGAGGTAATTCTTTGCAGCGGATTCCTGGAAGTGCTATTGCTGGCCCAAAAGGAAAATGCACCTAGACTTCTAAGGATATTGTCAAAATACCTTCCAAAGGTATTTTATATCCATATACACACCCAAAGTGTCATTCTGCACTTCCCCTCTCCTCAGTGCTCCAAAGTGCCAGCTTCCTAGCTCTTGCAAACAGGATGTTGTCAAACCTCTGATTTTTGCCAGTCCGATTAGTGAGATTAAGTGGTATTTCAGTGGGATATTTGACATTTAAATTAAATTCCACAGATATATAAAATGAGAGCAATATAAGCTCTCCTGTTTGGACAACAGAAGAAATAAGCTCATTTTTGTGACCTCATGGCGCTACCATCCCCCCAGTGGAGAGAAACAAGTTCTTTGTTCAAAGCTCCTTTGTGGCGGGGAGGTCCCAGCATGGGCCCTCTCTGCCGGCAGCATTTCCACTGGATTTATTCTCCAAAGCCCAACCCCTCCTGCCAAGGCTGAGCATTTCACCTGAGCAGACAGGTGTGAGCGTCTACCGCTGAGCCCGCCTGACCACTCTTGGCATCTTAGGTATTTACCCGGCTGCTGGCACACCGTCTTCTTTGATCATGGGGAAATCATTTCCATCTAACCCCTTTACTAATTGCTCTAGCAGTCCAAAGGACATTGAAAAGCTGCATCACAGAAAGAATTGCTTATATCAGGGGTGCCTGGGTGGCTCAGTGGTTTAAGGCCTCTGCTTTCAGCTCAGGTCATGATCCTGGGGTCCTGGGATCGAGTCCCGCATCGGGCACTCTGCTTCGGCAGGGAGCCTGCTTCCTCCTCTCTCTCTCTCTGCCTGCATCTCTCCTACTTGTGATCTCTGTCTGTCAAATAAATGAATAAAGTCTTAAAAAAAAATTAAAAAAAAAAAAAAAGAATTGCTTATATCAGACTCCCTCCCAGGTCGGTTCTCGTGGGCTTGTACTTGTCTTTAACACCCTGATTAAGGATCCGTGTGGCCTGGTGGTTAGGGCTGAAGGTTCTGGAGCCAGACTGCTCAGCTCCAGATCAGTCTCCTCTGCTCACTAGCTCGGGTGATTAGGGCAGATTTTCTAGCCTCTTTGGGTCTCAGTGACTGCATCTGACAAGCGGGATAATAGTGCCTATTTCTTGGGTAGTTGAGAGGAGTACATGGGTTGATTTGTTGACTTAGCCTGGAGCTCAGTGCCTGGCACAGAGTAAACCCGACTTAAGTTGAGCTCACATGGTAATCACAATGATTAATATGATTGTGATGGTGATGATGTTAGTGACGATGGCCATTGGAGCACAGGGAGCCCTGTCACTTACAAGCTACGTTTCTGTGACCTCGAAAAAGCAGTTCAATCACCCGCTTAAAGTTTGCTTCTCATTTCTTCCTTGCTCATACCAGCGGGATAGTACTGTCCATCTAGAGCAAGAGTCAGCAGACTACAGCCTGGGAGCGAAATCCAGCCTGCCGCCTGTGTTTGTGAATAAAGTTTTATTGGAACACAGCGTTCCCCATTTGTTTACATATAGTCTAGTGCTGCTCTTGCAACATGATGGCCGAGTCAAGTAGTTGCACCAGAGACTTTATGATTTAATGAACTTACGGCCTATAAGGTAAAAAATATTTATTCTCAGGGGCACCTGGGTGGCTCAGTCGGTTAGGCTTCTGCTTTCGGCTCAGGTCATGTGATCTCAAGAGTCCTAGGATCGAGCCTTGCATGGGGCTCTCCGCTTAGCAGTGAGTCTGTCCCTCCCTCTCCCTTTGTGATCTCTCTTGCTTTTGCTCTCTTCGATAAATAAATAAAATCTTAAAAAATATAAAAATAAAAAATATTTACTCTCTGGCCTTTTACAGGACAAGTTCACTCTTCTTCTACCCTTATAGGAAAAACAGAGGGAGTAATCACCATGTGAATAACTTAGTTAGAAATACTGCACAATGATATGCATATGTATTTGCATACATTTCCATATGCACCAAATATTTCACATGTGGAGTAGACTATAGCAATGGTTAGAAAAGGCTGTGTCCAGGGCGCCTGGGTGGCTCAGTCATCAAGCATCCGCCTTGGGCTCAGGTCATGATCCCAGGGTCCTGGGATTGAGCCCGGCATCAGGCTCCCTGCTCAGCGGGAAGCCTGCTTCTCCCTCTTCCACTCTCCCTGCTTGTGTTCCCTCTCTCACTGTGTGTCTGTCAAATAAATAAAACTTAAAAAAAAAAAAAAAAAACTCTTTAAAAAACAACAACAATAACAAAAATAATAATAAATTTTTAAAAGGCTGTGTCCTGTGGACTGTACTTCATAGGAGGTTTAGGGCTCTGTTAAGAGCAATTCTGATGCTGATTTTCCCTGCCTGATGGTTTCTGATGCAGAGGAAGACTCCCCGCCCCTCTGAAGGGTAGCCCTGAGTGTTATGGTCTACATCTAGAGCAAAGTAAAACCAAATGGTCAGAATATTCTAACCACTGAAAATAAGTCCAAAATGCAGATAAAATTTCTGAAGTCCTGCATGGGAGGATATTATATGCCTTCATGTCTTTTTCATTTCTGGGGTGTTTTTCTCCCCGTTCCCAGGCACATGTCTGTTTTATAATGTGAGGTCCACATCTATCACTTACATTTGGCCTTATTTACGGTCTCATGGCTAAAAATGACAGGTCGCCTTGCAAAATGCAGGGGGAACACCTCAATTTTGCAAGCGACATCTTTTGATACTAATGTCACCTTCTCCCACCTCCCTCCCTGAGCGTCCTGAGAATACGATGAGATCTAAGTAGGAGGGTATTTCGAGACGCTGAGTGCAGTGGACAGGTCCGGTGTAAACACGTTCTTTCTGTCCTTGGCAGGAAGGAGCAGCCTCCACGTGGAGCTACAGGGAGGAGAGAGGGCTCAGCGGTGTGAGGACTGGGTGTTAGATTACAAGTGCGCGTAATTAGCCTGGGTTATCTTCATTGGAAAATAAGCCAGTTATTTTCCAATTTAATGAATAAGCAGCTTCTAATGAACTCTGGTAGAGAGATTTGCTTTCCAATTTCAGTAGTTAAGTTTTGTGTTCTTTGTATTAATGGGTTGTTTTTATGGCCCATCTTAATGTTTTTCTTACTGTTCTCCATTGGTGTAACAGAATTTTAGGGATACAAAGCAACTCCCGAGGTGATTCACCCTGTCTTTTAAAATAAAAATAAAAATTAAAAAATAGGAAGAAAATATGGCCCAGAAGGATCCTGGGGGATCCTGTGACTTATCTACAATCTCATAACTGGTCAGCTGTCCACTGGACCATGTCCCTAAGTTTGTGTCTAACCAGCACCAGAAGGGCTGCAGCCAGACTCTGGGAACTGCCATGTTTGCCCCTGTACTAGCTCTGCTTTCCTTCTCCCTGGTTTTGTTCTGGGGGCTCTCTCCCTGCTGGCATCTTACTTACTTACCTAAGCACTGCCTCTGCTGGTAGAACACTCTGGTCTGACCCCTGGTCTCCAAGCCTCCCTGTCACCTTCCAGCTCCAGGCCAGTCTCCTGGCTCCCAGCCCTGCCGTGTGTGGCCTACGACCCGGTATGCCATCTTCTCTGGTCGGCCTTACAGCCTACAGTGAGTCCCTGGACTGACAGCTTAGACCAAGGGCAGTCAAGGGTTTCTGGGAGTGGCCGCCCTGGTTCTTCCCTCCAGAGCATCGGGGGTCAGGAGGTGGGATAAAATGGGTCCAACAGCCCAGATCCCCTGGTCCTTAATTTTGGGCCTTCTTAATTTTTTAAATCAATAAACCTTATTTTTTAGAGCAATTTTAGGTCCATGGCAAAGTTGGGTAGAAAGTACAGCGTGTTTTCGTAGACCCTCCCTGTCTGCACACAGTACAGCCTTTCCCCACTGCTGGCATCCAGTATCTCAGTGGTACGTTAAGTGGGTATCTGTGGAACGCAATGACAGATCAATTTCAGGTCACTTTGCTCTGCCTGGGCATTCTCGGTAGTCTGTCCCCCAACGAATTTCAAATTCTGTCTTTCGAAATGAATTTCAAATTCCAGTTGACTGCAGTTGGGTTACTGAGGTTGGGGTCCTGTACAGCCTTGGAGCTCCCCTCCGAGGACAGGGAGGAAAGGGAGAGAGAAGGGGGCAGCTTAGGGTGTCCTTATGAGCTGAGCAGATAACCCAAAGGACATCTACTCTACCATGATCTTTTATAATCCAAGGTCTCCTATAAGTTCTCTGGCTGCCTCTTTTCCAAATCCTTTATTAATATCGGCCCTAAATTCTGGCAATTGCCAGAGGTTCATCATTGCTTTTCCCCTTATTCTCACTTTCTTGGAAAGAGTGTCCTCCTTTGACCGGTGCTTCATCACCGGCTATGAGGTCCCCCACCCTCTGCCCCCCACACCCATGTAGACTTACTGGAAGTCACCACATCCAGAGACAAACATCTTTCCTCCGAGACTCAGTCCCCGCTTCTTACCTCTTGATAAGTCATTGCTAAGTCTTTTTGCTCCTGCTTTGGAACATTCTTGGGTCATGGGACGTGTGGTACTGATTTTCTCACAAATAGCCACCTGCGAGGAAAGCTGGGTAATTTGGAAGACACATGGGCAAGGCGCAGAGGTTCCCATGTTACCTTTTAAAACCAAGGCAATCCATTAATTTTCCATCAAGGAATCCTTTTGTAATGGACACTTGCATAAAAGTTGTGAAAACTGCATTTGGAACAGCATATTTAAACCATATGATGTTGAGCTGTTGAATTTATGCATACTTTCAAATGTTAGTCTTCCAGTTTTCTAAGAAAAGCAACATTCTCTCTGAAATTGCGCATTATATAGGAAATGTGGGTGATTACTGCTAATTCACATCTGTACCATCACCTAGATAGCAAGTTTGGGGGTTTGGTGAAGCCCACTGGTGTGCACTGATCAAAGGTTATGTGTATGCACACTGTGGAAGGCATTTTTGTGGAAGGCATTTTATATAATTCCAAACAATTTAATAAAAATGTAATTCGACTGGGAAATCTTCCGTCGGCCCTGGCAGAGTGCAGATAATGTTCCAGATTAAAGAGCTGAGGCTTTGTTCATTACAGTCAAACGACGCTAGTGTGTGAATTACCATTTCGTTGCCGTTGGTCTATTTCAAGAGTATGGCATTTTCCCACTATAATAATAGGCTACATTTTCTTAAAATCATTTGATTATGATTGGTCCCGTCTATTCAGTTTGCAAATAAAAAGCTTTTGTGGTGATAAACTAGCTGCTTTAAAATAGCCTTCATCTCTGGTTCTGCTTTTGAACTGCTACAGGTCAGACTCTGCGAAAGGCTGACAGAAGCCGGTCGTGCTCGCGGGAGAAAAAGGAGGTAAATGTGTCACTGGTGAGGGTGGGTGGGAGGCAGCTTGGTTTGAAGGGGGCCTTCCGGTGAGTAAGAATGCCTGGATCTCCTGCTTGTCCCTCTCGGAGTCTCCAGCTTGAATCCTGGTCCGGAAGATATCTGGCACCTTGAGGTCTCAACCAGAGTGTCACTGGTAGTAACAGTCTCTTAGAAAGTGTATCAGTTAGCTTTGTCTGTGTAACAAATTAAACCCATGTTTTAGGGATGTCAGCAACAGTGCTTTTAGGTCATGATTTTTTTGGGTCAGCAGTGTGGGCTCAGCAGTTCTGATTTCAGCTGGGCTCACTGTGCCTTTGCAGTGAGGATTATGTCACCTTGGGGATGGGAATACCAGAGCTTCAACTCTCTTTTAGTGCTTTCTCATCCACCAGCCAGCCAGCCAGCTTTGTTCTTCTGGGGGTTCAGGGGGTCAAGAGCATGAAGAGCAGAAGCTATAGCCCCTCTTGAGCCCTGGGCTTGGAACCCAACAGCATGGTGTCCCTTCTGCCAACTTGGTTTTCTTTAAAGCAAGTCACGCGGTCAGGCCAGGTTGGAGGGGTGGGGAAGTAGGCCTCACCTCTGCATGGGAAATCTACAAATACCGCGGCCATTCTTGAAACCTGCCGCACTGAGCCCACCTGCCCTGCACCCGGCAGAAGGGATGAGAGGGACACAGCCCCGATCTCATGGTGGGTGCCGTATAGATGGAAGGGATGTGCAGTGGGGTCATCATAACGCCATGTGAGAAGCACAAAGAGAGTGGAATTTCAGTACAGAAAAGGGCTCACCTGACTCTGCCAGTGATCTCCAGAAAGGCAGGCAGAAAAGCCGATATGCAGGCTGCCTCTTTAGAATGAGCAGCAGTTTTTCAAGCCAAGTGAAGAGCATGGTCAAAGTCAAAGTCAGACACAGATAAGGAAGGTTGCAAGATTACTGAGCCGATGGGGCGCCTGGGTGGCTCAGTGGGTTAAAACTTGGGTCATGATTCCAGGGTACTGGGATCGAGCCCCACATCGGGGGCTCTGCTCAGTGGGGAACCTGCTTTCCTCATCTCTCTCTGCCTGCCTCTCTGCTCACTTGTGATCTCTGTCTGTCAAATAAATAAAATCTTAAAAAAGATTACTGAGCCAGAGGGTACAAAGTAGAAGCAAGGACCCAGACGGTACCTCAGGGTCCTCGGATCCAGTCTCAAGCTCCCCAGAGTTTGAATTGGAGTCGTATGTAGCCACAGATGGGTATAGGGGAACCGTGCGAAGGCACGAGGCTCATCTTAACTATTGACCAAATCTTGAAATTCGTCCTGTGTCCTCTGAGTTGGCCTCATCCTCAGCCAAGTGAAGCAGGTTGGAGTTGGACCGCAAAGGGCCGTGGGAGCTTTGCCGTGGCTGTCATCTTGTGCCCTCTTGTCTCCTTTCTCAGCTGTAGCCAGAACAGCCGGCATGGGTTTCCTTTTTATTCAAGCCACCCGCCAGGGACGAGGGCTAGGACCTTGGTGCTGCTGAAAACATCTAGCTGTCAGCCCTGATGGCCATTCTAGAAACTGAACCAGAATGGATTCTGTCACTCCTTTCTGGTAGGAACATTTTTCTGGATGCAGGAGCTGGTGTGCGTATCTCCCACAAAGTCCTTCCAGGGTCTTGGAACAGGAGTGAGCATGGGCCCCAGCAGGCTCCCAGCCCCCCTTGATCAAGTGACTTAGTGTGGGCTCCCCCAAAGCCAGGAATGAAGTATTTCAACCTAACCGAGGCTTTCGGTCACAGAGTAACATCACGGCATTTATCCACCTGAAGACATTGGCTGGAAGTCGACAAAACAGGGCAGCAGGAAGGAGATACGCAGCCCCTCTGTCTTTCTCCTTGGCAACAAGGACTCCCTGATTGCTGCTTTCCTGGCTCCTCCCATCATGCCGGTTGCCCGAGAGCACTTCATCTCCCTCCTCTTCTGCAAAGAGTGGAGATGTTTATCACAATTTCTAAGTTTTACCCCAAAAGAGATTTAAAATGGTTTCAGGCCTTTCTGGAAAAGACGGTGCGGACTCTTTAAAAAAACAGGGCTTTTGTTTGGTTAGAGAATCAAGAGAAAGAGATAGCAAGCTGCCAGGATGCTCATCTTGATCAATGAGAACATGCTTTTCCTGCCCACTTCCTCTTCTGCAACCCACACCCCCATCACCTGTGAAATCTGTACTTCCTGAGACTCGTGCCTAACACAGGATGCTAGGTAGAGATCAGACTCTCACCATGAAAGGCAAGGGGAAGACGAGCTCGTTGGAACAGACAGACAGGTGCCTCGTGCTGCTTCGGTGGTGAGGTGACACGGGACTGGTCGCATCAGGGCAGGTGAACATGCTGTTTCCTTCCTGGGTCAGGACTGGGTAGTTCTCCATGTGGTCCTGAGCCAACCCGGCAAGGGGAGGAGATAAGGCTATTCACAGTGAGCTCAGCAGGCCAAATTCAGCCCCAAGATGTGTTTTATTTGGCCCAGACCCTATTCCATTAAAAAAAAATTAGCTGTCCACATTTACAATTTTCGCATTAAAATGTGCACTTCTGGCTTCTTTGATAAAATGGAGAATGACAGCAGAGGCCTTATTCCCGTGAAGCAATGCTGGGCCATGGCTGGTGGGGGGGAGGGCCTCCATTCTGCCATCCCTGCCCTCCACACACACACACACACACACACACACACACACACACACACCTGCTGAGCAGCAGACAGGTGTCAGCAACTGCACTGTGACCAGCCCTATGCCAAGGGCTTTGTTTCAGTGGTCGAAAACATTGCTGCCCGTTAGAGTCACCCTGGAGCTTTTTAAATACCCTGAAGTTTAGGCGTTTTTCCAGACCAGTTAAATCAGCGTCTTTTTGGGTGGGACACCCCCACCCCCACCCCCACACCCCAAGCCACAGTTGAGAACCAGTGCTTGGTCCATATTAAGTAACCCCTGGCTCTCAGCTCAGGTCCTGCCCTGAGCAGTGCATGCCTGCATGGCCCCGAGACACCCCAGTTCTCAAGGCCTCCCACAGACACCGATAAACCCCCATCAGGTGCTGGAGGAGGGAGAGCGGGCTTCCTGGAAGAGCCCCCGTAAAGCGAGGCTTTGGAAGAGCTCCAGTCCTTTCAGAAACATGCGTCCGATGGTTAACCTGAAGCCGGTAGATACTTTCCATTTAGCTGGTAAAAGTATTCTTGGCCTTGTCTCTAACAAGTATTCATGGTTTCTGCCTGTAGAGAATATAGTGTTTATGGCCCTTGGTCTTGAATTATTCATGATTTTGAAATTGTGGTCATTGTAGTTTACTCAAAAATCATTAGGAAGTAAATTTATCACACAGTGTTTAAAAACGTGGAAAAGAAAACCACAAAGGAGGAAAAAGATCTGTGTTCATCAGCCCCCCAGCATCCATCCTGTTGCCCGTGGCACTGTGGGGCTCACGGCCATGGCGCTGGGGACAGCACAGAGCTGCTCGGGCCGCACGAGACGGAGTTCCCTCAGTGTACTCCTCCTGCCTCAGGTCCCGGTCATCTGACCTTGGCTGATTCTCTTGACCCCTCTCACTGCCTTTTGAGATTTCTGTTTACTAGGCAGTAATGCGTTAAAGTACCCCGCACAGCACCAGACCCGTAGTAAGCATTCCATAAATGTTAGTTGTTACATTATTTTAATCATTTCTTAGCATGTCTAATATTTAACAGAGAGGTATTCGTGTCCTTGGACAGAGAAGGCGCCCGATGGTACTTCCTGCTGAAGGGATGTCCCTTGCTCCAGCTGCACTGGGAGCTGATTCCATCCTTCCAGTCTCCTGGCTGTATGCCCCTAGGCAGGCTAGATCCAGCGCCCCTACTCTGAACCAGTCTGAGAGTCTCCAGTGATAATGGACTGCCTTCTTTTGCCGCTGATTGGAGATTCTGAAAAATGCTCTTAACAGCACACTGATCTGCTGAGCTCACTTTGTAAAGGACTGCAAAAGTCGTTTAACTCAACCACCAAGAAAATGTTACGCTTTCCCTTTGCATGCACGTACAAGCACACACACTTGGACACATGGACACATGGACACTGGCGCGCGCATGCACACACACACACACAAGTACCTCCTGCTGTTAAGCAAAGTCTTCCATTGCAAGGACTAGAGACTCCTTCCATCTTTGCCATGCAAAAGAGGAGCTGGAGAACACAGTGGAGGGAGTCCGGGATTCCGGCTGCCTCCAGGGATGGGGAAGGCCCGATGACTCTCTCTACCATCTCGAACATGCCGCCACTCTTCTCTGCTCTGTGCACCTCGTCACTGTCTTGCTCTTCCCTCTCCTCCCTTCTCCCAGTTCAGATGCAGAGAGAGTCTAGTCTGATTGACCAGTCAGTACCAAAGGATATTTGGGGGACACAGTGCTCCTGCTATCAGTGCCGCAGATGCCCTCTCAAGAAGCAGGCGCAGTAAGCAATGGCTGGTGTGTCCTTCGAGAAATCTTGCGTAGACATGCAGCTATGCAGAACAGATCTGTCCCTCTTTGTCTCCGTGATAGCACAACAACACATGACACCTTTTCCTTGGATTTTTTTTTTTTTTCCACTTAATACCATGTTTTGGAGAGCATTCCATAAGGACTTGTTCTCGGACCTCATCCATTCCTCTCTGTAGCTGCGTAGTGCTCCACTGTGAATTCACGGAAGCACAGTCCTTTCTCTGAAACCCTTGGGGCCAAATGTGTTTCGCTGTTTTAGAATTTAGAAAGTAACACCATCCCAGTGTGGCCTGGGACAACACCCTATGATCAAACACATTAACACATCTGCAGGGAAATATGATTATTCATACTAAGTAGGATAAACAAAGGTGGTAAATTTCGTGTCAGTTCTGATCTGATCTGGTCTGGTTCTGATACCAAATAATGCATGTAAGGGAGTGTGGACCTGTCCGTAGATAATGTTACCATTCCTGGTGGACAGCTCTCTAGGCTGTTAAGAGAATTTGTTAGCAGAAGCGCACTTTAAGGAATACCCTCGAGCAGACATCTTTGTGCACATGTCCAAAGCTGAAATTCTTAAAAGTGGAATGACTGACTCAAAGAGTTGCTCTTTTTAAAAACGGACATTGCCACTTGGTCTCCCAACAGCACGAGAGAGGCAAAGCTTTTGTTCCAGGCCACCCTATAGCATGCTAACCACAGTGAAGTGTGGCTGTCCACACCAGGACCATTCAGTGGCCACTCCCATATGCTCTCCAGTCCGCTTTTTTCAGGAGGGAGTAGGAGCAGGGCAGCTGTCCGGAGAAGGACTGGGAGGCATGTCCAGCACCTCGATTTCTAAAAGCCATTTTTCCTGGGCCCTTGGCTCTGAGCACCTTGCTTGACTGGTTGCCAGAGCACCAGTGGGACTAGCGACTTGGAAGTTTCAGACTCTGCTGGCGTGCAGTGAAGAGACCCTTCCCCTTCCTCATTTCCGATTCCAGGCTTCTTGCCACTTCAGCTTTCTGGGCAATAGAGCATTGGCCCTTCCATATTTACAGATCTCAACCCCTTATTTAAAAATTTTTAAAAATTCTTTAAAAAGTAAAAAAAAAAATAAAAATTTGAAAAATAACTAAAGAAGAAGAAGAAGAAGAAGCGTGAGGGAGGAAAAAAAAAAATACAGCAATGCAGGCTGTTAGCCCTATATTACAAGAGCCTGTCCAGTGTGACAGCTGACATTCCAAATCCGTACTTTTCCTGGAATGAAAGCTTTTAGTTCACATTTCTGGGCAGAGAAGGACTAAATCCATTTTTCATCCAGTTGCCAACCACATTCCCCATGGCAAAGTTACAACTGTCAGTCTTTTGGCCCCTTGGGGTCTTGGTCTCTGCAGCTCTTAGGGTTTGGAGGTGGGGGAGCCTTCATGCCACCGACAACTTCTGATCACTCCAGGGCAAACAAGTCACGTGGTGGGGCTCAAATTAGCAAAGTAGGGGATCCTGGGAACACTAGAACCAAGCAGCCTGGATTCTTAGCCTACCCACCCCATCACTCAGGCCAGTTGCCTGTCCTGCCTGTGAGTTGACTTTCTCTTCTAAGGAGTAAGGATCATAGAAAGCCTGCATCGGAGGGTCCTGGGAAGAACTCAGTGATTTAATATGTGTAAAGTCCTGGCAAGAATGCTTGGCACCGACTAGGAGCTCAGTAAATGTTGTGTGCTGTAATTTAGGACTGGCAAGGGCAAAGTCACCTGTTTATTTAGAAAGCTCATCCCTTCAGAGTCAGAGGTGGTTGAGAGGTCTTACCACGGAAAAACAGGCCACAGGTGGGCCGGTGTTCCTCACCCCTTTGTGGGTGATGGAAACTCATTGCACCAAATGGCCAGCCTACTTTGAGACCCCCACAGTCAGGCCAGGAGCCCAGGAGACATGTCCACAGATACAGTGCCCGTAACCCACGTTTGACAGCAGGGCTAAGATGCGAGCCTCAGAAAGCAAAGAGAATCAATTTCTGATAAAATGCCAGGAAGGAGATTGACGCGTCGGAAACCTTTCTGGTATCCGCTTAGCTTCCAGCACAAGATTAAACTCTAGGAAAAACCCATCAGAGAGCCGCAATTTGTGACCAGAAAGAGATAATGTTGACAGCTTCCCCTTCCCGGGTCTGTTTTGGGTAAACAATGTGCCCTTCAAAAGAGCTTCATCAAAGTTTTCTCTATTTCCAGATCCGAGGCATGAAATTGCCTTGAAAATGTCTCCCTCTACCTCCCCACCCCCAAATTCACTTTGTGGAATACAGAATGTGGTTAGAAATGAGAATGATGCTAAGAGAAGGAGCTTCCTGTGAATGCCTCTTGAAAGGCATGTCTGCTGGGGGAAAAGGGCCTGTGGACACTTCTGGAAGAGCAGGACAGGGGCCATGTCAGTGCCAGGCCACGTGGGCTCCAGCCACCACTGCTGCCCGTGGGTACCCTTACTATCCCCTCGCTGGGCCTCCATTTCCTCTGTGTCCCCCAGTCTGACAAGAGCCGTTGGTTCTGTGACCCCCACTTTCTCCGGGTTCACAGGCTGTCTCTCAGACGTTCAGGCGATAGGAGCCTTCCTGATAGGAGCCGAAAAGTTCAGGGGCGGGCCACACCAGGCATGGCTGGCGACACGTTCTCGTTCAGTCCCTCCAGAGTCATCCAAGCCCGCCCTCCCCGCCTCCCCCAGCAGGCTGTTCCATCTCAGAGCAGGCTGGCCACCAGTCGCCCCAGGTTCACTTCACAGAAGCAGGAAGACACGTTGGGGGGAGCGGTACAGGGGCTGGAGCCAGAAGGTCTGGGGTTGAACCCCAGCTCTTCACTTACTGTGTATCCACCCGCGGGCCTCGGTTTCTTCGTACGCAGAGTGGGGACGCTAGCGGCACCCTCCTCATCGTGTCTTCGGGGGACACTGCTTCACTCAAAGCAGGGCCCGGTGTGTAGTAAGCCCCGAGAAAGTGACAGGTATTTCTTCCTCTCCTTTCCGCCCTGGCTTTACTATAATTCTCTCAACAGTGGCAGCCAGAGAGAACAGTTTGAGACCCACGGCCAGCCCAGGGTTGATGGCATCCCAGTGAGGTGGCTGGAGTCGGGGCTGACCCCATGGGAAGCACTTGCTGGGGAAGGGGTGTTTGCCCAAAGGAGAATCAGGATCCAGTTCCCAGAAGAAGGCAGCCAGGGAAAGGTAGACAGTGAGTGGGCAGAAGGTCACAGCTGTGCAGCACACGGCCACCTCGCGGCGGGGACGGTGAGGCCGACAGCAGTGCCGCTGTCAGGCCCTCATGAGACCCGTGAGGTCAGCAGCCTGGTCCTCATCTTGCAAGGGAGGGTCCCTGGCTCAAGGCAAGCAGGCGAGCTTATCCAGTCCCCACTGCGAACACGGGGCTGCAGCGGTGCCGCGCATTGTGCACACCGTGGGAAGTGGCGAGTGCCTGCGTCTCCTCCTCACGTGAGTTCTGTGGCTGTCCCAAGCCTCATTTTGCTTTCTTTTGTTTTTCAGCATGACTTCCACTTTCTTTTTTTTCTAGAGGACGGTTTTTCTTTGGTCCTAGAGGACCTCGCTCCTCCGTTGGGCTTTGGTGCCGGCCATGGGATAGCTCCCATGGATCGCAGTTGGGGAAGAGGGTATTCGGTCCTCCAGGGGGCTGCTGGAATACAATTCCTGCCTGCCTGGCTGCCAGGGGCCCAGGTCATGGGGATTCCCCTACAGCTTGGGAAGCACTTAGGCACCCGGAACTCTCACTTTCGAAATGTCCCCGATGGCTATGGCCTCTACTGTGTTGCAAATGACGGATTTCCTAATGTCCTCGCATAGGGACACACACTGGATAGCGTTGGCATGGCAAATAGGCTGCACGTGGCTGCAGCCTATTTGGGGCCATCTTGGAAGTAGGCCTCAAGAGCAAGGATCAGTTTCTTGATCTGTAAAATGGGCATCTTCGCTCCTTCCTCCCCAGTCTGAGGACTCAGGGGAGGTAGAGAGAGATGAACGCATGAAGCCCAGCCCGACTCGGGTCACCGACTGGCTCTCCCACAGGCCACTTTCCCTCTTCTCCCCTAGACCCTATTGCCAGTTCAGAGTTACCCTGGAGGACTGCATCCGTCCTCCTGGGACCAAAAGACTGGGCACGTGAGTAGGGAGGCAGGGGCAATGACAGATCACTCCAAGCCAAGCTGGTCTGGTACTTACTCCCCGTGTCCCCAAGTGCAGTTAATGACCGCTGGATTCCAACCTGAGGCCAGAGAAGAGAGTATGTGCTCCACCCCCACCCCCACTCTATGATTCAGCCCCAAACTGTGAAGCAAATATAAGCAAATTCATTGAAGTGCTCCACTTCTTTTCTGTTCCTTTTTTTGATCTAGAAACCTAAACTCTTCCAAAAAAATATTCTTTGGGAAGCTCATACTTTGTTGATGCCCCTGAAGATGGTTGGCACAAGAGAGAGGGAGCGGCAGGAGGGATCAAGGACAGGGCAGGGTCTAGCCCGGACTGTTGGCGCTCGCTTCCTGGCTCTAGCTGTGGAGCATTGGCAAGGTAGCTGCTTCCGTTGTGTAGGTCTGTGCCTCCGTTTCCGCATCTGCAGAGTGGAACTGAAACGGAGTACGTGGACATGTGTGTGGTCCTCCCTTCTCCCCAGGGGCATCCTGTCCAGCTGTGCTGCCAGAGGTGGGGCTGGTCCATCCACACCCACCTGGCTGGGGCCCATACTAGACATTTTTCGTCTCTTTGTGATTCCAGAGCTAATGGATGCTGACTGTTAAGAAATTAGAAAATACGGAAAAGGTACACCAATCCGTCACTATTCTACACCTAGATCACGCCACTCACTTGCTTTCATGTTTCCTTTTGGCTCTTTTGTGCACACGTACCTATATGTCAGGATTAGGATCGTGCTGTGGGACAATTAGAAATGCCTGCCCTCCAGGGTGCCTGGGTGGCTCCACAGCTAAGCGACTGATTCTTGATTGTGGCTCAGGCCATGACCTCAGGGGCGTGAGATCAAGTCCTACATCAGTCTCCATACTGAGTGTGGACCCTGCTTGGGATTCTCTCTCTGTTCTGTCCCTCTGCCCCCCAACCCCGCTCTCTCTCTTTAAATAAAAAAAAAGGGACGCGCCTGGGTGGCTCAGTGGGTTAAGCAGCTGCCTTCGGCTCAGGTCATGATCCCAGCGTCCTGGGATCGAGTCCCACATCGGGCTCCTTGCTCCGCAGGGAGCCTGCTTCTCCCTCTGACTCTGCCTTCCACTCTGTCTGCCTGTGCTCGCTCTCGCTCGCTCTCTCTCTGACAAATAAATAAATAAAATCTTTAAAAAAAAAAAAAAAAAGAAAAGAAAAAAAGAGATGCCTACCTTCCATTCTTATTTTCAGCTTTTTATTTATTGAGCTATAACTTAACATACAATAAAGTGGATGATCTTAAGTATATAGTTTTAAGAATTTGTGCAAGGGAAATAGCCAGTTCTCAGTGGAATGTTCATCTTTCTAGACCTCATTCTATTTGTACAGTTCTATTCATTGTTTCCTTGGGGAGGTATTTGGCTGCACATAACAGAAAAGCCAACTAATAAGGCCTAAATTGGGGGTCAGCAAGTTTTTTTTGTAAAAGGTCAGATAATACATGTTTTAGGCTTCATAGGCTACACTGTCTCTATCACAGCTCCTCAGCTCTGTCATTATCCCAGGAAGGCAGCCAATTCAATATGTAAATGAGTGGGTGTGGCTGTTCCAATAAAACTTTATTTACAAAGATAGGTGGCAGGCCAGATTTGGCCTATAGGCTGTAATTGGCTCACCCTGGGCTTGACAGCAAGAATTCGTGTGGCTCCAGTGGCAAGAAATCTGGAAATACCCTCATAAGAAAAACCTAATTTACATTCCTCCCAAAAATATTTGAGAATGCCAGCAATCTTGCCAATACTGGGTATTAACAGCCTTTTATGTTTTTGTCAATATTCTTTGTCCTCATTCCTGTGTTTTGGGTAAATACCGCTCCCTCATCTTCCAGCTCAGTGATTTTCTCTCTGTCTGTATCTAGGCTGCTCTTCACTGTCTTTTGATTTTTTTATTTTGATGATTAAATCTTTCATTCATGATTTCTAATTAATTCTTCTCCATACTAGGTTATTCTTGTTTGATGAAGACAGTGTCCCCCATTATCCCTCCAAAAGTATTAAATATACTTCAAATGTCTCTGTTTGCATCACTATCCTGATGTCTTTGGTTGTTGTCCTTCTGTTAATTGAGTTGGCCCCTCTCTTTCATGGTATGAGTTGTCCTGGAATGTTCGGTGACTCATGAGTATGTGCTTCTTCTGTGTTCTGTGGGCTCTTGTTTTCATCTCTGTGGATGTATTTCTTTTTCTTTCTTTCTTTTTTTTTTTTTTGCAAGACAGTGCAAGTTGGGGAAGGACAGGGAGGAAGAAAATCTTGGGCAGGCTCCACACCCCGCCTGGAGCCCAACGTAAGGCTTGATCTCATGACCCTGAGATCATGACCTGAGCCAAAATCAAAACTCAGACACTCAAGCGACTGAGCCACCCAGGTGCCCCTGAACCCATTTCTTTTTAGCTGCCAGTGATCAAGTCAGAGGTGCGGAACTTGCTACGAGAAGTGTGGTGCTAATAGTTTGTCTTCTGAGCACAGGATCTTCTTTTCCCTTCTAGATATGTCCTGCTTTTCTGTCCCAGAGACCCCTAGTCACAGAACGACAAGCTAGGTGAACCAAAGAGCTACCTGTTCGTGCCCTCACAGAAGTTTGCAGTCCGTGTCTTTGAGCTCTGACTTCAGATTATCTCCTCGCAGAGAATGTGCTTCTTCCTGCTTTGGAGCAGCCCATGACTCCCTTCCCCTTTTGCAGCAAGCCTTCCCAGCTTCTGGTTTGGCCCGTGTTTCTTTTCATTGGCCCAGTTCTCTCCACCATCCCTTTCCCAGGGACATCTCGACATCCGGACTCTACCAGGAGCACCCCCTCTTTATTTTCCCGTGCTCTCGTGGACTTTAAATGGGGCCATTTCTGTGGGCTTGGGCAGGAGAGGTTGACGTGTGTACTTGCCCTCGGTCTTTCCAACTCAGTTCAGTCTCAAAGTGACTTCTTGTGAACGGTTTTCGCCTTCCTGGTCATGTTCATCTGAACAAGTTCATCTTTCTCTAAAAAGACACTATGTTGGAACCAGACTGAACATTCCAACTATGAACTGATTCACGTAGACTATAGAGATGGTGTGTACTTCTTAATAAGAACTGGATTCAGATACTAACTCGGCTCTCTACTCCATTGGCCAAGTCCATTGACTTCTCTAAGCCCCTGCCTCCCCACGTGACAAATGGGAGGAATGATCATAGCACCCACCTCCAGGTTCATGAGACTATCAACTGAAACAGTACATCATCAAGAGTTTAATGTGGGGCTCGGCATACAGTAGGTGCCAAAACACATTACTTCCTATCCTCTTATTTTAAGGAATTTCAAACACATTGTGTGTGCTGTGGCGGCGGTAGCTTTTGGCAGCCACACCATGCTGTTAGCTCATACTAACCACATTAGCAAAAGGCCCTGTCTTTGTTTCCTGAACTTGCCTCCAGCCAGACTTCTCTCCCAGTGCCTCTCCTTGTAGAGGACCTTTTCCTTGGCCGTGCTGCACTCTCTCAAGCTGTTCTCGATCCATCTCTAGCCTGTAGAAATTGATCTGAGCATGGATTTCGTCATCCAGCTTACTCCGTGTGCCTCCCATCCGAATGTCATCTGCAGACTTCATAAGCAGCCTTCCACGGCCAGATCTAGCCATTGATCAATGATGGCTTGGGATAGGATCAAGGACAAAACCCCGTGGCATGCCACCCTTCAGGGGAAGAGTAATTTAGATGACTGCACAAAGTTGATTAATTCGTCCAGTTCCTGTAATCGTCTGTCCTTGTGGCTTGATTATAATAATAGTAACATTAGCAACCATGTATCCATTCTTATTTGCCACAGACCAGGCACTGAGATAAGCACTTTTCATATATTACTTTTATTATAAAAGTCTGCAAGGGAAGTATTTGCATTACTTAGGACTCCGTTTAAAACAAAAACCTTTAGCTTTGGGAGAAGGACTATGTTACTTCGTTACAAGACTGCAGTGTAGGGGTGCCTGGGTGGCTCAGTCAGTTGGGTGGCTGACTCTTGATTTCGGCCCATGTCATGATCTTGGGGTTCTGGGATCAAGCCCTGCATCCGACTCTGTACTCATATACAGAAAATCTTCTGCTTGATTAGTCTTTCTCTTCCCCTCCCCCTGCTCACTCGTGCATGCTCTCTCTCTCTTTCTCTAAGGTGAATAAGTAAGTCATAAAAAAAGAAAAAGACTCTGCAGTGTGGCCACCTCTCAGAAGACAAGGGTAGGGACACACCTGGGTGTCAAGAACGGTGAACCAGAGCCTACAACCTTGTAGGGTCCCAGAAAATCCTTCTCAGTGGCTCTTATCTTTAGGTCTGTCAGCATCTGTCATTCTTCACACTTGGTACAAACCAGCTTTCTCTCCTCATTTCACCGGGCAGAAAGTCATCCCACGAGCAACACCTGAGCTCACGTTGTTCATTTCAAGAGATTCAAGAGCTTCCAGATCCTCCCTGAGCCTGTCAGTCCCAGTTCTGCAGGATTAGTGGCCCTGCCTGGGTCAGGGGCCTGCTCCTAGTCCAGGCACATGCGGTGAGTGGCAATGTCGTCCTGTCTGGACATGGCCTGTGGGAGTCTCAGTGCTGTAACCTATGGCCATGGAACAGGTCAACGTCCAGAGGCCCCCTGTACATTTTATAAATGAAAGAGAGACCCAAAGTCACACAGCCAGTAAGTAGAGGGACCAGGACTTGACGGTGGTTTTGTCTGGTGCTGAAGCTCATGTCTATACAACATGCGTCCCATACCCTGGGTCACATTGTCCCAGGATGACCTCTATGATGAGGTCGGTCAGGGCTGGCCAGTGTCTCGGGCCACAGAGCTCAGGGCCACCTTGTGTCATCACCACGGTCCAGCCCTAGCCCAGGGCCCTGAGATCCTTGGCTCCCTGGCTTGCCTGTTTCTTTAGTGACTCAGCAGATGCCATTACAGAACTCAAAGCTTTGTGGAAGGACTTAACACTTAAGAGTATAACCACAGATTTTGGAGTCCAGTAAAGCCAGATTCAAATTCCAGCGGTTTCACTTTTTAACTGGTGACTCTCTGTGCCTCAGTTTCCATAACTTTAAAGTGGAGATTATACAGATACCCACTTTGTCGGTTGTTATGATGATTCAGTGAGATAATAACATGTAAACCCCATGTGGCCAGTGCAGAGTAATCGATTCTATAAATCGTAGCAGTTTATCAACTCTGGAACAAGGAGAAAGTACGGGATTCCAGAGGAGGAAGCCTGTAAATCAGCCAACAGGATAGCGAGGGGGAGACGTGTGTTGGCCAGGGCTTCAACGAGGAAATGACGCTGAAGCTAGAACAATGAGTGGGTAGGATTGGGGTATTGGGGTAACAGACAAAAAAGAACAGGTGCAGCACACACGTGAACATACACAGAAGTTCAGGGGACCAGCAAGTAGTTTGTTGGGATAGAAGCAAACGATATGTCCGAGGAGCAAAGGGGGTGACTGGGGCCCCGTAGGGAAAACTGTTTGCTCATTCATACGTGGACTTGGTGTCCCCAGCACTGTCCATGGTCCTGTCGGTTCTGCAGTAGAGAAACACACAGATCCACACCGCACAGAGCTCGTGTCCTGATGGTTAGAGGCAGACCCTGGGCAAATGAATAAGTGAAATATGAAGGGTGTCAGAGAAAAAAAATAGAGCAGGGAAGGGGATGGGGAGTGCTGGGCCGGGGTCCCCAGGAAGGCCCCCGTGAGAAGGGAGCAGAGACTAAAGGAAGTAAGGGGGAGAGAGCTGGGACAGAAGTCCCAAGGGTGGAGGCTGTGGGGCTGGGTTAGCCGGAGGGGGAGGCAAGGACCCGGGGGGAGGCCGGGTCGTATAGGGCCTTGTGGCCGTTTAGAAGGACTTGGGCTTTTGTCCGAGTGAGGAGCACTTTGAGCAGGAGGGGGCCAGAACCAAACATTGTAGCAGCATGTGCTCTCTGACTGTGTGTATGACTAGACCCTGGGGCAAGGGCAGAAGCAGGAGATCACTGGGGTCCCCCAGCAGAATCCCCGTGGAGGTGATGGTGGCTGGGATTGGGGGCGGCAGTGGCGGTGCAGAGAAGGGGCTGCGTCCCGAGCACGGTGAAGGGAGAGCCACGTGGATTTGTTGTTGGGTTGGCCATGTGTGGGGGAGAAAGAGGGGAACCAAGGGCTTTTCAGGTCCTGCCTGAGCAACCAGAAAACAGAGGTCGGTTAATACCTGAAATGGGGAGGAGTGGGAGCAGCTTTTAGGGGCAAGGAATCAGCTCAAAACCTCTCAAGACCTTAAGCAGGCTACTGGATCTGAAAATCTGGAATTCAGAGGGAAAACCATGTCAAGCTTCATCTATCTGGAATGTGAAACCATTGTTTTTTTTTTTTTTTTTTCCCAGAGAGAGAGTGAGCACAGGGTGGCAGGAGCAGGGTCGTGGGGGAGACGTAGAGGGAGAGAAAGACTCTTAAGCAGTCTCCACACTCAGCATGGAGCCAACCAGCAGGGCTGGATCTCCTGACCCTGAGTTCATGACCTGTGCCGAAAGCCAGGGTCAGAGGCCTTAACTGAGCCACCTAGGCGCCCCTGCCTTTTTTCCCGTTTTTTTGAGAAGGGAGGTAGGATGGGTCGAGGTCATTAGTAATACATGAGAACAACTTCCTTCAGAAAATTATTTTTAAGCTTCTGGGCTTTGTCCGTTCCCACCCCTCCCTAAACCCAGCCTCCCCCTCTGTTGTAACTGTTGTCAGGAGCTTGCCACGCATGCATCCTTCCAGACCTTTCGGTGTGCCTCCATATACCCAAGTGTATCTGTAAAATACATGTATTTGGGGAGTGCATGTATTTTAACAAAATGGTATCATAATGAATGTGCTGTTGGGCGATGTGCTTTTATAACTTGTAACTAGCCTTCTTGAACTACATGTTGGAGATCCATCCTTGGTGTTACAAATGAACCTAGGTCTTTTTTTTTTTTCCCAACTTGTTACAGTCTGGTTCAGACAGACCATGGGTTATTTAGCCATTTCCCAGTGGGAGGGCATTAGCATTTTGTGCCTTTCTCCTCCAGCACCTGTATCTTTCCAGAGGCTTCCAAGGAGTGAAGTGGCTGGGTCTGAGTAAATCGAAGCAATGCAGCGTTTTGTTTGGTCTCGTTTGGGTGGGTACTGCCACGCGGCCCCCCAAGGTGCCTCTGCCTCCTGACCCACCATACTTGGCAGGCTTGTGACGAGGGGAGCCACAGAGATCTGTGTTTCACAGCAAAGCTCAGTGGCGGGCTATGAGTTGTAAGGAGCGAGGAAGAAGCCAAAGAGAGCATGGAAGCTGTGGACTATTGTCCCACTGTTAGAACCTGCCCTGGGACAGGACACAGGCTCCTCCAGGGGCTGGAAGAGACCCTCCCTGCCCCTTCCTTTCCTTCTATACAAACGAAATGCCTTCTCTCCTGCAACCGGCAAGCCTGGCTTCTCTGCCAGCCAGTTTCTATTCCTAGACCTCCTCACCAGCTTGAAGTCATCCCCTTTTGACAAACACACCAGTCAAGACATTATAAAAACGCTATTTTTATTAGAGCAGACCAGCTCCTCTATCCTCGGGCCTCTTATTCTGCTACCAGCCTGCCGGCGTTCTTTGCAGGCACCAGTCCCCCACCATGCACACCCCAAGCCCCCGCCGCTGCGATGCCATGTCCAAGGGTTGGCGCACGACCAGGGTTGTGATTGTCACCAGCCCAGCGCCTGTTCTGAGGGTGTGATCGCAGCCCCTCTTTGGAGGCAGACCAGATCCTACACCCAGCTGCTCTCCCCAGAAACAGTTTAGCTCAGCCACATCCCACACGGGCAAAGGAGAGTGGCGTCCTTAAAAAAGGTTACGTCATCTTCGTGTGAATTTCAGGTGGGTGTTGGCTGAGGTGGAATCTGCCTTTGGGGGTAGCTCAGGGAGCTGGGTCCAGGGTCCACCTGGCGTTCAGAGTGTGTGCCATTGGAGAAACTCCTCAATATTTCTAATTGGCATCGTCCATCTTCATTGCTAACACATAACGAGTATCTGTTCTATGCCAGGCCGTGTTCTGAGCGGTTTATGTCTATACGGGAGATGCTTTTCATTATCCCTATTTCTTTTGTTGTTGTTGTTGTTTTTTATGGAGAGCTAATTTCCATAGCACAAAATTTAACCATGTTAAAGTGTACAATTCAGTGGTATTTAGCATATTCATAGCGCTCTGCAATCATCACCACTACCTAATCCCTAAAACATGTACATTACCCCAGATAGAAACCTGTACCCATTAGCGGTTACTCCCCATTCCTCTTTCCCTGGGGCTCAGGCGCCCATTATTCTGCTTTTTTTTCTGTGCGGATTTGCCTGTCCTGGACATTTCATGTAAATTTCTGGCTTCTCTCACTCAGCATAATGTTTACAGGGTCCAGCCATGCTGTAGCGTATGTCAGTACGTCTCATTCCTTTCTATGGCCTGGTGACACTCCATCGCATGGAGATAGCACACCCTGTTTATTCATTCATCCATTGAGGGACAAGCTGGGCTGCTTCTGCTTTTTGGCTGTTAGGCACTATGCTGCCAGAACGCCATCCCAGGTTGCTAGCCGGAGAAACTGAGGCACAAGTACCATTTGCCACTCACCCAAGCAGGATGGGAACCCTACCCGGGCATCTGGCCGCACAGCCGAGTCCCAGCCACCCCTCCCGGCTGCTCAGCAGTCAGATGAAGACCCCAAGAATTAAGGGCCTGTGCCATACACCTCCATGACAACCATATTTCAGAATTAAAAATTGGATCCTGTGGGGGTGCCTAGGTAAATCAGTCGGTTGGGCCACTGGCTCTTGATTTCGGCTCAGGTCATGATCTCAGGGTCCTGGGATGGAGCCCTGCATAGTTGGTAGTGGTGGGGGGGAAAAAAATCTGTGCTCAGCGGGGAGTCTGCTTGAGGATTCTTGCTCTCCCTCTCCTTCTGCCCCTCCCCCTGCTCATGCCCTCCCTCTCCCTCAAATAAATAAGTCATATATATATATATATACACGCATGCATATATATTATACATATATATATGGTCCTGTGGTGCAAGGAATTCATCACACGTTTGGGACTTGGGTCTGTCTTGTTTGCATTCAGGACCATGTAGGACGTTCTGGCTGAGTCATGATTGTTCATGCTGTCCAAAATGCATTTATCCACGTCCTTTGATGTAACAGGACTCAGCCAGGCCCTGAAAGCTCATGGTCAAGGAGGAGAGATGTGCTATCTTGGTCCCCCAGGAAGCAGACTCTGGGAGGGAGATACATTGTTGGGGGTGGGGGGGGCTCTCTCGAATGACACCTCTGAGCCGGGAGGGAAGTAGAACTGGGTAGCGGGAGGAGTTGAACAGTGATGCAGCCTTGGTCATCCCAAAGGGACGTCTGGAGATGGGTGGCACTTCAGAGATGTTCTCAGTTCAGGCAAGGTGCCTGGGTCTTTGTACCCGTGGCATCAAGCCGTGTCTGAGAGCCAGCATCACCTGGCTTCTTCCTGGGAAAGGACCAGCCGTCACTGGTCCCGGTATTGGGGTGACAAGGAGTCATCCGGGTTGCATCCACAGTGGCTTGGCTAAGTACTCCCCAACAGAGAGCAGTCCACAAGAAGGTGTCAGGAACACTGCTGGGGGAGGGCGTAACCCCACCTGGGATGGGGATAAGCAGGCAGGAAGGGGCATCGTCACTGCACTGTGAAGCCTTGAACCCCAAACCTGGACACCCCACTGCCAGCCCCTGAACCGCCCCTCTTGGGGGCCTCAGCGTCTCCATATAGCTGCCCCAAACCAAAGTCAGCCCTGCTCCCTGGCAGCCCACTTCTCCAAGAACGGCTACGCCATCCCTCCCATGACACGGCCCAGGCGCGGCCGAGTCTTCAGTCCCTCCCCTCCCCTCCCCGTGGCATCAAGCCCTGCACCTGCGCCTTGAAAATCTCTTCTTCCTGCCTCCTCCGTGTTGCTGTGAACACCCAGAGCAGCCTTCTACCTGCTTCCATCACCCGCTCTTGGCCACCTCCAACCTCTGACCCAGTACCCCCATGTGGGTCCCCAGTGGTCTGGGGTTGAGGACAGAACACCTTGCTGTGGGCATGTGGCAGCTGGCGGTTGGTGGTCTGCACACAGCCGCACGCTGCCCTCCGCTCCCCTTCCGCAGGCCGGCTCCGGCCCTGCAGAGACGTCCTCACTCCTCCCGTCCTTTGGGCCTTCTTGCCGCACGGCCTTCACGCGGCACCTGCTTTGCTTGCGGGGGTGCTTCCCTCTCTGCCCCAAATTACCCTGTTTGCCCTTCACCTTTTGGTTCCGTGTTGCCCGTCCGCGAAGCCTCGGCTGACCCCCCCCCCTGCCGTCCTTGTGTGTCCACAGCAAAGGTGTCCCACATCCACCTCGGGAGTGCTGGGAATGGTAGATGACATAATACTGGGTGGTGGGCTCTTTTGTTTACAACCAGACCCCTTCCGTAGACTGTCAGCTCCAGAAGGTGAGGGACCTGGTCCTGGCCTGGGCTGGGAGGTGCCCAGTGAGCCTGAAAGTGGCAAACCTGAGGAAGGGAAGGAGGGGGTGCGGGGAGGAAGAGGAAGGCAAGGGTCGTGGTCTTCCAAGGCGGGCGAGGGGTTGAGCATGGGGAGATGACATGACCTGCTTCCCATAAACTCCTACGTCCCCATGAGCTCACATGGCAGAGCTTTTGACTTCAGTGAGTGAGAGAACGTGGAATTTGGGCCCCTGAGTGCACTGCATGCCCCAGACTTGAACCTTCCTCAGTTTCCTCCCCCAACGCCTGCACCCCAGCACCTGTCACGGGCACAGTGGGCTTTGCCCTTCACCAGCCTAAAGCAGACCCGAAATGTCAGATGCCAGGTGCCTCTTGCTGTCCCCTGAGATAAAACCAACATACTCTGAGCATTCTCTGTCCCACCTCCCAAACATGCCCCCGGTGCTCCTCACCCTGTGCTTTTGCACACCCTGCTTCCTGCCTGGATGCCTCCCCATCCCCCCTCCTGTCCGCCATCCACCTAGTGAGCTCCCCTACAGGTCAGCACCTCCATCCTCTCCATAGAGCCCGTCAGCCCTGAGTGGTGCCAGGCATCCGCCCCCGCCCCGCCCCCGCTGGCCCCAGGAGCTTGTGCCTCCTCTTGGTCGCAATGATCCCACCAAGCATTTGTCTTTCAGACCCTGCTAAATTCTTTGAGGACAGTGATCCTGCATTCCTGCCTCCCCTTCTTTCCTTTCTTGTTCCTTCCTTTCAACAATACCTTACGAGCTCCTCCTGTGTGCCAGGCACTGGTTGGGGGCTGAGAGGTCCACGGGGGAGTGTTGGTATGGCCCTGTTCTCCTGGCTCTGGTGTCCCAGCAGGGGAAGCACAAACTTCACCAGTGCGTAGACTTTCAGAGAGTAGAGGCCTGGGGATTCGGGAGAGGCCCCAGGTAGGGCCACCTATGGCCACAAGCAAGGAAGAAATCTTCCAGCAGGGGCTCAGCTTCTCTGAGTCAGAACCAAAAGGGCTGTGAAGCTGGGGCCGGGGGTAGGAGAGGTGGGAGCGAGGTTGGGGAGGGTGGTGAAGCCAGACTCCATTCATCTCTGCCCGTTTCCAGTGCAGTGCTTGTCCCACAGGAGAAGCACAGGGAATACTGTTGAATAAATAGCAAGAGCCTCTGAGGGCCCCCCGCTTCAGGGGGCTGGGGGAGGCCCCTGCCTGAGCAGTGAGCATCCTTTCTGGCAACCAGGGGAAGGAAGAGCTCTCTGGAGGTTCATTCCCTTAAAAGGAAAAGTTCTTTCTTTTTTCTTTTCTTTTTTTTTTTTTTTTAAGATTTTGCTTATTTATCTGACAGAGAGAGACAGCGAGAGAGGGAACAAACACAAGCAGAGGGAGTGGGAGAGGGAGAAGCAGGCTTTCCGCTGAGCAGGGAAGCCCGACACGGGGCTCGAGCCCAGGATCTTGGGATCATGACCTGAGCCAAAGACACTTGGCAGCTGAGCCACCCAGGCGCCCAGAAGGAGAAGTTCTTGATGCAAATCAAATGGTGGCGGCAGTGAGGGGAGAAGAGAAGAATTGCGTCCAGGCCAGCCTTCTCCTCCTGTCAGGCCAAGTGGCCAGTTCTTCGGGCTGGGGAGGGTCTGACCGGTAGAACAGCCACCGGAATGAGTTTAGCCCAAGCCGTGGGAGAGCAAAAGCGGGCCGGCCTCTTTCCTTCCCGTGATGCTGCAGACCCTGTTTCAGGGGCCCTGCCAGCCTAAGCCCCCTCCAGCACTCTCCTCGGGAAGGAGGGTGGGAACAGCCTCAGCCCATCACAACTCACTTAAAACCCAAGTACCAAGGTATCAGCTCTGCACCGCAGAGTCCTCCCACTCCCCAGCCTCGCTCACTGTTTGTCCGGGGCACCACCAGGCTCCGCCTCTGGGCCTTTGCCCTTACTCCTGCCCCCCAGAAAACCGCTCAGGCCAGGTTCCTGCAGCTTCTCCTTCACTTCCTGCAGCCTCCTCTTGAATGTCCCCGCACCAGCGGCCTTCTCTGACCCCCTGGCCAAAACAGCACCTCCGTCCCCACCCCTCCGCCCTTCCCCTGCCCCCCCCCCCACCCCCTGCCTTTCTCGGCCTTCCATTCTGCACAGCACTCAGCACCATCTATTGGTGCTAGTTACTTATTTTTTTACTGCTTGTCTCCTCTCATTAGCATGTAAGCAGTAGCAGAGACTTTGATGTGCTCGCGGTGTGTCTCCAGAAGAGAAATTCGATAAATATTGAGCGGACAGACGAATTTGTAAAATGAGGTCGGTGCTGTCCACCTCACAGGGTGGTGTGGTTTCCCGGCGCGCAGTTCGCGTACTTCCACGGCTCGGTAGGTGGCTCGTCAAGTGTGGGCTATTTCAGTAGGTCCGTATTTATGTCTTCCTTCTATTTATGGCAAGGGATAATGATTTTCCATTTACGGCATTAATATAAAGTTTCCTTTTTTAAAGTAAACTCATTCAAGATTAAAAAGAGAAAAATCTGTATTTGCCAGCCTGAAAGATAGTTTATAACACACACTGCAGTCGTCCAAGGAAACTTTTCTGAGAGTTAAAAAAACAGGTATATAGCAGATAGGTATTGCAGATGATTTTTTCAGGAGGCATGGAAGCAAAACATTTTCACGTAAATAGGGTTTACTGTGTCCAGAAGTCCCGGAGGAAATCCTAGATTCTAGATCTACATTGATGTTCTGCAAATCCTGGCACTATGTTCGAAATCTCCAGGTGTGCGTCGGTATCAATACATACCGATACGTAGCAGGGCAGTGACATAATCAATGTAAGTTTCAGGCATCTGAGAAATAACCTAGATTCTTCCTTTGATTCTCCACCTGGTGTGCGTAAGGCAAGCCATTTTGCTAACCCAGTCTCCCAGGGCATGCGAAACTCAGATCTTTGCTGCTGTGCCTTGCCTTCTTTCTCCGGAACCTCTAGGGGGTAGTATCAGCTGATGCTTTAGTTTCCTTCTCGATTTAGCATCCTGAATAGAGAGCATTTTTTGTTCCTCTTTTGAGGCTGGGAGGACACCCGGTACCTTAGCAGGGACAGTAGAGAGGGAAGCCCTCAACCATCCTTTCTCATTCAACTAATGTGCATTAAAGCCTTACTCCACCTGGGGCCCTAAAGAACAGGATCTCCGGGCGAGGAGAGCAGAGCACCAGGTAGCTGGGAGTCGGTTTTGAAGGAAGAATAGGAGTTTTGTATTTGAGATGCATTTGGATCATCTCTTAGTGTGGGTTTAGAGCCATCACTGGGAACATTCCTTAAGGAATGTAATTTCTTTCTTTCTTTTTTAAGATTTTATTTATTTATTTATTTGACAGGCAGAGATCACAAGTAGGCAGAGAGGCAGGCAGAGAGAGAGAGGGGGAAGCAGGCTCCTTGCGGAGCAGAGAGCCCAATGCGGGGCTCAATCCCAGGACCCCGAGATCATGACCTGAGCTGAAGGCAGCAGCTTAACCCTCTGAGCCACCCAGGCGCCCAGGAATGTCACTTTAATCCTTTACTTACTACTCTGAGCCCTGGGTCACGGGACAGACTGGATTCAGATACTTCTGGTACTGGCTTTACTGCTGTGCCAGCCAGAGGTCACCCAGGTGCTGTTAATCTCCCTCCCTCTCTCATTCTCTCTCTCTCTCTCTCTCCCCACCCCCACCTACCTTGCACGCGCGTGTGCGCGCGCACACACCCACACAATTCAGACCGGCTCAAGTCAAGAAAGGTATGTGACTAACAAGTCTGATACAGTGCTGACTTCAGGCACGGCTGGATACAGAGTCTCAAACGTGATCAAGATGATCTGGTTTCCATACGGTCTCTCTTTCTGTCCTCAATTCAGCTGCCTCTGTGTCGGTGTGACTCTCGGACAGATCTCTCCTGGGAACATATAAATATGTTCATAATAGTGAACTTCAGCAGTTGAATAAAAATGACTTCTCCCGGGGTGCCTGGATGGCTCAGTGGGTTAAGCCTCTGCCTTCGGCTCAGGTCATGATCTCAGGGTCCTGGGATCAGGCCCCGCATTGGGCTTTCTGCTCAGCGGGGAGCCTGCTTCCCTCTCTCTCTCTGTCTGCCTCTTTGCCTGCTTGTGATCTCTCTGTCAAATAAATAAAATCTTAAAAAAAAAATGACTTCTCCCCTCGTGCTGGCTTTTGTGGCTCTCTGCTCCTATTAGCTAATGATTCCAGGGAAAGAGGGCCTGGGGGGCGGGTACTTTTCCTACAGATCCCTTAGCTGAGTCTGTTGGCCTAGCCCTGAGCTAATCACACTGCCAGGGAGAGGAGTGCCTGGTTGGCCAGGGTACCACATGGCCTGAGAGTGGCAGAGAAGTGGTTTCTCAAGGGAAACTTGAAGTGATGTAACCCGAAGGAAACGAATAAACGCAGAGCCCACACAAACAACAAATGTGCTTGAGCTGCTTGGTTGCTCTGTGACCCTGAGGCCATTTGTCTCAGCTTTCAGAGCCTGTAAAATGGGCATTCAGATCCTAGAACACAGCACAACTGCACACGCCCAAAGTAATCACCCCCCAGAGCATAACAGCCTGCAATGCTGGGCCCTGGTGACCCGGAGCTCGTCTCCTTAATTGTTCCTCAAGTAGGACATGAGCCTGGAGGGGAGATGGGGTGGGAGGGGTTGCCCTCTGAACTCTGCAGGGTCTCAAGACAGTGGTGTTTGCCCAGCCTCATTATTAAACCATCCAAAGTTATTGTTCTGCCCTGCTGGGACCTGACCCCAGCAAGGCTAGGGCCCCCGCATTCACAAGCCCTGGAAACCCACTCCGCAGCTCTGAGCTGCTTGGGAACACAGCTCACACACAGGCCCTCGCTAGATCAGCCCTGTTTAGGAGAATTCCAATATTCCGGCCTCAGAGGAGTATGTGATCCCTGAAATACAGACTCTGTCGAGCACCTTTAAGCATAACTGATTCTTGGCATTTCTTTCCAATTCCATTTTTCGCCTAAAGAGAATGAAGAGTCCGGCCATTGATCAGGTTCTGTGCTGTCTCTGGGGCCGGTGTCCTGGATAAAGATGATGGCAATGACGGTGGTGGCGGTGACACTTTGCATCCGTGTCGCATCCAAACTCCTTAGACCCTTCACCGTCACTAACTTGTGCAGCCCCCGCACCCACCCTTCTGGTCATACCAAACTTCTGGCCAGTCCAGGAACATTTCAGGTTTTGGCAAGCCCCCGCCCCACCCCAAACCTTTGCCCAACGCCTTTCCCTTTTTATGCGGCCCAGAAAATGTTTCAGGCTTTAAAATCCCAGCTCACGTGGGTCCTGATGCATTCATTCCCTCAACCGGTATTTAGGGAGGACGCACCATGTGCCAGACACCGTCCTAGAGGCTTGGAATGCACAAGCGATCAAAACAGACCCAGTTCCTGCCTCGGTGGAATCAATACATAAAAAGCGGAGTAAATGCGATGATGGAGGTAGGGTATCCGCGGAGAGTGGGAGTCGGGCTGTAACGCACAGCAGTGGCGGGAGGCGAGGAGGAGCGGTCAGGTTTGGGTATACAGTGGTTTCCCTTGGAGACTGGGGCCTGGCCGTGCCCTGGGGAGCCGTCTCAGGCCCCTCATTCAGATCCTTGGCATCCCATTTTTATACATTTCATTATGGTCATTTGTTTCTTTTTCGGGGGTCTTGGATGCCTTTGGTAATCTGTTGAAAATGACAGATGTTCTTCCCAGAGTGTCCGCTTGCATGCAATCAAATGGGTGTTCCTCGCGCCCCCTGCAGGCCATCCCCCGAAGTCAGGGACCCCCAGGTCCACATGTTTGCGTGACTACATGTAAAGCATTCGTCCCAAGCCCAGCCGGACCATGGGGAGCAGGCCCCTGACAAGTGGTTGAGCACAGCCCGTAGGTGCTCACCATGTACAAACGCCGGGTCTGAGGCTAAGCACTGGTACGTGTTTGCTGCAAGACCATAAGGATACAGTTGGCCCCTCACGAGCTTCTCACACCTTCGTGGGGTGCTTTCATTGTAAATGCCTCCATCGTCTAGCCAGACACTTGAAGCCTCCCCAAAGTAAAGCGTGCAGTGCTGGGTAGAGTCGGTGTCTGGCATCCGACCAGGGCTGGAGTGGGGCAACCCGAGCTGGTGCTTAGCCAGCCCTAGCACTTACCACCCGACAGCTGGATGGTGGTGAGGCTCAGGCTCTTCCCCCTGCCTCCCCGTAGTTGTGCCCTCCCGGAATTTATAATCTGCTCCAGAGAGTTGGGAAGAGGAAAGAAAAGGATCCTCAGTCACTTTTGCTTTTCTCTGAGTTGAGCCTTCGAGCTGCCTTGTGAGGTACATCTTATTCTTGGCCCCCTCCTTTTACAGACAAGAGCAGCAGAGGCTCAGCAAAGGTGAGTGGAGTTCAGGGTTCACCCCCAAGTCTCCAGATCCCCAGATAATTAGTGAGCAACGTATATAGTTAAATGCTAACAACTCAGCCTTTAATTATGCACGGTTGTGCCTCGCATTGTATATAATTTAATGCTAATTGCAGGGTTTGGGACTGAGCTGAAGGGAGTGGGGCGAGAATGGGAAGGGAAGGTTCATGGAGACTTTGGAAACTCAGCTGGGCCCTGGAGAGGATTTGGATGGCGGCTGGAGGGAAGGAAGTGGAATTTCAGGAAAAGAGAGTAGAAAAATTAAGGTGGACCGGGTAGGATGCGCAAGGGTAGGGAGGAGCCAAGATAGCGCTCTTCACATAGTGGAACTCGGGTCCGGGTGGTTCCGTGGTTGAGCATCTGCCTTCGGCTCAGGTCATGATCCCAGCGCCCTGAGATCAAGCCCCACATGAGGCTCTCAATGGGGAGCCCGCTCCTCCCTCTCCCTCCGCCTCTCCCCCAAATTGTGTTTCCTCTCTCACCGTCTCTCTCTGTCAAATAAGTAAGTAAAATCTTAAAATGAATAAGGAAATAAATAATGGAACTCTCTAGATGTAAAATGAACCTAATAGTCACTGAGAACCTTCTAAGTACCGGGTACCGTGCGAAGTCCTTTCTGCTGGTATTGCTTCCGATCCACGTTTAACCCTACACAGGAAAGAAAAATCCAACCAGACAGGTACTGTTATCACTCCCATTTTAACAGAGGAGTAAAGTGTTGCTACTCAGAGCCAGGCCTGGTCTCAAAGCTCATGTTCTCCCCAGCTCAGTTCCAGAGACTGTCTGATGAGAGGCAGGCTAGTCTCAGGACTTGCTACTCCAAGTGTGGCCCATGGGCATTGCCTGGGAGCTTGTCAGAAATGCAGACGTGGTGGGGGGGTGTCCTGCTCAGTGGGGAGCCTGCTTCTCCTTGTTCTGCTCCTACCCCCCTGCTCCTGCGTGCATGCTAGCTCTCTCAAATAAATGAATACCCTTAAAAAAAATAAAGAAATGCAGATGTGGGGCCCCTCCCTCCCCAGTCCTACTGAGTCAGAACTGCACGTTAACAGAGTCCCAGGCGATCTGATCTGTGCGTGTGTTGGTTAGCATATGAGAAGCAGGGAAAAAGCATGGGGATGGGCGCGTGCCTGAGCTGGTCAAGCCTTTGTGATGACATCTCCCTCCTGGCACAGGCAAATAAATGCATTCTGGGAGGGTTTGAGGTGCAAGCTCAGGGCCCAGACCTCACGAGCTAAGGTCTCCCTGTAGCCTCGTATTTCATCTACAAATGTCACTGAATGTCCATTCCACACTATAATGTATCAGTGGTCATTCTGATATTTCAAAATGGTTATGTAAATGGCCATGGAGTAGGGTGCCTGTTCCCGGAAGATGCATGAGATGGGTTTCTTTGTATCTTAAATGGGGTAATAATAACCACTCTAAGAGCTCTTGCGAAGATCAAAGGAGAATCACGAATCACGGATATGGAAATGCGCCACATCAGACCCGTGTTAGGCTAGTTGGGACTGAGAGTCCTCCCCAGACCCACTGTCCTGCAAGCAGCTCTCAGAAGACTGAGGTTGTACATTCTCTTTTCCCATTCAGGGTGAGGCAGGGCTCAGTCCCAGAGAGGAAGAAGGCACCTCTCTGGGCATCTCAGGAAGCCAGTGGAGTAAGAGATTAGGGTCAGCTATTGCTGAATTGTTTGCTTACATTCCGTAGGAGTCCCCACTTCCTGATTGCTGGGCCGGATGAGCCGGCAGGAAAACCCCAGTAAAACTCAGATGTGTCTGGGACATCAGGATGGGGGAGAAGATGGGAGTACATCCTGTCCCCGAGTGGGCCCAAAGAGAGGGGGATGTTGGGGTATTATGGGAAGCGGGGTGATGAGGAAGAGGTAAGCAGGTAGCAACAGCAAGAGTTCTGTAGGAAAGAGGACAGGAAGGGGGATTGGGCACTGGAGCAGGAGTGACCTCAGGTTTCCATCCAGAGGACCCATTTCCTTGTAACTGGAGAGTGAAGATGGGGATAGAGACCTGGAGGAGTGAAATGGACAGATAGTGACCATCCCCAACTGAGGCCAAGGAGGAAAGGAAGCCAGACAAGACGCGGGAGGGAAGAGAGGCTCTTTTACAGCTGGAGAAGCTGAAGGAGGAGAATTTGGGACGGACGGGGGTCAGCAGTCCCCTGTGGCCCAGAGCCTTTGAAAAGGAGGAACACGGGAAGAACTGTTATATTTGATTAAGGAGGTTATGGGTCACATGTGGCTGGGGTTATGATAGAATAATGGTGTTAAAGCCAGATTTTAAGAAGAAGAGAATGCTGGGGCTTTTCTCTTCTCCCCATGGTAGCAGTTAGGATTTTCATACAAATTGCACTTCTATTGCAAATGTCTTACTTGCCATTTAAAACTTAATCCATGTAACTTGTGACCAGAACCAAGCCTATATTGTCTCTTTAATCCATCCCTTGGCAAAAAAAAAAAAATAATAATAATAAATTTAAGAAAAAGAAAATTGTGGGGAGTAGGAAGAGGGTGATTGGGTTATGGACATTGGGGAGAATGTGTGCTATGGTGAGTGCTGTGAAGTGTGTAAACCTGACGATTCACGGACCTGTACCCCTGGGGCAAATAATACGTTATATGTTAAAAAAAAAGAAAAGAAAAGAAAAGAAAGAAACAGAAAATTGCAAAACGTTGTTTATAGTATGATCCTGTTTTTATCTAAAGGAATGTCTGTGGGGGCTCCTGGGTGGCTCAGTCGGTTAAACATCCAACTCTTGATTTCGGTTCAGGTCATGATCTCAGGGTCGTGAGATTGGGCTCCCTGCCCGGCTTCAGGCTGGGGCTGGAGCCTGCTTAAGGTTCTCTCTCCTTCTCCTTCTTCCCTCCCCCCTCAAAAAAAAAATTAAAATAAAGGAATGTCTACGTTTGTGTGTGTATTTATAAATATGTATGTACATGATAAAACATCTGGGGGCTATATTTCAAGTTATGATGGGGGTTTCACTGGTATATACGTATGTCACTTTAAATATGTGTAGTTTAGTCTACATTAATTATCCCTCTATAAAACTATAGAAAATTGTAATGGGGGTTATCTTTAATGGTCAGATTATGGTATATATGACATAATTCTTTTGGCTGCAAATGACAGAGACTCAGCAGAAATTTCTAAAGCAAGATCTGAATTGTCCAGACACTTCTTCAGACATAAGTGGGTCCAGGGTGTCAAATCATGACATTAAGGATCTCTCTCCATCTCTTGATGCACCTGCTGTCTCAGTTATGGGCCTCATTCTCAGTTCTGGCCTGTGTCTCATCAGCCTAGCCCCCACTGGAAAGAGAGCAGCTCTTCTCCCAAGAGGATCAGCACCATCCCAGGGCTGACTTTCAAGGGCCTGGCTTGGGCCACAGCTCATCCTCAGACCAGTGAATCACTGTGGCTACGGGTTGGGGGGGAGGGGGGCACTGTGTTGAGAGGCTAAGGCCAAGGTCATGTGACCCAAGAGGCCAACAAAGGAACTTTCAAGGGCCTCTTAGGAAAATAGTGAACTAAAAAAAAAAAAAAAAAAAGGGGGAGCAGTGCTGAATGATTCTCGAAAGGAAATCTAGAATTCTGTTGCCTGAAGAGGAGGCCTGCCCCCACCAATGTCTGTTCTTAAAGGAACCCCATCTGGGCCATAGAGTTTTGTGATAACTGTGTTTTAATAAGCATGCATAAGAAGAAAATGAGACCCCTCCTTAAACAACTGATGTGCGTTACATCTGGTTATGATCATTCAGGTAACTAAATAATGAGCGTGGAGAAAACATCAAAGCTCAGATCTTGGCCAGAGCCCCTGATCTTACAGGGCATGGACAGAACGAACACTGTTGAGACCGGGAAACCAGCCTTGTCCCTTCTGTAGATGTTGACTGTGTATGTCTAAGACCCATGGGGCCATCAGACCATCTCTGGGGGCTCCAGGTCGCCTGAGCGATGCACCCAGGGAGCTGGGCCTTCGTCAAGCTCAGCCTCCTGCCTCCGTGAATAATTCCCCCGCATTCCGACATCATCCTGGTCTGTTTCTTCGTTTCAGGGTTACGCTAAGGACATGGTGCCTGACTTTGATGAGAAACATGATGAGTATTTAATATTGCTTCAGCAGAGGAACAGGTAAGATGAGCTGCTCAATGGCAGCCCTTCCTATTAGCCCAATAAAAGCCCTATTTCGATTTATTAAACAGCATGCAGGCTCTGCTTCACCTAGGAACGGGCTGCAGGCAGCCTCCACTCAGAGGCTCGGGATATTATCTGCAATCCTAGCTCCCGTTTCTCCACTCGCTGATTTAATTGCATCCTTGATTGAGCTGTAGCAAATGGTTCTACATGTAAGTACCACCTCTAGCCTCCCTGCCACCGCTCTGGGAGAAGGTGGCTTTGTCATGACCAAATCTTGAACTTGGCAGGGCTGTGCATTAGTCACCGGAATAGCTCAGTCTGTGGTCATCCAGGCTCTGACCGGCCCGTGGAATCTGAGCCTGTCATCATGCCTCATTAGATCAAGGTGAATCGTTTCATGTCTGTGTTTAAAGGCGGTCAATATGTCATTTAACATGAAGTCGGTACTCATTTTGAGTCCGGTGTGCTAGCTCTGGAAGAGTCCCACGGTAGATGCCATGTTTGGTGACCGAGGGCAAAGCAATGTGGTCTGGCTGGAAAGAGGCGTCCCTCCTCACTGCTTGCCCCGGGCCCACGGAAGTTCACGGTCTGAACTGTGGTTGGTCCCCAGGCCTCAGGCTGCGCGGTAAGCTGGGTTTGCAAACTCAGATGCCAGGAGGGGCCGGGCAGTGAGTGAAGCCAGCTCCGTGGAGACCGTGGGCACCTGGGAGGCCCACTTCCCAGCTGCTCAGCTCAGGCCAGTTGTTGTTTGTGGGAACCTGGGCACGGGGGTCCCTCTCCTCCAGGGTTGCTGGAGCAGCTGCAAACCTGGATTTGGGTCGGAATCTCCTGAGTTTTAAAATGTTGGTAAGGCACTCAGATTAAAACACAAAACAGGAAGAAGGCTGCAGGCCCCTCAAACAGCTGCAGGAGTGGGGAGGAGGGGTCCTAATCTGGGCCTTGGTGTTACTGGGAATGAGTCTAGGGTCTTGCAGGCAAGAGAGCCCCGGGACGAGGGGTGGGGAGGGTGGTGGCTGTCATCCTGTCTATTCAGCCCTCATCTGACTGGCTGGACTCCCGCTGCATGTTGCATGGACAGGTTCAGTCCTTGGTGTTACAGGAGTTGAGTATTCCGACCCCTTTACCACTGAGATGCCCAGGATCTCTACCAACACCTGCTCTTGTTGCCAGATGCCCCCATTTGAGGCAGCGCGACCCCTAGTGGCGAACTCTCAAACGGGTACACAACTCTCGAACAGCTTCTAGCTGTAGGAGCAGCTAGAAGCGCAGCCAGGCAGTGTCCTCTGTGCGGGTTGCCCTGTGCTCGCTCATCTCCCCGACCCGGGGGCGGCTCCGGCTACCGTAGCAGGAGGCTTGTGCTGATTAGTCCAACATGGGTTTTTATCATCATTAATGCCATGGAGCAGGGTGTTTTTATCCCGTTCCTGGCAGGCTGGATGGTGCCACCGAACACCTGAGTGATCGTTTAATCATATCCTTGTGACTTGTCTGGGAGGACATTGTCATAGTTCCTTAGGAGCAAATTGCTTCTCATTAATCAGCAGATCAATAGGTGCACAATCGAAGGGCCCCAGCCAATAGCATAGAGGAGAATATCCAGAGACAAGGTTGTAGCACAAAGGCAATGAAAAAATATGTCCAGGCCAAGTTGCCATAAAAATTGGGGGACGTGTTGTCACCAAGAGGGGGCTGGCCTGAGTCCCACTGGAGACATGAAAAGTGCGTGGCCCCCCGAGCGATCGCCGGGTGTTGCTTTAGAGACACCTTTTCTGGGGTGCCTTCCGCGCGCCGGGCACCTCACCCCATCACTTCATTGTGCGCTCCCGCTACGTGGTAAGGTGGAGCTGCACTCCTTGCGCCCATTTTCCAGACAAAGGAGACCCAGAGCGGTAAGCCGTGTGTCCAAGGTCATCGAGGCAGGAAGTGGTAGAGCCGGGCTCTCCTTTCTGTTTGATGTTTGGTATGACATTGTCATGAATTACCAGGAGCGGAGAAACCCGCCAGAGTTGCCACATTCACAATGACGGGTTTTGTGGAAATAAACCGCAGCTTATTGGAAATCTGGTTATATGACCTGGTAGAAAATCAGCATCTCGGCTGTGTAGTGTGCGCAGACAGAAATGAAAACCTAGCCTTCTTACCCAGGTTGCCCTGTGACCTGAGAAATGGGTGGGGGGGTGTGATCATTGGAACCAGTTTCCAGGAGTGACCTTGCCCAGAACATAGCCGCCACAGAGGCTGGTGATGTTACTCTTTTCCTCATTCAGTGGGAATTCACTGAGTGCCTTCTCGGTGCTTAGCACTGCCACTGGCGTGAAGGAGAGCATCGTGATGAGGAAGGTACAGACTTTATTAGTTAGTGCTCCCAGGGTCAAGTGGAGAGAAACCCAGGGTAAATAGACCTTAAACAATAAGGAAAAAGTATTGGCTCATAAAAGCAAGAAACCAGCTTCAGGCATAGTTGTATCCAGGTACTCAGTTTTAACTCCATGTTGGAGTCCCTCAGGCGGGTACTTTCTTCATGGAGGCCAAGGTAGCCACTGGCGGCCCCACACTTACATCCTGCCTAAAGGAGAAGAGAGCACTTCCTTCCTGATAGTTCCAGTGAAAGTCTTGAGGAGGGCCCTGGCCCCAGCCCCGAGTCAGTCATGCCCTGTGCCAGGTGAGGTGGCATGGTCTGACGGGCCACTCCTTGGCTATCTCCTTAAGCTGGGTGGCGGAGCAAGTGTATAATAGTAGAGTAAGAGTAGGAGTGGGGAGGTTCTGAAAGGGGATCTGAGAGGCTCGGTTTGGAAGATGGGGGAGAGTTGCCGGCGAGGCAGAACGAACAGGTGTCTGCCCATAGCCCTTGCCCTTGAGGAACTCCTGGGGTGCGGCAGGTGAGCACAAGGTCATCTATTTATAACTATGCCCAAAGAAGCAGAACATGATCTTGTGCTGCAGGAGAGGACCAGAGGAGGTGGAAGAGGGTGTGACAGCCCTGGGTCACCCCTGTACAAACCTCCCAGAGGATCCTTAGTGATTCTGGTCACTCACCTTCATGAAAGATATAATCACACCCGACAGATTTGCTCAACAACCCATCAACCAGACAGGGCCAAGTGCTGGAGGGTGGATGGCCAAGATGGGCTGTGATGCATCCCTCTAAATGCTGGATCCCTCCGGATCCAGGAGCCCAGCAATGGTATCATATCCTCCTGTGGGGGATGCTGACATCCGAAAGGGTGAATCCCAGAGCCCGTGGGCACTGACGTTCTTGGAGAAATAGCAGGCTCTCTGAACCACTGCCCTCCCCCTCTCCACCCATCAGGCCTGCTCTCAAATGCCACCACCTCCAGGAAGCCCCCAGCTGGAAGCCACTGCTCCTCATCCAGACTCTCCTCCCTCAGGGACCCTGTGACATGTTAAGGGAGGAGACTAGACACAGCAGAATGATGTGGGTGGGAGTGGGCTCTGGAGCCTTGTGGACCAGGCTTTAAGTCCTGGCTGCATCCTGGGCTCTGTGACCTTGGGTAAGTTTATCTATAAAATAAGCCAATGGAAGGACCAGTAAGGGAGTGAGAGGGACAACACCCAGGTGCCATCACCACCATCACCATCACCATCATTGCCATACTGCCGTAACAATTCTCCCTGAGCTGACATCCAGGTATTGCTGGAATGTTTGACCCTTGGAGAAGCTCTCAGGTCCCCTGGGGTAACTGAGGTTGGAGGGGCCTCGTGGCTAGCCTGGTCACACAGCAGCCACAGCGCTCTCAGGCCAAGGGGTTCAGCCAGCAACCCAGGCATGGCCACGCCCAGGAGCAACGCCCCCCCCCCCCCCCGCTTGGTCATGCCCTCTCGCCCACTGGACCCCTGTTTGTGCCCCTCCCACCCAGTGGTATCCCCCTGTCATGCTCCTACTGTCATGCTACATGTCCTACTGTCATGCTCCTCTGTCCAAAGAGCTCTGTACAAGCAGCCCCACAGGCCGCTACAGGCTAAGACAGACAGGCTCCAGTGATGAGCACGAGGACCATGGGAGCTGGGAGAATATGCATCTGTGTCTTCTCTCCCCTGCTAGACCTGGAGGGTCTTAGAGCCACTTTTTCCAGAAACAGGTATCGAGAACATTCCTTATGCTCAGCATGGTCCCCACATCCAGGGGTCCGTCTCCATAGTAGGAGGGGAGACTGGACAGACACAGCGAGAGTCTCCTGTGGTGTGAGGCAGCCAGCCCCTACCCTGCATCCCTCAAAACCCAGAACCCAGCGAGTGATGGGGCACCGGGTGGGCAGGGGCTCCTTCTTCCGCAGGGGAGCGACCTTGTCTGAGTTTTCTGAATCCCCTACACGAGGGCCCGCTTTTTATGCAAAGCAGGCTATCAATTAAACAAAAACACACAAAAAAGACACCACTTTTCTTCGATGCCGCGTGCATAGTGCGTATCACTGTCGGCTCAGCTGTAGCCGGGGAGTTCCTTCAGCGATCCCTTTCACAGTCTGGATAATTATCTCCTCATTTATCAGTTTCATAAATCCGTGTTTTCATCAATCATTCTGCTTAAAAAGAAGCACACATGGAGTACCAGCTCCGGATCCCACACAGCAAGTGGGATGTCACCGTCACCACCTGCCCAGAGTCAGGAGACCCCCGGAGGGAGGTGGAGGCAGGCACCCTGTGCCTGGGTGGTCAGATTTTCCACTCTCTGGGCCCCTCCTAGGGCTCAGGCTCCCTGCACACTTTCCCCAGGGCCCACTGCAGCCTTGGGTGTTTTGCTCCAGAGAGAGCAAGGATGGCTCTGTTTGCCAAAGCGTCTCTTAGTGACTTGTGTTTTCCTTCCTTGTGTTTCATGCTGTTGCCGGCCCAACAATCAACTCCCAGGCTTCTAAGGCCGGCAGGAGATAAGAAGTCTGTAATAAATGTTCCTGCCACAATTGTTGAAAAAGATGGATGTATCAACAGCTAAAGAAACATTTGAAAAACAAACAAAGAGATCACCCGTAATGCCACCGCCCTCCTCAACAACTGATAGGATTTTCCCACGTATCACCTTCCACTCCTGGTCCACAAACCCACCTTTTTCCAACGTGGCACTGAACCACACAGTTCCGTTTTTATTCTGCCTTTGCTCCCCTCCCCTTCCCCCCAATTGCAAGCAGTTCCTCACATCTGGACAGACTCTTAGTGATGATATCAGCTACGTGGGATCGCAGGTTCCATTCCCCGCTGCTGCACATTTGGGTTGCTTTCAGGGGTTGGTGATGACCGAACACTGTTGTTCCTGGTCAAGACTGATTTGCTGCAGTGGGCTCCCTGGGGGAACACCAAGCATATGGCATTTTCTCTATTTTCATATTATGTCTGAATTAGCAGCAGTGTCTATGTTTGCCAGGTTCAGTGTCCTCTTGCTTAGCTTTAGAGGTTGTCTTTGCTGTGGTGAACACTCAAGCCAGATTGCTTAAGTTTGCAGTCTAGCCTACCACCGTGCCTGCTGTGTGACCTTGGGCCAGTTACTTAACCTCTCTGTGTCTCACGTGCCTTGTCTATTAAATGGGGATAATAAAAGTAATTACCCCATAGGGTTGTTGGAGAAGATGAAGGTCTTAATATGGTCAATCCTTGTTATTCATGGTTCCCTAAATATGAATTCATCTACTGACGAAAACTTATTTGTAAATTTTAAATATTTGCAGCGCTTTTGTGTTCATTCAAAGACAAGTGCAGAGTGGCAAAAAATTTTAGCTGCCCAACACACACACATTCCCAGCTGCAGTAGAACAAGGGAATACTTCACCTTCTTATTTTAGCTCTTACCCCATAAAAAAGTGGCCTTTTCACAGTATATACTGAGTGCCGTGTCTTACACATTGTTATGTTTTTCCTTGGTGATTTTGCTGATTAAACTGTACCCTAAGCATGGTCCTGAAGTGCGTTTGATGTTCCTAAGTGCAAGAAGGCTATGATGTCTCTTAAGGGAGAAAAAACATGTTAGATGAGCTTCCCTCAGGCCTGAGTTACAGACCTGTTGGCTGCTGAGTTTCATGTCAGTGTCTCAACCATGTATAAACCATGTATCAAACAAGGTGCCTTTAAACAGGAACGCATATGCAGCAGGGTTCTGTAGTGATCATTTAATGAAACTGTTGCGACAGAGGCTCACAGAAACCAAATCCTGTATTTTCCCCTGGGAACAAGATTTCAGTATTCCCTAACTCAGGATTTGTGGGGACTTCATAAAACAAAACTGCGAATAACAAGAACCAACTACTGTATCCGTACCACAAGTAGAACCAAATTTGGCACCTTGTACACACCCTTTATGTGGTTACTATTTCTATTATTTTTTTAAAATTTGCATTTTGCTAGTTTGATAGGAACTTACTTAAAATCACAAAGGGAATGCACGCTGGTTGCCAGGCAGCTTGGTGGTGTGGGAATAAATCCAGAGAAAACTCGAGAAAACTTGAACTAGAGGTCCAGCCTTGTTCAAACCAAGACCCTTTTAGCCAAAAGGGCATGAGCTAAAGCCTACTTTGATATATACCTTCACTGCATCAGAATATAAAATGATGACATTTGAGGTGTCAGGCGAGCTTCTGAGAACACATTTATTTACTGAAGCAAAAAGTCAGTCTGCCTGGTCTGACGAAGGATGTTTTCTGATTTGTAGATATTCTCTGAAATTCCTTGGTCCAAAGGCTTAGGACCTAAGACTCTTAGACCCGTGTTTTGTTAAACCCTGGAGAAGGTGCCACTGTCCACACAAGGTGGAGATGCATGAAATTGGGCAGTGTTCGCACCTGCCTGCTTTCCCTCCTGGTCCCCGCGGGGCGAGGAATGACGCGTGCCTGCGTTGCTGCTAACGTGCACTTGAGCCTCAGAGCGAAAGCAGAAACACCCCTGCAGAGCCCGGAACAGTCTCCCCCTTGCTGCTTCTCCGTGTGTGTAATGGGCCCCTGACAGGCTGTTTGTCGATGAACAGCTGGGCACCCGCCACCCGGCCTCCGATTAGAGACGCTTTGCCCGTCAGAGGCACAGTTCTCTCCCCACGTGGGGGTGGGCAGCGGCCCAGGCTCACATAACAAGGAGGAAGTGATTGTTTCTCTTCCAGGATATTAAAGCATCTGAAAACCAAGGACCCCATGCAGCTGAGGCTGGAGCACTTGGAGCAGGGTTTCTCTGTCTACGTCAATGGAGCCAATTCGGAGCTGAAGTCGTCCCCCCGGAAAGCCGTCCACTCCGACTTCACCAGGAGTGCCTCCCACGCCGAGGGGACACACGGTGAGCACAGGTCACAGGGCCCCGTGGAGCCACGTCCTGTGCCCCTAAACTTACCTGCAAATGACTAGTTAACCTGTTTAAGTTTACTCACTTTGCCAGCAAGAGAGCAGGGGGCGCCTGGGTGGCACAGTGGGTTAAACAGCCAACTGGGGATTTCAGTGCGGGTCATGGTCTCAGGGTCGTGAGATCGAGCTCCATGTCAGGCTCTGTACCAGACGAGGAGCCTGCTTGAGATTCTGTCTCGCCCTCTGCCCCGCCCCCTGCTCGTCTGTGCGTGCACTTCCTTTCTCTCTCTCTAAAAAAAAAAAAGAGAGAGAGAGAGCAGGAGTGTGAGAAAGAACAAAATCCCTTTTTATTCCTTTTAAAACTTAGCCTTGGCCTCCATTACCCCCAGGGCAAAGGTGATGAGAGCAGTAAATTCCTGGCTTTTCCATTTTGCGATGCCAGTAATTGAAAGAAGTGTCTAGAATAATTTAAATTACACCCAATTTTCAGTGGCTCTGTCTTCACTTCAGTACCCAACCCTGCGTGATATTTAACTCCACGGTTTGTGCTGAGTGTATTTAATCCAGACTGCACAGACTTGCAATCGATCCTGTGTGTCCTGTATTGAAATCTCAGGGAGTTTGTGAAGTTGGTATAGGATCACGCCACCCAGCAGCCGGCCCAGGACAGGCACCAAAAACAACCTGGCGGGAAAGCAAACGACATGTCAGAGCACACGGGGTGGGGTCTCAGTTTTTGGCCAGGTTACTTTGTCTCCCTCCCGGGCCTTTGTTTCCCAGGCCATCTGTCAAATGGGACTGAGGGGGGCACCCATCCCGAGGACACCAGGGTGCCCTTGAAGGCAGACTGCTTTGTCTGGGGACCTGGCCTACTCCCTGCATTACAGGAAGAACATTTGGAATGAGACAGAGCTGGGTTTCTGCCACTCTCTAGCTTTGAGAGCTCTGGCAATAGGGTCCTCCCTGACCCTCAGTTTCCTCTTCTATGACATGAGAATACTTAAGCCCACCTTGCCGGCTTGCCAGGAAGATTAAATGACATAAGAAATGTAAAATGCCTGTCGCACAATAATCTTGATTCATGTTGTTCTGAGTCACTGCCTTACAGGTATGGGAAATGTCCCAAGCCATAACAGACAGTACAAGTCAAAACAACAAGGAGATAAAAGGAGAGAGTGATGTCCCCAAACCTTCTCCTAGGAGAAGGACACTGCAGTCCAGCTTCAAGTTTAGCATGAGCTTCCTAGCACCCAGGGCAATGAGGGAAATGGGATGATTCTCCTAGCTCTTGGGGAGGAGGAGTCAGGCCAACCTGCTGCTGGCTGGGAGAAACAGGCCTTTCCTGGTCCAGGTTTCAAGGAGGTGCGATTAGCAGGAGTCTCTTCTGTACTTGGGCCACCAGCAGTACCTTCACTCCCCCAACAAATATCTCTCCCTTCTCTCCTCTTTTACACAAACACTGGCCTGTAGCGCACCTGGCTTGTATCCTGCTTCCGAATCTCGGAGACTGTTCCTTTTGTATACAGACCTGCCCATTTCAGCTATGACTTACCCCCCATTCCCTTTCTCCTGAGCATTTGGCCCATTTTCTACCGGCCTGCTGCTACAAACAGGACTCTCTTTGCCTACAAAACTTCGGGCACAGGGGAGTGCATGTTAGCTGGAGGTCCCTGGTCTTCCCTGGGTGTGGACTTGCCACCAGTACCCCACTGAGCCTCTTTCCCTCACCCCTGTTGCAGATCATGGACGGAGAACCCTATTGCGAGAAGCGGAGGAAGCTTTAAGACGCAATTCGCGGACAGCCCCCAGCAAAGTCCAGCGTCGCGGATGGCACCAGGTCTGGGAGCCCTGGGCAGTGTCGAGACGCATGGCCCCTGCTCATGCTTTAGAATAAGGAACAGGGTTCTTGTGGGAACAGAAACGTAATCCCGGCATTGGGAATCCCTGTGGGCCTTGGTGCGTCTGGCAGGGCACCACATGGGTGTCCTTTCTGTGTGTGGTATTGGCCCCTAGAAGGTAGAGGGGTCTGTGGGTCCTCTAGTTCCCTCTCCGTGGCATGATCCTCCCCTCCAGGTGGGGGATGGGGCACCCCAGCACAGACTCACAGCCCCGTGGTGATCACTTGTTTACACAGCTATCTTTTATTTTTTTTAAAAATTTTATTTATTTGTCAGAGATCACAAGTAGGCAGAGAGGCAGGCAGAGAAAGAGGAGGAAGCAGGCTCCCTGCTGAGCAGAGAGCCCGATGCGGGGCTCGATCCCAGGACTCTGGGATCATGACCTGAGCTGAAGGCAGAGGCTTAACCCACTGAGCCACCCAGACGCCCCTACACAGCTATCTTTTACTGCACACCTACTATGTACCTTTGTCCTCACGGCAGATTGGTAGGGCAAGTTCCAAATTTCCTCCTGTTTTAAGGAAGCCAAGGAAATGAATGCTCGGTAAAGCTAAGTGAGCTTTCCAAGGCCAACCACTAAGAAGTGACAGCAGCAAAACCCGAGCTTAGATCTGTGCTCCAGGTGCTGTATTCCTGCCCATGTAGTCCTTACCCTGTGGTTACTCACACTTGGCCTGGGGTCAGTGGGTCTCAGTCCCCACAGTGCATTCACATCACCTGGCAGTCCCTTCCCGCAGAGATTCTGACTCACTTGGTCTGAGATGAGGCTTAAGCAGTGGTATGTAATCCTTTTTAATGTGGTCACCCACGTTGGGCCTGATCTTTTACACTGTGCCAAATGGGTGGGTCTTTAGGAAAATTTTCTGTAAGTTTTATTGGCCCGTCTTTGCAATCCATCACCCCGTAGGTCTGTAACTGTTGTCATTGTGCCCTTGATGAAACTGAGGGCCAGAAGGATAAGGTGACTTGCTCAGAGCCACATAGCCACTAGGGAGGTTTGAAGCCCAGACCTGTGACCCGCAAACCCACTGGTCTTCCCTTGCCTTTGTAGGTCTATAATGAAGTACTGAAGGGGTTTTCTGGCCCACTGAATCCCACAGCCTTATCTCGGTGCAGAAGAGCAAGGCCTATGGGGCCCACAGCCCGGAGGCCTCCTTTTGTCCCCAGCAATGAATGTTGATTTCTCATTAAGGAAGCCTTTCTCCACTTCCCACTTCAGACCCTCCTAGTTGTTTTGAGTGCCTTCTATTATCGGGAGCCATATTTGCATCTTAGACTGTGACTTCACGGCTGGCCCCAAAGCCTGTGCAATTTAAAAAGACTTGGCCTAAGATTAATTAGCATCCCTCCCCCCCCCCCCCACACCTCTCCCTGTGGTCTCACACTTCACGGGGCCTAATCATGGCTAATTTCCTGGCTTCCTAAGGCCGTGAAGGCTGCGATTGTCCTTCTGCACTGTATCGGTCAGGGTCAGTCAGTGCCTAACCATAGAGACCACTCAGGCCGTTGTAATCAGAGATGAAGGGAAGCAGGTGCTTACAAGCTCTCCGGGTGACAAGAGGAGGGACCCCGAGTGGGAGGCTGGGGGGCCTCCTGGAATGGCACCCAGCCTTCCAGCACAGCCTGCCAGGAAAGCCACTATCTAGGACACGGCGGGGCAGGTGGCGCGGGTCTGCATCAGGGACGCGTCACCTTAGCTGGCTTCCGGAAAGCAGGAGGCCACCACCACCACTCTTGGCCTCTGTTGATGCCGCGCCTGCTAGATCAGCCCTGCCCATAGCTGGTCCCACCAGGCTGGGGCACTTGAAAACTTGTCTCCTCGGCCACTGTGCTCAGCCCAGAATCAGCCAGTGTGTGTCCTGTTCTTTCCACCCCACTTTTGCTCTCCCTGATTGCAGGAGGCCTGCTGATGGGCTGTACCTAGCTCGCTTCCAGAACGTCCACAGAAAGGGCATCTGGGAAACATAGACCGACTTTCTGGCCTCTACTGAACTCACAGGCGTCCTAGGCGGAAAGCGGGAGTAGAGCCCACCCCCTACTACGCTGCTCCCCCAGCATGCGGTGTTTTGGGGGACATTCCCCCTTGATATGGATAAACCGGGGAGCATTCAGTGTGGTGAGAGGACCAGAAGTCAGGTCCCAAAAGACATCATCCTTTAATTTTAAATGAACATTTATGACCCTGACCCAGGCACTGTGTGAGGCTCTGGAGGTGGAAACAATCCCACAAGGCCGGGTCCTTGCCCTGGAGTCCCGGCTGGGAGGACGGTGGGGGACGGCCCCGCCCGCGAGGACGATGCGACAGCCGGTCCAAGCGTACGGAGGACTGGCCTGCTGGACTTCCAAGTGAGCAGCTTGAGGCCTGTGGGCTGAACTTGTCCCCCGGAGAATGTTTTTTGGACTCAAAACGGTTTAAAAGAATCTTAGTCACTCACTAACATTTAAATTCAAAAGTTTTTCTGTATTTTTTTTTTTTTTTTTAAAGCTCCATTCTGACTTCCCTGGAAAAATGGAAAGAGCTGTATGCTCGGCTTCCCCTTCCCTTGAGGCCGCCGTCAGCAGAGCGCGGTAACAGTCGCCCCATGAGGCCGGGTACATGCAGACTGTGGTGCCCACAGTCCCTACCACTCCCTTTAGCGCCCCGGGCTGAGGCCACGTGGTGGCTGCGGTTGGTTGCTGTGCTCTGGCTGCTGTTTCCCCCTACCACATGGCTTCCCACCTGGCCCGTTGGGGCCTTTGAACCCGTGGCCTGTGGGGGCAATTGTAGGTGCTGGAGTCAGCGCCGTGAGTGAGGCAGGCCGGGCCCTGCTGGCCTGGAGCTCACACTTCCCCCTCGAGCCTGGGGGTCATGGGGAGGCTCTGGGGGGCAGCCGCTCTAGAGAAGGGGGACAGCAGAGTCTTCCCTGGGGGCCACCCCTGACCTGGTTGCTGAGGAGGAGCAGAGCCAGCCCCGTGAAGGTCTGGTGGGAGTCTCCCAGTGGAGGGCGCAGTGGGGGTGGCAGGAAGGTGGGTCAGGCTGAAGGGTCCCTGGGGTGGCCGGTGTGGAGAGATGGAGAGGCAGAGCGTGGGGGTCAGGGGTCACAGGTCACAGCAGGCAGATGACACAGTGGCCGGAAGGAGCCCAGGAGGAAGTCTGGATTTCATTTTAAATGCAAAGAATCTTCTGGACCGTCTTCAGTAGGAGAGTTATGTGTTTGGGCTCACGTTTTAAGAAGATCCCCGGCGGCTGCATTCTGAAGGGTGCCCACAGGGCCAATGGGCTGTAGGAGCACCAGGCAGGAGACTTGGAAGCAGGGCTCCCCTGTCCCCCGCCGTGAGCCTAATGCAGCCTGTGCCTTTGTCCCCCGGCCTCCCCCTCACAGCTCTGTCCCTGGCCCCGCAGTCCCCATCATCTCCGCTTCCTCGACGCGTCCCAGGCTGTCATCACCCGGTCTTCCCGTGTTGGTTTGCGGAAACTGTGCGGGAAAGAGACCATCTGAATCTCTCAGTTGGTCAGCCTGGGCTGGATGCCCTCTCCCGCCCTGCTAGGCTGTGACCAGAAGCGAAAAGCCTGCTTGGGGCCCCCAGCTTCTCTTCCAGGACAGTAGATAGATCCAGTGGACCGACCGAACTGTTGCCAGGAGAAAGAGGAACCGACTGGGTTTCCTTTGGCCCCAAGTAGTGGAGTTAAGTGGGCAGGTTCTCCCTGGTAGAAAGTACATGGGGACAGGTTTTGGGGTGCATAGGGTGGAGAAGAAGGCAGTCTCGACCTCACCCTTTTGGGTGGGCTCCGCTGTCCTTGGAGGCAGCCAGAGGTTGGCAGTGGCGAAGGCAGCAGAATCCCCAGTGGCCAGGGGTGGCCAGTTCTCAAAAGCCACTCCATCAGAAGAGGTCCCACCGCCCGTTCCCAGTCCTGGGGTTGCTCCTGTGTGGCTGTGCCCAGCAGGGGGCCACATAGGCACTCGGTGTTTTGGCACTAACCACGGCCTGGTCAGCAGGGGACACGGAGGCCCAGCGCTCAGGGAGCCCCGAAGTCTCAGCCCACCCCCGGCTAGCACTGCTCCCCTCCGTGGCCTCCCTGCCCTCTTCAGCTGGCTAGCTTGCCAGTTTTTCCAACTGTTGCCCTAAACTCCCTGGGGTCGCACGTCCCCTTCCCAGTGACCAGGACCAATACCTTCACCTCATCCAGTAGAATAAGCTCCCTTCTTAGGGTCTTGCCCACCAACTAGGAAGCACTTTTCGGGTAGAGATGCCCCTGATGGAAGGGGCTGTCGGGATCCTTGCTCTCCAGAAAGTCCCAGACACTGGCTAAGAGCCTGACCTGGAAAACCCTTCCTGGGGACCCTCCAACTGTGGGAGAGCCAAGGAGGGGCCTGGCGGCTCAGTGTCGGCCTCCGAGCTGCCGCCGTGGCACCCGTGGGCTGGGCCGGAAGTGATAGATGGGCTCTTGCTGGGGCTGTTCTTTCTCCCCCACCCTTCTCAGCCTCAGATCTTTCTCCTGCTATCCCTGGATTAAGATTTATGGCTTCCTCAGCCTTGTAATACTTGGGTGGACAACGGCCTAATCAGCAGAGCTGTCCTTTACCAAAACGCTGTCAGATTTGATGAACATCACCGGCTCTTAGCATTAAATTGGTAGTGAAGGGATTGGCCTTTCAGCAATTTACTGTGGGGTGGGCTTTCCTTAAAGGACCGGAAAGCAAGTTCATTGCCATGGAAAGCAGAGGCTTTGCTCTCACTCTGCTGCTGTATCCGGTTTTCTGTGGTGGGCCAGGCAGCTAAAGCACCCCCAGGAAAGCTCACGAGTACAAATGTGAAGCCCTTTCCTTTGTTTTCCTATTTCTGCGTTTTGAAAACCCCTGCTGTGAGGACAATAAATGAAACAACCCATAAAGCATCAGCTTTGACAGCGACCTTGTATGACGCAGACTGTCAAGAGTGTCGAGCACTATTATTTGTAAGAGATCAGACAAATCCGGGAAGAACCTAGCAAATAAGGTAGATTTACTCCCCACCCCAAACCTGCCTGGCAGGATCTTCAGAGCTCTCTGCCTCTAGGGGGAGCCACTCACATACTGCACAACCTGAACAACCATACAGGGCAACCCCTAGCCTTGATATTTCTCAACTGCAGAAGCTTGAATGCACACCTGTTAGAACGCTCTGCTGAGGGGGCAGTAGATACACACAGATCACTCTGGGCATGGCCTTGGGCTGGCAAACTGGAACAGGGGTGTCTGGATTTTAAATCCTGTCCTGGCACGTGGGTGATACTGAGGGGTCTACCCAGGTCTGGGCGCCACAGGTAGGCAAGAGAGAGCAGCCACTTAAAGGCACCCACTCTGGGTAAAGCAGCATGCCAGGCAGGGAGCCAGCCAGGAGCTCGGGCATCATCCTTGTGAGCCTGTGAAGGTGGGGAGGAGGCTGGGAGCGGGCGCCTCCTGGGGGCGGGGTTGGAACCTGCCAGCCTCGAGCTCCTTTTGGGAGGTGGGCGTCGCCATGTGGGGGAGACGGCTCCCCATCTTCTCCAGCGGCAGCAGAGCCACCTCCCTGGGGCTGGGGTGGGAGAGCAGGCCAGATGGAAGCCTATTTCTTCCCCTCTCCAGCACCCACTCAGCATTGAAAACTCTTTCTGGACTACGTTAATTTTGTCAGATGTTGCTTCCTAAACGTGTTCTTCCATGGTGTGTGCTGTGTGAACTCCCTAAGGCCAGGCCGTTGGTGGTTACATTTTTTTTTTTTTGCTATCTTGACATGCTTCCAGAACCTTGTATGCAGTCAGGATTCAGTAAGAATTTCCCAATTAAGTGCCCTCATGCCTACTGCAAAACCGTCCCCTGACCTTCTGGCAAGGCGAGCAGTTGTGTCAAGCTCCGAGGAGGGAGAAGGATGCTTCTGGTCAAACGGAGGATGGGAAAGCGGCAGTGGAGAGAGACCTGCCCGCCCTCTCCTCCTGGGACCCTGGAGGTCCTTCTCGCATCTGTCATTCAGATCAGACCAGCAGAACTGCACTGAGGCCACAGCGCTTTCACTCGCCAGTGGGAAAGCCCAGCTCGGGCATGGCTGGATACAGGTGCTCAGACAGTGTAGCAGGGCTCATTCTCCACCTCTCAACTCTGTTTCTCTCCTTGCTGCTCTGTGTGATGCCAAGGGGGCCACCACCAGCAGCCACCTTACATTCTGTCACCCTGCTGTTGGCATTTCTTGGCTCCCCTGAACCGATCACCTAGTCGCTCTGGGCCAGCAGGATCTAGTGCTCAGTTCTGCTGGGCCTGTCATACACACCAGCCTCCCGTGGACTCCGCTCCACAGGAACACTGGGATTGGGGGTGAGGAGAAAGAGGATCTCCCTAAAGAAAAGCAGGGCGCCTTTGCCCGAAGACGGCAGTGAAGGGAGGCGATAGGTGGGCACAGCAGCCCCCCACCTGCCAACAAAACTTCGGCTCACACTACTGGAACTTCAGTGTGCATGTGAGTCACCCGGGCTCTTGTGGAAATGCGGGTTCTGATGCCTAGCTCTAAGGCGGGCTTGAAAAGCAGCCTTTCTCACAAATTCCCCAGGAGAAGCCAAGGCTCCTGGGGCACACACCAGTGGAGTACATGGAGTAGTGAGGTCCTAGTCTAGGCCTTCCCTTTCTAGATAAAGGAACAGAGAGCCATGAAGGGGCCGGGCTGTGCCCCGTGCCCAGCGCCCCTCCCTCTGCCCGTCCCCCCTCCACACTGCCTCCCCTTATCCCGCCGTCCTGCTCTCTCTCCTTTCGTCTGTCTCTCTCCCTCTGTGTCTCTCTCATTAAAGCATTTGGGCGCTATTGAGTGATTCCTGTGGAGAAGGGGGGAGCCTGCCCTCCCCGGAGTTATGGTTGAAAATCTATCTTGGAGATGAACTTCAAAGCCCTCATAGCTTCATCCTGGCCCGAGGCAAGGAAGCTCTCAGGAGTCTCCTGGCCAGGAAGCCCCAGGTTTTAGGTATTCTGTGTACTGCTTCCCCTCCGTACAGACCTCGGCCACCATGGGAAATGCTCTGAGAGCCAGCTGTTGCAGCCCGGGAGGCCGGGTGGCCACACTTGGAGCATGGGGGTGGGGGCATCGCCAAGGGACGGACGGCCCAGGCGAAGGGAACGTGTCCCAGAGCACCTTCCTTCTGCCCCTCTGCCTCTCCCGTTCTCGGACAGGGGACTCCCCACCTGCATTTTCCAGCCTCTCTTTTTCTTTCCTCTTTCTTGCCGAGATCTTCTTCTCGAATGATCTATAACCATGCCCCTGCCTACTTTTTTGAGTGTTCGATAGTCTCAGGAAATTTCTTAATTTCCCTCTCTTCTCCCCAAAGGCCACTGTAGTCAAAACCGGGCACATTTCTTTTTCACGTGCCCACTGGGGACAGTCCAGCAGGCCAGTTTAGTACCGGGGCCAGTGGCCAAACTCCAGCTCTTGGGCTGAATCTGGCCATAGCCTGTTCTTAAAAATCAAGTGTTTTGGGGACCTAGCCATGCGCATTTACTTAGGCAAAATCTGTGGCTGCTTTCAAATGACAGTGGGATAGTTAAATACTGTGATGGAGACCGTGGGGCAGGCAAAACCTAAAATACGTCCTCTTTACGGGAAGCGTTTGACCCACCCCTGGTTTAGAGCAAGGCCTCTGGAGCCGTCCTGCTGGGGTTCAGATCAAGGCTCTGCGGTTTCCTAAGCTGTGTGACCTTCGGTGAGCGGCATGCAGCCTCGTGCCTCAGTTTCCCCCCGGGGTTGCTATAGGACTAAGTGAGCTTCTAACACACTAGGAGTGCCACTAGTGTGAAAGCGCTAGTGGTGGTGGTGGTGGTGGTGGGGAACGATGTGACTGTGGCTGAGGAAGGTGTTCAGTCCTACCACGGAGAGGCCCGCCGGCACTAAGGCCCTGCATTGTGTCCTTCACTGAGATAACAGCTCGGTTCACCAAGCCTGCAGGGCCGCGGAGTTTTACGGGGTGGAGGGTTTGAACCCAGGACACGAGGGGAAAGGCAGGGTCTAACCCCTTGTCCCTCAGAGGGTGCTACGTTCAGTACACATGGCTTGGCCAATCTCTTCTCTCAGTAGCTGGGACTCCCTAGAGCAAGGCCCAGAGCAGGAAGTTTAAGGAGGCCCTTGCTCTTGGATCTGTAACCCCTCTAAAATGTCATGTCTCACTTATGCCCCCCACCCAGGCCCTGGCCCTGAGAAGTCCTGGGGGTGGGGGGGAACCCCGGGTCTCCTAAACCCATTGGATCACAACGCCAATTTGGGGACGTTTATCATGTACTAACATTTTACTGATAAGGTATTTCACACCGAAAAGTTGCTTTAAAAAAATCGTACTGAGCATGCTTTTTGTGGTAGCGACCAGTAAAGACTTCTGAGCAATGGGGGCAGGACCCACCAGGCTGGCCCTTGCAAGCCAGTGCCGGGCCACCATGCCTCATAACATGACTGCTGGGGGACAGGGACCTGCCACCTCACGGTCTGCCCCCTAAGGTGCTCACCCCTTGGAGGAGTCGAGGCATTTGTTCCATTGCTTCTGAAACCATCTTCTTCTGTCTAGAAATCGGTGCAGATCAGAACAGAAGCTGGCCCGCGGCTCCACATTGAGCCTCCTCTGGGCTCGTCTGAAGGTTTTGAGGCATGCGCAGATGAGACGACCAAGGCCCAGGGTGCTGCTGGCGACCGTCCGCAGGTAGGACTGACTGGCCTTGCTGGTGTCACAGCGGCTCTCAGGGCACATGGCGACTTTCCTTCCATATGCCCCTGAGTTCATTCACTGCGACATTCATCTCCCACACTGTGGCGAGCACCCAGACCACAGGCTAGATGCTCCACTAGGTCCCCGGAGGCCAGATGTCAGGAAGGCTGGTGTCTGACCCCAGAGTAGCAGCAGCATACAATCCCTCTACCGCCGGAGGGAGTTGAGGGGTGGGGGCAAGGCGTGGTGGGCTCAGGAGAGCTTCTAGGGTATCCAGGAGGGCTTCCTAGAGGAAGTGACATTTGTCAGAGTCCTAAAAGCTGGATGAGAGGGGAGAGGAGGGCGGACAGCACCTGATGGAAAAGGACTGCAGGCAGAGGGAACAGCACACACAGATGCCATGAGGCTGGGCGTGTGGAAGGAGCGCAGTGCAGGCCCCGTGTGAGTCGGGGAGCGTGGGATGAAGTAAGGTTGGAGGGGCAGGGAGCAGGCCAGGAGGTGTGCACAATGGGCCTGGCGAGGGGCAACCAGGGGTGGTTGGTTGCACTTTATTCCAAGGGCATAGCTTTTATACATAGAATGAGTGTGTAGATCATCTCCGTGGTTATATAGAAGCAAAATTATTAGCAGCAGCTGGACAAAGTCAGGCCCCTAAACCAAACCCTGCCCCATTCACTGGGCCTATGTTCTGCTGTGGGTCCGGGCTGCAGATGTGACGCTCTCCCTCAAAGAACAAAAACCTTGCCTCCGTCCCTTTAAGAAATACATGTGACCCATAAAAGCCATGGGAATAGCATCCAGGACACACTCCTCTGAGGTGTTGCCTGTTTGTGTCTCCTTCTTGGCACACGAAGGACAGGTAAGGAGCAAAGGGTCACTTTGTTTCCCATCCTGGACACAACAGTCTGCAAATAAACTGGAAATTCTGTCTTCCTGGGGGAAGAAAAAAAGAACATCCTTTTTAAAAATTATTATTATTATTTTTAATAGAATGACCCAATGAATGACCTTGTTCCCTACCCAGTCCCTAGAAATGAGATTTTACAGTAGGCAAAATTGTGGTGTGGACTTCACTGTCTTTAACGCTCACCTCCCACACAACACACACGCACACACATGCACAGACACACACATACACGCCTCTGAATCAACAGAAGGTCCCTGCTCAGGGTCTGAGCACATGTCTGTGCAAACAGCCTCAGTCTCCCTTCACTTGGGAGGCTGGTCCGTCCCCAAGTTCAGTCTGTTGCAGGCTCAGCCACGCCCCCTGTGGGAGAACGTGTGCACGCCCTTGGCCCTCACGCAGGAAGTGGGGTAGTCCCCCCTCTCCTCCTTTGGCCATTTGGTGCCCCCCACCCCGCCCCGGTAAATGAACCTATAGTTCTTCCTTTGCAAGCTCCCAGGCTCGCCGCAGCCCCAGACAGCCTGCCCCTCACGAGCTATTAAAGCTTCCATTAGCATTCCTGTGTGCGCACGCGCGTGCTCAGAATCAGCACTCTGCCAACACTTCATTTTCTCCACCCTGAGTGCTTGATTCTCTTTCTTTCTTTCCCTCCCCCCCCCCATCTTGAGGGGGCACTCCGTAAGGCTTCACAGTCGATTTCCCCTTGGAGTTATTTTCCTGCTAAGTGAAAGAGTAAAATGGTGACGCCAGTGTTCGACCAAGGCAGAAGCCGTAGAGATGCAATCTGAACAAGAGAGAGAGAGAGAAAGGCGTGTGGCTAAATATACTCAGCCACCTCACACTGTTTGCGAGTGCAGCTCTGAAATGGAGCAAAAGGAGATGCGTGTGTGTGTACTTTTCATCTGACCTTCACTGTTGAAACACACCAGCCTGTCCACCTTCCTTCATAACCTTAGTGATCTTCAATTTCTTGGCGGTTGTGAGTTCACAGACCGGCGTGCCACAGACATGCTCGGTTGGCCTCCAGCCCGTTGACGTGCACGGGGCTTTTGAAAGAATTACTAGCTGACATTTAAGAATCAGGAGATTCCATGTCAGAATGTGAATTGGGGGCTTGCCTTGAAACAGGCGAACATTTGGGAGCCCCGTCCTTACATGGCAGCAGCAACTGGGGCCGAGAAGCGGCCGCCCCCGGGGACAGGTGTGCACTGCACGGGCCACGGTCCCTGCTCCAGATTGTAGGCGCCGTTCTAGACACTGAAGATAAAACAGACAATAAACAGTATGTCCTGTGCCAGTAGGTGATAGGGCTGATCAGAGCGACGGCAAAGGGCTGGAAAAAGATGAGATGCCCTGGGAGTGGTTCCGGAGAAAGACCGGGAGCAAGCCCTGCAGGGAAGAGCTTGCCAGGCGCAGGAACGGCAGGCGCGAAGGCCCTGAGACTGGGGTGCGGGGGGGACATCAGTGTGCCTGGGAGCTGGGTGAGCAAGAGGCGAGAAAACGAGGTGAGGCCAAGGCTCAGATGGCCCGTCGTAAAGATGAGCCCGTCGTAAAGATGAGGAGTTCTACTTTGAGTTAGAGGGGCAGCCACCGTAGGGTCCTGGGCAGCTTAGGAACCCCAGCAAAAAGAGGACGCCTCTTTCCAGAGAGTTCTGCCAGAGTGCCAGGTCTCAGTCATGTTGGGCTTTGTGTTGCAAGGGATAATAGGGCGGCATTTGTGTATCGGGAATGAAACAAAGTGCGCACTCTGCTCTATTAGTAAGATGTCTTTTTTCCCCTGATAATGTGCAGTCTATATAAACAAATTCAACTGATAATAAAGAAAATAAAAGTCCTTTCATCATTCCGCTGCCCCAGAGACCATAGATGGGTATACCTATCCAGGATAAAGATTTCTTATATTCATTATACATATGTATTGATTATATTCCAAGAGGAGGTGGTCGATCTGGAATGTTCCAGTCCCGGCCCATTCCTGGTGAGTGCTAGCTAGTCCCCGAGTTCTGTTACCAGCTGTGAGTTTTCCCTCCATTTTGTGGACCTTGAAGTGGGGTGAAGTGGTTATTTGCCCCCAACACAGTTCAGTGATCTCAAATCATTGTTACGGGCTGTGTTTAGAAACAACTAAACACCTGTCACAAGCTGTGTGTCCCCAGCAGCTCCTCCCCCTGTGGCCTCTGCTGAGGCCCATGACAGCTCAGCCCCTGCGGGTGCCGTGGAAATTCTCTGCTGCCATCGCTGGCCGGGCCTCCTCCAGGGGCTCAGCCCGCCCCACTGGTCCCCAGCAGGGCCCTGCCGCCTTCAGTCCGCCTTCAGCAATTTCAGCGGTGAGGCTTAAAACCTGTGCCGTTGCATGGGTACTTCTGTTTTAGATGACCATATAAATAACTTCCGGTGAGGACCGTTTTTGCCTTGTTTTGTTTTTGTTTTTGTTTTTTGTTTTTAAGATTTTCATTATTTATTGGGGGGAAAGGGGCAGAGGGAATGGGAGAGAGGGACTATCAAGCAGGCCCACCACTGAGCCTGGAGTCCAACAAGGGGCTTGATCCCAAGATGCTTAGATCGTGACCTGAGCGGAAAGCAAGGGTCAGACGCTTAACTGGATGGAGCCACCCAGGCCCCCCGCCTTTATTTTTTATTGTTATTTTCCCATAGATGGGATTATAGACCCTCTGCCCTCTCTGATAAGCCTGCCTTTTTTTATTCAACCAGATGTGGTAGCCGCACCTCCACACCAGCCCTCACTCGGTCCTCACTGAGCCAGTGTTTAGGTGTTGGGCGGCCCAAATCTGCTTACTTTCCGTGTGCCTGCCGTGGTGTGGGGGAGGCAGGGATGGGTTTGACCCAGTCAGCTTTGGGAGCTGGCGCGGAGGAGGAGGAGGAGGTGAGGAGGGAACTGGAAGGCATGGAGACCGACGGAGAGGACAAGGGACCCAGCACGTCTTCAGGGACGTGAGTCGCTTTCCCCACACCTGTTCTCTCCACTTGTCCCTAGGGCACCACGTCTTCCACTGACACCACGCCCTGTGATTTTCATCTCTCCCTTCTGGACACCCACGGATGCCCTGACCCTGCGAGCAATACCGACAAAGAAAGGATCCTCTTAACTATCCAGGATGTGATGGTAAGATGCATTTCAGCCTCATGTCCCCACGAAGGGCCGGGGTCTCTCCCAGAACCAAGCCGCTAGGCTGGAGGTCGGGCCCCATGAGAGCATCTTCCCCTACACCTGGGAAGATGGCGCTGGTCACAGCCAGATGTGGCTTTCACAAAAACCTCGGGTCCCCCACTAGTTTTAAAACAATACATGTGAAATTTGACCTGATGCTATTTTTAAATTTTTTTTTATTTTTATTTTTTTTTAAGATTTTATTTATTTGACAGACAGAGATTAGAAGTAGGCAGAGACACAGGCAGAGAGGAGGCTGAGAAGAGGAAGCAGGCCCCCTGCCGAGCAGAGAGCCTGATGCGGGGCTCAATCCCAGGACGATGAGATCATGACCTGAGCCGAAGGCAGAGGCCTAACCCACTGAGCCATCCAGGCGCCCCAATGCTATTTTTTTTAAAGATAGTGGAAGCTTGTATTAAGTGAACCTTCCTAAGTTCTGTGCACTGTGTTAGTAGGTTACCTCCATTCCTGCGTTAACCCTGTGAGTTAGATGCTAGGTATTTTCTTTCTTTCCTAAGATTTTATTTATTTATTTGAGAGAAAGAGAGAGTGTGTGTGAGAGAGAGCACAAGCAGGGGTGAGGGGTAGAGGGAGAGGCAGACTCCCTTCTGTGCAGGGAGCCCAGTGTGGGACTCGATCCCAGGACCCCGGGATCATGACCTGAGCCGGAGGCACATGAGTGGGCCACCCAGGCACTCAGGTGCTAAGCAGGAGAGAAAGGAGACCAGGCCTCAGAGGAACCCGGACCGGAAACCCGGACCCCATGACTCCTTACTCCTTGCGATTAACGATCGTAGGCTGGGAATTCCGCGGAGCTACTTTTGCTCCCCCCGGAGTGCCCAGTTCTCTGTAGGGGCAGCGGTCGGTTTTGAATATAATTGGTGTGCTGCCGGGAAGCGAGGGGCCGAGAGGTGGCCATCTGTCAGCTGAGCTTAGGATCCGGAAGACCTCTCCGTAGCGAACCCAGAGCTGGGAACAATGATGAAAAAATCGTTTTTCAAAAATGAAATCCAGTGAGGAAACCACCAGCCAAAGCCAAATCGAGGGACTGTCTGCGAAACAGCTGGGCTGGGCTCTTCAGAACTATCGGCGGCACGAGAAAGCCTATTCCAGTTAAAAGAGGCTAACCAGATACCACAGTTAGGCCGCATGTGATCCTTGCGGTGGGGCCGGGGCCGGGTGGTGTCAGGGTGGTAACTGCTCTGAGTGTTGGGATGCTTTGGGAAATAGACAAATTTGAAAACTCGCTGTATTATATTGTATCGATGTGAAATTTCCTGAACTTGAGGATTATATTGTGTTTATGGAAGAGAAGGTCCTCGTTCTCAGGTCTTCCGAGAATTGGTGAAGGTATAGGTGAAGGGTTTTTGGGGAGCAGTATAACCTTCCGTTTTGCAATTCTGGTAGGTTTTCTGTGGGTTTAGCTTTTTTTTTTTTTTAAATAAAGTTATTTATTTTTTTTGAAGCTAGCACATTAAGGAAGAGATACTCTGCTTCAACAGAGCTAAGCATCAGCAGAGAAAGAAAGAGAAAAGTTTAAAAGGAGACCGAGTTGAGAGGCACCTGGGTGGCTCAGTGGGTGAAGCGTCTGTCTTTGGCTCAGGTCATGATCCCAGGGTCCTGGGATCGAGCCCCCACCTCAGGCTCCCTGCTCTGCGGGAAGCCTGCTTCTTCCTCTCCCACTCCCCCAGCTTGTGTTCCCTCTCTCGCTATCTATCAAATAAATAAATAAAATCTTAAAAGAAAAAAAAAGGAGACGTAGTTGGAAAGGCTGAGTAGGATTGTATTGATGTTAATTTCCCAATTGTGCTGTTCTGCTTCATAATTATGCAGGGTGTTACCATGGGGGGTACATGGGATCTGTCTCTGTTGTTTCCTACAAACAGCATATGAAATCTACAATAAATGTGACCTAAAAAGTAAAAGCGAACTAAATAAACACAAATGCACATGTCCTACCTTCCAGAGGCTCAGATTCGGATCCTGGGTTTGGGCTCACGCATTTTTTTGTTTCATTTTGTTTTGTTTTTTGTTTTTGTTTTTTAAAGCACCAACATACATGAGTGTAATTTGCAGCAATGTTTGAGACCCGGAGCTTTAAGAAAAGACAGAGCTGCAGATCTCAAAATTTGATATGCCCAAGAATCACTTAGGATATTTGTTTGAAATACATATTTTAGATTTCATTTTAAGTTAATGGAATTTGTATAGGAGACCTGCTTGCTTGATCTCTTTCAATTAAATAGATAAATCTTTTTTAGAAGATTGTGTTTTTAATAGAAGAACTCCCAGTGATTCTGAATCAGAAGACCTAAAGATTTCAGTTTACCTCAGATGGAAAGAAAGTTTTGGAGATAATTTGGACTTTGTGGGTTAGGTCTGGGACCATAAAAGAAAGGAATTTTAAAATTCGAAGTTCAAATCTTTCTTCGTCATATAAAAGTGAGATAACTGTGAAGTAAAAAACAAAACAAAACAAGAACAAAAACCCAAGAGATTCGTAAAAGCCAGAAGAGGATGGGAGGGAGCTCCGCCCTTGTCTCCAAAACCGTAATTTGTACTTCCAGAAACTCGGTGGCAGAGGATATTGCTTAAAATAATAAATGAGAGACACAAAACCATAATAGCTCCTGATGGCATCTCCTCTATTACAGATCAATTTCTATCCAGAACATCGACCATTAGGATCAAGGAAAGACAAAATTATGTTTTAAGGCAGCGAGAAAGTCCTAATGTATTTTAGAAATATTTTCCTTCTCTCTTTCTCTTTTTAAAGATTTCATTTATTTATTTGACAGAGAGAAAGAATGTGTGCACTCGAGAGAAAGAGATAGAGCACGCACAGGCAGGGTGGGGGGGGCAGAGAGAGAGGAGGAAGCAGGCTCCCCACGGAGCAGGGACCCCCATGTGGGACTCGATCCCAGAACCCTGGGATCCTGACCTGAGCGGAAGCCAGACGCTTAACCGGCTGAGCCACCCAGGTGGCCCTAGAAATATTTTCATAGAAAATTATTTTATTTAGGGTTTGACTGTTTAAAGAGGTGAAGTTTAGGTAAACAGAAAAGCGTTTTGTGTAATTAAAGCATCATTAAGAAAATGAATACGAATCCTTCATATCTGGTTTTCTCACTTTAGTCACATTCAAAGTATGTTTCAAACTGGAAAAAAAAAAACAGTTCAGAGAAAACAGGGGCCTGGAGCAGAGGATTTATGAGTTAAGAGTTGAAAGAACTAAGCTGGATGTTAAGGTGGAAGTAAAATACGGTGATGAATAGAAGAGGGTGTGGCCAAGAGGGCTGCGGGGTCTGCTTCAGCTCACAGATGTGTCTCCTTGGCTGGCCTCGTGCTGTGTTGGGGTCATTACTGTCACTGCCCTATTTTAATTCCAGTGTAGCTAACTGCAGTGTTATATTAGCTTCAGGTGTACCATCGGTGATTCAACCATTCTGTACATGACTCCGCGCTCAGCATGATAAATGTACTCTTAAGCCCTATCACCTAATCTCCACCCCCTGCCAGCCGCCATGACCAGCTGTTTTTCTCTATAGCTAGGAGTCAGCTTCTTGGTTTGTCTCTTTCTTTTTTTTTTTTTTCATTCATTGTTTTGTTTTTTAAATTCCACATATGGTGAAATCACATGGTATTTGTCTTCCACGGACTTATTTCACATAATACTCTCTAGCTCCATCCGCGTTGTTGCAAATGGCAAGATTTCATTCTTCTTGATGGCTGAGTAATAGTCCATCAGATATCTGTGTCACAACATTTTTAGCCATCCATCGTTGGACACTGGGGTTGCCTCTGTAATTTGGCTATTATAAATAATGCTGTAATAAACATGGGGGTATGTGTATCTTTTTGAATGTGTGTTTTCCTGTTCTTTGGGTAAATACCCAATATTTATGGAATTATGGGATCATATACTAATTCTTTAGTTATTTTTGAGGAGCCTTCATCCTGGTTGTACCAGCTTCGGCTCCCTAGTGCACGAGGGTTCCTTTTTCTCCACATCCTTGCCAACACCTATCGTTTCTTGTGTTTTTTATATTAGCCATTGGGACCGGTGTGAGGTGCGATCTCATTGTGGTTTTGATTTACATCAAAGTGATGTTGAGCATCTTTTCATGTGCCTGTTGGCCCTCTGGAAGTCTTCTACGGAGAAATGTCTGCCCATGTCTTCTGCTCATTTTTTAAGTAGATCTTTTTTTTTTTTTTTTTTTTTTGGTGTTGTGTCAGTTCTTGACGTTCTGGATACTAACCCTTGCACATACCTTCTCCCATTCAGTACATTGTCTTTCATTTTGTTGATTGTTTCCTTTGCTGCGCAGACGCTTTTTGTTATTTAAAAAAAAGAGTTGTTTTTTTAATTGAAAGAGAGAGAGAGCGAGAGCTGGGGGGAAAGGGCAGAGGGAGAGGGAGACGAGCAGATTCCCCGCTTGATGGGGAGCCGGATGCATGACTTGATCCCAGGACCCTGAGACCATGACCTGAGCCCAAATCAAGAGTCAGATGCTTGACCAACTGAGCCACCAGGTGCCTCAGAAGCTTTTCATTTTCATGTGGTCCCAGCAGGTCATTTTCACTTTCGTTTCCCTTGCCTCGAGAGACAGATCTAGGAAAATAATGCTACGGCTGATGTCAGAGGCATTACTGTCTGTGCTTTTAGGATTTTTATGGTTTCGGGTCTCACATTTAGGTCCTTTATCTGTTTTGAGTTTATTTTTGTGTGTGGTATAAGAAAGTGGCCCAGTTTCATTCTTTCTGCATGTTGCTGTCCAGTTTTCCCAACACCGTTCGTCTAAGAGACTGTCTTTTTCCCATTGCATATTCTTGCCCACTTTGTTGAAAATTAATTGACCATATAAGTGTGGGTTTAATACTAGGCCTTCTATTCTGCTTCATTGATCTGTGTGTCTGTTTTTTTGTGCCAGTACCATACTGTTTTGAGTACTACAGTTTTGTGGTATATCTGGAAATCTGGGAATGTGATACCTTCAGTGTTTTTCTTCTTTTTCAAGATTGCTCTGGCTATTTGGGATCTTTTGTGGTTCCTCACAAATTTTACGATTATTTGTTCTATCTATTTGAAAAATGTTGGTGGTATTTTAATAGGGATTGCATTAAATCTGTAGATTGCTTTTGGGGTAGTATGGACATTTTAACAATGTTTGTTCTCCCAGTCCATGAGAATGGAATATCTCTTCATTTGTTTGGGTCATCTTCAATTTCTTTCATTAATGTTGCGTAGTTTTCTGAGTATAGATCTTTCACCTCCTTGGTTAGGTTTATTCTTAGGTATTTTATTCTTTTTGGTGCAGTTGTAAGTGGGGTTGTTAATTTCCTTTTCTGCTACCTCATCATTAGTGTATAGAAATGCAGTGGATTTCTGTACATTGATTTTGGATCCTGTGACTTTACTGGATTAATTTATCAGTTCTTGTCGTTGTTTAGTGCAGTCTTTAGAGATTTCTATATAGTATCATGTTGTCTGCGGTTAGTGACTTCTTGCTAGCCGAGTTAGATGCATTTTGTTTCTTTTTCTTGTCTGATTGCTATGGCTAGGACTTCAGTCCCATGTTCAATAAAAGTGGTGAAAGCAGGGGTGCCTCGGTGGCTCAGTGGGTTAAAGCCTCTGCCTTCAGCTCAGGTCATGATCTCAGGGTCCTGGGATCAAGACCCGTCCGTGTCTGGCTCTCTGCTCAGCAGGGAGCCTGCTTCCCTTCCTCTCTCTCTGCCTGCCTCTCTGCCTACGTTGTGATCTCTGTCAAATAAATAAATAAAATCTTAATAAAAAAAAAAAAAAGTGTTGCAAGTGGACATCCTTTCTCTAGTTTCCTTGTCCTGATCCTGACCTTAGGGGAAAACTCGGAGTTTTTTTTTATCTCAGCATGATGTTAGTCCTGGGTTTTTCATACATGGCCTTTATCATGTTGAGCTATGTTCCCTCTAAACCTCCTTTGTTGATGGTTTTTACCATGAATGGATATTGCTCTTTGTCAGGTGGTGTTTATGCACCAATTGAAATGACCGTATGGTTTTTATCATCTCTCTTGTTGATTTGGTGTATCACATTGAATGGTTTTCAAATATTGAACCATCCTTGCAGCCCAGTACTAAATACTAAATCCCACTTGATCATGGTGAATGGTTTCTTTAAGATACTGGTGGATTTGGTTTGCTGATATTTTGTTGAGGATTTTTGCATCTGTATTCATCAGTGACATTGGCCTACAATTCTTTTTTTTTTTTTTTTTTTTTTTTTTTTTTTTTTTGGTAATGTCTTTATCTGGTTTTGGTGTCAGGATAATACTAGCCTCATGGAATGAATTAGAAAGTTTTCATCCTCTTCTACTTTTTGGAATAATTTGAGAAAAATGGGTATTAGCTCTTCTTTAAATGTGTGCTGGAATTCACCCGTGAAGCCAACTGATCTGGGCTTTTGTCTGTTGACAGTTTTTTGATTACTGATTCAATTTCACTGTTCAAATTTTTTATTTTTTCCTGGTAATCAGCCTGTTCAAATTTTCTGGGTTTTTTTCCTGGTTCGGTTTGGGGACGTTATGTGTTTGTAGGAATTTATCCACTTCTTCTAGTTTGTCCAATTTGGGGGGCATATAATTTTGCATAATATTCTCTTGTAATCCTTTGTGTTTTGGTGGTGTCTGTTTTTGTGGCTCCTCTTTCTGATTTTGTCTCTCTGTGTCTCTCTCAATGAGTCTGGCTAGGTTTATCAATTTTGTTGATCTTTTCAAAGAACCAGCTCCTGGTTCTATTATTCTTTTAGTTTCTATTTCATTTATTTCTGTTCTTTTTTTTTTTTTTTTTTTTTTAAGATTATTTATTTATTTATTTGACACAGAGAGAGATCACAAGTAAGCAGAGTGGAGGGAGGGGCGGGGAAGCAGGCTCCTCACCGAGCAGAGAGCCGGATGTGGGGCTCGATCCCAGGATCCTGAGATCATGACCTTAGCCCAAGGCAGAGGCTTAACCCACTGAGCCACCCAGGCACCCCTCATTTATTTCTGTTCTAATCTTTATTATTTTCTTCCTTCTGCTGATTTTGGGTTGTGTTTGTTCTTTTTCTAGTTCCTTTAGGTATAAGGTTAGGTTGCTTCCTTGAGCTTTTCCTTGCTTCTGGAGGTAGGCCTGTATTGCTATAAACTTACCTCTTAGGAACAGCTTTTGATGTGTCCCAAAGGTTTTGGACCATCGTATTTTCATTTGTCTCCATGTATTTTTTTTTAATTTCTTCTTTGATTTCTTGGTTGACCCATTCCTTGTTCAGTAGTGTGTTATTTAACCTCCATGTATTTGTGCTTTTTTCAGGTTTTTTTTTTCTTGTGGTTGATTTCTAGTTTCATAGCATTATGGTCAGAAAAGATGCATGGTATGACTTTAGTCTTTTTGAATTGAGACTTGTTTTGTGACCTAATATATGGTCTGTTCTGGAGAATATTTCATGTGCATTTGAAAAGAGCATGTATTCTACTGTTTTAGGATAGAAGGTTCTGAATATATCTGTTAGACCCATTTGGTCCAATATTTCATTCAAAGCCACTGTTTCCCTGTTGATTTTCTGCTTGGAAGATATGTCCATTGACATAAGTGTGATGTTAAAGTCTGCTGCTATTATTGTGTTACTATTGATTACTTCCCTTATGTTTATTATTCCCTGCTTTATGTATTTAGGTGCTCCTATATTGCTTATGTAAGTATTTCCAATTGTTATTACTCTTGGTGGATTATTCCCTTTGTGATTACATAGTGTCCTTTGTCTCTTGTTAGAGTCTTTGTTTTAAAGTCTATTTTGTCTGAATAAGTACTGCTATCCAAGCTTTCTTTTCACTTCTATTTGCATGATAAATGCTTTTCCATCCCTTTGCTTTATTATTTTTTTAAGGTTTGTTTATTTATTTGACAGACAGAAATCACAAGGAGGCAGAGAGGCAGGCAGAGAGAGAGAGGAGGAAGCAGGCTCCCCGCTGAGCAGAGAGCCCGATGCGGGGCTCGATCCCAGGACCCTGGGATCATGACCCAAGCCGAAGGCAGAGGCTTTAACCCACTGAGCCACCCAGGCGCCCCCATCCCTTTGCTTTCAATTTGCTTGTGTCTTTATGTCTGAAATGAGTCTCTTGTAGGCAGCATATGGATGGGTCTTGCTTTTTTTATCTACTCTGTTACCCTGTGTCTTTTGATAAGAGCATTTGTTCCAAAGTAATTATTGATAGGTATATACTTATTACCAATTTTTTACTTGTTTTATGACTGGGTTTTTTTTTTCTTAAGAGCTACTTATTTATTTTAGAGAGAGAATGAGAGCAAATAGGGGACAGGGAGAGAGAGGGAGAGAATCCTTAACCAGACCCCCCGCTGAGCAGAGGGCCTGATGCGGGACTTGATCCCAGAACCCTGAGATCATGACCTGAGCCGAAATCAAGAGTTATCGGCTTAACCAACTTCGCCTCCATATGCCCCATTTTCATTTTTTATTACTACTTTTTCTCTCTCCTGTTTAGCTTGCTTTCCGTTACTCTGACCTCCAGGTCACTAATCTGTTCTCCTTTCTCTAGCCTACTATTCATTCCTTTGAGTGCATTCTTCATTTAAGTTATCACGTTCTTCTTTGATTAGTTCATTTTTATGTTTTCTATCTCTTTCTTGTCTCACTGAAGCCTTCCACTGTTGAGTCCAGTGAGTATCTTTAGGACCATTACTTTAAATTCTCTATCAAGTACTTTCTTGTCTTTGTTCTATTTAGGTCTCTTGCTGTGATTTTGTCCCATTCTTTCATTTGGGATATTTTCTTCTGGCACCTCATTTTGTCTAACTCTCTGTGCCTCTATCTATGTGTTAGGAAAGTCAGCTACATCTCCTGGTCTTGAAGGTAGTGGCCTTACAAAGAAGAGGTCCTGTGGTGGCCTGCAGTGCAATGTCCCCTGTTTTCAGAACCTCAGGGATGTCTCCTATGTGTGTTGCATGTGCCTGCCTGTTGTAGCTGAGCTGGTGCTCCTGTCAGTCCAGTCGTCTGCAGTGGCTCTCTTTGCCTAGTGAGGGCAGTGTTTGGTCCCTGTGTTGTTAGCAGGCCAATCTTGTTCCGCCTTGGGCTTGAGTTGAGTCATATCCAGCATTTGCCAGAAATGCAGTAGCACCAAACTATAGGAAGCTTTCCCTGTGTTGTCCCAGAGAAGCTTTTGTTGGTGGGCGGGGCTTGCACAGACCAGATGTCTGCCCCCAGCCCCCTGCTAGAGCCACACTTGGACTGGTGTACGTAATTATCTTCTGTCCCTGGGGCAAGAGTCACTTTTAGCAGTACTGGCCCCTACCAAGTGGGGCTGCTTGCACACTCCTAGGCTTGTGACACCACTTTGGATGGGCTCCAGCCAAGGACATATTGGAGGGTGTATGTCCACAGGAGAACTTAGGGGCAGGCACACTGTAAGCAAGCTAGAAGGGGTTGGTGCTGTGCTGGTCCCCACAGGTGTCTATGTGTCTAGACTGGGGGACAGGTAAGGGAAATGGCACTCATCGGCTCCTTTGCTCCTGGAGAAGTCTGCTAAGATTCCCACCCCTCTGGCACACACCGTGACACTAGCAAACACATGTCGCACCCGTTCACCCTACGCGTTTTTTGAATTGCTGCTTCGGGGCTGTATCTTCTGGGCTCTCTCCCTAAGGACAAGGACTCAGTTTCCTCTCACTCTCTTGTATCTCCCAGAGCCAAGCAACTACTTTTTAAAGCTCCATGTGTCAAGCTTCACTGATTATAAGTGAGATTGAGCCCCTCTGGTGTTCAAAGCCATATGTTATGGGGATTTGTCTTCCTTACACAGGTTCCCTAGGCTGGGGTGCTTGTGGGAGGGTCTGTTTCTCTCCCTTCTCCACACCTGCGATGTCCCTCCCTCTGTCCCCCCTACGGACAGTCCCACAGGTCCGATTAGCTCCCGACTGCATCCGTGCTCAACCTGCCTTCTTCAATGTGGCCTCTTCTCTGGGTTTAGCTGTGGAGAGTCTGTTCTGCATCTTTGGGTCACTTTCTGGGTTATTTACACTGATGTGGATGTTATCTAGTTGTATCCGTGGGGCAAGGTGGCCTTAGAATCTTCCTATTTCACCACCTTCCCTGGGCGTCCTGTTTTATTATGAATTATTTGAGTATTTTACATGACATAGTGAGACAAGTGGGTAATATCCCTTGGCCTGGGGATCAGGGCATGGCAGGGAGCTGTTGTGGCAGAGGTAACAGTGTTGTCAACACAGCTTGGCTGTCATTGTGTGGAAACAGAGGCCCAGTGATACCAGGCTTTCTAACTTTAAGAGAAGCCAGGTATCTGGGTTTGTTTGTGCTTGGTTTCTCCAAAAAATTTTTTTTAAAGATTGTTATTTATTTATTTGACAGACAGAGATCACAAGCAGGCAGAGAGGCAGGCAGAGAGAGAGGAAGGGAAGCAGGCTCCCTGCTGAGCAGAGAGCCCAAAGTGGGGCTCGATCCCAGGACCCTGGGATCATGACCTGAACTGAAGGCAGAGGCTTTAACCCACTGAGCCACCCAGGTGCCCCCCCCCAATTTTTTTTAATGTTGATTACTAACTCACTATTTTCTATAGATCAAACAAAATATATGGCTGGCCAGATTCGGCCTGAGACCACTGGCTTGCAACCACTGGTTTAGAAAGCTTTGTGTCTTCCTGACAAGAGGAAGGAGAGGTCTTTCTCCTTTCCAGGGACACTGGAGTTAGCACCTCTGGTACCCAGAGCCACCGGGGGGCAAGGTGCCCTGAATGTACCCAGAGATGCCTAGCTAGACAGCTCAGACCAAAGGACAGCCTAACTGATGGCATTAGGCCGTGCCCTGGGCAGGAGGGTCAGACAGCATAAGGCCAGCTGTACAGGAATTCTTCAGTAATGAGTTTGAATGATTCATGGGGAATGGTGCTGAGCAAGCACTCACTGCCCATGAAATGCTGGTCCAGAAGTGAGAGATAGAGTGATCCTTTCACCCAATAGAGCATTTCTGTACGTCAAGGCACCGGATGGTATCTGAGCTACTAACGCTTCCTTTGCAGTCTTAATGAAAGTAAAGACTAACTAACCTCTGGGTCACTACTGGAATAAATAATGCCATGTATTTCTTGCAGTTATAGTCTATGTAGGACTTCTTAGGTATTTGTACATTATTTTGTATCGTTTAATATGACATCTAACATATGAGTGCTTTCTCATTAGAAAAGAGTGAAATTATTCAGAGGTGAGTAAAACATGGAAAGCTCTCTCCACCTACCTAGCCAAACCATACCCAGCTTTAAGTTTTATTGAGGAACCCTTTAGTTCATCATTTACTTATTTTTCACTCATTCATTTATTGGCTTCTGTTTTGTTCATTTTTTAAAAAGATTTTATTTATTTATTTGACACAGAGTGAAATCACAAGTAGGCAGAGAGGCAGGCAGTGAGAGAGAGGGGTAAGCAGGCTCCCCGCTGAGCAAAGAGCCTGATGTGGGGCTCGATCCCAGGACCCTGAGATCATGACCTGAGCCAAAGGCAGAGGCTTAACCCACTGAGCCACCCAGGTGCCCCAGTTTTGGTTCATTTTTACTTTTATCTTGATTCTTGCCCTAAACTTGGTGCTTTAATTGATTGCTTTGGTTCTCTCCCCACCCCATGTTACAGCCTGTTGTGTTAAGCACTTAATTCATCTATTTCCAGTCTTGTTTTCTAATACAACAGTTTTTAAGGCTATAAGTTTTCCTCCAAATACTGCTTTGTCCTTATCCCACAAATTTTGCTATGTGTGTAGTGTTTTCATGATCATTTAATTCTAACTGGTTTGTGATTCGGGAGGGGAGGGAGTTCCCTCTTTATATAGGAGAGTTTTTATTAATGTTCCAAGTACATAGCTTTCTTGTTTGTCTTTTTTTTTTCCTGTCCTTTTGTGGTAATTTCTAATTATACTATATTATGATCAGAGGATGGTTTGTTTGGTTTCTGGTTTTTGGGAGCTTTTGAAATTTTGTTTCTTGTCTACCAGATCATTTTTATGACTACTCCATGTTATTCAAAAGAATAATATTCTTCTTTTGGTACAAAGTTCTCTATGTATCTAGAAAGTCAAGCCATTTATTGAGTATTTAACCTGGTGAGTCTTAAAGTATAGCTCAGACCACCCACATCAGAATCACCTGGGCTTCTTATTAAAAATGTGAAATTTCTCACTCAAAGATATAGAATTAGATGGGGGGGCTGGGTCGTAGGGTCCTAATGGACTGTTTGGAATCTGCGTTTTTAATAAGGCAGGAAATTTTTATGCTCATTAGCAAACTACTGCAATAGATCTTACTTAATTTTTATTTACTTCATCTAGTTGATTTCTCTGAACTTGCCAATTTTCCCTTATATTTCTCTGTTGTTGCTTTATATATTTCAAATCACTATTACTGTGTGCATACAGAGTCAAGATATTTTCTGGCAGGTTGGATATTTAATCCATTTAAATAGGTCAGTATTAACATCTATCCCATTTAAAGCAGTAGGTATCCCTTTTCAATTTGAAGGTTTGTGTTCTTCTTTAGCCCTGGAAAATCTTCTGTCATCATCATCATCATCATCATCATCATTCTCTTTCATTGTGTCTGTTCTATTCTCTGGAGTTTCTATTGCACAAATATTGGCCCACATTTATCCTTCAAGTCTCTTAATTTTTCTTTCACACTTTATTTTTGTCTTTTTGTACTGTGTTCTTATAAAATTGTTTGATTTTCTAGCACATCTTTTTTTTTTTTTTAAGATTTTATTTATTTATTTGACAGACAGAGATCACAAGTAGGCAGAGAGGCAGGCAGAGAGAGAGAGAGAGAGAAGGAAGCAGGCTCCCTGCGGAGCAGAGAGCCCGATGCGGGGCTCTATCCCAGGACCCTGAGATCATGACCTGAGCCGAAGGCAGCAGCCCAAACCACTGAGCCACCCAGGCGCCCCTCTAGCGCATCTTTTATCTGTTTCTACTATTTAGTTTATCTTTTTAAAATGTCAATAAAATTAAAACTTTTGGGATATCTAGTTGTTTCTTTTTCATGGATGAGATGTCCTCTTTAATGTCTCTAGGGATGTTAATTTTCTGTATTCTAGTCTTTTTCTATTCATTGTATTAACTCTCTTTTATTGGGTATTAGTTCTTTTGTTAATTAAATTTGGTGCCTGTCTTTCAGGGTGTTGATTTTCCCCAGATGTTTTCCCATTCTTGGTTGTGTGCTCATCTTTGTATTTGAGAATCCCACACCCTCTGCCCATCCTGTTTGGTGTAACATAACCCCAGTGATTGGGATACAAGCTGTGTACCTTAGGTATGGGCGCTCCTGCCTACCTTGAGGACGGTGGCTTCCTGGGGCATTGCCTACCCTCTGGGCTTCAGCCTATAGGTGAGCGCTTCTACACTTAATACACTGGGGAGGGGCCAGCAGTCCTAAAAGCATCTTCCCAAGGAATGCCCCAGCACTTCCTCTCTCTCCATCTTGACTCTGGACTCAATTACGTACTACTCCTTCTGTGGAAAATGTTAATGCCCATGTTTGGGTCTGAAGTTTCCTTTGCTTTTAGTTATTCATAGATGGGTTCTCTGCTCTCTGTCCTTTAGAGAGCGTTTGAGGCATTCCTCAAAATCTCTAGTTGGCTGGCGGCATTGTTTGTTACTTTTTCTCTATCCCCTCACCCCTGTCCAATTTCCCACAGCCAGCCCCTGCTCTGGGCAGGCTCAGGTGAGGCCGCAAAGGCACACTGATGCCAAGGGACACAGCCATGGAAACAGGCAGGCAGCCTCCAGGACCTTCCGCCCCCACCCCTGACGTCACTCCACTCCGTAAGACAAGGGTAGATTTTTTGTTTTCTTCATAGCAGTGGACGTTTGAGACTGAACTCTAAGGTACTTCATAATTAAGTTTAGCTTTGAATGAAAATTAGTGCAAGAAAATGCAAGGGTGAGTGGGACAATAAGAAAGTGTCAAAAACTAACAATATCCCACAGGTATTTGAAGCACATAACATATGACTCAGATTTGCCTGGCAACAGCTCCATCAGAATGGGTGGAAGGGAATGCAACTTGAAAAATACACAGCGTGGACCCTAAAGTTAGGGCCCAAGTTGCTTTATTCCGGGAAGTTTGTGATCCAGGCACCACCAGGACTGAAACTTGGGCTGGCATGCCCTAGATTTGGCTTCTTGAAGCCTGTTGCACTTGTCATTTCTTCTAGAATGGCCATCTTTTTTTTTTTTTTTTTTAAGATTTTATTTATTTATTTGACAGAGAGAGATTGCAAGTAGGCAGAGAGGCAGGCAGGGGTGGGGGCGGCGGGGGGGGGCGGGAAGCAGGCTCCCTGCAGAGCAGATTTCAGAGCAGAGCAGAGCAGTCCTGATGTGGGATTCAATCCCAGGACCCTTAGATCATGACCTGAACCAAAGGCAGAAGCTTAACCTGCTGAGCCATCCAGGCGCCCCTAGAATGGCCATCTTTATTGCTGGACTAGAAATTCCATGAGAACACTCTGTCGGCCTGGTTCATTCCTCTGTGCCTAATAGTTAGCACGTCATACCTACTGTTCAGGACAAACATACTCAACAACAAATATTGGTTGAATAAATGAATGAATGGAAGAAAAAAAAAATTAACCCTTTGATGTCAGGTAAAAATCCTTTGTGGACCAGGCAGATGAATACACATGTGCAAAGCGGCTCATGGAGGGCAAGAGGAGTGAGTGGGAATTATCGCGACCAACAATGCATGCCCGACCCCGACGCCTTCCCAACCCCAATTTTATTAAGACTGCCAACCAAATGAGACCTCACTGGGGATCTACTGGGGAGCTGGGGGGCTGGCTGCGGGTCAGGGACCTCCACCCCAAAGATCACTGCTCCCTCTTGAAGACTGTCAGTCTCCATCGTGGCTTCACGGTCAAAACATCTGATCTTCTCCGAGGCAAACTCAGTATATCATGTGACATATAGAGCATGCTGTCATCTGAATTTGAAATGTTCTGTGAAAGCAGTCAGGGAGCACTGATTCATAACTCTCACGGCCGCGCAGCCCTTCAGCAACCTTGTCAGTCTCCAGAGCCCATTTTCCCACATTGGAGGGGGGCTGGGGCGGGGGGTCTTGGGCCCAGAAACTTGCTTGAGGACCCAGAGCGGCTGGAGTCAGGCTCAGAACCCAGGTGCAGAACTTAGACCCAGCCGTTCCCCTTTTCTGAGTGTAGTCAGAGGTCTGCTTGCGTCACTAGCACTTAGCACACATATGAGCACGTTTTCTGCCCTCAAGGCTGCTTTGTGTCAAAAGCTCTTACAGGCGCCGCCTTTCATCGGTCCCACAGTCACTGAGGCCCTGACTTTCATCCCGCTCTAGAGACCCCTGGCTTCCACCGCATTGGTATCGGGCAGGAAATAAACACGGGCACCATGGTGCGGAGCCCGGACTTTGGAGTCAAACAGTCATTCATCCAAGCTGACTCTGCCGTTGCTAGCGGCGCGACCTTGCACGGGTCCTTGGGTGCCCTGAGCCTCGAAGACAAGGACCCCCACTGGGATGATGGGAGGCTGCAACAAGATAAGGTTAGCTCGGCGCCCCGTATGTAGCAAAAGCTTGGTCATTGGTAGCTGGTGCCGCTGGGAATGTTAGATTTCACCGTTATTGCCAACATTTCCTATGTCATGGCACCTAGTTCCCTCCCTCCCTAGCCCCGCAGAAGGAGGCAGATCAGGACTGTAAGACACTAATCCACTGACCTGTCAAACCCCTACTGCGTTTTAGCAGGTGGTCTGGGCATCTGTTCCTCCCTCTGCCTCCTCCCTGGCTCCCCGTCCCCGGCAAGGGGACCTGATTTGTTCTCCACCTGCCGTGTTTACCGCCTAGCATCTGAGCAGAGGGCTTTCTGTTGCAAAGGCGTGAGCCTAACATTTTTAACACTGAACACTGAAATCACATATGATCAGGTTGTAAAGCAAAGCTCTAACGTTAGTTTTCAGAGAGAAATTTCTAGAGAACAGCTTCAAAAGCAACCAGTATAGCCCCCTGCACAGTATCCCTTTGAAGCATGGCCAGGTTGGCCTCCAAAGCGACCAATCCAAGGTCCTTAGCCTTGCAGATGGAAAGGGTTTGAACCACTTCCTGGAGGGAGTGTGGCTCCTCACTCCGTCTCCCTTTTGCCCCAGGAACAGATGGTTTTAGATCACATCGGCATCCTAAGCGCATAGGTTCTTAAAGTTTGCTCATCCAGTGTGAGCAAATGTATTATTTTTCTTTTCAGAGAAGATACCAGCCACGCAGAATCTGGGCTGCTTTTTCGTGTGTGTTTTGTCAATACAATTATGGCATTGAAATTTGCATTAACTTAACAGAAGCAAAAGCAAATGCAAACAGGAGGAATTATTGAAATTCAGATTCTTCTTACTGCAAGAGGCGTTTTTAAAAATACCGCATCGGTTTAGTAAATTGTGAAAATAATATTACGAGGTCGGAGTTGCTATGTTTCAACCGTGTTTGCCATGTTCAAACTGCGTGTTTCCACCAAAGATGGATTTGAATGGAAGTTGAAAATGAGCCCGGGGGGTGGGGGGGACCCCCACTGCCTGCCCTCTTCTGGCTTTTGTTGACCTAGCTAAGGGCTTCGGCAGAGAACATTGCATTCTGGCCCATAGCCCAAGTGTGCACAATTGTCCTGTATTTATTTGGTCTCTAAGTGGCTTCCGCATTTACTGTTAGACATTTTACCACAGCTTCTCCAAGTCTATGCTCTTTATTCTGACTTTACCCTTCATTGTTTGGATTTTGTTCTGGGAGCTTTTATCCGGAGAAGGGCTCAGGGTTGCTGGATTCCCTGAGGGTCTTCCCGTTAGGATCGGTGCCCTGTTATTTGTAAGTCTGGGCTACTTGACCGGATACACGAAGTCGGACAGACCCAGTGTCGGGGGCGGCTGCTTTCTGCTTTCTGAGTCATTCTTCTGGGGGGACGAGATGTGTCCTGAGGATGGAGATCAGTTACTTTTCAAACCTCTGGCTGTCCATGGCCCTGTACCCCACTGTCCCTCCCATTCCTGCGGGGAATTTATTTTTTGCAGGAGTCAGGGAAGGGATTTAAACATACATGTAAATGTATCATTTGTTCCTAATTATTAAACTGGAAACATGCTTATGAAAAAAAAGAAGTAAAACAACAGAGAAAAAGAAAGTTCTCACCGTGCGACCCCCAGAGAGAGCACTGTTAATAGGTTGGTGACTATTTTTCCAAACTTTTCGTGTGGGTATCTGCACAGAAACTCATTTTTTACAATCGGATTTATTGTACGTGTACATTCTTCGACAGGCTCATTTTGGCTTAAGTGTGTATCCTGCTACTTTTCTAAGTAAGTGCACAAGATCTACCTGGTTTTCCATGAGGGCCTCTTGAGGCTCCATTGAGGTCTGCTTAGCGAGCATTTAACCCACTCTTCTTGTTGCCACTTGGAACTTTCTCGATTATCAGTGATCCCGGATCTGTATGCATTGACGGAAGGATAACTTCTCAGACGGACTTGGTCAAAGAGCGTAGACGGCGAGCACTTCTGTGGGTCATTTCCTCCCTGGCTCCCAGGTGCATCTCCCCAGGCATCCCCCGTCTCCTCCCCTATGCTGCCCCTCCACATTGTCCGTCCGTCCGCGAAGCCCTGCTGTGACCCCTCCCTGCTCCCCTGCCCTCCCTCCTCGGGTGCACACTGTCCTCCAGCCATGGCTGCCTCCTGGCCTTTGCCTCTGCTGTTCCCCCTGCCCGACTTGCCGGGGTCCCAGATACTCCCTGGATGGTGGTTCATCAGCCAGCCTCCTCTGACCAGCTTTCAGCAGGGGCTTCTCAGCCCGCTCACCCTCTGTGCCATTATCCGGGCTGGCTCTTTCCCTCACCGTCCTGGCCACAGCAGAAACACCCCTATTTCTTTTTTTTTATACCCCAGTTGTTCTGAGGCTTTGCCACCTTACCGCCCACCGTTACCCCAGCCCTTAGCGTGCCGGCGTGCCTGGATAAGTTAGTGGTGGCAGCTGTCACCTCCTCCCCTTCTCCCCCAGTGCTTGGACCATGATGGACTGCAAAGGAAAAGGGAGTCCCCAAACCCAAGCAGTTTGGAAATCCCAACTGGGCAAACTCCTTTGGGTTTCAAGGCCTCAGGATAATTCTCTGTGGCTCAGGGCTCCACGCTCTGGCGGGGTCGGAGGGCCTCTGGGCCCAAGGTGCCACCCCGCCCCCCGCCCCCGGAGCCATCCTTCTCTCTCGTGGAGGGTGGCACGTATTCGCAGCCAAGGAGCGCCCTGCTTCCTGAGTGTAGAACTTGGGGAGGATGACAGCCTTCTTTTATTTTGTCCTCCTGTCTCTCTTCCGGTGCCAGTGGACGGTGTTTCCGTGGGTATGACATCCCCACACACCATACGATCTCCTATGGACACCTCATCGATTCCCTCCATTAGACAACAGGCTCCTTCACAGGTCCTTGCTGGATAATCTTCTCTCTGTGCCTGGGGCTTGCTGGATGTCGAAGATGATCCATGAGCCCCAGATCTAGTGTCTTAAGAGAACCCTCCATGTGATTGACTTTGGATCCTTCTTAAGTACTAGCAAAAGGTTGTCCAGCCATGCCTCGGGGTTCCTTCCAGAGCACGCTCTTCTGAGCGAGCGCGCATCTTAGCATCTTTTGCCACTGGGACAGGCTCAGAGACTCCCATATCATCAAATCTCCATTCCGAGTTCCACTTACACAGAACCGTAGGCACAGCCCAGCTGGGAAGCTCCTGCCACTACGTCACAGGACCCCCTCTCGTTTCCATAACCTGTCCCTTGTTTCCTAAGCCCCCTCAGGCCAACACCTTTGGTATCCATATTTCTACCATCAGGTCTTTTTAGGATGATTTATCTAGAATAATCGAAGTATTTTAGTGCCTCTCTCCTCTTTGTGAGCAGTCACTGGTTCACAGGGTCCAGGGGTTAGAACTTGGACAGCGTGGCAACTGTGAGGTTACTGGTCAACCACCAATACCAAGCAAGCAATATTGATTCCTTCTCGTTTTCTCAGAGCTGTGTGAGGCAGCACAAGCTATGGGGGAAGGATAGCCAGGTGGACGAACACACTGGTTTGCCCAGATGGTCCAGTTGGCATTTTCTTGTCCCAGGGTAAACGGACGAGTGCCCTTTCTCCCTTTCAAAAGTGTTCTGGCTTCGGTGATCAATTTTATGGCCACCCTAGATTTTAATGCTTGTCCTTCAGATTTTAAATCTGCTATTGCATGGGGATGCAACACAGATTGACAAAAAATTATCAAGCAGCGATGGTTAAGTGCTAAATCTTATGACATCTTAGGTGCTTCTAAACATCCTTTGAGACATAGGACAGCTCCCCCGCCCTGCAACTGTCTGCCAGACATTGTACTGTCTAGAATTTCAGGGGCATTTGAAGGTCTTTGGGATTTCATATTCAGAGTGTGGTCCCCAGAACAGCAACATTACCATCATCTTGTTAGAAGTGCACCTTGTGAGGCCTCGTCCAGGACACCCTGAATCAGAAACCCTGGGCAGTGTGGGACCCCACAGTCTGTTTAAACGAGTCCCCAGACGAAAACATCTGTAATGCACAGACACACACACACAGACGCACACTCTTAGTGACATCCCCGGCGTGTGGCCACAATTCATACCCTAAATACCGCTCTGCTAGAGAGTTGTTCCTTTGTCCCTGTCTTTGTCTTCTCGTCTTCAAAGCGATGACAACCCCATGTGTCGAGAGTCGAGCTGATCTTGGTAAATGTTCGTTTGCTGGGAATCGTTCCTGGGTTCTAATGATCTATTTTCAGAGGAGTATTTCTCAAAGTAACATATTTCATTTTTTTGCCTCTCTCCCTGACTTTTGGCAGGAGCTGAGAAAAAGCCTGGAACTAAGTGTAAATCTGCAGAGGAAACAAAGAGATGATTCTAGCGACGAGTATGACTCTATCGAGGAAGAGGTGCTCTCCGAGCCCGAGCCCGAGCCCAAGGAGCCGGTGCTGCTGGGCCACGGTAGAGAGGACCCCCCTCTTTCCAGCGGGAACTCCATGCAGAAGGCTGTGCCCAAGGACCACGGGCCAGAAGGATGCCCTTCCCAGGGCCCAGACCCCCTCGTGGTGCTGGAATTCAACCCAGCTTCCAAGAGTGAGTTCCATCTTATGTGAGCACATCTTTGCCTTCAGTGTGTTTGGGTCTGATAGTAGGACTTGAATTTCCAGCCATGTTTGGGGTTCAGCTTTGGGGAGACTGTCCCACAGGCCAGTAAGGACTCTGCTGATTGTAACAAGCCAAGGCTTCCAAAGGCCTGCAGAAGACCCTGACATTCCATTCCTGTCTGGCAGATGGTTTTGGGGGGGTCCTGTGTCTTGTAGGACATGTATTAGGATCTCCCTGCCAGCCGGTTAATACATTCTGTCTGAAACCAAAGGGACTATATTGGCTTGGCCAACTGAGGCGTCCAGAACCGTCAAGAACTCTCCCCTCCCCCACTTCCCCCTTCCATACTCTGTCCCTTCTTCTGTCTCGTCTCTGCCTTCCTTGGTCCTGGTACCATTCACAGCTGGGCTCTCCACATCCAGACACAGAATCGAGACACTGGCTTTATGCCTCCATCAGAAAGTGGATTCGCCTTCCTCACAGCTCCAGGCTGCATGCTCCTCTGTGCCCCTGGTACTAGAAACTTCTTCCATCCCAGCTCTCCCCTCTTACCCCTTCCACGTCATTTCCTCGGCTAGGCTGTGAGCATCTCGGGGGCGGCAGATGCATTTTACCTGCTCTTTCCACCCTGCGATGTCCTTGGTGGCACCATTATTTTATGTATCACGCTGCCAATTAAATCAACCTCGACGATTGCCAGACTTGTCCCTACTCGGAAATGTTAACCTCCAAAAACCTGTATCATAGACTGTTTTCACTCGTTTGCCCAAATGTGCTGCATTATTCACATCTCTGGTCCCAAATTAGCACAGTACCTGGCGCAAGCAGGGGTTCACCCAGTGTTTGTTAAATGAACACATGAACGAACCAGCAGATGCCTGAGCGGCATGCCTCGACTTTGCTGGCATTCTGTGTCTGACATCTAAACCCTTGTCTTCCTATAGGTAATAAGAAGGAAAGGAATTTGTCGGCGAAGCGGAAGGACAATGCTGAGGTTTTCATTCCCAGCAGACCCGAACTGAACTTGAACCCTCAGCCCTCTGCTGTGTTCCCAGACCAGGAGAAGGCATGCTCAAGTAAGAGTTCTGGCAGCCCCAGAGCAGGGCTGGGGCTGGGGCTGGGGCTGGGTCCCCCTCAGTGCGATGCCTGCTCTGGCAGTGGGAGGGGGAGGCAGTCCTTACTGTGTGACGCTCTTCATCAAGGCATGAGCTCACCTTTCACAAATGTATTGTTAGTCAAGGTTTCCAGAGAAATAGAACCAATAGAGTGTGCGTGCACGCATGTGTGTGTGTGTAATTCCAATCTGCGGGTTGAATCAGCCGGTTGGAGACCAAGAAAGATCCAGTGTTCCAGTACAAAGACCATATGCACTAGCAGGGCCAGTGTTGCAGAGGAAGTCCAGAGGTAGTCTTCTGGAGAATTCTCTTATTTGAGAGCGGGTCAGTCTTTTTGTTCCGTTCTAGCCTTCACCTGATTAGATGAGACCCCCCACATTATGGAGGGTAATCTGCTTTATTCTCCAATGCAAATGTTAATCTCATCCGAATACACCTTTTGGAAACACCCAGAATCGTGTTTGACCAAGCATCTGGGTTCCCTGTGGTCCATCAAAGGGACACATGACATCACCCATCACAGCGCCTTTCTCGTTCTGCAACCAAGAGGTGGTTTTAATTGAAAACTTATTTTAGTTTTGGTTTTACTTTCTCATTTTGTTTTTACTCTTAATCTGTTTATATGGATAATGATGCGTGCAAATGGTACTGAATTCTAAAAGTACAAGAGTTGACAGTGCAGTCGGTCTGCCACTCTTCTGATGAAACGAGAGGTTACATTGATGGAGTACTTGTGTGAGCCAGCCCCTGCTGTCAGCTTTTAGTCCTATCACTTGTAAGTAAATGATCATCCTTACACATAGCCTTCGAGCTAGGTCCAGGGATTGTCCCCATTTCAAAGATGAGGAGCTGAGGCCCAGAATAGGGGATTTACATGCTGGAAAGTGGTTGACCTGGTGGAGAGACTCCATGCTGTGTCCCAATCAGCACTGGAAGCCCTCAGTGAATCATTGCAGCCTGAGGCCCTGGGTCCCATCCAGGGGCGGAGTGCGCCCAGGGAAGCCGCTTGCTCCTGGGTTTTGTCACCCGAAACAAAGCACCTCACAGAGTTCAAGGCATCCTGGTATTCCAAGCATTTGGAAGCCTGGGGTGTCCTAGGCAGAAATCCAGCCCCAGCCAGCCGGCCTTTGTTAGACAAGCAGTCCAGCTGAGCCAGGGGCCCTGACCTCTGGGGCTGGCATTCCACCCACGTCTCCTGGGAGCTGGAGGGACTGAGGCCTGGGCTTGGGGCAGGTGGAAGGAGAAGGGGGAGTAGCAGAACAGCGGCGTTGACCAGGCATCAGCTCGAGCTCCGTAAACGTCGGCCCTGGACTCCCCCAGCCGCCAGCTCGGAGGTAAGGATTTGAGAACAGGTCCTTTATTTGGGAGATGGTCCCTGCTTAGGGGGCAGCAAAGGGAAGGAGCCCAAACGGGCTTTATCACCAAGCAAGTTCACTGCGCAAGTGGAGTACCCTCCTGGCTGGGGAGTTCGGGGGGCAGAGCTGAACATAAGCCCCCGTGTGGGACCACTGCTCCCCACCCTAGGCCAAGGGAGCTGGGCTCTTCCACAGCCCTCCCAGGGCCAGCGGAGCCCAGAGCTAGAGTTGCAGGCTGAGGTCTAGCTGACAGACTGTGGGCAGGACACCAGCCCAGCATTACTGATCAGTTGCCATCACAACCCAAACTCCAGCTGAAGGAAAAGACACATGAATATGAGACAAGGCATTCTGGGTAGCAAGTAATTTTATTTTTCTTAGGGGTGATGGGAGGGCCCTCCGCGGCCCTGGGCTTGCAGCCCAGCAGCCCAGCAGCCCAGCAGCCCTGGCAGAAAGCAAGCCTGCATACCTGCTTTAAGTCCTGCCCGTGCACCTAGTAGCTCTGTGACCTCAGGCAGTTTGGTTAACCTCTCTGGGCCTCCGTCATCCATCTGCCCAGCAGGGATAAGAATGATACCCTCATCTGGGGGTTGCTATAAGGCTAAAAGGGCTGGAGAGAGGCTCACCTGGCTCAGAGCAGCTGCTCGGTGGAGTCAGCTGGCACCGTTCACACAAATGCCAGCCAAGCCTCAGAGCCACTGTCATCCCCAGCTTAAGTCAGGGGCACTTCCGGGAGGGAGATACAGGTGCTGTCACCAGAAGCAGATGGAGTGGGTGCCGGGCAGCTGCTGCTGCCCCCTTCTCCCATTTCACGGATGAGGAAACTGAGGTTGCAGACCTGGAAGTGACCTGCCGAGAGTAATAGGCAGGATGGGAACTTGGGGGAGCCATTGGGGCCGGCCGTGAGCATCCTGGGGCTGTGGCCTGGCCCACCGACGAGGCCAGCCAGGGAAGCCGGGCGCCAGGGCCCAGGCCTGGGGCTGTAGTCATGGCGTCCTCCCCTCTAGCCCGGTCAAGTCCTGGATGCGTTTCCAGGCAAGGCAGCAGGTCATTTGCTGTCTTCTCTGACCTCACCAGCAACCTGTGTATGGAGCATCTACCCTGTGCCAGCCCTGGTCCAGGCCCTGGTGACCCAGGGAGCAACACACTGTTCCTGCTGTCTTGGTGTTTATATTTCAGTGGGCAGGGATAGAAAACAAACACGAAGATGGGGTGGTGGTGGTGACAACCACCACCAAGACAGCAACTGGGTGATGGCTGGGCAGCGTGCTTAGAGGAGGCCTCTCTGAGGAAGGGAGACGTGAGCTGAGACATGGTGAGGTCAAGGACTAGCCTTTTGCAGAGGAGAAAGCCTGTGCAAAGGCCCTGGGGTAGGAAAGAGTTGCTCAGTTAGCTCAAGAATCAGAAAGAAGGCTAGAGGCCAGAGCATAGCTGCTGAGGGGAGGGCAGCTAAGATGGAGTCACAGGTGAGCAGAGGCTTTTATGAGCTGCTTTACATTTGAACAAGGTCCCTCCGGCTGCCACATGGAGTGTGGCCTGTTGGGAGTTGTGGTGGCTGTGGGATGACCAGGGAAGAGCCCACTGCAGGATGCAAAAGGTGGTGACTCGGTCTCTGAGTCTTACCAGTGGCTGGATTCCTGATAGCAGTCTAGCTTGGTGATGAGACTAGTTGTGATTTACCCTGAACAGCCAGGTTAAGAAGCTGGGCAGTGGGGAACCCACTGTGATAGGGCAGGGAGAGCCGAGACTCAGCAGTGACAGGGGATCCCGGACTTGTCGCTTGTCTGGTGTAGGTTCTGGGTCTGTGCCACTAGCAAAGGAGACTCAAGCAAGCCGGGTGCCTGGAGCTGGGCTCTGTGTCTGGACAGGTCATGTTCGGAGCTAAGCCCGCTGCAGGAAGAGTGGGGTCTGATCTCTGTCCTGCCTCAGCAGGGAGTGACCTGGGCATGCAGCCAGACTGAGCCTGCGGGTGGTGGAGATGTCCGCATCCCACCAACACGAAAAGCCAAAATCCAGTAGTAGAGCTAGAACCAAACTTGTCCCTGGGACTTGATGGCAAGAGCCAGAGCCTGGGAAGTCACCAGCATGGAGCCTGAGGAAGGTAGACTTAGGAAGGGATTTGCTCTGGAAGTGGTATGTTGACAAGGGCATGTCAAGGTCAAAGCAGCTGATAGGGTTCGAGATGTCCTGTGTGCAATTAGATAATCTGAGATACCGTCTATGCAGGTGAAGAGTAAGATACATGGTGTCAGGAAAACCTGGTGAATTTTGGATCTATCTGCTTTGGTCGGAAGAAGCCAGAAGGAGAGAGAGAGAAGGGACACGGGGACAAGGTGAAGGCTGGGTCAGCCCTCAGAGCCGCAGCGGCCAGTGGACAGTGTGGGTGGCAATCCCAGGTGGTGGTGGCTCTTTGACATCCAAACTAGCTCCACTGACCACTGCTTCAGTGGCCAAGACTCCAGTGTATACTGCTGGTGTCGACTCTTTGTGAAAAAATTAGAAAGGGTTTCCAGAAAGTTCCTCCAGAATGAGTTGCTCTACACTCCAGAGTAGTGTGCCACCATGCAGGAAGCCTTCCTGAGCCCCTGGTAGAGTGCGAGCAGGACCCTGCTGATCCAGCAACCTTCCCACCCATCCTGCTGGGATCACCGGACTTCCCTCCTTAATGTGCCTGCCACGGTCACGAGAGTTTCCATGACTAGGTAATAAAATGAAGAGCCAGCACTTACAAAGCACTGACCCCAAAAAGCCATGTTTTATACCAGACATATAATCTTGCATTTAACCATCTAAACTGCTCCGTGAACTAGACACCGCTGTTAGCAACAACTGTTATACAGAGGAAACCAAGGCACAGAGAAGTTGAGGAATTTGCCCTAAGTCACACAGCCAGTGAGCGATGAAATCAGTGTTTGAAAACCTGACTGCAGGGGTGCCTGGGTGGCTCAGTTGATTACGCATCTGCCTTTGGCTCAGGTCATGATCCTGGGGTCCTGGGAGCCTGCTTCTATCTCTCACTCTGCCTGCCTCTCTGCCTGCTTGTGCGCTTTCTCTTCCTCTAATTAATTAATTAATTAATTAATTACAAAGAAAGAGAGAAAACCTGACCATAGACTCTGTTTTCTTAACTACTCCACTGCGTGAGTGGTCCCTCCTGTGTCAACTAAAATGCTCTTTGCTTACTACATATCCACATCAGCCTGGTCCTAACTGAAAACATGCCTAAAAGTCAGAGTTGAGTCACTTGTGATATTTTTTCTAATATTCTTTGATGTAAATATATAACAGTATTTTTTTTTAAGATTTTATTTAAACCTTTATTAAAGAGAGAGCGAGTGAGCACAAGGGCATACACAAGCAGGGGGAGAGGCAGGTGGATGGAGAAGTAGGCTCCCCATTGAGCAAGAAAGCCCAATGCGGGACTCGATCCTCCATGCAGGACCCTGGGGTCACAACCTGAGCTAAAGGCAGCCGCTTAAACGACAGAGCCCCCCAGGCACCCCAACTGTTAATATTTTAAAAACCATGTAGCAACTAAAAGAGTTTTGAGGGACACCTGGGTGGCTTTGTCTATTAAATGCCTGCTTTAGGTTATGCCCACCCTAGTGACATCATCTTAGCCCCAGCATCTGCAAATACTAAATAAGCTCACACTGATAGGGCCTGGGAGGTTAGGGCTTCAGCATCTTTTATGGGGACACAATTCAACCCATAACCCATACCTTCATGGACAGCATTTTGCAAAGAAGAGCTTCGTTAATTTATAATTGGCCATTTTCCAGAAAGTTCTGGAATGTTCTAACAAATTACATGCAGTGTGTGGTGCAAGACTGACAAATACACGAGGAGACGAGAGTGAAGAGAAGACGAGGGGAGAAAAAGTAGGAAGCCAGGGGGTGAACAAAAGGCTTGTGAGGGAGTTCAGGAGTGACTCTGAGCTTCCTGGGCACCGTGGCAAAGGAGCCTATGTGTTCATGTAAACATATAAACATATGTCACTGGGTCCCTCTGATGAAAACCAGATGACCAGCTGTCCCTGGTACTAGGTTCTTGGAGCCATTTGTCCCATCGTCTCCCTGCAAAAGGACACTGTCTGAGGTCATGGAATCTTCATTTTGAACAGATTTAGAGCTCAGCCTCTCAAATATCCTTGGCCCCTACATAAGCTAAATTTGAAGAAAGTCAAAAAGCACAGCATGGTCACCACCCTTGCACTACAGTGGAGCCGCTCTTCACACGGGGATTTGGTTCTAAAGGTCAGAAAAAGTGCAGGCGGTGGCCCAAGAAACTCGTGGAAATCCCTCAAACTGATGATGAGAGGTAGTTTCCGTGAGTGTATATGGCTCTGCACAGACCACCCCTATCATCTCCAGTAAGCCCCAGAGCATCGTCTCTCCTCCAGGGCGGGTCCAATCCCAGCTTCTTGGCTGAGTCTCAGATGAAGCAGGTGGCTTCGTTTAGGGTCTGCGCTACAGTGAAAATGTGTGTTTTTAGACATTGGCATTATGCTAAGGGCACTGGATGTTCACGCCCCCAGAAGCACAAGGAACCTGAGACTTCCCGAGAGGACCGTGGAATCAAATCAGCTCACCCTTTCTAGGCAAAATCTGGACTGCTCACATGCTTTATATTTGTGGGGGGCTGTCTTCTGGGGGACATGCACCAATGAGCCTCTTTACGTCTTCCTGGTGAATGGAACCTTTTATCACCATGGTGTCTCCTGTTCAATCCAGTGATGCTTGTTGCCCTAAAGCCCACCAGCTTTCTTTTGTGGTCACTGTTTCCATGGTGTGTCTTCTTTTTGTCCTTTTGCTTTCCAACTTTCTCCTTCCTTACGTTGAGGTTTGTCTCTTGTAAGCAGCATGTAATTGGGTTTTATTTTTATCCTCTAAACAATCTACATGTTTTAATGGGCACATTTAGTCCATTTACATTTAATGTAATTGCTGATATACTTGAGTTTAAATCTACTATCGTATTGTCTGCTTTTTATTGGTTCTGCCTGTTTTATGGTCCTCTTTCTTTCCTTTCTTTCCCTCTTTTGAACTGATTACTTTCTGTTGTTCCTCGTTTCCCTCTCTATTAGCTTGTTAGCTCTACATCCTTTTATTATTCTTTCAGTCATTATCCGAGATTGCAACATGCAGTCTTGACTTATTTGAGTCTACTTTAGATTATTAGCAAGTTTACACGGCTTCCCCTTCAGTGGAAGGACCTTACAACTCCGCAACTCCCATTCACTCCCCTCCTGACTTCAATGCTGTTATTGTCATGCTTTTTAATTCTTTCTAGGTCTTAAGCCTCACTAGATGATGGTATCATCATTATTATGATTGCTATTATTTTTAATTTTACGTAGTAGTAATTCAGATCGCCCATCTTGTTAACCTTTCTGAGCTTTGCACTCCTGGCTCTTTGCAAGTCATGCTGACTCTCCGGCTGTGGCCTCAAGTCTGTCACCAGCTCTGCCCAGCCTCCCAGCTTTGCGGCAGCTCACATCAGGGGCAATAGCTCCTTGAGGGAAAACACTTCCCTCTCTGGGTTTCCTTCTCCTGTGTGCTTTTGACCCTGTAATCCTTCACAGCTCTGTTCACTCTCCACATCTTCAAACACATTTCTTTGTTTCAGACATATTTGTATAATATTTGGTCCAGGTTTTCTAGCTGTGCTCCAAGGAGGAGTTGGTCTGCATTAACATTACCAGAAGTACCACCTACCGCCTGCACTCTTTAAAGAGCTATTTCTCCCCTTGCCCCTTTGCCTTTGGCCAAGGTCATAAACTTGAATTTGTGTCAATTAAATGTACTTATGATGCGTGAGAACATAATTCCTCTCTGTCACTGTGACTGTTGTGGTTCTAGTGAACCAGTTCTTCTGTCCTGTGCCACTCTAGTCTCTACCCATGAGTTTTCCGCAAGACTTCCAGAGACCTGTTGTCATCTTGAGGGTGAAAGAACATCAGTCTTTAATGTAGGAAGTTTACTGTCCGAGTTGTCAGAGTGCTCTAGGGAAGTGATGTATCTGAACCACTTTTCTCAGACAAGCTGCCAACCACAGAAATAAAGTAACACCCCACAGCGCGATTGAATTAGAGGACCCTGACAGCCCGCACTTAGCATTTCTATCAGGTACCAGCGGCAGAAAGACCATTCTGCCGAAGCCCTGAGTCTTATAACATAGTTAGTCATTGTTCCTTATTAATCACAAGTGACAGAAACCCAAACTGGCTGGAGCAATGAAGGAACATGTATTGCTCCCAGACCTGGGAAGTCCAGGACTATAGATTTAGCCTCAGGCATGGAGGGATCCAGGTGCCCAGATGATACCACCGGGAAGCTCTTTCGTCATCACTTAGCTCTAGTCTTCTCTAGTCCAGCAGGTCTCAAACTTGGAACGTGCATCAGAATTATTTGCAGAGCAAATGAAAACAAACTTTTGGGCCCCAGCCTGTTTCTAATTCAGTGCATCTAGAATGGAGCCTAAGTCTTTTAATCACCTGGCAAGTTCCAGTGGTGCCAATATTGCCAGTCCAGGGATCACACTTTGAGAACCATGTCTCTGGTCTCAGGCACAGCCCACAGGTGGCCCCCAGGGGCTCTAGGCTCTCTCTTACCGGCTCAGCAACCCTAGGGACAGGGACGGCTCCTTTCCTAATAATTCCAGCAGAGCCCGAGAGCCAGCTGTCCCCTGAACGGATCTCTAGTCTGCATGGTCTGGGAGAGGCAGTTCTGTCTTTGCCCTAGGCTGGGCCAGGAATGTGGTCAGATCTGTCCAAACTCTGTAGCCCGAGAAGAGTAGGGAAGGGCCGGTTCCCCGAAGGAAAGCCTGGGTGCTATGCAGCGGAGTGCTGCTACGGGGAAGTCAGAAGCAACTGACTTCTGACTTCTGAAGCACACAGATGTTTGCTACCCATTCTCCAGGGGTAGGCTATGGACCAAAGGACCGTCCTATCCAAGAGAAAAGAGTGGAACCATTCAGTGAGGGCGGCATGGGGAGCCCTGATTGCGTTCCTTGAAAATCATATGCATTCCCGGCGCAAAGAAGAGCTAGTGGCAAGAGGATGAGTATAAGAGTTACAGACAGACATCTGCATACATACAGACAGACAGAACTGTAGAGTCATAGACATCTGCCCATGGAGAGGCCCAGAGAAGCTCTGGAGATGAAAGAACACAGGCCCTGATGAGCCGTGTTTATCAGCTGTTTACAGCCACCTAATGAGCTGTCCCAAAATCAGTGGCTTGAAACAGCAACCCTTTGACTTCCACTGAGGACGCTGCAGGTGGACTGGATGGTGTCAGATGGCCGGTCACTCAGATGACAGCAGGCCACTTGGCCTGTGGACCTCAGCTGGGATGACCCGTCTCTGTTTCACGTGGTCTCACTAGCCAGCATGTGGTGGTCTCAGTGAGGGCACACCCCAAAGCATAAGTGCTTTTTTAAGACTCTGCTTGGTCACAATCGTCCAGTGACCTGTTAGCCCAAGAAAGCCACCAGGCCAAGCCCAGCTGGAGAAACAGACTCTACCCCTTGCACCACCCACCTCGAGCAGGGAACGGAGGAATGAGTGGACACTGGTCACCGTCTCTTACACCACAGGAAGCGTGTGGCCTGATAAGGCCGCACTTCAGTGAAATGCATGGCGGTGTGGAGTACTCAGGCGTGGACCTCTGTCCCGGCGCAGCCAGCCCCCTGTCCCCCTGCCAGTTGGATTTTAGAGACGAGTGTGGACATCTCTGGACAAAAGAGGGCTAAGTCAGCTGTTTCCCTGGATCTTTCACTGCACAAATCAGTGCCCAGTTTCCAGGCCAATGGGCACCCGACCACGGCCAGTGGGGGTGCACCATGGAACCCAGAGGGCTCACGGCCTAACGGGGGCACTGCTACCCAGCTCCAGCCCTGGGATCGCCACATGGGAATGCTAATCAGAGGTTAGCAGCTCGTATGATTTTTTCAGGAGACACCAGGAATTCCAATTTTCAGGTGGATTTCCTCTTTAAAAAAAAAAAAAAAAAGCTTGGCATCTATTTCAAATTTGAAAAAAAAGTGAAAGTGGCACAATACACATCTGCCGCTGGATTTGGCCTTCGGGCTGCTGGCTTACGATCTTCTCCGTGAACCTTGTTCTCAGATGTAATATCCGCCCATTCAGTGGACTCCCAGGTGACCTCCGAGGCCCCGCACGTGTGGTGAGGGGTAATTTTGCTGAGACCCTGAATGTGAGCTTTTCGAGAGTCCTGGCTAGCAGGTGGGAACAAGTCACCCAGCCTGTGAGCTGCCTGGCAGCCCCGCATACCCCTCTCCTCTCTCCTCCCGTGACATGTGTTATATTCACGGCAAATCTCCCGTGTTTGATAGGCTCTTTGTTTCCTGGGGAGACAGAGAGAGAGAGAGAGAGAGAGAGAGAGAGAGAGAGAGAGAAGGCAAGTTTTGGCAAGGCAAAGAGCAAGTGGAGTTAACGGGAGAGGGATGGTTTTCGACCAGAAAAGAGCAGTGTGGGATAAATTAAAATGTGCAATTTGGTTCTTGCTGGTGGCACAAATTTATTGTGTGAATAAATCTGCCATTCTCTAGGTGTACGACGAAAATAAATCCGCCCTCATGTGGTGTTCAGGCTGGTGCAAAACGGGCTCGGCCAAGTGAGCGATGAGAGCGTCGACACGAGTTAAAAGGTGGTTGCCTCATGTGTCGTGCGGAAATGCTCAGTGAACACGAACTGATCAGCAGAGATGAGGTTCAGGAGGATGCAAGCGCCCTGTGTCCATGTTTCTGGAAAGCCATGGGTGGGGAAGGTTTTGGTAGGGGAGCTTCAGGGTTGACCTTCAGAGAAAGGGTGATTTAATTTCTAAAAGCATCATCTTAGCATAGTATGACTCAAAGGGCACAGGCAGCTCGCGGTGATCATGCTGTCGGGGGGGAGCACTCCCTCCCAAGGGAAAGATGCTTGGGGCAGAAGTGTTTTTGCAGCCAGAACTGGACCCCACTGGAAGAAAAAGCCTCTCTCAGTATCCTTTTTGAAGAAGAGGTGAGTCTAGGGTTGCAGCAACCAAGGACAGGTGGTGGTGTCTGGCACCTTCTTCTACCCCGGTCCCGGGCCATTGAGGCAACAGAGGGCGGGCCACTTGCCCACGGAAAGACGGTAAAAAGGCAGGGGTCGCCACCCAGCTCCCTTTAGAACGACTTTATACGTGCTCCATGTGGGCCACGGAGGAGGAGCTCATGAATTGCAGGTTCTGCTTGTCCTGGCACTGCCCAAGACTCCCGTCAACACGGCGGTTTGCCCCCCCTCATGTCACAGCGTGAGCACACGTGTTTAGCTTGACACATGACCTCAGTCGCTAATTTATAGAATCACATATAGGATCAGAACGAGCCTTGAATTCTTCAGCTCTGCTTTCCTGCAGATGGTGGAGGGAACAGGACGCAGTAGTGATATTCACAAAAACCGAGACTGACAAAGTTTGGGGCCGAAATCATTTTCTGTACATTTTGACAAAAATCATCATGCCAGGTGCCAGGGTCATAGCAGGAGGCCTGTTGGGCTGACATGGCCTCGGGCCCACATGAGAACCAAGGCCGAGATCTCTTCACCCTCCGGCCCACTCCAGGCTGCCTTGCCATACCTCATCTGGCAAGCCCCACCCACCGCAGGGCCTCGGACCTGCTGTTCCCTTGGCAGGTGCCAAGGCGGAATGGCCTCCTTGTGTGGGTATTCGCGGGGCCCGCTGCCTTCAGGTCTCCGCTCAGGTGTCACCTACCCTAACCAAGGGGCTCAAATAGTGTCTTTTTCCCTGCCACCTCTGTCACCTCTGGCCTTTGCCCCACTTTGTTCCTCGTAGCGCTTGTCTCCACCTGCCGGTAGATCCAGTGTGCACCTGCCTGATCCGTGTCTGCCTCTGTCCCTTGACTGTGAGCTCCGTGAGGCGGGGTGGGGGTGGGGCGCGTCATTCCCCAGCTTAGAGGAGGTCGAGAGCCTGTGTCATTAATAACCTTGGCCTTGCCAGGAGCCCATTTCCACTTCAGCTGCCCTGGGGGCGAGGGTGTGGATTTTTCTGTTCCAGCTTCAGAGTAGCTCAAGACCAGGTCCTTGGGCTTCCTTTGACTCCTCCCCGTCCCCGTCCCCCTGGCTACTCCCAGGACCTGAGCCCCGCGTGGCCGTGTGCATCCCTTTTACCCACCCGCATTTCCACGCCAGTAAGGACCCCCCCCCCCCCCCGTCAGCTGGACATGCCGAGCTGCTGCCGGTCCTCCTTTATGCTCTGTTGGGGTATTTGTTTTACCGTCTCACCCCCCCCGCCCACCCGGCCCCGTTGCAGAGCAGACCAAGTCCCTCATAAGGAAGGCTGTAAAGTGGCCTTGACCAGGATGAGCAGAATCCCGGGTCATTTGCCCAGCAGCTCCTTACGCTTCTGTCCCTGGGAGCAGCATTGAGGCAATAACGAGAGGCAGCACTTCGCAGTCAGAACATGACCCACTCACTGTTCATTGCCCTGGCCGGCCGGCCGCGGGCATTTGAGGTTCCTTTGGGTGCCCCTGACCCTCCTGGGAGAGTGGCTTGGACTTGTTGTGGCCTTGGGGTAGGCTAGCCCTTCTGGCTCTATTGGCCTTCATAAGATTTCTTAAAAACCAGAATATGTCTGTAAATACATAAAATTCAGGGGATTTCACATAGATTTCCGATTCTAGCTTTTCGGGGGGGGGGGCGGGGAGACCATGCTGAGAGTGTAGCTCAAACGGCAGCTGCTGGCTGGAGCTGGGCTGCGGCCCTGGCACGGGGCATTCAAATTCACAGCCACTCCCTGGGCGCCCGGTAGAAACTGATAGGCCCTCATTTTAGTTGAGCTTTCCCATAAAAACCCAGGGTCTCCCATCAGCCCCGTGCCCAGCCGTACAGGGAGTCAGCCTGGTGCAACTGCCGTGCTTCCACTCCTCTCTTCCCAAGGCCGTTCCGGATGTGGCTGCTAGAACATTCCTTCAGATGCAGCATTCTGACACGGTGTAGTAGATGGTCGAGTGCCGCATGGAATGCTCAGTACTCAGCGTGGATGGTTGGGCTCAAGGACTCAGTATTCAAAGGATGCTGTGTCATAAATCCTAAGAGGTCACCCGTGAATTCCCAGTGTGTTAGAGGCCGGCGTCCGTGTCCATCTTTGACATGACTGCTGGTTGATACAATCCAGTCGCTTCTGCCGAATTCAAATCTCTGCACAGACCTGCTCCCAGACTCAGACTCGAGTGTGGACGTGCAACTTGTTGGCTCCACTTGGATGCCCGAATCATACATCTCGGGCCCAATCTGTCCAAACCTGAGCCCCTGCTCTCCGCTCCCAAACCTGCTCCACCGAGCCCTTGTCACTCAGCCCTTCCTCTCTCCCAGCCACGCCCACGTTGTCCGGCCACCCCATGGGCCCTGCCTTCACTACCGCAGTCTGTGTCCCTTCCCTGCCACTGCCATGCCTCCCGCTGGCTGCAGCTGGAAACTTCTAGAAACCTAGTCCCTTCTGTCCCCAGCTCAGCACCTAAGTCAAGTCAAGTTCTCCCCTCCTTTAGAGCCTACCATGGCTCTCCCTTTCACTCAGAGTAGCAAGCTTGTGACCTCCACGGCTTTGAGTGATCCCCCACTCGGGCCTCCTGAACCTGTCTCCCTGTCTCAACGTGTCAGCCCACACACGGCACCTGGCTGCTCCGGGAGCAACTGCCCACGGGTGTGTCCACGCTAGTGCCTGGACCACAGTCTCACCCACCGCAGCCCCACTCTGTTCTGCTCTTGCCTGTTCCTCCGTAACATTTTCCGACATCTAACGCTCTGTTTTGTGGATCATTTCCCCCAGCTACTTGTCCTACTTTACAAAGCCGGGTTCCCGATCCATCTCGTCACTGCTGGGTCCCCAGTGCCGAGGACAGAGCCAGGCACAGTGGCCCTCAAGAAATATTTGCCGAGGGGATGAAAGTCAATTGGGAAAAGCCTCTTTAAGCATTCTGATAGAAACATTTCAGGCAGTTCTATTTTTAAATGGAGTTTTTTTTTTTTTCCTAATATGGAAAGATTCCACACATAAGTAATTGAGAGGGCGTTACAGTGACCTCCGTGTGTCCATTACCTGGCCTTCGCAGTCATGAATTGATGGCCAATGTCTCTCCATCTACATCCCCACCCACTGCCCAGATGATTAGGAAGGAAATTCGAGTCATCGTTTAATTTTATCTGCAGATAGTTTAGTCTGCTTTCCTTTGCTGCATAGCCCTCTGTTGGGTGGGCGTACCGTTATTTATTTCATTCAGCCAGTCTTACTGGGCTCTGTCTGCATGTCACTTTATAAAACCAATTGTCCTCTCCTTAGAACTTCTGGAATCGCCCACAGCATTGCAATGCTTTTTTTCTTAAATTGGGATGTAAAGTCTTTGCAATTCTTGTTGCCCATGGAAAAGCAAAACAGGATAAAGTAAAATATTCCCAGATACCCATCTGTCTCCACGAGAGCATATATTAGTCCCCATAAGTACTTCGTTAGAGCTTACAACTTTTTATTTAGATGCGATTTCAAACTTAAAGTTGCAAAGATAGCACAGCTGACCCTCCATAGACCCTCCAGCCACACTCACCGGCCGGTAACATTTTGTCCCAGGTGATGGATTGAGTGATTGATCAGTTTTCTTTTACATAAGCTCCAGGCCCAACACGGGGCTTGAACTCACGACCCCAAGATCAAGAGTGGGGCGCTCAACTGACTGAGCCAGCCAGGCACCCCCTGTTCCCACTGATTTCTGTCTGTGCTCTGTGTGTATCTGTGTGTGGATGTGTGTGTGGATGTGTACTGGAGATTCAGTTGCAGACACATTCTCCTTTACCTCTAAACACTGCAGTGTGCATCTCCTAAGACTGGGGCGATTCATTTCCCATGAGCACAGCACACTAAGGAAATTCAGGAGAGTAAGCATCACTATGATACCGTTATCTACGCCACACACTGTATTGGGGCTCCTCTACTTGCTGTAGTAATGTCCTTTCTGCCAGGGTTTTCCCACCCAGGATCCAGTGCCAGGTTTGAAACCACATCCTGCTGCCATGTCTGCCCAGTCTCCTTTAATTTGGAATTGCTCTCTGGGCCTTTTTTTTTTTTTTTCCCCTTGTCTTGTGTGACCTTGACATTTTTGGAGAGTACAAGCCAGTTGTTTTATAGAATGCTCCTCGATTCAGGCCTAACGGATTTTGAGCTGCACTCCGTGAATGCGGTCTAAAGGCATACCCCATTTCCACCTGCAGGACCCGGAAGCCGCCGCGAGAGACCCCTCTCGGCCACCCGAAAACCTGTGCATGAGGCTGAGGACCGAGAGGAAGACGCCTCAGCGGTGCTCAGGGCCATCCACGTGGAGAACGAAGCTCTGCAGAGGGCCCTCCTCGGCAGAAAGACTGAGCCCTCCACCAGCCCACTGCAGGTGCGTTCAGGGGCAGAGGGCAGGGACCACAGGAGGCTCCCCAGGGACCCGGTAGTGTCTGAGCAGCACTTGCAAAAGGAGATGTTGCATAGGCATCCTGAACTCTCATCTGCCCTGTTTTCCTGCCCCTGACCCACTGCTCCTGTTCCAGAAACTTCCCTGGCCTGGCAGGTGTTTGTGTTTGTGTCCGGCACCTTCAGCTTTGCACAAGAGGCAGGAGGATGGAGGCTTTGGGCACGCCTCGGTGACACACCGCACACTTCCAGCTGCTCCCCGGGCTCTAGCACTGGCTGCCCTTTGGGGCGTTCATCGAGCAGTACCTGTTGTCTGTCTTCTTGGAGCTCAGTCCTTTGCTCCTGACATTCGTGTCTGTGGGATCTCAGGACGGTCCTTGCGCCTCTGTGCCCTGTCTGTCCGTGCAGAGTACACAGTGGGTGGCTCTCTTCTGACCTCAGATCATGTGATCATATCATTCTAGGACATGGAGGGACCAGCAGCAAAACCGTGGACCAGTCTGCCGAAGGGCAAGGAGAAGAGCCCTGAGGTCGGTGAGGACTTGAGCAGGTCAACAAAACCTTGTGCCCACTGTCCCCAGCAGCACCCAGGAACCTCCAGACAGCTTCCCGCTGTGGTCCCTGCAGGCACGCCCGGTGCTCCCTGAGCACTGTGTCCTTCTGCCCATTTCACGGATGGGGAAACCTGGGCTGGAGTAGCTTGCCTGGCGTTCCGAGAGGGGGGGCCAGAACTCACTCAGGCCCGGGGACTCCAGTTCCTTGTTACGTTTCTGCTTCCTGACAAGACAGCACAAAAACAGATCTTAGGACCCTGAATAAATCAATTGTATCTGTACCTACCTAGGTCAGTCAGGCCTATCTCAGCAAAGAGGGCCCCAGCAAGCTCAGACGTGAACGAACAGCACACCCCGAAATGTGTTTGTTAGATTGTGCACAAGTCTAGGCCATGTGCTCAGAATCCAGAGGTGGCTCAGTCAGATCAGATTAGCCCCTGGCCTCAGGGAGCTTGCAGACTAGCACACAAAGCCATAAATACACAGAGACGACTGCAGAGAGACACAAGAGGAGAAGATAATAGATGGTGGCTCCCCTCTGGGAGGGCGGTCCGAGGAAGCCCCTTGGAGGGTCCTGTTTGAGCTGAGCCCTGTGTCTTAGGGAACGAGCCAGCAGCACGGAACAGCAGGTAGAAGGGACAGGGGAGTGCGTTGAAGTGGGAAGAACCTGATTAGTGGTGGGGATGGGGGGCCCCAGCGGGTAGGGGGAGGAGGTGGGGAGGGGAGGAGGGAGCTCCCCAGAGCACCACTGAGGTTTCCTTTAGATGTCCCTCCTGTTCGTTCTGTCTTTCCCGGCCCTTCCTTCTCCTCGTCCGCTGACGTTTCCGACTGGTCTGCGGACTGCCCACCCCGTAGGCATGATTTCTGGATAACCCGACCCCGGACCCGCAGAGCTTCCAATAACTAAAATCATTTGCAGATAGAGAACGGAGCACGTTTCTAGTTGAGATGATAAATGTCAAAGGAGGATTAAGAATGAAAGGGCCATAAGGATGTCACTGGAATCCTTCCACGGAGTCTGGTTACTTTGTAGCAAACAGAGCAGGGGTGTGACCGAGAGGGGGAGATAAGGTTTTGATGAGAGAAATTTTTCAATAGCTGATTGAGGAGATCGTTTGCTGAGACCCCCCGGATCATAAGAACCAGGGATCTCGTGTCTTTTTGCAGAGGTCGTGGTGGGGGGTCCTGGATCGCACCAGCTCCTGTAGACTGGGTCCCTCTCAGTCCTTTTCCCTCTTCCTGCTTCTAAGCATTGCCATGCCCCTCCCCCGCAGCGTCCTACAGCCCCGGCCACCAGCGCGACCAGCCCGGCCAGCCCGCAGGAGCCGTCCAGGGCAGCAGGGGGAGCCAGAGCCGTCCGCCAAGCCATTGACAGAATCGGCCTTTTGGGGAGCAGGTACTTACCAAGGTGGCTTCAACACAGAACCAGAACCCCGCAGCAATGCAGCGATGAGAGTCTCGTTGTCTGCGCCTTCTCTTTGCTTCTCCTGTGTTACCCCAGGCCCACGTAAAGCTGCTCCCGTATACCGGACCCTCCCTCCCCCTCCGGCCCTAAAGCACAGAACAGAATTTATGTCTTTCCTGCCGGAGTGTCTTTGCTAGTCCGGTTCCGTCCATCCTGTGTAAGATCTTATCCACCCCCCCAGAGTAGCCCATGCAGCGGACAGTGGTGAACTCGCTGTTAGGGGGCCCGGGCATCCCTCTAAGAGTCTGCAGTCCTCAGACTGGAAACCAGGGCTGTGTCCCCTGGCGGCCATGAGTACAAACCCACGGGTTCCACGCGGGAGAGGGCTAGTCCCTGAGGGGGTACTTCCATCTGATAGAGCTCTGTTTGTGGGCGGCACACGCGTCCCCCAATGCTGCTTTCTTCGTCGTCAAGATCCTTGGTGCTCTGGGGTCTTGAGGGTCCCCCGCCTTAAACAGCACATGTGGGGTGCGTTTGCAAACCCCACTCTGCTGAGTGGGGAATGCCTGTGGTCCCAGAAACAGGAGGTGCAAAGTAGGTGTGTGGCCCAGGAGTAGTGGGGGTTTTTAGTAAAGGTCCAGAAAGCAAATTCTTCAGGACTTTCACCTGGTTGGTTGGTTGGTTTTAACAGCCCTTCAAAAGGTAAAAGCCATTACCAGTCAGCTTCGCCGTCTTAGCCGTCTTTCCGGTCTGATGCCATCTCGCCCCGGACAGCTTCTTCTCCTTGGCTCTTCCTTCATGCCTAGTTACCGGTTATTATAAAGGGGGGGAGGGGGGAAACAGCCCATGCGCACCTTTGAGCTCTACGTGGGGCAGGGACTCTCTTCTCAAACCGCAGCTTCTTCTGAGCTAGAAAAGTTGGTGCTGATGGGTCTGTTCCCTGGTGCGAACCATCTGTCACTGCCGGTGTGCTGAACCAAAACCCCCTTTCAGGCAGCAGCAAACGCTTCTGAAAGTGCTCCAGGCCATCGAAAGCGACTCTGCCCGGCTCAGCACGGTGGCTTCAGCAACGGAGGAGTGTGTGCCAGACCCAGAGGTGAGAACATTGACTTACAGGGATTTCTAGATGCATTCGGCATCTCGCCCGAAAGCCAAGGGCGGAAGGGTCCCTCGGTGCCATCATCCACGTGCGGTGGGGATGGTGACACGGGTAAACGTAACGTCCCTCTGCCCGAGTCTCCATCCCCCTCCCGCCCAGCACCCAGGCAGGCATGGGATGGAACCAGGGGTCACAGCAAAGAGAGGCCTGTTCACACAAGAGGCAGTATAAATAGCAGGTAAGCCCAGAGGAGAACGTCCAACAGCGCTGGCTACCAGGAAATGCAGATTAGAGCAGCCTTCATGTTCCACTTGATATCTGAGCTCTAGGATTTTTTTTTTAAGATTTTATTTATTTATTTGCCGGAGAGAAAAAAAAGCAGAAGCAGAAGGAGCGGCAGAGGGAGAGGGAGAAGCAGGCCCCCCGATGAGCAGGACTTGATCCCAGAACCCTGGAATCATGACCTGAGCCGAAGGCAGATGCTTCACTGAACTGAACCACCCAGGTGTCCCTCCCAGATTTTTTTTATGATAACCTCTAGGACTGGCAAGGTCAAAGCAGGCTCTCCCAGCTGGCAGCAAAGTAAATGGGTGGAATCCTCTGGAAAAGCAGAAAGGCCGGGCTCAGGAACAGCCTCAGAGACACATAGGTCCTGCCGGCCCAGCGGTCCTGCTTTCTCACACTAAGGAAATCGCTGAACACAAAGCCAAAGCTCCCGGCACAAAGAGGTCTGCTGCAGACATGATTGGAAGTAGGGAAGAATGAGGAAGGAAAGAACCAGAAATAACATAAATGTCTCATGATAACGGAGCTAATCGGGAAGGCATGACACATGAGCACGATGCAGTGGTGTAAAAGGAGGGGAATTATCCTTATGGCGATTATGCAGGATGAGAATGGCGAGGAGACAGAGTTAACTGCAAAAGGGCGATGTTCATCTCCATTGGGTCTGTTGTGACAGTGCGACCGTGCAAAGCCGCAGCCGTGCGACATGTTAATGCACGTGAACCTAAAGGCCAAGGCAGCGTCCGGGCGGAAGGGTAACGGGGGTTCACGTTTCTTTTGTGTTAGAAGGTATGTGTCCCCCTCATATCCTTCTCAGCCCTTCCTTTACCCAAGGCACTCACCACTCCCACGAATGGCCACGTAAGCCCTCCCAGAGCCACGCAGAGAAGTCCCATGACAGCAGAAAGAACCCCACGCCAGCTTGGACCCGAGCTCTGGCTCCGGTCTGGTGCCATTGTTTAGAGGGCGTGTAACCTTAGACAGACCTCTTAGGCTCTCTGATCCTGGGAGTGTGCGGCTGTCACGTTGGGTAAATAATCCATGACCACAGGCTGCCATGAGGCTGTGAGGACAGGCACCTCGATGGCCTGGCCTACGGCAAGGAGGAGCCCGCAGATTATCAGTTGGAAGTTCGACATCTAGAGACATCGAGAAAATTCAAGGCTTTACCCCACCCCTCCACGCCCCCTGCATGAAACAGTTGCTTTCTCAGCCATGAAGATCCTAAGTGTGGTAAAACCTGAGGCACGTTAAAAGGAGCCTGGGTTGATCAAGTCTTCTTAAGGTGAACAAAAAACCTGGGGCACATGGAATTATCCAATGAAGGGAAGGAGGTGATAGACTCTTACAGTAAATACCACAGTGGGGACCAGGTGGGGCTTGATCCAGCAGCTCACGCTGCGTCTCCACCATTTCAGCTGCATCCTGGAGCTCTGTCCGCACCTCAGCACCCAGGCCCGGCTCTGCTGTCTCCCTGGGACCCTCAGTAGCTGGACTGGTTTCCACCTCTTGCTCTCATCCCCTCAGGCCCTATGGTCAGGAGAATAGAGCATGTCCACCACCCACAGGACCGAGAGGGGGTCCTGGGCCCATCACGGAGCCCCCCTCTCCTGGTGGCTCAGGGGACCAGCCACACTGCTTCATTGGACCAGTCAGGCTCCTCCTCCCCAGGGTGGGAAGGGGCCCATCCTCCTCTAGGACCACCCTCGTGGCCGAGAAAAGAGAAGGGGTGACTTTCCGACCGGAAAATCAGAGGTTCTTGGTGAGAGCAGGGGAGGGGGCAGTGAATGCCAGAGCCCAGGAGTTGCCCAACCAGCGCTTGCCTTCAACCCCCACGAGGGATTATAACTAAAGCAAGCAATTCAGAAGCAGGTGAAAGCCATCGAATCCCAACCCTGGCAAGTTGTGACACTTCCTTAGTTAATAGACCCTTCAGCTTCTTCATTTCCAAGGCCCGCTGCAGGACTTCACACGTTTCAGATTGCGCGGGTTGTGCGATCCAGCAGCCCCTCTGTGAGGCAGCCTGCCCGCCGCCCATCTGGGCCTCCTCCTCTGAGCTGCCAACAGCCAAGGTGAACTGTGCCGCCTCTCCGGGCCTTCCTTCGGGCTCACCTTGGCAGGACAGCGCCCCTCCCAGCACAAGTTCATCCACCTCCCAGTCCCAGGGGTTGAGGGTCCTCACTGTCCTGTGCACCTGGGACTCACGCCCGCACAGCCCCCTGTGGCAGAGAAGGACAGCACTTGTGGGCTCTGCTGACAAAAGCCAGCCCTGTGTCCCTTCTTGGAGCTGGGAGCTGACCTCCCCCCTTCCCTCCCTCCCTGTCCCCATCCCCATCGCGTGGCAATCAAGGCGCGTCCAAACACACGCTGCGAGCGATAGCACGTCTCGCTGGCTATTAATTAAAAAAATAAGTAGGGAACAGTTGCTGTTCATTTGCTCAACTCCCTGCTCACAGAACCGTTGCAGATTACCAGTGCTAATTAACAGAGGGCATGTGCACGCGGGGAATGCACCATTTTATGAGCGACTGATCCGTGGCGACCAGCACTGCAGTCAGGCCCCGCAGGGGCCTCGGGAAGCCATTCTGCAGCGTGACTGTTTACTGATGGCATCATGCAGCCCCAGACCAGACCGCCGACCCACGAAGGAGGCAGCACTCGAATCAGCTCGGGGAGAAATGGCTAGAACTGGACCCTTAGGGAGCGCACCTGGGGGCCAGGATGCGTGGCAGAGCCTTCCCCGGTGTCCGGATCTCCCTTAGTCTCCACGACGGGATGTCAGAGAGATGATGTCATCATCTCCTGTTTCCCAGCCAGGCCGAGGGACATCAAGTGACTTGGCCAGGGTCCCGCGTTACCGACCCAGTTTATCTGCGAGGGCGGCCGTAACCGCACACCGCAGACGGGATGACCTAACAACAGAGATGCGTTTTCTCACCTTTGTGCGGGCTGAAGTCCAAGAGCAAGGTGTCGGCAGGTGTGGTTTCTGCCGAGGCCTCTCCTGCTTTTCAGAGAGCCATCCTCTGGCTGTGTCCTCACGCGGTCTTTCTCGAACATGCGCCCCCCCCCCCCGTGTGTCTCGGGAGCAGCGCTCCCCTTTCTGGAAGGACATGGGTCGGACTGGATTTGGGCCTCATTCATGGCCTCCTTTTACCTGGGTCACCTCTTTTAAAAGCCTCGTCTTCAAATACAGCCACATTCTGAGGTACTGGGGTTGGGGTTTAGCGTCTGAATTTTGCTGGGGGACATAATTTAGCCCATAATACTGTCCCCAGTTCAGCCAGTGGGCCACAAAGACTCAGTGATGGGGGAATGAAGAGCACGTTCAGGCAGAATCTGTTGCTTTTTAGACATTTTTTGTTATTTGCAAACTCTTACAGAAAATACTGCTGGGGGATGCCTGGGTGGCTCAGTGGGTTAAAGCCTCTGCCTTCAGCTCAGGTCATGATCCCAGGGTTCTGGGATCGAGCCCCACATCGGGCTCTCTGCTCCGCAAGCAAGGAGCCTGCTTCTCCATCTCTCTCTGCCTGCCTCTCTGCCTACTGATCTCTCTCTATCAAATAAATAAAATATTTAAAAAGAAAATACTGCTGGGGTTCCACGGTAACTATGTGTTTTTTTAAAGATTGTATTTATTTATTTGAGAGAGAGAGAGCACAAGTAGATTGGGGATAGGGGCAGAGGGAGAGGGAGAAGCAGGCTCTGCTGAGCAAGGAACCCCACATGGGGCTTGATCCCAAGACCCTGGGATCATGACCTGAGCCAAAGGCAGACGCTTCACCGACTGAGCCGCCCAGGCGCCCCCAGTAATAATATTTTAAGTGCCTGACAAATAGGAGCTCTTTTAATCTTGGTAATAACCGTGTGTAAGGGTGCATTCTTACCCTCCTCATATGACTGGGGAAACTGAGGCCCTGAGTGGCTAAATTAACTTGTTGCTTAGTGATAAGCTGAATCCAGCCTGTCCCATTTTGATCCTTTGGCATTCTTTTCTCTTTGTTAAGGATAAATTGAGAATAAAAGGCGGAGACATCGAAGATGCTATCTGTGTAACCTTGGAAATCCTGTCCAACTGGGGCCATGCGTCCTGGGTGGGTCTCACGGAAGTGGAGTTCTTTGACCTGCACAACACCAAGCTTTATGTGTCGCCCCATGACGTGGATGTCCGGACCACGGACACGCCTGGGGAGCCAGGCCACCTGGTCAACAGGAGCTTCGCTGTAAGTGGCAGCAGTACCCGAGTGTGGCTCGGCCTCGTATTTTGATGCATTTTCTCTGCCCACAATAGGGCTGTGGTGCAGGTGCGGGTGATACAGGTCTGGGGAGGGGAAGAAGAATAGAATCTTCCTCTGTCGTTCATTTGGGCAAAGTAGGAGGAGCCTGAGGGAAAGGTCCCGGTGAGGGCCTCCCCGGCCATCTGCCGAGCTCATTCCCGGAGCCCTGCTCTGTGGGGTTTTCTTGGGAGGGGGAGCAAAGTGGAGTCCCCTTTCCTCCACCCTGGAGTTTACCCCAGGCACTGCCAAATGTGGGACCCCTGGGGGTCATTGAGGCCATTGCCTTCGTTTTATAGACAAAGACACTAAGGCCTGGGGAGGAATATGAATTAGTCAAGGTCACGCTCCTAGAAGGTAGTGGGGCCGTGTTCATAGCCCCACTCAGGCCCCAGGCCCACACCCGCTCAGCGTCCTGCTTCCCGACCAACACCAAACCTTCCTGTCCTTTAAATACCTAACAGTCAAAAAGGAAGAAAGAGAGCGCTGGTGTTTGCTCCTGTCTCCGCCTGCATGTCGGACACAGAGGCTGGAGGTGAGCGGAGGCAGGCCGCCCCGCCCAGTGCCCTTTCCTCTTCTGTGCTTCAGCGTCTCTGTTAGTTCCCTCCAGGAGGGGCCTGAGAAACTGGGGACAGCTTTGGCCTCTGTATACGGGTGGGCAAGGCACCGAGGTGACTTGTGGACAACTTCCCTTGGGCGCTCGTTGGCACCTTTTAAAATTTCCTCCCCTGTACTGGTATTCTCAACTCCAAAGAACAAGTTATTTATTTTTCTGAAAAAGTATAAAAATGAAAACATTCACCGTACTTTCAGTTCCTGCCCCCTGCCAGGCACGGGGCATCCTATGTATAACTTTATTTATATCTAGTGGGACACAGGCTTGAGAAGCAGAAAGGCCCGTGTTCGAAGCTTACCATCTACAGCCTCGTGAGCGCGGGCGACTCACGTGACCTCAGCCTCGTGAGCGCGGGCGACTCACATGACCTCTCCTTTAGTTTCTCATCTGTCACGTGGCACAGTCATAGCCCTTCTCTTGCAACAATATCACGAGGATCAAATGCAGCGCCACGCCTGGCTCTTCCAGAAGGCTCCAAAACATCAGTTCTTACTGTGCTTGTTATTGTTGTTATTGCCAATATTGTTATTGTCATAGGATCGATACCATTAAGAAGTAGATATTCCCATTTAAAGACGAGGAAACAAGAAAGGCGAGCTCTCGGAACCTCAGTCCTGGGGACCCACATTCTGACCTTGACTCGGTAGCCTTTGGCAACTTGCCTGTCTTCTCTGAAAATCAGTTTCTCTGGCTCCTGAAAAATAGAACTGGAGGGTGGATAATCCGTAGGATGGGCTTGTCGGCAGAAGAAGTGGGAGTCTGGCTCACTTTGGCAATTTCTAACAAAGAACTTTGTTGCAAGTCTTGGGGTAGCTGGTCAGTTGACGGTCCCCCCGCCCCCAGGCCAGAAGGGGCAGCCCCAATGGCCACGCTGGGGGTTTAGGTGGCATCCAGAATGCATGAGCACCAAGGATGTCATCTTTTCGGGGGAGCAGGGGGCAGTGTTGGTTCGTTGGTTGGCCCTCCTGTCACTCTGCTGGAGACACACCATCCCAGGAGAGGAAGGCTGCTGGCCAGCCTGGCTAGGGAGGTGGGCACCTGAATGCCAGTTACACTGAGATGCCACAGCAGGGCAGGGAGGCAGTCCTCCCGGGAGAAGCTCAGCGTCGTTACTGAAAGGAAAGCAGGGGAGATGCTAGGTAGCTGAGAAACACCACCGTCCCCAGGTTTAGACTGGGTGGTGACAGCCCGCTAAGACCAGCAGCTCTGGGACCTTGAAAGAAACAGGTCCCATAGGTCATGGCCCCTGGGAGGCTCTGGCCTTGCGTTTCCTGCTCTGCTTCCTGCTTTGAGTCTGTAGGCGCTGTATACAGAACAGAGCCTACCGGGGCGATAAAAAGCGTCATTGGGTTTGACTGGGACTGGTTCTCAGGATGACTTTCCTTTTCCTCTGTTCAGCAGAGGCTGGGTGAGCTTTGCTACACAATAGGCCGGAGGTTCTGGTGGGATCGGGGTTTTAAATTTTGGGCCCCAAGGTTGGGACAGGAGGCCGCCGTCTCCCGCAGGCTGCCCGATCTGTGGGCCCAGCCCTGTGTGTGCAGGATTACCGCTGACGCCCTGGCACGGGGTCTCCCCGATGGTCGTCCTATTTACTGGGCCCGGGACCTCCAGTCATAACTGCCTCTCGGGACCACACAGTTTCACTGGGGTTGATTAAAGACCCACAGCGCACGGGCCGGGCCGCAGACATCCCTTGGCCCGTCCCTACGGGAGCCTCGAGTTCCTCTCCGCATTTGCTCAATGAGAAACCAGGGCACAAGGAGGACAGGCAAGTTGCCCCGGCCACACCGCCGTGGAGTCGGGGAGCGCGGCTGCAGTCGCACCCGGAGGAACTGCACGTGGAGTCTGGGCTCGAAAGCGCAGTCACTTCAGTGGAAGAGAGCGGGAGGGGCTCGTGCTTGGTGCAAACGCTTTTCCGCTCTGCGCCCACTGCATCTCTTAGTGGCCTCGCCAAGGCCCGTGGCTTCAGGATAGTCCAAATGGATACACAAGGCTCGCCTGCTTCTCTGAGTTCCTGACTTGAATTCCCACTGATTCTTCCTCCAAAGTGGAGCCCAAGTCTGGCCCCTTCTCTCCGTTTCCCTCGTGGTCCCTAAGTCCGATCAGTGTGCCGTCCCCTCTTGCTGGCACTATAGAATGGCCCTCTGTCACTGTCTTCTCTTCCGGTCCCTTCCACTCCATTGTCTACTCTGGGTCCAAAGTGATGTTTTACAAATGTCAGCCGGCAACCTTCCCCTACTTAAAACCCTGGCCATGACTTTCCAGCCCACTTAGAAATAAAATCACGTGCCTCCCGTGGCCTGGGAAGCTGTCTGTAAACAGGCCTCCAGCTCTGCCTGCCTCTCACCCCCCTACGCCCGCACCAGGCTCCAGTAGTCACAGGGGCTTCCTTTTGCGCCTCTGATGCTCCCAGCTCACCTCACCTCTGAACTCTTCCAGAGTTCTGCCTTCTCCCCGTTTGGATTTCGGCCCAGATACCACTGTCTAAGCAAGCCCTTCCCTGACTACATCGGGGAGGAGTCCTGTTACACACCATCCCAGAAAATGTCATTTTCTTCAGGGCACTTCTCACATTAAGAAATGATCTTGTTGCTTGATCATTCTCTGTCTCCCCTCCGTCAAGCTACACATCCTTGTCTTCCCTAGCCATACTGTATCCCCAGCATGTAAATGTACCACACATTTTTTTGTACTTTTTACTTGGAAGTCATCATACAATCATGGAAATTATTTTTAAAAAACTGTGCAGAGAAGAGAAAAATAATAGAGGGAAGTGAAGCCAAAGGTTGGTTTTTTGAAAAGATTGACATAGTTAACAAACCTTTAGCTAGGTTTGTTAGCTAGGTTTGATGAAGAAAAAGGAGAAAGGATTCAAGTTACTGAAATCGGGAATGAAAAGGGGTACATTACTCGCAACCTGGCAGGGGGAGAAAAGATTATAAGGGAATATTCTTAATAATTTTATGCCAACAAATGAAGATATCCTGGACAACATCCTAGAAAGACACACATCACCGAAACTGACCCGACAAGAAGTAAAACACGTGGCTAGACCTACAGCAAGTAAAGAGATTGGATTAATAATAAAAAAAACTTCCCACAAAGAAAAGCCAAGAACCAGATGGCTTCATGGGTGAATCATACCAAATATTTAAAGAATTAACACCAATCCTTCACAAACTCTTCTAAAATATAGAAGGGGAGGGAACACTTCCAGACTCATTCTATGAGGCTGGTATTACCCTGACAACAAAAACCAGGCAAAGACATCCCAAGAACAGGAAACTATAGACCAACAATCCCTTATGAATAAGACATAAAAATCCTTGACAAAACATCAGCAAACCAAATCTACCGGTTCATAGAAAGATTTATACACTGAAACCTAGTGGAGTTGACCCCAGGAATGCGTGTTTTATTGCTCAATATACAAGAATCCATCAATATAATACAACATGTTAATAGAATGGGGGAAAAATAACTATGTGACTCTTAATGAATACAGAAAAAGCATTCGACAAAATTCAGTACCGTTCTGTGATGAAAACCATAGATGAACCAAGAATAGAAGGAAACATTCTCAACCAGATAGAGGGCATCCGTGAAAACCCACAGCTATTGTCATGCTGGGGAAAGAATGCAAACTTTCACCCCAAGATCAGGAATAGGACAAGAATGACTGCTTTTTCCCTTTCTGTCCAAGCTTGTCCTGGAGATTCGCCCCACGGCAGTTTGGCAACAAAGGAAATAAGAGGTTAGAAAGGAAGAAGTAAAACTATGTTTGTGGGTGATACGATCTTATATACAGAAAACTCTAAAGAATCCACAAAAATTACTGATAATCAAGTTCAGCAAGTTTACAGGATAAAAGACCAATATACAAAAAAAAAAAAAAAAAAAAAAATCAGTTGTATTTCTCTACCCTAGCAATGAACAGTCTGAGAAGGAAATTAAGGGGGAAAAATCTGTTGAAAATAGCAGCAAAAAGTGTAAGATACTTAAGGTAGCCCTATTTTTAACTTCTTGAGGAACTTCCATATGTTTTCCACAGTGGCTGTACCAATTTAAATTTAAAAAAGAATAAGATACTTAATAAATTTCACCACGGGGCACCTGGGTGCCTCAGTGGGTTAAAGCCTCTGCCTTTGGCTCAGGTCATGATCCCAGGGTCCTGGGATTGAGTCCCGCATCAGGCTCTCTGCTCAGCAGGGAGCCTGCTTCCTACTCTCTCTATCTCTGCCTGCCTCTGTGCCTACTTGTGATCTCTGTCTGTCAAATAAATAAATAAAATCTTTAAAAAAAAAAGAATAAATTTCACCAAATAAGTGAAAGACTTATACATTGAAAAATACAAAATATTGTTGGTGGGGATTGAGGAAGACCAAATAAATGAAAAGATATTCCATGTTCATGGATTGGAAGAATTAATACTATTGATGTGGCCGTGCTCCCCAAATTATCTACAGATTTAATGCACTCTTATCAAGATTCCAGCTGCCTATTTTGTGGAAATTGTTAAGCTGATCTTAAAATACATATGGAAGTTTAAGGGAGCCAGAATAGCTTAAACAATGTTAGAAAGAACAAAATTGGAAGACTCACACTTCCAATTTCACGACTTACTACTAACCTTTGGTAATCGGGATTGTATGGTACTGGCATAGGGTTAGAGAGATCAGTGGAATAGAATTGATGGAGAAATAGACCCTTACATCTACAGTCAATTGAGTTTCAACAAGGATGCCAATACTATGGTTGGAGAAAAAAGTCTTTTTTTTTTTAGCAGATGGTAGTGGGACAACAGGATTTCTGCACATAAAAGAATGAAGTTGGATTTGTACCCTAACATTGTCTACCAAAGCTAGCTCAATGGATCAAAGGCTGTAAAACTCTTAAAAGAGACATAGATATAAATCTTTGTAGCCTTGAGCTTTTCAATGAGGTCTCAGATATGATATCCAAAGCACAAGCAACACAAGAAAAAATAGATAATTCAGACTTCATCAAAATTTAAAACACTTTTACATCAAAGGACATTCATCAAGATAGTGAAAAGCTTACAAAATGGGAGAAAATATTTGCAAATCATATATCTGATAAGGGTCTATCATCCAGAATACGTGAAGAAAAGAACTCTTAACAACAAAAGGACCCAACACCAGCTTATGAAATGGGAGGAAATATTTGCAAATCGTATATTCTGATATCATCCAGAATACGTGAAGAAAAGAAGTCTTAAACTCAACAGCAAAATGACCCAACACCTTAAAGAAAATATGGCCAAGGTACTCTGCATAGACTTTCCTCCAAAGAAGACATACATGGCCAAGAAACAGATGGAAATGTGTTCAACATCCTTCATCATCAGGGAAATGCAAATCAAAACCACAGAGAGAGATCACTTGACACCCACAAAGGTGTTACTGCTTTTGAAAAGGAAGAAAATAACAGCATTGACAATCGTGGGAAAAGCCTACCTTCCCAGTGGGAACAGAAAAGAAAAATGGGGCGGCCATTGCGGACCGTAGTTTGGCTGTTTCTCCAGAAGTTAAATGTAGAGTTACCACATGACCCAGCAATTTCACTCCTGGGTACAGACCCAAGGGAACTGAAAATGTGTTCCCACAAAAGCACATACATGGATGTCCACTGTGGTATCATTCATAATTGCCGCTAGGTGGCAATGACCCTAATAGCTACGGGCCCAAGGGCCAATAAAGAAAACGTGCTGTAGCCATGCAGTGAAATAGTACTCAGCTCTGAAGAGGAATGGAGCGCCGACATCTGCTACATCACAGGTGAATCTTGAAAGCAGGGCACTGCGTGAAAGAAACCAGACACAGAAGACCATTTTAATACGATTCCATTCATAGGCAGTGTCCAGAACAGGCACTTCATAGAACCAGAAAATAGATCCCGTGGTTGCCAGAGGCTGGGGAAGGCAGGAGTGGGGAATGACTGCTAAAAGGTATGGGGTTCCTTTTTAGGGCGGTAAAAAAATATATATGCCAGAAAAAGATAGTGGTGATGATTGCACAGCCTTGGAACATACTAAAGAACAACAAAAACACCGAGTTGCACGCTTGAAAGTGGTCATTTGATAGATGTGAATGATATCTCAACTAACAGAAGTATAGAGAGGTCCCATGTGTCCTTGCCCAGCGTCGATAATCGCTGACATCCTGTGTAACCATAGTACATTATCAAAACCAGAAAACTGATGTATCATGTGCAGACCTTCGTACACGCATTTGTGTGTGTGTGTGTGTGTGTGTGTGTGAGTTCTAGGCAATTTTATCACACGTAGATTCATGTAACCACGACTACACCAAGATACACAGCGACAGTTCCATCACCACAAAGGAAATCCCTCGCACAGCCCTTTATAGCCACACCTCCTCACACCCGTCCCTGACATTGGCAACCACTGATCTGTTCTCCGTGCTTTTTGTCACTTCAAGAATGCTATATAAATGGAATCCTATTGCCTGTAACCTTTCCGAGACCGGCTCTTTCTGCTTGGTATAATGCCCTTGACATCCATCCAAACTGGTGTGTGTATCAGTAGCTTGTTGCTTTTTGATTACGGTAATTTATTAAATTGGGGCTACTTCTGTGGGCAATCCAGCATCTGCCCGAGGGCGTGGATCTGCGTCATTGGGTTAATTCTGCAAGAGGAAAGCACCTTTGTTAGAAATTAGGGACCTCCAGCAAGAGGCCTACCCTGACCATCTGTTCTAAAAAAATGCCCTTCCATTGGCCATGAATAATTCTCTCTTATTTTCTTTGTCCAGTGTATCCCTGACTGATTTTTTTTTTCTTGGCAATTTTACTTGTTTGTTTCCCCAGCTGGTGCAGAGCTGGGACCTGGTGGGCGGGGCTTCGCCGCCTACCCTTGCCATGTGGCTCCTGCACGAGGGGGTTTATATTGGGCGAGTGGGTAACAGATGTCGATGCCTCCCCAGTCCCTGGTCCTTCCTCCGTGTGTGTGCGCCTGCCTCTATATTTCTCTGATGGAGGATTGTCTTTCCGGCCCCGGGGGCCCATTTTCCCTCCCATGAAGCAGACCCAGACTGGGGGCGGGGGGGATTGAGCCCCCAGGAGCCGCCCTCCACCTACACTGGTGGGAATTGGGGTGTGACTACCCCAGCTCCCTTGTCCCGAGGGTGGCCTTGCTCTGAGGCGTGTTCTGCTCTGGCTCCCACATTCCCCGGTGGCACCAAGCTCCAGATGCCGCAGGAGGGGCCGCCGGGTAACACACTCTTTGTGGAATGCCTGTTCGCCCTCGCCCCCCCCCCCCCCGCCCTCCCAACTGCGGTTTCCTTTGGTGTCCGCACAATCTCCCCGCACAATCTCCCCCGATCAGATCCTGGCCTCAGGGTCTGCTTGGGGGGTGGGGGGGTGGGGGTTGGTGAATCCACACTAAGACAGAATGAGTTAATGAATGAAAATGGGTGTGAATCCGGACTCCACCGCTGTGGCCGGCCACACCCCTTGCTGCATGGCTCTGGTCTTCCTTCCGGGACGCGGGTTGCAGCGCTGGTCCTTCCCAGGGCTTTGAGAAAACCCAGGGCGGTCACGGCGGCAGCAGATTCTCATTCTGCCCTCTCTGCGATGAGCAGGCGTAGCGGACGCCCGGCCCGCTGGCTTGGCCTCTGCCGTTTGCTCAGTACGCCCTGGTCAGCCCTCAGCGGCTTCCCATCAGCCTTTTTCTTAGAGACTCCTGTCTGCTAATGAGGCCCTGAGTTACCCACAGGTTAATGTTCTTTGACTTTGAACACCATGATTCCCACTTAGTCCCCCTGGTATCCCTCCTGCTGACAGAGATGTGATGGGAAATCAATTACGGTCCCCTCGCCTGCGTCCGAGGCTCAGCCTTCAGACTCTTCCTTTGTCAGGCAGCCACAGTGACCCAATTTAGGCCCTGACTTGGGGAAGGCATGAGGGGCACCCAGTGGATTTTGAGCTGTGCTGTCTTGACCCCTTGCAGCTGCCCAGAGCACTCAAAGTTCCTGCAGAGCTTGAGAAACTTGGCCAGAAGAAGTCAGAACCCCTTGAACTCCTCTCTCTCCCTTAACAAAAGTAGGCGCCTCCCTCCTGAAAGGCACCATTGTCGCTGAAACAAGCCCCCTTTGTTCTCTCCCGCAGCTGGCGCCTGGGCCGGGGCAGAACCCGCCCCCTGCCCCAAGCCAGCCAATCTCCTCCTTTCCTGGCTCTGTCAAGTAGCTGGCCGTCCAGTTGAGACCTTCTCAAATATACAGTGATGCTGCCTTTAGGTGAAAGGGACAACTCCAGCCCATGTCAGAGATGCTGTGGTTACCTCACTGCTACTCTCAGCCTCTAAAAGCAGGGACCCAAGCCTCAGATGCCTGCAGGGGCCAGACAGAGGCATATCCTGGGAAGACAATGGAGTGTAGAACAGTAGGGAATGGTGGGGACTGGGGCGCCAGCGACCGTCCCCACCACCCCACTGGCTCCAGCCAGCAGTCACCAGGGGCCCATTGGGGCTGTGTTCTCCATGTCTACACCAAGCAAAACCCTAGTTCTGGGAGGGGAAGGGAAATTTCCCCCTCGTTAAATGTGGCCAACCATGTGTTTTTAATATGTCACAAGCCAAACAAAATCGGCCTGCAGGCCAGATCAGTTTGCAGCCTCTTCTCTAAACTTCCCACAAAGGGACAGCCATTAGGAGGTAAATAGCAATCAGTCATTCATTCCATCATTTATTCATTCAACAAAGATGCTGTGGCTTCTATCATGTGCCAAGAAACTGTGCTGGGTTCTGGAATGAGTTAGACATAGCCAATTCCCTTCCAGAGCGCAAAGCCAAGTGTGTTGGAGGGGTGACCTGGACTGGAAAACAGGTAGTTGAGGGACACTGAGGAAATGCTAGGCTCAGTCAGTGCAAGGAATCGTGGGAACCTGGAGGACAGAGAAGTGGTATCAGGGAAGGGGTGACAGTGGGGGCAATAGCATATTTGTGCTGAATTTCCCCAGTGGGGGAGGCTGGAAGCATATTGCAAGGAGAGGCCCAGCCTGTGCAAAGGCCCTGAGGCTGAGCCTGGTGGGAGATGTTTGGCAGCAGCTGTTCTCTGGACAGGAAGTTGCTGGAGCTGAGTAAAGTCTCTGAATCTGGCTTTTTCCACCTCTACCTAAAGCCCCCACAATGTGGAATCTTGTCGGCACAAGCAGTTGCAACAGTGGGGTTTCCCCACTCCTCTGCCCCTCTGGCCTTGAGAGTAGCCTGGCCGGTGGACGGGAACCACACTCAGGGGTCCTGAGTCTTCGAAACCCTGCCGGGGAGGAGAGCAATTGCTGGGGCTCGGTGCCACAACCCTGTCCCAAGGCCTGCTCCAGTTTCTTTCTTTTCTTCTTTAAATTTTTTTTTATTTTTGCATTTTTAAAATACCACAGGGTTTTGTAAAAGAAAACCAGACTCTGCTTGCCGGGTTAATGAGATAACCCAAGTGATGGCTCTTTGCCAACCCTCTTCTTCCACCGTTCCCCACCCCCAGTTCTCTCCCCAAAGCTGATTAAATTGATTAAAATAAAAGCCCGCTGCATTTTAAATTCAGTCTGAATGGCAGAGCAGAGAGGCCCACGGGGCAGCTTTGTGCCACAAAGTGCAGTCAGGGCAGGCGAGGTCTAAGAGTTCACCTAGATTCTGTAGAGAAGGGAGGCCTGGCCTCCTGGCCCTCAGCCCATTTACTTTGGGGAGAAAAAGAAATGGACTAACGACACCCCTCTCTTTCCTGGTGTTTCAGAGCATGAAAGACCCTTCCTTGTGGAGGTGCCCCTTCCACCCACCGCTCCAGCTCCTTTTTGTTATCCGCAACACCAGACAGCTGCAGGACTTTGGTCTAGCCAAGATCAAGGTCTGGAATTACTGGACGGCGGAAGGCGTAAGTACGGGCCCTGACTCCCCGTGGGGGTGTGGCGGATGGACGCACCTAGGCGCTGTCCAGGCATCTGAGTGCTGGAGTTGCAAGGTGCATTCGCAGAAGCCCCGCTGCCCTTCCTGCTGGGTGCAGCCGGCGGGGCATTTCATGCCGCGTGGGCGGAGCTACGGGGAGCAGAGCTGCAACTTGAGGGTTGGGAAGTGAAATCAGGCCACCCTTGGGGGAAACTGAATGGATAGGAACCAGGGCTCAGTTTTGATAGATAAGGAAACAGAAAGATTTCTTAGGTAACCACAAAAAGGTTATGTAACATGCCCAGAGTCACACAGCCAGTAAGCGTCACCGTGAGAATGAACCCACACAGTCAGACTCGGCGCCTTCACTTAGCCAGTGTGTCTCAAAATTTAATCTGTGACAGCTTACCGGGGATCTTGCTAAAACACAGGTTCTAATTCGGCGGGTGGAAGGCAGGGCGTGAGTTTCTGCACCCAGAGGTGCTGGTGTTCCTGTTGTGGGGACCCCACTCTGAACATCCAGGCTCTTAACCTCTGTAATCTTCTGTTCCCCCAGTTTCAGAATCCCTGCCTTCCTTCCTACCCCCCACAACACCCCTACACTGGAGCGCTTAACCTCTCTTCCTTCTCTGGACTTTTCTTCGTGTTCTCATTTACACTTGTTCCTTCATTCTACGTGTACTGTTGAGCGCATGTGCTGCGGGCTTCCTGATTAATTTGGAGAACACTGATATGAAAGACACAGTCCCCGCCCTGGAGGTACGCCTTGTCTGAAAGCTGGCAGACAAGTAAATGTAAAAGTAAGATGCAGTGTGCTGAAGGGCTCCGTGGAGGTGACTTTGAGTTTCAAATGGGAGCTCCTGGAATTCAGCAGGGAACTCAGTGGGTGAGGAAGGACAGGACCCCCCCCCCCTCACCCTATCTTGTTTCCCCTCTTTCGATAGGTGTGGGGACAATTGTTCTGTTTTCTTTTCTAATTTGTTCTCAGGGATGTGGTAATACAAGGGAGATGAGCAAGGGGAACTGGTCCTCAGCTTCAGTATTGTCAAGAGAGACAGTAGGGCATGGTGGGGAGTGTGGCAAACAGGTAAGCACATGCTTCAGGTAAAGGGAAGGCCACTTGTCAGCTTTAGCTAATGGTTGCTACATACATATGCCAACCAGAACCGCTACATGAACATTCCTGGGGAGCTGGGAATCTGGAATTTGTTAGGAGCCTTTCTGGTTTGTAAATGTCGACAGCTAATTTAAATTCTTTTGAAACCGCCATACAGTCCAAAGCAAACTCATGTTTGGGCTGGAGTTGGCCTGTCTGGACCGCAGCCCCTGCAGCAAAAAGGGAACCTGCGTCAGGCTGGGTGAGCTCAGAGAAGGTGCTAGAAGAAGTACACACCTGAGCCACAGTGGGAAGAGACAGTGGCACAGAGCTGATGCAGAAAAGGAAAAAGTGTATTCCAGGAGGAGGGCCCAGCCCCTCCAGTTCATCTCCAGTAGCCACTGGGAGGTCTGATCGTGATTCTCTGCAGCTTCACACCCTCCAAGGCTTTCCTTGACCTGGACGATCCAGGTCAAACCCCCGAGCATGACATCAGGGCCCCGTAATCCCAGGCACCAGGCCCCACATCTCCCTACCATCAGCCCCCATCCCCTGCTGTGGCCACACACCCCCACAAAGTGTCAGCTGCTGGCCTCTCCACCACTCTGCCTGGGAGTTAATGGATCGGCCCTGGCCCCTCCCATCTGGCTCAGCTCCAGGTGCCTGCCTCTGCTGCAAATTCCCAGAAAACCAAACATTGCTTCTCTAGGAAGCCTGCCCTGACCCCTGACTCCAATGCCGCTTCTGGACTTCATGAATATGTTCCGTCACTCTGTACTGGGATGGACATCTGCCTCCCCCATACCACCATGGGCTCCTGCAGGGTCTGCATTGTCTCTGCCTCTGCTCATTCAAAGTGGTTATCAAATGAAGGAGTGAGTTCATTGCCCGAGAACCCACCAGTAATTTATCTTATGCCTTTTGATAGCCAGATGAGAGACAGAGATTTGGCATTTGCTGCATTTGCACAGGCTGGTACACAAGGTCAGGGCAGAGCTGGGGATCACGTTCGGGGGAGTCCGATCCTTCTCCTCCTTCCCATGCCCTGCAACCCATACTTCTTCCTGCGCAGACTCCCCCTCCCAGCCCCCCTCCCCACTCTCCAGGGGTCCAGCTGTATGCTTAGGGGCTGCCCTTCAGGCCCTAGCAGGACCCCACCCCTGTGTAGCCACAGGCGCACTCTGCAGGTAGGGCCCTGCTTGCTCATTCCCGAGCTGGCTGGACACTTCCTGGCAGGTGGTCGGCGGCATCTTCTAGAAGGAGCAATGAAACAGTGCTCGCTGCCCAAGCCCGTGCCCTGTAGCTCTCAGCCCTGTCATTGAATATAGATGTCTCTGGCCAAGAAAAGCGGATTTTATGTGCTGGATTACAAAGCAGATAAGCTTCATCCCTTATGGCCAGGCCTGCCTTTCTTCTTGAACCTGCTCTCAGCCTTCCCTGTGCGCTAAGAATAAAGAAGAGGAGTAGGACATCAGGGGGTCGTTGGGGTGCTTCGGGGAGCCGTGGCGGCCAGGCTCTGAGTCCTGAGGTATTTGTACACACGGAGCAGAGTGCGGAGGACTGCAGTCCCTGCCCAGGGCCGCCGCTTACGTAACGCACACCCATCTGTTGCCAGAATTTACCGGAGGCAGAAAGCGCAAACAAATGCAGCGGCAGGTTGGTTTGATTTAATATTCTCCGGAGAATGCTATTACTGTGTGTTTTAGAGGAGATAAAATGAGAGTTTATAGGAAATATAGCTCGGCCTGCTAGACATGGCTGGTTAATACAGTGTTTTGTGTATGGGACTCCAAGGGAGAAAAGTTAAACGGGGGGTGGGGAGCAATTCTGACCAAGGCTTATTTAGAACATAAGAAAGGAAGGTGCTAGAAAAAGGGAAGGCTCTTTTATCGGAAAAGACGATGCTGCCCGTCGAAGTCCTCAGGCGAACGTCCCTGGGCTCCCTTCTCCCCCCACCGACCCCCCCCCCCCCCGTTAGGCGCTGTGGTGAGTGTGGGTGGGCTCAGGGGGAGGGACTTCGGGGAAGTGAGGACGAGGACCAGAATCCGGCCGCCCAGACAAACAGAAGGCAGCGCGCAGACATCTGTACTCGTCACAGCTGCCCTTTACCTGGGGCTGTGTCCACCAGGTGGCCGTGAGGCACCCAGTTAGGCACTCGGTCAACGTTTGATGCGTGAACAAATAAGTCAACAAATGAATCATCTCAGTTAACCCCCAGGAATCCTGTAAGGTGGCATCACTCCCCACCTTGTCGGGGAAGAAGCTGGAACTTAGAATAGTGAGCTCCTTGGGGGCAGAGAGACTGCGTCTTTTTTGTCAGCCCTGCTTGGAAGGGGCTGCCCGGAGTGCCGTCTTGAGAAGGATCTGGAACCTTCCTTCTGGTTCCTGAAGAGAAGGGTGTTGTGGTGGATCAGTGATGTCTGCCTCGGGCTCAGGAGGAGGCTGTGATCATACGTCTGTCACATTTTTTCGGTACTCCTCGGATGGCGTGACTTGCCCGGCGAGTGACTTGCGAGGGACACAGCTGGGAGGAGAACGTGAGGATGTCAGTTCTTCTCAGCACCACTTCCTCTGCCGAGCTACATCTGTTGCGAGGAAGGAGCCAATAGTCTCCCTACTAGAGCGTGTAGTAACCCATCCAAGAAGTGGGCTTTCGGGAGGTCCCCATGGTCTCTGTTTTCCTTCGGAACAAGTCTATCTTCGGTAAAAACAGGCAAGTTATCACCATCTTTACCCATGACATAACCACGCAGATGCTTCACTGGCCTGGTCACAACAGTGGGGGAGGCAGGACAGGCGCCAAGTGGTATCGTCCGTATACAGAAATGCTGCTCATTAAATAGTTTATGAATGAATGAATGCATGGATGATGGATGGATGGATGGATGTTAGATTTCCCCAGTGTGTATCTCTGTGATACTCCGTGATGGTCTAAGCCAGCACCGTCCTGTAGAACTTTCTGTGATGACGCTACTGTATGATGTCGGCCCCATCCAGTTCGGTAGCCATGAGCCACAGGTGCCCGTGAGAACTTGCGGTGTGGCTGGTGCAGTGGAGAAACTGCATTTTATTTTTCTGATTATTTTTCCATTGAGTTGTAATTGACATATAAGATTGTATTCTTAGACATTGTTGGTGCGCGACCTAATGATTTGGCATATGTCTATGTGGCAGAATCATCACCATAATGAGTTTCGTTAACCTCTGTCAGTGCACATAGTTACAGAACATTTTTTTCCTTATGATGAGAACTTTTAAGACCGCCTTTCTCAGGAACTTTCAAATATACAACACGATATTGTTGACTACACTTACAATGCTGTACGGGACATCCCCAGGGCTTACTTCTCCCATAACCGGAAGTTGGCGCCTTTCGAACGCCTCCCCCATCGCACCCACCTCCCACTTCCCACCTCTGGCAAACCCCAGTCTGTTCTCTGGATCATGAGTTCAGGTGTTTTCAAGTTGCACATGTAAGTGGGATCAAACAATATTTGTCTTTCCCTGTCTGACTTATTTCACTTCGCATAAGGGCACCCAAGGTCCAGCCGTGTCTTTGCAGATGGCGAGATCTCCTTTTTGATGGCTGAGTAATAGTCCACTTTGTGATATACCACATCTTTTTAATCCGTCGGTCTGCTGGTGGCCACTTGGGTTGTCTCCATGTTTTGGCTGTCGTAAATACAATGCTGCAGCAAACACGGGCACGCAGATCCCTTTTGGAGAGAGTGATTTCGTTTCGTAAAGACCAATTCAGATGCAGAATCGCTGGATCGCATAATAGTTCTCTCTTTCCTTTTTGCAGAACCTCCATCCTGTTTTCTAGAGTGGCTGCTCCACTTTCTAGATGGCCCTGCCAATAGGCCGACGATCCCCTTTTGTCTACACTCTTGCCAACACTCCTGATGAGAAACTGCATCTCAACATGTCATTCAATGTTAACTCCAGCAACCAGGAGGGGCTGGTGACTGTGTATTAGACACACGGCTCTTGGTGCTCACCGGCCACGGTGGCCCAATAGAGGAGGCCGCGTCCACAGCGAAGGGAAACAAACAAGGGCAGGAATGGATAATGTTGATTTCAGGTAGCGCTAAGTGTTCTGACGGTGGGACAGTGAGGCAATGGAATGAGGCCTGGGGGGAAGGAGGTTGGGCTGCTTTGAGTGGTGGGAGGCCTCCCATCAGGGGGCCAGAGCCAGAGCCAAGGCCCTGAGGCAGGAACTTGCTTAGCACTTGGTGAACAAAGGAGTGTGTGAAGGGAGGTCCCAGAGATAGGGGGGAACCAGGGCCCTCCCTGGTTCAGATCTTATTCCTGGAGAGGCAGAATAGAGGAATGGTCAGAGCAAAGGCATCAGAGCCAGATCCCGTGGGGCAAATCCTGGTTCCTCCTCTTCTTAGCTGTGTGATGTTGGGCACGTTACTCCCCATCTCTGTGCCTTGGTTTCTTCATCCATACAGTGGGGTAATTATTGTTCAGTTAAGTACACGGAAAGTGCTCAGAGTGATTCCTGGCTTTCGTGAGCTCTATACACGTGTCCGCTATTAGGGTCATTACTGGAGGGTTTTGAGCAGGGGATAATATAGTCTGAGTGAGAAATTGAAAAGATCGCTCTGGCTGCCGTTGGGAGAATGGATTAGAGGGAACGGGGCGGGGGGGGGGGGTGTGGTGCCCAAAGGAGGCTTCTAGCATAGCCTAGCTATGGGTCATGGTGGCTTGGATGAGGGTCTGGTGCTTAGAGGGTACACCACGGGGAGACTCACTGCATCCCAGGACGATATTTGCATTTCAACAAGGCCTCTGTTTGGGAGAGGAGGGAGAATTGTCAAAGAGACGCCAAAGGAAAGAGATGAGTTCAGTGACTGCGCATGCGCCCTTCACCCGCCCCGCAGTCACGGACAGCCTCCCCTTCCGGTTTCATCTACCCCCCCGCCCCCCCCCACATGATTGTAGCTCTCCCACCACTTCACGCATAGACTCTTTGGTGGGCCTCTCTAACAGATAAGGAATTTGCTTTCATATAAGCCCAATGTCATGACCCTACCAGACGGTAATGACTAATTATACACTAATAATCATCAAATATCCAGTCCGTGTTCAGATATCCCTAATGGTCTCAAAATTGTTTCTTTAGGGTCGGTTTGTTTGGATCGGGATATAAACCAAGCCCACCCGTGGCAATGGCTTTGGTGGGCTGAGTTGGCGTGACCTGGTGGCTGTGCCCCGAGGCAGAGTCTAGGCAGCCTCGGGCATGGGGAACGCGGTGGCATCTTAGCAGGGTGGCTGTTGGGAAGGAGACCAACCCAGGTGCACGAGAGTCTTTCTGAGGGGTTGACCCCAGGCTTCGTCTCGGCCCCTGGCAATCACCAGAGGGTGGTGACCTCTGACCAGAGTCCACACTCAGGAGGTTAGGGGCATGGTAACCTCGAGAGCCCCAGGAGTCCCGGGTTTGAAGCAGGTCCCCTGCCAGCAGGGGAAGAAGATGCTAGCAGAGAATTCAGCCTTTGGAGAGGGGACCAACAAGGTGTTCAGGATCCAAGGGGTAGTTTGGGGTTCAGGACCAGACAGCTCCCAGCAGGAAGGAGAGCACAGATGCAGAACCAGGACGGAAGTGGAGGCACGTGCACTGTGTTGTGTGAACTATAGCGGGACGAGCAGTAGCAGGGCTGGGCAAGATGTCTGAGTAAGGGAGGGCTGCTCACCCACTCTGCAGATGCCAGTCTAGATCAATTCCAGACCCCCTCGGGGGTAGGCGCCCCATCTCCTGCCTCCTGCCCACCTCAGCCAGGTCCTGCCCACCAGGGGACATGATTTCAGCAGCCTTTGCAGAAAGAGATTGTCCTCACGAAAGTCCCAGGTCTAGGACCCAGCAACCTGGAGTGAGGCTCATGTTATCCCTCTGAAGGGAAGTGGGGGAGGACGGACGCCCCGTGGAAAACTGAAGCGCCGTCTCTGTGAGAAGGGAGCGTAGCAGAAACGGTATCTAAACTAGGTCTTTTTTTCTTTTTCTTGGAAGAACACAGAAGTCACAGCTGTTGAACTGATTCACCAGTTCCCAGATCTAAACCTTCCCCCACGCTTACCTTCTGAACCAGGCTTCCACCCTGGCCCCGAGACACTTGTCTTTGGCATCTCTGCCCAGCAAGGCACTGACCGTCCAGCCTCAGCCACCCAAGCCCAGGCAGGTCCGCCCCCGCCTGCAGCGCGCATCTGGCTCCCAGCTCTGCATCCTTCTCTCTTCCCCTGCCCCTCGCTGCCCGTCTTCCCTAAGTCCTGTATTTCCATTGCCAAAACCTGTCTCCTTCCAGACTAGCTGCTCCTTCCCCTCGCTTCCTGCCCGCTGACCGCCCCCCACCCTGAGCCGACCGCGCCCCATCTGCCTGCTTCCCTCCCTCATCTGCTCGGCCCCCCGTCTCATCAGCAAAGACTTACAGATCCCCCACACTCACTGTTGTGCTGGGGCCGAGAATCAGACACGCTGTCTGCCCTCGCCAGCTCACACCCAGTCCGGGGAGGTCCAGGGCGATCAAAAGCAAACCGCAGCTCCCTGGGGCCGGGGCAGTTTTGGGGGAGGAGCTGGGGACAGGCTAGGGGCCTCAGAGCCACAGAGGGCCTCTGGGGAGGGACACGGTCCTGGTAGCTCGTCCTGGTGCATCCTGGCAAGAAGGCCGTGATAGAGGCTATGCCCCCACCAACCAGAGGCAGCTCGCAGACACATTTCGGCCGGCTCGTGTGGCATTTGCAAAATTCTTTGAATTGCCAGCTTTTAAACATTGGGACATTTTGCGTTAAAATACGGATTTTTGACTTCACTGAGAGATGAAGATCTGGTGACACCAGGCCATATCCACAGCCAGGAGCTCTGGGGGAGCCAAGTCACCGCACCGCAGTCCCCACCACCCCCACTGGTCTCCCTGACACAGAGACACATTGTTACGCCGCATCACCTCTCCAGTATATGTGCATGCATGTGGGTGGGGGGACCGCTCCTGGACCCCCGAACTGATCCCCTGGCTCTTCCATCCCTGTGCAACTTGTATCTCCTTTTGCTCCCCATAAAACTGTTCTCTCTGCTGTGCCTTTGCTCCTGCTGTTCCCAGAATCCGGAATGCCTAGCCTGGCTCAGTATAGACCCTGCCTTTGGGGACATCGAGGTCTTTTTCTCTTCGCACCCAAGCCTCCTGCACACCCCTAGCCTGCCCCACTCCCTTCGGGTGGCCTCTAGCCACACCCTTCCAGGCACCAAGTCCCACGCTTCCTTAGGTGTTCATCAGCTTCCTGAGCCTCCGATGACCCAAACTGGTGCTCCCCTGGCCAAAGCCATCCCATGGGTGTGCCCCACTCAGCCCTTACAGTGCTGTCCAACTTGGGGATCACTTGACAACATTTGAAACTTGGCTTTTGATACACTGGCAACAATCTCAGTGTGGCGTCCACCAGCTGGTGCTGAGTGGCCCCGGGCTCCCTCTGGACTGGGGGGGCGTGTGTTCTCCCACTCAGCACAGGCCCCGCACCCCCACCCCAGCACCACCACTGGTACTACAAGTGTCTGAGTTTGTGACCCGTTAATATACAGACTGTCATGAACTCCTTAGGATGAAACTTGCTTTCTTCTGCATCCCACACAGACCAAGGACCCCAAAAGCCCCCACCCCCCATGTGTTATGTATTCGATTGAACAAAATTGCAAGAATTGCTTTCTGGGGCCTCAGCCCAGATCTAGGGGAGTCCTGGCCTAGGGGCAGCGAGAGTCTGTCTAGGACCCACCCTATGGGGCTTGGGATTCCTCCTCTGCCCGCTGCCAGCCTCTGCCCGGAACAGGGATTGCTGCAGCCTTAGCAGAGTGTGGAGTCTCCAGCCTACACTAGTCCCAAGCACCCAGACTTGGCCAGGACATATTGTCCAGACAGTGGACTGGGCACAAGACAGTGACGGTAGCTTACATTTCTAGAGCACTAGTCAAAGAGCTATGCATGTATCTGCTCATTTATTCCACCCAGCAGTCCTCTGAGATGGGCATGGCATAATCAGCTCCATTCTACAGAGAGAGAAACTGAGACACGGGACAGCAGAGCAGCTGACCAGTGGTCACATGACTACTAGGCCATCTGGGGCCTATCACATGCCTTTCAGTAGAGACTGTGGTCACCGGAGAGCCTATCGAGGCAGCGGTCACTGCCCCTCAGCCCTGGCCCCGTGGTGCCAGATGGCCTGAATGTTCCAGAGAGGCCAGAAAGCTCTCAATGTTTAGAAATTGTCAACTGGTTTTGGAAACATGAATTGTTCCGGGAGCTAGCCCAGCCCAGATGTAGCTGTAGGGCCACTAGTTAGTCACCCAATCTGTCACGTTCCATCCGCGCCTATGGTCCTGCGACATCGGGGCCCAGAGTACTTGGCCCAGAGCCCAGCCAGTAGTAGGTGCTCGTCAAATGTCACAGCATCTCACCATCTCCTTCCGACTTTCCTCATCACAAAAGTGATTTTCATTACCTTCTTCCCCCAGGGACGTGTAAAAGGCCATTAAGGTCTCCTCCCCATAAAACATTCAAGTTCAGGTGCTCCAGGAAAGGAGCACATTCCGTTCCCAGAGCCAGGCCTCAAGACAGATAGGAATTAGGACAGGACTGTTGCCTGTCCTTGAAGATCTTCTGTCCAGGCAGGGACAGGCTCCAGCTGGTAAGCCCAGCTCTGAGAGCTCAGAGGAGGACCCTCGATTCCACCAGAGGAGGGGAGGAGGGGGACACGGGGAGGGCCAGGGGATTCCTGGAGAGGTCGGCCCCTGAGCCAGGTCCTGAAGCCTGTACGGTGGGTCCTAGGCAGCAGCAGCTCAATCCCCAAAGCCCCCTACCCCCAGTAAACCTACCATCTGGGAGGAACCCCCTCCCCGTCAGCCCAGAGCCCCTGGGTCAAGCCAGAACCTGTAGAGTGTGGGACGCCTTTAGTAGGGCCTCCCCGGGTGCTGCATGTGCTCCAGGGAAGAGAGCTAGGTCATTCGGCATCCAGGCCAAGGAAGAAAGCAGCTTTGCAAAGTCGACTAAAGTACGTAGATGGAGATAGTATTAGTATTGTCGTGTTACAGATGCATGACAGTCTCAACATCGTGAGTCCTCATCAACTGTAAAGACGGACAGTGAAGTCAGGGTGTGAACAAGGAAGGACGCTCCCATCCACCGCCAGCTGAGGAAAGGGTGCACCCTCCCCACCCAGGGCCCAAAGCCACCGCCACCGGGGCTGAGGAGAGAGCCAGGATGGGGATAGGAGAGAGCCGGTCCACAGGGACTTCGTGAAAGCTAGAAATGGAGGCTGGAGGTCCTTCTAGGGCAGGTGATCCTGCCCAGGGCCAGGCCTTCCCAGGGTCTAGCTTGCCCCAAAGGGAGATGCCCATCAGAGTGGCTCCCCACGCACCAGCCGCACGGCCCCCAGGAAGGCTCAGCCTCAATATCTTCCCTGCAAGACGGGCCCTCCCGCCCACCTCGCAGAGTTGCTCCAAGGCTGGGTGACGTGATGTGGCCTTTTACTTTTTTTTTTTTTAAATACTTGTAACCCCCAATAATTGAAGCACCATCAGCTAGGGCCCAAGCCTCCCGGATCCCCACGCCCCCCATCACGCCCTGAGGTTCCACCTGCCGGGCCCCATGCCGCAGCCTGCATCCCGCCTTGTCTCCTCCCTGCCAGACTTCTTGGAGGGAGCTGGGCGGCGGACGGCTAGAGGTCAGGCGGTGCCCCAGGCTGTCCGCGGAATGTAGACAAACACACTTCGGGAGCCAGACATCTCATTAGGAGAGCCGGGGTGCACACCTCCTGATGGCGCCGGACCGGAAGTCCTCCCCACCACCCCCATCACCTCTTGAAATGAGAGTGTTTCTGTCTCGCCAGATGTTTCCGTGATGGAAATCGTGCAGAACGAGTCATTGACGCTGCCCGCGCTGTCCTTCTCGAATAGCTGTTTCCTGATTAATTCACAGCACGCACCCGCCCTGCGCCTCCGCTAAACAGAGAACACATCCGTATAAACATGTAAAAGCGAGCTTTGAGAATCGACTTTTCTGACAGTCGGCAAATAGTAGCCTGCCATCCCACAATTGGATGATTGAAGCCGAGTTCCTGTGGTGTAGCACAGACTTGATGCGTCTTGTTGGAAACTGCGACAGAAACCTCAGTGGCCGTAACTTGGCGAACTGGAAATTCAGTTAGAGCTTCCTCGCCCAGCGGCAGGAAGGCTAAGGACGGGCAATGCGGAGAGGCCGACACCCCTGGGGTCTCAGAGCCCATATCTCAAATGCAGGTTGGCAGCCAAAGCGTTCATGCTCTTATAGTTCCAAAGTAAGGGTTGAGGGCCATTCACGTGCCGGGCACCTGCTGGGCCCTTGGATGAGACTGGTAGGGCCTCCACTGTCTGGGGGCTGAGATTTGGGTGGGGGAGACAGGATTTAAGCTAAAAGCTAATCAGCAAGACCATTCCAGAGACGGGAGGGAAATCAAACGAGCAATGGGAGAGAGAGAGGGGACCGGATGGATTGGGGGCTCCAGACAGGGTCAGGAAGAGCTCTCGGAAGACAAGAAGGAGCCAACCTTGCAAGTGTCTGGGGCAGAACTCCCCGGCCCCGGTACAGGTCCCAGGGTGCCAAGAGCTTTGCAGGATCATGGAGCAGTGACCAGACGGTGTGTGGGGAGCGGGGGCAGGAGGGGGAATGTGACAGGAGCCCAGGTCAGAGAGGTCAGCAGGGGCCCAATTGTATGGGCCTCATTGGCCGCTGAAGGGAGCTGGAATTTATTCTCAGTGTCGTGGGAGATTGCTGGGTGGTTTTAAGCCAGGGGCTGCTGTGAGCTGATATGTTTAAAAAAAAAAAAAAAAGACTAGCTGCTGTATAGACAATAAAGTGTGTTTGTGTGGGGCAGGAGCGCAGTGACAGCGCAGAGAGGAAGCCGAGGCCAGTTAGGAGGCTCTGGTCATTGTCTCGGGGGAAAGATGGGCACACCCCCACCCCCATCCCCGGGGGCTGACAGGCGGTGAGAGCCAGAGGCAGGAGGGAACAAGGGGTCAAAGATTCGGGAGGGGTTTTGGAAATAGCCCCTGGGGCCTTCCGTCAGACGGGATTCGTAAGTGAGAGAACTGGAGAAATCATGGAGGACTTCAAGGTTGAGGCATCCAGTTTCAGGGTGGGACCGTTTTTAAGATGGGCAAAGCCCAGGTTTGAGAAAAGTGGATCAAGAATTCTTTGGGGCATGGGGTGCCTGGGTGGCGCAGTTGGCGAAGCATCCAACCCTTATATTTTGACTCAGGTCATGATCTTAGGGTCCTGGGATCAAGGCCCGCATCTGGCTCCAAGCTCAGCAGGGAGTCTGCCAGAGATTCTCTCTCCTTCTCCCTCGGGCCCCACCCTGCTCGAATGTTCTCTCTCTAAAACAATAAGTCATTTTTTAAAAGATTTTATTTTATTTATTTGAGAGTGAGAGAGCACAAGCAAGGGGCGGGGCAGAGAGAGAGAAGCAGACTCCCGCTGAGCAGGGACCCGACCTGGGGCTCGATCCCGGGACCGCAGACCCCCGCGGAGCAGGGAGCCCGACCTGGGGCTCGACCCCAGGACCGCAGACCCCCACGGAGCAGGGACCCGACCTGGGGCTCGATCCCGGGACCCCAAGATCATGACCCGAGGCCAAAGGCAGACGCTTAACCAACTCAGCCACCCAGACATCCCTAAATAAATAAATCTTTTTTTTTTTTTTTTTAAAGATCTTATTTACTTATTTGAGAGAGAATGAGTGAGAGAGCATGAGAGAGACCGTCAGAGGGAGAAGCAGACTCCCCACGGAGCTAAGAGTCCGATGCAGGACTCGATCCTGGAATTCCAGGATCATGACCTGAGCTGAAGGCAGTCGCTCAACCAACTGAGCCACCCACGTGCCCTAAATAAATAAATCTTAAAAGACAAAAAAGAATCCTGTTTGGGGCACATTAATGTTTAGACACCTATTTGATATCACAGAAGACAGGTCTCACCGTCACGGCTTGGTGGAGAGTTCGGTTGGAGATAAAAATAACCAAGAGTCGTCAACAGGAAGATGGTAATTTAGGGCCTTGGACCTGGATGAGAACCCCCCTCCCCCAGGGAAGGGTGTGGGGAGATCCGGAGGCCTGGGGTTGAGCCCTGGGGCAGCCTGAAGCAGTGGAACAGGAAGGCCCCTGGCATTGCAGCGGTGAGAGCCAGAGGCAGGAGGGAAACTGGGCGAGCACAGGGCCCAGAAGCTCGGAAAGAAATCTGTAGAAGGCGGGTAACTCGCTGCACAGACACTACTGAGCCCCAGCTGAGGACGTGAGCCTCTCCCAGCGGATCTCCAAACCAGGACACTCTAGGGGATAGAAAGTGGGCGTTATGAGTGATTACTGCAGGACAACAGGGGTGAACCCGAACCGTCCCAGACTAACAAGGAAGCTTCTCCACGCCGGCAATTGGTGCCCTTGCCAAGGAGGGACCCACATAGAAGTGGGGGCAAAAGCCTCACGGGGACGAGGCCAAGAGACAAGGACGGAGGAGCAGCCGTGACAGTGGCTTTCAGAGTTGAACAGACCAATCTGGGGGCGCCCCCACAACAGGCCCCTCCTCAGCAATGAGAAGGAATAAAACTCTTAATCACACAGCACGGCGAACCTCACTTCTGCCAAGTGAAAGAATTGAGGCCAAGAAGAGTGCGCAGCGCAGGACTCCTTTCATATGAAAATTCTAGAAAATACAGAGTGATCTGTAGTGACGGGACGCGGACACGCCTGGGAGCGGCAGAAGCAGGGAGGGAGGGATTCCCGGGGGCACCAGGAGCCTCTGCGGGCGACGGACGTGCTCATGAGCTTGACTGTGCAGATAATACGCTGTGGTGTATATGCTCATGTTAAAACCTACCACGCCGTACACCTGAAACCCGCACGGCTTACTGTCTGCAGTACGGACTCTATTTCTCCATCAAGCTGTTTTCAAAGAAAGAGTTTTGCTCTAAAGGGGAATGGAGAAACAGGCTAGTGGAGGGAGGAGGCTTGACGATATTTTAAGCATGAACAAGGAAACATTCAATGCCTACGTGGGGGCACGAGGGTTGTGGGGAGGAGGGGGCGGGAAGCCTAAGCCAGGGATCCTCTCGTGAAGGTTACGGTAAGTGTGTCATGGCAGGGACTGGGGAATGCCTCCCATCGGCCTGAGGTTCTCCGCCTTCCATGTGCCAAAGAACCATCCGGAGACCCTGTTGCAAGTACAGGGCCACACCATGTCCCCTTGGCCATTGCAGCTGAGGTGGGACAGTCCCTGGGCGTGCTCACAGGGCACCACCTCCAGGGCTTCCAGGTCTCTGCTCTGCGAAAGCCAGTAGCGCCCTCAGCTTGTGGGGTAGGGAGTCCATGCATCCGGGGCAATCATCAACAGTGCGGAAGGGGTCCGTGGATAAACACCCCGGCCTCCTGCTTTGGGAGGGACACTTAGGAGGTGCGTTCTGTGAGTCCCTGCTAGTGCCCCAGAGGGATGGAGCTCCATTTGTGTACCGCAGGGCCCAACTCAAAAACTGCTGGGGGGTTTTCTCCTGCCCTATCTTATTCTCCCTACTCCCTCTTGAGAACAGCTTCCAAATAAGCAACCTATACCCAACCCTTGCCTCAGGCTCTGCTTTCAGGGCACCCAACATAGGACACCCATGGAATCAGGGGCTCTGCAATTCACGTGCACATCAGGCTTTCCCAACGGCAGAGGTCCCAGGAACCATGTATTAAAGAACAGGCAGTGAAGAACAAGAAGCCTTTCACAAAGGGGAGGGACCGGGCCAGCTCTGTTCTTGCAGAGAGTGAACTCTGGCAATGTGAAGTTGAGGTTGAAGGCAGCCAGAGACAGGAAGCAGGCAGACCAATTAGCAGGCTGTTACCAGTGTCCCAGCAGGGAGTAACGGTGCGAAGGCAGCAATCAGGCCGTGTGTGAGCATCCTTTGATTTATAGAGCACAGAAGGGTTCACACAGAAATGACACTAGCTTTATTTAACATCCCGGGCGCTACAGTTGTGGTTTTTTTTGTTTTTGTTTTTTCGTTTTTTATTTTTTTTTAAAGCTCGCGTTTCTAGCATCCCACATGTTTCTTTCTGATCCCCTCCTTCCAGACTTTGATACGTCAGCCTGATGCCATGCCGCTTCATTTTGTTCAATCTTGTGTTTTCAGGATCTTGACATCGGTGCCAAGAACGTGAAGCTTTACGTCAATAAAAATCTCATCTTTGAGGGCATGTTAGACAGAGGAGGTGGAGAGGCCCCGGCTGACCAGAGCTTCCCAGTTGGCGAGAAACAGGAGCAGGACGAGAGCAGGGAAAGGGCCCCGGGTGCCCCCTTGGGAGGAAGCAGAGAGGCCCGCACGATGGCTGGCACAGACGAGGAGCTCTCGCCTCCAGCCGGAGCCGGAGCGGATGTGAAGCTTCCTTCCCAGGGAACGTTACTTGTTGGAAAAATGAATCCTCCCGACGGCGCGAAGGACAGCTTGTCCAAGTTAGACGAAGGCGCGAGCTGCTCGGGAGCCCCAGCTTCAACGGGGGGTGCGCCGGCGGCTCCCCCGCTCTGTCCGCCTGTGGAATGCCCCCCCCTTGACCCAGAGCTCTCTCTGGCCCAACAGCTGGAAAACCTCATGAGCAGAAAAGTCTCCGAGCCGCCAGCGAAAACCCCATCATGGTTGCAACCTTCTGCCCCAGGGAAGGGCGGGAAGCAGGCAGGCAGGAAGCCAAAACCGCTGTGGCTGAGTCCTGAGAAGCCGCTGGACTGGGAAGGCGGACTTGGATCAGACACCACCACCAACCCTGTGGGGGAGGCTCCCAGAGAGGCCCAGGTCAGGGAGAAAGGCTCCAGGCGTGAGCCAGGGCGGCCAAACGGCTGGAACGTCCTCGATGGGGGGAGAGCCCAGCAGGTGACCCCCAGAGTCTGTGATGATTTTGACATCTTTAACCAGCCCGCCTGCAGGGAGCACCCTGCGAGTGGGAGGCGGGGCCCGAGGAAGGACCCCCTCGTCAGCAGTCACCGTGATAGCCCGCCGACCGGCAGAGGTAAGTTCGAGAAGCCTTCAGACCCGGGTGCCGTTGTCCCTGAGTGCGGGCCGCTGATTGGCACAATACCATTTGGCTCCGCAAACCTTTGTTTCATCTGGGAAGCTGGGGGGCGCTGGGGGGTCTTCTCAACCAGTCGCCACAAACTCGTGGTCTCGGGGCCACGGAGGGGGCAGCGATGAGCCACATGGGCAAGACCTTCTGCATCTTAACATTGTCTCAGCTTGTCGTTGCCACCAAGTTATTTCCCCTTTGCCCATTTTTCTCACCACGTGACTTTCCCACTCTAGGCTTTGTTATTCCGCCTCTGATGGAAACATCGGTCTCTAGTGACCTCACTGTATTCTCCACCACACTGTCAGAAACGTAACACGAGTGGGACGATAACCAGCCCTTGGCACTTGCCTGGGTATGGTAGGTACTATAGGGAGTGGTGAGGACTGCGGCGCTGGAGAGGGCCAGCCCATCTAAAGCGGGCAGCTGCTACTGCACTCAAAATGCCTTCTGGCACTCAGCAATGCCAGGCCGATGTGCCAGGTCTCCCTTCTCCTTTTGTGAAGAGAAATCAGAAGTGTGCGATGTGATTCTTCAGTGTTGGCAGCAGATTGTGATTATTTTTAAACCACTATGTAGGTCAAAAAAAAAAAAAAAAATCTGCTGGGAGGACTCACCTGGTGTGTGAACTTTGCGGTGGATTCTGTCTGAGGAATCTGAAAGGCTGGGTTTCTAAATATTTGCACTCGGATTTGGCTCCCGGGAGAGTGTCAGACCGTTTGAATCCAGCTTCTGCTCCTTCCAGGCTGGGGCTTGCAGAGCTGGGCACATCCGCTTTCTGAGCCTCGGTGCACTCCTCGGTAAAATGGGAACGAACCGCCTCCCCGCCCCTCCGTGTTGCGAGGAATGAATGAGGGGAGGGCGTCACATAGCAACTGGAGGCTGGGGTGTGGGGAGTGCCCCGGGAGCCCCAGATCCCAGGTCCTCCGAACGGAGCTCCGCCCCACCCCGCGCCGTGCAAGCGCAGACCACCTAGGCCTGGGTCCCCGTTCCCCATCACCCACCCACACAGGGGCGAGCTCTGAAATCCCTCCGAGGCCCAGTTCCCTGATCTGGGACATGAGGCCAGCCACGCCCCTCTCCTGGGAGGGCAGAATGGGAGTCTGCATGGGCAGCGTTTGGCACAGTGCCGGCCGCAGGTGGTAACTGCCCGTGATCGTCGCCCCTCCCCCCACTCCCTGATTCTGCCTCTTGGTGTATCTGTGAAGCCATCGTATCTGTTCCCTAGTGAATCCGGTCAGCATCTGGTCTGTTACCGTCCAGAAGACAGACCTCTATGGTCTGCACTCAGCCAGAGTCTACGCTTAGACATGCAGAGACCCCCAAAGTCCCGTAGGGCACGTCCCTCGGACTCAGGGCGTCTTTCCACGTAAACCGTGGGCTCCCTTCCAGGCAGAGCTTCGCGCACCCCCGCCCCCGCCCCTCTGCCTCCAGGCTCCCCGGCCTTACACATTTCTGCTGCCCATCCCCACTCACCGTGAGACCGGTGTCAGAGAGGAGGGCAGAGCAGAAGAACCGAGAAGCTCTTTGAGGGCAGAGACTGGGTCTCATCTGTATCGGGGTCCCCCAGACCCAGGTGCTCGGCAGGCGGCGTGGGTCCTCTGCAGAGTGGGAGGAGTGGTGTAAAGAAGGAACTTCGGTGGCTGGATGCGTGGCATGTTGTGTTAAGCTAGGCTTGCACCCAGGCACGTTACTCAAAATGATTTCATCTTCACGCCAGCCCCATTTGACGATCAAGAAAATGTGAGGCTTAGGTAACTTTGCTCACGTCCTGTGGCCAGAAAGGGTTAGAGCAGGATCTGAACCCAGGCCATCCTGCTCCAGCATCCACGCCTTGAACCCAGTGACCCCCCATTTCTGCAGCCACCCCACCGGGGAGAGCCAGGCAAGCCGGGGCCTTCCTGGTAAACAGACCCACAGAACCTCTGGGACCTTCGAGGTGATGGGTGTTATTCTAACTTGTCCACATTCAGAAGATTTGGTCTCATTTTAATTTCTTTCCAGGCATTTCGCTGCTTGGCTTAATGACACATTGAGAACTGAGCCCTGGAGATTTAATGCTTGTTAAGCCAGTCATGCTAAAAAGGAAAGTTGCTTAGAAATTTTAAATTACCCATTACATAGAGCCAAATCCCACAGCCGTGCCCTTCAGGAAAGCCGCCGGCCGGCCGAGCTCTCCAACGATGCTTGTAGAATGAGTGACTGCCTGAGTTCTTCCCTGGGGCCAGAGTCCTGTTGTCACTAAAGGATAGAGCCCAGAAATCCTTTTGTCCAACAAAGCATCTCATTGTAATGTCATCTGCATTTTGGAAGTGTCTGCATGAGGGGTCCGTTGGCTAGAGGTGAATAAAATTGCACCTGCCCCATTCGAGCGCAGGACCTCCAGAGACCAGAGGTGTAGCTGCCCATCGCCCAAAATTGGAAGGGAGAAGCAGAAAGCCAGTGGGCTCCCAGGAGACTTCTCCCAGCCCACTCCCCAGGGCTGCTGGGCTCTGCCTCTGCCACTTTCCCACACTCTTCTTCATGAGATCAGCTTTCTCTGCTCTGTGCACAGGACAGGAGATGCCCCGTAGCCCAAGAGTGACCTTTCCCCCCAATGGCTCTTGCTCCCAAAGTCTCAGGGAAGACGCTGATTGGCCAAGGTGGTTTAGGTGTGTGCCCCCCGTCCAATCGGCCGCGGCCGGAGGCCTGTTCACGGTGAACACACGTAGCTCTGTTGTGTCTCCCTGCCTTCATTCTCCTTTCCCGTTTCAGGAGCGATTAGCATGTGTCTCTCGGTGGTGCCGTTGATTTTTACAAGTTCGAGTTTTGAACTTTGTAGTTCCTTTTTACCTCCACCAAGGGGTAGTTGTAAGGCTCCCTTATATATATAAGTCACCTTATACTAGTACAAGTCATCTATACTGGCGGCTCCCCTTCCCCCAGACTGTGTCGACTGCAGATGAAAGGAGTGGCTTTCTGATGTCCATGCCAAGCATTCCAAGTGGGCAGGAATGTTGATACAGACAAGGCAAAGCTCCTACTCCTGGGGACTGGCAAGTGGTGTGTTCTGCTGCAGACAGAGGGAAACGTGGAGCCCCAGCCTGCTCTCACGTCCAAGAGGTCCAGGAGAAAGCCTGCACCTCTCTGCTTTCAGAACCCCACGTATACATCTCGGGGAGAAAAAATCAGAAAGCAGGCACAGAATGAGAACAGAGTCCTGCCTCTCTCGTCCACCCAGACCAAGACACACAGGCTGGGTCCCTGACAGACGACGTCTGTTCACTCTCCTCGGCTCACGTACAGACCAACCCAGGTTCATTTCAGTCAATGCGAATCAGATACCAATAAACTGATGTCATGACGATCCATATGGAAGTTCCTTCTGCCAGATGTTAAAGACCTCACACCTGGAGGAAAGGAAGGAACTCCTGGGGTCTTCTTTAATGGCAGATGAGAAGTGGGGAGAGGGGGGAAGACAGGTGTACCAGAGCTGACAGGTGGAGAGGGGGAGTCCCTCGGCGCCCAGGCCTCAGCCCAGGCGCTACGCAATGATGCTGCCAGCCGTCCATCGCTGGGCTGGCAGACGTGGACTAAGCACATCTGTGCCACACGTTCTATGCCAGGCGCTGGGACACAGCAGGGAGTGGCACAAAGAAGTCCTCCCCGAGGAGGCCAGGCCAAGAAGGACCAGCACTCGGAGGTCCAAGAGAGGAGCGTGACTGGCAGAGGAGAGACTCGTGTCCGTGGAACAGAAAGGCCCACACAGTGGAGCTGATCATTAGGGAGAAGGTGTGAGGGGAGGTTAGAGAAGCCAGAAGGACCACACTGAGGGCCGGTTGGGGGAGGCCGTGGCGAGGAACTAGATGATCTTCATTCCCAGCTAATGGAGACAACAAGCCAGCTGGAGGCGTTGGTGACCAGTTCCCTTTCAGGCACACAGTGGGTATGTCTGCACCTTCGGAGGGGGCTTTGGAACTGGAAGGTCGTGGCTAGGAGAGAGAAGCCAGAACTTGACCTAGAAATCGGAGCAGTGCCTACCTGGCAGCCAGGAGCTGGCAGGGTAAGGTCAAGGAGGGAGGGTATTACTGAGAGAGGACCAGATGGGGTCAGGCAGAAGCTCAGGAGAGGGCTCCGGCATGGGGAGGCAGGCAGTCGCAGCCATGGAGAGAGCCCAGAAGTGCAAACACTCCTGAGCCGGCAGACAAGAGACTGTCTAATGGAAGAGCTTTGCCTGGGGTGTCAAGCATGAAGACTGAGAAAAAGCTTGAGTACTCAGAGTCACCGTGTACTTGCAGAAAGTCAGCTCAGTGAAGGGCTGTGGGAATTACAGGACTCTTAGGAAGGCAAGGGATGGAAAGTCACCAGGGGTTTGACTTCAGGCATGGCGGCAACCAGGGGCTCACATGATGTCATCAGGACTCTCTGTCTCCATCTCTGGGCCCACATTCCCTGGGCTTCATTGTCAGGCAGGCTCCCCGCAAAGGGCAGCAAATCGACCACCTGCACTGCCCACCCACGGCCAAGGTCCTGCCACCTGGAGGCGCCAATCGAAGCGGCCCCTGGTCTGTAATTCCTTTCCCAGCCTGGAAGATGCTGTCAGCACTTGCTTAATCTGGATGGTGGGGGGGGGGGTGATCCCCAAAAGAAGATCAGGAGAAGGGCAGGTGGGACTTGGGTGGGCCAAACCAGTAACTGCACAACAGGGCCCCAGGTTGCAGGTGTTGAGGGAGGGTGGAGGCCAGAAGGGCACGGGGGCTTGCAGCCTCGGGAGGGAGGAAATCGGGCGCAGCTGGAGGAGGCCACGAGATCAGGCCCGGCTTCCTTTTTTCTTTCCGGTAGGAGAGATTTATGCGTGTCTGTAGTGGAGAGAGAGCAAGGTGCCAGCGGGGAGGGGGTGATGGAGGGTTCTGGAGAGAGAGGGTAATTGATGGAGCCAGGTCCCCCAGGAGACAGGCGGAAAACGGAGTGTGGGGCACAGTCCAGTATGAAAGGAGAAGAAACAGAACGTCCGTGTCATCAGCTGCCGGTTTTCCAGAATGACCCTCACGTGGCAGTTGGCCGTGGCATGGCTGTGAGGACAGGCCACTGTGGGGGCGCCCGCTGGGGCTTTACTCTTCCACAAGGAGGAGACTGTGGCCTTTCGAGCCACCCTCTGAGGGCCAGGCCTGCACTCTCCACGTGCTGGGGACGCAGGCTTCCGTTCTCGAAGCCAGCCTAGCCACGCATAGGTGTACACTCTGACCTGTGTCGTCGGTGTCCCTTATAGCACTTTCGCCTGATTATAAAATAATACATCTGGAGAACTCAGAAGATCAGGGGACCAAGAAGAAGCTGGAAGTGTTTTCTCTCCACTACCCAGAGAGGAGCGTATTAACACGTCGGCGCACACGGCCCTGGGCCAGGCTCTGCCGCAGCCCAGAGAGCGCGTAACAGGCTTTTTTCCCAGAGCATTCCACCTGCCATTAGACAGCCTTTGAAAACCCCCTCTGAGTCACATGACGCGACAGCCCCCTAGCCCGCCCTGCTGGTTGCTAACTCAGGCATCGCCCCCTCCACCCCTCCTCCACCCCCACCCGTCCTGTGAGTCTCTGACATGCAGAATGGCTTCCTGCCAAGGTCCTCAGACAGCAAAAAGGTCTGCCCTTGGCTTGCATGGGGGTGGGGTGGGGTCTCCCTCTCAGAATATCCAAGGTATATTGAAAATTGCTTTGCTTTTGGCAAAACAACCAGATTCTAGACTTGGGTAGCGTCATCGATTTTTTTTTTTTACCAACCTGAATGTTGGCGTGTGACACGTGGTCCCAACGGTCCCCAGGCAGGGCAGACGATGAACACCCTGATCCCACCTGTCCAAGGCCCATGGGGCCTCCAGGCATTGTGAGAGAGCCAAGAGCAGCCACCCTGATTTCTAGAATGTCCCCCTTAGAGTGACCCTCACCTAGCCGAGAGCCGCCCCAGTTGGGACCATCCATAAAGGTTCCCTGCTTGCACACAGGCCACTAATGGGGCTTCCCCTGTCCTGTGTTCTTCCAGAAGACACCCGGTCCACCGAGACGCCGCCGCGGTCGCGGTGGTGCAGCGAGCAGGAGCATTTGCTGCACGAGTCCTGGGACTCCCTCAGCGCCTTTGACCGCTCCCACCGCGGACGCATCTCCAACATGGAACTGCAGGGGGACATCCTGGACGACTTTCTGCGGCAGCAGAAGGACAGCCGCCGCGGTGACCAGCTGCCCCCGGGGGAGGAGGAGAAGCCGGAGCCCAGGAGAGGGCCGGACGACAGCTCCGCAGAGGCGGACGATGGCAGTGACTTCGAAATCCCCGTCTTGCCTTACGGACGGCGCCTGGTCATTGAAATCAAGTCGACGTGGGGGGACAGGCATTATGTCGGCCTTAACGGAATAGAAATATTCAGTTCCGAGGGGGAGCCGGTGCAGATCGCAAACATCCGTGCAGACCCCCCCGACATCAATGTTTTACCAGCTTACGGGAAGGACCCCCGCGTGGTCACCAACCTCATCGACGGGGTGAACAGGACCCAGGATGACATGCACGTCTGGCTGGCCCCTTTCACCCTGGGCAAGCCTCACTCCATCTCCATAGACTTCGTGCAGCCTTGCCAAGTCGCCCTGATCCGGATTTGGAACTACAATAAATCTCGGATACATTCCTTCCGTGGCGTGAAGGACATCACCATGCTGTTAGACGCGCAGTGCATCTTTAAAGGAGAAATCGCCAAGGCCTCGGGGACCTTGACGGGAGGTAGAGTATGTCCATAAGAATGTCCTGGAAGCCCCTACCTGCTACCCGCTGAGGCTCTGAGTAGAAACTAGCCGGTGACAGATGGGCCTCTCCTCTTCCTCGGCCTGGCTCACTCCTCGCTTTGTGCAACGTGGGGGGTGCACGAGCTGACCTCATTACACCCCTCCCCCGGGCACCGGCCTTACTCAGCTTCCCTAGCGCCTGAGTCGGAGAAGGGGGAGTTCTTCTGCAGCGAGTTCTTGAGGGGGTGCTCCCAGGAGAGCCTCTGGTGCCAGGAGGCGCACTGGCATAGGAACCGGGAGACGCCGGGCAAGGATAGTGGTTGGGGGAGGCTGAGTCTCACCCTGATCCCAAAGGGAGCTCTGGAGCATAAGTTGCAGGATCTGTCCTGCCTTAAGGCAGAGCAGCAGGGCTCCCCGGGTTGGGGGTGTAACTCCCACGCCCTTCCAGGCAAGCCTCCAGCCCCCAAAAAGGGATCAGCAGGCACCTGGGTGGGGCCCCAACAGCATCTGCTAAGTCGCCTCCCCCACACCTAAGAAGCATCTCTCATTTCCCGACGGATCACAATGACGCTCGTTACGTTAGATCCGTTCATTAGGTCTAAGTGGTTCCTCGGGCATATGAATTTCACTTGCAAGTGTGTGAATAATAACAAGGAAGGCTTCCTGTCCCAAATCAGGAGCTGTCCGGTGGGTGGGGATTTACAGCACAGAGATTGATGGTCTGGGTTCCTGTTGTCCAGACCACTGGGATTTGGGGCCAGGTGACTCTTCTTGTCTCTGTGGTATCCCATCCAGCACCAGAGCACTTTGGAGACACCATCTTGTTCACGACCGATGAGCTCATCCTGGAGGCCATATTCTGCTCAGATGAGACATTTGACGTGGACCCGGAGAGCCCCTACAGCTTGCAGAGCGAGGAGACGCCCAGGAGACCGAGCACTGCCGGCAGCGAGGGAGAAGACAGGCCCTACACCCAGGCCGGCCCGTGGGCTGAGGACCGGGTAGGACTGGCAGGGAGGGGAGGCCCCCCCCCGAGAGATTTCTCCTCCTGACTCCGTGCAGCGGGCAGAATGAAGATGGATAGCCTTTAAGCTGTTGGTGCTACTGTTTTGACATTTCCCATTTTTCTACTTCATTTTTTGGTCCTCTATGTCATATTTCATTCTCTAATTATGTTTTATTTTTTTATTTTTTTTTTTAAAGCAAAGTGAAGAAAGTATTCAAATTTTAATCAAAGCTAGGAGAAATCAGTTCTGCGTCGTCTCTGTAATTTAGAGGTTGGTAGTCTCAGGGGAGTTTTTGCTTTCGGTTGTGTTTTGATCACTCACTGTTGTTTTTGATGGAGAGGACTAGAAACGCTTTGAATAGGCAGGCTTAGAATTAAAATAATGATCATCTCAGCCCTGGTTTCCCTTACACGTGTGGTGATCCAGGGGTGGAGCTCCATGTTGTCTCGTGTGAACTACCCGTGCAGGTAGAGACCGTTAGTATCCCCATTTGGGGAAACCAAGGCTCAGACAGGTTAAGTGACTTGCCCAAGGACACCCAGCGCTACCGCTGTGTGTAACCAGGCTAGAACTTGCATGCAGGACTCCGAAGTGTGTGTTTCTAACTTGATAAAGCAATTTTTTAAAAAAACTGTTATTTGGGAGAGAGAGTGAGAGAGAACATGAGATAGGAGAAGGTCAGAGGGAGACGCAGACTCCCTGCGGAGCTGGGAGCCTGATGCGGGACCCTGGGATCATGACCCGAGCCGAAGGCAGTTGCTTAACCAACTGAGCCACCCAGGCACCCAATAAAGCAATTTTTTAAGAACTAAAAGACGACCCTTAGGGAAAGGACCCATCCAAGTGAAGGATCAGGAATCTGGAGACCCAGAACCCCCTTGGATGGCCTTGAGGCCCTAAGGAGAAAGAGGAGATGGTTACAGGGGGTGTGGGAGGGAGTGCGTACAGCTGGAGACCGAAGGTCGGAAGGCAGGGCCTGGCAAGGTCATGAGGCTGTTGGGGTGCAGGTCCCCCAGTGTTCACGGTGGGGTGAGAGCCCATAGGGGCCTGGCAGGGTATTGTGCAAGACTGAGGGGTTACTGAGCTCCCTGCTTCTCAGGACACACAGGAGTTGTAGTTCATGTTGATAGTTGTCCTGATTTTTCTCGAGAGAAGCCAGAAATCTGGGTTTTTGTGGGAAATGTCCCAATTAAAAACTGTTGGCAACTAAGCGGGAAAGCTCTCAAACCTTCTGTGAGCCCCAGCACGTCTGTGGTCTGGATTGGATCCATGGGTGTCCAGTCGGGAGCTGACCTTGAAGCCTTTCGTGTGCCCGGCCCTTTCCGAATGCTTCTAATGGTCACTGATCGCATCCAGCCTGTGAGGGACAGGGAGGAACCCTTCATTCTGTCTCTGAGACAGGGAACCCAAGTTCTCTGGGAGGCTAGTGGCTCACCCCGAGAAAGTGACAGGGCTGGACCTGCATCCTACCTGTCTGGGTGCGCAGCTCAGCGCACCCACCAGGGAGAGATCCCGAAGGCTCTGGGAAGGCAAGGAGGCAGAGAAGGCAGGAGAAGGCACGGGGTGCCAGGCAGCGGCCTCTCCCTGGTGACCCGAGGTTGCTGGGCATCGTGGATCCTCCTGGCAGCCACCTTCCTCACCCTTCTCCCCAGGGCCAGGCAAGGAAGGGCCTCAGGGGCCGGGCTGAGGGCACTGCTGTTCCTGGCACCGAAACACCATGCCCACCCACCTCTTGCGTCCGGGCAGCCGCCTTCCCTTCCTTTCGCTCCTCAGCTTCCTCGTCCGCGACGTTGTCCCAGCTTACAGTGTGGGGTCTGATGAGCCAAATGTGTACAGTGCCGTGTGCCGGCCCACGCCGGCTGCCGCTGGGTCGGGGCTGCGCCATCCTGGCTTCCCACACCCGTTGGGTTGAGAGCCGCTCTCTGCGGCTGAATCTCCCCTCCTTCCTGACCTCCGCCCCTCCCCGGCCCCTCCCTCCTTCCTCCAGCTCCCTAGGACGCGTCTGTTGGGTCCTTCCCTGTTCCAGAAAATCTGATCGCCTTAGCTGGTGGTGTCAGACTCCTCCCCTCCCCGTAAGAGTGGCTGGCGGGGACTCAGACAAGAACGGGGGGTTTCTAGGTCTGCCCGTGTTACCCATCCTGGGGCTTCCACAGTGGCAGACAATGCAAGAAAAGACAGAAGGGGTTACCTGGGGCTCGGGGTGCATAAATGCTTGGGGAGAGCGTCCAGCCGGCTGTGCGGGTCTCACTAAAGTCGCCTGCTTTCCCTCTGCCCCTCCCCCAACCCGCACTCAGGTCCTGGAGCTCGAGCCGCCGTCCCTTCCGCCTGCCCCCGATGTAACCACGCCAGAGCCAGGCATCTACCACGGGATCTGTGAGTATCCTCTCTGGGGACAGTGTCCAGGGGCAGGAGGACCATCAGGGGCCAGGGGGCGTCGTGGCCCAGTTGGGGCAGGCATTCCCTTGGACAGTTGGGCAGGTTGTACGTTGTACAGAGATGCCAAGCCGCGGGAGGAGTGGGGGCTGACACAGCCCTGACTGGGTCCACTGGCCCCGCCAGGTCCGTATCGCTTCAGAGGAGGGCTGCCTCTCTGCAGTAGGCCTTTCCAGAAGGGCACTCAAACTCAGGCACGTGCGCAAGGAGAACAGGCCTCTTCCCCGTTCCAGGTGGGGCGGGGGTGGCTGGAAGCCTCGCCCAGGGTGCTGGGTCTTCTGAGAAGACAGAAATCTGGATATTTATGTGAAACCTCCGAATTTTTAAGTGTTGGTGACTAATTTTGTAATATTGTAAAACACCCTATGAGCCAAACAAAACACGTATGTTCAGCCAGCCCGCTGCCAGTTTGTGGCCTCGGAGCACATCCCATCTGGGCTTCACGGGTTCCGTTCCCTCTTCTTTTCCCTGCTGACTCTTCCAGCCAGGTCCTCCCTCCCCCCCTGCGCCGGCCGCCAGCACCTGCGCTGTGTCCGGGGCCTCTTCGGGTCCGAGGTCCCGGCTCACTGGTCTCCCTCCCCTTCCTTGTTCAGGAGACTCTGTCGCCCTCTGTTTGCAGTCACACCCGCTGGAGCCCCCTGGGGCGTGCTCTTGAGGGGGGTGGCAGGTGGGCTGGGCAGAGGGAGGGGTTGGGCCTCGTGAGTCCTCTCAAGGCCTCTGCCAGCTCTGGAGCTGCAAAGACCCCTTGGAGAGGTCTTGAGTGAGGGGCCCAGGCCTTTCTACGCCCGTATCTACATGTCTCGGGTTGTGGGCTGTGCCTAGGAGGGGCAAGGCCAAGGGCGGTGCACCCTGTGAGCCCTCAGCCCTCAGCACTCTGCTCCACTGGAGGAATGAGCCCTTCGGTTCCGGGGAGGGGGGGCGTGGGACCCGGGCAGTGCGCACAGCATCCCTCACACCCCTCTGGAGGCCTCGCTATCACCTGCCTCCTCCTCCGGAAGCCCACCCGTGTAGGAAGGACCCTCTCTCCCTCCCCTCACCGCAGGAAGACAGTTTCCCTCTTAGAAGAGAGAAGATGCTGCCTTTGAAGCCGCCCGGCTCCTTACCTTCCAGAACGCGCACTTTGCTCAGTGACGCCGAGAGTGCCGCACAATTGCTAGAACTAGCCTCGGGCAGGCAAGAGCCCGGTGTGGGGCTTGGTTTCATCTTCCCCTGCCCTATCTCCCCGACCACTCAGTTCTTATTCTGTCCAGTGGTGGCCTTGGTGGCTCCCTCCCGCCCTCTGCCCTGTCTCTCTCTCTCTCACCTTCCCTCCCGTTGGGACCCGTCCGCACAAGAACTTCTGTTCCCACTGAGGCCAACAGTGGGCGGGGAATCAGGTCTCCCCGTCCTGGCTTGGATCACGTGCCCATCCATAAACCAATCACCGTGGCTCCCCGCGGCGGGGCGGGGGCAGAGGTGAGATGCTGAACATGGTTTGGCCAGCCTGGGTCAGAGCCCATCCCCAGAGTCCCAGGCGAGGGGTCAGCATACCCCGCTACCGCCATCACGCTCTTGCTGGGGGTGTGAGTGCCCCAGCCAGGGAGGAAAGGGAGGAAGGAAGGTTGGCCCGGAAGCCGCCACTGTCCCCTTCATCTGATGATTTCCCCAAAGATGCTGTCTGTAAATGTCCTTCCTGCTGAACCGGCTTCTGACCTTTCTCAGCAATGTATTCCAGTCCCTTCGGGAGTGATGGCCAGGAGCAGAGCTCATAGCCCTTTTGGCTGTAAGGAACCCGCGGTGTCTCTGCTTCTCTACTCAGTATTAAGAAAAACCTCCTGACCGAGCCTCTCTCCACTTTTGGACGCGTGTGATTTCCGAATCGCTCTTCTCTGAACCTTTGTGTTCCCCTGTCCCCCCCACCACTGTCTCTAAATTCCTAAACCCACTTCACCAGCCTGTGCAAATGGAGAGCACTTTGATAACGTGACCCGGGGGGAACGCGCCGGGGTTGGTAAATATGGCCAATCCTATTAATGTTTTGAAAGGGGATATATGACTTGCTAATTTGCAGATGACACTAATTTTGGGCGTTTTGCAAATATCAGCAGTGATGAATAGGAAAGTAGCTGAGAGAGTTGAAACGTGGGAGAGAAATAACAAAATTAATTTCCATTTATATAAATACTAATTGATACACCAGAGGAAGATGAATACGGAGCGTGAATATGAGCTCAAACAGGAGAGCGGGTGCTTTGGGAGCAACCCCGAATTAGATGTCCTTGCGGCTCCGTGTGCCAGACCAGCAAAGGGGCGGCTGGAGAGAGGCTGGTGGGGGGAGGGGGCGCTCCTGTTTCCCCCCGGAGGAGGTGACATTTCTCCCTCCTCCGACTCCGTGCACTCTGCGTCTTGGGACTGGTCCCCACAGCCACCCTGTCGCCTGCGTCAGAAACGTCGTCTCCTTCCCTCACTTCCGCACAAGCCACTGAGCATCCCGGCGGTGCCTCTGGCCACTTCCCTCCGTTTTCAGAAGGGCCACCCCTTGTCCAGCGTACCTTATATCACAACGGCCCCTCCCTGGTCTCCCTGGAGAGCCCAACGTCCGACCCAGGTGAGGGGACCGAGTCAGCCCCCTTCTTCGAAGTCTAACCCTCCAGAGGCTCCCCACCGCGGAGAGGAGAAAATCGTGCTTCGTGGCGTGATCTCGGATGCGTCCAGCCCTTCCGGCCTCCTTGTCCCTTGGTCATCAGTTATGTTCCCGTCCCGAGCCTGCACCCTCGCCGTCCTCTCTGCCTGGAATGTTCTTCCAGGAATACTGAGGAATGGCAGCCGGGCCTCAGCTCCCATGCTTCCCCTCAGAGATGCCCTCCCTGACCCCCGCTACTCCGCTCAGTCACCCCCTCCCCATGCCTTCTTGTCTTCATGGCATTCCTTACTCTCTGGAACGATCCTTTGTCTGTTATGGGCTGATTGTCTGTCATCTCAGCGGTGTCTCCCAGAGATATTCTGCTCTGTGTTGACCCCGGGATCTCCAGGTCCAAGGACAGGGCTTTGTACATAATAGATGATCAATAAATGTCGGCTTACCATTAACTATGAATTTGGTGAAACTCCGTGATCTTACTTTGATTCATTTGCCCATGTTCATCCACTGAATACCTACTGTTTGATCCATCATTGACTTAAAAAGAACAAAAAAACTTTTATTGATCATCTATTTTCCAGGTACTGTTCTTGGCTCTGAGGGCTACAGCGGTGCACAGAGGCGACAGAGCTCCTTCCCTCAGGGAGCTTCCATCTTAGGGGAAAAGACAAGAAAACACGGAGGCAAAGGACTGGAGAATACATTGTGGGGTAGCGCCAAGTGTGGTGATGGAAAATAAAGCAGGGAGGGGGTGCCATTTGAGCGGAGCGGTCAGGGAAGGCCTCTCTGAGGAGGGGACGTTTGAACGCGGGCTCAGGATGAAAAGGAGTGTATCGGTTAGCTTCTGCCGCAGACCAAACCAACCCAAACCTGAGCAGCTTCAGCCCACCGCTGTTTACTCCACGACAGGCTCATAATTCACTGGCTTGGCTGGGCCCCTCCTGGGCCTGTGCACAGGTCTGGTCTGCTGGCAGATGGGCTGGCGACCGAATGACCTCAGGTGTCTTCTCTCCCGCATCCAGTGGTCAGGAGGCTGTTGGCCGGGGTGGTGGGGAGACCGGGCACGCCTGGCTGGCTCCTTCATGCGGCGGGACCCCCAAGTGTGGCGAGGTGCACCTGCGCGCTTTCCGTCCTCTGCCCTCGCCACCTCTGCTGCTCTCCCATTGGCCAAAGCGTGTCATGTGGCCCAGACTGAGGGTGTCTTCTCAGCGGCCTCAGTGAGGGCGTGGACATACAGACTCCGCTTCTGGATGGGAGGAGTGGCAGAGTCACGTTGTAAAGAGTTTGTGGTCATTTTGCATGCCGTTGCGGTGAGAAGCTAGGGTGTGGCCCAGTACCAGGCTGGTCCCACGTTTCCACTGCCCCCAGGACGCTCTCCAGGGCGCCTCAGCACCATGGAGAGCAGAAGGATCAGAGGCTGCGTGACAAAACGTAGGTGGGAAATGACAGGCACATAGGAGAGGAAGCCGAGCTCCAGGAAGACCGGGCGGCTTGGCCTCCCTGGGCTTTTGCCTCCGCTCCTGAGCTCAAGGAGGTGGAGGCCACGTGACTTCCAGGTGGCCTTCGGTGAAAGTTGCCTAGGATGTGAATCTTCTGAACACAAGCCCCCAGGAGGGTGCTGAAAGAGGCTCCACGTTCTCCCAGGGTGGAGAGTTCAGTGGGCTTGGTCCTGCTCTAATGGGACACCAGTAAGGAGAGACGAGCTCTAGCCAAGTATTGGACAGGCCCTGACCAAGGGCTTCGTTCGGTTTGAGCCCTCCGGGCAAATGGATGACTCGCCTGGACCGTATTGCCTCAGGACCACAGAGGGTCAGTTCTAGATGGATTCTGATGGACGGGGGTGAGGCAAGGGCAAAAAGATGGGGTTATCATTGTAAAAACGCTTCCTTACTCTGAATCCCGGGAGTCTCGCAGTAGTGCCCAGTGTCTAAAGTGTCCATTTCTGACGTCCTGTATCGACATAGCTGCCCGCGCGCAGTTACCTATTTAAACTTTCCATCTGGACTGAGCTCCTGCTGTGCATCAGGCACTGCGCCGGGCTGTGGGGACACAAAGGTCTAGCAGATCAGATAGAGTTTCTGCCCTCAGGGAGCTCGCCTCTGGCGGGGCAAACGGATGTTTACCAAATGGTCACAAGATCACGCTGGTGACCAGGGCATGGAAGTTGGTGGCAGGCTGTGGGCGGAGGTTGGATGTGGTCAGAGAAGTCAGAAGGGCTTCCCTGAGGAAGTGAGCTGGGATCTGAAGGGTGAGCACAACGAGGCTACGTGAGTTTCGGCGGGAATAGCATGGGCAAAGGCCCTGTGACAGGAGAGAGGGATGGAAATAGGAATGACTGAGACTGTCTGGGTGGAGCCGTGCCCCCTGGTGTGAGAGGAGGTCAGACAAGTGGGTGAAGCCAGGTGGACAAGGCCTGCTGGCCGAGCGGCACAGGGAGCCACGCTCGGGTGTGAAACAGCTGGTTGGGGCAGTGCGCTAGACAGGAGGAAGCATCCAGTGCTGGTGCAGGTTGGTTGGTTTGGTTTTTAAGGTTGTATTTATCTGAGAGAAACAGAGGGAAGAAGAATGAGCAGGGAGAGGGGCAGAGGGAGAGCGAGAAGCTGGCTCCCCGCTGAGCAGGGAGCCCAACGCAGGGCTCGATCCCAGGACCCTGAGATCATGACCTGAGACGAAAACCGGCGCTTCACGGACTGAGACACCCAGGCTCCAACCCCCACCCCCATGTGCAGGTTTAAACAACACTGGCCCATGCGTCCTGCAGACATTTCCAGAACATCAGCAGTGTCCCGGGCCCTCGGGTCCCTAAGAGAAGAGGTAGAGAGCCTGCCCCGAAGGCACTTTCATCTGAGTTGGGGTTTTCAAGCTGGTAGAACGCAGAGGCCGAAGGTACCTCCTTTCCCGTCTCCACAACCGCTGCTGTTCACTCTTCTTCCTACAGGCCTCCAGCTGAATTTCACTGCCTCCTGGGGAGACGCGCACTACCTGGGGCTCACGGGCCTGGAAGTGGTGAGCAAGGACGGCCAGGCGCTGCCCATCAGCCTGCACCAGATCTCTGCCTCTCCCAGAGACCTAAATGACCTCCCCGAGTACACCGATGACTCCCGGACCCTGGACAAGTAAGTGTCTGTGAGAAGCCACCTGCAGACGCCCTCAGAGCCCTCCACTCCCAGCGTGAGCAGCAGGACGCTTCAGCCCCCTGAGAGGCGGGGTCGCTCAGGCTCTGTGACTCCAGAATCAAATCTCAAATAGTGATTCCCCATTCTGCCCTCCCCAGCCACCCCGTGAGGTCTGTGGTCTTCCCATTTTATTCACTGATATGTTTTTAAGTAGGCTCCACCCACAGCGTGAAGCCCAACTCAGGGCTTGAACTCACAACCCTAAGACCAACCCCTGAGCTGAGCTCAAGAGTCAGACACTTTAGTGACTCTGTCCCCTCCGGTGTCCCCTGTGACTTCTCATTTTAGAGTCAAGGAAAACCAAGGCTTGGGAAAGGGAGGTGACCCCCCACCCCCAAAGGCCCCACGGCCAGAGGCAGGCAGGGTTCCCCTGCTCCCAGACACAGCCGTGCTTTGTGTGTTCTCCACCATGCTCAGTGTAGGGCCTGGAACGCCAGCTCTGCACCTGACCATGAGCAGCCCCATTCTGGGGGCTGAAAGCTTGCCATTGCTCGAGGTTGGAGGGGATGGCTCTGGAAGTGTCCATGGGTGCTTTCCTCCGCTTCTATCTGATTGTATCAGCCCAGACTGGGGCCAGTCAATAAGACAAACCTGGGACAGGCACCGGCCCCCTGCTCAGGACAGCTGCCGGGCCTGCGCTCTGCCTGGAGTTGTAAACAGCAGGAGCCTGGAGGGGTCAGAAGCATGTGTTCCAATCCTGGCTCTGCCCCTTGCCAGCTAGTAAGTTTCTTAACCTCTCCAACTACGATAGTAATGATAATAAAATTAGAGTGCTATTCCTGGAGCCCCGACACTGGGGCTACACTAAGCAGGTTACGTTTATGCCTTAAACAGCCCTAAGAGGCCATCCCCTTTACAAATGAAACTGAGCTACCGAGAGATTAAAAACTGGCCAGAAGTCACCCAGACTCGTTCTGAGGGTCAGAGTCATCGGAATGGATGTCTGCGGGAGACCTGTGCACGTAAGCACGGACTTCCACTGTTTCCCCTGCCTCACTTGCCTTATCAGTAGGAGGGGACAGTAAGTCCCCTGGCGGGAGGGCAGGGAGGGAATGGCCACACCACAGCTGCACTGCCAGCTTGGCCCAGAGCGCCGCCGTCAATGGTAGACTCCTTCCTGCTTTCCCATCAGGGGCCCCTTAACCTCACGCCTGCTGTCCATGTTTGCTCATGAACCACTCAACACCCCAAAAGCAGATCACCCATATACTTAGGCCTGGAGCCCGCTGGGTCAGCTCCCGCTACAGAAGTGATCCGCACACAGCCGGCCCCACTGGTTCATCCACACTCACCCACTTCCCAAACCCCTCCCCCCAGATGATGTCAGCACAGCAGCTCCCAAGCCTGATAGCCGTTCACCTCTACACGGTTTGGCGTGTAGCTCGAACCAATAAGGATTTTAAAGAGAACGTGTCAGTACTGTTGTTACACTCAAAAAAATTAATGGTGAGTCCCTAAATTAGTAGACACCCAGCATGTTCCTATTTCCCTGAAAGCCTTCTTCTCATCTTCCTTTTTTAAGTTTGTTTCTTATATTGAGATCCAGAAAAGGCCTCATGTTGTGATTGGTTGGCTTGAGGTCCAGATAAGGTCCATGTGTTGTGATTGGTTGGTTTGAGATCCAGATAAGGTCCATACGTTGTGATTGGTTAGTTTGAAGTCCAGAAAAGGTCCAGACATTGTGACTGGTCGGGTTCAGATCTAGATAAGGTCCCTATGCTATGATTCTTTGATAGATCTCTTATGCTTTTTATAACCTCCAGGTTCCCTTCCATCTTTCTTCATTTTTTTGTTATGAATTATCTCTTAAAGAAATATTTGTTTGCCCTATAGAGTCTGGATTATCCTGGTTGCATCTCCATGGTGTTATCTAACCTGTTCCTCAGGCCCCTGTATGTCTTGTAAATTGTTCATTAGATCTAGCCATCTGATCAGATTGAGGTTTGACCACAGGGGCAGATATGACATGGTGTGGGTGTCACTGCAACTTCCCTTCAGAACATATAGAGTGTCTGGTGGTGAAGCTTTTTGTGACATGGGTGGTCAGTGCTCAGTGGCTAGATCCACTTGGTTACAAGATGGTGGGGCGCTGAGCCTGTCACTCTTTTTTTCACCAATAAAGAAAAATTTTTCTTCAATTATTTGGTTACTCTGCAGTACAATGCAAATAGGAAAGGCAGTCTACATGCTTGGTTCTTTCCCTTTATTTTTTAGTTTGCAAAAATCAAAAAATTGTTTCCCTAGCATACTTTAAAAGGTTTGCATTTGGTTACCATAAATCATGAATTTAAACAGACTGTGAGGGTCTCAATTTATTGCAGTTTTAACTTACAGTTGCTTTTAGATACCGAGAGCGCTTGGATCCTTTTTTAAAATAGTAGTCTGTGACAGCTCTCCTGCTTTCTGAGGTCACAAGACATTCCAGGCTCCCTTTGTATATTTCTTATCCCAGATGTGGAATCAGCCATTTTCCCCAAGAAGCCTTGGTTCCTTTTAGTGTGAAATGGTATTTAGAGACCATAATCGAGCCCCTAGAGATGCTCATTGTTACTGGATTGGTCACAGTTTCTAGGCTTTTCTGTGGACAGACCTGGGAAGTATCATGTAGATGTTCTTAGCCGTGTCTGTAGGCACTTCCCTTCACTATCAACTATAAACACTTTGACAACTCTCTCTACTTTCAGAATTGGGTAGCATTTTTGTATGGAGACAGCCCCATGTCTAGGACACAAGGGTAATTGCTTTTAGAAGGAAGTGGAAGGTTCTCCAGTGGACCTAATTCCACAAACACCTCCGTTTTAAATTGCTGAATTTCCTCAGTTTTAAGATGCCAGCAATTGTAAGACACACCATCCATCAATTTAATAACAGCCTTTTAGAGAAAAAAAAAGAAACATTACCTCCATGGATGAACACTTAGATTGTAAGATTTATTCCAAATCCTGAACTTAAAGATGTAAAAACAAAAAATAAAGTTTATTTTTAAATCTAGAAATTCCTTCCTGGCACGGCAGCCTCAAAGTCACCAGGAAATTAGGAGGGAGTCGGGGGAAGGGTTATCCAAGAGTCTGAGAGCTGGGCCCCTCTGTTCCTGGGGCCTGGGCTGCGGTGTGCTGAGCAGTTCAGGGCAGTCCGTGGCGGGACAGCTTTGGGACAGGCACAGGCCACGTTGAGAAGGATGAGGGAGGTTGTTCAGAACAGGAGAACCAGAAACTGGCCAGGATAGGAGTGCAACGCGGGCCAGGGGATGAGTTCGTCCAGAACAGTGGCGAAGAACACAAGGGTGCTCGGGGCTCCCTCCTAAGGACGGGGAGGGTGCTTCCCTGCGCTGTCGAGACTGCATGGTTACGGCCAGACCAGCTCCCCACAGACACACCTCCCCCTTCTCGTGCTTTTCCCACACCAAGAGCTGCCAAGTTTGCTCTAGTGCCTTAGCATCTCTCTCACAGGGCACCAGAAGGAAGGAATCGAATTCTTCCAAAATGTACCATGGAGCCAATAGAGCCTTTTCCGGAAAGTTTGGAAAGTAGAGAAAAGCATCCAGCTCGCATCCCCTGTGACACGAATGTGTTTTTCACTTCTTCATCGTCCCTCCTCAGAGCCTCAGAGTGACTGTAATGAGTCCCACCTCCGCTTAACAAGCCCAGTGTGTCCAGTGTGGCCCCCGTCCCCCTCTTCCAGCAGTGAAATCACTTTCCACTTCACTGCGTCGTCCTCACGGTTATCATATGAACAACTGTGCAGGTTTACTTAACCCTTTGTTTTACTTAACCACTTGGGGGTTTTTTTGGTTGTTGGGTTTTTTTTTTTTCCTTTTATGCTAATATAAATAAACAGCACTGTAACGAATATCTTTGTGCAGAGAGCCTTTCCCACAAATATTCCTTAGAGGAAAAATAACTCCAGAAACGAGATCACCAGGTTAGAAGGTCCTGAAGGATGACACATGTCCCCTTTATTTTAAACCTGATGATCCCTTTGCCGCACTTTAAACAGCACCGACTATTAAAAGACTTTATTTTGTCTGATTTTACAGATGAGACATGGTGCCTCAGAGTGACTGTAATGAGTCCCACCTCCGCTTAACAAGCCCAGTGTGTCCAGGCTCATACCAGGCAGGGTGCAGGGGGCTGTAAGCGGGTGTAGACCCCTGGCTCTGGTTTCTCCCACAGGTCGTGGCTGAGCCCCACCTCACCGCTCCCTCCCCGCTATTTGCAGGTTAATCGACGGAGCCAACATCACCATGGAGGATGAGCATATGTGGCTCATCCCGTTCTCGCCTGGCCTGGACCACGTGGTCACGATCCGCTTCGACAGAGCCGAAAGCATCGCTGGCCTGCGCTTCTGGAACTACAATAAATCTCCCGAGGACACCTATCGCGGGGTAAGCTGGGGAATAGCAGCCGCGCTCAGTCCTCTGTCAGGGAAACGGCGCCTTGATGAATGGCTGGCGTGGCTGCCGGAGAGGCGCATAAATCTTCCAGAACTTTCCAAATGGAGCTAGGGGGTTACAGCCAGGGAGAGAGCGCCTTGCTCTTTGTTCCTCCTGCAAACAACAAATGTGGACTCAAGAGCCCCCAGGGCAGACTTGGGACACGGAAGCACTGGGGATTGGGGGGTCCTCAGCAGGCCCAGCCCCCGAACTGTAGTGGTGGGTTGGGGCTCTGGTGTTCATTGAGCACTTTGGGGGCCAGGCCCTGAGCTGCAGGCTCTGTACCCATTCTTTTCAGGGGACCCTCACTCCAGCTTCTGGGAAGCAGATGTATACTCTCTTGTAGAGTATTAAAAACTGGGGTTCAGAACAGTACGTTCACCCATCCCAAGGTCACACAGCGAGAGCCCCAGTGCACATCTGCTGGGCTGGGAGCCTACACTCCAGTTCCATACCACGTTCTCCCGCTTCTGGGTGTGACAAAGCAGGCATCTTGCCACACTGTGGGAAGAGAACACCAGAAGTGCCCTTAGCATGGGCCCTTCTGTCCTTGTGACTATGGACTGTGATATGCTCGTCCCCTCCCCACTACAACCCGGAAGTGATGGTAACAATGTCCCCTAAGATAGAGCCGTGCCGTTGGAGCCCTAAAGTCCTAAGGCGCTGGTCTGAATCCCCGCTCCAACCCCAGCCAGCCGTGTGACCTTTGGCGAGTGGCCTGCTTCCCCTGCATCTCTGTTTCCCCGTGTGTAAAGTGAGGAGGATGAGGATGATAACCTGCCTTGGGAAGGTGGTCGACCTCCTCTGCCACACGGACGCTAACAGAGCCAGGCCTCCATCCCGGGAGCCCCAGTGTGGCTCCCCACCATGCCTGTGCCACGTCATTTCTCTGTGGGCCCCGTAGAACCATGGGGGGTTGCCAGCATGGAGTTGGTGGCCCCAGGCGCTCACCTTCTGGGCCGACAGCCCCTCGGACTGTACGGATCCTCCTGGGCCGCACTGGCGTCTCCCGGAGCGTGCTGTCAGATCAGCACGTTTAGAAAGGCAGATAGATTGGCATTAGGAGAACATTCTCGGGGCTCAGCTCGTGCCTCTGGGCCCATATCTTCCCTTGAGCACATCGGTCCTTCCAGATAAGGCTCCGTGACCTGGATTTGCTGCCTGGAAATCTTGGACCCAAAGCCCTGCTTCCAAGGCCTGGCCGCCATCCGCGTGGGCGAGCGGGTGACAAGTGGCCACAGCGGGAAGGAGGAGGCAGGGAGATGGACAGAGTCTGGCGGGGGGTGGGGAAGATCCCAGAGTACAGGGGACGGAAACTGCGTCTCCCCAGGAAAACGCCTCGGGCACCTGTGTACCCCAAGGCCCCGTGGATGCCCTGGGGACGGGTCCCTGGCGTGTGGTTAGAGCCGGGCCTTGCACATCGGAGATGGGCTTCAGATCCCTGCGGCAGATCCTTGGGCAAATTGCTTAGTGTCTTTGGACTCCTGGTTTCCATGGCTGCAAGATGGAGGCAGTAATAGAAACCCTGTCCGAGGGAATAAACAGGCGTGGGGAAGTTGGGCCCTTCCTAGAGGTGGGGGTCGTCCTGGAGGGGGCCTTCCGGGCCTCCGCTGTGACGCCCAGCTTCCAGCTAGCTCCACACCCAGCTGCGGAAGGACCTCCTCTTTGGAGGCGACCCCGTGAAACCACAGGAGTCCCGCTGATTGGTCTGGTCCGGTTCCATGTCCCTGGTCCAATCATACGACCAGCGGGTGACAGTTCTGTTCGTCCGGTTCCAGCCCTTGGGCCAGGGTCTGAACCCCACTGAGCAAAGCCTAGTGGAGAGATGTAGGAACAGCCTTTTGGTCCCCATATCCAGCCTTGCCTGAAGCCACTTACCCTACACTTTTCAGGCTTACGTGCCCTGTGACCGGCAGCCATGAGGGGGGCCCCCAAAACGCTGAAGGAATGAAGGGCTTGGGGGCATATTCGTTATCAGTGGGACCCAGGGCAGGGCTCTCCTCTACACAGAGGAGCCCTTCGGTGTCTCCCAAAGGTGAAAATCTACCAGTGTGGTCAGCAGTCGGGCCCACGTTGCGCACCGTGAAGATGTGGGGAGTCCCGATTCCAAAATGCGTTGTCAGAGGGAGAGTGCTGGCCTCCTGCCTCCTCTGCTTACCCACCACCACCACCACCACCACCCCGCCCCAGGGAAGCCACTCCAGACCGTGCCATTCGGGCTTTGAGATTTACTGGTAGATCCTGGCCTCTAGTTGGTGATATCCGCCCCAGGCCAGCGGAAGACCTTGGCCCAGATCGAACCCATTTGGCAGGCTCTTGGTAAGCGCCTGTGACTCACCAGGCCCCGAGGCAGATCTAGTTGGCCCAGCCAGGGTCTCCGCGGAGGGAGGCCCGAAAGGTTGTACCACCTCAGGCGGCTGAGCCGGGCCACCATGGCAGGGGCCACACCTGCCTGTTCTCCTGCTGTCCGTCCGTCCAGCACACAGCTCAGAACCTGGCACGGAGCATGGCCCAGCCAGGCGGTCCTGGTCTGAGAGGAAGGCCAGACCACGGGATGTCCCAGGCCTGGGGGCTCCGTGAGGGCTCCCCGTCACACTTGGACATCCGCCCCAGCCCCGTCGGCCCACGCCACTGGCCCGCATGCCGGCTGGCTGCCTTTCTTCAAGCGTGTTCCTCCTTTTGTTTGCCAGGCCAAAATCGTCCACATCTCCCTGGATGGCCTGTGTGTCTCCCCTCCAGAGGGCTTCCTCATCCGGAAGGGGCCGGGCAACTGCCACTTTGATTTCGCTCAAGAAATTCTCTTTGTGGACTACCTGCATGTTCGCCAGCTGCCCCCGCCGGCCCGGAGGTGAGGGCTCGCAGCATCAGGAGTGTCCCTCCCTGTCCTCCGGCTGCTGGCTTCACGCGTAGCTCTGAAGTCGCTACCTAAAGGTTTTGAAATGATGATCAAACGCGTCGCTTTTCAACCTGGCGGTTTTCTAATGCTCTGCCAGGCGTCCGCGGAAGCCCGCGGGATGAGCCCACCTTGTCTGGGGATGTTTGGGTCCCCCACGGTCTGGAGGGCTTCAGCTCTTTTAATGCTTTGTTGCACCTCCTGCTGGGAAAAGAGGCTCCAGCCTGCGTCCCGTTCCAGAAATGCCCACTGGCCAATTCGGGGACGGGCCTTCTCTCTTGTTGCCGAGCTCCTGGTTTAGGGAGATTCAAAGAGGAAGTGAGAGGCTAACACGTCCTGGGCGCGCTGGTATTTCTGGGCCTCGTCTCAGCTGCATTAAGGCTGTAACACCTTGTAAATGCCGCGTTCCGTTTACTCATTTAAACCCCTCCCTCGCCCCCCACGTCCAAACGCCAGAGGCCAAGCTCACAGAACAAAATGAGTTTCCCTCCACCATGGCTGGGACCGCTTCTTGGACCCGTCACTGGGAACAGCCACTTAATTATAACAGTGCCCTTGAAACTGAAGAAAAACCAGCGAGGCCTGGAGGGTACTGACTGGCCCATGGACCCGGGAGAGAGGCACCCAGGGAGGAGCGTGCCGAGGTTGAGAACTCTTCCTCCCAAGTGCTAGATCCGTTCACAGATGCTTTGCGCTCATCCTTCAGGGAATCTTCCCACCTGCCCTCTGAGGAAGCGGTTATTCTGCCCATTTTACAGATGCGGGCACTGAGGTCCCTGCTACTGAAGGCCCTTGCTCAGGCTCCCCAAGCAAAGACTGCAGGGTGCGCCCCACCTTCCTGCCTCCTCTTCCTGCCGGCCTCCCATCCTGCCCCACGATCCAGCCCCTTTGGTGCTTTCCTACCACAGGGCCTTTGCTCTGGCTGCTCCTCTGCTCGGAAGGTTCAGCTGTGATGCTTTGTGTGTCTGCCTCCTTCTTAGCTCAGGTGCTGGCTCCCTGACCACCCCCTGGGGTAGTCTGCCCCAGCCCCGCACTCCCTCCCGTCCGTCACCCCTGCACGGGTCCCGCTCAGCCGTGGGCACCGCGTGCACTTGCCCTGTTCATGAAAGGGCCAGAGGGCTGGGTGGTCAGGAGCGGACTCCAGAACAGACAAGGTCAGTCCCCGCTGCCAGGGAGCCCCCCACCCGCCGCGTCCTCATGTAGTGTGCCGCCGGGGGAATCACTGACCAGCCATCGAGGCCACTGAGATCTTCCGCTTCCTGGTGCTGTTTGTGTCTTTTTAGGCTTGACTCGCAAAGCCTGGAGCGGGCGACCATGGACTACGAGGCACCCCTGATGCCCTGTGGCTGTATCCTCCTCCTGCCTGCCCGCGCATCCCGGGCCCTCGGGGTCCGCGCCCGGAACCCCAGGAGAGGGCTCGGCCCTTGCGGTGGTGTTGGGGTTCCGGGCAGGCCGTGGCCACGGTGCTGGGGCGCCGCGCCGGGAAACCCGGGGGAGGATGGACTCGGGCTCGCTGAGCGCTGCTGGGGCGGGGGGCGGGGACTTGGTTCCAGACCCCGCCCCCTGGTCAGCCAGCTGGCTGAGGTGTGGACTGAGGTTTCCAGAGGCAGCACCCAGGACTCCAGCTGGGAGAGGCCAGAGAAGCTGGAGCTCTCCCCAGGGACTGAACTGGGGGCTGTCCTTGGAGGGGAGCCAGGGAGGAGATGAACGTAGAAGTTAGGATAGCCCCGGTTTGCTGGATCCTTTCCTGGGCCTGGCACTGTCACCGTGCATTCGTAACTCCGTCCTCCCCCAGCCCAGTGCGGGGGTGCTGCGAGGACCCCCGCGTCATTGCTGAGAACACAGAGGCCCAGAGAGGTTAAGGAACTTGTCCAAGTCCACAGAGCCGGGAAGGGGCCAGGCAGGTGAGTGAACACGAGCATCCTGGCTCTCCGGCAGCCTGTTCTCCGGACACGGTGCCCGTGGCGGTGATAGTGCCCAGCTTTTAATTCTTAAAACACGCACATACATAGTTAAAATTCAAGACAGTTGGATGCCACGTATATTCTGTTGGGCTTCAGTGTCCATGAGAGTGTAAAAAAAAAAAATGATGTTTTCCTTTTATTCATCTGTAGAAGCCCCTGAAAGTACAGCCCTATATTATCTTTGTCGCTGTTTTGCTTTGTTCTTGGAAAATTAAGCCTGTTTTTCCTTAATAACATCCCCTAGTCATTTTCCAGTTGCAACTCCTGACCAGCTGGGGTGATCCCTATTATATTGGTCTCACGGGCCTGGAGCTGTATGATGAGCGGGGGGAAAAGATCCCTCTGTCGGAAAACAGTATCCTTTTGAGGCAGACGGGGACTCTACCCCAGCAGAAGGGTGTGCGGGAGGGTGCAGAGAAGGACAGGAAGTGTCCCTGTAGGAGCCAGACCCTGGGATAAAAACACCAGTGGGCTCTGCTCCGGGTCAGATGCTGACCCCTGGGGGGGTGGGCACAGCCATGGGCAGCTCCCAGCCCCTGCTGAGGTGTCCATGGCAGGAGTCCTGCGGCCCAGGGATTTGGGAGAGGATAACCAGATGCACCCCGTCCCCGAGAACTACAAGTACTTTGGCAAGTTCTAAAGGCTCTGGCCAAGGCCTGCAGGGAGCCTCCGGTGGCGCTGTATTCAACCCAGAGTGTCCTGAATTTCCGGACTACGGACCCATTTGTTCATGGAACGCCCCCCACCAGATTTTGCAAACTGTTAGCTCGCTGAGTTTTTCAATATTTTAGCTTAGTTGCTGATATTTTTTTTAAAAATCAGGGAGTTTCACGGGAAAACCTCCAGTCTTCAGCTACTCTTGAGAAATCAGTGGCAGCCACACACAGTGATCACGGCTAGACCGGAGTCCCCCCGCCCGTCTGCCCCAACATGTCCTTACTCCCTGCCACGGGCCCCCAAAACAAATTGCTAATATTGACTGAGGGCTCACTCTGAGGGCGTGTCCCATGGTGCCTCCTCTGCTGAGGGCTCACTCTGAGGGCGTGTCCCATGGTGCCTCCTCTGCTTGTGAAGGGGAGTGCATTTGTCCCCCTTTTACACGTGAGGAACGAAGAGATGTTAAGTAACCTGCCCAGGGTCACGCAGCATGTGAGCCTAGAGCTGGGAGTTTAGCTCTACAGACCATTGTCTGACCACTGAACCGTCAGGCTTCTTCTTTTGATGTCACCTGCCTGAGCCCTCTGGGCCCTTGCCCTGTGATCCCCAACCCACCACAGGGTCCCACCAGAGCAGGCCTAACCCCAGAGCTTGTCTTGTACCCATCTGGGGTCCCTGCGGTCCCTCTGGATCCTTTTCTGCCTTCCCCTGGTGACACCATCCTCCTGGCCTGGGATAAGTGATTCCTGGTGGTTTTGATGGTTATTAGTGACTCGTCAGAGGTTCAAGGCTTGTTCATTTTCGCCGAGCCTGCTCGCATCCGTTCTGGGACGCGGAGGTTCTTATACCCACTTCGCAGATGAGGAAGCAGGCCCCGAGTTGTTCTGTGACTTGCCCCAGACCTCACAGGTTGGAAGGCAGAGCCACCGCTGGAACTGGTTGGTCCAGATCCGCGATGATGTCCAGCCCTCGAGTAGCCATCACTGGGGTCAGGCTGTCCCCGTGGGGTCAGGCTCCCCGCAGTGTGTCCAGTCCCCCCATGCCAAAGCCGTATCCAGCCATCCCTCAGCCCCTTCGCCAAAGGAAAAAACCTTCGAGGTTTGCCCTCCACTCCCCAGAGTGCCAGCCACAAATTTGTTCCTGCCTCGAGACGGCTCTCTTTCCAGCCGACTGTCTGCCTGGCCGCCCCCCCACCCCTCCCTGGTGCTGGCCACCTGCCCCCCTCCCAGCCTCGGCGCTCATTTTCCCCGGAATGGCTCACGTGGCTGTCACTCTCCCGGCGGCCCCGAGCAGCAGACGGCCGTTCTGCCCACCAGCCCCCGCGTCCTTTGAGCCACGCCGTCAGCGCGAGGAGGCTGGTGGCCGGGAGAGTGACGTGCGGCGCCCGACACACTGCTTTGGGTTATGACAGCTTAGAGGCTCCGCAGATATTGCCGCCTTCCCCGACAGCGTGAACTCCCTGGAGGGCGTGTGCGGGGACGTCCGGACCCCCGACAAGCTCATCGACCAAGTGAATGACACCAGCGATGGCCGGCACATGTGGCTGGCCCCCATCCTGCCCGGCCTGGTGAGTTCATGGGGGGCCTTTGTGTCCTTGGTCTCGGGGACATGTCTTTCTTCCAGGGCAGGCTATCCAACGCATCAGAATGCCTGCGGGCTCTCAGGAAGACGCAGGTCTTCGCTGACACGTCTTGACGGGCCGTCTCTGGGCCCCAGAGAGAAGGGCCTGCAGGGGACCCCGGAGACCCCGTGCGGCAGGCGTCCGTCGGTCATCACGGGCAGCCCTGTCCCCTGGCCGCATCCCCTGGCCCTGCCCCTCCTTGAGGTCACCAGGCACTGGACGCCGTCCTGGCCCTGTCTCTGGCCTATCAGCTCTTCAGGTGACTCAGTTTCCCAGATCTCAGACCCTCCAGCTGCTACTTGTCCCTTGGGGGCCTGAGGGGGTGCTCCGTCCCCCTGGGCCTGGCGATGTTGGTCAAGAGGGTGGAGATGGGGTTCTAGCCCCGCCCCAGCCAGATGCTGGGTAGAGGAGTGCAGCAGGCCCTAGGGCATGAGTGTGACTGGCAGAGTGTCCCCTTTCCCTCCGTGTGACTGCCCAGGAAGACAGGGAGGGCACTTTGCTCTCCAAACACGGAAAGGAGTAGCATCAGCAGCTCTGCGTGGGAGGTTGCCCAGTGTCTCCGTCCCCGAGCCCCGAGTGTCCAGCAGCTCCCCTGAGACCGGGCCCCACCTGTCTATGGCCATCTTGAGTTCGGCCAGCAGGTGGTTACCGTCATCTGTCACGTGACTCGGTGAGAGGCAGTGTCTGCAGCTGTCACTCTCTCCGCTGGACTCAGACATTTGTACCTGCTGGAGCCCCTTTACTGTTTCCACGGTGCAGCCGGAAGGCCGGTCCAGCTGCAGCACCGCACCCCTGCGATCCCCGACGTCCTCCCGGGCCTGGGGCGGAACTGAGCCCACAGCCCGCGGCCGACACTGAAAGCTCCTTGCTTTCTTCCGTTTTGCCAGGAGCCCCCTAATGTGGGGGAGTCTGTTGGGGCGGCGGGGGCGCGGGGGGGGGGAACGGACAAGCCGCCAGCCTCACCTTACTAGCTGATTCTGCCACTGATCCGGACAACCCCCTCCCCACTCCCCCTGCAGAGGTTCAAAGACACAGGCTGGAAATTACCCAGCAGCACCTTCGGGGCCTATCTGCTGTGCTGCTCATTTACAACCCGAGAAAGGACAGATCGGGGTCAAGGCGGTGCTGACCGCCCGGGGGACAGCGCTCCTTGACTCTGCGGGGTGGGGGGGGGGCTGCCCCCTCGGCCCAGGAAAGCCCCGCGCGGGGTTTCTGGCTGGACCCCGGGGAGAGGGAGGGGCGCACCAATGCTCTGCGGGGATTTAAATCAGGGCCACGCCAGGCCCAAGGAAACAGGCCTCCCAGAGCCAGTCGGCGGTTTGTTGCGAATGCAGCCACACGTGACCGGACTCAAGATGGGCTTCCAGGAGAGGGAAGGCAGCGGGAACCCCACGCGCTGTCCCCCCCCAGCTGCCTGAGTGCCGCCTCCAGCGTCCACCGGGCTCACCCCTGCCTGCACCCCGCGCCCCCTCCCGGCGCCTCTGTTTCCAAACATGCCTGTTCTCCTGAGTTCTCGTCTCCGACAGGTGAACCGGGTTTATGTGATTTTCGATCTGCCCACCACCGTGTCAATGATCAAACTGTGGAATTACGCGAAAACGCCCCATCGAGGGGTGAAAGAGTTCGGCGTGAGTACTTATCAGCTGGGTTTTTCGAGATAATTGTGCTCGTTGGTAATTAGGCTGCTGGCAATTATCATTTGCCGCAGTTGGGTTTGCTTCTCTCTGTTGCCACCTTAGACACAAATGCCTGGTGCTCCGAGGCAGGGAAATTCACCACCCCACCGTGAACCCCAGACCTGCCCCCGGTGATGTGAATCACCCCCTGAAAACCAGAAAGTGGCCTTTCTTTCATCTTATCTTTTCCAAGCATCTTGGTCTAGGGCGGTCCTTCCCTCTGGGAGGCGACTCTAGGGCGGGGTGCGGGAGGCCCCCGGGGGCCGATCCCCGGTTCCGAGGGCCTGAGATCCCAGCACAGGCCAGGCTTGCTAGCGAGACTCCAAGTGGTAACTCGCTTTGCCCAAGGCCGCGGGAGGGAAGGGGGGGACCTCTTGGCCCCACAGCACAGCCCCTACTCTGTGTCCGCCAGCTCCTGGTGGACGACTTGCTTGTGTACAATGGGGTCCTGGCCATGGTGGGCCATTTGGTAGGGGGCATCCTGCCCACGTGCGAGCCCACGGTGCCCTACCACACCATCCTCTTCACCGAGGACACGGACATCTGCCGCCAGGAGCGACACACCGCCATCAGGTAAGCTGGGCCGTGGCCTCGCCTCACTGTCCCTAACGAGGACGGACAGCAAGGGTCGAGCCTTCCGCCTTCTCCCTCCCGGCAGCGATCAGGTGGAGGACCAGGACGTCCAGATGATGAATGAAAATCAGGTCATCACCAACTCAAAAAGGAAGCAGAGCCTGGCTGACCAAGGTCAGTTTCGCTGCCCCGCCCAGTGTCGCCTGCGGGACTCCAGGCTGTGTAGACAAGGAGCTGGCGGCGTCCCACACCCACACCCAGCCCTGCCTGCCCCTCGGACCCCTCTTCTCTCCCCGGGGGGCTGCGGGGGCAGAACAGGTGCCCTTCCTGAAGCCACCTGTAGCTCGGTGTGGCTTCTTGGGAGCCAGGCTTCGGAGTGCAGACGGGAAAGGCTGCTAAAGGGCAGACGTCCCGTATGGAAGGGGTTGTCCTGTGCCGCGGGGAAGCAGTGGAGGATGCCCGGGGTGAGGGCTTCCCAGAGGAGGTGCTGTTCGAGCTGCACCCTAAGACGTACGGGGACTTGGCCGGGCAGAGGGAACAGTGTGGCGGAGCCTGCTGCGGGGGTACAGGAGGGGGGAGGGCGGCCACGGGTCAGCATGCCCGGGGCCGGCAGTGCAGGCAGTTTGGACATCCCCAGCCTCCTGCAAGCCCGGGTGTGGGGCTGCCCTCAGGGACCGAGGCTGGGTGATGGCGCCTCTCTGTCCTCTCTCTTGACAGCCTTACGCCCCAAAACGTGCATAAGCGAAAAGGAGATAGCGCGACGGTGGCGGTGCTGACCCGCGGAGGAGGGAGCGCTGGTCCCAGCCAGCGGCGGCCTCTGTCACCCGCCCCGCCCCAGCACCTGTGTCTTCCGCCCCCCCCCCCCCCCGTCCTCAGCCGTGGCAGCCTGGACTCCAGGGGCTGGACGAGGGGAGTGAGAGCCGACTTGGGTGACACGGCCTCCCTCTGCCCCTCCGGGGTGCGCTCCCAGGAGCCCCAGCTTGGTGCCTCCTGCAGGCTCCAGCAGAGCAGGGCCCCAGGCACCAACGCCTGTGCCCACAAACGCACTGGGCCACCTCAGGCTGGGACGGTGAGGTGGCCTGGGGGGGCCTCCCCTCCCTGCAGAGCGTGGCCACCCAGGGCCGAGCGGGACGGTGGGGAGGGGGCCTCAGCCACCAACCCCAAGTGCAGGTGCAGATAGCCCCCCTCCCCGCCACATCCCTGCCTCATCTGGGGGCTGGTGGAGCCGGCTTAGAGGGTGGGGTTGTGCCCTGGTGCCGTGGAAGTCTAGCCAGGACTGCTGCAGCCTCTTGCCTCATCCCGGGCGAGGAGGACGGACCGCCCAGGGATGTGTGTGTCGCGGAGGGAAGAAAGGGAGCCGTGTGCAGGATGGGCGGTGGGCAGCTTCACACCCCAGACGGCCAGCAGGGCTGCAGGCCGAGGACCAGGCCCCCCACCTCCCCCTCGAGCCCCAGGGTCCACCTCCCCTTCCATGGGAACTAGTCTGGGGGCGGGCGCCCCCTCCCTCTGCTCTGAGCTCGGGCTCCTCCTGCTCGATGCGCGGATTCCTCCATTCCGTCGGAGCAGGTGCCCTTGCAGTCACGCCGAGAGGTGCCTGTTGCCCAGGCCCCCTCCCCCGCAGCAGCTTCCCCTCGAGTTGGAAATGTGCCCCGCACCCCCAGCCGAGTGAAGCTCAGAACGTATCTATTTCCATCGATGTAACAAGCTCGGATCAGGGATCTAATTGGTTTCCCAGTGGTGGGTAATTTCTCGTTGCAAATATTAATCCGCTGTCTTCCTGGCGCCCGCCCGGCCCCACCGCAGCGCTGTACTCCAAGTAGGTTCCTATGCAACCGAGAGCCCGGCAAATACTTTTATGAGCTTTGCAGCTTCGGCGGAGCAGCTATGCAAATGTGCTTTTCATTTGGAGCGTGGGGCCGATGGGAAGATAAGGAACGTTTCTCCCGCAGAAGATCCATCATCTCTGTAGCTTCCAGGGCCCCCGGCTTCCACGCTCACCTCCCAGACGTGGCCTCTGGGCTCCCAGAAGAGCTGAGGCCGGGGGAACAGGGGGCTGATCAAGCTCTTAGGGACCGAAGCCGGTGCCGCCACTTAAAGGCAGCCCGGCTGTCTGTCCCCACACGAGGCTGGGGCACAGGTCAGACCCCCACTCGCTCCCAGAACCCCCACTGCTCTTGATAATGACTGTGGCGCCATGCCATTGAGGAGGGGAAGAAAGCTGTACAGGCATTAACTGTAAAATAAATTCTATTTTTTTTCTCCTGCAAAATCAATAAAAGATGTTATTAAGACTGTGGGCTGATGTGCTGGATTTGGGGTCAGGCAGAGGAGGCCCGTGCTGCCTCCCAGAATGGAGGCAGAGGTCACTGGAGGCTGGTGCGATGTCATGGGATGTCATGGGGCCCAGCCCCCTCTCTGAGCTTCCTTTTCCCCACCCGCAGAGGGGTTACGATCGGGGGCGACGCAGCCATTAGTTCGTGTCCAGCACCATCTCACTGAACCCGTGTCACAACCCTTCTAGGCACTATTATGATGAGAGAATTGAGGCCCAGAGAGGTTGAGTAACTTGCCCAAGTCACGCAGTTTCGGAAGCCATCAGTGCACACATCCCGGGGTGACCACAGGAGAGCTGAGACAAGATGAAATCCCTCGGGTCTTTGGCCCTGGGGTTTCCCTTAGGCTTACATGGATCCTAGCAGCCGAGCCCCCAGATGCGCAATTCCTGGGCCAGTCCCCAGCTTCCTTCAGAGGTGAGCATGGGCGTCTGGGTGCATCAGCCCCGGGGAGGGAAGAAGGTTCACTTGGCAGGGGCGGGGGCGCCAGTTCTGGGGTACAGCTCACCGGGGTAAGCAAGCGGGCCCTTCAGAAACCCCATCTCTCTCCTCTGTCCCAGGCAAAGGGGAGAGTCGCGCTGGCCCCCGGTGTTGGCGAGCCTCCCCAACGTCCCTCCGTGGTGGCATCTCTGGGCCAGCCCCGGAGCTGTGGGAGGGCAGGCAAGGCCATTCGGTATTCCTTGCGTGGGCTGGGAGGCCCGGCGGGGCAGCCCGGCTTCGGGGCCATGATCCGCCTCCCAGCCCCGAGCCAGAGCCCTGGTCTGCAGTCCAGGAGCAAAGCCGGCCCAGGAGGAACTGGTCAGCAGCACAGAGCATGTCCCTTCTGGGGGACAGTGGGATTCAGCGACAATGTCCCAGAGTTACCAGACCTTCAAGGATTTTAAGAAAAGCCAGAAATGCAGGTGTTTTATCTATTTTTAATGGGAAATCTCACTTGTAAATGTTGGCTCAACTAGACCAGGCAAACCCAAGTGAGCCAAACCAGTGACCAAGCCCGCATAACCCCAGCATCTCCCTGCCTGCCTGCTCCCCCACCAGCCTGTGGCTCCCCGAACGCCCCAGAGCTGGTTCCTCCCTGGGAAGTCAGAGGAGGGAGTTCCTGGGCCCTCAGACCCCCGGGGCACAAAGGCAGGGCTCGGGTGCGGTGACCTCGGCATGGGGGAGGTGGCAGTCCCCACCCCACGCGTTGGCCCTGGGCAGGAATTACCCGAAACTGTAACTGTCCTGTCCCGCTGGTGGGATGGGGTGGGTGGGCACAGGCTGGCCCCCGGCTTGGGGTTCTGCTCCAGGCCACAGCTGACGAGGGGCCTAGGGAAGAGCGGCCTCTGGCCTCTGTCCCCGGGGAGACCCGCTTCCTCTGTCCAGCAGTGGGAAGGACCTGCTTCTGTGTGTGTGTGTGTGCGTTCGTTGGTCTCCAGACAGTTCTGCACGGGCGCCACGACCGCAGAAGGCCCCCGATGGTCCCCCCGGAGCCTGCCGAGGCTGTCACTGCACTCTGACAGGTGGCGGCTGCCCCAGCCCTCTGCCTGTTTGCCGCCACATCCTCAGCTCCCAACCTGCCTAAAACCCCCTTCAGAGGAGTGTCTGGTGACTCAGCCCACTTAGATCCGGCTGACTGTAGGGGTCTGGACAACCCCCCGTTTCTCTCCAAGAACGGGCAGCACCTGTCCCGGTCACTCATGGCCCCTCTGTCTCGGGCCCTGCCGGTGTCCCCCACCCCGTCACCTGCACAGCCCAGGCGGCCTTGGAGTGTGCCCAGGTGTGTGCATCTGGCAGGGGTGGGGCTGTGCTCCCGGCCATAGGGCCCCAGCTGTGCACACTGAGGCTTTCATAACAAAACCGTGTCCTTGGGGCTGAGCTGGGGCTCCCGGCCCCGTACCCGGGCTCCCCGCGAGAGAAACCCGCACCCCCTTCCCCTGGCCCCTCCTGACCTTCAGGGCGACCTCCCAGCGTCCGCTGGCTCCTTGGGCCACAAGGGGCACCGGCCTCAGGAGCACCGGTGGAGGGCTCAGCCTCTGCTCTTTCATTCTCCCCACCGCTCGCCTCTCTCTGCAGCCCACCCTGTACGCCCAGGCCGCCCACACTCACTCTGGCCATTTCCAGGTTTGGGGGGGGGGTCAGGAGGGCCCGAGAATGGGTGGGGGGGCGGGCTTGGTGCCGGGACTTGCGAGCTCAGCCTCCTGTGGTGGAACTGCTCCCACACAGAAGCCCCTTCCCACTCCCCCTGGCATCCCAGGGAGCCCCCAGCCCCCTCGGCCCAGCCCCCTCCTGCCAGAAGCCCACTCCCCTGCCAGGGCTTCCCCATAGGTGGAGGCTTCGCTGGTGTCAGCCCAGGATGAAATGTGTCCCCAAAAGCTATTACCGGGGTGTCGTCGGCTGGCAGTGCCAGGGACAGGGCAGAGGTCCCGCGCCGGGATTTCCTGTCTGTCCGGGCAGTAAATCCCCACACGGAGGAGATGGGTTTTTCCTCATGACTGACGGTCCCTGGCTGGGCTGTTGGTCCTCAGTCCCGCAGCGGGGCCGTCCGCCCGTGTGGCGGTGCGATCTGTTCCCCGGCCACAGCCCCAGAGTGAGGGGTGAGTGGCGCCAAAGTGCAGCCCGCCCCCCTCAAGCCATGGGCCCCGGAGCCACAGCGCCTGTGGTTGGAGGTCAGGCGCTTTTCTAACTCATCCGCTCAGAGGACATGCCCCCGATTCCTGCCATGGCCCCAAGTGGCCCTCCATGTCCCCGTCTGTGCAGCATCAAAGCCCAGACAGGAGCCTCAGAGAACAGCCAGCCAAGCCCTGGTGTGCCTCGCGCCTTCACCCATCCCCAGGCGGCATGGGGGGCAGGGTTAGCTCATCCCTGGTACCCCCCGGGCCTGAGCCCCCCACGGTCACCTGCCGCAGCCCCCTCTCTGTTCACCCTGCCTCCGTCTTGCACCCCATCTCCCAGGCCTTGGCCCGACACAGCCAGGAGGAACTAGCCATGTCCTCCTCTGAAAATCCTCCTGCCCGTGGTTCCCTGTGGCCTTCACCTGGCCACACCCGCAGACCCCACAGGCTCCAACCCCTCCAACCCAATGGCTCAGCAGCAGACGTCATGGCCTCACCTCGAGCTCCAAGTGCTGTGTCCTGTCACAGCCCACACCCAACATTCCTCTCAACCCCAGGGCCTTTGAACGTGCTGTGGCTTCTACCCATACTCCCTTGCTGCTTCCTTCAGCAGCCCTTCCTGAGAGGCCCAGCCGCTCCATCCCAGCATGAATCGGGCCTTCTCTGGGCTGGCCTACATCGCACTCCTCCCGCTTGGAAGTGATAGTTTTTTGTTGTTGGAATGATTTGAGTCATCTCTGTCTCTTCGCTGGAATACAAACTCCGTGAAGGTGAGGACTGTGTCCTCCTGACCCACCATGGCGGGGCCCCTGCACTGTCGCGCATGGCCCGCGGGAGCCCTCCCCTCCGTGAGAGGTTCATGGACGAACGGGACCCACCGCGGGTCTGTGGCAGTCTCGGGATTTGAACTAACACCTTCCTCGGTCCTCACCTCCTCCCAGGGGACAAGCCCCCCCAGTGCGAAGGGAAGCCCATGAATCAAGCTGACGCTTCCGTTCCCTACGGAGACAAGTGTGTGACCAGGAGAGGCTGGCTCTGGTGAGGGTGGCGGGGACGAGTGCTCCTCACAGCCACCAGCCAAAGAGGCAGGTCAGCTCTACGACTTCCTGAGGCCTGGCCTGCCCATTAGCCCTGGGCTGGGGTCCCCACGGCTCCCCCTGGGAAGAGGGGGCTGTGTGAGCCAACAAGAAGGCACACCCCCACGGCAGGCCCCCAAGCCCGCGCAAGCCCGTCCATGTCCCGGACCAGCTGGGAGCCCGTGCTCGGGGCCAGCGGGCGCGCACATAGCACCAGCCGCCAACGCAGGCGTGTCGGGGTTGACGTGGACGCAGGAGCCCGGGGAGCGTGGATGCGGGGACGCTCCTCCTGCCTTCAGCCCGTGTGGTCTTCCCTCCTCCCTGCGTGAAGACCACCCTCCCAGGGACACTCCGCAGGGGCCACTGGGACCAGGCCTCGGGCCGGCCAGACAAAGCTTCCTTTCCCCTCGCCGGCAGCCTTCTCGCCGCTGGCTCTGCGGGACGGGAAGACAGCTGGGGCTCACCCTCTCTGCCCGACAGGTGCCCAGAGGGACAGGAGGACCGATGGATGGACGGATCAGGGGGTTAGAAAGGCCTTCACTGGGCCGTCCACATACCGTAACCACATACCACTTGCACGATTATTTATTGAGTATTTTTCTTCAAACCAGTTCTTTGTCTTTTTACTTAAATGCCTATTTTGGTTTCGTCCTAAGCAACAGCGTCTGTGAAATCACGACACTAAGGAGCCCGTTATACAGTTTTTCCTAATACACATTGACATAAACACAACTATTAAAATAGATTAAATTTTTGCCCGTATGTCAATTAAAATCATCTCCTGGACTTTGGTGGTCCAGCCGCCAACTACAGAAGGACCTTGGCTGAGGACTGAGCCTTAGGACGCCTGGTGACCTGGGAACCCAGCCCCAGGGGCCGAAGCCCAAACTCCTGGTTCTGATGTTCGAGATCTTTGTCAGCGGGCCCTGATCCTCCTGCCAGACCCGTCTCCTGCCCCACACAGTAGGTGCACAATATGTACTGAGTGAATGGAAAATGGACTAATGAATCACTTGGTCAGTCAATGCATGCGTGAGTAATGAGCACACGTCTCTATGTGGGTGTCCCCTGGACCCTGAGACCCAAGCTATCCGGACCCGCCCCTGACCTAAGCCCGGAATCGGAGAGTCTTTGCCAACTTTCTCCACACATCGGTCTGTTGACTTTCCATTCAGACGAGCTGAATCGGCCCTCGTTGTCGCATTCCTGGGGCACTGTGTGCACCAGACCACCCGTCTCCTCTCCCTCGGAGCCCGGGAGGGATGAGGCGGCAGAGATCCTTCTAGAATGCACAGCGGGGTGCACCCCAGGATAAAGCCTAAGCTTCCTAGGGAAGCTTCGTGTCCCTCTGGCCCAGCTCCCCGACCTCATCTGCGGCCGGATTCCGCACCCCCTGTGGCCCTTCCTTCTCTCCATACCTACAGTCTGGGCTGCTGGAAGTTTCCTGTAATGTTCTGACAGTCTCCCTTGCCTGACAGCTAGACAACCTTCATGTATTCATGTATTGGCTGAAACATCTTTTTCCCAAAGGAGTCCTCCTGACCACTGCCGCCGCCTCCCTCCCCCAGCAGGTGCTGCCTTTAAGACCCATACATAGCCCCGAACTTTCCCCCATCCAGATGAGAGCAAACACCAACAAAGCACTATGTGCCAGGCTCTGTTTAAATGCCTCACGTACATTAGCCCAGTTAGCCCTCAGGACAGCTGTACGAGGTAGGTATAACGATTATCCCCATGTGCCCATGGAGATGAGGCACAGAGAGGTTAGGTCACTTGCCTAAGGTCTCAAGTTGGGGGGGGCTGGAATCGAAGTCCAGGCTGCCTGGCCCCCAGAGTTGGGCACCAAGCATGCCACACACCGTGCAACTGCCATCTGTCTAGTTCTCTGTCACGCCCTTCTGTGAGGACAGACACCCATCGGGTTGCCTCAATATCTTATCTCAAGTGCTCACGGCAGTGCTTGGCACATAGTAGGGGCACAGTGAACTGTATCATAGGATAGATGGGTACATGGAGTTAAATGATGAGGATGGTCATACGTGGAAGGAAGATGGATGGACATCTGATATGAGGAAGGTTGATACCTGGTGAGTGGAGGATGGATGGATGGATGCATGGATGGATGAAGGGTTGGATGGATGGATGGACGGATGGACAGACAGATGGACAGACAGATGGACGGATGGACGGACAGATGGATGGATGGACGAACAGATGGATGGATGGACAGATGGATGGATGGATGGATGGATGGACAGATGGATGGATGGATGGCAGATGGATGGACAGATGGACGGATGGATTGGCAGATGACGGACGGATGATGGAGGATAGATAAAGGGTTGGTGATGGATGGACGTATGGAAGTCTGCAGAACATTCTCTACTTGGGGGAAAGCTCTAGAAACCCATCTGGAAAGGGAGGAGTCTTCTTAAAGTCCTGGTTCTGACCCCATCTCTGCCATTCACTAGCTCTGTTATCTTGGGCAGGTTACTTCATCTCTGTGACCCTAAGTTCCCTCATCTTTATAATAAGGATGTTTCTCCAGGCACCTAAGCCCCAGGACTCCACATAAAGGTGCCTCTAGACATGGGGTCAAGGATCCCCATGGGGTCAGGGCAGCTTAAGGCCTGGGCTTGAGGCCCTGTCTCCCAAGGTTCCCACCTGCCCAACCCATCCCTACCTCCTACCTTGCACACTTCTGGAATCCAAGGCAGCATGCCGGCCTGGCTCCAGGCTGACCCCAGTCCCCCAGACCCAGCTTCCACTCTGGGCACCTCAGTGTCTGGCCCTGACCCCAGCACACTCAGGCTGTCTCACCTTCAGGGTCCTTGAGGACCTGATTGGGTGGGGCCGTGGGGGGCAGCCACAGCCCAGAGAGCAACTGGCCTCCACACATAGCAAGAAAACAGGTTCAACAAGCATTTATTGTGCCCCTGCTGTGTGCCTGCTCTGTGCCCACACTGTGGTGCCAGTGCCAGGAAGCCCCGCCCACTCCCTGCCTCGGGCAGGGCTCTGCACCGCCTGGCACCCCCTGAACTTCCCGGCCCGCTTTCCGGGGCCAACGACTGTGTCTTCCGTGGCATCCTGGCTGCAGTGGACAGGGTGCCGCGTGTGACGGTGGCAAAAGTCAGGAGTCGCTGTCCCAAAGTCGCCATGTGCAGCCCCGTGCATGCCTGAGGCCACCCCGGTTCCGTGTCCAGGGCCCTGAGCCCCAGGCGGTGGTGGGAAGGGCAGGCCTGTGTCTCCTACACAGGCTGGCCGAGTTCACAGCACACAGGCCAACTCTCCAGGGGCACCAGACCGGTGGTCTTGTGGCGGGGGGGCCGCTTCCGATGGCAGTCTGACGTCTGGGGGCCACGCTGGGTCTCGGTCACACCCAGTGCCCCAGGACCCAGCACTGGCGGTTCAGCTCGGGGACCTCCTGTGTAGAGCTCCGGGGCCAGGAATCTCCCACGTGTGGATGGTGTCCTGCCAAGAGACGCGCTGGTCATACTCACAGCTGCCTTCCTCCCCCACGCACCCGCTGCTCACCCGTCTGTCAACCCACAGCAGCTGCCGGCCGCCCGCGTCCCAGCTCAGCATCCCCCGTCCCGGGACCCCCCCCACCCCGACACCCACCGCCAACACCCACCGCCATGCACCTCCCGCCCACCAACGTGCCCACGACCCCACTCCGACCCGCTTCCCGCCCACAGTCCCAGACCCACGCGTGCACCTGCCCCGTCAACACACCATCAGCCTCTCCCACCCCGTTCACACCCCCAGCGGCCCGACCTCCCGTAGCCCCACGTGCCCGCCCCCCGGAAACCCCGGCCTAGCCTCCCACTCACCCGCCCTCTGCCTCCCGCAACCACCGCCCAGGGCCCGGCCTGCTGCCACAGCCGCGGCCTCACCCAGCCCGCCAGCCTCGCGTCCCACGCATCCAGCCAGCCCGTCCCCGCCGCTCCACTTACCCACCCCCCAGGCTTCCCCGAACTACAGTGTCTCCACGTGCTCAAGGAGCTGGGGGAGGGGTAGAAGGAGAACAGGCGGCGGCCCGGGTGGCTCAGTGGGTTAAAGCCTCTGCCTTCGGCTCAGGTCATGATCCCAGGGTCCTGGGATTGAGTCCCGCATGGGGCTCTTTGCTCAGCGGGGAGCCTGCTTCCCCCTCTCTCTCTGCCTGCCTCTCTGTCTACTTGGGATCTTTCTCTCTGTCAAACAAACAAACAAAAGAAGGAGAACAGGCGTACACAGGGACTGAGAGTGAGTGCGTGGGTGAGCCCAAAGGCAGTCCAGGCAGCGCCCTGGCCCAGGGCAAAGAAGAGAGACTCCACCACCGCCTGCCGCCGCGCGCTGCTCTTGGGAGCCTGGGCCAGCAGAAGGGCTGGGAGCTGGTCCTCGTCCAACATGCTGACTCCCGTGTCCCTGGGCTCCCAGAAGCCTGCTCTCTGCCGTCCCTCAAATGCCTCCCTAACATCTCCGACACGCAGGAGCGGTGTCCACCCCACGCCGCGACCTGCTAACACGTCCTTGTACCTGCTGGAAATCAACCCCTCAGGGCCTGGCTCACATCTCCCCTCCTACAGGAAGCACCCCACATCTCGTGGAGGCCCTGGGCAGTTTCCCTCATCTTGGAGCACCTGCCCCAGTGGGACTCTCCAGCCTGGCCATCAGACCACGAGCCAAGGAGAATGATGGCCTGACCCGAGACAGAAGTTCGACAGCGGATCAGGGGAGGTGGAAGCAGAGAGAGAAACAGAGGGAAGAGAGACGGGTACGGTGGGTGGGCTGGGGGGGCCAGAGAGAAAACCAACAGCCACCTAGCATTCAAGGTCTCTACCCTACTTGATTCTAGCCTCACACGCCTGTGAAGTAGCTAGCACCCATTTTACAGATGAGGGAATGGACGCTCCGTGAGGATAAGCAGTTGATTGACTCTTCCTGACCCCACACTTCTTCATTAAAGACATGTGTTCCAAGTCTTTAATGGCGCTCTAACGGAGGCTCAGACATTCTTGTCCTTTGGGGTCAGGCAGGTTCTTTGTAGCCAGCCCCACTGAGGTGGGAATTCCTGGTGAAGCCAAGCCCTTGCTTGCATACCTCCAAAGACAGATGGCTCACTACCCTTCCTCCACCCCCAAAGCAGCTCTTCCACATGGCAAAGCCTGGAAAGCCACGGGCAGAGGGGGGGAACGGCTGTGCTGATTTGGAGGGTGGCCGTGGGGGGTTTTGTGCTTTGATGTTTTTTTCTGCCTTGGATATTCTTTAATGTTAGCACTTTACTAATTTTAGTGTATTTTTTAAAGGGTGGGAAATAATTGGCAAACATTCTGGAACCATTTGGCCTCGGGAAAAATGTTTGTTTTGGCCCCAGCCACTGGAACGGTTGCATTCTTTGGAAGTGAATGCTGCCAAGATCTAGGTGTTTGGATTTAAAAAAAAAAAAAAAAATCTAGGAGCAAATATTTGATTGCAGAAAGGTTTGATTCTTTTTCTAAATGAATATTTCGAAGTGATCGTAGCTGTTCCCACCATTGCCAACGGGGCCAACCCCGGAGCGTCTGCGGGAACAGAGAGAAAGAGATCATGCCTTTTGATGGAAGAGGAAAGGCCATGATCCCTATCCTTCCTTGAGTCAAGCTCAGGCTGCTTGTCGCCTGGATCCAGAGGTGGGTTTGTCACTGAGGACTGGAAGCCTCTTTTTTCCTTTGGCCTCCCGGGAGGGGCTTGGGGCCCAGAGCCATTTATAGTGGAGAGTAAGGAGCTCCGTCCCCCTGCATGAGGAGCGCCCCCCAGGCCACCACCACCCGGTGCACTTTCCCTCTTGCAGTATCTTTACTTTGGGGCTAGTCACTAGCTGGCGGGGGTGGAGGGGGGGAGGGGGAAGCCCTTGATGCCATAGACTGGAGAATAACACCTCAGCAGGTCTACGGGGCCCGATCAAATGACATAAATTGGCGAAGCAGCCAGAAGGAACCATTCCTCAGCTCTGGCCAATTGTTGCCATGGAGAATGTGGGCTCAGATCTTCCAGAAAGTTCAGGGAAACTGAAAATCAGAATTTCAAAATAAAATCTCCTAGGCTTTCAATACCGACATTTACATTTTAACACGTTTACAGCCGTCTGGGGGCTGGCCGGTTCTGACCTCTCCTTCCCAGCCCGCATGCTTGTTCCAGGACTCTGTGCCGTGGCTTCACACATTCTGGTCCCTCGGCCTGATGCCCTTCTCTGCTGTTTCCTGGTTACTGAGTCTCCCACTAGTCTTTCAAAGGCACCCCCTCTGGGAAGCATCCCACAACCTCACAGGCACAGGCCTTGCTCCCCCCATGGCTGCACGACGGGCTGCTGGTCGGTCTCTCCCCCTGGGCTTGTCACTTTGAGTTGTGAGGGTCTCCCCAGCTAACCCCAGTGCAGGTGGGGACTGAGTCTACTTTCATCCCAGAGCCGTGGCCCCCAGCCCCCGGCCAGGCACACAGCAAGGGACAAGTGAAGAGACCAGGCAGGACTGGAGGAGCACGGAGTAATCCCTAAGCTTGGAGACTGAGCTCTGCCTGCCCCTCCTGGTCTGAGATTCTGTGCATGATGCGAGGCTCCTCGGTCAGTCTCTCCTGTGGGTACAGGCTTAGGGGGCAGAACTCTAATTGCAGTCTTGCCGTCAAAGTTTCCAATCCAGGCTCCACTGATTACAAGCTGTGTCTGTTAGTCTTCTTTTCTTTTTTTTTTAAGCTGTGTGACTGTTGACAAGCACCTTCTCCTCTCTGAACCTGCAACGAAGGGGAGTTACAAAGGTTCAGCAGGCCCGGCGGGCCCCCAGCTAGAAGTCCATCCTATCCGACTTCAGACTGACACAGTAATAGCAAAATGCCTATGTGGGACGGGGTTGGAGGGAAGCACCTCTCTTCACAGACGGGGAGCCACGGCCCCGGGGTGGGAAGAGATCTGTGCGAGGTGCCACTCAGAGGGTGGAGAGCAAGCGCGGTGCCTTAAATTCCCTCGGAAGCAGCCAGGCTTAGCAGAGTCCTCGGCCCAAATGAACATGAACGCATTTAATGTCCTGTCTCTTCCGTCCTCATTTCTCCGTCGTTCGGTGGGAAATCGCTGTCACGAACTCCCCCAGGGCACCAGGATCCCAGGAGATCCGCTTTCAGCTCTGCTGAATGGCGTGCAGTCACATCCTCTGTTCCGGAAAGGATTCACTGAGTCGGAAGGGCCCTTCAAAGCCAAGTCGGCCAGTGCCACCGCAAATGTGCCGAAGGGGGGGCGGGGGCACTCCCAGGGGGTGGAACTTGTCCGAGGCGCTCTGAAGCTGGTAAAGGAACTGATGACGGTGGGCACGTGGCTGGCGCTGGTGTTTCTGACCCCACGGCAGCCCAGCCCGACCCGGCACCGGAGAGACAGGGGACCGCCAACGCCCCTGCCCGGCCCCACATGCGCTATCCGAGGTGCGGACGCCCGCTCTTGAGGACTCGCCGGTCCAGCCAGACCCTACTGTCTCGCTGCCTCAATTCTTTCCTCTATAAAGAGAGGGAGTGAGAGAGAAATGAATGAAGGCTGGCCCTGAGGTGTCTGGCTTTGGAGACCCTTCAGCTAGTGACACCCGTGTCCCTTTTCAACTCCTAAAATGTCACCACCTTGGCGAGGGCCCCGGGGCTGCTTCTCCAAGTCAACCCCACTCTGCAGATGTGTATCCCGAGGGCACTTCAGAGACTCTGGCATATTCGGGAATAGCCATGTACTCGATTTCTCCCGGCTCCCCTACGAGGCCGTACGTAACGTGGGACACAGATTAGCTGAGCTGCTCCTTGGTACTCTGTCCCGAGCGGCTCGCTTAATTCCACACACACTGATCATCTGTTAAACGAATGAACAAGGAAGGATGTGGGAAGAGGGGCGGGTGTGCGTGAGAGCCGTGTGGGAGGGAGGGTGGGGTTTGTGGTCTACCCTATGGGTCGCTTGTCTTGGGAGATCAAACGGGGGCCGCCCCAGGCTTGTCCTGGCTGGAGTCCATCATCTGGCGACCCCACGACCTGCTCATCTGTTTTCGTGCTCAGGATCAGGCTGAGTCCTTTACTCTCTTGTGACATGCTTTTTGGGTACCTACGTGTGCCCGCCTCCGCCGTGGGTGCTGGGTCTGCAGACAGGAGTGAGACACCTGCCGGTGCCTGTGAGTGAGACAGACGCATAAGGCGGAAATGGCGAGGGCACACAGCCCTTACCGTGTGCCGGCAGCCGCTCACCGTGCCTCATGGGCATGGCCCATTTAATCCTCAGAAATCTGAGTGAGGTGCCATTACTATGCCCATCTGATAGACAAGGAAAGCGAAGCCAGGACAGGTTAAGTCACCACAGTCTCACTGCCAGATTTGAACCCAGGCAGCCTCCAAAGGCCCAGGCTTGTAACCACCATAAAATCCCACCTTCTAGACAATGCAGAGATGAACATGACCAGCACGGCAGAGGGGCAAGGCGGGGCTGGCTGCCATCCCCCGGGCATTTGAACTAGACTCAGAAAGCACTGTGAAGCTCACAATTCCACAAGTTTCTTGCCCAGTGGAGGAAGGAAGGGGGCAGGTCTTTTCAGGCAGAAGGAACAGAGTGTGAAATGGGTTCTGGCAGGTAAATGAGGTTTTCAGGAGGTGTGAAAAACCTAGCACCGTTGGTGGCCGGGGGAGGCGAGAAGGTCTGTGCGGCTGGAAAGCGGAGCCAGGGCTGCGGGCAGAGCCAGGGTTGGGGGACTACGGGTGCCTGCGGGGGAAAGGCCCAGCTGCGCCCTCCGGGCGACGGGGGTCCATCCCACACCTGGGATTTGCACCTGAGCATCAGACTTACCCGATGTGGATTCCTCGGCCCTGCCCCAAACCAAGGAGTTGGAATTTGCGGGGAAATCTGTATTTTAACAACTGCCCCCCACGTGTTTCTGGGCAAAAGAAACAGTCACAGAGAAGAACAAAAGCACAGTGAGTTGTCCAGATTTGTGACCCAGGACAAATGACCTGGTTGCTCCTACCCTAAGTGTCTTTTCCCGTAAAACAGAAATAGTCGTCAGTGTAAGTACCGCGAGGGGATGGAATAAGCTAAGTCATTTGCTGGACACACGCTGATGGCCCACTGTGGGCCAGGCCCTGGGGTGGCCACACAGCTGAGGTGACAAGGCCCCTGTCCCCCCACATCTCCAATCTAGTGGGGGCACCGTCAGCAGAGAAGGGTCCCGAGAGCGGTGGGTGGCTGGGAAATGAAGCGGGGACAGGAGGGGTTGGCGGGAGGGCCTCTGTGGGTGTGTGTGGGAGGGGTCAGCACAGAGCCTGACACCCGCCAGGGGGGCCACCAGAGGCGCTTGGGGACCTAGGAGGAGGAGATGGGGGAGACAGCCCCAAAACCATCTGAGGAGAATGGCTTGGAGAGGAATTGGCCCTAGAAGCACCCGTTTCCACCCAAAAGCCACCAAAGGGCCCAAGCACGGGACAAAATGCAGAGCCGCTCCTGGTCGCAGCTTTGGAGGGACGGGTCCTGGCTCGGGGCTGAGGGCTGCTCGGAAGCTGGTCCGCAGAGACGCAGCAACAGGGTCCCTCGGGCCCACCCCGTTAGGAATGCAGATGCCCAGGCCCCGCCCCAGCCCTCTTGAGCCAGGAGCTCAGAGACGGGGCCCAGCAATCCGTGTTTTGGGGAGCCCCCCAGGTAATTCTGATGTGAACACTGGCCTGGGTGTCTCAGCCCCCAGGGTCCCAGGTCTCAGAGGCCTCCAAGCCCCAGACCCGTCTGGGTGCCCAGGGAGTCGGCATCGACGTTTATTTCAGAAACATTGTCTGCTTCCATTTCAATAAAGGAAGCGACTCGAGCAGTGCTCTATTGGATGTGATTTTGATCTAATAAAAATGCCAAGCTGCTCTGGACCCAGGGAAGTCTTTCTTGAAATTCCCTCTGCTATTTTGAGGGCAGCGGCGGTGGAAACCCATCTAGATGGAGCTCCCAGAAGCCACCTCTCCACCCGGCGAGTGACAGCCCTTTTGCCAAGGCCCCGCCCGGCCTCACAGACACACCTGGCAGAATCAAAAGCTTGTCTCGGGCATTGAACTTGACGGCTGCAATCCGCTGCAAGCCCCATCTGCCCCCAGAAGGAAGACGCAGACACCTGGACCAGACGGCAGCATCGCCTCCATCAAATGTCACATCTGATGTGACACTCCCGAGCTAGCTGGTGGCATTGCAGAACCCCAGAGGCAAGTTTGAAAAGCACACTCCTTCCTCGGGAAAAAGAAATTGTGGCAGAGTCTGTATCAGAGGAGCCCAAGGAAAAATAGCAACTTGTACCCAAAATCCGTGTACAGGTTGACGGGGAAGGGCCTGCTCCAGTGGGAAACAGCCGGAGACACCCGGAGCAACTGAGCACAAGCCACAGGCCCCACACCGTTCCAGGTTCTCAGAACACAGACTCGAATGGAACAAGACAGGGGGCCTGTTCTCCTGGAACCGAACTGGGAGCGGCCACCAAATAAAACCCAAGTACATAAATACAAAAAATCATTTCAAGAGGGACAGGTGCCACGAAGGAAAGAAAAAAAGGTCATATGAGGACAGCGGGGGCAGAACGTTGCAGTCAGGGGAAGCTTCTCCAAGGAAGCAGTCTTCTGGCTGAGACTTCAAGGCGAGACACCGCCAGCCACGCAAGGGTTTAGAGGGAGAGCATTCTGGGCCGAGAGAAGGGCAAGTAGAAAAGCCCTGTGAGGAGATGTTCTGCGTTTTCTCGCTAAGGGAAGGGGGCAGGAGCAGAAATGGGCTTGGACTCAAAGGAAGGAAAAAAATGGGCCACGGAGCAGGGCTCTGTCCCCCAGGGGACCAGCGACCCCAGCAAGTCAGGGTGCCTTTCAGCTCCTTACTGCTTCCATGCCTACAGCAGAGCCGTCAACCCTCCGTCCCGGGGCTGGGAACGCCCGAGCAGAGACCTGCGCCCAGGAAGCCTTTAATAATGTGGGCTCGCTGACATTCCTCCTCCCCCGTTCCTCCTGCCCGCAAGTCAGCCCACCGCAGAATCCGAGCAGCTGTTCGGTGCAGAAATATTGCAAAACTCGACCAGGCATTTCCAAAATATTTTCTTGGCCCAAACCCCACGAGCGGCTAAGAGGCTGCGTTCTGGGGACGGTGCTGTTTCCCTAGATGGCCTCATCAAGCTGCTTTTCTAGCCCGTGAGGTCTGCGAGGGGGCTGGTCCCTGAGTCCCTGGGCCGCGCCCAGAGTCTGGTAGACGGCTGCACCCAGCATGGGGGACCCCCACAGGCATGTGGTAGCTCACCCTCGGGGCCCAGGGTTCCGGCTCTGGGGCCAGACGGGCTGGGTCCGAATACCAGCCCTGCTGCGTGTTGAGCCTCACTCTCCCCGCCTGTAAAATGGGCCATGTTTAGGATTAAATAAGCAGCTAAATGTAAAGTCCTCAGAACGCACACAGAGGAGGGGGGACCAGCAGACCTGGTGGGACTGCCCTCCCGTTGGCTATTTTTATCATCTAGTCCAGGAATCATAATCGCTGCAGGATTCTACCAAGTGGGCTCACCTCTGGCCAAGGACGCCTCCCTCTCCAGCCCCTCGCCCTCACTGCCAGCCAGAGCAGGCGCCTGGCCTCTGCCATCACAGCACCTGCTCGCACCCCACTCTAGCTCTGGCCGCACAGGACAGCCATGGTTGGGAGCCCCCCGGTCCAGGAACACACCTTGTGCACCCCTGTGATCCAGAACCCAGCCCGGGACCCGTCCAGAGGAGCAGCTTTTGTAAAGATGTGTTGAGTCGATGGCTTTCTCGGAGGCCACAGGAGTGGCCACGTCAGAAGTAACTCGAGGGACTGAGGCCAGCTCCTCCCTTCCTGGTGAGAACCGAGTCCCCAGTGCCTCCACGGGCCCCAGGGGAAAGACCGCATCCCAGCAGCTCGGCTACGGGATGAAAGGCACACCTGGCAGAGGTGCTGTGGGATCGGAGGCTCCTTTCTTCCTGGGAAGTGGGGATCTGGCAAACCTCTGGGGACCCCCCGCCGGCCCTCGGCAGCCCCTTCCTCGAAGCCTTCGGCGGCTTCTCTGTGAGCCCCCCCAGGCAGAGCGTCAGGCTCCGGCAGCTTCGCTGGCTCTCCCCACCCCAAGCACGCTCCCTGGAGGACCGAGCCGCAGCTGTCTCCCTTCCCAGCTCTGCAGGACTGTCCAACTGCACCCAGACAAACAGCATGGGCACGCCAACCTCTGTCCTCTCTGGACACCCGGATGCCCCGGAGGACCCCCTCTGGCGAGGTGGGCGGCTGACCTCCACCCGCCCCAGGGGAATGCAGACCCTGGGCCCTGGCCCAGCACCCCCAGGGTCCCAGCAGAGCGGCCATTGTGTCTGGAGGGGTGACTCAGATACACGCGCTCTGCACCGGCGGCCCCAGGCCCTCAGCGGGGTGCAGGGCGGTCGCCTCCATACTGTGTCTTTACAGACCCTCCCTGCTTGGGCTGCCTTCCCTGCTCCTACTGTGTCTTCTGGGATCACCCACATGGGTGCGGTCTGCTGCCAAGTCCTGGTCTCTGGGTCTGCCTCTGGGAGAACCCGAACGAAGACAACCTGACAATTCTTCCAGCAAAGAGTTTCTGAACCACCCACTTCCACTGTCATTGCTGAAGGCCAGGCCACGGTCATCTCTCCGGGGAGGGACTACAACAGCATCGAAGCTGCCCACGGGCCTCGCTCTTGCTCCCCTCCGACCCTTTCCCCACGGAGCAGATGGATGCGGGGATGTCTATGGCTGGACGGAAGGACATGGAATGCAGACAGACAGACAGAGAGATGATCCAGCTCTCAGCACAGATGCGGGAACAGATGAAGGATCTGGATGAGTCTCCTTCCCGCTCAAAACACCCCGGGCTCCCCACTGCATGGCCAGCTCCTTCCCCCGCCCCCGCCCCCACGCCCCTCTAGCCCCATCACCGGCCTCCCCATGCGGTCCCTGCTCCATCCACGCTGGCCTCTGGTCCTGCCGCCCCTGCTTCGGGGACTCGCCCTTGCAAGCCTCTGCCTGGAAGGGTGAGTCCGGGGCCGGCTCTTTCTCATCCTCCAGGCTCCGGTCACTGAGATGCCCGAGAGCCGCCTGCCCGGCCTTCACCCAAGCCCTCTGAGCACCTGCCTCTAGCCGAGGTGGCCTGGTTCGTTTCTGAGTCGCTTCTGACTTTCTCCCGCGCCACCCCGCAGAGGGAGGGGGAGCCCCACAAGGCAGAAGACTCTGTGCTCTCGCTCCCTCACAGCTGTGTCTTGGGGGGAATGAAAGATGCATTTCCTACAGGCTGTTGACCTGTGCACGAGGGCACTGATGCTCCTTCCGGGAGGGAAAGCTGCCTGGCAGATGAAGTGGGTTAGGGCAGGGGTGCGACCTCTCTGAGTCTGAATTTCCTCCTCTGCACAACGTGGCTCGTAGTCCCAGCTGTCGGGGCTGGGGGTCCGTGAACCCGGGAGGTCAGGCAGGACAAGCCCTTGGAAGGGGGTGTGGTGGGCGGGGAGTCCGTGGCAGGCTTTCTGCCGGCTGAGCGGAGTTGAGCTGAGCTTCTGCCATTTTAACGTCAATCTCACGTCGCCTCTTTCTTTTACCGGCCAGAGCAAGGCCCTTTCTCTCTTTTTACCAACCTTTGCTTTCTGGTCCAGGCGTTTGTTTTCCTAATGGGTGCCCTAGAGTCTGTCTGTGGTGTCCCCCACAGTGAGGCTACGAAGCCACTGCATTTCGCGCGGCCAGGAGCCTCGGCAGCCCACCCGAGTCCCAACCACTGTCCCCTCCCTGCCTTGGCTAGTCAGACCCTGGGGCCGTTCCCCCTTCTGGCCAACAGCCCACCCAGCCCGGACCTGAGCTGGGGCTCACCGGCCTGCCCCGAAGCACCCAACATCCTCCCCCAACTTCTTAGCATCCCATCTCCCTTGTGAGAGGACCACAGCTTCGGGGTGCGGGGGACTGGCTACGCCGAGACGCCAGCCTCAGTTTCCCCACCTGGAGGGTGTGTCTGCGGGAGCAAGCAGGGCTGCAGGGAGAGGTCGGGCTGGCTCAGCCCCAGGGTCCCCTCCCTTCGGATGGCACAGGCGGGGTGCTGCCGACGAGGCCACTTACGGGCAGCGTATCGCTCGTGACGACAGTCTAAGCGCAGGTCGTCCTCCTCGTGCCCATCCCCCTTCTCGATCCTGGAAAGAAAAGGACCCAAAAGCCTGTGTCAGAAAGAGCAAGCTGAGCTGGCAGAGGCCCAGGACCTGGAAAGCACAGTCTTTTCCCTCCGGGAACCCTGCGCAAAGCAACCTGGGCCATGGCCGCCGCCAAGACCCTTACCACGGCCCTATTCGATGGGTGCCGTGATCTCTGTTTTGTCCATGGAGAAGCTGAGGCACTGAAAGCGAACGCGACCAGTCCAGTTCCAGGCGGGGCTGGAACCGGTGGGGCAGGGAACGCCGAGCCAGCGAGGGTCTGGGTGCAGGCAGCTGCAGACCTAAGCCCTCGCCCTCATCCCGCCGCTGACCGGGCCCGGGGAAGGGCTGGGGCCGTGTTCCCCCACTGGGCTCGCCCCTGTGTAACCCAAATACACTGCGGAGCCCCCACACGGTCCAGCCCAGGAGTGCATCCCCGTGAGAGGAACACACTCTGGTCCCCAGAAGTAGAAACACTGACAATCACTTTCGTATCTGCTGAGGAAGCCCGGAAGTGTTCCCAGTTCCATGTCTGTGGCCACGCTCGCTCTTAGATCTTGCCTCAGCTCCTCTTGGCCTTTTACTTGCTCCCGCTTCTTCTTTGCATGGAGATGCTCTGTTCTCTCCTGCAGGGAAGTCTCAGTCCCCACCCAAGCAAATGCCCCAGCCCCGTTTTCTGGTTCTTGCCATCACGTCTTATTTCGAATTGCCCAGCAGTGTGTCCAGAGCGTGGGGCTAGGGAAGGAGGCACGGGGACGGTGACAGATGACCACCAGGCCGTTGCAGACGCCTAGTGGAAGGGACAGAAATACTCCTGCGCTGATCCTTCTGGTCCCCTCAGACTGCTCGTTCACTCATTCACCAGGAATGTCCAGAGGCCCTGCTCTGGGCCGTTTACTCCAGACGCTGTGTGCCCCGCCGAAACGTCTACCGCACGGTCTGCCCCCAGAGCCGCCGGCCCAGTAGACGACAGCGGGCACACGAGGCAGACTGTGACAAGCGTATAACGCCGCCCGAGACTCCCCATGCCATCTGGACCCAGGGGCTAGGCCTGTGCTTCCCAGGAAGCAAACTTTAACACAAGTAGGTCTTCGACAAGTACCTTCTACGGCCCGGCTGCTTCCCGATGGCAGCACAAAACCCTAAGGGCTGAAGCTACAGGAAGGCATGTTGATGCTGTGGGAAGGGTCCATACAAGGAAGGATGTCCTTTTCTTTTTCTTTCTTTCTTTTTTTTGCATCTTTTAGTAGAAGCATCTTTGTTTTTTTCCAGAGAGCACTGGCTTATTTAAAAAAGAAAAGAAAGGAAAAAAAAAACAACCTCCCACTCATACAGCAGAAGTCCCCCCCCTGATAATGACACCTCCCTGTGGTGGCTTCACCACCGCTAGGAGCTTTGTGTTTATCATCTCAGAATTAAACCTTTTTTTTAAACATATACAGCCTCAAATTAAACATGCTTTCATAACCTGGTTTTATCCTTACCCACAAATTTCCAGCATCGTGCCATGTCAGGACACATAAATCTCACTTACCTTTTCCCTCATAGTGTATGGGGGAGAACAGTTAATATCCAACCCCCTACTGACAGACACTTAGGGTGTTTTGTTTTTTTTTTTAAAGAGTTTGACACTCTTAAAAGTAGTCCTGCAGGTGTATCTGGGAAGATGCTGAGCTCCCCATCCCCAGAGGTAATCAAGACAAGAAGACCACCAATCATGACACTGCAAACACTGCGGGGAGGCTGGACCAGGTAACTGAGCCCACCCCTATCCCAGAGTGCCATCTGCCTGGCCATCCCCAGTGCCTTGGGGTCAACAGATGCCTGCCCTGCCACAGACAGACAGGCCGCACGCGTCCTCTTGCATCTCTCAGCCTTAACCTTGAACCATTACTCCACCGACCCCAGTTCCCAGTTCTCAGGGTTTCTTATCTTCTGAAATCCTCCCGTCCAAGCCTCATGCTGGGCACCTCCCTTGGGCTCTGCAGGGAGCCTTGGCCCCAGGGACAGGGACCAGTGAGCCCAGGAGATGGGGTTTATAGAGAGAGGCAGCCTGGTCTGGTCCCTCCCACTCCCTGGGCTCCCAGACCTGGCACCAGGAAGCCCAGAATTCAATAGTTAACAGATCAGAGAACACCTGCCAATTAGCCGGCAAATACTGGAGGCCTCGTGCTGGGTTTGAGTACCAGCGTCATCAATGGAAGTGATCTGCAGGCGCTTGGGAGCCATCTGGTGAGGGGTAAGGCGTGTCAGTGGTTATGACAAGAGCTGAGGACCCTCCCATAGCCCCCAGCACTCCCCGGCAAGAGACACATCAGGACACAGGGATCTTCTGGGCACGACTGAGCCCTTGGGCCTTGTAGCGAGGAGGGATCATGGCCGACGGCAGCTCTGCTATCCCCAAGCAGCATGGCTTTGTGCAGCTCACCTGACTGCTCTGAACCCTATGGTCTAGAAGGTTCTACATGGCAGTGGGCATACGGTGCTAACTAAGCACGACGATAAGGACAAGCACCAGCACCCCGCTGGTGGTTGTGGACCCCAGAACCCGCTACCTGGCACAGAACCAGGGCTCCAAACAGTTTAACCACCACAATTTCTAAACTCACTTAATCGGCGGGCTTCCCCGGTACAGTTTAAAGTCCAAGAGAAGGGGATGGAGTTTATCTCGTTCTCCACTCGGAGGCCCCAGGGTCTAGCCTGGTGCTTGGCACCAGCATCCCCAGGAGTGTTTGCAGGCAAAGAAGAGACAGGGAAGCGCACAGGCAGCCCGAGGCTACGAGCGGCCCCGTGGGAACACCGGGGTGCTGAGCTCTGTGTAGGAAGAGAAGACCAACAGCGAGCAGCACTAGTGACGATTACATTGGGTTCTGAACGGTGATTTCCTGCAGGAAATATTACGAGCTTTCTGAAGACAGTTGTTCTTTTTTCCTAAATGGTGGTGCAAGAAATTAACTACAAGTGCCTTGAAGGGCAAATAAAGGTGAGGGGGGGGCGTGCTGGGACTGAAGCCCTGCTCAGGAGAGACACCCAGTCTGCAGCGAACACGGCTGTCCTCCGCGGGGGTCGGGCATCATCTCTGTGAAAGCCGCTTGAGTCTGGACATGTCCTGATCACCCGCCCGTGTGGCTTCCTCCTCTGATCCGTGGGCATCATAGTGCACCAACCTCTCAAGGGGGCTAGAGGAGTAACCGAATGGGCCCGTGGGAAGCCGAGTGCATCTGGCGTGCTCATCCTTATCACGATGGTCGTCATCAACCTCACCTCCGGGGACCTTTACGGTCTGTCCATCTGTGACTCCTTCTCATGGTTCCGGTATTTTAACATGTTCACCAATCCCCGCCCCGGAGCCCCCCACCACCGAAGCCACACCCCCTCTCCTTCCACTCCATCAGTTAGACCTGAGCCACGCACCGCCTCTGGAAAGGGGTGTTTCGGAAGAAGCAGACTGAGGGCAGAGAGCACCCACAGGGAGTCATATGCAGCCTTCTGTCCCAGAAGAGACAGAGTCTTCACAAACTGGGGACAAGGAGAGTCAGGTGCCTAGCGAGGGGGGAGGAGCCCTAGGTGAAGGCGACGGGAACCGCAATACCCGCCCAGCCTTTCAAGTAAGAACAAAATACACTCATCAGCTGTCTAAATCTTCATTATTTGGGGTCTGTTTGCACCCACTCAGATCTATGTGCCACCAGAGTCACTGCCGCCACCACCATTAACCATCATCCCCATCTTACAGTAGGAGAACCGAGGCTGATGTGGCCCTGGGACTTGCCCCCATTCGGTGGGGGCCAGTAAAGGCAAGAGCCCGGCTTTGCAGTGTCCGTGCACACTCCCAGCGTGGCGGACGGAAAGGCAGCAGCGTGACGACACTGACTGTGGGGCTGCGGGGCAGACAAGCGCACGCCGTGTGCGGCTGATTCCGGCTCATCAGTGCCTGCATCTCCAGGGTGTCCCCACTGTGCCCCGCAGACCCCCAGGTGGCCAGGGACTCTCAGTCCCACCCACCCTGGGTCCCCCCAACCTGCGTTGTGAGGTCCCGGAGGGAAGCGGGGACCATCCAACTCCAGCTCTGAGAACCGCAGGCAGATGTGCCAACAGCTGTGCAGGGGGTGACTGCACGGTCACGAAGCCACCGCCCCAGGGACCCACCGCTTCCAGAATCGGGCTGCAGCTGGGTGCTGACTGTCTTCTGAGAGAAGAGACGGATGCTGGGGAGTGATGGAGGCGGAGAGGCTCCGATGGTTTGCGGGGAGACCAGGGCCACCGCCCCGTCTTCTCAGGAGGACCCCCAAGTACCTGCCCACCTAATTCCTGGGCCAAACATGGCCACGGCAGGTCAGGTCACCACACACAGGGGTTCCCGCCGGGTCTTCTCTCTGCTGGGACAGCAGCCCCAGCACCTCGCCAGCACAGCCCTTCCAGAACGTTCTCTGTCCCCTGCGGTCTTGTCAGTACCGTCCTCAAAGCCAGCCGCTCTCTCCCTGTCCCTGGGCTGGCTTGTTTCCCAAGCCTCCAGCCACTTCCCGGTAGGAACTGGCAGTCCACAGCCCGTGCATACATCTCCATCTGTCTGACAAAGGACTAGGTGTCGCCCCCCCACCTTAATTTCCAATCTACCTTGGACCATTTTTTTTTTTAAATAAAATGCAATAAAAATGAGTAACTAGAAAACAAAATGGGGGAAAAAACCCCACATTCGACGGCAAGCCTGGGTGTCTCGGCCATCTCAGCTTTCCGAGAAATCTTTCAAACTCCTACCAAGTCCTGTCCTCTGCGGATGTGTGCAGATGGCTCTGGCTGGTGCTGGCTGGGGGGTGGGGGCCCTTCCTTCGGCCTCTGGCCACGCCCACCTTCTGAGCACCTGCTCCGCCCTCCAGCCTGACGTTTCCTGAGCCTGACCTCGCTCGCCACTCATGGATGGGCCAGTCTGGTTCAGCAGGTCTGGGGCAGGGCCCGAGACTCTGCATTCTCACAGGTTCCCAAGTAAGGCCCACACTGTTGGCCCCGGATCACAGAAGAGCCAGGCACTGGACCCCCGGCTTTAGGCGCACGTGGGGCTCTGCTAAGCTTCGGCCCAGGCGCCCTTGGTGTCCTAGGCTGTGACCCAGGGGACCCAAGCCTCCAGGGGCCTCCCCAGGGTCCCAGCTACACAGGGGCAACACCTAAGGGTTGCCCAGTGGGGTTGGAGGGTGCCCAGAGACCCCCTCGCCAAGTCCCTCCTGCTTCCCGGTCCCTTCCAGCTGGGAGTCCCGAAGGCCATTCCTCCTGAACTGGCCATTCCTTCCAGACGCTCTCCCGCTTCCTTCTGACCGATTTCCACTCAAGGGCCCATCTGTGTTTCCGGCTCTTCCTTCACGCTGCTTCGGCCGGCCAAGGGTCCCGCAGTCTTCACGGGGCCACCTCTCACTTCCGGGTGCTGCCACAGGCCTCTCCAGAGTACGTGGCGATTTCAAAGGACCCCCACGAGGGCAAGGAAGGGCACAGCATCGCTGGAAGTAATGTTCAGGCCGTGAAAGCGAAAACAGGTGGGCGAGAGGGTGCTGTGACTGAACCCGTCTCAGAGGCTAACTCTCTAGGGGACGGTCACAGAGGACAAAGGACACGTTTTGTCCTTTGATTTTGAAAGGACAAAACTCCACTTGCCGTGGAATACAGACTGGAATTAAGAGAAATGCTGGCAAATCAAGGACTGTAAGTAGGAAATTAAGATTCCATAACATCATATCAAATGTGTCGTTCCAAGATACGGGAGATAAATGGATTTTTTAAAAAGATTTTTTTTTTTTTGCTCTTCCCTTCTTCTGAGTAATAACATCATGATACGAAACATGTGGGGAAAATAACAGAGAAGATAAACATCCACGCTGTCAATGCCCTCCATGACTTCTGTGCACTTGACTTTTCTCTTCCGTCTCTCCAGAACTGGTTGTTTTTTTTTAAGATTTTATTTATTTATTTGTCACAGAGAGATAGCACACAAGTAGGCAGAGTGGCAGGCAGAGGTGGAGAGAGAAGCAGGCTCCCTGCCGAGCAAGGAGCCCAATGTGGGACTCGGTCCCAGGACCCGGGGATCATGACCTGAGTCGAAGGCAGCGGCTTAACCGACTGAGCCACCCAGGCGTCCCCAGGACTGGGTTTTTGACTGAGATCTCCAGATACGAGCACCTCGAGATTATTTTCAGAACTGCACGGGTGAGAAATTGTGATTTAGAAAAACAAATAATCCTTAGCCCATGTGGGACCCCCCATCCCACCTTTCATGGCCTCTCTGGGGCTCCTACGATGCATGAAAGACTCAAGACTTGGGTTATCTACAAAGCTCCTTCCTCGGCCTTCGAGGAGGCGGGCACACCTGAGGCGTGGGGCTGTTGAGCTTGGCTTGGGGAACTGGTCACACAAGCAAGACCATGGACAGCTCCAGGCAGCAAAGGTCGCTTGGCCTATCTGACTGGCCAGTGACCTGCCCAAGAGGCTTTTTCCGCTCTGCTCTTCCTCACTATCTCCATCCATCCCCCTGGTGGGGAAGGAAATAGGACAGCAGACATGGGTCCTTGTCCCGTGGGACCTTGCTGAGGAACTACGAGGTTAGAGCTGAGCGAGGTGGGGGACCATTCACGGGGCTGTTACAGGTCAGAGAGGGGTCTGTCTCGCTCGGGGTCGAAGCTGGAGGCACACCTGAAGGATGAAAGCTGGGGAGGCCGGGGTGGGGCTCTCCTGGCAGAGAGGACAGCGGTCCAGTGGCTACCCGCAGGCAGAACCACCCGCTAGGAAGGGAACTGCCAGGGCCCACGGAGTGCTGCGTGCAGGAAAGGGGACCAGGGTCTCGGTGAGGCTAGGAGGTAGCTGGGCCGCACGTGTGACAGTGAGCAGTGTTTCAGGCAGAAAACTGGGGCAGAGGTGTCCTGCGTTAGTAGCACAGTGAAGGGGCAAGGGGCATCCCACTGGGGAGGGGACACGGACAGGAGGGGTAAGGGCGGATGCAGGAAAACCGTAGGGCTCACAGGGGTGTGGCTCGCACGCGCAGGACCATAGGGGGCAGAGAGTCATGATAATAAGCCTGGGTTTGGAGGAGACCATCATGAGTCGGTCCCGGCCATGCCAGGTTTTGGTGCTTTTGAGAATCCAAAGTAGAAGCAGCAAAGAGACAGATGTCTACGGAGTCGGGCGGTCTGGGGTGGACTAAGAATGCGGGAATCCTGGCACACATCGGGCCACTGAGGCTTGTGTCATATGAGGACAGAGGAGGGCCCAGAAAGAGCCCTGGGAGCATCGCCACTTAACAGAAGGGGAGGGAGGAGTGGCCAGCGGGGCCTGGGGAGGGGTGCGTATGCTGAGGGTCAGGGCCCCTGGGAGCTGTTTGGGGCAGCGGGTTGTGCTATGAGAGAGAGGGGACAAAGTGAAGACAGGCCCTTCCAAGAGCGTCCCTACAATGGACTGGAGAGCAGACAGCAGAGAGCCCCCCCATACCAAGCAGGAAGATGGGCAAAGGGGCGTGTCAGGCCCTCAGTGGGGTAGGAATCATTCAATCTGTGCCTATCTCCCCGCTCTTGAGGTCTGGCTCCTCCATGCCTGCCTCGAGGCCCCGTGCGGCCGCGTGCGCCCCAGGAAGGAAGCCTGGGGAGGGCCGCTACGCCATGGGTCTCCAGCCGGTAATTTTTAAATTCTCTGGGGCCGCCAGCCCCCACCCCAGTGCTGTGGGAAGATGAGAGAGATCAGAGACTCCGGTCCAACTCCCACTCATCAATCAAACCCAACTGCTCAGACTTTCCTAAATCCACTTGTGTGCTCCCTCTCTGGGCCTTTGCCCGTGCTGTTGCTTGTGCCTAAGAACGTCTTCTCTCACCCGCTGCCCATCTGGCTGGCGAACGCCGCACGTGCCTCTGGAAACTTGGCTCAAGGGTCTCATCTCTGAAAGCTCTTTTATCCTCCAGCTGCCCTGGGCTGGGCCTGGGCCCTCGGCCTGCCGTCACCTCCAGGAGACCCCACGATGTCACCTTGCCGTGCTCCATAGATCCCGAGGCAGGGCAGGTGATGGGCGAGCCCGGGGGCCTCCCGGGGAGGATGCTGCCGCTCGCTCCAGCCCACCGACACCATGTGAGAGCGGGGGCCCAGTGCAGCCAGACCGTCCGCTTTCTCATGCGAAGCAAAAACCTTGGCGTCCTAAGGCGATTCTGATTCTTAAAACTCAGCCAAAATTTAAACATTTTTAAACCACCATAGGGACCAAGCAAAGCACGTCTTCGGGCAGGATTCTCCAAGGGCCGCCAGCTTATGGTGTGTGCTGGGCTCCTTTCTCAGGCAGGGAGTGTCTTCCTTGTGCTGTTCAGAGGGAGGTTTCTGGCAGGGGTGTGGGCAGGGAAAGGGGGAGCCCCGGTTTTATAAAGTGAAACTTCACTGTATCATCTCATGTAATCCTCAAAAGAAAACTGTGAGGAAGGGTGCCAGCCCATTTTCCAGCCAGGAAAACAGAGGCTGCAGGAAGGGACATGACCCACCGTTAGCAAATTATGGAGTTAAGTTCAACCTGGTCGATTCCTTACGGAGGGCATCCAAGGTTAAATGAGTGCACGCACAGCCAGGCCCAGGAACAGCCATAGGAAGGAAGCCCAGTCCCGCTCTGCACCGTGGGTAACAGTGTAATTACTATGAAGAGTTAGTAACACAACTTATTGAGCCCCTGAGCTCCTAGGTGCCTGATCCAGCAGAAACCACAAAGACTGTTGTTGTCCACTTTCTCTGGTGCTGTGCACACAGGAGGCAGGGACAAACCAGGCGGTAAATAGATTAACAAGTAAGTTCAGAGAGCGGGACGTCGCAGAGCGAGGCGAAGGCCGGCGATCCCATCCCACAGGCAGGAGGCCACCCAACCTGCTCTTCACCCCCTGGAAGCTCCCAGACTTTCGCTCTCCCACCCCGGCGGCTTCCCCCAGGGAGGCAGGGTGGCTGTTCCCTGTGGCTGTGAAACCCTGCCGGGGTCCAATCCAACAGGTCTGGCTCTCCTCCACGAGTTGTTAAAGCAGATCCGAACATTAAGCATTCAGGAAAGCCGGGTCTGCAAATATTTATCTTTCATTCATTCGGCAGCTTCTGACCCTCCCCTCCGAGGCCCCATTAAGACGTCCTCCTTGGGGATGGCAGGCGGGGGACCTGGGGAGCGCTTAATTCCAGACGTTTCTCTAAGCAGCCGCTCAGAGTCAGGAGTAGGCTCCCCAGCCCCCGGTCCGCACGCGTGCACACTGGCCTCCCTGTGCACACACACCCCTGCATTTCAAAACCCCTGAAAACTGTTCAGAATCTGCCCAGTTAGTCCTGAGACCTGCATAGGCTCCCCCCCCAGAGAAAACTCGAAGAGGGTGGCCTGCGGCAGCGGCCAGGCCCTCTCTGCCCCGTCAGCCCCAACAGGGTGGCATCTTGTCCAGAGTCAGGAGCACAGACGGAGAGGCCTGGTGAAGTGGGCAGCAACCGTGGGCACAGCTGGGAGACCCTGCACCCTCTCCCCGGGCACCACACCCACCCTCACACCCTGAGCCCTCGGCAGACTCCCCTCATTCACCCCTGCAAGTCCAGCTCCCTCCTCAGTGCCGGGCAGAGCCTGCTGACCCGTCTCGAGAGGTCACACGTCACAAGACTGTGGCCTGCTTCAAATCCCAACTCTGGCACTTACCAGCTGTGTGACCTTAGACAAGTCACTTTACCTCTCTGTGCCTTGATTTCACATCTATAAAACAGGGGACACAATAGTACCTATGACCTCCCAGAGGCGTGGTGGAATTCACTGAGTCATACCTGGAGCAGAGAGAAGGCACCCAATGTCTGCTGTGGTTATTAATACGGTTATTAGATTCCTAATGCCTAAAATGCCATCTCCTAAGCCAATCGTCTTCATCATTACTAAGCTTTCTATGTCACATCAGCAGCAGAAGCAACAGACTCACAGATAGAAAATGCAGTACTCTGCCCAGCACATTACCTGCATTACAAAGTGTGACTTTCCAGGACGCTGACGGCTCTGGGCTCTCCTGCTGGCTGTCAGAGGACACTGGCCCAGACAGGCTTAGTGCCTTGCCCCAAGTCACACAGCAGTGAAGCTACAGAACTCAGCAGTGAACCATGCACTCAGACTGAGGCTTTCCCGAAGTCCCTGCTCCTTCCGCCACCCTCCAACCCCCCAAGGAGGGGAAAACCTAGGCAGGTGAGCCCCTCAGGTCTCTCCCCTGGTGTCTGTGGCTACAGTTTTGGGGACACTGGCCAGTGCAGGATTTCAGCCCTGCTGCTGCTGGGCCACTTGCAGACCTGTGCTGGGAGAGATCCACGTGCTCTGAGCTTTGTGGGGAAGCACCAAAAAAAAAAAAAAAAAAAAAAAAAAAAAAAAAAATTAGAACAGCCCAGCTAAGCTGAAATGCTCTCCTCAGAGAGGAAGGGAAATAAAATTTGATGAACCTCTGCATAATGTTCAAGTTATGAACGCGTAAAGTGATATTCTGCACATATGCTGAGAACCAGGCATCTGCCCCCACACGGCCAGGGCCTGAGCTGTTAGGGACCGTTCCAACCAGGGCACTGGCAAACAGCAGCTTCTTGATGATAGAGTTCGGAGAGGTCCTGTCTTCTGCCTTGGTAGGACAAGGCTGCCTGCAGATGCCCCGGGTTCTCTCCTAGCCGAGGGGACAGCTGAGGATGCAGTGATAAGGGATGGCTTTAGACATCGTGCTGTGTATACGGCTGCTATATATGGTTCCTAAGCACCTCCTGCGGGTCCTGTCCTATGCCAGCCGTTGCCACCTTCCTGGTGAGCACACTGACCCCAGCCGTGGGCAAGGTGGCCCCGTATGCCCAAGGAGTCCAAGCTTCCCAGCCACAGCTGTCTGGCCCCAGGCTGGACACCTGATCTGGGACCCTAGCGTCGGGGAGCCAGGAAGCTGCATCTGACTGGTGATGGTGAAGTTTGAGCTCAAAGTGTGTGGGGCAGCCGGGCCTGAGGTCTCCAGGGAGAATTCAGTCGGTTATCCAAAGAAAAATAAAAAAGCACCTGCTAGGTGCCTGGCCCAGTTGTAGGAGCTGGGAATAGAGCAGGGAACAAGACCACGAAGCTTGTCCATCCTGGAGCTCACAGCCTGTAAACTCAGACACGAACAGGATACAGTCAGGTTGTGTGGGTGCTCTCTGAAAACCTGGCTGGAGTGCACGGGGCGAATTTAGACCGACTGATTACGGAAGGCCTCACTGAGCAGCTGAAGTTCAAGCTGAGACCCGAGTCAGCCAGCCAGGTGCGTACTCCAATCAAGGGCATAGCAAGTGCAAAAGGCCTCGGGAGGGGGTGAGCTCACGGTGTTCAAAGCACAGAAAGGAGCCCCACACGGCACAGGAGAGATGACGAGGTCTGCAGGAGTCAGAGAGAGGTGCCCGTGTGGCCTCCGTCATGTGACTCCTTGGCTTGAAACCTTTCCACTGCCTCAGAGAGTCCAGGTGCTCGATGCTGCCCAGCTCCGCAGTCTCCTTCCCCCTTTCCTCCTCAGACTCTGTTCATCAGTCCTGACAACCTTTCAGTGCGCTACCACTGAAGGGCATTATTGCATATCCAGTCAGCTCCCCTAGAAGCAGACCCTGTGACAAGGATTTGGGCATGCGTGGTTTACTTAAGAGATGGTCCCAGGAAACATGCTGACCCTCTGCCTGTCTGTCCTTCAGCCATTCTCCGCCATCCATCCATGCAGCCAAGTACCCACCCATCCATGTATGCATGCACACATGCGTGAATTCTTTCATTCATCTATCTCTCCTTCCACCCCACCAACCATCCAACCGCCCACCCAACCATCCATCCATCCATACATACACCCATCCGTCCATCCATCCACCCACCCAACCATCCAGCCACCCACCCACCCAAACACACTTCCGTACATACACCCAAGCATTCAACCATCCATTCATATATACACGATTGATTGGCCCTTCTATTCCCAACTGGACTCTGAGGACTCAGGGGATCCGATGTAGTCCCTGGCCTTGAGGAGACCTCGTCCTCCAGCAGTGATCAACAATCCCACTGCTGGGTCCCTCTTTCCACTCATTGCTGTAACAGAGCCCAAGAAGAGGACCTTGGTTTGTTCTCGGTATGCCCCTAAAAAGACATGGTTCTCAGAAGCATGGGGCTAACGAGCAAACACTGAGACTCAGTTCTTTCTTCTTGGTTTCTCAGGCTCTGATCACAAGGCAACCTCATATCCCATAAAACACCAAAATATCCCAGAAATGCCAACACAGTGGGGTCCAAACTCTGCCTTACCCAGCCTCTCCCTTCTACCCCACTACACCCCCAGGATGCTTCTGTCCAATCACTCTAGCTTTTGACTGGAGCCCTGTGGCTACTGAGGCCAAACCCTGGGCTTTGGACTCCCAATGATGGCCAGAGGTGACCCCATGTGCACTGACCTCTCCCGGAAGTACTTGATGGCCTCAGGTTCTATGAAGGTCGGCTCCTCCCGGTAGCCCTGCTCAAAGACCTTGCGCTTGTGCCGGAACTCAATGACCGTCTTGGTGTAGGAGTTGAGGGTGGTGACAGAGGCTGCCATGCAGCAGGTAAAGGAGCCCCACGCCAGGCTGCCAAGAGATGAGGAGAGAGGTGCCACAGTGAGGATGGGCAGGGGACAGGAAACCGCCCCCCACCCCGCCAGACATGCATTCACCTTGCACAGCTGCCTTCTCTGGGCCACTCTGGAGCAGGTGCTACTGCAGAGAAGACCAAGATGAGGTCTCCGCCCCACTCAGCCTGTGCACTGTGATGCAGACATGACAGCCTTCATTACTGGGCCACAAGGAAAGAGCGAGACCTTCCATCCACAGGGGCCAGACTCAGGGAAGGTCACCAGAGCACAGGTAGGCCGCAAGGGGTCTTGCAGGATGAGCGAGAGTTTACCAGGGAGAAGGGCATTCCATGAAGAGGGAAGGGCGTGTGCAAAGGCACGGAGGCACGAGGCAGTGAGGAATAGCCCACAGACTGCCGGAGGTCTGAGATGCTGGAGCGCGGGAGAGTGCAATTAGTTGGAGTTGATGATAAAGAAGAAGCGGCGGGGTGGGGGGGGGACCCTAAAAGCTGGTGTCCATGGTGGGTTAAATTACCTCTGTTCATGTTTGACCTTGGGCAAGATGCTTAACCCCCCCGCCCCTTACTCCTCACATCATTTTAATGGATGTAACAACAGCACCAACTCACAACGTTGTTGTAAGGATTGAAGGAGATGGGCCGTCCAAATCATCTCAGACTGCGCCTGGTGCATAGAGCAGGCACTCAAAAGAAGTTCGCTGTCCTTACAACCACCAGCAGCTTCAACATGCTTCCTGCCCCTTCTGTCTGGCTTCATTTCCAAACTCTCCCTCTGCGAGATTAAGCTATCATGACCGTGTGGCGCTCTTCTCCACCCTTCCTCCAAGCACTGCCGGCAATTCTTGGCTGCGCTCACCTGACGTGGATGTGGGGCCAGCCAGAGCTGACAGCGGGAAAGAAGGGAAGGAGGTGTGGACCTAGCAGATCAGGGACCAGGCGCTGGTCTTCTCTGACCCGCTGTCCGTTCTAGACGTGGTCTCCCGCCTAGTTCCTCTGACCAGGACGGGGCAGTAACATTTAGAATCAGGAGCGGGGACCTGCCTGACTCCCGTGAGTTACACCCAGCCGGGTCTCCACGTCCATGCTCTCCAGTCCCTGCCCGGATGACGGGTTTCCTCCCAATCAAGGCTCAGTGCTGCCTGCCTGTCCCACAGCATCCAACCTCCTCTTCTCCGTTGGGTCTCTCAACATCACCGCCAATCCATTCCTCAAGGCCAGGGCAGCCCACCTGCCACACGCACTGCTCTGCTTTTTATCAGCCCCAGGCCACCCAGAAGGCAAGCAAGGGGAAGTGGGAGGATTCAGCCTGTCTCCCAGGGATGCCCGATCATCACCTGTCCCTTATCGACAAAACTGCTAATGGATTCCTTGTTCCTTCGTGATAAGGAGCAAATGTAGACCTCCCAGAAGCTCTCCAGTATCGATGACGGACAGCGATGGGCTCCACCTGGTCCGTCTTAGAGCAGCCCTGTCCGTCAAAGAGTCTGGGAGGTCACCCCGCCCTCCGTGTTCACAGACGACTGGATAAGGGCTGAGCATCTGACCAAAGTTGATCCAATCAGATACTCTGTCCTCTCAGCAATGAAACTCAAGACCAGCTCAAAGTGGGATGGGTGTTTGAACTACAGAGGTGGAAATTCAGAACGCGAGGCTGGAGAACAAAGAAGCGGGCCTCTCCTGGGATTCCCCGACACCCAGGTTGGTTTGGCCTGACCAGTAACCGTTCTGTTAAGGGACCAGTGCTTCCCTCCTCTCAGGCCACACGGTTTGCGTGGAGCTGGCCTCATCCCCAAACTTTAGGGTGATTGCATGGCCAATACCTGGCCAATGAGAGCATCACTTCCCTCTGGTCACAGTCATTGGTTCACGGATGGGCGTGTGACACCCAAGTCAGGCTGATGAGACTCCATCCCGGGACTCTCGGTCCCATCTCTCCCGGGGTGCCAAGCTGGTGGGATTTGAGCCTGGAGCTGCTAGGAACTGTCTTGCCACCATGCAACCTGCTAAGGAGGCTGACTACTTAGCAGAGCCTTGAAAAAAGATCCAGGTCCCTGTGCTGAAGCCATTATCCCTGGACTTTTCAGTTATGGGAGCCCAAACTCCCTTATCGGATTTTTTTCTTTCTCTAAGCCAGTCTGAATGGGGTGTCTGTCATCAGCAACCCAAGTTCCTGCGCAATTGCTTTCTATAAATTCCCTATTTTCCATGGCTTAGTTTTAAAAGTGAATTTCGAGTCTTTAGGATCAGGGAGCTTATCTAGGAGCAGGTCCAGCTTCCAAGTCTGGTTACCCGACGAGGGGAGGAGCTTCTCTCCCTGTCACACACCCCTGTTCAGTTTCATCGCAGGCCTCACCACACCCTGTAATTCTCCTGTAGCTTTTCTTCCTATTATTTATTATTCTTTGTTCTTAAATGAAACTTTCTATTTTGGGATAATTATAGATTCACAGGCAGTTGTAAGAAATAACACAGAGAGTTCCACGTACCCTGTACCCAGTTTTCCTCAATGGTAACGTCTTGCGGATACAGTCAGTCCCCAGCCGGCCTATCGACACCAATAGTCAAGATACAGACCGTCTCCGTTCACCACACTCCTGTTGCCATTTTACAGCCACACCCCCTCCCCTCCCAACCTCTAGCAACCAGTAATCAGCTCTTCATTTCTCTTATTTTGTCATTTTAAGAATGTTGCATAAGTGGAATCACACGGCCCGTATTTTGGGGATCGGCTTTTAGCACTCAGTATACTTCTCTGGAGAGTCAACCCAATTTCTGTATCAACCATTTATGCCCTCAGATCAGGCAGTTTCTCCACATCTGCACCAGCATGTCATGTTGTCGCTTTTTTTTTTTTCTTTGAGCGATTCTGATAGCTGTGTAGTAACACCTCATTGTGGTTTTCATTTGCATTTTTCTAATGGCTAATGGTGCTGAACATCTTTCCTCTTGCTTACTTGCCATCTGTTTATCCTCTTTGGCAAAATATCTGTTCATGTTCTTCTGCCCACTTTCTAATCAGATTGTTTGGACGCTGTTGTGGTTTACAGTTGAGTTGGGAGTGTTTGTATGGATCCTAAATACGGGGCCTTTGTGTGAGAGGTGGCTTACAAATGTTTTCCTCGGTCGCTTGTCTTTCCAACCACAGGTCTGTCACAGAGCAAGTGTTTCATTTTGCTGACATGCAAGGTATCAAATTTTCCATTTATGTTTTTGATCCGTTTGATATCAAATCTAAGACCTCTGTGCCTATGTCTAGATCCCAAAGATTTTCTATTTTTTTCCCTAAAAATTTTAGAGTCTTACAATTTGTATTTCGGTCCCTAAACCATTTTGAGTTAATTTTGATACCAGGCATGGAGTTTAGATCAAGATTGATTTTTTTTTCCTTTTGTCCCTGTACGTCCAATAATTCCAGCCACCATTTGTTGAAAAGGCTACTCCCTCTCCACGGAATGGATTTGCATCTTTGTCAAATGATCAGTGAGGCCCATTTGTGTGGGTCTGTTTCTGGGTTCCTTCTTCTGTCCTATTGATCTCTGTGTATCCCTCCCCCCGACCGCACAGCCTAGACTACTGTAACTACATATTAAATCTTGAAATTGGATAGACTAATTCCTCCCACTTCGAGACTTCTCAAAATTGTTTTAGCTATTCTAGTTCCTTTGCCTTTCCTAATAAATTCCAGAATAATCTTGTCTATACCTACAAGAAATCTTGCTGAGATTTTAATAGGCATTGCATGAGCAGAACTGACTGTCCCTGGGGGCAGGGGTCCTGGCTCCCTGTGTGACCTCCACTGCCACTTGGGGATGGGTGGGGTTTGTTACAATTCCAGAAAAGTGACAGTCGCGGCTCCCTGCTCTGCTCTCACTGCCGCCGGTGATGTGCCTCATGACAGCCTGATGAAGGGAATCTGAGCTTGGCGCGAGTGGGGGCGTCCACCCACAGCCGTTGGTTTGTTCGTGGTTTGTTTTCTGGGATGTGTGACTGTCGAGAGCAGTTGTTGCTAAGTTTTCTGTCTTGGTAGGCTGCCCCTTTCCTGGTCTTGTGGCTACAGAAAGCAGACTTTTGGTGTGTTTGCGTGTGTGTGTGTGTGTGTGTGCGTGCGCACGCGCGTGTATGCACCTGCACGTACACGGGCATCTTTGGCATTGCCGGGTTGCTGACTTCTTCATTTCCAGCCTGGGTTGCGCCGGTGTCCTGTCTCTTGGTCCCAGGTCAGCCGACTGTCTTCTCTCGACCAGCTCCTTGTTACGCTGGCCTTATGTCTCGTGTTCCAGGATCTTAGGTGTCTTTAGCAGGAGGAATAGGGAGACGTAGGTCTATTCCATCTTTCCAGAAGGGGCAGGCCCGCTTATTTGGGCTTTGATCATCTTCCCACCCACACCAGAACTTCAGTTTCATGAAAACAGAAGCTTTGTTTTGTTCACTGCTCTATCCTTAGCACCTAGAACTGTGCCTGGCACATAGGAGGTGCCCAGTAAATATTGGTAGAACGAAGAGATACAGATATGACCCAAACAGACTGAACGAACAGATATAACCACGTGGGTGGTTGGCCTGGTTTTGGGAGCCGAGAGCAGAGTGGACACTGTGGGGGAGGAGAGGGGAGGGTGATGGGCTGGACAGAGTGGCTGTCAACCTCTTGGTGCTCTGGGAGCTGCAGGGCAGGCCAGGGCGGATGCTGGGGCCAGATCCGGGGATGAATAGAGGCCCTGCTCCGTGGGAAGACTGTTACCTGACCCCCAAGGGAGGCAGCCCTAGTCCTCATTAGGATGGACGGACAGAGAATCAGAGTGCAAGACAGGACACAAATGCTTGGTCTAGGCCACGCTCAGGGCCCCAGAGCTGAGGGCTGCAGAGCTGACAGTGGCAGGTTCTGGGGGCCCAGCCAGTTCAGCCACGGCCAGCAGGCGTCCCCTCCCTGGTCGTAGAGGAAGGGGGAGGCCAGAGCCCCCTGCTTTGGGGGACGTGAGAAAAAGAGAGCTTCCAGCTCCTGCTGAGCACTCTCGGTCTCCCAGCGGTGACAGTGGTGACAGCAAACACACCCTCTCCAGGGGCTCCGTGGGGCAAGGTCCTTCGATGGTCACGGCAGCAGAAAGGCCAGCTAAGGCCTGCAGAGAGGGCAGGCCAGCCCTCGGGCCCCAAGAGAGGGAAGAGGCCAGCCTTCTGTTTCCGCAGGGTCGCGGAGATTGGAGGGCACAAGGCGAAGAAAAGAGGGTAGCGGCCAGGCCATCCGCTTCACGGAGACTGGGTCTCGGGGGCGAACAGAGAGGCATCCCTGCCTCAACCCGGTCCTGGCCCAACCTGCTACTCTGCTGTGTGACCTGTGCCAAACTGCTTAACCTCTCTGGGCTTCTAGCTCTTGTGAAGCTACAACTCTGTGATGGTCTCCTACCCGCAGTCTGCAGGCAGAACGCTCAGGACGGGGGCTTTCTAAAATCTTGCTCCATTTTGATCAAATTCGAAGCAGAAGGACAAAGCGACTAGTTTTCCACGTTCCCGTCATCACCAGGAAAACTGCCATGCTGCCCTTCCCCGCGGGGGCCACCATGCAGATTCCTGCAGGGTCCGGTGGTTGGTGATGCCGGGAAAGCGCAAGGCGGCAGGGAGGGGCAGGGGTGGGGTGACCCGGGGAGCAGATGCCCCATGGAAAGGGACAGCCACCACGCAACTCCAGCTCCCGGTGCACGTGGCAAGGCCGGTTTGGCAAGGACATAGCTTCTGATAGGAGCCCCAAACTTGGATTTTTACGTGAAATGTTCACCTTTTTAGATGTTAAAAACAAATACGTCTGTTATTTTTTTAAAACACTGTAATTTTTAATAGTTTTTTTTCCCCCTAGATTTGTGCGTATGTATGTGTGAGAGAGAGAAAGCGATCATGAGCAGGGGGACCGACGGGGAGGGAGAAGCAGATCCCCACTGAGCAGGGAGCCCAGTGTGGTCCTTGATTCCAGGACCTTGGGACCCTGATCGGAGCCCAAGGCAGATGCTTAACCAACTGAGCCACCAAGTTGCCTGAATCCATCTCTTATCTAACACCTTGGCAGGCGACAAAACGTCTAGGGGCTGGTCTCAGCCCCAGCCCGGGGCAGCCCCTGGGCTCACTGCGCGTTCTGGGCCTTTGCTCTCTCTGAGGCTGCGTCCTGGTTCCTGAACTGGGCCTGGTAACCCGTCTGTGGGAGTTAGCACGGCAGGACCAGACAGCTTGGGGACCTGAGACACAGAGCTGGGGAAGGAAAAAAAAAAAAAAAAGAAAGAAAAGCCAGGCAGAAGGTGGGGAGGGGCCTCCAATGGGGTTCCGAGGCTTAGGGCCAAAGGGACAGGAGGGCACCCCCCTCCGGGGCAGCTGGAGCCCAGGGCACAGACGGCAAGGGGCTGCCTGCATGCTCACAGGGTGTCACTGTGTGGACATTCGGGGCATGTGCCTCCCAGCAAGTGAGAGCAGCATTAGCAAAGGCTCAATGTCATTGTCACCACTTAGAATCACTGCCACTTAGGAGCACTCGCTGTGTACCAAGCGCTTTAAGAGCTCGGCACACATAGTCCCTCCAACAACCCTATGAAACACACATTACTATCATCCACTCCAGAGGTGGATAGACTGAGAGGCGGCTGCTTCCCTCCAACAGCAGCATTCATGGAGCACAACCGCTGTGCTAAGCACCGCACTGCCCCGATCCACAGGGTCCCCATCATAGCTCCTCCCGAGATGCCCCTGCCTGGAGCCTCCCCTCCTAAGGTTCATGCTTTTCGAGGCCCCTTCGCCTTGAATCTGACCCCATCACTAGCTCTCGACCGAGAGAATGCACCAGAAGTGACAGAGTGACTTCCGAGGCAAGGTCATAAAATAAACTCGTAGCGTCTGCTCAGATCTCTTGGAATTCTTGCTCCTCACGAGAAGCCGCGCCCGCTGACAGCCTCGCTCAGCCCCCAGACCCCAGCCGGCACCCACAGCCGGTGCTGGGAGGGGCCAGCTTGGACACCCTCCCTGGCCCTGCCCCAGATGATGTCATCGTGGCCAGCGACCCACTGGAGCGTCACGGGAGACCCTGAGCAAGGATGTCCTAGCTAAGCCCGGTCAACGCACTAAACCGTAAGAAACAAGAACCCATTTTTATTTTCGGGTAAGGTGTCTAGATGAAGAGATACAGGACACGCTACTTGCAGGGGTCCCACAAGGAGAAACTCAGGCCAGCCCCATTTTACAGATGAGCATACTGAGGCACGGGGAGGCTGAGTGACCTGGGGCGCGTCCACAGCCAGTGAGGGTCAGAGTGGGGGCTCTGCTCCCATGCGCTCTGATTCCTCTGGCCTCCACCACGCCTCCACACTGTCAGCCTGCAGGGGTCCGGCCGTGCATGTCCGCGGAAGGTTTGAACCAGGCTGTCTGATTCCCAAGCAAGGAGCCTTCCCCTCCCTGTGCACGTGTCTCTCCGGGAAGCTGGTGCCCAACATCAGCTGAGCATCTCCCATCCCCCGCCTGCCAAGCCCCCGAGGCCTACCTGGCTCTGCTGGGTGGGGAGACAGAGGCCGGAGCTGTCTGGCCTCCGAGAGGGTCTCTTCTCTTGTGCCTGGGATGGGGGCGGGGTGGGGGGGGGCAGGGACCAGAATGTTGACAAATGGCCTCACACATATTAAACAAGAGAAATGACACTGCACAGCCCTGGCGAGGCCCCAGAAGTAAGGGATGAAAAATGGGGCTGATCCATCTTGCAGGCCTCGGTGACAAGAAGAAATGGATCAGCCCTAATAGGGGCCGCATGTTGGGCCCCGGCCTTAAAGAAGTCAAATGAGAATGAGGCCAGCCCCGAGGGAGAAGAGGAGGAGGGCAGGAGGCCCGGCTTTCAGGGAAAGAAAGGGTCCCCTGGCTGACACAGCAGACTGGGTTTTGGATGCTAAGTGCCAGGATGGAGAGCTAGAGGCCTCTAGAGAGCCTCCTGTGGGAGGAGGGGCTCAGAATCCTATAACCACTGAAGGCTGTGGGACCCTGGGTGAGTGACCCAACCTTTGTGAGCCCTGGTTTCTATACACGCAACATGCGGGTTTTGCATATGTTAATTGCATATCAGTAATAGTAATATTAGAAGGGCTGGTGTCTGGGGCGTCTGGGTGGCTCCGTCTGTTAAGGACTGGACTCTTGATGGAGGCTCAGGTCATGATCTCAGGTTCATGAGATCAAGTGCCACACTGGGCTCCACACTCATGCTCGGCATGAGTCGGCTTGAGATCCTCTCTCTCCCTCTTTCTCTGCTCTTCCTCCTATTTGTGTGCTTTCTAAACAAATAAATAAAATCTTTTTTTTAAAAAAAAGGGTTGGTACCGGGTGCCTGGGTGGCTCAGTGGGTTAAAGCCTCTGCCTTCGGCTCAGGTCATGATCTCAGGGTTCTGGGATCGAGCCCCGCATCAGGCTCTCTGCTCCGCAGGGAGCCTGCTTCCCCCTCTCTCTGCCTGCCTCTCTGCTCACTTGTGATTTCTCTCTGTCAAATAAATAAATAAAATCTTTTAAAAAAATAAAAATTAAAAAATTAAAAAAGGGTTGGTAAACACTTTTAGAAGAGCGCTTGCCATATGTGAAACAGGGTGCTAAGCCCATCTATAAACCGTCTTTGTATCATCCCAGACTCAGAGCGGCAGAATACAGAGGCTGAAGGGGTGGGCTCCAAGGCCAGGCCACCTGCGTTCAGATCCCAGCTCTGCCACGCAGCACCAGCTGGCCTGGAGAGTTGACTTAAGTTCCCTGTGCCTCCGTTCCCTCTCCACAAAGTACACAACCAGAGCTTTGTTAGAATGATGACACAGCAGGGCCCGGTGCACGGCAGAGACTATTACACACGTGCTCCGCACCATCTAGTTCCGATGACCAGCTTCCAAGGTCAAGAGCTCGGGCAAGAATGACCATAAGGAGGGAAGCCCTGGGTGACAGGGAGCCAGAGCCTTAGCTGGTTTCCCTGCGGTGCTTCCACTTCAAGGGATCAGGGGTGGTGTGGGACAGTCTAGGTCCCTTTAAGGCACCTGTCTTTGCAGGGGGCGGAGCCCAGCAGAGTGCGAGGGGCACACATCAGCAGCCGTCCCCACAGGTCTGAAAGGGGTTCTTTCTGACTTGGAGGTCTTCCTGCTCCACTCTGACCACCTTCCTCCGAAGTCTCTGTACCTGCTGACCCCCGGCCAGCACACTAGCTTATCCCCTCTTCCACTAGCCTGCCCGACTACATTGCTCCCAGAGGGCCCTCCCTGCCTGGGGCTGGGTCTGCTAGCCCTCCTCCGTGATCCCCCGGCGCTCTGTGAACCGCCCCCCACCCCACCATCCACAGGATAGCTTATTTACTTGTCTCCATTGCCTGTTACAACAGTGTCTTGGCCACTGCTGTACCCCCAGTACCTAGGAGAGCGGCTGCCCCCAAGTAAGCATGTGGTAAGCGCCTGTAAAATGACTAAGTAGATAAATGGTCCCCAACCACCAGAATGGTCCAGATCTGCAGACCCCAGACATGTGTGGTTGCTCTTTCCAGCATGCATCCCATCTGATAACCCCACCCCACCCCCAAATTTCCCTTAGGGGACGCCCTTCCTCCTCTTTGGACCAACATTTTGGGTGGGGTCAATCTCTCCTCCTTGACCTTGTGACTCGGGCCAGACCAATTAGAGCAGCCCCCAGTCTCCTTGGGGTCTAAATCATTGGTCCTGGGATGGACACATGACTTAAGCCAATCCAGTGAAAGCCATTACCAGGATGTTGGCTGGAAATCCTGGAAAGAAGCCCCATCTCTCTGCTGGTGTTCCCACATTTGTAAAATGTAAGTCTAGAGCTGGGTTTGATGAGTTTGCTTAGGAAAAAGCTTGCTTAGGGAAAAGCTGCTTGTGAATGAAGCCAACCAACACAAAGGGAACAGAGATAGGAAAATGGGGAGGGGAGACCGTCTAAACTCCTGATGAATCATCTGATCACCTGGATCCAGCTGTGCCTGAAGCAGACACTTCTGGTAGTGTCTGGTAGCTCACCCAGCATCCATTCCACCCACTCACCATTTGCAAGTTTTCGTTTTCGGTTTTTTCCTCACTCCAGAGGTAAGTGTAGGCAAGCTGAGCCAATAAGGTCATGCCATTCCCTCAGCTGGGGTGATGACTCAAGACAGAGGCAATGACCTAAATTGGGCCCAGCAGAGGGAGGCTTGGGACTTTAGTCAATGTTGGGGAATGTATGTGGAGGAAGAAGCACCAGCTTCAGGAACGGCTTTCTGACCACCAGAAGGGAAGCCCACCCAGGGACAGGGTTCACATGTGCGGACGATCACAGAGGAAGAGCAGTCAGTCCTGATGATGTCAGAGACTCTGGATCAAACGCAGCCTGAAGTCCATAACACAGATGCACCTTCCACTTACAGGAACTAGCGTATTTCCATGTTGCTTGGAGTAGATTTTTCTGTTACAACACGAGGCACCTTAACTGTTCCTCCCAGACTTTTCTCTAACACACATTGTGTGTTTACACATACACAGGAGTCTATCGCTCATCCTGCCTTTCTTTGGCACACCCAGCTTATCAGACCTCCCGGGGCTCCCGCCACTTGCCATCTTCCATCCCCACCTTCCCAGAGCGGCCTGTGTGGCAGGGTCGGCAAACTTTCTCTGTAGAGGGCCAGGTAGTAAATACTTCAGGCCTGCGGGCCGCGGAGGGTCGGTAGCAACCACAATCCCGTTGTTGTAGCGGGAAAGCAGCCAGACAACACATAAATGTTAAGTGTGGCTCTGTCCCCGTAAAACTTGATTGACGGACACTGAAATTTGAATTTCGTGTAATGTTCACGGGCCACAAGATGTTATTCTTTTGATTTATTTTTCAGCATCCTGCATGTAAAAACCATCCTTAAGTCAAAGGCTGTGGAAAAACAGGTTGTGGGCCTGATTTAGCCCATGGGTCATAGTTTGCAACCCCAGCTGTAGGGTCTCAAAGTGCCTTTGGACTCCCGGCTAGCTACCTTTGCCCTCTTCTGCTCTTCTCCCCCGAGCTGGGCCAAGCTGCTGAAGTCCCAGCAAGGCTAAAGGTCAAAGCCACTTACCAGAACGACCACCCGTAGTCCCAGGAGTGGGGTCTCCAGTCTTCAGGGCCAAGACTCACAGTGACCTGGAATACTTGTGTGTACATCATGTGGGCTACCATTCCCAGGAGGCCTGTGGGGGGAGCAGAACAAGGCGTCAGGAGGCCAGGTGGGGCTCTGTCCCCTTTGTCCCATGGACCTCTTAGTATTGGGGGACAGCCTGGAGGAAGGGCCGTCGGCAGGACTGGAGCAGGAAGCAAGAGGGGGGCGGTTTTCTCAGCCAGCCAAGGAACTTGAGCTTGAGTGAGAGAGCAAAAGGCAGGCCTGGGAAGATTAAACAAGGGAGACCCAGAGTTAGCTCTGGGCATAGGTGGACACACTTTTTCTGTTAAGTACCGGGTAATATAGATACTTAAGGCTCTGGGATCCACGCGATGTCTGTTGCAACTACTTCTCCACTGCTGTAGCCCCAAAGAGCCATAGACAATACATACATGGATGAGTATGGCTGTGTACCGATAAAACTTTATTTACAAAAACAAGCGCTGGGCCGGATTTCACCCGTGGGCTATATAGTTCGCTGATGCCTGCAAACTGTAAGGTCATTTGGTCATTTGGGAGAAGGCGCCTAGAGGGTATTTTTCAAACTGTAGGTCTGGACTCATTAGACTAGTGGGTCATGAAATCACCTTCACTGATTGCCAGCAGTAAAAAAAAAAAAGAAAGAAAGAAAGAAAGAAAGAAAGAAAGAAAGGCAACAAGAATGGAATAGAAAAGACATGCCCAATACCATCAAGCTTAGCAAGAGTGAATATTATTTTGTGAATCTTTTTGGTTCTACGCGTACGTCCGTGTGTGTGGTGACTGAAACATGAAATGTTTTTCTGTGGTTCACGGGTCAAAAATCTTTGAGCCCGCTGGCTGGGATTCCCACGGATCTGAGTGGGAATCCGCTTCCCCCACATTTTCTCCATGGAGAGCTGGGCAAAGCTTCACTCTTTGAGCTTTGTTCAGATCTTTGGACCCTAAGATGAGGACTCTGACGGGTAAGGCAAAAGGTGGGTGAATGGGACAAGGCAGCTTCAGTGCCAGTGCCTGGGGGCATAGCGTTGTTACAGCTGGAAGGGTTATTACAGCCCGGGGGGCATTTCCCTGTGTGGACCATGGCATCTGGAGCCCTCACGAACCCAACCCTAAGACAGAGTGATACAGTGTGGAGAAGAGAAGGGGTAGATTACTAGAAAGGAAAGCAATCACGCTTGTGCACCTGCTGTGGGCCAAGCACTCGGGGTTATTACCTCTTCCTTTTCGTAACAACCTTCTAAGTATCAAGAAGTACCATGATCGGGGACTATGTACCATTGTTCAGGTGGCCCACTGGACATCTCCATAGGGTCCATTCACGATGCAGTCTACATGCGTGTCCCTCCCTGGAGAGGAAGCAGAACCACGCCTGTAAGGCTGTGTATGTACAGCCGCGTATGATTATTCGCATCTCACAGACGAGAACACAGAAGCCTGGAGTGCTAAAGTCTGTCCACGGTTATGAAGGGGGTCGATGGCGTTGTCGGGGCTGGTGCCCAGATTCAAATGCCCTCAGCTGCAGGGCTTATCCCGTGCTGCCCAGCGCGCGTCTGTCCTGCCCTGGCTGCCTGATCACCCTCTTCCCTCTTCTTGAAGAGGAGGCAAGAGGAAAGATGCAGATGAACGGAGGAGAGGAGGAGGCTTAGCCGAGACAGAAGTTAAGAGGGAGCAGGGCTCTGCATCCTGGAACTCAGAGTGGGCGGTGGAGGGAGAGGGCCGCCCTGCATTCCCATAGTGTGAAGATAAATGTTGAACAACTGGTTCTCCAGAGGGAAAAGAAAAGCCCTGATCTGTAGCATTTGCCGAGTTCCATGGTGCAGTGACTCCCACTATGGCCGATCTCAAGCTACCGATGTGACGTCACCGAAAGCAGAGCAGAGGTTGTGCCATCGGCGCTCCCGACCTCATGCCCGCAGGCTCCAGCACACCTCTGGGTCACGCTCCAGTCCCTGGACCCTGGATCCAACGGAGACCAAAGAAGCAATGTGGCTGCCTGCTTCTCTGAGCCTGGGTCAGCCCCTTGTGGACACTTGTCACTGTTATGGGACCGCAGGTGTGGCCTGGCGGGGAGCCCTCAAGTCAGAAAATCCGGTACGTTCTAGTCTGCATTTTTAGTTGTGCCCTGGCAGGTGGCACAGAACTGTCCAGGGCTGTCACAGACAACACAGCACCCTCTTTGGTCCTCTCTGCCCTGGCTCAGTCTATTAGAAGGAGGAGAAGAGTGGTGAGCCATATGGCTGTCTTATTCTTCTTTACTTGACACAGTCCTGGGTGAACTTGCCAAGAGGTACATAACAGACCTACCTTATTCTTTGGAACTGCTGCGTACAACTCCTTAATAATGAAGTAGTGTGTTTTACTTAACCAATCAATTGACAGTTATATTATTTCCAGGTTTTTGCTCTATGAGCAGCGCTGCAATGAACGCTTTTCTCTAAGTGTCTTTGTGCTTACAAGCAGGGATATCTGCAGAGGGAATAAGAAGAATTGCTGGGTCATGAAGCCTGTGCATTTTAAAGTTGAGTCCGTGTCGGGGAATTGCTCCCTTGTGTGGTAGCCCCATCTCGTGCTTCCGCCAGCTGTCTGGGGGGTCTTACCCCAACCTTCCCCGACGCTGCAGATTCCAAAACGTTCAATACTGTGCCCCTTGCATGACGCAGAGTGACTCTTCAACATCATTTAAAGTTTTGTGTTCCCTTCATTCCTAGTGAGCTTGGGTGTTCTTCACGACTTAGTTGACCATTCTTACCTCTGTCCCTACAGTGCCTGAATGTATCCTTTGTCAGTTTAAAAAAAATAATATATATATATATATATATATGTACACATAGACATTTTCCCTTATCAATTGGTAGGAATTCTTTATGTATTCTGCATACTAATCCTGCCTGTTGCATAGAAGACCGAGAGTCTACTGCTTGCCTTTTCCCATGCGCTGCGCATCTTTTTGTTTTTAATTCATAAATAGACTTTGGTTTTTAGAGCCGTTTTGGGTTTACAGAAAAAGCGAGGGGAACTTACAGAGAGCTCCCCGGTCACCACTCCCACAGTTTCCCGTACGATTAATATCTGGCATTAGCGTAGTGTATTTGCTACCATTGACAAGCCAACGCTGATCCCAGTATTAACTAAATTAAACTATTAACTTAGTTTACGTTAGGGCTTTCTCTTCGTGTTGTACATTCTATAGATTTTGATCAATCTTTTTTTTTTTTTTTTCAGATCTTGATCAATCTTTGGTGACACGTGTCCACCATTACTGTGTCGACTCATTTCACGGCCTTAAAAATCCCCTGTTCTCCACCTGCTCTGAAGCCCTGGCAGCCACCAATCTTTTTGCCTTCTTCATCATTTTGCTTTTTCTAGAATATCATATAGTTGGAATCATATGGTGTGTAGCCTTCTCAGGTCGAGATCTGTCAGTTAGCAATAGGCATGTACGTTTCCTCCATGTCTCCTCATGGCTTTCCAGTGCCGAATGATGGCAATTATGGATAAAGCCTCTTTTGTCCTACATTTTGGTATCTGATATCGTCAAACTTACCAGTCTTTTCCTTTTTGGTTTTTGCTTCCTCTGTCTACTTTTAGAAAAGGAGCATCGTAAGGGACCTGGGTGGCTCAGTCGGTTAAACATCTGCCTTCGGCTCAGATCATGATCTCCAGGTCTTGGGAATAAGCCCCATGTCCTCGGCCTCCCTGCTCGGTGGGGAGTCTGGTTCTCTCTCTCCCTCTGCCCCTTCCCCTGCTCACTTACTCTCTCTCTCTCAAATAAAAATCTTAAAACAAAACAAAACAAAACAAAACAAACAAACAAGGCTTAGAAAAGTAGCACCATCAATACACAGTCCTATATTTTTATATGAATTCACCCAGAATTTATCTTGGTGAATGGTGTGAGGAAACTGTCTTTAATGAGTCGCTAATTGTTTTGAATCCTTGTAGAATGGTCTGTTCTTTCTGCAGTGATTTTAAATGACACTTACATTCCAAGCCTGACATGTATATGAGCCTGTGTCCTAATGTCACTCTGTTCCACTGGTCTCCCTCTGTCCCTGTGTCAATGCCACAGTGTTGTAGTTCTTATAAGTCACAAGACAGTCTGTTCGCTGGGAGGACAAGCCCCCTCTCCTCGCTGCCCAGTGCTCATTCCCCCTGGAACTGCTGACCTACCCAGGAGCCTTGTGCCTTTGGTGGGGTCCCGACCCCTTCCCTAGCCACCCCAGTCCCTTTCTCGGGGAGGAGCTTTCTCTCCAAACGCCCCACAGTTCTAACCTCTTCAGGTCCTTTGGTACCCTGCCAGTCCAGATGCTCCCTGAGTTATGCGACCTCTGGATGCCTTGGTTTTCTCATCTATAAAATGGGGATCTTAGTAGGCACAGGTAGTTCTAGTGAACATCTACTAAAGAAAGAAAACTTTCATGAGAACAATCATTCCTTGGATTAGGGCAGTGGGGACATAACAAAAACTCCCAGCTAGACCCAAAAGCCAGACCCAGCCTGTCGGCAGAATAATTAATTTTCCAAATCGTTAGTCTGAAAAAGCATTGATTTCTCAATCGAATTCCATTTACTCCTAAATACGAAAGGCCGTGCTTTAAGAAAATGACAATTCACTCCGAGATAGGCTGGTGAGAGTCTCTGATTGCATTTTGAAGAGGCTCCTTTAAAAACCTGACCCTCACCCATGTTTCTGGAAGCAGGTCTGCTCTGCAGAGGGAGGTCCACGGTACCGTCTGTCATAGGAACCCTTTGCAGAAGGAATGGTTTCCAACTCCTCTGGGTGAAAAAGTGACTTTCTGCGGAGTTCCTGCACGTCCTAAATTAGCATCAACTAAATGAATGGGGCTTTCCTGCTCCGTGACTGCTGCTTCCTGGCGGGAAGGAAACTCATGGCTGTAAACCTCATTTTCCAAATCCTGCCACCATAAACGGGAGCCCCGGCCCACAACCCCACGCCGCGAGGTGGCCATGGCTCATCCAAGCCTCTGGGGGACGCTGGAGGGCACTGGCGTGTGACGCTGACGGAGGCGCCAGAGCTGGGCTGGGTGTGATTCCTTCCCAGAGCGGGAAGGGCTGCCACAACTCCCAGCCCTGCTCAGACCAACCAAGGGAAGTCGGCTGTCCAGTCCGGAGGGGCTGGCGCGGGCCCAGAATTGAGAGACCATGTCGGGAGGGTCAGAAGGTAAGCCCAGGGTAAAGCAGGGGGAAAACAAAGTGACAGAGAGTCTGTAGCTTCCAGCTCTGTCACTCACCAGCTACGTGACCTTGAGGGGGTGACGTCCCATTTCTGTGCCTCAGTTTCCCCAAGTGTAACGTGGGGGTAATAACAGCACCTGTCATAGGTCGGTATGAGTAGCAGGTGGCTTATACTTGTGAAGCATCTAGAATAGTGCTTGGCAGGAAGGAGGCCCTATATCAGTGCTTCTTGAATGAATGAATGAATGAATGAATGAATGAATGCCTAAGACCCACTGTATAGGTCCTCCAGATGGCACCCTTGTCCAGGCACCAGGTCCGGAGTCCCAGCACACAGTAAGTGTTCGGGACGGATCAGACGAACAGACCACCACAGATGTCAAGGTGTGTGGGGGCGGGGCGTCAGTCCGCGGGTGGAGAGTCCTGGGTCCTGGATACGGGAATGAGCAAGGCGGGGGACCGGATTGGCTGACTCGGGAGAGCTAGTCGTCTACATGAGCCAATATCCAAGTCAACGTTCATGTATTTATCATTTGTTAATTCGATCTGTCAGTGAACACTTATCAAATGCTTTTCACAGGTCTAGTGCTTGGGGGCCGCTAACACAGACAGACCCAGGCCCTGCCCTCAAGGCCCCCGGGGGCCTAATGGAGAGATCCGGACAACGAGCACGTGAGTTAACAGGAAGACATCCTGTAGAGAGAGGTGCCGTGATGAAAATAAAATAACGTGACAGGGAGATCCTGGGGGCCGCTCAGACTGGATGGTCAGGGAGGGCCTCTCTGGGGAGGTGATTTTTTTTTTTTTTTTTAAAGATTGTATGTATTTATTTGAGAGAGAGTGAGACAGAGCACAAGCAGGGGGAAGGGCGGAGGGAGAAGCAGACTCCCTGCTGAGATGGGGCCGGAAGCCAGGACTCCGGGATCAAGACCTGGGCTGAAGGCAGACGCCCAACCCACTGGGCCACCCAGGGGCCCCTCGGGAGGAGATGTTTAAGCAAAGATTTGATGGGAGCTGGAGGCAGCCGCGGGGAGGCCTGGGGCAGAGCACTCCCGTAGGAGGGGGAGAGGCCTGGCAGGGGCCTGAGCTGGGGGTGACAGGGAGAGGAGGCTCCCGCAGGGGGCTCAGGAGAAGGCGGCTAGGGGTGGGTGAGGAGGGCAGCCAGCGGCCAGCACCTTACGGAGCACAGTGATGAGTCCGGCTTTTATCGTCAGCGCGACAGAGGCCAGCAGACGGCAGAAAGCGGCGCCTCGGTTATGTTGACCGCTCGTCCTGGTTACTGGCTGGAGAGGGAAGGCGGGGGAGGGGCTGTGGAGGAGCGAGCCCGGCTGGGGCCCGTCCAGGAGGCCGCTACTTGGCCCAGAGCTGCTGGCAGCCCCTGGGCAGGTGTGAAGGTGGAGCCAACGGGACGTGCTGGAATTCTCGGGTGCTCTCCAGAGTTCCCGGCTGGGCCACTAAGCGGGCAGATGGTGGTGGTGGTGCCGTCTACTAAGATAAAGACGGGGAAGGAAGGAAAACACCGGGGGGGGCTGGAGTCCCAGCTGGGCCATATTGGTTGGAAATGTCTATCTCCTACCCAAGCAGAGACATCAAGCAAGCAGTTGGGTATACAAGTTGGGGGTTCAGGGAGCAGTCCGAGCTGGGGATCAAATGCACGAGTCACTGGCACAGGGACAAGGGCCCGGGAGAAACCACCCAGAGAGACATTGTAGGAAGAGAAAACCCGGATGGAGCCGAGCCAATGCTGGGGCCGAGCGGAGTAGGAGGGGCGGCCGGAGCAGCCCAGGAGGGGCCTAGGCAGCGGGAGGAAGCGAGTGTGGCATGGCCAGCGCCAGGCCAAATAAGTGTGCCAAGACGGAGGCAGCAGCCCTGAGGTCAGAGGTGAAGACAGAGGGGCACGGCTGGGTCTGCCAGCACGTGGGACACGGGGGACAGACGCTCAGCTACGACAGGGCTGCCGCGAAGAGAGAAAGCAGCCAAGTCATCCCAGAGAGGGCGTCCAAACCCATGCAGAAGCAGGAAAAAGGGGTGACAGCAGGGCTCAGGGATGGATCCTGAAGAGGGGAGACAGACAATGCTCCTGTGCTCCCCCCACCAAGCTGTCCAGTAGATGGGGTGGCGGGGGGGACTGCTGGTCAGAGAGGCCCCGGGCAACTGCAGAAGCAGGGCGGAGGAGGCAAGGAATGCAGGGGAGCTTCTACACAAGCAAGGGGCTGGAGGCCCCCCAGAGCGGCTTCCTCTCCACCGAGCACTTGAGGGTGAGTCCATGGGTGCGGACCTGCGGCAGTTTAGGGAGCAAGAGGAGGGCGGAAATCGTCCTTTCGGGGAGTGGGGACACCCTGTGTGTGAGCTCCCTGCTCACGAGCGTAAAGAGAGATCCGGCGACATGACAGGGACGGGATGGAGTGCCAAGCCATGACGCCACGCTGTGGGGAACGGGTGTGGTGGACCCCGGCCCAGGGGCCCCTGCTGCGGGAACACAGCAGCCTGGAGCTGTGGCCTGGGGCAGGACACGGAGCAATGACACCCACCCAGCTTCTGGGACTCGTCTTGCCTCTGGCCTGACTCTGTCTTGCAGGGTTTGGACATACTCTGCTGAAGGCGTGCTCCATTTAATGGAGATAACAGAGAAGGAGCTGATTAATTAATTTATTATTAAAGATGTTTATTATTATATATTAAAGAGTTTATTATTAAAGAGGCTAAGTCACTACTCCGAACACTCGGAGAGCATTCGTGTCTACATAAATATTCTTGGGTATGTGGGCACCGATCTAGATTTGCCAACAATCCTATGCGTGTCATGTTGGGACATTGCAGAGCTGGTGGGGACCTGGAGGAGGCTGAAACCTGATGAGATAGGGCAGGAGGGCAGCAAAGGGGAAGCTGGGGCGGCCTGACAGTGAGTTGATGAGTCCCTGAGCATGTACTGAGTACCTGTGGTGGGCCAGACTCTCTTCCAGCTGGGGGCAAGCCGACTGGTCTCCTCATGCTCTCTGGGCGGGGGCGGCGGGGGGACCACAGAGACACCTGGGGACTGGCATGGGCCAGGGCAGCCAAGGGACCCATGGGAAGCCCAGCTGGGCTCCTTGACCAGGCTTGAACGGGAAGGTCAGGAAAAAATGTCACCCAGGGAAGGTGACCTCCGATCTGAGAGCCGCAGGCTCAGAAGGACCAAGAGGGTGTGCCTGGCCACGGACCCGCTCTGGGAGAGCTCGGAGGCAAAGTGGCCTGGTGGGCTGTTAGCGCCGTGAGGCAGGGCACGTGGGTGAGGGAGCCGCTGCTGGAGAGAGAAAGGGGGCATTGAAAACTTCTGGATCTCTAGGGAGTTTGGGCTTTGTCCTGAGGGCGAATGGGCAGGAATCACGAAACTGTAAGCAAGAAGGTGAGAATCAGGTGTGTCTCACCTGTACGATCTCTCTGGCTGGCGTGTGGAGGATGAGGAGGTGGGAAGCAGGGGGTGGGGAGAGCTGGCTGTAGGTCCCCAAGCGACAAGGACACGGCCAGGCCAAGGCTGCCGAGGTCAGGGGGCAGGTGAGCAGGTCGCTGGAGGGGTGCGAGCTTTGCCGAGATGGATGAATTTCCCAGCCGACCCGCAGATGCTAGAGAGCCCTGCCTCGGGAGTGGGGAGAGACTGGGGGTAACTGATGGGTTTGACCCACTTAGCATCGGCCGAAAACTTTGAGCTTCTGAAGGTTGGAACTTCCTGACACCCCTCAGCGGGAAGGAAGACAGAAAAATAAATCCCTTATCTATAAACATCTAAAACATTCAAATGTTTGTCCGGATGGAGACCGGAGGTTGACTCTGACTGTCCGTCGAGCCCTCTGACCTGGGGAGCACCCCATACGGCGGGGTCCGCTTGCTCTGAAAACCGTGACCAAGGAGCCGAGCAGAGGCTATGTTTAAAGCCTGCCCAGGACTATTTTTAAAGACCAGGCTATTTTTGGACACTCTCTCGAGAACCCGAAGCCTCTCTGAGTAGCATATTTCAGGGTTTAAAAGTTCCTCCTTACACATAACCTAAATCTTTCCAGCTCCAATTTGAGCTCATTTCTGGCTCTGCCCTCCGAGGACAAGGGGGGTGAGCCGGTTGACTTCTTCTTGTGGGGATCCTGTGGGAGCTGAGCAATTACCGAGTCGCCCCTCAACCTTGTCTGCCCCGGGCTAGATCACTGCCATCCCTCTGCCCCTCCCTTCCAGGCCACTTGAGTCATTAGCATCATGCTTGTTTGGGTTCTGCGCATTTCTCTATTTGCCTTTTACAGGGAAGTGGCCCAAATCAGAGGCAGCTTTAATAGGGGACCATCCCAGTTCAAGGATGGGGTTTACTGAACCGCCACCAGCGTCGTCTGCCCCAACCGCCTCCATCGAGCCCCACGGCAATGAACGGACTCGGACCCTTCCCAGCCGGTAGGGGCCTAGAAGGCGTCCCTGGGGCCACGACCCCAGTTCCCAGTGGGTCCTGGAGCAGCCCAGGGCCATGTGGTGGTGGGATGATTTTTTATGTTAAAAACATGGATTTGCGCTCCAGCGTTCCCTGTTACCCTGCTTCACTGGGGTAACTGGAGAGACGATCTCAATGACTTTGGGGCACAGCTGTCGTCACACAAGACTGGGAAACCAAGGGTTCGTGTCCCAGCTTCGCCGATTTCCAAAGCCTACAGGCGGATACTCGCTGAGAATGTGTGGAAGAATGGGGGATGGAGCGGGGGCGGCTTCTCTCCCCTCCGCCTGGAGACCAGGTCAGGTTGCCTGGCCTGGAGGAGTGGGAGGGAGAGAGGTGGGTCCCAGGATAGAATGACTCCGGCTATGCGGACGCGCGCAGAGCAGCCCCTTCCAGGACTGCCCACGGAGAACATGGGCCGTGGGGACAACAAAGAGTTCTCGCCCGATCCGAGCGGGTGGCAGACAGCAGCGGACGCCCCGACAGTCTGGCCTCGTGCGCAAAGACGCAACCAGTGCGTCCTCAAGGTCGCTCAGAAAGAGTGACGTCATCCTAGGGCCTGCTCCCACGTAACTCTTCACATGCGCTAACCCCATTCTGGTGGCCTTGGACGTTCATAAGCCCCCCCGAGACAGCAGTGGGTCGTCACCCGCTGGATGGCGGGAGGAGGAAGCGGGACAGGGACGCTGGCCCGTGCCGGGGTGGGAATGAGGAGAGCGAGCTGGGGCCCCCCGAGGCAGAGCTGGAAGCCGCCCTTGACATGTCCACACAAATCACACACATCACAGTTCTGGCCCTCTCCCCCTGCCTTCTGCGTCTCCACCCCAGAAATTCAAACGCTCCAGGAATGTGGTCTTGACATTCTACCCAAGCTTTGACCTTGGGCTGCATCTGGGGCAACCGTCTCAACTCTGGCATGATGCATGATACTTGCAGCTCTGTCTGCTGAGGGGGCGCCTTCTCAGTAGCCCCGCTCCGGGCTCTCAGTCCCCCACTCAGGCTCTACACCCCACTGCTAAACAGAGAAGCCCGAGTGTCCCCTGTGAGTACAGTGTCCCCGAGTGGTGAGGGCAGGGCAGAGACAGCCTGTATGGACCGCCCTCTCAAGCCTCGGTGACTGCTCGACTCTCCGCCTGCCCCACTAGATACTGTGGCCCAAGAGGGAAAGTGCGGGGGACCCCGTCATCGACTATCCAGACCAGGACCTTGAGAGAAAAGGAGGTGCCGTTATTAACCAACCCCGGGATAGCTCGGGAGAACTGTGCGGAAAGAAATGAATGAAGCAACGAGCCCCTGATCTCTCCAGGGACCCCTGCCCCCCTGCAGATCACCCCTAACCTTGATTCAGGGCTCTCGCTCTGCCAGGGACCTTTCCACCCACTGGGTGCTCTGGGGCACAGAAGTCCCGTGTTCCGGTCTCCTCTCCAAGTCTCCACTTCACAGGAGACAGTGCCTGACAGGCCGACAGTGGGGGACTCAGGGACAGAATCCCCTCTTTTTTTTTTTCCCCCCAGCTTTTGTTCATTCCACGTGTAACTACGGAGCACCTGCTAGGAGCCAGGGCTGGAGAAGGACGACTAGGACAGGTGTGGGCCCTGCCTGCTTGCGAGTCTGGGGCGGGGGGGAGGGGGGGGGACCAGGACACGGGCAGAAAGCAAAGGCTAAGAGCCAGAGAGTCAGGAGGTGAGCGGTACGGGGGTCACAGCAGCTGACCTCCAGTGACCTCCGCTCTGGGGGTCCGGGGAGGCATCCCTGGGGAGGGGGTGTTGCAGCTGAGCCTCAGGGGTGAGCAGCTAACCAGGTCAGAGCTACCCAAGTGTGGGGCACACCGCCTTCGGGCGCGCAAGCTTATTTTAGACCAGAAGTTCCAAACCTCAGCACTACTGACATCTGGGGCCCGATACCCCTTTGTCGTGGGGGTGGGCTATTCTGGGCTTCTCAGGATGTTTAGCTGCATCCCCGAAAATATCTCCAGAGGTTACAAATGTCCCGCGGCGGGGCGGGGGATGGGGAGAGGGCAGCCGCACCCCGGGGGCGGGCGGGGAGGGGGAGCCGCTGGTTGAGATGCTACACGTTTTTACAATGGGGATGTTTTGATTTTTCCCAGTTTTATGGTTCCCTTCTCTCTTCATGGCAAGTACCGCTGGTTTTTCATTTCCGGTGGTGATCTGAAGCTTCCTTTCTGAATACATTTACGTTTCAAAAAAAAAGTGAGTGATTTAGAGGAAAATGCCACGGGAATGATGGCCCCGTGGATGCGGCGGCCTTCGCGGAGGGCGAGGCCCAGGACAAAGCGGGAGGACCGGCGCACCAGGTGAAAGCAGCAGCCCCCAGTGGGCGCCCACCGCTGCAGGCTGGGGCGTGTCCCATCGGCCGCACACCCTGTGGCAGGCTTGGGGACCCGGGGGCCGCAGGGGAGGCGTGCGTCCCGGAGAGCACACACTCTCCCTGGGAAGTTCAAGACCAGCATCCCTCCAGTCTGTGCACCGATGGCTTCTCTCGGGTTGGGCACGAGAGGACAGAAAGGGCTTCACTTCCCGGCCCCTGTGGCATCAGAGAGAATCTGTACACACCCGAGGTTCGCTCTTTGAGGCAAGATGCTCGCATGAGGAAAGACACCAGGGTCTCTGCAATCGCGGCGGGGGCGGGGGTCTCACTGGACAGGCCCATCTCGCTGTCCTCCTGGACCGTGTGCTCACCGGGGCCACGGCGTGGGGCCCTCCCTTTGGCATTTCCCTCTCTTTCTGCCTCTGTCTCTTCTTCTGTTTCCTTCTACCTCTGTCTTAGACTCTTCCCTTCTGTCTTGTGCTGTCTGTCTGTCTCTCCCAGGAATATCCAGTCCGTGCACCCACGTTCCAGGCCTCACGCTGTGGGGCCCCCCTCACCTCCCATTTGGCCCCTGGGCTGCACAGAGAAAACTAGGATGGGTTTGGGGCCCCCGCCTCAGGCCTGGCCAGCCTTGAGAACACTCCTCCGACAGCGACTGTGCCGTCCACCAGTCACATTAGCCGAAATGCAAATCCTCTTCTTCTGGCCGGTTAGATTTCAAGAGCTCTGGGCCGCCACACTTCCCTGCAGGGACGCTGGGATACTATCCAATTAGTTCCGCCGCCCAGGAAGCTGCCTGCACCCCCAGAAAAATGAGCTGAGCAGCCGTCTCGCCGCAGAAGCTCCAGGGAGCAAAACCTCCGACAGCCCGCCCCTTCCCGAGGCTCCGGACGGTCTGCAGAGCTGCTGACTGTCCTCGCGCGGTCTGGGAGGAGAAAGAGGACAGACAAGGTCCCCGCCCTCGCAGAGCTGATGGCCGTGGGGGAGGACAGACAATCAACACATTTAAAATTCAGAGTTTAATAAATGCTGTGAAGGAAAAGAGAGCATGAGGAGGAAGTGGGAGTCCGTTCGGCCAAGGCAGGAGGGCCCAGCCCCTTTGGGGAGGTGACAAGGAAGCCGAGACCCAGGACTCAGGTCTGGGCTCAGATGCAGGGCAGGAAGGTGGGAAGTGTGCTGAGGAGGCACCGCGGGGTCCCGAGGCCTCTCGGGCTGGGGCGCTGTCGGCCTTGCCTCCCGGAAGCCCAGTGGCTCTGCTGTCCCTCCCGCAGGCACCCGTTCTCCTGACCTCTAGCTCGGGATGCTCCCAGAGAGGCACCTCCTGCCCCCCACCCCACCCCCAGGACAGGAGCCCAGAGGGAGCCCCACTCAGCTAGGTGACAGAGGACAAAGCTGGAGTGAGGTGTGGCAGTGGGTTCTGGACTTGGGTGCTGTCCCTGTCAGCCTGAAGCCAGTGCTAAGATCTCCCGCAGGGTTAGCATCCGGGGCTGCCTGGGTCTGAGCAAATCTCCGGGCGGAGGAGGTGCTCATGGAGGACGGAGAGGAGGGGCCCCCAGGAGCATCACCTTGGCTGCTGTTGGCCCTGGTGTCCCTGCCTGAGACCCTCCACTTGTCGTCTGCGTACTCAACTTGGGTGGAAGTAGGTCTGCCTAGCTCTCTTCTGAGGAAGGCCCTGGGAGTCGGAGAGGTGCTCCCACCAGAGCTCTGTGGTGCTCAGAGTGGGGACCAGGCTACAAGGCCCCCAGATCTCGGTCTGCCAGGAATCAAGGCTCAGCTGGGTCCATGAGCTGCTAAGGCCCTGAGGCCAGTGAGGCGTGGCTCTACGTAGGCCCTGGGGGCAGCCTGCAGCTGGAGCTCTCCACCCCCAACCCGGGCCCCGCTCCCACCCCCATCAGCCCTGCCCGCCTCAGCAAGGCTCAGCTGCCCTGCTCCTGCTCTGGGGTCCACTCGCCTTCCCTAGGCCTGGCCCAGGAGTGGCCCTGTGTACCTCACCCTGCCCCCCAAGATGCCAGGTGCCTTCTCCAACCAAACTGCCAGTTCCTTCCCAGGCAGCTGATTGTCTTCTAGGGCTCTGGGGAATACACCCGGGTCCCCATCGCCCCACCCCTGCATCCCAGATTAGACCAACTCTCCCATCCCCATATCCTGGCTGGGCCTCTTCCCCCGGCCAGCAAACCACTTAGACACTGTCATGGGAGGCAGGACAATGTGGACTCTGGAGTTTGACCACCTACATCCAAAGCCTGCTTCTGACATTTTAGGACCATGTGATCTGGGCTATTCCGTTAAATCTGCTGTGCCTCAGTTTCCTCACCTGGAGGTAGGAATGAACCATGGGCACACAGAACAGGGCCCAGAGCACAGTCACTGCTCGGCAAGTCTGGAGGCTACGCTGGCTGCTGCCATGCCTCACGCTGACCTGATGCCGGGACTCCTGCTACCGTGCTCCACCTGCTGGGTCTGTCATCCCTGGAGGCTGACACATGCTGGAGAGAGTCTGAGTTCTTCCCGTCCTGGGGACCAAGCTATCCCACGCCCCCCTAGTTACCCCCCAGTACTCCCCGACCCCTCTGCTCCACTACTCTTGCATCGCCCTGCTTGCCCACCAGAGCACGGAGCAGAGGGCCCTCCATGTGCCACGTCCATTTACAATACCCTTGCTGATACATCTGCTTGGCCATGACTCATCCCTGCAAGGGGGTCCAGGAGTGATGTGCGTGTCCTCGTGGGGAAGCACAGAGGAGAGCAAATACCTGGGAAGTGCAGTGGCGATGTAAGAGAGGCTGCAGCGTGGGGCACCCCAGGCAGACTCTGAGGGAGGAGGAAGGCTTTGAAGGGTGATACCTGGGCTACACGGTGACATGGGGTGTTGACTGTGTACGCAAGACAGGAATCTACACACACCACCTTGCTGATCCTGCTAGGAGATTTTACAAAGGAAGAATTGTCACTCTCTCTTTGACAGATAAGGAGACAGAGGCTCAGAAAAGTTAAGGTTCTGTGGTGGGCCAAATGGGTCAGGTCCAGAGTGGGTACCCCTGAATATTTCTCTGCTGCCCATGGAAGGGCCAGATTCTCCAGATAAAGGACACAAGCACCGCCCCCTCAAGCAACCTGAACCTCCAGAGAAGAGGTGTGACTAAGCATGATGATAAGAAAAATGGAAATCTGGCGGGGGAGAAGGAGGGACGGAGAGCCAACAGTGCCCCAGACCTTGTCTGTCTTGTCACTGGTTGACTCTTCTGTGGTCTCTACCCTAGTGGGTCTCAGAGCCCGCAGGCCTCACCAGGGTGAGTACGGTTGCATGGCAGTGGATGGTGTGGCTCTATGCACTGGGGGTGGATGAGAAAGGCACCAGCCCCTCAGTCCAGCCTACTTCCCAGACCCCCAGCACGCCTACCCACAGCCACCACGAACCTTCAGGTCTCAAACATGGGCTTAACACCCATCAGTCATCTCTGGACAGCCAACGATGTCTGTCTGGCCATCCAGCAGGGGACAGAGCTCCAGGTTGGAGGCAGACACACCTGGGTTTGAATCTCAATCTTCCACTTCCCAGCTGTATGTCCGTGGACAAGTCACTTAACATCTCGGAGCCCCCATCTCTGGGCCTGAGCATAACACCCAGGCATATCTACTCATACAACCAGTACTCCTTGAGTACCAGCTGTGTGCCAGGTATTTTTCTAAGTCTTGGGGACCCAGTAGAGAGTACGACAGAGTCCCTGTCCTCAGGGAGCTGATAGTCAAGTAAGGGAAACGGACAATAAAGACGTGATTTCAAGGAAGAAACAGAATGAGGAGACAGAGTGGCTGGAGAAACTATTTCCGATCAGATCATCAGGGAAGGCCTCTCTGGGAAGGGGCTTCAAACTGGGACCTGAAGGATAAGGAGGAGCTGAACGTGAAAAAACCCAGGAACAGTCCCAAGCAGAGGGAACAGAGGTTGTCAAAGAGTTTAGATGGGGAGAAGGTCTCAGTGTGGCTGGAGCCCGTGGAGTGAACAGGTGAAGGGCTGCAGGAGGGGGGCAAGGACCAGCTTGGGAAGGGATAGGGATTTTATTCTAGAAGCCTCTAGAAGCTTTTAAGCAGGCACTTTCCCCGCTTAGTCATATGAGACATAAAAGCACAGAGGGCAAGCTTGGTAAATATTGGTTAACCTGTATGTGCTCTCAACCCAGTAGGTCTCAGAGTCCCCAGGCCTAGCCAGGCCTTATAAATGTCATGTGGCCATGTGGGGCTCAGCTTTGTGCAGAGGGGGAGGACAAGGGGACAGCAGCCTCTCCTTCCAGGCCCGGTGTTCTCAGTGCTCTGTCTGCCCTTTGGCAGACTCTGCCAGCCGGCCACCTTCCCAGAGATCAACGGTGGCCAAGCACAGACTCAACTCACTGTCTCAAAATAGCCATCAGGGAATTTCCAACACCTGGGAAAAGCACACAGAAGGTACCGTCCATGAGAAGAGTTTTCCAAGCGCAAAGCATTTCCATCAATGGGAAGTGTCCTCCAAGGGACCCTTAGACTTCCCCAGCCGTCTGCAGCAGCAGAGGCCGTCCGCAGGGGAGGGAGAGGGACAGAGGGAAGACGGGAGCCCGGGGAGACAGTATAAACCTTTAGTGCGAAGCAGCCAGGACAGGACACCAGGCCAAGGCAGGGCCCAGTGAAGGTAAAAGGGTGTGAAGGATCCTTGGAGGAGGCCAGCGGGAAGGTCAGCTCTTTGAGGGAAATTTGGCAACAGTTGCCACAACGGAAAATGCACCTTCTTTTGAGCCCAGCGATTCCACTGCTTGGAATCTACCTTCAGACGGATTTGTACATGTGGACAAGGATATTCATTGCAGCAGAGTGTTAAGAACACCCTAGAAAGTCCACCGGCCGGGGACTGATGGGTTCAGTGTGGGCACAGAAATCTATGTCCCCATCCCTCCCCAGATCCCCGGTACGACTTCTACTCTGGCCTCCTCAGCCCCTCAGGGTGCCAGGCATAGCCCTCCTCCAGTGCCTTTGCACTGGCAATCCCTCTACCTGAGCCACTCTTCCCTTGCAGCTCCACTTCTACAGCAGGCAGCTTCGGGGATGGCCCGCAATGATCCCTGCCTCCTGGCGGAACCACGATGGAATCCCCTCCCGTAGAGTGCGGGTTGGGCTTAGGGACAGAATACTGACGTGATGGAACGTCGCTTCCGGGGTTAGGTTTGAAACACACCGTGGCTTCCATCTTGCACGCGCTCTCTGGCTCTTTGCTTGGTGTGCGATCTCTTTCTCTCTCTTGGATCACTTCTGCTGGGGGAAGCGAGCTGCCCTGTTGCAAGCAGCCCTCGGGAGAGGCCCAGGTCCAGCCCGTGAGGAATCGAAGCTGCCACAACCATGAGCGTGAGCTTGGACATGGCTGCTTCAGCTCCAGGCAAACGCTGAGGTGACCGCAGCCCTGGCCCATGGCTTGGCTACAACCTATGGGAGACTCAGGACCAGAGCTTCTGAATCACCTGTGCCTGGATCCCTTACCCACAAAACCACTATGTTGGGAGGTGACTTGTTAGACATCAGTAACAAATTCAACTTCCTTCAGGTTTCTGCTCAGATGTCTCTTTACCATAATAGCCTCCCCTTATCACAGAGTGAAGGATACTCCTGCCCCCCCCCCTTTATAGCACTCAACCCACCTAACATATCCTTTGTGTATTTAACTATTCACTACGTCTCCCTACTAGCACAGCAGCTCCCTGGAGTGGAAATAGTATGTTTTGTTCATTGTTCTGTCTCTGAAGCTTAGAACCGAGTCTGGCACGTAGAAGGTGCTCAGTAAATACTAAGTGAATAATGCACAAGTAAGAAAGAATTGGGTAGATTAAAATATATTGACCAAAAATGACCCCCAAGAAATATTCATTGAGAAAAGCAAGGCACAGCAAAGTGAGTGCCCTGTGTTACCATATATACATTTTTAAATGTAGAACAATTCCGGAAGGATAGGGAAGAAACTGGTAGAAGTGGAAGAAGGTTTCCCAAGGGGAGCTTAACTGATGTGGGGCTTGAGGGGGAGGCAGGAAAAAAAGGAGGAACGGCGTTCCAGTCAGGATGGACAGCGTGGGTCTTCCTCCGGAGACCGAGAGGGCGCCAGGCCAGGGGTTCTTCTGTGAGGCTCACCCTCACGCAATGGGCTCCTGGACACCCTCAGCTCCAGGCCAGCAGCCTCCTGGGACCTCCTGCTCCCTCTGCACCTCAATCCCACTCTGCACCAGACCGAGCCAGCACCTTAACCTCTCCCAGCCTGGAGCTCAGAGCATGTTTTCTTGAACTGGGTTCATCAAGACAGAATCATGGGCTTTATCTCCTCCTGGTCACCCTGGGAAGTGTCCCCTGCCCCAGCACCACCTGGGGTCCAAGCCCTGGCTGTTCTGTCTGCTCGACTGGGAGCCTTACAGGCCTTCTTGGTCCTGGGGGATTCAGAAACTGCCGAAAGGGTGGAGAGCGGAGGTCGAGGTGGCCACACTGGGTAACCAGAACAGCAGGGCTGGGATGCCCCATCCCCCGACAGCCACTTGTGCTATAACCATGGCCAGTAAGTGTATTTTCATAGTCTCTCTCTCCCTCTAGGTCTCTCTCTAGTTCTGCCTCCCTGTGTCTCTATTCCCTTCCCTGTGACTTCCTGTACATCTGTCTTTCCCGCTATCTCTGTCTCTAGGTATCTCTGTCTCTGTGTATCTCTAGGATTCTCTGTATCTGTGTCTGGCTTGGTCTGGGTCCCCCTCCCCGCCCTACATGAACTACAAGCATTGCCACCGTAATACCAAATCACTGCTCCCTCGAAAATCCCCAAACTATGGAGTGACCCCAAACCATGGTAATACCGCCATGGTATTACCGATTCTGTTACGGTCATCGTCCCAAGACCCACACTGGGCCCCACGCTAAGCACTCAGTACATGCTCACCGTTTCAGTCCTTGCAACCCGCCCGTATGGTAGGGACCAATGGTGGGACTATTACCCTGTTTGGGGAGCTTGACCAAAGACACACGGCTGGTGGTGAGGCAAGGATCCACGCCCAGGTGGTCTGCCCTTCATCCCCACACACGATGGCTTCCCACCTTCTCTGCTCCACGCCTACAGTGGAGGACTTCTTAGGGAGTCTCCAGCCTCCCAAGAAGGGAGCTCAGGCTGATAAATGCAGCTCATGCCCAACCCCCCTCCATTCTCTATTGGTGGCCCAGCCTGGTCCAGGGGCAAGGAGACAGCTGCCTCTCTGAGCAGCAGGAAGACTTTGGTGTCCACCCCCCACCCCATGTACCCCTTCCACATGCAAGCACCCTCTTAGGTTACCATAAAGCAGATTCTGTTACCCTCATCTCATGAACAACCATTCAGGAAGGCCAGCTTTGTGCCAGGGACTAGGGACATAGGAATGACAAGACAGACCCAATCCTGCCCTAAAGCTCACGCTCCACCAAGGAGAGTGCCTGGCACATGAGTGACATGGAGGAAAGCCCTGGGAGTAGAGGCTGGGCCTGGTTCTTGCCTCCATCGGTCAGGGACAACACAAACTAGTGAGCCTAGGCCGTTGGGATGTCCCAGGAGTTCCTGAATCTCGTTCCCTCCAGTTAATGGAGAACTCCATTGTGTCCAGAAAGACATAAGCTGTATCTATCTCCAGAACTCCCATGCTAAATCCTTCCCTCTCTCCCCTTCCCCACCCTCTTCCCCAGCCACATAAAGGGGCTTCAGAACACAGCCTTTTCCTCTATAACAGAGGTTTGTCCTCCGTTTCCCCACCTAGTTCCCTCCCCAACCCACTTGCCTGGGGTTGCATCCTCTACCTGCATAACTCCCAGATGACTGAAGTCCTGGCCACTGGAGAGAGGAGGGAGCAAGCTCCTCCTGCAGGCCTCCAGCAGACCTGCCCACTGACCTGATTTCCCCCTAAGATCATGTGTCCAGGCTTTGCCCCCTTCTGGCCACACGCCCGGGCTCTGCCCCTTCCTGGCCATACCTCCAGGACACCTTCCTGGCCATGCCCCTCAGAGCCCAGCCTTCCCTTGGACCAGTGCCTGGGCCTCTTCATGGTTCCCCTAAGACCAGGCCCCTGAGCGCCCAGCATCCTCTGCAACACCCACGCCACTAGGTCATTTAAAACTGCTAGAACGGAGCAGTTCCAGGACTATGGGTTTTACTTCCAGTTTTTATTAAACTTATTAAAATTCTCACCTCCTCCTATCCCCCAAAGCCCAATTTCTGCCTGGCCCTGTGCCTGGGGCCAGGCTCATTTGTATGAAAGGCCCAGTGGCCTGCATATTCCGCCCCCAACCTTGCCTCCAGAGCTCGGAGAGGATGTGGCCAAATTTCAATCTCCATGACCAGGCTCGGCGAGCAAGAACAGGACACAATCTCCCCTCCGAGCCCTACTTCCTGAAGACACAGTGGCTACCCCCCGCTGACAGACCCCTGTTCCTTTCTGGAAACTTCAGACTCCTCGGCAGGCCCTGACTTGCTTCTAACATTCCAGCTCATTCATTCAACAAATATTTATTAAGTGTCCTCTATAGGCAAAGCTTTGGACCGGCCACTGGGGATACAGCTGTGAATAAGGCATGGCCATTCCCTCAAGGCTAATGAGGAGGACATAAATAGTGAAGTAAAATCAATTATTACAAATACTAAAATAGAAAGACATAAGCTGTATCTAAAACTGGCAGACCACGGGCTGAATTCAACCTGCAGATGTTGGCTAGAGCTATAAAAAATGGATTTTTTTTTTTCCTTTTTTGCCAACACTTAAGAATCTGGAGGATTTCCATTAAAATATGGGTGTTCTGGCTTCTCTTGGAAAAATCGGAAAGCCTGGCAACAATGGGTCCACATTTCCCCTGGGCGACCCTCCACAGTCTGGGGGACGCTGTGCCATTTAGTTGGAGGCTGTAGTCACGAAGCCTCACAGGCCCCGCCGGGCCCACCTCTCCCTGCCCCTGGCCTGGGCCATTCCGGCCGTGTTCCTGCCCTCACTCAGATTTCCTCCCAGGCCACTGAAGGCATTTATCTTCTCAGTCCCTGAAAAAGACCAGAGGGAGAGAAAGGTCCATTTTACCTGTGTGTGGGGAAGGCCTGGAAAAGGAGGTAAGCTTTGAGCTGGGTCTGGCAAGGTCCGCATGGGTTCAATGAGGAGGGGCAGTGGGAAGAAGGGGACAGGCAGCTGGCAGGGCCCAAGCGAAGGCAGGGGGTCATGGAACTGTGCCTCCTGGGCCTCCCAGTCAGGCTGAGTTTGGCATCACGGGTTCTCATGGGGCTGCAGACTCAGCGACTGTTCTGGTTCGGCTTCTTATCTCCTGGGACCTGCCACAGCCAGGGGAGAATAACGCTACAGGTACAAAGGCGGGCCAAGAGGCTGGTGGAACACCAAAAGGCCAGGTGTCCAACGGGATCACCTCTAAGTTACCTTCTAACTAGGGTAACTGGAATTTAAAAACAAAAACAAAAAATCAACGTATTCTGAAATAATTATTGATTTGCAGGAGGTTGTGAAGAAATGTACAAGAATGTCTTGCACACTCTTCCCCCACTGTTTAGACACAATTTGTATGGTCTTAGGATACAATATGGCGGCCAAGAAATTACCCTTGACCCAACCCATAGGGATGAGTCAGACTTCACCAGTTACGCATGCACCTACTGAGTGCGCGGGTGTGTAGCTGTGTATAATTTTGTCGCCTGTGTAGCCTTGCCTCCCCACCACCACGTTAAGATACTCGACTTCACCATCCCACGACCCCTTAATATCGCCCCCTTTACAGTCACACCCATCAGCCTGCTGCCCCTAATCCCTGGCAACCACTGATCTGTTCTCCGTGTCTATACACGTTATGGCACAAATGTTACATCACAGGAATCAGGGCACACGTAGCCTCTAAGATTGGCGTTTCCCACTCAGATTAATTTCCCTAAGGTCCAAAGTTGGTTCCTTTTTAAAAAAAAAAAAATCTGTTATTGAAGGAGAGTTGTTTCGGGTATACGACTTAGGGGTTTGACAACCCCACACGTTAAGCAGTGTGCGCCACAGTAAGCGTGGGTCGTCACCATCTGTCACATTACTCCATTATTGACTATCCTCTCTCTATGCCGCACTTTTCATCCCCATGACTTGTTTTGTACGAACTGAGAGTTTGTACCTCTCAATCCCCTATTTCGCCGGTCCCCTTGCCCCCCTCCCCTCTGGCCACCACCAGTTTGTTCTCTGTATTTAAGAGTCCGGTTTTTTTAGCTGCTTGTTTGTTTTTTTTTAATTCCACATATAAGTGAAATCCTATGATATTTGTCCTTCCTTGTCTGACTTGTTCCCTTAGCATTAAACACTCTAGATCCATCCATGTTGTTGCAAATGGCCAGATCTCATTTTTTATGGCTGAGTAGTATTTCATTATAGGGCTACATCCCAACTTCTTTACCCATTTATCTATCGACAGACACTTGGGCTGCTTCCGAATCTTGGTGATTGTAAATAATGTTGCAATAAACATAGGGGTGCCTGTATCTTTTTGAATTAGTGTTTTTATTTTCTCTGGGTGGATCCCAGGTGTGGAATTACTGGATCGTACAGTAGTTCTATTTTTAATTTCTTGAGGACTCCGTATGGCTTTCCAGAGTGACTGCACCTGTCTGCACCACACAAGGCTTCCCTCTTCTCCACATCCTCACCAACTCCTGTCATTTCTAGGAGCTGGTTCCTTTTTTGTTGCTTAGTAGTATTCCTTGGTGTGGATATACCACAGTTTATAGATTTATTCGTCCCTTGAAGGACATTTGGCTAGTTTCCAGTTTGAGGCTTTTACAAATAAAGCTGCTCTGAACATCCATGTACAACTTCCTACGTGAAAATAAGTCTTCCTTTTTCTGGGATAAATGCCCAAGAATGCAATGGCTGGGTCCATTTTTACTTTTGAAAGGAACTGCCAAACTCTTTCCCAGAGCGCCTGTAAGCATTTCACATGCCCAACAGCAACGTAGGGGTGATCAACTTTCTTGATAACTGGAATTTTATTTAAAAACAAAAAACTCCAGATCTCCATGGGGCCCAGTCTTTCCGCAGGCTCGGTCTTTCTGAGCAACCCCAGGACGATGACACCCCATCCCTGGCAGCCTAACTCTCCCTTCTGCTACTCCCTGGCAAGAAGTCCACAGAAAGCTGGGCCAGGCCCTGCTCAGATCTGCTGCCTTGGGTCCAGCGCAGACACGGACCATCAACGGTGCTCCATGGAGCCAAACCAAATCGCACAGAACAACTGCTCAGATCAGCAAAGACCCAAAGCCAGTCAGAGGAGGCCAGATGCCAGCCCCCAGGTCCCAGAACATGTCTTAACTCCCCCAGAGTCCGTCTTACTCAGCCTGAAAGGCCACCATCAGCAGGCGACCTTGAACAACATGAGTTTGAACTTCATTTCCCATGTGGATTTTTTTCAACAAGTACAGTACTATAGACGTATTTTCTCTTCCTTACGATATTCTTAATTACATTTTCTTTCTCTAGCTTGCTTTATTGTAAGAACGCAGTATCTATGACGTATAACATATCAGATGTGTGCTAACGGACTATTGATGTTGTTGGTAAGATTTCTGGTCAACAGTAGACGACTCACAGTTAAGTTTCGGGGGAGTTAAAATCGATACATGGATTTTTCACTACATGGGGATTCAGTGCCACTAACCCCCATGGCTTCAAGGGTCACCTGTATGTGCAAAACAAAACAAACAAAAACAAACCCTAACTCTCATCTAGAAAGCACAGATGTACATACAATATGTAAGCAGATATACCGTATACGCATGGAGCGAAAGTTCCATAGAAGAAAGGACAATTGGGAAGAAAAACTTCTAACAAGGCTCCTAGGAGAGCAATGATGAAACCAAGGTTGAGAAACACCGTCCGGGAACCACATCGTGGCCCCTCCGTCCCAGAGTCGAAGGGAGGAGGTTGTCCTAACTGGCAGAGGAACCCAGCAGGACCTTCTTCTTCTTCTTTTTTTTTTTTTTTTTAAGATTTTATTTAGTTTGACAGAGAGAGACAGCCAGAGAGGGAACACAAGCAGGGGGAGTGGGAGAGGGAAAAGCAGGCTTCCTCCTGAGCAGGGTGTCCGATGTGGGGCTCGAGCCCAGGACCCTGGGATCATGACCTGAGCCGAAGGCAGACGCTTAATGACTGAGTCACCCAGGTGCCCCGCAGCAGGACATTCTGAAAGGGTACTCCCGACCATCTCGCTCCCCCCGACCCCACCCTGGTCTAGAATCGTCTCTGGCTCCCACTGGCTCCAGAGGGAAGTCCGAACTGCCAAGCACGGCGGCCTCTGTAGCATTCTCTCTCCCCGCGCTCCCTTATGCTCAAGCTCTTCTCAAAGCTGCAGGTGAGCTACGGATTCCTATCTCCACCCCCATCTCTCCTGTGCCAGTTCCGTCAGCCCACCCTGTTGGCTCTACCTTTCAGACCTCTCCAGAGGCGAGCCACCTGTCACACCTCCAGCATCGCCGTCCTGGCCCAAGCAGCCTGTGTCTCTCACCTGGACCATTCTAGTAGGCTCCTCACATCCTCCTCGCTGAAAATCCTCAGGGGCTCCCCCGCTGCAGCCCACCATGGCAAGCCCCTCGTCTCCTAGCCCGAGATCCTCAGACGGCCACAATCCCGCCCAGCTTTCCACTTCCCCAGCCCCGCCAGCACAGTCCCTGCCAGCCAGTCCCTGTGCCAACCTCCCAGAGCTGGGGCTGGAAACCCTTCCCTGGCTTCCTCCCCCAGGCCCTGGGGAGAAACCAGAAGCCTCGCACGGCCCACCTCTGCGTCTCCAGGCTCCTCCCATGGCCACCCTGAGAACAGCCCACCGACCTGGGGCCGCCTTCTTCCTGCCCTCTTGCCCGGAGCTCTCTCTCCAACCCCCTTCACCCCCACCGGCCCCTCAGCCAGCTAGCTCGTCCGACCCTTTAGGCCTCAGAGGGCAGCCCCCCAGCGGGACAGGGTCCCCTATAACAGCGTCCTGGGACTTCTTCTTGCTGTCACAGGCTCTGCCACCCGGCATCCACTGCCTCCCCCACCAGACAAAGCCCCCCATGCCCTGCCCCGGTGCAGAGAGCCTGCTGCCTGCTTCCCGGCACCTGGCACAGGGGAAATGCTCAAGGACTTTCTGTGGAAGGAAGAACGGGAGGGGACGAATGTGTGTCCCTGTCTCTTTGCCTTTGTCACCCGTGACCCCCCTGGGATCACCTTTCCGCCCATCCTTTAAGGCCTCATGTGAGGCCAAGCGTTTCTCCCAGTTTCTGTGGGCCCCCGCGGGAGAGGCCGGCCGCCACCCGCCCACCACCACCCCCCCCAGCGCCCTCCGCTGCAGTCGGCCGCACAGAGTCAAAACCCATTTAAACCACAAACCGAAAGTCCCGAGGCCCTCCCGCGAGCAGAGAGAAGCCGAGGGGAAAGGAAGCAGCCCGGGGGCCAGAGGGAAGAGTAGTTCAGCGGACTGGCAGCTGCGAAGGGCCGGGGGCTGGCGCTGACACAGGGCGGATGGCGGTGGGGTGTTCTGTCTTAGGAAACCCGAGGGCAAGACCTGCGCTCTTCTAAGAAACTCGGGATGCACTGGTGGAATCGTGCACGTGCTAAGGGCCCCAAGCACAGGGCTAGCAGGCAGGGCTTCTCATCCAAACCGGAGCAACCAGGATGCGCTCGTTCAGTTAGCCCTGCCCCTGGTCCCCGCACCCCTGCCCCTTCTCAGCCCGGCGTGCAAGCCTGTTTAACGAGCAAGGCCTGAGCACACGTCATGCGCCCGCTTGCTCCGCTGGCTCCTCCATGGATGGTTTCATTTCATGGCTCCAAACCATCCTCACGCTGCTTTCTCAGAGGCAACACGGGGCTCAGAGAAGATGCGCAATCTGCCCGGGACACACAGTCCGATGTGGCTGGGCTGGGGTCCACTTCCAGAGCCCACGCCCGCGCTAGGAGCCCACACTGTGGACCCAAAGGCTCAGGAACCACCCAGCTCACGCGGAGGGGTCTACCCATGGGCTTCACCTTTGGAGTTCTCGTGCATTTGATGAGAAGTAGCTGCGGGTCAGGACTTCAGGCCCCTGCTCTCCTGGAACCCGCCGTGTAGGGCAATGGTTCTCAACCGGGTAGGATTCTGCCTCCCAAGGAACACTGGGTGAGGTCCGGAGACATTTTGGTTATCATGCCTTGGAGGGAGGTGTCACTGAGGCCTCCGGTGGTTAGAGGCCAAGGATGCTGCTGAGCCTACCAGGTCCGGGACAGCCAACCCTCCCCCACCATGAAGAATGACCCAGCACAAAATGTTGTACCAAGGTTGAGCAAACCATGTCTGGGGAGAAGGGCGGGGCAGCAGACAAGTAAACAGATGAGTATGGAAGTTCTTGGATCCACTCCACGGTATCCACTGAGTGCCCAAGGCACTGCTGGAAAGCCCTAAGCCAGGAATAAAAACCACACGGGGAGGGGGATGGGGATGGGAGGAGGGAGGAGGGAAGACCCTCCACCTCCAAGGAGATGCCCTTTGAGAAGGGCCTGAAGGAGCCGGCAGAGTGTGGGCGGGCGGTCCTGCAGACAGAGCCCGGGGCCCGGGCAAGATGGTCTCCGAGTGCCAGGAACACCTCGGAGGGACTGAAATCCAGGAGACGAAGGGACTTAAGAGGAAGGCACAGGCCACACTTCATAGTCAGGGGACGGAGCCTGGGTCCGAGTCCACGAATATAACCTTCGATAAACACCAACGAGAAATGGCAAAAACAGACTTTGTCTTAGAAAAAAAAAAAAAAATCATGAAAATGGTCCAATTGGGCTAAGTGAGAAAAGATTCTACAGATTTTTAAATCCCAAAAGGTTCTGGAACTGGAGCCCAGGCGAGAGCTGTTCCCGTGGGGAGTTTCAACTTCAGGTCCCCGGGGAGTAAGCCGAGGGCTCCTCAGGCAAATGCGTGGGGCTGGATGATAGTTTAAGGTGTTAATTCATGTTTTTTCCACTGTATTTTCTCCCCTTTTTCTTTCTCTCCAACCAGAGGCTCTAAACTTCCTTGTCCCAGAGGTTTGCAGGGAAGGGGCAAGAAAAACCCACCCGCAAATCCTTCCCTCCCCCGGTTTTTTCACTTTTGGAAGCCTTCATTGACTGAGCAGATTAGGTCAGGGGCCTCTGGGGGTGCGGTGGGGGAAGGAGCGGTCTATACTGTCATCCTTAGGACAAAAAAAAATAAATAAATAAAAAGTTGGCCTTTTCTTGGCTGGGGCAGGGGAGGGAGCTGAGGGTCTGCAAGTATGTTCTGTGGGCCGGCACTGAACATTCCAGTATTTGGAATTCAAAGTTAAACAGAGGATTACCATGTGACCCGGCCATTCCTGCCCTCGGAAAACATATGCCCGCACCAACACTGGTCCGCGAATGCTCCTGCCACCATCACAGAAGGCTCAGAGCGAGCCAGAAAGTGGACACAGCACACGTGCCCCATCCACTGATAAATGGAGACACCGGATTGGCGGACCTGGGCTGTGGAACATTGTTCCGCAGTAGAAAGGAAGGGGATGCTGACCCCTGCTAGAACACGGATGAAGCCCGTGAAGACCGCACGCTAAGAGAAAGCAGCACGTCGTAAAGACCCTACAGGGTAGGATCTCGTGTATGCAGGATGTCCGCAAATATGGAGAAAGACCGTGGATGAGCGGCTGCCCCCAGCTGGGAGGCTTGGCGGATGATAAGGAGTGTTAGTGGGTACCGGGTTCTTTTCGGGGCAACGAAAAGGTTTTACAATCGCGCTGTGGTGATGGTTACTAAAAAGCACAAAACTGTACACTTTACACGGGAGAATTTTACGATCTATAAGTTATGCTTCAGTAAAGCTATTTTAAAAACAATGGAATTAAAAATCTGATCTGGGGCTTTCCCGGAAGGCCACACAGCTCTCTCCATGGCAACCACGCGCTGCTGAGGGGGCGTACCCTCCCATCTGCCAGGGTCCTCACGGTCACTGCTGTATTACACCCGGCTGGCTTTCCCCGCTGATGTCACCCACACTGTTCAGTGGGCACTGGATTTGAGAACTTGGATCAAGAGTGACGGGATCGCAGGTGCTGAAAGTATCAGCTTCATTCTCCCATCTCCTGTGTGGTCCTAGCGACAAAGAGCCGGGGGGACCAGAAGGGACTGGATGGACGGAGCAGCCGAGGCGCAGCAGCAGCCTCCATGGGCCCATGGGGTAGTAAAGCACATAGGCTTTCAGGACAGAACCGCACTCAACCCCCCCCCGTGCCTTGATGTTCTCAGCTATAAAATGGGGCATCAGGATAGCACCGACCATCACCGCCTTCCACAGAGGCGATGGGCTTAGAAGACTAGCACATAGCAGCCGCTCGGTAAATGCAAGCTACTGAGCCCATAGCTTCCAGTCTACACTTCCAAATTCTCAGAACTTCTGAAATCCAAAAGCTTCTTTGTAACTCATTTTGGACATAAAACCTGGCTTGACCCGAGCTCATTTAGCGAGAAAGCCTGACCTGAACGGACGTGAAACTACTGACGGTCTTTAATTATCCCCCTAACATGAATATTCCCGGCTTTTACCGCAGAGATAGGAGATGTGTTTGCTTACAGGGTGCTGCCCAGCCCCTGCCGCAGTGGTAGGTAACGGATGGTTACCACATTACCTTCCAAAATTTAGAAAGTTCTGGATGCTAGGACACTTCCGGCTGGGTTTCGGGGACTGTGACCTGTGGGATGATGGTAAAGACGAAGATGGATCCTGTGTGTGTCTGGCGCTACATAAGACCGTAGAGCAGAGACAGGAGGCAAACAGCCCCCCCAAATTCTGAAGACCTGTGCTGGCCAGGACAGGAGCTCAGTACGAAAATTAAGATCTCTCCCAGAAACACCCCGGGGATCAGGGGATGAGCGTGGCACTGGCCGGACTGGCTTCAGAGAACAGAGTTTGGGGAGCCTGGGCGTGGGAGGAATGGGAACAGGGAGCTGGAGAGAGGATCCAAAACACTCCCAGACTCCCCACAAAGCCTGCAGGCCAAGCAGGCCCGCCCGCTTGCTAGTGCTTAATGGTCCCAAATCAGAGAAGAAGGCCCCAGGCCCCTCACCCCCTGGAGCCATTAGCAGTGCGGCCCTGCCCACCCAAACAGGACCCGGCTACAGGCACAGCCCCAGTCTGCCCATCCAGACCCCTGTTTAATTGGGAATCCAACTGGCCTTAGTCCTGGGTTCTGAGAGGGAGCCTCTAAATCCTTGGGATTTCCCAAGTGACTGGGGTGTCATTGTTACGCACGAGCCCCTGGATCACACCCGAGTTTTTGCTAATGAACGAGAGGACTCAAAATGGGGGCCGGCCACCAGGCAAAGCCACTATGTGATCAGAGGGTAGGGCTTGGAGCCAGCGCCAACATCAGCCTCCAGGGGGTAGGCTGGAGGGTTAGAGAACGAGTTCAAGCGCGGGACCTGCGAGCCCATCCATCCTGCCTATGTAATGAGCCCCCAGTAAAAGCCTCTGTACACCAGGCTCCAGCAAGCTGCCTGGTGTATGAACACAGTTGCACCACCAAGGCTATGCACCCCGACCCCACCACATCAGGTGGGCACCGAAGCCATGCATTTGAGGCCCTCCCATACCTCGCCCTTAGGGTCTCTTCCTTGGATCTCTTCCAGCTTGCCCCGATTGTGTCTGTGACTCGTTCTAGTGCATGATCGCAGGGGCCTGTGGGAACCCTGACTTTGTCAGCCGGTCAGGAGGGAGGCTGGCCTGGGCTGAGACTGAATATGTGGTGGGCATCTGAGGTGGAGGCGGTCTGGCTGGGGATCATGGCGTCCAAGGCTCGCTCTGGGCAGACGGCGTGAGAATTATATTGCAATGTACCAGTGGTATCAGAAGACCACCCCCCCCTGCCTTGATTTGGTTTTCTGCCAGACGCTGTCAGTCCTGCCCCAATGCCAGAGGCCACCTGCAGCGTGGGTTAGGATGGTTTCTGTGCCCGGTAGCAGCTTCCTTCCTCAGATACTTTCTTGGGTGGAGAAGAGTAGAGATTCTGGAAGGTTAATGCCTCAGAAGTGACTCTAAACCAGCGCCCGGCTGGAGCTGGTGAGTCAAGAGTGCTGCTTTCTCACCGTTTGGGTGAACAGTCCTGAGATGTGTTCTGCACAGTCTCTCAGAGGGACCCCAGCAGGACTGACCCCCAGTCGCTCCCTGTGCTCCCCTTCGCATGAACGCTCCCTGTAGTGACTTTCCTCCTTTCCTGTCTTCCTTCTCCGTCTTCCACGACACGTCCTGGGCTTACCTCCCAAAGAAACTACCATCACCCAAGTCTTCATCTTAGGATCTGATTTGAAGGAACCCAGATCAACCTCCGCCCTTCCTGGGGCTCTGAGTCTTTCGCTCCACTGTGGACCTCCTGCTCATCTCCCAACCTGAGAAGCCATTGGGATTTGCAGTGAACCTGCTCACCTGGGCACCCACTTGTCCATCACTGCGTAATAATCCTGCTTAGTCCACACCCTGGGCATGTCTAGGGACCCAGGCCTGCCTAATCAGTATTTCATTCTCTGGAATGGAAACTGGCTCAGGAATGAGTCTATGAACCTAGCTGACCCAGTCATAGTCCTCCTTAAAGTTTTGTAGGAGCTGTTGGAAAGGAGCTCTCTCTACCCCCTGGAATCTTACATTAAGCCTGGACCTGCTTGTGACCCTCTTCTCTCTACATGGACAAAGCCTAATTGAGAATGAAGTCAGAAGAAAGCAGAGTTTGGAGATACACATAGATTCTTGACGACATGATCACCTGGATGCAGCCATGCCTGAAGCTCAACCACCTTGTATTTTCCAATTAGGTGAATCAAAGTGTTTTTATCATCACCCCCTTTCTTCTGTTAGCTAATGTGATTAGGTTCTTATCATTTGCAATAAAAAGAATCTTTAATAATATAGAAATAGATATTTCTCTAATTCAGACCCTCTTCATCTTTAGATGCAAAAATACACAAAAGTACTTGCTTTCTAAGTTATAGGTGAGAGACCCAGGCTGACCAGGGCAGGGAGACTGAACAGAGAGGATTATCCATGTGGGATTCTTTCAGCATAGACCCAAGAATTAGGGTATCAAGAAACTCATCCGACATAGTTATAATTGCCGCACTAAGAGAAACTCCAAGGTCCCCCAACCTCTGCCCGAAGCACACTGTGATGTCCACCTTGGCGGCCATGGAGCTGCTTGTTCCTCGGTCCACACCTCATTCTGAAAACAGTTCCTGAAACCCGATTCCAAACAACGACCATTGCCTTGCCTTGGCCACAAAATTTCCTTTTTCTCACTGCTTAACAAAATATTCTTACTGCCTTCTCCATGAGGTCTGCTTATTTCCCAGAAATGGTCACGTTTCTCTCCGTGCCGCAGCAGCTTTTACTAAAAGCCCACAGTTGGCTGGATTGCACAGAGAGTCTCCAAATGACTTTGTGTTTTTCCTAAGTAGATCGGTCTCATTTTTCAGAGGAATTGAGGAAGAACAGACGTGTTCCAGCCAGCTCTCACATTCCTTCTGGGCTCTAAGACTCTGGTCACTGGGGGTAGAAACTCAGGGAGTTCTGTCTTCCCCAACACCTCTTGGCTAAAGTCATGGGACCTGGGAAGGGGCCACAGGCGGCTGGAGCCACCCCTGGTCTAGAACTGGGTTTTGCCCGGTCCTGAGAGCCCCAGGAAAGATGTGACCCGCTGCAGGGCCTCGTCATGACTTTCATAGGCCCCACGCATGTTTGTCTCCACGGGCCTGTTCCTCCATAAAGGAAATATTAAAAATCACACTTTATGACTGCAACGGTGGAAAGACAATTATGATCCAATCTAGATTCACTCTTAGGTCTTCATTATTATTGCATTAATTTTTCTTCAGTGGCTTTGAAAAGCAGTCAAATCGAAAACATTTCCCCTAGAAGTACTGAGAGCTCCAGCCCCAGGCCCGTGAGCCAGCAATCACAGCACCCCCCACCCCCAGTCCTCGGGGCCGAACCCCATCTGTACAACCACCTTCTGCCAGGAATGCAGCCCTGCTGGACGGGCCCTGCCAGCCTGTCTCCCTTCCCTGGAGAGCATGACCCCCTTGCCTGCCCCCTGCCTCACTGGGACAGGGCGGGTCCCTGGGCCGTGATCCGCCCCTCGAAATACTGGAAGCCAGCTGGGAACAATAACAGGACAAGCTGAAGTCCCCTGGCTCAAAGCGCCTTATGCAGCAGGCTGGGCCGGGGGTTTAACAACTTACCGGGGACAAGAGGGGAGGCGCGCAGTGCTAGCCGCTCCTCCAAGGACAGCACGTGGCAGGCCGAGCCCGGTGCCGGTGCTCCGGGCATCTCAGCCAGTGCCGGCTCTTGTGAGTCATCAAAATCACTTGGTTCGTTGTAATAACTGGTTATAATAATTGGGTTAAGTAGGGGATGCCCCAAGTCTGCTTTCCCCTCTATCCTAGAAGGCTTTGACCTTGGGCTGAGGACCCCTCCGAGTGAGCTGGTCTGGCAGCCTCCGAGCCCAGCCCTTGCCCCCCTCCCACGGGCTCGGTCAGTGGGCTTGCCCAATCCTTCGCCTCCATCAGAGCTGGCCCGAAGCCCACCCCCCTCTTCCAGGGCCCTCCTCACCCCTTGCCCTGTTCTCAAGAGGCTCCAGAAAGGTCAGGGGCCCCCCGGGCCCGGGCAGCCTCTCTGCCTGTTGCCCGCCTGTCTACCTTCTCCTTTCTCTCCCCGACTTGCTACTTCGGTCTTCGGGCATCATCTGGCTCACACATGCTTCTTAGTTACTGTTTTCTGAAGACTTGAAAGTCTCGTCCTTCCAGCCCGGTCACCCCCGCCGCTCCACCCTATGGAAAGATCACAGGGCTTTGAGGCCAGCAGGAGCCGGGTTTAATCCTGGCCCCACAACTGACCAGCTGTGTGACCCTGGGCCACTCAGTTAACCTCCGTGAGCCCTGCATTGTTTATCTGTCTGAAATGACGGCAGACCATCTTATTTTCTTTAGCAGTGGGGCTCTGGGGTTTTGTTTGTTTGTTTGGTTTGTTTTGCTTTGTTTTGAGAGGCGAAAACTTAGCTAAGCCCTTTGAGGCGGGGGGAAGAGCCCGCACCTCCTACCCCAGGAGAGGTCTGCGGGGGACCCTGGGTCAGAGGCTCTGGCCGTCTGGACCCTCCTCAGAATCATGTTTCTGGCTGCCTCAAGTAAAACACACGGGCTGAGAGAGCTCTGTGGAAATCTAGTTAGCAAAACATTCAAACAGGTGTGCGGCACCGGAGTCTTTGTCTTCTTCGTTAACACCCTAGGTAACAGCATTCTGCAAAAGCTCTAGTAAGCTTTTCCCTGTGGAACGAACGCACCTCCAGGTACGGGCCGCGACTGTGGCAGGAGAGCCAAGACACAGACTGTTACTTGGGACGACCGCGCAGGCGCTCCCCTCTGCGCAGTTCTGTTGTCTCCGTTCACTGCGGAAGGACCTACTGCCTGTCAGTCACAAGTTCAAGAACTGAGGCTGGAACATTAGTCCCCATCTGGGCTCATGGACCCCCCCGAGTTCTGTGGCCTCCAAGCTAGGAAGCTGCCCTGGGTCCTCTGCTTTCCAGACCCACCCAGCCAGCTCTCCTGAGCAGTCTGCAACCCGGCTCGCCTCCCCCCTAGCGGGACAGAGGGCGGGTGGGCCTGTCCCCGCCGCCCCTGCGTCCTTTCTCACCTCCTGGCCGGTCTCCTCGCCTCCACTCTCGCCCCACTCCGTCCACGCCACGGCCAGAGCCCTCGCCCCCAAATGCACACTTGACCATAGCCCCTCTGCTCCAGATTCCGGATGCCTGCCGGTCGCCTTCAGGGGAAAATCTGAAGATCACGACAAAGCACCAGGACCCTCCCTCAGCCAGCAATCCGGCCTTCTCTCTCGATTCTCTTGCTCTCTCTCCTCTGCCTTCCCATCATTCTGAACAACTCGGAGTTTCCAGAATATGCCACCCCACTAGGCCTCTCTGCCCATGCTGTTCCCTCTATCCGGAATGCCTTCCCCACGCTGTCCATGAGGGAAACTCTTATGTTTTCTTCCAAGTGTCAGCTCAAAGGGAAGCTTCCCCACCCCCATCCCCCATCCCCCGCCCTGGGCCCGGTACACAGAGGTCAACCCACTGTTTTCTAATTGTTGGATGAGCCTGTCTCTCACAAGACTGCAAACTTCAGGAGGGTGACGACGCAGCCGTTTTTCCTTTGACTCCCCCAAACCTACAGTGCCTGGTCCTTTAGGCCTTCACCTAATATTGCTTGAGTAAATCACTCCAAGATAGAAGGAGGGAAAAAAAGAACAAATAGGTCCAGAATAGTCCACGGTTCGATAGCTAGGAAGGTGTGAGCGGGACCCCAAACGGACAGCACGCCACGAGGCTCAGCCTCTTGTTCTTTGCTTTCCTTTCCTGTGATGGTTACATTTCCACGTCCCAAGAGTGCCAAGTCACGCGCGTTTTGATCAGTGCGCTGTGCTGTGATCTCTTGAATTCCGCTCGCGATCTTGGAGGGGTCCCTCTGTTAGACGCACACACTTCAATCAGGGGGAGATGATCTCCCTGACCAAAGGCTCACCGGTTCAGTCTCATTAAACGGAGGGTTCTTCCAATGCGTGAAGAATGGGATTAGACTTATAGAAATTCAATTTACATTTGGCTTTTTAGGAACAGGTATCTTCCACAGCCAAGCACCACTATACCCATCAGGCCGCCGGAAGTTTTGGCTCCTAGGCGGCTTTTACTCCCTCGGGCACATTCCCTGCTTAACCCCTCCTGACCTGGATCTGTTGAAACAACTCCGGGCACCTGGCCACGTAATCCAGTGGCCTTTTCTTGGAGTCGTCTGTCTCCACCTCCCTGAGCCCCATCACAAGGCTGGCCAACCCATACCTAAAGCCCTCAAAATGCCCGGCTCTGGGGCTTTTCTGCACCATGTCCGCCCACCCCCACGCTAGTCCCTGAGCTCCCAGAAGCGTTGGCTCCCTTGGCTTCCACATGAATGTCTCAGAGGCACATAAACTAAAGCAGATGAGTGATGGGCCTGCCTCCCCCGAAGGGCCCCCCCCTTCCTATCCCTATGGAAGACATCATCATCCACTCATTCTCATAAGACACCGCTCTCTGCCTTGACCCGCAAATACCATCCATCACCGGCCGTAAGATGTTCAGCTCCCGAATGTGTCTCCAGCCAATCCACCTCTCTCTCCTGCACATGGGAAAGGCCACCAAAGCGGCAACTGTCCCTTTCTAAAACCCCAGTCCTTATGATTAGCCCAGCACCTGGCACGCGATAGATTTTCCATAACCACCAAAGGCGTGAATAAGTGAGCAGATAAATCCTATTTTACAGACCGTAACACGGAGGCTCAGAGAACGGAAGTGACTGGTGTAAGGTCACCCAGCTGGAGGGCGAGGGGGCGGGGCACAGCCCAGCCTCCGCTCCGAGGCAGCTCCGGCACCCACAGTCCACTCCGCCCGAGCCCAGGGTTGGGCTCCACTGCCTGAGGCCCTCCCCCTTACCTGACAGCACCGTGAAGACAGCTGCGAAGGCGTTGAGCTTGAGCCCGTCGATGACATTGCTGGAGTGAAAGAGCTCGAGACACATGAGGCTGAAGCCAACCACCAGCAGGAGGATATAGAGCACCTCGGAGACCACTGACAGCCACAGGACCCCTGCACGACAAGGTCAGAGCGGCCGTGAGAGGAGGGACCCAGCAGGGCGGCCCCACCGGGCGTACCTCCCCCCCCCCCACGCCCATCGGTGGGAGAACCCAGACTCTGGGGTGCGTCCTGATGACACAGAGGATCACGGCCAGGTCCCCAGAACTGGCTCAGGCGCCCCAGCCCGAGTCAGGGGGAGCCCGAGGTGCTTGGGGGGGACGCTTCCTAGTGCGGGACCCCTTCTGACAGGAGGGAGGAGCCTCCGTCCTGCAGCTGAACAGGGTCCCTTTCCTCATCTGCTGGGTGACGGCTCCAGGCGGGAGCTGTGTGATGGCCCGGAATAGGACGAAGCGGACACGGTCGTTTAGGAGCTGAGTGCCGGGCAGGTGACATCACCGGGCCAATCCCCAGCCCCCAGGGCTTCCCAGTGGCTAAACTGGTCAGGGCGGTGTTCTCTGTCGCCTGCAGCTACGGGCAGGCTCCATTTTCATTGACCTTACTCCACTTTTTTCTAGAATTTACTAGAGCTCCTGCCATACCTTCAACCTCGCGGCCGTCCTGGAAGCAGCCATGTTCTAGAGGGAGGGGCTTGTGACCCGGAAGAGCAACTCTGGTGAGAGTGTAAGCCTTATGACAGCGCCTGGTTCCAGCTGTTCCTGAAGGCCCACGGCCCCTCTGCCCTTCCCGTGGTTTGGCTCCTCAAGTGTTTGTTTTCCCTGAGCTAGCACAGCTCCCTTTTCTCCCCAACTTTTCCATTTTGGGTTGCCATCATCTGCCACCTAGTGTAGGGGGCATATTCTGTTTCTTACACACACACACACACACACACACACACCCCGTCTCCCCGCTCCCGCCCCGAACACCACCACAAGACTTCCCTTTGGAGTGTCCCTTCCCTCCTCTCCGTCTGTGTAGCTCAGTTGCAGCTGACACATCCTGGCTCCACTTTCGGGGACATGATTCCTATCCAGTCCATCGGAGCTTCAGGACCCCCCTGACTCTAGTCATTGGTTCCGGAATGAACCTCTCTATAACCTCTCTTCTTCGCCTACAAAACAAGGATAATAATAACACCTATTTCATAGTGTTGTCGTGCTGTGAGGATTCCATTAGACAGCAACGTGAAGAGCTTGTTCTTAGCATCTAGTGACAGCTCAATTTGTGCGATATTATTGTTGTTGTGTGGGAGGAACACGTCCCCACCGTGCCCCAGGAAATGGAGCCCCGGGGGCGCTTGAGTGAGGTCAAGGGTCAAGCAAGAGAAATGCAATTGTGGGAGCAGATAAGATTTCTGAGAAAAAGGATGGGTGAAGAAAATGTAACACATCCGGGGACTTCCTTTCCAAGCCACACGAATCACTGTTAGAATAAGGCTCGAGCTTTAGAGAAGGGACTAGGGACCAGGCCTGACCAGCCAGAGACGGACGTATGACCCAAGTCAGTTCAATGAGAGTCAGTCGCCGGACTTTCACTGGAACTACTGGCAAAAAAATTTCCTTTCTTTCTACTAGGTTTGAGCCTGGGACGGGGTAAGAATGCAGCTGACAGAGTCGCCAAAGGGCAAGGGATTTCCTAAATGCAGAGCCAGTGCCAAGGAAGGCAGCGCTGTGGGCGGGGGAGATAGTGTCCCATGATGTCGTTTGAGCCCCTGGATCCAGCCGTGCCTGAAGCTCCCAGTCATTTGTTCTTTCTATCACATGAACCATTTAAGTCCTTGTCTTTGCCTAAGCCGGTCTGAGGTGGAATTCCTATCCCTTAGAACAAAGAGTCTCTTCTCCAAACCTGTCAAACATGTCCCTCCTACCTCTCTGCCTTTATAAAATTGCTCCTTCTACTGGGAACGTACTAGGGACATCTAATATATACTATTTAGTGAATGAAGGCAATGGACAGAAATTTCTTAGTCCTTATCTGCTCCCTGATGAAGAATCCAGATTCTGAAACACCCACTATCATTCCTAGCACAACAGGCTTTCAGAGCTGTGGAGAAATTCTTTCTATTTTTTTTTTTTTTTTTGGCTACAAAAATATCACATCTCCTGGGCAATCCCTTGGATTTCTGTAAGAGAATAATGTGCTCTTGGCAGCCTGGCTGTTGTTGAAACACCCCCTGGCAAGGCACACTTATAGCCTCTGAGGCCCCTCTCTGGCCCAAGGCCCACCAAGGCAGGGAGGAAGGCAGGAGACGCGGGGCGAGCTGAGCCACACCAGGAGGGCGGCAGCGCCCACGGAGGCCTGGCCTCCCTCCCAGCAGCCTTGGCCCCTAGCTGCCGTTGCCCTGGTGGCAAGTGGAGGCCGCCCCTCACCACTGTGCTGCTTCCTGACTCAGCACCTCCCCCAGAAAGTCCCTATTCCCCAGCCCCGGGGGGTGGTGCTCTTGCCCCTGCCCACATGGGCTGCGGGCCGGGCCTCCATCCCTCCCCCCGCCCCCTCCCCTCACAGCGGCATGCAGCTCTGCTCTTACAGATGCGCTGAGAGTTGGGATGGGGTGTCAGAGGCCGAGATGCCCAGAAAATCAGTAAGTTCGCTGTGGGGAAACAGGCACCCGTCTCTCTGATGCCTGGTTAGGCTTACTCAGGGTTCTTATTCTCTCCAGATTGATTTCCCTGTCCTGCCCCCCCCCCCCCCAATTCCCTTACCGCTCTCCGCTGGGGCATTTCCTTTGTACAAGACTGACATGTAAATCCTCATCTCAGAGTCTGCTTCTAAAGGAGGCTGACCTTGGGCACCAGCATTCACCTGTTAACCTCCCCACGCCCATACGACCTAAGTGAGGCGGCACCCGCTTTACAGAGGAACAAATTCTGATCAGAGGGACTAAGCAACGATACTGCACAGCTAGGAAGCGGTACCGCCTGGGTTCGAACCCAGGCTTCTCTGACTCCAGGAGCCACACTGAAATCACATCATTCTCCACCCTGAGGTGGGTCAGAGGGGCCCCGCCTGGGTTGGAGGGCACAGGGCTCCCTGGCCACAGCTCTCATCTCCACGGTCTCTGGCATTCTAGATAATTCCTGAACCAGGATTCCCGCAAGAGGGTGGCCACCCAGTGGGATGGGGGAAGGGTAGACTCCAGTCCTCCCCGATCCCAGCAGATGTCGGGGTGAGGAGGGTGAGGGGTAGGAGGTCACAAGGAAGAGCAGACAGGTCTTGAGGACGCCGGAAGCCAGGCTGTGGAAGGTGCGCTTGACCCATGAGGCTTAGGCAGTGAGGTCCTCAGGGTCTTAGCAAGGGAAGGCCCCCCGGCAGGAGGCTCTGGAAGGCTGCACGGGTGGGGCGAGCGGCTGCAGGTGGGCTGCCCCAGCAACGGCAGGAGGGGAACTTCCGAGGCAGGGGCTTGGGGGGACTCTGACCATGAAGATGGTGACAAAGGAACACGGAGGAGACCAGAGTGGGGCCACGTGCCCTGCTGGGGCAACTGAGGCAGACGGTGAACGTTCTTCATGGAGAATGAGGTGATGCTCAGGCAAAAAGACAACGAGGGTCCACAGGAGTTGCAGGACCTCCAAAGGGCTGTCCGGGACGTAGCCGGAGCCCGGGCAGAAAGGTGCGGGCATTGGCGAGACGTGGGCGCTCACGACGTCTCGGAGCAAAGGGTGGGAGACAGATCCACAGGAACATCGGTACTCGGGGAGGGCGGCGGGGGCCAAGACTGGGAAGACCACTGGGTGGGTGACCCACCCGCGTCTGTGCACACTGCCCCCTGCTGGCACATGGATTCCTTGCACCCCTGTGCACACCCCTACCTTCACCCACATTCAGGGCAGGCTGGACTCCACCCCCCCCCCAGCAGCAGCCCCCCACCAGCACCCGATGTGAACTGCTCAGTACCCCAAGTGGGTAACACTGGGCCGGTCGGGGGGGGGCATCCACATATCTGGGCTGCCCACCAGGGAACCGTGTCTCCCCACAACACGAAATTGTCTGAGTCAAAAAGTGAAGAAGCTACTCAGTTCTCTGTTATTTTTAAAATTCTTACCACCTCAATCAAAAGAGTCCCTCTTTGGTGCTAATGGGTCCTTAACACCTTTCTACCACCTGTCAATTGTTTCAAGTCCGGGAAAGGGCTCAGGATCTCCAGCAGCTCCTAGGCAGACTTGAAGGGCATTTAGACAATTTCCTTCGGGGCTGGCGAGTCTGCATCAGCCCCGTCGTCTCCTGCTCTTCCCACCGCTCTCGGCTCCTCTCCGACCTGCTCTGTGCCCCAGGGGCCCTGACTCCTAGGACTGTACCCCCCAGGCCGCCCCACCCTCTGGATGAACCATGAAGGGCACCAGCTAGAAATGCGGGGTGGGGTGGGGAGGAAAGTCAGTGTTTCTCTGCCCTGCTCCCTGTCTTGTTCCCCTTCTCTGGCAGAGACTTCATTTTCTTACTTTGACCACAGCTCCCGAGGGTTGTGGGAGCCAAGCCGCTGCGGCTTGGCTGTTCCCACCCTTTTTCCTGCCCGCCCAAGGCTGGTAACGGCTCCCCTCTGCTGCCAGCCTTCGGGGCCCTCAAATTCTCTTAGCCCTTCCCATTCCTCTATAAGGACTTTTTCATCAAAGCGCCTTCATTGGGAGCATTTGGGGGATTCTGTTTCCTGCTGGGACCCTCCCCAGCACGTCGTGGTTTTTGGCAAGGGATCCAATTAGAGCAGCGATCCGAGCCAGTGGTCTCAGTGTGGGCCCCAACCCGCAGCCGCACGTGGGAAGAAGTGATGCTAATTCTTGGGCCCCGGGACCCATCTGTGTTGTAACGAGCTCTCCCGGCGATGCTGACGAGCTCAAACACGAGCACCACTGATCAAAAGCTCCCTTTTTAGCGTAGGTATAAGAAAGTGAGTCAACTTCGGGGGCGCCTGGACCGCTCCGTCAGCTAAGCATCCATCTCTGGATTTCCACTCAGGCCATGAGCTCAGCGTCCTGGGAGGGAGCCCCGGGGCGGACTCCGTGCCGGGCTTGGAGTCGGCTTGAGATCCTCCCTCTCCCTCGGCCCTCCGTTCCTGCCCCTCCCACCCCGTTTAAAAAAAAAAAAAAGTGAGTCAACCTCAGAAATTGAGTCCATGCTAGATGGGGGATGGGGGATGCTGGCACCTGGCAAACACAGAGAAGCAGGAACTTGAATAAGGAAACTTCGGGAATCACCGTATAGGGCATGGCTGCCCATCCTTCGTGTTACCGAGGCACGCACGTGTGAATGAAGGACACCCCTGGCCTGGATGACAGGGTCTTGCCTTGGTGATGCCCAGAAAGTCTCCGTAATCCCTGGGATGATTGTTTCGCCTCTCTGAAACTTGGCATGAATGCCTCGATTTGCAGCTGAGAAGTGGTGACCTCCCGGGGCACGAGAAATGAAATGGCTTCTCATCAGGTACGGGGCGGTGGGGTGACAGCTGATCCTGTTAGCCGCACTTCTTGCCTTTTTAAAAAACAGCTTCACGACACCAACTCTGACCCTCCATGGATGGAACTGATGGGTTTGCAGGAATAATTTCCCTCCCGTCCCCAGTCCCTCCCGAGCCAAGACGGTTCCCAGGGCCAGTGTAGCCGAGTGGGAGATCACTGGGTGGGAACCAGGTCTCGGATGTATGACCTTGGCCGGGGACCTTCTCCTTCTATCCCTTGGTTTCCTTGTTTGAGAAATGGGCATAATAGATTTGTCCTGAGCGTTTGATGAGACAATATCTATAAATCACACCAGCCTGACACTTGGGAAGTATTCGAGAAAGCTCCATGTTACTGTTACTTCCTAATGAGTATGATTATGAGCAATTAGAATAATTATAAGTGGCCGTGGGGCACAGGTATGAAGAGCACAGAGCTGGGCCAGGTCACCTCGGTGGATGCCCGGCTCTGCCAGGCACGAGCTGGGAGATGGAGCAAGCGATGTGCTCCCAATGGATATGTTTTCTCGCTTGGAAACTGGGGCTAGATATCATACCCACTTTGCGGGCGGTGTGAGGACACAGCGAGTTAATTGATGAGCAACATGCTTAGGGCAGTGCCTGGTGGACAGCAGGTTAGTTATATAAGCATGAACGGTTACTATTATTGTTTATGTTGTTATTCCCATGGGACATGGCCAAGGGGTGGGCAGCCTGGCCAAGTCCTTCTCAGCCTCTGGACAAATAAAACCCATCTGGGGTGCAGAGGGGGACTGTTGCAAAATCTGGTGAAATCCCAAGGCAGGGCGGCATTTCAGGATAAAACATTTCCCCCCTCCCCCAAATCCATCAGTTGAATATGTCAAATCAATAAATCGTGGTGCTGTGGCTGCTCTGGCTGTGGGCTCAGAGACACGCCCCCTGAAACCCAGCATGTTAAATCATGTAAATGACGTGGGCCAGGACCTCCGGGGCTGCAAATGGCTTCATGACAGCTGCTATTTGCGCAAAGTCAATACTGAGAGAACTCAGGGACCTGCAGGGAGGGGCTCCGGGGCCCCCTCAGCCCTGAGCCCTCCAACTGCAGATGAGACGTTAGCCCAGAGAGGAGTAGGATGTGCCCACCTCCCGAAACCGACTGAAGGTAGATTGGGGTGGGGGCGGCCGTCCACCGCCCAGGCTGCTTAATATTGCAAGGCTGGGGAGCAGGGTAGCCCTCTGAGAGGCACAGGGATTGAGGTGGGGACAGGTGGAGGGGAGGAGCCGCATCAAGGCGGGTGGCTGGTGGTCGCACCACGCGTCAGCAGCCCTGAGTTCCAGCTGACGCTGCGGGACCTCTGCAAGGTCCCTGAGCCTCTGTGGGCCTCAGTTTCCCTCCCAGTAAAACAAGCGGGTTCTCAAAGAAGCTGCCAACAGGCCGAATCCTGCCCACAAAAATGTCTTGTTTGGCCCACACAGTATTTTAAAAATATCTGAATTCATTATCAACATTTAAAAATAGGAGACTTCACATGCAATTTGATCCAGGTTTCTGGATTCGTGTGCAAAACGGGTGCACGCACAATTCGGGACCCTCGTCCCCGTAGGATGATGATTGTGGGGCCCAGCGGGGGCTGCTCCCCTCAAACACAGCACGTACTTCTGGGTCACTACAGACCCTGCATGGTCCCCTTCACCCTTGCATGGCCCGTCTGACTCTCGTGAGTCCGTGAATCAACAGCCCCCTGTTATGAAGATGGCAAAAGCGATTTCTATCCCTGACTCTCCACGGCAAAGTACACTTTAAGCCCTCGCTGATGCCTCCATGTAGGAGCGAGACACCCGGCAAGCCCTCAGTCGTCAAGCTTGCTCAGGGACAGGGAAGGTTCCAGCAAATACCACACCGCCACCCCCCCCCCAACCCAGGAGGGTGCCAACTTGCGAAAAAGAGTTAGATTAAAAGGAAAGACAATTCAGCTCTAAAAATATGCCCACATTGAGATAATGGAGCCAGAACACGGATCTAAGAGCTCTTCCGGAGGGTCCGCCTGCCCACCCCGGCCCCACGACCTTTGGGAGAAGGCCCAAGAAGGCTGGTGAGTTGCCAGTGTCATGGCGCCGGGAATCTTCTTGCACTGAGTCAGACAGAACCTTTTAGGCTTGGACCAGAGGTCCCGGTGGCGAGCCTCGGTGGCCGCTCTTGTAGGATGTGCCAAAACGTCGGGTAACAGAGGGCTTGGGATGAGAATGCCATTCAAATGCCAACCAGCGTGAAGTTCAGGAAGCAAGGAGCCTGGGCGTGACTGTTCGCCACACCGCGATCTTTTCTAGAGTCCTTCTCTAGAGCCTCTCAACTCAAAGCGGGTCTGCACACCACCAGCAGCTGTAGCCCCCGGGGGAGCCTGTGAGAAATGCAGATCCTCAGTCCCCACCCAGACCTACTGACTCAAGGTCTGCATTTTCACCAGGTCCGCAGCTGATCCAGACGTATGGTCAAGTGTGAGGAACACTGCTCTAGCCGACAAAGTTCAAATGCTGATTCCCTTGACACGTGGGTCCTGAGCAGCCCTGCACACCTCCAACCCTCAGTACGGCTGCTTGCTGAGCATTCCACGCCCTCCCGAGCCTCAGGCTTGGCCTCAGGCCCTGAAGTGTTGTCCTCTCTGGGGTCGTCAAAGATCTCCACATCCTCGATTCCAAAACATGCAAGTATATTACCTTACACAGCAGAAGGGACTTCGCAGATGTGATCATGATCTTGAGATGGGGACGTCGTCCTGGATTATTTAGATGGGCCCCATGTAATCACGAACATTCTTAAAAGAGGGAGGCCAGAGGGCCAGAGGCAGGAGCAGAAGATGGGACAGCAGAAGCAGAGGTTGGAGTGATACGGGGTTAGACACGAGCCAAGGAAAGCGAGCAGCCTCCGGAGGCTGGAAAAGGTGAGGGAAGGGTTCTCATCTGGAGCCTTCAGAAAGGAACACACGCCTTAGCCTCCTAAGGCTCATTTCGGAACTCTGACCCCTAGAACTATAAGATAATAAATCCATGCCATTTTAACTCGGTGGGTTTGTGTTAATGTGTTACAGCAGCCATGAGAATCTAATATACCTTCTTTCTTCAGAGAAGGTCACCTCCTCCAAGAAGCCTCACCCCGGCCCCTCACTGCAGCCCCCAGACTGACCTCAGCAAAGAAGGCAGCCTCTCCACCCTTTCCAGCAGATCCTGTCCTCAGGTGGAGCGAGCCTGGACTTGGGGACAAAGAGGTCTGAATTTGAACTTGGATCTCTATCCAAACCTCTCTGAGCCTCAATGTCTTTGGCCATATAATAAAATCAATGCTATGAAACTTACACGTCTTCTGGACAAGTTAAATGAGATCATGGCTGCAAACATTGCCCCCCCCAACCACCCACCCCCGGTCTGGCTCCTGGCACATCACAAGTCCTCAGCAAACGTTGGTGTAGCAAGTTGACACTCCAGGACCGCAGAAATGAGTCCTTCTCCTCCGAGCTCACACGTGGACAAACCAGTCGATCACCGGAACGGGATCTGACAAGGCCTTATGGCCCCCAGAGTTCTGCAAGGCTCTAGTCCCCAACAATTTAGAAATGACTCTAGCAGACATGCCCTTTAGAAACTGCTCTGTTGGAATCCGGGACCAGTCACTGAGCATTTGAGATGTGTCATGGTGACCTTGGCCGTCAGCGTCAGACTGCAATGAGTTTTCTTCCTCTTTAGAGTCCAGAAGTGGGTCTTGGAAATAAACTCGGACCCACACAGGCTGGGGCCTGGGGAGCGTAGCGGGAAAAGCTGAGAAGACTGAGATTGAGTTCTGGTCCCCAACCCCACACTGCCCCCTACCCCCACCATCGTCTTGACCAAGTGCTCTCACCTCTCTGGGCCTCTCTTTCTCCCCAGATGGGGCTGCTGTGCAGGCAAAGGAAATAGAATAGGGGAGGTCAGAGGCTGTGAACTGGCCCCAAGACGAGTTTCTGAAATTTGTTGTTGTTGTTCTGTTTTCTGGGTTTTTCCTTGCCTCTCTTTCTCTGTCTGTCAGCCTCTCCGTGTGTGCGTCTCTCTCTTCCTCTCTTGGTATATGTGGTATTTTTAAAATTTTGAACCAGATGCCAACATTTAAAAATGGGAAAACCGCATGAGAATCTAGATTCTTGCGGAAGCCTGGCAGGCCAGGGCCTCGCCGCCACATGAAGACATTGGCTAGAGCCGAGCGGTGGCTACTCCCGCAGGCGGGGCACGCCGTCTGCACTTGGCCACACTCCCCACCCTTCCCTATAGGATCCTGCCTTGGAGTGGAAGACACCCCCGAGGGGGAGCAGAGTCTTTTACAGTGGAGCTGGGAGGAAGTAGCGAGATGGAAAAAAGAAGCCAAGAAGTAGGCAGTCAGGGGACAGCAATGGTCAGGGCTCAGGGAAGATGTCTGCCTTCTGCCCAGGAAGACACTCTATCCGAGGGACCTCCCAGATACCCACGGGTTCCTACTCCAGCTGCCAGGCGGGGAAGAATAGTACCCTCTAGAACCTCTGCGAGCATAAAGCAGGACTGGGAGGGAGGAAAGAAGAGAAAGGCTTGCCCGCCGTGAAGTGATGATGTGCCCAGTGCTGAAGTCATGGCCCGGGAATCAGACATCGGCAAACCCCAGCTCTGCTACGGACTTGCTGTATGGCCTCGAGCCTCAGTTTCCCCACCTACCCCTTGTGAGAATTAAAGAAGCCCATCAAGAGGCATAACCAAGGCTTAGCTCATGGTGGGACCCAATGAATGCTAGCTGTCCCCATTCAACAGATGAGAACACGGAGGCTTGGAAAGCAGCAGAAGAAACTCATCCGTCCCAAGCCTGACAAAGCCAGGCTCAGCAGGTGGTAGGGAGATGCTGTCATCTGGATTATCCAGATTCAGGATCTGCTCAGGACCCCAAGACTAGCCATGCTCTAGCCCTCTGCGCTTTGCCTCCCTGTGGCCCCCTGCTGAATCTGTGGTCCCCTATGGCCTCAGTGGCATCTGATCTGTCATCCCTGACCCTGATCTTTAGAACAAGTGTCCCGTCTCCCTTACCTCACCTGAAAGAGCAGTCCCTGAAGCACACCTAGTTCCCAAACCCAGACTCCGTGTCAGATATTATGGGGGATACAGAGGGGAACAGGACTTGGATCTAGCCCTCCGGGAACCCCAAATTTAATAATGACCACGTTATAAACCGTCATCCAGGGAGAGCCAAGCGCTGTGCTGGGTCCTTGGAAAGAGAAACTCATCTCATCCTACAAGACCCTATGACCTGAGTGCTATTGTTAAGTCCAGGTTATGGAGGGGAAACTGAGGCACAATGTTGTTCACTGCCCAGCCCAGCGTCACAGCTGGTAGGCGGCAAAGCTGGGATTCAGAGCGCAGCCAGCCCAGCTCCCCCTCCATGACGAGCCTGGCTGGAACCCTACATTCCAGTGGAAGAAGGGCATGTCCTGATGCGTTCACCCCCCCCCCCACCTCACACACACACCAGGTGGCCTGGCTGGTTCCTTCCAACAAGCATTCAAGATAGGGGCTACATATACGGACAGAGAAACACAGAGGAGGAAAGTAATCTGCCCCAGGTCCCACGCATTGGCAAGAGGAGTCAGGAGTGGCGTCCAGCTCGGCCCGAGTGCCCCCCCAACCCACCCCCAGCCCTCTGCAAGGGTTCCACACCTTTTCTGGGCCACATACCTTTATGACATCTGAGGAAACCTAAGGACTCTTTCACGGAATCATGTTTCCAAATGCATAAAACAAACATACATAGAATTGCAAAGGAAACTAATTACATTGAAATGGAGTCATCAAGACTTTTTTAAAAAGTCGATGTATAATAATAACCTACATGCTTCTTTATTAATGCATAAATAACAAGTTCTAAGAGCTCCCAGGGTTTCAAAGCAGCAAGAAAGGGACATGGTATTTTTGAGATCCGCACAAACCCTGTAATGTGTCATGAGAACTCTGATTCTGATGGGCGACAAAGTCCCAGGTAGGGCTAGGAGGGAAATGCGACCGCCAATTAGAGGCTATGAGAGCAGAGGTGTAATATTTTGCTACCCACACTCTTGGATCCCCGGAGTTCTGCCTGCTGAACCTTCGGGAATTTCCAGGTTAATAAATCTCTGCTTAAAGCAGCCTTTCTCCAATATGCAAGTGATGGTGAAAAAACACGTTCCCAGACTGCCCCCCCCCACCACCCCCCGCCCCAGGGAAGCCAATGCCACAAATGCGAGCAGAGGCTGGGGTCCACATTTTGAACAAGCGTCCCTGGTCGCTGAGATGCAGGAATCTTGTAAAAATGTAAATGCCCTTAATATATGCTGAAGTCAGGAATTGTAATACCTCCGGCTTTGTTCTTCTTTTTCAAGGTGGCTTTGGCTATTTGGGGGTCTTTGGCGGTCCCATACAGATTTTAGGACTGTGTGTTCCAGTTCTGGGGAAAATACGGGTGGTATGTTGAGAGGGATGGCGTGAAGTCTGTAGATGGCTTTGGGCCGCATGGACCTTCTCACGGTACGGATTTCTCCAGGTCACGCGCGTGAAAGATCTTTGCCTTTGGGTCCTCTTCGATCTCTCTCTTCAGTGTTGTAGAGTTTTCAGAGGGCCAGTCTTTCACTTCTTCCGTGAAGTTTGTTCCTGGGTATCTTATTCTATTTTTTTTTTAATTTTGTTCTTTGTAGTGCAATTGTAAATGGGCGTGTTTCCATCATTTCTCTTTCAGCTATTTCATTATTAGTGTATAGAAACGCAACAGATTTCCGTATATGGATTTTGTATTCTGTAGCTTAACTGAATTTATCAGTTCTAGTAGTTTTTTTCGTGGCGTCTTTAAGATTTCCTGTACTGCATATCACACCATCTGCAAATAGTGAAAATTTTATTTCTTCCTTACCAGTGTGGATGCCTTTTATTTCTTTTTCTTGTCTGATTGCTGTGGCGAGGACTTCGGGACTATGTTGAATAAGTCTCTCCCTTGCTGATCTCTTTGGAGATCTCCTACTGCATTTGAAATGAAACCCAGCTCCCCACCTGGCTTTCAAGGTCCCCGCAGGTTGTCAAACCACTGCACACCCTTGGATGTCCCCTCACCCACCACACTCAAGCTACCTCAGGGCCTTTGCACTTGCTGTGCCCTCTGTCCAGAATGCTCATCCAAGTAGCTACCACCCCCCAAACACATGTCACTTTCTACCCTTTGCCCTGCTTTATTTTTCATTCTTTAGAATGGTGTTATCTCTTGGTTTACTTGTGTGTGGTCTGCTCCCCTTCCATAATGAGAGCCCCACATGGGCAGAGGTTTTATCTACTGTGTTCAGCGCTATCTTTGAGAGCAGTGTCTGGCATGGCACAGGAGGTGCTTGGTACATATTTGTTAAATGAACGAGTGAAGAAATGACACAAGCAAAGAGGAAGAAGAGGTGGCCAGACTCCTTCAGCAGCAAAGCTAAGAGAAGCGAGTAATCCAAGAAGGAGGAGCCGTTGTTGTGAATGTCACCCGAAGGTCAAGTAAAATGAGGATGGGGATGAGAAAAGGCCACAGGCTTTGGAGATCTGGACCTTTCTGTGTGTGGAGAGGGAGGCAGATTCCTTCAGCGGCCGATGCCAAGGGGAACGGGACTTGGGGGCTGGGATAGGAGTGGGTAATGAGGCAGGCAGTGTAGACCCCACGGACTTTGGTGGTGGGAACTGGTAGACCTGGGGAGGTTTGCACCAAGGAGGGAGAAGGCGAGGGCAGCCAACCTGGGGCTGGTCATCTGGCTTTACTCCAAGACTCATTAATTCAGTTTCAGTGGAGAGGGACAAGAGCAGGGCTCTGGAGCCAGCCAGAGTGGATTCAAACCTCACTTCCTCCCTTACTAGCTCTGTGATCTGGGGCAAGTTATGGAAATCTTGCTGGGCCTCAGTTTCCTCATCCACAAAATGGAATGCCACCAACTCCCACATCAAGGGTTACAGTGTGGACTCAGGGGCCTATGAGGACACAGGGCCTCACTATGGCTCAGTGACAGCTCTGTACCAGGCTCAGAGGGCCACCACGGAAGGCCACTGTTGGGAGCCAGCCTGGGCCAGGCTTGAGAGTCTTGGGAGTTTCTGAAGAAGAGTCCAGGGAAGGCAAAGCAAACCAAGAGCAGGACTCCACAAGCGTGGCTGGGCCACCGATGTCACGTGTGAAGGCCAGAACTGGACAGAGGAGACCCCTTCACCCCAAGAGCAGTGAGAGCAGGGGAAGCCTCCTGCAGGGGAGTGGTCAGATCTGGGTGTCCCCACGCTCGTGCTGGCCATCACCCAGAGAGAGAGCAGGGAGGAACAAGCCTGGAGTCCCCAGCTGGGACCCCTGACGGCAATGGGAGAATCTGTGGCCACGTTAGCAATAGACGGTTCAGACCTGAGGGGACCCCAGGTCATACTAGTCTAACAAGGGTCCCACGAAGACAAGCACCTATGGTGGCCCAAACTACCACTCCATCCCGCTGATGGCCACAGATGGAACCTTCTCACCGTGCCAGGTGGACGGAACTTGAGCTGTAAGTCTCCTTCGCAGGGGCTGTGGAGGGACAGCGGCCTCAAGTTCGGAACGAGCTCCCGAAAGACTGACTCTTGTGGAGCAGGCCCGGAGTCTGGGACTCAGACAGACTGCAGCCTCCACCCCCCATGCCCCCATATTTGGACGTCCTGACCACAGGAGGGCCCCAGCCAAGACAGAGACCCTCTGTGGTCCTCCAGGAAGCCGCTTTGATTGTCCATACCAACCGGCTCAGCATCGACTCGGGTCAGCGGCCGCCTGTGCCACGGCCTTCAACCCCCCCTCCTCCTGACCCCGTATCTTGCCCTCCCGCCCCTTGTTGGCTCCCTCGCTGTTTTTGCACGAGTCATTCCCCTGCCTAAAACACTCTCCCACCACATCTCCCCACCTCCTCTAAGTTTTGCTCAAATGTCATTCCTTAGTTACGTCTTCCTCGATTCCACTATGTCAAATTGTCAACACCCCTCCCAGCATTCCCTAGCCATTTCCCCTTTTTACTTTTTTCCCCCCTAACATCTATCACCATACAGCAGCCAAAAGGATCGTTCTAGAATACAAACCAAATCTCCTTCCTTTAAGCTCTTCAACGCTCCAGTGCTTTCCCGTCACACTCAAGTTCCTTCCAGGACCGGAGGCGATCTGCACCTCCCCCCTCAACACACACCTGTCCAGCCTTTTCCATCCACAAACATGCAAAACTCATTCCTACCTCAGGGCCTTTGCACATGCTTTTTCCACCTTTGCCAAGAACATGGGTATGAGAAATCTCTTAACGTTCCTCCCCTAAGTGAAGGCACAGTCCTGATAATAAATAAGAACTAACACTCCGCTTCCATGTCAGGAAGATAAGATCTGGGGGTAGCTGCAGCCATTTCCAGGATAAATCCGGGTTCCTGGAGCAACCTGCTTCCAGGATAAAGGAAGAGGCTCAGCTTGGCTCTAGCCAACTAGTGGAGTACATGTCCAAAGTTGCCAATCTTCCAACTTTTCAAAAGGAGCCAGAAATCCTGACTTCTATGTGAAATGTCTGCATTTTGAAAATATCAGCAATGCATTCTAATGTTTTCAAACATCGTGTGACTCAACTACGTACACAGCTGAGCAGTGGCAGGGCCCTAGGATGCCAGTCCCCAGCCCTTCCCAGAACTCAGAACCCAGTCATAGCTGAGTTCACCGCATTTCATTTTCTCGGATGGCAAAAATTCATCCCAGAGAAGGCACGAGAATCGAACAAGGTCACCTAGCTCTGCATTCAGTGGACTCCGACCCAGGGCTTCTGATTCTTCACCACAGACCCGTATCTCCTACTGTACACCAGGCTGGACCCCGCAGATGGGAAAATGCTATGCGAGCCCATGTCAGCCTCTTCAAGGCATGTTCAGAATAAGGGGGTGGGGGGATGTGTGTGGGCAGAACCCTTTTTAGGGCTTATCCCCAAGGGTGTGTGGAGGGCTTTCCCAGGATGGGCTTCTTTGATCTGAGCAGGGTGTTCTTGGCAGGGAGGAAACTGATGTCTGATGCCCCCCAGTCTCCCTTGCACTCAGAATCTCTATTACGCCGGGAGCCAGACAACCTATTATCTCTTGCCACTCCCCTCCCCCACCGCCTTGGCGGAAAGGATCCTGGTTTCATCACTCCAGCAGAAGGGTCTAAAAATATCCAGACTCACCAACTTCAGGGGTGTATTCTCTCATCTGGGAGGCTCCCACAAAGCTTTTGCCAATATAAATGGCATTTCCTTTGATATTTTTAAAGATCAGAGAATCCAGGAGAATATGCAAGCTGCATGGGCCTTTGAGATCAGAGCTCCCAAACGCCTCCCGGGTTTCAGGTTGAGGAAAAAAAGAAAGAAAGAAAGAAAGAAAACAACTTTCTTAAGGAGGCCCAGGAGGTTAGGTTTCCAGATCATTCACAAAAGAAGAAATGAATGTCGTTAACATCATATAGAAAAATAGATTCAGCCTCATCAGTAAGAACATTTAGATTCAAACATTCTTGAGACAGCACTTCAGACGGGGAATCTTGAGCAGAGATTTTTCAGCTGAGAGTGTCTGGTAGAAGGTGGCGAAGGGAAGATGGGTTTGCCCTGTAGAAACAGTGACTTCCTCTTCAACAGACGCGCCATCTCTTGTTTCCCAGGCCCCCATGCAGATGGGAAGGACAGAGTGACTTGTCCTGGCCACCCAGCTCTGAACAGAGATGTGCATCGCTTTAGAGAAAATGCACAGGAAAAGCTGGCGTGTGACCTCTCTGGCTCTCACCACCAACTGCCCCCCGCCCCCACCCCAAGCCCCATGTTGAGTTGTTGGTGTGTCCATCAGCCTGGGTGTCTGGGAGGCCAAGTTCGCTCCAGTCTCTGTACCTAGGGGTTCCCTCTGGAAGGTTCTTTCCTTCTTACCCTCACAGGGCTGGCTCTTTTTCTCCACTGGGGTCTCAACGAAAGGCCCCAATCTATCCACCAATTCAACCTTCTTCTTCCCAGACCTGACCCCCCAACACACACTCTGCCATCTTGTTTGTCTTTCTAGCAGCCTCCCCACTTTGAAATGACCATAACCTTGGCTCAGTCTCCTCCTCCGTGAAATGGGCTGTGATTCAACAGTTCCTAAGGGCCCTCCCCTCCTTGACATGACTTCTGGGAACTTGGTAGGTACGGACACCCCGTCTCCACCACCATTCCCTTCTCTGGTGCCCTGGACCAGCGCAGCATCCCTTTTGGGGATAGAACTGGCTTTTTCTTGCAGGGACCACTGTGCCAGAGACCTCAACCCTTGTACTGGGGCGGGGCAGACCACCCCTTCCCAGTTCCAGGAGGCTGTGACCCAGGCCAGGGTGATTGGGTCAGGGAGGGGCGTGGGACGCACGCCGGACCCATCAGAGCCAGTCCCGGGCCTTTACAGAAACATCTGAAAAGGAGGTGTATCTCGCAGCGACTATGTCCAGAGCCCCCGTAAGAAGGAGGCCGGCTCAGGAAGGCCCAGCTGAGAGTCGGGAGCTGCCCGTGGAGACCACTGGATCCAGCTGTGCGTGACCGAGCTCCACCCCGATCGCTGAGTTCCTGGAGCCAGCAAATTCCTCGTTTGGCTCAGGCCTGTTGGAACGAGTTTTCTGTTTCTGCAGCCAAAACAGCCTCTAGCCTCCCCTGTCCCTGTAAGCCTGGCTGTCACAGCCCCCGGAATGTTTGCTTATGGTTAGTGTCTCTCCAGAGCTCTGAGCTCCCCCAGGGCAGGGCCTCCTGCCTCTCTGCCCCTCCACGGCTGCCCACAGCCTGGTCAAGTGACCAGAGGCGACAGAAACTCCCAGCTCCAGGTCCTTAATTGGGGAGCATTTCTGTCAGTCCTGGGAGCCTCAGACTCTGTGATCTGAGCAATTAACCTTTCTGCAGAGGCCAAGGCCAATTATATCTCCAGGGGCCATCTGTGACATCTGCGAAGCCGACTGAGCGCCTCAGCCTGACTCCTTGGTTTTTATAGGACAAAAGGGGCCTCATCAGTCTCTACTATCACCCCCGCCCCCAACAGCCTTGGTCTGGGCCTGTGTCCTTTCTTGTGCTCAGAACCAGGTCCTGCCTCCTCCCCACTTCCCGCCGGGGAAGCCTCCCCAGTCGTCCACAGTGACCTCTCTCATCTGCAGCGGGACCCCTCCGCAGAGCTCCAGCCCCCCTCAATGCCCTGTGTGGCGGTTGCAGACGTGGCCCTGAGTCTTCACTCCTCCTTGTGTCTGTACCCTCTGTTCTACCCTCCGTGTGGACCTGGGGCTCAGCCATGTGACTTGCTGTGGCCAGTGGGGTGTTAGTGGTGGGACACAAGTGTGTGGCACACCCGGGCACGGCCCCTCCCTGGTACTTCTTTTATCATCATGAGGTCATGCCCAGGCAAGCCCGCAGGAGGATGGGGAACCCACAGAGCAGGGGTGGGTCCTAATCCCCCCAGCTGAAGCCAGCCTCAGTCAGCAACGCTCAGCCTTCACCTAGACAGCCGGGACCAGCAGGACGCCCGGCCAATTCTCTGCAGGAGCTTGAGCTCCCCATTCCGTCCCCACATACCTGCACAAGAAGTGGTCCATAGACAGAGATGAGGGACTCCACTTCCAATCCCCCCGCTTACACCTCGCACCTTCGCCAGTGCTCTCCCATCTGCCAGCCGGGCCTGCCCAATCTCCATTCTGGTGTGCCTGGCGAACTCCTATGCATCCTTCAATACCCAGCTTAAGTGTCTCACCCAATGCAGGCCTGCAGTAATGCCTCTTGCCATGCCTCCCCGGTGGTCAGCGGCTCAGTTCCTCCTGCCCATGCAACACAGCCTGGAGTCAGAGAGTTTGGGTCAAGTCCTGGCATTATCACAATAGCTCTGGAGAATTCGGGTGCTTTGCCTCACTGTGCTAAACCTCAGCCTCCTCGCCCCAAAACCGGGATGATGGCAGCAGCCCCTGCTTCACAGATGACCTATGGGATGGGCTGAGCACAGTGGCTGGGACACATAAGTGCACCACGCATCTGGTTTTCCTGCTGCTACAACGCTAGTATCTGCCTCCCTCCTGAGACGGGGGGGCCCTTGAAGTCAGGACCCACACCCCGCTCACTGCTATGGGCCTGCAACCCTGCCCAGAAAGGGGCACATCTAATGGAATGATGGAGAAATTCTCCCGGCACCCACCACTACCCCCTGCTCTAGATAAGCCAGCACTTCAGAGGCTCTTATGAGGGCATAGACAGTTCCATTTTATTGCTAGGACAAATCAAGGTTCAGAGAAGCGATGTAACTTGCCCATGATCACGGAGAGCAGTTAAGTGACGCACACCCTTGCTCATCCCTCTGGGTCTGGCCCGCATTTGGGACAAAGACAAATGCTGTGACATCCAAGAAAATGGTTTCTCCCGGGAAAAATAGTAAAAGCCACAGTAACACAGCAAGTATTCCAATGCTCTTGTCAATGTTAATATAAATATCATCAATATTATTACTATTATTTACTATCTTATGGGTGTTCTTCTAATCAATTGACCTGTTTCAACTGTACCATCTTTACAAAAACCTCTATGAGGAATGTGCTAAGATTATCCTCATTTTATAGTCACAGAAACTGAGGCACAGAAGGTGCTCAAGGTCACACCGCTGTTAAATATCAGAGATGGGATCGGAACAGGCTCCCTGGTGCCGGAGCCTTCTAGACCCTGAGGCAGAAGTGCTCTCATGAAGGACAGGACGCAAGCGGTTGAGACCGCCTCCCAGCATCCGTTCAGCCTGGGACTAGTGCCCTGTTCCGGGTTCAGCCTGGCCACCCCCACACGGCCTCCAGGCCTAACACCACCCCTGCCTGAGCCCCATCAGCCTGACTTCTGTGTCCTTAATGATTCCCTGTCTTCCCATAAGAGATGCCCAGACACGTACGGTGCAGGTGCACATACCTTGTCAACCTGTTCTCCCCTGTGGGAGCCTGCCTCCATCTCCCCAAACCCTCCAGCTCCCTACCTGGAGTCCTCGGACAGGGCTGGGACCCTGATGCTCTGTTTACATACGACCACCTCCCCCTGCACCTGCCAGACCCTGGCACCCGCATCAGCCTGACGGGACTTTCGGAGTTTCCTGGCGGCCCGAATCAAGCGTGCCATTTGTGCACCAAACACAGCGTGGCCTCTCCCTGGCGCAGCCCTGTCCCCTCACTCCCTCCCTTATCTTCTTTACTCCAGGCATACGGGTCTCTCTGCTGCTTGGCCATTTCAGGAACACACTGGGCATGCTCCTGCCTCTGAGCCTTTGCAGCCTCTGATCCTGATGCTTTGAACATTCCTCCCCCAGACATGCTCGTGGCTTGTTCCTCCACAGCCTTCAGATCTTGGCTCAAACGTCACCTCCTCAGTGAGCCATGTTCTGGCCACCCCGTCTGACTCCCAAACTCCCGCCTAACAGCCCCTTTCCCGCTTCCCCGTTCTCCACGCTTTACCACCACCTAGTAACCCCTTATAACTGACCACTCATTTTTGTGGGTATGTGTTTCACTCTTCAAGAATGTAAGCTCCGCGAAGACAGTGATTTCTGTTCCGTTTGCGCTCTTCTGTCCCCTAGCATCGTGACCCCTGCTAAGAACGTAGGAGGCAGTCAATATCTGCCAGATAAACAATGGTTAGCTTGTCAGCTTTGATTTCAAGCTCTAAGACCACTGACTACCTGCTGTGTGGCAGGGGGTGGGGTGGTAAGGCTGGGTCTTGGTCAGTTCCCACAAATCCTATGAGGGTCTGACAGTCACCACCACTGCCCCCAAGCTCCCAGCATGCCCGCCGTCCTGGTCCACTCCAGGGAAGACAATTGGCATTACGCCTAAAGTCTGGTTGTCACAACTCTTGACGTCACAAAACTTTGGGAGGTAAGGTAGTACACTCAATAACAATATTAAGATGAGCATTTATCCGGGTGTGAAGAGAGCAAGTATTGGTGAGACCGGGGAACAGTGGGAAAGCTCATCCCACAAGGGATACAACCACCTTGGAGAACAGTGGCTTTACCAAGCACAGCTGAACATATTCAGATCCTATGACCCAACAACCCTGATACCATTCGTGCACGTTAAAGTAATTCTTATGCCATAATATGGATTCCAGAGTGTTTAGAACACAGTTTGAAATAGAAAAAGAAAAAAAAAAAACTGGAAACAACGAAATGACTATCGACAGCCCAACAGCTAAATAAATTATGGTATATTCACACCACGGAATGTTATGCGGAACCACAAAGAAATGGATTATGTCTACACACATCAACATGGATGAATCTTAAGAACAAAATGTAAACAAGTTATAGAATAATATATATATACCGTGGTCCAGTGGATCCAAAGTTCAAAAATAAGCAAAACCATACAGTGTATTGAGAGATACAAACTTGTTGTAAAACGAGTCCCTTTGGGAAGGGTCTGGTGTTGGGGGGGACCCTGGGCTTCAAAGCTAATAGCAATGTTGCTTAAATTGGGGATCAGTAAATGGATGTTGACTGGATTTGTATTATTGACTTTTGGATTTATTTTTATAAATATTCCTTTTTCTATATTCAAATTCTGGACTGCGTCTGTTGTAATATTTAATAAAGTTATTTTTAAAGGAAAACAGTAATTAAGGTAGGCTAGAGTAGGGAATGGCACACTATGATCCAGGGGCCAAATCTGGCCCACCTCTTATTTTTATAAATAAAGTTTTATTGAAACACACCCACATCCATTTCTTCATAAATGGTCGATGGCTGCTTTCATGCAGATCAGTGCAGAGTTGAGTAATTGCAACAGAGACCATATAGCCTACAAAGTCAGTATTTACTATCATATATTTGCTATCTGGGCCTTTTTATAAAAAGTTTGCCAAACCCCAGGCTGGAGCAGTGAACCAAATGCAAGGACTGAACTTCTTTATTAAAAACAAAAACAAAAACAAAAACAAAAAACTTTTTTACTGACTTTTTAAAATGTCAAAGTAATACATGCTCATTGTGAAGAATTCAAAGAATACAGAAACATGAGAAAAGACCAATTTTCCATATAAAGTCATCACCCAGCAATAACCACTGGTAAAACTTAGGGAAATTTCCTTCCAGTTTTTTTTTTTTAATTTCCCCACGCATCTGTACCTCCCCCCGCCCCCCAAATCAGGAGCACGCTGATTATGTGATTCTGTGCCCTGCTGCATTTTCACTTAATATCATCTCAGGAGCATTTTTCTGGGTAGTTTAATTACATTCAATTTTTGCTATTATAAGTAATGATGTGATTAGTATCCTTGTACACACATTTTTGTTGACAATATGAAATATTATATAGTCATCCAAAATGAATTCTTCAAGGAATTTTAATGACATTGAGACTATCACAGCTGCATTATTTATACCAGCAAAAGAGCCTGGAAACAATATAAATTGTCTGGCTCTGGGAGAATCACTATGTGAACCTGGTACATCACTGAACATAATATTATGTAACTCCGAAGTGTGATGGTCAAGAGAAAATGCAAAAATGGCTGCCTGAGTCTCGGTTTCCTTCTCTGGTCTTTTTTCTTAAAGCAGCTGACACAGATGAGCCTGTCCCTCTGTGTCAGAGCTGTTAGTATTTAACCAACTGAGCCACCCAGGCGTCCCCAGAGCTGTTAGTATTTAAAATAATAATGTATACGTGGGAATGGATACAACCACGCGTCTTGGTCAGTCGTGCATCCTACCAGCTGCTCAGTATTTTGAAGATCACCCCTGGGTTCACTCACACTTAAGGAAAAGTAACAAGCGTCTGGAAGGCATCCGGCAAAGTGGCAGGTGGCCCTCTTCTGGCTCAGCCTCGCAGCCCTGTGATTATGGCTCCTGTGTCCTTTGCGTGGTAATCAGAGGACTGTGGTCTCGAATGGGCTTGGAGGAGAACCTACCTGCAACCAAGCAACGAGCAAACGGCTCCTGATTGCACGTGTCATGAATCCGCTACTACATAGGTACTGATTGGCGCGAAGGCCAGCTCAAGCCTGAGTGGTGGGGCAACCACTGGTGGGGACAGAGAAGCATTTCCTTCCCAGGGGAGGTGTGTGCGCACACACACACACACGCACACACGTGCACACAACTGGTTTCAAAAATAGGAAGTAGGGACAGAGGCGTAGGGCGGGGTCCGAGCCCACGGCACGTGGCCAAGGAAACCTGGTGATTTAGGGGGCGTTTGCCAGCCTTCTATTTCAGGTATGAAAGAAATATTTGAAAGCAAAGAAATCCATGAACAGCAGAAGGCCTTGTGAGGCCATAAATAAAGACTGGGCATCCAGGACAGAGTCGTGAGCAAACAAATGACAATGGAGAGTCGCCCTGGGTTCCCGGGCTCATGCGTCCAAGCAGGCCTCATTTATTCCGCTAGCGCTGATCGAACACCATGCCGGGCACTGTTGGAGGCACCCAGGACACTGCTGCGAGTGGAACAATGGGTCTGCTCTCTTGGGGAGACTGAAAATTAAGGCACTAAGAAGTAAATGAGATCTTTTCCAGATAGGGACGGGCATAGCAGAGTGGCTGAGGGAACAGAATGGACAAAGGCACAGAGGAGGGCTAGGAGGAGACTTTGTGGAAGGCAATTTAAAAGTCCAATTAAGCTAGAGTGCAGGACGCCTTCATCTGAGGCCAGGGAAAGACAGTGGAGCCAGACTGCAGGAAGTCTGGAGTGCCAGGTGAGAATCTGAACATTCCTCCCAAGGCAATGGAGAACTCTTCCCGTTTGAAGAAATGAGTATTAAACCATCTGTTTGTTGCATATTGAATATAAAATTTACACCAGTCATCTCTTAGTGGTAAGGGGCATAAAATTCAACCCAAATAGGCTTAAATAGAAAAATAATTTTATCAGCTGAAAGGTGTAAAGGCAGGTCCAGCGTCAGGTGCAGCTGGATCCAGGGTTTGGTCCTTTATCCCTTGGCTCCACCTTCCACTCTGTGGCTTAGGTCTCAGGCTCCATGCGGCAGCAAGAAAGCTGCTGGCAGCCCCAGGCAAGTGGTGTGCTGACTAGCTGGTTCCCGGAGGGGAGGTGGGGGGAAGAAAAAACCCCTGATTGTAACAAATGCTTCCACTGCGGCCAATTGGGAGCTCCCAGTGTGATGCCACTGAATGTCAAGTTGAGGAGACACATGCAGAATCAGCTCTTGAGGCTATGAGAGACAGCCTCGGCACACCTGGGCCTCGATCCCGCCACCTTCAAACCCACAGGGCACGAGGTCCTTCCAGGATTGGCAGCAGATATTTCACTATCTCCTATAACCTCTGTGCAGTCTTAGATCCATCGCTCTACCTGCTGCCGTGGCTAGAGGACAATCTGGAGGCCTGGGTCTCCTGCTCTGTCCTCAGCCCCAGAGCACATGGCTTGAGGACAGGAACGGATTGGTGCCCAAGAAAACAACCTGGACATAGTTACCAGAAGAAGGGAGGCTGGGCGGGAGGCAAAAAAGACAAGATTGCTAGGATCAACGAGAAAATGGTCATAAAAACTCTATAACATGGGAAGCCCTGTGTAAGTTCCCCAACTTGCTGGATGCTTTTATTCCAAGCTGCTACATCTGACATAAAGACCCATAAAATGTGATGTCTCCCGGGAGCATGCAGCTCTGGGATGAGTGGTGCACCACTTCCTTTTCTTTACCCGTGGCAGACATTGCTAATCGATCGTGGAACCCTCCCACTGATCCTGGGCAACGCTCACAATCCTTCCCCTCACGGCTGCCCAGGTAGGCACTGCCCAGTGAACAGAGAAGAGAGGAAAGATGAAATCTCTTTGTTATCCTTGAACGGGTCCCGTTCCATCACGAACCAGAATGGAGACAGGCCCAGAGAGCGGTCCAACAGGCCCATTTCACTGGGCAAGTTATCAGCAGAGGTTGAGAAAACCCCAGGTCTTCCAACTCTTAAACCTGATAAGAGCCAAGGTGCCTCATATGGAAGAAGGAGTCGGAAGCGAAGAAAGTTTGGGATGTCCAAAGTGGTGATGGTTTCCCATGGGTGTTCAAATAAACTGCAAATTCCCTACGACAGCCTATGGAGCTTTCCATAATCTGGCCCCTGCCTTCTTGTCTGACTTCATCTCCTACCTCTCTCCCACCATCCTGTCTTTCTGTTCCTCAAAACATGCCAAGTTCAGTCCCACACCAGGGCCTTCACAGGTCTCCTCCAGGGGCCACAAAGACATTCACCAGCAGCTCCAGGCAACCACAGCTCCAACTCATTCTGCCAGCCCAGTAGGAGAGCCCCACTTTCTCGGCAAGTACGGCAAAAACCCAGAGCCGAGTCTCATGAGCCTGCTAGAGCCCAGTGTTCACCATGATCGGCAAAAAGATGGAAAGCTCTAAGTGGCTGGCCCAGACCCTGTGCCCACCCCTGGAGAGTAGGGTCAGCCTCTTCCTGAGCACACAGACCGAGAGTGATGGAGAATTTACAGCACGGTGACAAAGGCGGTGGGGGGGACAGGCTCCACATTCCACTCTAGCTAAAAATGCAGAGTCCATACCATTTGGTTCTCACCTCGAAGGAGAAAAATGAGAGACAAGATGTTTAGATGCTTATTTATTTCCTAGGGCCAGGAACTAAGGGTACAGAGGTGAATGGACTTATCCCATCTCTCCCCGTGAAGATCCTTCTGACCCCACACCAGATGGCATTTCAGGGGGAGCTGAATTGGGGAAATGTCGAGGAATCTTGCCTGGGGTAGGGGGAAAGAAACCTCCTATGACATAAACATAATGTCCTCCTTCGAGGTATACTTGAGACCTACTGTGTTCACTGTACTGCAAGAAGCCAAACAACAAACAAACAAACAAACAAAAAACCAAAAAAACTCTCATTGTCTTATTTTAAGCTACTCTTGAGCCCACAGAGGCCGACACTCACATCCAGGCTCCTATACCATTCAGGATTAGTGGTTCTGTGATCAATTAGTGATGTCTGTTGTGGGCAAAGGAATGGGGAATGGGTGGTATGCCTGCCATGTATTTGCTGACCCTAGTCTATGGACTTTCTTGGGCTCTAGCACTGCAGCCTAAAGCCAAAAAGATCCCCACCTGGACCAGAGCTGTCAGCGCACCAGGCCGACTTAATTAAAGTGGGCAGAATAACTAAGTCATTATTTAACGAATGTAAAGAGCTTCCAGGAGTTGCTGGAAGCAGGCACCACTCCAGAGGAACTGCTGTGCATTCTGTCCTCCACCCTGGCTGCACAGCCTCTGTCTTTTATCATCTCTCCTGCTGTAAGTGTTTTCCCCGCTTGCTATCTGATCTTGCAAAATGGGAATGAGACATGTTTTGCTCAGGAAAATGCAGAGCAGCCCAAGGAGCGTGGGCCGGCCACTGGGTACAGCCACCATGCAGGGAAGCTGCTGTTCATCACCGCACGCTGCTGTCACCCTCCCAGCAGCCTGCAGGAGCCCTGTGATGGGCTGAAAGGCCCTCGGGGAACCTGTAATTAAATCCCAGAAGATTGCCAATTCTCCTGCTGGTGAGGGGAGAAAAGAGCAAGACACAGCAGGCGTGTCCAGACAGGGCTGAGAAGAGACAACCAGCCAGGGACAGAGGCAGCTCGGGCTGCAGAGGCCAAGAGCAGACAATGTGGGGAGCTGGGGGATATGTTCAGTCGCAGGGAATGAAGGGCCGATTGGAAACAGGTGATTTCTGGCCAGGCCCAGGCTGAGAAGGACTTTCACATTCTATCAAATGGAAAGAAATCAGTCCAGATCCCTATCCATTCAAATATCTATGACCCATCACTCCACCTGGTAAACAAATATTTGCTGTGACTTGAGCCTCTTTTCAAAGCATAAATCCAATTGTATCACTCCCCTGCTCTCAACTCAGGCCTGATGTTCAGCAAATATGCACCCAGACAGCCATTCTGATGGCTCAAATATTGAAATACTTTCGTATCAGTTCATACAGATAAACAGTTGCTATCCTGAAGACCACCTCTCCCCACCCACGTAACCCCCGCCCCCCCCACACTGCTCCTGCCCCTCTCTCCCAGACCTCAGGTTCCCCTCCGAGACTTGTTCCAGCACCATGGCTGGCGCCTGTTCTTCTGGTTGGTATCTGCTGGTTGTTAAAAGATTCTAAATATCACTCTTAGCACTATTTAAAGTTCCATAGCCTCTCATCTGGCGTATCCTTTTTAACTCTTGCCCCTACTAACTTTTCCAGCATCATCTCCTACAATACAACTACCATGAACCCCAACTACATGATTTCCCCACGATTCCCCCAAATGAGACACATTGTTTGGCACATTCTCCCTGCCTGGGGCTCCTCTCCCCACATCTTTCCTCCAAAACTACTACTTAGCTTTCAAAGGTTTTCTCAATTGTGCCCCAGTTCATAAAGGTGGGCTAGGAGGTCCAGCCGGGGTACTGGCTTGATAGCTTGGTACTACCCTCTGTATATCCAGATCTCTGTCTCGGTTTCTTTTCCAAGTTCCTGTTTTTGGTGATGTGTCTTAGATTGTAGTGCCCTCCTACAATGAGGACTCTGCCTTGATTGTACACGTCACCCACCCTTTTGGGCAGCAGCAAGAGATGCTGGGGAGACCGAAGCATGAAGATGTCACAGTTTCTGATAAGCTAAGCAAACCCTCTAAAGACCACCAGAAGACTACTTGCTGCCTTCCCCCGGTCCACTGTGTCCTCTAGGCAGCTGTGCTGATGAGCAGAACATAATAAACAAATTCATCAACATTTCATTTATTTACCCTTGCCATGACCATGCCCACACATATCTCCTATATCCATCAGCCATCCCTCCTGCCTTGAAAATGACTTATTTCTCTCTCCTCTGTGCTAGTCTAGTTCTTCTATCTCTCTAGTGGCCACAAGAATGTCAAAACTGCAGTTTCCCCCTCTTCATCATGCCTGTGTCTCTGAGTATCTTACTGCAAAAGATATTTGTCTGATTCCATTGATCCAATATATTCTATTTCTCAAAAAAACTACAAAATATTTCCCAATATGCATGGCTGTATAATTACACTTTTTCCGTCACATACCTGTAACCAAATACATCTTATATACTTATTACTTAACTTGAAGTTTCCCTACTTGATTACAATAGATTGGCACCTGATCAATATTACCAATCACCTCTAGGGGAAGATGTGATTCTCTGATGCTGATGCTGACCTGGATTTCCAGTCCCTGTGACCCCTCCCCATCTCTTTTCCCTTTATTCATACTGAGTTTTGCTTTCTCTCGTGATCCAAGCCTTCAGCACTGCCTGCTGGACAGTTCCCCAGTACCATTTACCCCAAGATCCAAGCCCAACAATGAACAGTACTCAATCCTACGTACCAGCATTTCTCCCAATCATAGACAGGTAGAGGTGTCTCATGCTGATGTTCATTAACCCTATGCCCCTTCATCCTCTACAACTGCCTTAACATGTCATCATGTAAGCATACTATTTGTGGGTACAGATTTGATAAATTGAACTAGTATTTAAGGGCTGGGTAAAGCCTGCTGGTGGGATAGGGACTGGACATGATCCTAAGGCCTTACTCTGCCTCCCCTGGCCAGGATCTAGCCTCTGTGTGGCACACAGCACACCACAGCCATCTCAGAACCACTTGTTGAACTACTGCTGCTGTCCCTGGGCTCCCAAGAGTTTCCATACCCCTTCCCAAAATGTGGACAACCTCCCACTCCCATGTCCTGGGCACACTCTGGCAATCCCATGCCCTATGACAAAGGGGCAGACTTCACCAGAAATCCACAGTATTTGTGGCCAAATCCGTGCCAAAAAGAACAAAGCCAGATAGTATTAAGGGAACCATTTTTTATGGACACTCAGAGGTAGTGTACCATGGTGATTAAGAACACAAACTCCAGAGCCGGGCTGTTTGTGTTCCAATCTTGTCTCCCCACATGCTAGATCTGTGACCTTGCACAAGTTCAAGGAGGCCCAGCCTCTCTGGGCTTCAGTGTCCTCAACGTAAAATGGGAATAACAATAGAATCTTCCTCAAAGGGCTTGTGAGGATTAACTCAATTTAATATGTATGAAGTGCTTAATATATAATACTTAAATATGTGATATTTATGCTTACAAAGTGCTTAAATCTGTTAAGAGCAAAATTACATATATGAAATACATATAGTGCATATATATATTCATAATGTATATGTAACTATGTGAATATGTATCATTTTATATAGTATTATATATTATATATAGTATACACTATGTATGCTTATTGAACTATGTAGTAAATATTACATATCATATATTATAGCATATCATATATAGTATATTCAGCATAATGTGTATGTGTATGAGTGTGCGTGTGTGTGTATATATGTACACACATTATTAAAGATCATGGGAAGCTGAGGGAGAAATGAACAAGCTTACTACACTAACACAGCCATCATTATTTTTAAAAACTATTTTCTTCCAATCTTTTTTCATTTGCATACATTTCTGTACCGTGCTGGACCAACAGTTTTGCGTCCTGAGTTTTTTTTTGCATAAATAATGTCATAATGTTGTTTCGTGGGGCTACATAACCCTAGACTTCCTTTCTTAATGGCTGAACAATATCCTAGTGAGCAGACAGAACTGAATTGACTTAGCTTGTATCTTTGTATCTGCCTGGGTTGTTACCCTTGTATCCGCCTGGGTTGCGTTAGGCGGCAAGTAACAGGATATCCTGATTCAACTACCTTAAACAATAAGGGATTTTCTTATCTCACAGAAAAGAAACCTTGGAAGGACAGCATCTCTGGGACTGATTAATTTAGCTGCTCAACAATATCATCACAAAGTCCTTCCCATATTCGTGCTCCTCTATCCTGACAATGACGGATGACGGGTTGTCCTAATTCTCACCCTTACAGTCATCATATGTTGTCAGCCATCCAGACGGAAGTAGAAGACACTCTTCTAACTCTTCTAAGAGTGAGAAAAGTTTTCCACCATCTCCCAGCAAAACTGGGCCACATACCTAATTCCAAGCCAATCACTGTCAAGGGGACAGGATAACCTTGCTGATTTAGACCAATCTAGATCCACTCCTGGGCTGGGCATACAGGCTACATTCCCGGGAAGGGATACATGCGGATAGATGAACAGAAACAAATTCTTTTTGGAAGGAATTGGTCAGGGTGGACGTATATTGGGGAGACAGCTAATGTGCCTTGTTCCTTGTCCAGATGTTTCACTCACAACCAACTTGGAGGAGCAATTAAGTCTGAGCAAAGAGATTAAAATTCATAAAGGAGGTGGCATTTGATCTGGGTTTTGAAGGATGTGCAAATGTCAACAGTGGGAGGAGCCAGCATTTCAGGCTGCAGTTCCAGTTGGAATAGAGTCTGAGTCGGTCAGCAGAAGGCCGTTTTCCAGGAAGAATGAGTGTCCCTGGGAATCTGGGGCCTTGGGTGATGGATGTTGGGGGAAGGTGGGATGTAAAGCTAGACTGAGGCCAAACCGGGGGTCGGGGTGTTTCAGCGCTGACTGAAGGAGGCTGGAAGACTCAGAAACCTGGAGCCACGGGAAGCCACTCAAGATTTCAGAAGAAAGAGTTACAGGAAAGCTAAGATTTGGGGAAGCTTGCCTTGCACACTGGATGCACGGCGGGGGAGAGGTGGACAAAAGAAGACCAGCTAGGAGCAGGCTGCCTTTGCCCAAGGGTAGCTCCACAGGCCCACCCATGGCTGCATTCCTGGGAAGGAAGTGACAGAATTATCCCCCATCGGGGGAGGCAGAAACCACAGGACGAGCAGAGCTTTCCTGTCAGGGCCAAGGGATAGGGGTTGACAAGATGACTGATGGCATCATTAACCAAGCCCGCAAAGAAACAAAGACAAAGGATCCGCCAAGAACGGAGTCCCACCTGCGGCGTGCACACAGTCCTTGAACGGTGGCAGCAGAGGGCAGCCCAGGAGGTGCGGACCCTAATGTGTTCACGCCAGCATCAGAGGGGAAGGGGGGAAACAAGCTGCATAAAACGTGTGCGCTCTTTAAGTCTGAGAGGCATGTTCCTTGAAACTTTTTGAACGCTAGTGGACGTGGGGCTTCTAATTGGATTTCAACCGAACAGGCTTCACAAGTATGAAACAGAAAAAAGGAATGACAGAGCCTTCCTACTGCTCCTCTCCTAGGAGAGGCACCAGACGTTAGACTGTGAGCATGGGAAGCCATCTCTGAAACACTCCGTGACCACCAGTCTGTACTCCGCCCTGGCTCCATAAAATGCAGGGGACGGGGAGAGGTTATCCACGTATATGTCCCCTCACGTATGCCTTCCCTTGTCACGTCTGTTAAGGACTGCTACGCGCCAGGCACTGGGCTAGAAATGGAGCCCTGGTCCGAGTGGTTACGCTCTCTGCCTTTGCAGGTTCTCCCAGTCAGCCCAGCAGGGGACACAGACGAGTGTCGTCCCGTCGGTAACGGGTTGTGACAAGGAATCCCAGCGGAGAAACGAGGAGCTGGAAGACGTGACATCCGGCGCCAGGATGGAGGAGGAAGAGAAAGCTGTCTAAGGAGAAGTGGACGGAAAGGCTGACATCAATCACTCTCTCATCTCATGATCACAGCAGCCCCGTGGGGCAGCCAGGACACTACCCTTGCTGTTCAGATGAGACTGAGACTAAGGTTCAGGAGAGTTAAGAAAAGATGGTCAGAGACTGAGGCGGAACCCAGGCACTTGAACTCTAGGCTGAGCTACCCCCTCACCCAACCTGTCTTTGCTCACCCACGGGACTGCGTTGCCTCCTGCTCCGTCTCCTGTACCCAAATGGATCCTCTTCCAGTCTACTCTCTGCACAACAACCAGAGGGATCTTGTGAAAATGCAAACCTGATCTTGTCACCTCCCCTCAGAATCCTTCAATGGCTCTCCCTCTTGCTCAGATGGGGGAAAGATTGCAAAAGCCTCGTGCAATCTGGCCCCTCCCGTTTCTCCACACTCATCCTCTCTGTGCCCCAGGCACACTGGCTTTCACTCAGACCTCTCCCTTAACGCCATCCGCCTTCCAACCACAGGGTCTTTGCACATGCTGTTCTCGAACTGGGATGCTCCTTTTCACCTTCGCCCCCACAATGAGTCCTATCTTAGTAGGCTCACAGCTGTCCCTCAGTTCTCACCTCCTCCAGGTCACCCTCCCTGCCTCCCCAGTCTAGGCTTTTTCCTTTGTTGTGCATAGTTGCGAATCATCCTCTGACTTGGCCAAGGATTCTCAACCCTGGCCACATACTGGAATCACATAGGGAGAGTTTTAAGAACACAGATGCCCAAACGCCAGCCTAGGTCCAGAATCTCTAAGTGGCAGGGTGGGGCACCCCCATTTCTTAGATATCCCCCAGGTGATTCCCGTGTGCAGCCACAGTGGGGAATCCGTGATTTATCACAACTTCCTCAGTGCGTAAATCCTACCTAGTTTCATTGTATTCATCAGCCACATTTGACAGACAGGGAAACTGAGGTTGAGAGGTCAGGATCAACATCACAAAGAGAAGCGAGTCCCAGAGTGTGGATTGCAACCCCAGTCCACGTGATTCCAGAACTTTCTCCCCACCCAACACTGCCCAAGTCCTCAAGACAGGGCAGGCGATAACTCCCATGAACATAGCTTCCCTGAGGAGGCTCTCATTGTGAATCACCCAATCCTTCCCGGTCCCTTTGCCCCGGGGCCAGTACTCAGGAAAACAAAATCCTTGTGAGCGGAGAGAAGATGAAACAGAAACCAGGGCCTCTCGTGTCTTGGGTCCACCCCACCCCAGAGAGAGGCATCTAATTGGATTCTGTTCAGCTGACGGCGAACTTCCTGCTGACGCAGGGATGGTGGCCGGGGCCGGGCTGGCGGCGGCCGGGGTCAGGGGTCTTCAGAGCGGCTCGTGGTCCCCATGGTGGCAGTTGAATGAATTCAGAAGCCACTGCCTGCTGAGGGCCATCCTGGTCCCCGTCCCAGGACCTGGAGGCCAGTTCAAACCTCCATTTAATATAAGCCAGAGACTGGCTCAGCGCTTTCGAGTCTGGTTATGGATTCCTGCCCCTCTTAATCTTCCTCCCTGTGCACTAGGATGCTGAAAGTCTTTCCTTATAATAGAATGGTAATCCAGGGAGTGAATTAAGGGGTGGGGAGCCAGAAGCAATAGTTCTCAGCTCTGACAGCTGGAGGAGCATTTTAAAAATAATGGTGCAGGGTCGCCTGGGTGTCTCAGTGGGTTAAAGCCTTCGGCTCAGGTCATGACCCCAGGTCCAGGGATGGAGCCCCACCTCGGGCTCTCTGCTCAGCAGGGAGCCTGCTGCCCCCCACCCCCACTCTGCCTGCCTCTCTGCCTGCTTGTGATCTCTGTCTGTCAAATAAATAAATAAAATCTTTAAAAAAAAGAATAATGGTGCAGGGGCACCTAGCAGGCTCAGTCAGTGGGATATGAGACTCTTGATCTCAGGGTTGAGTTCAAGCCCCATTTTGGGCATGAAGACTTCAATAAAAATAAAGAATAGAACAGACTAGGATAGAATAAATTAAATTAAATTAAAATACAATGGTGCAGGGTTCTCCCTCAGACCCAGTGAATCTGAATCTGTCAATGGGACCCAAGGCACCTGTATTCCTTTAAATTGTCCCGGGGAGTTTCTGAGGCACAGCCAGACTCAAGAGCTACTGTACTAGAGAAGAAATGGGTCCTGGCAGGTGTTGGCAGATGGAAACCTCGGAGTGTGGGGTAGAATGACACAACCCATTCTCCCTTCTGATAACAGTTGCCTGGTTTGACTTAGAGAACCACCCTCTCCCTTGCCCAATCCTGTGGTTTGGAAGCTCTCCCTCCTAGCCCCAGGGATGGCCTGGCCAACCAGAGTTTTGCATCTCCCTAATGACTGTGACTGATTCAGAAAGGACAAGTAGCCTAAACCACCCTAGGGAGAATCAGCCTGAGGCTTTTGTGGGTGCTGCCCAGGGGAAAAAAAAAATCTCTCTTCCCTCTGGGATTGCTGTATATGGACCCTTCAAGCAGTCATTTTGCCACCTTCTGGAAAGAACCAGCCCAAGAATGAAGCTTTAACAGATGAAAGCCAACAGTTGAAGACAGATGGACTCCAGCAATATAGTCTGGATCCTGGATCCATCCATGCCTGAAGGTGGTTTTCAGTTACTTGGACCCATACACTCTTTTTCCTTGCAGCCGATCTGAGATGCATTTCCATCGTGTGTGGTTGTTAAAAGTCTTGACTGTTGCAGTTGCGACTGGTACATCTGTCCCACAATGAGCTTGGTGAGGTGACCCAGCACAGAATGAGAGAATGAGGAGCGCGTAGGCAGGGTCCCAGCTTTCTTCTCTCCTCCACCACCTTCTCCTTCTTTCCTGTCCTAATGGGTCTCCTTCGGCCCAGATCATACCCCAGGAAAGACCCTTGCCTCCTTTGGGTCTTCATTCAAATACCATCCGCCCGCCACAAGAGGCCTTCCTCCATGGTTAACCACTTCTACCACGCTGAGCATCTCCTCATTAGCTCTTAACACCACCTAACAAACTCTACGTGCTACATACTCATTTCTTTTCTCACTGTTTGTTTTCCTTTTCTTCACAGACACCCAGCACAAAACAGTCCATGTTGTTTGACAGAGTGAATAGATTCAATTCTCTCAAGACCCCCAGGGAGGTAGGTCCTATTCTCATCCCCAAGATGACATCATTAACCCTAAGAATTCAACAGGTAGGAGGCCCCAAGCACATAGTAGGTCCTCGACTGCGGTGGATCAGAACTGCTTTTTGTCAATTTCCAGAACAATCCGAGAAAGAAGGGCTGGGGGTGCCTCCTGCGTATCTCCCGGGTCTCTTGTAATACAGCACGTAATCTGACATTCGTGTCTTCATTTGGGTTCTTCATGGGGACCAATCAAAGGACAGCAAGTGTCCCATTCAGAGCTGCTACTGAAGGCTAACTAATTAATGCCAGGACAAAGCAGAAGACCCCGGGCCTCCTTCCAGCGCCATGTCCTGCCTGTGACCCCCGACAGCTCAGCCACATGGATGCCCGGCTCTGACCTCAGCCCAGCGTGCCCAGACGGGCGGTCTCCACCCTGCTGCCCCCCAGCCCAGACCCCTTCCCAGCCCACTGGCTCTTCTCTTGGTGGGAAGCACAGAGCGCAAAGGACCAGAAAAAGCACTTTCCAGAAACGGAAATCCAAGCCTGAGGAACACGGGAAGAAATGAAGGGTTTCGCTGGGTTTTTGCTGCGGATCAGAGAAACGCGCATGAAGGCCAGAACACGTCACTCTGTGCTTCCCGCTCACCGGAGAGGCAAACTTCAGAAGGCTGGGTAAGCCCTTAGTGTTGATCCCACTGTAGGGGTATGTGATCCCCAAGCAGGTGCTGGTATTAATTTTACAAGTAAGTGTATCCTACTCTATGGCCCCACAGTCCTGCTCCTGGGCATACACCCCAAGGACCTTCTCACACAGGTCCTCAGGAGGACAGGCAGCAGCATCTAGGGCAGCGGGGAGCAGAAAACAAATTTAGCGCCCATCGCTAGGACAGTAGGTGGCAATGGGAGGAGACGCTTGGCTCCGAGCATCAGGCAGGGTTTGGACTCGTGCGCCCACAGCCCCGTGTATGCATCTGAGACACATGGTTCTTCATGGGAACTTAAGAAACAGAGATCTACAACACACCCTGCGATCGACCTCATTCCTGCCCAGCGAACACTCATACCTCCAGCTCCTGAGGCAGAAGACACTTCCCCACCTCTCCACCTTGCTAACTTGGAGTCTGGCCATGCGACTTGGCTTTGTCCACCGGGATCTAGGCAGATGTGACTGTGGAGAGTCCCCAGCCAAGGCTTGGGTGACATCACAGATGTCTCTCTCAACTCCTGCATTTCCACCACGGACATGAGAATCATCTCCAGGAAATGCTGTCTCCAGAAAGACTGGAGATGCAGGGGTGGACCCAAACCCAACCCACCATCTAGAACCCAGCCCAGGCCACCGCAGCAAGCCCACCCAACCCACAGAGCCACAGGCAAGAAGAACAGTCCTTGTGTTTGAAAGTCACTGAGTTCTGGCATGATTTCTTGTATAGCCTTATCACAGAAAGAGCTGACTAATAGTCACAATATTGAAATCAGTTTTAAAATATGCAAAAGCGACACATGGGTAAGAACACATACGGACAGCAATGCATTCAGCAGAATTGCTGGGGGCCAGTTTGGAGAGGGGGGATAAAGCGAAATCAATCAATCGATCACGTGCCCAGGTGCACGGACAACGGCTGATCACCACCTTGAACTGAGAGTAAGGCCAGCTCACCCTCTTCCCCTGCAGTTCCTGCCTCACCAAAAGCCAAGTCCGTGGGGACAAAGACCTACAATAGTCCCGGGGAGGTTCACAGCTGAGGCTCAATAAATCCTCACTGAACCAGTGACTTAAGGTCAAAAATCCAAAGCCTTCCATGAACTCGCAGACACCAGAACCCCCTCCTGGAAGGCAGCTTCACATTATCTTGTCGGAATGCAAACCTCCCTCAAATGTCTGGGTCTCTGCCACCTTTACCTCCCACGCCCAGAAACAGGTCTGAGGTCCCCGCTGCACTCAAGCCCGGATCTTCCGGAGGACAAGCCCCGATGCTGACCCCAGCCTGCCCCCGCTCCGTCCGCTGGCGTGGGAACAAGAGAAGGAAGGCCGCGGAGCGAGCTAAATTAAATCCTTCTCACCAGCTCAGCCAGTTTATTTGTCAACTTGAGTCCTAAAGAGACGTTGATGGAAACTCCACGGGAAATAATGAGACGGCAGAGGGGGAAGCATGCTGCAGCCCAGAAGGAGGCAGCCAGCCGTGGGGCCATGAGTCGGGGTCTCCCCTCTCCTGCTACCCTCCGGCTCCCGCTCTTTTTTTGATTCTACATAAACCTCCCGGGACAAAAGCCACTGACGTCCAGAAAGGGAAGAAGAGCTTAAAACGTGAGCTGTGAATTTTGCTTCCAAAGAATCCAGGATGCAGAAGTGAACCGGAAGCAGAGGAAACCCGGAGCCAACAGCGCTGGTACCTGCCAGCCCTCGGTTGAACCCCCCGGCTCTATCCCTTTGAGGCTGTGCTTCTCCAAGCCTCAGCTTCTCAGCTCCTCCGGGTATGATGGGGCCCAAACCAGCCCCTATTCTCCTGGGCCGTCGAGAGAATTAAATGAGACGGTCCAGGCACAGGGCCCGGCTCAGAGCAGAAGCTCCACCCAGAAGCTCAAATGTTTGCTGAGCACCCACTGGGCGAGCACCGGATGAGGCAGGCCGGGCAGTGCCCTCACGGAACTCGAGGTCTTGCACGAACAAGACCAACAACACAAACCCACGTCAGACAACGAGGTCATTCCAGGGATCTGTGGGTCTGTGCAGAGCTGGGAGGCTAGGGAAGTGGTCTATTTTAGCCGGGGCGGTAGGGGAAGACTTCAAGGATGACATGGAAGCGAGGTCTGAGGCTGAGAAGAAGCGCGTTTGACATAGCGTTGGCGGAAACAGGCCCAGGAAGAACTGCGTTCCCGCTTTCAAACCCCCTCCCCGACCTGGGACGGAAGCCTGGAGGGCTGCTGGGAATGGCCCTTCCTCCACTCGGGTTTTTATTAAAACCAAATTAAGGCCAATTAAATGACAAATTAAGCTTATAAAATAGCTTCTGACCTCAGGCTCCTTCCACCCAGAGTCTGCGAAGCAGGCATGTCGTCAGCATCTCGAATGTTGAGCCCTTACTACAAACCAGGCCCCCAGCCATACCCCAGCCACAGAGATGAGGGGGTCACAGCTCGCAGGCTCTCCACGAGCTCCCTCGGGGGGCTGCTGACCGCTGCTGCTTCACCGATGCCTCCCCAGTGCCTGGAGACGGCGGTCATCGGTCTTCGGATCAGGTCATCCTCCTGATGGCTTCCCCAAGGTAGACCAAGTTTCTTGACATGACATTTGAGGCTCTGGAAGCCGAGCCCTGCGGACCGCGCCAGCCTCGTCCCCTCAACGCCCCCTGCCCCTCCCTGTCCAGCGAGGGCCATTAGCCGTTGTGCAGAGAACAGGCTCCAGACAGCCATTCTGGAATTCACCTGTGCTGTTCCTCCCACTTGCAACCCCCTTCCCTACCTTGAGCACTCAGCTTGTCAGACACACTGAGAGGTTATCGCTCAGTGACGCCTGCCGGATAACCTGATCCTTGCCCCCAAGCAAGGTCACACCAGCTTTGGGACCCACAGGGCAACTGCGCTATCACCTCAGACCCCTCAAACTGAGGACCCAGGGAATTGACCCCAGGCCCTCGGGACCCCACCTGACCTTCACCCAGACTGCCCAGGACGCTAAAAATTTTACATGCCCTTTCCAGGGCCACCTGGGTGGCTCAGCAGGTTAAGCATCTGCCTTCGCTCAGGTCATGATCCCGGGGGTCTTGGGATGGCTAGTGATGATGAACATCTGGATGCCTTCTTTGGAGAAGTGTCTGTTCATGTCTTCTGACCATTTTTTTGATATGATTAACTGTTGTTTTGATATTGAGTTTGAGGAGTTCTTTATAGATCCTGGATAAGAGCCCTTTGTCTGTAGTGTCATTTGCGAATATCTTCTCCCATTCCGTGGGTTGCCTCTTTGTTTTGTTGACTGTTTCCTTTGCTGTGCAGAAGCTTTTGATTTTGATGAAGTCCCAAATGTTCATTTTCGCTTTTGTTTCCTTTGCCTTTGGAGACGTGTCTTGAAAGAAGTTGCTGTGGCCAATGTCAAAGAGGTTACTGCCTATGTTCTCTCTAGGATTTTGACAGATTCCTGCCTCACGTTGAGGTCTTTCATCTATTTTGAGTTTATCTTTCCACACCTCCTTCCTGATGAAACTGACCACCGAGACCCACCGCCCACCCCCGCTACTATGTGTTCCCACCCCCTGCCTGAACCCTTTGGACCTGAGCTATTCCCAGCTCCAAACAGGACCAGTCAGATTCTTTCTCCTAGAGTTTGTGGAAGTGGGACCCAAAGTGTGAGAAGGTTGGTAGACTGCTGGGAGGCTGTGGTCTTCAGGTAAGGGGTCGCCACGAGAAAAGAAAGAAGCAGCTGTGCTGAGACATAGGGGCCATAGCCTGGCCTGCATCCTTCTGGCACTCTAGAGTTCCAGTCTTCTAATACTCATCTGGGCCCTGTGGGGTGGTCTTCTCAAAGAAAACCTTGCTGGTTTTGATAGTCTGAGCAGGCTTTTTGACCCTTGAAGTCCATCTTTCTTCTTCTCAGAAGAACTCCCGCCAGCCCCAATCTAAGGTGGTACCAAAGATTTAGGAAGTGCTCCCTGAGTCATCGCCCCAGTATATCTCACTAGAAGAATGAGCTAGAACTAAATGATTGACAAGGGACATGGTCCCCCGAGAGCGCAGAGGGGCACACAGGATGACCACTGACTCCCCAAGACTCCAAAACCCTATGTTCCACAAGGGCTTCCGGAGGCAATCATGCCTCCACACACTGCTGGAGCCTTGGCAAGACTAGGGTGGAGACGCCCCAGTGGAGAAGGAGATCCCATCGCGCTGGGCAAGAGCCCCGCTGCAGAGACTGCTGGCAAGAACCACAAAGGGCTCTGCGGTCCTGTTCTGAACAAGAATAACAAGGCAAGGATAAATGGGCTGCTCGGAGCCCAAGGTACGATGTCAAATCGTGACAGCCAGTGAGCAGAACTCCCCAGATTCTGCTTTGTTCCTGACTTCTCTGGCAAGGAAGAGGCTCATTTCAAGTGAAAAGGGCAGAGCGAGCACTATCAAGGTGGATCCCCGCTAGGACCCTCCATGGGGGACCGGCGGGCCCTTTGTTGATGGGCGGCGGGGAAGCTTGAGGAACCAGTGAGAAATCAAGTATCTGAAAGCAGGAATGGCATTCCGATTTCAAAAAGAGCAAGAAATCTGCAAACTAAAAGGTGGCAGACACCCAGGCAGATTCTCGAGTTAACTGGAGCAGGTAATATTTGGAGACATTAGCTGAGGTTTCCCACAGCCTTCCTGAACCCGTGTCCTTTGCCGCCCGTATTCATTGCTGCAGGGGGGAGGTGGTGCTGGGGGACGCAAGGCCAGCTCTCAGGCCACAAGAACAAGGATACTGAGCTGCAAAAGTCTGGTCTTTTAAGTTCAAAAGCCACATTTTATACTGTAAATGATATATTTAGGAGAGGAGAGGAAAGTCTGGGTTACCTCCCCTCTCCTCCATATCCTACGCTCAATAAAGCTCTCCTGGCCGAGGGGACAGAGGAAAGGAAGTCAGAGGGCGTGACGGAGACTTTCATGTGTCACCAAGGCCCATTCCTTCTTCCTCGTGAGAACACAGTTAAACTACATGTCCCCATATCCACTGTAGTTGAAGGCAGCCGTAAGGCTGAGTTCTGACCAAAGGAATGTGGGGGTGAGGGCGATAAGTGAGCTTCTAAGCCTTAAGGACCTTCCACATCTTCCTTTACTCTCTTCCCCAGCCACTGGCTCAATGGAGAGTTGCTCCTCCCTGCAAAGGAAGGAGCCCAGACCCCCGGGTGAGCGGGTGGAAGGGAGCCTACTGCCAGAACACCCACACCGGACCTCAGGTAAGCAGAAAGTCAGCTTTGCTCGTGGAAAACCACTGAGATTTGGGAGTTTCTGTGTTATCACAGCGAGGCTTACTATACAAGGGAAAGTAAAGATGTTGGAATGGATAAGCAGAGTAGGTCCCTGCCCCCTCCCCTAGCGCACACACACACATCATCACCATCATCCCATAAAGGAGAGAATAACAGACTTTAGGAAATCTTAAAGCAGAAAGAACTACCCGCTCTCCCAAGGAGAGACAAGGACACAACAAGGCTTGAGTTATCCTGCACCCGGCACAGTGCAGCAGCCTCTGAATATGAAAGGCTTCACGACAAATGGGCCTGGAATAGCCTTGGGATGTTTTTCAGGAGGCCAGACATGGTGTGGGTGCACCTGGAGAATCAGCAGAGCTACCGAAGCTTTGAGGTCAAGAAGAACCCAGTAGGAGTCGCACAGAACAACATACTTATCCCCAGTATCTCACACATGATAGGCGGTCAATAAGAGTTTACTGGAGGGATAGATGGATGGATGGATAGGTAGATAGATGTATTGATAGATGATGGATACACGGATGGGTGGATGGCCAGTCAGATGTTTGGGTGGGTGATGGATGGATGGACATGTACATAAGTAGGTGGAGGGCTAGATGAAGAAGTTCTGGTTGGGCTCCTGTTCTTAGAAAGAAACAGAAGAATACTTCATGATACCAGATTTGGCAATGATCCCTTAGCTATGATACCAAAAGCACAGACAACAACAACAACAAAAAAATAAACTGGATTGCCTCAAAACTAAAAGCTTTCGGGCATCAACAACAGAGTGAAAAGGAAACCCATGAAATGGGAGAAAAATACTTGTATATAATAGATGTGATAAAAATGATATCCAGAATATAGGAAGAACTCCAACAACTCAACAACAGGAAAACAAACAACTGAAATCAGAAATGGGCCAAGGACTCGAATAGACATTGCTCCAAAGAAGATATATGGATGGCCAAAAAGCACATGAGAAGATGCTCTGTGTCACCCGTCCCTAGGGGCCTACCAGTCAAAACCACAGCAAGACGTCCTATCACACACACACGAGGATGGCTCATCCAAACCAAAAATAACAAATCTTGGGGAAGATGCAGAGAAATTGGAGCCCTCGTGCAGCATAAACATAAAATAGCAGAGTTGCTACAGACAGTGCGGTGGGTCTACAAACAATTAATCATCTGGTCGTCACGTGACCCAGCAATTCCACTCCCAGTACCCACCCAGCCGAGCTGAGAGCAGGGGCTTGAACTGGAATTTGTACCCCCATGTTCACAGCAGCATTATTCACCAGAGCCAAAAGGTAGACACAACACAAATGTCTATCCACAAACTGGAAAACAAAATTATGGGAGGTACCGGGAGCAGCCAAATTCTCTCTTTTTTTTTTTAAAGATTTTATTTATTTGTCAGAGAGAGAGCACAAGCAGGGGGAGCGGGAGGCCAAGGCAGAGGGAGAAGCAGGTTCTCCGCTCAGCAGGGAGCCCGATGCGGGACTCGATCCTAGGACCCTGGGATCATGACCTGAGCTGAAGGCAGAAGCTGTAAACCACTGAGCCACCCAGGCGTCCCTGGAGTAGCCAAACTCTTAAAGACAGAAATCAGAATGGTGGTCGCCAGGGGTCAGGGGGAGGAGGGAGTGGGGAGTTCGTGTTTAATGGGTGGTGAGTTTCATTCTGGGAACATGAGGAAGCTCTCCAGACGTGGATGATGGCGGTAGACAAAGGACAGTCTGAATGTCCTTACGTCGCTGAACTCTATGCTTACAAAACTGGTTAAAATGGTAACTTTCAGGTTATGCTTCTTTTACCAGAAGGGGAAAAAACAAAAAACAAAAAACAAAACAAAACTTCTGTTCCCCAAAAGACAGCTGTGAAAAGGTAAGCCACAGAGTGAGAAAAGGAATTTGAGTTACCTGTAAACAACCAAAGTTTAAAATATGTTTTTTAAAAAGCACAAACATTTTAAAAACATCTATAAATCAATAAGAAAAAGACAGTCTAATAGAAGCTCAAGCAGGTGACACAAACAGGCACCATGGGAGAAAATTCACATAGCCAGAAACGTGAGAAGATACTCAACCCCAACAGTAATCAGAGAAGTGCAAAGAGAAAAGCACAGTGAGAGACCACTTCCCATCCATCAGGTGGGATATGGGTCAATATCTGATAAAGCGAAGTATTGCCAAGGGTAGATCAATAGGAATTCTCATATCGCATTAGTGGGCGTGCAAAGTGGTACCCCCACTCTGGAAATCGGGATGGCTTTGCTTCGTAAACCTGCAGATCCATCAAGTTGATGGAACAGTCCATTGTCAAGGTCAGCACCGGAGTGGTGATTCTCACACAGGGGGCGGCTAGTCAGAGGGCTTGTCACACAGAGATGGCTTGACCCAGACCCAGAGTTTCTTATTTGGGAGTTCCGTGTTTGAGCCCGAGGATTTGTATTTCTAACAAACTCCTAGGCACTGTTGCTGCCCGTCTGGGGCTCGCACAGGAAGAAGGTAGGGAGTCTTCATGAAAACCCAAAAGTGACCCACCTATCCATTAAGAGCAGAATGAGCACACAGAAGATAAAGTCAGAAAATGGAATATTGCATAGTAATGAAAAATGCACAGACTACAGCTATGATTGCTGTAGACTGAAAGTCCGTGTCTCCTCAAATTCATACGCTGGCACTCTGACTCCAGGGGTGATGGTATTTGGAGGTCGGGCATTTGGGAGGGGAATAGGTCATGAGGGCGGGGCTCTCGAAAATGGGATTAATGGCTTTGTAATCCAGCAGCGAGCTCCCTGACCCCTTCCACTGTGTGCAAAGACAACTGTCTAAGATACAGAGGCTGTATGGTTTAATTCTGCCATTGTAGCATGAAAGCTACGCTTGCATGAGAATGGGCATAGCTGTGTTTCAATAAAACTTTATTTACAACAACGAGCGGTGGGCCGTGCTTTGCCAGCCCCTGCCTGGCAGTGATTATTCTCTGGGATCGGAAGTTGCTAGGGCTCAAGAAGGGACACGTGGGGCTGCCGGCAGGGATCTCTTTCTCAACTCCAGTGGTAATAAAGTTTTTGCTTTACAATAGACGGTTAAGCTGTATATTTGCATTTTATGTATTTTTTAATTGTTACAATATTTCTCCATTTTAAAAAGCTTCAATAAATAAACCAAAGAGAAACAAAATGTAGCATCTCCATACAATGAAATGATATTTGGCAATAAAGAGCAGCCACATACTGAAACATGGCACGATGCGGATGAACCTTAAAAACAAGATGCTCAGGGAGGGAAGCCAGATCCCCAAAGTGCGCCTATTCTAGGATTCCACTCATAGGTGCCCCGAATTGGCAAATCGACGGGGACTGAGAGCAGGTCGCTGGTTGTTGAGGTCTGTAGGGACGGGAGGATTGAGAGGGGAAGGTTAAGGCAACAGGGCTTCTCTTCGGGGCAATGGAAATGTTCTAAAATTGACCGTGGCCATGGTGGTACAAGATTGAATGTACTAAAGGCCACTGACCTGTACACCTCAAGGAGTCAAACGCATGGTAAGTAGTTACGTTTCCATAAAGCTGTTACCAAAAAAAACAAACAAAACACAGAGAGAGACACACACACACAGAGACAACAACCCCAACTGCTTTAAACTCATGAATAAATCCCCAACCCCTGGCCTCGCCAGCATAGATGGGCCCGACCAGGGGAGTGAGCGAGGAGACCACCCAGACACCAGCGTTGGAGAAGTCACCCGTGCTCCCTTCTGGGTGCAGGAAATGCCCATCACTGCCCGCCCCCCACATTTCTCCCCCCTCTGGCAAAACACGTGCTGACTGCCAGAAGCCCAAGTGGCCCCAGAGTCTGTGGACAAGCAGGGCTGGGGCATCCTTGCCAAGAGACGCTGGACTTTTTTCAACCCAAAATGAGATCGGGGAAAAAGCATAAGGGAAATGAAGCCTGTAGGAGTCGGGCTGGCTCGGGGAATCCACAGAAGGGCTGGGGAGCCAATTCCTGCGCAGCAAACCGGAGCGGGAGCTTTAGCCTTCTAGAACATTCCTTCTGAAAGGTTCCTTCTTGGGTTTGTAGTTCCAGGTGGCTTCGAGGCATGGGTAGGGTCTCAGGGGCCTGAAGCCCTCTGCTCCTCAATCAGGCAAAAGGCAATATATTTTGGGGGTCTCTGTGTCATATCCCAGGGCTTCTCAGAACCTCCGGGAAGCCCGACAGATGGTTGCAAATGAGAGGCTGCAGAAACCAGCAGATGGGATGCGTGAGGAGCAGAGAGTGCCGGGAGCGGGAGCAGCCGTGGGTCCCCTCTGCTGCCCCCTCCCTCTGCTCCACGCAGTCCCTGATAGCTGTGAGTCCACGGGGCCGCCTGGCTGCCTCGGAACACATAGCAAAGCCAACCGAAGAACTTTCGGGGTCTGGGGAGCAGAGGAGGAGCCAGGAGGCACCAAGCAGAGTGGAAAAACCTGTGAGGTGTGGCAGAGACAGCACGGGGACTGACGGAGGGAGGCATCACTTTGCTGTGTGACCTAAGGCAAGGTGCCCCTCTTCAGTTTCCTTGGGCGTAAACCAGAAATCACCAAAGGGCTGTCGAAAGAATCAAGTGAAACCAGGGGCGTGGAAGTATCTAGCCGTGAATGGAACTCTGTGCATTATTCAATAAGGAGAAATCAATGCAAATTGAGTTACTTTCCCAGTGAGCTTTCTTGCTGGCGGGGCCAGTCCTACTGGATGGGGGAATACAGCGGAGCGTTCGAGCTGGCACTGACCGAGCCGGGCCCTGCGTCAACCCCTCACATGGATTATTCCATTGTCAGAAGAATCCCACAAAGCAGATGCTACGATCCCCTTTTAGAGATGAAGAAAGTGAGCCATAAAGGGAATGAGCGGCATGCCCACCCTCCACGGCCAATAAGGCAGAGCCAGGATCTGAACCCAGAGCCCACCCACTGCATTAACACTGCACTCAGAAACTCTGCATTTAAATCCCAGCTCTGCCACCGGCTGGGCCGAAAGCAGGTTTCTTAACCTGTTGGAGCCTCAGCTTCCTGTCCTGAACCGGGGTGGGGATGTGAGTAATAATGATACGACATGCCTGGAAGGGACTGGTATACAGCAGGCGCTCCATGCATGCTGACTGCATTGCCAGGACTGGCCTGGGGGAAGCTGCCCCAGAAAGGGAACCCCATTTCTTAGAGCACACAGTAGGCATGCTCACTATCCTCAGCCTACAGCAGCCATGCAGAGTTTTTTCTTGGGGTCTCGGTTTTCTTATCTGCAAAATGGAGCAGATGAGATCAGCTCTCTGTGCCCTTTCGGCCCGGACGGTGTCGGACTCCTCTCTTGGAACTGGAAATGTACCAAGAGGGAAGACAAGTTTCGTGTTGGCCAGCGTGAGCCCCTGGGGAATCACAAGGGCCATCCCACGAGGCGTGACGACCCTTTCTTCCTGCCAGCCCTGTCTGGCCAGCACGAAGCTTGTCTTTGCCTCTCATTAGACCTCTGTCCTTCCCAACTGTACCTCACTTTAGGATTCTTTTCTATTTTAGTAGCTCGTCTTGAGGCACTAAAGTGGAACAGTGAAGCACAAGGACCCCAGCGCCTGCCGGACAGGGGTTCCCACCCCGCTCTGCTGTCACAACCCGTACGGTCTTGCAAAAGATGACTTCATCTCTCTGGGCCTCAGTTTCCCCACCCATGACTTGGTGTACCAGCAGCCCAAAACGCAGCAGGTTGTTGGGGGATCTGCCGGGTCTGGCATGTTGGCAAAATGGAAAAAAAAAAAAATAGGAGTTATAATTTATTCTAGAGCATCTTGGAAAGAAAAACTCGGCACCCTAAAACCATGAATTGATAGATACCATTACTCAGAATGAAGCTTTAAAAATTAGACTTTCTAAATGAATCAAGGTAAAGAGAAATTGGAATTGAATACATGGAGGGGGGGGTGTACAAAGCCCAAATGGGGAAAGCAGTGCAAAGTAAAAACGCAGGACCCCTTGTTAAAAAATAATTGGGGCTCCTGGGTGGCTCAGTAGATTAAGAGTCTGACTCTTGATCAAGGAGTTGTGGGTTCAGGACCCACATTGGTCTCCATGCTGGGGGTGGAGCCTACTTAGAAAAAATTATTGAGAAATTCAAGGTAGTGACACTAGAGCATTTAACCAAATGTGAGTCCCTTCTGTGCATGGGATGTTATGTGATGGTACAGGTCACATGCCCAAGGGCGCAGGCCACGGTTCTGTATCTTGGCAGGGGTCTGGGTTACATGTATTTCCTAAAACTCAGTGGATTGTACATTTAAAACCTACGCAATTCACTGTTCCTAAATTATACCAATGAAATTATATTGATTAAAACAAGGAAACATGACAAAATAGGGTCACACATTCCCAGCTTATACTGGGCAGTGTGGTGCAGCAATGAGATGTAGGCATAGATGGTATGTTGAGTGTCATCTTCTTTTAGCCCTGTTTATGTATCCCTCGCCCCCACGTACAGTTGTACAGGCTGTGCACTGCCCAACCTTACGCCATGCACACAGACCGCAGTATGAAGCATGACCCACAGAGTTGCACAGTGAGTAACCTGCACAACGGAACGTGGTGAACCCGATTCGTAGCTCTTTGTCTAACTTCCTATAAAGGAATCATCTTGTGGCTCAAGTTAAAGCTCTTTGCGAATGCAAGACCTGGGCCAGATAGAAGGGCCTTGTTGTAAATTCCATTCTGGGGACAGGTCCAAGAACAGCCAGCCCATGGGAAGACTTTTCTGGGTTATGGAAAGGAGCCCTCATCCTTCAAATTCCACAGGCCTTGTGCAGCTCAGCAAGCCCTATCCCCCCGCCACCCACCCACTGCCGAAACCCCTGCTCAGACAGGCAAAGGTCTGGATTGAAGTGTCTGAGCTAATTTCTCACACCAAAGTATGATAAAACCACAGAGTCATTTAGAAATTTAAATTACCACTGTTTACACTTAAGCGAGTCTTCTCACCATGGAGAAACTGTTTCCAATTATGAAACATGAAAGCTGGTCACCGTTTGGGGTTAATATGACGTTCTCTGAGAGAGCGAGCCGGCGAGACTACCCAGACATCTAATTACCTGGAAAGATAATCTTGAATAATTGGAATTAGGCAACTAAAGCAATTACTAGATGTTGTGATCTTCAGGAGCAGTCCTCCACCAGGCATCAGGATTTAAACACCTTTAATAAGAGCATGTAATTAGGGAAATCCAGAATTTCAGACCAGGAAGTGACAGAACTAGCAGTTCAGAAGGAGGGCGGTGACAGGGACCTAGGCATTGTTGGAGAAAATGACGTTGGAGATGGTGGGAGGGATGTGTGGGAGGAGAAAGGGCTGGGGCGGGGGCAGGTGCTGCCCAAAGACCCCAAAAGCCTGGAGAGTGAGCCTGACTCTCACCTAAACTTACTGTGTGACCTTGAGCAAGGCACTTAACCTCACTGGGCTCGACCATCCTTCTACTCTTCAGCCATTCAGTAAATGATTGTGGTGCCCCTGCCACGTGGACTCTCTTGCACATGGCATTTCTTCTACCCTAAATGACAGCCCCCGGGCCCCTTAAGCCCTAGAAGGACTGCCATCTGTCCTTCAGGACCCTCCCCGAACGGCCCCCCTCCGCACAGCCCGTCCACACTGTCATCAGCTCCTTCCACAGCCCTCTGGCCACCTGTCTGGGCTCCAGGTCCACAGATGTGACCCTCCTCCTCGTCTGTCCCACACTGGAAGGCTCCCGAAGAGCAGGAGCTGGGGGTGACCCGCCCCCCTGCCCCCGTCCCAGCTCCTGGCACACAGCCTGACACCAAGGAAGGCCACTCACTGGCCTGAGGCAGAACAGACAAAGCCACCATGGCCCATCCCCGAAAGCAAGGATGCAGTCCCCCCCCCCCCTGCCTCCAGGAAATCAATGACACCGAGTCAGGTGGCCTGGGGTGTGCATTTATTGAGAGTGACCAGGAAATGCTCTCTTTCTTTAAGATTCCAGAGCTCGCTGCCTCCACAGAGGGACCAGGGCCATTCAGATGATTGATGAGTCCCACTCTCCACCAAAGGGCTGCAGGAAGGATCTCGACGTTGTCTGGGAACGGCAGGTGGGAGCGAGCAACGGACGCGTCAGCCACTGGGGCTGGTCTCCTGCCTCTTTGTGTTTGGAAGTCTCTGTCCATGGGGTGAAAGAATCAGACCTCTCTCTGTGTCAGGTTCCGGACTGCAGGTATGTTCCAGGTATGGAACAGAAGTAACGGAGCCAGACTGGAGGCAAAGGGAGGCTGGACCTTTGGACTGGCTCATGAGGGGCGACCGAGAGTTCCCCAGGCAGCCGGAGTGGACAGATCGCCCAGGACTCACACACAGGCATGGGATACGCCGGCCACCCGGCGTGCTGGGGCTGTGGCCAGCAGGCTGACCTGTGCGGAGCTCCCATGTCAGATCCCGGGCAGCTGGGAAAGTTGCTTGTCCTCTCCCTTCCCCTACGCAGCCTCTTCTGATCTATGCATGTTTCGGGTCTACGGCATAAATCAATAAAATGCGCTAAATAAATTAAGTGAGCAGCAGAATTGTAAATCGATTTCGGGCACAGAACAGAGAGGTTGAGGGAACCAACAAGAGACTATTATAGAAACAGAAGTGAGAAATGACTCAGGCAAGACTCAGGATTGTGGCCACGGAGCCACCACATTGTTACACGTCCCTGAAATATTAAACAAATGAAACCTACAAGCTGCGGAGACTGTTTCACACAAAGCTGCCAGCTGGTGGCTGCCAGGAATCCCAGCTGGGAAACGGGGGGGCGCGGAGCAGGGGTGACTAACACAGTTTAGCCCAGGGGGGTCGGAGGAGACCACAGTCTCCCGAGCCAGACTCCATTTTTCCGAACCTAAATGGGCCACCGAGGGTCGATAACGGCCCCTGCTCCTCCTGCTTTCCTACCTTCCTTTTCTTGTGCATTCTATCTCAAAAAAAAAAAAAATTAAAATCAAAATTGTAACAGAGAAGTCATGTCTAAGCTGGGTTTTAAAGGATACGCAGAAGTTTTCCAAGGTACACAGAGGGGGTAAAGGCAGGTGGGGAGAGGGAACAGTATATGCAAAGGCACAGAGGCACCAAAAGATGATGGGGAGCTTGAGGGAAGTGTATTCGAGGGGGAAGGCAGGGCTGGAGCCCAGGGTCCACGCAGGGATGGTAAAAAGTGGAGTAAAAAAAAAAAAAAAAGGCAGACTAGCTCCAGACTGATCACAAAGGGCCATGAACACCGTGTTCCAATATCCCAGCATATTTACATTCCAGAGCCAGGGAAGGGGTTCCCAGCAGAATCCTGATACAGTCGGATTTTCACTTTAGAAGGATCATTTAGAATTCAGTGTGGGAAATTTTTGTTTTACTTTTTCTTGGAGTATCACATAGAGACGGGAAAAGTGCATCTATCCCAAGTATATGGCTTGATGAATTTTCCTAAACTAAACACGTCTGTGTAACGAGCGTCCAGACCAAGATCAGATCATCGCCAGCGCGATGTCCGCGCCCTCTGCACACCCGTTCCCCTTTGGTCTAACCCTGACTTCTCAGGGTACAGCCTCACTCTGTTTTCCAGTTTTATATAAGTGGAGTCATATAGTCTGTATTCTCATGAATCTGGCTTCTTTTGCCCAAATCCGTGCTGCTGTGCGCAGCTGTAGATGGTTCACCCCCCTTTCTGAATCATATTGTGCTGTGTGTACTGGTGCGCACTGAGGAAGAGCAGACAGGAAGATATGGGTGCAGCTTGATGACGGCCGTAAAGCACGGGAGGCTCAATTAGCTCATTCATTCATTCGCTCATTCATTTTTCATTCCTTCACAGTGAAAGCTCCATGGACCCCGTGAGGGGAAGCTCCAAATCGCGGGGTTAGGAACTGGGGACACTCTCCACAGCACACCTTGACAGGTGCCTTGGAACCAATCCTTCCCGGGGCATCTGTTGATACCTTCCTCCTTTAGGGAGGAAAACCGAGACCTCTTCCCGGCCTCTCTGCAGGGATCTCGGGTGGCAGAATCATATCCCTCCTGCCTCTCCCAGTGCAGGGCCAGATTCTTTCTTCCCCTGCCTGAGCCCTTCCACCGTGGCTGCTAAGCATTTCTTTAGCTCGCTCCCACATCTTTAGGGGAAAGACTTCCACCAGGTTCCTGTTCGCACCCTCAACGCCTAGCCCGGAGCCTGCCGCGTGCTGGGTGCTCAGGAAATGTTTGTCAATCGAAAGGCACGTGTGAGACTGACTAGCACGCAGAGGCCGCGCCGTCGGTGCTCAGCAAGGGAATGCACCCAAACATTTAGGTCCCTCGTGGAGAAATCAGGAGGTCTCTTTGGGAAGACAAGGACCAGAGGAGACCTTAAGCAGCAAAGCAGGGAGGCTCAGGTGCACACATACACCTGGAAACCCGCCTGAGCCATTTCCAGCACAACAAGCTGCCAACCACCCTTGAACCCTGCGGTCAGTGTATTTCTTGCCTCCTCGGTGTTGGACACAACCATGTGACTTGCTTTCCTCAATGGGCTGTGAGTAGACACGATGGTGTTTTAAGGTCTTAAATGGGTTTGTGCCCTTAGCCACTTGGCATTTCTTTCTTTCTTTCTTTAAGATTTTACTGATTTATTTGAGAGAGAGAGCATGACGGCCAGGGGGCACAGAGGGAAAGGAACAAGCAAACTCTCCGCTGAGCGGGAAGCCCGAGGTGGGGCTCAGACCCAGGACTGTGAGATCAGGGCCCCAGCCAAAGTCAGACACTCAACCAACTGAGCCCCCCCGGTGCCCTGCTCCCTTACATTTCTGCCCCTTCTTCCTGGCCGCCCAGAAAGAACACACGTGGAACAGATGTGGCTGAGCCCAGACCACATCCTGGAACCAAGACAACCTATAACCAAGTCAACCCACACACACGTGAGCCAAAAACACATGCTGAATGCCCCTGAGCTCCGGGATGGCTTGTCGCCCAGCATTATGGTGGATGTCATGGACCAGCACGCTAGGTTCGAAGACTACCCACGCGATCGCAGTTATTTGGTAGGAGAGCATCCGGCCCCAGTGAACAAGGGACTGAGATTTTGAAAGACAAGGGAAGAGGAAGACAAGCAACACAAGAAGCGTTTCCTCTGCATTTTCAATATCAAGTTCACAGCGTACAGACACGCTGGCACATTTCATCCTGATACATTGTTCAGACATCTTTAATTCGTCCTCCTCTGCCTCCCACGGCCTTGGTTCAAGTCTTAGTCCACTCTTCTGCCAGGGCTGCTCCGGGGCTGGCCCGGCTCCCTGAGGCCCCCAGAGGTAAGTAAGAAACCCCTGCTATCCTCACAGCCCCCCCAGCCCTGTGGCGGAGAAAGATGTAGGTACACGTAACTGTTACTCAGCTCTGATACTGAAGACCCGGAGTGCAGGGGGGGACAGTCTCAGTGTCCAGCTACCGGACCGCTTACACAAATTGTCTCCACATGATTTTACAGTTGTTCCCAAAGATGGGGGTGGTCTTATGCATTGGTATGAAGAACAATTCATGATTTTATATACAAGTATTTATGTTTGTATATGTATGTGTGTGTTCCATACCTAACTGTCTACATCTATCTATCACCGTCAAGGACTAATAAACCAAACCATTATTAGAGAATACCTAGAGGGCTCATAAGAGACTCTCATTTCTCATTGATGCATTTAAGGATCATTGTAATTTGTATAACAAGAGTATATGCTGTTAAAACCCATGTTCATTTTTCATCCACTCAACAGGCTTTGCTCCTGGGTAACGGGGACACAGTGGGTCACAAAGGAGACAAAAATCCCTGCCCTCAGGGAGCTGACCCTCGACACCGCAGGCAGGAATAAGAGACGTGCAGGGGTGGAGAGCGACTTCGCAGGAGAAAGGGCTGTGATGAGAGCATGCTCAAGGAAGGCTCCCGCTGTGACCCTGAACCCAAACCTGAATGAGGAGAGGGACCAACTGTGCAGAAAGCGGACGGAACAGCATTCCCAGAGCAGGGAACAACAAGTGCAAAGGTCCTGAGGCACAGGCTCGTTCGGCTGACTCAAGGAACCATCAGGATTTGCGGGAGCTGGAGTGTGGAGAGGGAGAGGATATTGCAAGAGATGAGACCCAGAAGGTCAAGGCCAGACCCCACCGACCTCACAGGCCTCCACGAGAACGTTTACTTTTTCTCCGAAAGTACGATGAAAGCCAAGGGAGGGCTTTATACAGGGATTCACGTGAGATGACTTATGCCTTAAAAAGATCATCCTGACCCACGTGAATCAGGGGGCAAGCATGAAGGAGGTAAGCAGTTAAGAGATTGTGGCAGGCATCCGGATGAAGAATGAAGGGGGCTTAGGCTCGTATAAAACAAAAAGATATTTCCCATGGGAAGCACAAAACTACAACGGTCAGGCACCAACGAAGAAAAATGTGCGTCGTGGTCAAAACGCCAATGACGGACAGCTACTTTTTCCAGGGGACAGGGTCGGGAAGCAAGGGCCGAGAGCGCCCTGAAGAAAGTGGCCAAGACTGGGCGCTGTCTGTAAAGGTCTCTGAAAGCATGACTGAGGCTTGCCAGGGGGAAGGAGGTCAAGGAAAGAGGAGCACTGGCCTGAGAGCACTCTGAACGCAACGCAGAGGTCTTGGTGGAGGAGGAACGGGAGAAACGTGCGCGCACGCACACACACACACACTCACACACTCACTCACACACTCACGGAAGGTCTAGCTTTTCAGAAGAACCAGGCATTTAAGAGCCAAACCACTCAGGTTCAAACCCCAGTATCTTACCTGTAGGACCTCAGGCAAGTCAATTAACACTCGATGCCTCAGTTTCCTCATCTGTGAAATGAGGACTAAAATGAGCCGATGCAGGGGGGCGCCTGGGTGGCTCAGTCATTAAACGTCTGCCTTCGGCTCAGGTCATGATCCCGGGCTGCTGGGATCCAGCCCTGCTTCTCCCTCGCCCTCTGTGATCTCTCTCACTTTCGCTGTCTCTCAAATAAATAAATAAAATCTTTTTTTAAAAAATTCAAAAATAAACCAAATAAAATGAGCCCATGCATGTGAAGTTCTCAGAACAGCGCTCAGCACGCAGGAAGCGCTGCCTAAAGCCAATTAGCATGAGTCCCATGATTATTGCCGTATGTGGCGGACCAGAAGGTAAGTCCCAGAGGGAGTGTGTGCAGGGACAAGAAGGCAGCAGCAGGAGGGTGGGCTTTGGGAGAGAACACACCTGGGCTCCCACGCCAGCCCCAGACTCCCGCTGTGGCCTCAAACCACACACGCCCCCTCCGCGGCTGGGGGTCCGCGTCTGTGAGACAGACAGTCCTGATGGGAGGTGAGCACAGGATCGGGAGGGCCAGGTTGGGGATGGGCAGCTGTGTGACAAAGCCCGCTGATCCAAGGGACAGCTGAAGTGCTTGACAGCCAGTGAGTACGTGCAAATCGTCCTGCCACTTGGCGGCAAAGCCAACCCACTCAGCCTCCTTATAAACATTTTTACACACAAGCCAGAAGGTCCGTGGCATGGCCGACAAGCCCCGAAAGAAAAATCACAAGGCCAGTAAAACACAAAGATACCATCTCTCTGGGGCTCTCGGTCCTCCTAGAAGAAGCAAGAATAAAGGTCAAATGTCCCCAGGAGGAGGACAAGCAACCCACGTGCCGCCGTACAGGGACACACCCATGCAGGTTCACCCTTGGAAACACACACGTGCACGGACTCAGCCGGGCACACGAGCCCATACACGTTCATACGGGCACACGTGTGTGCGTGCTCAGCCACCAGCGTGCGTGCGGGCACACGCAGGAGACCCGTGTGCACCTATCCACGGGAGCACCTGCTCGTGCGTGCATATGCCTCTGACACACACGCACGCTTTCGTGTGCACACCCAGGCCGTGCTTCCTAGAAGCCAGATGGGGAGCCCAGGGGGCCCCGGAGCTCCAAGGTCTTGCGGTTTTTGGCTGAGCCCTGGTGAGGGGCTGCCTCCGGGTAGGGGCTTATAAGATGCAGGACAGCAGAGGGGGTTCTAAAGCCGGGGCTCGGCCCCGCCTGGGCAGGGACACGTCAGGTGGCTTCACGTCTGAACGGCGCAGGTTCCGCAGCTGGCAGTGGGGGGAGTTTGTCAGCCTCTTCCTCCCAAGGTCTTTCTCCTTTACTGCCTGGGAGCACAGGGCCGAGCACGGAGGGGCCACGGCTTGGCGTGCGTGTGCATGTGTTAGCCGGGATATTCCTCGTGCTTCCTGATCTCAGCTTGGAAGCCGAGGCCCAGATGCTCAGCTCCAAATGTTAACGGTGGCCACCTGCAGCAGCCAAACGGGGCGCCGTCGCTGGGAAACCAGGAAAGTCACTGAGCCGGCAGCTCCCTCTGCCTAAAGCCTGCTCAGCAGGGGGTGGCTGAGCCTTTTCCTGTGCCTGGGGGTCCCCTCCTCACGAGCTGCCACTCGGCTGGAGCTCACCAAGAGGATAGTGTCTGCAAGACACAAACCTCCCCAGCTTCCATGGCACACGGCCCCCTCGCCGGTGCTGCCTCTACCAACACCCGGGATGGGTCAGAGACCGGATGTCTGACCCTCCAGACACTCACCGCAAGGAAGCAGGGAGCCAGGCCCCACCAGCAGGGGCCGTCAGTGGCCCCACGCCCAGGCTGAGCATTTCTCCTGAGCCAGGCACCCGAGATCCCCCTTGCTGGGACAGTTTCTAGGACTGGACTTCTGCTTCAGTTTCCCCACCCTGGCACCCAGAACCAGAGCTCTCTCCTAATCTCCAGGCTGCTGGAAGACACCACCACACCTGCTCTCTCCTGGCTGTCCTCCCCCTTGGCGGCAGGGGGTAGGCAGGTCCGGAGGCGGCCAAGCCCCTACGTTCCTTGGCCAGCACGTCCTCCAGCATCTGCTCCCTTGCTCTCCCATAAAAACAAAGCCCCTGACTTAACTGAGCACATGCTGCCAGGATAACGATCTCATTTCCCAGCCTCCCTTGCAGCTGAGTCTGGCCCTGGGATCAAGCTCTGGCCAAGGAGGCATGAGCAGGTGCTATGGGCAACTTCTAGAAACCTTGGAGCTGACATGCAAGCTTTGCCCTTTCTCCTTTGCCCCCTCTAAGCTGCTGCCCAGAAGGCAGGTGTGACAGCCGGAGCACCAGCTGCCATCTTAGACCATGAAGACCGAAGCACAGAGACCATGGGAAGGGGCAGCAAGCTTCTGGAGCAGAGCCATCATGGATTGCCTACTTTAAAACTTAAGATTTTATTTATTTATTTGACAGAGAGAACACAGGTGAGCAGAGAGGCAGGCAGAGGGGGAAGCAGGCTCCCCACAGAGCAGAGAGCCCAATGTGGGGCTCGACCCCAGGACCCTGAGATCATGACCTGAGCAGAAGGCAGAGGCTTAACCCACTGAGCCACCCAAGCACCCCCTACTTTGAAACTTTAATAAAAGCAATGCACATGTCTCTTCTGAAGCCAACTATATTGGACCACCATTCCCTACAGCTGAAGCTAATCCTGACTGCTGTGCTAACCCCACTCGTGACCTGGGGCCAGCCCCTGACCATCCTCTCTGAGCAGAATCTCTGCACTCGGTGCTGTCCACTAGGGAGTGACAGACACAGGACATCTGGTTTGTCCAGGTGTGGGTGGACCTGGGTGGGTGGGCTCCCCCACCGGGTCAAATCCTGTATCTGGGATGCAGTAACCCCAACACTGGTGTAGCCTGACCCCAGCTTCCGCACACCCGCCCTACCTCTCCCCCCATATCCCGGTGTGCACTGGAAGTATGAAAGCATAACCCTCAGGACCACCCCACTCGGGGGAAGGACAAGGTGATCTTCCCCCTCCTCTATCCCCTTCCCGACTACTCAAGATTATGGCTCTTTGGGGAGCCAACACTCGGAAACGCTGCTGGAGAAACCCTCACTGGGCTGTGGGAAGTCACCTGGGCAGGGAGCATCTCTGAAGGGCTCTGGGCTTGCATACCTGAGCGGGGGCCACACTTACCCTTCTCCGATGCTGGGGCCAGGTCAATGAAGCTGCGACATTTTTCACCTACAAAAAGAAAAGAAGGGTTTTCAGAATGTGAGTGGAAGTGAGAGCTTCAGGCATTTGCCTCTCCCCTTCCCCGAGCCTAGTCACTGAGCACCAAGTCTCTCTAACCCTTATTCCCGGAAACTCAGTCTCCCTGAGGGAATTGTGGACAGCGAACCTGAAAACTCAGCTAACCAGCATCGGGGATATGGTCTCCGGGCTCACCCCCGATCCAACCCATCCAGCCAGGTGGCTTGCACCTGCTCCACGCTCTCGGGCCCCTTCCACAACCCTCACCCCATGCAGACCCAGCAGGAGGAAAGCAACCCCTCACTGGGCTCCCCAGGGCTCCACACTGTCGTCACCAGATGGATGGTCTCAGGACACATGGCTCTGATCACGTCACACATGTACGCAGGTATATACACTCTTGCTCAAACCCTCTGATGACTTCCCAAAGAATGAAGCTCAAGTTCCTTCATGGGGACCCCTATACTCAACCCCGACACTCCACCACGAACCCTCACATGTGCTGTTCCCCCTGCGGGGGTCACGCTTCCCCTATCATGAGGTCTCACGACGCCCTGGCCCTCTTCAACACCAGTCGCCTTAGGATTCCACTTTTTGCATATTATCCTTGGGTGGGCGGCCCACAAGTTGTAAGCACCATGAGGGCGCACCTCGTATCCTCAGTGTGTCCCCAGCTCGGGAAAAGACAACTCTGTCTTCCCGCATGCTCAAGCCCAAACCCTGGCGTCAACCTTGTCTCCTTGTCTCATACCTCCACATCTGATCTGTGGCTCCGGTTTGGCCGTATATCTAGACTCCGACCACTTCTCACCCCTTCCAAGTCTCCCCCCACCATCCTCCATCTAGATGTCAAAAATTAGTTGACTATAAATGGGAGACTTTATTTTGCTCTCTCAATTCTATTCCATTGATCTATATATCTATCCTCATACTGGTACCACACTGTTTTTTGTTTTTTGTTTTTTTTAATACTGTTTTTCTGATTTTGGCTAGTCTGGGTCTCTTGCATTTCCATATATGAATTTTGTGTTTTTTTAAGATTTACTTATATTTTTTAGGGGTGGGGAGGGACAGAGGGAGAAAGAGAGAGAATTTCCAGCAGACTTCCCACTGAGCACAGAGCTTGACGTGGGCTTCGATCCCACAACCCTGAGATCGTGACTTGAGCCAAATCAAGATTCAGACACTTAACCAACAGAGCCCTCCAACACCACTCTATATGGATTTTAAAATCAACTTGTCATTTTCTGGGGGGAAAAAAGACAGTTGGATTTTTCTTTTAAGATTTTTATTTTTAAGTAATCTCTACCCAGGATGGGGTTTGAACTTACAACCCAAAGATCAAGAATTGCATTCTCTACTGACTGAGACAGCCAGGAACCATGCCAGTTAGAATTTTAATAGGAATTGCACTGAGTCTGTAGATCAATTTGGGGAATATTGCCATTTTAATAATATTAAGTTTTCCAATCCATGAACATGGGATGTCTTCCCATTTATTTAGATCCTCTTTAGTTTCTTCTGTAATGTTCTACAATTTATGGAGTATAAGTTTTGCACTTCTATTGTTAGATTTATTCCTAAGAATTTTATTCTTTCCAATGCTATTATACAAGGGGTTGTTTTCTTAATTCCATTTTCAGAGTATTCATTGCTACAGTATAAAAATATGATAAATTGATGTATATTGGCGTGGTACCCTGAAATCTTGCTGAATTTGCTTATGAGTTCTAATAGTTTTCAGTGGAGTCTTATGATCTACTATATACAAGATCATGTTACCCACAAATAGAGATAGTTTTACTTCTCCCTTTCTAATCTTGACATCTTCTATTTCCTTTTCTTGCCTATTTCCTCTGGCTAAAATCTCCAGCATAATATTGAATAGAAGTGGCAGGAGCAAATGTCTTTGTCTTGTTCCTGATCTTAGGGAGAAATCATTCTTATACTATGAAGTATGGTGTTTACTATAGGTTTTTCATAAATAATCTTTACCAGGTTGAGGACATTCCTCCTATTCCTAATTTGTTGAGTGGTTTTATTGTAAAATTGTGTTTGCCTTCTCTTTGATCCCATAACAACCTGCAATGATGCAGCTCTGAGAATCCCTATTTAGAGACAAGCAAACTGAGGCTCTGAGCTTTTAGTGACTTGCCCAAGACCACACAGCCAGTAATGATGGAGCAGTACTCAGTTCAAATCTGTAGACTCCAAACTCCAGGCCCTAAAATTTTTCCAGCTATCTATTCCAATTTGCTATGTCAGAACTTCCTACTGAAGCTGGCCATTTCCACTGAGTAGAGCTGCCAGATCCTGAAAGGAATCCCCTGAGAACATTTACCCACACACACACCAGTGTAGACAGGGAAAATCCACCAAGGGCCAAATGAAATGGCTCTCACACTTCTATTTCTGCTACAGGGACAAGACTGAATAGAAGATGTTTGAGCAGACATGGTCAATGCTGAAGTTTAAGAAAAAATCATAGTAATGACATAAGGAAGAACAGATATTTCAATGGTCTAATCACTGAAATCCAAACACAGAAGGGAGTTTTTTCTCCAAACCCTGCTCCTCATGGTAAAAATTGGCTAACCCTTTGTGTGAAAGATATCAAACTGTACCATATTGTCTTACTGCTTTTAGAAGTAGCCTTTAAAACATCTTCGTCAATTATCATTAAGTTGATATGTTTAACTAAAAGATTTAATTGGGGAATAAAACTAAAGACAAGAACACTTTATCTCTTCAGACGGAGGCTTGTCAATTAGATCGCGGAGCTGTGGCTTGTTACTGCCGCCTGATGGCAGCGTACCTTCTGTGAACCCTAGAACATGAAGCTGGGAAGGATCCTAGAGCTCATCCAACTTAAGTGGTTCTCAGCCCTCGGAAGCCCAAGCCTCACCCAGAGAGACCATGATTTAATTGATCGCTGTGGGGCCTAAACTTCCGTGGGGTTCTAAAAACTCCCCAAGTAATTCCAGCATGCAGCTAGGCTGAGATCCGTACTCCAATCTGACTTGTAAAAAAGATCTATTTGCAACATTAAAAAAACAAGAGTAAGTCATCTTCGCGATGGATCGTAGTATTGCAATGGACGCTCCTCCAAACAACCGTGTCTGTGGGTCAGAACAGCAGAGGGAACAAGAGCCTAAGTTCTGGGATCAGCAGAGCTGGGTTCAAATCCAGGCCCTGTCTTTTCCTGCCATGTGAGTTCCCAGTCTTTCTGTGCCTTGATTTTCTTGAATTTTTAACAGGTGTAGAACCTATAGGGGCATTGTAAAGACCTGACAGGGGCACAGAACTTAGATAGGATGCCCAGACCAGAGCAGGTGCTTAGGAAGGGGTGGCCATTGTCATCCTTGTCATCAACAAACAGGACTCAGAGGAAACAAGGGGCCTGGCCTCTGCGGGCTACTGAGAGATCAGACTGATGAACAGACCACCATCGTGGTGGGTGGAGGTGGGGAGTAGGGCTGAGAGCAGGGCCCCCATCGCCAGACCTGCCTGTGTTCAGCGTGGCTCCATCACTTACTAGATGTATGACTCAATATATTAACCTTCTGTGCCTCAGTTCCCTATCTGTAAAAGGAGAAACACCAATGCTAGTGTTTCTGTAGTACCTGTAACAGAGTGGCCACCACCAGGTGGCACAGCTAGGGCAGCTCGGTGGGCAGGAATCCGCACTGCCAAGTGGCAGCGGCAGGGACGGGACGTACGGTTTCCCCACGAGCCGGTGCCTGGATGTGGCCCTGCACTGTCCCATGTCTTCCCCAAACCTATGGACACTGTCCGGTAATTCCCTTATTTTTGCCCCTTGAAGTTGCCCTCTCCCAATGCTACCTCTCACTCTGATTCCCTCTGGCTCACAGTGAGCTACTAAGAAACGACTAAGAATTGAGAAGACAAAGGAGAGCATCTCATCCCCTGGAAGGAAAGTTCCCTAAAGACCCACTGTGTTTGTTCCCAGAGGCCCACTGGAGGGTAATGTTGTCCCACTTCAGAGAGGACGCAGAAAGCGGGAATTTGTGCAGGAAGGGGTGGAGCCAGCAGGGAAAATGTGTTGGGGATCCACGAGCTGCAGAACCTCCCCAGACCCCTAGGGAGATGTCAGAAACCTCCAGGAAACCAACCTGAGAAAGCTGGACACCGGGTTCTGGGCTCAGAGGCTTGGCAGAACTCCTGCGCCCCTCTGGAACCAGAAAACCATCAGTGCAGCGAGGATGAAGGGCAGGGAAAAACTAGAAGTCTTGCCCCCAAAGTTCTGAAGACTTCCTTTGCCCCAAGGGCTGACGAGGAGCCACAATTATGTGGAGTCTGAATTTCTCCCTACCTTGGAGAGGGGAAGCTCACTCCAACGAGATTCGAGAAATAAAGTAATGGGAGATTCCTTTCCTGTAAGAAGTGAGAGTACGTATTCATACCCCCACCACCTCCTGTAAGGGGTCCTCATCTCTGCACCTTGCCCCAAGGCAGGTGACCGATGGGGGGGCTTGGTACCTAGCCCCAGTGCAAGGGTGGCTGGCCCATTCATGAGATTTCAATGGCTGGCAGTGACCGAGGCAAACCAGAGGGGAGTGGGTACCCTAGCGAGGGTGTGCCCTGTCTAAAGGAATATGAAGTGACGTCCTGGCCATCTGGACCAGTCGGGCACCCCAGAAAGAGCTCACTGAAGACAACTGAGTGAAGGGAGTCTTCCCGGAAGGGCGGACAGGCGTGAGGGCCTAGCAACAGCAGCCGCGGCTTCCCTCTCCCAGCCCCGGGGGGGTCGGGCAAGAGAAAGGAAGCTTGGAGAGGTGAAGCCACGGGGAGGGGCCGGCCCTGGGAGCTCAGCCACACTGAAACAAGCATCAGAACAGGAGATTCTGGGGTGGGACTCACGAATCTGCATCTGTAACAAGTTCCCAGGTGCTGCTGATGCTGCTGGTCTGGGAACCTGTTTTGAGAACCACTCCTTAGAGGAACGCATTACTGCCCCAACCTCAACAGGGAGAAAGTGAGGCAACCTTCTGATTTCCTACTATCTCCTCCCACTGGCCAGAACCAACGAGGAACCAGAGGGCCCAGGGGTCATTCCGTCTGCGGAGGGCAGTCTCCCCCTCCCCACCAACTCCCCCTTCCTCCCACCCCGCCACCACCGCCACCCCCGCCCCCCACCTCCCCGGCAGAGAGAGCTTGGAGGACAGGCTTCCACCACCACTATCTGGAACGATCTTGTATATGTATTTGATTATTTGCTTATTGTCTGTGTCCTCCACGGGATGTATGAGGGACTTGTGGGCTGTGGCCCTTGTTCCCGCGCAGATAGGTGCTGACCGTGGTCCCGACCATATTCTGTCGCAGGGTGGAGGCGGCGCGCCAGGGAAGGATGCGGTCGTGCAGAACTCTCCGCGACTCCCCGCTCCTCATTACCCACCCTCTTCCTCTCTCTCTCTCTCTCTCTCTCCCCGAAGCACATCAAGCGGTGATGTGGGGAAATGTTTGAATGAATTCCGATCCCGACAAACATTCTTCTCTTAGATACCCACTGCCACTGCTTTGTATTCATACAATGGTATTCAACCAGCATTTACTGGGCGCCTCCCGTGTGCCCGGCGCTGTTCTAGGTGCTGGGGGCATAGAACAGCGAACCAAAAGGTAAGTCCCTGCCCTTGCCGCTCTTCCGTTCTTATATTAAAGAATATGTTAATCAGCCACTCAAAATCCTTGCTCTACAGAAGGGCATTCCCCAGCTCTTCAGAATAACTGCCTAGGGTCTCCGCAACAACTCGAAGCTCTGGGACCACAGGTCCCAGTCACTGCTGCATCTACAGTAACAGAGGCTCCAGGCACGATCGTAGGTTAATGGATAAATGAAGAGCATTTCATAAAGGATTACACCAAATGGGGGATTCTAGTCTGTAGGATCCCACAGGTGTAGAGGCAAAGGTGAGACAGGAAGCTGACCTGGAGGGTCTTGGGGCCAAACAGAAAGGGGGTGTCTTCCCTATTGAGTGATGAGGAAGAGCCCCACGGGACAGCCATACCCAGTCTCACACCCGCCACAATGCACGGACGTCTGAATATCGCCTGGACACGACTCTTTGAACGTCACACACCCCTCCTTTCCTGCTGCTTCATGCCTGAGGGCTTCCACTCTATAGCCTTACATTTTCCCACCTCTCCACCTCAACGTTTCTCCTTCCACTTCTCGGTATCTGAGCCGTCCCTCACCTTCAGGATCCAACTCAATGCCCACACCACACTCCCACCAAGAAGACTGCCTTGTTCACCAAGCACCTACCCTCCCTGCAAAAGAGATGTCTCCCTGCTCTGAATTTCTGGTATTTTATCACAGTATCTCTCATTATACTGTCTCACTCTATCTCAGGCAGAGCTTGGCCCCTCTGGCTTGGCCCCTTTTGGGGCTGTAAAGGGCAGATCTCCCCCACCAGCTGGTGGAAGCTATCATGCGTTATGTGGTCCAAGATCCAGGATCCAGTGACCCTAGGAGAGCCCAGGACAAGCATCACAAGCAACAAACCTGGCATGCATCACAACTGATTATGATCAGTATCTAGCCCCATTTTACAGATGAGGAAGTGAGGCTCACACAGGCAAGGTGACCTACCCAAGGTTAAACAGCCAGGAGGCGGCAGAATCAAGGTGTGGGCTCAGCTCCCTGTCTTTCCAAAGCTCTTTCCATCATGCAAGAGACTAACTGTCCAGAAGCAGGACAGAGACCCAGGACATTCCACGGCCACACAAGACTCCTGGCCTCGGGCAAATCAACAGTGTCTCTGAAATGTCCTTCTTAAGCATTTTATTATGGGAAATTCCCATCTTGTACAAAAGCAGAGAGACGAGTGCAGTGAGACCCATGTCCCCACCCCCAGCTGGAAAGTGCCACTCTGCAGCCAGTCCTGTCTCTTTATGCCCATAGCCCCCATCCCATGGGGTTATCTTGAAACAAATCCCAGAAGTTGTGTCTAAATGTCGTTTTCTAAGGGTTTGCTCCCTCGCTCAGAAAAGACAAATGGAAGGTCATTTCTCCCTAGACTCTGTGACATCACTGCATGGGGCCAGTGGCTTTTGGCAGTGTGGGAAGAAAACATCTGACCTCAGAGGCCCCGACCCGCCCTCCCTGCCAACAGCTTCTGACCCACTGTCTGCAGGGATGCAGCTGAGCTGAGGGCGGGGAAGGGGAGCCTCAGAAATTGCCCTCAGCATAGCGGCTGGAGCTTGCCAGAGGACGCATCGATCCGGCCCCAATGGGAGCACCTGGCATGCGTCCCCAGCAGAAACGAAGCTTCCAGGAATCCACCGTGGACACAACCGGCCAGGTCACAGCTGCCCCCGCTCTGGCTCACCACTCCTGCCTGATGCCAGGAAGCCTGCCCCACAGTCCCTACTCTGGGTCCAGTCTACTTGAGGAAAAGGCAGGGGTGTGGCCGTGGCACGTGGCGCCCCATGCAGTGGGGCACGCCGAGGCCAGCAGTGTGTGCTCCTTGGTGAAAAGCCCAGGCTCTGACTGCAAAGGGACCGGAGTTCAAATCCCAGCTCTGCTACCTGCTAGCTGTGGGACTGTGGGGCAACAGTGGTTTTTATTTATTTGGTTGGGGGGTTCACTTCCAAGGCCAAACGAGGCAAAACAAGACATCTCCACTTGGGATTTAAACCACCAGATGACATCTGCAGAAGGACCAGCTTGATGGGCTGCTGACCCCACCATCTGACCTCACTCATCTGAGTTCTCAAGGCTCTGTCTTTAAAAAGGGTGCTCTTCACAGGCAAATGAAGGTGTCTGGGCTCAGAGGCCAGAAGACGCGAGTTCAAATCCCTCCTCCGCCTCTTCTTAGCCATGTGACCTCAGAGAGCGACTTTGTCTCTCGGACCCTCTTCCTCACCCGCGGAATGGCAGTCATCGGACACCTGGCTTGAAAAGCAGATGCTTGCAAAAGGGATGAAAACAGGAGAGGGCACGCAAACGCCTGCCGTGTGCTTGGCTCTGTAAACAGGAGCCATTTTTGGTTTTGGATTCCCTCTCTGGATCCTAGGTTACAGACACACTGCACTCTTCCCAAGGAGAACCGGGAAGTCCTTCCAAGCCAGAAGTAGGAGGCCGTAACGGTGCGACCTCACCCTGAGCAGGTGGAGGAAACCTGGCAGGGGTGCAGGCAGAAGGCAGGGGGGTGGCCAGAAGCAGATGCCCAAAGCTAGCAGAAGGTCTGGGGAGCGCTGAGGGTCGGCCAAGTTGCCCTTGGCATGAACACGCAGAAGCCGGGGTCTGGCTGGCAGTGGGAAGATGGGCAGCAAGTGGGAGGGGCGCTGGGGAGACCAGAGTCCTTGGCTGGGTCCCCAGATCCCCGGGTCTGAGGATTGTGACTTAATTCCATATCCCACCAGATGGTGTAGTTGAGGTTTCTGGGGAGGGCAGTGTGGGGAACGGCGTCGGGGACTTTTGGGGAGGGGACTGGTGGGAAAGAGGCAGTCACACCCGTCTCACAAAGCCAGCCATCAAATGTTTGCGAACATATATGGCGCACGGACTTCATGCCAGGTCCAGCGCATTTTACAGGCCAGCATGCCCACCTTTACTGGTGAAGAAACCGAGGCACAGGAAGACCAAGGAACTTGTCTACACTCACTCAGCCCACGGTGGGAGCCAGGGTTCAAACTGAGCCGGCTCAGCAAAGCCTCTGCATTTGGCCACGACAGCCTCCTCGAAGAATAAGCAGGTTCCAGAGAACTCCATTCTCCCCCAGGAAAGTCCCGGATGCCCTCCAAAGAGGATTCCACAGAGGACAGGAGAAATCATCGGCCACTAGATCGACCACATCTACAGGTGCCCAGCCAACAGGACCCAAATGTGGCTGATTCTGAGTTTGGGTCTGAGATGCAGATTCCAAGGAACCTGACCCTCCTGGCAGACGCATGGTTCGTCTTTCCCTGTAGCAGGTGCTCTCGACCTGCTAGGAGAGCAGAGAAGAGCTGGTCCTGGCCCCAACAGCCTTGGCCAATGTGAAATAATTTTAACTGTTTGGCAAGGGCAAGAGTTCACACACCTTCGCTGGCTGAATTCAAGGAATTCAGCTCCAAGATCAGAGAATAAAGGAAAATGCCAGCAGATCTTGTGCGAAGCTTCTCCTCTCGCGATCCAGGCTGGCAGCGGAGTGCTGGCAAGCCCTCCCTTGGAATTCTCCAGAGGCCTCTGCCAGTTCAACTGACAGGGCAGCAGATGGTACACAGTTATCTGCTGATGATATTTTGATTTATTTATCTCTTACAGATGGTACCATGCCTTGATTTCTGGCAGGAGTCCAAAATGTGGGTCAACTTTTTGGGGATAATCATTTCTCCAAGTGGATAAAATCCTGGAGACTGAAATCCTGCCTGACATCATGACCTCATCACCACGGTCTCCAGACGTAACCTACTCAGGCATTTCAGGCACGGTGGGAAAACCATAGGGGAAAAAATGTTCTAAAGAACTTTCTAGCTGAAAGAAGCTAAATGCTTATCTTAAATTGATACAGTAGTAGTGGAATGTAAGAGCTCTGAGCTCAACAGAGTCTTGAGTTGAAGTCCCAGCTCTGTGCCTTACAAGCTCCACAACCCCGCCCAGACACTCTGGATCTCAGTTTCCTCATCTGTAAAATGGGTGTAATTGTCCTCTCTACCACATAAGCTGTGATAGAAGCAGCTGGTGGTCCGTCAAATATTGTGCCACTCCTTCTGTAGTGGGAGGTCATTGCTAGGAAGTGGCCACCCAGCCAGGTATGATATTTACCAGCAGCCTTACATCCTTGTGAGGTCATGTGACTCATTCTATCATGAATGGGCGAATGGTGCCTGGCCCATCCTGGAGATGCCTTTTAGGAAGGGGGCATGTCTCCGCTTTCCTCTGCCATCGAGATACAGAGGGCTCCGGGACCCCCGGGTAGTAGTGAAGCCACAATATGGAAATTGCCTGGTCTCCGAATCACTGTGTGGAGGAGAGTGCCATGCGAATCACCCACACTGAAACGTTATGTGAGCAAACAATGAATTGCTACTATGTTAACCCACAGATGTCCACAGATTTCTTTGTTACAGCAGCTACTATTGGCTTATATGTAGTCAGGGATCAAATAGGACCACACACATGAGACAGCTGGTGCCTGACAAGGACTCAGTAAGTGTTCACAGTTATTAGTATCATCATCTTTCATGGGAGCTTGATAAATTAAGGAGATCGTGACTTTTTTATGCCATCCCATCTGTTGGATTTGGTTAAAGCTACACAAATCTGCTTTTTCTAATACCTCGGTCTTATTTCCACCCTTTTTTTTTAAATACCATCAGGAATCCATGAGCTGTCCTGTCTCACTCCCCAAAATCATTTTTCGAAAGACAAATTTAAGAGGCGTCTGAGTGGCTCAGTCAGTTGAGCGTCCAACTGTTGATTTCAGCTCAGGTCATGATCTCAGGGTCCTGGGATTGAGTCCTGTCCTCAGTAGGGAAGCTGCTCAAGGATTCTCTCCTCCCTCTTTCTCTCTCTGATCCTAACTGCGCCCCACCCCCACCCCCGGTTCATTCACTCTCGCTCTCAAGTAAGTAAATAAATCTTAAAAAAAAAAAAAAGTTTGAGGAGTGATGCCTGAGTGGCTCAGTTGGTTAAGCATCTGCCTTTGGCTCAGGTCATGATCCCAGGGTCATGGGATTGAGTCCCATATGGGGCTCCCTGCTCCGTGGGAAACCCGCTTCTCCCTCTGCCTGCTGCTCCCCCTGCTTGTGCCCGTGTTCTCTCTCTTTCTCTCTCTCTCTGATAAATAAATAAATAAAGTCTTTTTTAAAAAAAATCTTTAAAAAAAGAAATTTAAAAGGAGAAAGGGAGCATAGATCATTTTCTTGGGACACATGGCGGCTAACGTGTGTGACTATGGTCACATTACGGTGCGACTATGGTGACTACGGTCGTCCTGGTATTTCCTCTCTGCCCTGGGCACAGAATTATCCAAATCAGTTACAGATGGAGCCCCCAGTGTCTGGATGTAGAAACAAAGACCCAGGGAGCGCCCACGGCTTGCCTGAGTTCTGGTCATTGGTCAGACACTGAGCTGAAGCTGGAACCCGGGTCCTCTGCATTCTGATCCAGGGGAAGGTAGGGGAGGAGGAGAAGCCCGCAGTCCCTTGCTACAGAAAACAGAAGCAGACACTTCTGAGCACTCACTATATGCCAGGTGCTGTTCTAAGTCTCCACAGGTACTCACTGGTCTGGTTCTCAACCACATAAAGGAGGTACTGTTATTGCTCCCGTTTATCAGATGAAGAAACTGAGGCCTGGTGAAGTTGAGTACCTTACCCAAAGACAGAGATAGTACGCGGTGGATCCAGGGTTCCACCCAGGGTGCTGTAACTCAGAGAGAGGCCCTACCTTTAATCGCATTTTGGAGAGAGATAACTTAAAGAAAGATCTGACTTTTCTGCTTGATTCCAAGGAGCAGAACTAAACCAACTTGGGCCCAAGGAGCAGGTGTCCATCTGATCAACTCAAGAAGAGCCCAGCCATTGAAAAGACCCCTCCAAGGTAACATTAAACTTCCCAGTGGTGAACGAACATAAGCAAGCCTTAGTGGAGGTATTGCCAAGCGCTTCAAGCTGCCTGGAGTGGGCGGCATATCAGCCTGGGCCAGTGTTTCCTCACACGTCCCGTGAGTGGCTCATGACGGGGGGATATGGTGCTAAACTACCCTGAATCACATCATGGAGCATGATTTCCCTTCCAACCCTTCCAATCCAACCCTGGATTGCTTCTAGGAGAAAATTTCCGTTTTGTGCTAGCTTGTCCTTAACATCATTCTAATACTTGCTAATCTTCCATTTCAAACAAAGAAAAAAGGCAGAAGTACCCAGCAAGAATTTGATAACATTGCTTTGTTTTATGCATGCACGCACGCACGCGCGCGCACGCACACACGTGTACACATATTTCTTCTATTTTTAGCAAGTTGTGCTGGTTTTCTATTTCCAATTGTAATATAAAGTTTCCCTTTTAAATTCATTTAGGTAAAGAAAACGTGAGCCAATATAGAGAAAAAAAAAATAGGACGATCAGAGGTATATGGCTAAGAACAAATCCACAAAAGTGAGATGAGAAAAAGTAAAATGTGGGAAACACTGGGATAAAAGATTTCTGCACTTCCAGGCCGAGTCCAGGCCAAGAGCTTCCTGGAGAATAAAGGAACAACCCTGAGAGCACCATCCAAGCCTTGGTTTATACGAATGAAAGTCTCTGGAGCTGTGCAGTGCACAGCCTGCGTGACTGTACAGAGTGGCCATGAATATTTTTAGAGTAACAAATATCCCAAACAGAGGAAGGAAGTGGGATAATCTTCTGCTCGGCTGCCCTGAAACTGGCAGCCAAAAGTTCCCCCTTGCAAAAGATGGCATTCTCTGACCCCCCAACAGTGTCCCCATGCTCAGGGAGCCACCAGACCACCCAAGAAGAGCTGGCACTCAACCCATCCTCAGGAGAAATGGAAGAAACACAGGGACAGCATTCTTGTTGGGGGAAGCTTCAGGAAGATAAATAGCAAGGGAGCAGCACATCCAACGGGCTGACATCCTCAGCCATGAAAGCGTTTGAAGAGCAGAGGATCCCCGAGCTGATCTCAAAAAAGCTAGACGACACTGAAACCCAGCTCGCCTAGGGAAGAGTCAAAATTAGCTCAAGAATGATGAATTCATAGTAAAAACATCAAAGTAAAAAAAAAAAAGAGAGAGAGACCTAGGTAAACACAGAACCAGAATAAAACATCTGGAGATAATGTGTTCCAACACCCCAGACATAACGGTAAAAGTCATAGGAGCATAGGAAATCTGCAAGTCAGAGGCAGTATGAACCCTACCGATCTTTCTCCTCTTCCTCAGAAGGGGTCTCACCTGGAAACACCTTGTTTAAAGGCTACAATGACACATTTCTCTATTCCTCCCGGGCCCCTGCCCCCACATCACAAAGGTAATGACCCGCGCAGGGTCCAAGCAGGCAGGTAGAAGAGAGACTAGAATCCGGGCTCACTGGCCCGCTGGGATCCTGGTCCCACACCCCACAGGGCTCTCTGAACCAGGGCCACCGAGAACAAGCCTCTCATGTCCTAGAGATTTCTTACACTGATTAAAAAAAATAAAAAGAAAATCAACTTACACTAGGTCAGGTCAGTCCAAAACATATTCTCTCTCTCTCTCTCTCTCTCTCTCACACACACACACACACACACACACACACATCTCTCTTGAGCCCTCCTGCCTCAGTCTCTCCCCTAGCCTCCCTGTGTCTGCCCCATCAGCCATGGGGATGTTTACAGAACCCAGATCTGAATTCTGTTCAGCAACCTCCATGTTAATTTCAGTTCTCACCAGAAGCATCATGCCCTCGGACATTCATTAAAAATGCCGACTCCCCAAGATGCATATTCTCCGCGACCCAACAATTTCACTTCTTAGAACTCATCTTACGGACATACTCACACGTGCGCAAAATCACACAAGGTCAAGCTAATGGCAGCATTATTTTAGGAACAAAGGGCTGCAAATAGCCTAAATGTCTGTTAATTAAACAAGAAATATACATTCAATTTATGGAAAATTCACACTCATTAAAACAAACGAGGTAGCTCTCTCTTTCTCAGAATATTAACATGGACTATTAATATTAATACTACAGAATACAGAGTATCAGTATTACATGAAAGAGTGGGGAGCTCGCAGAAGTGTGAGACCCAGTGCGCATATAGAACAGATCGGATCAGCTCCCCCTCACCCTTCCTGATGTCCAGTATGGTCAGTTTGACCTTCCCCATCAGACGCCGTATTCCTTGCCCATTGCTGCTGTCACAAATTACCACAGCCTTAATGGCTTGAATGATACAAAAACCTTTCTTACAATTCTGTATGTCAGAATCCCAATGTGGGTCCCACTGGGCGACAGTCAAGGGGTTGGCAGCTCTGTGTTCCTTGGGAGTGGCTCTAGGGAGGAATCTCTTCCCTCTCCTTCTAAGCTTCTCGGCTCCGCACACTCGTCTCCCACCTTCCCTTCCACCATCTACAACCTCAGCCCTGTTGATTCTCTCCGCTCTGATACAAACGCCCCCTTCTCCCACTGTGGCTAAGATTCTCCACTTTTAAGGATTCGTGTGATCAGCTTGAGCTCATCTGGAAAATCCAGGATCATCTCCCCAACTCAAAAATCCTTAATTGAATCACATCTGAAAAAGTCCTGTTCACCACTTAAGGTGGCACAGTCACAGGGATTACTGTGGACGTTTCGGGGAGAGGCGACAATGTTCGGACTGCTGTGGATAGCCTGGATTCCAGCCCCCAGAACATTCGTCACTCTCAAACAGACACAAGACCTCGTGATGATGTGCCCGTGCCTCTACCTGAAATGCTCTTTCTCAGCTGTCCGATTCCTATGCAGACCTTCAAGACAGAATGCTGATGTCCTCTCCTCTGTGAAGCCCTTCCTGGCTTCCCCAAGCAGAATGAGGGACACCACCAGCACTTTGAAAAGACCCTTCTACATGACACGTGTCACTTGGCCTGTGAACCATTTGCCTACCTGGGCATCTCCGCAGTCTGCAAGCAACTTAATAGTGAAACTGACTTATTCATCCACGTGTCCCACCATTCAGCACGATGCCTGGCACATGGGGTGTGGGGCAGCGGCGGGTTCACAGACACTGAAGGAACAGGTGACCAAGTCCTTCCTACAATACCGTGCCAATCCAGAACACAATTTTACGTGCCTGTGGTTGTTACGATGATTCCATAGGCCTGACGTATGACAGAAGTTCGGTAAATATTTGCTTTGTAAATAAATTAATATGCACGCTTAGTATTTATTGAACATTTTCTACATGTGAAGCACTTTGCTAAGCTACTTATGAGTTCTGCCTGCCTACTAAACTTTTCATAATAACTCTCAAAGGAGCCCCACTGTATCCCTTTGGGCAGTTAACACTAGTTGCTGTCACAAACCCCCCCAAAATCCCAAAGGCTTATCTTTCAGCCCCCTCTCCTGCATGACTTCCATCCACGCAGTGACTCAGGGACCCAGGCTCCTTCCGTGGCGTAGCTGCACCACAGTCAGGGGAGAGGAAGTGTGGGGAGGGCACACTGCGTGCCTCCCCACCTCAGCCTGGAAAGGACACGTGTCACTTCCGCTCATACCACACTGGCCACGCCGGTCACACGGCCAATCCAACGGCAGAGGAAGCTGAGGGAAATGCAGGAAGCTCTTGGATATCGACAAGCATAGCGATCGCTGCCACGTCTATGACCTTCCTCATTCTGCTGCTGAAGCAACAGAGGTTCAGAAAAATGGAGTCGCTGCCCAGGGTTTGCAACTAATGTGCGTCAGCCGCAAGTTCAAGCCCGTCTCCACGGACCACGCCCCGAATCATTGCTTGCTCACAGGTGCACAACCCATGTGCTCACAACTCAGGCCGCCACGGAGGGCGAGGCCTCCGATGCTGTTGAGCGGCAGGAAGGAAGGCCCCGGGGGTTGGGACCTCTCTGGACAAGCCCCACTCGAAGACCCACACCGCGATCACGGGGAAGCGGCGGGGTCGCGTTCCCCCGTCTGTGTGCTTACCCCCGCCGGTATCCGTTTATTCATCAGCCTCTAAAGGATGACACAAGGCAGCTGTTCTGTGCTGGATTCTCCCCTCCAGACTGCTGCAAGACGGGAAACAAAATCTATTTTTTTTTTTTTAAGCGCGCGTCAGATGAAGCTTGAACAAAACCAATAACTCTTTGAGGACGAGCCACTCTCTGAGCTTCCCACAGATGCTCTTGGAGCGTGGTTTCTGGGGGTCATTTGGCAGTTGTTTACGTCTAGGAAGAAATACTGCTCCTCCCTCCTCCCTCTGTGTGTTTCTCCTCTCCTCCTCCCTGAAACCTTCCCCAGCGATGTTAGCCCTTTGCACTTGGAGCTTAAAACAGTAATAAAAAAAATGTCCCCTCATCTCCAAGTGGCTTTGCCTTGACCCGGGGCTGCTGCACCCTCTCTCCAGACAGACCCTCTCATTCTCGTCCCCGCCGGTTCCTTGTCTCCCAGACTCAGCATCTCTAGAGCGAGACAACTACAATGCCCCATCAACTCTGCATTATTCGGGGCTGATTATTCAAGGAGCGGATTATTCGGACTTTGGGGCTCCTAGCTTGCCCCTCACCACCCCCCACCCCGGCACTAATCATCGGCACGTCCATCCGCAGGCAAGGAAGGAAAGCAGAGTTGTAGGACCCCAACCCACAAAGACGGGCTGATGACCAGCCGTTTCCATCTGGCAGGGAGGGGGAGGGGAACTCTGCCCCAAGTCCGCTCATCCTGCCTCTTCCCCATTCACGTGGGTGATCCAGAGTTTGCCATCCTGTGTCCAGAGAGAACACGAGCTGCGGCCAACACGAGCCCAGGTTTTCTCCCCCGGGGGCCCTCCCACCAGCCTGTGATGTCGGTGCAGCCTGCGGGCAGGGCGGTCTCTTTACAACGCGGAATATGTCACAGGATCGTGGTGTGATGGCATATCTAATAAATACAATTACATTGTATTTATTTATTTGAGAGGGAGGGAGCAGGTGCCTGTACACAAGAGAGAGGAAACACAAGCAGAGGGAGAGGGAGAAGCAGGCTCCCTCCCCACTGAGTAGGAAGCCGGAGGCGGGACCCAATCCCAGGACCCAATCACGACCTGAGCCGAAGGCATTGCTTAATCGAGTGAGCCACCCAGGTGCCCGATACAATGAATTTTTTCTCTTTTTAAACAAAGCAGAGAGAGACGGGCAGAAGGTGACTCACCCTCGCATGAAATGGCCTCTCACCAGTTTATCCAAGCAGGGGCTCGCTGTCACACACAAGACCCTTCCCCGGGCCAAAGCCCCCCTTCTTAGGAAATCTGAACTGTTGTCACTTACTTAAGGACTCTGGTAAAGACAGGGGACTCTCCTGGGAAATCCTACCCCGAGTCCACAAGAGAAAGAGCAGACGCTGGCCCGGTGAGCAGAGCGCATGTCAGCCCAGAAGGGGACCGGAGGGGCCCCGGAGGATCCCCCACTCCACTGCGCTCGCCACCTCCTAGCAGCGGATGGGTAAGAGGAGGCCCTGCCTGTGCCTGAGAGTGAGACGCGTCCTGAACTCTCTCCCAGCAGACCCAGCCAAGCTCCAGGGCACCTCTCAGCCCCTTTACCATTTCTTTCGCATTCGATTGGCAAATCTTCATTGAGCACCTACTATGGGTCAGGCGCTGTTCGAGGCACTGAAAATTCAGGCGTGAACAAGATAGGAAGTTCCAGCAGAGGAGACAGACTGTAAACAGGTAAACAAAGAAGTCAACAGATGACAACAGCACCGTGCACTCTGAGTGAAGCAGAACAGGGAGCTGAGCTAGGATGGAGTGAGGGGCGTGGGCGAGGCACCTTGGACGAGGTGACCAGGGCCTTCTCTCCTGGGAGAGCACGTTCTAGCTTTAACCTGATGAAGACAAGCCAGCCATGTAAGGATCCGGTGGGGAGAGCATCCCAGGGAGGAGCGTATCAAGTGCAAAGGCCCTGGGGCAGGGATACCGCGGAGCACAGCAGGGAGGAGCAGCAAAGAGGCTGGAGGACCGAGGGGGAAGGGGGTGCCGGGCGAACAGAAGGAGGGGACACGGAAGGAGCGAGCAAGGCTGGATCACGCAGGCCTTGGGCTGGGGCACACGTGGGGAGCTGTGCTGGGGCTCTGGGAAGTCACTGGAGGGAGCCAAGCACAGAGCGCTATGGTCTGATTTGCATTTTTAAAGGTTCTGTCTGAAGGCTGTGTGGTTGCAAAAGACAGAACCCACTCACAAGGCAAGGCATGGAAGCGTGTTAACACGGAGGGTTGCGAGGCGGTCTCCCTGAGCCCCGATACAGGCGCTGCTGGGACAGGGGAGCTGTCTGCAGCCAGAGCAGCTTCTCTCTCTCTCTCTTTCATTCTCTCTCTCGTTCCCTCAGCTCCAGCGTCTTTCTTCCGGGCCCTTCTCTGCTCCTCTGAACACAGGCAGTCGCTTCAGCCCCAGCCTGGCAAGTGGCCCTATGGATGCGAGAAGCTTCCCACACAGAGCAACAGGGGACCCAGACGCAGACCCTCGAAGTTGAGGCTGGGGTGTGGCGGGCAGGGGACTGCCCTGCAGATCCCGAAAATAGGAGCAAGGAGCCGATTGCAAACAAGAGTCACTGCGTCAAGGTCGCGGTGATGGCCGGAACATGCCCATGGCCGGTGTCCCGTGCCAGCCAGGCCTGGTGGGGCGGCTGGGCTGACAGCCACTCGGTTGGAACCTTCTGTGTGCCCTGCAGGATCCAGAGGAAGGAAGAGAGGCCACAGGAGGAGCGGGGGAGGGGAGGGGAGGCCGCCCTCCTCTTGCGGCTCATGGGCCTCTGCACCAGCCCGCTGACGGCCAACCCAGAGCCACCGCCACCAAGGCCCGCGGCAGAGCCAGAGCTGGCATCCTGGGACTCGGGCACGCCTGCGCCTTGATCTGACAGCGCTGCGATTACAGAGGAGCGTTCAGGAGACACAGTGGCCGGAGGGAGCCGGGGGAGCCTGGAGGCAGGAGCCTGGGAGGGGTCCCCTCTTGGTCCGGTCCACGGCAAGGAGGGAAGGAGGGAGACAAAAAACAGATCCGGCCTCATTAAGCAATCAGGAGACAGGGGGACAGCGAGTGAGAAAAAGACAGACGAGAAGACGAAGATCGGGACAGAGCAAGGCAGGGGCGACGGAAGTCAGAAGAGAGAGAGGTCGAGGCGAGAACAAGGCGACGCCAGTCCGCCCGAGAGAGAGGTCAGGTCCAAAGCCAGGAGCCACAACTAACATAAAATACCTGTGTCGGTTTGCTAGAACCTCAAGTGGGGGCCTTAGAAGACAGAAATCGACGGTCTCACCGTGCTGAAGGCCAGAAGTCCAAGATCAAGGCATCAGCAAGGTGCATCCCGGGCTCCTAGCTGGCTGACTTCCCATTCACGGGGTGTCTTCCTTGCATGCATGTGTGTCACCAAATTTCCCCTTTGCATAAAGACACCACCCTCGCGACCTCCTTTAACTCAATTACCTCGGTAAACAGCCTGTGTCCAAACAAGGTTGCCGTCTGAGATACCAAGAGTTAGGACTGCAACCTATGAATTCTCGGGGTAGGGGGCACTGACATAATTCAACCCATATCATTCCGTAACCCCCCTGTGCCTCAGTCTCCTCTTCTGTAAAATGGGCATAACACTAAAGGTTCATTCTGAGGATTCGGTGAATTGCTAAACACAAAGGGTGTCATGGAGTAAATACTTAATAAGTGTTAATTACACTACAATCTTTATTATTGTTATCGGGTGTGTCAGGGCAGACTAACAGACCCCAAAGATGTCCACCTTAATCACCAGGCCTTCATCATCAGGACCTGTCAGTATGTTCCTTTCCATGACAGAAGGGATTCTGCCGATATGATTAAGGTTGCCAATCTGCAGATGGTGAGATTATCTGGGAATATCCAAGAGGACCCAATGCAGTCACATGAGTTGTCAAAAGCAGAGAACCTTTCCCAGCTCTGCACAGAGACAGATGCAACATGGAAAGACCTGGACCGCTTACTGTTGGCCTTGAAGGTGGAGGAAGGGCTCGTGAGCACCAGGCCATGGCGACCTCTGGAAGCCAAAGACAGTCATCATCAGTTCACAGCCAGTGAGAAAATGGGGATCTCATTCCTACAACCCCGAGGACCTGAATTCTGCCAAGGATAAGCATAAGCAGAAACAGATTTTCCCCTAGAGCATCCAAAAAGAAATACACCCTCCCAACCACCTTGGTTGTAAGTGGATGACGGCACCACTGATCTCCAGAACTAAGATCATAAATCTGTATTATGAAGCCACTAGATTTGTAGTAAATTTGTTACAGCAGCAGTAGGAAACTAATACATTCTGGAAACACCAGGCAAATGGGAGTGAGTGATCTGGTGGGCCAAGCCCTCTGGCTAGAACCCAGAATGACATCAGTGTGCCCTAAGGCCAGTGAGCAACTCTGGCAACCACAAAAGTCCTCTGTCCACCTGGGGGAACCCCGAAATGCCAACCTTTGTTGCTGGCACAGCATTTAAGGTAGAGAGCAAAAGCCAAGGTGTAGCTGTGCTCAGGCGGGGAGACACTTGAGGTCCCCGGGCCCCAAACCACAGACCCTCCACCGAGGGCTGCACGATGGACCCAAAGATGTCCACACCTGACCTCCAGAGACTATAGATACGTGACTCCCCATAGCAAAAGGGACTCTGCAGACATGATTAAGGATTCTGAGTTGAAAGATTCACCTGGATTACCTGGGTAGGTCCAAGGTCATCCTAAAGGTCCATATAAAAAGGAGACCAAAGCCTCAGAGTTGCAAAAAAAAAAGAAAAGATGCGACAATAGAACTAGAGTTTGGCACGTGATGTGTTTTGAAGATGGAGGAAGGGCCACGAGCCAAGGGATAGAGGCCTCCTGGAGAAGCAAGCAAAAGCAAGCAGATTCTCCCCTGAAGCCTCCAGAAGGGACACAGCCCTACAGATACTTTGATTCTAGTCCCTCTCACCTCCAGAACTGTAAGAGAATTATGTCGGTTGAGCCACTTCAGTGTGTGGTAATTTGAGGGCTGCCCCCCACCCCCTCCTCGCCCGTCCCCCACCGCGCCACCGTGGCTTTCCTCGGCAGCCAGCTCTGCCCTTCCCCCGGACCACGAGCGCAGCCACCCTGCGCCCTCCCCGCCTTCTCCCGCACCGCCTTCCATCTATTCCAAGTCCCACCGGGGACAGCGTCGAGAAAAGCAAATCCGATGGTGCTGCTTCCCGGCCTGCCCTCCGGCACTTTGTGCCACACTTAGAATAAAACCCAAGTCCTCTTGGTGGCCCGGGGGGGACCCTAGACCAGTGGTCCTCAACACTAGCTGTGCAGAGGAGCCTCCTGAGAACCCAGGAGGTGGGTTCAAGTGTCAGGATTTTTAACTCCCCACGTGGCTCCAAAGCACAGCGAAGACCCAGCTCAGGGACCCCAACAAGGTGCCCTTCCGACTCCCCGGCCCAGCCCCTCACTGTGCTCACATCCTAGCGCGTGCGCACTGCTCCGCACCTCCTGGGTGCTGTCCAGCCTCAGACCTTTGCACCTGCTTCCCCTTTTCCGTCTTCGGTGGGGTTCACGCCCTCCAAGAGGCCTTCCTGAACCCCAGTAGAAGATCACACGTACCCCCGCACCCCCTGCCCCTTAACCCTCCCGTATGTGGCTCAGCAGCACTCATATGCAACCGTGGGAAGACACATTCGTGTGCGAGCTCATGGCCAGTCCCTGCGGGCTCAGCTCCAGGGGCGCCATGGCTCTCCCTCGGGCTCCTTCACGGACAGACGGCAGGCTCTTACGTGCTGAAAGGGTAAACAAATGTTTTGTTGCTCCCCTTGGTCCCCGGTCATCCCAGGAGGGCGCAAGATGGAAACCAACTCAGCACCGCACCCCAGCAAAGAGCCCTGGATCTGGAGTCCGTGGACCCCACGGAGTCTCTGCTCCTCCTCGTGGGTCCATTTCTCATCTGTAAAATGGGGGCGATGTCTTACTTCAGCCCGCTCTGTGGCTGTGAGCAACATCACCAGGTCGGGGACCCGTCTTGTCCTGGCTGCTGGCACCAGAATTCCTCAGGGGAACAGAAATTACTTTATTGAGGAAAACGGCTCCACAAGTGCTCAAGGAGAAGGTGAGGACCCCGTCACACGTGCACACAGAGGGCGTGCTGCGTCCCTCAAGGAAGACCTCAGGGGAGAAGGGACCCCGAAGCCCGCACCCGCGGAGCAGCAAGCCTCCCCGTCCTCCAGCACAGCCATCCAGGTTTGCCCCGAGAGGAGAGCCATCCGTCCCCTTCCCATCTGACAGAGCCCCAGGGATAAGGGGGCCCCCATGATCCCTACCCGGGAAATCACTTTGGCAACTGGTCCCCAGCAGGAGAGGGAGAACGCAATCTAGGGCTTCTGCAGGGCCGTGACTGTGAACTCCACAGGCAGCCCCAGCATCCGCCGTTGTGGAGATTCCCCGAGGGAATCTGAATAGCATCGGGGGTCGGGATGGCTGGCTCCTGCTGGGCCAGCCTCAGCCCCTTCTAGGATGGAAGAGCAGGGGCCGGAGGGGAGCTGGGCGTGCTTGCCCACGTGGGGACTCCCGGTCAGAAGCGCTCCCAGAAGGTCGGTGAATGACGGCCCAGGACACAGGTCCCAAGGGCCACTTGGAGAGAAAGCTCACCCTGATTTCCAGCATGGTCTCCTGGAGAGTCCCAGGATTTGGAAGGCAGAGGGAATAGCTGGGACCACATTCACAGGGAAGGGAGGCCAAAAGCCTGGGGGAGTAGAGGCAGAGCCAGGCCACCGGACCCGAGCCAGGCCCCCTGGCTCAGCACCTGCAGGGCCTCCCTGCCCCTCTGGGGTTGGGGGCACCTGGGCTGCGTACAGATGACTGCTACCCAACTCTACCTGCTGGGCCATGCATGACCACCAGAGCGTTCCTATTGCCCATGAACCCGAGTCCTGACTCTTACGTGAAATCTCACCTTCCCAGCTTGAACTGAGAGGGTCCTACTTGACCTGAACAGCCACCCCACCCTGCCTGGTGGCTGGAATCTGGCCATGACCATGGTCCCTTTCAGCTCACGTGGACAAGGGCCGTGTCTTGGCGAACTGGTGAGCAAAGGAAGAATCCCAGGTCCCCAGTATGGAGCCAAGGGACATAACTGATTGGGAGAAAGAAAAAAAGCTTCTAGCTTGTTAACCCACTGTCATTTTAGGTGTTTGGCTCCGTGGTCAGAATCTTAACTAAGAGGCTTGGCCACGATTTCCACTGCGGGACCCCTGGGGAGCCCAGCCATCCTGTGCCAGCAAGTACCAGCAGCCAGCCCTGACCTAAGGTGATTCTGTAATCATGTCACCCCCATCTCACACCTACTTAGGAAACTCTGAGAATTCCCAAACTCCCTGGCAGCCCAAAGCAGGGCCTTCACAACGAACCCACCGTGTGGCCCCACCTTCCACACTCCCCCACGGTCCCGAGAGCTGCTCCAAACTACCCACGGCTCTGAGTCGTCAAGGTCACGGCCTCCTCCAGGCAGCTATCCACTCCCGCAGGCTGAGTCAGTCATGTCCTCCTCTGCCCTCCCACCATCCCTTAAACTAATACCCTATTAATACCCTATTAGAGCACACGTCACGAGGCATTCTCATTGCATTCAGCTGTGAAAGCAAGGGCTCCAGGGGAAGAGAGGCTGAAACCTCGGTGCCCAAACTCCGCAGCTGTGTGATCTTAGGCCAGTTACTCAGCCTCTCTGGGCCTCAATTTCCTCATCTGTGAACTAGCAATAATACAGCTAAGATATGTAACAAGTCAAGAGAGAATGGCTACGGTGCCAGGTGTTCTGCTAGGAGCTGAGCACTCAGAAGGGCACCTGTCACCGTGCACCTTACACACTCACGGCAGGGATTGAATTGAAATAACATTTTATGCCCAAGAAACTTGTTTCAACACAGCGGTGATAAAGTGATAGCAGGAAAGCAAAATGTGTGGAGGAAGGGGAGGATCCGAAACAGTCTGGAAGTGGGAAGGCCAGAGAAAGCTTCCTTGAGTGGGTGACATTTACAAAGAAACACAAATTAGGGGCCAGGTTGGCAAGTGAGCAGGAGAGCCACAAGGAGAAGCAGCAGCATATGCAAAGGCCCTGGGGCAGGAAGATAATTTCCTTTTCTACGAAACCCAAAGGATAATGACAACAATGTTTGAGGTCTCTAGGCCCCAGAACAGCACTTGGCACATAGTAAATATTAACAGCTTTCTGCCGAGCGAGTGAGAGATTAATGACAGACTGTATCACCACACATCAACCGTTGGCTGGTGCGGCATGGGCCCGAAGGAAGGCGCAGAAATGGGCCCGTCCTGAACCCTGCTCCCTCACCCTTTCCAGTGCCAAAGGCGGGAAATGCAAACATGCGGGTCTCAAACACAAGGTAAAGGCCTCAAGTCCTGGGGTGAAGACCAGCCACCGTCCACCAAAACCTGTTTCCCATTCTCCTATGATGTTAAAGCCCACATCTGGCTTCCCAGGCAGTAGGCACAACCACAGAAAGCTCTTGCCCCAGCTCAGTGGTGAAGACATCAGGCAAGCCTCCTCCACACTCTGTCCCAGAGTCAACCATGTGGACATTGGGGTGCCCTAGAGGATGGTGGAGTAAGGAGCTGGAAGGAACCAGGGTTCTGGAATGGCTAGAGGGACAGGGCTGCCCCAGCAAGCAAGACTATTACCTAAGAGAGAAATCGCTTCTCCATCCTTGAAGCATCTGTATGTCTGGAAGGATGGTGAAATCATGGAAACACTGTGTCCATACACTTTTCCCCAGCATGTCAGTATTTTTTTTTAAGATTTTCATTTACTCATTTGACAGACAGAGACCACAAGTAGGCAGAGAGGCAGGCAGAGAGAGAGAGAGGGGGAAGCAGGCTCCCTGCTGAGCAGAGAGCCCGATGCGGGACTCGATCCCATGACCTTGACATCATGACCCGAGCCGAAGGCAGAGGCAGGCCTTAACCCACTGAGCCACCCAGGTGCCCCACCATGTCAGTATTTTTAAATAGGAACCTAAGAAATCCCTTTAGCAAGACTGAAGAACTTAAGAAAGAAGCTGGAGGTCTGTAGACGTGGCCTCCCTTGTGGCAAGTAGTGGCTCGATTAGCGGCTTCAAGGACGTCCGTGCTGTGGCGGGATGAAGCCATCCACGGACACGGCCAAGGGCGACAAGGCAGGGATCCAGCCATCCCTACCTCCCCCGGGAGAATGGATTCACGACGAGCGCTACCCTTCCTGCTGCGTTTTTACGGTTGATGAAATGGTTTCCGTGAGCAGCCCGGGTCTTCCAGGACCTGCATCTCCAGAGACAGCCCACAGGCGCCTCGGGGTTTAAGGTCAACGTGGAGCTGACCGCGAGGCTGGGCGCAAATGAACCCTGGGGGTCGGCGCGCTCGGGTGTTTACGGGGACTGTTCCTGGTTTCGTCGGTGCTCAGAGGAAAGGCTTCCCTAGAGGTCCCCAGCTCTGTTTCTCTCACTGGCCCTGTCTTAGCACATCCTCGTACAGATCATGAGTCTAATGGGGCACATGTCCGGCATGGGAGCAGTGATGCCTGGGACGTCCTCAAACCCCCGCATCCCGCTGTACGGGTGAGAACTGCTACCCGCAGTGGCTGTTCACATTTATTGAGCACTTGCTGCATGCTGGCCTCGGGCTAACCAACACTGGGTGCACCCCCTCTCCCACGAGGACCCGGTATTATCACCCCCATTTTAACAGAAGGGGACATTGAGGCTCAGAGAGGTTTGGGGACCCGTCCACACCAGTAACTAGACCCCAAGAGATGTTCTCTCTCCTCCTGTCAAAACTGCCTACCTGTCCACCTTGGCCCCTATGCCCCTCCTATGCCCCTGCAAGCGCGCACGCTTGAGAATCCTGCAATTTGCCTCCACGTTTAGAGCTCATTATTCAAAAGACAGAGAGAGAACCCAGGGAGAGAAATTGGATGCTGACCTTCAACAAAAGCAAGGCAAATTGAATCAGGAGCCGTTCTCGTGACTGGGAAAGTCAGATGGGTTTGTCCCCTGATTGGTAACTCCAAAATCAGTAGAACCCAGAGAGAAAGGCCACGAGGCCCCCCAGAATCACTCTGGGGTGTTCACAGAAAGAAGCATGAATGCTGATACTTAATGACAAACGGGAGCAGGGCATCTTCAAAGGACAGAGGTCGACTCCGCTTGGCCACAGAGCCGTTCGGAACAGAACGCAGCCCGGACGTGGTGCTGGTAAGATGTAAGCCACATGAGCTGCCAGGAATTTAAACTGTCCCGGCCACTATGGAAGACGGCTTGGCATTATCTGATGGAGGTAGCAGGTGCATTCCTAGGACCCAGCGTCCCCATCAAAGGTGTATGCCCTCAAGTGACTCTTGCACATGCAACCACAGAATAAAACCCTCGCCTGCAAGCTCATCGTAGCAGAAAACTCTACAGGTGGGAGAATGACCAACCAACCATCCCTGCACACCCGACCGGCACAGAACTCCAAAACACGACATGTGACAAGTAGGACAAGAGACACAGATTACAAAAGGATGTGTAGAGTCTGCTTCCGTTTGTAGCCAATTCAAGGACAGGCAATTATTAAATATGATGTTGTTTAGGGACACTTGAGGGGTAAAACCATGAAGTGACTAGCACGAAATTAAGGCTAGTAGTTAGCTTTGGGGAGAAGGGGTTCGGACAGAGAGGGACACGCAGAGTGGAAGGTTGCATGATATTCTGATCTTTAACTGAGATGGTGAGTGTATGGACATTTTATTATCATTCTCTATAAGTGTACTTTTAAAAGATTTTATTTATTTATTTGAGAGAGAGAGTAAGCAAACAAGAGCACGAGCAGGGGGAGGGGCAGAGGCAGAGAGAGAAGCAGGCTCCCTTCTGAGCAGGGAGCCCAATTCGGGGCTTGATCCCAGGATTCTGGGATCATGACCTGAGCTAAAGGCAAACGCTTCACCGACTGACTGAGCCACCCAGGTGCTCCTATACACGTGTGTTTTACACATTCTTCTGCATAGGAGATATATTTGACAACTGATTTTTTTTTTAATTTAGATAAAATGGCCTAGGAGTAGGACAGAGAAAATTCAAGGCCCTGTGAATGTTTAAGGGGCGCTCAATTCTCCACACCCTCAGATGACATGCTCAAACATTCCCTGTAATATTAAAAATGCCGTTTTGGGCTTTAAAAAAATCAACTAACAGTGGCTTCAATAAGAAGAAGAAGGCTGAAAGTAGGTGGTTAAGGGTTAATCTAGTGACTCAGAGATACAACTCTCCAAAATTCTCCGAGAGGCACAAAACAGCTGCTGCAACTCCAGACATCACATCTTCACCCAATCACTCCCACATGTAGGAAACAGGGAAGCATCTGGGATGGTGAGAAAGATTTTACTCATACACCTACATCCTTTCATCGAAAGGAAAATATTTCTCCAAAAAAGTCCCCAGCAGAGACCCACTTACATGCTATTCACCGAAATTAGGTCATTTCACCGCCGCTAGCCATGAGGGAGGTTGGGAAAGTCTCTGCCCTTTTCAGTCTCCTTATCAGTTGGACAAGAAGGATGACCAGGAAGGACAGGGACTGTCCATTGGGCAGAAAACGTCAATGCCTATCCTAACCCACCCCCCCTCTAGGCAAGTTAAGTACATCTGTCCCACTATTGATGCCCTCGGATTTGTCAAATAACCCAGGTCCCACCTCGTATGGGAACTGATGGGAACTGAAGTCCATACAACACAGCCCCAACATGGACTTTGAGCTGTGTCTCTTTCCTCCATGAGATGCTTGAAGGATGCTTTGAATTGCTTTGATCATGAACTGGCACAGAATGGTAAACGTCACTTTGTCCATCAGTGACTGCTATCAGATGAGGGAAGTCAATAAATCCTCCCCGCCACTGTGATCTGGGCCAAGCTGAACTCTGGCGTATGACGGGACCCAGTCACACACAGTGCTAACAGCCTATAGAAAAGAGAGAAGCTAGTCAGAGGAGGCCACTAGTCGCATATCAACTGGAAAACTCGAGCGCTGAGGAACCAAAACTTTACTGTTCTGGCAGGCCATGGCGGGAAAGGGCTGAGAGGAGAGGCAGAAATCCAGGCGGCACCGGCCTGCGGTCTTGCAGACAATGGCCCTGGACACGGAACATCTGTTTGCTTATTTGCCACAGTCCCCACTGCTCCCTATTGTCTCTCCAACACTGAGGCCAAGCATTTGGTGGCTGTTCGGCAACACGCTCACATGGAACAATGTAGCTCACATGGCTCCTTTCCCCCTTGGCCACTTTCCCAACTGGGGGTACCTGCCTGGCCTTGTAGCACTTGAGTTTGGGATCTTCGAACTCAAACACAGAAGACGGTCAGGTTTCCCGTTCTTTGGTGAAAGTGACACGTCTACTCTAACATCAATGGCTCCACTTGTTCTGGGGCGCTCATGTGGGGAGTGATTGAAGTCAAAGACTCAGCGCCTGGGCCCAAAGAGATTAAAATCAGCCCTCCTGTCTTGCTGGGCGTTGGTGACTCAGTCCACGCCATGAAGCCGGCATGCAAACGACTCTGCGGGGTACCATCTTTGTACAGCCGCTCGGAAACCGCTCTGACAGCCGCTCCAAAGGGCAGCTCGTCCTGACTGCTACGCGCTGTGTCGTTCCAGGAAACCCAGGAGCTGACTTACCATCACAAAATCGGGAAGTCAGAGGAAACCCAGAAAAAGGCAGTAAGGTCATGCGTTTCTGCAACAATACTAAAAACTAGCACTCGTATGAAGCTTACCATGTCATGCTCCAAGTACTGGCTGCCCGACGGATTCAGTTAACCTCACTAAAGCTTGAGGGGGGGGTGCTATTGTCCCTATTTCAGACGGCATGTGGCAGCCAGCCTCTGTGTGACTCTGTGTGACTGCCAGAGAGCCTCACCTCCTGCTCTTCACACCCTCGTCTGATGCCCCCTTGCCCTGAATCAGGAATGACCTGTACGACCGATTGAATCCTGCAGCCGTGACACTGTGATACTTCCAAAGCCAGGTACTGCGGGACGCCTGGGTGGCTCTGGTGATTAAGCCTCTGCCTTTGGCTTGGGTCTCTATCCCAGGGTCCTGGGATCGAGACCCGCATCGGGCTTGTGGCTCAGCATGGAGTCTGCTTCTCCCTCTCCCTCTCCCCCTGCTCGCTCGCTCTCTCTCTCTGTCTCAAATGAATAAATAAAATCTTAAAAATAAATAAAAGGCACTGCAACTTCCGGCTTGGTCCGCTGGGCTCCTTGCTCTAGGGAAAGCCAGCCCAACTCATGGTAAGAAGGATTCTGAAGCCACCCCATGGCAGGTGCACGTGGAGAGGGACCCACACTGGCCAGCCCGAACTCAGCAGGCATGTGACTGAGCACCACGGGGCTGACTCTCCAGCCCCCATCCCTGTCTCCTGCGATGTTGAGAGAGCGCTCCAACCCAGAACCACCCACCAAAACGCTCCCACGCTCCTGACCCATCGAAAACTGCGACCGACCAGCAAGGATTATTGTTGTTTAAGTCACTAAATTCGGCGTAATTCAGCGGGCAGCATCTGACGGCTAATACAGAGACAGAAAACTCAAGGAGAGAGAGAGAAGTTAAATAATCTGCCCAGGGTCCCACATCCGGCAAGCAGTAGAGCCAGGATTCAAACCCAGGACACCTGTTCTGGAGCCCATGCCTCTAACCTATGTGGCTTCTCCAGGCACTTCGGGAAGAAGTTCAGTTTCTGTTTACCTAGGTCCATTTCCCTCTTCCTGAACGCCTACACTGTGCTCCAGATTTTATCTGCATGAGCTCATGGCCCTGCCCCAACTCCTCCGGCAAAGAGTTTTCTCTCTATTTTATTCTTTCTGTTACAATGTAATAAACCAAGTAACCATCCCTCCTGTAGAAAAGTCCAGATCATAGAGAAGATCCCTAAATCTCCCGAGTGCACTCTCTTCCCTACATCCAGGCCCCTCTTCCAAACTGACCTCAGTCTGCTGGGCACCTTTCCAGACCTCTTTTCCGAGCCATTCACGTTCATGTTTATTTCTCCCCCCAAAAAAACACCACAGCGGAGCCACTATGGGGTAAAGTCCCACAGAATCGTGCTGAGCAGACAACAGTCACAACATAATACATTGTGCGACTCCTTTAATGTTTACACAAAGCACAGGCAAATTTATACTATAGTGTTTAGGGTTGTAGGCTTAAGTGGCAAGATCAATTGAGTGAATCACGGCGGTGACCACTGTACATGCCAGGAACTGGGTACTTCTCAGGGTAAGCGTTGGGAGGGGGGGTCATTGCAGAGGCATGAGGGGAGTTTCTGGGTGGTGACAAGTTTCTATTTTGACCTCAAAAGCAGTCATATAAGGTTGGCTTTCTGTTAAGCAGAGCATCTCCATTTTATGCACCTCTTTTTAAAAAAGATTTTATTTATCTATCTCAGAGAGACAGAGAGCGCAAGCAGGAGTGGAGAGGGGAAGGGGCAGAGGGAGAAGCAGACTCCGCGCTGAGCAGGGAGCCCGACACCGCGGGGCTCGATCCCAGGACCTCAGGATCATGACCCGAGCCCAAGGCAGACACTTAACTGACCGAGCCACCCAGGCAGGCGCCCCTTATGCACATTTCCATAAGCATAATTCACCATTTCTAAAGGCTTTGAGAAAACAGAAGTGTGCTGTTTCATATCAAATTTATCATTCTTTCTAGACACAGCTTTCCTTCACTCACCAGTAAGTATCCACTTGTCACCTGTAGATTCACTCTGTTCCTTCCAACAGGAGCATGTTCTGTAGAGCGAACATTCCACCACGCACTTAGCCTTCCCCCGGGGGATGAACACTTGGTTTCCCATTTGAACAAGTCTGCAGTGAACATCTCCGTGTCCACGTGCATTTCTCCAGCCCCAGCCCCAGCAGTTGGGATTGATGCTACAAGGGGTGTGAACATTCAGGGCTTTGTTTTTTTTTTTTTAAGATTTTGTTTATTTATTTGAGAGGAAGAAAGAGAGAGACCACAAGTGGGGAGAGGTGCAGAGGGAGAGGCAGAGGGAGAAGCCGACTCCAGGCTGAGCGTGGAAACCAATGCAGGGCTTGATCCTAGGACGCTGGGTTCATGCCCTGAGCTGAAGGCAGACTCGTAACTGATGGAGCCCCCCCACCCAGGCAACCCCGAACACTTACAGTTTTAATAAATGTTGCCAAACTGCTGTCCATAATAGCTGCACTAGCATCATGGGGGGTTCCACCATTAGTACATGAAGCCCCCCCATGTTCTTACATCCTTCCCAACTCCTGATAGCATTAAAGTGTTCAATGTTTTTGCCACCTTGGAGAAGGAAAATGGTGCCTCCATTTCATGGATGAAGAAACAGGTTCGGGACCTGAAATGCTTCGCCTGGGACCACACAGCCAGGAAGCAGCAGCACGAAGACTTGAATTCAGATCTTTGTCTCCAAACCCAAGCTCTGCCCCCCCCAAGACATGGAATTTTGCTCCTTAAAGAACAGGTGCTCCTGAGATTTGCCACAAGGCTACCTGCTGTGGGCTGCAGGCAATGTGATGTCCCCAGGGTCACAACTAGATGAGGTACGAGCGGAGCCTGGCCTGGGGGGTTGGCAGGTAGACCACCACCTGCACGGAAATCATCAGAGAGGAAATGAGCCCAGAATGAACTCGACAAGGTGCTGCGAGGACCCTGATAGTAAATTAGATACACTTGCAACTGACACGATGCATTTAGAGCAAGGGCACACCAGGTTCTCGGCTGCTCCCAAGCAATGAGCCTCTGAGAGTGAAAAATAAAACAATCTATGAAGCTACAAACTGCAATAATGAATGATAACAGGCCCCAGAACAGCAGGGGAGAATTATTGGAAAATCAGCTAAGAGCCCATCAGAAGAGAGGCCCGGGTGGCTGGCAGCGGGAGTTGGTGACGTGTGGCAGAAAGAGGGCAGGGCCTGCAGTCAAGAGACGCCTGGCTTAAAGTGGCTCCCACCCCTGCCGACTAGGCAACCTTAAACAACAAGTCTCTGGAGTGTCTCAAAGACTCAGTCTCCTTGACTGTAAAATAAGAGTGAAAACATATTTACCGCCTAGCCCCGTTACAAGGATTAAATGAGATAGTGACTAGACAGGGCCGGGCTGCCAAGCACAGTTGCTCAGGCTGCACACAAACTTACCTGAGGCTCAGCGGGACTTCAATGGAACCCATCCTCCATGCTCAGAGCAGGTGGCTTTTTCAAATTTACCAAAGTCCCCGTGTGCCACAGCTGCCCTGAAAGGGCCGGGCACATAGTAGGTGCTTATAAACAGGAGACTTATGATCATGGCAGCCTGATTTCCCACCTGGGGGCTCCAGCCACACTAACCATGGCCGTAACAAGACCTCCTCTCCAGAACCAAAAGAAAGCCCCAGGTCCTGAAAGCAAACTTTGCAGGTCTGAGCCAAACGGGCTGTGGCCCCACAGCAACCCACATGGGAAAGGCAAGAGGCGCCAGCAAGAACAAATGAAGCAGGTGTCTGCCCCCCCAGCCCAGGCCGGAGGGCTAACCGGATCTTAACCATCCTTACAACACCCACTTCTGTACGTGGACATAATTGGCTCTCAGTGTCTGAGAAAGTCAGGAATACATCAGAAGAGAGCTGCGCCTTTACCCAGGAACCTATAAAAGATCAGGGATCCTCATCCCCAGCCTCGCTTTTATAATGAGGACCAGTAAGGTCTAAAGTCAGAGAAAAGTGTGTTAGGACAGGAGAAGGCTGACAGTCGGTGTGACGCACCTGTCACTCTGATGGCCCCAGGGACTGCAACAGGAGTAAAATGTGACCCACGACCAAGGCAGAGAAATGCCATGGCAGGCCCTGGATTGAGGATAATGAGCTCAGGGGGGAATGTTCCTCGCACAAAAAGAGAAATCTCTAGGGCCCTTCAGTCTCGCTGGACGACCTACACTGGAGGACCGCATTGTGATCCGATGGGCGATTTTAAAGAAACTAATAAGAAAAACACAGTGCTCTGGGTCGAAGGCCAGCCCTTGTTCAGCCAGCGGAGCCCCCAGATGTCTGGCCTGGATCTGCCAGAGTCCAGGTCCTGCCCGCCCATCACTCTCCCCTCCAGCAGCGAGCACCTGCAGATCAGGGACGGGTCCAGTGAGATCCTGCGCTTTCCGCACCCAGCCTATTGCAGGAGCTCGGGGAAACATTCCTCAGTGAATGAATGGCAGCCACAGAGAAATCAGGAGAAAGAGCCCCTTTTGCTCCAGCCACAGGTAGCTCCTCCCTGGGGTTTGATTCTGCCACCGATCTGCCACTGCGTGCCTTTGGCAGAAGCCCAAAGTTCCCGAGCCAGCACGAAAAGCAAGATGGGACTGGCGCAAGAGGAGTAGGTATGTACAGGGCAGCTCTTGCTGCAGTGAGAGGGAGTCCTCAAATCTCAGCAGATTTCAATACCAAACACTTATTTTTTGTTCTTGTTCTATCAGGGCGACAGGTCGGCCACAGCTCAGTGGGGCTCAGCTGGGCTCAGCTGGTCCGGCCGCGATGGGTGCCATGTGTCTTCTCCCTCTGGGACCAGACAGAAGAGACAGCCACTATCCAGAGCGCTGTGCTGTCAGGACAGAGGCAGGACCTAACAGTGGGCACATGATTTAGGTCGGCCAATCGGAGCGCTCCATTTGCGCCCCACCCCCCAGGCCACAACCATTGGTTCAAGAATGGCCATGTGATAGAAGCTGGCCAATGAGAACCTTCCCTGAGAGACTTCTACCAGAGCCATGGGGGGTTGGGGGGGACAACTCTCTGTCCAGTCTTGCAAAGTAGTAGGGCGTGAGTGCAGGACTACATCCTATATGATACCATATCCTATATGATAGTGATGAAGGAACTCTCCGTGATGCCTGCATGAGAAATATGACTGGTGCGAGTTGAGCTGCTCGGGTTTAAATTTTATTTGGGGTTTAATGTAAATTGTGTTTCATTTTTATCTGTTTGCATTTCGATCTGATAGCCATGCAGCTAGAGGCGAACATACTGGACACATCCAATGGAGAGAGTCTAAGATAGGAAGGAGCCTCTTGTGGCATTTTTGGGCCCCTGTAGCCAATGGAACCTGATGCCACCTATACTTCTTTGTCAATGAAATCGATTTCTTTTCTTTGCATAAGCTGGTAGGAGTTCCATCATTAGAACTAGGAAGACTCTCAACTAATGCCATGGAGGGCACTATCGCCTTTCTAGATTCTGTCCTACTATGTGCCAGGCATTCAGCTGAGGCACACGTGTCACCCCATTGGTCTTTGCAGCTAAGCCCGTGAGGACCTCAGGAGCCAGGGAGCCTGGGCTCAAACCCCAACTGCACCGCTTACTGTCTGTGGGGATTTGGGCAAAGGACTACACTTCTTGCTGCCTCAGTTTCCTTATCTGTCCTATGGGGAGGATGGCAGCCCACATCTCAAAGGGCTGTGAAGGCCAAGTGAGTCATTACATGACAACAGTGCCAGGCTTGTGGCAAATGCTCCCTCGTGCTCACTTTTTTTTCCCTTATTTTTCATCCTGATCCAGCACGAAAATAACCCGAGGCTCACCTAGGGTAAGTCACTTGCAAAGTGGCAAAGGTAATGGGCAACAAAGCCAGGACTGGAACACGCCTCTAGGATGCCAGAGTATAAACTCTCTACCGCCACATTTTTCTGTTTGGGTCTTCAAATCTGTCTGTGGCAATGATAAGAGTAATATTAATAAGAGTTAGCACATGTTGCGTGCCCAAGAATTTAAATCCTGGGCAGTTTTGCTTCAAAGCCTAAGCTTCTAACTCTCAGAGAAAAAAAAAAAATTAGTCCCTTTTTAATGCTTCTCCTGCCCTTCTATTAATACCAAGAAGAAAGTCTCAGCTCGGTGCTGTTAGGTCTTTAATGCCTCTCTAGAATATGCACAAAGAGAGAGCCAGTCTCCGGCTCATATTATCTAGAAGGGACCTAACAGGCCCTACGCTTAACTTCTATGCTACACATCCAGGAAGATGTGGTGATTCCCTCTCTCTAGAGGGAGCTATGGCTCGCTGGAGCCTGAAAGGCAGCGATTGGGTAGGGGTCAGGACTCAGCTTCCGGAGCTCTCAGAGCCCGCAAGGGTGACCCGCAGTCAGGCAGGTTCTCATTCCTGGCCTAGGTAAGCTACAGAGGGTGATGGATGGCAGGGCACTGGGGAGCCAGTAGCCTTCTCGGACACCACCAGTTGTCACGCAGCCTGCATCAGCCGAGGGACAGGGTCTCAAGCTGCCGCAAGCAGAGCTGCAGAGAACGCGTTGCCACACAGCATGCGACCAGGAGCCACAGACCGTGTCTGAGGACCTTCTCCACCACGCCCACCGCGAAGATCCGTGGGCAGCTCCCTGCCCCCTCTGGGTCTCAGTGTCCTCCGCTGAGAAACAGAAACAGCAATGCCTACCCGCAAAGGACGGCGCTAAGAGACAAGTGAGGCCACACACGAGAAAGCACTGTATAAAGACTGAACAAACGGGAGCGGTCGCCACGTTCATTACTGGAGTGTGTGTATCATAGGTAAGTGAGCATCATGAACATAAAGTCAATGGCTGACACTGGGGTGAGACGGGGCCACCTGTCTCTTTTTTAATTATCTTTGCTTTTGTACCTGTCTCTCGCACTATGTTTTGCTCTTTCATGGCAGGGATCTTCTTAGCCATCTGGACAGCCTATTGCCTAAGGCGGTGCCTGGCACAGCAGAGGTATCAACAAATAGTTGCTGTATGAGTGGATTGTGGATGCTGCTTAAATGGTTAGCTGGATGTGCGGATAGATGAGGGCGTGGATGGATGGGGAGGAGGATGAAGGATTGATGGGCGGGGGACGGATGGGTGATGGGTTGGATGGATGGATGGACGGATGGGTGAAAGACTGGTGGTTGAGGGACAGATGGATGGATGGATGGATGGATGGGTGATGGATGAATGAATTGTGGATGGATGGATGTATGGATGGGTGATGGGTTGGACGGATGGATGCATGGATGGGTGAAAGACTGGTGGTTGAGGGACAGATGGATGGACAGACGGATGGATAGGTGATGGGTGGATGGCTTGTGGGGGATGGATGGACAGATGGATGGGTGATGGACAGGTAGGCGGATGGATGGATGGATGGCTTGTGGATGGACGGAAGGATGGGGGATTGTTGGGTGAGGGCTGGGAAACGGATGAGGATGGATGGGTGATAAAATCCAGATGGACTTTATGATGCCATTCTTGAGTAGGTGAGATTCTTAAGTCTGGTACTGGATCCCAACCACCCAAAGCCCTCAAACACACAGTGTGCATACGTGTGATCGGTTGTGCCGTCCTGAGGGAGAATTTGGCAGAAAATGAGGATTGTGGGGGGAGAAATTTTCAAATAGAAATGTAATTTCAAAATAGCTTCTGGAATGTGTCCTCTGTGAGTCCTCCCCAATCTCTTAATACTGGCCACACACCCAGACCCACGTGAGGGTTTGTATTCAGGAGGCGGCCAGTGAGGCTGGTCAAAGTGAAAGACCCTAAGAAGGCATCCGTCATGCCATTCAGCACAGCACAACCCCCAAGGGGCACTGATTTCTCTCAGATGGGCTTTCAAGAATGGCCAGAATGAGAATGCCGTGGCTAATTGCCACAGGAACTTTCAGTTTCCACTCTCCGCCCCAGGGCAGGCCTACTGATGATTTGTCTCGGAGCTCGTCTGCCCCCCAGTCGGTCTCTAGGGGCCACACTGAGCCAGAGGTGGGGACAAGGCATCACTTCTCCATCCCGGCATGGTGTTGCTCACAGCCTCTCTTTCTGACGTCACTAAGGGGAGCACAGAGCGGTGGCTAACCACGTCTACAGGGACCAAGGACACTTGATCAGGACTGACTGTGCATTAAGGCTGGAAGGACATGTAGGAGTCCACCGGAAGCCTCAGAGCAGCTTGCCAAGCGCACAGTCCGAATCCCGGGGACTCGGCCGCGTGCGCACTGCACGATCACTGGTGACACCGGGTGGGCGGAACGATGACTTCACACTTCTCCGTGAGCTGTGGAGACGGAACAGGGCGTGGTGAAGCATGCCAGGTCACAGACAGAGGGAGCCTCACACAACCCTGAAGGAAGAGGAGGAAGGAATTTTCCAGGAGGACCAGATGGGGGTCGCTTTGGAAGGGAACCGTGCGCACAAGGCAGGGAGTCATGGAGGAGCTCTTGGGAGAAAGCAGCAGCGAGATGCTGGCCTGTCGTTCGGCCTGGCTGGCACCTGAGCTCCCCAGCTGTGGAAGTGGCATCCTGACTCTCCTCTGCGGATGACCAATCTGGGTCTAGGAGATTCTGTTGGGGCTGAACAAAGCCCTCGCTCTGGAGGGGAGCAGATGACCCAGGCCTTGCCTTTCAGAACTACACCCCTCACAATGACAGGCCTAAGGAGGAGGGCGAGTGACCCACGCCTCCCTGGGAGATTTGCTGGTGCTAAGATGGGGAGATAAAACATGGAGCTGGTAGGAGCTACTACATGAACAAAGTTTCATAGAGTGAAGCCAACAAATGAAGCAGAGCAGAAGGAGAGACAAAGAAAGGTGAAGCGGAACAGAGACACTGAATCCTGTCGACATCCTACAAGCACCTGGATCTAGCCGAGCCTGAAGCCCCATTCCCCGACATGAGCCAATCAAAATTCATCTTTTTGCTTAAGCTTGAGTTGGAATCGGCCACTTGGGACCAAATAAATTGCCTCACTTGTGTTTGTGTCCCAATGCCCACACTCAGAACTCAGGCCTTGTGGAAGGTATAGAGTGGGGTGGATGAGATTCAGCCTGGCGCCTATGATAACTGGACCCCTGCGTCCCTGGATCTCATCCATCAACGTCTCCAAAATGGGGTGTCCAAGAGGGGGCAGCCCCTCTAGGTTATAAATGGAGGTCCGTTTGTGCATTCGTGACAGGCTTGACCAGAAGGGCAACCTTCATTTCCTGCCTATTTGAAGATCCCAGATTTTTTGTAGCAAATTGATGCAGCCTGAGTTGTAAGCTCAGTTGTGACCCCAGCAAACAGATCGTGCTCTGTAAATACCTGCCTGATTAATGAACTCATGCTATCTTATGTAAATGTTAACATAAATATGAGATACGAGATTCACTGGAGGTACCGAGTACCAATTCGGACAGAAGGTCCATTTCCCAAAAAAAAAAAAAACCCAGCCACTCTGAGAAGAGGGTACATTTCCCAATTCCATGACCTGATGTTTGGTGGGGGTTGGGGGAGAACGCATCCTGGGGCTTCTGGAGTGTTGGCAGGGATTCTAACCCCACTGGAAAGGAAAATAAGCTGGAAGTAGAGAAAATCAGGACGTATACTGAAAAAGCAACTGGAATTCATTATAGCGAGATCAGCGGGGAGCCCCATCTCCTGGGTATTACAGAGACACCTGGCAGAGAAGAGCCAGCTCTGGCTCTTTACCAGAAGGTTCCTCTCCAGTGAGGACCCCTGACTTTCACAGTAGACATGTCTGGAGACACAGGAATGCGGGAAAACCAGAAAGGCTCTTTTCCTTCATCTGAGTGCCCGGCTGACTTTGTTCTCACCCTAGATGAGGGAAAGCCATTAAAACCAGGTAGACAGACCTTAGAATCCCCATATAAGCAGCCAAACAATGTCTTTAAATTCACTATAGGCCATGTTTGCTTTAAAAAATTAGAAACAAATCGAGGACAAAAAATGCATCACAACACCCAGAGCAGGCACTGTTGGGCATCTAAGTAATAGGTTCAGTGCCCCTGGGGAACCTGGCCAGCCCCGGGGCACGGGGGTGGGGGGCAATGACCTTGACCTTTTCAATCACTATCCCTGGCCTGGCTCACACTCTGACACCTGGGGCACAGTTTGCTGCCCCTTCCCCCCCACACACACACTTGACACTGCCTCTGGGCCATCACCCAGGCCTCACACACGGAGCCCGCCCGGGTCTGAACTCAAAATCCCTCTCTTCTCTCTGAATAATCAAAAAACCCCCAAACTGTTTCCACTTCAGACTTCCCCCTTTCCAGGAATGGACACATCCGTTTGCGGAGGACAGAAACGTCGGAGCTATCCTCAGGGTCCCTGACTCCACATTCAACAGGCCCGCAGATTCTGTTGCCAACAGGCTCGACCTTCACACTCTGTCCTGAATCCATCTAGTTCTCTCGTCTCCCCCCGAAAGCCAAGCCACCAGCCCCTCTCACTTGGACTACCACCTGTCACCCCTCTTATTTCTGCCTCTAACCAACTTTCTCCACGCATCAGTCAGAAAGCTCTTTCGTTAAATGCTAATCATATCCTATTACCTTCCTGCATAAAAACGCTCAAAGGCAACCCAGTGTATTGAGTTTGGAGTCCAAATATTACAGCACAGCCAGCAAGGCTCTGCGAGTCCAGGTCCCTCCCAAGCAACTCAACCTCTCTTATTCTGCAACAGCCCCAGTGACCTCTTTCAAATTGTTCAAATCTGCCCAAAATCCTGACCCCAGGGCCTTTGCGCTGGCTGCCTTGGCTTCCTGTCTCACTCTATTTCCTTCTTACCATCCTCTAGCTTTCCGCTTAAATGTCACCTCCTCAGAGAGGCCCTCTTCACCTCCACACCCCCCACATCTAAAGGAGACCTGCTCCCACACACACCCACAGGCAGAACAGTGGGCAGACCATCACGCCATTTATCAAGGAGGGTTATAGACGAATCCTTGAAAAATGCTACCCGTGCTTGGCCCTGCGAGAGGGAGTGGGTGGCTGGGAACAGGGAGACTTTTTACTGTGCATTGCTTTTGCCTTTGAATTTCAAATCATGTGCATATATTATTATTCCAAAATTTTATCAAATCAAAGAAGGAAGGAAAGAAGGGAACACGGAGAGAGCAAAAGGAACAGGGACCGGGAGAGGGACGGAGAGAGAGAAGACGGCGGGGAGGAGTGGAGGGAGCAGGAAGGAGAGGAGGGAGAGAGAGAGATACTCTCGGGAAACTGTTCCAAGGAAATAATTCCACAAACAAAAATGATCTATTCAAGAAAATAATCATTGTGGCATTAAACTATAAAGGAACCAGAAAGACAAAATAGACGCCCAGCAACACAGGAATGACTCAGAAAAGAGTGCTTTGTGAACAGAACAGAAGAGTAAGACCCCCTTAATCACGATCATGATTGGGACTGCAGAAATGGGGAGAGATGTTTACGACAATAATTAATGAACAAGCGGACAAGAAAGGAGTCTCTTCAGGAGGGGAACTGGCGTCGCGGGAGGAGGAAAGCTGTCAGAGAAAGCGGGTCCTGAGCCCTCAGCACCTGCTCGAAGGAGACCACGACAGAAACACACCAGCGACATCTCGGCTCTGAGCACAGGCCGCCGGGCTTGGAGACTGGAGACCAAGGCTCATCAGGGCCCACGGAGGACCAGAGCAGTGACAAAGGCAGCTGGGACCGGCGTTAGGACTCTGGGAGATCTTGCTGGAGTGACCCCAGGCAGGGTTGCTCAGGACTGGGCACCCCTGACACTGGGGACTGGGTCGGTCTTTGCTGCTGGGACCGTGCTGTGCCCGGTGAGAGGTCTCACAGTAGCCCAGCCCTCACCCACTGGACACCAGGAGAAGCACCCCCCCCCCGCCTCCATCATGACAAACGAATGTCTCCGGACATGGCCACGTGTCCCCCAGGGCGCAGAATGGCCCCCAGATGAGAACTCCTGTATGAGGCAAATCACAGAGCCTCTCTGACCATCAGTTTCCCCAGCTGTAAAATGGGAGAGCACCTCCAACACGGGCCAATTCTCTCTCCTCCTCCGTACACACTAATCACGGCTATATGTTTTTAAAGAATATGTCTATTAAATGGGTTCTTGACGGTACCTTTTAAATCCAATAAAACGGGCGAGGCTCCTGCTCCCGTGGGACACACACCCCGCCCCCCGTCCCTAGCTTGTCGGTGGCACATCTCAAAGACAGTAATTATTTATCATCTACTCACCCCCCGGTTGCCATCACAGTCTGGTTTTATAGCACACGTGCGCTCCCTCACAAGGGGCTTTAATGGGGCCACGATTAATTCATAAAATATTAGGCAGCACTTTGCCACACCATGGTAATAGCCCGAAATTCCACACAGGGTCTTTGTAGTTTAATGGCAGCTCAAATAATAAATTGCCTTAATGTCTTATTCAAGCTTTTCCGGAGACCGAAAATGTCAGCTCTAGAATTAGAGATTTCCTCATCCAGCCCTCAGCTTACAGATGGGGAATCCGAGCTCCCTCCTCCCGAGGGAAAGTGACCCGTCGGAAGTCTCCCAGCAGAAAGCCAGGGACGAGGGCTGTTCCCCTGGATTGCTGGGCCACCTCCCTGTCCCCAGGCCACACTCCCTCGGGGAAACACCGGGAATCCGCTCAGGATTCACTGGGGTCAGCAAACTGGGCACTTGTGACCGGCAGCTGGCATCGAAGTGGGCTCCGTGTTTAGAATTAGCCAGAGAGTGAGCTGGAGTGGGTGGTTTAAGGAAAGAAAAAAAAAAAAAAACCAGCTTGAAAAGTTATTCTTCTACCACGTCCACCCACCTCCCAACTCCCCCAGTCACCTGCAGGATAACAAGGTCTGGGATTACAGCAGCTCCCGAGTGGGGGACACAGGGGGAGAATGCCCCACAGCGTCCACATCGCCTGGGGCAGACTCAGCCCAGCTCCCCGCCAGCAGTCACCCTGGGCGCGAAGCCCGCTCTGGAAACTCACTGCCTGCCGGGTCCCAGGGGCCACCCACGTGCCCCTGGCCCTGGCTGCCTCCCATGGGCTCCACCAGCACCCAGGGTGGGGACAAGTTATTGACGCCCCGTGACGGACAGGTCCCTGAGTCCTTGCGTCCGTTGCAGGGGCCTCCTCCAGAGTCCACAGGTGACACTCTGTCTCCCCGCAACCCATCGCCGCTGGAATGTCCAGAGTCCTCTCCCGAGTACACTGCCGCGTGGAGAGCCTCAAGTCCTCCACCCGCATTCGGTGTCAGGGCACCCCGCTAGGGCAGGGGCCCGGCGGCCCGGGGCGAGTCGAGGGAAGCCTCCTTCTGTCCGTCCAGCCGGCACTGTCTCCCTCTGATGGTGACTCCGGGTCTCATAGGACAAGGCAGACGCTCTTCTCCCACAGAAGACTTTGACGCATGTCAAAACAGCTCCCGGATGCCCTAGAGCATTCGGTCTTCCATTCTTCCCTCGGCTTAAAATGGTGCTCCCCAACCGCCGAAACCCCCCACAGCGTTAGCTGCCTCTCCCCCTGCGGGTGAGAGCCGTGTGCCTGGCTCCGGTGCCCTAGAAGAGTAGGCACACCACAAGCACAGAATTCCTCTGTCCCTTAAGTCCTTGAGCTGCAGGCCATCGACGGGGGAAGAAGACACGGCGTCCATCCTGCTGTGAGCGTCACCCTCCCGGTTCCTCTCCAGAAGACCCAGAGGGGCTCAGTAATGTCCCTCCTCATTGGGGCCACCCAGAACTGAGCCCAGCGGCTTCAGATGTGCCTCTAACAGCGGAGAGGAAGGCAGGGACCACACCTCCCTCATACTGTATATAATGTCTCTATTGAAACACCAAGGTCGCATTCTGGTTTGGGAATCTATTTTTCGCTGTTGGCCCAGAGTCACAGTGACAACGACAGCAGCAGCATCGATAACGATAATAATACAAAGATTCATATGCATTCTGATTATGTGCCAGACCCTGTCCTCACATCAGATTCAGTTAACCAGAGCCTGGCCGCTGCTGGACTCACCAGCGACATCCTGTTTGTCCACTCTTTGGAGCGGAGTGCCGTATGTTACATTTTTCGATCTAATATTTCCTCTAGTGGGACACCGCCACCTCCGACCTCTCCCCAAGGCTCTGCACCCTGAGCCCTCCCCCAACTCCCTGATAGCTATGTAACACACACACACACACACACACACAGGCCCTCTGGTCGGATCCCCAGACAACCGTTCCCGAAACTGGCTTATTCATCAAGCGTCAGGCTTGATGAAGTTCATTGGCTTCACAAACGCTCCACAGCCAGACCCGGTCCTCCAAAGCTTTACAGATAGCCATCCATTTAATCTTCATAACCACAACTGTGGAGTGGGGTACTCCTATTACCCCATGACAGACGAGGAGCTGAGGAACAGCGCAGGTCAGCAATGTGTGGCTCCGTATCGAGCGAGGCTGGAGCTGAGACACGCGCCCAGGTCAGCACCCAGCACGGCTCCGCGCTGCAGGCTGCAGGAGCCGCGGGCCCAGCTCTCAAGGGCTCTTATTAAACACATAAATAAAATGCCGTGAGGCCACGCGTGGCCCGAGGGTGAGAGAACGTTGTGGACCGCAGGCTTGGTTTGGTTGGTGTTACTTGTTTTTAATCAAGGGTTTTGATTGCTGTAAATCTGGGTTTCTGAGGTCCCTATTAACAATGAATCAAGTGAGGTCACATTCTAGGCTTTCAAAGCTCACAGAGCACTTCTCCCCTCCAGATGGAGTCTGACCCCCCCACCCGGCCACAACCCTGTGAGGGGAAAGTACTTTATCTCCATTTAACGGATTAAGAGACAGGCTGCCAGAGGCTGAGTCGTTTATCCATGATCGCACACTCCAGAAGGGACAGAGGCAGGGTTTGAACCCACAACCCTGGCTTTCAGATTCCAAGACACCGTCCCTCTCCGGGGCCTCCTCTGACTCCTCACTTCTGCCCAAGTCAGAAGGAGTCGTCGTAGACGGAAGGGGAGGACATGCGTGTCCCCGTGTAGACCCAGTGCAGGAGCGTGGAATGAGCTCCTCGGAAAGGGGGGGGAGTCTGTCTCCATGGTTACGCGGAACCTGAACAAAACATCACACACAGATTACCGTAGCCTTGAGCACCACCACTCCATCCTCCTGGCAATATAGCTTGAGAGACGACTGCCGGGCCTTCCAACCTGCCTGCCCGCTTCAGAGAGCCTTTCTTTTTCATTACTCCCATGATTAAACCTGGCACTTTATAACCGCTAAATGTTTTCTAATTATTTACAGGTTCACCTTCCCAGCACCCCATGAGATAATGATCCCGCTGTGCATTTCTGTAATATTCCGCCCGCCTCCAAAAACTCAAATTGAGTTACCAAGATTATCTCATTGATCCTCCCACTTAAGGCTCTGTCAGATCCATAGAAAGAAGTTAGCTTTGCTTTCAGCTGACACGCAGGGACACTGAGGCACAGACAGATAAAGACCTCTATCGAGGGTTTTACCGTAAATCCTTGTGTGGACCACAGACAGCATTCTGGGTTCTTTCTTTCTCCCCAGCCCTAGAACAGGGAGATCAGATGGGTTTCCTCTCATTACCAACCTCAGTCACTGATGACGGCTACTGGTCAATCATGTTAAGAAGGATTCTGAGGCAGTGGATGAGATTTTTATGAGGAATTAATACGATCAATGAAGGATGTCCACCATGGGTGAGGAAGGAGGTGGTGCTGGCGCCTATTCTGTGTGTATCCCGTCTCTTCCTACGATGGCAGTCAGCATCCCTGGGAAGACTGCACGTTGGCTGTCAGCCAGGAGCAATTTTGTCCCCCGGAGGACATGTGAAAATGCTTGGAGATATTCTGATGGTCATTGTGACCCGCTGAGATGGGTGCTAAGGGCACAGAGGCTTTTAAATGCCCTACAAGGCACAGACCAGCCCCCCCACACACAACGAAGAGTCTATCTAAAATGTCAACAGTGCCAATATTGACAAACGCTCCCCAGAACACAGCCACGCACCTACGCTCACACACGCACAGTCCTTGGTCCCCGGCAGGTCAGATGTCCACATGACGCTCCCCCCTTGAACCTGTTCCTCCCCGTTTTTCTCCATCTCTCAGTGCATGGCATCACCCACCAGTCTCTCGGATCAAAACCCCAGGGGTCACCCTCGACTCCTTTCCCTCCTTGGCTGGCCTCGTCATCAAGTCCTGTTGCTTCTTCCTGCAAAACAGTTCCCCAACACCCCCTCACACACACCAATGCCTGCTCCCCTCCCCCACCCCCGCCCCTTCCAGCTCGCTCTACCGTCTCCCGTGGATCAATGTCATCACCTCCTAACTTGACCCCCAGCCACACCCACTGCTTCTCCATCCCGGCTCTGACTTCAGAGTCTACACACTTGCTGTTCCCTCTGCCCGATCTTTCCCCACATCTTCCCTGGGAGGCTCCTTTTTGACAGTCGGTTCTCAGGGAAAACACGGGGTCCCTGGAGAGAACTCCCTGCCCTGACCTCCCTTTCCCTGTATTTCTCACCCTCTGAAACCGCCTCATTAATTCGTTTTCTTGTGGCCTCGCCCCTCTTCCCATGAAAAAGGAATCGAACGTTGGTAAGAGTAGAGAGACCTTGTCTTTTTTGTCACTGAAGTCTTGTGACCAAAAAATTCACCCCCAACCACAAAAACAAACACACACCAAAAAGCCCTTGGCATATAGCACACGCTCAAAAAACTTTTGAAGGAGGGAATGAATTAAATTCCAAGGACGGAAAAGAAAATGGAGCAAAGAAAGTGGAGACCCCTTTCCGTTGAGTGGGACCCAGGAGATGGAGACAGTCTCCCAGGCCCCAGAACCTAGAACCTTCCCTCCACTGAGCTCGGACCCTCTGGACACGTAGGCAGGTGAGCGACTTGCCGGCAGCTCCTGGGCCTCCCTCCCACCAGGCCGGGCAGTGCTGAGTGGCTGCCTGGCATCTCTTGGAGACAGCTAAGAACCTAGTGTCTCTTTTCCCACCAGTGTCTCCATCCTGGACCATCTCCCTGCACTCCAAGAGCTCCATCCAGATCCGAAGGCAGCAAACGGGCTCCTGCATCCCGGTGGAAGCGACCTCACCTCTACTGCACCTTCTCGAGTTCACAGCGACCCTTCAGATATTTTGCATTTTGTGGCCATTTTACCGATGGGTAAAATGAGGCGCCGCTAGGTTGAGTCATTTAGTCAAGATCACACCGAGCTGGTGCTAGAGGATTTCTTCCCAGGACAGAGACCCAAGGCTAGCCATTTTTGATCTTCTGTTCCTATCAGCATAAGGCACCTGACGAAATATTGATGTAGATCCAGAACCCAGTGAATAGTCGTGTAAAGAAGGAGCGAGTGAGGAAATAAATGGGTCACGATGCCAACTCGTATTTTCTTGATTCGAAATCCAGTGGACATGTCTACCACCCTTTTCCCTCCTCTTTCTCAGGACCTGTGCCCATCAGAGGATGTGGGGCTTCTAGGTCAAGACCGGCGGCAGGCCAGGGATGCGTGATTTGCCCCCTCTTATCCATCTTTCAACCGAATGTCAAGGAGACCCACGAAGCAGTGAAATGCTACAGGGAGAGCTACAAACGGCATCTGCCGGCAATGATCTCTGCCCGACTAGAAAAGAATTTCCATGAATCCGCTTATCCTTGCATCCCAGGAAGAGGAAGCCTGAAGGGTTCCACTGTCCTGAGTCCACGACTTCACTGGGTGTGGCAGAGGGAGTGCCCATCCTCTGGAGCACAGAGCCACTCTAATGGAGACCAGGATCGCTCACCCCCAAGCTTCCAACCAGCCGGCCAGCCAGCATCTGCGATTCCCATTGAGGGCACATGCCCAAGAGCCTGAGTGGATGGGAAACAGTGCACTGCATTTTGGGTTGTCAAGACAACTGGGTGAAGATGGGGGGAAGCGGAGGAAGGGCGCACCTGGGGCGTTGTGGTTTTCTATCCACCATTTCTGTTAAGGAAAGTAATTCCTCTTGGCCATACTCAAGGCTCGTCAGGAGGTGAGCAAGGGAGGTCCAATCTCTAGCTATCAGAGTCACAAAATATTTTTTAAATCCCCGAAAACAGAATTCAGCTTCGCGTTATAAATGCCAGCCATCAGGACCAGCTAAGATCTTAAGACAGGTTGAGCAGGAATGTAACCGCAGCCAGGTGTGAGTGAGAAGGATCAAAGAGAGCCCGCTCTATGTAGGAGCAAATACAGGGCCTGGAGGGGCCGTTTCAGACCCAAAATGAGGAAGCACATGGAAAACGATCACACATAGGGTGCCGGGGGGACGATTCTACAACCTAAAAAGAGGAACGGTAGGCCCAAGATAGAGAAGAGAAGCACCTCTTTGAAAGGCACTCATTGAAGGAAGCACGGATAATTCATAAAAACATTTGTTTGTGTCCCTAAGGGAGCATAGACTCCAAACTCTATAACCAAGGCTTGGCAGATTGGAGACTAAGACAACAGATTGCATTGAGGAGGGCTGCCAGGAAGGCAGTCCAGGTAAAATGGGAGCCACGTGAGGACAGGAAGGACTGTAAGGTCCCACAGATACAAAGGCAGAGTCACCCATCAGAAGCAATGAAGGGCAGACCCAGCCCTGCAGGAACCCGAACCAGCAACACAGTGTTAGTGACACTGAGCCCAAGACACTTAAAACTCTGCCCAAGGGAAGTCATTTGGCATGACTTAGGGACATAATGAGACTCAACTCAGGAGTCTTTTGTGTCTCTGCTCCTATGGGTTGGACTTGAAATTGGGTCTTCAAACCACCTCCTGTCTCAGTGGAAGCCCCACATGGCCCACCCTTAGAGGTCCCAGCAGAACCAGGCTGTGGGGCAGGGGACAGAGAGCAAGGCACAGTCAGAGCTCATCTAGCACAGTCTCACCTTGATCACTAGAGTAGAAAAGTAGGAAGGATGTGGGGATGGAGGCCTCTCTCCCAAATATCCAGAGAAGCCAGAAGCTGGAGAACAAACTTTCCCAACTATTCCAAAATGCAAAAGAATGGGACTACGCAAGACCTCCAGCTTCTGGTCCAGCATATAAGGACACGGCAAGTCACCAATCTGTCCTAACAGAAGTCAAAAGTGGAACAAGCTACACGGTTGTCTTCCCAAAGAGAAGTGAAGTCACAGGGCAAACTGCTGTCCCAAAATTGGAAAGACAGAGGGCTACAGAGAATTACAACCCTACTGAAGCAGAAACTACCATGGGAACCAGCCCTGGCAAAAGGAATCTGGAACTATAACTGATGAGTTGCCAGAGGCTCAGAGTGGGCCAGTCTGAGAGAGGAAAACTCCAGGGAAGCCAGTCACTGGGGTCCCTACACTTCTGTGAGTTTGACCTCCAGAAGCTCTACAAGGTCCTCACAGTGAATATCAAATAAAGATCTTCCCATGATTCCAACAAGGGAGCAGGAAAGGAACTATTTTGAAATACACCAGAACATTCTGTTCTTCTTAAGGCCTGCCCTCCAGAAAAACTAGTTAACCAAATCCTAACCTGCTAGGGTATTATCAGAGCCTGACATGCGGGAAGGCAAATACCCAACCCCAGCCAGCTCTAGGCCTGTCTACAGCAGTTCCTCAGACCCAGCCCATCACATCCAGCTGTCAGGAAAGCAATTACAGGGCATACCCCAAGGCAAAAATAAACAAAACAAAACATAAAACAAAAACACAATTTAAAGAGACAGAACAAGCATCAGAACCAGACCCAGAAATGGCAATGCTGTTGGGACTCTAAGACCAGGAATTTAAAACAATGATGATTAACATGTTAAGAGCTTTCATGGGTAAAGTAGACAGCGTGCAAGAACAGACGAGCAATACAAAGTGGAAAAACTAACAAAGAACCAAAAAGAAATGCCAGAGATCGAGAGCACTGTGACAGAAGTAAGGAATGCCTTTGGTACGCTGACGAAGAGACTGGACACGGCTGAGGAAAGAATCTCGAAGCTTGAGGATATCTTAATAGAAACCCCCAAAACTAAAAACAAAGAGGAGAAAAGACAGGCAAAAAATAGAAAAGAATATCCAACAATGGGGGGACAACTGTAAATGGTGTAACATACGTATAATGGGAATACTAGAAAGAGGGGCAGGGAAAAGGAGAGAGGAACAAAAAAATGTTTGAAACAATAATGACTGAAAATTTCCCAAATTAACGTCAGACACCAAACCACAGATCCAGGAAGCTCAGAGAACACCAAGCAGGACAAATTCCAAAAGAACAAGACAAAGACAATATTAAAGTTACGAGAGAGAGGCACCTGGGCAGCTCAGTTACTAAGCATCTGCCTTCGGCTGGAGTTATGATCTCAGGATCCTGGGATTGAGACCCACGTTGGGCTCCCAGCTCCACGGGAAGCCTGCTTCTCCATCTCCCACTCCCCCTGCTTGTGTTCCTTCTCTCGTTCTCTCTCTCTCTCTCTCTCTCTCTGTCAAATAAATAAATAAATATTTTTAAAAATAATAAAATGAAATAAAATCATGAGAGAGAAAATAAGAGACAGAGAGGTCAGAGAACAGAAACCAATCCCATAAGTGGTATTCTTAAAGAAAATCTTGAAACAAATGGAACAGTAGAAAAAAAACAATACAATCAAGCCTTCTTAAGCTGATCTCAAAAAGTACCCAGTCAATGTTAAAAATCAACATTCATAAATTCCATGAAAAGTCCTCTATATTGAGGATAAATGAGGAAAAATTACACAAGAATTCAAGGGGACAAAAGATGCTTACAAAGAAAAAAATTGGCTGACTTTAGACATCCTTTCTTCAACTTAGATGCCAGAAAACATAGGGTGATGTCCACAGGATATTGAGGGAAAAGATTTAAACCTGTGGGTTCTACACCCAGCCATGCTATCATTCATATCCAAAGACCAAGGAAAGCTATTCCTAGTGTTTGGTTATTTGTTTCTTAAGAGCTAAGAGGCGGGTCTTGTGCACTGAGGATAAAGTCCCCCCACCCTTTCCATACCTACAAAGCCCTGATCTTGTCTCTGCTGCTCTCCTACCTCCTGGCTCACTCTGCTGTAGCCACATCCACCTGCCTTCTTCCTGCTCACCAAGCTCTGTCCCTACACAGAGGCTTTGCATGTGTCATTTCCTCCACCTGCTCATGGCCCGCTTTCTCTCACTCTTCCAAGCTCAACTTAGATATCCCTCCTCAGAGGGGGTGAGTTTGCCTCCTTGTGTATTATTCACACACACATACACAAACACACACACACATACATACACACACTCTAGAAGTTCCATAAGGGCAGTGACAGTGACCTACCTAGTCATCCTCTTCAAGATTATATCCCAGCATCAAGCATGGGACCCAGCACAACACTTGTTGCCGTCATACATCGCATTCAAACCCAGCCAACATATGAACAAAAGCAGAGGGAACGTAAACTAAAGGGACTTACAATTAACCCTGAGACCAGGCAAATAAATAAATAAATAAAATTGCAACTGTCATTACCAATACGAGTAAAAAACAGAATTCAAAAATTCAAAATTTGCATTATATGTTGTATTGCTCTGCATAGTCACAGAGAAATAGAAGTCTGAGCATTAAAAACAGAAATAACTGTAGTGTATATATATTTTTAAATCATTAGCTAAGAAAAAAGAAACGAAACCTAACTCATGGAATAAAAGATAAAACAAAGAAAATGTGTAAAGAAAAAAGACTAAAAAATTGGAAGCCTTCAACAAAAAAAGGAGAAATGAGATTGGATGTATTTATAAATGTTGTTTGGTTAAGACACACCAGTTGTACCAGAAAACCAAATCTCTTGCCAGATATGCACTTAGCAGAAAGACCAGGAACACTGAAATGAAAAGGCTACAGAGAGACACATCAAGGGGACACAAACAAAACGAAGCTGGGATAGCAATATTAAAATATGAAAAAAAATAGAACCCAAAGCAAAAAGCATTCACTAGGGGAAAACAGTCATTTTATCTTGACAAAAGATAAAATCCACAATTTCACAATGAAAATATAACTGTCATGAATCGTTTTGTGATGAATAACGTCGAATCAAACTTCATAAAAACTAAAACTAGCAGAGACACCAGTAAAAATGGAAAGAAAGAATTCTATGGAAGGGACAGACTTTGACCTACTTTAGCTTTTGGAATATCAAGACAGCAGAGAAATAAACAAGAAAGCCCTTGGATAATACTAGCTATAAAGCTGCTTTACCCAACACACAGGGAATGTCCCTGCTTTTTCAGGGACATGTACCAAGACACTGCCCCCAAAATATTTAAAGATTATGAAACAGAAAGTTCACAGACCTCTTTGTCACTCAGCAAAACTAGAAATCGATGCCAAACGTTTCAGCAAATGAGACAAACCACTGGGAAGTTTCTAGCGCTCTACTAAATTATTCTTGGATTAATGAGAAATGAAACTGAAGTTTCAGAACCATAAGAGCCTGCGTGGCTCAGTTGGCTGCGTGCCTGCCTTCGGCTCAGGCCACAATCCCGGGGTCTTGGGATTAAGTCCCAAGTCTGCCTCCCTGCTCAGCAAGGAATCTGCTTCTCCCTCTGCCCCTCCCTCTGCTAATGCTTTCTCTCTCTCTCTCCCCTACCTTCTCTCTCATAGAAATAAAATCTTAAAAAAAAAAAAAAGAACTGTTAGAGACAAAATTATAATATCAAAAAAACATTTCGAAGAAAGCAATGCATTTTGAAACTCACAAGACAGGGCCAAAGTGAGGCTCAGAGGAAAAATCATAGCATTAGATGTATTCCTTTTTGTTTTTTGTTTTTTAATTACAGAAACAAAGTTTTCAACTCAAATACTTGGAAACACTAATAAAACAAACCTCAAAAAACTGAGCCAAAGGAAAAAAGACCATATTTGAAAATTAAAACAAATAATTTATACAGAAAACTGATTCTTAAAAACAGGTGGCGGCAGGGGCGGGGGGGGGGGAGACCCTAAAACAGCCTGGCAAGACCTGAGCTGAAAACTCAGGAGGGGAAGCTGGACCAAATGATCAGGGCCTCCAGAATGCGATGTGACATCTCATCCCAGGTCCTATGTAAGGATTTCAAGGCAGTGTGCATTTTCTGGAGGGTGTGAAAAGCAACATTCACCAGGGCCCATATTATACTCAGCAGACTCCAGCAAGAAAAACAAGGAGTCCACAGGACAAGGAGTACAAAAAGGAAACCAGACTTTTCCTTTTCATCCTAAGAAAATACTGTGCTAAATTTTAGGCAAGTCAGTTCAAAACTCTGGATGAATAAATCCCTTTATGAGGAAACACAACTCACAGAAAACTGATTCTGTGGGTAGAAAACCAAAGCGAACCACCACTAGGGATGGGCCGCTTCTGTCTGGAGTGCTCCTCACCCCCAGATGGCTGCCTTCCTTGGCTCATTCGGGTCTCACTTCAAGGAAATTTCCATGACACCCTATCAAAGACTCTAATCTCAGGAACACCTGGGTGGCTCAGTTGGTTAAGCATCTCCCATTGGCTCAGGTCACGATCTCAGGGTCCTTGAACTGAGCTCCGTGTGGGGCTCCCTCCTCAGCAGGGAGTCGGCTTCTCCCTCTCCCTCTGCCCACCTCCCATCCTGTTGATTCTCTCTCTCTCTCCCTCTAATAAATCAATAAAAGCTTGGGGAAAAAAAAAAGGAATCTCAAGTCTTCCCATCAGAGTTAATTCCAACTGTTTGCTTCCTATCTACCCCAGGAAAAGTGGTTTATTTGAGAGGGTGGGGAAGGGCTATTATTTTTTTTTAAGATTTTATTTATTTATTTGACAGACAGAGCTCACAAGTAGGCAGAGAAGCAGGCAGAGAGAGAGGGAGGAAGCAGGCACCCTGCAGAGCAGAGAGCCCGATGTGGGGCTCGATCCTGGAACCCTGGGATCACGACCTCTGCCTAAGCAGAGGCTTAACCCACTGAGCCACCCAGGCGCCCCAGGGCTATTTTTAAATAACCATTCTTCTGACAAATCAAGCAGAAGGCATGAAACTGAAGGTCAGGGTCTGCGGATCTTCAAGGAATAACCAAAGGCCAGCAACTAGAAGCAAGGCCTAGGGGAAGCCATCTGGGTCCCAGCACTAGCTCGACCTACCAGGTCCTCTCCCCTCAGAGACAGAATGTCCTTGTCCATAAAACAGAATTGGTGGAGATCATGATCTTCAGAGAATGGGCTGCCTGTCCCTGGGGCATCTGAGGTCCATGAATGTCAGGAGGAAAAGCGTTATAGAAAAAACCTATCAGGCTGAGTGGCAGAAGAGGGTATGCCGGGCGTGGGCAGTCAGTTTTAAATGGGTGACCAGAGAAGACCCCATACATTTTACAGCGAGGGGTTGGGAATCTGGGAAAGAGTGTTTGGGACGAGGAAAGTAAGTGTAAAGACCCTGAGGCAGAAGCACGGCGGTGGGGGGAGTAGGTTGCGCAAAATCCAGCAGCAGAAGCGGGGAACGACGTAGTAGGACAACAGAGACAACTTGGGTCCCGTTCTGCAGCCCCTGGGGGACTGCAGCTTGACCCAAATGAGATGAGGCCACGGGAGGGTCGTCATCCAACGTGTACGGGACCCCTCAGCCGACGATGAGGCAGAAAGACCAGTGAGGGGGGCTGCTGGGGACATCCAGAACTGGACCCCGTGACAGAGCATACAGGGCGGACGGAGGCCCCGAGAGATGGGAGGACAAACCGACCCAGCAGAGGGGCGTGGACATCCACAAGCGGGTCCCTGCGGCGACAGCGTGAAGATCCCGTCGGCTCGCTGGGAAGCTGCCTCCCCCAGCCCGGGTTTCCTAGATGGTGAATGACTGGTAAGCGTAACCTGGGACAGAGTGGAGAGGGGCCCCCCAACAGGGCACGGGCGGAGGGCGAGCGGCCAGGGCTGCCCTGCCTTCCCCACGGGCCCAGGGCCAAGGGCGGAAGGCCCAGAAGAGCCGCAGACCCCGGTGCTCCGGAAGAGAGCAGAGAAAGGGCCATAGAGGCCCCCTCCGGCCTTCCGGGCTCCTGCAGGCTCCCCCTGCGGCTGCTGCCCTCCAGGTCCCCGGGCCTGTTCCCTCCGCGTGCCTGTGCGTGTGTGTGTGTGTGTGTGTCCGTGTGTGTCCCTGTGACTGTGTCTCTCCCTGTGCCCTTCGTCTCGCTCTGCCTCTCTCCACCCTACTCTGTCCCCTCCCCACCCTGGTCCAGCCGTCACCTTGGACCGATCCCTGGGAGGCTGGGACACAGGACAAGGCCCCCAGAGCCGCTGGCCATCCCCCCCCGAGCAGGGAAGTGGCCAGACCCCTCACCCTACCCCCGAGTTATCCAAACGGCCTCGGGCAGTGTGGGGCCAGGCCCCCTCCCACGTCTCACCAACATCACCGCCCGGCTGCAGAGTTCGGGCCCCTCCTGTTCGTTTCTGCAGCAGAGGGACTGTTTGGGGAAGCGGGGATTCTGGCCTTCCGTTTGGAGTAGATACCAACCAGGAACCCCTGGAAAAAGCTATCCAGAAAGCCTGGTACCATGACTCCCACTTTTTCGATACAGAAACTGAGGACCATGTTTCCTCTGAAAACTCAGAAGATGAAAAGTGGGAAATCAGCTTGGAGCGCCCAGAAGAGCAGGGAGTCCAGAGGGCAGAGCGGGGCGAACAGAAGGCAATCAGGGAGACACGAGAGCAGGAGGCAGGAGGAGCCCACAGGCAGGGGCTCAGGGCGGGGGGAGCACGAGGGGGCCGGCTCCACCCCATACTCGGCAGAAGCCAGCCCCAGGCCAGCCCACTGCCTCATTCCCAGATGCAAAATGACAGGGCTGTCTCCCAATGCTGGTGCTCGCACTGGCCCGTGTCCCCAAGACCCCCAGGGAGCTAGTTAGAAATACAGATTCCCGGGCCTCACACAGGCCCACCAAGCAAAAAGTCCAAGGGCAGGACCCTGAGGCTTTGCATTCTACCAAGTTCTCTAGAAGCATTGGGGAACACAAGCCAAGGGGGTATTGTTGTTACGCAGCGTTCCAAGGCAAGAACTCACTGCTACACACCTCCCAACCTCAGAACCACGCGGCTCAGGCAAACATGTCTCCATCTCCGGCACCACCCTCTGGGGTGTGACCATGGGACCAAGGGCACAAGTGACCAAGGCCTGGCTACCCTCTTGGGCCACACTGATCGGTTCAGGGCTGCTGATCCTCTGAGAACCAGATCTGGGACTGTTTTGTTGGGATGCTGGGAAGGAAGACTTCGTTTTTCTGCCGAAATTCTTGGAAAGACAGGAGGTGAGCTCAAAGCTGTCAGGGACAAGGCAGGGCAGGAGGCACCTGAGAATGATGCTAACTCGGAGGAAGGCAGAGCCAAGGGCTGGAAAGACACAGATTCTCAGCAGCCCTCCCTGATCGGGACACGACCCATACCCAGAATCTGCTCACGAGACTTTCTGTTAAGAGACACGACAGGGGCACCTGGCTGGCTCAGTCAGGAGAGTGTGCGACTCTTGATCTCAGGGTTGTGAGTTTGAGCCCTAAGCTGGGTGTAGAAATTACTTAAAGAGTTGAGGGGTCGGAGGGAGACACCTGGGTGGCTCAGTGGGTTAAGCATCCGACTCTCGATTTGGGCTCAGGTCATGATCTCAGGGTCCTGGGATCGAGCCCCGCATCGGGCTCCAAGCTCAGCGTAGCGTCTGCTGGTCCCTCTACCTCTGCTTCTCCCCCTACTTGCGCACTCTCTCTCTCAAATAAATAAAATCTTTATTTTTTTAATAAAGATTTTATTTATTTATTTGATAGAGAGATCACAAGTAGGCAGAGAGAGTGGGGGAGGTAGGCTCCCTGCTGAGCAGAGAGCCCGACTCGGGGCTCGATCCCAGGACCCTGAGACCATGACCTGAGCCAAAGGCAGAGGCTTAACCCACTGAGCCACCCAGGCGCCCCAGTAAATAAAATCTTTAGAAAAAAAATCAGAATCTATACAAAAAGAGAAACCATAGTTCCTTTTTTTTTTTTTTCCTTCCACTTAAGACCATTTCAAATGAGTTTCTCTTGCTTGCAGTGACTCCTAGAGTCCTGGCCAATAGGGCTCACTCCTTTCTGGAACATCTGCCCAAGCGCCACGCATTGCCCTGGTGCCCAGTCCTGGTCCCCTCTGCCCACGGGACCAGTTGAGTAATCCTACCCCCGCCTTCCAGATCACCGCGGACAGGACCAGCTGCGGCTCCCAGCACCATGCGGTCCCATCAGATTCTGTCTCAAGACCGTGAACCAAGAGATGTGGAATCGAATCTTGCCACCGGCAGAGCTGGCCTCTAGGAATCGCAAGCTGGCAAAAGGAGTGTTGGCTCACCCCCGTTGGAAGTGTTAGCTTTTGGCCTGCAAGACAGGCTTTTTTTTTTTTTTTAGATTTTATTTATTTATTTGAGAATGAGAGAGAGAGAGAGAGAGAGCATAAGAAGAGGGAGGCTCAGAGAGAGAAGCAGATGCCCCGCCGAGCAGGGAGCCTGATGCAGGACTCGATCCCGGGACTCCAGGATCATGACCTGAGCCGCTGTCACTTAACCAACTGAGCCACCCAGGCGCCCACAGGACAGGCTTCTTATTTTTTAATCGAATCAGCCCCCAAATTTTAACCGTCAAGAGGTTTCCCCAAAATACCTGGAGTTTTGACAAAATGGACAAGGGGCTCCCATGGCGGCCCCCACCCGGCAATAAGAATGGGTGTCTGGGGCTCAGCCACTGCCCCCAGGTCCTCACAAAGCCCGTTCTCCCTCTAGGGCCCTATCCGGTTGTCCTGGGCTGGCCGTTGTAGGATTCGAGTTTGCGGGAGGGCCCATCGCCTCAAGCACCCAGGAACCCGGGTGGGGCCCTGCGAGGCCTGGCGATTGTGTCTCCGCCGGGACGCTGTGGGGGACAGCTGCCCCCACGAAACACACCTTTTTCCATACTGGGGCTTGAATCTGCTTCTGTCCTTCTTGGGACCGAAAGAGCTTCACCACCACAGTCCAGCAGGCCACCCAGAGAGGTCCCAAGTCGTGAGAGCCGCAGTCCCGCAGGCCACCCAGAGAGGTCCCAAGTCGTGAGAGCCGCAAGAGCCCGGCACCCCAGACGAAGAAGGACAAGGACCCCACTGACCCCTCCAGCTCCCCATGGGGTCCCACGGAGCACGAGCAGAAGAGCGGGCAGTGAAGAGGGGGTGACTGACCAGTCCGTGAAGTCCTGAGTTCTAGAACCCCTAATGCATGCAACACAGAGTCGCTCCACCCTTACTAAGTGCCAGCCTGTCCTGGTGCTGGCATGTGACATTCCATGACACGGGCCGGAGTCCTGTCCCCATGGAGCTGGCAGGGGAGCCGAGGAGAGAGATCATGAAGAAATAAGCGAGTATGTTATGTAGCGGGTCACACAGCAGTCGCGGCCGTGGCGGGAGAAGGTGGGGGGGAAGCGCTGGGGGGAGGGGGGAGGTCGCTGATGCAGAGGACGTGGCCAGGGAAGGCCCCTGGGAAAGAGGACATTTGAGCCCAGGCCAGCCTGCCTTGCAGACATCTAGGAGAAGAGTCCCCAGATGGCCCGAACAGCAAGTACAAAGGCCCTGGGGCAGGAAGGCATGGGCCCGTTCAGGAACCAACAAGGAGGCTCTTGGGGCTGGGCAGGGTGAAGGGCGTGGGGTCAGAGAGGCTATGCAGGTACATCACAGTGGGCCACAGGCATGGGCTCTGCGCCTGAGGGAGACAGACTGCACAGGAGGGCTATGCACAGCGGAGGGAGGTGATCTGACTTGGGTTTCTCTGCTGGGTAGAAAGCAGACCATGGGTGCCGAGGGCAGAAGCAGGGAGCCCAGGTTTCGAAAAGCTGCAGGGCCTGGTCAGGGCCAGGATTCTGAACGAAGAGCTGCAGGATTCGCCAGCGGACAATATGGGGACATGAGGACCAGAGGCGCCGAGGAGGACTCGTCCGAGGCCAGAGTTCCTGGAAGACGGAGGGTTGTGTCCACAGGGGAGGGGGCAGCCTGTGGCCTCCCGGGAGGGCCCCCTGCCACTCCCGCGGGATCCCAGACTCTGTGTTCACAGACCTGCCAAAAATCCATATGCTTCTGTGAAGTGTCTGCATTCTCAAATGTTGACGACTCATTCCAAGACTAAACACTGCGGGGCTAAAGGAAACAGATGGAAAGTTCCGAGCGGACCCGCAGGCCGCAGGGTCAGTCACAGCTCTTCCTGGGTGTTTGCTGGGCGCCGACGGAGCGCCCACACCGTCAGCTTTACCTCCAACAGGATTGGTGAGGCAGCTCCGATGGTCCCTCCGTCCCAGCCAAGGAAACTGAGGCCCAGAGAGGGCAAGCCCCCAACCAAAGCCACACAGCAGGCGAGCTGTGGTGTGGGGGCTGAGGCCCGGGCGGTCTGTCCCCAAAACCTGTCCTTGCGGGGTTCTCTGTTGCCTCCATCATCCCGACAGAAAAACACACACAGAAAACCTTCATTCCATGCAGGAGGAAAGAAAAGGCCAGAGTGGAAATGGGACTTAGCCAGAGTCCCTCGGCAAGTTGGCACTGGAGCCCGGACTCAAACCTGGGGCTCACGACTCCCTCGCTCAGCTCTTCCTCTGTTGGAGGAGCCCGGGGAGCCGGACCGAACTGGGTCAGTGGGGGTGTGGTGCCGCACAGCAGGCAAGAATCAGGTTCTGGAAACTTGTGCTTGGGCGCACATCCCAGCTCTGCCACTGGGTAGCTGCGTGTGCTTGGGCAAGTCGCTTCACCTCTCTGCGCCCCAGAAAAGAGCTGAAACCGTGGCACTAGGCTGTCAGAGAGCTGTTCTGGAAATGGGGGGAAACAACACTGGTCTTGGGCTTAGAGCCACACCTTTCGAAGTCCCAGTCTTCACCCATCCGACAATGCTAGCACAAAGCCCGTCTGATAGTACACCGACACACTCCCAGCACTAGAAGCTTCCTCGGTGGGGACATCACGTCCGTCCTCATACTCATGAAAAAGATCGTGGCGTGATTTAAGGGAGCAAGCAGAAGATCTGGGGGTTTCCGTAGAAAAGAAAGGGAAGTAAGAGGCTAGGGGCTTTTCCCTCCTGAGTGAGAATGACCTCACCCCACAAGCGCTCGGGTGTGCAAAGGAGAGGTTGTATGTGGTGAGCACCTCCGTGAAAGGGGAGAGGTCCCCTGTTGGCCTCCCTGGAGGGTAACAAGACACTTGGAGCCCAAGAGAGAGCAGCACTCCTAACAACAATGACTATTCATCCCACCAGTGTTTGCTGAGCACCTACTATGTGCCAGGGTCCTGAGCGCTAAGGGAGCAGCAGGGAACAGAGCAGGTGAACTCCGCCGCCACCTTCACAGAGCCAGCGGGCCAGACACAAGACAGACAAGCCACGCGGAGGTCAAGTCCGTAGCAAGTGCTAGAAGGAAAAGCAAGCAGGAAAGGTGTGGGGAGATCAGCTCTGAACTGGGTGGTCAGAGAGAGCGCAGCACTGACTTGAAGAAGTTTCCAGAAATAGCTCTGCGGCCATCTTCCACCTCTGACAGGTGCCCCCGGCTCGGATCCCCCATTCCGCAGGGGATCAAACTGGGGCTCCTGCCCAAACCGCACTGCCGGCAGGAGACGCGGGGAGCTGCCTTCCTTCACCAACGGTCTCTTCACCCATCCCAGGGGAAACAGAGCTCCCGCTTCCCGGGACCCCCGTGGCTGCCTCAGTCCCACCTCCCTCCAGGCATCCGGGCAAGCCCCCCTCGACCCTCCCCTGCCGCCCCGCAGGTCTCCTCGAGTCACCGACTTACTCAGGTTCAAACACAATCGAGATGAAGCCCAACCCCACCTGTGCTCCCAGTTAGCACCGCCCCACGCCCCGCCAACCCATCTCCCCACCCCCAGACCTTCACTATGCCTTTTCCAGACCTTTCCTCTGCTGCCGCCCCCCCCCGCCTGCGGAATACCAACAAACAGGCGACCACCCAGCCCTTCCGATCATCGAATCCAGGGGAGAAATCCAATGTGCGTGAAGGGCTTGGGGTCATTCTGTGCGAAGGCCACATTCCCTTTCTGTGCGCCGAAGGACGCTGATGCTCCTTCTTAGAGGAAAGAGAAAAGCTTGCTTTGTGCCGGGTCTGGTGAAATTGTGTCTGTTTAGGACAAGCTGCAGTTTTCCTTGGTGAACGCTGTAGATTTTTTCATGTGGGTAAAAGGGCTTATTCGATTTCGTCGTGGCTGCCCAGAGTGGGGAGAGGCTCTTCTGGGCACAGGGAGAAATTGCCGAACAAGCGCTGGAGAGGAAGGAGCAGTTAGCAAGCGCTGCTTCTCCCGAGGAGGTCAGGGTTTCGTGGCTGGCGTTTCCACTGGGGCGGACGTCAAATGCTGCGAAGCAGAGAAAGCCTTCCCTGTCGTTTGGCCGGGAGGGACAGAACATGGCCCTCGAGGTCTCAGGCGGTGGGGAGGGCAGAGAGCAGGATGTCGTAGGGGACAGGGGAGGCGCTGGGGCATTTTTTTTCCCCCCTCTTCAAGGGAAAAATAAATTAAAAAATGGTCACGGAACGCAGAAGAAAGGTTGCCATGGCAACAAAAGTTTGAGGCCAGGTACTTCTGACACCCTTTCAGGACCACAGAGGGGGCGAGACAGGATTTGGGCACCGCGGGATCAGCCAGGGAAACCATCCAAGCTGGCTCCGACCTCCCAAATTCCTCACCGGCTCTGACAGGCTGATAACTATTTTCCGCGCGCTCGGGGAGGAAAATTGTGATTTTCTGGGAGGGGCGATCTCTAGCCAACAGCGAGGAAGAGAACAGGGGAAACCGTGGGTTTGTTTTATTTACCCAACAAACGGGCCACCCGTGTTTTTACACACGGAGGACTGGGGAGGAGGGTCTGTGGCAGAGTGCCACCCCCCCCCCAAAATGGTGCCCTTCCCGATCCCGCCCAGTAGCATCCATCATTCACTTCACCCCGACCCCCTTCTGTCACTGAAGATAATCGGGGCCCCCTCACCAGCTGGGACGCCTGGGCGAAAACCTCTCTGAACCCCCAAATCCTCATCTGAGAAGTCGGCCCCCTTGGAGTGAGCGCCGGGCACGGAGGTGTTGGCAAGGAGTCAGCCAGATCTGGCAGGTGAGACGTTCTCACAGCGCCTGGTGTGCCTTAAAGTCTCCATAAATGGAAGCTAACGTCGCTTTAAATGTTTTTCAATTAATAATTTTTATGAAAACTTCTCGGGCTTCAATATCCCGTGTCAAGCCCCGGCTGAGTGTTCCACACAGGGGAATCTCTGCAAGAGGTGGGCCGTGACCTTCAGGGAGAAGCCAGGAGAGACCTCCGTGACCGACGCTCAGCCAGCCATCGGAGGGCAGGGACACCCCCGGAGGCAGGGACCCCACCACTCCGGAGACGCAGCCTCGTGCTTTTAAGTCTGCGAGTAAAGGACGGACAGGGAGTCTGCGCTTCTACGCAGAGGGGAAACCTGGTGACAAGTGGAGGTGATGTGTGGGGACCTCTACCCCGAGAAGTGCAGATGTCCCCCAGGATAACACATCATGAGGCTTCTGTGGAAAAGGTCATGGTCAGACTGAGTGGAAGGCCGAAAATTTTGGCCAAGATACCTTTTGAGGTTCTTTTTTTTTTTTTTTTTTTTTTTTTAACTGCATCCCAGAGTAAAGACTTGAGTTCTGAGTGCACATCAGAAGGGAGTCTGATGGACCAGTTCCGAGGTTTAACCCTATTCCAACGGCAGGTGTCTGGGAAACGGCTAGCAGCACACAGGTGAGAGAGAAAAGTTCAGCGGGGCACCTCCAGGGCAAGGCGGAGCGGACAGCACCCCAGGAAACCCCTGGCTTATCATCCCAGGCTCTCATGCAACATGAATCCCACAAAAACCTACTGATGACCTCCTACCCCCTAGATGTTACCCAGCAGCTGCGGATGCCCATGAACCAGGAGGCCCCAGGCCCTGCCCTCACAGGGACATCCTGTGGACAAGAAACTAGTGACCAGAGGCAGGCTCCAGAAAATCTCCGGTTGTGCCAAGAATGGTGGAGATAAAGGTGGGGACAAGGGACAAAGTGAGGGGACCCTCCTCCCCAGGGGATGGGGAGGTCTTCACGCCAGGGTGGGGACCCCCAGGGGGGAGGTGAGGAGCCAGTCCCGGGGAAAAGGTGGGAAGGGGATTCCAGGCAGAGACGGCGGCCTCCTTGGGTTAATTTTACACCTTCTTGTCTCTCTGTCCTTTAGACAAACAAGTCAGGCCACTGGCTTATTCTAAACAAAGTCCACTGTCACCTGCCCCCATCCACAGCGGAGTAAACCCCGCTGGAGCGCAGGGGAGAGCTGGGCGCGCACAGACTTTTAACCTTGCTGAGAGAGGTCAGTTCACTCAAGAGGGTCCCCACGCCCCGACCTAGAACACCCCAAGGTCTGGGAGGTGGTGCGGCGCAGCACCCACCGCAGGGCCTCACTGCCTGCCCCGGGGCCACGGGAACAGTCTCCTCTGCCTGGAGAAGTCACCCTCCCACCGCCACCAGCATCACCACCCCAGTTCGGAGCCCAGGCGAGCCGAGCCGTCCCGCTTTCCCGCCCCGCGCCCCCCGCCCCCCGGCCGCTGCGTCCTCTCCCGGGCGGGGGCCAGGACTCCAAGGGCTCCCCGCTGGGACCCCCCGCGCCCCCCCCCCACCCCGACTCTCGTGCTGCCCCGGGCCCGACTGGGAGAACGACAACCACCCCCGGCTCGGGGCGTGTGGAGGGGTGGGGGGTCCTCGAAGCAGCAGTCGGTGCGACCGCCCCCAGGCGGGCCGGGCGGGGCAGGGGGAGCCGGTGCCCCGCGAACGAAGGCGGAGGAGGGGGCGAGCCCCGAGACGAGTTCTGGCGCGGGAAGGAGCGCGCGCCCCGCCGACCGGCCGCTGGGCTCGGTGCCCGCGAGACGCGCCTCCCCGGGCCGCCGCGACGTCCCCCAAGGCGCCGGGAGCTCGGGAAAGGACGCGGCTCTGCCCGCGGCCCCGGCACAGCGGCGCGCCCCGGCCGCCCCCCACTCTCCCGCGGCTCCCCGCGCCCGGGCGTGCGGCCGAGCCCTGCGGAGCGCGGGGCGCCTCGGCGGGCGGCGGGGAGGGAGCGCGGGGCCGGGGCGCGGGCCGCGGGGGGCTTGGCGCGGGGCGCGGGGCGCGGGGCGCGGGGCGCGGGGCGGTCCGGGGGCGCGCGGCCGCCGCTCACTCACCGGGCCCGCCGAGCTCCTCCTCGCACGAGTACCAGATGCCGGCGTGGAAATGCCTGAGGAGGAAGCGGTCGTCGCCCGTCTCCCAGCTGTAGGGCGCGCCTCCGGGGGGGCCGTTCCCGGCGGCGGCGGCGGCGGCGGCGGCGGCCGTGGCGGGGGCGGCGGTGCCGTTGGTCGTGGCGTTGGCGCCCGAGTTGGGGCAGTTGGCGCGCCCGCCCTGGCCGCAGCCGGGCTTGGGGACCCGCTGCGTGCCCTGGCACCAGTGCGTGGTGAGGAAGGCGGTGGTGGCGAAGAGCAGCGCCAGCAGGTTCAGGGCCACGGCCAGGAGCGCTCGGCCGCGGCGGCTCGTCTTCATGCCGCCGGGCCCGCGCCGCCGGGGGAGCTCCGCGCGCGAAGTTGGCAGCCGGCGCCCCGCGTCAGCGGCCGCTGCCCGCCGCGCCCCGGGGCTCGGGCGCCTGCGTTCGGCGGCGGCGGCGGACGCGGCGCGGGCCCATGGCCACCCCCCGCCACCGGGGGGTGAGGGCGCGGCGCGGGGGGGCGCGGGGCCCGCGGGGGGCGCGGGGGGCGCGCGGGGCGCGGGCGGCGGCGGCGGAGCGGCTCCGGCGCGCCCGGAGCCCGGAGCGCGAGTGCACCTCGGCGAGGAGCCGCTGGCGCCTGGCAGCGGCCGCGGCGCAGGGACGCGCGCCCCTCCGTGGGGAGACACCTGCAGGCGGCCGGCGACACTGTTCCGGCGCCCGCCCTAAGCAGGGAGAGGGGGCGCCCCACGCCGGGCGCGGGCGGGGGACCCCGAGAGAAGGAGCGCCTCGGAGGAGCCCCGCACCCGATTGGAGGGGCTGAGACGCGTGGACACGCCGGACCAGGCGCGCTCTCGGGGAAAGAGGATCCCGGCGGGGGGCGGGGGGCGCGGGGGAGGCCACAGACCCGGCCAGGAGGGGGCATCCTCCTCAGTAGACAGTACTGGGCTCCCCCAGAGGGACAAGGACCGGCAGGAGGGAGCCCTAGGAAGGAGTCCCAAAGGGTCAGGACGGCAAAGTTCCCCGGGCTTCCCCTGGCCAGGGAGCTTCAGGCTCAGCTGAAAGGGTTGCCTTCTGCGGGACCTGGACGCGCAGGACCCATCCGACGGGGTGTCCCCCCGCCAGGAATGCAGGGTTGTAGAATCTTGGGGGTTTGTGCTTTCTCTGGGAGTCACCCAGGGGGACTTAGACTGTGTAAACCCAAAGGAAGGGCTTGTCTGGCAGGTGGAAGCTATGGTCACCTGCGGTCTCTGTTCCAGCATGGAACAGCCGCCAAGGCGGCCAGAAGCGCCCCACACAGGATGTTGTGTGTGACAAAATAAACTTTCTCCTGCAGGCCGTCCCCGCTTGAGATCCAGGGCAACACCACCCCATGAGGTCTGGACACCACGTTGTAGCTGCTAGGGAGGGGTGTCCTATAGACACCATCTGCCCGGATGCTTCCATGTTGGACTGGGGACAGAATGGTCAAGAATACCGACTTTGGGGTCAGGCAGTTCTGGGGCTTGACCAGGTGGAGGCTTCGAACGTGTCACTTAACCTCTGGGAGCCGCAAGTGTCTATCTATTAAAACAAAACAAAACAAAACAAAAAAAGGCAGGGGGAGGTGTAATCAGGAGGCATTGTAAGAGATCCTGCTTGTAAAAAAGCATTTGGCCCATAGTAGGTGATCAGTAAAATGCCAGCCACTGTGATTAACATCTGAGCCAAGGTCAGTGGACCAAATCTGCACAGACCTTTTCGGGCTCTCTGGTGCAAAGCGGTATCGCCCAACAGGGAGCGCTCCCAGCCCCACCTTGTTCCGAGATGACCTGAGCTCCCTTCTCACCAGCCGTGCATGGGGCCCAGATGCCCAGGGCTCACGACAATTAATTTTATGTTGATTGCAAGCGCTCATTTGAATTCTGCCCAAGCTGAGAGCTGCTCCAACAACCCCCAGCTTATGGGACAGCAGGGCTGGCAGAATTCAAGGTTAACAGAGTATGAATTGCCTTATTCTGGTGGGTGAACCTGTGCTCCCGGTCAGCTGGCGGGTGGTAATAATTATGGGCAGTGCCTCTGGCAGGATCTCTGATGAAGGCTGGCCGGGGTCTCCAGATTCGTTCATTAGATCCCTTTTCTGGCCCTACGCAAGGCCTTCCCAACTATTTTGAGAAAGAGGACCTCCATGGGATAATCATGGAGTCGAGGGAATGGCTGGACAGAGAAAAAAACATCATGGACAAAAACTTGCAAGGACTTCCGTGTCACTTTTAAATAGCTGTGTAATATTCATCCCAGAGTGTCTGTACACTTCTGAAAATCAATCCCTCCGATGGAGACCTGTGACAATGGACATGTGGGCAGGACTTGGTGACCTTCAGGCTGGGAACTCTGCCCTGGGCATCTGAAGCCGGCAGATCCCAACCAAAATATGACTCAGGGATCACACTGTCTTCAGGAATCCCCTGAGGAAGCACAGAGGGGGGGATGCTATATTTTTCCACTCGTTGAGCTCCCACTGGGTGCTCAGAACCGGGGAGAAAAGAGAACACAAACGTTAATACCTATGATGTAAGGTGTGCACGTGTTAAAGGCCAGGGGCAGAAATACAGCAGGGGGCAGGGTTAGAAGGGAGGGGGGGCAGGTTGGGATTTGAAAGCGGGATTTCGAGGAGAGCTCACTGAGAAGATGACACTGGAGCAAAGGCTTGAAGGAGGGTCGAAGCAAGCCATAGGGACATCCCCGAGAAAGGAGGTTCCAGGAAGAGGGAGTAGCCAGTGCAAAGGCCCTGAGGTAGGGCAGTAACTAAAAGCAGTGCGGCTGGAGCTGAGCGGGCAGGGAGGAGAGTAGCAGAAAACAAGGGGGCGGAGGTGAGGAGGAGAAGGAGGAGAAAGTGAGAGACCAAGGCCTGGGTAGACCCTTACGAAGACAGTGGCATTTACCCCAAGTAAGGTGGAAGCCTCTAGCAGCTCTGAGCAGAGGGGAGACATGATTTGACTTCGGGGATAGCAGGACCTCTCTGGCTGCTGGGTGAAGAAGGGCACCAGCTCGTGCCCAGTGAGTAACTCCAGGCAAGGTAAGGCTAGGAGCTCAGCCCTGGGTGATGACAAAAGCAGTGGAGGTCCTTCCTGGGTCTGTTTTGAAAGCAGGTCCAGCCGGAGTTGCTCCAGGATGGAACAGAGGGTGTGAAGACAGCCCTGGGGCATTTCGCTGGAGCTTCTCCAAGGACAGAGTGGCCACGGGCTGAGACAGATGGCCTTGGGAGAAGTCGATCCAGGGCCACACAGGGAAGATCAGAGATTCTGGCTGATTCCACACCAGGCCTCGGACTCAAGCCGTGGGGAAGTTTGAAACGAAGACTAACTCCTTAGGCGGCCCCTTGGAGAGGATGGGTGTTTTCAAATCGTCCCTAGCAGCTGAAATCCCCTCGGGGGTGGCCAGGGGTAAGGAAAACAGCAATGGGGAGTTGCCCCGAGGGGAGGAGATGGTGCTCCACTCCGAACACAAGGAAGAGGGGAGCTGGAGCGGAGGGGCAGGGCAGGGGGCGATGGTGGGACACCATTAAGAGAAAACATCGAGGGGCGCCTGGGGGGCTCAGTGGGTTAAGCTTCTGCCTTTGGCTCAGGTCATGGTCCCAGGGTCCTGGGATCGAGTCCCGCATCGGGCTCTCTGCTCAGCGGGGAGCCTGCTTCCCCCCGCATCTCTCTGCCTGCCTCTCTGCCTACTTGTGATCTCTGTCTGTCAAATAAATGAGTAAAATCTTAAAAAAAGAGAGAGAGAACATGGCAGCTGGACGGAGTCCCGCTGAACGGCGTTGGCAGGACTCTCACTTGCAGCTCCGGGGGAGAGGTCCAGGGTGAGGATGAGGACACTGAGTGGGTTTCAAGGGTGAAGGATTCTCGCTGAACCCACCCAGTGGGATTCTGGCTAAAATGAGACTAAGCTGGCCAAGGACGGAGCCCAAGGTCAGGGTTAGGTGAGGAAGAGGGCTCGGAGGGGCCTGACCCTGCTCTGGTTGAGGAGAGTCGAGTGGGGGTGGAATTTGTTTAGAGGCTGCGAAATGTGGGCCCAAGCCCCTGGTTCCCCTCTCTTGAGCCACCGCCATAGGCCAAGACCTCCCGTTTCCCTGCTGCCCCCGCGGCCGGCCCCGTCTAGCTTCCTCCCCTATACTTGCTCCTACAGATGAGCCCAGTCCCTTTCTGTATCCTGACCCTTCAAAACGGAGCTTGGGAAACCAGAACATCCCCATCCTCTGGGCCCTCCTAATTATAACAAGGATTCATTGATTAGCAATTATCGGAGGTTTTTTAAAACATTCACTCTCAAGGTATCTAAGCATGATAGCCTCTTTATTCCCCTGGTAAAGATGCCGTTTCAGGCTTTCTTTGAAAGCAACCCCCCCCCCAATCCCAGTGCCGCTGGATTTAGAGGCTGTTTGTGCTTGGGGCGAGTGCGCCCAGGAGAGGAAGGGACCCTAGAGCTCCGTGCAATCAAAGAAGTCCCAGGGGCTGGGTTCTGCCGAAGAGAACGGAGCCAACTTCATTCGATCAGCCTGTCCTTTGGAACTGTCTTGGCTCTTCCGACAACTGTTCAAGAAGGATTTTTCGGGTCCCTGCTCTGGGCCAGGCTCACGCCGCACACTGAAGGCTGCTCTGAGGACCCTCGAGTCAGAGTCTGTGAACTTTATTTGGCACCAACTGCGTGCCAGGCACTTTGGCCAGAGATCGATCATTGAACCCTTATGGGACCCTTACGGAGAAACCGAGGCTCAGGAAGGAGCAAGGGCAGGGGTCAGAATAATCCAGGGCTTGTCTTCCTGGCACCTTGGGGTGAATCAAGGGTCAGACCCACGACCCAAAGGGGTCCTCACTCCCTGACCTCACTCCTTGTTCTCGGCGCTCAGTGGGATTTTCCTCAGTCTCTGAGGTCTGAAGACGGTCTGGTTTACTCCAGTCTTGAGAGACATGCCAGGAGAATTGGGGAGAAAAAAGATGTTTTCTGGTGTCTCCCGGACCAGCCCCTTCTTGGGCTGTTTTTCTCGGAGCAGACCTTGGGAAGCGCTTGTTTGCTTCCCTCTGCTGCCCCCTAAGGGCCACAGCGGACCTTGCTTTCCGGGACTGGGGAAGAAGCCCCCCACCTCCCCACCCACCCCCAAGAAGCTAACACTGGGGAGAGATCTGGGCGGAGCGGGAGGGGGGCCGGAAGGGTGGGGGACCTGGGACTCCATAAATGATTAAGAGCAGAAGTCTGGAGCTGAGTATCAATATTTATAAATTCCATAGTGATGCACAAATATACCATGAACAGTATGTCGCATATACACAAAAACCAGAAAAATTTAAGGGGCATAAGGACTAGATAAACACTACTTTTAAATGTTTCTGTTTTATTTGATAACAGCGCAACAGACCTTTCGGTTTTCACTTGGACATTCTTAGTGGGTTTTTTTACGGCTTACGATGAAACTGGGTGTGTTTCGTTTGTTGATTTTGGAAAAGCATGGGTTAACACCGCGTGGTGGTGGGTCAAGGTCTGGTTTTATGTAAGGTTCTTTCCATACATGATTTGAGCAGCTCTTAAAGCTGAAAGCGATGTTGAAATTTTGATTTACACAAAGATGGATCAATCCAAATGGAAGAAGTGGCTTGGGGGCTACACTTCCTGGGTATCGATACTCACATTTGAGTCCCATTCACAAAATAGGGAATCTTTTTTTTTTAATGCCTTTTTTTTTTTAAGATTTTATTTATTTATTTGACAGAGATCACAAGTAGGCAGAAAGGCAGAGAGAGAGAGAGAGAGGAGGAAGCAGGCTCCCTGCCCAGCAGAGAGCCCGATGCGGGGCTCCATCCCAGGACTCTGGGATCATGACCTAAGCCAAAGGCAGAGGCTTGAACCCACTGAGCCACCCGGGCACCCCAGGGAATCATTTTCAATGAAAATGGCTAAGCACATGTTCCTTGATGTCCATCACTTAGTCTTGCAGACAAATCAGCTGATTGGTATTTGCGTGTTTTTAGCAAACGGATTCAAATCCCCCTCAAAGTTTTCTTTTGAAAGATTTTGGAATTGGTGGAAATTTTCTTTTTTCAAGTCCTTAAAGCATGCCCACTTGGAGAGTTTTTGAAGGAAACATACTTTCATTGCTTTTCGGCAACAAAAGTTCATAAAAATGGAAGGGTTTCCAAACATTGCTTCCAGAATGTTCTTCCCAACACCTGAGTTCCTCTCAAAAAACAATGAGTCTCGTGCATTGTTTAAAAGTCACCTTCTTCTTGAAGGAGCAGATTAGGTGCATTGTCTTTTGGGGGACAAAGAGCTGACAGTCACGTGTCACCCCAGAAGAGGCCAGCTAACGTGGGCACTTGTCTTTTCCATGAGAGAAAAACACGAGCCTCGCATTCAGCCTCGGCAGCTGTGGAAAGTCCTCCTCAGGGTCGCTCCACGTCTCATAACAAAGGATCACGGAGACGTCGTCTGTGGAAAGGTCTTGTTTTTAGCGGTAATAATATACGCGATGAATACAATAGAAAATATTGATTCTGCGCCAGGAGCGAAGCAGGCTCCCGTCTATGCATTCATTATCCCCACAAGCCACACGATGAGGCAGGCACGGGTCTGGTCCTCTCTGACAGTCAGGGAAACCGAGGCACAGACTGGGCAGAACTCCGAGGGGTTGACCAGAAAGCTTTCTGAGGACATGACAGCTGTGGTTGTGATAGACGATTCTGTCAAAAGGGAGACTGTTGGGGGGGGGGCAGGGGGAAGTTCCCAGGCTGAGAACTTGGGGACCCCTGAACCTGGGGACCAGAGCTTTCCCCACCACGCAGGGGACACTGTGGGTTTCCAGCAAGCTGAAGTCCAGGACTGTGCGAGGGATGCCCGAATCCCACGCTCCCATGGAAGGGGAGGGGCAGAGAACTTGCTGGAAAAGAGTGAACTTCGCCTGTGTTGCCCTGTGCTGCCTTATCTTCCTCAGCTGTATGACCAGGACACGTCTTTTGGAGCCTTTTATCTTTACCGCACAACCTGTTAACCAGCGTTAATCTGTTAACACACACACACCTGTCTAACCTTCCATGCATTGGTTCAGTCTCCCAAGTAAAAGTAAAAGGACATCCACTCCATGCCACACAGAATCCCCAGAGCTTTACACACATGACCCTGATGGTGCCCTTATATCCGCATTTTATAGATAAGAAAACTGAGGCTAGAAGAGGAATGACCTCCCCAAGGTCAATGGCAGAGCTAAGGTTCAACCCCAGGCCCGTGACTCCCAACTCCAGTGGCCCAGGATGCCTTGACCTGGAAGGGGCCTCCTCAGGAGCCCTCTGAGAGGTCAACTCCATTCTGTGTGTTGGAAGTTTTGGACCAAAAAAGCAATCTGTTCTATTAGAAGAGGGTTTCATTGAAATTGTGGAGTCAGGGCGCCTGGGTGGCTCAGTGGGTTAAGCCTCTGCCTTCGGCTCCGGTCATGATCTCAGGGTCCTGGGATCGAGTCCTGCATCGGGCTCTCTGCTTGGCAGGGAGCCTGCTTCCTCCTCTCTCTCTGCCTGCCTCTCTGCCTACTTCTGATCTCTCTCTGTCAAATAAATAAATAAAATCTTTAAAAAGAGAAAAGAAATCGTGGAGTCAGTGAAGCATGGAAGGAAGAATGGAGCCCCCTCCTGGGTTAAGGGTATTATTGAGAGAAAATCTAGCCGTGGCCAGCACCCTCCAGCATGAGCAGTGAACCAAGGATGGCACGAGAAGTGGGTGACTTGGGGCTATAGATCAAAGGGGTTGTAGTAAGTCTTCACGCTCAGGAATGTGGATATTACTGGTCTCAAGGGGTCATAATCAATGGGAGGAGGAAGTAGACCAGGTGTTTGTGGCTTAGTGTGGCCCCTCCTGTGTATACCTGTCATCTGGCTGCACAGCAAGGGGGCCTGGCCCCTGGGAGAAGGCGGAGCCTGCCTTCTTGGTGGTTTGGGAGAAATATAGTAGAGTTTGGAAGCTACTGTGCTTTCTGCCTGGGCTGTTGTTCTGGCTCTGATACTTATTTCTGTACCATATTCTACGTATTTCTGTGTCATACCTTTCGCCATGTAACTTTGGAGTAGCCTTCCACTGTGGGCACATTGCCCTGGCTCTTGGCTTTGGATTTGGCCATGTGACTTGTTTTTCCAATAGTATAAGATAGAAATATTGTTGGGCCGGTGCCAGGCTAGTCCTCAAGGTACATTGCATGTTTCCAGATGCCCTCTGTCATTGCCAGGATAAGAATACACCTGAGCTAGGCTAGCTAGCCCCAGGAGGAGGACCTTGACTGGCAGCCCCCCCGCCAGCTGACTTCCGGATAGGTGACTGAGCCCAACAAAGACCAGCAAAGCTCCCTTGCTGGGTGCAGGCTCGATCAGTCAACCAACCCACCCACAGGTCCACACGAATAAGCAAGTATTGCTTCAAGGCTCTGACTTGGGGGGGGCTCATTTGTCACATAGCATTTTGGGAGCAAAAGCGAACCGATTCTGTGGACATTGTGTTCGTGTTCCTTCCCATTTCCAGCCCCCAGCCCTGTCCCTGATGACCAGTGCGAGGCATGTCCTCAAAGAGGAAGGACACAGATGGAATCACGGGTGGCCCCAGGCATCCAGGCAGCAGGTCTGGGTCACCAGGAAGATGGAGGAGGTCACATGGAGACTTCTCCTCTTTAGAACTCTCAAAGCGTCTCCAGAATCAACAGAACTGGAAAAGAAAGTGGAGAGCAGAAATGGCCAACATTTGTCCCAGAGATGCTCATCAAACACGCCTTCATAGAAACATTCCTTTGCGGTGGACAAGAGGGAAGAAAGAAAGGGGACTCACATAGAACATCGGCTGCTCTGTTGACCCTGGTGTCTTCTCATGACGTGGCGTCATGGGCAGCAGTGTGGCCCCTCTGGAGCCAGGCCGTGTGGGTTTGAACCCCAGCTCTCCTACCAGTCACTATGTCCCCTTGGCCGTTCAGTCTTTCCATGTCTTGGTTTCTTTGCCTGTAAAGTGAGAATAGTAGTAGCCTCTGCCTCAGACTTCTTGTGAGAATTGCCTGAGTAATACAGAAAACGCTTCAAGCCATACTGACTCTACCTGAGAGAATATTCTCTACCATACTCTACCATAAGAATATTCATGGGTTCCTGGAACAATGCTAGGGTTTAATAGGCATGGGCTCCTCCGTCTTGGTGTACCAGTCAGCCATTGCTGTGTAACAAATGACCCCAAACACAGTCACTTAAAACAGCAAGAAGCTTTTATTAGCTCTCAGTATCTCTGAGTCAGGAATTTAGGATTGGCTTGTCAGGGGGGTTCTGGCTCAGGTTCTCTCCCAGGGCCACCGTCAAGATGTCAGACGGGGCTACAGTCCCTGGAGGCTTGATTTCCAAGATGGCTGCCCCCAAAGTTCATGCCGGCTGTTGGCAGAAAGCGCAGACCCCCCTGCCGTGCTGGCCTGTCTACAGTGTGGCTTGAGCTCATTCTCGAGATGGCAGCTGGCTTCCTCAGAGCCAGAGATCTCGGAGAAAATGAGGCAAAGCTGCAATGTCCTTTATAGTCTAGCTTCGGATGACACACGGGGCAATTTCCTTAACATTCAAGGTGTTACGAAGGTCAGTACCAGCCAGTGTGAGAGAGGACTCCTCAGAGATGTGAACGGAAAGCGGGGATCCGTTAGGGACCAGCTGGGAGGCTGTGGACCACCAGCTCAACCTCCAACACTCCCCCACAGAAGACGTACTTTATCTTCCCAGAATCGTCGCACCATGTGAGAGCCGTCTTCCTTGCTTTCTCCGTGATTTCCTTTCTTGTTTTCTTTTCCTAAGATTTTATTATTCATTTGAAAGAAAACCTTCGCTCGAGGGAGGGGCAGAGGGAGAAGGAAAACAGACTCCCTGCTGCACAGAGAGCCCGACAGGAGGCTCCATCCCAGGACCCCATGATCATGACTTGAGCCGAAGTGGACTGAGGCACCCACGTGACCCCTCCTTCCCTTATAATAGCTTTTCCTCTGATTATAAAGATAGCATGTTGCAAAAACTTCAGAGAATGCAAAAAAGTGTTCGGGTTGCCTATAATTTCACAATGATTGGGTACTCGTTTTGGTGGATAATTTGGTGTTTTCATGCAAAATTTTATGTACATTTTATAAAATCTTAGTAACACTGCACACTCAGTTTTTTTTTTTTAAGATTTTATTTATTTATTTGACAGAGAGAAATCACAAGTACACTGAGAGGCAGGCAGAGAGAGAGAGAAGGAAGCAGGCTCCCTGCTGAGCAGAGAGCCCGATGCGGGACTCGATCCCAGGACCCTGAGATCATGACCTGAGCCAAAGGCAGCGGCTTAACCCACTGAGCCACCCAGGCGCCCTGCACACTCAGTTTTGTATCAGGCTTTTTACATTTGAAATCCTATCACAATCACTGTTTAATGTCCTTAGATGTTGTTAATAGTAATAGCCATTAGTTAAATATTTAGGAATGTTCCAGACACTATATTGAGCTCTTCACATGGTTCACTTAGCACAAACATCCTCCAGGTGGGCATTATTACTGTGCCCATTTCACAGAGGAAGAAACGGAGGCTCAGAAGGTTACATGACTAGCCTGGGGTCACACAGGAGATAAATGGCACCATGAAGACTTCTGTTCAGATCTGATGGCCCCAACTGCACTCTAATGGCTGCAGAGTGTCTCACTGTGTGGACATCCCACCACTACAAGAATAATCTTCTGTTGTTTGACAGTTAGGTTATTAGTAGTCACTCATTGGCTCATGCAATTGAAAAGCCCAGGGGGAGGTCTTGCTTCAGGTGTGGCTTGATCAAGCAGCTCAAAGATGTCAAGGACTTGGGTCCTCTTCAGCCTCTGGTTTCTCTTCTTTGGCATTAGCTTCATCCCTCTGCCCTTGGCTCCATACGGAAGTCCCCGGAACGGACGCCTTGATTCCTGACCTTACATTTTCACATCATGCCAGCTCTTTCTCGGACAGTGGGGAGGTTTTCTCTCTCTAGGAATCCCCAGCCCATGATTCCAGATGCCTCATCGTGGACAGGGAGAATGTGATGTTCCGATTGGCTTAAGCCAGTCAGGATGCACCCCTGGAGCTGTGTGCGGCTCAGCCCCCACCCAAACATCACGGCTGAGACTGAGAGGTGGTACAGCTGTGATCTAGTGCCACTTAACAAACCTGTAAAACTCAGCAGCATAAAGCAGCAATTACTTCTCATGATGCTGTGGGTTGGAATCCGGGCAGCCCTGCTCCTCTCTCCTGCTGTCATTCATGGCCTGCAGTTTTCTGATGGCTTGACCGGGGCTGGGGGTGGGGGGGCCAGCGATGATCTCACTGGCCCTTCTAGCAGATGTCCCTGTGCCGGCTGGGCTATCTTAGCTCTCCTCCTCGGGAGCCCTTCCCCTGCGGTGAAAGTTGCCAGACTTCTGGAGCTCCGTCTGTCCAAGGCACTCACAGGAGTCCCTTCTGTGCATTCCATTGGTCAAAGCACCTCAGCCTGGACCTCGGACCTCGAGGGAGGGCAAAGAGACCCAATCCCTTGCTGGGAGGGGCACGTTACTGGTAGGTGTGCAGACACTCTGCGACGAGTGATTAGGGCAGAGGCGGGCGTGGGCGGCTCCCTCTGCCCACAGATGCCCTGAAGACAGGGTTGGTGTTAAACACAGGGATGTTCCCGGGACCGACACGCGGAGATAATCTCCGAGATCAGGGCAGGAGGGCTGGGATTACATGTCTCCCTCACTAAATGGAGTCATGAAACTTTTATTAAGGGATATAGTTTGTCAATGCCAAGAAAACAAGGCAATTCTGGACAGACTCATTAAGAGCAAATCCTTCTCCACCAGAGCAGGTGCCGAGTCTGATGGGATTGTGAAATGAGACGGCACAGGCATGAGGCGGGTGCGGAAGGGCTGGCTCCCCCGCCAGGCTCCTACCCAGTGCTTCCCCGGGCCGGGAAGACGCAGGCGCAGAGGGACATCTACTTTCCCGAAGTTTCTTTAACAAACTTAGTGAACGGGAGTGACAGTAGCTTCCAGGGGTGTGCCTGGCCACCTCACCATCAACTGAGGAGAGTCACATGTGACCTGGTCACTCCAGGAACCGGGACTTTAGTCTCTGGCCTACTCTGACTGGAGAGAGACCCTCTGAGCTCTTCAACCTTCACCCAGTGAATGGGGCCCAGGGACCCCTCCCTCAGAAAACTGCGAGGTCACGGACACACAGACTGGCCATCTCAGAGCTGTGTGCTGTAGGTCAGGGCCCCCTGAACCATCGTAAGACGGATATATATCCATTGGACATGTGGAAAATTCCTGCCATGACTTCTTTTTCTAATTTGAGCCAAGATTTTCTTTTTTCTCTTGAGCCAAGTTTTTGAAACCGGGAGATTTCACACAAACAATTGGATTCTCCACCTTCTCAGGAACATTCTAGAACTCTGCCAGCACGGGGCCTGCATTCCCAGCCAGCAGAATTAGATGAAGCTGAGTAATCGCCGCAAGCCAGTAGATGGTCTCTCCACTTTGCCACACTCCCTGCCACTCCCAGCTGTCTTACATCAGACCTACTTTGCTCATTTACTCCCCGACCTAATCTTGGCAGCCCCTGACCAGACTTGCCCATCCCTGGGTTGGAGGTTCAGCTCCACTATCCTCAGAGCTGTACCCGGATGGTCATCCAGAATCCAAATCTATTTTAAGCCTCGGGGAGGTTTAACTCCTCGAGGAGTGTGCATGCAGGTTCATCACAGTCCCTGGGCTACCATCTGACGGGAGCCCCCAGCCAGCACCCCGGAGGTATGTTCAGTCGGTCAGCAAACACTCAGCGAGCAAGTGTACAGGAAGCAGCCAACGGTGGCCCCCCCGGGCCACATCCAGCCCGCCACCTGGTCGACCCACCTGCTAAGAAGGTGCTTTTTACATTTTTAAATAGTTGGGGAAAACAGTCAAAATAATATTTTGTGACCCTGGAAAATTCTATGAAATTCAAATTTCGGCCTCCATAAATAAAGTTTTATTGGAACACGGCCCTGTGGATTCCGTATCGTCTATGGCTGCCTTCATGCTCCGTGGGCAGAGTTGGGCTGTGGCCACAGAGGCAAACAGCCCACTGAGCCTCCAGTGTTTGCCCTCTGGCCCTTTCCAGAAAAGGCTTCCTGCTCTGCGGCGTTTCTGCAGCGTTTCGGGCCCTGACCTGGGTACAGGTGACACAGAGCTGGTCTGATTCTTAGGGCTGCCACAACCCATCACTACAAACCAGGCCACTTCAAACGACAAAGATGGGCTCTCCCAGTTCGGGAAGCCGGAAGTCCGAGATCAGGGGGTGCCAGGGCGTCACTGCCTCCCGGGGGCTCCTGGGGAGGGTCCTTCCCTGCCTCTTCCAGCTTCTGTGCCCGCGACATTCCTGGGGGCTCCTCTATGGGTCTCTTTTAAGGACACTTGTCATTGAAATTAGGGCCCACCGCACAAACCAGGATGGTCTCCTCTCAAGATCCTTCATTTAATTAAGGGGCCCAAGGGTCTAGGCTGCTTTTCGGCTGCCTGAGTTTGGGGTGGAGGCACGGAGGCCTCAGCAAGGGCTGCCGAGGAAGGGCTGAGGCTCTTGCCAAGCAAGGCAGCTGTGTGTGGCAAGATGTCAGCCCCTGCCTGGGCAGTGTTGGGGGGGCCGGGGAACACTGTGTTAAACACTTTGGACTTTCCAATATTGTTTAAAATTCATGTCAAAATAATACTAACAAATAATACCTCATAATACTCCTCCCTTGCCCTCTAAATACTAGCCACGCTGGTCTTCCTTCGGTTCTCAACCATGCCCAACCGATTCCTGCCTCAGGACCTTTGCACGGCTGTTCCTCCTGCCTCACAAGCTCTCCATTTGTCCCCACCTCAGAGAGCCTCTCCCCCACCGCTGACCATCCATCCAAAGGTGGCCTCTCCCGTGACTGTGTACGTCCCATCACCAACACAGTCTTCGCTTGGCGCCGACTGAAATGGCCCCTGTGTAGTTCCTCAGTTGTTTCATATCCCGGCTATTCTGTCTCCTCCCCTGGAACACCAGCTACCCGAGGGCAGGACCCAAGGGGGAGGCAAACAGAAGAGGAACCATGAAGAGCCACTTTCAGACGCCCTAAGCCTCAGGACGCGGCAGGACCCGGTGACCGTGAACACAGGCTCCCGTGTCAGGCTCCTCACGTGTTGGGATCCCGGACCCATCGCTTGTGCCCTTGGGCAGGACACTTACCCACCGCTGACTCAGTTTCCTCGCCAGCAGAGTCGGGGAGGATGTGGAGACTCATTAAGGTAAGAGCTCGCTGGCCCCTCAAGGAGGGTCTTGTCCCTGCTTGGCAGCTAAGGGCCGAAGCCAAGGGCCGACAGCCCGGGGATGCCTGCTGGGGAGGGGACCCTGGCCTCGTGCTTGCAGGCTGGAGGGTGGACCCCCGCCCGGTGCCCCAGCCAGAGAGAAGCCCAGGCAGGAGCCTGCTCTGAGCCTAGGGAGGTGAGTGATGCATCCTTATTTTCAGTCCCTCCCCCAGCGTGGGGCGGACGACGGAGGTGTGCCTTGGGTCCCTGGGGCCAGGACAGTCCTGTCTAACGAGGAGCCCCGGAATGCCAGTGCCCACAACAACACGGGTTTATTTAGTTCAGGAAAAGCAGCTCACCGGGGCTGTTTGATCTAGAATGAGCTGGCTGGAGAGCTCTGCCCATCTCCCCTGGGCCTGCTCGTGTGTGCGGGGGAGCAGGGGAGCGGGGGAGGCGGGGGGGCGGGTCGGCAGGGTTGCGGCTGGCATCCTGCTCTCGGCTCGACCTGCTCGCCTGTCTGGGGTGGATCCGGCCGCCCAGCTCAGGGCTCTGCGGCTGGCTGGTGTTGGAGAGCTAGGCTGACCTCGGCTCTTCCCCACGTGTCCTCCACCCTCTCCTGGGACCAGTGGGGCTGTCCCCGCTGACTCTTCCTGACAATGGCAGACGGGGACACAAACACGGAGTCTCTGAAGGTCCGGACTCAGAAATGGCCACCGTCACTTTCACTTACCCTCTAAGCCCAAGTCACAGGGACAAACCCGGAGTCAAGGAATGGGAAAGAAATTCGTCCCCTTTAGTGGAAGACTGGCACACCACAAGACAAAGGGGGTGAAGAACCAGGACAACGGTGATCTCCTGCTCAGGGCTTGGTTGCTGGAATTTGGGGGAGCCCTTCGGAAACTGGACATCAGTGGCATTTCTGGCTCAGTGACTTTTGAAGGTGGGAGGTCCGTTGCAGGGGTCCAGGACCCTAGTTGATCTCAATCTGAAGGCCTCAGGACCTTTGCACTGACCTGGAGGGACCAAGGGGAAATCCCCTTTCTTGGCCCATGGTCCTCAGAGGGTAGGCAGAAGTGGTCTCAGGAACATGCCCGAGGCCATGCAACAGGAATCCAGAAGCCTGGAATTCTGAATCTATAGCTATGCTGTCCCCCGTCTTAAAGAAATGAAACCATTGCCTTAAACTCCAGTGAGTGAAATGCCCCAACACAGCACTTAGTAGGTGCTCAAGAAATGTGAACCCCCTGGCTTTTGCCCCATGTGCTGCTGACCAGCCGTCACAAGGCCCCCGACAGCCCAGAGGACCCCTGTTTATTGAGCCACGACTGTGCCCCGAGTTCGAAGCAGAATGCTTCTGTCACCTCCCGTGGCCCTTCAAGGTCCCTGGAGGAACGCGTCCTAAGGCTGCTGTGTAGATGCGGGCCCAGCAGCAGAGAGACTAAGTAAGAGATTTGCCCGAGGTCACACAGCCGGGCCGACTGAGCTGCCCAGGAGATCAGCCTGCCTGCAAGGGAAATCGTTTCACTTGAGAAACAGCAAATCGAACGCTCGGACTTCAGTATTGTTCTGTTTGCCTCCCCGACCCCAGCCTCAGTTTTACTAGCGGACGGGTCTGACTGACTTAGAACTGCTGCTATTTGGAATTACTTCGGGGTGGGAGTGGCACTACGCTTTTTCCAACATTTAGGGCATGACCCTGCGGTGAGGACGCAGAAACACGGGAACCTGAACCCAGATCTGCCCGCATCTGACTCTTGCCTCCTCGGGGAGGTCAGAGAGACCCGGACTGCCACAGCCACAGCCCAGCCCTCGGACACCAACCTCTCCAGCGGCTTCCAGGGGGTCGGGACTGGGAGAGGAAGACAGAGAGAGGGGGCCACCCCCCGACCCCCCCACACCCCCGGAAGGCCCAGGCCTGCAGGCTTGCCCCGCTGGCCCCCCTCACGGAGGGGAGGGTCTGGGCGGCGGGTCTGGCTGGAGGAGGCCCAGGGATCCAGAAACCCCCGTGTGGCCCCCTAGTGGGCACAGGTCACCTTGCAGGTGCTCACCGCCTTTGAAATAGGCTTTGTGTCTGGGGGAAATTCTCAAGTCAGGAGTCCGTCCCCACCCCCTACCTCCCGTGCAGATGGCGATACTGGCGTCCCAGCCCCCCGTTTTATCAGATGTGCACGCTGGGAGCGAGGCAAGCCGCTTCTCAGAGCAGGAGGCCGAGCGGGCGCGGGGAAGGACATCAAGACTTCAGGGGCAGGCGGGAGGGCTGCTGGCCCCTAGTGGAAGCGTGGCCCCTAGTGGAAGAGCTCCAGGCCTGATTAAGGACTCTCCCCAGGCAGCCGCATGTCCCCATCAAGTCGCCTGGGTGAGCGCAGACAGAAGGCATCAAAGCACCTTTCCCTACGGAAGTGGATTCCCTTGGTTCTCTCCAGGGTGAGTGGCCGGCCAGGAAGCTCCTGTCCCCTCAAGCGCGGGAGTCCAAGACTGACCCCCAAACTCAGCCCCTGGGGGACGGGAGAAGAGGGCAGACAGACCACATGGAGAGAGGACCAGCGGCCACCACCCCCACGACCTTCCCCTGTTGTCACATCCAAGCTGCCAGAGCAAGGACTGACCACAGAGGATGGGGCGGTTGACAGGAGGGAAAACCCTAAACCCCCGGGGCCCAGGAGGACCAGAGGGAGGCCGCTGAGTCACCAGAGCCGGAGCACGCCGGTTCCCACGATGGCCGAGGAAAGCCGAGGCTCATGAGTAGAGGGACCCCTGTGCGGCCCAGAGCAACAGGCCGCCGGGGCAGAGGGGAGCGGCCTCTGCAGCACCCACGCCCAGACCGGGGGGCTGGGGAGGCAGGGGGGGCTGCTCACACCCACTACAAACAACACTGAGGCCTCAAGGCCGCCGGCTCTGAAGCTCTGGTCTGCTGACAGGGACAGCGGGGGCTGTCCCACCGCCTCCTGCGGGAGACCGGGAAAGGCCAGATATTACAGGTGGGAGCATGGCCTACAGACTCACGGAGCCTTGGATCCGGACTCGAGTCCATTCTGGATATTCAAGCAGCCCTATCCACTGAGGGTCTGAAGTCTAAAATAAGGACCAGAGGTCCCTCCCGCAACCCCATAGACACATGAGCTGCACCAGCCCCCTTAAAGCCACCTTGGAAAGAGGACGGATGAAGGGTAAGGGATACCTTCTGAGACAAGACAGTTTTGATGGAAGTTTGACAGATTCGCCGTGGACAGCCGTGCAAGTTGTTCACTGTCCAAGAAGGCCTGGCTGAGGGGACAGGTACCAGCTGAAATCGTGCCCACCCTGCATTCTCCTTGTACAGCGCTGCACCTGCTCGGAGGAAGAGAGCCTTTTGGAATTCGCACCAAGCCTGTCTAGAGTCTGAACTTTAACTGAACATTTTATCCGGAAGAGCCTGTTTTAAATCTGGAAAGAACGGGTTCTGTTAAATCCGCACATTTTTTCAAAACACATTTTTCCTGCCACCCGTTTTCCAGAGCACGAGGAGATCAGTTATAGAAGGAGGTACATTCTGTGCCCCTCTGACTCCCATCAGAGCACAGTACATTCTGTCCACCGCCTAGCACGCGTGCGGGTGCACTCACACACACATATCCAAGTAAAGCCATGGGGCACACAATAGGACCCCCCCTCCCTTTCTGAAGGACAGGACTCCTGTGTTATCCAAGCTTCACATCTAACCCTTGACCTGGCACCCGTCACAGTGAAGACCATCAGAAAATGTCCGGGGATCAGTAAGACTGGCCCATAAATGACACGCGTCCTTGAACTAAGAGTGGGTTGAGGTGCACGGTCACAGCAGGGGGAACCTACACAGCCCGCCCTTGGAGTCCACAATCCCCAGCCACGTAGAAACCCTAAGGACCCTTGCCCTCCTGGGGCCAGAGTGCCCAGGGCCTCCCGGATGCGCAGCCCCATCTGGATCACAGGGAAACCTAATTCTGCAAACAGCTCTCAAAGCCCCCAGGACATGGAGGACAGAGGAGCAGGACCCCTGGCTACGGAGACCCGCCGTACCGTGCGCCAGGAAGCGGGTCCCCTCCTCACACCCGCTGGCTTGACTCCCCACCACATCTGCAGACGAACAGGGCCCAGAAAGGGACGGGGATGAGACGGGTAGGCACCATGAATCCAGGACGCACAGGGACCCCGACTCTGAGCACTCAGCTCCCTGTTCTTCCCACAGCTCAGACACCACCCACAAAGTGCCTCCACTCAGGTCTGTCACGAGGAGGAAAACAGAGCAAAGCAGTCACAGTGTCTCTGGCAGGGAACAGAGCAAGATTTGGAATTCTCCGGACTCTGGAGCCCTATGGACCTGAACACGGACCCCAGCTTTGCCCGTGACTTGCTGTGTGGCCTTGGGCAAGTCACTGCCCTCTCTGAACTTCGATATTCTCATTTCTAAGCTTTTGGTCTGAAGGCAGGGAATCCTAGGTTGGGGGGGGGCACCTGCAAAAGGGCAAAACTGGCTGTGTCTGGGGGGCGGTGACGGCCTGTCTCCTCCTGTCTCTTCCAGCATGGAGGAGGTGGGAACCATTTTTGGAAATGCCACAATACAGATCATTAACGTAATAAAAGCCCCCAGAGCTTCCTCTGGGCTCCTGGCAGCGCCCCAGGCAGGCTCGGCAGGGAAGATTGAAATGCTCCGCACATCTTTCTCTGGGGTCTGAATTCCTCCTTCTTGAGTGCCCTTCAGAGGCTAGAACCAAGGTCGCTGCCACTCCTGGGGAACCCGGGAGTCATCTGCTCCAGCACGGGAACGCGGGTAGGGATGGGGAGGAGGCCCCCGGGCCTCGGGCTCCACCTCTGTAAAATGGGGGTTGTGCCTCCCTCAGTGGCTCCAAGAATGACAGGGGTCCTCTCTCTTGAGGTCAGGGAGAAGACTCATGTCTGGATGAGTCTCTGGCCTCAGAACCCCCCCACTGGCTCCAGACACCCCCGTGAGTCTGAGAGACGAGGTCCCGGATGGACCTCCCACGGTGTCGCAGCGGCTGCCTCCACTTCACCGGCCTGGCGTGGCTTAGACTGAAATAACCACGGAGACCTGGGGTCTCCCCACATGATTCACCCAGAGGGGCGTGTGTTTTTGTGCAAAGAGGCCGCCACACACGTAACATGATCTTATTCCCCCTGGGAGAAAGAGGTGTTCTGTACGGGCATACGTATGTAAATGCAAGGAAAGTTCTGGTAGGCCGCCCACTGAGACCTTATTAAATGGCTTTGTAGATCTTCATGTTGCGTATCTTTCCAAGGAATGTGTATTATTTCTGTAATAAAGGGGGGTGAACGAAGCTTATTTTTATCTTTATAAAGATTTATTAACTTGAGAGAGCGTGTGCTTGCGTGTGAGCTGGGGAGGGCAGAGGGAGAGAACCACAGCCCCCAAGCAGACTCTGCGCGGAGCTCGGACCCGAGGCGGGGCTTGATCCCACAACCCATGAGATCACGACCTCAGCTGAAATCAAGCGTCGGACGCTCAACCCACGGAGCCACGCAGGCTTATTTTTAAGAAGAAAATCTACCGATTGCCAAAATGCCCACCTATGTCTGGCCTATGTTTCACTACAGTAGTTTTTCAGCCCACCCCCAGCCCACCGCGGGTGCCCGGCCTGGACTCAGCAGGGGCTTCCGGTGTTCTTCAGGGCCCCTGGGGCTCTGAACCAGCTTTGGGCCTAACCCAGGAGGCCGCATGACCTGTGCCCTGAACCACGCCACCCCCACCAACTCCAAGGCTGGAACCAATGAATTAACACGGATTTCTAAAGATGTTTCCAACGATGCACGCAGGGATGAGCAGAGAAGGGAGCCCTTGAACTAAAGAAATCCTTCACTTAAGAGCTGTTTACTCAAGTGTTTTTCCCTGAGGAGCCCTGAAAAGTGAGGCCGCGTGTTCGCAGCAGACACCCACAAGACAGCAAATTCCCAGAAGACAGCAAATCCGGAAAACCCTCATGGGCTCGACATTTGGGGCGCCCGCTGGGGGCTGAGCCCCACCCCCTGCCTTCATTCAGGTGGGGGCTACCACAGGGGCAGTCAAGGTGGGCTCGGGAGAGCTCCAGAGGTGGCAGTCACGGAGGACCTCTGCTTTCCCCCCGAGCGGATCCCGGAGATGCCCCAGCGCCGCCAGCCCACGTCCTCCTGCGTGCTCGCGGCACAGAACGGGACGCTGCCCGTCAGCTGTGCGTCCCTGGGCCGGTCACCGCGGCCATCTGTGCTGGCGCGCCAAGCCGCACAGAGCCAGATGCCTTCGCTTCCGGGACGAGGGAGAGCAGAAGTTCCGTTTTGCCCTGCTGGCCCGGGATGGCCGCTGATACTGTCCGCTACTGTCCAGACATCCTTGTATGCAAAGAAAAGCAAAACTGTTGGGTCTCCCCAACCATTTCTCCATCAATTTCTCCATCACGGCAATTTGGGAATCTGCGAAGTCTCCAGGCAGCTCCCGCCTGCTGGCCGGCCTTCGGAGGCCGTCACCCCGTGTCCTCACCGGCTTGCCCACCGGGGAGCCCCTCCACACCCTCCAGGGACGAGTTCGGCGGTCATCAACCTCGGTGAAGCCCCCCTGATCCTCGGTCCCCCATCTGTTTTCCAGCCCCCAACCCCCGTCACTGTACTTAGCACATCTCCCTCGGCAACAACCTGTCTGTCTGTCTGTCTCCTCACGGGCCTGCAAAGTCCTGGCGGGCACCAGCTGCCTGATCAGCCTCCAAGTCCTTCACTTGCAACCCAGCACCTGGCTTAGGCAGGGATTCCGTAAATAATGTTTGTTTAAGTCCAGGGCTGTCCATCAGGGCTCCCGTCAAGGGCCCAGGAGTCAGCTAGAACCATCCGCAGCCCCTCCCTGCAGAGACGTCACTCTGGAATAAATGGTGACTCTCGGAAATGGGCAGGAGAGTCCCCAAGATCCACAAAAAGCAGGGGCTGATATGGTCAAATGATCTCAGTGGACCTTAACAGCTCAGACATTTTGCAACTCTCAAGTCTGTAACTTAGCTTCTGCAGGATAGGAATCAGGCCCAGCAGGCTCCATCAGAAGCCTCGAGAACACTTGCGCTGTCCCCTTCGCACGGAGGAGGAGAACCTGCGGAAACCCACGACACAAGCACGGACGTGGACGGGCACAGAAGCTCACTGCGGCACCGCGGGGGATCCGGGAAACTGGACACAACGCGAGCGCCTGGGGCGGCCCCCGCCATTAAAAATCAAGTTTTAGAAAAATGGTCACAACGTGATCATGAATAAAAAAGGCTGCAAGACAACACGAGCTCGAGTTCACAGAGCAAAACTGTGATGTATTTGTACGTATTGGGGGAAAAAAATTCACCACAACATTAACAGTGGTTTTCTCTGAGCAGCAGAACTATGAGGACTTTTTTTAGCTTTCTGCGTTCTTCACGACAATATGTCAGGAGGGGAGAAAAGGCAACGGAAAAGGAAGTTGATCCTCCGCGGTGTGAGGCTGATGGCACCAAGTGGAGGAAAGTGCTGGAAGCTGGAAGTGTTTCATCAGACCCTTCCCAGAGCCAGCGGCTGTGCCTCGCGTGGACGCCGCTGACGGGGACAGACTCTCGTGGCGGCCTGCCCGCACCCGAAGATGGCAGAGCAAGTGTCCTCTTCGGTGGAAACTTCGGTGCTGTCGGGACTGACCTAAAGCCGGCCGGCCATCCGTCTCTGGCCTCCCTGTCCCCTGCCTCAAATGCAGTCTCTGCAGCCACACTCCTTAAAACCTGTGGGGCGGGGGGCGGGGGGCACTGCAGACAAGAGGGATGAGTCAGGGGGACACCAGGGGAGCGGCTCCCCCAGCCTCTGCTTGCACACCTCCAAGGACTGGGAGCTCACTACGACCCACACAGCTGGGGCCATGCCCAGCAGTCTTGGAACGGAACAGCGGGGCCCACCTTACTCCCCGCAGCCTTCCCCATAGCACCCCGAGTCCCAAGTTCCGTCCCAGGGTGCAGCTCTCTTCGGCCCTCCCCCCGCGGGCGTTCAAAGAGCCTTTCACCAGCTCGGGCGCAGACCACACCCGGGCCTTTCCGCACAGGCAGGTGAGGCGGTATTTATAGCCCAGGGATAATTGGATGCTAATTCCTTTCTGCAAAAGAGCGACAATTTCCTCCTCTCTGACCTCTGAAGTGGGGCTAGCTGCAGCCGGGAGCCCACGTGCGCGCCGCCCAGGGACCCCTGCCCGCCCCCAACCCCCGCCCTGCACGGATGCTCATAAAGGCCTCAGAAGCACAAGCCATCAGCCCCCAACTCCCTTCCCCCCCAGTTCTACCACCAAGCCAGCAGCCACCCTCACTGCGGGTGAGCGAGCCTCTTCCCACCAGGGCTGGGTCCACATGACAACCTAGCCTTGTCCAGGGGCGCCTGGCCGGCTCAGCTGGTGGAGCGTGCAGCTCCGATCTCAGTGCTGTAGGTTAGAGCTCCATGCTGGGTGTAGAGCTCACTTCATAAAAGCTTTAAAAAAAAAAAATCTAGCCTAGTCCTGCCGGTCCGGTCACCGGGACCGCAGGAGGAGCTGCTGACGCGACATCCCAGAACTTCAGGACAAAGCACCGTCGCCACACGCGAACACGGCCGACAAGGCCCGGCTCTCAGATACATCCGGGATCCCCGAGTGCTCCCCAGCCTCCAGCCTCTCCCGAGCACACCAGTCACCCAGCCCTCCCCGCTGCCGCGGACCTCCGGCAAGACTTTGGTCCACCGACGGCCAGGGCCTGGCTGTGTGTCTCGGGCAGCGTCCATTCTTTAGGATGCTGAGCGCGAGCCCAGGCCCGAGGAGCAGGGGTGGCGGACCCTACCTGGCTCCAAGCCCACCCGCACCTCAAGGGGAACTGTACGGACAAGTCCCTACCCTCTGACTCTAAGAAACGGGGCCCTATGTCTTCCTGCAGCTTCATGGAGAGGCGGCCTAGGGGTCCCTGCGCGAGCCGGCCCTCCTCCGCTGGGCTCTCCCGCGGCCCCACCGCGGCCCTGGTGGCTCACAGCCCTGCTGCCCACCAGGACAGTCCCTCCACCGCACGTTGGCCCCGGCGAGCTGAGTGGAAAGATGCTCCCTGACCAGCGTTTATATAACAACAACATAAGCATTTTATTTTTTCATTAAGCTTCTTAGTTTCTTAGTATCACAATGGAATGATGAGAAAACTAGAACAAAAACCCCACAGTCTGCAAATCTCCGACGAGAGCAGAGACTTCAAGGCAATCGGAGGGGAGGGCGGGAGAGGCTGGACAGAAGCGCCCACCAGTCCCAGCATCGAGTCTCTCCGGGGCCGGCCGGGCCGCACGTGGGGGCGGAATGTGAGAAGGTGGCACTGTCGCGAACAGTCCTTGGCGTTTCGGCCTCATGGCTGACGTCCGCGGGCGTGGCGCGGACCAGCCCACAGGATTCCCGGGGGTCTCCCTGGCACCTGGCCGCACGATCCTCTGCCCGCTCCCGATGCCCTGGGCACTCCAACCAGGGCTAAGACGCACCCTGAAGCCAGCTCGGCTGGGTGGGCAGCGGGACGGGAGCGTGGAGAGGGACGGGGGGCAGGCAGCGCTGTTCAGGGTGCGAGAATCCAAGGAGCGGCCGGGGCCTGTCCGGGAGCCCTGTGTGGCAGAGGCGGAGGGGAGGCGGGTGGCAGCAGTGGGAGCTCGTGTCCCTTGGCGACAAGCAGGCCGTGCCTAGAGCTTCACGGTGCCGGGGGGCAGGCTGTCATTGCAGAGTCTGTAGTAGCGCAGGTCGTTGACCAGCCTGTGCACATTCTGGGTGAACGAGGGCAGGTCCTGCAAGGCAAGGCAGGGGCACAGCTGCAGCCCAGCCCCGCCGCCACCCACCGCACCCAGCAACCCCACCCCGGCTACTCGATCCCGGGGCGGGCCGCAGAGGTCTGCAAATGCTTTACAGAAGTCAGAACTGCGGCTCATTCACTCGCACCGTGTCAGCAACGGCCCTATGGGGGCAAAAGAACAGAAGCTAACACCCCCCGGGTGCCCACCACAGGCCAGGCCCTGCCCCGGGCCACCCGGGTGCTAAGCCACTGAGCTTCCCCACCAGCCTGCAGCACAGGTTTCGTTAGTGTCCCCGTGTGAAGGGTGACGAAAGGGAAGCACAGAGAGCTTCCAAAACTTGCCCCAGTTCCCACGGTAAGAAGGGAACCCAGACTGGACTCGCCAGTGAACACGGGTATGTCCACCAACGCATACCTCTCCATCACCACAGCCGGCCAAGCTGTGTCCAGACTCCTCCCCGCCCAGGGCTCCCGATCAGGAGGGACACCCCCGCAGGAGCCCACAGGCCTCAGGACACCAGTGGAGAAGGTCCCTCGCAGCTGGAACCCCCAAGTCTCCCCCAATCCAGCAAGACCACCCCCCCAGGTCCGCCTCCTCATGCTTAGGCTGGGATCACTGGGGGCCAGACTGCAGGTCCAAATGCGGAATAACATCAATGGTGCCTGCCACTGCCACGGGGCCTGTGGGACGCCATGTGGCTGGCGGTGCCACGGGAGTACCTTCTGGAAGCCCGCTGGTGGGGCCCCTCAGCATCTTTCCCCTGGCTAACCTCTTCTCTTCTTCAAACTCATCTCAAAGCCAGCCTCTTGTCAAAGAGGCTCCAGACGGCGGAGGCCTGCCCCCCTGCTCCTCGTTCCCCAAGGGCCCTGGGTCACCTGCGTGTGGGCAGTGCTCACCGGCTCCGCAGCCGGAACCCTCAGCCAGAAGGCCCGCTTCCTGGCTCGAGCATTCCCAAGTTCTCTAACTGCCAACTACCAGCTGAGCTTGCTGAACCTCCGCTCATCTGCGAACTGGAATTAGTAACAGGACCTCCCCTCAGAAGGCTGCCGAAGGCGTCCACGAGCCAGGGCACGTGAAGTGCTTGGCCCAGTGTCGTGCACAGGAGGGTGGTGTTGCCTGTCTTCCCAGCAAGGCTCCTCTGAAGGCGGGGAGGGGCTGGAGCCCCAGCGCCCCCACAGGGCCAGAGAGCCAGCCAGGCCCAGGTACCCGTAGACAGATGAATGAAGGTGCAGGTTCTTTTACGTATTCTGTCCTCCAGAAAACAAACCAAAGGGGGGTCTCTTGGATCCGTGGCTCCCAAAGGCCAAATCCCAAATGTCCCAGGGGGGACACAGAGTTCGTCTCTGTGCATTTTATAGGCCCCCAAGTGCGCTGATGCAGAACTAGACCTGGAAGCCACTGCTTTAAATCAAGAGGTTGACTGGTAAGGACATGACGACAAAGGGAGAGTTAGGTATCAGGACTTGGCCTCAAGGAGCAGGAAGGAAAGCCACCCCAGCAGCTACCGTGGGCTTCCAGAAGCTCCAGAGAAGACAGGACAGGCCCCGGGGAAAGAAAGATTCCAAGACAAAGGAAAACAGGAGCTGCTGAATCTAAGAGAAAACCAGGCTGACGCACATCACAGACGAGCTAAGAAGCGAGCGGAGTCTGTTCCAGCGGGAGCAGTGCGTCCGTCTGCACGCCAAGTGGGGCTGCGGCCCGGCCACTGCAGCACAGAAGGCAAGGCCGGGAGGCCGCAGGATGGGGGAGAAAGGTTTCATTTTGCCGCACGTCAGGCGGTGAAGGATCAAACAGACTTGTCCTCGGGAAGAGTTCCAGAAGAGTCCAGCAGGCAAGTGCAGAGACCTAACGGCTGAGGAGGGCAGCTGAGTGCCCAGACATGACACCCTAGGACAGGAGAAGCTGGGCGCCGTGGGACTCAGACGCACCGGCAACCACGGCTCCGTGGACATCCTGGGCCTCTGCCTCCCTAGCCCCCACCCCTTCCCTGCCACGTTCCCGGGGCAGACAGCAGAGGGCGACAGGGCTCCTCCCAGGTCAGGCCCCGTGGAACCAGGAGGCCTGGGCAGAGCCCAGGGTCACAATCCTAACCCTGGCGGGACTCAGAGATGTGGCTCCTGAGCACCAGTCTTCCCAGACTACAAGTCTGGGCTATAGCGGCTCAGGCCCCAGGAGGAAATGACTGTGGCCGGGGGTGCTGTGTGCTTGATGCGGGGCAGGGAGCCCAAAGCAGCAGAGGCAATCAGATGGACTGCCAGGGCCGGGGCCGGGGCTGATGGCTGGGCCGGAGAATGCACTTGCAGCAGAAGCCCAGACCGTGGGTAGGTGCGGCCCAGCGTTCAGCCACAGCACCGAGTCATTCGGGAGCCACCAGTGGGCACAGACCACACACGGAAGTGGCCGGCCCCTTCCTCCCTGAGTGGGCGCCAGGGTGAGAGCCCACGCCTGCCCGCCCTTTAGCCTGGCCTCTCTCTCCTCACCCGATCCATCTTGAAATTCCGCCCCAGCACGTTTTTCTGGTTGGCATCCACGCCGTCACAGCTGCTCAGAAACTCTGGGAGGAAGGCCGCAAAGAAGCCGTCAAAGTCCACAGAGGCCATGTTGTAAACGGCGATGCCGATCTCCTCCTGGAGCAGGTCGTGGGACTTGTGCACCAGCACCTGCAGCAGCACGTTCACGAACTGGAACAGCATGGTGGTCCGGAAGATCTTCTGCAGACAGAGAGGGCGGGCTGAGCGACGGCCCAAGGGCTCAGTCCGCCCCTGAGCCTGTCCACGTGCCATCCCGTGGCCCACCCTGAGCCCTCGGCCCTCGGAGAAGGCTGGGCCTCCGCCCGCCCACCGCCCCCTCCTTCGGAGAAAGGACACTGACCTTGTGGTACAGCTTCTGCTTGGTGTTGAGAGTTTCCAAGTAGAAGAGATTTTGTTTGAACAGATGAATATCGGGCTGGAGAAAGGACTGTCCGAAAGCCTAGGGGGTGAGACCACTGCGTTAGGGGCAGCACTGAAAGCACCTCAGACCCCGCCCTCCTGGGTCCCCCCCACCCACCCAAAGAACCAGCACTCTGCTGGCTCCTCATGCCAGGGGCAGAACAAGGGTACCCACGGCCTTAATGCCTCCGATCAGACCTTGGAATGTTCCTGAGTCATCTTAGCTCTAAAGTCCTCCCCACTGGGCCTTACTTCACACATCAGTCTCACCTTGACCTTTTGTAATACATATCTGGAACCCATTATGGATTCCACCTTTGAAGCTAGAAGCTACTCAAGTGATTAGTCAACCCTTCAGCCAACCCAGGGGACTCTGAAGCCTGCCTCCTCCAGCAGAGCCCGGGGCCCTTCCCCCGAGAGACGCCACTCAGCTTCTGGGCAAGAGCGCCTCCGTGTGCTGCAGGCAGCCTCCTCACCCTTGGCAGCACTGGACAAGGCCGAGAGAGAGGCACACAGCCAGCACCCCACAGGCCAGTTGCTGGGCAGAAACGAACTCAGTCTCACAAAACAGGCAGCTTCTCTCTACAGATGGAGACCAAAGCTCCAAGAACTTAACTACCTGCCCAGCTGCTAAGCGGCAGCACCACGCTCTGACCGGAGACTGTGGAGCTTCCCCGTTCGCCAGGGCAGCAAACCAAGGGACAGCCAGGCGAGGGAGCAGGTGGCTCCCTCACGGGCCCTTCCCGCACGTCACCTGCATGATGGCGCTGAACTGAGGCTCGTTCTCCATTGGCTCCTCGGCGACACCCCGCTGGACGCTGGCCAGGACGCTGGACTTAAAGAAGTGCCTCCAGTTGTGATGGAGCGTGCGGAAGAGCAGCTCGAACAGCTCCGCCTTCACGTCAGGGGAGGGGCGCTGCAGGAACACACAGGCCTTCACAAGGGCCCCCTGCAGCTCCAGAGCAACACAGACCGAGCGAGCCTGCGACCGGCACCGGCCCGGCACGGCCCGGCCCGGCCCGGCCCGCAGGGTCAGTGTCCCGCCCACAGGCTCAGCTGGGCAGGTCGCCCTCTCGCGTGCAGCTCAAACCAGGCATCGTCTCGCAAAGACACGAGGCCCAGGTCGGGGCCGAGGGACCCTGTGTTCTTTGATTTTTTTTTGAACAATTTTTTTCCTTAAAGATTTTATTTTTATGTAATCTCTACCCCAACATGGCACTCAAACTCACAACCCCGAGATCGCGAGTCACATGTTTTACCGACTGAGCCAGCCAGGAAAAAAGGCTACTGTCGGCAGAACGAGCAGAAACGCGGCTGTCCTATTTAGAAAGCAGCTGGTGTGACCTGTCGCGTCTTCGTCATGTAGTTCCTCTTACCACAACAAAGAATGCTGTTCCCAGCTAACCTGGTGATCTTATGCAAAACAAGTAAGAAGCTTTAAAAGCAGTTCTGCCCTCTGTGGAACAGGAGTTTCAAGTGCACCTAGAGCCACGGAAAGCAGCGGCAGAGGACTCTGGGGAGAGGCAGCGGGTAGGACCGACTGCTCCCTGGGCCTGTCTCCGCTGTCCCCGGGAGCAGGATTCGCGGAGGGGACGGAGGGAGGCAGGTTCAGCAGTATTTTCTAACTGAACCGAAAATCTCCACGTTATTGGAGGGCAGGCCAGGTCACAATATTCTAGATGTCTCTGTAGAATTAAAACTGGAAGGCCCAGATAATATTTAATTCACTCTTGATTAAAATTAAATTGGGACCAGAGGGCACGAGCTCCCATGGCAGGAACCCTTACAGGACCCAAGCGTGTTTAATGATGCAAAGCAACTGACTTATTTAAGCCTTAGTTGGGGCAATTACAATGGTTAGCTCTTATTTAACTATCACATAAAACGTAGTTAAATCCACACCTATTCTGGATCTTGTCATTCTGAATGCCTGTTTTCTACGGAGGAAGAGCGTCCCTTTAACAATAAAACCTTTGCACAGATCCAAGAACTAGCCTTAGAGTCTTGAGATCAATGGACGTTCTTACTGGAGAAAACCACGTATTCACCTAAAGTTAGTGTTTGCCACAGCAGGCTGATCTCCCTCACCAACCAGCCTTGCTGTGCTTTCACTAGAGAGGCTCAGATTAATCCAACCAATACAGAAAGACTGGACTGAAGGCATTCTTTCTTGGAAAAGATTATTTTTACGAGAAAAATATCAAATTAGCTTTAAAACACAATGTGTTTTCTTCACTACTTCACTTCCTCCCCAGGTGCAGACCGGAGGCAGCCCCGGGGACCGGGCCCCCCCATACCTCAGCAATGATGGGATACACCTGCTCCATGCAGAGGGAGATGATGCTGGGGAGGAAAGGCTTGAACACCTGGCCAGGCTCCTGGACCACCACCTGCAGGATCTTCAGGAACTTCTCCACTACCCGGCAGCCAGTGCTGCCTTCGTTGAGGATGCTGTCGGCCAACTGTTCTCTGCAGACAAGGGGAAACGCGTGGTAGCCAAGGAAGCGTTTCTCTGCGGGCCAGCAGGAACACCAGCGCTTGTGACAAGCGAAGAGAAGGAGCAGAAAGCCCCAGGCTCTGTAGCCGGGGCCCCACTGCTTCTCCCTTGGGAGTCTGGAAGCCACGGAGAACAGGTGTGCGATTACCTGGTAAACATGTTGAGGAAAGTCTGTATGATCTGCTCTGTGAAAGGCACGCCCATCTGTACTCTAAGGCCTCGAAACAGAGTGAGGAAGAAGCTCAGCATCTCATCGGTCACATCTAAACGGAAGCGCAAAGCGAAAGGTCAGAAGCTGGCACACAGGGTAAGCAGAAGCCCGCGGCCTGTGGCCTTCCTTTGACGAGCCGCACGACCATCTCGACTGAAGGCTTCCTGCTCGAAGACGTTTCCCCAACGGCCCCAGAGCCCATGACGGAAAGTGGGAAACCAGCAGGGACATGCCGGGAAAACAGCTCTGGAGTCGGGAACCTCTGGCTGACCGCAGCTCACCAGGGGACGTGAAGGTCCCCGGGCAGCCGTCCTTACCGGCCGGCACCCAGCGTCACTGTTCTCCCTGCGACCACTAATCCGGGCACTTGGGTCAGGGGTTGAGAGGCTGAAAGTGGATAAGGTGGATAAGGAGGGTGTATTCAGGCTGAATGGCCCCGGCCCATGAAAGGGATTAATCGCAGAAAACACTGGCTGCAGATCTAAACCATCACCTTGGGCAGTGTCCTGGCTCTGACCTCACCCACTCTGCTCCCAAGAGGCAATCGGGGAGCGCGTGCTGACTGACAAGACTCGGGCGAGGGCTCTCAGGAGAGCCAGGCCACGGCACCGGGAGAGCCTCTGCAGGGGGCACTGACGGAGGGCGGGCACCGTATCAGCAAAAGCCGCCCTGCCCTCTAAGGAAATAAGCAGCACTCGGGAAAAAGCTCTCTTCCCTCGCCTGCACCATGACCCCATCGCCTTGTCCTCTCACATTTTGCACGGGGAGAAGGCAAGGACTTAGGAGTGCACGAGGCAAGATGCCCCAAGTGACTCTGGGCCACACAACACCGGCGCAAGACCCAGGTGAGGGCTCCTGGAGTGGGGGGTGGGGGTGCTTGGCCCCAGACTCCCCATAACCAACCCCCACTCTGCCTTCAGTGTCCAGGCCCGCGCTACCCACTTGGGTGTGCTCTACAGAGCCCAGCAGTCACTGTGGGACTTGGGGGCACCCGCCACCACAGGGCCTGGCGCCAGCTCCTACCTGACTGATGGATAAGAGCTGGCAAGAGAGCCAAGGAGACCTGCACGGACTCCTGCAGAGACTGGTAGCAGATCTGCCGCGACCTGGTGGACTCCCCGGAGACGTTCTCCACGATGTCTTCCAAGACACTAAGTGTCTGGTGGATAATCACTTTGGCTGCAAATCAAGACTCAGTGTGTATTAGGACTTGTCTGCGGACAAAGCAGGATCACGGGAACGGGGGAGGGCACACGTGCACAGGTGTTCGGGGGACAGCTGCAGAAGTCCTGCTAAAGGAACGCGGTCTCTCCTGATGGACTGTCCCGCCCCTTCCTACTTCCTTTTCGCTCTTCCTTTTCCCCTTTTAACCGCCAGGACGCTGGGGGCCTGCCTACTCAGCTTTCTGGCCTCTCTTCTGCTTCTGTCCACCAGAAAAAGTCCAGAGAGAGAGGAAGGTACAGTGCGGCGTCCGGTTAGATGATAGGTAAGAAAGTAAGCCTCACGAGGGGGCTACCCCGGGCGAGAGTGGACATGTGCGCATCAGACTCGCCATCAGTTCCAGGTCTACGGCGAGCGGGGCAGTCGCACTGGTACCCGGCAGCACAGCTGCGGCTGCGCTCGCGAAGACGCCATCTGCACCTGGGGCCTGATGATACGTACGACGATTATCATAGGATTTTGTATTATTAACCACATCTATTCCTAACGAGCCCCCGATGATGCCCCATGCAGCACCCCAAGAGAGCAGAGGCAGTGGTCAGCCAAAGGGCAGGAGCTCAAGGCGACGCAGCAAGGGCCCAGCCCAGACAAGCCGCAGAGGAACAGCAGGCGAGCACTCCACGGCCCTACAAGTGGGGCAGGACCCCTGTCAGGGCACCGGGGAGAGCCAACAGCCCAGTGCTGCAGGGCTGCTGGGAGGAAGTCAGACAAGTTTGAGAATGTGTCCAGCGAAGTGCCTGGGATATCAGAAAGTTCCACACAGGGAAGCTGCCGTCCTTCTCCAGCACTGGTGGAGCTGCCTCTCGCCCTCAGGCACAGGGCTTGCCCCCAGCTGCCCCCAGCAGGCCCCCGTAGCTCAGCCTGAGCTTGCCACTCAGCCCTGGCGGAGCTCCACAGGTAGAACCAGAGGCTGAACCAGAGCTGGGCTGAGAGCTGGCCTCCACCCGGCCGTGCTTCTGGGCCCCCAGGCTCCTCAGCCTCTAGGGGGCTGAAGCAGCTTCCAGGGAAGGTACGGCAGAAAGAATCGATCTCTGGAGGTAGATGCGATCAGGTTTGACTCCGGACTCCACTGCGTTTTAAGTTGCAGTTCCTCTTCTGAAATGTGGACAGAGATGACCCCACCTCACTCAAAGGATTTTAAAATAATGGCTCACAGGGGCGCCTGGGTGGCTCCGTGGGTTAAAGCCTCTGCCTTCGGCTCAGGTCATGGTCTCACGGTCCTGGGATCAAGCCCCACATCGGGGTGGGGGGTGGGGGGGGGTCTCTGCTCAGCATGGGGCCTCCACCCCCCCCCCCCCCCTGCCTCTCTGCCTACTTGTGATCTCTGTCAAATAAATAAATAAAATCTTTAAAAATAAAATAACGGCTCACAATAGGCTGGCCACACAGACACTGGCACGTGAGCCAAAGACTTGGTATCCCACTGAAGGAGCCACTCACGCCCACTACTGCAAGCACAGGGACTTTAAGCCAGGACACGGCACTTGGGTCAGAGGTTTGCCCAAGAATACACAAGGCGCAGGGAAAGCAGTTTAGGGGGAAAGCGAAAAGGGTAAAGAGACCAGAATCTGACCCCTGGAGTATGAGGAAATTGAAACAAGAACCAAAATGCACTCGCAGAAATGTACAAGAGGAAACTGAAAGCACCATTAAATACGTAATAGGAGAACAGGTCTATCACGTGTACCCCCACCGGACAGGACATTACCAGACCATTAAAAACAACGCTTTCATGAGCAAAGGGGCAGTGTGGTGAAGAATCAGGATCCGGAGCCATTCAGCCCCAGCTCTGACTCCTGACCGCACCCCGCACCACCGTCTCGGATTCTGAGCAACTTCCACGTGCCAAGCAGGGGGGCGAGGGGCGGATGGGGACTTGACCGTGGAGACACCAGCAGCGCTGCCGGAGCAGATGATCACCCTGAGCATGCCAGTAACGGGACGCACAGAAGCGACGTGACAGAGAGTACACAACACTGGCCCGGCGGTATTCCTGCCCCAACGGCTGGAAACAATCAGAAGAGCTTCTGGGACGTTTTACGAGAATATGGTTTTGGACTCTGCAAAAACGTCAGTGTCAGGTAAAGCAAGAACAGGAAAGCTTTTCCGTATTAAAGGATTGGAAAGATGTTTGTAACCAGCAAAGAGAACACATGACCCAGGACTGTATCTTGGATTTTTAAGAAGCAAAAAAGGCCACTCTGGTAGCGCCTGGGGCGCACCTGCCTGCGGTCTGTGTGTTACATGATGTCACTGTTATCAGGCCGCACAGCTTGGCTGTCTTCATGGTGTCTGAGTTGTGAGACAGTATCTCGTTCTCTGAGATAAAGGTTAAGAATTCAGGGATAAGGTGTCAATTTTAGCAACTCACGTTATTTAATTATTTAAATGGTGGTTAAAATGAAAAAGTCGGAGGGGCCAGAACACAAGCGTGGTGAAATACTAACAAGCGGTAAAACCTCACTTAAGATACACAGCCGTTCCTCTGCTCAGGCTTTCAGCTATGGTGTCGGTTTCAAAGCGTGTCAGAGTAGTCAGCTGCAATGGAAGCCTTCCCAGGCCTTCATGTTATCACTTGGAGAAAGAGGAGAAAACCAACCTCACCGGCCGCAGGGAAGACTGAACGAGCATCTGTACAGAAAGTTCTGGGCCCAGTGGGGGCCCAGGGAACATGCCACAGATGTGAGCTCTGCCATTAAGTCTGTTCCCTGTGGAAATGGCTCCTCCTGTTCAGCAGATGGCCCCAGCATGGCACGGGGGGCAAGGGGGTGGCATCCGCTCTGCAGGGAAGCAGCAGACACATACCCCGATGCTCTGGCCACTGAACTGTGAGCGAACATACAGAGGCCGCGTGTCACCTGCAGGCCGGAGCTTGGAGCCGCTGGGAGCGCCACTGCACCATCCCCTGCATCCCTGTCCCCGTGTAGGCACAGACTGTGGGGTGGCCCTCAGCAGCCCAAGGCCGCGAGTGACCAGAATGACAAGCAGGATGTTGCCAACCCCTCAGCCCCAGGTGAACATGTAATAGCAGCAAGAAATACATCTTTCCTGGATTAAGCCACTAAGATTTTGGGACTGTCCGCTAACCACGGAGCCTATGCTGACTGACAGTAAGTTCGCGTAAGATAAAGGGAGAAAAGGCCATCGAACTTTCCAAGTGGGATTCCACACTAGCCATACGTAACCCCTGCGCAAATCACGTCGTCTTACACTAGTTTCCTCCCGGACCAAATCAGGTAACAGCAACTGACTCAGAGGCTCACGTGAGAATTAAATGAATGACACAACGCTACACACGGAGACCCAGGACCAGACAAACACCGGGCCATGAAGGGCGGTGCCGGCACAGCAAGAGGCAGAGACGGAGAGAAGGCGGCCCAGGCAGGGGCCCGCAGCCCGGGCCCCTCGCTCACTCTGCCGCTCTCACGCACCCACAGAGCCACGGAAGACACTGGAACAGAGAAAAAGGAAGACAACAAGATGCTAAAATGGTTACTTCCTAAAATACTGAAACGAGAGATTTCGTTTTTCCCGTCTTCATAGTATTCTAACATTTCTGTACAGTGAGCACTTACTAATGTTCCCGATTATAAAAATAATGTTCTTAACGAGAATGCGGAGTACTTACCAATATTTCTAACACTTCACAAAGTGTTTTTGTTGACATTCTATAAACAGTGTCTCCCAATGTTTCAGTATTGTCTTAGTGTGAAAATACTGTTTTTATAATATTTCTATAAGATTCCTGGCAATCTGATGCCTTCTACTTGAACTGAGTTTTCTTATCTTTTTCCTCTCTTTTGAATATAAACAATCAGACTTGAAGTGTCATGTGTAAAGATACCAAGTTTTTTCAAAGCCTCTAAAACACAGGTTTTTAGAGAAAGGTTAAAAATAATTTCAAAAGACAGTACTTAAATCCATTTTTCCCAACGTGCAGAGGTGAAGTGCTTTGATTGCTTCTACAAGTATCTGAAATGGATCAGTTAGTCACTGAAGACTGTTTCTCCACAGAGGGCATCATCGGTGGTTGGCTTATTTTTGACCTTTTCACTAAGCGAAGGGGCCTCCTACATACAGGAAGCAGGTGCAGCGGACACGGGCACAGAACTCCCCCACCAGCGGCCGTGCGACGACGGACAGGTGAATACTTCATCGGCCACAAAGGAAGACAGCGCCTGCCCTATCTCCCCGGCCAGCCCTGCCTTGGGGATACTCACTGTCATCCAGTGGCATCTTCCTCTGTGGGGCGCCAGCATCGGGTTTCAGGTTGCGATAGTCCCGCGAGAGCGCGGAGATGAGGCTGGCGTGGTTGATGGAGCGCACAGGCCACTGCTGCTCGTTCTCGGGGAGGTTTGGCCACGGAAGCAGCAGGATATTGGAAAGGGCTCGGCACACCAACACCTGAGCCTGGAGGAGACCCGCACGTCAAGGAGCGAAGAGCAACATGCAAGTGCGCATGACACGGCCTAGGCACCTGCCACACACAGACTCACAGACACACACAGTTCTGACCTCCCGGCTCCTTTCTCACAGGCTGGCCTGGGGGTTCGGTCCGAGTCTAAGGTAATGCCAGGAGGGGAAACTGAAGCAGGGACACCTAGTCTGGGTCCAGCGCGCTCCAGGGCCGGCCCCGAGAGCCTTTCCTGGTGACATCCCTCCCCCGGCAGCAGAAGCACTACAGAGGGAGAAGTCACGGACACCGCAGACACTGGCCTCCGACACCCTCCGAGACGCTGCTCAGAACAGAGCAGCTCCCACGGCCACTGTGCCCTTGGCGCTGGGTCAGAAGCGGCCCGTTCACAGCCAGGTGCTCAAGTAACTGATCTGACTGCCCTCTGACACCGCCTCTGTTTTGTTTGTTTTTAAACTTCCAGCCTGAGCCTCCTGAAGGATTTCATGACGATCACTGACTGGATGGAGTATCTCTACCTCAAGAAAATACAACAGAAACAGACTGTTTGTAAACCAAAAGGAGCGCAAGGGGACTCTGCCATCACCAGCACATGGCCGGCTCTCAAGGCAGCACCCCGGCTGCCTCCCGGGAGAACTGTTCTTGTGTTCTGCACACTGTGCGGCCGCGCGGGAAGGGCCCATCGGGAGGGCACGGAGGCTGTGGAGGAAACCGCCCCTGTCGGCACGGCCTGTAAACTCCAAGTGCAGGAGAAGAGCCAGCCTCCTCCTCCTTGGCCTCCCCGAGTCTGAGCCACGTAGCTCCAGGCTGCTGCGGGTGGGCCCCGGGGTCTCACCTTATCGATAAGTCGCTGAGCAGAGGCATCGGTGATTCTGTTGAACACCTTCTGCACCGCGGGGATGCTGATCAGAAAGACAGGCCGCACGGTGGTGGCCAGGGACACCAGTAAGTGGCAGGCAGACAGCAGCAACTTGTCCTGGACCTGGAGACAGAAGAGGACATCCCGGCTCACTCGCTCTCCTGGGGGGCCGCTACGAGAAGAACTTTAATGAGGTAGCCCAAGCCAAATACAGCGCTGGGAGCCATGATACCACCCAGGCTCGGTATCCAAGCCTCTAGGGATGATGGCCAGCAATGCGCCCTCCTCTGTGCCGCATCACAGCTCCTGACATCAAGATGGAAAACAAGCCCCTCTGGTTCCTCTTGGCTTTAGTCACCGAAACCTCTGGGCTCAGTCACTTGTCAGCTCCACAACCCCACGGCAAATCCCCTGGCATCCCATTCAAACTACTCAGGATCGTTCATCTCACTCCAACCACGCCAACCTCTCTCTCCACCTGCCTTCCTGCACCCCACTCGTCCCGCCAGGCTCTCCTGCTTCCTCCACCCAGTGTGCCAATCAAAGCCTTGGTTCAGGACCATCTGTCCTTTTCAAATTAGCCAAAGAGAAAACTACAGATAGAACCTAATGCCGGCAAGACTGGTGAACCGAAGAGTCAGGGGCATGCCGAATCACTTTGGAAAGAAATATCAGAAAGTCTTAGAACCTTTAATCCCACTTACTCTAAAAAAAATCACCCAAAAGGATAAAGCTAAGCTCGGGAGTACATACATTTCAGAATTACCTAGGGTGACTTTTTTTCAAATGGAGGTAACTTTAAAGTCCAGCAACGGCTAGGTAAATTATAAATTATATAACCCCCCCTCATGGGACACTGTAACTCATTTACAAATTATGATTACAAACTCAACAAAAATTTATGGAAAACAATACACTGTAAAGAGCAGAGCAGAATGCTACCCGTGGTTAAAACTACAAAAAGACAAACAAACATCTATATGTTACATAATATAAATCAGGGGTCTTCTCGAAGGACAACTGAGGAGAATCTATCCAATTTACGTGGATACACCTTTGACAGCAAATCCACTTCCCGGAATCCATCCTACAGGGATATATACACCAAGAACTAACTTCCATCAACAGGAAAATTATAAAACATCCCACTACAGAATGGTCGGGTTTCAGAGAGGGAACTCAAGAGTATCACAACTTTCTGGTCTATAAATCTGAATGGTATTTTACAAGGATATTCTAACAAGGAGCATATATTTATGTGGGACTTAGCTAAAAAAATAAAGTTATATTTGAATTGATGTGGGCCGCAGTTCAAAAGGAACATGACAGGACACGCTGTTCTACCACAGTGGTGAGAACTAAGGGTCTAATACCAAGCAAGATCTGGATTCTCTAGTAAGTGGGCATTTGGACAGAAGGGCAAGGACTCAGCTGCGAAGTGCGGTGCCGCTGTTTCAGGACCTTGGTGCTGATCAGAGGTGTGACCGCATCCATGGTGGTGGAGATGAGCGTAACAAACTGCTGTGTGTTCTGCCGATGGGCTTCGCTGCAGTACTGCGCCAGCCAGTGCGAGTAAGCCTGCAGAGCGGCCAGCGACTGCGCGTGCCTGCGAAGGGGGGAGAAGATGCCATGTTAAAGGTCAAGGTCAAAATATGTTAGCATGAAAGGAAGAATCCCACCCAGAGCATTCACTGTTTGAAGACACGTGCGATGGCACAGAAATCCTTTACTTGCTCAGGTAGGACCTAAAAATGAAAGCACCATCTAACCCTTGCCGCCGCTGCCTCTACCGCAGAAGGCAGTCAGCCCTCGAAGCAGCTCTGGCTCCTCTAAGTGGAGAATGCACTTTAGAAACCAAGAGCCAGGGTCCTCAGGGGACCGTTCTTTCTGGGGTCTCATTGCTCCCAGGAACTTTTGTTGGAGGACAGAGCTAGGACTCAGGCAAACCACGTGGAAATCAAACTGAGCATCAACTCAGGAGGGCAAGCTGACCTCGAGGCAGGAAGAACACACGGCCACATAAATGTCAAACACCAATCTCCTATAGTACAAAAACAACTAGACAAATTCAGATTTTTACGATTTTCTAAAATAAATAAATAAAGGTCTAAATGTCCAAAAATTCAGTTTCTCTTTCCCTCTCTTCCGCTCTCTTTCTCTCCCCTGTCCCCTACCAACATGCACAATCTGGAGAGCTGGTCTAGATGACAGAAGGTAAACGTGACATGATTCATGATTAGTTAGACCCTGGGTCAAAAAAAAAAGGACATTTCTGAGATGACTGGGAAAATCTGAGTATGGAAAAATAATGCAGACACACACACACGCACACGCACACGCACACACTCTTTAAAATGCTACATATTGGGGCACCTGGGTGGCTCAGTCAGTTGAACGTCCCAAATCTTGGTGTTGGTTCAGGTCATGATCTCAAGGTCTTAAGATCCATCCCAACACAGTGCAGAATCTGCTTAAGATTCTCTCCCTCTGAGGGCAGGGGGATGGGGGAATGGATAAGCCCAGTGATGGGTACGAAGGAGCGGAGCGCATGTATTGCGTGGAGCACTGGGTGTTCTATGCAAACAATGAATCTTAGAACATTGTATCAAAAAAAAACTAATGATGTACTGTATGGTGACTAACATAATAAAAAATTTAAAAAAAAGATTCTCTCCCTCTCCCTCCACTCATGTGTGCTCGCTCTCTACCTCAAATAAATAAAATCGGATGATTTTGTTCCTAGAGAAACATGCTAAAGGATTTATAGATGAAGTGACATGTTGTCTGTAATTTACTTTCCAACAGTTCACCTAAAAAAATAAAAAAGTATGTGTTCTCATGTGAATACAAAAAGAAAGCATAAGAAACAAAAGCCAATGGGGCAAAATACTCGTAACTGATGAGTCTAGTTTGAGTGTGTAAGGGTGTTCATTCTCTTTTTCCCTTTACTACAGGTAGTCACTTTTTCAAGATGAGAAGTTAGGTAAGAAAAGTATTAAGTACCTTAAAGTACGAAAATACAGGTAATTCATAGTGACCAAGCAGTTACTTTGTATTTTATATTTAGAATGCATTGATTCTCCTACCCTTCAAGCTTTGAGTACCAAAATTAAGAAAAAGGACATCAGTGTGCCTTTGGGGTCTAGGACTTTCAGTCAATCTAACCAATGCACAGAGCTCCGTAAGGCTGGAGAGGGGGCTCTGAAACTTCCTGAAACTATGTGCAAGATGTTGTGTTTATGAGCAAATTAGCATTTTTCTCGGCAGAAGCTTCACAGCTTTCTCTAAATTCTCAAAAAGGAAAGCTATATATATACACGCATATACACACACTCTTTAAAAAAAAAAAATCCTAAACTGCTCTAGTAAATAAGACTCTATCATTTACCTAATTTGCAGCTCAAGAACTATCTAGAACAGGGGTTAGCAGACTTTTTCTGCCAACACCAGAGTATAAATATTTTGGGCTGTGCAGGCCATACAAACTCTCTCCGTCACAGCTACTCAGCTCTGTTGCCGGGGCACAAAAGCAGTCACAGACGACGCGTAAATGAATGGGCGTGGCTGTGCTCCAGTAAAACTCGATTTACAGAAGCTGGCAGTGGGCCCGATTTGGTACAGGCCGTAGTCTGCCAACCTTTGCTCTGTTCTGGAGCAGGTCTGGGCACTGTGGTCTCAGGGACATGGCCCCACCTCCAGTCCCCATTCCTGTAAGCCTCCCACAGTCACTTTCCGAATGGCTCTCCACTGTCCAAAAGGCTCCTCTGAGTGTGGTCCCCGAACGTCCTTCAAAGTCACTCAAGTTCCCGTGTAACACCAACACCTGAGGAGCCTCAGGCCGCCCTGCGGTAGTCAAGACTCTCCGAGTCACTCTCCACAGGCTACAGCTTCAGGCACTGGCCTACAATAAGACTTGAGGCTCTCAAGCTGTTTCCACTGTGGTCCGCCCATGACTCCGCGGCCTCCTCTGCCACCACACACACTGCTTACCGCCCCCCTGACTGCGGGACCCCGCGACACATGTGTGTCTGGGCTCCTGCCGCTCCTCCCTCCCGGAGTGCCCACTCCATGCACGCCCCGCTCTCGGCCGTCACCTGCTCGCTGCATTCCACGTACTCCAACCACCCCTGCCCCCAGACCACCTTCTCTTCCTGGGTTGGGAGGAGGGAGTCCTTCTCTTCTTCACAGCAACCACCGCTGTTCCTTTTTATTTATGAACGGACCGGGACTAGAAGACTCGGTCTTTCCCAAGATTGCACCAGCAGCCCGCTCTGTACTTACACATCGATGAGATCAGGTTTCAGGACTGACGGCACAGCAGTCTCAATGTTGTACAACTTTATCTGAGATCCATACAGAGTGACTTTGACCAACCTGTTGGCAAAGAAATGGGCAGGAAGAGACACTCAGCTTACGGACTACAACAGACAAATGGACAAGGTACCAATGAAGGTCCCAAGGACAGACATTTTCCATCCAAACGATTATCAAGACCAGACCTTCTATTTTATCCCAAAGATCTAATCTGAGATGTGCATAAAGGTTTATACAAAGATACTAAGGCATGACTTACAGACCCAAGATATTCTGAACACAAAATAAATATCTAACAGGGAAATACAGTATAATATACACCATAAAAATACTTAAAATGCAAGTATTTTATGTTGTGTATTTTACGACTAAAAATAAGAAAAAAGTAAATGTTTCACATGGACAGACATATGATAAAGAAAATAGAGCAAAATGTTCACTGTAGAATCTAAGTGATGGGTATATGGGTGTTCGCTGCACAATTTTTCCAACTTTTCTTAAGATTAAAAAAATGCTCCTGTTAAAATATTTGAGGGAGGGGGCAGGGCATGAAGCAAAACCTTTTAGAACAAACTGAAGGGTTTTTTGTTTTTTTTGTTTTTGTTTTTTTTTTAAAGATTTTATTTATTTATTTGTCAGAGAGAGAGCGAGCGAGAGCGAGCACAGGCAGAGTGGAAGGCAGAGTCAGAGGGAGAAGCAGGCCCCCTGCGGAGGGCAAGGAGCCCGATGTGGGACTCGATCCCAGGACGCTGGGATCATGACCTGAGCCGAAGGCAGCTGCCCAACCAACTGAGCCACCCAGGCGCCCCAAACTGAAGGGTTTTTAACTTCAAGCACAATCCTTTCAGAAGCCAGTTGCTGAGCCCACTGGCTGCCCACAGGCTCACTGCATACAAACAAGCCTTCAGTGCAGTAAAGAGCCAGCTTTTGGGGAAATGGAAGTGCCTCTTTCACTGGAGACCGATGTTCCCTTCTGGGCAAAGGGAAGAGCCGGAGGCCCAGAGCAGTTCCGTCTGTGCCTGCTGCATAACGAAGCTCTCTAAGGGAGCAGGTCTGAGACAGGACACCAGGCAAGCCAGAGGGCGTTCTCCTCCTGCGGTGCCCCAGGGCACAGCTTCTCGAGCTTCACCGACCCAAACAACCCACTTGGGAGCTTGTTACTGTGCAGCTCCCTGGTCCGACCCCACAGACGGACTCCGGGGCGGCGAGGAGCAGCCAGCAAGTCTGCATCTGGCACTCCGTGCATGGGGACCACATTCTGAAAACCACTCCTCTCAGAAGGGAGTGGAAAGCAGGACCTGCCTAGAAAACCCCAAGCCTGAATCCCAAAGCATGCAGGGCTCGGGAGCAATGGGGGTCAAAGAGCCAAGGGCTCTCAATCGAAATTCTGGGAAGGGGCCGGCATGGTAACACGACACACCCACGCGCACCCAGCGTGTAATTCTGCAAACCGCTCTCCGTTCTGTGCCCAGAGCACCTTTCAGCAGTGCTGAATAGACGCATAGCGGGTGAGCACCGCCACGAGTCCCCTTTACCGTTTCCTCCTATAAAACTCCACATCTACCTGCTGAAGAACAACTCCATCCCCCCTGCCCCAAGCCTGGCCCGTCACTGCCCTTGCTCTCTGGCTCTGACTAGTGTCCGTTTCTCCCGTGAGTGGAATCACACGGTGTTCGGCTGCACGTCTACAGCATCTTGAGTGCCGTTCCGCACTAAACACGACTGCTGAATGTGTCTTCCGCCACGGCTGCACTTGGCAGCTTCGCCAGTAGGTCTGCTGTGCGCAGCCTGCAGGCGAGAAGCCAGCTCATCCCACTGGCCACGAAGGTCACGCAGCCCTAACGAGGAGCCTTCTCTCGCACTCCGTTCTAAACAAGGACAGAACAGCCAAGTATCTCGGGAGTACTGGGCCTGCAAACCCAAGCAGTGCACAAAGAGGTACACCAAGGCAGGGGCTCCGAAGTCTGAAAAAAGTCAGACAGGAAGAAAGACGCATCCCAGGCCTTGCCCAGGAAGAAGAGGAGGGGCGCTGGACGCGGAAGCCCCGTGGTCCGGAAGGAGCATAACATGTGGACTCAGGAAGCTGGTCGCAATCCACTGTCCCTCTTGGGAACCGTGTGACCTGAAGCAACAAGGCAGTCCCCATCTCAGGCCACGGCTGGCTCATAGATCACAGATCACCCCCGTCCCTCAAAGTACAGAATGAAATAAAATGTGCAAAACCACTTTTTTGAAAATCTCCTATTACTGTGTGCTTTTACTATTATTAATCTGCCTTTTAAAGATTTACTTAAAATTCTTAGTTATCTGTGCTTTTAGGCTAAGAGTAACAGTTAAAAGAAAACTCAGGTGTGCAAGTCACTAGGCTTGGGGCTCAGTGAGTTACCAATGATCTGGCTACTGGGCCAGTGACAGAGTCCGGTGACCTGACTTCGGGCTGGACCCACACCCACCCAGTCTTGATCTAATCAGTGCACCAGCTCCCTTGAAACAATCTGAGCCTCCGATCACATTGGAAGCACCTTCTTGAAGTTATTTACTTAAATTCAATTCCGTTAACATATGGCATTATCGTTAGCTTCTGAGGCAGAAGAGCGGCATGACACCCTCTCTCACTCCCCACGCGCCTCCTTAACGCCCGTCACGCAGTTACTGCTCCCCACACCGCCATCCCCTCCGCAACCCCCTGTTTGTTTCCTAGAGTTAAGAGTCTCTTACGGTTTGCCTCTCCCCTTCTGTTTTCATCTGATTTTTCCTTCACTTCCACCATGTTCATAAGTTTTGTTTCTTAAATTCCACACGAGATTGTACATTATTTGTCTTTCTGTGACTTATTTCACTTAGCATAATACACTCGAATTCCATCTACGCCATTGTAAATGGCAAGATTTATTCTTTTTGATGGCTGAGTCATAGCCCTGTGTGTGTGTGTGCGTGTACACGTATCCCACATCGTTAGCCATTCCTCTGCCAAGTGTCTCACTTAATACTTAAGCACATGGGTTTGTCAGGCAGGAGCGGGGGCCTGGGCCTGGGCAGTGGCCCTGAGCAAATGCAGCTGTACACGGGGGAGGGTCCCGAGGGGGAGGGTCCCGAGGGGAAGGTGACAGAGAGAGCTGGTAGAGGCAGGGAACCATCTCTCGGGTCAGCTTGGACTCCTCAGGACGTAACAGGACTGGGAGAAGTCCCAGCTCTGGCATCTGGCCACCCAGCTGGAAGAGGCTGAGTGACCGCTTGTCTGTCCTCGGCCTACCCGGCCTTTCCTGCTGTCTCTTTACCGTGCGGGCAGAGACGTACGATGGACCTCGCCTGGTTTCTTCTGAGACCAATCCTGTCTTTTTACCCACAGACCCGTCGGCTATGAGCTGGGCACTGTGCTAAGTGCTTCCTCTCACTAATCCTCACAGTCAGCTGCAAGACAGCAGGTCCCTTCCACGTGACAGACGATGGGCCTGGAGTTCTCAGAGGTACGTGCTGCTCCGTGTGCAGCTGGCCGCACGCTGCCCTCACACAAGAACGAACGACCGGGCTCTGAGGCACGGAGGGCACCACCACGGAGCCGCCGCCTACCTCTCCACGACCGTGAGGGCGTCGCTGAACCGTGCAGCGAACACGTCTCCGATGAAGTACTCGGCCAGTCGGCCCACGGCCTGCAGGAGGGAGCTCAGGTCTCTCAGGGAGCAGTGCAGGCGCCGGCAGTCATTCTCCGCTGTGATGTTCAACCTGTGTCCTGCAAGACAACAGCGCCCATGGGTTCCCGCGGGAAGAAGGTGCTGCAGTCACCGCTACAGCAACAGCTCGCTGGGCAACTGGAGGGAGCAGAACCAACTGCCGAGGGCACCTGGGTAGCACGGTCAGTTAAGCGTCGGACTCTTGATTTCAGCTCAGGTCATGATCTCAGGATCACGAGATCGAGCCCCGCATCAGGGTCTGCAGTCAGTGAGGAGTCTGCTTGAGACTCTCCCTCTCCCTCTGTTCCTCCCCTGACCAACGTGTGTAAACTCGTACACTTTCTCTCTCCCTCTAAAATAAATAAATCCTAAAAACAAAAACTACTGTGAAACACAGCAACTTGCAGGCTGTTTCCCAGTAACAAGCCAGAACAGCGGGCCCTGCCTCCACCCAAACCGCACCCACAAGCACTGCAGGCCCGGAGAGAGCCAACAAGAGAGGCTCACAGCCCACAGTGTGCAAACATGGACCTGATGTGATTTCCCTTGGGCCAGAGGTAGCAACACCACCAATCCCTCACCCAAGGAAACAGGCAGGACAGTGCAGTCACTTGCCAACACAGGTCATACTTCTGGGGTAGCACTAGTGTCCTAGACTGGCCCCTACACCTGCAAAGCTGCCCACTTTCCACACCCGGGCTGGCCACAGAATGCAGCCTCCGTGGGCAAACAGGCAGGATCCACCGCTCTGCAAAGAACAGGGTGGAGTCAGCACTCCACGCCCCAGAAGGTCCGAAGAAGCACGGTCTGGGATAAAGGCACAGGGCCTGGAGTCCGAAGACACAGGGGCCGAACACCTGCTGGCTCTGGGCCTCAGCCAGCCCTTCTCAGTCTCAGTTCCCTGTCTTTAAAAAGGAAAATAATGTCCTGTGGAATTCACTAGTGTACAGGCAAAGTCAGATGGCTTGCACAGGAAACCCTGTGACCTCTAAGGTATAAAGCATCACTCAGTGTTTGTGTCACTATATATAACAAAGAGCATGTGGTTTTCTAAGACCTGAAACTTTCTTTTCGATATAATTTCTTCACGCTGAGTGATAAAGGCACGAAGGTGAGGGACAAAAATACTTGCTATTCAGACACCTCCTCGCCCTGCAGACCCCTCCTCACAACGGTCCACAAAGGACAGTGAGCACTGCTGGGCGGGGAGAGCTCACTCTGCACTGGATCAAGTTCTGCGCCGCGGGACGGCGGGTACCTGCACTGCCAGCGCTCCCCAAATACCAGCCCCTCTCGCTGCCATGGCAGGCGTTTCCTCTCTGTGAGGAGACAAGAACTGGCTAAAGGCGACCCCCTCCTGCAGCATTCCCCAAACATCTTCCCAGAACCCAGGCCTGAGCACACAGCTCCCCGTGAGCACGGTGCCAAACCTCCTGAGGCTCCGTCCCGGCTCCGTGGGAGAACCTGAACCCCCAGCATCCACCCCAGGGCTCTCACTGCCTCCTGCCATTCCCATTTCCCACCTGGACCCCCCGGGAACCCCGGGTGCCTGAGGTCCCCGCTTGGACAGCCCCCAGCATGCCTGGTCCCTCCTGCCTTGCGTGCTCTCCCCACTCTCCAGACTCCCCCAAGGCCCTTCTGGGAGGCCTGCCCTCTCTCTGCACTGCCCAGCGGAAGGAACGGGCTTCCCTCCCGGCCTGCATTCCCCGCCAGGGCATCTCGGCGCACACACGGAGATACACTAAGGAGCCACACGTCTCCTCACAGACCACGAACTTCCACAAGGACAAGGGCCGTGGCCAGGAGCTGGCACGGTGCCAGGTAGAGAAGAGGCAACCGCAACGAGTGACTGAATGAGATGCGACCGAGCACAGAGCAAACCGAGTCGGACCAGGTGTGTCAGGTGCTTGAGTTCCTCATGCAGCCCTCGGCCCCGGGAATGTTCCCTTGTTATTCAAAGGCCACTGTGGACAGGCACTGTGAGGCCGCAAACAGCAAGCCTGAACACCTCAGAAGGTGCCAGGAAGCAGCAAGTCGGAGGCCTCAGACCCTACGCGGACTTCCGAGTGCTGAGGCTTGGAGCACAGCCTGGGACAGCCCCCGAGTGTGGACCACATTCCAGGGAGCAAGAGGACCAAAGGAAGGGGCGATGCAGGGGAGGACCCAGGCCAGCTTCTGCCCCCCCGCAGGGGCCTGCTCCTCCACCCTCCACCCTGCACAGGGAGCAGTGCCTCGGGGAATAAACACCAGTCCGGATTCCCAGCGCAGGCGGCCCTGCCGGCAGTGCCAGCCAGATGAGCCCACGAGCGGACAGAACCAGGAGGGATTTTGGTCCTGTGGAGAGAACGCTGCCTCTCCTCCGCTCCCAGCTAACAAAACACCACAACTGTGCACCTTCTGAACGTCAAGGATTTTCAGGGCTACAGCTCCATATCAACCTGTTGTTCCTCTGACACCGAGCAAGCTTTAGGGCTGTGGGAAGAAAACCTGAAGAAGACTCTACCCAGAACAGGGTGTGGTGGTCACATGGGCCGAGGAGAGAGGCTGGCGTCTCTTCCCAGAGCAGGGCGGCCAGCCTGAGTCTGCGCCCTCCCCGCCCCCGGGCCCAGCAGGCCGCACCCTGCCCACGGCGCTCAACGCACCACACCGGACCCTACAGCGGCGACCCTTGGGTTGACCGAAGAACTAGGTGCTTGAAGAGCGGTTACACAAAATGTTTCCCTTTTAAAAACCGAGCCAGAATACCACCCTACGTCGGGCTTCCACGGGAGTGGGCTCTCAGCAGTCATCCTAAGCGGCCTGCACCCCGCCCCCACCCCTGCACCCACACGACTGCCCCTGAGGCAGGGCCTCCTCCCCGACGCCCCTCCAGGGAGTTTTCCCTCCTCAGTCAGCTCGGTCGGAAACACTGAGGGAGGGAGTGTCTCCCCAGTTCCTTAGGATCATGAGCGGTCCCCCCGCCGAGGGCAGAACACAAACCCAGCCACGGCCTGCTGACCCACGCCAGTCTAGGGAAGAGGCGAGGCTTCTCCCCTCGGCGGAAATGCAGCCCTGGGTCCCTTCACTTCCCGGGTCCCCTGCTGCTGAGAATCCCTGCCATCCTGAGCCGCCCCCTCCAACCCACCCCGAATCGGTCAAAGAGCAGTACTTAGGGTAGAAACAGATGGGGACGGCCGTGATGTCAGACTATTAGTCTGAAGCACGAGAAACTGCTGATGTTTGACCACTTCTGACCGGCCAACACTGCGATTCCACACAATTCAACTGAATACGCATGTGCCATGTAAGGCTCACGGTACTGCAAACTGTAGCTGCTTCCGTCCCGCTGTCTGCCGAGGCAGACACGTGCACAGGCAGGAAGTACCCAAAGCAAAGTCGTCGCCCCCACCTCCAAACCCAGAACCCTCGAACCACCGGAGGCACAAAACACGGCAAGGAGCCAACCTCAACTCGAGGGGCAGGCCTGAGTGTCCACCAAGGAAGCTGTTCCCAACTACCCACATCTTCTGTTGGGCTAAGGCTTTCATGTCCTCCTGCAGCAAAGAACACCCACAAAGGGGGACCCTCTGCTACACAGAGGTTTTCAAAAGAGAAAATCCTCTCCCCTAAAGCAAGTTACCCTGAAGCTGTCGAGATGCACTCTTCACCACGTCCAAAGGACAGCTTCCTGGCAAATCACACCTCAATGTTAAACAGAACTCCACCTTCTCTTTGTCGGGGGCTGGGGAGGCAGGGGTGAAAAGCATTCGAGGAACTCCACTCAGAGAGAGCAAGTAGGTCGTAAACACACCCGAGCAGAGCACAGAATGTTTAGAGACACAAGCACCAGGGACAGGACCTCTCCACCCACAAATGGTGGGAAAGACCCACAGGAGCAAAGCGAACTCCCGGGGGCTAGAGGGGCGCACAGCCGCTGAGGTGCCACGCAGCAACATGTCGTGCCTCGGACCTGGCCACAGATGTGGAGGCCGAAGACCAGCAAGAGTCGACAGGAAGACTCCCATGGGTACAGACTCCAGAGACCAAACAATGAAAGGCTGGTGGGAAGCCGCACACAGGAACGGCGGGCTCACCCTGTCAGAGAAGACCCACGGTCTCTGGGAAGAGGTGGCAAGGCTGCTGACACAGCACGGGGGTTATGTCAGAGGGTGCATGGCCATGGGACCAGGGAGCAAAATGTACTCAGAGTTTCCATTCTTTTAACAGGCCTTGCATTGGAAACTTGGCTTGGGAGCCACCACGGGGTGGGGGAATGCTTCGTCGTGGATAAGAGAACTTGTTTTAAAATGGGAAGTATTTTTTTGGCCTGAGAGGTTCTTGCCCCTGGAGTGTGCACCAAGGATCAGCGCTAGGGGTGAGATTTACAATCTGGAAAAGCCAAGCACACTGTGAAATTGCCAGCAAAGGGCTTTCGATGAGAACAGGTACGTGATATTGCACGTAGGGAAAAGTAAAACAGATTATCCTTCTCGGATGAGAAGTTATCAGTATGTCTCAGAAAAAGGACCTAAAAGTCACTCAGACTTTTGTCCGAAGACAGACTCAATGCAACGTAGAGGCAGCAACACGCTCGAAAAGGAACACGGGGTCCATGCAGGGAAGGAGGGAGTGCGTGCTCAGCCTTTCTAATGATCCAGAACAATGCCTCGAGGATGCCGAGTACATTCTCATTTGATGAGTGGCCCTGAGGAAGAGACCACCGGGGCACAACTTCTCCCCAAGAATGGATGCTAGAAACATCGGTAGCATTGGGACACAGTCAAAAGGATTTTCGTTAATGTTGACAGCATATTCTACAGGCACGTTTGCTTTGAAAGTGGTCTTTTTAAAGTTCTAAGTTGCTCTTAGCCGATCTACAAACTTTGGGGCATGCCAAGTCCCATCGACCTCCTGGGGCCCAGTGGGTTATTTAGAAGCTAATCCAGTCATGGAAACAAACCGTCACAGGCCACCAAGGGCAGCCTCAGAAAGAGCCTCTCCTGGAGGTCCTGCCATGAATAACAAGCTCGTCCAGGAGATGGTCTCTACCCTGGGCGGCTCTGTGCCAGGCTGAGACAACAGTTACACAGCAGAGGGACCGGAGGCCAGGGCTGGGCACAACTCCCAGAGGGGAAACACTGAAGAGGAGCAGTGTGAAGCCACCGGCAGAGACAGGAGGGGCTGGGGGGCTGGGGGGCTGGGGTGAGCACAGGTGCATCTGCAAGCACAAGGGTAAGTTGCTGGGGTTTCTGATGGTTTTGGCTAGCAAAACAGAAGTCAGGTTGGACTTAATTCAACTTTTCAATCATTCCCTGTGACACCATCTTGGGACAAAGAAACATCTCCGGACATTAATTTCCCGTTCCGTGAAAAAGAAGCAACTGGCGCTAACCCTCCCAGCTGCGGGACAGGTGAGGGAGGTAAGGAGTGTAGGCGAATACTGAAGGGCCAGGCAGGTAATGCGCATCTGACAAATGGAAGCTATTGTTGTCACCGACAAAATAACCCCAAAATGCCAAGAAGAAACCCCAAGCAGGCATGGCCAACAAAGGGCCACCCCAAGTCTTTCAACCCAGCTATGGCCCGGCCTCCCGTGGCCACTGACCGGAGGAGAGCTGCCGATCGGAGCTGCCGGAGCTGCCGGAGCTGCCGGAGCTGCCGATCGCTAGCTGTCGGCCTGTTCTACATGAGTCCGCCTGCTCTGGAGCCGCTCCCGCGTCCTGCTTCCAAACACCCAAGAACAAAGAGCACAGGGCAGGGAAGCCCAAGGCCATTTCCCCTAGCACACGTGCTGGCTGAAAAGACCTAAGGGAATATTCTAAGTGCTGGGCTTTTTATGTTTTTGTGGTTTTTTCTCTTCAAAGTTCTCCCCCTTTGCTCCCATTAGCTGCCCCCCCCAACAGCTCTCCAGAAGGCCCTGTCCAAAGGAGCCTCACCTTCTGCCTCCCCACAGGCCCTTTTTATTACGATTCTTTAGAAAAGTCTTCCCTGTGCAGAAGTGAGGAGAGACAGAGCCACAGGGAAGTGGCGGTAGAGAAATCATGTTCCAACAGCAAAGACGGCAATAACTAAGTATCAGCCCGATATTTTTTTAATGTTGGTTAAAGTGAGAAAATAAAAACCAGTTTACCTGACCCTGAAGTAACTATAAACTGCTGTAACCCCAGATAAACTTCTAAATTGTCCTGAAGAACTGGGAACTGAAAACAAAGAAACAAAGATTAAAAAAAAAAAAAAAAAACATAAACGCAAATTTTAACAGCATTTTTAACATTAAAACATTATAAGTATCCATGGGGGGGTGGGCATCAGATAAAAGAAACTTCTCTGGGAACTTTTACAGGCAGCTAAGCAGAAGTGTCTCCATTCGGTGCCCTGCCCTCAACAACTTCTACAATTCACACCGCCAACTAACGGTTGGAGTAAGAAAGAAAACAACATTATCAGTTCCATACTCTTTTTCTAACAAAGCAGTGGATGCTGGGTAGGACTATCAGAACTGTCATGTTCCTAAAAGAGGACGTCAAACCCCAAATGGTCTAGACCTTCTAGAGCTCAGGGACAGGGCCTATCTATCTCCCTTCAATTCCAAGGGAAACTGTTCTGGAAAGAACTACCAGATATGCCTTATTAAAGTGCATAACAAAGTGAAAAGACAGGCCAAATTTTCTGGAAGTCAGATTCCCTTAGTCATTTAGTACACAGGACCTTCATAGCCAACGCTCTATCTTTTCTCTCTAAAGCTGCTAACACACCATTTAGATAAAAGATCAGACTTTTAATGTGACAGGTCCCTATGCAAGGCAGCTGGAAAACACAACACAAGCCCCCCAGCTCACCTCGCCCTTTGAAGGCTTAGGGAAATCTCCCCAAATAATAAGCATCACTTAGTGAATGAAAGCAGTCCTTATGCCCAAGAGCCTAGCACATAAACAGAGGCAGAGTGCTAGCGATGAGCTTTACAAAGGCTCACTTTCCAGCAACGTAATCTTTGTAAGTCCTCTACGGGGCCTGGCCATTTCTGAGTTACTGATGCAGGCCTGAAGGCAGGCATTAGGAAAACTGCTATTACAGCCAAGAGTTCAGGAAAGAAAAACAGTACTTTCGAAAGTTGATTTAAAAATATTTGGGGGAAATGTTAACATTTGTTAAACTTCAGGGTTAGTTATTGTAATTATTATGTTCTTTTAAAAATAAATAAGTAAAATTTTAAAATATATATATATATATACACACACACACACGCACATATGTGTGTATATATATACTATACACACACACAAAAGTATCAGTGAGCAAAAAAGCTTACTACTCATGCTACATGTGCAGGGAAAAACCTTAGGCTCCTCATCCCCCTCCGAGAGGTGAGTTACCAGTGTTGAGAAGGCGTGCGTGGGAAGGAGCTCCATCACTTTGGCCACCACCTCCAAGCTCTGGCGCAGGTAGCGCTGCCACTCCGTCTGCTGCTGCGGGGGAAACAGAGAAGGATCAGCTCTCCTGGGAAGGCAGAGTCTTGACATCTCCCCTGCCCCTTCATCTGCAACCTCAAGTCCACTCTCACACAGAAAATCTTGAAGAAATGGCAAATGATGGAACTGGGTTACTCAGTACTTGAAAAAGAACAACCTAGAGGGGCGCCTGGGTGGCTCAGTGGATTAAGCCTCTGCCTTCAGCTCAGGTCATGATCTCAGGATCCTGGGATGGAGCCCCGCATCGGGCTCTCTGCTGGGTGGGGAGCCTGCTTCCTCCTCTCTCTCTGCCTGCCTCTCTGCCTACCTGTGATCTCTCTCTGTCAAATAAATAAATAAATAATCTTTTTAAAAATTAAAAAAATAAAAAGATCAACCTAGAGTATTTTTTTTTAATCCAATGAATTAACGTCATAAAAAGCTATTTCCTCAGAAAGCACATGACCCACAGAGAATGGCCTAATTTTTCCCCTATGGTCAAAGGAATACAGACTTCAAAAAGCCACTTGTGAAGTGCTTGAGCCCCCCTTATGACACCCCAGCTATAGAAGTGTTCACGCATTCGTCACCTTCTGAGAAGGTAACCCTGACTACCTCCTGTCAGTACAACGGACCACATCAGTGCCACTCAAAGTATCGCCTGCAGGCAAGGCAGCATCTCTCGCAGGCTCTGTGGCCCACCCCCAAATCAAAGTCTGCTTACCAAGCTGTCCCAGTGATTCTCACCCCTGCTCAACCCCGAGAAGTACTGTGTGAAATCATACGGTTAACAAGACGTGAGGCTCACATTTACCACACACACACACACACACACACAATGTGCCAGGCATGTAGCCAGTCCCTCCAAAGCTACCTTCATGTACCTGTCGGACACGGTGCTCCCCTTTCGGGAGAGGAGCAAATTAAGGCTCAGAGAAATGAAAGGCCTAGACTTCCACGTCCTTGGGGTCCAGGGCCTTTGGGCTCCAAGTACAAGGCTCTTTCTAAACCAAACATGGCCACCCCTCAAGGTCTCACCATGTCACTGTCACTGTTATTTGGAAAGGCATATCAGTGACCTGAAAATTCTGAAGTGCATGGTGGGTAAGAAAAAGGAACAAGGGAATTGTGTCCTTCGACCCATATTCTTGGATGGGCACACCAGCATCAATAAAGTCAAGACTGACTTTAAGACACGGATTTACAGGGGCGCCTGGGTGGCTCAGTGGGTTAAGCCGCTGCCTTTGGCTCAGGTCATGATCTCAGGGTCCTGGGATCGAGCCCCGCATCGGGCTCTCTGCTCGGCGGGGAGCCTGCTTCCTCCTCTCTCTCTGCCTGCCTCTGCCTACTTGTGATCTCTGTCTGTCAAATAAATAAATAAAATCTTTAAAAAAAAAAAAAGACATAGATTTACAAAATACACTCAGAAGAGACTTCCTTTCGTTCTAGGCTTGCCGTTTAAGTCGTGCTTTATTCCCACCTGCATCCAGCTGGCTTTTGTTTGTTGCCCAAAGTGGGGGGCAGAGGTGCGGAGGTGAGGCAGGGGAACGAGGAATCCAGAGCCCTTACTAAACCCCTTCTCACTGTGCATATGGCTTCTCGGCTTCTATCTCTAGTCCATACAGATAAACATGCCGCCAACTTCCTTTTACAATTACGGAACCCCAAAAAACGAATAGGATATACAGCTGACCCTTGAACAACAGGGGTCTGAACTGCGCGGGTCCACTTATGTGGGATTTTTTTCAATAAACACAGTACGGTACTAGAAATTCATTTTCTCTTACGAATTTTTTTTTTAAGATTTTATTTATTTATTTGACAGAGAGAGAGAGAGACAACAGGAGAGGAGATACAAACAGGGGAGGGAGAAGCAGCCTCCGCCGAGCAGGGAGCCTGATGCGGGGCTCGATCCCAGGACCCTGAGGTCACGACCTGAGCCGGAGGCAGCCACTTCATGACTGAGCCCCCCAGGCGCCCTTCTCTTACGATTTTCTTAGTAACATTTTCTTTGGTCTAGCTTACTTTATTGTAAGAATACAGTAAAATACAAAACACGTGTTAATCAACCATTTGTTTGTAAGACTTTCATTGAACAGTCAGGTTATCAGCAGTTAACTCTGGGGGAGTCCTAAGTTGTACTCAGATTTCTGACTGTGCGTGTGGTCAGTGCCCCTAAGCCCTGCACAGCTCAAGGTCAGCTGGAAAGTTCGAAGGCACAAGTCAACCTGTGAGACTATTCTGGCCCCAGAGCAGCGAGCTTACAGGCTCCCAGTCTGTCTGGCCTCACGCCAGAAGCGACGGCGACTAAGGCCGGTGAGGACGCGCGGCTTACATCGTCATCCAGAGTCTCGTCATCCAGCTCCTCCAGCTGGGCCTGGTTGTATCTGAACTGGATTCGATTCAACACCTCCGTGAGCAAAAGGACTAGTGCGTCTTCGTACCTGCGTGGCAGAGAGAAATTCAACATCAGGTGACAGCGGGCTTTTAGCCTAGAATTTTGAAACGCCTCCTGCAAACGGCCTCCTGCACTCTGAGAAAGAAGGGCGTCCCTGCTGGGTCACCAGACACAAGTAGCACGTGAACCAGATTTAGTTTGTGGGTGGACAAGGGCGTGGGTCAGAGCGGAACGGCAGCAGGGCATTTCCTCGTGTCGCCATGTGCCGGGCATCTTCCTGATGCACTGACGGGTCCATCTGCACTGATGGATTGAAGGATCTTTTTTTTTTTTTTAAAGTCAGCTCCGTGCCCAGCAGGGAGCTCAACGCAGGGCTCCATCTCATGGCCCTGAAATGAAGTTCCGAGCTGAGATCAAGAGTCGGGACGCTTAACCGACCGAGCCTCCCAGGTACCCCCCGACAGCCACTCTTCAAGTCTATCCTGCCTGATATTTGCCGTGCTACCCCAAATTTCTTTTGGTTACTGTCTGCATGGAAAAGCTCTTACTTCCAACCTATTTGTGTCTCTGAACTGAAGTGAGTCTCTCAGAGACATGCAGTTGGATCATGTTTTTCGTCCACTCCGCCGTCACTGCCTCTTAAACTAGCGAAGTTAACTCTGCACATTTAATGTCATTACGGCTAAGGAAGGGCCTCTGCCATGGTCATGGCTTTCGGGCTTTCGTCGGACTCCTCCATGACCACCTTCTGTCATGTCACAGACACCCGTGTGCCACCTTCATTCCCTTGTCACTCCTTTCACCAGGCATTTGTGAGTCGTTTCCCCATGGCTGCCCTGGGGATTATAGGTAATTATGTATAAATACCAAGTTATACTGATTTAATATAGGATTCAATAATTCAATCCTTTTAACATCTACTAGAGATGGCTAGTAGTACTGGTCTATTTCTGATGAGGAAGCCAGAGTTAAAAGAAGTTAAGTAAACTAGCCAAGGTCACCAAGCTAGGTGATCTGAACCTGGGATTCTGTAACTCAACATCCTATGCTCTCCCCATAAACCACCAACAGTCTTTGGGCCTGCTCTAACCTCGTCTTTAGTTAGTTTTTAAGAACACTTAATACTTAAAGGAAGAACTAGAAAAAGCCTGGGGGAACCCTGCTCCTTTGACCTATATCTAAGAACTTCTCGAAGAAACACTCCAAGCTCCAGGCCTGGATATCTCCCATTCATGTTAAGAACCTACCCCTCAGAAGACACCAAGTCACCTGCAGCAGGTACACCAAAAGGGCCAACAAGCCACTAATTTTCAAGAACAAACCGGCTGCTAAATCCCTGTCTGTCCCAGAACGTTTCAAAGATAAGTTTAGGGACTGCCCCTCCTCACAAAGCAGAGCATCCAGGCCAGGAACTCAGCACCACTCTATCCCACACTCTAGGCTGCTGGGGCTGTGAGCACATAAAGCACCCTGGTCCTCCACCTCGGGGAGCCTCCATGGCGTGGGCACTGCAGGAAGACCGAGCAGCAGAAGGAGCACAGGGACACCATTCTTCCTGTGGGCTCATCATCCTGGCTGTGTCACCCCGGCCAACAATCACCCAGGAGTGATGAATGGTTCCACCTTCGGCTTCCCCATTCCTGGAACCAGCCTCACGCACAGCCAGCCTGCACCCCCTCCTCTGCAGAGTGAGCTCCAGCTCCATGGGGCCCCTCCTCTGAGCTCCTGTGGCAGCTGGGTGCTACCCTCTCCTCAGAGACCCGAGCTCCAGCTGCATGGGGTCCAGCCTTCCGATCTAGAGGTCAGTAACTCCGCCTCGTTCCCCTGGACCCTCAGCTCTAGCAGTGGGGCTGCTTCCTGTAGTTCTCATCCGCTTTACCTTGCTGTTTCCTTCTTGCTCTTCCAATCCTCCAACACCAGTTTCACCACTTTCCTACACTGAATCCTTAAAATAATTAAGTCTGGTTTCCATCTTCTTAACAGGTCTCTACCTAATAAACCATCTAAGCCCATGCAGGTGAGTTCCACACAAGCTAATCAGAGCTTAAAGGTATCCAGTGCCAAGATCAAATACAGTCCATCCAACCTAAGTCACAACCCCTGGCTGAGACTCTGTACAGAGGGTCTGCAGACTCCACTAGAGTCCTCCTGAACAGTCACATTGCAGAGTCTGGTGGGCACAAGAGCTCATTTTTCCATTAAGACGAAAACACTGACCACCCCTCCTCACAGTGTTTGCAAATGACTTAACCTAGGCTAGACAGGCAACTGAGCATGGCCCAGAAATGAATGCTGGTGGCGAAAATCACTAATAGCGTAGGCAGCATCTGTGGGAAAAATTGCCGATAGACTCAAAAATCCCATTTCAGAAGACTTCAGAGAAAAAGGTAAGATCAAACACTTAAGCCTGGAGCTTATATGTGCCATTTGCTCAGACAAAAATTCCTAAAGTTAATTATAGAAATTTTATGCTATAAATTGCTATACTGAACCAAAACATTTTCACAATTTTGCTAGGAAAGAAAATCTACTTCAGACCAGAGGGCAGATGAAACCTGTCATCTACAAATTGTCTTGCTGAGCTAAAACAGAATTTAAAGACTTTGTATGCATAGGATAGATAACCTTAAATTAGACCTAAAACCCTACTGGCAATTAGCACCACTGGCACAAAAAAAGCTTATCACATAGAAAATTAAACCCAACTAGAAACCAGGCTAAAGCACACTTAGGTAGTACTTGCTCCCCCAAAGTGTCTGATGAGGGTAAGGAGAGCATATGGGGTGGCAGACTCTGGTTGTCTACCCAATACCCATTCTTGTTTTCTCCCTCAGTTAGACAATGGGCACTGAGGCCAACTGGAAGACTACATCTCCCAGCCTCCCTTGCAGACGGCAGTGGTTGGGGACATACTAAGAGAAGTCAGTGGGCAGAGCCTCTGGAAGAGGCATCTTTTGTCCAACATCTCCCCTTCTCATTTTTGCTATCTGAATCGTGGCGTGATGTCTGTAAATGCAGCATCCATCTCTGACCACAAAGTGACTGTGGAGACAGAAGCCATGCCCAAGGCTGGTAGAATAAACAGGTAAAAGGATCCAGAATACAAGTAAACATATAAAGAATGAGAAGGCACTGACCATTTATCAAGGGAAAGACAATCAACAGAAGCCAACCTAGAGATGCCAGCACATTGGAATTACCAAAGACTTTTAAGGCAGCTATTGTAAGCATCCTCCATAAGGTGTTTCAGATAGAAGGTGCTAGGGACTGAACTGGGTCTGCTTGAAATTATTATGTTGAAGCCCTAACACCCATGTAACTATACTTGGAGGTAAGGCCTATAAAACAGCCAGTGGTATTCTGTTCTGTGAGCTGATCAACAGAGTAGGTAAATGGTCACGAGAAAGAAACCTGGAACTTGAAGAATGAAGGACAAAAGAAAGAGAACTGGCACGTGTCTGGGGAAGTACCACTTCTCTAGTATTTTCCAGACTCCTCCTCTCCCCCTAGGATCTTTAAAACGTTAATGATGGATGAAGGCAATAATAAAACATCTGATGGGGGTTTCCATGGATACAGATGTGAAATGTGGCAACCTCCATCAAAGAACGGAGGACAAATGATGTATGTGGCAGCAAGGCTCCTACATAACTTGCAGTGGTGAAATGCTGATGTGAAAAGCAAATAGGCTGTAATACGAGAGCAAGCTCTAGAAATCGCAAAGAGCTATTGTAAAACAATAAATACACTGAACAGGGAAACTAAATTTGTGTGAAACTAACAAGAGTCCCAAACTAAATGAAGCAAAAATGATAGGGCTGAAAGGAGACGCAGATAAACCCACAATCACACACAGAGTTCGCCTCTCTCCTGGTCACGGACAGAGCATGACAGGGGACACACAGAACCCCACCGCCAACCTGACCTAACTGACATCCACCAAACACCCCATCCAACAACAGCAGAATACACGCTCTTGTCAACCACACTCTGAACAATCACCAAGAAGATTGTCATAAAACAAACCTTAGCAAATTGAAAAGAACTGAAATCACATGAACTATGTCTGCAGATCATAGTAAACAGAAGATAGTAACAAGAAGATAGATGGGAAACCTCCAGATATTTGGAAGTAAAACAACAAAGAGAAAACCTCAAGAGAGATCAGAAAATCTCTTTGGCAAACAAGAAAAGGGACATAGGACAATCTGATGGGCGCGGCTAAAGCCGTAGTCAGAGGGCGATCTGCTGCACAACGCGCTTGAACACGCAGTGGAGATAAACCGACAGGACCTGTGTGGCTGGAGCCACACATGTGATTCCTGAGCACCCCAACATCGGAGTTAAATAAAACAGCAGCAACTGCACAGGCGTTCCGTAAACGCCGAGCATAAGTACAAAGGAACAAAAAATGAATAAATACACAGGCAAGTAATGGACAAAAGTCCAAGCCAGGTGACTCCAAAGCCTGGGGCAGGACCCTAGACGGCTTTCTGGACTCAATGCAGGAACTGAGACGCCATTCACTTGCTCTCTGCGGCCGTCAACAGCACGGACAACAGCATGAATGCCTCCTCACAGGACCTAGAAAACTCCTGGGACCCTGACACAAACCTACTTACCACCTTTTATTAACTGTCTCAAAATGCCACGTGCCACAAAGGCACTTCCTTTTCGTTAAGCAGAAAAACCCACCCGGAAAGAGAGGGGAGCAGGCTTTCTCACGCTCAGCCGGTTTGTTTACAGTGCAGCCCAGTGTCACTCAGAAGCCCTGGCTGCTCTGGGGCCAGGACTTGCCAGTACTCTCACGACAAAGGGGACCACAGGACATGACTCAGTAACTCTGGGTTGCTTAACTCCCTTCAGGTTTCCTCATGTTCCTGTAAAAATGAGTTTCTACACAGGTGGCTACTCCCACCGTGACGAGCACCAAGAGAAGGGAGGGCGGGAGAGAGAAAGAAGAGAACCAGCCCTTCTCCACCGCCGGCAGCCGAGGCACGGAACGGAACGGAACGCGCTCCAGCTCACTTCCCTTTCTCAACAGCTTGTAAGCAGACACAACGCTCCCCGGAGCACAGCACAGGAAAAGGAGACTGAACCTCAGGCCTTCACAAACCACCACGTGAAAACGGCCAGTGTGGACCATGCACTCCAGCAGCAGCTCTGCTGGGCGGGCTGTGTTCCAGAGCACATTCCTCTGACAGTGGGACATGAGCCCCAGCAGCTCTGATCAAGAAACTCGGGAGCATTCTCACTGAGTGAGGAACATGCAGCACTCCAATCCCCAAGCTCCTAGGTCCAAAAATAAATCCATGTACATATGTGCTTCTAAATGGAGAGCCTACAAAGCCTACAACACTTTGTTGTGATGAATGATGCAAAACCAACAGACCACAAGGGACAGGAACTGAGCGCGGTCTCTAACTCAACCACACCCACGTTTCCCATTTAAGACACCAAGAAACATTCTTGACTAGTTCCTGCAAGATCAGTTACTTCTGAAATTCCGGTTCACGCCACAAATGTGATTCCAAAAGCACCTCACCTTCTTTCAGATGAGTTTTATCAGGTGAAAAACATCTGATCGCACTTATGTGCTTTTTTAAAATGAGGGCTCTTTAAAAGAGCCAAGGCTCTTCATCAGCCCTTCTGCAGAACTGCACATGTCTGACATATCAGGGTCTCTTAGAACCTACAACAGTGGTTGCCACATTTCAAAACCTTCATCTAAGGACGTGAGTACACACCTGTACAAATGTATAGCGTAAGAGGTAACAGGAAAAATCCAGATATTAAAATTCAACTCTTTTCTCTGTGCCCCTCAGGGGACTACCTTATACACCGTCTTTGGAGCCGCAAGCTAGACCACTAGGCAGTGTCTGATCAATAAACAGTTCCCCGGGAGATGGTTACTATTCAATATACTATTCGAAAACCACAGACCAGCTTTGAAGGGTTGGGGTTTTTTTGTTTGTTTTTTCAAGGGCATAAAAGTGTTCTAAGTGTACGTTTAAAAAAAAAGTCATTAAAAATTAGAAAGCCTCACTTAGGATGACGATCGAATGATCAATGAGAAAAATCCCTAATGTTTAAAGCGGTCAGGCTTCATCCCCGACAACTGGGACATCAGAAGACAGACGCGTGGGCAGGCGGAGGGCTCTACCACTTAACTTCACGGTCACCAGCGTGGCTAAAGGGCAGCAATGTCTTCTGCTACTTATTATCACAGTTGTGGCCATCACTGTGATCAATGACTGAGTGCCAAAAATAGGCTAACTACTGGCCCAGGAACTTTATATACACATGATTTCCTTGAAACCTAACCATCCTGCAAGAGACGTCAGTACGTGCATTTTGCAACAGGAAATGTGATCAGCATATAACCTGACCAAAAGTAACACTGCTCCCATGAAGCAGAAAAGGAATTTAAATTCTAAACCAGCGCTCTTTCTGTTGGTACAAAAATGTGCACAAGTGCGTACTTAATACTAATAATCTGCTAGTACATATTTTCTCAATGAAACCATATTCTCCACACCCAAAACACATTTGTACTGTGCTTTAAAAAGCGCCTGCATATTAATCATTTCCTCAGTTTACTCTTCCAACAAGCCTGAGAGATGAGAAGTATCTACCACTAAATACAGCAAGATCAGGCACAGTCCCAGAACCAAAGAGTACAACCATTCAGCATACAAAATAGAGAATAAGGCAGATGTACCTTTTCTTTGAGAATCTCATTCAAAAACACTGAGAGTTGGCAAATTCACCAAAACAGGATCTAGTATTGTGTCACGAAGTCTCAGATACATGAGTCTCAGATACATGAGTGTGCTACCCATAAAACACATCTGACCTGACACCACAGCAACATGGAAGCTGTTGTGCAATCACAAAAATAACGGTTTGGGAACAAAAGTGCAAACGTTTAAACTTGGAATATGAATATTCTGTTCAGAATTTTTAAAAACTCGTAAAACCGCAGCAATACCAAGGGTTTTAGAGGGTCAGACTGACCTCTTCTCGGGTGGGGGTTTGCCTTACCACCTCCGTCAAGCACACTTCTGGGGAAAGGCTGGTCACTATCCCACCACCAACCACGGATGCCATGGACTGAGCAAGTGTTCATAATGCACCAAGCGTTCTCGATACATTAGCTCATTATTTCATTTCTGAAATAAGTAACTATAGTGTACAGGAACTACACTTTCTGCCTGTAAGAAAAATGCGGAGAAAGGGGAACCCTCCTAAACTGCTAGAGGGAATGCAAGCTGGTGCAGCCACTCTGGAAAACAGTGTGGAGATTCCTTAAGAAACTAAAAATAGAGCTTCCCTATGACCCTGCAATTGCACTACTGGGTATTTACCCTAAAGATACATGTGTAGTGATCCAAAGGAGCATGTGCACCCGAATGTTTGTAACAGCAATGATTTGCGGTGTGTGTGTACACAAACACACACACACACACACACAATGGAATACTCTGCAACCATCAAAAGATGAAATCTTGCCATTTGCAATGATGTGGATAGAACTAGAAGGTCGTACGCTGACCAAAATAAGTCCATCAGATGAAGACCATTATCGTATGCTCTCCCTGATAGGAGGACCTTGAGAGGGAGGGCGGAGGGTCGGGGGGGCAGGGAAGGAAAAAACGAAACGAGACGGGATCGGGAGAGAGACAGACCGTGAAGAGATTCTCAGCCTCACAAAACAAACTGAGGGTTGCTGGGGGGCGGGGGAGGGACAGGGTGGCGGCTGATGGACACTGGGGAGGGCACGTGAAATGGTGGGTGCTGGTGAGCACGCAAGCCTGACGACTCACAGTCCTGTACCTCTGGGGCAAATAATACATCATATGTTAATAAAAATAATTAATAAAAAAAAAAAGAAAAATGATCTTGAGAAACACCCGAAGGGAAAAACATTTCCCCATTTACTCTTTTTAAAAAATGCAATAAAAAGTACGAAAGTAACTTTTGCCAGACTGTGGGTTATAGATGGCTCTTCTTTTTATTTTCCTCTTTTCCTAGTTTTTAAAAATATTTATTTTTCACAAGCCTTTATTATTTTATTTAGGAAATTTTCAAACATATACAAAATGACCACAAATATAACGAACCCTAAGTTAGCATTAATAAAGGTCACCATTGATTATCAACACTCGGCCAACCCACTTTTCCCTCTCTCCTCCGTGGATTACTTTAAAGCAAATCACAGATGTCTTATCATTTCATCCAATAAATATTTCAGTTTTTCATCTCTAAAATAAGGGCCATTTAAAAACAAACCCATGAGAACACTGCCACACCTAAAACATTAATAATACAAATTACTTTTTTAATCAGAAAAAAATATTTTAAGAAAATAAGATATTTAAAGGTGAAAAAAAATATAAAACGCACAATGACATAACTACCTAACCAGTTTCCGTGACCCAGTCTCACTGAAAAGGTCTTGCTGCACGGCTGCCCCTGCAGGCCACAAGAAAAACTGGCAAAACTGTCTATTTCTAGTTACCAGCGTTTCTGGGGTTTACCTGTTGAGAACAGCCTCCTTGTCTCCCAGACGGCTTTTAATTTTACTTGTCAGATAGTCCAGAAAGAGCGTCCAGATATCCAAGCAAGAGAAGTAACCTTCATGAGTAGGCTATGATGCAAAAGAAATCCAGACAATGAAATTACTTAATGCAACTGCTTCTCAGAAACACACCCACCGTGCTTATTTCCACCAGAACGGTGCGACCAGAAGCCCAGATTCCCTCCACTTCCTTGTAACCACAACTGGTATATTTTACTTTATTTAAAGACTTTATTTATTTATTTGAAGAGAGAGACACAGTGAGAGAGGGAACACAAGCAGGGGGAGTGGGAGAGGGAGAAGCAGGCTGCCCGCTGAGCAGGAAGCCCAGTGCGAGGCTCAATCTCAGGACCCTGGGATCATGACCTGAGCCACCAGGTGCCCCACAACTGGCATATTTTAGATGGTCTTCAAGACTGAGCCCTAGTGATCCTAACAAGACAAGGGTGTCATAAACACATCATTAGGGAGAGACTATGCAGGACAAACTGAATTACAAAATAAGCCGAGTAGATGCCAATCTTTAAATGTGAGACTGACTGGGGTAGGGGTGGCTCTCACAGATCATCTAATTCAAATCTGTTTTAGAGAAAAAGAAACTGAAATCCAGAGTCATTTTATTGAAGGTCAGGGGTAGAAGCAGGTCCCTTTACCCCTAGCCAATGCTCATAACTGATCGTATGCATATGGCAGTGGTTTTGGGAAAAGTTACCACACACCTACAAAAGCAAACAAGTCAAGCAGATAAAGACAATTATCATACAGCTTCACTTATGTGCAGCACATCAAGAACAGCATGGAGGACATTAGGAGAAGGAAAGGGAAGGAAGGGGCGGGGGGATCGGAGTGGGAGACAGACCGTGAGACTATGAACTCCAGGAAACAAATCGAGGGTTGCAGAGGGCAAGAGGGTGGGGGAACGGGTTAGCCCAGTGATGGGTATTAAGGAGCGCATGTATTGCATGGAACACTGGGTATTATACGCAAACAGTGAGTCATGGAACACTACACCAAAAACTAATGAAGGACTGTATGATGACTAACATAATTAAAAAAAAAAAAAAAAAACCCAGTGGCTCCAAAGGTGCCAAGTTTACACATCCGAAGGTTAGGAAAGTAACATTTGCAGTCTTCCTACAGAACAGACTGAAAATGAGCTTCATTCTGACCCTCAGGTGTTATGTCCTCTGCAGAAGGAGCGGCGCCCACCAGGCTCATAGCCATCTCTAACCAGGTGTCGATAAAGACAAAGTCAGGAGGGAAGAAAAGAGTGAGTCTCTGCAGGGTCCTCATGCTCCGATTTCTTAAGAGCCCTGAGATTCTACTTCATGCAAAAATCCACTATGTTCTCCACAACCTAGTCCTTCTCACACATACTCATTTCAACCTGTGACCCCCAAACCCTTCTATAGCCACTCAAATTCTTGCTACCTCCAAGAGCTCTTTTGTTTTATTCGTGATTACTTCACTGAGCCCCATGTCTGCCGGCAGGATCAGACAGGAAAAGAAGTAATACCATCATCTTCCAGGATCCGTTTCCTTCCATTTCAGATCTACAAGGAAATCCAGAGGCTTACAAGGGCGTAGGTGGGATTTACGCATTGGGTGGTAGCATGAGATGGAAGTTCTGTACCCAGGCTGAGTCCGAGACAGAAAAACTAACTTTTTCGGGTGCAGACGCAGGCAGAGTCCAACCTCACAACCCACAGCGTCTCCCTGGAACTGGAATGCACAGCTTAATAAGGACCACTGACAGGGCCGTCCTCAGAAGACAAAATGACCATTTCCTGTCTCCACTTCATCCTCTGCAAAAGCCAGGATGTCCACAACACCAAAGGAGCCAGAAGAACAAGGGGAGAAAACAATAAGGCAGGTGGAAGTAGTATGGGCGGCTTGCAGACAGGAGATGGAATCCTTCCTAGCTGCGGCTCGCTGAGCTTCCTAGGGTCGCACGCAGTTGTCCCTCCTTGGTCTGAAAACACCCATCTCCCCCTCCACAGAACATAACTGATCATATGCATACGGAAGTGCTTTTGGGAAAAGTTACCACACAAACCCAAGGTTTATGGTTATGTCAATTATTATATTATATATTACATATATAAAATATATTATATATATATATATATATATATAAAATATACTACAATTATACACATCCTCCCCCTGCCTCTGAATAGAGGATTTACCATGTGGCTCAAGACCAGAAAAGAGGGTGGGCAGGTACACCCTCAGTAGGACCTGAAACATGTCCCCACCTGGAGGCCCCACTGTGAGCCCTCGTGCGCTGCGCATAATCTCACCTCTGACAACTGCTGTGGGTACAGATGGTTAAGCACATAAAGATAACAGGCTGGCTGCACTTTTAGAGTCATCCAATGTTTCAGAACCCTCACAGACCCATTTTAAAAATCTATCTAGGGGCACCTGGGTGGCTCAGAGGGTTAAGTCTCTGCCTTTGGCTCAGGTCATGGCCCCAAGGTCCTGGGATCGAGCCCCACATCGGGCTCTCTGCTCAGCGGGGAGCCTGCTTCCTCCTCTATTTCTGCCTGCTGCTCTGCCTACTTGTGATGTCTCTCTCTCTCTCTGTCAAATAAATAAATAAAATCTTAAAAAAAAAAAAAAAGGTATCTGTACTCAGATTTATTTTTCACACTCCAGGGCTGACTGATCACTAAAGAGCCTGAGAAGTTCCTTCAAGAATTTAACGACGCCTCCCTTCTCCAAGCACGTCACAGCGCATTGGTCTTTCTGATCACCACAGCCCCAGGAAGCGGACAGGTGTTTTTCTTCTTCCCATTTTACAGATGAAGAAACAAAGGCTCAGAAGCAAAGTCACCTACCCAAGGTGACAAGATAAGGAACAGAAAGAGAACTAGGATGTGGAACTTAAGCCTCCTGGCCCCGAGCCCTGTCCCCGGTGCCACACATCCCCAGGCACTGTTGTACGAACGACAGGCAGGTACGGCTGGCAGGTGGCAAAATGCAAGACCGAGAAGGACCTGGTGACAATGCGGTAAGAGATGGAGCAGGAAGACGGGCATCAGAAACTTCTAGGGCCACCTCAGCGAGCAGAGCGATGGTGGAGGCCAACGCCCGCCGCGGCTGGAGGCAGCACACGGGACACTTCGGTGAAAAACGATGTAGGAAAAGAAACAAGAGAGAGGAAAGAGTTAACGAAAGATACAAATACCTCCTTTGTCTCATTATTATTCTTTCAGTGTGCAGTAACCAGCACTAAAATTTCTTACGGATTCTTTACCCAACACGGGGCTCCCAGAACTCACAACCCTGAGATGAAGCGTCGGAGGCTCTACTGCTGAGCCAGCCAGGCACCCCCTAGGAAACACTTGAGGACATTCACGAGCCTCCTGACAAGAGGAAAGAATGTGTTCCCACTCCACAGATAATTATGATAAATTAAGATCACACTGTTAATGAACAGATGAGAACTTAAAGCTCTATCTTGAGAGCACGTCACTTCCGACTCTTAAATCTTATCCCAAAGAACTGCCCCGCTCCCACCAGCTCCTGACCCTGGAGTGCACTCGGCCAGCTTCTTCCACTCTGCCTCTGCAGGCAAGGGCAGCCCAGCCGGCAGTGAACCGCACAGACCACCTTCCAGCTTCCTGCTCTTCTGCCCAATGCTCAAATCTGCTTCTGCCGGGACCCCCAAGGACACTGACTCCCACAGCCTGGGAGCCTCCGCCCAGAAAGGAAGGTCCTCATACAGGCAGCTGAGAGAGAACGAGGGAGCTCACCGGACAGTGACCTCAGTCAATGCAGGAAGAAAAAAGCCCGTTGTTTGCTTCAGGACCATCGCCATTTCTCTTCCCAGTATACAAAAATGACACACATAAATAACATAATACCACTAGGAGTTCAACAGAAAACGAACACATGGGATTCTCGAGAGGGGACCGCGGGTGATGAACACTGGGACAGACTGTGAAGGTGCCCACCACAGTCCATCTCCTTAGGTGACGAAACTAAATCTAAGAAAATTAAGAACACTGGTCCAAGGACACAGACCTCGTAGAAATAACGAGAGCTCAAACACAGAACTGTTGTTGGGTTCAGGTCCAAAGAAGCAGGTGTAAGAGCTGCATACTTTAAAAATGCTATTAGGGGCGCCTGGGTGGCTCAGTGGGTTAAGCCTCTGCCTTCGGCTCAGGTCATGATCTCAAGGTCTGGGATCGAGCCCCACGTTGGGCTCCATGCTCAGTGGGGAGCCTGCTTCTTCTCCCTCTGACCCTCCCCCTGCTCATGCACACACACTCTCTCTCTTTCTGCCAATAAATAAATAAAATCTTAAAAAAAAAAAAACCAAAACCACACTTTTATTTAGCTTTTTTCTATACTGCGTGTAATAGGCAGATAGAAAACTTCACACACAGAGCAGCAGAGCAAAACATTTTATTCCATTTTCCCAAATAAACCCCTTCTTCCTGACGTCTGCACTGGCTCCTCGTCTCGTTCATCTGCCACACTCACTCTAAGGTGTCTGTCTACCAAATCCTTTCTTCCCGGCCCCCCGGATGCATCTCTCTGGATCCGCCACAAACTGTTCCCACCTTGCGTGCTTCGGGCCGCCTCCTCCCCTCCCCGTCTCGCCGGCTTCTCCTTTCCTTCTCAGGCCTGGAGAGCTCAGCGGGCTGCCCTTCTAGCCCTGGGCCCACCTGCCCCTCCGTTCTAGCTCTGCGCCCACCTGCCCCTCTACCAGACATCGTGACACATCCTCAACCCAGATTCTCCCCCACGTGCACCCTCCCCACTGCTCCCAGGAACAGGTCACCCTTACCCACTGGGGGTGCTTCATTTTACATGCCCCGGGGAAACTTGGCTCACCACTGTACCCTCAACCACACACACACACCCCTCCCAGCCTAGGCCCATGTCTCTATTTCAGCCTCATTTAAGCTACAACAACATTAGTGGTTTGAACTACCAAAACGGGGGTGCCTGAGTGGCTCAGTCAGTAAGGGTCTGCCTTCGGCTCAGGTCATGATCCCAGGGTCCTGGGATCGAGCCCCACATGGGGCTCCCTGCTCAACAGGAAGCCTGCTTCTCCCTCTCCCACTCCCCCTGCTTATATTCTCTCTCTCGCCATTTCTCTCTGTCAAATAAATAAACAAAATCTTAAAAAAGAAAATAAAAAAATAAACTACCCAAACCATCTCCTTATAAAATCACATGCCCTCACTGACCCAGCAATGTCATCACCAGGACACACCGGCAGAAAGAGCTTCATGGAGAAGGACGCCCAAAAGCATGCATGAGAAGGTCCACAGCAACACCACTCGTGAACACCAAAAACCCCAAAGCAGCCCCCATCAGCTGTGGAATGCACTTGCAGATAATGACTTACTATAAAGCAATGAGGGCGAAATACGGCCCCACACAACACAGGCGATCTCACCAGCGGACACTGACTGTCAAGGCCAGACAGAACAAATACATACTGGATACTTCCGTTTACAAAAGAGCTCGAACAGGCACAGCGCATCTGGGACATGAAGGCCGAGGTGGATACACGTAGGGAGAGGTGATGGGAAGTGACTGGGACAGGACACGGGCAGGGGCGGGGCTGGCTGGCAGTAATGTTCCATTTCTTGATTGAGGTGGGGGTGACATGGATTTGTTTGTTGGGGAAAATTCATCAAGCTGTCCATGTATGATCTCTGCACTTCTCTGTGTGTGACACTTCTAGAAAAAGACCGTATTCTAGGGACACTCACAAAAGGATGAGCTCTGAGTGAGGTACAGAACTGCTGAATCGCTACAGTGTACACTTGAAACTAATTAACGCTGTGCACTAAGTCTACAGGAATTAAGAAATAAATCACACATACACACACGTACACACGCACGTGCACATGCAGGACAGGGTATGACAGAAATGTCTGCAGCCCAACTGGCTACACAAGTCTATGAAGTGACTGTACGATTACAATGGGTGAATTTCGTTAAGGTGTAAATTTTACTTCAATAAAGCTTTAAAAATACACACACACGCACACATATATATATAAAAAGACACTGGGTCACAAAATGTAAACTCAGTGAAGGCACGGACTTTGCTTGCGAGGGTTCTATGTCTAACCCCCGATACACAAGACAAGCTCGAAAAGTACCTGTTGAATGGGGGCAAAAATCGGATCCACCAAAACTTCACTCTTAAGAGCTTCACTACTTGTAATCTCCTTGTAGAAAGTTTTAGTGACAGTTACAGAACTAAAGGCCCTAATTTCAGACTATCTGCATCTTTTGCTTCTCCAGCAAAACGTGGTTAAGAATACAGACTCTAGGAGTTCAGACCTGACCCCACCACTTACTGATCGTACGACCCTGAGCAAGTTACTCTTTGTGCCTCGGTTTCTTTATCTGGAAGGTGGAGACAGTTAGTAACACCCACCTCAAAGCATTGTTAAAAAGGATACATGTGTCAATCTTCACAAGGTAAACATCTTATAAATGTTTGAGAAATAAAGAAGCTCTTTCCCCTGAAAGCAAGAGTAGACTTTGGGGGGGGGGGGCAGGATGAGCAGTTCTGGTGTTTTACCTGATGAAACGTGTACTTGAACAAAAGCGTCAAGAACTCCACCACGGGGAACTGGGAGTAGGACTCGATTCTTCGCAGGTGGACACTCACAAAGAGCCTCAGGAAGTCCGTGAACTTCTCAACGTAGCTACGTGAGACAGGAAAACGAACGGTGACAATTGGAACCCAGCCACCCCCTCAGAAGAAAATTCAAATTCAATCCAAATTTCTTTCAGTACAAAACTATACAGATTTAAAATATATTTTCAGTTAAAAATATAAAGGCCTGCAACAATTACCTACAGGTCAGGCAACCCTTCATTCCATTACCACCTGAAACATAGCAGAAAAGCAACTTTAATCCTCAGACACTATCCATTAAGGCATCCTATAAACTAGCGCTCTCACAGTTTCTAAACCTTCAGGTTATGGCCCAATTCAAGTGAAAGGAAACGGTACTAAAAAGTCGATGGACAGAGCGTGTGCATCATTTTACTGTGGCAAGTCTGGAGGGCTGGCTGGCTTTGCTAGGAGGCCAAAATATTAAAATGGATGCGCTAAGAACAAAAGCAAAGTAAGACTAGACCAAAGGCATGGCAGCCAGGTGATGTACATTCAGGCTGACAACCCCAATGCTTGCTCCTGCCCCCGCCCTCCGCTCCCAGCGGCTAACTAAACACAAGTCCGTCCCGGTCCACTCTGGAAGCAAAACTAAGGGAGGCGGGCTGCCCGAGCTGGACAGGCCTCGGGGACAACCGAGTCTGGTGCCTCATGGGGCAGAGGCGGCCCAGGAAGGTACAGTGTCCCGCCCGAGGTTGCTGAGCCAGCTCACGGCAGAGTGGGACCCCATCCACTCCCACGCCAGTGCTCTTCCCTTTCACAGCACAGGGACTCCCCCGTTCACGTGTATTCAGTGTCCTTGCCCAGAGGAGTGCGGGTCACAGCCGTGAGGATAGAGACTGCTGCTACTGAACGCACAGCACACCTCACTCTCACGTTTCAGAAACTGTCACTGTAAGCCCCCCGACACCAAAAGGTGATGAGAAAATGAGATGGACGTACCTCCATAAATCTTATGTCAGAGACCAATAAGCAAAGATAAAGGTTCACTACAGGCCTTAGTGAAAGATTAATTACTGGCCACTGGCAATTCTGACACTCCTCACTGCAAAAACCTTTTTTTCCTTTTTTTTTAAAGCAAGGATTATGCAATAATAAAGGCGGGAGAGCAGAAGACTCCTCCTCGGAAGAGCAAATCGGCCCATAAATCCAACGTCCCCTGCCGCACTGTTCCTGGGACCCAGCACCCTGCAGGCGGGCCACCCGCCCATCTGACCTCCGCACCGCTGCTAGGAGCTAACCTGTGATGTGTAAGCTTCTTTGCAGCTTAAAAAAACAAAAACGAAAACCATTCATTTGCTCGTAAGGAGAAAGGCTGTCTCTACGGATCATGGGACCAAGGCCATGGAGCACAGTCAGGCACCCGAACCAACAGTTCTCAGAGTCAGGGGCGAGGAGCCGTCTCTCCGTGCCTTGGTCCGTGCACTCTCCTGTCTCGCTCTCCTTGTCACGCCGCCTTCTGCCGTGGCTGTCCAGAGCCGTTACCGGCAGACGCTCGATTCCCGGCTACCCGTCAAGTAAAGGGAAGTCTTGGGGAAAGGGCGCACTGCCTCGATTTTAACCTCCAGCCCCATGTGTGATGCGTACAGACCAGGGCCGTCGGGAAGCCGACACTCTAGGTTTACTTCATCTCATTCTCCCACCTTGCCCACCTTCTGGTACAGCTCATGAGCAGTGGCAAGTTAGAAACAGACGCCAGGGCAGAAGAGAAGCAGAGGCCTTGGGTCGGAAGCTCCTGAACAGCTGAGAACGGACATGGCTGTTTAGAACTAGCGCTCAGGGGCCCAAGCGCCGGGGAGCAAGCCCACGGTACTGCTCAGGGCACCGTTCTGCTTCCGGGCACCTCTCAGCTTTCTCAGGGTTAAGAAGAAGCACAGGATTAAAACATAAAACCAAAAGCACAGAGTTACACGTAAAAAAGCGTGACACTGACAACCTGGGACCACATTTCTCTGCCTGATGCAAGCCATCAAGAACATTGCGCTACAAGTAAAACTCAAAGCATCAGGATACCTGGCGGCTGGTGTGGGCAGCTGGACTTTCTGTTAACATATGAAAATACAGCCTTTCTCAACCAAAGCTAGAAAGGATATAAAATTGTGTGTTTGCTTACTGATGCCTTTGCATTCACAGAAAAAGCAATTATGAAATAATGAGAAATAAAATCTACATATCACCATACGGGATCATGAGCTCTTTTGTGATTATACAAAGAAAATTTCACACAAAGCTTGTTTACAGGGAACCAAACCAAAAGAACGTTATGAATCCACGTTTTTAACTTTAGAAAACCCTTAATAAAATTGCTAAATTTAAAAAGCACTAAGGTGGTCCTTAAGCACTTGACTTTATATTCTGCTATTTACTCTAAGAAAAAGGAAAATGCCTTAACTCTTTGTAGGTTAAGAACAAAATACAAGCCCAAGAAAATGGATTAAAATATGAACAACATTCGCTGCCTGGCAATCTATAAATATTTTCTAACTCAATACGATTTATCCACCTGGATGTTTCTGAACAGTCGATATGATGCTTTTAATATAAGTTTCCAATTTCCCCTCTTTCTGGTACACAGTGGTAGCGTCGCATTATTGAAAGCTGTGGGACAGACCAGTGACATCACCCAGAGGACGACGCCTCAGGGCGCCGTGAGGGATGATCTTCTGGAGTACTTCGGAAAGAGAAGCAAGGTCGTTTCCGGCTCCACTCAAGGGGAGGGAAGGAAGAGACCCAGTGTATGCTGCGTTAACACGCGCCCTCAGTCACACCCTCTCTGTGGACGCAAGTGTGCCACCTGCGGGAAGCTCCCAGTGACACTTTTCCTCTCTGCACCGCACGATTTCACTCGGGGGAAGTCCAATAGCAAAACTGCTGGGCCACATCAAGTGAAAGGGGGGGTTAGCGCTCCTGTACCTCCACGGCCTCCTCTCACGGTCCTGGCTACGCACGAGCAGCAGACTTGGCTCCTGCGCCACCTGAGACCTGCAGGCGAAGCGTGAGGACAGGGCGGGGCGGGGGTGCGGAAGGGAAGAGAGGAGGCAGAGGGGAAGAGACAACGCGCCTACACGGTTCGCAGTCACCAGTCACCTTCCCGGCTCGTCTCAGCCCCCTAGCCACCCTAGCCCTTCCGGCTGAGCTCAGACTTACTGGCGGACACCTACCTGTCCGTTCCTCGTCAGGAGCCCCACACTCTGAAACCAAAGAGGATTACAGACACTATGCAGCACAGCATGACAAAGAGTCACGGCCCTTCTGAGGACACGGCCGGCTCCACACTTGTTTTCATTACCTCTCATCAAGTTCTTCCAGCCTGCTCTTCACTGTGTGAGCATTGTTATCCTTGGTGATTTTCTGCAGGAGGTAGAAAGTCTGCTGGAACATACGTAGTAAATACTCCTCGAATTCCATAGGCACACAGTTCTTGGACATGAGTTCATTGATGCAAGACATGGCCAGGACCCCAAGCCGGCCGCGTTCCTGACCCAACACACAGTTCTGGCTGCTGCCGTTAACTGACGCCATCTTTCTGGCCCGGATGTCACAGCCAAAGCGCGCAAAGTGGAAGATGGTGGTTAGGAGGGATGGGGTGATGCTGGCGGACAGAGGAATCCAACTGAAGAGATGGGCCAGGCACTCCAAGGCCAGGGAACAGATATACTCACTCTCCGCATCAAGGATGGGGATTGGCTGATTCAACAGTTTGGCTGAACTAGGACTCTGCAACAGGTTACTCAGTAAGTCACCTGGAAATACAAAGAGCTCTTAACATACACACTATCGAGTTTCTTACAAACCAATTTACCTACAACAGAGAGAAAGCAAAAGCTATCTTTCGTTAAGCTCCATATTAAAGAGATCCATAAAAATGTAAAATAAAGCTACTCTTACTTCCCAGGGCTCAGAGAATTTTTCCTTTGGAAAATATATTTTTCATGAAAACATATAATTTGTTTATAAGCAGAATTCATCACAGTTCTTTTTTATGAAGTTATCAGTGCAGGGCACCTGAGTGGCTCAGTCAGTTAAGCGTCTGCCTTCAGCTCAGGTCACGATCCCAGGGTTCTGGGATTGAGTCCCTCATCAGGCTCCCTGCTCAGTGAGGAGTCTGCCTCTCCCCTTCCCACTCCCCCTCTTGCTGAGCCTCTCCCTGTCAGATTAATTAATTAAGGAATAAAGAAGAAATGTACGTGGCCCAAAAACCCCACATACACGAAGGAGAAAAGTCCACATTCAGACTTCCCCACAGCACACAAGAAGCCAGACAGCAGTGGTACCGTGTGCACAAGTGCTGGGGCAGGAATAACTTAACCCAAAGCTCTCCTTTGAGTACAAAGGAAGAGGGCAATCTTCTCAAACACAGAAACTCCAATAATATATTGCCCACAAAGTCTTCTTTCTTTTTTAAAGATTTTATTTACTCATGGGTGTGGGCGGGGGGGGTGGGGAAGCAGAGGAAGCAGCAGAATCCCCACTGAGCGGGGAGTGGGATCAGGATTTGAGCCAAAGGCAGACACTTACTTAACCAACTGGGCCACCTAGGCCCCCCACCCCCACCCCACAAACTCTTCTTAAGCAGGACAGTGAATAGGGAAACCTGGCAAATAAAGCAATAAACAGAAACGAAGAATTAAGGAACGGAGCAGCTATGGCCAGGGACCAGAGCAAGCACAGAACCAAGTACAGAATGCAGACTAAACATGCGCAGGAAACCCCAGAGGGTGTGCTAGCTCACTCGTCTTTCACAAGCAAGAAGTCTCAAAATATATGGGCTAGAATTAAAACATGGAGTAAGAAACTGGGGTTTTCATGTTCTTTTTCTTAATCCTAGAGATACCTTTTGCAAACTAATATTCCTTGTGGAAAAGCTATTCCGTTCATTTTAAAACTTCCCGTTAAATTCAAGTGAAACTACAATTTGTTTTTATTAAAAATAAAACGGAGAGCATCTGGCTGGCTCAGTCAGAAGAGTATGGGACTCTTGATCTCGGGGTCATGAGTTCAAGCCTCACGTTGGGTATAGAGATTACTTCAAAATAAAATCTCTAAAATTTAAAAAAAAAAAATGGATATGATGCCACTTTGTCTTTGTATTTAGCTTACTCTCTCTTAACTACGTATAGAGAGGCACCTGGAATGGTGTTCTTTCTGGACGGTGGAATACTGGCTACATTTATACACTGTATTTTGTGCATACAGCACAGTTTGAGAACAGCAGCAGTTCTCAAACATTTTGGCCCTAGAACCCCTTTAGACTCTTAAAACTTACTGAGGCTGCCAAAGAACTCTTCTTCATGCAGGTGATTTCTGTTGACATTCATCACATAGAAATTAAAACTGAAGCTTTTGAATACTTCAAATTTTTAAATTTCCACTTAAACACATTACATGGTAGCATAAAATATTCTTAAATGAAGAAAATGCATTTTGCCGCCAAAAAAATAAGTGGGAAGAGTAGCACTGTTTGTACATTTTTGGAAATCTCTGTAATGTCTGTCTAGCTTAAAAGCAGACAGACTCTCTCTTCTGCTTCAATCTGTTGCAATCTGCTGTTTTTGCTGAAGTGTATGAAGACAACAGCTTCATGCAGATATGAAACGGACACGGAAGGAAGCGCTTCTGTGGCCTTCCCAGGTGACTGCAGCTGTTCCTTAACATGATATAAAAATTCTACTAGTAGTCATCGCTTAAAGGTTAATTGCAATGTGGGATCTGAATGAGTTTTATTCAGTATACTCACGAGAGAAGGAGCAAAAATGACAAACAACGTCCTAGTATTTTTAAGGACATGTATTTGACCTTTGGGACCCCTTAAAGGGCTTGCGGGACCTCTAGGGCCCCCAGATCTATTGCGAACTCCTGCCTTACATGATGAACACTAACAGATTAATTAACTTTTCTCAGCTTCATATCCTCGGCCATTAAAATGAGGATTTGTGATTTATTAATAAGGGGTTTAATTTCTACCATTAAAAGTAAATTAGAAAGCTGTCCCCTAGCATCTTATGAGGTGTTCCTGGCTTCTGTTCTGAAAGAGCTACATTTTTTTTAAAAGATTTTATTTATTTATTTATTTATTTGAGAGGAAGAGACAGAGTGAATCCTCAAGCAAACTCCCCACTGGGCACAGAAGAGCCCACATGGGCTCAATCCCACAGCCCATGAAATCCCGACCTGAGCCGAGTCAGACACATAGCCGACGAAGCCCCCACGTGCCCTGACGGAGCTGATTTAATACTGGATGAGACTCATCATGATCTCAGCTACCCACGCAGATAATCAGAGAACCTGGTTTCAAAGAATAATGCAAGACGGATGTTCAGTATAATCTGCACATATTTACCAAGTTTGTTATGAGATTAATAAAGTCATCTTTATTTTTTTTTAAAAGATTTTATTTATTTATTTGACAGAGAGATCACAAGTAGGCAGAGGCAGGCAGAGAGTGAAGAAGGGAAGCAGGCTCCCTGCTGAACAGAAAGCCCTATGTGGAGCTCAATCCCAGGACCCTGGGATCACTACCTGAGCCGAAGGCAGAGGCTTTAACGCACTGAGCCACCCAGGCGCCCCAATAAGGTTATCTTTAAACGGCTATGGTGGCTGTCCACCTGAGTCATACGGAGGCATCTGCAACTTTCTCACACGCAATGCCAAGTGACGGTTTCTGGTATTGCTCTGCTCTTCGTTCATGAACCGGGACCACTTACAGAAGACGACGGAGTCAGACAATTCACCACTACCCAACTAGAAGAATTATCGGGGTAGAGAATTAACCAGGATTAAATGGAGGCTTCAGCAAAGGAGAAACGAACAGACACCATCTCAGTATGATCTTCGATTAAACCTGGACATTTCTGGGCCCCGAGACCTATTTAAAGTCTCTTCAACATTTTTAAGTGGAAATAAATTGTGGCTTTGAAAATGAAAACGAAACAAAGAGGTTGTCCCTATTCTTTAGCTCAGAAGAATTTTTCCAGAGTAGGATTGCTAAGGGGGGGAGTGGAGGGAGGAAGCAAAACAACAATAATAATCACGCGGCAAACAGCCCCCCCGGATGAGCTATTACTACACGCACGGTGCTGCACTAGGCACTTTACAGATTCTCACCTCATGCTCACCGCTCTGAGGTAGGGATTATTACCCGCATTTAAAAATCATTAGAATAACTAAGATACAGACACATTAAGCACTTCCCCTATGTTCCTCAGCTAGTAAGTAGAGCTGAAACAGAAACCGAGGTCTGTCCCCTAAGCCTATGCTTCTTTCCAGAAAGCAGGTTAACTAGAAAGACCACGCAGCCAGGAAAAGTGATCCGGAAGAGAGCTAATATTTAAATGCAGAAAAACATGCATGGTCCGAAGTCCTGAGTAAAAGGGCCATGCAGGCCATGACCACAACTGCACAAAGACAGGGACAAATGCTGACCGGGTGACGCAAACGTAAAAACCACTGAAGCGGATAAGATGACCTATTATTTTTCTCCCCTCAAAACAAGAATCTCTGAAGACTGTTCTCGAAGAAAATGATTTTACTCAACTTTAAATGTCCCAGTCTTTCAGTAGGTTACAGAGAGTTTTTCACAGATCGTATTTTAATCCTAGTGGGAAGGAATGCCCACAGAGCAGAGCGACTCTGCTCCACGCTGCAGCTTTCCAATGCAAACCCGAGCAAGCTGGAACAAGCTACCTCTGCAGGAGGCCACCCCCAGATTAGAGAGCCCGAGGACGACTTCAGCTGCTCTGAACTGGGCCAGGCTCCGGCAGAGTACGCAAGCCCTGCCAAGAGGTCGGGGACAACTCTAGTGCATTTACTCAACTGGAAGTCACCCAGACGGGTTAAGCATTCGTGCAAAGATCCCTTTGGCTTTTTGACTTTTCAATTATTAAAATTTCATGTTTTCTATTCAGTTCTACATTTACAAACTGACATTTGGCCAGGATAATGACTTCTTCGGTGTCCTGTGCGTTGTGGGACACTTAGCAGCACCCATGGCTTCCACTTAGGAGATGCCAGTAGTACCCTCTCCTGTCATCCCGTTAGCCAAATTATTTCTCTGTGTCGCCAAATAGCCCCTACGGGGCAAAAATTGCCCCAAGTGACAACCAGGGATCTCACTGTAGCCTCAGTCCAGCAGAATGGGGAGAAACTCCATTCAAGGCGTCTGAGGGAGACCACGAGCTCACGGGAGCGGAGCGGCCCTCCCCAGCCCCATTTTCCTACACATGGCTTCTAAGGGGAAATGTGGAACGATCTGCCAAGCACATGAAGATCGGCAATCTGCCAAGTCCAGGAGAAAACAGGTATAAACTACTCTCCATCTATCAGCTCCCCGGAAACCTGCCAGTGCCAGGATACGTACAGACCCAAACTCGACAGAATGTGCCACAGAGACAGGAAAGACAGCGCCTCGAGTTCTATCGCAGAACAAGAGCAAACGCAGAATCTCAGGTATTTACACCATTCGTTTTGTTCACTGCTTCCGCCCTGGCCCCGCCCTTGTCCAAGCCAAAAGAGGGGAGGCCGAGAGGGGGTTGAGGAAGGAAGAGGGCCGAAGCCGCCCCCGTGCAGCAGGAAGCCACGGCCCCGACGTGTGGAGGGCATGGCCATGGCGCCCCCCGTTCAGTCCTCGGAGGACCCCTCCTCTCCTCTCCCAGCCCAGGAGGCCAGCGGTCAGGGAAGGCACAGAGCACACGGGGCAGAGCCAGGGCTCTAACCAGGGGCAGGAGGCGGCGGGCAGATGCCGGGAGAGTGGTGGAGAAAGCCAACTTGGGGCGAGAAGGGTCTCCGTCCCGGCTCCGACACCAGCGCTGGGACTCCGCCCCTCCACAAGCCCCAGTTTCCTAGTTTGTAAACGAAAGATAAAACCATCATCTATTTCACAGGATTCTGGTCTAGTGGGGCAAGTTTAAAAGATAAGGCAACAATTTGAGGAAGTATTCTGAGAAGCAGACCACAAGCACACTTCAAGGCTTTTTCTACATCCAGAATGTTCGAGTGGCCGTTGCAGGGACTAGTTCCTGGGCTTTATTCTTTGAAAGAGATCAGACCAAAAACGATGTTACCAGAAAGCATATGAGGAAAAAAACACCACAAGCCCCGGGGCTGCCAGAGAGCTGCATGGGGACTCGGGCAGGGCAGAGCGAGGCGGCAGAGTGCCGGGGTAGGGGAGTGGACCGAGTATCTGGTTTACTCACTGGGTTTCCTGTCCCCACTAAGATCCTCGGCCACAACAGTGAGCTCACGGTCACTAGAGTTAAACAACCTCTTACAAGCTCTCCTGCTTCACTTGGCGTCTTCAGTGCGCAGAGGCAGTTGAGCAAAACCATGAAAATAAATGTTAATTAAATCATCAGCACTGTCCAAATAATGGAACAGGACCCGACAGCTTTGCTTACAACTGTCAGAAAGAGAAAAAAGGCGTATCACGTGAACATGTAAGCCTATTGTTTTTTAAGGAGAAGTGCGCCAGCTTAAAAGCCTACTTCACTTCCCAGGCCCCCAATAGTCTCCATTTATTTTGCCTTTTCTCAAATATTAAAATTCAAGACTTCAAAAATGCTTTAATGGTGCCTAAGAGGCAATTTTCAAGAAGTACGAACCACACTTTCAGGTTTTGTTTGTATGGAAATGTGAAGTCTGTTCACACTGTGTTTCACCTCACCTCACCAACAAAACCTAAGCCGCGCAGAAGAGAGGCAGGCATCTATTTTGGATGTGTATTATCTGATCTTCCCCAAGCTGGCCTCCATCAAAACAGAAACGGAGTTTGCTCAGCACATGCAGCTGAAGGAAGCCAACTAAAACACACAGCCTCTGGCACTGGAAAAATGATCTCTGGGAAACAAGTTTTATTAGAGCAAACCGGTAACTCCACACTGGACGTTAAGCTAGTATTCACTCACCTAAAACCAAATCCAATCCAACAGAACTACTCTTTGCAAACTAGTGTTTAAATGAAATGACACATTTTAAGATCAGCCAGACTGCAGGAGATTCCAGAGCGTGAGCTCATAAAAAAAAAAATCAAAGCTCTGCCTCATTTGCGATTTTTTTCTTTAATCATCAGGTATTGCAAAATGTAGATCTGCTAAGTCATCGCAAATATCCACGTTGAAAATGAAAGTCTGCTACCAAGTACAAATAAAGTTCAAATCCCTGTCGGCTTTTAGTACACTCTCAAACTCAAAGTGTTGAATTTAACAAGTCTAACAAATGACTCTCTAACAGTTCTTAATCCAAGTACGATAAATGGAATCCGGAATAAATTAGTATACTATGAGCTGTTCTCAAAACGTCACGCTGTATTTTCAGCTCCACAGCAGCTCTGCAAGAATCTGAACTTCCGCTTGTTAACAACAACAGGCTACATGAAACAGCGCAGGCTTGGAGGTTTCTGATTTCAACAGCCCATTTCCTGGGGTAAAGGAGAAAGATGGAGAAATCATTCTCATCAGCCTCACCAACCTTTACAGGAGAGGAAGAAGTGTGTGCAACCCACAGGACATACTCTACTTGAAAAGCATCTGTGATCATTCAGTGTAAACACAAGCATTCAGAAACTAAAAGTGTCTGCTCAGACACAATTTCCTCTATCTATCCTTGAAAGTAGCCATTTTTAGTCAAAATGCACTTTGACTTTTGAAAAAGGTATTATTGTAATTGTGGATAATGAGCCACCAGTAAATGACTTAGTGATCCTGCAAATATGCCCACGCTTGACCAAATTACTCGGAACTGATGTAAAGTCACTGCTGATTACGGCACGCTGATCTCATCTTCCCCGAGCCCCAGAGGGAAGAAGGCCCTCCGCACCCTCTCTTCCCCCCCGCCCCCCCGCTCCTCCTTCAGGAAGCCAACCAGCTCCTGCACAGCAGACCTGTCAAGCCCACGGGCACATGCCAACCCCAGCATGAGCAATACACCATGAAATCTGAGAAAAAAACAAACCAGAAGGGACAGCCACCAGCTCTAAACTGAAGGGGAGGGAGGTGGATGAAGACGATCAGGGGTGTCATCTTTCTGACAGGTGAGGAAGAAACAACATGAGTCGTTCAAAGTGTATTAGAAAGCACAGGTACTTACGAAGAACTAAGCAGAGCTAGCTCCTCAGAACACATGGGCAGAAAGGCCGAAAATAGATCAAGGAAGAGTCAGCATCTGTATCTGGCATAGGTAGCAATCACTACCCCATCGAGACCCCAAACTGCATTTAAAAAGAGGAACACCATCTGTGGTGGGCAGACCATACCACTTTCTCCTGAGGTCGGGGACGGCGGGGGGGTGGCAGCAGTGACGCTGTGTTTGTCCCATACGGTCTCCAAGATACCTATCAAGAAAGCAGAAACGGAGTTTAAGAGAGAAATGAAGTCTAACCTATGAAAATCAGACTGAGAAAACGATCTTGTATCTCTGATCAAACACCAGTATTTAAACGCCCCTCTCTCCAACGTACGCCCAACTGGACATTCCTGGACACCACCACTCGGATGGTCCAAACCCCATTTATCATGGCCCAAATACCTGCCGCTACTCCTGCTACGCTCCTCACCCAGCCAAGGGCTCCATCCCACAGGACCTCGGCCTCAGGCTTCTGCTGGCCCATCCGGCCTTGCCCCCACACAAGCTGCACACGCGCAACTGTGCGCTACTCCTTCCACACCAGCCTCTGCCCTGCTCTCTCCTTCCCTCCAAACCCGACCTTCCCCCCAGACGGACAGCTGCTATCTGTCCCTCAGAGTCACACCCAGCTGTCCTCTCTCCCAGAAAGTTCTGTCCACTCAGTTCTGCCTGCCATCTACTGTAACTCCTAACACACCCATTTTAGCTGTCTTTCCCCCTAGTACCCTAGGCCCCTCTAGTACCCCATATTAGAGGCACAGACTGTATTTTACTCCTCTCTGTATCTTTTTACAGAACCTACCACCTAAGATGATGGAGCATAAAAGCTTTTGAAAACAATGTGTTTTCAAAATATTTAGTATTATAATATAGGTGAACCTCGAAGTATCACAATATGAAAAAGAAGCCAGACACAAAAGGCCACATATTGTATTTTTTTTTTTTTTTAATGAAAAGGCCAAATAGGAAAATCCAGAGAGACAGAAAGATAAGTGGCTGCCAGGGGCTCGAGGGGAAGAAGGGTGGTGAGGAAAATGTTAAATGTTCTGGAATTAGATGCTGGGATTGTTGTGCAACCTTATGAATATATTAAAAACCACCGAGTGGATTTTGTGCTATGTGAACTAATCCCAAGTTTAAACATTTGAATGTCTGCACAGTAGGACACAGAGGTATCAGACATGGTCCTGGAGTGCAGAAATATGACCTCTAGCTGGGGCATCAGGGAATGTGCTCTGAGGAACGGGCTCCCCCAGGAAAGTGCGGAAGGACAGAGGCAAATGACAAGTTTACTTCGGATCGAGCACTCCTCACCGATGTTAAGTGCCCACTGCATGTCATGTGCTTCTGTAACCCCTAAAAAAGAAAACAGTTCCTAGACATCCAAGAGGAAAGCCAGGCAGAGAAGTGGAGATAAAAAGGCTTTTTCCACTACAACACCCCTTCCAGCAGCAAGCCTCGGCCCTCTTCCGCACTCAAGGGCCCCGGGCCCCGGGCCGCACCTGCGCCTCCTCTAGAGCAGCCCGGCCGTGCAGGGCCACCGCACTCCACCCTCACCCCACCTTCCGCCCCCTTCTGTGGTTTGCTTTTGCTTTCTGTTTAACCCCACTCCCCACATGCCATCACGAGGCTCTGATAAAACAGACAAGATGACGAAGAAAACACTACTTACAACTACAGCCTCGCACACCTCGTGCTGATGCTACACCTGGTCTTCCTTCGCGGCACAAAATCTGTAACTTTCCCACCCTCCTCTCCTCTGGCTTCTTCTGATCTTAAATTCGAATCCTTTTTAAGAAGGTGCTTGCCACCCACCTTCCTGAGAAGGCAGCGCTTGGCATTTCAGTCACATCCCTGATGTGACTGGCGGGCCAATCCATAAAGACAATAAAGGAAGGAGGTCACCAGCACGTGCAGGGGTCCTACTGCGGGCTGGACACCGCACCCGGCACGGGCAGCCCACACCGTGTTCTGTTTTTCGGCTCCGCCACAGCCACAACTAGAGCGACTGCTCGAGATGGCAGAGCGTCAGCGCCATCTGCTCACCTGTCAGCAGCCCGAGCACGGCCTGCACCTGGTCCAGCAGCAGCTTCCGCAGCTCCTCCTTCCGAGCCACACTGAGGTCCTCACGGGGACAAGCCAGCTCTTCTGACGTTGTCTTCAACATGATCAGCCCAAGGGGGGTTGTCACAGGGGACTGGATCAACTGCAGGCAAAAGGAAGTTCTGAGCAGGCCGTCCCGCCGATGAGGAACAGGAGGACAGGGGAAGAGTAGACCTAGCAGTCCCTCCATGGTACAACCTCGCCAGCACGGGCACATCACTCAGGGCTCTGCAGTCCATTTTAGTTCCTTCTGTAGCCATTCAAAGTGTCTTCTCACCTCAAAGGACTAAGGTTCTAACCATGAACATGATGCTCTTTCACACCCAACATGACAATTTTTTTACACATCTACCTTCCCAACAGAGCCTTGGTCGCTCTGCCCAGACCGATGTAATAGTGACAGAGAAACGTGTAAACCACTTTGCGGTACCTCCATTTCCAAGCTTTGCCTACTTCATGGAAGTTTGAGATTGAGCATGTGGTGGAGCAGAAACATGCATACACATCACTCACCCATGACTTCGTCATCGACAACGGTTATGATTTTACAAATACCTATGTCGCACGTTTTACTTTTTCTATCACCTGCAATAACCACTGTGCTCTAACAGCTGCCTTAAGCAAGAGACAGAAAAAAGTACCCCTTCAACAGCATAATACTACTTAGATCTTTTTAATCAACTTCACAAAATTGAAAGCATTACTCACCAGTCATTTTTCAGTTTCCAGAAATGGTAAAAGCAAGCTGCCACTAAAATTCTGTGGACTTACAGGCTACACTCTAACAAAGGGCACACGGGGGCGCCTGGGTGGCTCAGTGGGTTAAAGCCTCTGCCTTCGGCTCAGGTCATGATCTCAAGGTCTGGGATCCCCCCATCGGGCTCTCTCAGAGGGGAGCCTGCTTCCCCCTCTCTCTCTGCCTGCCTCTCTGCCTGCTTGTGATCTCTGTCTGTCAAATTAATAAATGAAATCTTTTAAAAAGGGCACACAACTGAGGAACACTTGACCAACTTCTTTAACCAGAAAGATAAATTGTTTGTTGATTCAATCTACAAAGTGAGGGAGGCGGAGGGCACGGGGAACTGCGGCGCAACAGAACACCTCTCCTCCACGTGAAGCAGCCCAGGGCACTTGCCTTTCTTTCGCAAACAGCTCTCCCCGCCAGTGGAGGGAAAGCTCATCCCCAAGAGCAGGAAATGCCTTCACTGGCGGGAACTCAGGATAAATTCAACTGCCCTCAGGAGCAGCATGACATGAAAACAGGGGCACGGGCAGCGTCTTGAAAATGCTGTCTACTGCATCAACTCTCCTGAAGGCTACAACTGTAGACCAGCCTCCACGGGGCTTTCTCGTCATCCTCTGCAAGCCTGGGCTGCTTCTAACGTGAGGAGGCGCAGGACGGAAAGAACAAGAAATCCCTGCAGCAACTCTTCTTTACCAAATAAAGAACTGACCCTTCACGCGCATCTCTTCCCTTCCTTCCAGAGGCCTGTGGGTTCCCACTCCGTACTGGAGGGTGACGGCCGGTAAGCAGGGCGGCTCCTGCTGGGATCAACACCGCGCATCGTGCGGAAAAAATAAACCACTGATTTCGATTCCTGAAACCAATACTGCACGGTATGTTCACTAACTTGAATTTAAGTAAAAATTTTAAAAAAATAAAACAAAACAAAAATAATAAAACAAATAAATAAAAGCGCTCCACTACTTCCCCCCCCCCTTCTGTTTCTCTCCTCCACCTCTTTCTTCTCTGTTTCTCCCCAAAGCCCTCAGTCTTACTCTCCCGGCTTGGAAGGCCACATGTTCCACTTGACAATGCATTTCCCTGTAGAAAGGAAAAGTTCTGTGCTCTGTAGGGAGTAAAAAATTCCTGTATTATGGAAAATGCAGCCGAAAGCCCTTTCTCTCATTTGGAAAAAAGGAAGGCGGCCAGGCAGAAAGCCGGCTGAAAGGGAAACCTGTTTCTACCCGCAAGAACAACTACGTCAAATGTCTTTTTCTCACTAGCTTTGTGTCCAGAAGACGCGTCAGTGAAATACTGCCTCCGCTTACCATCTTCACATGTGTAATGGATGCTCAGAACACAGGTCATTCTGGGGAATTTATTTTAACAGAGAATAAACACTTTGAGGGTGAAGGTCAGGTTCTTAGCGTGAGCTTCTGAAAAGGTTCATGGTTTCACTACGCCACCGCACCAGAAACGAAATGGCGATTCCTTCTGTGCTGCTCGTCCTTTAATTACCTGGTCCCAAGCAGTGCGACCACAGGTGCAGCCCAGCAGAGTTCAGGAATCTGAACAGACTCTAGAAAGGCATGGTATTGGGGCTTCTGTTTTGGGGGGAGGAGGGAAGCAAAGGTGACTTTCAACTTCAACTACTTCCTGCTCCGGCGGCTACAAAGGCTGTAACCGATACACAGAACTACAAGCGTCCTTCTGGGGCCCAAACTCAACTCCCCTCGGCCTGGTATGTGGTCACAACGATGGCGTAAACCGCACAGAGGCCCAGCCAGCCAACACAGAGTTAAAAACAGAAACCAACAACTCTGCATCCCACACGGCAAGTAGAACATGATGGAACTGAATCAGAAAAAATCTTTCTAGATGGTTCATTCAAAGGATCGTCGTATGGGGCACCTGGAAGACTCAACTGGTTCAGTGACTGACACTTGGTCTCAGCTCAGGTCAGGTCTCAGTTCATCTCAGGGCTGTGTGTTCAAGCCCCACAATGAGCTCCACAGGGCCAGAGGGCCCACTTAAAAAAGGGGAGAGAGGGCGAAGGCGCCTGGGGGGCTCCGTGGGTGAAGCCTCCGCCTTCGGCTCGGGTCATGATCTCAGAGGCCTGGGATGGGGCCTGCATCGGGCTCCTGCTCAGTCAGGAGTCCGCCTGTCCCTTTGCCCTCCCCCTGCTCCTGCTTGCTCTCGCTCTCCCTCTCAAATAAATACATAAATAAATAAATACATATTTTCTTTTTTTAATGTCAGAAACTGAGCACCACTATTCTTTTTTTTTAAAGATTTTATTTATTTATCTGACAGAGATCACAAGTAGGCAGAGAGACAGGCAGAGAGAGAGGAGGAAGCAGGCTCCCTGCTGAGCAGAGAGCCCGATGCGGGACTCGATCCCAGCACCCTGAGATCATGACCCGAGCCAAAGGCAGAGGCTCAACCCACTGAGCCCCCCAGGCACCCTGAGCACCACTATTCTTGACATGGCTTTTATGTTGCTATTCATCTCATGGATAAATGAGGAGGGAATAATATGACAAAAAGGATTTTAGAGATCACTTTGTCCAATCCTCTTGTTTCACAAAGGAGGAAACAGAGGTTCCCAAAGGGGCAGGAGTTGCTAAAATCAAAGATGATTTGTGACAAAATTGGAAACAGACCCCAAAGGCACATGCTCTCCAGTGCTCGCTCCACTGTGGAGTGTCTCGAAGGCATAAAGGCCGCGTGAGGTAAGCATGAAGGTGGGAGGTGGTGAACAGAGGAAGACACTAGCCCTTCTAAACTCCACGAGCACTTCACCTAAATATGCTCTTCCAAACTGTCATTTGTTACCAGTAATTATACTTCCAGGGCAGACAAAATGTCTATTCTCCATCCAAGGAAGTGACCCCAGGTGGGTGGACACACAGCTCCTCCCCACCTGCTGCTGCTAGGACCAGGCATCTCCGGCTCACATTCCACTGCTTCTTCTCAGGGGACATGCCACTAGCCCACCTAGGAACGCACTCCCACTCTAGGAGGGTGATGGAGAGTCACCACAATGGTGCTCATCCTGGAGTAAAGGGAAGTGTATCAGAGCAAGCCCCCCCCTTAAGTCCTACCAGTCCAGCTTCGCTAGCCTCCTTGCCATTCCTCAGGGTCTTTGCAACTGCTATTCCGTCTGCCGCAAATGCTGTTCCCCTAGATACCCACATGGCTCACTCCATCGCTTCCACCTAGGTTTCTGCTCAAATGGCTGCTCCTCAGAAACGCTTTCTATCAGCATCCCAGCTACATGACACCTTTCTCTCTTTCTCCTTACTCTGGATTTAATTTTCTTTGTCTTACTTATAACTACCTATAAGCTCACTTATTGTTTATGGATGTCTGCCCACTGGGTTAAGTTCCACGAAGGCAGGGACACTGTTTTTGTTTCATTACTTTATCCCCACCAGATATCTAGCACAAGGCTGGTATTCAACAAATACCTTACTGAATCAATGAATCAATCTCCTTTGCAGTAGCGACCCAAAAAATCTCCAAATAAACGCATCACTATACACAACCCCCCCAAAATTTTTTTGAATGAAGAATTTTTGTGCCACTTTGAGGCAATCTGAGAGAAGGAATAAGGGTACTGTATTTTTCTTGCTGCCCCATCATTCAGATGCCTTGCAGAGAGAGCAGTCAGAATGTTAGAAAATGTCCTGAACCGATCTATAGTCACTGAGACACTGATTTTCAGAGAATTTTATTCCTATCAACTGTACATAATACCCATTTCCTGCATACTCACAACTATCTCAGTAACATGAAACTGCTTCCAACTTCAGTCAGGATTCAAATGAACAACTGAACAACAGCATCTTTCTGCCTGGCTTTCAGGTCCTGCCCTTACTCTGATGACTTCCAAATCCTGACCTGTGGCCAGACCTCTTTCCTGAGCCCCAGATCCACAGTTCTCAAAGTCTCACTAGATATCCACAGAAGAACACACAAACCATTAATGCGTTTTCGGCCAAACTTAACTCACCGCCTTCTACCCAACTCCATTTCCTCTCCCTTCACCCCTGGCCTGGAAGACCGGCGACCTGAGCCAGGAACTTCCCTGCCCTCACCCCTACCGCCCCGCACTGACCAAAGCCTCTTGACTGGGTCTCCTAAGTGCCCCATCTCCACCGCCCAGGAAGGCCTCAGGGCCAGGTCCTCCCTGTCTCACTCACACTCAGGACTCTAGCCTCGCCCCTCTGCAGTCGAGACCCCTACTGTTCCAGAGCGGTCTTTCCAGCACAAAAATGTGGCTGTGTGTTCTCCCCTCTACACACCTTTCATGCGCTCCCAACGAAGGACTATGACTTACAAACTGAAGTCCCCTGCAAAAGCAAGGCCCTTCCTGGCCGGGCGCCGGCCCATCAACCTGGCCACGGATTCCAGCACCCCAGCGCCTCACACCTCCCCCAACGACGCTGAAAACACGTCAGTTCCTAAAGCTGAACGCTCGGCCGTCACTGCACTCCACACACACCTCCACGCCGTAATTAGCCACGGTGCTGGATAATTACTGTTTGCACAGCTAGTCACCCCACCAAATTAAAACTATTGCTCACCCCTGTACCCCCACACCTGGAGCAGTACCTAACAGGTTTTCAAATTTTGCTGAATAAAATCTCACAAGAAGTTAACAAAGGGATTGGGTTCTCCCCGCTCTTTTGCCACTGCACGAAGGTACAACATGTCTCAAGAATGCAGAGTTAAGCGAATGAGTTCATGTATCCTACAATGAACTCTCTACTATGGTTCCAAAATGCTGATCTTAAAACTCATCTTTAAGAGAAGGAAATAACCACTTCTACAATCAAACAGTTTATGAGATGAGGTATATCCTTACCTGTAAAATGTTTGTAAAAAAGTCATGGTAGAACATGGGCCAATCTTGACGGCCAATGTCAACAATAACTTTGCAGAGCTTGTTCCGGATAAAGTAAGGTAAGGTTTTGTGGTGGGCCAAAAGGAGTTTGGGCAGGCAGCTGCGGATTTCCATCTTATCTTGAGATGGGACCCCAAGCCACATTTTATTGATCAGATTCTGAAACACAAATACACATCTTTGAAGTTAACCATCTCTACACAAAAGTAGCTCGTTTTCATCCACTGGTTAGCTACATCATCTCAAACAAAACCCCTGCTTTTAAACAAAGGTTTAGGGCAAATTGGCAATAAGAGTACCAGGAACATTTAAACCCTGTAATACAACAGTCTCATTCCTGGAATGGAAAGATGTGCTAAATAAGTTCACAGAAACAAAGAGCTCCACATGCAAAACTTTCTATTACACATTGTCTCTAATGGCCACCAAAAATGACAAAAACAAGTCTAATATTCAAAATAGGAGAATGGCTTGGTCAATAATGGTATAAGCACTTAGTGGCATAAGCAATATGATTACAACTAGGTTTTTAAAAATGCGCACAGAGGGGCACCTGGGTGGCTCAGTGGGTTAAAGTCTCTGTCTTCAGCTCAGGTCATGATCTCAGGGTCCTGGGATCGAGCCCCACATCGGGCTCTTTGCTCAGCAGGGAGCCTACCTCCCCCTCTCTCTCTGCCTCTCTGCCTACTTGTGGTCTCCGTCTATCAAATAAATAAATAAAATCTTTAAAAAAAATGTGCACAGAAAGACAAAAACTGGAAGACAGTTGAAATAAGTGAAAATGTTTGTGGTTGGGATAACGGTATTATGGGTACCATCTCTCCTCCCAAAGTGTTTTTCTTTCATTATCTTTCTCTTTTAAACAACAACACGGAAGGAAAGGTTGCGTGTTAACACAAACAACCTACCCACCAACCGAGCGCTGTCTCACCTTTCTGGGTTGGAAGATGGAAAGGTGCCCCAGGACAGGAGATATCCTGACAGAGGCCGTGAGTGGGAGGAAGCCCCTGAGCTGAGCTACCATTCTTTCCCAGCCATCTGCACACCGAATCTAAAGTCCAATGTCAACAACCTGGCACTGCGACCACAAAATACTTTTCCAAACAGCAGAAAGTCGTTTGACAACTTACCTCAAACACCGTTAAACTATACATCATGACATAGTCATTCCTGGTGCTGGAGAGGAAATACAGGCAGAGTCTCCAGGCTCCTAATTGCTGGGCAAAGTTATCGAGAAGCTCCTCTAGAAAAGTTAAATAGCAACAAAAGAAGGCTATGAGGGACATGAAATCAATACAAGGCTAAGCTGTCTCATCAGGGTTTTTTTTTTAAGATCTTATTTATTTATTTGACAGACAGAGATCACAAGTAGGCAGAGAGGCAGGCAGAGAGAGAGGAGGAAGCAGGCTCCCCGCTGAGCAGAGAGCCCGATGTGGGGCTCGATCCCAGGACCCTGAGATCATGACCTGAGCCAAAGGCAGAGGCTTTAACCCACTGAGCCACCCAGGCACCCGACTCATTAGTTTTTAAACACGTATTTCTCCATACCATGTGACTGACACCAAAACCACTAGAAAAATCCAGCCATGTATTCGTGGTAGGAAGGACAGACTATACATTTTTCTGACTCTAACATGACCACGAGCGTGGATAGTGTGTTTGGCCATCTCCAGTCTAATACCCTATGGGCACTTATTTAGGCAGAGAAACTTTCACTGTTAAAGTTCTTACTTAACCTGGGGCGCCTGGGTGGCTCAGACAGTTAAGCATCCAGCTCTTGATTTTGGCTCAGGTCACGATCTCAGGGTTGGGAGATGGAACTCCATGTCAGGCTCTGCGCTCGGAGTGGAGCCTGTTTCAGGTTCTGTCTCTCCCTCACCCTCTGCCCCTACCTCCTCAAAAAAAAAAAAGTTCTTACTTAACCTAAGTATGGTCAGTTATAAAATGCCACTTCAAAAAAAAATCATTTCACCTTATGAGTGATGGCTAATTATTAACCTGTTTCCCTTGGAGTACCAGCTATATATATTTCTTTAGGACTCACACTGTTCGCACAAACACAAAATGATGGCTAGGGAGGCAGGACAAGAAGATACTAAGGATAACCTTCTTAGTATAGGGCAGGGAAAAATGCAAGAGAATTAAAGATGGATAACTCTCTTTATTTGGTCTTCATTTGGTTTTATTTTAAAATACCACACCAAAAACAGTCTGTAAGTCACAGCAGCAATCATGGGCTTGGAAGCTGCCAGGAGCAGCCCAGTGCACATCCAATCAGTTAGAAATGATTTCCTCCTCCTTAGACGGCTGGTAGGATCAGCCAGAACCCCAAGATAGCAAGCACTAAGAGTCTGTCACCACGTCTCTGGACCCACTACCGCTCAGTCACCTTGACCTGCTGCTCTGGTCATGGAATACAACACAAAAGGGGTAAAAATTTTAAAAATCAAAATAAGCATAAGTTTAAGAGGATAAAAAAGTAATTAATTTAAAAATTAGAAAAAAAAAAAAAAAGCTTTATAAAAGAGTAAAAAGATAAACCTCAACAACCCTGGGGCGCCTGGATGGCTCAGTGGGTTAAAGCCTCTGCCCTCGGCTCAGGTCATGATCCCAGAGTCCTGGCATCAAGCCCCATATCAGGCTCCCCCAGGGAGCCAGTTTCCTCCTCTCTCTCTGCCTTGCCTCTCTGCCTACTTGTGATCTCTGTCTGTCAAATAAATAAAATCTTAGCAAAAACAAAACAAACAAACAAAAAAACCCGTCAACAACCCCAACAGATTCTAGGAAGCGCCTGGAAAAGCAGGAAGTACAGCAGCCTAAAATCCTAAAATCACTGCTCTGCTAGCACTCTACAGCCCCACTGAAAATCCCACACAAGAAAGCCGATGGCCTACTCTTCCAGCTAAGTGAAAGTCCGTAAGACTCCCAGAGCAGGAGCCGAAGCAGAGAGGGACTCTGACCAGGAAGGAGGAACTCTGGGCTAGAGACTGCCGCTCGTCTACGGAGTCTCATTCCAGGTCATCACTGCTCCTCTTGGAGGCTCCGGCTTCCTCCACTGTGAAAACGACCGGCCTGTCCCCCGAGTTTCCCTGCAACAGTGTATCTCTAGAGCACTAACAACGTGCCTTCGGTGGAGGGTGGGCAGAGCCCCTTTCTCCCACCTCACCACGAAAGCCTTCAGTTTACCCAAGATACCAAAAAAGCAGCCAGTGGTTCCAGCCCACACACTCAGACCAAGCCCCAAAGACTAGATACAAAGAGAACTGAACTGACGCACACCCACCATAGAGAGCCAAGCATCCAGGGATCCCTGTTAGCCTGTATTTAAATTAGACATCTGTAGTATCTGGTTATTTAATACTATTTTAAATCAGATTAGAATACGATTTTAGTTCAGAGGTTCCACTTTTAACTCATGAACACTGAAAGTGAGCAATAGCTGCTTTGCCAACCAAAAAATTAAGAGAAAAACCAAAAGGATCTCAATAAGCTAAAAAGAGGACTTCAAAGATATTAGTGTTGGGATATAGCAGACTGATGTAAGGGGCAGATCCTTCCCCTGCTTTGGTAAAAATCACCAGTGGTATTTTTACTGTAAGTATAAGGTACTCTGGTAGCATAAAACTAGCGAGAAGACAGATCACTCTGGAGGCAGTAGGGTCAGCCCAACTGAGTACTGAGAGAGTCTAGGAAAGCAAGCCAAGTGGATATTCGAGGCCAAATGCCTGATTATCTATTGGGTTCGGCTTCCGTCAGCATCCCTCTGTTTACAAATATTCTATTTCTCTACAGTATACTCCCTGAGAAAAGACAGGCATGCATACGACAGGCCTAAACGAGATGACCAAGTTTAAAAGTTAAAAAAAAAGAGAGAGTAAGAAATTTACAGCTACCAGGAGCTGATGTGTCTGAAGAATGCAAGAGAAAATGGATTACAGGACAAGGTCTGGCCACCTGGAAACCCAGACTCCAGTCAAACTCTGGACCAAAGAGTCCTAGAGACAGAAAAAGCCCTCTCCAGAGGCAATGAACATGAGGTCCATACAGAGCAGTCAGACATCCGAGGGGAAAAGCCTTTAGGATGGCCTAGAGAAGAAACATCGCTTGTTTTGAAGTTCGGGGGTTAAGTGTGGACTCAGAGGGGACAATAAAGATTGCTCCAGGAATGCAGTGCAACACGTCTCCGAGGCAGAGATCGGACTCTTGATACACACTGTAGTTTACAGTATGCTTTCATGAATATCGTTCACATAAATGAATATGAAATTCAAAAGGAAATTCTACAAAGCCCTGAGGTTCCCAGAAAACCTAAAATAACTATATCTACATCTCTGTGCTGTTTGAAGCCTTTCTTCATCAAAACCTGCAGAATGGAAGAGACAATGGCAGAGATCAGGAAGAAGATGCAAGAAGCCCCCAGAGGAAATACCAGTTAAAGGGTCTGTGGGCACTAGGTAAGGTCTGGATGAGACTTCCATACACCGAAGTCATGTCATTTTAACACTTTCATGAGGTTGTATGTTTGTTTGTTTTTTTAACTAACAGTCGCAGGCTTCTTTTATAGAAGTTCAACATTGCTGAAATTAAGAACAAAGCAGTGGGCGGGGTTTTCCACACTTGGCCAAAGGGAAGGAAAGCCAACACTCTGGATGAGTGTGGGCCCGGGGACCCCAGCCCTTGCACCGCTAGATTTGCAGATGCCACCGACCAGCAAGATGAGAGCAAGAGTCCCAGGGAAACGAGCAGTCTTGACCCGTGCAGGCCGCAAACTCCTTCCTCCTCACCAGGGCCTTTTCCTCTCCAGTGACTCGTCCACTCAACACCTCACTTACCTATCTCACGTTTTCTTTCATTGGTTGTACAATCGTGGAAAAATTCTGTCATCAGACTTTCCAATGCCCTGAGGGAGGCTTCTTCAGATGCCTAACAAAGGAATTTGAAAGAAAAGAAAAAGATCAGTAACTGCATCTCCTCCAAGTCACATTCGTAAATTTACTTCCTCAAATGTCTTGGGCTCAACATTCTTCAAATGCATGGGATTCAGAAAAACTGAAGGGCATTTCCCAGCTGGCTCAAATCCCAAATTTCGAGTATACCCTATAAATTCATGCTACTGTACAATCGATTTTCAATTATTTATGCTAAGGAAAAAGGGAACAAATAACTCAAAATATCGTTCCAGAAATATGTTAAAAGCAAATTAACAGCCCCCAGCCCGGACCGAACAGAAGGAGTGAAGAGACTAGGGGAGAAGGTTAGGGCTCCCTAGAGACTGCCTGTCGATGATGCATTTACCCCACAGCTAAGTAACTGGCCATATTTGGACTGAGAAGAACTGCAGTCAAGCTGCTGGGGGTTCTGAAGGCACTTACGGGGTCACGTGTTCTGACAAGTCTCAATTTCAAATGAGCAGCCACCAGAGACTAAGGGTAGGACAGCTAAGAGGCAAGCTGAGCGGGAACTCAGAATGAGCGTGTCCCAACCAGCCAGACTCTCAGCAGAGCGGGTCGGGCGGAGGAGAGGAGGGGCGCTCGACCGCGACGCCCAGCCGCTCCCTCCTCCATGGGGAGCCCCCAACCCACTTACTCTGCTGCCACTCGCGTGGGTGACGTCCTCTGCAGCAGAGTTGGAGTCAACACTCCACTCACCCATCCGCGGAAAGGTGAGCGCTCCCAGACCATTTCTGAATTCTCACTGGCATTACCTACCCAGAAATGATCAGAGCCCAGCGCAGTTCTGATTTCTGATCTCTGAGTTCCAGTCTCCCCAGCTTCCCTCCTCCCTTCTCCGCAGCCTCTCCATTGAGCGCCCCCACCCCCCACCCCCCCGCAGTGAGAACAGACTATGAAAACTGTATTTTAAAACATGTCCACACTCAGATGTATGTATCAAACCATAATATTACCGGAGGCCTCCACTTGGTAACCGACTTTGGAAGACACCGAGGAACTGAGCCACCTCTGTGGGTAAATCGGCTCTTAGGACGGGTCCTAATTACAGAGGCGGGGTCAGGCTTGCACCAGCCCAGACACCAACGGGCAGAGCACGCACACCACAGAACACAAGGGGACCACATTCAAACAGTTCCGGGCATGGCTGTCCCTCCCATGCTGCGGTCACATACAAACGGCTGTGCCATGACAACTCGCAATGACATGCTGAGTGATGAATTACTGTAAGTTTTAGCTCTTCGAGGTTAGCTGAATTTTGTATTTATGGTCAAGATTAGCCCTTGAACCTGGGTGGCTCAGTGGGTTAAAGCCTCTGCCTTCAGCTCAGGTCATGATCTCAGGGTCCTGGGATCGAGCCCAGCATCCGGGTCTCTGCTCAGCGGGGAGCCTGCTTCCTCCTCTCTCTCTGCCTGCCTCTCTGCCTACTTGTGATCTGTCAAATAAATAAATAAAATCTTAAAAAAAAAAAAAAAAAAAGATCAGCCCTCGAACCTTACTCTTTTTTTAAACCAATGTATCACCTCAACTGAATAATATCCTTGGATCGCAGGTTAATCTGAATTACACATTTTGGGGCACCTGGCTGGTTCAGCCGGTATAGCGCGTGACTTCTTGATCTCAGGGCCGTGAGCTCAAGTCCCATGTTGGGCCTGGAGCCTTCTTGGAAAAAAAAAAAAAACAAACCTACACATTTTTTTCAAGTGGTGAAATAACTGATGGGTCAGGCTAAAAGAAGCCTGAAATCTTTTTCACCTTTTTCAAGTTTTTGTGTTGATCAAAACATCCTCACTGTCTCAGCTTTCCTCAGTAAATGCTGAAAACTCAAATTCCTAAACTGAACTGCTGTAAGTAAAAAAGTGCCTTGGTCTGTTTCATAAATCGACTTAGGATGCCAATTTCATTTGAAAAAAGGATTTGCTATTTTAAAAAAAGTTTCTGGAAAGATCTGAAAGAATCAAAGGAAAAACTCACAAGCAACTTACTGGCAGAAAATTAAAATTAAAATTAACATAAATTAAGAGATATCTGTTGAACTTAAGTCAGTTATTTAGTTAAAATAAATCAGTTGGTCTTCTGGAGCCAAAATGGGTGCCTGAAAACTCAAGACATTTCCAAATCCCACCTGCTCCACAACTTTTTCTTGTACTGAAACATTTCATAGCTGAGCCTAGTAAACACCTGAGCTCACCACATTCAAGCACTCAACCATCAAGGTCTATTTTGTACTGGTTCTTGAGGCAGAAGTTTGTGAACTCGCCAATTCCTAGCCATGTATTAAATGCTACTGGGGCAAATTCGGGACAATCTCTCCAAAAAATGCAATTCTAACTCCATTCCCAGTCCCATCCAGCCCTCCCCAGCTCAAACCCGAGAAGCATTCCAGCAGAAAAGCAGAAAAGATTTAAACATCCAGAAGGATCAGACTATGATGCCCTCCACCAAACGATGGTCACATGGAAACAGAAACTATAAAACCTAACCCAGCAGTATCACCAGGTATTTCCCAACAAGAACAAACAGTAGGCTGCTCGCATTTTCAATCACCCCTATTCTGGAAGTACTAATACCTACCTCACAGTGACCCGTGTAAAGCTGCTATGTAAACTCTGAAGAACTATCTAATTCAGTTATGGCTACTATCATTTGTATTTGGTCTTAAATGAAATGAAAATGAATACAGACCAAAACACAAAAACAAAAAAAGAGAGAGAGCGAGAAAAGTGGTCAGGCCTACTTTGAAACTGGAGATTCATGTCCTCGGGCTTTACAGGCTTTATCCAAACATATCTAGTGAGGCTTTTCCAACTGGATTTCAAAAATTAAACTATGTAAGTTTACAAGAGACAAAAAGAAGGCTGAAGAAGCCTTGCCAACGTCATACAATTAGAACAGAGATGGTAAAACATAAAAGATAGGCTCAAGACCAGCAAATGGCCAAAGGATATTGGAAAAGTCACCCCAACTGGCAAGAAAGCTACTGGAACCTTTGCCAGATGTTTCTAACAGATGACGAAGTCAAAATCAAGATTGCTTGGGTTTAAGAATTAAAAGCAAGTAAGGAAGTGGTAATATTCCAGCAGATTACCCTTCCTAGCAATAAAGGACTAAAACATAAAACAAAAACCAAGTGCCATGATGTGGTAGGAAGTGAAGGTTCCAATTCCCAAAGACTATTCAAGCACTGCACTAATTTATGAAGCACATTCAGGGTTCAGATACGCCCGAATGCTTCCCAGCTTGTGCTTGGGACGGGAGATCCCGATCTTGAAGAATAAAGGAAAGAGAAGATCAAATTAAAACCAAGTAAGGCATATTCACATGAAAAAAATTCCAGTTGGATTACAGGTATAAAATGTGAGAGATAAAATAATAAAGCTTCTAGAAAGTAATACAGAACATCTTCATGCGAAGTAAAACCCTGGGGCAGGAATCGAAAATAAACCTGGGTCAGAAGATACTCTCAGAGAGCTATGTGAATATCTCAAATAAACCAAAGTTTTTTGCTCCAGAAAGAGTTAAAATCTGGGAAGTTAAAATCTGAGCAGTTAAAATCTGCTCCTTCTAAATTTTTTTTTTTTTTAATTTGTCAGAGAGAGAGAGGGAGAGAGAGCGAGCACAAGCAGGCAGAGAGGCAGGCAGAGGCAGAGGGAGAAGCAGGCTCCCTGCCGAGCAAGGAGCCTGATGCGGGACTCGATCCCAGGGCGCTGGGATCCTGACCTGAGCCGAAGGCAGCCGCTTCACCAACGGAGCCACCCGGGCGTCCCAGCATCTGCTCCTTTTCTACCAGTGCTCCCAGTTCAGCAGCTCAGAGACGGATCTCCTATAGACTCATTTATTAAGGAGCAACGAAGTCAACCAACACCAGCCATCGGCCAACAAATCGTAAGGAAAACCTGAAAGGGGAAGATCCCGTAATCTGACATCTTTTTGGACTCTTCCCTCTCAGCTGTGCCTGCAACTACGGTCATCCGGCTGGCTGGTTCCTGCTTTCCGCGGTCTTTTAGATTTGCACCTTTTCCCTCACCACAACTTCTCCCAGGCCCTAATCCCCGCCTGTCAAGGCTACCGTAACTTCTCTCAGCTCGGTCGCCTTGATGTCAGCTTCCCCGATTCCAATCCAATCTGTGCTTCACACCAGATAAATTCTTCTCAACACTGATTCTTTGTCCCCAACTATTGTAAATCTAGCTTTAAAGAGCCTTTGAATCTGGACGGCCATTCATTCGACAAATCAGCTCAGTGCTCACTGACTGACTCTGCGTTAAGCCCCAGAGATATAAGGGTAAGTAAGACCACCCCGGACTTCAAGGAACTGGAGGAAGCCTGCGGAGAGACGGGGAGAGCCTATACAAAAAAGGAGAATACAATGGTTTCCATCATCTAGCAGGGACAGAGGTATGGCTAGATTCAGGAGCCCAAAGGGAATTAACTCTGTCTGAGGGACAGAAGGAGAGCTTTGCAGAGGAGATAACGGATCTTGTGTTCTAAACAATGCAAAGAAGCTTCCCAGGATGAATGGAGAAGGAAAGCCCGCCTGATTCTCCATCGCTCACCGCAAGCAGCCATCACCCCAGTCTGAACACTCACGGTCTCCTAAGCAAATGTCGATTCCGCCCTACATTTGCTGCTGGGTCTGCGATTCACAGCTCTACCATCATGAAAAGTTGTCACAGAACAGAAGTTTACAGCACGGCTTCCTTCTTTGCACCCTGAGTCTTTGTCATGTAACCAGTACTGCAGTTTTGCCCGTGGCCCTGTTCTCCGGTCAGTTCCACATGCCCTGACGGGATAGCACAGGCTCTGGGCTTGGACTCCTCGGTTTGGGTTTTCCAAACGCACCTCAACCTCGGCCTCGTTATTTAATCTGTCAGGGTTTTCCCCTTTCTTTCCTTTTGTGCCCAACTGGGGATAACAGAACCCAACACATGGGATCATTCTAGGGATTAAGTAAACTGTATAAAGCACACGGTGAACACAGTGCCAGGAATAAAGAAAGGGCCCAAAGCCCCATCTGTAAGTTAACACTTCATCAGTACTGGGCCTCTCTCCTTAACCAGAACATGAAGTGCCTGGAAAAAGACACTGCCTAACACATCTGCACTTTCTACCACATTCAGCATGGACTGCTGCTCAGACATTTTAGACCGAATTCAGGAGAGAAAAAGGAACAAGAAGACAGTATCACTTTCAGTTTCTCAGGAACACTGGTGATCCCTCCAGATTTAAGATTCATGTGACTATTTAAATTTCCCCCTTTAGGGCCTCTGACACAGTGACCTTTGCTCACAAGCACTCAATAAACATTAAAAACAAAAAAACAAAAAACAAAAAACAAAAAACAAAAAAAAAAAACCCAGAGACTGCTAACAATGTATCTTAAAAAACACTGAGACTGAAGGTGGATGAATGGTCCCTTACGGCGCCTATGTGACAGGTTTCTCAAATCCTGGCTTAAATCTGTTGTGTTTTATCTAATTGCCTCTATAACACCCTTTCTAAAGCATAACCTTTGGGGCGCCTGGGGGGCCCAGTCAGTTAAGCATCTGACTCTTGACTTCTGCTCAGGTCTTGATCTCAGGGTCCTGTGTTCAAGCCTCACATTGCTGGGCTCTATGCTGGGCATGGAGCCAACTTTAAAGAAGTAAAAAGTAATAAATAAAGCATAACCTTTTTACAAAATCGATGCTGGGGAAAAAAATGACTCTTTTTCAAAGAAGCTTTTATCAAGTTTTTTGGCACCTTTTCCATGAGCCACATCTCACATATCCTAGAGGCGAATCAGATGAGCCTCCTATATTTAGGTTCACAGCCTCCTTGACACCAAACCTAAAAAAATGAGGACTAGCATCCCAGAGCCCCATTGAACATTCCCGTGGCATATCCAGAACCATGTTACTACTCCACCTGCCTGTGTATAGAGAAGGTATCTGAGAAAAGCGATTCTGTACTAGCCGCTGAGCAAGGCTGCCAAGTGCGCGAGGCATGCCTGATGTGTCACGACAGATGCCATTGGCAGAGACATTCGATCTCATATAAACTTCTGGGAACCTAACAGGATCATCGTGGGTATTCAAACTCTCCACTCTTTCTCCCCTACTCTCTTCACGGCAAAGAAAACAGATGAGCAAAGAAGACCCTCCGGCCCTCAGGCCTGCCTACGAACAGGAGATGAAATACAAAGCTTAAAAGACGGCATGACAGGCATCAGTGTGACATCTGTCTGGCCCCTCTGATGTCACCGGCTCAGAATGCTAAGAAGACAGGAAAGCCTGGAGAGGAAGCCCCAGCCAGGAGGGCAACATTCACCGGTCTCTTCCCACTTTCCTGTCTCTGCTCTGTGTGTCTGAAAGGGCAGATACTAACCTTTAAAAAGAAAGAAAGAAAGAAACCACAAATCATGATTAAGTAGAAATCTCACTTAACCTCTCTAAAAAGAGTGTCGAAACCAATTAGACCTTGGAAGTCCAGCGCTCAGAAGGGCAGGCTGTGAAACCCGGTGAGCCGAGTGCCTTGCTCACACAAAGCTCTGTCAAGCCACGCCCGTTGTCCAGCTGTCCCTTAGTCAGTCTGTGATAGAGAAGTAGAGGCAAGGCTAAACAGAGGGGTCATCTAGGGCTCCAGATGTACAGGGAAGTAATTAACTCCACAAATTATGTACAGGAGTTACAGGAAAAAAATGTTTTCTACTGCAGGAAAGAAAGGGAGACACTCCATGTTCTAGGAAAGCAAGTCTGGGGCGATGCACTTACCATGAGTCTGTGAACGGATGTCTGGAACGAACTACTGAAGTTATGCATTTGCCTCACAAGGGCTGCGTACTGTCTTGCCTACAGCGTAACCCTGAAAATATGTGCCCTTTAGGAGTAACCATGGATATAACTTTGTGCAGTATCATCACACAGATACTAATGCATGATGAGCAGATCAATATCTGATTAAAACACGGACTTCAGCCACATCTGAACAGAATACTAACCATTAAAAGGAGTTTTTCTGCATCAAGCTGACCAATGGCAAAAAAAATACCTCCAAGTATTTCTTGGGTTTGGGTCAGACTCTTCCATGAATAAAAGGGGTCTGCTTCTGGGGACTAGGAGGTAGAAACAGGATAACTGCCAGGCATCTGGGCCAGAAGTGGTGATCAAATTGAATCAACTTTTTCTGCCCCCCACCCCGACTAATTAGAGGAAACATCTTGTACACGGAGGACAGTATGTTTGATGCTGGGAAAACCTATCCATGTACTGTATGGGACAATACATAAAAACAATTAGGAACCAATTAGCTACCGCTGGACAGGAGCACTGGTTTCAAAAATTTAGAACAAATCTAAAGAAGATTACAACATCATGACAAGTAAATGCTATATTCTAAGACTAGATCCTGTGCTTAAGGGGAAAACACGCTATGAAGGACAGAACTGGCCCAAAGGACAACACTGGATATGGGCAGTAGATAAGATCAAACTCCTGAATCAATGTTACATTAACCGATGTTGATAACTGCACTGTGGCTCTGTAAGAGAACATCCCTGTGAGAAAATACACTACACAGGGTCAATGGCCAGGACAGAGGTGACTTCCTCTCCAACAGTTCAGAAAAAAAACACTATACGTGCATACATATATATATGTATGTGCATATATACATACATAGAAAAGGCATAAGTAATAGGGCAAACAGGGCAAAATGTTAGCAACAGTGGAGTCAAGGCATGAGAGTGTTCTCGGTACCACTCATTCCTTGCAATCTCTGTCAGCTTGAAATTATTTCCAAATAAAAAGCTTTTTTAAATGTAGCCATCAAAAAAAAGAAAGAAATCTTGCCATCTGCAACAATGTGGATAGAAGTAGAGGGTATTACACTAAGCAAAAAACTCAATCAGAGAAAGACAATCATATGATCTCACCGATATGAGGAATCTGAGAAAGAAAGCAGAGGATCATTGGGGAAGGGAGGGGAAAAAAGAAACAAGACAAACCAGAGAAGGGAGACAAACCATAAGAGACTCTTAATCTCAGGAAACAAACTGAGGGTTGCTGGAGGGTCGGGGTAGGAGGGACAGGGTGGCGGCTGACGGACACTGGGGAGGGTCTGTGCTATGCTGAGCACTGTGAATTGCATTAGGACTGATGAATCACAGACCTGTACTCCTGAGACAAATAATACAGTACATGTTAATAAAAAAGTAAAAATAAAAAATAAGAAGTTTTTTAAAACTTCTGTTCGATTGGTACCTCCGACTTTGCTCTGCACTGCTCCAAGCTGCCTGGGTAAAGAGGAAAGGGAAAGTGAGAAACACAGACCAAGAACAGGCAAGAGGAGACTGACGGCTCTCTCCGGTGCCGGGTTTACTATCACACGCTGTTTTCTAAAGAGGACAGGACATAGCCTAGGCATTAAAGATTTTGCACCTGCTGGCTGGGCAACAAGCATATCCCACTAGGAGCTCAAATACATGTAAGTTACATGCTTATTTATTTAGATTACAGTGGAAGGCTTTAATTACACAGCCAAAAAAGCAAATGATAATAGTTATTGTGCAAGAAACTGTCTAACATAACTGAGTAACAGAGCCCCAAACGGGCTCTCTCTTCACAATTCCATCTGCTGCGTTTTCCCAGGTACTTCTCCCAGGAGGATAAATATTTATATCTGCACGCCTAGTCAATTAAACGCAAGAGATACTGAGCACGTTAACGTAAGGCATGCTATCAAGAAATCCTAAAACAGAACCACGGAATCTTGAGAGAAACCCAAACCCCAGAGAACAGCAAGTCCAACCTCGTTTTCAGAGAAGGAAAACGAAGCACAGAGAGAGTATCCTGCCCAAAGTCGACCAGCTATTGTTGGTGAAGTGACAGCCCTGAGCACGGCCACCCCAGCCCTCTCTCCCAGCAGCAGCTCCTCTACCCCTTAGAGGAGGACACAGCGTTCTAGGGCTGTGAGGATGCTGAGTGAGCTGGCGCCACCTTGCAGAGCATGAAATCGGGGAATGAATGAACATGAAGCTGACAGAGCACAATACATGCATGCTGCCGATCTCAAGCCCCAATCAACGCTACAGCTCATACATGAAGGGTTTCCCCTCAGCTGCTCTTACTACCTGCCACTGTTTAAGGGCAAGTTTGTAAAAACCCACGCCACCTTCATGCGGAATTATTCCCAGAGAGCACTGGCATTTTACATACCAGTTAAAATAACATTTCTTTCATTTTGGCAAAAAACGGCAGGCCATTTCAGACTGCTGGGTTTTGAAGGAGCATCGCCACTTCCTTTCTCCCTTCCAGGTTCTAGCCAGCGCTACATAGTCACAGGCAACCAAGTGCAGATCAAAGTCCAATGTCCTCTTCACGACAGGCCAAGCTGCAATGCCTCCTCCTTCCCATCCTGAACTGCCCAGTCAGGCCTAGCAACAATAGGAAGGCAGGACACGGCAGGCGACCGCTTCTTTTGAAGATAAGCAGGGGAGAGAAGTCCACGGCCAGAGCTAGGCGGTGTTCGGACACAGAGACCTCACACCGGGAGACACCAGCCAGGGGTGTTGGGCTCTTCCCAGTGCAACCCTCATGAATAAATCAGGAGCTACATCCTTCCTGTGGGAAGGAAAGAGTGAGAAGGGGAAGAAAGCACCCAGAAGACAGCTCCGGTACTGCTCCCACCCGGGGTACAGATGGCCACGCCTCGAATGTGTGCCAAGCCAGGAATGAGGACGCAGGCGCACCCCTGTGAACGGACACTCTCTACTGTACATTTGAAAATGGTAAATTTCACGTTTATTTTACCATACACACACAAAAAAACCCTTCACTGTGGGGGAAAAAATATGTTAAGGCACCAAATTTCTAATACATTAAAGTTAAGTATAAAGGATGCTTAAGTAAATAGTTAAGTAAACATAAAATAAGCCTGCAAGGGTGACCTATAAATCCTACAAAGAGAGGACACAGGGAGGACACAGATAGCAAAAAAAAGACAAAAATAAAATCGAAGTTGGTGATAACTCTTCCTACCCCGCCCCCAAAAAGATATTATGGAACAATGAAGCCATTTTTTTTTAACCTATTAAGTTTGCAACAATTTTCTTAAGACTAAAGAGTGTTGAGGGGTGTATTATCTACAGCTGGCGGCAAGGATAAACGGGTATAAACTTTCCAGAAAATATCTGACGACGTACCTTAAAAATGTTCATACTAAATCTAAAACTATTTTAAAATAAAAGGTTTATTAAAAAATGTTCATACCCTTGGGTCCTTCTGGGAATCTAGCCTAAGGCAATTTTCTGAAATACAGAAAAAGCTCTTTGCGAAAACATTAATCACATTATTATTTACAATGGCAAAAAAAATGGAACAACCCAACTGCCCAAGAATCCATGCAATGCAATATTACACAGCCACTGTAAATATTTATGAAGTATTTGATGATCTGGAAAACCACTTATACTATAATGTTACATGGAAAAAAGTGCATTTACAGTGTGATCTCAGCCATGTTTAAAAAGTAAACAGGAAAAAAGACTAGAAGGAAACAAAATGCAAGAAGTTAAATCAGAGGACAGTGAGCCCCTGCCTGTTTTGTACTTTTAACAACAACCTACAGAGTTCAAAACACTTTTTCCTAGAAGGGGAAAAAATAACTATGCAAAACCAAGAGGTGGCAGAGAAGACCGTGACAGCGTCAGCACCTACTTCAGTCACCAAACGGTACGAGAACGAAGTAGCCACAGAAACTCAGCTAACTCACTGGTCACAAGTCTCGGAAGGCTTGACTACTTTTCTAAAAACTAAATCCCCACGGGAGAAGAGGGTGCAGGAGCCCCTGTGCTATTCGTGCAAGTCCTCTGCAGGTCTCAAAGTACTTCAAAATAAGATGTTTAAATAAATAAATCCTGGGAAGATCACTACTCTTTCTCTCAAAACAGAATGTGGAATATAGACGAATAATTTCCTGGGCTGGATAAAAGCACAGGGCTCCTTTTGTCATGAGTTAAATAAAAGCCTTTTCTGGAATGGATGCCTTCACAGAAATCATCGGGGCTGCCTGGTAGACAGCTCGCGCTGCAGCATTTCACAGCTTTCGTCTTCAAGAACTGACCATTCTTCCATGGACATCTGTGGCTCCACCTGCCCTAAAGTGGCCCTTCTGCTTCTCCACCTCAAGCCCCAAATTCTGTGCCTCATGACTTCCCTATTTCTGCTCTGAAACCCAACCCAGGGGCCAACTCCTTTGGGAAGCCTTCCTTGATACAGCGCTCTAATTCGGTCAGGCTTTTTTTTTTTTTTTTAATATAGTTGTACCCTTACAAGGCTCTATTTCTGCACGTATCCCCTAGCACAGTAATCATCTGCTGACATGTACCTCCTCATCCAGAGTTTCAAAATTCCAGAAGTTAAAAAATTCTAGAACTTATCTTCACCCTTTCCATCCTCACATTAACTGTAGAGCAGATTTCTTCCCAATTATTTTGCAATGCTATTACAAGAAAGCCCTCAAATTCACCGACAGGTGCTTCCTCCACCTCCTAACTTTCCATTTTGGTAAAAAAAATTACCAAGTTAGAAATCACACCATAAGGATGCCTGGGTGGCTCAGTGGGATAAGTGTCTGTCTCCAGCTCAGGTCATGATCTCAGAGTCCTGGGATCCAGCCCCACACTGGGCTGCCTACTCAGTGGGGAGTCTGCTTCTCCCTCTCCTACAATTCCCTCTCCCCTACTGTTCCTGCTCTTTCTCTAATAAACAAAATCTTACACACACACACACACACACACACACACATCCACGCACAGACTTCGTACCACAAGTCTTTCCTTTTTCTTTTTTTAAGGGACTCCTTGAGAGGAGTGTGCCCGGGAGTGGGGAGGGACAGAGGGAGAACGAACACGAAGCAGACGACACCGGAGCGCAGAGCCCAATGCAAGGCTTGATCCCACAACCACAAGATCATGACCTGAGCCAAAACCAAGGCTCCGACGCTCTACTGAGTGAGCCACCCAGGAACCTCACAAGTTAAAAAGTCTTTTCACCGCTCCCGCCGTGCCCAGCGGCGCGGGCAGCAGCGCGGCACTCCTCCAGGATCAGAACTGCTTTCCTTTCCTTCTGCTCCGAGGCATGGTGAATCCAAGACCCCGCACTTAACCTCCTACTCTGGAACTTATCCAGGACTTCTACTTCCTCACTAGAACTTCGACTTCCTCATCTTTTCATCTGTATCATCAGCTCCAATAGTTGAATTTCTCTGGAGGATTACCGTCGATAAAGTAATGAAGACTCTTGTAACTCCCAAGTCACAACCCAGAATGATAAAAAAAAAAACCCAGGTTGCACTGAGCTAGGAGGTCAGCTGGACCCATTCACTAGCCAAGTGACTTGTTCTAGACACTGCAAGAAATACCTTTTTAAAATAACAAATGATTTATCAAAGGCTTTGGAGGTGACTGGCAATCATCAAAACCACAAGGGGTAAATGTCCAGGAGTCCGTGCGGATAAAAGTGGTCCACTCAAAGCCCTTTCACTTCCGAGCTGTTCGTTATCAAGGTATAAAGGGGTATTCTTTTTCTCAAAATCTTTTCTGATATTTCTTCGAGGTCTTTGAAAGCCTTCAAGTGTCTTCTCTTCATAAGAACTCTCCTTTAATGAGGCACCTGGGTGGCTCAGTGGGTTCAAGCCTCTGCTTTCAGCTCAGGTCATGATCCCAGGGTCCTGGGATCGAGCCTTACATTAGGCTCTCTGCCCAGCAGGGAGCCTGCTTCCTCCTCTGCCTGCCTCTCTGCCTACTTGTGATCTGTCTGTCAGATAAATAAATAAAATCTTCAAAAAAAAAAAAGAACTCTCCTTTAAGATTCCAATAGGATGGGAATTTTCAGCACTTCTCAGCCAAGTAGGTCTGTCCACAAGTGTCTGGAAACATGGACCAGTCACCCCCACAGTAAAATGAGATGAAGGCCACCTGGTGTTCCTCAAAGATAACCTGTGTGCCTGGGTCCTTAATCCACTTGTGAAGATTGGAAAGGGCAGGTAGGGGGGACGAAAGAGAGAAAGTATAATGATTTTTAAACAATAAATGTTTAAGGTACAACCCAAGAGTTTCAAGAAATGTCAGATTTATAGAAATGCTCTGACCTATATCCCAGGACAGGTGCCTTCCTTTAACCAGCTGGAGGCACTCTCTGCCATTAGGGGAGTTTCAGGAGGAAATAAAATCCGAGACACACTATGCATGACTGATAAACTCCCTTATGAAATTACTTCATATATTCTTTAGCATTCTAAAATAACATTCTGGTTCATAAACCCAGTTAACAATTACCAAAAAAATCACTTCACCAAGGTGAGCTCTGCAGCTTTCTGGCAATGGAATCGCCTTCCTACAATTAAACCTGTTTTGTTTTTTTTTAAAGATTTTATTTATTTATTTGACAGAGAGAAATCACAAGTAGATGGAGAGGCAGGCAGAGAGAGAAAGAGAGGGAAGCAGGCTCCCTGCTGAGCAGAGAGCCCGATGCAGGACTCAATCCCAGGACCCTGAGATCATGACCTGAGCCGAAGGCAGTGGCTTAACCCACTGAGCCACCCAGGCGCCCCCAATTAAACCTGTTTTTATGGGATGTTATGACAAACACAAAGCCAAGTGGGGAAGAAAGTAAGCCTTAACCACATGGATCATCAGAAAAAAAAGTTTAGAAAATGATAAGGTTATACAGTCCCACCATTAAAACAAACACATCGGTCAAGTCCAAATTTTAGTATACAGGAAATGTTAGTATTCTTATTCTGAATAAAATCATCAGCATAACATTCACCAACCAAATGTGCAAGCCATTCCAAACATAACTTTATGGATTCTAAAATTCAGCCAAACTACATTAAAAGAAAAAAATTGCTGGCTGACCCAAAAGAAAAACGTACAAAGATAAGACGACCAGGAGTGGTCAACAGACATGGGAAAAATACATATGGCAATAAAAAATCAAAAGACGTCCCACTTCACTGACAAGTAAAGAAAGGCTTGCACATGACGTGCCATTTCACTCTTCACGTTAAAAGAAGTTGTAATGGTCGGCCAGGAGGCAGGGAAACAGGAAGTGACTGCACCAATGACAACAGAAACTGGTTATCTTTTCACAGGACTAGCACCATCTATCACAATTTTTAAATACACTTACTGTTTGTCCCACAATTCTTCTAGAAATTTATCCTACAATTTCACAAAGTAGATAAAGTTATATTCAACATGTTTACTACAGTATTAGCAGCAAACACTAGAAATCTAAAAAAGCCAACATCAGGGAATTAGCTAACTACCTTAAGGCAGGCATACCAAGTTCTAGGGCAAAATGACAAAAAAAGAATCCATACTCGGGGTGCCCAGGTGACTCAGTCGGTTGAGCATCCAACTCTTGATTTCAGGTCATAATCTCGTGATCATGGGATTAAGCCCCAAGTCAAGCTCCGCACTCAGTGTGGTGTCTGCTTGAGATTCTCTCCCTCTCCCTCTGCCCCTGCTCACACTCTCTAAAATATAAATAAATCTTTTGGTGCTCTGGGTGGCTCAGATGGTAAAAGCGTCCACCTTCAGGTCAGGTCAAGATCCCAGGGTCCTGGGATCGAGCCCCACATCAGTCTCCCTGCTCAGCAGGAAGACTGCTCTCCCCCTCCCTCTGCCTGCCTCTCTGCCTACTTGTGATCTCTCTCCCTGTCAAGTAAATAAATAAAATCTTTAAAAAAAAAAAAGTTTAAAATAAAATATAAATAAATCTTTAAAAAAAAATCCACACTAAAAGATATCTTAACTGAGTTACTGAACTTCAGCAACATAGATTTCTTCTAACAACCATATATAAAAGGCAAGCTATCTCTAACTGGGGTAAAGGGACAGCACTGTATGAATTCGGCTAACAATGCTTTTCTTTTTTTTTTTTAACATTTTATTTATTTATTTGACAGAAATCACAAGTAGGCAGAGAGGCAGGCAGAGAGAGGGAGAAGCAGGCTCCCCGTGGAGCAGAGAGCCCGATGTGGGACTCAATCCCAGGACCCTGAGATCATGACCTGAGCAGAAGGCAGACGCTTAACCCACTGAGCCGCCCAGGCACCCCAACAATGCTTTTCTACACACCATTCAATGGCAGAAAACAATGGAGAAATATCAACAAAATGCTTACGAAAAGAATACACGAACCCTGAGGATTACCATTTATGGAGAACAACAGATAGGCATACTCAAACATGAAATAACTCAAGGAATATAGCAACCATAAACTCTTCTGAAAAAAATTATTAGGGATGACTGGTGGCACAGTCAGTTAAGCATCTGCCTTTGGGATAGAGCCCTGCAGTGGGCTCCCTGCTCGGCAGGAGGCCGATTTCTCCCTCTGACTGCTATTCGCCCTGCTTGTGCTCCCTCTCTCTCCTTTCTCTGACAAACAAACAAACAAATAAATAAATAAAATCTGCCCCCAAAATTATCAGCGAATCAATGTTGAATAGATTAAAAGGGTCAACAAAACGGCCAATCCCAAATGGTAGAACAATGTCCAAGGATCTGCAAGAGAGAATGCAAACCCAGAATTTTATACCTAGCCAAGATGTCCTTCAAGCATAAAAGCAGGCATTCCTGATTCGTCACATAAGTGATAATAAAATCTAGCCAGCAGGAAGATGAATTAAAGACTTCAGATACGAACCACAGTTAAAAGAACCGATGGGGAACACTGAATCCTTTAAAATATAAAATGAAGGGGTGCCTGGGTGGCTCAGTGGGTTACAGCCTCTGCCTTCAATTCAGGTCATGATTCCAGGGTCCTATGATCGAGCCCCGCATCAGGTTCTCTGCTCAGGAGAGAGTCTGCTTCCCCCCTCTCTGTCCACCTCACTGCCTACTTGTGATCTCTCTCTGTCAAGTAAATAAATAAAATCTTTAATAAAATAAAATAAAATATAAAACAATGACTAAATACTGGTTATGGTCATGGAACATACTATAAATGCTCTAAAGACCCTGACAAAGTAAAATAAGAACCAAGAATGAGAAGAGGGAAATAGAAGGAATGTTCTTATTTTTCCTATTATTAAGTTCACTGATACTGCCTAGAACTAAAACATGGAATATATTTATTAAAAATGATGCCATCTTCTTGGAGCACTGGGCTGATTCAGTCAGTAGAAAACACAAGTCTTGATCTTGGGGTCATGAGTTCAAGCCTCACACTGGGCTTACTTAAAAATAAGTAAATAAAATAAAAATGATTCCATCTTCTTAATAACTTTCATAATCTTTTTCCTTAACCTACGGGGATTTATCAAGAGCTAATGATTACTGAAGCAAAGATTCATTTGAAGTTTGACAATTCCTTTTTCCGTTTCACTTGTTTTCTTTTTTTGCTATTAAATTCAAGTGACCTCAAAGGCACTATGCTTAGTGAAAAGAGTCCATCTCAAAAGGTTACATACTGACTACAGTTATACACCATTCTTAAAATGCCAAAACTATACACAGAGAAACAAGTGGATGCTAGGAGAGAGGGTACGGGGCTAGAACACAGAGAGCATTAGGCTTGAGGGAGTTCTGTGCTGATGGGATCGCTCTGTACTTTAACTAAAGTGGTAGTTACACGAATCAACATATGGACTGAACTGCACAGAATCATAATACAAGTGACTGTAGGTGAAAACTACATGGGGTCTAGAGTCAGTAACTGACATGGACCAACATCAACTTCCTGGTTTTGACACTGGACACAGCTATTAAAGATGTCACCACTGGGGACTCATAATCATCCTTTCGCAACTTTCTGTATTTAAGTATTTCAAAAAGTATACACTTTGTTAAAAAATACAAGTAATAGTAAATTGATTTTTCCTTCACTTAAAAATGAACATGATCCCAGATTAAATGAAAGTACGCATTTTAGGACTCCTTCTCATTTATCCAGATAGATACATACATACAAAAACACATGGATATTTATGTAAGGTTAACTGTAGTTCAGGCTGGTAGGATTTGGGGTAACTTCTTTTTCTGCCAACATTCTTGGCACCTTTTAATACTACTTTGTTTTTAATAAGCACATGTCATTTTTGTAAAAATTATCCAGTTATTACTCTTTTGTAAATAAATAAAGACCTCTTCCCAGGTCTGCTTACAAGCCAATTTAGAAACCAATGATTTTTTTCCCCTCAGCTGCCTTCAGCTCATAAAATACCTTTACCTTCCCAGGGAGTCTGAGACCAGAGATCTTTTTCATGATGACGTCTGTATAAAACAGCCACAGGCTCTGTGAGGTACCTGAGCCACTGCACCTGCTAGACCTAATGGGCTTCGCTGGACTCCTCTGCGGAAAGTCAAGCCACCCTCCTCACTGCTGACGTCCTGTCATGGGGTCCAGCTACCACCGTGCCCGCAACCATCATTCCATTCCTATCGCATTAGAGGATATGCAGATACCTAGCTTTGCTGCTATCAGCAAACTTCTACCATCCTGCCCTTTCCGTTAGGAAGTCGGTTTTACAAGTTTTACGGTTAGAGGACTAGATGTACTATTCTTCCTGGGACAGGACACCCAGTTAGGCTACAGTTCAAGTGAATATGCCTGTATAAATGTGCACTGGCTGAAGGAGAAGCCTACTCATACGGAAAAAACATGGGCTGTGTAGTCAGAACCGTGAGTCTGAACCCCATCTCTACCAACCTGCTGTGCAATTTTGGTCAAGTTACTTACCTTGCCCTCCCTGACCCTCAGTGTCGTCTTCCCAAACGTACGACGGGAGCAGATAGGACCTCCCTGGCCGGGCCGCCGTTAAACTGAACGAGGCACCGTGCGCAGCGCACACGAGGGCCCCTCAACGAGAACGAGTGTCCTGATGAAACGCGCAGACCTCCTGCTCCCTCTCTGACCCCAGCCTCCTTCCTCTCCCATCAGCCTCCTGCTCCTCCCCTACTTCTCTCTACACTGGGAGTTTCCTCAGTCTCCACCACCCCTTCCCTCGCCACACCCCACCCCCACTGTGCCCCAGTACTTCTCCCAGCGCAATTCCTGTCTGGAGCCTCCCCCTAAGTACACATCGACACGGCATTTCTGGTAGCAACTTCCCCTGACCGCCTGTCCAGCGCCCCAGCCCCATAAACCACCACCACCACCACCACCCTCACTCCCCCTGCCTGTCCCCATCCCGTCTACTTGCGCAGAAGAAAAATGCCCTTATCAGAGCTTGCTGGCTCTGATAAGGCTCTGATAGTAAGACAGTGCTTACTATATTCGCATTCTCCAAATACTGCCATTGTCATTGACTAAGGTCTAAGGCCCACCTTGACCTTCCCGGATATTTTTTTTTCAACCCTCCCTCTTTTGACTGCCTCACTACGTGCAGAATGCTTAAGAGGCACTGGAAATGCAGAGGCCTAAGACTCACCCTGATAGGGACTCCTAAAGACAAGGAACTAATCCTCCGACCCACAGGCTTGGAGTGGGACCAAACGGAGACCAGAGGATTTGGAGTCTTTCTCATACTGTGCTCTTCCAGCTTCTGAACTGTTTGACACTTACTAGAAGGTAGTCTTACCATTTCTATACAGCAATAACAAATACATCAAAATAATAAAAGCCAAAAGAAAAAACCTAAGCATAATAAAAGATGGTAACTGTTAAACTACCAGCTGGAAGGCCTCAAAGAGAGGGTATTTAGGGTGACCTTGAAACGGTAGGAAGGTCTCACCTGCAAAACCGGAAAGGAGAGCAGAGCAGGCGGAAGAGCCTGAGCAAAGGGAAGTGCGAAGTGTGCCCAGTGTTCTGGGGATGACAGGTGGCTTGTTATGGCTAACGACATTCCAAATCAATCACCTTAAGCTTTTAATGGATCATCTTCAATCCATACTGAGAGGACGAAAAGTAAAACTGAAAAATCCAAGGCCCAAGTGCTCTCCATCATTGTGCAGTAATAACAACTTGGTCTTCGGGGAGTCTGGGCAGCTCAGTAGGTTAAGCATCCAACTCCGGACTTCAGCTCAGGCCAGGACACAAAGCCCATCTTCCCGCTGGGCTGAGGATTCTCTCTCTCCTCCTCCCTCCGCCCCTCCCTCCCTCTCCTCCACTTCTCTCTCAAAACAACAATAAAACAAACAAACTTGGTCTCTAACAAAGGGGGCCCTCTGCTCTGAATCATCTGAGGTCAAAGTGCACGCTCCCAGCTGAGCTCCACAAGGTGGCTCGGGTAGGAACGCACACGATGAACTGCTAGGGGAGAACCTGGAAGCTGTCAAGACACTACGAGTGCAAAAGCAAGAGACGTGGCCTGACCAAAGTGGACAGAATGGAGAGAAAGGCTGGGTCAGAACACAAGTCAGAAGAGCACCCACAGGTGTACACGAAGGGACTAAAAGTGAAGAGGAAGTTAAAGATGACTCAGGTTTACCACTTGAGTGTCTGTGAAGCAAGTCATGAACAGAACCAGGGCACGGGGCGGGAGGGGGTCACTAACCTGAGGCAAAGATGATGGATTTGGTTTTAGACGTGTTTGACCTGAGGTCTTCGGGACACAGGACGATACCAACAGCAGGAGAGTGAGGCTGCGTTCTCTGGGACACACAGGTCCTAACCGAAGCCATGAGAAAGACCAAGGGAGACTGAGCCAAGGCAGTCATGTCATGGGAGCCAAGAAAAAGTCCAGTGGTTGCCACGGGCCCAAAGGACAAGTCAGCGCCAGGACTGAAAAGAGGCCCTTTACACTGGCTCAGCACACAGAAGTTAGAGGCGATCCGGAAAGTGAAGACATGAGGTCAGTACACAACAGGCGTAAAACGTGCCGGCCGAGAGCAGCGGCCCCCAGCTCAGGAGCCCCTCCCTCCTCACCGCAGCCTGTACTGTCACATCTTCCTTGACGGGGACACGCACCGACAAGCCACTTTCGTAACAGCATCGAGACCCTTGTCCTGCCCCACGCCAACCCCCTGCATCTGAACCCAGCAGGAGCTGCCCACCCCCCACAGAGCAAAGTCTCCTGTCACCTTCCTGTCGGCTCTGTACCTGTCATCTCCATTCCCACCAAATCCAAATCACCCGTTAAGGAAACCCCACTGTCCCTGTCACCAGGTCAGAGCCCGCCAAACCGAGCTTGACCCTTTCCCTTTCCTTAATCCCCGGATTCTAGAATCAGGTTTTCAAGCAGTAAAAACTCTTACTGTTCAAGTCCTCCTCACCCCGATTCCATACCCAAGAACCGACCTTTGTCACATCCAGACATGCAAGGTATCATATCCGTTTCCCACACTGATCTAACCCTGCACGGAAGATGGATTCCTTCTCCTTCACGGGAAACACAAAGCCAAACTCCTGAGAGTACTATGGAAAGCCCTCCCTGATCTAGCCATAAACCGCCTCCACGGCCTTCTCGGCAACTACTACTTGACAAAAAGCACCAGAGCCAAACCAGTCTATCCAATGGCTTGAACACTACACCGTTAGTTACAGCCTCCTCTTCTGAAATACCCTTTCTCTGCAAGCTCTCATCACAGGGAACCTCTCGGACTCCCATGCTCTAACGGCCCCGGAAGCACCCAAGACCTCCTGGCACTCCCACCCCAACGTAACTGTCACCCACGCCAGAAACCGTTCCAGGCTCTTGGGACACGTCAGTGAACAGAGTGAAGACCCCAAGCTCTAGCGAGTCCACATTTAGCAGGAGGAGGTAACAAAAAAAGACCTCATAAATAACGTTATGTATATAAAATGTTTAAAAATGGTAAATGCAGGGCACCTGAGTGGCTCAGTTGTTAGGCAGCTGCCTGTGGCTCAAGCCATGAACCCAGGGTCCTGGGGTCAAGCCCCACATCGGACTCCCTGCTCGGCGGGAGGCCTACATCTCCCTCTCACTCCCCCTGCTTGTGTTCCCTCTCGCGCTGTCAAATAAATAAATAAATAGAATCTTTAAAAAATAATAATGAATTTTAGGAGGGGGCGGGAGCCTGCGGGCCTGCGGGGCCGGCACCCAGTTCTGAAGGGCAGCGCGCAGGCTGAAGATGCGATCACTGGGTGCGCGAAAAGAAGTCCTGCAGGGTGGAGCCGTCTCTTCCAAGAGCGGCGGAGGCCTGCAGAACACCACGTAGCCTTGGTCCAGGGACATGCAGGCAGCCCCGGCGACACTGCCAGCCCGGACAAATCACGTGAAAACTGGGCTGGAGGGCCCCAATTGCAGTAAATAATTGGTGACTGGGGCTTTAAAGTTCCATAGTTGGTTCTGGGGTATTGCATTTTGAGAAATTCTTTCTAACCAAATGGCCTAGTCTGGCCCAGTCAGAGTCTGTTGTGAGGGGGCCTGGAGGGCTCATCATGATCCCTGGGATGGAGCCCCACATCGGGCTCGCAGCTCAGCGGGGAGTCTGCGCCTCCCTCTGCCTGTGCTTTCTAAAATGAATAAATAAAATATTTTGTAAAAACAAAATAAAATAACTTAATAATAAATTTTAAAAAATAAAAATAGATGGGGCGCCTGGGTGGCTCAGTTAAGTGTCTGCCTTCAGCTCAGGTCATGACCCCAGGGTCCTGGGACTGAGCTCTGCACTGGGCTCTCTGCTCTGTGGAAAGACTGCTTCTCTCTCTCCCACGTTCCCTGCTTGTGTTCCCTCTCTCACTATTTGTCTCTGTCAAATAAATAAAGTATTTTTTAAAATAAATAAAATGGTAAATGCTACACAGGGCGCCTGGCTGGCTCATTCAGTAGAGCACGCCAATTCTAGATCTCGAGGTCATGGGTTCAAGCCCCACGTTGAACATCAAGCTTACTGGAAGTAAGTAAATAAGAAAGAAGGTCAATGCTACAAAAAGAAGTAAAGCGGGCTGTGAAGGAGGGGTCAGAAGCTCCGGGGAGGACGTGAGAACCAACCACTGCTGTAGCGCCCGCACAGGGAGGGACCCTGACTGCGAGCTAGAGAGAATGGAAGGCCAGCGGTCAGGGAGCGCTCTCCCCTGGAGTTCTCCCGCAAAGGGGAACAAAGACATGGGGCAACAGCCGACCTGGCTAGAAGCAGTAAAGAAAGGTATTTACCATGAGAAGACCTGCCATGTTTGTGTCCTGCAAGTACCCAGCCCGAGAAAGTCCTCAGCACTCAACCAACGTTAACTCCTACACTTTCCCTTGACACCGGCGATTTTGTCATCTTACTGGCTCATACCAGATCTGTACAACTACCTGCAAACTTTTCCTAACCCTTCAAGACTCCGACGTGCCTCCTGGGAGAGCTCCCCTGGCACCTCTGCTCCGGAGTCCCCCTCGGCGGGGCTGCCTTTGTTCGCACGCATTCCTGCCCTCTCACATCACCACGGCCTCTTGCAATGGCTGCAATACAGCCCCATGCGCCTCGCGGGAACGGCTCCTGGAGGCCAGGCGCCACTAACCCCCGTGGGGTCGAAAGTAACAAAAAAGCTCTCACTGTGCTCTGACTCTTGAGCCAGACTGCCTGGGTTTGAAGCCCCACTTCATCACTCAGCTGCAGTGTGGAAGGGCCCTGGATATTCTCATCCATTTAATGAGAAATAAAAATAGCATCTATCTCCTGGCATTGCTGGAAGAGTCACGGAGTTAACATGTGTAAAATACAGGGCATCCTCTAAACGCTATAACTATTAACTATTGTGTTATTATATTGTACCCAGAGTACCTAAGATTATAAGCTTGACATCGGAAATCAATCAACATTTCACGAATGAATAAACTGAGGCATTAAAAAGCTCTGTACATTACAGTCTGTGTTTTCTTTAACTTTCCCAGTAAAGTAATTTCGTCCTTTGAACCAGGTCATGTCTAATTTTCTCAAAAGCTGTTCAAGTCATTTCTTGATCACCGAACCTGCCTCCCAAACTAGCTCTAATTACGCGACTGCCTACAGACCCTCTGAGGACCGCGGACCCTTTCCCTAGCATCTCCTCACACCCCCACGGCTTCTTCATACCTCCCGCGCACCGAGGGGACCATGGAACAACACTGATGACCAAGTGTGACACAGCTCCTGAGTGGCCGAATCTAAGGTCTGATTTTGCCTCCGTTATAGTGACCACTCACCACTTGTTATGGGAATGCCACGGAAGGGGACATTCAAACTTAAGTCTTTGTAACCAAAACAATTTCCTAAGCAACTAGAGAACCACTAATTTAAGCAAGAGCTCGGTTTTGCACACCATTTCCACAATAACCAACAGCTCACTCGGTATTAGGTAACAACTTTTCAGAGAAGTAGTGGGAACCTCTGAGATATTACATCACTTAGGAACTCATGGGAATTCAACAAAAGCCAATGATTTAATCAAATGTACTTACAGTACAGTTGTTAGAGTAATTCTGGACTACACTACACATTTTTTTTGTTCTTACATTTTTATTTATTTAGTTGAGAGAGAGCGAGCAGCTGGAGGAGCAGAAAGGGACAAGCAGACTCCCCACTGAGGAGGGAGCCAGACCCAGTGCTCAGCCCCAGGACCCCAAGACCAGGACTCTAGCCTAAGTCAGACACTTAACCAGCCCCCATCACCATCTACCTCAGAACCAAACAAAATATATCCGGGTGGCGTTCCAATGATCTTCCATGATCTTCCGTGTGAGACCCGCGCATGTGTGGATGGACAGGCCCCAACGTACAAATGGTTCAACTTTAGGAGGCTGCAAATGCAATTCACAATCAGTAGAAACCATACTTGGAATTTCGACTTTGGATCTATCCCTGGGCCGGCGACATGCCGTACAAAATTCTCTCGAGATGCTGGGCAGTGGCAGCCGACTACGGCTCACAGTCAGCCCACCATCACCAGGGTCAACAACCGACACAGCCACAACCATTCTGTCCCTCGCCTTCAGTGCAATATTCAGTAAGTGACATGAGATATTCAACACTCTGATATAAAACGGGCTGTGTTAGATGGTTCTGCCCAACAAGCCACCCCTTGTACGCTTACCCGTTCTAAACACATCGAAGGGAGGCAAGTCAGGTGTAGTAAATGCATTTTTGACTGACAGTATTTTCAGCTTACAAGGGGTTTATCGGGACATAACCCCACTGTAAATGGAGGAAGATCTGTCCTGCCAAAAAGCGCAGGCCTTGCAGTAGAGTGCCTTGGTCCAGATGCTGGCTCCACCCAGGAATCCTACAGCTCCTCTGTCCTCAGCCCCTCTGGTAAAACTGGCAAGAATGTGGGCGCCTGGGTGGCTCAGTGGGTTAAAGCCTCCGCCTTCAGCTCAGGTCGCAGTCCCAGGGTCCTGGGATCGAGTCCCGCATCGGGCTCTCTGCTCAGTGGGGAGCCTGTTTCCTCCTCTCTCTCTGCCTGCCTCTCTGCCCACTTGTGATCTCTCTCTAAGGAATAAATAAATAAAATCTTTAAAAAAAAAAAAAAAAAAGCTGGCAAGAATGTAACCTAGCAGGGTGGCCTTGTTAACCAGACCAGACTGACTGACACAAGAAAAACGATCGCTAGCTCACAGCAGATCCGTAATAAATGGTGTTATCGCATTATACCATGTTCATCTCATCAGGATTGAAGTTTTACAAAGACATGAAAAAGACTCAAACAGGGACTCCTGGCTGGCTCAGTTGGTTAAGCGTCTGCCTTCGGCTCAGGTCAGGTTCTCGGGGGTCATGGGATGGAGCCCTGCACCGGGCTCCCTGCTCAGTGGGGAGTCTGCTTCTCCCTCTCCCTCCACCCCTCCACCCTGGCTTGTACAGGCGCTCTTACACGATCGTCTCTCAAATAAATGAATAAAATCTCTTATTAAAAAAAAAAAAAAGGCGGGGGTTGGGTTGGGGCACCTTGTTGGCTCAGTGGGTTAAAGCCTCTGCCTTCGGCTCAGGTCATGATCCCGGAGTCCTGGGATCAAGTCCCGCATCGGACTCTCTGCTCAGCGGGGAGCCTGCTTCTCCTCTCTCTCTGCCTGCCTACTTGTGATCTGTCAAGTAAATAAATTAAAATCTCAAAAAAAAAAAAAAAAAGCGGGGGGAGAGGCTCAAACATGTGTCAACTATTACTCCTAAAAGTAAAAATGTTAAGTAAGAAATAAAAAGGCAAAAAAGTTCCTGGAATAAAGCAAGGGATGTGATCCCAGGGGGAAAATCTCCTCCTCCTGTAGACACACACCAGGCAACAATTTCCTCGCATTCTGGTGACGAGGCCTGCCCCACCCACACCCCTGACCCTTGGATACCTACAGGATGTGAACCCCCAGTGTGAGTGATGAAGAAAGGATCTGATGAGAAGGTCCTAATCTGGTCACAGTCACTGTGGCCACCCCTTGCCTGCTTAAGTATGTGAGGTTGAGCTTACAAAACGCTTGACTCGTAACTTAGTCCCAGAAAAAAATGTACATTGTAATCATGGAGTCAACTACTTTACAACAATTGCTCAGAAGTGGCCATTTTCATAATGTTCTGATTGCCAATTAAAATGAATTCTGAACGCAAGGATGCTGGGCTAGCTTAGTCAAGAGCTGGTAAGATTCTGCCAACGGGGGTCCTAAACCTCCATTCCTGGCAAGCTCCCTGAGGGGAGGAGCTTGTCTGCCCGTTCATCAGACATTTCCTAGAGCCTGGGGTCCCGCGGCAACTTAAAATTCAAGGAGAGATTTCGACACCCCTGTTCTAGGCAGCATCACTCACAACAGAACATTATTTAGTGTTTAAAATGAAGGAAATCGGACACATGCTACAACATGGGCGAACCTCCCGGACATCATGCTGAGTGAAGCCAGTCACAAAAGACCCAATACTGCATGATTCCGCTTCTGGGAGATACCGAGAGTCGTCAAATTCCCAGAGACCGAAAACAGAGCGTGGCCGTAGGGGATGAGGAAGAAGGGAATGAAGTTATTGCTCCATGGGTACAGTTTCAGTTTTAAGATGAAATAAGTTCTGAGGATGGGGGGGATGTACCTTCACCACAATGTCAAAGTACAACGTGACCCTGGAACAACATGGCTTTGAACTACACGGGCCACTTACACACGGAGGGGTTTTTTTTCCCCCAATAAAACAGCACAGCACTGTAAATGCACTTTCTCTTATGACTTTCTTAGTGGTATTATTTTCTCTCGCTTACTTTGCTAAGAATACAGTATAGAATACATACAACATTCAAAACAAATATTAATCGACAGGTAACGTTATCAGTAAGGCAACAGGAGACTAACGGTAAAGTTTTGGGGGAGTCAAAATTATAGATGAATGAGGAGCCTGGGTGGCTCAGTGGGTTAAAGCCTCTGCCTTCGGCTCAGGTCATGATCCCAGGGTCCTGGGATCGAGCCCCGCATCCGGCTCTCTGCTCTGTGGAGACCTTCTTCCTCCCCCTCTGCCTGCCTCTGCCTCCTTGTGATCTCTCTCTGTCAAATAAATAAATAAAATGTTTAAAAAAAAAATTATAGATGACTTTCCACATGGGGGGGGGCAGCGCCCAAGACCCCCACCTTGTTCAAGGGTCCGCTGTACTTAATGCTACTGAACTGTATGTAACACCTAAAAATGGCTAAAGTGGTACTTTTTATGTTCTATGTATTTTACAACTTAAAAAGAAGAACCAGGAAATTAACGTAAGACTAAATGAAGGAAGCAATGCGGAGTACTACCTTCATCCTCACGCCGTGTTCTACCTCCTGCCTCCGGATTGTTCATTAAGGGACTCCTACCACCATATTTTACAGATGAGAAAGCCGGGCCTCCGAGAGCTTGGCCCATCGGCCGCTGCACTACACACCGCACCTGCTACGCGGGGCTGCTCAGCATTCACGGTGCCTTTTACCCGCTGGTTGGAGGCCGCGTGAGGACAAGGGCCGCGACCGAGGTCTTCTTTCGATGCCCAGAAGCTAACGCAACACCGCACAGGCCCCTGGAATGTTTTAAAAAGTCGCACTGGCCCGAGCACCTGCATCACAGATGTCATCATGTCCCTTTCTCTACGAGGTCCCCACAGCACTGAATGGTCAGCCTTAGCACCGCTCCCCTCCCGGGGGTGCTCCAACACAGCCTGGGCACTGCAGCGCTCCCCCTGAGGCGTGCTGTGTACCCGAGCTGGGGCACATAAAGGGTCGGACACAGCCCGGCTGCGGGGCGGTCGGGCTGGGGACGCAGGATCCCACGGCAAAGCCTCCTAGACCGGTGCGAGCACAGAAGTCGGAGCAAGCGCGGGGGGCGGCCTCTTCCCAAGAGGTGGGTCCGGAGCGGGACCTGCGAGGGTGAAGCTTCCCGGGCAGGACCGGGGGAAGGCCGGGGCGTGAAGCGGAAGCAGCCGCCCGCCGCGCGTGAGCGGCCCCACTCGGACTCCGCTCCGCACCCCCGGCCAGGCGACCTCTGCGCATCCCCAACCGGTTTCCTTCGCTGTGACACCACGGCCAAGCCCCCATCGCACCCCTGACAGAGGCGCTGGAGGCAAAGGGCCGAGTTCACACCGTGCCCCCGTCACTGAAGAGTGACCTTGAGCTCGGTAACCAGCTGCCCGGTGCCCCGGTCTCCCCCGGGTCAGGAGAGCGCGACGGAACCCGCGTCACTCACTCGCCCGGGCCCAGGCACACCGTCCGCCGTCCACGCGCGGCAGCGCCGCAGGCCAACAGGCTCGACGCGCAGGGACGCAACCCCCAGAGGCCGGGGCAGTGCCCGCTGCGCCGCCAGGTCGCTCCCAGGCCCGACACGGCGCTGGGGGGAGGGGAGCGCCGAGCCGGGGCGGCCGAGCCCGCACGCGTGTGTCCCCGCCGCGCCCGGCACGCGCCTCTCCCCGCCGCGGCGAGCAGCGACGGCCAGCAGTCCCGGGGCCCGCGTCCGCCCGCTCAGACCCCGCACCCAGAGGCCCAGGCCCGCGGCCCCACTTACCATGCTGGCCGGGGGAGGGCGGCTCAGGTGAGCTGGCTCTCGAGCTGCGGACACGTCCCGCGCGCACAGGTCAGGTCATGGTCCCCGCAGGCTCGGGAAGTCCCCCGCCCAGGCCCAGACAACCGCCGCCCCACCCGGGCCCCGCGGGGACCCTCTAAAGCGAGCGCAGCCCCCCGGCCCGCCTCATCGGGGACCCCCTGAACAATTCATCCAGAACCACCCGCCCGTCCCCAGGAAAACGGAAAAAAGCAGGAAACGGGGCTCGGAAGCCGGGCAGAGGGCAGCGGCTGGGGGGGGGGGCGGGGCGCCCCGCCCGGGCCCGACCCCCGAGGGGAGGCTCCGGGCCCAGGCAGGGGCTCCCGGCCTCCGCGTCCAGAAGCGGCCGCGGGCCCGGCCCCGAGGCTGAAGGGGCGGAGGCCGAAGGGGCCCCGGCGGCGCGGCCCGGGCGGCCGGCTCAGGGAAGGGGCCCGCGGGCCCGCGCTGTCCTCGCCGCCTCAGCCCGCACGGCCGCCGCCGCCGCCCCCCGGAGCATCCCGGCGCGCGCCCGCCCCGGAGCCACCCGCTCGCGCCGCGCGGCCGCCCCCGACCAACAGCCCCAGCGCGCCGGAAGTGGCGAGCGCCCGGCGCGGCCCCACGGCGCGGCCGCCGGGCTGCGGCGCTGGAACCGGACCAATCCGGAATCGAGCGGGGCGGGGGGACGGGGGGCGGGGCGGGGCCGCACCTGACGGCTCCCGCCCGGCCCCGCCCCGCCCGCCTGGCCCCGCCCCGCCGCCCGTCCACGCGGGCCGGCGGCCATGTTGGTAAAGGGCGCGGGTCGGCCATCTTAGTAAAGGGGCGGTTTCCCTTTCGCTTCGCGAGCCCATTCATTCCGCCGGTCTCAGGGAGCGTCTTCCACGCGCCGGGCTCCGGGGGCCCGGAAGTCCGTGGCCCCCAGCCTCCGCCCGCGTGGGGCCGACGGGCCTTCAGTCCACGCGTGCTTGAGCCCTGCCGTGGCCCAGGCGCTAGGACTGGTGCAGTAGACCCTGCGCGAGGAGGCCAGAAGCAGCGAGGGCAAGTGAACCAGTTAACCGTGTGAATGTTGGGAACGCAACAAAGTAGCAGCGCGCTGAGCTAGAAAATGCCGGGGAGGCACGGGAATGTCAACGGACATTACTGTAAAGTCAGCAATGGGAAGCACGATCAAAGCCGAAGGAGCCGAGAGAGGCGGCTGCCGGCTCAGTCGGTGGACCGGGCTGATCTCAGGGCTCTGAGCTTGAGCCCTGCCATGGGTGTAGAGATTACTTTAAAAAAAAAAAAGGGGGGGGGGCCCTGGCTGGCTCAGTTGGTAGAGCAGGCATCCCTTGATCTTGGGGTTATGAGTTTGAGACCCATGTCGGGTATGGAGATTACTTAAAAAGAAAATCTTTACAAAAATAAAAATGAGATCATAAAATCTTTAAAAAATAATAATAAATAAAATAAAAGCTAAAGAACAGCAACAGCAGAGGAGCTGAGGGGGTAGAATGTGAGGCGTTCCTGTTCCTATCCTCCAACACGCTTGACTTGTGAGAGTGCTGATTTTAAGGAACAGAGGCAGTAAAGAACACCGACCCATAAGAGGTTGGGTCCTCGCGTGTTCCCACCGCATGGACTAGAACAAATTTGGATGACCCGGTGGTTTTCTTTCTTTCTTTTTTTCTTTAATATTTTATTTATTTATTTGACAGACAGAGATCACAAGTAGGCACAGAGGCAGGCAGAGAGAGAGAGGAGGAAGCAGGTTCCCTGCTGAGCAGAGAGCCCGATGTGGGACTCGATCCCAGGACCCTGAGATCATGACCTGGGCCGAAGGCAGAGGCTTTAACCCACGGAGCCACCCAGGCGCCCCAACCCGGTGCTTTTCAAACCAGTGGTCACCCATCCCACCCCTGCGTTTCAAAGATTCTCACTCAGTAGGTCTGGGTGGGGCCTAAATTTTTTTTAAAGATTTTATTTATTTATTTGACAGAGAGATCACAAGTAGGGAGAGAGGCAGGCAGAGAGAGACGGAGAAGCAGGCTCCCTGCCAAGCAGAGAGCCCGATGCGGGGCTGGATCCCAGGACCCCGGGATCATGACCTGGGCCGAAGGCAGAGGCTTTAACCCACTGAGCCACCCAGGCGCCCCTGGGTGGCGCCTAATTTACATTTCTAAGTTACCAGATGATGCTAATACTGGCGGGTCCTGGGACCCCCCTTGGAGAGCTGCTGGGGGAACTCCTGACACCCCCCCCTCCCCAGAGCAACAGCTTTCATTTATTCCTTCATCAACTATTTATGGCAACCCACTAAGGGACATCGGTGGTTCTGAGGATTCAGTGCCGAGAAAACATACACATGTGCTCTTATGAAATACACACGTTATTATAAAAGTATTACATGATAAGTCATCAGTTATAATTGTGATAAGGGTGTGAAAGAAAAATACAAACCACCATGAGAATTAATGGCCAAGGGATCTAGGTTAATCACCAGGGTAGGAATGGGGAGGAGGTCAGGAAATGACATTTATTTAAGCTGAGGCCTTGTAGTTTGCTAAGCAGAGAGAGGAGGCATAGACTATTCTAGGCAGTAGAAAACAGCATGTATTAGAGAATCCGTTTCTAGGCAGAAGAAACGGCATGTATTAGAGAATCCATATCCAAAGGTAAATGGATGAATCAGAACCAAGATCAAGCAACATGACCTTTCTTGGCTCAGCTTAGTGGGATGACCAAAGGCTGTAGGATAAGACGGATTTGGAGTGGAATCCCAGCTCTTAGCACTCACTGAAGAATGTTAAGCGCGTGACTATCAAAGTCTTGGCTTCCTGTGTAAATGGATGAAATAACAGGAATTCAAGTCAGACTCAGTTAGAGGTATGCCTTTGACTCACATAATTCCCATAACTGGACATCTGGAAATAGGTCAGCTTCAGGCCACTAGACTGTTTCAGTCCACGGAACATGCATGCTTGTGAGTTCAAGTCCCATATTAGGCAGAGAGCTAGGAAGGTAGGGAAAGGGAAGAGAGGAAAAGAGAAGTCAGGTTCATGCTGGGAGTCATGGAGGCCCTGGGTCCATTCCTTGAGGATTTTCTTGGCTCTGCTCTCCTCAACGGATCAGCCTTGTCCTCCAGATGACTGCTAGGAACAGCCAAGACCACAAGCATCCAATCTCACATCCAGCAAGAGAGACCCCTTATCTCACATCCTTTCTCGTGGTAATAAACATTATCCTACTGGTCCTGGTTGGCCCTATGCCTGTCCATCCCTGAGCTAGCCACCGTGGAGGAGGATGGAATTGATATGATTGGCTTTGAGAACCCTCTCCTGGAGCTAATTTCAACTCTTCACCTGGCACATAAGGCATGCAGTAAATCACAGCTATTTTTAATTTTTCTCCAGGGATTTTGTCCAAGTCAACTAAATAACACTTTGTTATTAATATTAATCTCAACCTGTCTACTCCGAAAAAAAGATTTAAGGCTGCTATTACTTTTTGTTGGCACTCCAGAGATGGCCCCCATCCATCTCCTCCGGCCCATTCCTACTCTCCTGCCTTGGTCCCATTTGTTCAGTTACTCATTCAACAAACATCTGGTGAGTATCTACGTTTTGCCAGGCCTTTTCCTAAAGACTGAAAACTCCGAAATGAGTAAGATTCAGGCCAGTTGTTCAGTGCCTCATAGCAGAAAAATGCCAGCACAAGAAGGCACTATAATAGAGGCGTGTGCAAACCTAAGTGCGCAGAAGAGAGGAAGGAGCAACTCACTATGGACAGAGGAGTGATTGGAAGGTTGAACAAAGATGGTAACATTTTCATTGGGTCTTGCTGGATGAACAGAGGTTCTCCTGACTGCTACAGAGGCCCCACTCCAAGGTCTCCCACGGCATCCAGACTGTTTCCATTGCAACTGATGAGATTGTAGCTCTGGAATTTGGAACCCTATCAGAGGGGAAAGGGGACTTTGTTGTCTCATGTAAGAGAATCCTCCAAAGATTTACATTGATTTCAGACATGGCTGCATGCAGAATCTGGAATGTCATCGCAGAACTCCTTTTCTCTCCATTTCTTGGTTCTGGTTCCTTGACCAGGGGTCCTTTATCCACACCGTCTCACTGGCATATCTAGGCTTTATCTTCTCGCAGATGGAAGCCTGGCAGAGAAGAAAGCGTGCCTCTCCTACAAGTATTCCAGGGAAATAATCTCCTTGGCTTTGGTTGGATCACTCCTGAGCCAGTCACTGTGACCAGCGGAATGTGATGCGCTGATTGGCTGGACCTCAGTCACATGCTCTACCCAATTTCCAGAATAGCTCTTCCTACGGCTAAAATCTCTCTGAGCCCCACCATAGCTCTGTGAAGGCCCCCGAGCGTGAGGAATTCTCTCCTCTTTCCTGCAAGGAATTGATTTCTCAAGAGGCAGAGGTGTTACCGCTCAATAGGGATTTAATGAATAAAGAAAGGATGAGCTTCTGGCACCCTCTGTAGGAGACAGGATCAGTCTCTATTTAACATGGCATTCAAGGCCTTTGAACCTCCCGCCACACTCTCTGGTTGAGTTTTTATTCTTGTGCAGCTGGATGGCCTTGAGCAGGTCACCTCATCTCTCTTTTACCTCAGTTTCCTCATCCATAAAATGGGAATGGTACTAGTACCCACTTTAGATACCTGTATCATTTGGCTTCTATCAGGAAATTCTAGTTAGAAGAATTGACAAGGGAACTATTTTTAAAGAGGTGTAAGAAACCCTACCAAAGATCATAGTAGTATCACTACTATGAGTATACATAGAGTATCACTAGGCCTGAAGGGGCAAGAGGAGGAACAGTTGCCAGAACCTCTATAGAGAGAATGGTGTGAGCAGAGCTTGGGGAAGCAGCCAGCCAAGGTGTTCCTGCTGGGAGGAACCCGACCTCACTCTCTTCCCACCCTCTATCTCCTGTTGGGGCTCCCCATTGGACAAATCCAACCAGAAGCCGGAGAGGAAGGGAGTTTAGTGATGTGGTTGTTGGGGCCAACTTCCTGGACACAAAGAAGGGGGAAGGGGGCTCCATGGAAGAGATCCAGCAGAACATTACCGTGACTGTGGCACAGCACACGATGTTTAGAACTGTGGCACATGGAAAAGATGTTCCACAAGGTTTAGACATTAATTATTGATTATGTTTCCATCCAAGTTGCAGCCCACCTTCCCATCTCCTTTCCCTCCGCAAGCCCACCGAGCTAGACTTCTCATGGCTCCTGGAAAGCAGCAGGCTCTTCCCTGTCTCAGAGCCTATGGTTATGTCATTCCATCATTTTGGAATGCCCTTTTCCTCATCTATCCCCTTACATTTCTACTTACCCCAAAGACACAATTCAAATGTCTCCTCCTGAGTGACCTCCTCCCATAAATAAATAGCAATTTACAAATATCCATTAGTACGAATAAAGGAGAAATCTTGTCTGAAGACTTAACTAGTTGGGACATCCACCAGAAATATCCAACAGGAATTATCCATGGGCAAGGCATGATGGGAGAGAGACTCCTAATGCTCAGCAACATTGGCCTCAGCTCTTTTCCAACTTCAAGGGAGGTTTATACTTCCCCACTTCTTGCAGCTGAATAGGACAATGGCAACTGGGTGGAGGTGACCGTGTCACTTCTGAGCCAGAGTGTTTCCTTGCCTGTCCAAGTCCCTCTGATTCTGCTTTCCCCTGCCACAGAGAACTCTGAGGCATCATGTTGAGACTGGGGGGGAACCATGAGATGGATGGCGTGACTGCATGGGGCAGAATGCTGCCCTCAACTATACCAGGCCAGCAGAAAAAGCAAGAAACAAACTCTGTGTTTTGAGGGACTGGGACTTAGGGGTGCTTGGTGACTGGAACACACACACCCTGACCTATCTTGACTAGCACACGAGACTATGTGTGGTGGGTAGTCTACAAAGAAGGGCCCCCGTTGAATCATATCTGTCAGAATTCCCATCTTTGTATAGTCCCTTGACTTTGACTCTGAGTTGGCCCTGTGAATTCATTTCTGACCAGTAAAATGGAATGGAATTGAACATGACTTCCAAAGTCAGGTCTTAAAAAGCTGCATGGTTTTGGCTTGGGTTTCTTAGGTATTTCCTTTGGGACAAGCCAGCTAGCATTTAAGAAGTCTGATTACCTGAGAACCCCAAGCAGTGAGAAAGTTCTAACCAGATATGTGGGAAGACTGTGAAAAGAGAGAGTATTGCCTGACTAGCTCCATCCATTACAGTTGACTCAGCTGAGGCACCAGCCATGGGAGGGAAGATGCCATCTTGAACTATTGAGCCCAGTGATGACTTGGGAAGACTCCAGCTGCTGGCACTTCTCTGACTGCAACTACGTGGGAGGCCCAAATGGGAACCACACAGCTAGGCCCCATCAGTGTGCAGGACTAGAAGGGACAACAATGAGTGGTTATTTTAAATCATTACATTGGGGGATAAAACAACTCATAAGGAGCCATCACAGCTCCTTTCTTGGAGCCCTGTCAAAAATCAGTTGCCTATATAGCTCCAATCAACCACTGAGCAACCCCCTAACATAAGACCTGGCCTATCTCTGTTGACTGGGTCCTTAAAGGACAGGAGGTACCTCGGGCTCACATTATGCAAGGTCACCCCTCTTCCAACCCCAAAACACACCCAGGTCTCCCAGCTTCAGTGAGCGCCAGGTGACCTTCTGGATAGAGACCTTCTAGCTGGAGGCCAACTCATCACCTTTACTGTGAGCTAGTTGCTGAAATGGATTTCTGTTGGCTTGGGAAACTTCAGAAGAAATGACAAAATGAAAAGTCTGTGGATGTTGCAATACCTCAATTCTGAACAATGTGTGTAATAGTTATTTTTATCTAAATTATTTCCCGAACAAGATCTAAATTTAGGAAATCCAGTGTGTTATGGAACAATAATTACTTTTTTAATGGCACACAAGAATGGGGAGGGTAATAAAAGATCACAAATGGATCCAAAAATATGGTGCTGACAAGAGAGAAGATGGGCCCTGGACTGTGGACCAATGCATATGAATTGAGTACAAAATACATCTATTTTATATGCAGATTAGAACAAATAAAAAATATAAAAGGCAGAAAATTAAAAGAACAGCTTGTTACGAAGCAGATGACAAATGAGGAAATAAACTAAGGCTGTAACAAAGGAAGATAGAAAAAGATTCATTACGTGATGACTGTATGCATCGTCAAAGTCTTCAATACAGGTGTGACCCAAGTGTCAGCTGTTCCTTTGTCCTCTGGCTCCTGTGTGCTTTGGTTTTGTCCAACTTCTACCCAGATACAAACTTCTGAGCATCTTTAAGTTTCCCATAACAATCCACTCATACCAAAGCAGTGTTTCCAGTGGGGGTGCAGCTGGCCTCGTATGAGAGACATCTCACCAAGTAACGTGATCCTGGTCACCAAATAATGACCATGCCTCCAACCCCCAGCAGTCATTACGACAAGCAAAACCAAGCCCACATGTTTCCAGTGTTCCTAGAGGCAGTATTCCCCTCAACAGAGAAACCCTGCACCAGAGCAATAGGAACCAATATTTACTGAAGATTTCATAAGGACACAGAAGAAAGGATTTACATCGCACATTCCGTAGCAAACAATCTAAACCCTTCATTCTCATTTTCTGCAATTGTTCATCCGCCAGACTGCTCCTAGATTATTTTTGCCTTAGTTCTTTACCCCTCATAATGCCTGGCTCTCTCCTTTGTCTTTCTTCCCTCCAGAATTTCATTCCAAATCTCAAGTTTCTCTCCTATGATGCAGAGAGGCACGTCAACGTTGCCTGTGATGCTACCCCATCTTTGTATATTCATGCTTATCATGGGCAGTGCAGAGGGCCCGTTCATTAATAGAACCCACCATTAATAGAAGGTGGTAGACCCACCATTGCTGGTCACTTGACCACACTCAAGTGCTGTATCAACTGTGTTTGCTCTGGAGCATTCCGATATACAAAGTTGTCTCCATCGTGTGAAACAAGAAGGGTGTGGATGATGCGGGGATATCTGGTTTGGTTTGGTTTGGTTTGGTTTGGTTTTCATGTCACTTCTGATAACTCCAGTTTTGCTACGAAGGACCACCTTTCCTTGATACTCAGTTTTTGAAGTTTTTGGGTGGGGCTGACCCCACTCCCTGGTGTCAGAGGTAAGCCTGTGACCCAAGATAATGTGGTTTCTTTTCATCTATTAACAAAACCAATGCCATAAAAGCCAATCTTATGCATACACATAAATGAGCAGGTTTACCTATAGGAGAAATTCACAAAAGTAGAATTACTAAGTCAAAGGGTAAATGCCTTTGTGAACTGATGGATTTTCCTGAGTCGCCCTCTGTAGGATTTGTCTACTCCTACCAGGTATATAGGACTGTATCTATTTCCACACAGACTGGCCAATAGGATATACTGTCAATCTTCTGGATTTTTGCCCATCTGAGAATTGACATCACAATTTTCATTCTTTCTTTCTTTTTGAAAATTTTATTTATTTATTAGAGAGAGAGCTCTTGAGTTGTTGGGTTCTTTGGCCACATTTCTAGGAATTCTTTATGCAATATGGAGATTAACCCTTTGTGGTATTGACTTGCAAATATTTTTCCCAGATTTTTGTCTTTTGACTTTGCTTATGGTTTTGCTTTTTCAATGAAGAAGTTCTGATTTTTTTTTAATTGTTGAATAAATCAATCTTTAAGGGCTTCTGATTTTTGAGTCATATTTAATAAGGATGGTTCCATGACCATGTTTAAAGGAATTTACCCATACTCTCTTCCAGTACGATCTACATAGAATTTATTTAGGTGTATGGCATGAGGTACGAATCCAATCTCTCGTTTGAGCTAGGAGAAGCCAAACCCAAACCAGGCACAGAGTAAGGTGATTGAGTTCTCAGAAAGACACCAGACCTATTGTCAGAACCTGATGCATGGAACGGAAGAAGTGCCCACAACTGGCCAGGACAGCCAGGGCAGCACCACATTCCAGGAAGGTGACAGCAAACCCAGGGTCCCCATCAGCACGAGGATACAAGGAGATCAGGAGAAGGACCTGGGTAGCTGCTTCCGTTCTCCATGCTAGAAAAATAAATAAATAAATTCATTGTTCTTCTGCATCATTCAAAAGCATTTTAAAGTTTCCGTCATACAAAAAAAATTTTTTTAAGTAATCTCTACACCCCGCGTGGGGATTGAACTCATAACTCCGAGATCCGGTGTGGCATGCTCTTCCGACTGAGCCAGCTGGGTGTCCCTCCTTCATATAGATTTTATGCATTTCGTACTAAATTTATTTTTGGGTCTTTTACCTTTTGTGTTGCTGTTGTGGAGGGAGGTCACCACTTCCATTATCTCTTCTAAGTGGTTGTTGTTAGTAAAAATAGAGGAGCTATTGATTTCCCTCGTTAAATTTTGGACCCAGACAACTGAGTATTTTTATTGTTTTGTTTTGCTTTATTTTCCCAACAGAGTCACTTAGGTTTTCCAGGTATGAAACTGTATCCTCTAAGGGGCACCTGACTGGTTCAGTTGGTAGAGCCCACAACTCTTGATCTTGGGGTCATGAGTTCGAGCCCCATGTTGGGTGTAGAGATGACTTAAAAAAAAATTCTGGGGGCGCCTGGGTGGCTCAGTGGGTTAAGCCTCTGCCTTCGCCTCAAGTCATGACCTCAGGGTCCTGGGATCGAGCCCCACATCGGGCTCTCTGCTCAGCAGGAAGCCTGCTTCCCTCTCTCTCTCTCTCTGCCTGCCTCTCTGCCTACCTGTGATCTCTGTCTGTCAAATAAATAAATAAATAAAATCTTTTTTTAAAAAAGTCTGTATGAAGGAAACCTCCCTTCCTCAATTTCTTAGAGACGACTGAAAACCGAGGAGGGTGTTTTTGCTGATTCCAAGTCCTGAATGTTCCCTGAGGAGAAAAAAAAAAAAAATTCACATGTCTTGTGGCACCTCCCGGCCTTTATGCAGGCTCACTCCTTTTCCACGCCCTCTCCCTTTATGTAGTACATTGTTTTCTTGCTTTCTTTCTTTTTTAAGATTTTATTTATTTATTTTAGAGAGCATGAGCCCGAGAGAGAGAGAGCGAGCGAGCACAAGCAGGGGGAGCTACCGAGGGAGAGGGAGAAACAGGCTCCCTGCTGAGCAGGGAGTCCAATGTGGGGCTCGAACCCAGGACACACCAATATCATGACCTGAGCCAAAGGTAGATGATTAATGGCTGAGCCACCCAGGCACCCCTATGTAATAGATTCCTGTCGGACTTCCAGCCCCAGATCAAATATCACTTCCTCTGGGAAGCTCTCCTTAACCTCTCTACCCGAATCTGGGTGGCCTGTACTTGTCCATCACGGAGGTCACCCCAGTCATTGTGCTGCTCCATCTACGTGCTGAGCCCTGAGCTGTGTGGGGAAAATAAAATTGATCAGAGCCAGCCTTTGGCCTGGAGGAGTTGACATCAAAAGAGAAAAGTTGAGGGGCGCCTGGGTGGCTCAGTGGGTTAAAGCCTCTGCCTTTGTCTCAGGTCATGATCTCAGGGTCCTGGGATTGAGCCCCACATCGGGCTCTCTGCTTGGCAGGGAGCCTGCTTCCTCCTCTCTCTCTGTCTGTCTCTCTGCCTACTTGTGATCTCTGTCAAATAAATAAATAAAAAATCTTAAAAAAAAAAAAAAGAGAGAGAGAAAAGTTGAAGAACAGCCCAGTCTGCCAAGATTTAAAGACCATCTCAGGACACCAATGGAATAAAATGGCACACACTTTCATGCCAAGAGAGATTCACTCTGGGCTGAACCCAGTGGCCTGGGAAATCTTCAAAGAAAAGGCAGAGCTCAAACATCAAGAGAAGCTATGTGCACACAAATTCTCCCAAGGACATTCTGGATTCAGACTCTGGTCAAACAGCATGCTGCACTGGATTCAACAGCAGGCAATTTGGACTTTCGGTGTCAGCCTAAATGCTCACCTGCCACACTATTTGTTATAGGCTGAAATTCTCAAAATTATTTTAGCTTATATGAGAGAAAAGCAATTCAAATTGGCTCTAACAAAACAGGTATATATTCTGGTTCATATATATTAAAAGTCTGGGTATAGGTGGCCTTCAGGCATAGTTTTATCCAGGGACTGCTACTAGGTCCTTGGAACTTGGTCTTGCTGTCTATTAGTTGATTCTTTGCTCTTGGCCAAGCTCTTCCCTAGTGTTGGACCTTGGCTGTACCAGACTTACCCTCTCAGGAATAAGTCTAAAGGAAAGAACAGTTTTCTTCCTGAATTGTTCTGGAAAGGATTCTACGACTTAATCTAGATTAGCTTTTGTTGAGCCATCACTTTTGAGCAGGGTGGAATTTAATTTGAAGTCCTGGATGATACTTATCTGTACTCTGTCACTCCTTTATTTCCAGATCTTGGTAACCTCCAATGAGGAAGGTTGGAGAAGGGACAGACTGGCAAAGGGACTTCTCCCTGCGTAAAGGGAGACCTTGGCCTGGCACCTCCTCTGGGAGCAGGAACCTGTTCAACGTACCATGACACATGTTGTAGAAACCTTTAGTAGACAGGTCTGGATTTTCTCTAAACATTCAGTGAATCAAGGCTTCTGCTGGGCAAAATGGAGCCAAAAAGATGTGCTAGGTCCCAAGGTTGACAATAGTTGGTAAGCCATCCCCATCTTCCGGCCTGCTTGAAGGAGCAAGGTGTTCTGTTCGGTAGCCCTGAGCAGCATTCTCTTATCCGCATGACTCACTTTGACAAACAGAGCCTGGCATGGGAACCACTGGGACAGAACTGGTGGCTGAGCCTGGGCTGAGCAGGCTGGAGCGTGGTTAGGAACGGTCTTGCATCCACATGGCCCAGAATTCAAGGGGCTGCCACTGTTTAGGCAGCATATGTGACAATAAACAAAAACCCATTTGTGCTCATTTAAATACAGTGACAGTATATATATCAGGAATGCTTTAGCATCAAGTAACAAAGACTTAAAAATGAGGACTTTTTTTTTTTTTTTTGCCTAATAGTAAATAAACGATATGACACTATGTAGACTCAGCTGTTCAGTGGTGTTATGGAGTCTCTATGATTCTCTTAGCCTTGCCCTCGTGGTGGCAAGATGGCTGCTGCAGCACTAGACATTGTGTCCACATTCTAAGTAAGAAGAAGAGGGAAAGAGAATGTGCCAGCCACACTGGGCCCTGCCTTTTTTGGATAAAGGAAAAGCCTTCGTACAAACCTTGAACAGCCTTCTGTTCCCATCGTATTGATCAGAGCAGAGAAACCAGCCTCCCTAAGCAGCAAGAGTAGCTAGGAAAGGAGACAGTCTATTTTACTAGACTATAGTGAATATAGAAAGAGTGAGGAATACCAGACAGCGTCAACCACAGGAAAGTTTATTATAAACATGGTGGCATAATGTTTTGGGGACATCAACCTCTGTTCTTTTCAATTTCCCGATTTTTTTTTTCTTCCCTGCCGTCCAGCTTAAAGTTGTGCTTGTCCCCTCATGAGAAGAATGTGAAAAAGTGAAAAACAAGAAAAAGCCATGAGTCTGGCTTTTGTGTCTCAATACTTTAAGTCCTTATCCGAGAAACATAAAAGCCAAATATAAGGTTTTCCACCTTCAGATCAGGAATATTTCCCTGGGATATAGGGGAAAAGAGAAAGAGGAAATGTAATGAAAAAAGAGAGAGTTTGGAAAGTCTCTGAAGGCCAGGCCCTGAGCACTCCTTCTTGTGGGACGTTTGAGAAAGTCCAAGAGTGGATGGAAAAACTGCTTCCCAGCGTACCTTGGTTCCCAGCGGGCATGATCCCTGAGCCTTGGCGACAGTCCAGGAGAGGCCAAAGCAGTTGCGCAGACAGAAACTGAGTGGCCTGTGTAAGCTGACGACCAGGGATGGATGGCTAAGAATGGATGTCTTGGGGCGCCTGGGTGGCTCAGTGGGTTAAGCCTCTGCCTTCGGCTCGGGTCATGATCCCAGGGTCCTGGAATCGAGCCCCGCATCAGGCTCTCTGCTCAGTGGGGTACCTGCTTCCCTTCCTCTCTCTCTGCCTGCCTCTCTGCCTACTTGTGATCTCTGTCTGTCAAATAAATAAAATCTTAAAAAAAAAAAAAAAAAGAACGGATGTCTTGGGCACACCTGCATGGGCTTCAGGACCGACACTGCCCACCATAGCCAGGCATTTTAGAAGCCATCCAGGATTAGACACATTCACACAGAAAGGTGCAGGTGCCATCTTGGCTTGCAACAGACATGGCGGTGAATTATGAAAAATGTACCCTTGAATATGTGGACTAAAGGGATAGTCCATGACAGAGATGGCTGGTAGCCTCCCCTAGCATCCATTCTCCCCTTGTCCCCCAAGAATGAACCCTTATTTTTAGCTGAACACATTTCACAGACTCCCTTGCAGCGAGGTGTGATCGTGTGACCATGTGGTGTCCAAAAAGTCATTACAGAACTGCCCTGTGGGAGTTACAGGAAGTCGCCTTCAAAGAGAGGGACCTGGGCGCCTGGGTGGCTCAGTGGGTAAAGCCCCTGCCTTTGGCTTGGGTCGTGATCTCAGGGTCCTGGGATCGAGCCCCGCATCGGGCTCTCTGCTCAGCGGGGAGCCTGCTTCCTCCTCTCTCTGGCTGCCTCTCTGCCTACTTGTGATCTCTCTTTCCCTCTCTCTGTTAAATAAAAGAGAGACAGACAGACCTAGGAGCCTGGTGGCTCAGTCAGTTAAGCATTTGACCCTTCATTTTGGCTCAGGTCCTGGTCTCAGGGTCGTGAGTTCGAACCCAAGTCAGGCTCTACACTGTACCTGGAGTCTGCTTAAGATTCTCTCTCTCTCTCCTTCCTCTGCCCCTCCCCGCCAACCCATTCTTTCTTTCTCAAATACATGAACAAACAAACAAAAGGAGGCACCTGCTTTTTTCCCCTGCTTCCTTGTAGCTACCTGGCATAAGGCGCTCCAGCAGCCATCTTGGTCCAAGAGGCAACCTTGAAAACAGAAGGGGGAGGGGAGTGGAGCCTGAGTCTCTGGGATGTGGCCTGCCTGCCTCTGGACAGGTTTGACATGCATGGGAGACGCACTGCATCAAACAAAGTGCCACAGGCCGAGGGGCTCAAAGAACAGAAACATATTTTCTCAGGATTCTGGAGGCAAGGTGTCAGCAGGCCTCCCTCTTCGGCACGTTGGCGGCCATCTTATCCTTGTCTTCACAGGGTCTTCCCTCTGTGTGTCTGTGCGTCCAGTCGTACTGGATCGGGGGCCCCCTGAATGACTTCATTCTTACCTTCCTCACCTCTGTAAAGCCCCCATCTCCAAACATGGTCACAGTTGCAGCGGCTGGGGTTAGGACTTCAGCACACGCCCTGTAGGGGGGCCACAAGGCGCAGCTCCTACACACACCTGCTCGCAGGAGCCAGGCCTACCTCCTAACGCAGCTCTGCGTCAGTCACGGTCCTGGCCTTGTGGTGACTCAGCTTCCTCTCTTGTGAAGCCCGGGCTTAACAGGCCGATGGCAGCTGTTGGTCATGTTGCTTCTCAAAAGCTCCCTCTAGGGCTGCTTTTCAGCTAAATTTAGGGCCAATCTGTCCCCATCGTGGGCTTGGTGTAGCTGGAGAAGAGTGTGGGCAGACTGACACGGCGCTGGCTGTGAGCCCACGGCCTCCCTCCGGGTCTCCCTTCCTCTCCCGCTGGGAGGCTACGTAGGACCGGCTCAGGCCCTCCACTGACCACCGACATCCTCCCGTGATGCACTTGAAGAAGTTGAGGACGAGGCCTGTCCCTGTGGTCAGCCCTCCCTAGGCTTCAGAGAAGAGACAAGAGTTCCATCTGACGTCTGACACCCATTCGAGATGCCCTTCATGCTTAGCTGGAGAACCGTAATCCTACAGATGGAGAAACTGAAGCAAATCCCGACCTTTATGCCAGGGTCTGGGAGCCCACCTCTCCTACCTTCTTGAAAACGGCCCTCTTTTATATTTTCAACCCCTTTCAACTGGTCCCATCCCATTAACTTTTTAAAGAGAATTCATGGAAGCGCCCGGGGGGCTCCATCATTAAGCCTCTGCCTTCAGCTCAGGTCATGATCCCAGGGTCCTGGGGTCGAGCCCCGCATCGGGCTCCCTGCTCAGCGGGAAGCCTGCTTCTCCCTCTGCCACTCCCCCTGCTTGTGTTCCCTCTCTCGCTGTCTCTCTCTCTCTCTCTCTGTAATTAATTAATTTAAAAAATAAATAAAACTGAGGATATGTGCTTTGGTGAGTGCTGTGAAGTGTGTAAACCTGGTGATTCACAGACCTGTACCCCTGGGGATAAAAATATATGTTTATAAAAAATAAAAAATTAAAATATTAAAAAATAATAATAAATAAATAAATAAAACTAAAGATAATTTACCAGTTTTAAAAAAAACCCTAAAAACAAAAATGAAGTTATATTTATCACCCCTGTTCCTTACCCTCCCCATGCCCGAACCCCTGGTGGGACCACATTTTACTGTTTTCCCCAGTGTTTTTTTTTTAATAAAGATTTTTATTTATTTGATAGACAAAGATCACAAGTAGACAGAGAGGCAGGCAAAGAGAGAGGGGGAAGCAGGCTCCCCGCTGAGCAGGGAGCCCGATGTGGGGCTCGATCCCAGGACCCTGAGATCATGACCCGAGCTGAAGGCAGAGGCTTAAACCACTGAGCCACCCAGGCGCCCCTTCCCCAGTGTTTTTTATGCAAATATAAGCAAATACAGAAATATTGTCATAGTTCCTATTTTCCCCGTGACTTACACAAAGGACGGCAAGCCGAATACACACTTCCTCCCGTGGCCTTTCCCGCACTTAACAGTATATCCCAGCAATCTTTCCATTACAGTACATAGAAACTTGCTTCATTTTTTTTTATAGCAGCAAAATATTCCGTTTATGCCTGTACCATGGTTTATTTAATCTGTGCCCCACCGGGCTTTTTCCAGTCTCGTGAGAAAAAAGTCAACAACAATAATGACCAACACACACACACACACACACACACACACACACACACTTTTTTCCATGCCAAGTAGCTCCATAGCATAAGTTCCCAGAAGCGAGACGCTGAGTCAAGGATAAAAGCACCTGTCATTCTGATACATAGTGACGAATCGTCAATCGCAACAATTGTACAAATTTGCCAAACCCCTCGGAAAATGTACACAAGTGGCTATGTCTCTTTGGGCTCCCTAGAGTCAGAAGAAAAATGACAAACTAGGGGAAAATATTTGGAACCCAAATCACAAATGAAGGACTCCCCTGCCTAAGACATGCAACACTTGAAATGAGTAATAAAAACACCAGTGAACCAATAGAAGAACGGATTAAAAACATAAAAAAGATAGTCTCTAAATTTCCCCATACCGATGAAAAGCTGCCAAGTTCACCTGTAATAAGGGAAATGAAATGTCCACCAAACAAACATACCTGGGTGGCTCAGTGGGTTAAAGCCTCTGCCTTCGGCTCAGGTCATGATCCCAGGGTGCTGGGATCCAGTCCCGCATCGGGCTCTCTGCTCAGCAAGAAACCTGCTTCCTCTCTCTCTGCCTGCCTCTCTGCCTACTTGTGATTTCTTTCCCTGACAAATAAACAAATAAAATCTTAAAAAAAAAAAATACCAAGAGGCTATTTTTCACCTGTTAAACAGTGACCAAAAAATCCAAAAGGTTGACATTCCCTCATTATTTGTACATTTTCCTTTCCTTTTTTAAGGTTTTTATTTATTTCAGTAATCTCTAGACCCAACGTAGCGCTCGAACCCATTACCCTAAGATCAAGAGTCACACCTTCTTGGGACTGAGCCCGGCAGGCGCCCCCATCATTTAAACATTTTCAAAGTGCTCTCTATTGTCCTCTCCGGGCGCCATCCTATTTCTCATCTCTACTCCACAAGGAAACTTCTAGAAACATCTGTCTAATGTCACCGCTTCCATGTGCATGCCTACCCCAAACACTGCCAAGGCAGGAGTTCTCAACCAGGTGTGATTTTGCCCCCCAGGGGACATCAGGCAATGCTGGAAAGAATTATCGTTGTCACGGCTGGGCTTGGGGTGTTAGCAGCCTTCGGAGAGTAAAGGTCAGGAAGGCTTCTAAACTTCCCCCAAGGCAGAGGACAGGCCCCGCACTGCAGAATCATCCAGCCCAAATGTCAACAGTGCCAACGCTGAGACCCCTGGCATTGGGATTATGTCTGGCGTTCAATCTGGTGGACTTTTTCTAAGTTTTCATGTACCTGGACCCCTCATCATTCAGCATGCTGACTGGCTCTCCCTTTCTCCTTTCCGAAAAGCTGACTTCTCTGATGCCTCCCTCCCCTCCATTCCCTTCCTAGGTTCCTGCCCCCTACATGGAAATCCAGTACTGGGGTTCCTTGAGGCTGGGGTCCTCTCCCTCCACACTGACCCTAGTTGACATCGCACACACCCTTGGCTTGAATCGCTGTCTGGCCGAACCTCACCTTAGACCTTCAGTTTTGTAGCACTAACTTCCTGCCCCACAGTTCCACCCAGATGTTTCCAAGGTCCCTGGCACCCATCAGGCCCAGCTTGCCTTCTGGGTCCCCCATATCACCCTCAGTGACTGGTAAAACCATCAGTCTCGAGATGCTAGCCGGATGCTGGGACAGGATCCTCAATGCCTTCCTCTTCATCAAGCCTCACCAAGTCCTGAGATGTACCCTCTAAAGATCTCTCTCATTCATTCACTTCTCCCCAGTCTCACCACCACAAGTCCTCTCCAGATCACAGTCACCTGGACCCTGGACCACTGTGTCATCCATGTGGGCTCTTCACCACCGCCCAGCATCCACAGGGAGCTTTCCTTTTTTTTTTTTTAAGATTTTATTTATTTATTTGAGAGAGAGACAGTGAGAGAGAGCATGAGCGAGGAGAAGGTCAGAGAACGAAGCAGACTCCCCGTGGAGCTGGGAGCCTGATGCAGGACTCGATCCTGGGACTCCGGGATCATGACCTGAGCCGAAGGCAGTCGTCCAACCCACTGAGCCCCCCAGGCGCCCCTCACAGGGAGCTTTTCAAACCCCACATCAGCCTCCACTTGCTCTTAAGATCAAATCAAAACGCTTTACCCACTTATCTCATAGCAGCAGAGAGGGTCCTCACCCCAGAAGACATTACAGGGGACTTTCCACCTGAGATGTCCCGTAATTCAGGCCCCTGGTCACTTAGAGCCCTTAGTGTCACTTGATACAGTGACACTTGAGTGACACAGACCTGAAGGAATTGAGTGACAACCTGTGTTGCCGCCTGAGGCAAGAATGTTCCAGACAGAAGACCAGGAAGTGCAAAGACCCTTGAGGAACAAGACAAATTGAATATATTTCCCCCACATCCTTTTTGGAGGTTTGTGTTTCTTTATTTTGGAACTGCCAGTTCATGGTCTTTGCTGTGTGTCTTCTGGGGTTCGTGGGCCATCTCTTTCTGATTTGGGAGAGCTGATTTTGGAGTAGGATCCTAGCCTTTATCTGTCACTTGGATTGCATACTTTAAAAATAGTTGACCATTTGTTGGGGCGCCTGGGTGGCTCAGTCAGTTAAGCGTCTGCCTTCAGCTCAGGTCGTGATCCCAGGGTCCTGGGGTGGAGCCCTGCATCCATCTGGGCTCCCTGCTCTGCGGGGAATCTGCTTCTCCCTCCCCCTGCTCTTCCACTCACTCGCACACACTCTCACTCTCTCTCAAATAAATAAATTAAATCTTTTTTAAAAGCTTAAAAATAAATAAAAATAGCTGGCTGTGTTTGTTTTGTTGGCAGTAGTTTTTACTGTGTAGAGATTTTAACATTTTTTATAGTCAAATTTATGATTTCTGAACGGGGTTTCTCGCCAGCAGGACACTTCCCCATTGAGATTTTTTTTTTTAATCCATTCGTATTTTCTCCTAATTCTTTTATATTTTTAATGTTTTGAAAACCTTGATCTGTCTGGTGTTTCCTATGCTTTAAAGAGTGGAATATGCAGTGGGTAAGGATCTGGATTTATCTTTTTCAAAGAAAATAGAGTAGCCCATCTTTTCTTCACGAATTTGAAGTGCCCTCATGCCAGATATTAAGCTCAAATCTACCTCTTTACACTAGCTCAGCAAGGCGGAGGGCAGGGCTCTGCAAGCCAGCTTTCTTCTGGGTCCGCGCAGTGTACACTCTGCCCACAGGGGCGCTAGAGATCGATTTTGAGGCTGAAGAATGAGAAGGACCATCCTGCCCCCGGGAGCTAGGACCCGGGAGCTAGGGTGATGCTAAGGGGTGACTTCAGGGGCTTTAGCCCTCCTCCCGCTTCATCAGATCCCAGCCAAGTCATCCCACATAAGCATGTTCTAAACCCACTGTTGCCTCAAAACGAACTCCTCTTTCTCTTTCCATCAGATTGCCTTCCCAAAGATGTCTACAGAGAGATTCTAGAATGGATCATACTTGGGTTCAGAAGGAGAGATCACCAAGCCCTAATGGGGCTGCTGTCCCAGACATGAGACCCGCCTCGGGGGACCTACACACACACACACACACACACACAGCTCACCCAACCCGTGCAACTTGTCTTTGCAGAGCGGAGCCCACGCAGGGGGCTGGCATTCCCAGCCCCTCAGTCTCTGGGTCTCTGGGTCCTCCTCCCAGCCACGTACCATTCCAGAAAAAGCACTCAGGCCTCAAGGCAAAGTCCCCTGGTGCCAGGGATCCAACCCATCATAAGACAGGATCATGTGGCAGCAGAGCTCTTGCTGGCATCTGTTGGCTGCTGTATGCAGGGGAGGGGTTCTATTTTGTGTGACTCCCCAAGGACAGACTTAGGGGTCAAGGGTGGAAGGTGGGGGGCCCTTCCCATTGCCAGCAGCCGTCTTGGGAAGGCTTGAGTTCCCCATCCCTGATCCTTTGCCTGGAGCACGCTCCCTCCAGTATTGACATGACTCACCACTCAGCTCCTTCAGTTCTCTGTCACTCAAGTGTCCCTGTATCGGTGAGCCCATCTGTGACCGCCTAATCTAAAATTGTAAGCCTCCCACTCCATCCCTCCTCCCTACCTCGCTTCCTTAGCACTCAAGATCACATATTTTATTAATTAATCTTGCTTATTATCCATCTCCCGCCACTAGAATATAAACTCCACACTGGCAGGGTTTTGTTTTGTTTTGTTTTGTTTATGTTCTGCTCATTACTGAATTCTTCGTGTCTAAAACAATGCCTGGCACATGGTAGATGCTCAACAAACACACGGTAGATGCTCGACAAATATTTGCTGAATGAGTTCCTCCCCACCACCTTCGCGGTAGGTGTTGTTTTTAATAGAAACTGAGGCACACGAAGATGAAATAACTGGCCTTAGCAGCAGCCATGGGTTTCCAGTCCCAGACGTGCTGTGCCCAGCGCCACCGCCCTTATCTCGATGCAATATTGTGGTTACAAAATGCTTATTGAAGCCTTGTCTGGAACAGAGGAAGCCTGGAAACAACCGAATTTCCCATCAGTAGGGGAGCCGTTAAATAAATTACAATACTAGGCACCCTGTAGTAGCCTATAAAATCAACCCATAAATGAATTAAGCAAATCTATATGCACCTATTTGGAACAAGCTCCAAGATATTGGTGAGCAAAAAATTGCAGGATGCAAAACAGTGCATTGCATGTGTCCTTATCCATAAAAAAATAAACAGGAGAATCCTATGCACATGGGTTGGATATGCAGAGAAAAGTTCTTGAGTGGAAACTGTAGAAAGGGTTGACAAGGCAAAAGGGAAGCTTGGGTATCACTAGTGGGGGAGACTTTGCACTCCATCTTGTATTGTTGGGATCTTAAATCATGGCATGATTTGCTTTTTTTCAGAATTGTAAATCTTCCACATTGTTTAAAACTCAAAAAAAAGGAAAAAAAACCTACAGGACTTGTACAAAAAGTGGTCAGTCCCCTACCCCATCTCTTTGTACCACAGGTCTTTTCCTAAAGGCAGCAAACTCAACTCTTTTAGACGTTCCTTCTGTTTGCTCTTCTCTTTCTAAGTCAGGGTTTCTCAAACTTTAAGGAGCATGTGAACCACCTGGGGTCTTGTTAAAAATACAGGTTCCGATTCAGCTGGTCTATGGTGCGTTCCAACATTTTCCATTTCTTTTTTTCTTTCTTCCAGATTTTTTTTATTTATTTATTTATTTATTTACGATAGAGTGGGCGCGATAAAGAGTGCAAGCAGGAAGAGCAGCAGGAAGGGGGAGAAGCAGGTTCTCCTGTGGGGCTCGATCCCAGGACTCTGAGATCATGACCTGGGCTGAAGGTAGACGCTCAACGGACTGAGCCACCCAGGCACCCCACATTTTGCATTTCTAACTAGTTCCCAGGTGATGCTGATGCTGCTGGTCCATGGATCATTCTCTAAATGTCGAGATTCTAAATAACATGCTAATACACCTATCTCTTATTTTTCTGCTTTCTGGTTCAAATAATTTTTTAGTATTTATATTGTTAGGCTTGGTAGATAATAGTCACAGTTCAGCCACATGGTATGCTGTGATTACATTTCCCTTATTGGGCAACTTCTTGTTTTCCCTGGAGTTAGTAATTGCTTAATTTTTTTTTTCATTTTGCCTTTATCAATGCATTCTCAAACTCTCCTGACAAAATCTGAAAATCTTTTCTTGATCGATCCGTACATGTAATATGCTCTAAATCTTGGAGCTTCTGTCCTCTGGGTCCAATATAGAGTGGTTATTCCATACTTTTCCTCAATTAAAAAGACCAAGAAATAGATGGTAAACAGAGTTTGTGGCAGGAAGCAGAGTTGTTCCTCGGTTATAAATTAGGACTTAATGACTGCTCATTGTATCCTAATTTCCCCTATTCCTTTTAGTAATACTCCACCCCCCACCCCGGTTTTTGGCTATGCACATTTCTGTGCTGATAGAGGCTGAATTTCCCAGTCTCCTTTCAAGCTGGAGGACTAAATATTTGCTGGCAATAGGAGGAATGCCACTTCTGCATCACTCCATCTTTCCCCCTCCTGGAGGACTAATGGGGTTTCCATAAGCCAGCTTCAGCCAAGAGGATCACCTAGCTCCAGAAGTTTACCTGAAAAGAAATAAAATTCTGGGGTGCCTGGGTAGCTTGGTCGGTTAAGCATCTGCCTTTGGCCTGGGTCATGATCCCAGGGTCCTGGGATCGAGCCCCGCATCTGGCTCCTTGCTCAGTGGGGAGCCTGCTTCTCCCTCTCCCTCTGCCTGTCACTCTGCCTGCTTGTGATCTCTCTCTCTTTGTCAAATGAATAAATAAAATCTGAAAAGAAAGAAATATATTTAAAAGAAAGAAAGAAAGAAAATTCTACCTCGTGATAAACTTGGACCAGACCTGGACTGACACAAACCTTTTCCCCGTGATCTAATTCACATGCTCCTCTGGGAAGACACTGGCGTTTCTCGAGGGAAAGCTTGAACCTCATTCTCATAAACCTTAATTCGAGTAAGACCTCTTCTAGGAAGTGCGCTTCCTGTCCACTCAGCTGTCCGTCAGTCAGTGCCACTAGTGATCCAGAATCAGACATTCTATTTTCTCGTGTCCAACAAAGAATATCTAACCATTCCCTTCCCTATAAAAGGGAAAGGAATCTTTGAACCAAGCTGGTCATAAGGCTCTTGCTTCATGGCAAACTTGAAATAAAACTTTGGCATACGCTCCTAATTAACTTATCAGAAGACTTGTTTGAGCTGCTGTGATGTGGGGCCTCTTTGTTACAGTGGCTTAGCTGCACCCTAATTAAGGGAGAGAGAAGAGCCATTGCCTACCCACCCCCACTGGGCAGAGAATCCCCTGCAGATGGGACCCTTTCCTCTCTGGGCCTCTCTGGGTCCTCACATGCACTGCTCAGTGCGCGGCCTGGCCTGGAGCGTGTGCCTGGCGACCACTGAAATTGAAATTGAAACGGGAGCTGGTGGTGCTTGTATCTGCCTCTTTTCCAGACTGAGAGGTTCATCCCAATGATCATGGAGGTATTGAGTGAAGGGCTTTGACAAACAGCTGTGCTCAGCGTGCCAAAGGAGAAGGTGTTTTGTCTGAGCTTCAGAGAGCCCTGGGAGAGAGGGGCCAGGCCAGGAGATGGAATTGAACTGACCAGTTACCGTTGCCAGGCATTGTCTATGCTCTGACTCACATAAGTCCCCCGGGAGCCCACAAGGTGGGCATTTGGAGTAAACCTTAGCCCGTCTGCCCGCCCAGCATCCATGGGGGTGAAAGGGATCAGGGAAATGAACAAAAACCAGAGAGGCCCTGCGCGAGCCAAGAACAACTCCGTGTCATCAACTAAGGAGACGGATTAACTCTGCCTTCCGCACACCTGAGTCCTAAATGGAAACTAAGGGGATGTCGGGGAACATCCTCTGGGGCTTGATTGGAGCCTGGGTGAGGCCTCGCAGGCACCATGCCCCACATCCCGGTCCCGGGGCTGCGGGGAGGGGGGGCGGCGCAGCACTGAGCTAGGAACCCAGCAGACGGCCCCTGCCGGTGACCTGAGTGTTTCCAAATAGCCAGGTGTGGACCCTGGGTCCCCTGGGAAAGGCCTGGGTTCCTTTTCTAGAGGCTCACTGTGTTCTGGAAACATAAAGAAATGCCAAAAGCAGGGGTGCCTGGGTGGCTCAGTGGGTTAAAGTCTCCACCTTCGGCTCAGGTCATGATCTCAAGGTCCTGGGATCGAACCCCACATCAGGCTCTCTGCTCTGTGGGGAGCCTGCTTCCTCCTCTTTCTCTCTCTGCCTCTCTGCCTACTTGTGGTCTCTGTCAAATAAATAAATAAAATCTTAACCAAAAAAAAAGAAATGCCAAAGGCAGCCTTATGAAGACCAAAGGGTATCTTAAATGTTTACACTTGCATAATAAACACTTTGAACATATACACGGATCCAGGAAAATATAGTTGTTCTGTGCACAAGATAATTGCAGGATTCATAAAGGACATGGACTCAGGGCACCTCATGGGATGCCATGGGGAGGATGTGGTCTGTGATGGGAACACGAGGACATGCTTCTAAATGTCCCAGGAATGTTCCTGGTCCTCACACCCGCCAGGGAAATTGTCATGTCTGAATGTATAACAGTATGTAGAAATCGTATCAGAAGCTTACACTGAATTCTCTTTGAGAACGTGAGACCGGGCCCAGATTTCCCCGATGCCCTCACCGGGTCTGTGAGCCTGGCCTGAGCCCAGCAGGACGACTGGGGCTGCTCCTGAGTACTAGGCCAGGGGAAGTTTCCCTGAGGCGGCAAACACAGGAGCCGAGGACGCCAGGCCTTCAAGTCCAGCACCCACAAGCTAGGGGGGCCTGCCCTTGCGGGTATGTTTCTGGCCTGCGGGCCTGGCATACAGATTGTCCCTCTTGGAGTGGGGAGTGAACGTTCAGCTGAGATTTAAGGACTCAGACCCTCCAAGATGCTTGGGGCAGAGTTTGGAGCTGTCTGATGTGCCTAATCTTTCCTCCCCAGCTGGAATCAGCAGAGGGTAGGGGCAGGAGAGAGAGAAAGGTGGGGTCTCAGACCCCTACTAACTTGGTCTGAGCCTCTGACCCCACCCCAAAGCCCAAGAGCCTGGCCCAGTCACCCAAACAGGAGACAGATAGAGCTTCATAACCGCTGAGAATTAAAACCTATTGATTTTCCCCATTAGCTAGAGAACGCCATCAGAGTGCATTAAAAGCAGGCAAAGCATCAGCCTCGTAAATAATTAACATCCACAAATGACAACCCATGGGGCCCAGGGGAGGGGGGAAGGGGCGCCTGGAGGCTTGGGACACCCTGACCCCTTCTGACTCCCACCCCAGGGAGCCATAGCCTGGCCTGGCTTGGCCTGGCCTTCCCTCCCCCCCCCCCCCGACCCTGAATCTCCACGCTTCCCACTAACCCGTCTCCTTTCCCCTCCTCTCCTCCAGGAGACACCGAGTCTCCAAGGCAAGCAGCGGGGAAGAGAGAGCACTGAGCCGAGAGTCCAGGTGTCTGGCTCTGCATCGCCGTGCGACCCCAGGGGAGTCTGCCCCTTCCTGAGTTCCTTCCCTCTTCTGTGGAGGGCTGGGGTTGGATGAGCAGGCTTCTAAGGATGTGTACAGGTTTGTGGCTCCTGAGAGGGATGCGACTGACCCAAAGCATGCAGCAGGACTGTAGCAGAGCCCATACTAGAACCTAGGCCGACCTCTCTCCAGCTCAGCCTCTGGGGCACCTTTGTGCAAATCAGAACAAGTCCCCCCTCTTTGGACAGACCGATTCACAAAAGGCACCCCTCGACGTGGACTGATGTTCAGAAGGCCCTCTCCAGGCTGACCGATTAGCAAAAGCAACCCCCCCCCCCGCCATACACACACCCACGCCATCCCTAGGCTAAAGACGCAAAGCTTGGCAGAGCAGACTTGGGGCTCGAGCCCCCCCACTCACCAGCTGCTAGGCTGCCCTGTGCACTGTGCACAGCCTAGACAACTCCGTGGGGGGGGGGGGGCTGCCTCCCAGGCCCCACCTTCTCTTAGCCAAAGAGGGGCAGATCTGTCGTTCCAGCCAGTGGAATTCAGTTCAACAAATATAGATGTTTCCTTCCGAGCTTCTCCGCCCTCGCCCGCCTCCTCAGCCCCTTGGCCGACCCAGGTTCCCGCTTCCATCCGTCGGGCCTCGGAGCCCCGGGAGAGGCAAGGCGACTCTGCAGTGCAGGCCTGACGGCATCACCATGTCTGCCCGCCTCGCCCCGCACCCTCCGCCCCTGCACCTGCTCTGCTCTCTCTGCTCCTGAGCACCAAGAGAAACTGCTCGCTCCTGAAGACCCAGCTCCAAGTGCTGTCCCTCTGCTCGTCCCTGTCTTCCTCGGACAGACCAGCTGGTTCTCGACGCTGGGCCCTTGCCCCTGCTGGTCGCTCTTCCCGGACAGTCTCCCTCCAGATCCTCCGGCTGCCTCCTCCTCCTCCTCCCCCTCCTGCTGCCGCTGCTGCTGCTTCTGGTCACAGTGCCCAGGTCACCCCCCACGGGAGGTCTTCCCCCGGCCCCCCACCAACACCCCTGCCCATCGTCACCCTCCCGCACATCTCCCTGCTGTGTTTGTTCATAGCCCTTTTGCACACTCAGAATTTACGTTTCTTCCTTTGATTGGTGTTTCCAGGGCCGCTGGGAACGGTGTGTGCGCTCTGAGCTGCCAAGGAGGCGAGTGGGGCTGAAACCCGGCCTGGGACGGGCCCTCCCCGCTGCCGTTCCAGGCGGCACCTGCCCACGCTGGCACCGCGTAGATGAGCTGGGGTCCCACCAGCCTCCCGCCAGGACAGGCAAGGCCCCACCAAGGTGGGAACAGCGTCTTCCCTCTCCATTGCGCAGCGCCCAGCCCTGTGCCTGACACATAGAGGCTTCCAGTGTCTCTCAAGCAAGCAAATTCTAGGCAGGTTCCTTCTTCCCACTGTATTCCCACACTCCTCAGGGTCCCACACCGCCTCTGGGTCCCACGGGGCAGGGGAGTGGGTGGTAACTAGACCCAAAGTCAGCAATGATGGCGACTGTTCAGAGAATGCGGTGGGCGGATCCAGGGGTTGCGGGGTGGACGTGGGAGTGGAGGCGTCCAGATCATCTCCCTGGAGCTCAGAGCAGCTTGGGGGGGTGCCCTCCCCAGTTCCCCAGTCCTACCTGGCTCCCGGAGGTGCCTATGGCTGGTTGGGGAGGCCCAGGCACTCTGACCATAATCCCAATGCCCAGTGCCACAGAGAGGCTGCTGGGCACGAGGTGACATCTCAGGGTCCTGCGGAGGAAGGCAGGCTCAGGTGGGGGTGGACCTAAGGCGCCGCCCCCCCCTTCCCTCGGCTCCATGCAGCCGCTGCCTGCCCCTCCGGCCTTGCCAGCTCTGGCGGGGAAGGAGTTAACCTCCAGGCTTCTCAGCGTGAATGTAGAGCTATTAATACCCACAGCCAAGCGGTCTGCTGGAGCTGCCGCTGGAGTCCGCTGGAGTCGGAGGGAGCAGGCAGCTGAGGGAGCAAGCTCTCCAGCCAGAGCCAGAGCCAGAGCCAGGACTCCGAGGGCCCGAACTTTCCTTGGGGGACAGCAGTGGGCACGGAGCCAGCTTCCCCTGCTCTCCTCCTGCCTTTGAGCCGGAGGTCCTGATCCTGTCTCCCGGAGGCCACCGGTGCCCGCCGCCCCAGGAGGGCAGAACAAACTTTCTTGGGGAAGCCACCCCTGCCGCCCGCGCCCTGCTGGCTGGACGGGGAGCAGCAAGACGTCTGGACAGACAGATGAACAGATGGACAGGGCACCTGAGAGCCTGCCTGCCCAGTCCTGACCCTGACAGGCAGCAGCCGAGTGGGCAGCAGAGGGGCCAAGGTCTCCGCGAGGGGCAGCAAGGGGCCCTGCTGGACCTCGGTCTACCAACCAGCGACCTCTGAGTGCAGGCGGCTCCCTGGAAGCCGCTTCCCAAGGCCCAGCCCTGTGGGCCAGGACAGGAGTCCCCATCCGAGCCACAGGCTCCTTCAGCCACCGGGGCGACGGGGAACCTAAGGGAAAAGGCACAGGTGGCAGGTGGGCAGGCGCGGGGCCCCGAGGCCAACCGGCTGCTGACCCTGGAGCGCTCTGGCTCGGTTGTCCCTGCCCAGGCTGGGGACGATGCCACCGAGGTCCCCACCAGCCACCCCTGCCCGGTCCTGGAGCTCCCTCCAGCCTGGCCCCTGGGCTGTGGAGCAGAAGATGGGCCCGCCTTCTGCTTCGTGTGCTTCCACAGGGAGGAGGAGGAGGAGCTGCTGGAAGAGGTCCCACTGCAGAGGTCAGTGCCCCGGGGCTTGGGCAGGGCGAGGGCACAGGGCTCAGACCCAGGGACCTTCTCTGTGGGTCATGGCTTCTCCCTCACTGCCGCCTCCCCGAGTCAGACGCTGAGACACCTGGTTGGCACCGTAGCTTTCTCTCTGGCTCTCCCATTCGTGCCTTTCCTGTCCTCTCCAGAGGTGCCCACCCTGCTCAGAGCCCTCCACGGCCCTCCACCAGGATAGAGTCAGCAGTCGGCTGGGCGTTCAAGGCCTGCGTGATTGGGCTGACCCCACCCACCTCACTGGGCTCTGCTCCCCTGTATTCACCCCCACTAAAACTGCCCAGACTTCCCCTTTCCCTGGTTCCCAACCATCCAGGCCCAGTGGCAATGTCTCCTCCTCCAGGAAGCCCTCCAGGAAGCCCCCGCCCCACCCCAAGCTGAGAGACACCTTTCCTCCCTGCACTGCACTGATAATGTTCAGTCTTTGTTGAGTTACTCGGTGGAAAATGTCTGCGTGTCTATAAGCTTGAACGTGTGTGTGTGTGTGTGTGTGTGTGTGTAAAAGGAAAAGAGCAGTGACAGGGTGGAAATGAATGTTTGTGTGGCTGCGTGAGCATTTGGGGGGGTGTCTGCGCATGTGCATACGTGTCCGTGGGAGTGGGTACAATAAGTTCTATGGACCTATGTACGTGAAGGTTTGGGGACTCCTCCCCATGTGAGGGTTCATGCCCCAAGGGCCATTGTCCCTTTTGCCAGTTCTCCCCACCCCCACCTGCAGGGAAACCCAGGCTCCAGCCAAGTGCATTACCCAAGCTGTGACCACAGGCTCTGGGAATGGATAGAAAGTCTGCAGGGGACACAGGGGTCACCTCTGCTCCAGCCCAGCCCGCCCACGCCTCCATCACTGCCTGAGTCAGCACTGCCCTGGGTGGGGAGGAGGGTAGGCTGCGGGCTGACCCGGGGGGGCCCCTGCAGGCCCCTTTCAGGAGGGTGAGAGGTGGGGACTCCTGCAGCCTGGACAGTTGCCTCTCTCCCTGGATTTCTCTGTCGGACCCCCAGTCTGTTAGTTTCCCTCTGTAGGCCTTTGTCCCCTCATCTGATGAATGGGGAGATGGCCCCTGCCACGGTTGTCAGTTCATGACTCCGTAGGGGCTGAGACCCTGACCCCCACCCCAGAGCACCAGAGCCCTCACCGTCCCAGGGTCACGGCCTGCCAGGAGAGACAGACAAGCAAACAGATCAGTGTGGCAGGGGCGTGGGACCGAACAGGCATGGCTGCACTGTGCTCAGGGAGTCGGATGGGAAGACAGACCCCTTGTGCCTGCAGCGGCCCTCGGATACCCTAGATGTCTGTCTTACCGTCGGGGTCCTCCCCAGGTGGTGAGTGATGTTGAGGAAGGAGCATCACGGGGAAGCGGGGACAGCACGAGCAAAGGCCCGGGGGCATGAGAAAGAATTTGTAGGGGGTGGGAAGAGATGAGGGGGCGAGGTCCAGGGGGCCCAGGTCACAAGCGGCCTGGATTGCCGAGCCAAGGCCTTAATCCATCGGTGGTGAAGTGAGCACAACAGGAGACTCATTGTGACTATCCATGGTCCCAAAGCAATGGGCTCTGAGAGAAGGATTTTCTCATAGGAGGGGCTCAAAATGCTTGCTGCAGGAGTGAAGGTGGCACGGGGTCAGAGGGGACCAGAACCGTCTGAGGGGGTTGTCAAAAAGTACACACTTAGGGGGCACCTGGGTGGCTCTGTCAGCTAAGCATCTGCCTTCAACTTAGGGTCCTGGGATCGAGCCCCGAGCCCGGCTCCCTGCTCAGCGGGCAGCCTACTTCTCCCTCTCCTTGTCACCTCGCCCCACTCCGCGCCACCAGCCCCCTGCTACGGGGGACCTGCCCTCTGCCTCCTGCCCTGGGGAAACAGTGGCCTGAGAGTCTTCTTTCCAGCTGGTGGGTGCTGGACCTTTAAGTCCCAGAGAGGGGACACCAGGCTGGGCAGACAGTGACCACAGGTGCCGGAGCTAAAAATACTGATGATGTGGACGCTCGGGCTGCAGGCAGGAGCGGGTGGGAGGGAAGGCTCTGGAATCTTTCTTTCCTACTGTAGGAGCGGCAAGTGGGCAGCGAGTTTTGGTGGGGTCTCCCCTTAGGGGCTGAGAGAAGCTGCCCCCCGCCCATGCCCTTCTCAGCCCTTCGCCAGCCCCTGAAGGCTCCTGGATGCTCTCCCAGGAGCCACTGCCTTCCTCAGTCGCCCCGAGTCCTGCCGATTCTGTGGCCTCCTGCTTCTCTTGGGAGCCTCTGTAAAACGAAAGAGGTGACTTTTCTCAGGCACCTGGGCGCAGAGAGGACTCATTTGTAAATTCGACACGCTTTCCCTCTGCTGGGTGCCGAGGCCACGGGGATGGCCGTGACACAGGCACGCTGCCCCGGAAGAGCTCGTGAGGACAAGATGGGCACACGCTGGAAGGGTTGCGACATGTCCCAGGCGAGGTGCTGTAATAGGGGGGCGAGCCCCGAGAGTCTGGGGCTTCTGCTGAGGGGTGATGTCAGATACCAGCCCGCCGAGAACACATCTGCATTGGAGGAAGGCTGGTCACTCCCTGTGTGGCTTCCCAGCCACCTACCTCTGGCGCTTGGATGGATGAATTAAGGCGAGGCTAGCTGTCAAAACAAATAAGCCTGGAAATCATGGTTGGCTTGGCACAGTAGAGCCCATGTCCTACCCCTTCAGGGTTCCAGAGGGGCTGGGGTCCAGTGGAGACCGCTCCCCCTACTAGGTCTTTTGGGGACCCAGGCTCCTCCCACCTTGTGACGCGGTCATCACCCAGGGTTCCGAGATCTGTTGCTGGATTGTCTGCAACCGTGGGCAGACGAAGAAGAAAGAGCCCAGGAAGGACATGTGAGGTTTTAAGAGCCCAAGCCGGAAGTGGCGGGCTTGATCTCAGCCCACACTTACTGGGCAGATTTGAAAAAAAAAAAAAACCAACCAACCAACAAACAAACAAAAAATCACCCTGGGAAATGTAGTCCAGCTGTGACAACCTCCTAGGTCTAGAAAAATGAACTATTTGAAATATCTGGAAGCACCTGGCACGTGACGGGTGCCCAGCGTGTCCGTCCGTCCGTTCATTCATTCGTGCCACAAAGTTCGCTGGAGACTGCAAGGCGAAAATACCGTCTGTGTGGCGTGTGGCCAACACGGGAGCCAAAGAAAACAGAAGTAAACAAATCAATATGCTCGAAACCCACTGTTAAGGAAACAAGCAGAGGGATAGTGGGGAAGACACCCCCTTTGCAGAAGGTGAATGGGGGAGGCAGGGATCGTTCATCCGAGAGCTAAAGAAGAAGGAGCTGGGCAGAGTCGGGGTAGGAGCATCCCAGGCACGAAGAACAGATGTGCCAAGGCCCAGGGGCAGATGAGAGTTTGGCCAGCATGGTTCACACAGAGCACCCGGTGGGGAGAGCAGCAGGAGGTGAGAAGCAGGACGAATTACAGTGTGGACACGGGGTACCGGTGCGGAGGTCATGCTGAAGATGGGGGGGCCGTGGAGGTGGCCTGGACCCAGGTGGACCTTGGAGATGGGGAAGCAGATGTCTCCGAGGTAGAGTTAGGAGACAGAATTTGCTGATGGGCTAACGGAAGAAGGGAACGGAGGGTGAATCTGAGGTTTCCGGGTGGGAGAGATGCGTGGGTGTTGGGAAGGTGCGGCAAGAAAACCACGAATTCTGCCACGGGGTCTTCCAGTGCAGAAGCGCGTGAGCTGTCCAAGAAATGATGATGTCAAGCGAGGGCTTGATCCTGAAAGTCTGCGGCTCCGAAGGGGAGCCTCTTGGCTGGTGATAGACCGTCGGAGGCCTCAGCAGAAAGGTGGGCACTGGAAGCCGTGTGTGTGAGTGTGTGAGGTCCCAGCAGCCAAGAGAAGAGCGGCTCCAGGAGAAGTTGGAGCAGACAATCGGCCTCAAAGACGCCAATCAAGGGAAAAGAGAACGGATCTGGCGACACGGAGGTCAGGAGGGGACTTTGAGAAGAGACATTTCTGGAAGGGCTGGAGACAACAGCAGGTGTGAGCTGAGCCGGCCGATTAGGGTGACGCAATGAACACACACATCGAACTTCTCTGAAACCCCATCAAAAGGAAGGAAGCAAGTGGATGCTTTAAGGTATGCATTTGGGTCCCGTGTTTGCTTCCGTGACAAATTACCGCAAACTTGCTTGCTTAAGACCAGACAAATGTATTATCTTACAGACCGTATGTCAGAAGTCCAACACAGGTCTCCCTGGGCTAACGTCAAGGTGTCGACAAGGCTGCCCGAGGAAGCTCTTTGTGGAAGAACTTTCTGGAAGTTCTGGGAGAGAATCCATTTCCTAGTCTTTTCCCAGGTGTCCTTTCCCAGAGGGGACCTACGTTCCTCCGCTTGTGGTTCCCTCCCTCTCCCGCACCAACAGGGAGCATGGTAGCTTCTCTCTGATCACGGCTGAGAAAGACAGGTTTTCTGCTTTTTCGGCCTTGTGTGCTTAGATTGGGCTCACCTAAATAATCCGGGATCCTCTCCCCACGTCAAGGTCCTTAACCTTAACCACACCAGCAATGTCCCTTTGTTCCAGGTAATGTAACATACCCACAGGTTCTGGGGATTAGGACACAGACACTGGGGGCTGGGGGGGGAGGCGGGGAGCAGGACGGATGAGTCAGCAAGAACTGATACATTGCACAGGAGACAGCGGCAACAAAATTTTGAATCTGGAAGGCAGATGAGCCCTTGGTAAGCGATTTCCCAGCCCGATGACCTTGTACCTGAAGCCAGCCCCCAGCTGGGAGTGAGAAAAGCAAGGAGCTCCAGAGTTAACCCCACAAAACCCCCAAAGGCTCCAGTGGCGTTAGTGGGCTAAGTACTCCCTGGAAGCAGGAGGAAGAGCGGGACCCCCAAAACAGGAGGATCCGTGTAGGAAAGGCTGTCGTCCTCGGGTCTCCTTCTCCAGCTAGGCACAGCTGGGCGGCTGCCCCTCTCCTGCCCCGACAGAGGCTGAAGGTTTATGCTCCAGAGAGACTAAAACACAGGAGGGTCTCCACACTGCAGGATGAGGACGGCAGTTCTACACCCAACCAGAAGGATTAGTTCAAGTCCACATCCTGAATCCGGGAGGCTCCGCCCCTTTACTCACCATCACCTGAGATCTTCCTCCTCCTCTGCGCTCCCTGGAACAGTGAGGTCAGGACTCAGCTTTCCAGGCAGGACTCGCCGGAGTTCACTCCCTTCAGCCTCCAGATATGAGTATGAATGAGTACTCATGAGTATTCGGTTAGGGTTGTCCGTCGGGTTTCCTGTTCCTTCTCTTTGTCCCCTCCCCACACATTTCTGTTTTCTCTAAATCGCCTTTTGCGCGTCTGTATTAGTGTTGCCCCTTATCTCAGAGTCTGATGGGTCGAGAGAAGAATAGGTTGGCATCAGGGGTTTCCCAGTGACACGGACTGGCCAGGATTCTCTAGATTGAACCCCGGAGCCCGCCAGCACCCCGGCCCAACACAGGGCTACTCATCAGCTTGCTTTTATAAGTTGTATTTTTATATTCTTTAACCAAGGCATGATTAGAGTGGAATGCAAAGGTCTTAAGGGGTTGGTTTAATGAGTTTTAACGCAAGTATGCACCTGTGTAAACCACACCTTGATCGAGATCTCGCACATTGCCATGTAAGGTAACACATTCTCAGGTCTCTTCACGCCCTGACGCCTAGCTGCCCCAGCACGCACGCAGACACACACACACACACACACACACACACACAGCCTCACTTCTATCCGCTCTGTAAATCTCTTAAGCGTGAACCAGGGACTGCCAACACTGGAGAAAAACCTGTGACAGAAGAAGCAGGACAAAAACAAACAGAAAAACAGAATTTGGAGGAAACAGAATACACAAAGGAAAGAAAACCTAAAAACACAACGATGATGACTGTATTCTGAAATGTAGGAAAATACCTACCAGCTATGAAACAAATGCTAGATGCTATTTTGGAAGATAAAAATACTCTGAAAATGAACAAAACAAAGAAAACGTCTTAGAAATTCAGAATATTGTCCAGAAATAAAAAGCATATTTAAAAGGGTAACAGGGGTCAGCAGACTATGGCTTACAGGCCTGTCATCTGTTTTTTTAATAAAGTTTTATTGGAACACAGCCACATACACACACCCCTTTTTTAAAAAATATGTCCTATGTACAATGGCTGCTTTCACATAAGCAGAGACCATATGGCCCATAAGCTTCAAATATTTCCCACTGGGCCCTGAATTTTAAAACATTGACCACTGGATGAGAAGATAAACGCATTTTTCAAAAAGTAGAGCAAAAAGGTAAAGATACATGTGTAGGTTTGGACTCTCCAGTCAACAGATGCTACGATATGGAGCTAGAAATGCAAGAAGCCCTGGGGGGCTGATGCTCATGAAAATAAAGGAACAGGAAGCAGGACTGGACAGGGAGAATCTTCAGACCGTGACACAGGGCCGACACCTGCGGAGTGGCTGCTGGAAGGAAACAGATCTAAGCAAAACAAAGAGCACCTGACCTAGAGGCAGATCAAACCAAATCTTGGCCAAGCAGGAGCAGCTCCTAGAGGAAAGACTGTTCATCCAAGGAGCCCCTCACTGGGCAGAAATAACCAGGCCCTGGTGTCTCTGCTGAGCTCAGTTGCTGGCGGGGCTGCCCAGGAAGACCTTCGTCTTGGTGCAAAGGCCATGGCAGAGCTCAAAGTCCCTGTAGTTGGAGGCTGCCAGCACTTGCACTCCTCACAGCTGAGTGACAAGTTTTTCAAGAAAGAAAAACTCAGAAGGGGCACCTCCAGGGCTGCTACTGTGTGGAAAGTAGGAGAGAAAGAGAAAGAAAATGAAAAGACCAGCGCAGGAAGCGCGCCCCTGAACAAAAGAGTTCCAGAAAGAGAAGAGAGGAAATAGTCAATGAATTATTTCAAATATTTCTCAGAATGGAAAGACCTGAGTTTCTAGATCAAAAGTGACCACTGAGTATCCAACCAAAGGATAAAAATAGACCCACACCAAGGCCACTTGCCAGTAAATTTTAGAATACAAGGATGAGAAGAATATTCTACAAGATTCTACGAAGGATCAAGAATTGAAATATCAGGCACCTGGGTGGCTCAGTGGGTTAAAGTCTTTACCTTCAGCTCAGGTCATGATCTTGGGGTCCTGGGATCAAGTCCCACATCAGGATCTCTGCTCAGCTGGGAACCGGCTTCCTCCTCTCTCTCTCTGCCTGCCTCTCTGCCTACTTGTGATCTCTGTCTGTCAAATAAATAAAATCTTAAAAAAAAAAAAAAGAATTGAAATATCATCAGACATCTCATCAGCAATCCTGAAAACCAGAAGACAATGAAGTAGTTTTCAAAAGTATGGAAGAAAATTATTGTCAGCCTAGAATTCTATACCTAGCCTAACCATTCATAAAATGAGAGGAGGAAAAAGATTGTTTCAGATTTATAAGTGCTCGAAGATTTTACCTCTCACACATCTTTTTTTTTAAATTTTGTATTTAAATTCAGTTCATTAACATAAACCGTATTATTAGTTTCAGAGGAGAATTTAGTGATTCACCAGCTGTAGGAAACACCCAGTGCTCACTCCATCACGTGCCCTGCTTAATGCCCATCGTCCCGTTACCCGTCTCCCCACTCCTCCCCTCCAGCAACCCTCAGTTTGTTTCCTAGAGTTAAGAGTCTTATGATTTGTCTTGCTCTCTGTTTTCAACTTATTTTATTTTTCCTTCCCTTCCCCTATGTTCATCTCTTTTGTTTCTTAAATTCCACATATGAATGAAATCCTATGCTCTTTGTCCTTCTCTAACTGACTTATTTCGCTTAGCATAATACGCTCCAGTTCCATCCATATCATAGCATATGGCAAGATTCCATTCTTTTTGATGGCTGAGTAATAGTCCATTATATATACATTGGAATATATATATATATATGGTATTGAATCTATATATAATAGAAAAGGGGGATGTAGACACACACACACACACACACATACATCACATTTCCTTTACCCATTCATCCTTCAGTAGATGTCTGGACTCTTTCCATATTTTGGTTATTGTGGTCCCATGCATCTTTCTTAAGAAAGCTCCTGAAGGATGTATTTCACAAAACAAGGAAGTAAACCACCAAAGAGAAGGACCTGGGATCCAGGAAACAAGGGAACCAACACAAGACCAAGAGATGAAGGCGTCTCCCAGCTAATGGTGAAGGGAAATCCCTGCGGCAGCATCGCTGGGCAGCAGCCTGGTGGGCAGCCCTCTCACACTGAAATAAGTCAGGAGGGGAGTGCCTGCCTAACTCAGTTGGTAGAGCATGAGACTCTTGATCTTAGGGTTGTGAGTTCGAGCCCCACGTTGGGCGTGGAGCCTACTTTAAAAAAAAAAAAGTGAAATAGGTCAGAAGGTTCTAGAAAAGATTTCTTTAAGGAGATGAAAGTGATAGAATACCTAAGTATTTTGACTTTTGAGAGATTTACACCAGTAGGAGAGAATGTGGATCACATTAGATATAAACACATAGAAAAATAAACTTTTGTGCAGAAAAGGGAAAGAAACTTAAAATCTTAAACTTCTGAGAGAAAACATATTTGCAAGACACAATTGGTCTGATAAAAAAAAAAAAAAAGCTCTGTCCCTTGGATAACAAGGACTGTTATCCAAAGTATACAAGGAATTCTTAAAAAAAAAAAAAAAGAAAGAAAGAAAAGAAAAAAGAAAGAAAGAAGAAAAGAAAATGAGCAGCTCAATTTTAAAATGGGCAAAAGATTTGAACAAATACCTCACCAAAGAGGATCTATAGATGGTAAATAAATATATGAGATGCTCAACATCATGTGTCATTAGGGAACAGCAAATGAAGACAACATGATTTACCAATACATGCTTAGTAGAATGGCTAAAATTCAAAACACTGACAACACCAAATGCTGGTGAGGATGCGGAGCAACGTTCACTGCCGATGGGAATGCAAAGTGGTACAGCCACTTTGGAAGACAGACTGACAGTTTCTTACAAAGCTAAACACAGTCTTACTGTAAGATCCAGCAATAGCCTTCCTTGGAGTTTATACAAATGAGTTGAAAACCTACGTCCACGCAAAAATTTGCACGTGGATAGCAGCTTTATTTATAATTGCCAAACTGGGAAGCAACCAAAATGTCCTTCAACAGGTGAACGGATAAACTGTGGTCTGTTCATACAATGGAATATCATTCAGCAATCAAAAGACATTAACCTTCAGGCCACAAAAAGAACCCTAAATGCATATTGCTAAGAAGCCATTCTGGAAAGGGTACACACTACAGGATTCCAACTATCTGATATTCCGGGGGGAAAAAAAATCTCTAGAAGCCGTAAAAAGACCAGCGGTGGCCCGGTGATTTGTGGGGAGGGTCAGAGCATGGGATTTTTTTAGGGCGATATTCTGTACGATAGTGCGAGGACATCATACGTTTGTCAGAACTGGTAGAATGACACAGAGCCAGCCCTCAGCCCCAACCGTGGACTTTAGTTAATAATAAAGTATCTATTATTTCATCCATTGTAACAAATGTACAGCCTTAATACAAGATTTTTTTTTTAAGATTTTATTTATTTGACAGAGAGAGAGAGAGAGATCACAAGTAGGCAGAGACACAGACAGAGAGGAAGGAGGAAGCAGGCTCCTTGCTGAGCAGAGAGCTTGATTCCAGGACTCTGGGATCATGATCTGAGCCGAAGGCAGGGGCTTAGCCTACTGAGCCACCCAAGCGCCCCAATACAAGATGAATAACAAGGGAAATATTAACAAAAGGGAAATAATAACAAAATAAAAACAAGGGAAACTGGGGGCGTGGGAGAGGAAGGTCTATGTCCTCTCTGCACGATAGTTTAAGCCTGAGACTGCTCTACGGAATAAAATCTTGGGGGTGCCCGGCTGGCTCCGTCGGTAGAACACGCCACTCTTGATCTCGGAGTCATGAGTTTGAGCCCACGTTGGGAATAGAAAATACTTTTTTTTAAAAAAATCTATTCTCAGAAAGGAAAGGGAGGGGGAGAATGTGTAGTCTTCCACATGAAGCTGTTCCTAACGTTTCCACAATCCGTAGGCACCAGCAATGTTCCGATGCGGCTGTATTAGGAGAGTGGGAATAGGAAGTGTGTGGGGGCCGATGTAAGGGAGTGTGAGGGAACTCGATCCTCATCTTCCAAAGTGGGGAGCTGACAGAGGAAACCTAAAACTGGAAAGAAGCGACGGGAAGGTGCTAGGTAGCAAAGCCAGACGTAAACATTCCTGCAGTTGAAGTGACTGTCCCCAAGCGGTGGGAATGGGAGTGGAGGCTGCTCGGGTTTCTCGGTTCCAAGCCGTGAGCACGTTGCACGGGAGTAAGAACGCAAGCCGTCTCTGCAAAAGGATCGTAGAAAAACAGGAAGAACCAAAGACAGGCAGGGAGATGGCAGGGCAGCCACCAGAAGCCGGCTGGGTCAGGAAGCTCGGCACCATCCTGGGACAAGAACCAGGTTGGCGGGAGAGGGAGGCAGGGGAGCCCTGAAGAAACAAGGCCCTAAGGGCGTCTCGGCCCCACAAGGAGGAGGGCGTCCCCCAACCCAGGCAGGTGGGAGGAAGCGAGAAGTGAGCAGCTGGGTGGGCTTGCGCTTCGGCCACGGGCGGCCCTGGGATCCAGCTGTTTTCTCGGTGAAGCGGGGGCCACGGCTGGAGGACAAAGGAGCCGGTGGGAAGGAGTCAGGCAGCACCTTGCTGCTCAGAGTAGGGTGGACCGACCAGAAGCTGGGGACAGCCAGAGATGGGGGCTGGGTAGACAGGCCAGATCCTTGGCTCCACCAAGAGCCCTAGGAGAATCACAGGCAAATGGAAGTTTCCCATCCCAGAGCGAGGGGGGAAAGCAGCTGGCGGGAATAACAGGGGTTGCGCAGCAGCAATGAGCACCCCTTCAAGATCACGAGCTAGGAGGGAAGCTGCGGGCCGCGTGCAGGAAGCTCCTGCAAAGCTGGCTTGCTCAGGGCAGGCAGAGAGAGGGTGATGCTTACCATCCTGCCAGCCAGGGACCCCGACAGGGGGAAATGGGAGATCTTGGCAGGGGGGCGGGGCGTGGGGTCATTATGAGATCTAGGGTGTAAGCTTGGAAGCAGACGAGCCTGGGGAACCCAGAGGCCTGCTGTCGGCTGCCTGAAAGTTTGACCTTCTTCCCACCTCCGGAAGTTTGCTCCCACAAACCTAAAGATGGCGAGAGGAAACGGATCGATTTGCTCTTGGGTGTGTGGTCTGCACATCATGCTTTTTTAAAGCTTCCCTGGAGATTATAACATGCCGTGGAGTTTGGGAGAAACCCGCAGGTGGAGACAAGGAGACCCAGACACGGAGAGAGAGAGAGGCACACGCAGGGGGACAGCCAACAGGTGTCCTGGGGTGGGCACAGCCTAGTGAAGTCTGACCAGGAGAAGGGGCCTCAGGTGAGTCAGGGCGGCGCCACGTGGCCTGCGCTGTAGGTGGCGTGGCCTTCCTCTGGAGGACCAGATCCTAAGCAGGGGCCTGTGTGCCCGTGTGTGAGGGACAGACAGGCCGAGACAGTCCCCCAGTTCGTCCTGCGCTGTGCGAGACCGGCCACTAGAGGGGGCGCTGCGCTCACACATCAGGGACGGGTCCCGCAGGTCGCGGCCGGAGGCTCTGGCCTCTTGATCGCGCAGCTCCTAGGTTCCTGCTACAGATCTGGTAGCCACACAGCCCTGGATTTAACGGCAGTTCCCACCACTTCCAAGGCCCCGAGACCTTGGCCAGGTGACTCAGGTGCTCTGTGACCCAGTTCCGTCCGCCGTAAAATGGGCGCAGCCACGGCTCCAACCTTCTGGGGCTGTTGGCAGCATGAACGAGGTCGTTCCCGGACGCCCAGGGCCACCCCGGGGGATGCTGACCTGACGTGATGCTGGAGGAGGTTTTGCTGTCGCCTCTGCCTCTCTCTCTGCTTCTCCGGCCGCCCCTTTACCCAGCCCAGATCCAGGAAAATGGATAGGGGTTTTATGACACTGGAGGAGAGCCGAGGCTGGGTGGGCTCGGGCAGGTGGTCGCAGGGGCAGGGACAGGAGAAGCCCAGGCACCTTCTCTGCCTGCTCAGTCGTGCTGGTTCTCTTGCCCTGGAGTGCTTCTCGTCTGATGGTTCATTCCTGGCCGTGGCCTCACCCTTCCGGCCACTGTACCTTCCTATCTCCTCGGGGGAGCCCCGGGAACCAGCAGCTGCCCTAGCCTGACAACCACATCATCCCTGGGGCAGTGCCATTGCCTGGTACCCAAGGGGCTCGGAGGGGCGCTCCTTCCCAGCCCCTCTCCAATCTGCCCCCCTCCCCGGCTCCTGCCCACAGCAGCCAACATCTGACCTGTCAGGCCGCACCCCAGGGGGACCCGCATTTCCAGGTCTGCAGACATCCCAGATGCAGAGGTTGCCGTGGGAAGAAGGCCCACAGAAGCAGCCCACATGGGGGCATAGCCCGCCCTGACATGAAACACTGATTTGCCAGTATTGTGAAAAGCAGGGCATTCCATCCTCAGATCTGGATTTCCAACTTCTCTCAAAACCTCGGAGGCTCTAAGAGCCTGAGCTTACACTCCCACATGGCCAGAGTGGGTCACAGGGGCGAAGAGGCCACCGTGCAGGTAGAGCCTGGACTCTCTGGTTCCCCACTGTCCCGGCTCAGGCCGTATCCCCCAGCCAGGGTCCCTCCCCGGCCGCTCCGAACGTCTCAGTCTGTGAGCCTGTGCTGGAGAGTTCAGGAGCCACCGCTGGCCAGGGGTAGGTTGCAGTGGAGAGCTGGAGGATGGAGTGCCCCCCGCCCCCTGCAGAATGACAGCGGATCCTCAAAGGCAAGGAACACTGGGGACCCGAGAGCTGCTTAGTCCCTCACCTGTTCGTGGAAATCGATGGTCCAGGTGCCCAGAGTAAACCCCACACCCCTCACCTCCATTGTCCAATCTGTCCACAGAACCCCACCCCGCGTCTCCCCACCTCTCCTCCTCCTGCCCCAGGTCGACCTGCTGTCTCCTCTCCCCCAGCGGGGTGCAGGAGCCTCCTCCTGTCTCCTCTTGCCCCCCCCCCCAGAGGCCGTCTGCCCCACAACAGCTAGAGGGAGCCTGTGAGCCCTCCTTGGCTCAAAACCCTCCAAGGACTCCCACCGCGCTCAAGAATCAAAGCCAAAGACAAGGTGGCCCATTACCTCTCATCTCCGCCCCTGCCGTTCCAGCCTCTTCATGGTTCCTGACATCCCAAACACACTCGGACCCCAGGGCCTTTGCACTGGCCGGCCTACTGTACCCTGCCCACCCACCCCACCCCCACCGCCCCGTATCCGCAGGGCTCCCTCCCTTACCTTCAAGTTTCTGCCGGAGTGTCACCGTCTCTGTGAGGACTTCCCTGGTCTCCCTGCCCCCGACCGGGATTCTGTTCTGTTCCGTTCGTTGGATGGCAGAGGCGCGCAACAAATACTTGGTCATTGAATAAGGACACGAAGGAACAGGAGAAATGAGGGAGACAATGGTAGCGAGTGGGGGGGGGGTCGGGGGGCGGGGGGGCGGGGCAGACTGCCAGATTGTGGGTCACGCAGGGCCCCAACCTTGGGGTTTCCTGCCCTGTCGTGAGCCTCTTGCAATCTTACGAGCTTCATCTTTGAGTTTGTGAGTGAGGTCTGAAGGGACACCCCGCCCGCCCGCATCCCCCGCGTGGGTTCTCAGCGGCCCGCTCCTGGCCTCACGCAGTCACCACTGCTGTCCTTTGCAGAAGGTGGGGGGGGCGTGCCCAGGGTGCAGTCAGGGTCCATGCTGCGGAGGCAATGGAGGGGCCCCGGGCACCGATGAGGGGCTGCAGTGGCCAGCGCGGCCCCCCATGCCCAGGGGAGCGTGACACTGAACAGTAACTAGAAACCCACCAGGACGGGCTGCGAGAGGGAGCTGGCGGAGCTTAGCTCTGCTCTCTGAGCAAGGGCCCACATTCTGCAGCTCCCCTGGTATCACGCGCTCACCTCTCCCCAGTACTAAGTGCTCTACCCGCCAGAGCTGGGGAGGCGGTGGTGGTGACTGTTATTCAGGACCCCCCAATTAGAGAGAAATGGGGCTCCAGCAAGAGAAGGCGCCCGGGGCTCCTAGAAGAGCTGGTCCCTGGCCTGGAAGACAATATTCCTTGGGCCCTACACAGCGAGCAGGAGGCTGAGGACGAGCCAGAGCCAGCTCCTTCCTCCCTGGCCTCAGTTGCCACATCTGCGAGCTGGGACGAGAGCCCCCGCACATCTTTACAGCAGGGACGGGGGCACACATTGCAGACTTAAACTGCAGGGGCGACGTGTGCGTGGCTGTCACGGTGCCCGACCTGCCGTGGGGCTTGTCATCGTGGTTCTGAAGGGTTCCTGGGTCAGGGCTCAATTTTTGTCCCCATTCTCCAAAATGTTCCAAGGGAACCTGGCTTTAGCCCCCAAAGGATGGGTACCAGGGGACCGGCCCTCAGTAATGACGTCAGGCCCAGATGTCAATAGTTTATAGGACCTTGGTGAGGGCATCCGACCTTGAGGGTAAGTTCAGACCAGCCCCTGGGGTTGGATGCACAACCTGATGGTCACTGCAGGCCTTGGTCGTGGCCTCAGACCCCCGTGGTGGCTGTAGACAGACCGAGGGACACCTGAGAGGCACCAGGCGTATCATCCCCCCCCATCCTGCCTGAGCCCCCATCCCTCCCTAGCCATTAGAATTTGAGCCATTCTCCAGGATCCACTTAATTAGCCAAGCTCATTAACTCCCACAGGCTTTTCCTCCCCACCTAATTAACTGACTTAATTAGGGCTTACAGACCTGCTCCCACCCTGCCCACCTCCGCCAGGCCCTGACTCGGCCGAGCCTCCACGAGGCAGGGCGTGGAGCGGATGTGGCCAGGGACCTTCTAGCACTGGCCCCTCTGCCCTGTGTCTCTTCGAACTCCCCCGACCCCAATCCCACCATCACCCGCAGGATGCCAAGACCGGGCGCCACCCAGGGAGGGCGGCAGGTCATAGGCAGAAATTGACAGAAATTGGGGAGTTGTGATGGGGAGGGCAAAGGGGAGAGAGTTGGGAAGAGCTGGAGTGGAGTAGGACTGGAGGAGGAGGTGGGGAGGGCATGATGGAGATGGGTGGGCTCGGCAGCCTGGGGCTGGGGGCCTGCACTCTGGAGCCTGCCTGGGTTTGAGCCCCACCTAGGGTGTGAACTTCAGCAAATGCCTCCCCATTCTGTGTCTTGGAGACAAGGTGGCTGCACGCTTGTCATGAGGTTCGAATGAGTTGATATGTGCACAACGCTTAGGACTCGGCCTGGCACAAATCTGTGTTTGTGAAATAAGCAGGTAGGGTTGGACAGAGGTCCCCTGAGGGCTGGGGGCTGAAGGAAGGGAGGGGCGACCAGAGCACCCTATCCCCAGGAATCAAGGCGAGGCTCTGAGAGTGCCAGTAATGGACGGAGGCTGCCTACAGAGCAGAGCCCTTGGCCTGGGAGAGGTTAAAGGGATAAGGACACAGCGTCCATTCCTACGCCAGGGCTGGAAGAGGTTGGCCTTGCTAGTTCAGGACCTCTAGTGCCGTGCCTCAGTTTCCCCATCTGGGGGAAGGCCTAGCCTCGTGGAAGTACCCGGCACACCCTTGATGCCTAATACATCAGTCCCGAGAAGAGAGGTGAGGCGAAAAGTACTTGGGGGAAGGTGCTCAGCTGCTCTTCACCTCCCCTGGGCCCAAAGCAAAGACAGTGGGCGGTGCTCGCCGCAGGCAGGCCGCAGGCCAGACAGAAAGCAGAGCTTCCCGGAGTTGAGGGGTAGGAGTTCTGCAAGGTGGGGGGAAGGAGGTGTGCCCAGGTTGCTGAGCGGGCTCTAGGGGAGAGACGGGGGGTGATACCCAACAGTGAACAGGAAGCGGGAGAAGGGGTCTGAGCACCTAGACAGCCTTTCCCTACGTAGCCGCCGCGCCCCGCTTGCCATCCAGCGCAGCCGTCACCTCCTCCAGAAAGTCCTGACCTCTGTCTCTCCTTTGTAGTCGGATCTTGGTCAGAATTGGACCCTTTATTGGGGCGATTAGAACAGTGTCTCCCCCACTGGGCTAGAGGCTCCTGAAGGCAAGGATTGTCTGTGGAGCTCACCTGTTTATCCTAGTGACCCCTTCCGGTAGGTGCCCGTTATCAAGTGTGAATGAATGAATGAATGCCTTGGCCTAGAACCCAGAGGTTCCTGAAAGAGAAAAAGACCCCACGTGGCAGCCCAGGAACCCACCCACAACATGCTCAGCTCTGAACCCACCCAGCTCCTCCAGTGACCCCAAGAACAGGAGCAGGAGGTGGACTCTCAGAATCCGAAACCTCTGCTCCTGGGCAGGTTGAACTCCCTCTGAGAATTCCCTTTCACAACCTGGGATGCTGAGGAAATAGTATGGGAACAGATGGCAGAATCATTCACTTACCCCTGTATTTTTTAACACTTCAGAAACCCACATTTATACGTAGTATAAAGAACTTAGGGTTGTAAGTGGCAGAGACCCATGTCCAGCTGACAAGCACAAAAGGAACTTTAAGGGGATTACATACTCAAAAAGTCCAGAGCCTTCAGGTATGGCTGGATCCAGGGGCTCAAATGATAGTATGAGGATTTTGACTCATCATCTCTTGCCTCTGCTGTTTTGGCTTCAACCTCTGAGAGGTTCTCCCTGGTAACACTAACTCTAGACTTATATCTCTCTCTTTTGGTTCAGTGGGAAGAGAGTTCTATCCTATTGCCCTGGCTTGGGGTACAGACCCATCTCAGAAATAATCAGCGTGACCAGGGGGCTGGTAGACATTGATTGGTGCACGCTGGGTCACAAACCCACTCCTAGGGCCCAACAGATGAGCCCCTCCTGCTGCTGAGAACCCCCTAACGTATAGGAATACGGGTCCCCAAGGGAAAATTGGGGTAATGTTGCTAAAAGATGCGGGAGAGAGTTGATGCTGGATAAGAGAGTTAGACTCTCTACTTGGACTGTATGACCATTAAGCCGACACCAGGGCCCGTCAGTAAGTGCTCATCTTGGTGGCAGGCATGGTCAGTCTCAACCCTGTCTTCCTGCCCCCCCCCCACTACTGCTTGCCAGCATCCTCATCAGTGCTCCTCACCCCTGTTATCTGATCCCGCTGCTCTGCTCACATCCACAGCCCTGCCCGTCCCCGCCGCAGCTCCCCTGGATCCTGACAACATCCAGGAGCTGAACATGGTCCTGGACGCATGGTCTGAACATCTTAGGTGCACATTCTACTCTGTCTCTGAGCGCTCCCCAGTGGGACTTCCTGTTGCCCACCTGGGTAACCCTCGGGCATCGCCTTCCTGGCTCGCTTCTCCGCTCCCCCCACTGAGATTATCTACCAAATAAACTACTTCCTTTCCAATCACTGTCTCAGGGTCTGTTTCCGGGAAACCCAAACTAAGACATCATGAAATCCAGACCCCTGGGGACCGTGTACTGAACAGCACTTGCTTCCTTCCAAATGCCTAGATTCCTGGGGATAGCTTTGGTGATTAATCGCTGAGGAAGGAGTTAGGACTGAACCAACTCTGGGTAGCTTTGCTGTGTCTGCTCTGAGGATTCCAGAGGCGGCTTCTTATTCCCCTGCCATAAGCTTGGGGGTGGGGAGGACCTATCAGATCCTCACTCCACTTCCCAGACAGAGAAGTAGCCCCAGCCAGCCCGGAAAGAAAGCAGCAGGTCTGAGTGCAGGGAGTCAGGGAGCCCAACTACAGCCCAGTCCTGTGTTTGTCAGAGAATATGAGGGGAGGTCATTCTAGCTAATTCCTGGATCTGGCTTTAGAAAACACAGAATCGCATTCTGCAAAATCTATTTTTTTTTTAAGATTTTATTAATTAGTTGAGAGAGAGGGTGATCTAGAGAGAGAGAACATGAGCAGGGGACAGCAGCGGAGGCAGAGGGAGAAGCAGGCTCCCTGCTAAACAGGGAACCCAAGGCGGGGCTCAATCCCAGGATCCTGAGATCATGACCTGAGATGAAGGCAGAGGCTTAACTGACTGAGCCACCCAGGCGCCCCTCTTTTCTTAATCCCCACCACCACCAGATCCCATTTAAAAAGACTTCCACTGGAAAGCCTGGGTCCTGAAATCTCAGGGTCCTGAGATTGAGTCCCACATTGGGCTCTCTGCTCAGCGGGGAGTCTGCTTCTCAAACAAATAAACTCTCAACTAGATAAATCTTAAAAAAATAATAAAATAAATAATTTCGAAAAAAATAAGTAAATAAAAAGACTTCCACTGAGTAATTTTAAACTATTTTGAAAATCGTAAGAGAAAAATACAGAGATGTAGAAACCTGTGCGTATCCACAGCTAGAACCAACGGTAATATTTTGTTATATTTGTGTCAGATATATATTTTTAAAGATTATTTATTTATTTATTTATTTATTTATTTATTTGACAGAGATCACAAGTAGGCAGAGAGGCAGGCAGAGAGAGAGGAGGAAGCAGGCTCCCTGCTTGAGCAGAGAGCCCGATGCGGGGCTCCATCCCAGGACCCTGAGATCATGACCCAACCGGAAGGCAGAGGCTTTAACACACTGAGCCCCTGTGTCAGATATTTTTTAAAAAGATTTATTTACTCATTTGAGAGAGAGAGAGAGCACACAAACACACACACACACACACACACACACACTAGCAGTAGTCGGGGGGAGGGTCAGAGGGAGAGAATCTTCAAGCAGACTCTCCACTGAGCACAGAGCCCAAAGCCCGCCTCAGTCCTGGGATCCATAGGATCATGACCTGAGGAGTAACCAAGAGTCAGATGCCCAGTCCACTGAGCCACCCAGGTGCTCCCCAACTCTGTGCCCACTGTTTTTAATGAACGAAAGGAAGGAAGGAAGGAAGGAAGGAAGAAGAAAACATGACACAGAAAAATGAGTTCCCATTATCTACCCCGACCCCAGGCCCATTTCCTAGATTCCATCTCCAGGAGCAACCACTCTGACCATTTTAGAGCTATCCTCATATCCGTTGGCAAGCTTTCAGCTACGAGGAGAATTGCCTTCAAAGCTGCTCCAAGTACAACTCAGCAGCTCGGCAATGTCATAAAGGAGCAAGGTTCTTTCCTCTCTGCACTGCCATTATACTGTACTTCCATCATCAGTGGCATCCTGCTGGCTACGGTCACAGACTTTGTATTTCGACACGGGAGGTGGAGAGCTCATCAGGACTCTTGCCGGAACACTGTGTTTCTCACTTCAGAATATATTCTCCGAAAAGGTAATGAGGGATTTAAAGATCGTTCACCTCCAGCTGCTGTCCATCCCGGGCTCCCCTCCTGTCTTCCTTCGGATCCATCTTGGGTTCTGGTGGAACTGTTGGTTTTTCGTTATTGGCAATAGCTTGACTTGTGTCTCCCAGGGGCGCTGGAGGCTCTTGGTCCTGGCTGTGAAGGGCTTCCGTAACCTTTGCTCAGAATGTCACCGTGGTCTTCAGCTTCCTAAACCTGATCTGCTCTCTGAACCGCTTAGTCGCCGGTGCCAGCAGGATCTCTGGCCGTATGGATAAGCGGGTCACCAGGGGCAGTGCCCTGGGCATGATGGCGGCCATGAGGGCAGAGGGCGCTTCCTATACTATCGTAAGGCGGACCAGCAAGCCAGGAATGCCTTCTCTTTGTCATGACAGGGGAACATGAACAATAAGGAGCATCACAGAACATATACCACACTGGGAAAATCCCCAAATGCCATCATTTTTCCCCAGCGTGGGGACTTCCAAAATGGCGACACGTCAGTTTCAGTCCAGCTAGTAGAGTTACCCAAACTCATCTGGTTTGAAACGAGATGTCTATATCCTAGAGGACAGGGGCTCTGTTTTCATTCCTTCCCCAGTCCCCAGCAGTAGCGGAAACTTTGCCACATTGGTGAACACATCAGTGATGTAGCCAAAGGGAAGTCCTGGGATGGATTTCTGGCCCCTCAAGCCTCCCTGAGCAGGGAGTGGCAAACTGCCTGCCTGGGGGCATGAGGACACACCCCCCCCATCCCCAGGCAGAGGAAACCTAAATGGACACCCTTTTTCTGACGTTTCTTCTGTGCTGTTATGGAAATCCTAGCCAAGTTTGATCTTGGGTTCTACTGCCCAGATCACACCCATGAAGATGCTCTCTGAAGGGTGGCATTGCTGTGGATACAAAACTGCGAGCTGGCAGGAGTGGCTTATCCCCAGGTGTCAAGGAAAAGGGAAAGCAGCATAACAAATAGTTGTTTTAGTTCCTCCCTTCAAATATGTTGTGATGGGTTCATTCCTCCAAGAAGAGGACCAAGGATGGGGTGAGATATTGCAAGCGGGTATCTTACCGGGGAAAATGCTTGGGCAGGGAAACCAGACGGGAGCCAGAGGAGGCTGGGGGGTGAACCATCAGGTTAGAGAGATCCAGTGCTTGGAAGAGGAATCGAAGGAAGGAAGGGGTGATAAGAATGCTAAGAAAGTTTTGATGACGCCAGTGGGAAGTCCTTGATCCCCAGATGCCCAGGAGGGAAGCTCTGTGTCTCTAGGGAACTGGACTCCTTCTTGTCTTCAAGGCACTGAGTCATGGTCTGGGATCAGCTAGAAGAAAACAAAACTCTTGGTCACCATCACCAGTGGATCCCTCCTGTGGATCACAGGGTTCCACATGTATTTCTCCCTGCTCCCACTTTGTAAAAGCATTCCCGCCTTCTTCTAGTAACTGAACAGGGTACTTCTCTCGTAACTTCTAGAAACAGATTAGGGTCAGGGAAGGGAAGTGACTCTTCTTCTTGCCTGCTGGTTCCAAGCACACGGAACCCAAAGTGACCTGGCCACAGCCGCAGCTTAAACTTTAAGGGGACCCTAGATGTGTCCCCTGAGAAGAGTGTGCCCCCTTTGAGGACCGGGACTTCTCACCCTGCAGAGCTTGGAGTGGTAGTGGGGGGCGGGGAAGGGGGGAGATTTGAATACCCACAGTGCATTTTGGCAAACATTATCTAATTGCATTGTGGGAAATCAAATCCCCAGGCCAGGAATCAGGAAAGGTTTAAGCAGCAGGTGGACTTGATAACCTCGGATCACCATGGCTGGGAGCATTTCCAGGCCAGATTCTGCTCCTGTCCCTCTCTTGGTCTCAGTTTTCTCATCTGTAACAAGAGGAAAACGCCCTCTAAATTCTAATGTTCCGGGACTCGCGTACTAGACACAGGAAGACATTTCCTTCCTTCTTTCTCCCTCTCTAGCCTCCTGCTTCCGTCTGCCTCATAACTTAGACCCCTCCATTAGTCTGTTTGGGGCAATAAGGTACTGGGAGAGGTGTAGAACAAAGGGTGAGATTGGAAACTCTGGACCATGGGCAGGGCACGGAGTGGGGAGAGAGGAAAGGCAGACAAAGAAAAGAAACCTGGGGAGGGTGCGGATAATTTGAGTGGAGAACAAAGAAGAGGAGAAAGACATTCTGTGCAAAGAAAACCGAGGGTAGAAGGCATGAAAATCTGAGAAAGCACATATTCCAGGAACACTGGCTAAGGCCAAGGCTTAATGGAGCAGAGGGGACCTCATTAGGGAAGTGTAGAGGCCCCCAAGGCTCCGGGGTCTGAACACCAGGATAGGGAAGTTAGATTTCTTGCCCTGGAAGTAACAGGACATCCTTGGCCATATTATGGAGAGAAGCAACCCAACCCACAGAGTGCTTTACAGAGCTGATGGTCCTCCAGTACTTGGATTCTAGAACAAAAGCATCGAGACAGAAGCAGGAAGGAGAAAAGCAGGGAACTTAGGCAATACTCTCAGAAGCAGAATTTGCAAAATGATGGCCCATGGTCTAGATTTGGCCCCGAAACACATTTCATTTGGCCCATTCACTATTTCCAAACGTGGGGATTGGGTTTTGAATACCAGAACATCCGAAGACGTTATGTCCGAATATGGATTTCCTGCTTCTCTTGGAAGGTCATCTGTCCCTACAGGCCCAGGACACTCCAGTTTGCCACATCTCACCACTTCCTATCACTGGATACCTGACCCCAGCCCCTAATTTATGCGATCGTAGATCTTCGAGCCTGTCATCCCTTGTTCTAAAGATCTAGACACAGGGTGGTTGTGAAGAGTATGCTGGGTGGAGAAAACAGCCTGAACAAAGGAAGAAACAGGGAAGGTGCAGGATGTGTGGGGCTTTTGCACTAATGTGTGTCTGGGGCCGCGTGGACGAGTCTGAGAAGGCAGGGAACTAGGGCCTGGGAGCAGGAGCGATCCCTGTCTCAGCGCCACCCTCGTCCTTCTGGGCTCCAAACACCAGCATCAGACAAGGCTGCTTCCTCACACCCCGGCAGTGCCTCTGCACGCCGCTCCCTCCGTTTGGAATCCCCTGACCTCTCTTCTCTCGGGTCAGCACTGGGCCCCTCGGCTGCCTCCCAGATGGGTCGCTGACTGTTCACCCAGGGGGTCCCAAACACGACCTGGACTGGATAGAGCCCCCGAGGCCCCAGTTCACGACCTCTTCCCGGAGTAGACTGGTAGTTTTCCGAAGTCTTGCTCGAAAGAGGACGGATGGATGGATGGGTGGGTGGGCGGACAGACAGGACACACTGACGAATGAATGAACGCACACACGCGATTGCAGAGCTAGGCTGCCCCCCCCCCCAAAACGGACCCATGCTCCGCCCCACAAGAACAGACTGGGACAGTCTGGGGCAGTCTGGGCCCGCAGGGGCCGGGAAGCTGGAGCAGGTGACCCTCTCAGACTCCCCCGAGTCCTCTCTAACCTCGTTCTCGCCCCCCGTGGGCTCTGACCTAGAAAAGACGGGGGGGGGGGGGGAGATGGAGAGGGAACCCACGGGCGCTAGGACCCTGCGCGGCCGGAAGGCGGGGTGGGGCGCCGCGCGCTGCTCCTCCCGCGCGGGGAGAATCTGCGCCCCGCGGCGCGCGGCGGGAGGGCGCGGCGGGAGGGCGAGCGCGCGCCGAGGTGAGTGCGCGTGCGCGAGAGCGCGCGCCAAGCGGGGCGGACAAAGGGGCGGGCGGCGGCGCGCGAGCCGGAGGGCGGAGCCGCGGGCCAGGCGGGCAGGTGCGCGCGGGCCAGAGGGCGGAGCCGCGATGCAGCGATGGAGCGCTGCCCGGGCGGGCGCCGGGGCCGGGGCCCGAGCACCGGGCGGATCGCAGGCGGGAGCCGCAGCCAGAGCCCGGACCAGGCCGGGGTCCGGGACCGCAGGGCCGGGCTGCTCGTAGCGGTGGCAGCGGAGCCCCCCAGCGGCTGAGGGGCTACCTCCCAGTTCCTGCCGGTGGCCCGGACTCGGCAAGCCCCCGCAGCCGGGGAGCGCGGGGATCCCCCCCACCGCCTCCAGGACCCAGAGACCCCCAAGAAAGCGGGAGACCCCTCCAGATCCAGCAGAAAGCGACTCCCCAGCTGGGGAAAGCGGAGACTTCCTCGGTATTCAGAAGAGAGTGACCTCCCTACGGTACGGCTAAGACTCCCCCTCTTCGATCTGGCCCCCCCAAGACCTAGAACGCAGTGACCCCCCCCGTCCGGGATTGCTGGGACACCGCCCCCCCCCCCCGGTCAAGAACCTGGTCGTTACAACTCCACACCTCAAGACACGAAGACCCAGCTCAGAACGCCCCTAGATCAGGGGGTTCCTACACCCCCCAAATTCCGGTCCACAGGAACCCCAAATCTAGGGAACTGAGGACAGCGCGAGAGCTATCCCTCACCAGCAGGAGGCCTCGGCCCCCCCCCCCCCCAAAGCTCCAGGACTCGGGCGACTGAGCCCCTCGCGGCGCCCTTCGCATCCCAGCCTATGGTTGTGGCGCCCTGAGCCCCCCCGGGCCGGGCGGACGGAAACCGACACGGCGCCCAGGCCCCCCGCCGCGGCGTCCCCGCGGCCCCAGCCCAGGTAAGCCGGGCCCAGGTGAGTGGCCGCCGAGGTCCCTAACCCTGCAGGTGGGGAAGGAAGTCCTGGGTGAACACTGCCCCCTCCCCAGCGTCGCCATGGAGCCGAGGCTGAAGGACGTCTCTTTGTGTCTCGCTCGGAGGAGCCGCCCCCTCCTCCTCTCCCTTCCCCCACCTCACACCCTAGCCCTGGGGTTTGGGCGCTGCCCCCGGGCCCCAGGGGGGAGTAGTGGTAGAGCCCCTCGTGCCATGGAGAGGGAGGGAGGGCAGACGGTGGACAGCCTCCCCCCCACCCTTCCGAAAACTGTGAGCCAGGAGCTGTTGGACTCTGGGTCCTTGGAGTATACATCCCCCCCCCCCACCAAGGGCAGGCTGAGTTCCCAAGTGAAGTCCCCCCTGGGAAGGGAAGATTTGGGGATGTCCACAGGTGAGGGGGCCTGTGGCTGTGGCCCTAGGGTGATGGCCGGGTTTTGGGGTGTGTGTCTTTGTCTGTGAGAGCGCAGGGAAGGGGTGTGTTTGAGATAATGGGTGGGAATCCTGTATTTTCTCCGTGATTCCATTGCCCCCCCCCTGCCCAGGCCACAAGGAAGGGGTCCCCCAAGTCATACTTTGTATGTTTTGCAGGAGGGGGCAAGCTCTTTCCAAAGTGAGGCAGTGGTTTCTGGGGAAGAGAGGTAGTCTGGACGGAGAAGCCATTTCAGGTCAGGGCACCTTTCTGTCCCCATGTGCCCCATGGCTGGCAAGCCCAAGACCTTCCCTTCTCCTGACCTCCGTAATTCCCAGGGCCAAACCTCAGGTTGGATCTGTGTGTCCTGGACAACCAAAGGACCATTCTAGGTCCTTGCTTTAGCTTTCCAGTCTGTACACAGCAGTCACCCAGCCCGGCCCTCAGGGAGGTCCTGCTCCCCAGGCCTCACAGCTCATGTGAAGAGGAGAGGCCCAGGGGATGTCATACCCTGAAATTCTGGATCAGAGGTCCTGAGAAAGGTCTGGACCTTGCTGAGGGAACACTCCGGGCCGCTGGGGTTCCCCCAGTCTCTTCTCTCAGCCCTGCATAGGCAAGCGGTGATGCTGGGGAAGGCAGGGCTTGGGACAGGTAGCCCCACTGGGAGTTTCTTTGTTCATTTATTTACTCAACAAACCTTTAGCTAGTGTCTGTGAGGTGCCAGGCTGTGGACGCAAGGGCTTTTTCCCCCACATCGTCCTGATTCTCTTTCCTGGTCTCTCCAGGTCAGGAGACCCTGGGCTCCTCTCAGGCCACTGGCGGTTGGGCCAGTGGAGGTAGGCCTGGTCCTACTGGTCAGGTCTAGCTGACCAGTCCTGACCCCGCACTTGCAACCCCTGTTCATCCTCCTGCTGCAGCCTTGGGGGCCCTGAGCCTGGGTGCCTGACCCCTCTCCTCCCCCATTCTCAATACCAAGTGCCCCTACCACACCGGCCGCTAGCACTGACCCAGGAGAGAGGAGGTGACCAGCAGGAGAAGAGGTCGGGGGTGCTGTGGGCCAGACCTCTGGCAGTCCCTCCTGCAAATTCAAGGACAGTCGAGGCAGGTGCCATCAGCCCAAGCTATAGGGAAGCCAGCTGCTCTGAAGACTGGGTGACCTTGGACAAGCATGTGGCATCTCCCCGAGATAATGACAGAGAGTGAGCCACTCACTCTGCAGTGTAGAGACAGATCACAGCTGTGCCACGAGGAGCACCCAGGTGTGTCTTCTCCCTCTGTGAAGTTCATTTCCAGCGGAGCCCAGGGTCTGATCATGTGACCCACAGGCACGGTGTGGAGCGAGAGGCCGAACTGCAGAGATTGGAGTCACTGTGACTAGGGGAAACCACCAGAAGGCCGGGGGCACAGAGAGTAGACCGCCCCTCCTCCTTAACCTGCAGCGGCTTCCCCTGAATCTGGAATTGAGCGCAAGTCCGAGCCGTTTGTGGCATCAGCTGTCACTTCCCAGTCACCATCTTCTACTTCTGGCTCCTCCCTCCTCTGGGACTGGTGCCTCCACTTGAGAGGCCCCACCACAGGATGGCTCAGAAGCAGCTTTCTGCCTCGACCTCCCCATTTGACCTGAACTGGCCTGACCCAGAGTGCAGAGCTGAGTTGGACTGGCTGATGGCTGGCAGCTTGGAGACTGTAGGACGCGTCCTGGGGTGCTGGGAGACGTCGTCTCCGCATCTAGACCCTGGGCCCCAGGAGATGGAGCCAGGTCTGTCCTGTCTACGCCGCAGCAGCTTTGTCCATACTAGAGACCGGCGCTTGGTACGGGACCTGCGGTAAAATACAGCTTCCAGTGTTCTGGTTCTCCAAACAGTGATCCAAACAGTGTTCTTCTCGTGTTTGCATTTGTTGCCAGCGTTGGAAAACAACATACGATTTCATAGACGAGTTCTGATTTTTGGATCCTCTTGAAGAATCAGATGTGGCCTTCCCAGGCCAGAGCCAAAGAATCACCGCCTTCTTTAGGGCACCTGCCCTCCAGCTCACCGGGGGCCTCCCCTGGCCTGCTCACTCCTTTACGGGACCTGCCAGCCCCTCCTGTAGGTATCTGGGCTTTGCAAGCCCAGGGCGGAGACCAGAAAATGTTTGCCCAGAGCGAGACCTCCGTCTGTATGTGTTTTGCACCCGTGGGTGTTCCTTGCCTCCGCCATGGCCAAGTTAGGACAGCACAGAGCAGTGTCCCTCTGGGGCGAAGTGGGAAGGTGAATCCGAATCCTGAAGCCAGAGCATCCCAGCCTGGCCCCGGTTTTACTCTGGGCTCCATCCTGTGACCCCTCATTGTGCTAGAAGGAGGCAACCACCAAAAACTTGTTTTTAATTGTCCCACTTGCTCGGGAGCAAAAGTCCAAGGCCCTAGGCCCAGGCATTGCTGAGGACTCTGGGGGGAGGGCTGCTGCCTGGGCCTCAGTTTACCCATGTGTCCAGAAAGGAATTGGACTTGAGGTTCTCTCACTATAAGCTTCCTCCTTGCTATAACTTTCTAGGACTGAGTTCAAGCTGCTCTTAAGTTTTGGTCAGGCAGGAGAGACAGGGGCCTGGACACAGAAGTCACTCAAAATTATTGACATTCCCTAAACATTCATGAAACCAACGGGTGTTGCCAAGCGGCTGGGCTGGGGGCCAGGGGCCAGCACTGGGCCCCAGCCACAGGGCATGGCCCTGGAAGGGACTGTGCCATCTTCCTGGATAAAGATCCATAGCAGCCCGAGGTCAAGGGAGATAGCAGAGCACCCTGCTGGGGGTCACAGGCTCTGGACTCCGTGGGTTTCCCACTTGGCTGCTGTGTGACCTTGAGTCTGTTACTTACCCTCCATGTGCTTCAGTTTACTTCTGTGGAAAACAAAGATAATACCTACCTCAAGGTCATCGGGGGGGGGGGTAAGTGAGCTACAGCATTACGAGGGCTTAGGAAAGGGTCTGGCATGTGAAAAGTGCTCTTTTTACAAGGGAAATTGGCAAGTGGATGACTGTGACTTGGTGGTCACGCCTCTCCGGTTTCCCCATCGCCAGTCCACAGAGCCCACACGGCTTCTGCTGTCCCCAGGAAAGGGGAAGAGAGTGTCTGAGGGCCCGTACTGTGTGGTGCTTAAGAGCATGAAGCGTGACCCCATCGGGGGTGGGGGTGGGTGGGGTGGGGTTCTAGCCCGAGAAGGCCCTTCCAGAACCTTGCACTGTGGCTCTCGGGGTGGGATCTAAGGCAGCTCAGCCATCGCTCTGTAGTCGAGGCCTCCTGCCCACCTCTGCTTTCTAGGTGAGGAACCTGCTCTGTCTGCTGAGCGAGCTCCCAAGGCTTTCTGCCCCAGGCGGTTGGGCATCAGGACAGAGTCAGGACCAGCATCTCCAACAAATCCTGAGTCTTACCCAAACCACCCACTCCCTCCCCTGCTCCCTGGACCCCCTTTCTGGCCGCAGAAAGCCCAGCAGTAGCCCTGAAGGGTCCAGTCAGAGCCCCTCGCTACCTGCCACCGCTGGGCCACAGTCCAGAGAGAGAACAGGTCCGGATTCCCAACTCAGCCCCCCCTTGGGGAACCGGGGAATATCGGGGTTGGGAGGAAGCGGTGGAACGTTTTCCAATGTCAAGTGCTCTGTGCCGGACCCTGGGGCACTACCTTCTCACTTAGTGCTGAGAACAGCCCTACGTGAACCCAGAGGGAGGAGTCTCACTGCCCGCCTCTGGGAGCCACCAAAGTGGAACTGGACTGGAATTCCCGGGGTTCAAATCCGCCCTGTACCGTTCCCTGGCTATGTGACCTTGGACAAGGCAGCTGTCCTGTGCCTCAGTTTCTCCTGATGTGCTGTGGGGGTGATAATAGCTCCTTCATTCTCAAGTTATGGTGAGGACTAAAGGAGCCTGTTACAAGGAAAGCCTGTCAGCTGTGCCGCTACTTCAGTGTCTGCTCTGTCACTTCTGCCACACCCTGCGGGGTATGCAAATGAGCTGGTCCCAGAGGGAGGAAGCCACAGTGATTCCCCCACTGCACCAGCTTTCCTTCCCTGCGACTTTAGCCACAGAATGTTCCAACTGCCTCTGCTTGTTGGGATGGCCCTGAGGGACCTCGGTGGGGGCTGGACAGGACAGAGCCTCCTCATCCTCCTGGTCAGGCCCCAGAGAGGCTCTACAAATCCCCACTCCAGGGTAGGTCCCCCGAGTCTGCCCAACCGCTCCCCTCACCCCCCCCACCATCATGGGATGGCTTCCCCTTCCCTAGCTAAGGCCACTGCCCTGCAGGGAGATCTTCCCCTCCTGAGAGCTCAGATATCTGCTGGCCCTGACCACCCCCCCAGCTGTCTCCAGAAGGGGCAGTGAGGCCCCCAGTTAACATATTTTAGTGGCAAAAAGCATGATCTCTAGACCCTGCTGTGTGACTTTGTGCAAGGTGCTTAACCTCTCTGGGCCACAGATCTCTCATCTACAGAAAGGGATGGTGCTTGTACCCACCTTGGAGGGTCACTGTGAGGACTAAGTGAATGAATATTTGTAAAGGGAATGGCGGTGAGTACCCCACTAAAGGTTTGGTGTTAATGTTGGTCCCCGCAAGTCCTGAGCAGAAAGGGAATGGTAGCCCCACTTTTACAGGTAAAAAAGTGGAGACTCAGAGGGGAAAGTCTTTACTCGAGCTGCCATATCCAGGAGTCAGAGAACATCCTGCCCACTTTTCCACCCTTCACACACAGTTCAAAGGGCAAGGCCAGCCAGAAGTGCCCAACAGGACCTAACCTGGGCTCTGGCTGCAGTTCTGGACATGACCACCCAGCTTTCCTGCTCCCACACCTAGAAGCTTTTAAGTCTTCCCTCATCCCTTCCTCTTTAGCCACACGCCTGGGGCAGTGGTGGAGTTGCTACAGGGGGCTGAACTCCAAGTCTCTTAAGGGTGAGCTAGGTCAGGTTTATGCTGTCTCTTCACTTCCCAGAGCTTGGCACACATGTTGGCTTCAGGAAGGGTTTGCTCAGGCCGGGGTTTTGGAGGGCGTGTCACCAAGAGAAAGCCAGGTTCTTGCCGTGGCCTCCGAGGCCCTGCGCACTGCCACTCCCTCCTCACTTCTCCTCGCACATTCTGCCCCTTGCCCGCAGCCGCTCCTCTGCACCCACGATGGCCCCCTCCGCCACAAAAGCTCCCCCACCACCTTGGGGCCTTTCCTGACCACCACCCGTCCATGGTCTCGCCCCTCACCCCCAACATTTCCTCACCTCTCCCTGCTCTGTCTTCCCCTCTAGGACTCTGTATTTTCTGACCCACATCTCCTCGCTACCTTCATGATTGCCTCCTAACTAGGCAAGAAGCTCCTTGAGGGCAGGTCCGTTTGCTTGGTTCATGAATGGATTCCGGATCCGAGAACAGTGCTCAACAAAGATTTACTGAACGTTGTGGGGCCGGACAGATAGCGCTAAGCCGCTTAGTCATGTGACACCAAGCACGTCAGCTAATCTTTCCTTCTCTGTTTCCATTTCCTGAGCTTTAAGGGACATAATAGGAATAATAATAGGTTCTCCAAAGACACTCGTGAGGCTTAAACCAGTCTCTATATATACATAAAGGACTTAGTACTTTACATGGTTCATAAATGTTAACTATTATTAATAACCTTCTAACCTGTACCTTATTATCCCCATTTAACTGATGAGGAATGGAGGCCCAGAGAGGGTAAGTGACTTACGCAGGGCTTCGTGGCCAGAAATTACCCAGGAATGCCTGAATGTGGGCTCCAGCCTCCCGAGCTCGGCTCCAGCCTCATTCCCCACTCTAGGGGCTCAGGAAGGGGTGAGGGCTGGAGCCAGGAAGGGCTCATTTCTTCAGGGAGCCTCTGGCTCACCCAGTTGTCTCTCCAATGGTTGCCACCTGTCCACTGGTGGGTCCCCAGCCGCCACCCCTGGGCCGGTCAGCGAGTGCCAGGCCCCCTCTGTGCTCTCGGCCCGCCATTCCTGTTGATCCGCTGGGTGCGGGGCCGCCCACCTCACCCAGGCAGCAAGGCCCCTGCCTCCTCCCACACCCGCAGGGGCTGCCACAGGCACTTGGCCCTCAGGCAGGCGGGGAGGGGTGAGGCCCAGGACCGCTCCTTCCCCCACAGGGTCTGGCTGGAAGGGCCAGAAGAGGCAGAGAGCCCGTTCCAGCTCCGGGCACCAGCTGCAGGCGGACAGCATCCCAGGCTATTAATAACCACCAAGGATGTGCCCCAGGGAAAGGGCAGACTGCGCCAGCTGGAGGGGAGGCCGAGGCAGAGCCTCGCAGCAAGGGGAACCCCAGGCTGCCCCTAGCGAGGAGGGCAGTGGCAAGAAGGCTGTCGCAGCTTCGGCCGCTCCATCTGCCTCCGTCTTCCCACCTGATGGTCTCCGAAGTCCCTTCTGGAAACGTGGGAGCCGGGTCAGATGGTCTCCGAAGTCCCTTCCAGCTAGCGCAGATTCGGGGGGTGAGATTCAACCGAGCCCAGACAGCCCCCATGTCCAGCGTAGAAAACCAAGCTTCAGGCAGACGGTGCTGAGTCGCAGCGAATCCACGACAGGTCGACCCATGGTCCCAGACCCCTCAGTCCGGCCAGTGCCGGTTCATGCTCATGGAGGCCCAGTGCCGGTTCATGCTCACGGAGGCCCAGTGCCGGTTCATGCTCACGGAGGCTGACCCCGTTAGACGGACGTTGTCAGCCCCCATTCACCGACGGGCAACCTGAGGCTCAGACAAGCGGCACAGCCTGTCCAAGGTCACACAGCAAGAGGGGTGGAGCTGGGATTTGTACCAAGACAGGAAGCAAGGAAGTGATGGCAGAATACTCTTCTCCTCCTATTGAACGGGATGCGGAATGTTTGCTGGAGTCTCTATTCATGTTGAAGGACCAAGGGGAGGGAGGGGCCTTACCTGGAGCCGCTTGAGGGCTCCCTGGGGCCCTGCCCCCCCCCCGCGATGTTGCATGTAAAAGTGTGCATGGGTGACTGGGGACTTTTCACATAGCCTTCTGTGACCCGTGAAGAGTTAAGAACCACTAAATAGTTCATTGGATAGACGGAAACTGAAGAGAAGGGGAGGCAGGGGGCTGCCAGGAGCTCCCTGGGACCAGCAACAGGGGCCAGGGCTCTGCCAAACACCTCACGGCCTTCCTGGGGCCAGAGGGCCGGGCTCTGGGTGCCCCGACTCCCCGGCAGCAGACAGGAGAACCCCCATGTGAACACATTTCTGCACTGGGGTAAACAAATGAGGGTCAGGGACCCCCTCTGGGGAAGACGGCAAGCAGCAGAGAGCCAGACTGGGACCCTCACCTTAGGGACATAAAGAGGGCTCTGCTCAAGGTGGGATGTCATGGAGCTCCCAGGGGCCCCCACCTTCCTGAGCATGGGCTGGCCCACTGTGGGGACCCAGGGCAACCAAGCTGGGCCATTCCTCCTCTGGCCTTTGGAAGGGGATCCCAGCCCTGGGCTGTGGAGCCTCGGTGGATGGGGGTGACTTCCCCTTGGCTTCGTCTGGACCATCAGCCACACCTAACTTTTACTGCCTAGACCTCAAAGGATCTTCCCTAGTGAAAAGTTTCATTCCTGCCCTGCCTTCGTCCACTGAGTCCCACTCCTCTCCCCAGAGACTGGTTCATGCATCCATTCATTCACCAAATAGTGAGGAAGTCGCTGTGATGGGCAGGCACTGTCCTAGCTGCTGGGGGATCCGCAGGAAACAAAACCAGCATCCCTGCCCTCCTAGCGCTGAAGTTCTAGTGGCGAAGAGAGAGGGTCACGGTAGATCTCACCAGGCAGTAGATTATATAATACGTTAGAAGGATACCGTTTACTCGGGGACACTAGAGCAGGATAAGGGGAGTGCGGTAGAGGAACCCTAGTTGAGAAGGTGTCGTTTGAGCAGAACTTGGAGGAAAGGAGCCATGTGGCCATCTAAGAGCAGAGAGAACAACCCCCAGGCCAGGAGCTGGCATGTTTGGGGGGACTGCGTGTCTGGAGCAGGGGAGGGAGGGCTGGACAGTTCAGAGGGGTAAACTGAGGGCTCCTGTGAGGACTTTGGAATGAAATGGGAGCTGATGGTGGGTGCTGAGCTGGGGCAGTGTGCCCCGAGTGGGCTGTGGTGGGTGGGGGGTGCTAGGTAGGAAGTTACCACTGTACCCGTGGGACCGGGAGGGCTCAGACCAGCGGGAGTGAGGGCTGAGAAGGTCCAGTACCTTTATTAATGTCTGTTGTGGATTCCGGAGCTCCTTCATGGAAATACTTGCATGGGAGAAACCTATTCTTATTCCCCTGCCCCTCCCTCCCATTTCAAAGTAGGATACTAAAGCAAGTGAGACAGAGGCCCAGAGAGGGCGAGGGAGCTGGGGGCGGCCGGGGGCAGCCGCTGTGCCCCACCGAGAAGCCACTGTCTCCTACAGGGCTGGGGGAGGGCCAGTGGCACGGCCCTCTGGGGGACACCGAACGTTCTATAGAAATTCGGAACTCATTCACTGTTTAAGCTGGCCACCCATTTCCAGAGCTGAGCATAGAGACACATCCGCATGCTACAAAATGACTTAGGTACAAGGCAGCTCTTGTTTAAAGTAGCAAAAAGTTGGACATGACCCAGTAGGGGTTTGGTTAAATAAATGGCAGTGTATGCGGCCCTACCTTTCCAGCGGCCCCAGGGAGGGGGCCTGGGTTCCAGTTCTGCAGTGGTCCCTCTCGGCCCATGCCTGCCTCCCTCCTCGGGCGTCTGGAGCCTTGCACAGTTGTGCCGGCTGCCTGGGTGCTGTCCTCGCCTGTGGTGCTGAAGATGGTGCGGGCAGAGGCCAAGAGTAGAGAAGACTTGAGGAGGGAAGTTTGGGGTTCAGTCCTTGTCTCTGCCCTTTCCTGGCTGAGTGGCCTGGAGCAGGCTGCTGAACCCCTCTAGGCCTTCTCTGTTACACAGGCGTGCCGTGAAGATGACAGCCCCAATGTGAAGCATTGGCATGTCGAGAAAATGAGTGGTGACTGACACGATACCAATCTAGGAACAATGACACGGAGTGGCCGGGCTTTTGGACACTGGAGTGATCATGCCTGGGTTTGAATCCCAGCTCTGCCATTTATGGGATGATCTTGGTCAAGGGACATGACTGCTCTGGGCCTCCGTTTCCTCATCATCTGTAAGTTGGGGCAAATAACAGGCCCCATGTCACAGGGTGTTGCAAGGCTTAGATAAGTTAATTTCTCCGAAGCCCTTGGCACACCTCGGGGATCCTCAGTGTTAGCAGTTCTGTCACTTTCCTCTCTCACACACCTGTGGCCTCTCGGTCCCCACCAGTGGCACTCCCAGCCACGCCCCCCTCTGCTGTGCTGCAGCTGGGCTGTGAGAGGCAGAGCACGCCCCACTGTGCAGAGGCCCTGGCCTGCAGCCCAGCCCAGCCACTGGCTTTCTGAGGGCAAATGGTACCTCACACAAGCCCCTGGGAAATTAACTGTGTGCCTGCAGGGGCCTGTTCCAGAGAACCAAGACAGAAAAAGTTACAACTCACCGAACACGTAAAGAATTATTTACCCAGCGTTTGTCACACCCTGGCTAAGCCCTAGGACTACCAAGGTGATTAAGGCATGAGGGTTGCTTTCGAGGACCTCTTGAGTTTCTTGCTGGATTGTCAATCCCCTTCAAAGCCCGTCTGTATGTCACTTCCTCCAGGAAGCCCAACGATCCCCTCGGTCTTGCCCTCCTTGGAAATGCTGGAGCCCTGACGTGGCATTTCTGGCCTTCTGGTTATCTGAGTCCTCATTTTGTCTGCCTTCCTAGTTCGTAGGTTCGTATCTTCTACCTGATGCATTGCTCTAACCCCCTCGCCCCATGCCAGCACCCAGCACAGTGCCCAGGCCTGAACAGACATACTTCTCTGGAATCTTTAGGTTGCAAGTTACATGAACTCAACTTAGAGTGGCTTAAGCCAAAAAGGAAGACGTATCGATGCATGAAACAAACGGTCAGGAGTATAATTGCTTTCAGTCCTGCCTGGATCCAGGTGCCCAGAGTTCCCAGAAATCCCTCCACCTTACAACTCTGCTTTTCTCCTCTGAGGTTTCGCTCTCCGCCAGGCTCCCCTTGCACCGTGGCCAAGCCGGCCCCCAGCAGCTCCAGACTCTGCCCTCCAGCATTGCATCCCAGGGACTGGGAGGCATCTCTTTCCCGATGGCTGAAGCCCAAGTCCTAGTTCTAGATCCCAGGGCGTCAGCTTTGGTCACAGGTCTCTGAACCTGCTGGCCAGCCCGGCTGCATCCGGCCTGCCCCGAAGCCTGGGTGGAGACAGTTCTCCTGAGACCTGTGGCCGGAGAGAGGGGCCATTCCCTGAAGAAAGGGAAGTTCATGCTGAGCAGGAAAAAGCACCACAGTCTGAATGCCTGAGCAAGGCAAGGCGTGGGTCAGATGTGGTCTTAAGACATGGATAAGGAGGCCTTAGAGGGAGAAGCTTGGAGGCAGGAAAGGGGGCTGAGGCTATCTGAAGCCGGCTTGGCCGAGTAGGCTGGGAGCATCACGATCCAGCCCCTCACTCTCCACAGAAGCAAAGTGGAGCAGCTCCCCCCGCCCCCGTCCCCACTCAGTACCTGAAACGATGCTTTTGTTTTATGGCTGCTTTGGTGACACGGCGTTTCATAAGATGAACCCAGAGCAGTGACCCAGCAAGCACCATCATCTGTTCGATGCACTCCTTCCAGGCCAGGGCTTGGTTAGAGCTAGTCTTGGGGTTTGCCTGCGCTAAGGGCACAGCACGGGTGCGGTGACCTGAGGAAGGGGACCTGCGCATGGGGACAGAGAATCTTAGACTTCCAGAATGAGAGTAAGAAAGGCCTGGCTGATGTCACTTGGTCCAGCCTCAACCCCCCACTGCTGATTCCCCAACAGAGGGACATCTAGGTCTCTGCTTTTCTACCCCCAGCGACTGAGAACGCATTTCCTCCTTGTCATGATGCGAGAACTGTCTCATTGTGCTGCTCTCTGCTTGGGTTTACCTTTAGGAGCCTCCGAGGACACTGTGCATAAGAGCATGGGACCTGAAGCCTGACAGCCTGAGTTCAGATCCAGCCTGGTTAGCCCATCAGTTCCTCTGTACCCCTTTCTGTAAGATGGAGTCATCAGAGTAGCACCTACCGCCCGGACTTGTGCTTGTTAAATCATTTAATCCATCATGGTTAGCCCAACACTTGGCATATGGAAACATTCAATAAGTATTTGCCAGTGTTCTTATTCTCCATGAGACAGGATAAGAGCAGGCTCCCCATCTTTACAGACTGGTCACCCCCTCCAGGCAGTTGGACACACAGAGGTTCAAATCCTAGCTCTTTGGCCTCCTGGCTACATAATCCTTGGATTAGACTAGTGCTAGCTGCTGTAACAAAGAAACCCCTCTACTCAGGAGCCCTAACCCAACGGTCATTTACTTCCGGGTTCCATAAGATGTAGAGTGGGCAACCTTCATCGGCAAGAGACTACCCACAGCCAGGCACCCAGGCTGCTCCTAGCTCCTAGCTCCACTCTCTTTGTTTGTTTGTTTAAGATTTATTTATTTCTTTGAGAGAGACTAAGCAGGGGGAGTGGCAGAAAGAGGGAGAAGCAGGCTCGCGGCTGAGCAGGGAGCCAGTTTGGGGCTCAGTCCCAGGACTCTGGGATCATGATCTGAGCTGAAGGCCCAGGCTTAACTCACTGAGCCACCCTGGCGCCCCTCCACTGTCTCTTTAGGACCCAGAGGCCTCTGTATCAGGCCCGCTTGTGGGAGGAGAGAAAAGAGAGAAACCCCGCCCACTCTGAAGAGGCCCCGCCCATCAGTGACTGCCATCATTTCTGCTCCCATTCTAGGGGGAAGCTGGTCACGTGGCCACACCTGGCTGCCAGGCGGGCGGGGGGGTGGGGAATAGACCTCGCTGCTCCTGCAACAGCTCTGCCTTATAAAAGAGGAAACACAAAGTTCTGATGGACAGTTGGCTATCTGTGCCAGAAGCATAGTAAATCGCCAACCTCCTGGGTCTCTGTGCTTCATCTATAAAGTAGAAAGCACCACTTGATCGTGGCAATGGACATTTACTAAAATCCTGGAATTGTGCCTACTATGGGTACATTTCATGGTGTGTACTAGGTTAAGCTGTTTGTTTAAAAAACGGGAGACATCTTGGCCTTCTTGGGATACTTACAAGGACTCAGCGAGTGAAATTTTGCCAGCCTGGCACTGTGTGTGTGTGTGTGTTATGGAAGGGAGGCACCAATGCATTGGGTGGTTATGCATATAAGAGAGACACCCTGCTCAAGCCACGTGCCAACAGGAAGTGGTAGGTGGTTGGGTCTTGCTTCTTGCTTGGGAAGCCCTCCCAGCATGTGGCGGAAGACCCAGCCCACAGGGCCACAGCCACAAGTACTGAGGGGAAGGCCAGGTGACACCCACCTCCTTCAGCAACAGAGGGGAAACCGAGGGCCTTCCTTGGGGCCAGTGAGGACACACACTCGAGGTGCAAGGCATGGGGGGGTCCCCCGGAACAACAAGGTCATCTTGAGTGTGGACCATGGACCATAGTGTTAACCACACAGGATGAGGGGGAGGGAAAGCAGTCAGGGGCCTCCACCAGCTGCTGCTGGAAAGGTCACAGTTACCCAAGTCCACAGCCACTCCTTCAAGGCGGATGAAGGTAAAATGTCTTAGATCAAGTTCCCGCTGGTACGTGCCCTCAAGCACTCGGCAAGCAACAGTGTCTTTCCTCTCTGGCCTCAAGTCCCTGCCTGGAAAGAAGTTGCTCTGTCCTCCCCATTGTGGGGATTAAGTGAGTTAATACAACACGGGAAGGGCCTGGACAGTGCCCGACACCCAGTCGGCTCTCCGCAGGAGTTTGGTGGATGCACAGGCAGCTTCAGCTCAGGCTTTGCTCTCTCCTGAGCCTCAGTTTCCCCACTTGGATACCCAGGGATCCAGATGGGACGTTCCCCCAACATTCTGGCTTGGGAAAACTGGTTAAGAGCGCCAACTTTGGAACCAAAGCCTTCTGACCTTGGGCGGGCTGTATGGGGCGCTCTGCCTCCTTCTCTTTCTCCCAAAATAGGGGTCATGAGAACACCTACCCACTAAATGGTGAACACGAGCCCATCCTCAGAGCAGGGCCCTACTTCAGGGTTAGCTGCTGCTGTTGTCACAGATGGGATTCTCCCTGCCGTAAAGGTGTGGTCCCCGAGGCCCAGACAAGGGACTTGCTCAAGGTCACCACTCAAAATTGGCGCGTAGCAGGATCAAGGGCAAGCCTGCTGAGCCCCGAGGCCTGTGCTGTTTCTGTCACTCCCCACTGTGCCTCTTAAGTCACATGCGTGGTAACTGGGTCAGAGGCAGTGTGTACCTGGGCCGTGACGCAGCGGCAGGGACGGCTGTGTGGATCGGTTCCTTGTCGCCCGCTGACGCCTTGCAGAGAACAGGCCTGAACGGAGAGGATGGTTGTGAAGGAGAGAGGGTCGGTGGTGAAGACCCCCAGTGCCGGGCCCTAGGAACTGAGGGGAGGGATGAGGGCAAGTTGGGTCAGAGGTAGCCCCTTCCCCCGGAGACCTCTTGGCTTGTTGACGGGGACAGACAGGGGACAACGCTGAGATCACCCCAAGACATTTCAGCAGGAACTCTCAGAGAGAGACAGACAGACCTGTGTGAATCCTGGGGCTCAGCAAAGGCAGGAGTCGGCACCTGGGGCAGCAGGGAAGGCTTCCTGGAGGAGTGGGGCCTGGGGACCGAGATCCAGAAGATTGCGGGTGGGTCAGCGGGAGGTCAAGGCGGGCAGCAGGACTGGCAGAGGAGAGGAGAGAGCAGCAGCGCAGGGTGGTGGTCAAACCGCGGGCTGGACCTGGATCGCAGGGGGCAAATGTGGGACCCAAACCCACCCCTGACGCAGGCTGGTGCCTACACAGTGCAGCTCTGAGGCCAAAGCAGCAGCAGAGCGAGCCACGCTCTCTTGGGGTGGGGCGAGAGGTAAGAAGAGCTTCTAGCGACTTGCAGCGGCCAGGCAGTCTCCCAGAGGACGCAGAAACGACCCCAAATGACGGACAGGGCCACAGCCCGAGGTGGGAGCATCGCACACGTGTGTGTGCATGTGCGTGCATGCCCGTGGCCAGCCCCGCGCGGCGGCCCTCCGGGAGGCCACACACCACGTCCTGGAGAAGTAGGTCAGCAGAGCAGCCCAGCAGTTTCTCCCCAGTGGGCAGGCAGAAGAGTTCAAGGCCAAGAGGGTGTGGACTCCTCGGAACCCCGGAGGGAGAGGCCTGCACTCTCCCCAGAAAGGGCCATCCCTGTCCCGGTCACATCAAAGCAGATCGCCTGCATTCCCTGGCTCAGAATTCTCCCCACCCGGGGAGCGGGAAGCCTGTGGGCATTCTGCAGAGGTTGGGACGGGTGACCCCTAACAGCACGGAAAGCAAGGAAAGACCATCATGGGCAGAGGCTGCCACTTTCGCCTAGTGGATGGCCGCAGTGAGAGGGACCCAGTACTGTCCGGTTAGAGCGGGCGGGGACTGCGCTGAGCGTTGGTGACAGGTGCCGCAGCCCGGTCGGGGGTGGAGGTCAGGGCAGCAGGACCCCGCGTCTGTGGGCCTGGCACCATCCCTCCCTCTGCTGGGGGGGGCGGGGGCGGCTAGGAAATGAGCCAGTCCAGGCCACAGACGCGCCCCGCTGAGGGCATTCGCGTGGCGTTTCCGACAGACTCGTGGCATATATTCAGAACGAAAGAATTCGGAAAGGCAAGGCAGTGGCTGTGGCGGGGGAAGGTTCTGTAGAACAGGGTTTGCTCTTGAACGGAGGGGAAGGGGGCTGAGTCGGGGGGAGCAGGATCCTGAGGCAGCAGAAGGGGCAGGAGCCAAATCAGAGGCGGGGAGGAGGGCCCTCTGCTCCCCCAGCCAGCGGGAGGACGCGCAGATGGAGCTCCGTTTGCGGCTGGGTGGGAGGCCAGGAAGTTCCCTCCTGATGTTCCTCCTCTCCGCGTGAAGTGGGAGGCTGCGTGGTGCCAACAGGGAAGGGGAAGGCAGAGGAGGAGAGCGGAGGGTTTGGGCCTGGAGGGGAGCCGCTGGGCCCGAGTGAGCACGCCCTGCTCACAGCCTCCTCGGGCCAGCCAGAAGGAACACAGATCCCACCACTGAGAGAGCACAGGCGCCTGGCCCTCACCGAGGGCTCACTGGGTACCGGGCACCCAGAGGTCCCCGGCCAAGTCTTTTAATAAGTCACAAGCCCATAGGGAGAAGGCACTCTTCTTTCCTTTTTATCGATGGAAAGCTAAGGCTGGGAAAGATGAAGGTGCTTGCCCAAGGCCATCCAGCCAGCAGGTGACAGAGCCGCATCCAACGCCAGGCCAGCTGGCTCAGAGTCTGCCTGCTCTCCGAGAGCCCGGGGCTGGCTCGCAGGGGTGGGGGCTGGGGGAGTGCTGGCTGAGTCACCTGGGATTGGAGGTAGGAGGGAGGGAGGTGAGGGCAGAGGCTTCTGGAGGATTCCTCACGGGCCTCTCCTGCCGTACACGCACAGACACGAGCGCACCTGCTCTGGAAGCCCGGCTCCCCGGCCCAACCCCCCCACCCCCACCGACAGACAAGAGATGCAGGCCCAGATGGGCACTTGCTGTCATCCCAGCCCTGGACTCTTCCCCCCAGCAGCTCTCTGCCCCCCAACACCATCTGGGGACAAAGTCAGTACCTCTGACGGGTGGATGGGGAGGGCCGGGGCTTGGCGGGACGGGCGCTCTGCCTTGTGTCTGGGACTGGGGTGGGGTGGGACAGGGCGGGGCCCTAGGGTTACGCCTGTAGCTGTGTGGACATGAGCGGGGGCGGGGGGGGGGTGTTGTCTGTGGCAGGGCAGAGGGGGAAGGCCGCCACGGGTGTAGCCCTATCAACACCGTTCTCCCAGAGTTGTCTGAAGAACTGGATACTGTGAGCCTGCCCTCGGACCTCACCTTCCCCACCCCCTGCCTTCCGTTCTCAAAAGCCTAGATCACCTTTTATAAGCATATATAATTCATGGGGTATTGTCACCCCTCTTGGAACGTAAGTCCCATGAGGATGGGATTCTCTTTTTATATCTATAAAAGATTTTATTTATTCATTTTTGAGAGAGAGAGAGAGAGAGAGAGAGAGAGCGCACACACATACAGGGTGGGGAGGGGCAGAGGGAGAAGCAGACTCCCCGCTGAGCAGGGGGCCTGACCGGGGCTGGGGGAGGGCTCCATCCCAGGACCCAGAGATCAACCAGAGCCAAAGGCAGACGCTGAGCCGACTGCGCCACCCGGGCACCCTGAGGGCGGAATCCTTACCTATTTGTGTAGTGTGGTGTCCCCACGGCTCTGAACAGCAAGCCCCTGGGGAACAGCAGGTGCAGATCAAGATCTACGAATAAGAGCACCCGTGTGAACTTGGTATATGGAGGGTCTTTGTGTGACATAAACACCTGATGCCATGTCTGAATGACAGCCGGAGACAGGCCAGTGGTACCAAGTGGGGACTGTGGGTGTCTCCCCCAGAGTGCTGGCTCAGGTCTGGCCTGAAGCTTTGGGGAAAAAGGAATGCAGCAGAGGTGCCTGTCGCCCCCTTGTGGTCATTTTGAGCCTGGCAGCCGGGGACCCTAGGTACTGGGGAAGAAGGTGGGTAGACCAGGGGGCCGCGGCTTGACATCACATTTCATGCCACCTCCCCCCGTAACAGGGAGAAGATGAGCGTGGGCTGCCCAGAGCCCGAACCACCCCGCTCCCTGCCCTGCTGTGGGCCAGGGACTGCCCCTGGGCTGGGTGCAGGCGTGCCCCTCCTCACTGAAGACATGCAGGCACTGACCCTCCGCACACTGGCTGCCAGTGATGTGACCAAGCACTACGAACTTGTCCGGGAGCTAGGCAAGGGCACCTACGGGAAGGTCGACCTCGTGGCCTACAAGGGCACAGGTGAGTATCTGCCGGGTGGCCGGCTTTGAAGCCTGGGCTGGGGACTTGTCTGGGGCTCTCGGTGCTCTCTTCAGGAGCCAGGAGGTCAGCAGGGAGACTGGTCCCGGCGGAGAGACATAGCCTGAGCAGCCCAGAGAGACCTGAGAGGGGGTACAGGGCCCAGGCTGGAGGGTGGGGTGCTTGGGGACAGCTGAGGGGCTGACCTGGGGACATCTGGAGCTCAGGAGAGAAGTCAGGGCTGACCCCAGGGAGGCAGACAGAGCTGAGAGTGGGTCCTTGGAAACAGGGCACCGTACTTAAGGAGGCGTGGGAGATGCCTCTGGGAGGTCATAGGCCATGTCCATTTCTCGGATGAAGACATTGAGACCTGGCGATCCAGTCACTCAGCTGAGGTCATACAGCTAGAGACGCTTTGAGCCAGGATGAGACCCATCTCCAGAAACTTCTCGCTCAGGAGCACGATGCCTTCCCCACACCAGACGCTCACAGCGGCACTCACAACCAGTTCCCACAGCTGCACACACCGGGGGTGGGGGGCTCTGTGCCAGCTGACAGCAGCTGGGGGAACTCTGGACATGGGGTTCCCTGAGCTTTGCCCCTTGCTCTCTGTGTGACCTTGGACAAGTGGCTTAACCTCTCTGTGCCTAGGTTCCTCCTCTGTAAAATAGGGTAGCATTTAGGCTCGCCCACCTCCTAGGGTCATTAGGAGGAGCGGTTTGTGAATGGTGAGTGCAGGGGGAGGGCCTGCGATTCATGTGTGCTCTGTGGACACGTGTGCCACACACAGTTTTGCACCCCCACGGGGTACAGATGGCCGCCCAAGAACAAAGGTGAGGACACAGGCCCAGGCACTCACCTTTCCCTGCCGAATTCCTTTTTATCATCCAGTTAGCAAACATTCATTGAGCAGCTGTGATGCACCACAGGGTCGTAGACACCGGGGAGAGGGCAACGAACAAGACCGAGATTCAGGAGGGTATGTCCGGGGGCAGGGGGCGGGGGGATCCACCAGATGAAAGAAGCGTGTTGAATGTCAGACAGAAAAGGAGAGCGTGGAGGAAGGAGCAGGCGGTCCTCACAGAGCTACGGGGCTGGGGCAGGAGACCCAGGCTGACCGCTGAGTCACTGCATGGCCTCCGGCAGGTCCTTTCCCCTCCCGGGGCCTCCGTTTCCTACCAGTAGGATGAGGACAGACCCCCACAGCCTCCAGGCGGGGGTAGGCGGACACAGGCAGGCCTAGGGGCACTGGGCGCAGGAACTCAGGGACCTTCACTGCTGTGGCTGCCTCCCCGTCAGGCACGAAAATGGCGCTGAAGTTTGTGAACAAGAGCAAGACGAAGCTGAAGAACTTCCTGCGGGAGGTGAGCATCACCAACAGCCTCTCCTCCAGCCCCTTCATCATCAAGGTCTTTGATGTGGTTTTTGAGACAGAGGACTGCTATGTCTTCGCCCAGGAGTACGCGCCCGCGGGGGACCTGTTCGACATCATCCCTCCTCAGGTACTTGGTGTGGTAGCCCAGGGATGGGAGAGGGCCTGCCCGCCGCCGGGGGCCGGGGGCCGACGGAGCCAGGCACTCCCAGGGCAATGGCAGGGGGACAGGATGAAGTCCAGCACCTATCTGGGGACAGCGGGGACACAAGAGGGGAGCCGAGACAGCGGGGCCACCAGTGGCTTCCCAGAGGAGGCGCCCCGGAGTGGGGGGAGGGTGCCAGAGGACTGTGCCTTTGGTGGGGGTCGGGGTGAGTCTGTGCCCGAGCCCAGGGGGGCGAGTGGTAAGGCCTGTCAGAGCCTTGACCCCATAAGGGAAGCGGCAAGCGGTGGCGCAGTGGCAGCGGACAGGGCTTGGTGAGACTGCGGGAGACGACGCTCAGGACCCTCCCCTGGGGGCAGGGACCAGGGAAGAGGGTGCGAGGTGACAAAGAGGGGACCAGGGGGGGAACAGGCGTACGGCCCGCCCCCGGCCCCCGCAGGATGGGCAGTGGCAGCAGCGGGTACTGACCGGCTGGAGGAGACAGCCAGGGACCGGAGGGGGGGTCGGGGGCCGCCGCGGGGTGCAGCTGGGGCAGCCGTCCCCATCCCCGTCCCCCCCCCCCCCGGAGCGCGGCTCCCCGCTCCAACGCAGTCCCCCAACCGCACTCCGGGCCGGCAGGTGGGGCTCCCCGAGGACACGGTGAAGCGCTGCGTGCAGCAGCTGGGCCTGGCCCTGGACTTCATGCACGGGCGGCAGCTGGTGCACCGCGACATCAAGCCCGAGAACGTGCTGCTGTTCGACCGCGAGTGCCGCCGCGTGAAGCTGGCCGACTTCGGCATGACGCGCCGCGTGGGCTGCCGCGTGAAGCGGGTCAGCGGCACCATCCCCTACACGGCGCCCGAGGTGTGCCAGGCGGGCCGCGCCGACGGCTTCGCGGTGGACACGGGCGTGGACGTGTGGGCCTTCGGCGTGCTCATCTTCTGCGTGCTCACCGGCAACTTCCCGTGGGAGGCGGCGTCGGGCGCGGACGCCTTCTTCGAGGAGTTCGTGCGCTGGCAGCGGGGCCGCCTGCCGGGGCTGCCGTCGCAGTGGCGCCGCTTCACCGAGCCCGCGCTGCGCATGTTCCAGCGCCTGCTGGCCCTGGAGCCCGAGCGCCGCGGCCCGGCCAAGGAGGTCTTCCGCTTCCTCAAGCACGAGCTCACGTCCGAGCTGCGGCGCCGGCCCTCGCACCGCGCGCGCAAGCCCCCCGGGGACCGGCCGCCCGCCGCCGGGCCGCTGCGCCTCGAGGCGCCCGGGCCGCTCAAGCGGACGGTGCTGACCGAGAGCGGCAGCGGCTCCCGGCCCGCGCCCCCCGCCGTCGGGCCCGCGCCCGCGCCCGTGCCGGTGCCCGTGCCCGTGCCCGTGCCCGTGCCCGAGGCCGGCCTGGCGCCCCCGGGGCCCCCCGGCAGGACCGACGGCCGCGCGGACAAGAGCAAGGGGCAGGTGGTGCTGGCCACGGCCATCGAGATCTGCGTCTGAGCCGCCTCCGCCGCCCTCGGGGCCGCGCGCCCTGCTCGCCCTGGGCCGGGCCGCCGGGAGCCGCCCTGGGCCCGCGCCCAGCCGTGGCGGGACGGGGCGGGGGCCGCGGCGAACCCCACCGCCCCCCACCCCTTCCGCGGCGGCGGGACGGAGGAGCGCCAGGCAGGGCGGGGCGGCGGGCCCGGGCGTCCGTGCGGGGCCGGTGCGGACTCAGCCACCGAAAGACCGCTTGCCCCGCCTGTGGGGCGGGGGCTTGGCCCTCGGGAGCCGAGCCCCGCAGACCCGCGGATTCAGAGGCCCCCCTCCTCCCCGACACCCGGAGCCAGGGAGCTTGCGGGCAGACTCCCCCCCCATACACACACACACCTCCCCGAACCCTGGAACCCCGACTAGTTGCTCCTGGCCCTTTGCAACCCCCCGGCAGACCGACCCGCAGTCCCACCGCGGGCCCTCCCTCCTGGCCGCCCCCACCCTGCGCCCTCCCCCCAATGCGCGCTCGGGCACAGAAGGGGACGGAAGTGTTGGGGCGGAGAAGCGCTGGCGGGGGGAGGGCGAGGAGCTGAGGGCAGGGGTGGTACCCAGCGGCGCCCGGCGCTTTCCTGGGACGCTGGAGCGGAGAGGCCAAGCCTCCTGCAAAATGTAGCAAATGCCTGGATGTGGCAAAACTGTGTGTGTGTGTGTGTGTGTGTGTGTGTGTGTGTGTGTGTGTGTGTGTCTGTGTGTGTGCGCGCGCGCAGGCATAGACCCCGAAGAATCCAGAGACCCCCACAACCCATTCCCCTGAGGTGAGGACACTGAGCCCAGAAGGAGGGCCGCACAGACCCCTGCGAGATGGAACCTGGAAGCCCTGTCCCCTCCACCCAAGGAATTGTCCTCCAGATTCGAGGAGGGGAGGGGAGGGCTGCCGGGGCGGGGCCGCGACCGCCCTGCGAACCCGAGTGCAGAGCCCAGGGGCCCGCCCAGCTTCCCCTGCTGGCCGCACCTTCACCAGGCCGGGGAACCTCAGACCCCCTCGACCCTCGCTCCCTGAGCCCAGACACAGTGACCTGGGCCAGGAGTGTCCCTGGGTTTCTGCTGGGGACCAACATGTCAACCCGGGGCTGCCCCCGTCCCCACATCTCCCAGGTTCCTGGTACTGGAGTGGGCCGCCGTGGGTGTGAGGGTGGAGGTCCATGGAAACCTGAGGGGTGAGTGTGTGAACAGGTGTGTGCATGGCGTGAGTGTGAGTCGATGCCCATGTTTGCGTGTAGTCTCGTGTGTTCAGCGACGGCATCCAGACGCCTCCAAAACTCCGCCTGGCCCCAGGATCCTCCCCAGGCAGCTGCCCGTGGGTGTCCACACCTGTGCGTCACCACGCGCCCCTCAGGGAATCTGGCCAGGAGGCACCCAACGGTGGGTTCAGGCCCCGAGGCAGCAAAACAGGAACCCAACCTCACCCAATGTTCCCTCGAGACCCCTGACCTCGCTGTGGAGGCCCGGGACCCCGCAATAACCTCGACATGGGTGAGGCCGCTCCTTCCACCTGGCAGGGGCCCAGCCGCCATCCCGGGCGCACCTGCCAGGGTCCTACCGGGGTTCTAGGCCATTGGAGGCGGCTCTCGGAGGAGCCTGGCTGACCAGAGAGGGCCCAACCTCCCTCTGGCCTGGAACCCGCCTCTCCACCCATCCCTCATTCCCACTGCGCATTAAGGGCTATGGGTCCCCCTGCCCTGCCTGGGTCCAGTTTACAAACAGTGTGCGGTGGCCCCAGGGCCTGGCCCCGCTCCCCTCCGTGTGCCCAGCCCTCTGGAGGCCCCCCCCTCTGCCGTGGGCCCTGGGGCCCTCCAGGTGCCAGGTAAGTAGCAATCCCTCTTCCCACAAGGGCCGAGTTTCAGAGAAGGGCCCCCCCGCCACTGCCCCCGGCCCCCCTGGAGCCCATCTGGGCCACCTCTCTCTCCCAGCCGTGACTTCTCCTTCTTTGCCTTAGGCCTCTCGACATCCTGTCTCTCCTGCAATAACTCGGACGCAAGATTCCAAGTAGATGTCCCTCACCGTGCGCCCTCTCTCTCTTTCTCTGTTAAGATCCTCTCTGGGAGTTTCTCCCTCATCGTAGTATCTAGAATGTTAGAGTTGGAAAGGGGACTGTAGTTAGTTAGCCCGGCCCCTACGTTCAGAGGCACAGGGAGGGGCAGCAATGGCCCGACGCCGGGAGCCGCCCCGAGCCAGGCCCGCTCCCTCGACGTCGGGCCGCCCGCCCCCCGCCGCTGCTGGTGCCCCCCTCTGCTAGTTGGGTTGGGACCCTTTGCCCCTTAGGAGAGGTGTTGGTCACAGACGTTTACCTCAGTTTATGTCACTGTCGAAGAAACAAATAGCAAAAAATTAATAATACCGTAGACACAAAGACTTAGAAGACAACACACAAAAAAAATCTTCCTCTTTTCGATTCTTCTGTGAAGGTGTGTGTGTGTGTGTGTGTGTGTCTCTCTCTCTCTCTCTCTCTCTCTGTCCCACCCGGGGCAGGCCGGGTCATCCCTGATCTCTGTCCCAGCCCCTGGGCCCCCACACTGCCCCTGCTCTTTGGTGCTTCCCAGAGGCCCCTCTGAGCTGGCCTGTGGGGTGTGGGGAGCCCCCTGGGCGGGAGGCAGGGCCACAGGTTAGCTAGAGGGCCTGCCATCAGGCCCACGGAGAGATCCCCAAGGCTGCCAATATTCCTTGAGCCCACGCTGTGGCCGGTGGGACCGTCTCGGTGGTTAGCATCAGCATCCGAGCCTGGCTCAGGGCCTGGGCAGAGCCCCAGTTCCCGAGCCCTAGCCCCTCATGTCCTGCCACCGCTACCCCATATGTTTGTAAATACTCTGGCATCCTTTGGCCCTGAGAAGGTTTTTAAATGTGTTATTTACTTCTCTAATGATGACAATTGCTATAAAATAAACAAAAGTCTAGAAAAATGACCGCGGGGTGGCTGTCTTATCTCAGATATATATGGGGGCACACAATGACTCTTGAGCTGAAAGCTTAACAGATTTTCTAAAGTGAGGTCTCCAGAGTCTGAGAGCAAGTTCCTCACGCCTCCTGGGGCCTGGAGGAGTCTGGAAGACAACAGGAAGGAGGACCAGGGTCTGGGAGGGAAGGGGCCACGGCTCGTCCCTGGCCCGGTGTCCAGCTTCAGACTGGGAAGACAGAAGCCAAAGCCCAGAGGAACGTAGTAAATCAGTAGCTGCTTTACCCGGTCACCGCCCAGCAAATACTTACTGAGCACCTTCTGCGTCCCTCCCGAGATACGGCGGTGAGCAGGCCTGATGGCATCGCTGTCCTCGGGCAGCCAGCCACGGAAGGGTGGAGACATTACTCATGTTCAAGGCTGGGTGCTGGGGAAGTGCAGGACTGGGAAGCTCCTCAAGTTTGGGGGTGTCGGGAGCTCACCGAAAACAGAAAACCGGAGGATTCCGAGTTCTCAGTGCCACGGGCATGGCCGGGTGAGAGGAAGCTGAACGGGCAGAGTTGAAGGCAAAGTGTAGTGGTGGTTAAGTTTCATGATTCGGGGCGCCTGGGTGGCTCAGTGGGGTTAAAGCCTCTGCCTTCGGCTGGGGTCATGGCCTCAGGTCCTGGGATGGAGCCCCCGCATCGGGCTCTCTGCTCAGCAGGGAGCCTGCTTCCTCCTCTCTCTCTGCCTGCCTCTCTGCCTACTTGTGATCTCTGTCTGTCAAATAAATAAATAAATAAATAAAAATCTTTAAAAAAAAAAAGAAAAAAGGAAGTTTCATGATTCCACATATATTCAGCAAGAAATGTATTACCTTCTCGTTCCAGACCCTTCAGTAGCTCCGTACACCAGTTAGGGTGGAAGTCCTTCCAGTGGCCTCCAAGGTCCCACTCCATCCCCTCCCCCGCTCCCCTGTGCTGCCTCAGAGCCACACTGGCCTGGCTGCGAGGACCCCCCAGCATGCTCTCCCCTTGGAGCCCGTACCTTTGCCCAGGACTCTCCCAAATCTCCTGCTTCCCCTCCTGCGGGTCCCTGCTCAAATATCGGGCCATCAGAGAAAACTTCCTGGAGCAGAAGCCCCTTCCTTAGCTTCGCCGGGCGCTGAGTGCTCACCACCACTCCTGATTCCGTGTTCATGCTTGTCCCCATCTCTGCCTGCTAGCACAGAAATTCTGTAAGAACAGAGTCAGTGTTTGGCCAACTGCTATCCCCCCCATGCCTCGGGGAGGGCCCGCCACAGGACAGAGGCTCCCGATGGATTTGTCAGCTTAATAAGTGAATACCCAATACTATTCCAGGGGCTGAGGATATAGCAACAAACAAGACAGATAATCCTGGGGCACTCAGTCAGTTGGGCGTCTGCCTTTAGTTCAGGTCACGATCCCAGGTCCTGGGATCGAGCCCCACATTGGGCTTCCTGCTCTGTGGGGAGCCTGCTTCTCCCTCTGCCTCTCGCTCCCCTACTTGTGTGCTCGCTCTCGCTCTCTCTGTCAAATAAATGATGGACTATTTGGGAAATGGGGGACACAATCCCTAGTCCCTGAAGCTTACTTGCTAAAGAGGAAAACAGATATTAATTAAGTTACATACTTATCTATGAAATGGGGTGAGCGTAAAAGAAAAATAGGAAAGAAAATAAGAAATGAGAAAAACAAATCTACCCAAGCTAGATCAGAGGGGAAAGGACTCGTCCCCAAGAATTTTATCTAGGATACGTTAGAGAAAAACCCTGTCATTTCAAAACATCTATCACTTCTCTGCAATGATGAGGGTGGACACCCAAAGACTTCACAGAACACTTTGGTGGGTTTATATTAAGGGGGGAAGTGGAGATCTCCAAATGCAAACAGTATCCGTGATTCACGAGCCTTAGTGTACAGATACCTAAAATTTAAAATATAAATAAAATAAAATAAATAAAATAAAAATTAAAACAAACTTAAAATAAATATGATAAATAAAATAAATATAAAAATAAAATAATAAAAATAAATAAAATTAAATTAAAATTAAAAATTAAATAAAATAAAAATTCGAACTGCCAATGCGTCTGAGAATGCCAGGACTTACCACTAGGGGGCCTTGGTTTTCTGCTGACGCTGCTTCTGTCTGCCGCTTAGGGTCACTCCTGAACTTCCCTGCCAACCGGCTCTGTCATGCCCCAGGGGCTTGACCGGAGGGGTTTCCAGCCGCTCCTACACACTGTATCAGAACCGGACCAACCCTGGTAACCCCTTAGGTCCTTCCATTTAGCCTAGGTCACCTACCCTTGCTCTTGGCAAGTGCCTTCTCAAGGGCACTTAGTGGTTTCTCCTGCCCATAGTATCCAGGCTAGACTCAGTCCATCAAAAAGGCTCCAGTAACATTGAACTTCAGAAGGGAAGGAATTGTATTCCTTTTTCTCCCAACATGCTCCTTGAGTTCTTTTTTTTTTTTTTAAGATTTTTATTTATTTATTTATTTGACAGACAGAGATCACAAGCAGACAGAGAGGCAGGCAGAGAGAGGGGGGAGAAAGCAGGCTCCCCGCCGAGCAGAGAGCCTGATGCGGGACTCGATCCCAGGACCCTGAGATCATGACCTGAGCCGAAGGCAGCAGCTTAACACACTGAGCCACCCAGGCGCCCCGCTCCTTGAGTTCTATGCAGGTTTTCCTAGCTACTTGCTAGTGAAAGCTAAGCGTGCCAAGACAAGGCGTATCGAAATGGCAGCCTGGGCCCTCGGCTCAGGTTAGGATCCCTGGGTCCTGGGAGAGAGCCCCTAGTTGGGCTCCGGCCTCAGCAGGGAATCTGCTTCTCCCTCTCCCTCTGCTCCTCCCCCACCTCCCACTCATGCTCCCCCCGCCCCCGCGACATGCACTCTCTCTTTCTCTAATAAATAAAATAATTTTTTTTAAAGGGCAGCCTCAAAGTCCATTACACCCTCAGGCAAGGCAGTAGATGACAACTCAACCTACTTACATCGTGGAGGGAGAGAGTCCCCAAGCAGCATTTCTCTCTCAAAAATGTAGAACCTTACCCCCTATCCCCATCTAGTCCTATTTCGGGGTGGAAATGTGGGGGATATTTCCAGTTCTTTACTGGCAGTTGAGGAGAGGAGAATGTTCATCAACCCAGCCTTGGTTTTTGGAGAAAGAGGGCAATGGAGAACTTCAGGAGTTTTCATCTGGAACCAAACAAGGGGAGAAGCATATGGTGGTTCCAGAGGCCGGGAGTGTACAGGGACAGTCGAATAAGCAGTCTGTGTAATCAACAATACCGTAGTGTACACTTGAGATTTACTAAGGGAGCCTATGTTAGGTGTTCTCACCACACACACACACACACACACACACACACGGTGTGAGACAACACATACATTAGCTTGTGGTGACCATTTCACGCTGTACACCTATCTCAAAACACCAAGTTATACAACCTTAAGCATATACGGTTTTTATTTGTCAAGGATACCTCAATAAAGACAAGAAGAAGAATAAAAAGAAGTAGGCTGGTCACGGCCTGACTCGGGAGACCATGAGCCCCAACTTGGAAATCCTCGGAAAGATCAAGGAGGGGCTGTCCTTAATATATGGTTGTCCTTAATATATGGGAAGGGGGCTCTTTTGATATTAGAGGGAAACAGAGGGTGCCTCCAGAAGGTGGAGGCTTTGGGGTTATATATATATATATTTTTTTTTTTAAGATTTTATTTATTTGACAGACAGAGATCACAAGTAGGCAGAGAGGCAGGCAGAGAGAGAGAGAGGAGGAAGCAGGCTCCCCACTGAGCAGAGAGCCCGATGTGGGGCTCGATTCCAGGATCCTGGGATCATGACCTGAGCTGAAGGCAGAGGCTTTAACCCACTGAGCCACCCAGGTGCCCCTGGGTTATATTTAATTACAGCTCCGATAAGGACCCTGGGAGGCAAAGAATAGTGTGAGAGGGAGTAGACATCTGCTATTTTTGCCCGTTTTGACCCATTCGTCCCCCCCTTTTGGTTGCCAGCACCCCAAATTTCCCTTCCATGTTCTCCATCCATGTGGTTCAGGTGGGACTGATTCTTCCCCCACCCCACCCCGCATGGGTTCCATGGTGTGGCCACATGACCCAGGTCTGGTCAACTAGCACATTCCATCCCCTGAGCCACAGCAGTTGGCTCAGACAAGGACATATAACCCAAGCGAAGCCGCTCCTGGCCTTTTATTACACCTATCCTAACACAAAAGTGTTCTCTTTTCATTAGATTTTTCTAAGTCTGTGTCATGCAAGGCTGGACCTGGCCACCACGTGGGGAGATTCTGTCCAAGCATGAATATGCTCATAAATCCATTTGAGTCTGGTGACTGTAGCCTGCAAATAAAGGAGTTCTAACCGATATCCAGAGAAATTTACTCCACAAGACCCCTGAAACACCCGTATCTGCCTTACAGACACAGTCCTGACCAACAAATGACCTTGATCACGAGAGGCCACTGAGCCCTTCCAGGGGATGGACGCTCACTTCTGAAGCCGAGATTACCAGAGTATTCACCAGCGCCCATTTGGCCCGAAACAACAGAAAACCCAACTCAAAGTCGCTGATGTGAAAACAAAGAAGTAAAGGTCCCTAAATAGAACCAACTTCAGGTGAAGCTTAATGCAAAGGCTTCAGCTGTGACACCAGGATAGGTTTCTTTCCCCAACTGCTCTATTTCTTCCGGGAAGACTCATTCCTGGACTTCGCACCTCTCTCCTCCGGGCGCAGAGTGGCTGCCAGTCACCACAACCTCCATCCTCTCCAGAACGACGCCCAGCGGGAAAGAGCGTGAGAGTCCGGGTCCCAGGCAGGGTGTCCTGGTTGGTGCGTTCCCGGTGTGTGCTTGATTCTGATTGGATGCTGTCCCCGTCGCTGATCCAATCACATGGACAGGGCAATGCGGTTCTCTGATTGGCCGAGGCCTTGTCACGCGCTTCCCTCCCCCCTGCTGGGAGCGGAGCCCCACCCAAAGTAATTGCATTTGACAGTGGTTTGGGGGGGTGAGGTGGGAGGTGCAGAGGGGGAGGGAGGCCCCATGCCTCGCTGAATCCCAGGACCCCAAGATCATGACCTGAGCCGAAGACAGCCTCTTAACTGACTGAGTCACCCAGGCGCCCCTGAAAACTTCCTGAATTTGATGGAAAACATGGGTGTGTCCATCCAAGAATCTTATTGAATATTATTTTTCGCTATTTATTATTATATTAGCTGAGCCATGTAGGAAATTAGGATTACCTTTCCTTTCCGCACGACCTTTTATTTTCTAAGCGTAGGGAATTTCCTTTTCTTATTTGTGTGGAATCAGCCATGTACTTACTATGAATCCAACCCCAATCTCTTGTTTCTCAAGAGGTTTGGTTTGATTAAATGGTTTCCAGATTTAATCTTCTAGGAAAGGGTTAGAGGGACGCCCCTCTTACCCCCGTTCCAAGATGAGCCCACGAATCTTCGGACCTGTTGCAGGATTGTCCCAGGGTCTGTCCCCTCTCATCATTTCCAGGAAAAGTCTCTCTCCCTCTTTTCTACTGGAGCGCCTACTCCTGTATTGAATAACGTTTCTCAAACTTGATTGACTCTTTCGTTTTGGTGGATCACATTCTCCCATAGCCCAATAAAGTAAATTTTTAAAGATCTTCCAAATGCATAGTATGGGATATTGCCAGATTTCTTTCTAAAAGACCGATTAAGAGTTTGTCTCTCCATCAGCAAAAATGACAGTGCGTGTCCCCTAAAACCAAGCAGACATTCCTCGTTGCCTACCGCTCAGAATAAAGTGCTAATTCATCCGAACTTTGACTTGCTCTTTGGATTTTGCCATTTTTCTTTTGCTGTCTGTACGGGCTGGTTCATTTATGTGCCGGGTTTGCACATGGAAATCATCCTTTAACTTAGCTTGGGTACCTTTCCCATAATCTTCCCTCTTGAGTTTAACATAGATTCATCTGGAAGACTTTCGCTGGCCTCTGGGCTTCTTTTCTGGATTTGAAAATTATCCCCAATCTGTAGATTTTTTTTTTAAGATTTTATTTATTTATTTGACAGAGAGAGATCACAAGTAGGCAGAGAGGCAGGCAGAGAGAGAGGAGGAAGCAGGCTCCCTGCCGAGCAGAGAGCCCGATGTGGGGCTCGATCCCAGGATCCTGGGATCATGACTGGAGCGGAAGGCAGAGGCTTAACCCACTGAGCCACCCAGGTGCCCCCCCAATCCGTAGATTTTAAGTATAGTTCCCTAAGTGTTCTCCTAAGACTTTCATGAAGGGTTCATTCATCTTTTTTTTTTTTTTTTAAGATTCTGTTTATTTATTTGACAGAGAGAGAGAGAGTGCACAAGCAGGGGAAATGGTAGGCAGAGGGAGAAGCAGGATCCCCGCCCAGCAAGAAAGGAGCCTGATGCAGGACTCGATCCCAGGACCCTGGGTTCATGACCTGAACCGAAGGCAGACGCTTAACAGACTGAGCCACCCAGGCGTCCCAAGTTCTAATTCATCTTTAACCTACTTTTTGCTGGAATGAGGTACTGATCCAATTTTATTTATTTCTTCCAATGGACAGCCGGTTGTGTTGGCCCCAGTTACTAAGTAAACTGGCCTCTTCTGACCGAATTGAATTTCCGATTTTGTTATGATTTTGACTCCCATAAGATAACGGGTTCCATTTCTGGGCTGTTTATTTAGTTGCCATGGTTGTAGATTTGTGGCATTTTGCGTGTGCAATGTCGTGTAGAGTGATCGGATTTTCTTGAAGGCCCCGTTGGTATTTTGGTTGGAATGACACATGGGGACATACGTGCTTTTCTGATGTTTTTAACTTGCCCCCGGTCCTGATGTGAGCGCTTCTTTATCCTTCAACACCGTTTTCTCCTCATGGAGCTTCTACCCCTTCTCCGTTAGATGTGTTCCCCTAATAATAGAAATGTGGATGAAATCTTTTCCTTTTTCTTTTTTTTTTTTTAAGATTTTATTTATTTGTTTGACAGAGAGAGAGAGAGAGAGAGATCACAAGTAGGCAGAGAGGCAGGCAGAGAGAGGGGGAAGCAGGCTCCTGCTGAGCAGAGAGCCCGATGCGGGGCTCCATCCCAGGACCCTGGAATCATGACCTGAACAGAAGGCAGAGGCTTTAACCCACTGAGCCACCCAGGCGCCCTCTTTTCCTTTTTCTATTTCTAGCCAACGATCTCTTACAATATCAAGCTGCCTTATCTCTTCTTTCTCAGTAGTGAGCATTTCATTGTTTTTTTTTTTATCCCGGTGTCTTTTGACTGAACCTCCAAAAACTGTTTTGTTTTGATTCTAAGGGAAATGGCTTTTGTATCTAGCATGGTGTTTGGTGTTAGTTTGGTCGAAGAACCTTTATGATACTTAAGTAGTTTCTTCTTTTTTTTTTTTTTTAAGATTTTATTTGTTTATTTGACAGAGAGAGAGAGAGAGAGTGAGCACAAGTAGGGGGAGCAGCAGGGCAGAGGGAGAGGCAGAAGCAGGCTCCCTGTTGAGCAAGGAGCCCCGACATGGGGCTCGATCCCAGGACCCTGAGACCATGACCTGAGCTGAAGGCAGACACTTAATTGACTGAGCTCCCCAGGGGCCCCTTTGTAGTAGATTTTCTTAAAAGAAAGCAATTGAATTTTTTCAGCATCCATTGATATGATCCCAATGTTACTCTCTTTCAGTGTAACGTAAAGAATTATGTTGATGAATTACTCAATATGGAACCTGTCTTGCATTCTTGAGATAAGCTCTATTTGCTCAAACTATGGTATTCTTTTGATATTGGATTTAACCAACTGAGCTACCGAGGCACCCCCCTAATAAATAAATACTCTTTAAAAAATAAGAATAGGGGCACCTGGGTGGCTCAGTCAGTTAAGCATCTGCCTTTGGCTCAGCTCATGATTTGGGGTCCTGGGATCAAGCCCCGCACCAGGCTCTCTGCTCAGCAGGGAGTCTGCTTCTCCCTCTCCCACTCCCCCTGCTCAGGCTCTCGATCTCTTTCTCTCTCAAATAAATAAATAAAATCTTTTAAAAAATAAAATAAAGTGGAGGGCTTCTATCTTTTTCTATGTCTTGGAATGGTTTAAGTAACACTAGAATTACCTTTGCTTTTGTCAGTTTAAATTTTCGGAAGATCAGCTAAATTCTTCTTTGAAATCATCAAGGCCTGGTGTCTTTATAAATAAGTTGATGCACACATGAAAGGTATGGCGCACCACCACCAGCAAACCCGCCATGTAACAGAAATGTAAGTTATTACTTGTCTGGGTCACCGAGGTTCAGCTTGGCTAAAAGGGAGTGGGGGGCTCCCCACTGCGTTTTCCTAGTGGCGGTGCCGCAGCCGGCCGGACCGGCTGGAAAGTTACTTGGGAGTTGGTGGACCCTGCGGTGTGATTTCTGGTTTCTCTCCTCCCTTCCGTTCTTCTCTGTGATAACCCCATACCTGCTTTGAAGTCCTGCCATTCTGTTAACAGGACAAGGCTAGGTAGCCAACAGAGAGGGATTCTGGGCAGAGAAGGACACTTAAAGGTTTGAAACCCACCCCTGCCCTGGGCAACTTGGACATCCGTGTGGGGCTGGTTTCTTGGCTGTGAAACAGATTTGTGTGAGGTTTAAAAAAGATGAAGGGTGCACAGAGTCTGCACATATTCCACAAAAGTGTCTGCTCCTTACCTACCCCCACCAGCCCCCGCCGACTCCTGGCAGAAGAGGGCTATGCTTCGTTGAGTGGGCACGGGGGAGCCACGGCAGGTCCTTGAGGTGGGGAGTCACTAACATCCAAGAAAGCACGACAGGAAGGGTTTAGCGCCAGGAGGTGGATTTAATTAGCCTAATGTTACAGGAGAGGAAACTGAGGCCCAGAGAGGGGAAGACCCTTGCCCAAGATCACGCAGCTACAAAGCAACAGTGCTGGTATCTGAACCCGGGTCTTTCTGACTCCAGGCCGCTCGGCACAGGGCCTATCCATTCCCCAACCCTGGAATCTGGGAGACACCCCCAGCCCTCCACAGCCCACTGTGCAACCGGCCTCTTGGGAGGGATGAGCATCTCCCCCGGCGCCCTAGAACCTTCCGTACCTGCCCCCGCATGAGTCACTCACCGGAGCCAGAATGAAAGAACCCACCTCCTGGGGGAGTTCTCTGTGTGAGTGCATTTCAGGTTCCTGTCTTAGTCACCACTTCTCTTGGTTCCCACCCCTCCCCCCATCCCCGACTGCTGGGAGCCTCCATGTCCCCTGCCAGACCCACCTGTGCCACCCCCACCGGGCTCCGGTCCTCACTGTGGTGAGGTTTTGGTGGGGCTGGTGAGGCTGAATCCTGAGATGTGGGCAGGGTGACTGGGGGGGCAGTGGGCCCCGTAACCACCACTGGCTTCCCTTAGCCTAAGTGAAAGCCGCGAGCTCGGCAGGTGGACAGTCGCGGTGTTAGTAAGAGCTGGCATCTCCAGAGCGCTGACTTCAGCCAGGCCCTGCTCAGAGCCCTTTGTGTCTACTAAGACATGTAAACCTCCTCAAAGCCCATGAGACTCCGGTGTCCCTATTTAATAGCTGAGCAATCAAGACTCAGAGAGGGGAAGGGGCTTGCCCCAGGTCACAGAGCCAGCAAAGGACAGAGCAGGGTGTCCCACTCAGGCAGCTGGACTGTCACCACGATGGGCATTCCAGCACCGACACTGTCTCAAGGGCCGGGCAAGTCTGAGTCCCTGCCCTGGGCCCAGTCCTGCACCTTGAGCCCAGCCCAGCCAGAGCCCCTGAGAAGGGCCAGCAGGGGCCAGTCCTCTGGGGAAAGGCACCAGCTCTCCCCATCCTGGGGTGAACTCTGGGCCAGGCTACGTGTAGCCTCCCCGGCTTGCCAGGTTGGTCAGCCTCTGGGCCTTTGTGGGTGGTTTCCTTTGCTTGGAACACCCTCCTCTCCATGGACCAATCCCCTGTCCCATACAACTCAAGGCAGCGGCACCTCCTCTGGGAAGCCCTCCGGGTTATGCACCCTCCCAGAACTGCACACTTCCCTAGATTTGGGAGTCCCAAATCTGCCACTTCCTTGCTGTGACCTTAGGCAAATTACTGAATCTCTCTATGCCTCACTTTACTCAAGCGACAAAATGGGGCCAATGATACCTTGAGCAGTTTTTGCGAGGAGGAAGAGGTAAGCCTGGCTGATAACAGGGCAGGGCCCAGAGCACTCACTCAGTCCCCGGGCTCATCTCCCAGCACTGATTTGTGTACCCCGGGCTGTAACCGTTGGTGTCTGTCTCTCCCTCTGGACCACGTGTTCTGCGAGAGCAGAAGTGGTGTTCTGTTGCCACACTCATGCCGGATCCCAGCGCATGGCCTGCCCTGCGGGAAATCTCAACCCTTATCCTGCGTATTGGCTGAACAGCCCGGGGTCCAGCTTCCCACTCGCGCTCAGTGCTGAGAACTGAGAGTTGCTCCTTCCTGGATATGTGACCTCGGACAAATCTTTTTTTTTTTTTTTTAAGATTTTATTTATTTATTTGACAGAGAGAGAGATCACAAGCAGGCAGAGAGAGAGAAGGGGAAGCAGGCTCCCCCCGGAGCAGAGAGCCCGATGGGGGGCTGGATCCCAGGACCCCGGGATCACGACCTGCGCCGAAGGCAGAGGCTTAACCCACTGAGCCACCCAGGTGCCCCAAATCATTTTTTTTAAAAGATTTTACTTATTTATCTATTTGACAGAGAGAGGGACAGGGAGAGAGGAACACGAGCAGGGGGAGTGGGAGAGGGAGAAGCAGGCTCCCCACCGAGCAGGGAGCCAATACGATGCATGAGGGGCTCCATCCGAGGACCCTGGGATCATGACCTGTGCCGACTGAGCCACCCAGGTGCTCCAGGGGAGCCGTTTAAATTAACCTCTCTGCCGCTCCTTGCCCTTGATGGCCAAGTGCGGAGGACACTAGTCCTGCCTCCAAGGGCTCTTGGGAGGATTAAGGGAACTGCTGCTTAGAAGGCACTTAGGACCGAGCCCACCCACTGCAGGTAAAGGAGTGTTGTTGAAGTGTTGTTGAAATGTTGCACGTTTCGGCCTGTTCCGTGAACACTCGGCCAGCTCTCACTTCCCGCCCCAGGGACCTGGGGTCAAGGTCCCGACGAGCGCCTCTCCCCGGTCTCTTCCTTCATGCCACCCCTGGTGTTTCGCAAGGCCCCACTCTCAGCGGCGCCCGCGCCTCACCTTCCAGCATCTGAGGACAAGGGTCCCGTGTATGGAGCCAGGAGGGCGGTCCCCACAATCCGAGAGCAGAAGACCGTGGAACCTTGTCCTCCTGCTGAACACCAGTGTCTTGACTCTGCCTCCCCAAGCCTCTGAAGATACCATCGAGCTGGGTTTGGGGAAATGCGATCCAAACTGGTGAGGTTTCGGTCATGTCGAAGACTGAGTCCCAGCCACTAGAGAACATGGTGTCATTCAAGGCTTGCCTGTGGGCTGGCCTATGGACCCCAGGCCCTTGGGGCCACTGAGGGGTGAGTAGGAGCCCCCTAGAGTGACAAGACCGGTCGGTGGTGGGGAGGAGGCGGCTGGGGCTGAGCTGAGCTTGGGGCTGCTTTGGCCCCATCCCCCACCCCCTGCCACCTGCCCCGCGGCTGGGTGACAGGAGTGCTGTGGTTTCTCTTGCAGCTTCAAGGCTTCTCCGTGCTCGCTCTGCTCTGGCTCCCCAGGCCTCCTGCTTGAGGCTCAGTTGGGCGCCAGCCCACAACTCCCAGGTCACGTCACCCCTGAGAAGAGGGAGCCTCTCCCTGGTGGCAGGCGCCAGCCAGCCATTCCCCCAAGTTACCTTCCGGGTCCCCACCGGAGCCTGCAAAGACTTCTGGAAGGCTCCTTCACTATGCAGCGGATGTGGGATACCCCTGCCTCCCCCCGCGAGCAAGTGCTTTCCCGTTCACTCTCTGCCTCGTCCCCTTCATGCCCGTGGGTGGGCTTGTCGGATGAGCCACAGGACATGGGTTAACCTGGAATTTTGGACACCCAACGAATCGTGTTTGGGGATAACTAGTATGTCCCATATATTGGATCTGGGATTTTTATTTGCCAAATCTGGCAGAGTGACTAGGAGCCCGGACAAAGCCAGCGGCAGGGAGGGACACCGGTCCCCCTTTCCCTCAACAACACCAAACCCCTTGGGGACCTTTGTCTCTGCACTTCCTTCCGCCCCCTCCCCTCACGGACGGACCCCCAGGAGAGGTACGGAGGAAGACCTCCGCCAGCTCCAACGTCCGGTCTGCGTGGCCGTCCCAGCGCCCGGCGGTTCGGCTCCGCGCACCCGCCTCCCCGCCCGAGGCCCTTCTGCTCGCACCTGGCACAACGCTTTGAACTGGCGGTTTGGGCTCTGCGTCTCCATTCCCAGCTGCTTTTGGGGGGGATGGTAGAAAGCAGAACACGTGTTTTGATGTCTCGAGTGAAGAGGCCACCACAGATCAACGCTCCAGGCCAATCTTGGGCACGCACATCCTCTGCTTCACGTCCCGGTACAAGCTGCCCATTATACAGATAAGAATACTGAGGCCCAGAGAGGTAGAGGCCTCCGCCCCCCACCCCACACAGCTGGGGACTGACAGACTGGGGGTCTCTTTTCTTTGTTTTTTTTTTTTCAAAGATGTTATTTATTTATTTGACAGACAGAGATCACCCGTAGGCAGAGAGGCAGGCAGAGAGAGAGAAAGGGAAGCAGACTCGCTGCCAAGCAGAGAGCCCGATGCGGGGCTCGATCCCAGGACCCTGGGATCATGACTTGAGCCAAAAGCAAAGGCTTAACCCATTGAGCCCCCAGGCGCCCCATGGGGGTCTCTTTTCAACCCCCAGGACGCCCAGAGAGGGCCCCTGCCTCCTCGGAGACCTGGCTTCCCTGCAGTGGCTAGGCAAGCCCTGGAGAAGGGGCTGAGCTGTGAAGGTCCCCGTTCCCCCCGGGTCCCCTAGGCCTTTTCGAAGGGGACCTGGTGCTGAAGCCGCCTGGTGAAGCCTCATCCCACACCCCCACATCCCCCCGACACACCCCCACCCCACCCACCCCCGTCCCACAGCTGGGGCTCTGTGACGTTTCCTCTCTGAGGATCGGCCACAGCCGTGCTGGGCTTGGGGAGAGGGAGGAAGAGGAGGCCCTTCGCACTCAAGGGAACCCAAAGTCTGACTGCTCAAGGCAGCCAGACCCGAAGGCGTGGGGCTCAGGAATGGGAAGACCCCTTTCAGAGCCAGTCAGCTGGGCGCCAAGGCCCCGGGCAAGTCACTTCTCAGCGCCAAGACTCCATGTCTTCGTCCAAAACTGGGGTTAACAATACTTCCTAGAGCACAGAGCTGATGGAAGGATTCAAAATGGCCTTCAGAGCTCCTGGCCGGCTCAGTCAGTGGAGCCTGCCTGCCTTGATCCCAGGGTTGTGAGTTCAAGCCCAATGTTGGGCACAGAGCTTACTTAAAAAAATAAAATAAGGGCCCATGGGTGGCTCAGTGGGCTGAGCCTCTGCCTTCAGCTTGGGTCATGTTCTCAGGGTCCTGGGATGGAGCCCCCGCATCGGGCTCTCTGCTCGGCAGGGAGCCTGCTTCCCCCTCTCTCTCTGCCTGCCTCTCTGCCTACTTGTGATTTCTCTCTCTGTCAAATAAAAATAATAATAAATCTTAAAAAAAAAATAAATAAAATAAGGGTCACCTGGGTGGCTCAGTCAATTAAGCATCAGACTCCTGATTTTGGTTCAGGTCATGATCTCAGGGTCACGAGATTGAGCCCTTCGCTGGGTGTGGAGCCTGCTTAAGATCCTCTCTCTCCCTTTCCCTCTGCCCCTTCCTGCCCTCCCCGCAATGAAAAGTGAAACAAGAAAGTATTTTTTTAAATGGCTTTAAATAATAGAAATAAATGGTTAACACTTAGGATGTATTATATACCAGACATTGTTCTAGGCACTGTTCTAGGCACTTTACATAACACATTAAATTACTTAATCCTCTCAATGACCCTAAGAAGTAGGACTATTATTTATTATTTATTATTTATTTATTTATTGTTATTTTGCGGTCTCCCTGCTGAAGCAGAGAGCTCGATGCGGGACTTGATTCCAGGACCCTGGGATCATGACCTGAGCCAAAAGCAGAGGCTTTAACCCACTGAGCCAGCCAAGCGCCCTGAGGTAGGTACTATTATTGTCCCCACTTTACAGATGAAGAAACTGAGGCAGAGAGTTGAAGTCGCTTGCTGCTGGAGTCAGTAATTCGAACTGAGGACTCAAAGGTCCAAGCTGCTAACAACTACAACTTCTGTGTAAAACAGCGTAGAAGTAGTCCTCCAGGTCCAAGACCACCAGCAGAAACGGCCCATGAAGAGAAAGGTGCTATAGAACAGAGCAGAAAATCCAAAAACAGGTCAGGGGAATTTTGAGGATGTGACACCATTTCAGATGAGTACAGAAAACACAGATTAGTCACTAAATGGCGCTGGGGACCAGGTTTTACCACCTGAAAAAAATAATAATAGTAAGTGAAAGGCTGCTCCGTGCCTCCCCCCTTACGCCAAGGACAAATTACATTGGAGACTTAAATGGAAACAATAAACCACTATGTAAAAATTTAAAAAACAAAAACAAAACAAAAATACTTCTCGTAGCAAAAGGCCGGGTGATATAAACAGCAGTCGAGAACTAACACAGGGAGAGGGGGCTTGCTCTGTGATGATTCACCAAGCTGCACACGTCGGATCTGGTACTTGGCTGCGCATGTCACACTGCAGAGGTCTTTGTGTTTGTTCTGATCTGTTTGTTCATTTTTATAAAAAGGGCCAAACTGGGAAAGTGACAAACCGGGAAAATATATTGGCTCCCTCGAATAACAAAGAGTTAATTTTCCTAATATGTAAAGCGTTCCTAGAAATAAACAAGAAAAAACTACCTGGAAAAAAAAAAAGTGACAGTATATACAGATGGATCGCAGAAAAAAATACGATGACTTTTAAACACACAAAGAGATGTTCGTCTTTTCTTCATGAAAAGAGAAATGCAAATTAAAATGCAGCTAGATGCCTGACAGTTTGGCAAAAAGTTAGAGTTCAATAGCGCTCTGAGTTGGCAAGGATGTGGGGAGACAGGCGCTGTCGGATTATTGCTTGTGGGGGTGACAGCCCGCCCCCTCCCCCGAAGGGGAATTTGGAAATATCTATCACAATCCCACATGCTTGTTCACTTTGACCCAGTGACTCCACTTCTAGGGATTCGTTATATAGAGATACTCCCACGTATGGTTAAATGGCTTGTGTATAAGGTTGTTCACTGTGGCTTTTTTTTTTTTTTGGCAAATTATTGAAAACTGTCTAAAATGTCCATCCCTGTGCTCGCTTCGGCAGCACATATACTAAAATGTCCATCCCTGTGGAGGGACAGGGTCACAGGGTGATGGACATTAATGAGGGCACGGGATGGAATGAGCACTTGTTGTATGCAGCTGATGAATCTGAAACTAATAATACACTCTGTGTTAATTAATTGAATTTAAATAAATTGAAAAAATAAAATTACAAATCAATCAATCAATCAATCAATTAAATGTCCACCCCTGGAGAATTCAGGAAGGAACACCCATATCATGGCGAACCATGCAGCTGTGGAACGGAATGGCCCCCGGGGAGGCCGTGAAGCTGGCTCGTCTCCCTAGACGGCTCGCCTCACAGGACACTGTGTCCACAGGCCCTTTGCTCTCACATGGCTGATCTGTATACCCTGGCCATTTTCTGGAATATTCTTATTTGAACAAAATCAACATATGACAACAGTTTTCCAACAAGCGGGAATAAAGTTTCTGGGAAACAGAGCATCTTTTTCTAATTTGTACAAAGACCCTGATGCCTTTCTCCAGTCTTTTTTTTTTTTTTTTGTAACCTCCACACTCAACGTGGGGCTCGAACTCACAACCTCAAATCAAGAGCTTCCTGTACCACTGACTGAACCAGCCAGACACCTTCCTCCTCCAGTCTTTTTTATTTTTTTTTTAACACCCAAGAGAATTAGACTATTATTTTGCCTGAGCTGCTGTAGTCATGTCTTCGTTACTTACAACCAAATTTAATTCTAATTGATAGAGCAACTAATTTTTTAAAAAATTATAAATAGAGGGTCATTTGCGTGGCTCGATCAGTTAAGCACCTGACTCTTGATCTCAGGTCATGAGATCGAGCCCTGAGTTGGGCTCCACATTGAGCATAGAGCCTGCTTAAGATTCTCTCTCCCTCTCCCTCTGCCCCCCACCCGACACACACACTCTCTCTTTTTTAAGATTTTATTTTTTAATAAGATTTCATTTATTTATTTGACAGAGAGAGAGAGCACAAGCAGGGGAGCAGCAGGCAGAGGGAGAGGAAGAAGCAGACACCCTGCTGAGCAGGAAACCCAATGCAGGACTCGATCCCAGGACTGGATCATGACCTACCTGAGCCAAAGGCAGGTGCTTAACCCACTGAGCCACCCAGGTGCCCCTCACAGCCTCTCTCTAAAAAAAAAAAAAAAAAAAAAAAATTTTAAATAGGAAAAAATCCATCTTAAATTTATATGGACTCTCAAGACACCACAAATACCCAAAATTATCTTGAAAAAGAAGGAGAAATAAGTCTCACACTTCCTGATTTCAAAACTCATTACAGGGGCACTTGGGTGGCTCAGTGGGTTAAGCCTCTGCCTTCAGCTCGGGTCATGATCCCAGGGTCCTGGGATCAGGCCCCGAATCGGGAATCTCTGCTCAGCAGGGACCCTGCTTCCTCCTCTCTCTGCCTCTCTGCCTACTTGAGATCTCTGTCTGTCAAATAAATAAATAAATAAATCTTAAAAAAAAAAAAAAAAACTCATTACAAAGCTACCATAATCAAAACAGTGTGGTACTGGCATAAAGACAGACATAGAGACCAAAGGAATAGAATAGAGAGTCCGGGGGCGCCTGGGTGGCTCAGTGGGTTAAAGCCTCTGCTTTCGGCTCAGGTCATGATCTCAGGGTCCTGGGATCGAGCCCCGCATCGGGCTCTCTGCTCCTCGGAGAGCCTGCTTCCTCCTCTCTCTCTGTCTGCCTCTCTGCCTGCTTGTGATCTCTGTCTGTCAAATAAATAAATAAATCTTTAAAAAAAAAAAATAGAGAGTCCCGAAATAAGCCTTCACATACATGGTCACATGACCTCCACCAAGGGTGCCAAGACTACTCAATGGGGAAAGGGCAGTCTTTTCTACAAATGGTGTCGGGAAAATTGGATATCCACATGCAAAAAAATAAAATAAAATGAGAGAGAGTTGGGACCTTACTTAACACCATACAAAATTGAACTTGAAATGGATTAAGATCAAATAAAAGATCTAAAACTATAAAATTCTGGGGTGGGGGTCAAAAACAGGAAAGAAGCTTCATGATACTGGATGCACAATGATTCTTGGTTACGATGCAAAAGGGTCAGTAACAAAGCAAAATTAAGTACGTGGGACCACATCAAATGTCAAAGCTTCTGCATATCAGAGAACAAAATCAATGGAGTGAAAAGGCAACTCACAAATGGAAGAAAATATCCACTGATCATATATCTGAAATGGCGTTAATGTCCAGAATATATATAAAGAGTTCCTACAAGCCAACAACAAAACACCAAAAAACTAAGATTTTTAAAATGGGCAAAAAATTAGAAGAGACATGTCTCTAAAGACAATATACAAATGGCCAACGTGCACATAAAAAGATGTTCAGGGGCGTCTGGGGGGCTCGGTTGGTTGAGCATCCGGCTCTTGATTTCGGTTTAGGTCATGATCTCAGGGTTGTGAGATGGAGCCCTGCGTCAGGCTCCGCACTTAGCGCAGAGACTGCTTGAGATTCCCTCTCTCCCTCTCCCTCTGGCTCTTACCTAACCATCGGCATGCTAAGTAAGTAAGTAAATGAATAAATAAAATATTAAAAAAAAAAAGATCGTCAACGTCATTCATTAGGCCACTGCAGATTAAATAATAAAATATCGCCACATATACATTAAGATGACTACTATAAGTAAGTAGAAAGGAATAAGGGTTGGCACGGATTCAGGGGACTTGGAACCCTTCTGTCCTGCTGGGGGGGGGGGTAAAATGGGGCAGCCACTACAGAAAATAGTGTGCCGTTCTTTAAAAAAAAAAAAAAAAGAGAGAGAGAGAGAGAGAAAAGAAAAGAAAAATAGCATTACCATAGTGATCCAGCAAGGGCACTTTGGGGAAGTACCCCAAAGAATGGACAGTGGAGTCTGGAAGAGAGATTTGCATACCTGTCTTCATTACCAGCATCATTCACAACAGCCGAGAGGTAGAAGCAAGCCCAGGAGTCCCCCAGGGGATGAGTGGGCACACAAAATATGGTGTGTACGTACACAGTGGAATAGCTTTCAGCCTTAGCAAGGATGGAAACCGTGTCACCTGCTACAACGCGGGTGAACCTTAGGGACGTGCTAAGTGAAATAAACCAGACACAGAAAGTCAGTGCACGATTCCAATTATGCGAGGCACCTAAAGTAGTCAAACGCATAGAAACAGAAAGCAGTCGGGTGGCTGCCAGGGCCTGGGGGAGGGGGGACATGGGAAGGTGTTGTTTAATGCATACAGAGTTTTAGTTTTGCAAGAAGAAAACGTTCTAGAGATCTGTTGCACGGCGACGTGAATACACTTAACACAATTCAACCTGTACCCTGAGAAATGCCTAGATGGTTGAATTTTCTGTTATGTGTGCTTTTTTATTTTTTACCACAATAAAAAAAAAAGAAAAGCATTTCAACGCTGCGGTGGGCCACCAGTTTGCTCTCCCCTTTAGACAATGCTCCCCACCACCACCACCACCACCACCACCACCACCACCCCCACCGGGCCAGGGGCTGGTCGGGTACCACTTGCTAGGATGGCAAGGACGGGGGTCGGGGGGTGGCGGAGGGGAACTTGTCACATAAGAGGCTGGCCAGCTTGTCTTAGGCTCTTTCTCTTACTTGGTTCATTCTGACAATACTTGCCAGGCATGGACTCCATGTCAAGCTCCAGGCCCCGGAGCCACAGAGGTGAGGAGGGCAGCTACCAGTCTGGGGAGCACAAAGACAGACGCTGAACACACGAAAAGGTCGACGTTGATGATCCCCATTCAGTGGGGTAGCAAGATATAGGGTGACTGGGAGGGCCCGAGATTACAGGGAATGGACAGGAAGGGCTCGGAGAAGGGTAACTTGATCTGAGATCCCAGTGACAGGAGCTTGGGGCCCCTGAGGATGTGCGAGAGCTCCAGGCACCCCGGAGAGGGAGAACAGAGACCTGGAGGCAGGGGCAGGCCTGGCGGCTGCACGGTAGGCAGGAGCCGGAAGGCTGGGCTCGGGAGCCCTCGCGGGGAGGAAGGCTCCAGCGCTCTCAGTAGCCCTGTGTGCAAGAAACAGAGAAAGCCTCGTCTTCCATTGACATAAACTTGCTTTGTGGGTTCAAATGTATCATTCTCTTTTACAATAAAAAAAAACAAATTAGAACAATAAACTATATTTTCCTAGAGAAAGGCTGAGTCAACAGACACGCATCAAACTCTCGTATTTGTCTCCACACATCCAATAGCTGCTGAATCTCTGAATTAGCTCCTTGGCACGGTTTAAAAACCGCTGATCTGGAGCGCCTGGGTGGCTCAGTTGTTAAGCGTCTGCCCTTGGCTCAGGTCATGATCCCACGGTCCTGGGATCGAGCCCCACATCGGGCTCTCTGCTCAGCGGGAAGCCTGCTTCTCCCTCTGCCTCTGCCCCTTCTTCTGTTCCTGCTCTCACTGTGTGTCTCTGTCTCTCTCTGCCAGATAAACAAATGAAATCTTAAAAACAAAGAACATGGTTGGGTTACAGACACTGGGGAGGGTAAGTGCTATGGTTGAGTGCCGTGAAGTGTGTAAGCCTGATGATTCACAGACCTGTACCCCTGGGGCTGATGATACATTATATGCTGATAAAAATTAAAAAACAACAACAACAACAACACTGATCTGCTTGGGCCCCGTCACCCTCACTCACCCCCACTCAGCAGAGGGGTGGACTGAGGCCTAGAGCAGGTAAGGAGCTCCAAGCAAGCCCAGGGGTGAGCAGGAGTTAGGTCTGGAGGTTAGGGTTGCCTGACCCCCAGGTCAGTGGTCGGGAGACCCTTGCTTCTGTGGGGCCCTGCTTCCTTTATGGGGAAAACCTCCTCCCCAACCTCTGGGTGGTCCGGACGTGGGCGTGGGGCCTGGGGGGCACAGCTAGGGGTCAAGCCAGCAGCCAGATGTCTGGGCACCCCCAGAGCCAGCCGCCGCCTGCTCTGCAGGACCATCCCTCGCTTCCTGCTGGGCATCCAGGCCGGCTTAGCCCTCTCCCAGGATCCTCCGGGCCTGCCTCCCCTGCCAGCGCATCTCTGAACCAAACAGCCCTGTTGGAGTCTAGTGCTTGCTCCCAGGAACTCTGACGGAGCCGGACGGCCTCTCAGGCTCCCGCAGCCTGTGCGGTGGCTGCTAGGGTCCCAGCCCTGCCACTGAGTGGCCAGGAGCTCTGCCTGGCTGGGAGGGCCTGAACCGACACGTAGGACTTTTCACCACAGTCATAGCTGCCCGAGCCAATTTTCTCATGAGGGTTCTTCTAAATGACTTCCTTTTTAAACTGAAATCCAGGGGCACCTGGGTGGCTCAGTGGGTTAAGCCTCTGCCTTTAGCTCAGGTCATGATCTCAGGGTCCTGGGATCGAGTCCCACATCGGGCTCTCTGCTCAGGGGGGGAGGCTGTTTCCCGCCTCTCTGCCTACTTGTGATCTCTTTCTGTATCAAATAAATTTTTTTTAATTCTATTTTTAACTAAATAAATAAAAAAATAAATAACCTGAAATTCATTTCCAAGGCAACTAAATGGAAAGCCAGGGCTGCTTGCCCTAAGTTCAAACAAATCCAGCAAAATCAAGTCAACTTAAAGTCCATAGTGCTGTCTGCTCAGGGGCCCTGAGCTTGAGGCTTCTTTCTCTATGGGGAAAGGCAGAGCCCCGAGTGTCTCAGGGCGTCAAAGGGCAGCACCCAGAAGAGCCTCTGTCTGTAACCAAACTCGGAATTGAGAAGAAAACGACTTTCTCTCCCCAGGGTTTAAGGCGAGTTCACACTGCCTCGAACGGGCACTGTCTACAGCACATCCAGACTGTGGCCACGACCCCTTTCCTTCAGAGTCCTGGCCCCGTGGAGGGTTCCCAGCTGTGTGACCTTGGGTGGGTCACTCAGCTTCTCTGTGCTCAGTTTCCCCATCTGCAAAATAAAGTTGATGATGGCGCCCACCTCACTGGGGTGTCGTGAGGATTAAAGCAGGGAGTAGAGACAGGCCCCGCGGAGAGAAAGTCTGACCCAGCGGCTGTTCAAGACGGAAGCCCGCTGGGGTAGAGAAGGGATGGAGGCCGGGCAGGGAGAGGAAGGCCCCGGGGAGCCTCTGGGGCTCTCAGCCCCTCTCGGCTGCAGCCAGCCTCACTCGCAGACCGCCCTGCACCTGCGCTGCCTCCTGTCCTTCGTCCCCAACCCCCTGAGCCCCTCCCTGCTCTGCCCAGGCTGCTTGACTGGCTGCTCTCACCAGCCCCGCGAGGCAGCTCTTCGTCAGGCCCAGCCCACGGAAGGGAGCCCTGAGGCCCAGAAAGGAGACATAATTCCTCCGTCTCTGTGTGCAGCACACAGAGGGCAGGAGGAAGACGCAGGGGCTTCTGGGATCCCCCACCCCCATCCAGCCTCAGCCCCCCTCCGCCCATTATCTCTAGGCGGCAGTGGCTGAGCCTCCCAGTATCTCTCCGACCCCCCAAATTTCCGGTTCCCCAAAGACAACTCAGGATGTGGGGAGGGAGGGGCAGGGAGAGCAGGAGAGAGACCGAGAGAGAGACCGAGAGAGAGACCGAGACACAGAGATGGGAGACCGCGGGCCGCCAGAGACAGAGAGACAGGGCAGAGAGACAGCGCTTCCAAGACAGATGAGCAACAGGGGGAGGCAGGCAGAGATGGGGGGACACAGTGGAGAGAGAGAGCTAGAAAGGGGAGGGTGGCGCAGAGATGCAGACCCAGAGAGGAGACATGAGGGGAGGCCTAGAGCCTGAGGCGGAGGCAAAACTGAAAGTGGCGAGTGGGAGAGAGAGTCGGTGGGTGTTGGGGTGGAAGGCACGAGGTGTTGGGGGGGCATCCGGAAACAGAAAGAGAACTGGTGAGTGTGGGAGCCAGGTGGGAGCGGGTGAGGAAACCTCAGAGGCCCGCTCAGGCACACAGGGAGGCAGCCTGGGACAGGGACCGAAACACGCAGGCCAGAGAGCTCCCAGGGAAGGAGAACAGAGCCCCACTTCCCCTCCTTTCTTGGAACCCCCACAGGGCCACAGATGCCCTAAGCGCCCACCCACTGGGCTCAAGAAGCCCTGTGTCCTCGAGAAAAGGGACTGTGTTCAGACCCAGCCTCTGCAGCCCCAGAGCCAGCAGCCCCTGGAGCTGTCCGGCTGCAAGTGCTCTGAGTGGACCCGGCTGCCCACCCTGCTCAGAGGCAGAGGGGGACTGAGGCCTGCGGGTGGACCTGGTGGGCACAGAGGAGGCAGTCGGGAACAGCGGTAGCCTGGCTGCTCAGGGAGGGAGCACTAGAGCCCTGCTTGGTCCAGCCACCTGCCCTCTGTAAGCCTCAGCTTCCTCATCTGTCCAGGGGTGATAAGGAGAAGAACGCACTCAGGGTCACAGCGAGGACCAGACATATGGGAGAGGTGTGGCACTGCGTGGGATATGTATGTGTCTGAAGGTGGGCCCGTTGAAGGTCGATGCTCCCCAGCATCCTGTCGAGATGAGTCAGGGCCCTTTCATTTGCAAATGACAGGAACCCAGCCAGAGCTGAGCCAAGTGAAGGAAGACTGTTAATAAACTCAAGTAACTAAACAGTTCTTGGGTGGATCCAGCTTCAGGCACAGATGGATCCAGGATCTCAACCCCCCCCCATTCCCAAGAATCTTTCTCCCTGACGTGGCACTGCTCACCTTTCTGCTGCCTTCTCCCTCGGGCGCCCTTCCCATGCGTCTGGCAGCTCCAGGCTCATGTCTTCCCTGTTGGCTGGTTCCAGAAGACAGTGAGAGAGAGCGCACGCCTTATTCCCCAGAATTCTAGCAAACGTCCCTGTGCAGAGCACAATTTACTCTCTGTGGAATTTCTCTTTTAGTTCACCTCTTTGTTTTCTCCTATGCACTAACTTTTAACCAGAACTTGGCCTTCCTTCCCCCACCTCAAAGTGGACTTTGGGTTTGGGATTCTGTAAGTAACTTTGGAATGTGCTGTGTGACCTCAAGCAAATCACTTAACCTCCCTGAACCTGTTTTCTTTCCTGAAAGAAGGGTTCCTCCAGCCCTCTATAGACGAGGGTGTGGTGAGACTCCCTGAAACGATGAGTGTGGCACATAGTAAATGTGGAACGGGGCATCTCAAAGCTGTCTCCTTTCTACCAGCAAGAGCCCCTAGGTTTGGGAGACTTCCCATCTCCAGTCCTTCAGAATTGGGGGTGGAGCTTCTGACACCAGCCTAAGTCAGTCAGCACATGGCATTCTGGGCCAGCAACTGGTTCAGGGAGTCACATCCCCCAAGTTAGGGCAGCTAGAGTACTGTAGGGCTTTTGAGGGAGATGCTCAGATCTCTTGCCCCATCCCCCACGCTGAGAACCCAGGAGCGCACGGTCTCCAGAGCTGCTAGAACTGTGGCCACATCAGCGACGACTACAAATGGAGGCACTGAAGAAAGGGAAGCTGAAGCGAAACGAGAAGGTGGTGATAATATTTAGGCCTCTGACTCCAGGCACAGCTGATCACTTCCAACCTTCTCAGCAACCAGGGCAACCAGGGATCCCTTCTTTCTACTTCCAGGGACGCCCTTTGGGGCTATGGACCTCAGAATGGGAAGGTTTTATGACCGAGGTCCAACAGCCTCAAGGGTGCCCAGAGTTCAGAAATCTAGTGGCAGAGTCGTGACCAACACGAAGTCTCCTGCCTTGTACCCCAGGCTCGCCACCGGACGCGGTCCTCTGTCTGGAACCTTGGCTCATCAGCTCCGAGACTAAGAAAACTGAGTAAGTAAAGCAAAAGTAAGGAAAACCTGGAGAGATTTTCCTGAGGGGATCGAGGCAGGAGGGAAATGGGGGGGGCACGTGGAACGGATGCCTGGGCCAGGCGGGGCACAGGCCTCGAAGGGTCCTCCTGGGTGTCTCTGAGGGGCAGCTGGAAGAGGTGGAGGGTGAGGAAAAACCGGAGTCTGGAGCTTTCTCACATGGGCTGCTAGGCGTTCCTCGTCAGCCCAGGGTGGCCTGATTGTGGTTGTGATTTGGTGGAAATGATAGCAGCCATGGTTATGTCAGAACTCTCTCTCCTGCAACGGACAGAGAGTCTGGCTCAAGTTAGCCTAAGCACACACACCACACACACACACACGCACACACAGCCCCTTGGTTCTTTAAAAAGTAATAATGGCTTCAGGAACACTGATCTGAGCGCCTGGACGGCCTATCAGAAGCCAGAACTTCTCTATTTCCATTTCTGTGCTCTGCTTGCCTCCGTGGTGCCTTTACTCACAGGAAGACTCTGTCCAACAGAAACGTGCCAACCGCGCCAGGGAGCGCCTCTCCCTCAGGCCCGCATGCCCACTGCGGTGCGCAAAGAGCTTCTCTTTGCCAGGAGTTCCACCAAAGTCTCAGGAATGGGTCTCATTGGAGTTGGGTCGCGTGTTCCAATCACTGGGCCAGGGGGTGAGAGATGACCATGGGCCATGGCGTCCTGGGTCCCCGCAGAGCCGCAGGCACATTTCCGTAGCGAATCCAACGGCGCCCAGCGTTGGAAGAAGGCAGGGGTGGATGAATGCTTGAAAAGGGAAAACAAAAAACATCCTCCAGGGGTGTTGTAAGGTGGTCTGCAGATTGCTAATAAGAACATTTTTTCCCCCTGAAGTCAAGTAAGTTCGGGAAATATCAGATTCGGCGAAGATAAACACTATTTTATCCCAGGATCTCTCTCGAGCCATTACCTTCCTGCTGCGCACTTTGCTCGGCAAGTCCGGATGGGAGAACACTGCTTCTCCCAGGCGCTCCCAGCCACCGAGTCCTTTCCTGAGAAGCTTCCCCTGGGACTCAGGGGCCACAAGATGCCTTTTGGGAAGCGCGACATCTGGACCACCCCAAAGAGCCCAAGAAGTCACGGTCAGCGTGTCGTCCCCTTTCGTGGCCTGCTGGCCCGAGTGGCTGCTGCCGGCGCCTGCCGCCCCCCGACTCGAGGTTTGCTTTGGCCACCAGAAGCCAGCAGTTATGGAGAATTCGGTGGGGACCACGGGGTGGAGACACGGAAGTAGCCACGCGCCCCCTGCCCCCAGGATGGCACTGTGCACAACCCCTGCCAGGGTTTTGGGACCACCTCCCGAAGAAACCACTTGCACTAAGACTCTCGCTTCAACGACTGCCTCTGAAAAAACCCAAATCGAAAGAGCTGTTGCCTCGCCATGGCTTTTAGAAGCACCAGATGTCTCCTCCGCCAACTGCAGAGAACACTCTCTCTCCTCACTACATCGACCTTTCCTCCGACAACGACAGACTCTGAGGGGGAAAAAAATCTATTTCTGCTACCCAGCTTCCAGGGGAAGCTTTGAGGGATTCTTTCCACAGGCCACCTCAGTGGGCTCAGATACCCCAACCCCAGCCCCACAGACCTCATTACATTGACTTGGTCTGTCCTGCTTGGCTCATCGACTGGAGGAAGCAGAGCCCCATGTTCTTGCTGGTCCAAGAAGCAAAAATGGGAAGCTGTTCCTGCTTCAGGGAATGCTGTTAGCCCCAATCCACCAAGGAAAGAAGTACCCCAGTCACCTTGGACTTGCCCAGGCTTCACAAGGCAGGGCTATCACCACGCCCCTTGCTTCGGCCCCCAAGCATCTCCTTCCACCTCCTCTCCCTGTTGTGCCTCCTTCATTAGCTAGCCCACCACCGCCTTTCACGTGGATACTCCCAACAGCCTCCTCTCTGCTCCCACCTCAGGCCCTTTGCACATGCTGCTTCTGAGGCTGGAACACCCTATGCAACTCACCTGCTTGGCGCAAACAGATCCATGACCCTTAAGCCTGTTTACGGTCTCTTGAAACTGCCCCCACCCCCACCCTCTCTACCACCACCCATTCCCTCCTTGGGCCTCAGCCTCTCTTATTATGAAATCACTCAGCTATGCAAACACTTCAGAGAATCATTTATCAAACACTTGTGAACCCAACCCTGCTTCAGAGTAAGACAGGACACTTGTCACCGGGGCCTTCCTGAAATCCTTCCCAACCACTGCCCACACTCTGCCGCAGGGGTGCCTCTCCCCTGAACTTGGTATTCCTCATCCCTTTGCCAACCTTGCGTTCACGTGTATCCCCGAACCATATAGACCTATTTTCGTGCTTTCAACTTTATATAAATAAAACACCTTGCTTTGCTTTTCTCACTCCATATTCTCTCGGTGATGTCCATCCTCCTGATAGGAGCTGCCCCAGTGGGCTCATTTTTACCTGCTGGGAGCATTTGCCCGTAGTGTGACGGGGCTACAAGAGCTCGACCCGCTCTCCAGGTGAAGGCCTCCATCTGCCATCACCATCGCCATCGCCAGGCTGCCCCCGCCTCTGGTATCCGCCCCCTTAGGCTGAGGGCTATTTGCTCAGGATTTTTACCCAGGAATCTGCTAGGTAAAGGGACACACCATCTTCAGCCTTTACTGATGTTGCTAGATTGTTCTCCGAGGTGTTTATACCAACATACTTTTTTTTTTTTTACGATTTTATTTATTTATTTCTCAGAGAGAGAGTTAGCGCGCGAGCAAGCACAGCAGACAGGGCAGCAGGCAGGGCAGCAGGCAGAGGCAGAGGGAGAAGCAGGCTTCCTGCCAAGCTAGGAGCCCGATGCGGGACTCGATCCCAGAATACTGGGATCATGACCTGAGCCACAGGCAGCTGCTTAACCCACTGAGCCACCCAGGCGTCCCCAACATACCTTTCTGATAAAGCTTCCTCAGCCCAGGCACAAAGGTGCCCCTTTCCTCGTCTGTTTCCTCCAAATAAACTCTGCCTGCTGACGTCGGCCTGTCCGCGCTCTCCCCGGGCCTCCCCTCCCCCACTTCTCCGAGCGGGCCTCTTACACGCCTCCCTCGGACAACAGCCAGAGCAAGGACGTTGGCAGCAGAACTCCAGAGGCCAACAGCTGCGGATAGAACCCCCGGTTTGCCGCTTCGGCTGCGTGCCTTTGGGCAAGTCACTTCTCCTCGCTGGGCTCGGTTCCCCAACTGCGAGTGGCGACACCCCCAGTGAGCCAGCCACAGGGGAAGGTCAGTGATTAAATGAGATAAGCGTGGAAACATGGCAGGTGCTTGAAGATAACTTGTTACTGTTGCCTTTGAAGGCCCCAGAGGAGGCCGAGAACTGTGTGCATCACTCTGGGCTACTTTGCCATATGCAAGAGAAACCCCAAGTCAAGCCGGTTGAAGATAATTGGGAATTTATTGGCCCACATAACTGGGAAGCTGGAGGGGGGCATCTCGCTTCAGGTGTTACAGGATCCAGGAACTTGGACGCCAGCAGGAAGCTGGTCCTGTCCATTTCTGGGCCAGTCTGTCCCTCACACCACCTTCCTTCTCAGGCGGCTCTCCGAGTAGGGGCTCGAGGAATGTGTGCTTCCAGTTTCCCAACTGCCATGAACAAGAACAGCTTCGCCTTCCAGATTGATTCTTCCTACTGGCATCCCAGGGCCAATCCTCAGCGGCCCAGGTTGGGTTTCATGCCCGGACCAGAGCCAGTCACAGTGACCGAGTCAGCCACCAGAAGCTGCTCCGAGTGTGGTTCTCAGAACGGGGCTGTCAGAAGCCCTCGGTAGCTTCTTTGAAATGCAGACTGGCCAGACCTCCAAGGGAATCATCTGCACACCAAGGTCTGAAAAGGCTGCTCGGCACGTTACCTTTCAGCTGCCCCGCAGTCTAGTCTACCCATTGCTTTAAAGATGGATGAACAGGGGGCCGAGGGGACGTGGTCTTGCTCTAGGCGTCCACTTCGCACCCAGGGCTCCCCAGGCCCTGCCCCCCACCATCCCAGACATCATCGGCCGCAGCCATGGACTGTCTCATGGGGGCCGTACTGAAGCCCAGAAGTGGCCGCCTGGTTTGGACTTGCCTCGCGCCCACGTGCCAGAGCCGTGTCTCTGCCGACATTCGGTGGCTCCCAGGACTGGGTCGGGACCGTCCCGAGCGTGGCGGCCCCAGAGTGGGGGGGATGGAGACCCTCCCCCCAGACACACACATGGGCTTGTGCGCGCGCGCGCACACACACACACACACACGCTCCCACATGGCCCCCTCACGCGGACTCCCACCCACTGGGCCCCCCAAACTCAAGAGCGCTACAGACCACGTCAGCCTTTATTCTCCTGCAGAACAGGGCCGGGGCCGGGGTGGTTCATTCTCAGGCTACGTCAGAAGGTGCAGTGCTGGGGGCACACAGGCTGTACCCCAAAGTGATAATAAGTTAGGGGGGAGACTCTCAGACTGATCTCAGGCTGGCATCAGGGCGGGGTGCCATGCAGGGTCCCCATCCAGAGCCCTGCCGGCTGCCCAGCTCAGTGGGGGTGGGGGGCTCTCGGCGAGGCTGGTTCCAGGTCGGGCTTGGCCTCACGCTGAAACAACAAGGCAGGAGGGGGAAGGTTTGTGAAGTCGGGAGGTCAGCAGGGGTCGGAGGGGTCCCTGAAGGAGTCAGAGGATCGGGCTGGGGGGGAGGGGCAGGGCGGGCTGGGGGGGCCTCTCACCAGACCCTCAGTTAAGGCCCTGCAGATTCTCATAATCTGGAGCTCCCTCTTCCTCTTCTTCGTCCTCATCCTCCACCTTCTGGGAGCTCAGGACAGCTGGGAGGGGTCGGAGGGAGGTCTTGAGCTCACAGACCCCCTGTCCCCCCTCCCCAGGCGGGCTCCCTGAGCTTCGGCCGCCCCCTCCACCCCCACCCCTCCCCAGCCCCCCACACACCAGGTTCGGTCCTAGCCATGGGCGGCAGCTCCTGGGACACGTTCACATACTCCCGGCTCCCATCTGCAGGGGGCAGAGCAGAAGCGGGGGATGGCCCCGTGGAGGGCGAGTGAGCACGACACTCCGAAAGAGGGCCACAGCGAGTGAAGGACAGAAAGGGGGCCCCCCTGGGCACTGGCCACTCACCCAGAGACGCGTCTGCACTCTCCTCGCTCTCAGGAACATTCACATAATCCTCCCCGGACTCCACTGCAGGAGAAGCAGGGCCCCCCGGGCACCGTCACCCAGAGCCCTGCGCCCAGACCCCCCCATGGCGTCCCAGCGGGCCAGCCCCAGAGCCCTACCCGCTGATTCCAGAGGCTGCCCCACTGCCAGCCCTGGGCTGGGGGCGCCCACAAAGGCCTTGGTGACAGCGAGAAGTAGGGCAACCTGGCCAGAGATGATGAGAGGGAGTGGAACCCTGGGAGCAGCCAGACGACAGACCCTGGCATGTCCCCCAAGCTGGGGACAGGGACAGACAGCCTACACTCTGGGTGGCACCGTGTGCACACAACACTCAGGGCCATGCTGAGTCCGAGGTGTTGTTCCCCGTGGGTCTCATCAGCCAGACCTGCCCTGACCCCCACTCTCATCTCGGTGTCTTCCGGCACCTGTCACCACCAGCGCCATCTTGTCCTTTTATGCGGACTCATTTCTCCACGAGGCCGTGGACTAGGCGGGCTTTGGAGCCAGAGGTTCAAACCCAGCTCTGGCACTAACAGTCGTGTAGCCTCACACGAGGCACCTAACCTCTCTGGGTCTTGGGGTTCTCATCGGTAAAAGAGGCTGAGCGACGGCACCCGCCTCCCAGGGCTGTTGTGAGAACTAAAGCAGAGGATATTGAAATGAGGCCTGTCCTCCAACAAGCGCGTCTGGTAAATAAAGAATCCCTCCTGTCGCACAGCTGGGACAACCGAGGCACAGGAGGGGAAGAACTGGGCCCAACAGCACCCGGGAATCATGGGATTTAATAAGCTAACGCATGAAACACTCTTAGGAGGGCAGGCAGTAGGCCCCGAGTTAGCTCTCACCCTGACATGAGAGGTTTCCAGTAAGTATGGGGCGGGGGGGGGGGTGATGATGAACCTCTGAATGACAAGAAGAGCTAGCACAGATGGCGAGCTGGCCGGAGGACGAGGAGTGACAGAAAACCGGACATGGAAGGCAGCCCCTAACAGGCAGCACGAGACCAACACGAAGGGAGAAAAGCAGCTCAAAGGAAACTGAAATGATGCCGGAAACAGAAGAGAACTTCCCAACTGCCCCCTCACCCCCCAGACCAGCTCTAATCAATCTCCTTAGAGAGTTACAAGATGACACAGCCTCCGTGAAACCAGACGGCAGACTACGGGGAAGGAATGCCAGAGACCAAGAAAGAGCTTCCAGGCAGAAATCACGGGAGAGGGACGCGCCGGGGGCCGCAGCCCAGAGTCACGAGGCCCAACTCACTGGAGAAGGCGCTGTCTCGGAGGCCGGGGTTGCTGGTCACAGGAGCCAGTGGGACAGTGGTGCTGGTGGCCGGCGTGCTGTCGGGAAGCACCTCCCTGAGGGGAAGTCAGGGGAGGGGGAGGCGGATGAGCGAGGACCCCCAGGGCCACGGCCCCCAAGCCCCCACCTGGCCACTCACAAGTAGCCCTCGTTGGGATAGTCCTCCTCCTCCTCCTCGTCGTCGTCCTCACAGACGGGTGCTGGGGTAGCGACACAGCGGTCAGCAGGGCCCAGGCCGGGCGCCAGCCTCCCGGCGAGCAGGGCACCCGGGGCCCCAGACGTACCCTCGTTCTCATAACTTGCCACACTGTTGGCTTTGGAGAGAGAGCGAGAGGGAAGCGGAGTTGGCTCAGACAGGCTCTGTCCTCTGCCCGGCCCCAGCCCTCTGGGCTCGAGCCTCACACTCACCACCATCTGAGTCCTGCCGGGAAGACGGCACGCGGGGCGGCTGTGGGGACCTCCTGGGAGTCAAAGGTCAGAGGTCATGCTGGGATGGGGCTCCGGGGGGCAAGAGGGGTTGTAACCGGGAAAGGGACCCCCCCCACCCCGCCCCAGTCTCCAGAGCTGAGGGGGTAGAGGGAGGATTCAGAAGAGGGGGTGCTACCTACGGGATAGGGAGCAGGTCCGGCTGGCTCAGAGGTGGGTAGGAGGTCACAGGCCCATAGGAGGCAGCTGATGGCCAGGGCACGACTGTGGCTGAGGACACATGAGACCAAGCTCAAGGAATGGGTCCGGAATGTTGCCCCTGTCCTCATGGAGTCCCTGATGGACAGACTCACCCTGGGACCCCTCCCATGCCCTGGACAGGCCTGATGACACCCCTGTCCTTCCCTGTCCCCAGCTCCAGTCAAGGCCATGTGGGCAGCCACTGGGACCTGAATAAAGGCACACGCTCTCTCACATGCCAGGGGACCCTGTCCCCTACGCCCAAGGGAAGGGACCCCCCAGGTACTCACGAGGTCGTTTGAGCACGATGCTACTTGGGGTCAAGCTGGCAGGAGAGACAGGGCTTGGTCAGGGGCAGGAGAGGCCCCCACTCCCAACCCCAAGGCCACACGGGGCAGGGAGGGGCCCATAAGGGGCCCACGGGCAACTCACCTGTCAGAGGCCGCCGTGTCATAAGAGCCTGGGGAAGAGAAGTCAGTGAGGCAGGAAGAGGGGGGTCGGGGGGGAGAGGGGGTGAAGCAGGGCAGAAGAAGGGACGGTCAGGGTGGCGTGAGGGGCCAAGGAGAGCCGGGGATCCCTGCAGGGGCATCACCGGGTGGCCCCCACTCACCTGGCAGCTCCCGGCAGCGCACGCACAGGGCCACGACCAGGAGAGGCAGCAGGACGAGGCCCAGCACGTAGGGGATGAGGACCACGGCCTCCATCTGCAGCGGACGGCGCGCACTAGGCCCGGCTGCCCGCCGCACACCCTCGAGGGCTGAGCTGCCACGGGGTGAGGGCTGGGCCAGCAGGGGTGCGGGAGCTGAGTGGGCACCAGCCTGGAAGCCTGAGCGCCCGCAGCTATGCCTTCCTTGGGCCCGTCGCTGGGCCCCCTCCCCTTGTTAGGCGGCGTGGGGGGCGTCCGCACTGGCTGGAGGAAGCCCCGTGATCCCCAGGCCCTCCGGCCAGGCTCTGGGCCGGAGTGTGGGGCGCCGGTCCCCCCTGCGCAGCCGCTGCGCCCCAGCCCTACCTGCCACTCGGCTAGGCGCCTGCTTCTCTCAGCGCCTGCCCGCCTGCGGCAGGAAGCTGTGGTGAGCCCCAAGTGAGGGCAGGAAATCATCAGGCTCTGCCTGGCTGCACCGCCCCCTTCCCACCCCCACCCAGCCAGTGGGGACGGGGAGGAAGAGGCCTGAAGAGCCACCCCTCCACCCCGGGGCCCTCAAGAGGGGTCTGCTGGCCTCTGGGACAAGGAGCAGCAACTCCTACCAGAAGGAAGGCAAGACTCTTACAGGCCAGGCAAGAGCCACAGCCTCCGTAGCTATGGCTGGAGGGGCCAGCCGGGAGGGAGGCCCTGCCTCTGGGAGTTCTGAGGGGCACGGGGCAAAGCCCACCCCACCTTGCCCTGGTTGGCCTGCCAAGAGGGGCGGGCTCTCGGGGAACCAGGGGCGTGACTCACGGTCACACAGAGCCAGCTCACTCCATACCCTTGTTCGCCCAGCCCAGGAGGGCAGGGTCAGCCGGAGGTCCCACTGGAGCAAGCCCATGGCCGCCGGAGTCTTGGAGCTAGGGAGGGGGCATGCCCTGCCGTCTAGCAGTCAGAGGCCAGTAACATCCAGAGAGACTCAAGCAGGCACTCGGGGTCTGGATACAAATTTTATTCAGTTACAAATAGCACCAAGCCCCTGGGGCCGCTCCTAGGGAGGGGAACCCCCCCCTCCCGGACCCGCCACCCCTTGCCCTTGGCTACTGCCGATGTAGTACGTGGGAGCTGGAACGTGGCCCAAGGCCACTCTTAGAAGCTGGGCCGGACCGAAGCTTTGGGCCCGGGCTCCTCCTGGGGCGGGCCTGGGTCAGCCGCGGTCGGTGCGCAGGCGGCAAGCCACAGCCCCTCAGATGAGCACACTGGACACGGGGACCCGGGTGGAGCGGCCTCGCTGGGGTACCACAATGCGGTCGTCTGTGGGCCCTGTCTCACGCAGCAGACCTGCCGGGGGCGGGGGGGGCGGTCAGAGCCAGGGCTGGATGGACAGAAAGACGCAAAGCCAGGGAGGGGGACCGAGAGGCAGCGGAAAGTAGACGGGGCAGCAGAGCCGTGGGCACCGCGGGACGTCAGCTGGGTGGACAGGGGGACCCGAAGCTGAACGGGGCAAGGCTCGTGGGCTGAGAGAAGCCGGGGACACGGGCTGGGACAGACAGACGGACGAGCCGGTAGCATCGTGAAGCTGGGCGAGGCGCCACGGGTGGACGAAGGGAAGCCCCCACTGACCCTGCACGTGCAGCTGGGCCCGCCGGCGGTCCCCCTCGATGAAGATGGCCGTGCCCAGGAAGGCAGCCCCGCCCAGAGCCCCAACGAAGGCGCAGAGCATGAGCGAGAACTGCAGGGCCCGGAACTCGGACAAGAAGGAAGGCGGCCAGCTCCGGCGGAGGCGGTCGGAGATCTGCAGGGAGACAAGGGAAGGACAGCCAGGAGGGTTGGTCCCGGAGAGGGAGCCCCGAACTCCAGAAGAACAAAGTCGTCGGGGCCAGCAGAGAGGGGTGGTCTGGAAGACCCGGGAAAGCCCCGTGGCCTCCCTGTGGAACGGGAACGTGCAAGGCCGAAATGCCACCCGCCCGGCTGACGGTCCAAGATGAGGGGGGCCTGGCACAGAGCAGACACTTCACTGGGCTCAGCCGCTGGAAGTCAGCCCCAGCTTAGGCCGACAGCCAGTGCCAGAAACATGGCATCTCCCGAACCGCACCCCAGGTGCAGCCGAGAGGCAGTGCTCACCAGGCCAATGAGGTAGGGGCTCCCGGCATCACCCAGCAGGTGGGACAGCACAATCTGGAAGGCCTCAGCAGTGGAACGTCGTGTGGGAATCACCACGTACTGGGGGAGAAGGGGCAGAGCGCAAGGACATGGCCAAGGCTGAGCCCAGGCTGAGCCCAGAAGGAACCGCAGCTCAGGGGTGTGAGTGGGCTACAGGCTCAGACTACAGGCCCATGTGGGGCTGACTCTGAAGTCGGTCTGGGTTTGAGTTTTGAAAAAGGGGTAAAAGCTATAATGGAGGCAGGTGAGGCCTCCTGCCCCTCGCTCCGTGCTCCCACCCGCCTCTGGGCTAACCCTGAAGTGACCGACCTACTCACCAACAGAATGTCAGCTACAATGGCCCAGTTCATGGACAGCAGTGTCTCTCCAATAAAGATGAAAATCTGGGGAATTGAAGGGGGAGACGGGGGAGGGGGGAAGGGGCGTTGTCTCATCACAAGAAGCGCCAACATCCGGAGGGTATACTGTGTACAGACCCACCGGTGGACTCATTTAATTTAATCCTCAGAACAGCCCCGTGAGACCAAGCTATTATTCCTGTTTGACAGATGATGAAACAGCACAGAGAGGTGAACTCGCTTTCCAAACGTCACACAGCTGGGAAGAGCCAGAGCTGAGATTCGAAACCAAGCCTCTGGTTCAAGCTGTCTTCAAACCACTATACTGGTTGACCCCCGCCCGCCCCCTGGGCACCCCGGTCCCGCCCCAGTGCACCCCAGACCCAGAACACCCCCTTTGATGGCCGCTGGCTACTCACATAGGTGGCCACGATGCTACCACGGGCACAGGCAAGGGACAGGAAGAGGAAGGGCGCAGAGCCCAAGAGGCCAGCAGCGCAGACCAGTGGGTCAGCCCGGGGGTTGGAACGGCGGAGGCGGCGGCTGGTCTCCACACCCAGGCCCACACCCAGGACCCCGGTCAGGCAGGTGATGAGCCCAAAGATGAGGCTGGGGGCAGGGGAAGGGGCATGGGGGCCAGTCCGCCTTGCCCCACCCCCGCGGCCTGGGGAAGAAGAGGGTCCCTCCCAGCCGCCCACACGACTCAGGTCCGTCCGGGACCCCCCGGGTCGTAGAGCTACGAGAGGATGGTATCAGCCCATCGCCTATTTCCCAGCCCAGGAAACTGCACTGGGAGAGGAAGTAGCCCGAGTCTGAACCAGTGACTCTCCACTCCATCCCCTGCTGCCCGCAGGCCACCTAGGGTCGCCCCCATCTGGTACCTGTCAGAGGAAGAGCAGGAGTCTCCAGGAAGGCAGGGCGGGGTCTCCCCCAAGACCACACGGGAACGCAGCAAGAACGCAGGAGCCCAAAGAGCCAGGGAGCCGGTGACAAAGGCCACAGCAGTGAAGCCAAGGGAAGAGAGGATGAAACTAGGACTGCGGACATTTGGGAGGAAGGAAGTCAGGCCCCACGGAGGGGTCAGGGCTCTCTCCCTCCCGGGCTTACTTTAGTAAGGTCAGGACGCTGGGTAGGGAAGCCGTCTTGGCCTCCGGATCTGGGCCTGTAATTCAAACAGCTGCCACCAGGGGGAAGTGGTGACCGGGTGCCTGGCCCTGAGGGCCCCCCCAGCCAGGCAGAAAACAGAGACCACACTCAAGTAAATCTCCAACTGGACAGCAGCCCTCCTGCCCCCGGGAACTCAGATGTTGGGCTAGAATGGAACTAAACTCACTTTCGTGCCAGAGCCCTCAGATCTGCCCACCAGGAGGTGGGGCTGAGGGGCGGGGAGTCCGAGTGGCGCTCCACGGCTCCCCTTGGGGGCTCGCGTACCACCAGGAACAGCAGCAGAACAGCCACCACCCCTAGACCTGGAGTCACCTGGGGAAAGAGCAGACTTCAGGACAGGCACAGACAGGGACACGCTGAACCCCTGGGGCCAGGAGGAAGTGAGGGTGTACAAAGACAATTCGGGCCCCAAGGCCTCAAACCCCCAGCAGCCGTCTGCTCGCGGGCAGGCTCTGAGCCTGCGTTCCGAGGGAGCGGCAAATGCCACCGAGGGCCCCTGTTTCCGCAAGCCTAACTGCTCCCTCTTTGGTAACAGCACCCTAATTTCCTTTTGGGAAACTACTCCCCCCCACTTCTCTTAATCCATGTGGTTCAAACAGGGTGGGGCTCGTGACCCAGACTGGGCCGACAAGAGGCATCTTAACCTCCCTGGCCTCCGTGATTGATTCAATGGCAGGCACGTGACCCACGTTCACCTAACCAGACACCATCCAGGACTATTGCTCAAGGATCCAGGGTGCCGAAGTCTCTAAACGGGAAGATAAGCGCGTGGAGCTTTCACTGGCTTGAGAACGACACTGACACAGAGCAAAGTAAAGCGGAGAAAAAGGGTGTCTGAATTCCTGGGAAGGAGCGGGAGTCCTGGATCCAGCGTCACCAGAAGCTCACCCTGGGACTCTCCATTACAAAAGCCACCGGCTTTGGTCTTCCAGGGCGCCTGTTGCCGGCAACCGGAGTTCTGTTTAGCACGTGGCTTCGTGGTGAGGGCAGCCAGGCTCCCTATACAGGCTTGGCAGAGTAGCCACTGCCTTAAAGGGGAGGGGGTGGGGAGGCTGGTGTCTGAAGGCAGGAAAGGGAGAATGCATGGGAACGCTGCTGACCTTCCCCAGGCTGTGCCCACGCTCACCCGCAGAGCCCAGTGCCAGTCCCCGGCCACATCCTTCACTTTGGAGCCTGCAATGTAACCCAGACCACTGGGGAAAGGGGACGGGAGACAAGAGCGGACGGCCGGTCAGTCCGGCCCCACGCCAGGTCCTCTGGCCTCCCGCGCCCATCCCCCCACCAGACCCCCACGAGCCCTGAGCCCCGCTCACCTGCCCACAGGGATGGCAAAATAGAACACGCTGAGCATGCGGCTCCGCTGGTCTGCCACGAAGAGGTCGGCGATGAGGGTGGGCGCAATGGTGGAGTAACTGGCTTCCCCAACCCCCACCAGGCCCCGGGTCAGGAGGAGCAGCCAGAATCGCTGGGAAACGAAACATGGGGAAGTGGCACCCCACCCTGCAGCCGGCCTCCCGGCCTCCCTCCCCAGCCAGCTCTGGAGAGGCGAGGCACGGCTGGCGGGAGAGGCCTGAACTTGACAGACCTGAGCTTGAATCCTGGCTCCACTACTTCCTAGCTGTGACTTTGGGAAAGCAACTTAACCTCTCTGAGCCTCAGACTCCTCATCTGCAAAAGGGGGAAAATAATAGCTTGCTCACATAACCATCACCAGGATGGGACAGTCTAAGCTTTATTTAGTGCGGCGCGCCCGGCGGAGGCGCGATGAATCTTGACTTCTACCGCCCAAGACACCCCCCGGTGAGTAAGGGTCTCAGGCAGAGATTTATTTGTGCACCAAAGACACCTGAGGTTAAAGGACAGGGTAGGATCTGGCCAAGCAGAGTACATAGTGCCTGGTACACAGTGTCCTTAACCTGGGGCTAAGGACAGACTTCCAGGGCAGAGAGTGAGAACAAACAGAGGGGCTTTCAAAGGAGCAAAGAAGCAACAGCCAGGGAGGCAGGAGGAAAACCGGGAGGACTGGCATCCCTGAAGCCAGAAGAGAGTTTCCAGAAGGAAGTGGGTCAGTGGAGCCAGAGGCTCCCGGGGGATCTAGCAAGAACAGGATTAGGAAGTAGGAGCCACATTTAGCAACCAAAAGGTCACTGTTGACTGTGGCAATGGAGCGGTGGGGGCACGCTGGCAGGCAGGGTTCCACGGTGAGTGGGAGGAGAGGAAGTGCCAGCAAAGTGAGAGCCTCTCCCCGACTGCTCCTTCACCCAGACTGCCGCTGGGTCAAGGGGCCTTGTGGGAAGTCCGGGGAGGAAGGAGAAGTGGGAGACCAGACGGTCCAGGTGAGTTCTTTCCCGTGTGCAGAACTGGAGTGCGGAGGTGTGGTGTGGAGGGGGTCAATAATGGTGGGGGAAAGAGGGTGATGGACAGAAGAATGTTCTAGAAGAACAAAGGAGAGGTGGGCAGATTAACTCAGGCAAGCAGGGGATATACTATGGCATGGGCCCAGGGAAGAGCAGAAGTTTCCCAGGCCCCGTCTTCAATGATTCCCAAGAGCAGCAGCCAAGACCGATGGGTAGTAGGGGGGCACCGGAAGCAGGAGCCAGCATGGGGTCTCACCTCTCTGGGGATGAAGGACGACCCCAGTGTCACCAGGGACCAGAAGGCAATGCCCCCGCACATCAGATACTTCCGATTGTACCTGTCACCCAGGTAGCCAAACACAGGTGCCAACACCATGTAACTGGAGATGAACACTGAGGGGAAGCAGAGAGTCACCGCCCGGCCCCAGGACCCCTCGCCCACCCTGACCCCAGCTCAGGGAGGCCAAGGGGGCCAGGATTAACTCCCAACCCTGAAACAACCAGAGCTCTGGCCAGAGAAGTCCAGCCCGTCTTCAGCATCTTTCAAACCTTCCATTGTGGAATGAACGGCCCAGCTAACCCATCACTTCCTCCCACCCAGCCAAGAGCAAAATGCAGACTCTGTACGCTGGCTCGCCCACCAGGCACTATCTTAGCTAGCCTCCCTACCTCTCCCACCTGGTGCTCCTCCACTCCCCCTTCTCTGCATCCCAAAGGCCCCACTGCCAAGCCCAATATCGTCCTAGGACTTCTGATGCCCACTGTCGTCCCCAGTGGGGACATTTCTCCTCGCACCTGAGCATCACAGAACCTTCAGCTCGGATACCGTCCCGGCCCCCACATGTCCAATCTCTCTTTATCGCAATTACCCGGTTCTCTTTACAAAATACTCCTACTGAAAATCATCTCATTCTTCGTTTAGGTTAAGGACTGGTGCCATCATTCCCAGTACAATGCCAGCTCCATGAAGACAAGGGCCTTGCCGGTACCGGCCGTGGCTGTATTTCCCCCACATACAAACAGGTGCTTGGTAACCGTGTGTTGAATGAGAAAAGTGAATGGCGCTGACAAAGACCTGTTTCTCCTCTAACTCAACACCTTCTGAAAGCTTTGCAGACCTTGACCTGTAGATTGCTCTCATTCCTCTAGACTTTGCCTTGAATACCTCGTGGTGCTTTTTCTGGCCTCGGGCAGAGCAAAGAACCCTTCAAGATCTTTCAAATTCCTCTCCTCTTGCTTGTTGTGTGACTCCAGGCAAGCCTTCTCTAAGCCTCAGTTCCTCTATAAAAATGTGGACAGGACCATCTACATTTTCTGTGAAGTAATAATGACACCGACTCTTGGGCGGATGGGAGGATTAGACGGGCCAAGTTATGTGCGTGTTATCACTTCTTCTTCCAGGGCAAGTGCTCAGAAATGTCCAAGAAACGAATGAAGGAAAAAAGGAAGGAAAAGAGGATTCGGCCTCGGTTTTGCCTCTTCCGTAAATCCCAAGGCAAGGTTCTGAACAAATAAAACTCAACTCTCCCCACTCCAGACACCCCCCTTCTTCCATTACTTATTGGGGGCCTTCCAGGCTCTGGACACCGTAGCACACGTTTTATAAGCATTAACCTGCCTATAACCCTCACATCAGCCCTACCAGGTGCTCTGGGTTAGGACTAGTTCCACCTCCCCCACAAGAAAGGTGAGGCTTAGAGAGATGGAGGGCCTTGCCTGGCATCCCACCGAGGACGCGGAAAGCTGAGATTTAAAACCAGGTCTGTCTTGCCCATTACACTCAGCTGACTGCCATTCAGAATGTGGTACCCTAGCTAACTGAGGACGGCCCAAAGCAGAATAAGGGCCCTCTTCCCCCCTCCACTAAGTCTGACCGCTCGGCCTCTACTAATGAGGCCCAGGCATGCTGGCTCACAGCCCCATATGGGGGAGAAAAGGAAGAAAAGCTCCCGCGCCCGAAGGGGACCTGCACTCACCGGTCTGGATGAGGCCAGAGCTGCTGTCTCCGATGCTGAAGAACTGCTCAATGTCCGGAAGGACGCCTGGGAAGAAGACTCGGGATGGGCTCGGCGAGGCAGCCGTGGCTCCAGAGCCTCCCCAGCCCTGTGCCCTCGTGGGACGCCCTCCCCGAAGTCAGTACCCGCCACGGTGAAGCGGTCCATGTAGTTGAGAAGGTTGATGTAGCACAGCACGGCCACGACGAGAGCCGAGCGACGCGGAGACAAGCCGGTGATGCGCTGCAGCCCCTCCCGGTCCGCGACCCCGGGATCCTCGGACTTGGAGCTCCCCAGGGACCCCGGTAACCCCGGGGTGCCGGGCGCCGGCCCGTCGTCCGTGTCATCCGCCTGGCTGAGGAAGGGCGCGGGGTCGGGCCCGGACATGGTCCCCGGGGGCCTCGCCCGCCCGCGCTCCGGCTCCTACCGACGATCCCACCTGCGAGGGGAGGAGGCTGGAGAGAGGGGGACGGAGGGGAGCCCGGCGAGGGCGCTGCGCCCAGACCCCCGCGGGCGCTGGCCCGGGAGCACGCAGCACGCCTGGGATGGAGCCCGGGCCCTGCCCGTCATGCCGCCCCGTCCCGGCAGGCACCGCGCGCGGCGAGTGACGCCGGCGACAGAGCGGGAGGGAGCGCCGCCCCCACGCCTGCCCTGCGGGACGCCTCCCCTCGCCCCCGGCGGGACCCCGCTGCGGTCGCGGCCGCTCAGCCCCGGCGCCGCACCGCGGCCGCCGCCATGTTGCCCTGCGGCCGGTCACGTGACGCCGCAGCCGCGGAGGCCGACGGCGCCCGGAGCCGGCCCTGGGCACGTGACCGCCGCCGGCGCCGTCACGTGACGGCCGGGCGGTCGCCTGGGCAACCGGGGCGGGTCCCGGCCGGGCCCGCGACGCCCTCGGGGCCTCCGCGCTCCTCCGCCGCTCCCGCGGGGGCGCCGCTCGTCGGAGGTCGGGCGAGAGGACGGCGGCGGCGAAGGTGCTGAAGTCGCGGGTCTCCGGAAACTGGAGCAAACCGAGTCCGGCGTGGGCCTCCGACGCGCTCGGGCGTGCAGCGGATGGACGCGGCACAGCGGCCTCGGGGCCGGCCCCGTCCCGTGCGTCGGGCCCCGTCCCTGTGCGGCCGGCCCCGTCCCGTGCGACCGGCCCCGTCCCTGTGCGGCCGGCCCCCCGAGCTGACCGCCCGCCAGAGCTTCCCCGGGGACGCGGAAGGCTCCCGGACCCTGCGGTGCGCCTCACCTCCAGCCGAGCCCGAAGCCCTGGCGCCCTCTGGGGGTCTCCTCCGGGATTCTCCTGGCTGCGGGTGTAGACTCCGAGACCCCAGACCCGAGCCCTGGCACCAAAGAATAGCTTGGGGTGGTCCTTGAGTGCCCCCCAGCTCCGGTCTCCAAGCTACAGTCGGAACCGTACACTCCAGCTGCGATGAATACGCTTCCGGGGCGCCCGGGGGGCTCAGCGGGTTAAAGCCTCTGCCTTCGGCTCCGGTCGTGATCCCGGGGTCCTGGGATCGAGCCCCGCCATGGGGCTCCCTGCTCTGCGGAGAAGCCTGCTTCTCCCTCTCCCTTTTCTGCTCCCCCTGCCTGTGCTCTCCCCCCCTCAAGTAAATAAGCAAAATCCTTTTTCAAAAAGATTTTTTTAAGAGACTTTTTTAAAGGATTTTATTTATTTGAGGGGCTCCTGGGTGGCTCAGTGGGTTAAACCTCTGCCTTCGCCTCGATTCACGACCTCGGAGTGCTGGGATCAACCCCGAACGGGGCTCTCTGCTTAGCCTGCTTCCCCGTCTCTCACTCTGCCAGCCTCTCTGCCTACTTGTGATCTCTCTCTTTCTGTCAAATAAATAAATAGTCTTTAAAAAGAAAAATAATTTCACTTAAAAATTTTATTTATTTGAGGGGCGCCTGGGTGGCTCAGTGGGTTAAAGCCTCTGCCTTCGGCTCAGGTCATGATCCCAGGGTCCTCGGATCGAGCCCCGCATCGGGCTCTCTGCTCAGCGGGGAGCCTGCTTCCTCCTCTCTCTCTCTCTGCCTGCCTCTCTGCCTACTTGTGATCTCTGTCTGTCAAATAAATAAAATCTTTAAAAATTTATTTATTTGAAAGAGAGCTACCCAGCACGAGCGACGGGGGTGGGGGATAGCAGGAGAAGCAGGTTCCCCACCACCAGGGTGTCCCATGTACGACATGATTCCAGGACCCTGGGATCATGACCTGAGCTGAAAGCAGACGTTTGACTGAGCCACCCAGGTGCCCAAAAGACCTCTCTTCCAAGCAAATTTCTAAACCCTTCTACTGAAATTACTGAGTCGCATGGGGAGAGCATGGGGTCCCCAAGAGGTCTTATCAGAAGCCATTTAAGTCATGAATACCCCCTCATTGGCATCACCCCAGAAGATATTTCATGTTTGATAAACTTGAGCCTGGCCTTCCCCGAGGGTCTAAGGGAAGGAGGCCGAGAACTTCAGATCACAGTCTAGTCCCTGAATTTCCTCAACAAAAGATTACTGAGCATCTACTATGTGACTGGCATCATGCTAGGTGTCAGGCAAAGCAGATTTAGTCCCTACCCTCAGGAGGCTTATCTGGAGGAGACGGATATCCATACACATGTAAAATAGCACCTGTGAAAAAGAAAACACAAGCTACAGTCTGAGAAAATATTTGCAAAGTTGTGGCTCAGTCATTAAGCATCTGCCTTGGGCTCAGGTCTTGCCAGGGCCCTGGAATCAAGCCCGGCATCAGGGTTCCTGTTCATGGAGAAGCCTGCTTCTCCCTCTCCCCCTGCTTGTGTTTCTTCTCTCGCAAATAAAAATAAAATCTTAAAAACAAAAAAAAATAAAAAGATAAAAAAGAAATATGGGCAGCACCTGGGTGGCTCAGTTGTTAAGGGTCTGCCTCTGCCCGAGTCATGATCTCAGGGTCCTAGGATAAGCCCCACCGCAGCCTCCTGGCCAGCAGGGGGTCTTCTTCTCCCTCTGCTCCTCCCCGCCCCCCCCCCCGCTCAGACACACACACTCTCTCTCTCTCAAATAAATAAATCTTTAAAAAATCAAAATAAACTCAGACTTGCATTTGAGAAGATCCCTTTGGGTGCACTGTACTTGGATGACCTGACCTGTCAGGCACTGGACTAGGCTGCGGGCAGCAGCTTGCTCCAGGGTGGGATGGAGAGGGGGAAGGGAGCCGCTCATCTGGGGCAGCTGAGTTGGGTGGGCAATGGGGCAGATATGGGGGTTAAGAGGCATCTGACACCAAGCTGGGGATTCTGGAGAACAAGATCACAGTATTTGTTTCCAAGGAGCTTACAGTCTAGCAGGGGAGGCAGAGACCAATGCATGGAAGAGTGTGCTAAGCCAGCCCCTGGTCCCGGGCTGAGCTGGGACGCACACAAGAGAACATGACCAGTGCCACGGGGGGACCTCACAGAAGGAATGACAAGGGTCGGGAGACGGGAAGCTGTGAAGCTATCGGGAAAAAACAACTGCACCTTGTGGTCAGCGACCTGATCGCAACACCTGGGAGCTCGTTGGAAATGCAGCGTCTCGGGCCCCATGGCTTAATGCTAACCACACGTGTGCATTTCACAAGCTCCCGGGCTCAAGGGTTCAAGTATGAGAAGCGCTGCCCTCATCATAGGTCAGGCGCACCCGGTCTTCCATCTGGCTCTGCATTGGGTGCCAGTGAGGTCTGGGGCGGCTTCCCTGCTCTGAACTTCCTTTTCTCTTCTGGGGAATGGGAGTAATACCACCACCGACCTTGCAGGCGCTTGAAGGATGAATGAGATCATGAAAAGTACCGAGGTTGGTGATGTGGCACCGAGTGTGCCCACTCTAGCTTTGAAAGTTTGTTTCTAATTAGGAGAGATTTGTTTGTTTGCTCTGTTTTGTTTTGTTTTCAGGAGAGTTTAAAAAGACCACCCAGTGAGGCTCCTGGCTGGCTCAGTCCATGGGGCATGCGACTCTTGATCTTGGGCTGTGAATTCAAGCCCCACATTGCGTACAGAGAAGACTTAAAAATAAACTCTTTGGAAGGGCGCCCGGGTGGCCCAGTTGGCTAAGTGTCTGCTTTTGGCTCAGGTCATAATCTCTGGATCAGGCTCCCTGCTCAGTGAGAAGTCTGCTTCTCCTTCTCCCTCTGTCTGCAACCCTGACCCCAGCTTGTGCACTCTCTCTCAAATAATAAAATCTTTAAAAATAAATAAAAATTTAAAACGAAATAAAAAATACCACCTGCCAAGTGATCCTTTGATCAAAAGGATGAATAATTTTCTCATCATAGAAGACACACAAATTCTTTCACAATGAGTGGTCTCAGGGCGCCTGAGTGGCTCAGTGGGTTAAAGCCTCTGCCTTAAGCTCAGGACATGATCTCAGGGTCCTGGGATCGAGTCCCACATCGGACTCTCTGCTCAGCGGGGAGCCTGCTTCCTCCTCTCTCTCTGCCTGCTTGTGATCTCTATTTAATAAATAAAATCTTTTAAAATAAATAAATAAAAATAAAATGAGTGGTTTCTAGGGGTGCCTGGGTGGCTCAGTCGGTTAAGCGCCTGCCTTCGGCTCAAGTCATGATCCCAGGGTCCTGGTATCAAGTTCTGGATTGGGTTCCCTACTCAGCCAGGAGCCTGCTTCTCCCTGTCCCTCTCCCCCTGCTTGTGCTCTCTTGCTCTCTCTGCCAAATAAATAAATAAAATCATTAAAAAATAAAAAATAGGGACGCTTGTGTGGCTCAATCAGTTAAGCAGCTGCCTTTGGCTCAGGTCACGATCCCAAGGTCCCAGGATCAAGTCCCACATAGGGCTCCTTGCTCAGCGGGGAGCCTGCTTCGCTCTCTGCCTCTGCCTGCTTATGCTGCCTCTCTCTCTGACAAATAAATATATAAAATCTTTTTTTTTATAATTTTTTTTAAATTTAAATTTTAAATTTTTAAAATAATAATATTAAAAAAATAAATAAAATGAGTTGTATTTCTCATCTCCTCCTGAGCCTAAGTGCTGGGGAAGAAGAAACTGGAATCTTCTAGCACTGGAGGTCCAGTCACTTTGGTCAGCAATCTGGCAGGTACCGAAGAAAGAGCAGACAGGGGCAAGCAGTCAGTGACTGGCGATTCCACTCCTGGATAGAAACCTGAGCAAAATGTGGGGTCTCTACAATACAGCTTGCAATAGACACAGCCTGGGGCTAGAAATCCTCAAAGAGCACTGATTTTACACAAGATGGAATGTCCCCTTCCCGTGAAAGCCTGGAGGTCAGCAGTGCGGGGCTGGTGGGACCTGGGCTCCTTCTCTCCTTGTCCTGTCCCACGTGGCTTCCTTTCCCAAGATCACCTCCTGTCAGCAGCAGGAAGAAACCAAAGGAGAGGGGTTCGCGCTTGGCCACTTTTGGAAACACCCTGTGAGGCGCATCCCTCCCCGACTTCTACCCACGAGGCCAATTTGGCACCCGGCCACGACACAGACTGCCAGGAGCTGTTCTCACCGGGGGTCCCGTGACTCTGGAAGGAGGAGGCATGGAGGCAAGGGGACAACTCATGGTCTCAGTCAGTGGGGCCACAGCAGGGGTCCCACGAGGGCCACAAAGACAGAAATCCTCAAGTAGACACAAGGGGAGTATACTCCCGTTTATTGGCTAAGACTGAATACACATTTTTAATGTGTCCAAACATTAATGGATATAAAAGATCCTGAAAAAAAAAACATGAAAGTTATACCATATTGTGGATTATTTAAATGTCATACAGGCTTCTTTCTGTTTTTCTCATATTATAAGGTCAAAGGAATGTTGTATTCCAACGAAAGGTTTTAGAAAGTGACATACTTTTGCCAAAATTATACCACGTATCAGTGGACTATTGATGGCTTTATTAGTAGACAGCACTTGAGAAGACTGGCTCGTTTTGGGGTGAAAACAAAACTTGGATCTCACATGTGAAGGTGAAACCAAACGGTTTAAAAGTACCACTCAATATTCAGCAACGAGTGCAGCCCGGAATCGACCAAGGAGAACCCCTGGCTCATCATGCAGGAGACAATGCCAGCCAACGTGCACACTGGGCTTTACTGACTGGACTTCAGCCCTAGCTCGCGGCCTAAAGGTTAAAGGACAAGCTGACAAGCTCACGGCAGGAAACATAAACCATCTAAACTACTTTTAAATAAGAAAACAAAAAGCAACAAATGAGAGCACAAAACAGTTCCCACTCCTACATTAAAATGGAGTGTTTCTGCCTGGTGAAGGGCACCCCCTAAATAACCAGACACGAGTGCCGTCCTGAGCGCTGTCTGCACCCATCAGGGCAGTGCACAGAAAGCGATCCCCAAAGGGGAAGAAATCCTCCCCGGTAACTGGCGATCAGATGAATGGACACTGAAACACGCCACGACCTTCCACCCACCAGACTGGCAACAACGAGAAAGCAGGACGGCAACAAGTCCTGGTGGGGACCCCCCAGGGGACGCTCAATGACCAACAGGAAGAAAACTTCGGTAGAACCATAGGAAATTCACCAGTCTGACTTGTCCTCCCGTGCCCGGCGGCTATGCTGGAGAACGTTCCAAGCAAGCATGGAAGGGACCCACGGAAGATGTCATCGTGGCTTTGTTCACGAGCCCGGGAGCTGGAGGCACCCAGCTGTCTGCCCCTTGAAGAACGTGTGGGACTCTGCGGAGCGGTCCCAGCACCGAAGCGCACGGAGGAGCGACATGTGTTGAACAAGAGAAGAAACAGCCCAAGGTCTGCAGCAGAGTGAGACCACGTGTCGCAGAAGTATATCCCCCCACGTGACAGCACATCTGACAAGGATACATTCATGTTCAAAGTGCAACGGGCGCTCGGCGCGACAGGAAAACAGGGAAGACCGCGCCCCACGCCCGGAGAAGCCTTTCGTGGATGAGCACCCCGACAGCCACACAGAAAAGCTCGGATGTGCTCTATTGTGCCTTTAACAACGCGTGTGCATCAGGAAGTCTGGCTCTCAGGGGTGCCGGGGCGAGGAAGACATTCGAGGCTGAGAATCCACACTGTCGTAGAGAAGGGTGACCCGCCATCCGCCCTGCTTGTGTGACCGTCTGTGTGAGCCGGCTCAGTCCCCCACGGAGCACGCGTGTGCCTCGAGCCAGCTTCACCTGAACCCGCTGAGGGCCACTGCGGGTCTCAGGCAGGCAGAAATCCCAGGCCTGGAATCCGCACCCCCGCACCCCCACTTGCTCTAAAATGGAGCGGTTTCGTACAACAGACGTTTTGAGGAAGGAAAGGCTGGGGGTGAGGAACACATTCTCTGGGTCCCGGGGGCTGCCAATGCAACAGACCACGCAGATGGAGTCACAGTCCCCCCAGGGTGGCAACAACCACCACTTAGCTAACCAGGGAACTGCAGGCTTGAAACCGGGGTCAATGGAGGGGGAAGGGCACTGCTCAATTTCGCATCAGCTTAAGGATAAACCCATATAGGGCCAAAAGGGGCAGCTGTTCTCCCCAAGTCCAGGTAGGGCCTCCAAATAGGGAGGGGGGCTTTCAGCCCCAGACCTCGATGAGGTCCCCGGATTCCATACCCAGATCAGCAGGCAACTCCTTGCCTGAAAGCTTTGTCCCATCAAAGAAGAAGGAGAGCTTGTGGCCTGAGAGTCCCATGGCCTCCTCGTACCGGGACATGAGGTTCTTGAGAGGAGAGTCCTGGACAGAGAGGGAAAAAATGAAGGTTAATAACTTGAAAAGAGGGGGCGGCACCTAGCGGGCTGTCGGTAGAGCACGCGACTCCTGATCTTGGGGTCGTGAGTTTGAGCTTACACTGGGTGTAGAGATTACTTAAAAACAAAGCTTAAGGGGTGCCTGGGTGGCTCAGTGGGTTAAGCCTCTGCCTTCGGCTCCGGTCATGATCTCAAGGTCCTGGGATCGAGCCACACTCGGGCTCTTGGCTCAGCAGGGACCCTGATTCCTCTCTCTCTGCCTGCCTCTCTGCCTACTTGTGATCTCTGTCAAATAAATAAATAAAATCTTTAAAAAACAATAACAAAGCTTAAGGGGGCGCCTGGGTGGGTCAGTAGGTTAAGTGTCTGACTCCTGGGTCTTGGCCCAGGTCGTAGGATCGAGCCCCGTATCAGGCTCCATCCTTGGCGCGGAGTCGGCTTGTCCGTGTCCCTCTCCCCCAACCCTGCCCCTCTCTGTATCAAATAAACAAATCTTTTTTTTTTTTTTAATTTTTAGGGGCGCTTGGGTGGCTCAGTGGGTTGAACCTCTGCCTTGGGCTCAGGTCATGATCTCAGGGTCTGGGATCGAGCCCCTCATCGGGCTCTCTGCTCGGTGGGGAGCCTGCTTCCCCCTCTCTGCCTGCTTCTCTGCCTACTTGTGATCTCTCTCTGTCAAAACAAATAAATAAAATCTTAAAAAAAATTTTTTTTTAAATACAATAAAATCTTATTTAAAAAAAAGAATTTGAACGGAGGGGCTGAGAACTTGTAGAGTCGGACAGAGGACTCGGGACAGGGAGACCACAAGGGGAAGGCGAGTGGACAAAGAAGCCAGCACAGCTGGGCTCCTCTCTAGGGGACTGGGCCACGGAGCCCAAGGCTCAGGATGTGGGCTCTGGGTCAGGCAGGTTCTGCAAGCCCCCAGTTCCTCACATCCCAGTGCGGCATCTGTCTCCCGACGCAGCCAGCCCAGACCACAACACGGAGTGAGGACGATCTGAGCTGGAGGCCAGGCTCTCCCACTCTACTGATGCCTGACCCTGGGCAAGTGTTACAGATCCTCTGTGGTCCCAAGCCCCGGTGAGTGCGAGAGGGACCTTATTTGGAAACAGGGTCTTTGCAGATGTAACCGGGTGAAAGGGAGGCACACACTCGGTGAGGGCGGGCCCCAGCGACTGATGTCCTTGCAAGAAGACGCACGCGCAGAGACACACAGGGACCACACTACGTGACCACAGAGGCAGAGACCAGGGTGATTCAGCGGCAGGCCACCCCCAGAAACCAGGAAGGGTCCTGCCTGGGGTCTCTGGGGGAGTGTGGGCCTGCGACACCTCGGTGTCTGACTCCAGCTCTCCAGGCCAAGAGAATACATTTGGGTAAGCCACCTAGCCTGGGACATTCTGTGACACAAGCCTAGGAAACCAACACTGCAAGTCGCCCCCCTTCTCAGGACACGCGTCCCTGCTAGCTAAAGGCAGGTAACAACAGCAGTTTCCATCTAACTTGGCTATGCAACTCACCAAGGCCCTGACCGTGGATTCTCTCTAGCATGGGGACTGTCGCTTAGAAGCCTGGCAGTTACTCTGACGGGTTTCACGGTCACAAGGGGCCTTTCCGTTTTACGCAGGAGGAGTCAGGAGACCAGAGCAAAGGTTCCTGGCACAGTGGGGGAGAGAAGCTGAATAGCGGGCTTTTTGCCAGGCTCCAGGATGGGCGGGACCCCAGAGGGAAGCCCCCTGTGTTAACTGGTGGGAGGGACAGGAGGACAGAGGGCCGGGGAGAGGCACGCACAGCCAGGCCTCCCACTCACCGGAGACAGCGCGACTTCCAGCGTCTGGTGTTTCTCCTTTCCCTGCACCCGCAGCTGGAGCACTTGGGACATCTGTGAGGTCTCGGGCGAACTTGCTAGCACCACGCAGTCTGCGGGGAAGAGGATCAGGAAGCCAGGCCTGAGCGGGGCCTGGAAGCCCGGCCAGCTGCATCCCCTCCCTGCGGCGAAGGCCTCCTCCAGGCTCCACCTGCCCGCTTTCCTCTCACCAATGATGTCAGCCACTCCGAGCTTTAGTGTCCTGGGAGTAGCAGTAGGGGACAGCTCTGTCTCTCCAAAGAGCAAGAGGATCCTGCTTGGGGACACCCCGAGACGGGTGGCCATGTGGTCCACCACACGCTGTAGGGGCTCCGACTGGGGAGGGGACAAGAAGCAGAGGAGGCCACCTCCTGACATGCCCTGCCGCACCCCCCACTCCGACATATCCCTGGCCCTTGCTACTGGCTGAGCTCCTCAGGCAAGCACCACAGACTTCCCTGGAGAAGCACAGGATAAAGCCGTGTCTGTATGGGGCTGGAGAAGGGAAAAGGACAATGGCGCAGACCACAGCAAAGCGGACCTCGTGCGCCCCTGCGACGGACCGCTCTGGACAGGTCCCCAGCTCTCGCAGCCCGGGGCGGCTACGTCTGCCTCGGTAAGAAAAGCCAGGAAACCACTCATGGTGCAAGCGGTGGCAATGAGCTCTTTTTAAAAGCATTCTGCAGGGTGGCTCAGTCAGTGAGGGGGTCTGCCTTCAGCTCGGGTCATGATCCATCCGGGGTTCTGGGATTGGGCTCCCTGCTCTCTGAGGATCTGCTTCTCCTCCTGCCCCTCCCCTGGCCCATACAACAGCACACGCACTCTCTCTCCCTCCCAAGTAATAAAATCTTTCATAACAAATAAATAAAGGCCTTCTACATCTGCAGGGCGGCCGAACAAAGATGCACTTCTAAAGCCACGGGCTGCGTGTTTGCGCCGTCTGGTTTAGCTGCTTCCGAAGCGTGGTTATGGCTCAACCAATGGTCGCTTCCGTGACCACCGTTGTTCCGGCACCGGGCTCATCGCTACAAACACGGTCCTCTCACCGGGGAGCAGGGGGAGCTCCGAATGAATGAGTGACACCCGTGTGGGGAAGGCTGCCATCGAAGCAAGTGCTCATGGGGAGCACGGGGTCCGAGGGAAGGGAGGGGGGGGCTAGCAGCCAAGCCTCTCGGGATGCTTGGAGCACTGAAGGATGGGTGGGCGGCCTGCCGGAGAAGGGAGGGTGAGGAAAAGACCCCCGGGATAAAGGGAAGAGCGAAGCGAAGGCACGGGCCTGGGGGGCCTGGAGGGGACACTGTCCCCCCGTGCCCACCCACCGCGCTCGCTCCACCTACAGCTTGGGGGAACCTTCTCCCACAGGCCCTCCAGACACTTGCCATTCTGACGGGCAGTCTGACCACATCAGCCCGGCACCGGATTTTCATCGGGAAGAGTCGGGGGCTCTCTGGAAGGGTGGGACCCTCCACCAGGACCACCTCGTCCTCCTGGTGCTGGTGATCCTGGTCCTGGCGCTGCTTGGGACTCAGGCAGGACCGGAGATCTTGGAGGCGCTTGCTCACCTCCCTGGGGTGCGGAAAGGACTCTGGGTCAGGCAGGGGCGGCCCCCGCCAGACTCTCCTTCTCTAGCCCAGCGAGCCCCTGCCCTTGGCACCTTAACTTCTGGAGTGCCCGCGTATGCTTTCTGCTTTTGGTCCGTGGCAGAGGTGAAGGCAAAGGAGAGGTGTCTTGAACCCTGCCAAGAGAAGAGAGGGCTGGGCGGAGGAAGAGGAGGGGACCCCACCCCAGCAGCCCCCCTCATGAGCTATGGACCGCTGTGGAGCAAGAGCGGGAGAGCTCGACCCAAAAGGGAGCATCTTCTAGCAACATCATCCTGTGGACAGGGGGAGGTAACGTCAGGAAGATCTGAACCCTCGTTTCTGTACTTCCATGACCTAAATATTGGCAAGGAAAAGGCCTAACACTCATTCCTTCCTTCATTTGTTCATTTATGGATTTTAAATGCCCAACATTTCAGGTAAGTCACTTCCCAGGTGAGGACCTGGTAACATCCAATGGACACCAAGAACTTACTACATGCCAAGTGTTAATCTACGCGAAAATTTTGACACAGGTGCCACCATTATCCCCATTTTCTAGAAAAGGGACGTGAACCACAGAGCTAGTTAAGGAGACAGACAGCCGGGCTTGAAGCACAAGGGCCATCCCCAGAGCCACACCTGTCAGAAGCCAGGATGCTACATTCCACTCCCAGGGGCGGTCCCGAGGGCCCAGCGCTCCTCCCAAGACCTTCATTCCTCACCTGGGCCCGCAGGCTCCCTCCGCTCCCTGCACCCCTTCTCCTTCCCTTCCAGGAGCCCCCCAGGATCCCGCCCACCTCAGCCCAGCCCTGGGCTCCCTTTCTGCTGGGGGAGGAGGCGGGGGGGGGGGGCAGGGGGGGGCGGGCAGTGCCCCGTGTCACTCACAGAAACACCTCCTTTGTCTTCTCTTCTGCATCCTTACTCCTGAGCTTCTTCTTCCAGGGAGACTCTGGACACGGGGCCTCCTCAGCATGGGGACTGCTGGAATCTGCCATATCCGTCTCTGGGGACAGAGAAGGAAGCGGACGAGGTCAAGGAAGGGAGGGCAGCAAGAGGCCAAGCAGAGGCAGGCCAGAGGCTTCAGAGATCCCAGCAAAGGAGGAGACCGAGGCGCCCCAACAGGCGCACACACGCACGCGCACACACACGCACGCGCACACACACACGCAGTAGCGCTGGGGAAGTGCTCGAAGGGCGTGAGTCCCAGGGGAATGCCTGCCGCCGAGAAAAGCACGAGCCGGAGTCTGGCAGAGCGGAAGCTCTGAGTCGCGCTCTAAGGCAGGAGCCTGCGTGGTGAGGGTGGACAGTCCCAGTGGGACCCGCTCCAGCGAAGCCACCGTTCACTTACTCTCTTCTCACTTTTTTGATCAGCTGCACCCACAAGTACAAAATAAACACACCCTAGGAAACACGTATTTACCTAGTGCGCATGCACTCCTTATGACACGTGTATGTACTACTTAGTTATGTGATAAAACAAACTTCAAACCAGATGCTGGCATTGTTTTTAAAAAATGGTCCTCTTGGGGGACCCGGGTGGCTCAGTTAGTTAAGCGTCTGCCTTCGGCTCAGGTCATGATCCCGGGGATCCTGGGATCGAGTTCCACATTGGGCTCCCTGGTTAGCAAGGAGTCTGCTTCTCCCTCTGCCTCTGTGTGCTCTCTCTCTCAAATAAATAAATCTTCAAACAAACGAACAAAGGTTCCTCTTATGTCCTTCCTGTACTTGATTGGATGGGCAGAGCAAGACTATGGGGTAGGAGGTGGCGGGGCACAGAGAGAGCAGGAAGCAGAGGTAGGTGCAGGTCCTCTGAGCCCGTATTTCTCAAATTTCCTCCATGTGGGCATCACTATCGCATCGTGCCATCCATACCTCTATAATGTTGAAGACCTTTTTTAAATCCCTCACTGTAACTAGGATTTCTTGTAATGGGAAACTAGAGATTTATTTTAGAACACAGAGGCTCTTTCCCATCTTGTTAGCCACCCACAAAGGATCATCACTAACCACAAAAATACATATAAATACTGCAAAAACAAAGCAAGATCAAAACAAAGTCCGAGATCAGTGGTTCTCGACCAGAGGCAATTTCTCCTCCCAGGGGACATGTGGCAATGTCTCAAGACAATTTCTGTTGTCACAGTGAGGGGGAGAGGGGGTTGGAGCGTGTGATACTGGCCTCTGGCGGGTAGAGGTCAGGATGCTGCCAAACCTCCCACAATGCCCAGGACAGCGCCACACAAAGAACGGCTCCGTCCGAATGTCAGCGGTGCCGAGGCGGAGACACCCTGTCCTCGATCAATGTGGCAGCTGCTAGAGACCCGAGATTCCGCCTTTCTGACAAGCTCCTGGGAGATCCCCAGCACTACTAGGCCTCCATGTGGGGCAAGGGCAGAGGGACCCTTGGACCTGTACACTCCAGGTACCGCCCAAAAGCATCAATGTAGCCCAAGAGAGGGCTCTCGACGCATTCTCTTTGATTAACTCTCACCAAAATCCTTTGACATGGACCCACTGTTCTCCCCATCTTCCTGACGACAAAACGGAAGCACTGAGAGAGGAGCCTGCCCAAGGCCACACAGCTAGCTACCAGAGGGTAGAGCTGAGATTCAAACCCAGGCCAGCTGGTTCCGAAATCAGCTCCTGATCATCCTACCATGCTTGCTCATGGTGTAGACGTCTTGGTCCAAGGTGTGCATTTGCCCACTGGATCACTTCCTTATCAAACTTGATTTGCCTTTGGGTGGTTTGCAAAAGCCACCTCACTGGGGGAGGACCAAGGCTGGCAGCCCTGATAAGATTCAAAGAACCCCACGCTGGCTCCAGAATGTTCCCAAGGAACCTGTTGCCGATGTACCCAGATGTTACAGATTCTCAACAGCTCCTCCTCCCCCGCCCCCCAGGATTGCAGAATCAGAATCTTTGGAGATGGCCTAGACATCTGTAGATTAGCACACTCTTGCGCCCATCGGCTGGGGGTTAGGGCGGTTTGGCAGCGTTCCCTTCGCCTCCTGGTTACGCTCCATCTGGATTCGGGACTGGAGCTTTGCTCTGGGTAGGATGCAGGAGTCAGCCCTCCCGTCCCCGTCCTCTGGGCCTCCGGGAAAATGGGCCACAGGGTTGTAAACTCCAGGAATCTTCCTCAGAGACGCCAGCACTAGGCTCCTCTCCCCGGAAGCCGGCGTACCTTCCTCGGCCTCCGGGGGACAGAGTTTCAGGAGGGACTGGTGATCTGGGATGAGATGAAGGCTGCTTTCCACCTGTCAAGACAAAAGGGCCTCAGTCCCCGAGAAAGGGAAAGCGAGCGGACTCTTTCCTCCGTCCAGCCCGCGAGTCCAAGTCCTCTCGGGCTCTGGGGGGGGTAGGAGCCCAGCCTGCCCAAGGTCCAGAGCGGAGAGCCCTTCCGACTACACGCCTCTCCCCCAGACCTTCCGAGGACGCAAGCTTCGTTCTTTCACCGCTCACTAGGCTGCTGGCCATGCCCCCGCCTCGGAGTGCTGGGAAGTCCCCGACCCCCGCGCACCCCACCCTGCGGTCCCCAAGCTCCTCCTCCTCCTGGACCCTCCGCCGCGGGCCCCCATCTCCCGACCCGACCCGAGGGGTTGGGCCGGCCCCCCTCGGAAGCATCCGGGGTCCCGGCGCCGAAGCCGCGCTCGCTGCTCCCAACACTCCCGCTCCCGGAACCCCAAATCCCCCAAACCTGTCCACCAGCCCTGCGGCCCCGGCCCCGGCCCCACCCGCGGCTCCTCCCGTTCGTCCGCCCAGGCCGGCCCCAGAAGCCCGACCGCGGCGGCTCCCAGCCCCAGCCCGCGCCCCAGCCCGCGCCCCAGCCCGCGCCCCCGGGCCCCGCGGCACCTTCCCCGAGTACACCGGGACGGCCGGTGCCTCCCCCGGACCCAGCAGCCGCCGCCGCCGCCGCCTGACCGGTGCCCGCGCGGCTCCGGCGGGCGGCGCGTCCGCCCCGTCGCTGTCGCTGTCGCTGTCGCCGTCGCCGTCGTCCCGGCGGGCGGCCGGCCCTGAGGGCCCCGCGGGAGGGACCTCGACCGAGTCCAGCGCGCCGCGCGCCGCCGCGACCTCCACGACCTCCTCATCGCTGTCGCTGACCAAGTCCACAAACTCCGCGTCCAGGGTGCGCGGGGCGGAAGGTCGCGGGACGCGAGGACGCCGCCCCCGGCCGCCCCGGGACCCGCGAGCAACTCGCCCGGCACTGCCGCCCCGAGGCCGGCGGCCCCGTCTCCTCACCGGCTCCGCCATGGCACACACCCGCCGCCCACAGCCGCCCGCCTCTCGACGCCTCGGCCGGCCCCCTCCCGCGACTTCCGCCCGTCATTGGGTGAACCTGCTGCTACTCAACGCCTCTCCCCGCCCACAGCCCCTGGCTTCCCCTCCCCGCCTTCTCATTGGTCGCCGCTCCCGCCCATCAAGTATCCACCACTAAAACCAAGGCGCCAAAGATTCCAACCAACCTCGGCGCAATCAGCCTGGGTTTCGATTCGTTCCAGCTCACCCATTGGCCGGCTGCCTCCCTCTTGACCGGCCCACTCCGTTCCCATTAGAGATCCGGTTGGTGGGGGAGCGGGGCATCCTGGGAATTGTAGTCCTTAGGCCCTCGAAAGCGGCCTCTCGAGTTGCCTTTTATTTATCGTGTATCATTTTTTAAAAGATTTTATTTACTTATTTGACACAGAGAGAGAGAGATCACAAGTAGGCAGAGAGGCAGGCAGAGAGAGAGGGGGAAGCAGGCTCCCTGCCAAGCAGAGAGCCCGATGCGGGGCTCGATTCCGGGACCCTGAGATCATGACCTGAGCCGAAGGCAGAGGCTTTACCCCACTGAGCCCCCCAGGCGCCCTATCGTCTATCATTTTTTAAAAGTATTTTTTACACCCAAATGGGGGCTCAAACCCACAACCCTGAGAAAAGAGTCACCGGCTCTACCAATTGAGCTACTTCTAGAAACCGGCAATAGGAGCCCCTGGGGGGCTCAGTTCCTTAAGCCTCTGACCCTTGACCTCAGCTCAGGTCTTGATCTTGGGGTCTTGATCTTGGGGCGGTGGGCTCCCCAGTGGAAGCTCCCCCGAACATGGAAAACCCACGGTGGAATTAGGCTTTAGCTCTCTGGGATATCCTCGTGCAGTGTTCACCGCCACTAGGTTGGGGGCTAATCCACTAACCGCCATCCCCAACCGCAGGTGCAGAATCCACACGGAACACACCCCGGCCCAGCACTCCAACCCCACTCAACTCTGAAAAGCCTTCCACGTCACACAGAGCCTCCCTCGCCCCCAGCGCCTACTGACCAGCCTCACACGCACTGTCAACCCAACCTGCGCCCACCGTGGACACCGGAGCACCACCCGCCTCGCAAACAACACCTGGACGGGCAAATCCAGAAGAAAACTAAGAGGCTTAGTTTTAGTTGAAAAGAAAGGGTGTGACTTCCCCCCTCTCCCTGCTCCTTTCCAAATGTATGTCATCTTTTTGAAATGCAAGCCTTTTGGGAGGTAGCTCCGGATCTCCCCCCCTACACACACACACACACACACACACACACACGGTCCTGGGGAAAACAACAACCTAACTTTGGTGGGGGCCTTGCTACTAGATGTGGATCCACCTCTGGTCATAAATAAGCAAGAAGCTTGTTTCTCCCCCGGAGAGAAGCCCAGGGCCATGATAAAGTTAGCGTGAACTCTGCGGGACAAACTGTGTTGCCAAATCCCCATACTGGAGGCCTAGTTATTGTTTACCTTGGAAAGAAGATAGGGTTTTTGAAATTTTATGTTGAAAACAGGTTAAGGGGGCACCTGGGTGGCTCAGTGGGTTAAAGCCTCTGCCTTCAGCTCAGGTCATGATCTCAGGGTCCTGGGATCGAGCCCCACATCGGTTCTCTGCTCAGCAGGGAGCCTGCTTCCTCCTCTCTCTCTGCGTGCATCTCTGTGATCTCTGTCAAATAAATAAATAAAATCTTTAAAAAAAAAAAAAAAGAAAAGAAAAGAAAACAGGTTAAGGGGTTGTACCTGCTTTGGCTACCTGTAGAATTCCTTGTGTGAAACTGAAGGGAAAAAGTCGTATTCACAATGAAGTTGGGGGACACCTGGGTGGCCCAATGGGTAGAGCATGTGACTCTTTTTTTTCTTTTTAAAGATTTTATTTATTAATTTGACAGAGAGAAATCACAAGTAGACAGAGAGGCAGCCAGAGAGAGAGAGAGGGAAGCAGGCGCTCTGCCGAGCAGAGAGGCCGATGCTGGACTCGATCCCAGGACTCTGAGATCATGACCTGAGCCGAAGGCAGCGGCTTAACCCACTGAGCCACCCAGGCGCCCCGAGCATGTGACTCTTAATTTCAGTGTCCTGAGTTCAAGCCCCACCTTGGTGGTAGAGCTGGACGTGGAGCCACGAGAGGGTGGTCAAGGAAGAATTCTTGAGATGTTTTCAGTGCAAAAAGGTGATTTTTATTGTAACCCGGGACCAAGACCGGTGGGCGGAAAGAGCAGCACTTATGGCTGTAGGAAGCTGGTGGCTTATACTTAGTGCTCAAGGGAGAGGGGACATGCAGGGAATATGAAATCATAAATGACTTCTTCAAATATATATTTTTAAAAGATTTTATTTAGTTATCCTAGAGAGAGGAAAGGAGAGCGTGTGGTGTGGGGGTACAGAGGAAGAGGGAGAGAATCTCAAGCTGCCTCCTCACCAAGCACAGAGCCCCGCTGGGAACCCACACGGGGCTCAGTCCCAGGACCCCGAAATCACCCAAGGAGTAATCAAGAATTGGGTGCGGAACCCACTGAGCCACCCAGACACCCCATGAGTTTTATTCTTCAGGGGAATGCCTGCAATGTGCATCACATTCTGGTTTAATGTTTTCAATAATAAAAACTGTTTTTGTGGGGACGCCTGGGTGGCTCAGTCGGTTAAGTGTCTGCCTTCGGCTCAGGTCGTGATCCCAGGGTCTTGGGATCAAGTCCTGCATCAGGCTCCGTGCTCAACGGGAAAGCCTCCTTCTCCCTCTGCCTGCCGCGCTCACAAACACACACACACACTCTCTCTCTCTCTCTCTCTCTCTGGCAAATAAAGAAAATCTTTATTAAAAAACCTGTTTCTGTGTCTCTGCTACCTTGGCGGACGTTTTCCGCGTTGGAAGAAGATTTTGTTTTTTCTTTCCATTTCCCAACACATGCACCAACCACACCTCGCGTCTCAGAAGCTACAAAGCCTCCGCACATCTGCTTTATTTGCAACTGCTGCTCATCGCGCACCCCAGCGCGGTGCAGACATGCCCCTTCAACGCTTCACACTTCCTACATCACCTCCAGCTGATGACCCCCGACCCCTCGCCCCACACTTCGCACACAACACGCACACGGCATACGCCCCGTACCAGCGCCTCTCAACACGATGTTCACATCACTTGTACTTCATCCGTCCATCCATCCAGGGCCGCATCCTGGCCACCACGCACAACCCAGTCCCTCTCCCTTCCCATCACCTAACATCCCCAACACAGGCGCCCCACTCCGTGTAGATGGGGCCCAGCCCTATTGGAAGGGCAGAGCCCCAGCAGATGGCGCTGTGTACCAGGGGACAGAGACCAGTCCCCACCCCGACTCCCACCCCAGACTCCGGTAGAGGGGACCCTAAGGAACTCCCGTCCCGGGAAGCCTTTGGCCACTCTTGGTCGCCAGGCTGAGAGCAGAAAGATTGCACCCAAAATCCTTCTGCCGGCCTTGGGCCCCACCTAAAGGCCGCTGTCAACCATGGAGGCCGGGGGTGGGGGGGTGTGTGCAGGACCTTGGAATGTCCCTCAAGCCTCCTTCTCCAACTTTGCTCAAGAGCTAGAAGTGGTCGGGCCGCTGCCAAAAAGCAGGTCATGTGGACACGGAGAAGCTCTGGATTGTGACTTCGTCCTGGACAAGTCTCTGCCCTGGAAGGAGCCCCAGTCCAAACGACCTTGGTGCCCTCTGGCTCCTGGCACATAATACTGGCTGCTGGCTGAGTGCTTACTACAGCAGTGTCTAGAGCTTTCCATCTCATTTAAGACTCACTAAGGTAGGTATAATTATTATCCCTATTTTACAGATGTCTGTCTGCACACGGAGAACCTGAGGCACAGCTAGGGAGGGCTGAGCTGGGATTCAAACCCAGGTAGTCTGATCCCAGAGGACTGGACTGGAGCTGGAATACCTCGGCTGCTCAGCTCTGCCCCCGCCCCCTTCCACCACACCTCCCTGGGTGGCCCAGGAGGGGCGCCATCCTCTAGGGGCTTTCCAAGGCGGTCCTCTCTCCTCCTTCCGCACTCCTTTCTGGAGCTCCTGATCGCTGCCACCACCTGGCTGGGTACCAGGGGCACAGAGAAGACCCGGACATGGATTCACCCCCAAGAAGGCAGGATGTTTTCTCCCGGAGTCACCTGTTCAGATGCTTCAGGCCCAGGCAGGAAAGCTAAATGGAATAAAGGAGGTGGATGAAGGGTAATAGGGAATGGCAGGGACTGTGGCAATAGGGAGAGCTTAGAGACGCCTGGGTGCCTCTGTCGTTAAGCGCCTGCCTTGGGCTCAGGTCATGATCCCAGGATCCTGGGACGGAGCCCCAGCTCCCTGCTCTGTGCGAAGTCTGCTTCTCCCTCTCCCACTCCCCCTGCTTGTGTTCCCTCTCTTGCTGTGTCTCTGTCAAATAAATAAAATCTTATTTTAAAAATTAAAAAAAATAGGGGCACCTGGGTGGCTCAGTGGTTAAGCCATTGCCTTCAGCTCAGGTCATGATCTCGGGATCCTGGGATGGAGCCCCGCATCAGGCTCTCTGCTCAGCAGGGAGCCTCCTTCCCCCCCCCCCACAACCCCTGCCTGCCTCTCTGCCTACTTGTGATATCTATCTGTCAAATAAATAAATTAAATAAATAAATAAAATCTTTAAAAAATTTTAAAAATAAACAAAATCTAAAAAAAAAAAAGCGCATCTGCCTTCAGCTCAGGTCATGATCTCAGGGCCCTGGGATTGAGCTCTGCATTGGGCTCTCGGTTTGGCAGGGAGCCTGCTTCTCCCTTAAAAAAAAAAAAAAAAAATCTTATTTATTTGACAGAGTACAAGCAGGGGGAGTTGCAGGCAGAGGCAGAAGCAGAGGCAGGGGCAGAAGCAGGCTCAAGGCGAGAATCCATCAGGGATGCTGGGATCCCAAGAATTGGGGTGTTGTTGTTGTTTTTAGGATTTTATTTATTTGCCAGAGAGAGAAATCGAGAGAGCACAAGAGTACAAGCAGGGGGAGGAGCAGGCAGAGGAAGAAGCAGGCTCCCTGCCAAGCAAGGAGCCCAGTGCAGAGCCTGATGTGGGACTCGATACCAGAACCCTGGAATCATGACCGGAGCTGAAGGCAGATGCTTAACCAACTGAACCACCCAGACATCCCAGGATTGGGGTTTTAAGCCCCACATGGGGACAGAGGTTCAGCGGAGGCCCCAGGAAAGCACAGAATGGAAACCGCACGCCTCGCACAAAGCGAGGAGCTGAGAATGGGCTATCTGTCCTGGGCGCAGAAGACAAGAAAAAAAAAATCCATCCACAGACCTTGGGATACAGTACAGAAGCAAGTCACCCAACAGGGAGCGGATGGGAAAAGCCATGGCAGGAAATCAGAACCCCGAGGTTCACCAAAGCATGGACTTGGATTCCAACCAAACCTCTGGAATGAAGGCCTACTCGGAGATTCGTGAATACAATGGTCAGAAACCTGTGTTGCCTGTAAGATGGTGGCAGAAACCAAAGCAAGCTGGCCCCCAGGGATGGCAGAGGAGACCAAAGGGGACTCAGGGGACTCCTGGAGGCAGGAGAAACACAAAGAGGTCAAGAAACCTTCCGGTGGTGAAATGAAACTCACCACCCCACTGTACAGATCCAGCCCATTGTACAGATAATAGTAACCACACCGTGCTCCCTCCCTCATGCTGTTTTATAACTGGGGGTTAAGCAAGTTACCCAACGTCAGTGAGCAATCGAAGTGTTTCACTTCTCTGTGACTCCATCTTCTCAGCTGGAGAATGAGAATAATTTTAGCATCCCTCCCTCATAGGAGTTGCAAAGATAAAATGAGACACGACCTGTAAAGCACTTATTAGAACAACGCCTGGTACGTAATAATAGTGTTAATACGGAGAAAGTTAAGTTTTAAAGGTTCAGAGATAAAGAAGAAAGAGCGGCTCTTGAAAAAAAATGGGACATTATGAAGAAAGAACTGGAGCATTAAGAAAAGGAATTCTGGAGGGGCGCCTGCGTGGCTAAGTCGGTTAAGTGTCGACTCCTGGTTTCAGCTCAGGTCGTGATCTCAGGGTCATGAGATTGAGCCCCACATCAGGCTCTGTGCTCCGTGGGGAGTCCATCTGTCCATTTGCCCCCAAATCCCCACCCCTGCTCATGTTCTCTCTCCCCCTCAAATAAATAAAATCTTAAAAAAAGAAAAAAAAGAGGGGCACCTGGGTGGCTCAGTGGTTTGTGGTTTGAGCCTCTGCCTCCGGCTCAGGTCATGATCCCGGGGTCCTGGGATCAAGCCCTTACAACTAGCGCTGTGAAGCACCAGTCATGTGGCCTCAGACATGACCCTCAGCCGGACATTCATTTTCCCATCTACAAAATTGCAACAAGGGAGGGTGTCAAGACGGAGCATAGGCTCTGGGATTAGATTGTCAAGAATTCGAGTGCGGACCCCAGTGAGGCAAGCCGTGGGCACATTCCTTAGCTTCTCAGCCTCCGACTCTCAGCTCTGAACTAGGGTTGTTTATGAAGATAAAATGAGCGAATATACAAGTGAGGGAGACGGGCACAGGTCCAGCCACCGGAGGGAGAAGGCCCCTTTGTACCTACGATGCAGCTCTCCCTCCTCTGCTGGATTCCAGAAGCGGATGCGGGTACAGGCATCCTCCTGGGGGTACAGGCATCCTCCTGGGGGCACAGGCTTCCTCCCTTCCCTCCCCTCCCATACAAGAGCGTTACATCAAAGGATCGGAAGAAGTCATTGAGTTTATTGGGGGACTGCAAGGGGAGCCAAAGTTTCATTGGCACACACACACACACACACACACACACACAGATACACACATCTGAGGCATCGCTGCTCCAGCAGATGACTTGCTCAGGGTCCCAGATTTCAGAATCAGGTATGGATCTCGTATGGATCTCTGGGGCCTAAGGAGGCCCAGGCTATGGAGAAGAAATGGTGACAGGGAGGTTCCAGAAGCCCGCGCCCGGAGCACCCGGCCTTAGGAACCCTTTCCCCTCTCCCACCCCTACTCATCTCCCTTTCTCCCCTTTCCTTAAAGGGCCGTTCCCAGCTCACCTGGAGGGACTCATCTAGTGCTCCAGGTGCCCATATGACCCCCTCCTCTCCAGGCTGGTTCTGGCCCACTGAGATTATCCATGTCCATGTTCTCATAGGAGTCTGCATCTGATTAGGACCAGGAACAGCAGGAATCAACTAGAGCCAGCAGGAGGCTGAGAGGGGGGTGAGACCCAGGGGACAAAGGGGACAGAAGCAGAAACACCCACCTTCCTCATGATTGGGACCAGGCTGGGCCCGAACGGAGCGGACTTGGGGGGTTGTATACAGGATTCCTCTCATATCCTCGTAGGACTGGGAGCCTGCTTGGGCAGGAGAGTTGGAGGCCTAGAGCCAAGCTGGGCTTGGGGAAGGGAGATGCAGCCCAAGACACAGAGGGAATCTGAGGTACAGAGGAAGGTGGAGGACTTGACCCAGGCTGTACTAGGAAGGAGAGAGTAGGGTCGCCGTCAGATTCAGGACCCTTGTTAAGGGTCTGGTCAGATGTGGGTTAGATTAAGATCACAGTCAAGAAGAGAACCTGCAGAGGTCAAAGTCAGAGTCGTGAGGCGGTTGTAGAGACAACTGGGGTCAAGGCTGCGGTTTGTATGGGGCTGGGGTGAGGTGGAGATCAAAATCCAAGTAGGAATTGCACTGGGACCAGAGCTGATGTTTATAGTTAGGGGTGGGGTAAATACTGGGATCAGGATTGGGGTTGAGGTTAGTGTTAGGAATCGATTCAAGGCCAGAATTACACCAGGAGCCAGAGTCAAGGTCAAGGTTGAGGTTGAGGTTGAACCCGCAGGCGGAGCTGAGCGCCAGGTCAACCCAATCTGCCCAAGACAGGATGGTTCCTAGCATTTCTCACCAAGAGAGGTTGCTTCCCTGCTGGGGTCCCAGGCTGACCCATGGGGGCTCAGGAAATCTAGAGAAGAGAGGGAAGTTATTTCTCCTGGCCTCCAGGTCCCCAATACACAACCCCCCACACCCCCCACATTAATGGGACTGTCTTCACACTTGCCTGCCGTCCTGGTGACTGGCTGGGCCAGCTCTTCATCCTCATTCTCGTAAGACTCGGCTGCTGCAGGAAAAAAGAGAACCCCGGGGTCCATTCTTGCGCCTTAGGGGCTCCACAGCCGTCTGCGTCCTCCCAAGCCACCGAGGCCCCCCCAAGAACCCTGATTTACCGCTGGAGAAGGAGTCTGCATCCTCAGGACCCAAGGCTCCCTCCTCAGGGTTCTCATAGCCGCTGCCATCTGGTGGAGAGAGAGAGGGGGGTGTCCAGCGAGGGCCCACAGTCCACTGGGGAGCAAGCGGGGGAGCCGCGGGGGTCGCGGTCTTACCCTGGGAGAGTCGATCCTGCCCGCGGTTGGAGTCATTCTCGTAGAACTCGGAGCCCTCCTCGCTGTCCGGCTCCTCGTAGGCCTCCCCTTCCTCCTCTTCTGGGCCTGGGGTCGGGGACGTGAGTGGGAACCGAGTCGCCGCCCCCTGCCTTCAGGCCCCAGCCCGGAATCCCTGCCGCAGCCCGCTCCAACATCCCTCCCGCGAGGACGCCGCCGCCCCCCGCCCCCAATCCATCACCTGCCGGCGGTGGGCTCCGGGACCCGGCCGCTCCAACCCCCGGGACGTCGCTGCGCGGGCTTCCGTAAGCCTGGACGGCGGCTCCCAGGCCTGCAGCCCACCTCAGGGCGCGCCCTGGCCGGAGGAGCGTTGGAGCGGGAGAGAAGCGAGGGGGGCGGTCACGACTAAGGGTCTGCGAGGCTGGGCAGGGCACGGGAAACCCGCTCCAACGGGCCCCTGGACTCTGGGTCCCGGACCCTCGCCCAGAGCGGAGAGGGCGGGATCTGCACCTGGGGGCGTGGCCTCAGTCTCCGGGCTGGGCGGTGCGACCCTCGGGGGGCGGGGCACGGCGCTCTGGGGGCGGGCTCAGGCGCTAGGGGCGGGGCTCGAATCTGGGCGGGACTCCGCGTCCCAGGGGCGGGCTCTTTTCTTCTGAAGGCGGAGCTCCGAGCTCGGGGAGGCCGGGCGCTCCGGGGATTGGAGCGACGAGAAAAGGGGTGGGGCCCTAGCTGGCGGAGAGACCCGGCGGCGCCTCCTACCTGTGCCGGCGGTGGGCGTGGGAAGCGAGAGCACGTTGCCGTACTGATTGTGGGCCCCGCCCCCCGGGGGAGGCGTCACTTTGAAGAACCTGGCGGAGAGAGGGGAGTTGCCCTGTGCGGCCTGGCCCTCGATTGAAACGGAGTCCTGTGCGTTTAGCTCCTCTGTTCTTGCGCAGCCTGCGGGGGCGTCTGGGGTCACCCCCGGGAGGTCTTCACAAGGGAAGGAAGCTTTAGAGCTGGGCTTGGAAGCTTGGGCGGTATTTCAACGGAAAGCAAAGGAAACAGTAAGTGCAGAGCATTGAGCAAAAGTGCAGGAGTGGGGGACTGCGGGGGCGCCGGCGTCATTACCTTCTGGTGGGATCGGTCATTCGCTTTCTTTTCCTCCTGAGTATTAGGGCTGGTGAGAGTTAAGGGGCGTGATCAGAGGAGGCAGGGTGAAGATTGGCGGGGCGCTGGGGAGGTCCCTTGGGTCAATGGAGGGGAGGGGACTTCAAAGTCCAAGGGGCCTGGTAAGTTTGGGGGTCGGTTTGAGGTATGGGATGAGAGAAAGGTGGTTGCTGGAGTAGCGGGTATGAGCTGTGCTGGGGAAGATGGGTAAGTTGGGCAGAGGGGCTGGGGGGCGTGACTGACCTCTTCGAAGTCGAAGAAAGCTCACCAGGGAACCCAGGCAGAAGATCAGGTAAAGTAATGGCACAACAGGGACCTTCCAGCCACCCGTATCCAGCAGCCAGGACCGTACTGCTGGGGAGAAGCAGCTATGAGACGGGGACCCCAGGCTGGCGTATTGGTTCCCAGCCTCAAGACCTCAAAGGGCCAGAAGTCTGGGAGACATGGACAAGACACAGATCCTCAAAATGACAAGCTACAAGGGGAAATGGCCTCCCTCCCTCTGAGGTCAGGGACTGCGCCCCAGAGCCTGAGCTGGGGCCTGGGGCCGTATCTGTGCAACAAACCACGACCATAGTCAGACTCTGTGTTGGGATTCAGGGGAGCGTGATGATAAGCTTCCTGCTGCAGTTGAGGACAGTCATGTGCAAAGTGAAGGTCAGAGTCAAGTTCACAAGATTAAAGGTGGGAAGCAGCAATGTCCTGGAGGGAAGTGTGGAGTCAAAGTCGAGGTTGAGTTTGAGAACTGTCGTTCGGGTAGCATGGGAGGATTGAGTTAAAGGAGACAGAAGGAGCAGCACACTGTGACCAGTCTGATGGCTAGATGGCTGAGGAAAAGGAAGGATACCCAGGTTCCTGGCTTCGGCCCTGTGGGCAGGTGGTAGTGGCTTTCATATATCCAGAGACACCCAAAAGACTACGCTTGGGGAAGATGTCACCTTTGGTTTTGTATACGTTCAGCGGGGACATCAGAGGACAGGAAATGGCCCGGGGTGAGGTGTATGGAGCCTGGAATTGAATCACTATGGCATGGTGGCCTAAGGAGTGGGGTGCCAAGGTTGACCGACTCCCAGTTCTTCCCAGTAGCCCCCACCCAGGTGCCCCACAATTGAGAGAAACTCTACCTGACTGGGCAATGACCTTCAGCTGCATCTCCTTGGTCATGTTGCCATGGTAACAACGATAGATGCCAGCATCTCGAACAGTGGCCTGGGGCAGCAACAGAACAGCCCCTCCCCTGAGGGTGCCCAGGACCCACATCTCTCTGCCTGGGGCGTCCTCCCTCAGGTTTAAGCTCAGCAAGGAGATGTTATGCTTCTTGGGGCGCACGTGGGTCCAGGAGATGGGGCCTCTGGCCACGGAGGCAGGGGGCACCTCACAGGGCAGCCAGAATGTGGAGCCAGGGGCCACGGTGAGGTCTGGGGCAGGGAGAGCCAAGGCTAGGAAAGTGTCAGCCTTGGGGTCTCCTCCCCACAAACCCTCCAGTTCCCAGTCACCATCCCCCGTCCCTGGAATCCCCACTTCCTAGCATCCTCCAGGCACCTTACCTTGCTTGAGGCTCTGATTCAGATGGTCCCTGGGCAGGGCACATTCAGGGTCGGTCTCCCAGATCTCAGGGTGGTCTTGGGCCCACACGTACAGCTGGGAGCTTGTGGGATAGCCAGAAGGGGGCTTGGGGCCCTCTGAGGACCTGTTCCCCAGGCCGCAGCCTGAGTCATTTAAGGCCGAAGCATTCCACCGGAACACCTCCCCTAGGAAAAGACCCAGAACCAGATACGGACACATCCAGGAGAGGCGAAGACATACAGAGACGCATAAAAGCAGAGACAGAGACGAAGACCCAGAGAGTGAAACACCGAGCAGCTCAGGGCTGAAGTCATGAAGCCACAGGAGCTCTGAGGAGCCACCTCGAACAGCTGCGTGCCTGTCCCTCGGCCCTTCCACACCCTACAAAGCCGGTTTCGACAGCCCGCCCCCATCTACGGCGGGCCTCCCTCTTCTCATCACCCCACCCTGCCCCAGCCCGGACCTCACCACTGCCTGCCACGCTGACTGTCCAGCCAGACTGCCAGGCCTGCTCGGAAGGGGGCCCCAGCTGGCACAGGTAGAAGCCCCCCATCTGGTCGGAGACGTTGAAGACAAGCAGCTGGACGCCCAGGGACCCCTTCTGGATGACCACGTCTTGGGGCCCGTGGCCCAGATCTGACTTAGACCCCTGAAGCCAGGTCTGCTGCTCAGGGGGACCATCTGAGGGACTGTTGAGACATGGTAGCTCAGCTTTGCCTCCCTCTGAGGAGAGAGAGAGGGAGGGAAGAGAGGAAATCTTCGCCCTCTTGATTCCTCACAGCAGGTCATTACCCAAGGACTCCACCAGCTGGGAGTGGAGGAGCTCTGAGTCCTCCCAGCCCCTCCCCGAGTCTTACAGATCACAAAATGAAGGCCTAGAGAGGGCCGGTGACTGGGCCAAGGGCACCCAGCCAGCCCCGCGTTTCCAGCCCCAACTCTCTTCCATCTGTCCCTTCTGGACATACCTTTAGCATTCACCAGCAGTGTTTTCTGGGGCCGGACTCCCTCGGGGGTGAGGAAGAGGAGGAAGAAGAGCAGGAGAGGAGGTGGCATGGCGGCCAGACTCCCCGGGGCACCCAGCTTGGCCGCGCGGGGGATGCTGGGGCAGGCGGGGGCCTGGGGGGGCACTGAAGCATGAGTGCCTGTGGGGGCGGGTGGGCGGGCAGTCCCCTGAGGGAGGAAGGGGTGGTCACACCTTCAGTCCCCTGCTCCATGCACGCCTCCAGACCCACAAAGCTTGTCTCCTCCCTGCCATGCTTGTATTTTCATCCGGACGCTTACCACCGTGTGAAAATGACCTTGGCTGTGTGTCTGCTGGTGCACTTTCTGTTCCTCCCACTCCCACTAGAATGGAAGCCCTTCGGGGCAGAGCCTTGGTCGTGCTCAACGCTGTACACATCATGGCTCTGGGATGGTTCTTGGGGCATCACAGGCACCCAACAAATATTTGTTGAATTGAGTGGCTGCACCCAGTGGGCCTTCAGGTAGTGGGAGACAGCCCCAGCCAGCGGCTGAGAGCACAAGCCAGGTTGTGTGCTCAGCCGTCCTGAGATGATCAGTGCCCTTTAGTGTCCCACGTCTCTGGGAAGCCTCTGCCTCAGTTATGGAAGGAACGCCTTTGGAAGCGGGGAAATCGAGGCCCCCCCAAAGGTCAGGGTGTTGCCTGAGCTCACACAATGAGCTGGTGGTCTAATGAGCACTAGAACTCAGGGGTCTGGACTCTGAAATCTGTGCTTCCACCCTCCCCGGCGCAGTCTCTCTCCTCCTTCCTCCTCTAGTGCTTGCTCTCTCTCTCTCTCTCTCTCGGCCTGTGTGGATGTTATGTCCATCTTCCACTCCTCAGTCACTCAGGGAAAGGGGTCCAGAGACCCAGGAGACCTGCTCACTCCGTTGCCCGTTCCCAGGCCCGGCTCGCTGGGCTGCAGCTTCCTGTTTGCTCGAGGCAAACCCCACGGGACCCTCCAGCTGGCAGGGCCCCCACTTCCCTTTGGTTGGGTTGGGGCGGCTCGGAGGGGGAGAGTGAGGCGTTGGGGAACGCAGACGGTGAGGCGGCAGGACCCTGCTTGCCTTTCAACAAAATCTCTCCAGTCCCCTTCCTGAACTTTTAGGCCGCCTTGGGGCCACTTTTCTGACTGGAGCAGATCAGTCCCCAGCTCTGAACGCTGTGGTGGCTTTTTCCGTACCTCAGATAAACACTGCAAACCGTGGCCCCCAGCAGCCTGAGTGAGGCTGCCGTGAACTACAGTCCCCACCTCAGCCCTCCACGGCTCGGCTCGCTTCTCTTCCTCCTGGATCCCTCCTTGGCTCTTTGCTCCCCCGGCTCGTTCTCATCCCTCAGGCCTCCATTCGAACGTTACCTCCTCAGAGAGGCCTTTCCTGACCCCCTTGGTACTTTTGATTGCCCAGTCCCAAACATGCTTACTTCTTTGTTGATCTCTCATCTGCTTCCTGCCCCCAGAATGTTCGCCGGCTCTTCCACAACAGGGATCTTGCCTGTCTTGTTCTCCGGCATCTAGTAGGTGCTCAGTAAGTATTTGTTGGCTCAAGTGGAAAAGTTCATGAAGGGAGACTAGGCCAGGAGGGGGAGCTCTCATGCTGAACCACTTCCCCAAATCTGGGAAGCAAGGTCAGTTACAGACCCAACAGAAAAGCCCTCCTAAGAAAGAGTTGTCCAGTACAGGCCCCAGCAGGAAAAGAGGTATATTTTTAAGGTCCGCCAAAGGGAGGAAATTAGGAAGAGCAAAGGAAGCCTTCTCTTCACTTCCCGCACGCGCACTCGGTCACCAAGGCTAGTCCAATTTTCATCCCCAATATCTCTAGGATCCACTTCCTCCTCTTTTTGGACTCTTCCCTTCCAACCTTCAACAGCCTCTTTGTGAGGTGTCTTCTGTCCCTTTTGCTTTCTACCTACACTCTACAGAGAAAGAACTTCCCTTGGTATTAGTCATGTGCATCTCCTGCTCAATAGCCTTCAAAGGCTCCCAGGGTCTCAGGATAAACTCTAATAGCTGACTGGAGCCTTATAGTTATCATTTCATCTTTTTTTAAATATATTTTTAAAAGATTTAATTTATTTATTTGACAAGTAGGCTGAGAGGCAGGCAGAGAGAGGGAGGAGGAAGCAGGCTTCCCACTGAGCAGAGAGCCCGATGCGGGACTCGATCCCAGGACCCTGAGATCATGACCTGAGCCAAAGGCAGAGGCTTTAACCCACTGAGCCACCCAGGCACCCCATCATTTCATCTTCTTCTCAAGAAACTCTGCCTCACACACACAGAATCTTAATCTTAGGGCAGTCCGCTACTGAGGGTAGTAAGCTGATTGGGATTTATAAGCAAGAGTTAACCTGGCAGATTTTTTTAAGTTCATTTATTTGTTTTAGTGATCGCTACACCCATCCTAGGGTTTGAACTCATGACCTGGATCCTGGGATTAAGAGTCACTTGTTCCTCGGACCGAGCCATCCAGGGCCCCTCATCTGGCCAGGTTTGCATTTTCTAAAACTCCTGATGGATGCAGTGTGGAGGGAAGATTAGAGGGAGGCCAGAGAGATCAGTAAGGAAAGTATTCCTTCCTTCATTCATTCTTTTATTCACCAAATGTTTATTTATTTATTTATTTATTTATTTATTTATATCAGGCACTGTGCTTAGTGCTGGGAAAACAGCAGGGGTTAGGACACCTCATGAAGCTTTGACTCAAGTTTTGGGAACTTGGAACGGTAAAGGGTGACAGGTAAACAAGTTAATCAATAAACAATTTCAGATGGCAAGGAGTCATCTAATAGTGGACAGGTGATAGAGGTAGCTAGCTACTTGAAACAGGATGGTCAGGGAAGGCCTCAGTGAGGAGGTGGGGAAAAGCCTAGTGTGTTCAAATAAGGTCATGCTTAGTTTTGTTAGGAACTGTCACACTTTTTTTTTTTTTTTTTTGCAAAGTTTATTTAAGTAATAAATATCCAACGTGGGGCTCAAACTTGGGACCAAGAGTTACATGCTCTTCCAACTGAGCCACCAGGAACCCCAGAAACTATCATATTCTGTTCCAGAGTGACTATAACATTTACATTTACCATCAGGAATATAAGAGAAGTCCAACTTTTCCACATACCAATCAGCATTTGGTATCATCATTCTTTTTAAATTTTAGCCATCCGGGTAGGTCTGTAATGGTATCTCCTTGTGGTTTGAATTTGCATTTCCCTAATGGCTGAGGATGGCGAACATCTTTTTGTGGGCATATTTGCTGTCTGTGACATCAGTGAATTGTCTATTCCTGTCCTTTGCCCATTTTCAAAACTGGATTGAACTGGAAGATTTTTAAGCTGACACATGTTTTTGCAAAGATCACTCTGAGAATTAATCAAAGGAGCCAAAAGGCGCCCCAGGGGAGCACTAAGGAGGTGTTGTGGAGGCTCAGGCGAGAGAGATTGTGTTAAAGAAAGACACTGGGGCACCTGGGTGGCTCAGTGGGTTAAGCCTCTGCCTTTAGCTCGGGTCATGATCTCAGGGTCCTGGGATCGAGTCCCGCATGGGGCTCCCTGCTCTCTCTCCCTCTGCCTGCCTGCCTCTCTGCCTACTTGTGATCTCTGTCAAATAAATAAATAAAATTAAAAAAAAAATAAAAGGAAGAAAGACGGACACCTTCCGGAATATCCGGTCCGTCGGAGGTAGAGCTTGCAGGACTTAAAGGCTGCTGGCATGGACTTCACAGTGGTCGGAACGGGTCCGGGGAATGGGAATCAAGATTCGGGACTTGAGTCTGGGCCGCCCGGCCCCCTCCAAAGCAAGACGTCGGGTCGCCTGTCGGCCGGCTCGCGGAGAGCGAGACCTCGATTTAGGGCAGTGGCCCGGCGAGCGGAGGAGGGTTGGGGAGGCCCGGGGACGGCGCGGGGGGATTCGCAGCACACTCCGGCCGGCGGGGTATCCAGGCGGGGCTGGGGACGCCGAAGTGTCCGGTGTCTCCGGCGGACGGCGCGGGGCTCCTGCGCCCCGGAGAGCGGGGCCGACGCAGCCCTGGCCCGAGGGACGCTCCCCCGGGCCGCAGGAGCTGGCGGGCCCGGGCCGAGCGCCGGGCTGCGGGGACCGCGCAGGAGCTGGCTGCCGTGCGCCGGAGAGACCGCGAGAGCTTCGCCCTTCTTCAGGCTAAGGCCGGCAGGCGGCTCGGAGGAGGTGCGACCTGGGCAGACCTTCCAAGGTCACGCGGAACCGCCCGAAGGCCTCGGATGAAAGAACTTCTTGTCCTTCAAACCAGCGCGCCGCAGGAAAGGGGGCGGGGCGGGGCGGGGCGGGGCGGGGCGGGGCCTGGGCCCGCGGACCCGCTCGGGTTCGGAAATCTCCGGTCCGGGCTCGGCAATCAGTCGCCGGCTCCGGCCTGGGCCTCGAGCCAGGGGCCGATCCGGAAACAGCCGAGCGGATCCGGAAACAGCCGAGGGGACCCGGAAGGGGTGAGCACCGTCACCAGGGAGTGCTGGAACCCGCCGTTTGCGCGGAGGCGATGGCGGCAGCTGTGCCGGCGGCCGCGGGCGAGGATGGCCGGCGACGGCGGCCGGGGGCCGGTAAGTGAAGGCGCGTCCATGCACGCAGGGGGCGGCCGAGCCGGAGGCGGGGCCGAGCTCGGAGCCGGCGGGCAGGGGGATGGTGAGGGGAGACTGGAGAAAGGGGCGGGGCCATGCCGTCTGGAGAGAGGGGGCGGGGCCAGCGGCCCGCGGAGGAGGGGGCGTGGTCCGGGGGTTGAGGGGAAGGGCCAGTGGCAGGTGAGAGGTGGTCCAGCGAGGGAAGGGGCGGGACCATTGGAAAGGCGGGGTCTAGTCTGGGAAAAGGCGGGGAAGGCGGGGCTCCAGGCAGCACATGGCGGCGCGAGGCGAGAAGGAGGCGGGGTCAGGTGAGCGGGGCGGGGCCAGGTGAAGGTGTGAGCATCGCCGCCGCAGTACTAGATTGTGGACTCCTGGATTTGATGGTTTCGGGTACGGGGACCCGGGGGCGATGGGAAAAGAGGTTGATCCCCGTCCCCCACAGCCCTGGACCCCCAGCCCCAGGAAGGGGCGAAGCTTGAGGCCGACTCAGAGGAGCTGGGCCGGCTGCGGGCGGAGCTGGCGGGCGCCCTGGCGGAAATGGAGACCATGAAGGCTGTGGCGGAGGTGAGCGAGAGCACGAAGGCCGAGGCCGTGGCTGCGGTGCAGCGGCAGTGCCAAGAGGAGGTGGCTTCGCTGCAGGCCATCCTGAAAGGTGAGGCCGAGAGCGTCTTCCCAGACTCCCCCGCGGCCCCGTAAGTGCGAAATGCGTGGCAAGCAAGGGGTCAGGGGCCACCGATAGGCTGCAGGGTAGGTTAGCCGGGTTGCCTAGCACAGGGCAGGCCTCAGGGCCCAGAGAAAGGGGTGCCCTTTTCTGATTTGCATAGAGGTGCTGCCTGTGCTAGAAGCAGCTCTGTGAGTTCCAGCTAAGTTTAGCTCCCAGCTTCTGCCTGTTCCCTTGCCACGTGTCATTTCTTGTCCCTCACTGATGACCGATCAAGCCTGAAAGATGAACAGCTTTTCGGTTCCTGGAACCAGCCTCCATCTCCGCGAGTCTGACCCTCTGGTTTCCCGCCTTCCCCAAGCACCTGTGCACTGGCACTGCCCCGTACATGTTCAGGCTTCCCTTCCACTCTCTGTCCTTGAGATGCACCAGCTCCCCGCGCCCCAGACCCCCAGCCCCTGCTCTGATTTCCCCTTTCTCCAGTCAGAGGCCAGAGTCTCTGAAACAGCTTCCAGTCCTGTCCTACCCCTCTGCTGCTGTGTCCCCTGCGGAAGCGACAGCTCTCCTGGACTGTGCCCCAGCCTTCTCACAGGCCTGATTCTGTAGTCTAGCCTTGACATGGGCTTCCAGAGTGAACTTTTCTTTTTTTTTTTTTTTTAAGATTAATTTTTTTGACAGAGAGAGACACAGGGAGAGAGGGAACACAGGCAGGGTGAGCTGGAGAGGGAGAAGCAGGCTTCCCATTGAGCAGGGAGCCCGACACACGGCTTGATCCCAAGAGCCTGGGATCATGACCTGAACCGAAGGCAGACACCTAACCACTGAGCCACCCAGACGCCCCTCAGTATTTGTTCTTTAAATAGATCCAATTTGGAGGGCGGGGAGCATGTGGGTGGTTCAGTCAGTTAAGTGTCCCGACTCTCGATTTCAGCTCAGGTCATGATCTCAGGGTCATAAGATCAAACCCCACACTGGGCACTGCACTGGGTGTGGAGCCTACTTAGGATTCTCTCTGCCTCTCTCCCTCTGCCCCTCCCTTAAAAAAAAAATAGACCTTTTTTAAAAAAAGAAAACTCATACATTTATTTTATTTTTTAAAAAAAAATTTATTTATTTGTCAGAGAGAGAGCACGCACAAACAGAGGGAGAAGCAGGCTCCCCGCTGAGCAAGGAGCCCAATGTAGGGCTCAATCCCAGAACCCTGGAACCATGAGCTAAACTGAAGGCAGATGCTTAACTGACTGAGCCACCCAGTAAATAAACTTTAATGTTTATTTTAATGTATTTTTATTTGAGAGAGAGAGCGGGAGGTGGGCAGAGGGAGAATCTCAAGTAGGCTGAGTTGAGCACAGAGCCCCATGCAGGGCTTGATCTCATGACCTTGAGATCGTGACCTGCAGCTGAAGCCAAAAGCTCAACCAACTCTGCCACCCAGGTGCCCCAATAGTTAATATTTATTGAGCACTTACTATGTGCCAGGCTCTGAGTTAAATACTTTATGAGTATTTATTTAAGTCATCTCTATACCCAACATAGGACTCAAACTCACAATCCCAAAATCAAGAGTTGCCTGCTTTTCTGACTGAACCAGTCAGGCGCCCCAATTTATGAGTATTTAATCTTCATAACAGTCTCCATGAGGTTGGAATCAGGATCTGTTCCCATTTTGCCGGGGAGGCTCTGAGGACCAGAGAGGTTAGATAACTTGCCTAAGGTCACAGAGCTAGAAAGCAGGCAGTCTTTCCAGGAAGTCTGGAAAGAGACCTTTAGTTCTAATGTTGGTACATGTTAAAATAAATAACTGCAAATAAACACTGTTGGGGCTCTTGGCTGGCTCAGTTGGTGGAGCATGTGACTCTTGATCTCGGGGTTGGGTTTGAGCCCCACATTGGGTGTAGAGACCCCTTAAAATAAAAATAAAAAAAAATCTTTAAGCCTGGGGTGCTCAGTCAGTTAAGCGTCTGACTCTTGATTTCAACGAGGTCATGATCTCAGGGTCGTGAGATCGAACCCTTCGTCAGGCTCCACAGTGTGCTCGGTGCTGGGCGTGGAGCCTGCTTAAGATTCTCTCTCTTCCTCTCCACCCCCATCCCGACTCGTGTATGCACACTCCCTCTCGAAAAAAAAAAAAAAATTTTTTTTAAGAAAAAAGTGGCCCTGTTCCACCCAGCATCACCTCCACCTCCCACTGACCTGTAGGATGAATTCCAAACTCCTTGGTGTGGCATTCATGGCCTCGGGAGGTGTCCGCCGCCACCCTGTCCCCCCTTTCTGGCACCTCTCCTCGGGCACCTTCACTCCAGCCTTGCCGCGTGCCCAGCCTGCCGCCCACCCACCGTCCCCTTTCCCAGCTCTGAGCCTTTTCCTCTGCTCCATGACCCTGTCTGTCCTTTGTCACCTCCACTGCCTGGCGGCGTCCTCATGGCCAGGCAGACAGAGCGAAGATTTCCTTCTTCTGGGACCCAGAAGCCCCAGGAATGGTCCTTTGGGGCCTGCTGCATTGTAACTGTTTCCACAGCTGCCTTCCCCATCAGAATGGGGGCTTCTGATGTCAGCGTTCATGTCTGATTCAGTTCTCGATGACAGTGAGCCCCACTTGTCACCCAGGGGTAGAGCCAGCATGCCTGACCCTCCGTCTCCTCTCCCTTTCCCGCCTCTCCAGACTCCATCAGCAGCTACGAAGCCCAGATCACTTCCCTGAAGCAGGAGCGGCAGCAGCAGCAGCAGGACTGTGAGGAGAAGGAGCGGGAGCTGGGGCGCCTGAAGCAGCTGCTGTCCCGGGCTCACCCCCTGGACTCCTTGGAGAAGCAGATGGAAAAGGTTGGGGTTTGGAAAGACGTTGAGGCAGCCGGGGTGGGGGACCATGGGGCACTGGTTAAAATACTGGGAACCCAGTAAAAATTGTAGGTGTAGCTCATAGTAGCTTTGTACTTGGCAGAGTCCTGGCTCTCCCACTCGCTGGCAGGGTGGCTGGGTTTGTTTGCCTCCAAAGTGAAGGAGATGATGCAGGGGAGGAGCTGACACCGAGGACAGCACTCGTGCTCTGGGCACTGAGAGCACTGCTGGACAGAGTCTGTCTCTCCTGTCTTTCCCCATTAGACCCATTTCACAGATGAGGAAGGCGAGGTTCAGAGAAGTTCAGGAAATCGCCCCAAGTTATGCACGGAAGAAAGCAGAGGAGGGATTTACATATCAAGGCAGCCTGGTTCTGAAATTCTTGTTGTATTTTTTTTTTTAATGAGTCATTTATTTATTTATTTATTTGACAGGCAGCGATCACAAGCAGGCAGAGAGGCAGGCGGATAGAGAGAGAGGAGGAAGCAGACTCCCTGCTGAGCAGAGAGTCTGATGTGGGACTCGATCCCAGGACCCCAGGATCATGACCTGAGCCGAAGGCAGAGGCTTTAACCCACTAAAGCACCCAGGTGTCCCTAAAATTCTTGTTCTTAATGTCTGTGGCTTATCACCCCTTCCTTACTGGTGTCCTTGACCATGGGAGGCGGCTGATTTGCCGAACTCCGTCTTTCAAAGCAAGTTCACATCATTACCTCGTTTGATCCTTACGGCAGCCCTGCGAGGTAGGTTAGGTGCTTACTGCATCCATGCAGGACGAAACAGGCTCTGGAAGAAGACCTTGGGTAGAAAGACAAAGATCAAAATAGCCCAAGAAAGGAGGCTGGCAGCCCACACTCTCAGCAGAGGCAGCTGTTTGCATTCCCAGCGATCCTAGGGAGCAGGGCCATGGCGGGTGAGGGATCGGGACCTGGGGATCAGGAGCCCAGTGCAGTGAGCAGAAGGACAGCAGGGCTGGAGTCAGGCAGCTCGGTTCTGGCCTGCCTCCTGTGTTCGGCCATTGGCCACCCAACGCATGGGCCCCTGCACGGTGTGTCTTTCCGGGCTTCAGATGGGACCAGAGAAGTTTGTTTTGTTTGGGCCTGTTGCAGCTGTTCACATAGGGATCTGGAGGGCTAGAAACTGAGCCTGCCTGAGACGGGTTTTTGAGTGATTCAAGAGGTAGAAACAGCATGGATCAGAAGAAGATGGGAGACTGGCAGGTTGTGGCCTTGGATAGCGGAGGGGGTGACCTAACACCCACAGGAGGGGAAATGGTGCTATGAATGGTTCGGATTTGGCCGTACTTGGGATAGAGGGGCCTGTGTGACAACCAGGTGGAGATGGTCAGAGACCATTGATTGGCCCTGCAGGGTCAGCAGGGTCCCAGACCTGAAAACAGACCAAAAAGAAATGGCCGGCAGGTGGGAGTGGGGCGAGTAAAGGACATACTAGGATGAGATTTAAAAACCCAAATCAACAGTCGCTTAAATAAGAGAGAAGTCTTGTTTTTTTTTTTTTTAAAGTCCACAGATAGACATTTTGGGACTGATAATCAGGTCAAGTCCTTAGGAACCCAGGTTCCTCTTCTGGCACTGTTTTGCCATAGATAGCTTATTGCCTTATAGTCCAAGGTGGCTGCCAGTGTGCCAGCCATCATGTCCACACTCTAACAGTCAACAAAGGAAGAGGAGTAAAGCACACCCTCTCCCTTTAAGGAGTTGTCCTGGAAGCTTGCATTAACATCTCATTAGCTGGAATTTAGTCACAGGGCCATGCTTAGTTATAGGGGATCTGAGAAATGTAGATGGAGTTGTAGAATTTAGGGCATGTGTCCAACTACAAATGTGAGCGTCTGTGATAAAAGAAACAAGTGAAAGTGGATGTTGGGGAAGAAGGGGTGAGGAGTGAGTGGGCCCCAGGCGGATCGTTGTGACCCTGGCCCCTTTGCCTCCTGGGGAACCTGGGCAAGGCCCAGAGCCTCTGCGTTCTTATTTACAAAATGGGTCTGGCTAGTACCTTCTTGGGAGGATTACAAGGGCTGATGTGCTTAGAGAGGAGGCTTGGAACAGACCTGAGGGGTCCAGCTGTTGGGAGGGGGGCTGCTGCCGCCTGACCCCTTCCTGCAGGCTCACGAGGACTCGGAGAAGCTTCGGGAGATCGTGCTGCCCATGGAGCAGGAGATAGAGGAGCTGAAGGCGAAACTGCTCAGGGCAGAGGAGCTGATTCAAGAGATCCAGGTGAGGGGCCGGCCAGGGGGTGGCTGTGGGGAGAGGGGGCGCCTCAGGACCCTGGCCCCCCAGCCTCTTCCCTGCCCCTTCCCCAGAGACGTCCCCGGCATCCCCCTTCCCTGCACGGCTCTACGGAGTTGCTGCCCCGGTCCCGGGACCCGTCGCCCCCGCTGGAGCCTCTCGAGGACCTGAGTGCAGACGGGGGTGCAGCGGCCGAAGCCTTCGCCCACAACTGTGATGACAGTGCCTCCATCTCTTCCTTCTCCCTTGGCGGCGGGGCCGGCAGCACCTCCCTGCCCCGCAGCCGCCAGGCCCTGAGCCCCGAGCAGGAAGAGACAGCTTCTCTGGTGTCCACGGGCACCCTGGTCCCCGAGGGCATCTACCTGCCGCCTCCCGGTTACCAGCTTGTCCCGGACACCCAGTGGGAACAGCTCCAAACGGAGGTGAGCAGAGGTGGGGGAGCAGCCTGCGGGGGGCGCTCACAGCCTTCTCTTCCTCCCCCGACAGGCTCACTGAGCCCCTACTGTGTGCACGCCTAGAGCTAGAACCGGGGATCAGGCAACAGAAGCAGGGCGGCCCGCTGGGAGCTGCCCCCCACCCCCCCAGGTGCAGAAGGCAGGCCTCCACTTGGAGGCCAAGACTGAGGCCAGCATCTGTGGCAGGGGCGGCAGCTGCAGAAGGACCTGGAGAGAGTCAGCCAGGAGCGGGATGAGCTGCAGGAGGGTCTGAGACGGAGCAACGAGGACTGTGCCAAGCAGGTGGGGCCCGCTCTGCCGCCCCCGCCACCCCCTCCCCTTCCCTGTCCCCGGCGGGGCCGCTGGCCACCTGCCTCCTGGCCCCGACCTCAGCCTCACCTCCTTCCACCCACAGATGCAAGTGCTCCTGGCCCAGGTCCAGAACTCAGAGCAGCTGCTGCGGACCCTGCAGGGGACTGTGAGCCAGGCCCAGGAGCGGGTTCAGCTGCAGATGGTGAGGGCTCGGGGCCGGGGCCCGAGGAACAGGCGTGCGATGGGAACTGGCTGAGAGAGGCCCACAGAGAGGTCAAGGCACCTGTCCTGCCCCACCCTAGCCCAGCCACTCCCGCCGCGCCCTGGAGTCAGGCCGGGTGCACAAAAGGTGTCCAGGGCCCACAAGTCGGAGCCCTGGCCTGGCCTCTTTGAAATCCAGGTGGTGGGACCTTGCTCACAGCGTCATGCGTGATGCTTAAAAGCGAGGCTTGCAAATTCAGGTGTTCCCCAAGCCGGGAAGTGGAAATGATTCAGTCGGGCCAGGAGTAGACTAGAGGGAGCAGTGTGGCAAGCCTGGAGGCCCGCCTGGGGCTCTGCTGCCCTTCAGCTCTGTGATGGGAGCCCCCACGGGACTGCGAGCTCGATGTTGGCTCGTTTTCTGATTCGTCAAGAGGCCAGGAACCTGGGTGCTTCTGCGTGTCGCCAAGCTTTTAAAGTTGGTAACTGAGAGCGTATGGACCCAATGGAACGCTCGAGGTGGCCTGCCCCTTGTGACCTCTGAGCCATTGAGCAGAGTGTATAAAGAGCTTGGGGGTCAGGGAAGTCTGGCTGGCTAGCTGGTGGAGCGTGCGACTCTTGATCTCGGTGTCAAGTTTGAGCCCCACACTGGGCACTGAGACTTCTTAAAAAAAGAAGAAAAAGAGCCCAGGGGTCAAAGGCACTTAATAAGGTGCTTCTTTCTTTCTCCGCAGCCAAGGGTGTGGGCTTGCTGGCCATCAGCGCCGTCGGGAGGAGGGTTCAGGGTTTGGCATCGGGCACTGGTGACGCCCTGTCCCCCTCATCGCCTCCTGCTGAATGTCCGTCCACAGGCAGAGCTGGCCACGTCACACAAGTGCCTGCGCCACGAGGTGAAGCGGCTGACTGAGGAAAACCAGGGGCTCCGGGCCGAGCAGCTGCCGTCTTCAGCCCCCCGGGGTCTGGAGCAGGAGGAGGGCCCCGAGGAGTCGCTGCCCAGCTTGGTGCCGGTAAGGGGTGGGTGGGTGCTGAGAGCGTGGTGGCCACCCCGCTGGCCCTCTCCCTCCACACGCAGCAAGGCCAGGGGACCTTGCAGCAGACCCGGGCGGCTGTGTCGCTGCATCCCCTTGGCCAGCTCCCTCGATCCTCGTCTGAAAGAACAGGAGCACAGCGCCCTCCCGGCCTGGGCGTGCAGAGAGCGGGAGTCCGCAGCATGCGCGACGCGAAGGAAGCGGCGACTTCGAGCGATCCGCAAAATTGAACTGATCGTCAGCTTGGTTTATAAGGAGCTGTCGGCAGGGATCTGGGTGTGGCGTTTGTTGACTGAGTTCATTAGAAGCACGAAGACCAGACCCCAGGCCCCTTGCCCGCCCCCGAGAGCCATGGTGGCTGTCCCCTGATGCATGCTCCCCGTGCTCCCTGACAGGCTGCTGTCCTGACCTTTGTCGTTCCCTTGCTCGATTTTGGTGTCTTTTTTATTGCACAGACACACCTGCCTCGACAGCGGAGAGCTAACTTGGGTTGTTTGAGCTTTACAAAGGGGTGTCCTGCCCTGGGCATGTTGGGGGGCACCCTCCCTCGGCACTGTGCCCAGGGGTCCTCCAGGCCCGGTGGCGTGGCTGCCAGCAACACTTCAGTGCTGTCTCTGTGCATCGCCTCCACTCCTCATGCCGGGCACTTCGGTGGCTTCCCTTTCACGTGTCCGCCCAACCTCCCACCCCCACCCCGGGACGGTGGCCCCTGTGGCCTCCTGCCCACCCCCCGGCAGTGACCGGCCTCCCCTCCAGGAGCTGCAGCAGCTGGTGCGTCACACGCGGCAGGAGGCACGGGCCCAGCAGCAGGCCCGGGAGCACGAGGCCGAGCGCCTCCGGATCGAGATCGTGACCCTGCGGGAGGCACTGGAGGAGGAGACGGCGGCCAGGGCCAGCCTGGAGGGGCAGCTGAGGGTGCAGCGGGAGGAGACAGGTGAGAGTCGGGGAGCAGAGCCACCTCGGGCCTTGCTCCCGGGGAGGCTGACCTCCCCCTGGGGGGGCACCGCTGGGGCGCCCGGAGCGGGGAGCTGGTATAGGAAGGAGGAGCCCTGACCTCTCTTTCTTCTCCTTTCCACGCAGAGGTGTTAGAGGGTGAGTACAGGGCTGGAGCCCGGCCGTGGGGGCTCAGGCAGGGGGGCGGCCGTGGGCCTGACAGCTGGCCCCTGACTTCCAGCCTCCCTGTGCAGCCTGAGGACGGAGATGGAGCGGGTCCAGCAGGAGCAGAGCAAGGTGAGGCTGGACTCTGGGGCCGGAGGCCCCGACAGCGGCGCCTCTCCGCCCTCCTGCCCTTGCTGCCCCCATGACGCCTGGTGGCAGGAAGCCCAGCCTCCCAGGAGGTCCGAGTCGGGGTGGTGCGGAAGGAGCTCCCCCGCGCAGACGTGGCGTGTCCCCAGCCGCACACCCTCCCGTGCGGCGCGAGGCCCCAGCCCTGCGTCCTGTTCCCCCAGGCCCAGCTCACAGACCTGCTCTCGGAACAGAGGGCAAAGGTGCTGCGGCTGCAGGCAGAGCTGGAGACCAGCGAACAGGTCCAGCGGGACTTTGTACGACTGTCTCAGGCCCTGCAGGTACGGCGTGTCCCCTCCCCCCGGCAGCCGGGATCCGGGTGGCTCAGCCGCGGCCCCACGAGGACAGCCCCCAGTCAGGGGTCCTCGTCCACCTCCCGAGGCTGGCACCCTCCTTCCCCTGGGCTGCTGCTCAGATGCATTTCGGGTCCCCACAAGCCCATCTCTGGGGGACGTGTGGAGCCCTCGGCCCCGAGCCTGGCCTTCAGCTGGTGGGGTCAGCCCCTGCCTGCCCCTGCCCACCCTGGACCCGTTTCTTCCCTTGAATCCTGGTTCACTGTGAGCTGGGGAAGGGGGCCCCCAGGGAGGCTGGTCCCAGGCCCTTGCCCTCGGCAGGGCTGGCGGGTGGGGGTGGGGGCTTCGTTGTCCCACCAAGGGCCTCTTCCTCCCTCACCGGACCCCACAGGTGCGCCTGGAGCAGATCCGCCAGGCAGAAAGTCTGGAGCAAGTGCGCAGTATCCTGGGGGAGGCGCCCCTCGGGGACGCGGACACCTGAGGGGCCGGGGGCCACCCCCCTTGCAGAGACTGCCTTTCCCTGCCCCGGAAACAAGGAGCCTGGGCTTTGGCGGGGGCGGGGGGTGGGGGCTGTCTCAGGATAGAGTCTTTGTCCCCTCCAAGCCTGGGGTTAAGAGGACGGGGCCACCACTGTCCTGCCTCCCCGGGTGGTCCTCCCCGGGTGGTCCTCCCCGGGTGCTCCTCCCCGGCTGCTCCTCCCGGGCTGCTCCTCCCCGGGTGGTCCTCCCCGGGTGGCCGGCCTTCTGCTCCCAAGGACGACACCCGGCTGGGGGTCCCAGCCCCTCCAGGAACCAAAGGTGTAGACTTCGCCCTGCGGCTTTCTGGCTGCCATGCTGCCTCTTGGGTCCCAACCCTCCTGCCGCAGTCCCCCGAGCCAGACTAATGGCTGGGCCTCTTACGGCGCCGGCCCTTCCCTGAGGCACAGCCGAGCTGCCGGTGGTGGCTGCTGCCGGTGGTGGCCGGGCGCCCCAGCCCGTGGCAGTCCGTCCCTCCACATGCGCGCGCTGGGACAGGCCGCCGCTTTCCGGACTGCATGACACTAAGACGCTTGTCCCCGGGGGCCTGACCCAGGCCCCGAGATGTGCACGGAGGCAAGACCCGACTTTTCTGTCATTTATTCTCAATAAATCAGCAGCTCAGCTCAGTCCGTCGTCTTGTCCCTGCAAGCCTCATGGGGTCGGGGAGGGGAGGTTTGTCCAGAGCAGAAGGGGAGATGGGCTGGGGAGGGCGGAGGAGGGAGAGGGACCCTCGTGTTTATAAACAGAAAAACATCGGGGAGTGGAGGGGACTGGGAGTCTGTGCCGCGGCTCCGGCTGCAGATGCGTCACTATGGGGCGGGGAAGGGTCAGAAGGACCGGTTACTTCCTTCTCTCGTCTTCGGGATCTGGAAGGAGAAAGGGAAGAGTGAGGCCGGGGGGCAGGAGGGGAGGGGAACAGTCCCTCCCGGGCCCTCCGGCCCCTCCGCGCCCGCACACTCCCCGGAGGGTCAGTGCAGGACCCCCCGCCCCCGCCCCAGACTCACCTGTGTCCCGGCCCCACTCCTCCCCAGCCCTGCAGCCCCCGCAGCGGACAGCCCAGCGCCCCCGCGCAGCGCAGCGCAGCCCCGCGGCCGCCGGACCCGCAGCGTCCGGACAGCGGCCCGCCCCGCCAGGAAGCTTGGCCTTGGCAGCGGCAGCGGTGGGGGGACCTGGGGGGTCGGCGGAACAGCGAGCGCTAGTGACCTCGGGTGCCACCGAGGGGGAGAGGGGAGTGCGTGGGGGCGGGCACAGCGGCTGGGGCGGGCAGAGGGTGATACCTGTGACACGGTTCAAAGAGATGGAGGAAGGGGAAACGGGTTATCCTATGGCCAGAGAGGACAGAGAGAGGACAGGTTACGAAGGGTGGAGGCAGCCGTGGAGGACCAAGAGGGCTGAGGAGGCCACGGGCACCTGCCCCGGCTCAGAGGAAGGGGGCTCAGGGAAGGGGCGCTGATCCCACTGAAAAGGAAGGGGGGGCGGGCGCCTTCGCAGCGCAGAGGGAGGGCTTATGGGGGGACCGGGGCCAAACAGGGCTCGGAGGGCTGGCTTACCCTCCAGGTAGTTCCGAGCAATGAACTTGAGGAGCTCATCGAGCCCAATGACTGGAAATGAGATCTTCAGGACCATGAGCCACTGGGTGAGGTCCAGAGCCCGGAGCTTGAAGATCATCTGGGACGGTGGGTGGAGGTGGTGAGGACCGGTGACCCTCTCAGGAGGGGCCAGGCAGGAGCCCCAGACCACCCCAGCCTGACTCCCTCCTCCCTCTGTCTGCACCCCAGCCCAGAGCGGCTCCCCGAGGGGCACAGAATGGTGGGTCCCGGGCCCAGAGGGCTCACCGGCAGAGGGTCGACGTAGAGGATGAGGAAGTGGAGGGACATGGAGAGGCAGATGGAGCCCACCAGCCAGATGTTCACCCAGGGGGGCATCCGCAGGAGGGACTGGTTCTCGGACAGGCTGTGAAGGGGAGACCGAGTGGAGCCCGGCGTGGGGGACAGCAGAAAGCAGGAGTGAGCACAGAGAGGAAGCGGGAGGGCACAGCGGCCTCTGGAAGGCAGCAGGGGTGGGCGTGCGGCCCTCACCTGTTGAGAGCGTTGCACATCTCGATGGTAACCAGCACGGACAGGGCCATGGTCATGGGCTCGGGGGCCTCAAAGACCTCACAGTCCAGGCCCTCGAAGTCAGGGTTTTCCTCGTTGCACTGCATGAAGTGAGTCTGCAGGGGGCGGGGCAAGGCGCTGGGATCCCACAGGCCCTCCACGCCTCCCTCCTGCTCCCCACCCCCCTCCCTGCTCTGTCCCCCTACCAGCTGGTTGTAGGTGACGTGAGGCCCGTCATCTGCATACAGGAACCACCAGGCGGCCGCTCCCACAGTGGCTGCACCCACATAGCCTGCGGTAGACAGAAGATGAGGGTTGGGGTCACGGCTGGGGAGACGGGAGGCGTCCAGAGGGCTCACGGCCACCAACGGCTCACTGGGGAAGAGGGTCCCCCGGGGCGGCCATGCTAGGGAAGTGGGTGTGCCACCCTGGGGGTTGGTCCCAAGGGTTGGGAAGGACTAGGGGGTCCGCCATCCATCCTGCTCACCCCCAATCGCCATGTAGCGGAAGAAGAGCCAGCCACTGATGAGGGGCTCCTTGGGGCTCCGGGGGGGCCGGTCCATGATGTCCAGGTCTGGCGGGTTGAAGCCCAGGGCTGTGGCCGGGAGCCCGTCAGTCACCAAGTTCACCCACAGCAGCTGCACGGGGATCAGGGCCTCGGGCAGCCCCAAGGCGGCGGTCAGGAAGATGCTGCCAGAAGGAGGCGGTCACGTGTCTGTCCTGCCTCCTGACCCATGTGGGTCACCACCCCCACCGGCCCCCAGGGCCAGCCTCCCGCGCTGGCCACTCACCAGACCACCTCGCCCACGTTGGAGGAAATGAGATAGCGGATGAACTGCTTCATGTTGTTGTAGATGGCGCGGCCCTCCTCCACCGCAGCCACGATGGTGGAGAAGTTGTCGTCGGCCAGCACCATCTCGGACGCCGTCTTGGCCACGGCGGTGCCCGATCCCATGGCGATGCCGATCTCGGCCTTCTTCAGGGCCGGCGCGTCGTTGACTCCGTCACCTGTCTGAGGGCAGAGCGAGAAGGTGGGACGCGGGCCCTTGCACATGGCCCTTCCTGGTGGGCTGAACCTCCCTCTTGCTGCTCAGGTCCCTAAGGCGCCCCCCAACGTGCCCCCAGCAGTACAGCCCCGCCGTCCGCTCACCATGGCTGTGATCTCATCGTAGGACTGCAGAAACTCCACGATCTTGGACTTGTGGGACGGCTCCACGCGGGCAAAGCAGCAGGCACGGCGGCAGGCCTCCCGCTGCTCGGCCAGGGGCAGGTCGTCGAACTCCCGGCCGGTGTAGGCTCGGTCCGTCACCTCTTCGTTCTCCCCAAAGATGCCGATGCGCCGGCAGATGGCAATGGCCGTGCCCTTGTTGTCCCCAGTGATCATGATGACTCGGATCCCGGCGTCCCGGCACAGCTGAATAGATCCTGTGACCTCCTTGCGGGGTGGGTCCAGCATGCCCACCACGCCGACGAACGTCAGGTCCGTCTGGGGAGACGCCAGAGAGCAACAGGGTCAGGAAGGGCCTCGGGAAATGAGCCAGGGAGGAAGCAGGGGGCCGGAGGGATGATGGGAGCTGGGGCCGGGCGTGCGGATCTCCGTGGGGCCTCGTAAGCCCAGGGGCGGGAGATGTACCTTGCTCACGTGTGTGCCTGGGGATGTGGCACTGCCCGGCCCAGCAGAGGTGGCCGCCCGTGGATATTTCAAGGAAAGAGCTAGAACCGGGAGTTAGGGCAGTGGCTTCTGCTTTTGGAGGGGCCACTCGCTGGGTCTACAGGCCTAAGCAAATCCAGGCTACCTGCCGGGCCACTGGGTCCCGACAAGAAAACGAAAGAATGGACTCGGGTGCCCTTCAGAGAGTCAGTCTGCAGCAAGGTAAGGCCCAGGTACCAGAGTGCAGGTCTAGCCCCGCTCTTGCATTGGGAATATCTTCTCAGGGAAACATGGGGCAGAACTGAGGGTGTCCCGGGACCACATGGGTCTCTGGTCTGGAGGCAAGTGCCTCGCCGCATCTGGGACAGGTTCACGGCCACCGGCAGAGCAGCCCTGGACTCACTAGATGGTTCCTATGGTCCTTCCAGATTCTAGGTTCTTCCCTGTGACTCTAGGGTCCGTGACGCAGCAGGACACACTGTGGGCAGAGCCAGGGGAGGCAGATGACTCTGGGGCAAGGGGGGCTTCCGTCCACTCACCTCATATTCCATGAACCTGGCAGAGTCATCCAGGATCATCTCTTCTCGCTTTGGGGGGCTGTCTCGGGTAGCCAGGGCCAGGCAGCGCAGCGTGTCCCGGCCAGTGCCCCACTCCTTGATCACGGACATGATCTTGTCCTTCACCGGCCCTGTCATGGGCACCCGGGTGGTGCCAACTCGCACGTAGTTACAGCGGTCAATGACCCCCTCAGGGGCACCCTAGGAGACCAGGCGAGGTTTCAGGGACCCCTTTCTTCCAGGGCACAGTGATGGAGGGCAGGGATAGGAGAGGGCTCCAGGACTGGGAAGAAGGTTTCTGATTTCTGACCTTAACAAACATCTTGTTGCCCACGGCAGCCCGGGATTTGGCTGGGGAGCAGTAGACAGACATGGACTTCCTGTCCCGGGAGAACTCCAGGGTGAATTCCTTCTTCATTAGCTGGCGGATCACCTGGGAGAGAGGAGACGGACAGGGAGAGGCCAGACATGAGACAGGTGGGATAAGAATGCTGCTGCATCACAGAAGGGCAGAGTCTCAGACCCTGTAGAACACAGTCAAAAAGGATCTGGAGGTCAGAGCAGACCACAAGCTGAGTCTCAGACTGGAGCTCCATCTGGTACCTACAGCACAAACGGAGAGAGCTTCAAGACTGGTGCTGTGGCTTTCTTACGGTGTCCAGTTTAAAGCACAACGAAAACAGGATGGCTCAGTATGGCACCATCTAGAACTTCGGTGGTGATGGGAATGTTCTGTAATCAGAACCATCCAATAGGGTGCCACTGAGCCCAGTTCCTCAGCATGGAAAAATGTGGCTGGTGCAGCCCAAGAGGTGACTTTTTACTTTTATCTCATCTTAATTAATTTAAATTGCAATAACTACCTGTGGGCCCCTAGGGACATGCTTGCTATTGGACAATAGAGACCCAGTGCCTGGCACATAGTAACAAATATGCCACAAAATCAAACGCGAGCCCTTTTCCACCCAGTGCGTCATAGAGACATCAAGAGAAAACAAGTGTAAAAGTAACAATGAATAAGAGATAAGGTGATGTTTATATTAGCATTTGTAAATTTCTTACACACTCTCTAATGAGAGATATTTATTTGTTTTCATTATTCCTGTCTTATTAAGTAAAGCAGCAACTAGGGGTGCCTGGGTGGCTAGTGGGTTAAAGCCTCTGCCTTCAGCTCAGGTCATGATCCCAGGACCCTGGGATCAAGCCCCGCATCAGGTTCTCTGCTCAGCGGGGAGCCTGCTTCCTCCTCTCTCTCTGCCTTTCTGCCTGCTTGTGATCTCTGTCTGTCAAATAAATAAATAAAATCTTAAAAAAAAAAAAGCAGCTGCAACGAGCATCTTGTATATCCAAAAGAAAACAAAAGAATGAGCGATGTGGAGAACAAAATATGCAAGAGGAGTGCAATATACACGTTGAAGAAACATTAATAGCAAAGTCTTAGAGAGGAACAGAGTGGGGTTTGTTCATCCAGACAAGGGAAGCACCACGATGGGTGGCCATGGCCTGTGCCCGATGCCTTCCGTCCAGCCAGGGACACATCAGGAGGCATTATCACCGAGGGGGACTGCAGCAAGATGGCGGCGAGGTTGCATCGGTCCAGGGGCAGGAGGGCCTACCCAAAGTCGGCCTGGCCAAGAACAGCTGAGGCCGGCTGCCCGTACTGGCTAGGGTCCTGGCATGGGGCACAGAGCCCTGCCCAGCTGGACTGGCGGCCTCTGCCCCCCAAGGTTCCCTGGGGCCTAGCCTGTGTGACCCGGGACGAAGAAGGGCCCCATGGGAGGGAGCGCCCAGGCTCACCGAGTTGCAGGCATTGGCTCTCTCCACCTTTGAGAGGCTTCTCACGTCAGTGTTGAATACATTCATCTTCTCCACCAGGGTGGTGAGCGCCGTCTCGGTGGCCTCCCCCACCTTCTCGTAAACACCTTTGGTCTGAGAGGACAGAGGAGGAAGAGGAAGTAAGTGCCGGGCACTGCCAGCCCCTTGCTCTCACCTTTCTCCTAGAACGGGGAAGGGGGCGGGCCACTCCCTCCCCTTCCCACCCAGGAGAGGCCTCCGTACAGAGCGTCCCCTGCCCACGGGGCCTGGCGAGGAGGCCCCGCCTCGGCCTGTTGGAAGGGGACTGTGTCAGGAAAGGAGAGGTTACCTCATTGAAGTCCAAGGCGGAGTCATTGCAGAGGGCACAGATGGTGGCCAGTTCCACCAGCCCATCATACTGCCCTGCGCGGACGGGCTTATCATTCTTCAGGCTGGCAGCGGGGTGGGGAGGGAGGAAGGAAAAGAGACAGGTAGAGCAGAATAGGGCCGAGATGCAGAGAGAACACGGGGGACAGTCGGGGACACGGCCACCGAGGTGGAGCCCCATCGGGCGGGAGAGAGAACAAGGTCAGGGAAGGAAGAGAGAGAGAGATAAAACTAGAGGGAGGCCCCCGGGAGAGGGGTGTTGGGGGGAGGTGTCTGCGGGGGGCACGGGGAGACAAGGAAAGGACTTCAGGGAACTTACACCTCTCCTTCCGGAGCGTAAGTGGAGCCAGTGATGGAGAACTCGTTCAGGACGCAGACGTTTCCGTCCACCTTGTCGATGATAAACATCTGCAGGGAGAGGGGCCGTGGGCACAGATGTCCAGCTCTCAGCATCCCCAAAGGCACTTGGCACCGAGGGGAGGCAGGGGCCGCATCTCTCTCCCAGCTGCCCTCAGAGACGAGGACAGCCTCCTGCCACTCCCTGGCCGCCATCCTCCATGTTCGGTGCTTACGGCCCCCGAATGAAAGTCCCTAGATTTTGCAGGCCCCTTGGATGAGTCAGTGAAAGGGGCATGCGTGGCGAGGTGCAGGAGAGCCGTGGCCCAGCTGTCACTTCAGCCGCTCACGGCCAGATCTTCCCGCTTTGCAGGAAGAGCCAGAAATCCGGGCTATTTTCCTGTGCAATGTCCTGACTTTCGAATGAGGGCCATCAACCCATGTTTAGGGAACAGGGCAGGAGCCTGTGGTCTGGCTTGGAAGCCTGGGCTTTGGAAGGTCCTGGAGAGGAGCCGCCCACCGTGAACTACACCCAGCAGGGGAGGGATGGGGCTTCAGAAGGGCTCCGACAGACAAAGGTTCTGTGGTCAAGTAAGTGCACCAAAACCCTGGCTTAAATGAAGGGGCACCGCCCCCCGGCCTTGACGGGGGTTCAAGTGCAAGCAAGCACAGGGGTCTCCCCAGGGAGCACACGGTACAGCCCTTCTCACCCTCTCTGACCGCCAGCCCTGAGTCTCGGAACGGCAATTGATGCTGGACGTGCTGTTTCACTGAACTTGGTTTACGGCAGGGGTTCTTTGCCTGGGGGGTCCCTGAATGACCCCCGCCCCAGATCCTATCCCCCTGCCAAGATGGAAACATGGGGGGGGGGGGATGGCAGGTCTTATTTTCTCTCTGACATTGAGCATTTCCTCTCAGTCACGAACGCGGGCAGCAGACCACATCGATACTAGCGACGCCTATGCCTGCCCCAACAGGCCCACAGCTCCTTCCTGCATCAGATCGCCCTCAGAGCCCTCGAAATAGCCAGCGGGCTCCTGAATGCTTGGGCACCCGCCGCTGGGCCTGCTGCGGAATGCATTCAACCTGAAGCAGAAGTGCGCACGCATCGCCAACGTGTCTTGAAGATATTTGGATGACCGTAATTCAGTCGTAGGTTTCCTCCGTAGCCCAGTGTAGTTTTTAAACAAGAGCCCTGCCCTGTGTGCTTTATTTTTTTACATTTAAACTATCATCCTGAGACGAGGTCCACACTTGCCAAAGGGATTAAGCGTGCCGGGTTTAGGAAATGCTATTCAAATGGGGCCCTCCAGGCCGGCCACGGAGGACGAGTCCCGGGGGGCAGGGGGAGCCAGAGGGGCCCTCGCTCGTCCTTTTCATGGCTGGAAGGGTGGCGACCTATACTGGCCCTCCGCGCATTTCTTTCCCCGGCCGGGGGAGAAGCTGCCAGGGATGAAGGCCTGACCCCATCTGTGGAGGGTTTATGTCACCCCAAAGGCCGTCTTGGGAGTGGGAGACCCCATCCTTCCCTGACCTTGCACACAGACATCTGGTTGGTGGTGAGGGTGCCCGTCTTGTCGGAACAGATGACGGAGGTGCAGCCCAGAGTCTCTACGGAGGGCAGGCTCCTCACAATGGCATTCTTCTTTGCCATCCGCCGGGTGCCCAAGGCCAGGCAGGTGGTGATGACCGCAGGAAGGCCTGTGGGGAGGCAGCGGAGGACGTGAGGCCTGGAGCCAGCGAATGTTACCCTACTGGGAAAGGGGCCCTCTGCAGATTCGGCCAGCCCACGGGAGGAGAAAGAGAGCCTGCCACACCTTCTGGGATCGCAGCCACAGCCAGGGCCACGGCGATCTTAAAGTAGTAGATAGCCCCCCGGAACCAGGAGCCCCCGTGGACAGGATCGTTGAAATGGCCAATGTTGATGAGCCAGACAGCCACACAGATGAGGGAGATGACCTTGGAGAGCTGCTCCCCAAACTCATCCAGCTTCTGCTGCAGGGGGGTCTTGTCCTGCTCCGTGGCGGCCATTTGGTCACGGATCTTCCCAATCTCGGTGCTCACACCCGTGGCGGCCACGATGCCTACGGCCTTGCCAGCGGCAATGTTGGTACCCTGGGAGGGCGGCCGAGAGGCGGGCAGTGAGGCGAGGGGCGGCCCTTCCACTGCACCCCCCAGCGGCGGTCCTCATCTCGCCATGCACAGCCACGTCTCTCCCCCCCAGAGGCCTCTGGGTCGGGCGCGTGCCAGCTGGCCCGGCCTGGCTCACCGAGAAAAGCATGTTCTTCTTATCCTGGTTGACAGCTCGGGGGTCAGGAACAGGGTCTGTGTGCTTGATGACAGATACAGACTCGCCTGCCGAGAAGGAGCCACGAGGTTTTCGGATGACGCCACAGCCTCTCTCCTCCCATGCTTTCTGCCCCTAACTCTGGCCCTGCTTGGTCGGACAGGGCCTAGGAAGGACCTAGCAACCGTTCTGGAGGAAGCTGGACTCTGGCCAAAGCCACTGGAGGCAGGAGGGAAATCCAATGCACTTGGAGTAAGAAGACCTTGACCTGAGCCCCAGCTCGACCCCTTATAAGCTGCATAATTTGGGATCACTTAACCTCTGTTCTCTGTAAAATGGAGACGATAATACATAGACTTCAGAACCAGGTCTTGGCAAAAGCGAAAGAAGCTTTTTCATGGCAAGGGGCATAGTCAACGACAGAGCACCTTCCAGGGAAGGAGATGCCTTCCTGTCGCCACTGGGCAGGGGGGCAGGGGACCACCCCGGCCTTGCCTCCTTGAACCACAGGGAAGGCTCGCTGGCTCTTCACCTTCTCGCTCGCAGTGAAGAACCTGAAGCAGCTATGGTTTTAAGTGCATCCAGACCCTCTAGCTTGTTCTAGAATCTATGGGTCCTCACTCAGGGCAGGAGGGGGGTGCTGTGGTTTTGAGGCAACAAGACAGCTCTCTGGGTGTCTGAATGTCCACGTGGAAAGACGGGGTCGATGACCATCTGGAGAACAGGCACAAATGTCCTGCTCCCTCCCATGACCCCTTGTGTTTCGGGCTTATGATGGGGAACCACGTGGGGCTGTGCGGACGTCACGGGCGCCAGGGAGCCAGGAGGGGGCCGGCTGTTCTCTTCATCCCCCTGGAGCTGCATCCCTGGGTGTCCCCTGAGCTCCCCACCTCCTCCCCGCGCCCCATGAAGCATCCTCCCCCTCCCCGGCCCACCGGACCTGTCAGGATGGACTGGTCAACCCGGAGCGTAGTGGATTTGATGGCCAGGATGCGGATATCCGCGGGGACTTTGTCCCCCACTGTGGAGAGAGGGGGCGAGAGTGAAGTCAGTCGAGAGAGGAGTTTTCTTCCTTCCCAAGGAAAGCCCGATCTCTGTCTGACTACCTCACCTGGTTCCTCAGGGCACCGGGGCCGGGTGCCCTCCCCAGGCTTGAGTCAGGCCCTTGGCGTAGGCCGCCAGAGCCCCAGCACGCATCCCCCATGAACACTCATTCCAACTACCCCTGTTGCTTTTCTCTCCTCCCTCGGCTGCGAGCCTGTGAGAGGGCCCAGTGCACGGCACATAGCACATGCTCAATAAACAGTGACGCTGAGCCGCTGCAGGGGAGATTAGGAACCATGCAGGTGTGTCATGAGACAGCAAAGTAGAGACGGAAACAAGAGGGAGAAAGGTGGGGGGAGAGGAAAAAAGTCAAAGAGACCGGGGGAACTGGGGAGACGCACCTCGGAGGGGAGAGGAGGCCGCGGAGCCACGGCGGGGACAGGGGGAGGGGAACAGGAAGAAACAGGAGAAAATACGAGAATGGAGAAAAATCTGTGCAGAGCAGGACAAGAGGTAGAGCCCGAGGGAAGGATCAGAGGGCAGGAGGAGAGGGAGAGGGAGAAGCGGCAGGGGCCGCGGGGGAGCGGTCCCGCAGGGCCCGGCAGAGACCGCCCAGCAGAAGCGCGCCAGGCCCTGGGTTGCGCACCCGAGGGAAGGCATGAAGCCACGGTGGGTGAGGTGAGTGAGCTGGGGCGACTGGCGGGAGAGAAGGAACGGCGGAGCAGGCCACGGGAGATGCCCAGGAGGCGTCAGCCCAGGAAACCACCTTGCAGGTAGGCTGACAAGGCTGATGACGTCCGCCTCCCCCGCCAGACTTCAGGGCCTCTGTAGAGGCTAACGGCCTCTGAGGGCCTCTGCTCATCTCTCCCGGTCCCGTGGATGGTCCTGGGGCTGGGGTTCATTGGGCCGCTTTCCTTTCCCTGTTTCTAAGGTTCCTCCTCCTGTGCCAGAGGAAGCGGACGGAGGAGGGAGGAGGTCGGAGACAGAGTTGGGCGGGACACCCTGTCACCCAAGCCCCAGCGATATTTATAGATATTCATGGCGTTGACTCTGAACTGTCACTGTGGCCGGACGGGCCTGCGATGGTGCCCTGGGGTCTTCAGCCCCCCCTCCCTCCTCCTCCCCGGGCCTCCCGTGGTGGCAACTAGGGCGTCTAGTGGAGGCAAGCGGGCCTAGATACGTTCCCCTCTGCCAGGGGCCTGGAGATGAGGGAAGGCCTGCGCAGGGCAAATAGGAAAACCGCTGAAGGGGGCAGAATCCCAGTAATCTTAGCCACCCAGCCCCCACCCCTCCCCGGGCAGGCATTAAGTGTCCCTCAGCAGAGAGGCGGGGCCCCTCCTGAGCTCCCCTCCTCCTAGGTCCCGTGCTCCCTGCTAGGGCCCGAGTTTCCCTTACATGGTTGGGGGCTTGAGCCTTCGGCCCCCCTCCTCCCTTCTACCCTCACTCCTTCCCCTTCAAGAGGCCTCAAGGGCACCAAGAGGTCAAGATTTAAAGCTGACCAAGCTTGGGGGTGGGTGGAAGGAGAGAAGCCAGGCCTCGGGAGGGGGGTGGAGACGGTGCCGTTGGCAGGGACTAGGCTCCACCTGTTGCTTGCAAGTGCTGGTGAGAGGAGGGGGAGCAGGGGGTCCGCCTGGAGTGTCAGGGACAGGACTGGCTGTTCCTGCTGAGACTGTGACAGGGAGGGCTTCTCTGGCCACGGTGCCCTGGGGTGACCTCCTGAGGAGTCGGAGAAGGAAAAGCAAAGGCTCCGCCATCCCAGCTCCCTCCCGGACAGCAGAATCAGGGGCCCCCACCCTCCGCGTACACATCCTCTTGGCCTCGAGGTCAAGGCCTCCCTACCTGGACCACTCACTCCCATCACTCACCAGCCACCTCCACGATGTCCCCGGGGACAATGTCCCGAGCCTTGATCCTTTGTACTGACTTGCGGTCAGCCCGGTAGACTTTCCCCATCTCGGGTTCATATTCCTTCAGGGCCTCGATGGCGTTCTCTGCGTTACGCTCCTGGGAGGACAGAGTGCAGGAGAGGGGGCTCAGCAAAGGGAGGAAGGGTGTGGAATGGGAGGGGACCGGCCAGGGAGGATCAGGACGGCAGGGGCCAGAGTCCTGGGGGACACAGGGACATGACAGAGGCAAGGGCCGGTCACACAGTCCTGGCTCCGGGCATCAGGGAGGAGACAAACCCCGCGGGACGGTAGGTGTGTGTGCGGAGGAAACTGTCATTTATGGCCCAAGACAGGCAAGGCAGTTCAGGGGAGACACAAAAAGAGAATCAAAGAAAATCAGAAATCAAGGGACAGGAAAAGTAGAGCGTGATAAAGGACGAGAAGGAAAATCAAGCGGGCGTTGATTGACCTGCTACTATATGCCAGGCATACAGGGCTGCTAACTCCACAAACATCACCTTTTTCCCTCTCAGCACAGCCCAGGGGCAGGATGATTAGCCCCATTCTGTGAGGGCGGACACTGAGGCTGAGAGGGGGAAGGACCCTTCCTGGATTGCAGAGCCAGCGAGGGACAGCGGCGACACCAGTGTCCTGTCTCTTTCCCGCACTCCGTCCCCTTTCCAAACTGGGCATTGGGAACAGAGAACACTTCCCAAAGGAAGTGACGGAGGAGGAGGAGACTGGGAGGGAGGCTGGCTTCACGTTTAGGGTCAGGATGGGAAGGAGTGAGGCGGGGTCACGGCGCACCTGCCAAACGCCCACGATGGCATTAGCAATGAGGATCAGGAGGATGACAAAGGGTTCCACAAAGGCGGTGATGGTCTCTTCGCCTTCCTCGAACCAGGCCAGCACCTGTGGCGAGGGGAAGGGCGGCTAACCGGGACGAAGCCCCTCCAACACATAAAGACGGGCCCTGAGGACAGGAACACGCGCAGGAGCAGACCGGGCTGGGCATCGCGGGGATACCGCAGCGCCTCCTTGGTCTGAGGTCCTACAGGCTCCAAAGCGCAGACCCACGCGAGCGCTGCCGCTGCTGTTGTGCAGCAGGAACCAGAGGGTGGAGACGGGCCCAGCTCGAGGGTTAACTGGGAATGCTTTTGGGTTTCCCTGGCCAGGCTGTTGGCCTGTAAGCAAAGCTCGCGGGACACACAGACCAAGGACCCCCGACAGCCACATCCATCCCTTGGGAGCCAGAACGCCTTAGGGAAAACCCTGTGGTCCTTGCCGACACGGTGGGGGGAGGAGGCCGACAGCCCTGCCCAGCAGCCCAAGGCGGGCAAGCTCCAATTTCAGGAGGGAGCAGGAGGGGGGATAGAGTTACGGGCCTCGAGTACACACCCCACCCCAGCTGTCGCCCCTGCCAGGGAGCGGCCACAGGCAAATGTCAAGGAGCAAACCTGAGAAGGGAGAAGGGAGGCCCTGCCAGCGAGAACTCGGGCACCCACAGGGCCTCCGTGAAGGAGACCACGACAGGGGGCGTTCCTTGCCCCCAGTCTTGTCTTCCGGCGGGGCCACGACGCTAAGGTGGACGCTCCAGGCGGCAAGCGGGCTGCTGGGTGGCGGGTGCCGCGGTGGGGCGGGGTGGGGAGGGCGCCAGGGCCGGAGAGGCTGGCCCTGCGGCTGCCCCTGCGGCTGCGCGCGGCCCGGGGGAGGGCGGGCAGGCCCAGGCCGGGCGGGTGAGGAGGGGGCCCCGGGCGCTGCAGGCCTGGTGGGCGGCGGGCAGCGCAGCCCGGGGCCAGGCGAGGGGCCTGGGGGCGCTCCGGGCGCACGCGGAGCCACCCTCGCACCCGCCGCTCCTTCCCGCCTCTGGGAGGGGCGTGTTTGCCGCGGCCAATCAGCGCCAGGAGGGCGGGGCGGGGGCTCCGGGACGCTCGGGGATTGGCTGCGCGCCCCGGGGCATGCCGGGAGCGGTGGTGGCCCGGAGCTCAGCGGAGTCGGAGCCTGAGCCGAGCTGGGGGGACCGGCGCTCGGGGGGTAACCCGAGCCCTCGAAGCCCTTGAAGCTGCGGGGGTGGCTTAGCTTCAGTGTTTTGGCCGAGAACACCCTTAAAGCTTAAAATAAAACCCGCCTGTGGGGTGTGGAGGAGGACCAAGGCGTATGCGCATGGGCGCCCCCTCCCCCACGCCCCCAGTTCTGGTCTGGGGAAGAGGATGCTGAGGGCTTGGACCACTGGAGCCGAGGAGCCCCCGCGCCCCTGGTGCTTCGGACCCCGACCCACACCCCGGCCAGCCCCCCGACGCCTGCCCGTACTCACGAAGGAGATGCAGGCGGCCAGAAGCAGGATCCGCACCAGGAGGTCTTCAAACTGCTCTACCACCAGCTCCCACAGGGACTTCCCTGCGGGGAGAGGCAGAGGAGGGCGGGCCCCCCGGGTTAAGGCCTGGTGGATGAATGGCGGGACTCGGAGGGCAGGCGGGGATCCAGGGGCTGAGCGTGGCCTTCCAGGCCGAGCAGGAAGGTTCTGCTCGCTACTGAGAGGGGACTGAGGGAACTCACCGGGGAGGCGTCCAGACCCCGGCCCCTCAAAGTGGTGGAGGGCACTTAGTTGCTCAAGGGCTGGAGGCCTCCTGGAGCAAGTGCGTGGAAACCGCTGTCCCTAGCCAGATTCTAACCTCTGGGAGGGTATCTGCCCCGGGAGTCAGTAGGGAGAAGGTGGGGAGAAGGGAGTGGGGCACGGTGGTGGGGTGGGGGACGGTCATTAACAGAGCTCAGGGATTCCAGTGACTTACCTTCTTCAGCAGGGAGCTCTGTCCGGGGGAAAAAAGAAGAAAAGGACATATTCATTTGGGGTTCAGTGTCATGTCCCCCACATGCAGGATTCTGGCTAAGGTAAGAGAACCGGGCCACCAAAAGGGCATCTGAGGTTCACCAAGGTCATCCCATAAATCCTCCCAAAACTCTAGTCTCAGGGACCCTGTCTTGTTAGTCTCCCCTTACCCCCTGAAGGCCCTGGACCATGGCCCAGCTCTTCCCTAAGGTACTCCGGAGGGAGAGACTCCAGTGTGTGTAAGTGTGCGAGTGTGTGTCTGTGTCTGTGTTGTGGCGGGGGGACAGGAGGGCGTTACCAGCCTCTCCTCCAAGGGACACTTACCATTGGGGCCGTATTTCTCCAGATGCCGCTTCACTTGGTCCGGGCTAAGGCCTGTAGTCTCGCTCACCCCAAAATAGGCCAAACATTCTTCTGTGGTCTTGGAGTGTGCAGCCTCCATTGTGCTCCCTTCCTGGGGGCCAGGGGGCGGTGTGCTCCTTCTGGGGGGGTTCTCACGCTTCGGGGGCCTTCCTCAGTGTCCACCTGCCTGTTTGTCTGGGCTTTTTGCTTTTTCTCTCCTGCCCCCCCCCCACGTTTCTCTTCCTCCCACGAAGCTCTGACCCCCGTCCCACTGGCAGCAGCCGGCCACCCCCCCAGCCCCCAGCTGGTCCTTATGAGGGAGTCTGGGGGGCCGGGCTCTCCCCCCGCCCGGATCAGGGATTGGCTGGCTAAGACTCTGGCAGGAGGGGTCAGAAGAAAGATATTTCTGCTGACAGAGGGGGAACAGTGGGGCTGCAGCCTGAGATGTCACTCATGAGGGAAGCTAAGGTGGCCCCAGCCCCAGGGAAGGGGGGGGCGGGGAGAGACTTCACTGTCTGTGTTTTGCTGACCCCACCCTCAGTTGCCTGGACTTCCTCAGTTGTACCGAATTTCCTGTTCCAAAGTCCAACCTGCAGTTCTTCCCTCCTACTCCGGGGCCTCCACCTCGCTCCTTCCCGGACTCCCTCCTCTGCCGCCCAACCTCTTTCTGCTGCCGAGGTCTCCTTCCTCACCCAGTTTGCTGAAGGGGCAGCAGATACTCCAGCCTTCCGGGGATGGGAGAGGGGGACAACATCCTTTGGGGGCCACAGGAAATGGCTCTAGAGGAACAAGGGGAAATAGGCAGGGGAGAGGGTCAAGGGGACAGGGCAGAAGGCGGTAACCCTACCCTCGGGAGGGGTTGCTGCAGCCATCAACAAGGGATTTAGTGTCCAAGCCCTGGTGAGCAAAGCCAGGACTGCCTATCTCTCCCCCAAACTCCCCCCCTCTCCATCGCTCTAACTCGGCCTCTGGAAATGTAGCCTTTGGGGGGCCCACCCGTCCCTGGCAGGGAATCCTCTCCCCGAGAAAATAGGGTACCCAGGCAGCCAGGTAATCCACGAGGCTACAGAATGTGCTGATGATGGCGGGGAAGGGGCCAATGTTTCAGGATGGGGGCAGTCACCCCAAGTCATGGAATGAGGGCCCCCCATGCCACAGTGTTAACTCAAGGGGTTCACATGGCAGGTCCTAGAAGGTATGTAGTCCACACTCTGCCCTGGCCCTGAACTCTCCTCCTCCAGGGGAGCGAGGCTCCGAGCGAGGCTGCATGCTCAGGTGCTGGGCATATCCCAGGGAAGAAGCGGTAGGGAAGGAGGCGTGTGGAGGAAAGGGGGCTGGGAAGCTGGAGAGAGCAGAGGAATGGGGAGGGACAGATTGATGGGGACAGGTCTAGGGGAAATAAGTACAGAGCGGAGCTGGGGAGACCGCGACGGGCCGCCAGGGCCAGAGGGAAGTCTGAGGAGCAGTGGGGAAAAGGGACAGCGGGGAGCCGGCCTGCAGCAGCCAGGTGGGTGGGGGCCCAGGGCTGGGTGCAAAGCCACGAGTTGTTGCTGAGCGGCTGGCCCTGGTGTCAGCTTCCTTGTCGAGCAGCTGCTCCGAGCCCCCCACCCCCACCCCTGCTCCTAGATGGGGGCGTCTTTGGGTTGCTACCAGGGCAGCTGCTGGAGGAGCAGACAGAGGGTGGCCTGGGCTGTGGGGCAGGGGAGCGAAGGAGCGTAGGGAAAGGAGAGAGTTTCGGTGAGAGTTACTAGTGGCAGGTGGGGGGGGCTCCAGTCCTCCCGGCATCTAGGCCTTCAGCTTCCGAGAGGGACCGTCAGAGGAGTGTGGGCCACTGAACGGCTTCTCCGGGCTGCTTCCCCCACTGGTGCTCAGGTTCCTAAGCAGATGATGGCAGGGGGACAGCGAGAGGAGGAAGGGGAAGCCTCGCTTTTGGCTAGTGGGCAGGCCAGGCCCGCAGGGGGGGGCGGCACTTAAGGATTTAGCCCCCCCATGATTGTTCCCTCCTCTGCCTGGACCTGGGGGGGGGGAGGGGAGCTTCTGGGGTGAGTTGAGGACACGGTGCTCCATCCCTCCTCCTCTGCATGGTTCCCAGGAATCCCTCCCTGGAGCTGGGACCTGAGGAGGGGGCTCAGACAGTGGAGGCCACGTCCACAGACGCCTCCCTGTGGCCCAGCACCCACCTTCTTGGGCCAGAGTCCGACTCCGCATCTGCCAAGCCTTTTGGTGCTCTCTGCCTTCTCCCTGCCTCCACCTGCAGGACTGACCGGGGCACCGAAAGGAGCAGGAATGCCCAAACATGGAGAGGGGGAGAAGACTGGAGGGGTCCAGGCTTCAGGGGAGCTGGGAGCAGGACTGAGGCCGGGGGCAGGCTTTACAGGACGCTGCTGCCAGCGGGGGCCCTTTAAGGTGACCCCTCCCACCTCCCCCAACTTCCCAGTGGGGAAGCTGGGACCTGCAGGACCTGCAGAAGGCTGGCCCCCAGCGAGGCTGAGGGTGTGGACTGGGATGGAGGAAGGCACTGGTTCTCTTGGATCCCTCCCCGGGGGTCTCCAAGCCCACAGCTGGAAGGTGTTCCTCCCCTCCTAGGAGGGCTGAAGCTGGGAACAGAAGCTTGGTTCTGAAGGACAGGGACACAGGGCCTGGCTGGACCTGACGGGTCCCAAACTTCAGCTCAACCATCCTTAAAGAGAGGCTTAGAAGGAAACAGTCTCTTAGGCTTCTCTGGCCAAGACATGCAAATCTTGGGGTGGGGGGTGCTCCTCGGCCCCCTCCCCCCCACCTTCAGAAGGCAAGTCCCTGAAGCTGGCAGGGTTTGGGGGGAAGGGGAGCCTCACAGCACCAGTTGCTGCTAGATTAGGAGGAGATCAGGTCCTGCTTACCCCGGGGCGCCACAGCCTTCACTCACCACCGCCTTTTCCAGAACACAGCACCCAGCTCCCCAAACCATCCCCTCCTTTGCAAGGCCAATTCCATCCCCAGTCTCCTGAGATCATGGTTTGAGGGAGCCCCAGGGATTAGACAACACTGGGAGAGCCAGCCGGCTTCCCGAGCTCGCCCCCAGCCTGGGTGGCCTGTGAGCCCAGCTGTCTCCTGTCCGTCTCCCAACAGGACGCAGGGCCCAGAATAGCAAGGTCATAAGCGTGGCTAGGGCCTCCTGGAGGTGGGGACGGTGGCTGAGGGGCTTGAGGATATAGGCGCCGCGCTGCACTGGGAGGAAGCTGAGAGGCGGCAGTGGGTGGAGGTTAGAAAGGGGGAGGTCAAGGGAGAAGGGCCCCTTTCGAACCCGGCCCCTCCTTGTGGGCACCCAGCACCCGGAGAGCTGGGAAACCCAAGGGTGCCCCCCGTTGGAAGAAGGCGCGGCTGCAGGTCAGTTCAGAGAGCAGAGCCGGGGCTGAAGGGGGGGGGTGCCTCAAGGAGGGGGAGATGTTGCAAACTCATTCCCACGGGGCTGGGGAGGTCCTGTGAGTGCAGGGGGCCAGTGGGGATGGAGCAGATGTGGAGTGTGGAAGGCGGAGCGCGTGAGGCTGGATCTCTGGATTTTCAGGAGAAGCCGGTCAGCTGAACTTCTATGTGAAATCCCAGTGGAAACACTATCCAGGCCAAGCAAATCATGTGTGCAGCGCCAACCCAGATAAAACTTCCCACTTGACAGACGAGGACAACTGAGGCCTAGAGAGACGAACACCTTGCTGAGGCCAAACAGCAAAGCAGAGGCAAAGCCAGGCCCGGAAGCCAGCATCCTCTGTTCTCTACCGTCCAGCTTCCCAGCTTGGCCCCAAGAAGGGGGGCAGCCAGACTGCCCTAGGGCCCCTCTGCAGTCGGGCTCTGTGGCCGCCGCATTCCATCTCTCCCAGTACAGCCGCTGCGCCCCAGCCCTGGCCCCACAGTCTCTCTGCCTGTTTTGTGCCTGAAGTAGGAAGCCTTCACTGAAGAATTCTGAGCAGGAAGGGGCCTCCGACGTGGTCCGTCCTGCTGCTCATGCTCGGTCCCATTAAGAGAACTTGGCCGGAGACCCTGGGAAGCGCTGTTCGTTGGGCTCCGCACTCGCCGCTGCGCCAATAGCACAGCCCGCAGGAGAGCCGGAGCCGAGAGCACAGCCCTGGAGGGCAACCGCGACTTGACCTGACACAGCCTTCCAGCCTCTCCGCTCCCAAGGGGGCAACACTGAGCGGGCTGCCTTCCTGACCCGCCTGTCCCGGCCCCCACGGCAGACACGCCAAGACACGCCACAGCCCAGCCGTCCGATGGAACTGAGATAAACCCTTTTATTTATTTATGCTTCTCCATTTTGTTTAAAACAACAACAACAACCACCTTAAAGTAACTGACAGCCCTTCCCCCTCACCCTGCTTCGGGCTGGGGGTGGTTAGTGGGGAAATGGCCCCCAGGGGTGGGGCTGACCGTAAGAGCCCCTCAGGGAGGTAACGGAGCCCAGATCCCCTGCCCAGGGGATGGGGCACCTGTAGTGTATGGACTGGGGAGTGAACAGGGCTCTCGAACCTCTTCTTGTACCAACGCGGATGCCCTTGGCCGTCAAGGGTCAGGAAGCACGTGGGGAGGGGATTCCTACCGCTGCTCTGCGTCCCCACCGGGCGCGATGTCACCAGCTAAGCGCTGGGGGCCCGAGGGGCGGAGGTCGAGCGGGGCAGGCTCACACGAAGGAGTACTGGTTACGAACGGCTCGGGGATGGGCCCCTTCGTCTCCGCCGACCCCTAGTGGCGACTGCTGGAGCTGCACCGTCGGGGCGGCCCCGGGGTCCCCACCAGAGCCAGCGCCGCCCTCGGCCGCGGTGCCTGGTGCTACGGCCTCTTCCAATTCAACCACGGGGACCAGCTCGACCACGGGGACCAGCTCTTCCTGGACCCCTCCACTGCCCGCTTTCTCTTTCTCTTGCCTCTCTTTGGCTGCTGTGGCTGCTGCTGCCGCCACTTCTGGCGCCCCCGACGCCTCTTCTGCCCCAGGATGTGGGGGATCTGTCCATGGAGGGGGTTCAGGGGGCTGGGGTGGGTCATGGGAGGTGTTCGGTTCTGGAGACAGGAATGGTAAGAAGACAGGCTGTGGAGGGGGCCAGCTCTTGCGACTGGCCTCCCCTGCACTTGTTCCCCGGGAGCCATGTGCTATCTCCCCCACGTCCCGTCTCCTGAGCAACCCCCCGTCCATGGAAGATGGATCATGGGCGGCGGTGAGAGGAGCACACTTACACACAGTCACTCGCTCCGGAGGGCATGAGGGTGGAGGAGGCATCGGGGTAGCATCGGTCTCCCTCGCACACCCCTGCATGGCTCCCGGCCTGCTCCCGGCCTGGGGGGGGGGGGCAACGTGGGGACAGGTGGGACGTTGGGGTGGGGAAAAGGGAGAGATCAGACAGGGACATCAGACGTCAAGGGAGGAGGGGGGCGGGGGATCAAACCAAGCACCCCAAGAAGGACAGGCCCGAGGCAAGACTGCAACCAAGGGCAAAGACGAGGCCGAGGAAGATGAATCCAGGAGACACACGAGTGATGGAACACAGGGTCCGATGGAATGGCGATGCACCAACCCAACTTCCTCCCGGCTCCGGCTCGGAGCCGCTGCCTCCCTACGTGCTCAGTGTCCTGCCTCCCCTTGGAAAGCCCCACCCCCAGGGGCCTCCACTGCCCTGCTCTCCCTTGCGAGGCTTCTCCTCCTCACAGCCCCCCGCCCCGTCTTTCTGGCACACACACCTCCTCACTTCTTGGGTGCACGGGCACCTCCTCCCCTGCAGACCTGCTCTGCTCACCCTGCTGCCGCTGGGAGGACACGACATAGCTGACAAGAACAACGTCACTGGAGCCTCCAGACTCCAGAGGGATGGGGTGCACCCGGAAATGCTCGAGCATATCGAAAATGGACTGGAACCACAAGTGCTGGACCCGGCACTGACCCTCCTCGTTCAGCGACAGGCGCAGGTGCTGAGGGCAGGGCGAGCAAGGTGAAGCAGGAGCCCGCGCCCCTGCCCCTACCAGAAGCCTCCTCCCCGGGACGGCCCCGCGCCCCCCGCCCCACTCGCAAGCTCTGGGCATGGAGCACAGCCTTTCCCTCACTCACCTTGGCCTTGCCCTGGAAGTTGAAGGTGAGCACGTACTCGCCCCTCCTCGTCTCACTCTGCCGCACCAGGAACACCCCGTGGGAGCCAGCACCGCCCGCCAGCACTAGCTGCGCGGCCTTGAGTCGAGAGAGCATCCCGTGGAACCAAGGGTGCCCTGAGAGGGGCTGGTCCCCTTCTCCTCCCTCTGACTCCCCCTGGAACAGGAATGATCCTTCAGGGAGGAGAGAGGGAGGGAAACCGGGGTGTCAGGGAGGCCTCCCCCGTCCTGGGAGAGAAGCAGCCTTGCTTTCCCGCCAGCTGTCACTTCCGCTCCCCTGGGTCCGGTCCCTCAGGATCCTGAGACCAGAGTTTCGGGAAGGCGGGCCCCTGGGCCTGGAGGCAGACGCGGGTGCTCACCTCTGCTACCTGCGGCCGTTTCCGGAGTGTCCAGGGGCGGGTAGGGGGCTGAGAGGGGGTGAACGGTGCCCGCAGGGGGCCCCTCTTCAATGGGGATGCGGGGGGGCAACTCTGGGGGGAGCAGTTCCATGGAGTCAAAGTGGGAGGCGGCAATGGAGGCGGAGCTGGGGGAGATGGACGCTGAGGGCCGGTCCGCAAGGCCCCCGTAGGCCCCTGGAACAAGGGGGGAGGGCAGAGTTGAGAACCGGAGACACTACCCTGCGTGCTGGCAGTCAGCGAGCCGAGGCGCCGGCCCCCTTCCTCGGCCAGGGGCCCGTCGCTCCGACCCACGACCCCGGACAGGCTCCAGGCACTGAGGGGCTGTGGAGTGACGAGGTCACCCCGGGCTCCGAATGGGCCCCTGTTCTTTCTGAATCAGCTGAAGTGACAGCAACTGTTGCAGGGCGTGCGGACGGTCCCTCAAGGACTCGTGTATTAAGAAGCATCCTTTTTCGGCCTACAGGACAAAACCCCCAACGCTCAAAGGCATCAAAGACCCTCCTCCTACTAATTGGCCCAATCCAACCACCCCGAGCACCTCGATTGGTCTGTAGTCCCAGAGCCTCCGCACGGGCCTGATGGTCCGGTCCTGCCCTCCCACAGCTCCAGGGCTCTCCCCACCTCGCTTCCTCCAAGCCCTGTTCTTTTCTCTCGCCTCCCCTGGGTGAAGCCTGTCTGTCCCACCTTCCCCGATGCTCCTCCTCCTCTGAGCTCCCAAGGCGCTTCCTGCTTGTGCTGCTCAGAGGACCCCAGGCACAGGCTCTCCGCTGCGGAGTCCTGCTTTTCAGAGGGAGTGAGAGCTTCTCAACTCAACTAGACCGGGAGCCCTCAGAGAGGGCAAGAAGTGCGTCTTGGGTGGCTCTGGGTTCCTCCGTCCTGCCCCAGAACCTAGCACAGGCTCGGGAATGCACTCGGGCATTCCCAAATGTCTACTGTGTGGCAGGCCTGAGCCCCCAAGAATGGCGTAGCTACACGTGGGGTGCAGAGAGCAAAGGGGGGGTGGGGATCGAGTGGCCCAGTGCTGGTCTTGGTCAGGGGCCGCTGGAAAGCCACTGACCCTCCTTGGTCTTAGCTGCCTGTGGGGCCTGGAAACGAGGGGATGGAGCCCATGGCCGGTGAGGTCCACCCCGGCTCCAAGATCCTTTAGTCCGCGTGTTTACTCGGTGAGTACGGCCAGGGGGCCACGCACCAAGAAACCGAAACTAGAACAGAGGAGCCGGACAAACGGGTACTGGCGTCTGGAAGGTGAGCGGGGCCGGGTGGACGCAGGTCCCTGGCGTGCTGGGTGGGACTGGGCCTGCACATGTTAGGCCGAGAAGTAAAGAGTCAAAAACATCTAATAGTGGGCGCCTGGGGGGCTCAGTGGGTTAAAGCCTCTGCCTTCGGCTCAGGTCATGATCTCGGGGTCCTGGGATCGAGCCCCGCATCGGGCTCTCTGCTCAGCGGGGAGCCTGCTTCCCTTCCTCTCTCTCTGCCTGTCTCTGTGCCTGCTTGTGATCTCTCCCTGTCAAATAAATAAATAAAAATGTTTTTAAAAAAGACAAAAAAATTTAAAAAATTAAAAAAAAAAATAACCCAAACATCTAATAGCATCAACATACGTACAGAGACGCAGAGTAAAAGCAAAACAAAGATGTGAACGAAGTGTTCCAGAAGCCTGGGGAAGAGCCGTTCTCTCCCGCCAGCATGGAGGTCTGCTCGGGGCTTGCGGAAGAGGAGGAGAGGCCAGGCACGGAAGGCCGGGCGGGCATTGGCGTGGGGCTTGCGCCAGGTGGGGACGGGGATGGTTCTGAGCGGCCGACTGTGGCGTGGCACGGCGGGAAGGGGTGGGCAGCTGAAGGGCAGGAATGGGGGCGCGGTCGCAGTCGGGAGAGAGGGCCTGAGCCTGGCGGGGGGGCTCTGAGGTCCACAGCCCTGCAGAGTTCCATCCTTACCCTGTGACAGGCGGTCATTGCTCTCGCTGGCTCCCAGCAGCAGATCCTGGCTGGGCAGACTCTCTGAGTGATTCAGGCAGGGCAGCTCCAGGCTGTCCGTGTTCTCCCTTGTAAGGAATGAGGTCCCAGGGGCCAGGGGGAGGGTCATGGGGCGGGGACTGGTGGCAGGGCAGGGTCTGTAGAGGGGGGGGGGGAGCGGTGAGGAAACTCAGCAGGTGAACAGCCCAGGGCTGCTCCCCAGCTCCTCCTGGTCCCCTCGGTGACAGCAGGCAGGTTCCTCACCCCGGACTCAGGCATTCCTGGATGTCAGACACCCAGGCCTTCACGTGTAAAGCATCGGCTGTCTCCAGGACGTATTCTGAGGGGCCTTCCACCTACGAGGCCAAGAGCAAGCCCGCAGGCCACGTCCAGGTCCAGAGGCCGGAAGCCACCCCTGATGAGAACAAGAAGATCCTCCCCCTCTTCCCTCCTCCCAGGGAAGCTACAGCCCCAGGGACACACTCTCAAGGCAGGGGACCCACAGGCACCTCCTCCTGTGAGGTCCCTGGCTTCCACGCACTCCAGGAGCTCCCTCCCCAGCGCGAGCGCTCCCGGGGGGCAGAGCCCAGAGCCCCTACCTTAACCACAAACGTGTTCTCCCGGTCAGGCATCTCCAGGGCCGTGGTTGTCCGCACGTCCGTGATGGTAGAGCAGGGGATGCTGAGCCGAGGCCGAGACGCCTGGGTGGGCCACGAGAACAAGATCCAAAGGCTGGTGAGCAGGGGGGCCTGTCCATTCCCTCCGGAGACGCCGCGCCTTCCCTTCTGTGCCCGAGGGAGTCGGACCAAGGGTCTCAAGGCTACTCTGTCAATCCCCCCCGAGTCAGGAGCTAGCTCCACACACCCAGGTGAGCGCGGACGCAGAACTAAACCCATCCCCACCAGAGCCAGCCAAGCTAAGCCCGGGGGCTGTTCCACGCGGGTGGCTCGGTCGCCCGCTCCCAGTCCCCCACCCTCCGGGGGGCTCACCTTGGGCGGCACAAAGAACTCCAGGCGACTTCCTCCTCCTCCTTCTCCTTCACTGCGGAGCAGCAAGCGACACTTCTGCCACTGAGGCTGCCCTCCTCCCCCTGAGGTCGGCCCAGCTGCCCCTCCTCCCCGGCCTACTCCAGCTGGGTCGGGGGCTGCCTCTTCAGCCCCCATGAAATTCAGCAGCTCTTCCCTCTGCACGGTCCCTGCTCCGTCTTTCAAGGCCCCCCCGCCCCGACTGAGTCTCAGCCGCTCGAACCGGTGAGTCCATCGGTCCCCAGGGGATGTTCCGTCACTAACCAGTCCCCTGCCAACGGTCCCGGCCCCCCCAGAGGAGTTGGAGTTGCTGTTTCCACCCAGGACCGGGGGGCCCGATGAGGTCTCGAGGGTCCCCGCTGGGGAGGGAGGGTCCACGGCCCCCCGCCACTGCAGGATGCCACGGACTGAGCCGCGGACGGAGCGACCCACTGAGCGGAGGGAGAAGCGTTTCTTGAGCTTCGGCTTCGAGGAGGTCGTCGAAGAGGAAGAGACCGAGGAAGGGAGGGGGCCGGCCAGGTCCTCGGATGATCGAGAAGGGCCCAACACAGCCAGGGGCCCACCCACCCTGCAGCTCTCAAGGGACAGGTCCTGTGGCGGGATGTCCACACCAGGACTCAGGGGCGCCAGGATGGGTGGCGAGAGGGAGCCGGAGGCCCGGGCCACCTCGGCTTCAAAGTGCTGCAGGAAGAGCTCAGCAAACCGGCGGGAGAAGGCGGCCTCGGCCCCCGGCCCCGCATACTGAGGGTGGGAGGCCAGGTAGAGGCGAAAGCGGCGGGCAAAATCCAGGGCGGCGGCCCGGGCGTGCGACTCGCAGAACTCCCGCCAACTAGGAGGAGGGGGAGGGGGCAGCGGGGGAGGAGAGGGGGAGGCCCCATCCTCCGGGGACGGGGATCCATTCATGATGGCCCCCAGGAGGCGGACCGGGGGAGCCTGTGGAGAGGGGCGACCAGAAGACACGGGGCGAGCGGCAGCAGCTGCGGAAGGAAGAGAGGCACATACACCGCGTCACTGCTGAGGTGGGAGCGGGGCGAGCCCCACCCCCAGCCGACTCCCCACTCTGGTCAGGACGCCTTGGAGAGCCACGGGGAACAGCACACCGCACCCCTTCCCTCTCCCAGATCCTCACGCCCCCCCCCCACGCCCCAGTCGGCACCTACCCTGCTGCCTGCCCAACCCCACTGCCCCCGGCTCTGGTTCCAGGAGTGACAGACCGCTGGCCGTGGAGCACCTTCCTCTAAAAAGGAGCCTTTATCGCGCACGCCACCTCCCTTCTCGAAAACAGGTCCTTCAAGCTCTATCACATGCTTCCCATGTGCTGTTCTTACCTTTCCCTGCAACAGGCTTTAATAAGCTTGACAACAGAGGAGGAAGCCGAAGCCCAGAACTGGACTCCGAGCCTACGGTTTTGCCCACTGCATAGCGCTCGTCCCCGGGGCCTGGCTGCCCCGGCCACCGGCACAGCCCCTCCCTGCCCCAGCGCTCGGGGGAGGTAGGCCTGTAGTGCTTACAGACCCTGCCTCACGGGTCCTGAGGTCCAGCTCTGAGGAGGGAGGCTCCTCAGGATGCGTGAGGGATTGAAACCGCACTCGTCCTGAAGGCAGACCCCAGGGCCCAGCACCCCTACACTGTACCGTCACAGTGGACGGAGCCTCGAGATGGCCACCGTCCGATTCTTTGGGGACCCTTCAGCCTGGGGCCCAGAGGCAGGAGCACCAGGCGGGGAAAGGCTATGGGCTGGGTCAGAGCAAGACTCTGTCGGCCACAAAATAAATAAGACATAACAGGGAGCTTTTCCACTTCCTCTTCTTTCACTGGGGAGTGTGCCCTAAAGGCTGGTTAGCCTGATGGTTAAGGCCATGGGCTCTGGAGTCGGACTTGGGATGAAATCCCTGCTCTGCCACCTATTAGCTGGGTGGCCCGGAGCAGACTGGATGTCCTCTCTGAAGTGCAGATTTGTCGCTGTCAAGCGGAGCTAATGATCCCTCACCCCTAGAGTCACTGGGGGAATCAAATGGAACATGTCAGGGCTCGACACAAAGTAAGCACACAATGGACCACCGCCGTTAATACTATCTTTCTGGGTTCCGAGTCTTCCGGGAGAGCAGTGAAAGCAGAGGAGGCTTCCCAAGAGCTTACAACTAGCAAGTGGCAGAGCTGGGCGGGACATTTACCACCCGTGGCTCTTTTGTTAGGGTTCCTCCCCCATGGTATACTGGAAGATGACTGGGACCCGGACTGGGGGGCGGGGGCCGGGGGCGAGGACAGCTCAGGGAAGTCTCCCCCAACCTCAGACCGACGATCAGCGACCCCTGCCCTGCCTCCCTGGCCTAGACCCTACCCATTCAGATGGCTCCCTCCGCAGGGACCGTTCCCCACCAACGAGAAGAAGCCAAGAGATGCAAGAGTCATGGAACACAGGGGACCCGAGCCAAGAGGTGCAGACACAGCAGAGACCGATCTCCAGGCAGAGGCCCACCCAGCCCTCTGCACCACAGGCCGACCCAGCCCCCTTCTGGCCCGCTGACCCTGCGGCTCCCGAGCTGGTGACTCAGTTTCTCTCCTGCCAAGCAGGACCCAGCCCCGTCTTCCCGGTGCACCTGCCTCCGGGCTCAGATCTGAAATCCCCCGAAGGGCGGGTGGTGGAGGGGGCAGGCTCCGCTCCCGGCTCCGACCCCCACCCCCGGGCCCGGTGGTCCGCGCACTCCGACCCGACCCTCCTCCCCGGACGCGCTCGACCCGCCCAGTCCCCGGGGCCGCAAGCGCCTCGGGAGCAGCCGGGGCCGCGGCGCTCTGCGGGGCCGAGCCCCCTCCTGCCTCTGCCGCCCCCCTACGCCCGCCCCCACCCAGACTCCCGGGCGCCGGGGCCGGGTCGCGAGGAGGGAAGAGGTACTCGACGAGGGGGGTTCCGGTTCCGGTCCCACCTGCATCTCGGTCCCCGCGGTCGGCTCCGGCGGCGGCGGCGGCGCCCGCTCCCTGCCCCTCCCCCCGCCCTCCGCGACGGGCGCGCAGGCCGCGTCTGCGCAGGCGCCGGGACCCCTGTTCCCGTCCCCGCAGGAAGCGACCATAGAGAAGAGCGGCGGGAGGGAAGGGCCCCTCACTCACTTCCGCCCGCCGCCCGGGGCGCGCGAAGCCTCGGGGCGCCCGCCGCCGGGGGCGCTCGGGGGGCTCGGGGGGCTCTGCGGCGGCGCCTCCGAGGGGCCGCAGGGGCCACCGCGGCAAGGGGACCCCCCCCAGGTGCCCTCCCGGAGACAACCCGGCGAGGAGACGCCCGCTGAGGGGGTCGGGTGCCGACGCCCCCCGTCGTGGGCCCGAGTAGCCCCCCGGGGCCGACCCCAGCGAGGGGGAGCCCCTGGGCGGGGCGCGCCGCCGCCTGAGCGCCTGGCCCCGCGGCCGAGGGGTTCGCGGGGCGCCGCCGCCCGCGAGCCGCGCGGGGAACGACGCCCTGACCTTGGGGGGGGCCCGCGAAGAGGCGGAGCCTGGACCGGCGACCCTGGCGCGTCTGAGCGACGGGCTGGCGGCCCCGGGGGCTTCGTCCGACACGGGGAGGGCAGGCGGTCCCGCCGGCCGCGCTGGGGACGTCGGGGCCGGCGGGCGCTCGGAGCCGACCCGTGAAGGCGTCACGGCCGCGTGCGGACGCTGGGGATCGCTGTGGTGTAGACGTCGTGGACACCGTGAGCACGAGGAGGTGCGGCCGGCCGGCCGGCTGCAGCCGCCCGAAGGGGTAGGGGAGCCTGGGCTGAAGCAGTTGGAAAGGAGCGGATCGAGCGCTCTCGGGGACTGGCGAGTGACCAGCGCAGAGCTGTGCGCGGCCTCTGCTTCCCTGCCCCGGCCCCTCCGCGCCCGCGCGTTTGGCGGCACCGGCGGGGAGGCCCGTCTCCGTCTCCGTGGCCAAACGGCTCTCCGGGGCGCCACACCGAGCCCCAGCAGCTTCGAACTCAAGAAGGGACCTGCTGCCGTTCTGAGGCTTCTTGCAGTAAAATGTCCAGAACTGACCCCGGCTGGTTGGCTTCCATCAGATACTCCTCCGGGAACACGACAGACTGGACACGGATAAATGCCCCGACTCGCCCAAGCACGGCGGCTCAGGGCTGAGGCTGCCCGGTGGAGTCGGAAACTTCACTGAGGAGGGCAAGTTGGGGCCCAGGCAGCCGTCCTCCCGCGTCTCCCCTGTGCTAACCGGCCCGAGATCGCTCTCAGATGGCCTTTGTTAAGGTCTTCGTCAACATCTTTGTCCATCCGTCTTCCCAGTTCGGGGGAAGATCTACATGAAAAAGACTAATTCTGTGGCCCCTTCCCGCCTGCCTGAAGCCCTTACACACCCTTTCTCTGTAGTTTCCAGTTTCTGTGATTTCTGCCCAGTTTCTAAGAGAGAGACACAGTGGGGACTAGAGGAAGGCCACAGTCTGGGGTTGATGAGTTAGGTTTGGAAATGCGTCTAAGCTGTCCAATAAAACAGATGTTCTGTGTTGACACGCTCCAGGATGGTAGCTCCTGGGCACTTGAAATGTGCTGGTGGGACTAGGGATTTAAACTTGACTTCATTAAAATAGCCACATGTGGCGAGTGACTACTGTGTTAGAGCAGGGGCGGTCTGTGGACAGCTAGCCGGAGCTGTCCAGCAGAGAGAGCTGCCGTGTGAGCTGCATAAAACAGTTTGGGGATGATCAGAAGTGAGAGTTGAAGCTACTGGTTGAGACCATGGACATGATCGAGATTGTCCAGGCAATTATCTGTAGAAGGAATAGGGCCCAGGACCTAATTCTGGAAAGCAATCCACACTTATCAGGTAGGCAGCCAATGAGGAGTAGAAAGTGCTGAGATGACGTCTTGGGTCAGGTTTCCCAGAAGCAGACCTGGAGGTGACGTGTGTGCAAGTGACTTTGTCAAACAGTGCTGCCAGAAGAAATCGGTAAGAGAGTGGGAGAAGCAGGAGAGGGAAGGAGAGAAAACCAAACGAGTGATTCCAGGCAAAGAGAAGTTCAACTTGATCCTACAGGGGAGCTCTAGATGAAAGATGCGTGTCAGATTTGTCCAGAAACAAGGGAGCGGGGCATTCCCTATACCTACAAGCCTTAGCTGTTCACCAAGCGACACTCCTGGAGATGTCAGTTCATCAAGACAAAGCTTCCTGGAGTGTGAGGGCATCCCTCGAAACCAGAAAAATAAATCTGGACACCGCGTTGGAAGAGGAACCACACCACAAAGACAATGGGGTATGGGAGTACAGAGCATGCGCGTGGGGGCACTTGGTCAGACACCTCACGAGCAAATGATTATAAAGGGACCCGTGGCATTGCCGCTGCCTCCTGTTTTAAAACATCGGTGACGGAGGCTGTGGGGTCGCGAGTGGACGTTCAAAAAAAAAATTCTTGAGATGTTTTGGGTGCCAAGAAGTGCATTTATTGTTACATGGCGACAAGACTCGGGCAGAAAGAGCCGTAGCTTTGCTGTATGAAGCTGGTGGTTATATGGATCGTGTTCAAAGTGGAGGGGACATGCAGGGAATATTAGATCATAAATGTTTTCTTCGAATTTCTGCCTGTAAAACTACTTTCGCAAGATTCCTCTGGTGCTTATCATTCAGTTGGATGTTAACTATCGGTGACACGTACAGACAGTCATGAGACCCTTTACAGTGTAGCAGCCAGCACGTATTTGATCCTTATCAGAGCTACGCAGGCTTTAGGTCAGCTTTCTGGGCTAAAGGTGAATATTTTTCTGCTTCTGTCCCTATCAACTAACACTGTTTAGGGACTTTAGTGAGAGTAGCTGTTTAAAGATTTTGTTTATTTGACAGAGACACAGCGAGAGAGGGAACACAAGCAAGGGGAGTGGGAGAGGGAGAAGCAGGCTTCCTGCTGAGCAGGGAGCCCGATGCGGGGCTTGATGCCAGGACCCTGGGACCATGACCCGAGCCGAAAGCAGATGCTTAACCAATTGAGCCACCCAGGCGCCCTATGGTGAGAGTGGCTTTAAGGAAGTGGTAGCAGGGGCGCCTGGGGGGCTCCGTGGGTTAAAGCCTCTGCCTTCAGCTCAGGTCATGGTCCTGGAGTCCTGGGATCCCTGTATCCGGGCTCTCTGCTCAGCGGGGAGCCTGCTTCCTCCTCTCTCTCTCTGCCTGCTTGTGATCTCTCTCTGTCAGATAAATAAATAAAATCATTTAAAGAAAAAAAAACAAGGAAGTGGTAGAAGCAGAAGCCAAATGGTAGCGGGCTGAGGAGTAAATGGAAGGTGACGACACGGGAGGAGGAGCCAAAGTATTAACGTAAAAGGGAGAGATACTTGCTTCTCAGGAACAGGGTATGTGACAGGATGCTTTTAGCTCTCAGTAATGAAACCCTTCACCCACTCCCAATGTCGGGGAGCTTCAGCGTGAAAAGAGGGGGCGCTTTCTGGCTGACAATTGAAAACCCAGAGGTAGAATGACTTCGGGCGTTTGAGCGTGGTCTCGGTCTCTCGGCTCTGCTTTCCAGATTGTCCCCTCACAGGTGGCAAGATGGCTAGCAGCAGCCCCAAGCATACACCCTACTAGCTCCACAGTCGTAGTGGGAAAAGATCATAGCCTTCCCAATGGCTCTGGCAAACACAACAGGACTGAGTCTCATCAGCTCTGCCTGGGTCACCAGGTATAATGAAGAACTTGGTTTTTGTCTCCGCTTCCTGGCGCATAACTTTGAAAGTACTTGGAAGTTACCAAGTGATAGAAGTGCCCTTTAGATCCCACCCAAGTTTTAGCTCATGAGGTCACTAATGGCAAGCCCGTGGGTAGCTTCAGGACAAGGGCTGGTCACCAGGAAGACGATCCTGGTGACTAGAGGGTTGCGGTTTTTATTTTACTTTTTATTTATTGACATGTAATGTATTATTAGCCCGAGGGGTACAGGTCTGTGAATCGCCGGTCTATACATCTCACAGCACTCACCATAGCACACACCCTCCCCAGTGTCCATCAGCCTTGTCCCTCCCCCTATCCCCAGCAACCCTCAGTTTCTTTTGCGAGATTAAGAGTCTCTTACGGTGTGTCTCCCTCCCGATCCCATCTCGTTTCGTTTTTTCCTTCCCTCCCCCCAAGCCCCCCACCTTGCCTCTCAAATTCTTCCTATCAGGGAGATCATATGATCATTGTCTTTCTCTGATTGACTTATGCTCAGCATAATACAGAGGGTTGGGATTTTTAAAAAGATTTATGCATGCATGTATGTTAATCTCTACACCTATCACGGGGCTTGAACTCCCAACCCCTGAGACCAAAAGTCACATGTTCTTCTGACTGAGCCAGCCAGGCACCCCCGAGGGTTGGGATTTTGAGCTGCTTGTCCAGGGAGAGGAGGGGGATCCAGAGATTGGGTTCAGTCACGTGGCGATGACGTAATCAGTCACGCCTAAAACACGAAACCGGGTCTCCCAAACCTCACTCTGTCTCTCTTCCTTGAGCTGTTCCTGACTTGTATTCTCGACGCTAACTGTAATCATACGTATAGTGTTCTGCATTCTGTGAGTTGTTCTAGCAAATTATCACACCTGAGGGGGCTGCGGGGTCACGGGAAACTCCCTGATCTGGAGCAGGTTGGTCAGAAGCGAAGATGACGGGGTTCCCCACTTGCAGCTCTCCTCTGAAATGGGGGCCGTCTGGGGGGGACTGAGCCCTTAACCTGTGGGGTCTGAGTTAACTTTGGGCCCTCAGTGCCGGAACTGAACTTGAGTACACTAGTACTCGACAGTGTGATCACAGGGGATAGAGTTTGCTGATGGTGAACCCTGGCTCAGAGGCCAGTCGGAGACCGGGATGGGCGGAGCACAGCAGAGGCAGCTCTTCAGAGGATAACCGGGGTCTCTGACAGAAGGGGAAGTGGTTGCTTGTGGGATTCTACTGGAGGCTCACCGCACTCCATCCCCAAGAGACGGGGATTTCTCCTCTTTTGTCTCCTGGGATGTCAAATCCAGCTTTGGTGCTTTAGTCAGGATCCCCTGCCCCGAATCCAGGGCTGGCACGGGGGCAGGAGGGGAGGGAAGCAGAGAGGAGACTGGGGTTGTGGTCCAGGACGGGCTGGTGCTGACCTGGCCCGGGCGCTACGGTGGGGTTAGTAGCAAGGACAATAGCTGAGAAGACACTGCCAAGGCTGGCTCGTGGGGGAAGAGCGAAGATTGCCCTGGAGCTTCCAGTACGTCCGTTGAGGGGCGTCGAGGACAAAGTCCTGAGCCCGAGTGCCCCAGCTACTAAGTTGCTGACCAGCCTAGTGCTCGTGTCAAAGACACCAGACCCCATCCTCTAAAGAGCAGCAAGAAATCCTAGAAAATCATCAAGTTTAACTTCCTCACTCCAATCCCCATTTTATAGATAATAAAGCAGAGACTTCAAAAGTTACGGTGGTTCACCTTTATTTTCAACGTGATTGTGAATACAAAATTTGCTTTCCACTGAAAACATCAGGATACTTAACAAGCCCGACGCATAGGCTCAACTGAGATAATTCAGCACATAATTCCTTCAACCAATACTTCTTCACCGGAGTGTTGGTTAGGCCCTGCTCAGAGTCACAAAAACAAGCTCTTACTGCCATGACCTGGTGAGACCGGGAACAGCAACAACCCCACAAACCAGCCAACAAGCTGGTAAGATAATAAGGTAATTTTAGAAATTTAGGTGCTCTCGGGGCACCTGGGTGGCTCAATGGGTTAAGCCTCTGCCTTCGGCTCAGTTCATGATCTCAGGGTCTCAGAATAGAGCCCCCAGAATAGAGCAAGAGTAGAGCTCTCTGCCCGGCAGGGAGCCTGCTTCCTCCTCTCTCTCTGCCTGCCTCTGTCAAATAAATAAAATCTTAAAAAGATTTTTTTAGGTGCTACGAGGAAAACCAAAGAGGACCAGTGAGGAGAGGGTGATGGGGGGCTACTTTAGATAGAAGAGGTGACACTGATATCGGAGGTGGGGCTGAATGATGGGACAAACAGCTCTGGGAAAGGCTACAAGGAAGAACAGGCCAGGGAGAGGGAAGAGCATCTACAAAGATCCTGAGGTAGAAACAACTGGGGGATGTTTGCAGACCACAGTGGCCGCCGTGGTTGGCAGCGAGTAAGAGGAGAATCCTACTGGGTGAGGTCACAGAGGCAGGCCACAGGGAGGAGTCTGGATCTTTATAGAACAGCTTTACAAGGTAGAATTCCCCTGCCATACGGGTTGCCCATTTAAAGTAGGAGCTGGGGTTTTATTCTAAGTGTGGTACGGAGTCACGGGAGGGGTGTGTGTGTGTGTGTGTGTGTGTGCATGTCAATTTCTGATCCAAGCTTAACTAATTAATTACAAATTGAAAGGTAATCTTTATTTTTATTTATCTATTGATTTCATTAATCTCTACACCCAATGAGAACCTCAATTTCACAACCCTAAGATCGAGAGTCACATGCTTGGGGTGCTTGGGTGGCTCTGTTGGTTAAGTGTCTGCCTTTGGCTTAGGTCATGGTCCTAGAGTCCCGGGATCGAGTGAGGACCCTGCTTCTCCCACTCCTGCTCCTTCCTCCCTCCAATCCCCTGGCTCATGCTCTCTCGCTCTCAAATTAATAAAAATTAAAAATCTTAAAAAAAAAAAAAAAAGTTGCATGCTCTACGGACTGAGCCAGCCAGGTGGCCCTCTGATCCACATTTTCAGGGCTGATCTTGACTACTGTGTGGGCATGGGTTTGCAGTATTGAGAACAGGAGCTGGGGAGCCCCTGTAGAGGCTGTGAGCTAGCCTAGGTGATAGAAGATCCCACACTGAGCCACAGGGTCAGCAGTGGAGACAGACAAACAATGACATCCAAGACATACTTTGGACAGCAAACCAGCAGGACTGGGTAAGTGGATTAGACACCAGGGTTGAGGGGAGGGAGAAAGGCAGCACTGCTTATTCGGAGGTGGAAGCAGAGCCTGGAAGAGAATGAGGGTCCTGTTTTGGACGTTAGGTCTGTAACACCACTTGGCGGCAGGCACCCTTCGATTTGGAAGGCTCATTAGTAGTTCAGGCACAATCATACAGAGCCCGACAGTGGCCCAGGCAGAGGATACAGACATAAAGGAAGTCCAGTCCTGGTCCCACTCAGGCCACTCGGTCTCAGACAAGTGAAACCAAAAAATACGTCTTAGGGTATTCAGTGCCACGGGACAGGTTCTCTTTTAGGAGGTATCTGGATGCAAACAGGCAACCGCGACAGTCTGGCGTAAGGAGTCCAGTCTTCTAAACTCCTCTGTTTTGCCCTCTTCTGTATTTTGGCTTCATCACTGATCAGATATGACAGGCAGAAGCTCCAGGCTTTGCATCCAGACCCAGCCACACCCAGAGTCAGAAGGCAGCCCATCTCTTTGGTGTCTCCTGGAGGGCGAGAGCCCCTTTCCCGGAAGCCCCCAAAGTAGATCACCACTGACCCATCATGGACCCCAAAGAAGTCACACACTCAACCCTAAACAAAGCCCCTGGCAAGGAGACTAGGCCCACAGAAGTAGACGAGGCCTGTCGGGATTTATTCCCGGCACTGGGGAAAGGACCACCTTGAACAAAATCAGGGCCCCGTCCGTAGGAAGATGGAAACATGAGTGTTAAGCAGGAGCTCGCAGACTGCTGGGGGGGACCCATTTCATTTCAACAGCCTCTTTTTAAAGAGTTCCAGATTCTGCACCAAGAACATGTCTTTAACTACAGTCACTCAAAATGCATGTCTGAAAGAGAAAACCCTTTCTCCAAGCAAACGCACAGCCTCCTCGAGTCCTGATTGTTTCCCAGTTCCTTCGTGTCCGCCCGCCGGCCCTGCCACCCCACCTGCTAGGTTTCTCCGGCAGCCGGCCTTCCTTTTTCTCCTGGCACTGCCCACAAGTCTCGGCAACTCTGAGCCCACCGTATTGCTACCTCACTAGCGGCCGTGCCAAACTGATGCTCCCACAAGCCACATGCTGGACGTCTGTATTCCCTGTGGCTGAATCCCCGCTAGCACGTCTGCTCTCCCAAAGTTAAAGTTACGCGGCCTCTCTTAGGCTCCTCTGATACCGATACGGACACAGGACGATCTAGGCTTCTCCAGTCAGATGCATTCCAGGGAGGCTTTGAATCTGCCTGACTCTGGGGGCCGGAGGGTTGGGAGGGGGGGAAGGCCACCTTCTGGAGGCAGAAGCGGCTTCAGTGCCATGAGCAGTAGGTATCGCGGATGAGTCTAAGGCCTGGCCCTTGGTGTTTGGTGGTGGTGGCGGTGGCGGGAACCCCACTTTTCTTCCCACATCAGATCAGTTCCATGGCTTGGGAGCGGTTTCTCTGGCCCATCCCACACTTCTGTAAGCTAACTCAAACCCCTAAACAAATCCTTCTTCTGCGTAAACCAGCCAATGGAAATTCTGTTGTCTGTAAATCAAGACTTCCAACTACTGGGGCGCCTGGGTGGCTCAGTGGGCTAAACCTCTACCTTCAGCTCAGGTCATGATCTCAGGGTCCTGGAATCAAGCCCCGCATCGGGCTTTTTGCTCAGCAGGGAGCCTGCTTCCCCTCCACCCCCTGCCTGCCTGCTTCTCTGCACACTTGTGATCTCTCTGTCAAATAAATAAAATCTTAAAAAAAAAAAAAAGACTTCGATTACAGACGATACTAGAGTCAACAGCAACAGCTCTACAAAAAATCTTCTCTGTTCGGACTCTTCTGAGAGCTGGGTTTCTCCAACTTCAGTCATTCGTGAACCACCTGCCCCCAAATCTGCCATATGTTGATATTCCCATAATATTATCTACCACATGCCGCTTCTTAAACAGACTTATTTATTAATATTTTTAAGAAGATTTTATTTATTTACTTGAGAGTGCACGAGCGAGACAGCAGAGGCAGGAGGAGCAGCAGAGGGAGAGGGAGAGGGAGAAGCAGGCTCCCCACTGAGCAGGAAGCCTGATGCAGGGCTCCATCTCAGGACCCCGAGATCATGACCCGAGCAGAAGGCTGCTACTTAACCAACTGAGCCACCCAGGTGCCCCTAAGTTGACTCATTGTCTAATCTCAGTATTTGCCACCCCAGTTTTCTGTTTCAAACAATACACATTCCAATAAATACAGCACGTCTAAAATAGAAAGCATTCGCTCCGTACCACCCGCCAAAAATCTTACATTCTCATAGTGGCCAATAGTGTCTCAGAAGAAATCCCCCGGACTGGAGGACCCGAGGAACAGGATCAAGACAAAGAAAACCTTTAGTTATGGCACAGCCCTTCCTAAGCAGAGATGACCGGCCAGAAGGCCAGGAGGACACACGTCTTAGCAAGTTCTTGCTTTTCTTTGAGCAGTAAATTGGCAGCGCGATGACAGTATCGGGTGGTGGTCAAGTGCACGCTTTTTTCCGAGTTCCGGTGTACCGGGTTCCTCAAGCACCCTGACGCTGTTTTCGCACCGGTGACATGGGAAAGTCCCAGCTCCCACCACACAGGGCAACACTGGGCCGTGGAATGTGAACCAATAGAAGCATTTGCACCAGGCCCCGTCCATGCTGAGCTCTCGCTTTGTTCCCCAAACTCCTCCGAGCTTGGGAAACCGTGTGAGTCATAAATCAATACGATTTCCCTGTCTGGGCCCAGACCCTCCCGAATCCTCACCGCCCAGGGAAGAATTAGGGAATCTAATTAATTAATTAATCTAATCTAATCTAATCTACTCTAATCTGAAACCCAAGGCCGTCCGCGGAATCTCCGGCGCTGATGAGCCGGGGAGAGATCAGTCAGGGTTAACTTAAGCAGCTGCTGTTCTCGCCCCTGGGTGACAGCCGATGGGTGTCAGAGTTACAGGTCAGGTGCTAGCCTGACTCCTCATTCGGGCCACACACGGGCCCTGCGCACTCCCCTGGGTGACAGCCGATGGGTGTCAGAGTTACAGGTCAGGTGCTAGCCTCGCACTCCTCGTTCGGGCCACACACGGGCCCTGCGCACTCCCCGGGTGCCCCGCCCGGAGCTCGGTGCCGGGGCCCGGCAGGGACGAGACGGCCTCCGCGGCCCGTGCGGGCGCCGGAAACCGGCCCTGACCCTCGGAGCCTCTGCATCGTCCGCACAACTGGGTGGCTGGGTGGCTGCGTGCGGCGCCGGGCGAGGGACGGGCGCTTAGTCCGCCGCGAGGGCGGCTCCGGGCTGCACCGCGTCGCCGCGCGTCCCCGCGGGCTGGGAGCCGCGGTGGGTGATTCGGGGTCCCGGGATGCGGCCTCCGTCCCCGCTCACGGCCCCCCGGAGCCGGACGTCCGAGTCTCCCCCGTAAGGTTCCCACGACGGGGCCCGCTTCACCGACCAGGACACAGGCTCCGCGCACAGACGGGTCGCGCTGGCCCGTCTCTCTCAGCCCGGCCGCAGGGGCCCCCCATGCCTCCCGCGGCGGCTCCACGGCCGCCAGACCCGCGCGGGGGGCCGGACCCCACGGACGCCCCCCCGCAGGCCGCGCCGGGGCCGCAGCCTCGGCCTCCCGCAGCCCGCCCGCTCCCTCGGAACCGGGCTTAGCCCTGCCGGCCTCCCGCGCCAGGCGCCGCCCGCACGCGCCGCGCTGGGAACTACAACGCCCATGAGCCTGCGGGGCGCCGCGGCGCGACGGGACGCGCCACGTCACTGCCCCGCGCCGCCGGAGACGGCCGCTTGGCGCCCGTCCGGCTGGAGGGCCCCCGACGTGCCCTGCGGCCCGTCACTTCCGCCGGAAATGACCTCCAGCCGCCCGTGCCCTTTCCTCCTCGCACGCGCGGGCGCCGGGGCCGGGTGCTCGGGGCGCGAGGGCGACCACCATGGCGGCCGCCGCCCTGCTGCGCGCGACGCCCCTCTTGAGCGGTGAGAGGGCGGGGACGGCGGTGGCGGCGCGGGGCCGCGGGGGCGTCGTCGCGGGCGGCCGGCTGGGGCCCGCGCCCTGACTGCAGGCCTCTGCCCGGCAGGTCTCGGGACCCGGCCGGCCCCGCTGCTGCGCGGCCTCTTGCGGCCGCCGAGGGCCCCGGCGCTGCCCGGCCTGTGCCGGGGGCTGGCCGTGGAGGCCAAGAAGACGTACGTGCGCGACAAGCCGCATGTGAACGTGGGCACCATCGGCCACGTGGACCACGGCAAGACCACTCTGACCGCGGCCATCACCAAGAGTAAGCGCGGGGTCGGGCGCGCCGAAGCGGCCGCGGCCGGCGGGGCCTGCGGGCCCGGCCCCGGGGCGGCTGGACGGTGCGGGAGCCCCTTCCCCGGACGCCTGAGCTGGGGAGCCTCCGTGGCCTCTTTCCAGCCTGGGCGCGTGGCCTCGGCTAGTCGCAGGGCTGGACGGGGAGGCCTCGGGCCCGGGTTCTCCCCGCCCGGCTTGCCGAGTCGCGCGCGGGAGGGGCCGGGTGCGGCCCGCCTGCCCCGGGACGCCCTGCGAGGCTGCCCTCCTTCCCCGCAGTTTTGGCAGAGGGAGGGGGAGCCAAGTTTAAGAAATACGAAGAGATCGACAACGCCCCCGAGGAGCGCGCCCGCGGGATCACGATCAACGCGGCCCACGTGGAGTACAGCACCGCGGCCCGCCACTACGCCCACACGGACTGCCCGGGCCATGCGGACTACGTTAAGGTGAGAGAAGTGCTGGGACCGGGCGGGGAAATGTTGGGTGTGTGCACAGGTTGGGACACTCGAGGTGCATGCGTTGAGGTCGCGGATGTGGGCGAGGAAGGTGGGCCTCAGCGGCGGTGCTGGGCTGGGTGGGTGTGGCGCTGGGGAGGCCCTGAAAGTCGGTCTTCTGTCCCCCTGCCCAGAACATGATCACGGGCACCGCGCCCCTCGATGGCTGCATCCTGGTGGTGGCGGCCAATGACGGCCCGATGCCCCAGACCCGAGAGCACCTGTTACTGGCCAGACAGGTACTCGGAGCCCAGGGAGGGTGGAGAGAGGAAGAGCGGGGAGCTGGTCCACGGAGGACACCGCGCCTTCCTCCTGCCATCCGCAGATCGGAGTGGAGCATGTCGTGGTGTACGTGAACAAGGCGGACGCTGTCCAGGACTCCGAGATGGTGGAGCTGGTGGAGCTGGAGATCCGGGAACTGCTCACTGAGTTTGGCTACAAAGGGGAGGAGACCCCGGTCATCGTAGGCTCTGCCCTCTGTGCCCTTGAGGTGAAGGCGGGGTCACGCAGGGGCTGTTACTGGCAGAGGATGGGGCTGGGTGGGCATCCAGGGTTCTGCTCCGAGCCTGGGGAGGGACTCTTAGTAAGAGGAGCAGAATGACAACTTCAGAGTCCGGTCACCTCCCCCCGTAGCAACGCGACCCTGAGCTAGGCGTGAAGTCTGTGCAGAAGCTGCTGGATGCCGTGGACACTTACATCCCAGTACCCACGCGAGACCTGGAGAAGCCTTTCCTGCTGCCTGTGGAGTCCGTTTTCTCCATTCCTGGTGAGGCCCGGTTCACAGGCACGCGTCCCCGGCTGTATAGCCCCACCCAGTGTCCCGCACGTACTTCCTGTCCTTTCTTTCCAGGCCGGGGCACGGTGGTGACCGGTACCCTGGAGCGTGGCATCTTGAAGAAGGGAGATGAGTGTGAGTTCCTGGGACACAGCAAGAACATTCGGTCTGTGGTGACAGGTACAGAGAAGACGCTTGGGGACCCAGGGGCCGGCTTCAGGGTGTCCCTTCGCAGATGCTTTGCGCCCTCCTTCTGCCCCACCTCCTCCTCCCTGGTCTCGCCTCTTTCCTCCTAGGCATTGAGATGTTCCACAAGAGTCTGGAGAGGGCAGAGGCAGGCGACAACCTTGGAGCCCTGGTCCGAGGCTTGAAGCGAGAGGACCTGAGGCGTGGCCTGGTCATGGCCAAGCCCGGGTCCATCCAGCCGCACCAGAAGGTGGAGGCACAGGTGAGGGCTCCAGGTGACGGGCGGCGCGGAGCCGGAGCGTGGCGTGCAGAGGCAGCGTGCCCAGCGGCCACAGCTCGACCCCCGTCGTCTCTCCAGGTTTACATCCTCAGCAAGGAGGAGGGTGGCCGCCACAAGCCTTTTGTGTCCCACTTCATGCCGGTCATGTTCTCCCTGACCTGGGACATGGCCTGTCGGGTCATCCTGCCGCCGGGGAAGGTAATGCTGGGCACAGGGAACGCGAGGGGGTGGAGGAGACCGTCTGTCTCCGGTGCCCGGTGTACGTGAAGCTAGTGGCGGAAAGGTCTGGCCGGGTGGGTTTGGGGGAGGGAGTCTCCACCTAGTATTCCCGGGGCTGGAGTAGGGAACAAACAACCCGTTAGTGTCCACCCACAGAAAGCTCTCCCAGAAGAGGAGTCTCCCAGTTGAGAGTTCCATCGAACACGGTGGCTCAGGAAGTTTTGTGACTAAGAAAACTGCATGACCCATGGGTTCCTTGACTTAGTTTTCAAGAGTGAGCAGTAGGAGTGCCCGTCACAAGGTCTTTCCTGTCTTCACGTAGGCTGGGCATCTGTCCGGCAGCTGGGGTCTCCAGAAAGCATCTCCCTGTTGCGTTTCAGTGTAGTGCACGTTCATCCCTTAACTTGGAACCTTGGTAGGCAGCGAACAGTTGGACGGCTGCCCTGAGGGCCGTGCGTGAACCCTCTCTTTGCCCCCGCCAGGAGCTTGCCATGCCCGGGGAGGACCTGAAGGTCAGCCTTATCTTGCGGCAGCCCATGATCTTAGAAAAAGGCCAGCGTTTCACCCTGCGCGATGGCAACCGGACCATTGGCACCGGCCTGGTCACCGAGACGCCAGCGATGACCGAGGAGGACAAGAACCTGAAGTGGAGTTGAGTCTGGACTCGACTCAGACTCTGTAATTGAAGGCTGCACCGGCCGGCGTTGTCGCCTGCTACTGCTGCTGCCCCCTCCCCAGGGCATGGGCTGCAGCCCAGCCGCGCGCTAGACTGACCCTTCCCCCTGGTCAGGAGGGGCCCCGGGGCCTGCTGGGTGAGGTAGGTCAATAAACTGTTCTGTGAATAGTGAGGGACGTTGTGTCATGTGTCCTTTGTCTAAGCTGGAGAGGATGCGGGTAGAACCATGGAGCACCGGACGCATCCCTGTTTCTCTGTAAGAGCGTTTGGCAAAGCTCCGGTCTTACAGCGTCAGCACTGCTGTGACAACTTGAGGAAAGCTGGTCTAGCGAAGTCGGTGTGGCTGCCTCACGAGACACTGGTCAGACCGTTGGCTGTCCTGGGGGGAAACCTGGGGACTCCTCCCTCAGAGCAAGCATGGTTCCGCTGCGACGCCAAACCCCCCTCCTGTCCTCAGTGGTTTGGAAGCCCGTTCATGCCCACCTGCCCTTGTCTTAGGCTCCAGGATACCGGAACTGTGTCTCCCCTCTAGAACCAGCAGCCAACACTTTGTGAGGACCCTGGTTTTAATAAGTCCGTTTCTGGGCTCCACGGTGATTCCAAACACGAGAGCGAGAAGTTGCAAACCGAAGTGTGCATTTTAAACGCATCCTGAGATTTAAAATTAAGGACTGTGTCAGATGTGTAGGGAGTAAAATGCTGAATAGGGGTTTTAAAAACTTGAACTTGACTGGCCAGGACGCTGACCCCAAACAAAAAAAGGTGAACTTTTAGCAGGGATGAACAAGCACCCCTTTCAACCTCGCTTCCTAATAAATGAGCACACTCAGCCCCGACCAGCCATCCGGAGCGGGGAGGCTCTTGGGCCCGACCCGAGAGCTGTTCTGAGTCGGTCCAATCTGTGGCTTCAGAGCAGAGGCAGAGAAGTGGGCTCAGGACAGGGACAGAAGAGCTTCACAAATAAGAACTGTCCAGCAATAAGGCAGTTTTGCTTTTACTCTTAGTGTCTGAGGCGAGGCCAGGTTTTGAGAGATTCCTAAGACCCTCTCCTGAGCCTCAGGACCAGGTCTCAGGAGACCGGTCTCCACCTGCACCGCACACATCCCGAGCCTGCTTTCTCCATCTCCCCCCGGATCCAACTGCCCCCCTCCAGGAGAGCTCCACAACCCAGCACGCCTGTTCCCGGTTACCAGTGCAGAAGCTGCCCCCGCCACCTCAGCATCCCCACCCATTACCACGTCTTAGACCTTCACCCCTGGAGCTCTTCTCTTCGCAAGTCTGTGTGACCGTCACTTCTCCTGCCCTGCTGTCTACCCATTTCCGCTGGCTTTGGTCCCAGCTGAGGTCCCAGCTGAAACACCCCCACCTAACCCGAGAACCCAGCCCCATCCCCTGGATGCCCTAAGGGGCAAACGACCTTCACTCAGGAAATGCAGTAAAAACTGCAACCGGTTTCCTTGGAAATAACCAAACGCTTCTGCGATGTGTTGTTTTACGTCCCACACGTGGTACTTTGTGCCACTTAGCCCCTGGTGCAGCTCTTGCTCCCCTAAGCGAGGCTCAGCCCAGAGGTCTCCCCTCTGCTAGTGGCTTAGTCTGCAGCGCCCACCGGCACACACCGGTGTGTGCAGGCCTTTGTTTCCGGGGCCAAAACCACTCAGCAGCTTCCTGGTGCAGGGAGGTAGAAGACCCTCATGAAGTACTCACACGAGCAATAAAAACCTGAAACTGCACCTGAAGGCGAGACCGGCGGCAAGGCGAGCGCGAAGTCCCCGGGACGCTGGGGGCGTGTGGCAGTGGCTGTGGCAGTGACCGGCACAAGCACCCTCGGGTTGACCGCCGCGCTTCCCTGCTGTCGGGGCCGACCCAGGCCTCCCAACACCGGACAGCTACCGTCTTACTCGGTTCTCCAGGGGAAACCAGAGTCAGGTTAAGTTAGTTTAAAATTTTATTTTTTTTAACTTTTTTTTTTTTTAATATTTTTTATGTAATAAAAAGTAAAAGTCCTTGTCCAACCATCCTTGTGGGGCATCTGTCTGTCTGTCTCTCACGCAGGTCACTCAAGTTAATGGGGAAGAAAGAAACAGGGGGCCCAAGTCTGAGGTTATAAATAATAGAAAATAAAAGATCTTCCATCTCCAGCGGGGGATAGACCAGGACAGGCGGGCAAGATGGGGCGGGGAGGGGCAGGGGCAGAGCAGGAACCCCCCCACCCCCGATGGACCCCGGCCCTGCCCACTCCGAGGCCCCTCCCCTTCAAGGTGCTTGGCAGGAGTTCCCCAGCTCCCCCGGGGGGGGAAAGGGGGTTGGGGGGGGGGGGCTGGGACTGGTCCGAGCTGCTGGGGGAAGAGACATAGGTCACTCTTCCCTCCACTCATGGAGGTCTCAGGTCGCGGCCAGGACAATCTTCAGTTCCCCGGGGGTTGGAAGGGGAGCTGCTGGGAGGGATGAGATTGAACTGGTTGGAGGGGAAAGAGAAGAGAGCAGGAGCGTTAGAACCCAAGCAGCTGTCCCTCCATCCAGTGCCGTCCAGTCTGGGGTGTGGGGGAGCGTCTGGGTAGGAGCGGCCTCCGCAAGGTGTCTCATGGGGCTGTCAGAAGCACAGATCAAGCGCTGTTTCCCAGTGAGCCGGAGCCCTTACTCGTGCGCCCAGCTCAGCCCCCCACGCCCCAGCCTGGCCCTGTCTGCTGCGCTGACCTTACCTCGGCTAAGTCAGGAGACAGTCGGGGTCACTGAGAGCTGGGGAGGCAGTGGGGAGGGGGGCTGCTGGATCACAACTGAGCGAGGACGGAGGGAAGCAAAGGACAGAGCCGGGAGCAAGCCCCCCGCGGCGGCGGCTGTGGCTTCTGCCCGCCCTACACACTTCACAGACAGGTGCGCGTCGGCGGGCGCCCTGTGGGCCGGCCCTGCCTCCACGACCCTCACTCCCCTCCCAGAACCCGAGCATCCTGCCCCACCGGCAGCCCGTCGGCTCGTCCATGCCACATTCCCCCAGCTAACGAGAACTCACGAATCCTGTCATCGGCTCCTCCTGGAAATCCAGGCGCCTGGCCGGGCTGCTCACCTTGGGGGTGTCCGATGTAGGGGTAGGGTGAGGGTGTGGAAGCTGAGAGTGCAGGCACCCCACTCTGGGGCACCGCGCCTTGGGGGGGGCCCCCATGGCTCTGGGGTGGGTGCAGCAGCATCACCTGGGGCGGGTGGGGAGCCCCAGGGTGAGGGGGCGGGGCTGCTGTGATTCCAGTTTGGACATGGGCCTGTGACGAACAGAGACAACCGTGAGCACCCCAGAAGCTAGACGTGGGCTCCGAGAATCCCGGTGTTAGGAGCACTCAGGAAGGAGCACCAAGGAGTCAGAAAACAGGACAGCCCCAGGAAGCAGGTCCCTCGGGTTCTTACCTGGGTAACGTGGGCCATGTTGGTGAAGCCGTGGGGCAGCTGCTGGTGGGCATGGATGGCATACACAGCGGCTGGCTGGGGGAAGCTGCTCTGAGGGGACTGCGCAGAAGGTCCCGGTGGCAGAGAAGGCGGCGTGCCTGTCAGGGCCCCTGGGTGGTACAGATTCTGCTGTGGCTGTCCACTGCCCAGGTGTGGGGCCTGCCCCGCCTGGTGCTGTCAGGGGGAGAGGAAGGGTGAGTGCCACCCCAGTCCTCAGGGACCAGGCCTACCACCCACTGAGCCCGGTCCTCTCCCACTGGGGAACGACCCAACTCTATCCCCCTCTTGCAGCCACCCGTTCCTGCCCCGACCGCTCAGCTCTCCCGTGGCAGGCACCTGGACGGGACTGGGGGCCGCATGCTGCGACTGCGGCTGGCTCCCAGTAGGCGTGGTGGCCGGCTGCGGCTGGTGGGCATGGAGCTGCGTGGCGTGGTGTGGATAGGACTGGTGAACAGTGGCTAGAGCGGGAAAGAGGGACAATCGGTGCTAAGCACACCAGACGGGGCTAAGGAGCAAGGTCTGAGGAGGAGGACCCAGAACTCACCATAGAGGGCCTGGGGGGTGGGCTGCTCTGCAGAAGGGTACTGAGGGGTGGAGGACGACACGATGGCCTGGGGATGGCTCCCCGACGTCAGCATGCGTGGGCTGCTCTGGAGCATGGGCGCAAACACCGGCTGGGGGGGGCAAGGAGAGAGGCGGTCGGACGGCCTGCCGCCTGAGGACCCGTGCACAGCACTACGCTGTCCTTGTCACAGCCCCCCGGTCGCCCGCTCACGACCACCCCAGCCAGCAGATGCCATGGGATCTCTGCTTCCGAGGACAGCGGTGCCTTGCTACAGGTCCTACCAGAGCCAGCACAGACGCCGGAGTCTGGGTGATGAACACAGGGGACCCTCCACTCTGTCCTCCAGCCCCCAACACCAGCCTCCTCCTCAGGTACCTGCGAGGGGTAGTGGGCCATGGGCTGCATCATGGCGGGCTGGCCGGGGAACTGCTGCGGCGTGTAAGGGATGTAGGAGGAGTACGGCGTGGCAGCCACCAGGGGCGGGCCGGCGGCGGCAGCGGCCTGCATCATCGGAGGGGCTGAGGCTGGCTGGTGTTGGTCCGAGCGCTGGGGGGGCAGGGCGCCTGGCGTGTGAGGGGAAAAGGACCGAGCTCCAGCTCCATCTGCCAGGACGCGACCAGGCAGCTCTGCTGACCAGCTCTGCCAGCTCTGCTCACCTTTTGCTCCCCGGTATTTGCCCTGCTGTCCAGGCACAGAGTTGGATACAGGGTACGGGTACATCTGAGGGGCCTAGGGATGAGAACACAGACCAAGCTGAACAGCTAAGCTCACAAAGAACCCGAACAGGCCGGACCTGGTCCTCGGCCGCTCAGCCCAGCCTCGTCGCCCGGGGCGGCCCAGCCCCTGCTCTCACCTGGACAGCCGGTCCCATATGGATCTGAGGTATGTAGGAAATGTACTGGGGGCTGTAGAGCCCACTCTGGCCTGCTGTCAGCACCGGGATGGAGGGAGTAGAATGAGTCCGGGGCCCCGGAGAAGTGGGGGTACTGGTGGATTTATTCTGTAAGAGACAAGGTGGGGACACGCACGTCTGGTTTCTGTACGCCTCTCCTGTGCCTGGGAGAGCAACACAGCAGCACGCTGCCTGCCAGACACGGTCGACCCGGCATCCTGGTGAAGCCTTCCACTGGAGCCCCGGGACAGGTACTCACAAATTTTAGGTAAGGAAACCAAGACAGAAAAGTGAAATGGCTTGACCGTGATCAGCAAGCTTTTTTTCAGTACAGGAGTTCAAGCCAAATCGGGGGCCTGAATGAATCCCGTGCTCACAACGACCCCACCATATGTTCCCCAAGCTGAATGCTAAACCTCAGGGAGAAACAGGTAACACTCACCAGACACACCATGACCCCCCCTCACCCCCAAGGGACACCTGTCCTCCCCAGAGCGGGCCAACAGCCAGAGAGCCTCCCTGTGCTCGGTCACCCCACTTGCAAGCCTCCCTCGGGGGAACCAGCCCTCACTGCCCGGCCCATCTCACCACAGACAGCAGAGGCTTTGTGGGATTGAACTCCTTGGCGTTGGGGTTCAGTGTGGACTTCTTCACTTGTCTGAGGGCGAAAAAGAAAGTCAGTCCTCGTGGCCTGCTCCCTCCCCACCGGACCCCCCCCCCCCCCCCCGCTCCCCACCGACTCACTCGGCGACGGGGCCCTCATCCTTGTCGTCTCCCTTGAGGAGGCCCACCGGGGGGCTGCCAGTTTGGCTTGGGCAAGGTGGCGGGGGCTGCTCGGGGCCCTCCGTGCCTCCCGCCGGCGGCAGCGGTGGCTTCTCCTCCTTATCTGACACGGACTCGGTCTTCGCGGAGCCTGGGGACCCCGCGGGCTCCGAAGCCGACAGACCGTCGGCCTCCTTCTCGTTCCCCTGGGCCTCCTCCTTCACGACCCGGGGAGGAAACGGATCCAGGCCGGGCTCAGGGCAGCCGCTGGACTGCAGCTGGAAGGAGAGCGGAGCACCCGGTCCGCGACGGTCCGGCCGGGCCTGGCCTCCCTTCTTGCCTCCGTGCTCGCTCATCTCTTCAAACCCACCCGGTCCCGGGCCCTCGCCCCTCCTCATCCGAACACGCTAGCGCACGCCCAGCCTCCGCTCACCTTAAACTGGGCCCCAAATCTCCTCAGTTCCTCCAGCTGAAAGCGCTTCTGTTCATTCTGAAGGCCAGGAACTAGAAGACACAGGGAAAAAAGGAGGAAAGACACTTTCTTAAGAAGTGGTGGCTACCGGGGCGCCTGGGTGGCTCAGTGGGTTAAGGCCGCTGCCTTCGGCTCAGGTCATGATCCCAGGGTCCTGGGATCGAGCCCCGCATTGGGCTCTCTGCTCCGCAGGGAGCCTGCTTCCTCCCCTCTCTCTCTGCCTGCCTCTATGCCTGCTTGTGATCTCTTTCTGTCAAATAAATAAATAAAATCTTTAAAAAAAAAAAAAAGAAAAAAAAAAAAAAGAAGTGGTGGCTACCATGCCAGTTCCCCAAATGACAAAGGGAGAGGAGAAAAGCTCTTAAGAGTCCCACAGAACTAAAATTACACAACTGACCAGGCACGGTTTCTGAACCCCCACAATTCTTATTACTGATTACTAAGTGCTCCCCTCATCAAAAGGACATCACGCCTCAGAAAAACAAAAACAAAAGAAAGGGGGCGCCTGGGTGGTTCAGTCAGTTAACCACCTGCTTTTGGCTCAGGTCATGATTTCGGGGTCCTGGGATCGAGTGCCCACTGGGCTCCCTGCTGAGCTGGCAGGGAACCTGCTTCTCCCTTTTCCCCTGCTGCTCCCCATTTATACCTGCTCTGTCAAATAAATGAAATCTTAAGTAAAACAACAAAAACCCAACACCCCCCCCCCCACCCAATTCTCACCTTTCCCAGCTATCCGGGACAGCTCCTGGGACTCCAGAGTCCTCCCAGGTTCCTTGGCTGGAAGTTCTTTTACTGAGCAAGGAGAGACATATGCCTGAAGGTCTTCTGTCCAGAACCACACTTCATATTGTCCACAAGCCCTCAACCACCTGGCTCTTACCATCTGTGGGGGCCAATGAGATCTTTGGAGAAGCAGGGGAAATGGAGCCTACTCCAGGATCCACGACCGATGATGTCACAGGGATGGAAGCCGAAGAGGTCGGTACTGCTGAGCCCATGGGGGCATCAGGACAGGAAGCGGAGACTGGGGCAGGAGCAGCCGACTTGGGAGAGCGCGGGGGGTACATCCGGCCCACTGGAAGGAAAGGGAAAGCTGTGCGATGTTTACTGCTGTTCGGTGAGGAAGCGGCACAGGGAACCCACTAGAAAGACCGAGGAAAGTTTACCCCCTTTCTTACATGCAAGGTCACAAACCTACATGCCCAAAAGAGCAAGGCAGGTAACACAGGCGGGTAAGATACGTTCACGGGCAGCACAGAAGACTGGAATGTTTACAGAGGCACTCACAACATGGGCCAGCAAACCAGTGTTCTGCTGCAAGACACATTCAGTGTTTGCAGAACTTTCTCTATTTCCAAAGAAACTGGGAATTTTCTATGCCTCCTGTTTCAAAACGTTGACAACTAAAAAGCTGCTCTTTTTTTTTCTTTGAAGTAAGCTCTGCGCCCAATGTGGGGCTTGAACTCGAGACCCCAAGATCTAGAGTCACCTGCTCCACAGACTGAGCCCACCAGGCGCCCTGATTACTAACAAACAAAAGACATGCGCCAGCCGACCCAACCCACGGACAGCTGCGCGGGCACTGCTACACTGAGGGAAACAAATTCTTCCCTGAAAAGCATAAATCCAACCAACCCCCCAAACCTCTCTTTTATTTTAAAGCTGTCTCCCATCCCAGCACTCCAACAACTGACACTTCCAGTTCCCCACGAGTTTCTAGTTCTCCATAGAACACTGCGGGAATTTTACCTGCAGGAGGAGGCGCAACAGAAGCTTCTCCAGAAGGCCTACTGCTGGGTGAAGACAGAGTCTTGGCACCACCTCTCAGGGGCCGCTGTGCCTTAGGGGACATGCGGGAAGGGCCTAATTTTTTTTTTTTAAGATGGGAAAAAAGAGGCAGAGTATCTGCTATTACATTATCACCAACGCGCCACCCTTCCAGACCGCCCATCCTTCCCACGAGCCTTCCTGCTTCCTTCCTACCCTCTCCCCTACCCCCAACGAAGGCCCGCTTCAGAACTCACCTCCATTGATACCACGTGTCTCCGAACCCGGGCCGGGGCTGCTACTGTCAAGGTGGTGAGGGCCACGAGGTGGCAAAGAGCTAAGGCCCGGCCGGCCACCCCGGGAACTACTGCATCGAACTCCTCCCCGGGGACCTTCCCGAACTCGCTGGGGTAGAGGGATGTACTTTCCCTCCCTAGGGGGAGAGTTCGAGTAAGGTCAGTTAGTCACAGAACCCACACATTTTGGAAAAATGAAGCCTTTCCTTCTAAAGTGCATGTGCATGCACACACAGGCACGCACAGGCACGCACAGGCACGGACACACACACACACACACACACACGCTCCAGCTCTCTGCACTATCCCCACATTAAGATCTATTCTGGCTAAATGTTCTGTAGTTAGAGGCTTATGACCTTTTGTGTCAATCCTGACCTGACCAACCTGGTCAAAGTTTTACGATTCTACCACTCCTGACCTATGAGAGGAGGAGTATCACGTGGTAGTTCAAGGTATAGCTTTTACATGTCACTAAATAGTGGGTATGCTTTTTGGTTTTTTAAAAAAGATTTTATTTATTTGACAGAGATCACAAGTAGACAGAGAGAGAGGTAGAGAGAGAGGGGGAAGCAGGCTTCCCACCAAGCAGGAGCCTGGGATCATGACCTGAGCTGAAGGCAGAGGCTTTAACCCACTGAGCCACCCAGGGGCCCCTAATTTTGTTTTTATAAAGGGAGAAATGAAGGCATACTTATGGATGAATACACAGAAGAAAAGAAGACTATCAAAACTCAAAAAAAATTTTTTCTACCATAGGCTTTAGCTTTGTTACCTTGGACAAACTATTTATCTGCTCTAAGCCTCAGTTCTTCAACCTGAAAACTGGGAATAACTCTGTGCCAACCTACATTTACATGGCCGTGAAGGTTAAATAGGAGTGTACAAGGCTCTTGGCCCAAGCCCTGGCCTGTACACAGCCCCGACAGAGCAGGCCGCCCCCAGCAATCACCGTGCCGCCAAGCCGGGGCTCTCCCGGCCCGAGCCCTGCCGCTGCACCGCGCTGTGCTTCTCCTCCTCCGTGCGCCCGTCGTCATTCTCCATGGCGATTCGCAGGCGGTACTGGGGGCTCGATTCAATCTCCCGAGCCAACTGGGCTGCACGCAGCTCCCGCTGACGAAACTCTTCTGAGTTGTCCTTCTCCAAGGGCACCCTGAAAGGACCACCACAGACCACCACCCCCGTGCCAGGGGACAAGAGAAGAAAAAGGAGAAACATCTCTGAGTCCCACCAGCAGCGCAGGTGTGCGCATGTTTAGCCTCGCCAACAACTGCGCGTGCGTGTAACGGGCAATCTGGGAGGCTCGCGTCTGGCAACAAGGCCCGTGTCTGAACCAGGGCACTTCTACTCGCATGGAAGTAGGTTTTAAGTTCTAGAGGAAAAGAATGGGCGAATGGACGAGAAAGCAGCTAATCCTCCCCACGAGACGGCCTGGTACTTTGAGGGGACAATGACAAAGGCCGACCAGAAGTGGGGATAGGGCGACCCGGACTCCCAGCAAAGCGGGAACACATGCCACAGCCCCGCGCCTCAAACTACACCCTCTGGGAAGTACCAAGAGACTCACGTGTAGGAAGAAAGACTGCTGTCATATGTAGTCTTCACACCATAGTTCTCCTCGTTGAACTTGAACATTTCGTTGGGGTCCCAGCCGTTGGACTGAGGGAGGGAGGAAGGAGAAGGTTTTACAACGCGGTAAGGAAAGCAGCAATGACCCGGCATTCTCCCCCACAAGGTTGAAAAACACACAAATCTGCCCAAACCCAGAGTGGAAACTACGAACAAGGGTGGCAGAAATATGAACTAATCCTTCCGACTGCGGCACGGACTGGCGGCCACTCGTAACACCAAAGTCTTAAGACCTGATGAGTCCATTTACAGGTGTATGTTCTAGAAAATTTTGGTATATATTACATGGGGACATAGTTTAAAGTTCAGTAAGGCACTATTTTTAATAGCAAAATAATGGTAACAGATACCTATCAATGAGGAAAAGGATAAATACATTTTACTATTACTTATAAACCCATATATATATGTAGAACTTGACAAAACAGGTGAAAGCAATGACTGGATCTATATACCAATATGAAAAAAAAATCAAAAACAAGAATCAGGGAAGGTAAAATTCTTGTGCAAGTTAAATACACCACAATACTGCATTAACTCATGAGAAAACTTAAATGTTCCCAAGTCCTTGATTTGGGAAGGACATGGGTCTACTACACAATCCACAATCTTGTCTATGCTTTGTTAAATTGAAGGGGAAAAAGTCTTGAAGCAAATGTTAATAGCTGTCAATTGCAGATAGTGGGAAAATAGGTATTTTTGTTTTGTTCTTTTCTATAGCTTTTCATTTGGAATCGGACAGCCATCAACAGGCCATAGTAAAAAATCCTTTTTCCCGCTCCCCAGAAGCAACTCGTGTTACAAGAGCGACATCTCAGTGAGCGGCCGGCACTTGGGCAGCAGCATGCCCGGCTCTCAGAGAAGGGGCCGTACCATGTCCGACTCCAGGTCATAGTCATCGCTGTTGCTGTCGCCCCCTTCCCAGCGCTGGAGCACCTTCTCTTTGTGCTCCCCGTTCACCTTCGAGTTCATGGCAATGGCTGAATCAGTGAACTTATCTGTGGGGGTAGAGTCGAAGATCAGGAGTCGGCGGATTATTCCACAGCCTCTTCCAACACCCCCCCCCCCAGTAAGTAGTTGGGAAGCAAAGGAAGCTGTGGGTCAGGGGTGGGGGAGAGGCAGGGTGCGGCGGTACAGCCCAAGAGCCTCATCTGAACACTGCAAGAGGACCAGGGCGCCTGGCTGGCTCAGTGGGTTAAGCGACTGCTTTCAGCTCGGGTCATGGTCTCAGGGTCCTGGGATCGGGTCCCAGGCTTGGGCTCCCTGCTCCATGCGGAGTCTGCTTCCCCCTGACCTTCTCCCCTCTCATAAATAAATAAAATCTTAAAAAAAAAAAAAAAAAAAAAAGAGTTCACGAGGACAAAGGAGTTGAAAGTGAAGCAATGGAAACCTGAAGGACCACCACACAGGCCGACTTCGTCCCCCTGTATCTTAGACGTCAAGACATATTCTCAAGAAGAAAAACCTAGGTGTGTGGGTGGCTCAGTCGGTAAAGCGTCTGCCCTCAGCTCAGGTCACGCTATCAGGGTCCTGGTACTGAGCCCCAAATCGGGCTCCCTGCTCAGCAGGGAGTCTGGTTCTCCCTCTACCCCTCCCCTTGCTCATATGATCTAATACTCTTGTTCTCTCAAATAAAAAAGAAAAGAAGAGAAAAACACAGCTCTCCTCCTCAGAAAAAAAAGATGGTGAAGGGGGAAGGAAACACTCCAGTCCTCACGTAAGTGCTCTGCGCCCTCTAGTCTGACAGAAAGACCCAATACGATACCTTTAGTAGCATAATTGAAGTCAACATTTCGGAAGTGGACGAGCATGACATCGCTTGGCTTAAACACCATGGTGTCCACAATGTCTTCCCGACGAGGGCCACCTGCTGGCTCAGATGCTTTCCGGTGTACAGCGTCTACTGCTAATTCAAACTAGAAAAGTCCCATTTCCAAACAGTGAAGGGTCAGTATCAAGAAATGTGAAGGTGAAGAGAGAGGACTGTTCCTCCTTCACCCTTTCTAAGCTCATCCCGACACCACACTGGCACACAGTCTTCTCAGTATCAGCCCAGGACTAAGTATGTTAGTGTTAAAGTATTCAGCCTTCCAATCCCAACCCACATTTCTTATTGCTTCTAGCGCTATTCTGAGACAGGCCTCAGCGCACAGCTCCGATTAGCCCATCTCATTCTCCTCCCCTTTCGTGAAATTCCAAAGCCCAGCTAATTTGAGTGCGCTAACCTTGGAGCTCAGAGTCTTGAAGATACCTTCGTAGGTGGTGCCATTCTTCACCCTCACATCACAGGTGGAGCCCTGAAGAGTGGGGAGAAGGAAGAGTCTCCAGCAAACTGGTGCATCACGTCCCTCAAACAAACTAGGGGTTAGATACCCACTTACCACAACAGCTGTAAGAAAATGCAGCATTCTGGAATTGTTGTAGACACCCTCGAACACCTACCAACAACACAGAATTAAACAGCCAGTCAACAGATCACCCTCCTTCTGAATACCCACACTCCACTCACCCACTTTGCATGTGCTGGGTCCCTCCTCTTCTAAGCCCCACTGACTATTTGTGCACATGATCTGTCTTGTATGCTACATGGACCTCTGTGCTTTGAGGGTGGGGAGTGGCACTCACCGGAGACTGTGGGGGTCCCTTTCCTGTGCTCTGTCCCCTATGAGAAAGAAAACAAGAAACTAATTAAACACATTTAAAAGAAAGATTTATTCATTTGACAGAGATCACAAGTAGGCAGAGAGGCAGGCAGAGGGGCCAGGCTTGCCACCAAGAAGAGAGCTCGATGCGGGGCTCGATCCCAGGACCCTGGGGCCATGACCTGAGTCAGGAAGGCAGAGGCTTGAACCCACTGAGCCACCCAGGCGCCCCAGTTAAACACATTCTATCCCTCTTTTTTTTTTTTTTTTTTTTTAAAGATTTTATTTATTAATTTGACAGAGAGAAATCACAAGTAGACAGAGAGGCAGCCAGAGAGAGAGAGAGAGGGAAGCAGGCTCTCCGCCGAGCAGAGAGCCCGATGCGGGACTCGATCCCAGGACTCTGAGATCATGACCTGAGCCGAAGGCAGCGGCTTAACCCACTGAGCCACCCAGGCGCCCCCATTCTATCCCTCTTAAACACAGTTCATTTCAAAGATCTTGGTATTCCAGAACCACATACCCTGTGAACAGACACTTAAGGACACGATTTCCAACTCTCGCCTTGCAGAAGAAGAGAGGTCTAGACTGCGGAAGCCCACGAACCCATTTCCACCAAACGCTCCGGACACCGAGCTCACTCAACAATGGTGGTCCATTCGACACCACCTCTCAGTCTCTCCGAGGGGCCAGGGCCCCGCGCTTCCGAGAGAGGACGCTCCGGTAGTCGTTACAACAATCCGCCCTCGACCGAGAGGCGAGGGCCCAGGGATCGCCGGCTCGGAAGCGCGCAGCTCGGGCACACGACCTCTCAGACCGAAAAGACCATCACGTTCCCCCGCCTTCCGCCCCGAACTCCGGGAGGGGCCGCTCCCCCTACACCCCACCCTCTCGACCTTGTTAAATCGTCCAATGCTCCCCGCTGCAGCAGGGGTCCCCGATCGCCCGCGGCCCAGCTCCCCGCTGGCTGATGTAACCGTCGGTGGAGGAGGGCGACGAGGGGGCCGTTGGCGGGGCTGGGGGACGGCGCAGCCGCAAAAGCCATCCACCGGGAGGCCTCGCCCGGTCTGCGCTTGCGCAGTGAAGCCCAAGGGCCTCCGAGTCCCCCTCCCGCGGCCGGGACGCACTGCGCCTGCGTGCACCGCCGCTCTCCATTGCACGGAGCCGCACACCGACGGCACCGAGCGGGGTGCCCTGCACTCCTCCGCCGACGGCAGGCGAGCCCTCCACGCGCGCTCCCAAGCCCTGCCCTGCCGCTTACCCGCGGCTGCCGAATGCCCGGGTCGCGAGGCCGAGCATCCGCGCGCACGTACGGGGAGCGCGCGCGCGCCGGAGGTCCCCGGCCCGCAGCCGTCCGGGCCCGCAGCCGTCCGGGCCCGCAGCCGTCCGGCCGGCCCTCCTTCCGCCCCCCGCGCCCCCTCCTCCTGGCCGGAGCGCGGAGGACGACGTAGCCACCCGCTCCCAAGTCCCTCCCTCCCCATTGGCCAAACTGTGGGCCGCGCGCCCCCCTCCATTGGCTGCGGCCGGGGCCCCCTTCCCGCCGCTGACTCCCCATTGGCTGCGGCCGGGGCCCGCGAGCCCCTTCGCGGTAATGGAGCCGGGGACCCCGAGCCTCGTCGCCCCCCCGAGCCTCGTTCGGACGGCGCTGGCGGGATGCGCCCCGCCTGCCCGCAAGGCCGGAGCCCCGGGGCCCGACGAGGGCCAAAGGGCCCGGTGGCAGCCCCGGGACCCTTTCCCTCTGACCGGTCAGGACCCGCGGGGACCCGGCCCCAGCCTCCCGGGGGCTCCCCAGTCCGCCCGGCGCCCCGCAGAGGGGGCCGGGCCAGGTTCCCGCCTCGCGCGGCGTCCCCGGGTCCCGGCCGCCGGGCCGCCCCGCGCCGCCCCGCAGCCCGTCCTCACCTGGCGCTGCCGACGGCCGCCGCCCCCGGCCTCTCCTGATGCTGCGGCTGCGGCGGGGGCTGCGGCGCCCCGATGCCCTCGGCTCCCCGGCGGGGCCCGCTCCCGGCGGCGGCGGCAGGCCCCAGGCAGGGCGAAGCGGCCGCGGGAGGCCCTGCGGGAGCCGAGGTGGGGGCCAGGGGCCCCGCGAGGCCGCCGTTGGGAGGGCTGGCGCCCCCGGGAGGCCGGCGGGCCACGGCCTGGGGCGTGGGGGGCGGCGGCTGGGGCTGGGAGGTCTGCTGTGGCGGCTGAGGCTTCAACATGATGGCAGCGTCCGGACGGGGGGTCGGGGGGCGGGAGGGAGAGCGGAGCCGGGGCGCGGCCCCCGCGGGAGAGCGCGGGCGGCGAGGGGGCCCGGGGAGCCGGGGACCCGCCGTTGGCGGGCGGGGGGGCGGCCCCGCGAGGTCGGGGGTGGAGGGAGAAGACCGCGGCGCGAGGCAGCGCCGCGAGGCGGAAGGGGAGGGGGTCTCGCGGCCGGAGGAAAGCGAGAGGGCGCGAGCCGGCCTGGCGCGCGTGCGCGTCGCCGGGGAAAGGGGAGGAGGCGGCGCGCGCGGGCGGGAGCTCCCGGCGGGGGAGGGGCAGGGCGGAGGGAGCGGCGGCGCGGGACGGCCGCGCGCGCCGGGGCGGTTGGCGCCGCGCAGGAGAGGAGAGCGGGAGAAGAGGCGACTCTCGCGCCCCGGCCCTGGGCGGGGAGAAGGAGCAGCGCGGGCGCTCACGCGCGCCGAAGATTTAGGGTCTCTAGGTCTCAAGCAGCCCCAGAGGTGGGCGGCCGCTGGCGCTTCACAATGAGCGTGTGAAGCGCCGGGGGAGGAGCCGAAGTAGCCGCGAGGAAGGAAGAGCCGGCCGCCCCGCCCCCGCCGGTGGCGTAGCGCCGGGATACCTCCGCGGTCGGGTGATTTGGCACACGCTGCGTGCGGTTCCTCCGCCAGGCGGGCGCCCGTGGGCGGAGTCTGAGTGCAAAGAAATCCCGGCTCTAAACACGCGACTGCGCCGTGGGTCTTCTGGCGGGTTTCAGGACACGCTCCTGTTGACCTTGTGTGCTTCGTAGGAAAGGCTGATGGGCGTTACAGTTCCCGGTTTGAAACTCTGCATGTTGCAGGTAAATCTGTGCTAAACCCGAAATCATTGTAAGCTTCAGTGGTTTCTCCATGCCCCAGGATGAACCCTTCAACTGTGCTCGCAAAGAAGCTGAGGACACAGTACCTAAGGTCTGATTGAGACTTCACTCAGCTCTGCAACGAAGCCAGCCTTCACGCATCCAAAATCACTTGGGCATTAGGACGTGAAGCTGGATGCAATGGGCACGACCGTAGTGCAGCCTCTTCCTGCCCTCCCCAAGTGCCAGCTAGTGGCAGGCTCCGGCGATTAGATGAGATTAGGTCACCACAGGGCACCATGAGAGCGGAGGGGAGAGACCCCGAATCCAGCGCTGGGTGATGAATTTCTAGGCGGGGGACGTGACCAATCAGGAGAAGGTCAGCGTGCCAGAAGTATAAAAGTGGTTGGAATAGATGAGGCTGGAGAGGTAAGGACCCTGGGACTTGATTTTAGAGAGACTTGGACATGGTCCTCTAAGTCCTGGGGAGTCTTTCTCCGCCCGCAAAGAGGTCAGATTTGCATTTTTAGAGATTACTCTGCCGTGAGAAGAAGGGAGTCGAGCAGTGATGAGTCTGGGTTCTTAATCACAGTGAAACTTCCAATAGCTCCGTCTCCCTTGGCTCCAGGCATTAGCATTGGAACCCTTCCCAAACCTCTACCACAAACCCCGACATACGTAGGTCTTACTTTATAGGAAGTATTCCTTCAATCCTCTCTCACTCCAGGCTTCTATGCTCCTTTTAGGCTTGGCCCGAAAATTTACCCCCACCTCATTCTAAGAGCTCATTTAATTCTTTCTTCTTGCTTCTGTCAGCTCCCTGTGGGTTGGGATCTCACTGTTACTGTTCCAGCAGTACCTAGCACAATGCGGGTAGTCCATCAAATCCTTGTGACAGGGGCTCCTGGGTGGCTCAGTGGTTTGGGCCTCTGCCTTAGGGTCAGGTCGTGGTCTCAGGGTCTTGGGATCGAGCCCCGAATTGGGCTTTCTGCTCGGCGGGGTGCCTGCTCCCCCCATCCCCTGCCTGCTTCTCTGCCTAGTTGAGATCACTCTCTGTGTCAAATAAATAATCTAAAATTTAAAAATGAAAAATAAATCGTTGTGAAGAGAATGGATTTGAGTGGTGTCTTAAAGACCATGTCTCCTGGATGCTTAAGTCACACAATTCAGTGTTCTCCTGGGACTCCCGCCACCCGTGTGCCCTGCCACCTCATTCTGGGTGCTTTTTCTCCCCCACTCACATTCTGCTCCAACCATCAAATTCTAAGTTTTAGCCTCACGAAACTCCCACTTCCACGACACACTTTGCTCATTTTCAACTCTTCTCTTACAGGTGCTATTTCTTCACTTACCTTCTCATTCTTCAAGGTCAGGGGTCAGGCCTTTTGAACATCCTGTTACTGACTCCCTCCTCCAGGCTCCCCGAACACTGGGCTGGTTTTGCTCGTACGAAGTCTGCGGTTCTAAAGGGCAGGGATTATATTTACCCATTTTCCTGTCCTTCTAGAGCTCTAGAGCTCAGTGGCTGGCACGCGTCACTCAAATCGTTTGGTAAATGAATGGAATGTTGTCTTATACGCAATTCAGAAATTATATATATCACCGCCATTTGATATGGACTGATTTCCAGGATATATTATTAAGTGAAGAAAGCAAAGTTTATAGTCTGAGCTATGCTACCTCTTGTTCAAGCAATAAGGGAAAATAAGGAAACAAACGTATCTGCAAATTTTGGCAAAGAAAAACACAACAGTGGGTGCCTGGGTGGCTCAGTTGTTTCAAGCGTCTGCCTTTGGCTCAGGCTGTGAACCCAGGAGTCTTGCCCTTGGCTCAGGTTGTGATCCCAGGGACCTGAGACGGAGCCCTGCGTCAGCCTCCCTGCTGATGGGAAACCTGCTTCGCCTCCTTTTACCGCTCTTCCTCCCACCCCCACCGCCCCAGCTCGCTCTCTCTCGCTCTCGCTCTCTCAAATAAATAAATAAACAAATAAGTAAATGAAAATCTTTTTAACAAAAGGAAAGAACAACATAAGTGAAAACTCACACTAATAAAATTGATTCCCTATGAGGGTTCGAGATAAAGGAAGCTTCCTTAGTTGTTGTTTCACATTCTGGTGAAGCAAACAATGCAATACAGACATAAATAAAGGAACCTAACTCTATTTTAGATGAATAAACTCACCCCCTGGAAGGGAGAAAAATAGAACCAATTCAAGTCACTTTTGGGTACCCTCTGTTCTAAAGAAAAGAAGAACTGCAGGGGTGCCTGGGTGGCTCAGTGGGTTGAACCTCTGCCTTTGGCTCAGGTCATGATCTCAGGGTCCTGGGATCAAGCCCCGCATCGGGCTCTCTGCTCAGCGGGGAGCCTGCTTCCCTTCCTCTCTCTGTGCCTGCCTCTCTGCCTGCTTGTGATCTCCATCTGTCAAATGAATAAATAAAATCTTAAAAAAAAAAAAAAACCTCAAATCTTGAGTTATCTTAGTAAGTTTGCAATAGTGGTAGCGGCGTGGCAATTCTGGAATTATTCTGAGTGTGGGGATTGAACGTGCGAAGTAAACATACAGATGTTGCTGGGAAGCAGGGAAGAACAAATACAGAATGAAAGACGTGAGCAAGAACTTAGTGGGGCTGGACTGGAACAGGACACATCAGTGTTCTAGGAAAGCTATAGGGGCTGGAAGATGATAGATTGATTGATCTACACATACCTAGCTCTCAGATCTTGGTTTCTAAATATTTCACAGAAAATTCCATGGTCTAAAGGAACCATGGTCCAAAGGAACCAAAGAACCCCTTGAGGGCTGCTTCCTGATTCCAGCTTGGGCGGGAGCAAGGAAGCTACCAGGAGAGTTTGAAATATTTTGTTGTGCCAGAAAATAAGTGCTAAAACAAAGTATTAGGGCATTAAAGAGACATGGGAGCCAGCTTAAAGAGGCCAACTCTGACATAATTGTGTATCACAGTATGGAAGCATAATAATAGATTATAATCCATTGAACAAAAGAAGAATCCATGCATCCAGACTCTTAATAGGTATAAATACGCACGCACACACACATAAAGAGTAGAAACATACAGGAGAAATAACAGGACTGTATTCTTCAAAACTGCTCCAGGGCACGAAGGATGAAAGGTTGAAGAACTGCTCTAGGTTGAAGAAGGCTACAGTCACTAACAATAAATGAACTGGATCCTGGCCTAGATCCAGAAATGAACTGCTATAAAAGACATTGATGGGGGGTGTGCCTGGGTGGCTCTGTGGGCTGAGCATCCGACTCCGAGTTTCTGCTCAGGTCACGATTTCAGGGCCCACGTGGAGCTCCATGCTCAGTGAGAAGTCAGCTTCCGCCCCTCCCCCCGTGCACGCACTCTGTCTAAAACAGATAAACAGTTAAAAAAAAAGACATTCTGGGTGAAATTGACGAATTTGTAATATAGACTATAAAACATCCATGATAATTTCCCGAGTGTGATAACTACTTTTAGTTTTTAGTAAAAGTATATTCTTAGTAAATACACATTGAAGTATTACGGGGCAAGGGAATATGATAATCCAACCTGCTCTTTTGTTTTGTTTTTTAAGATTTTATTTATTTGACAGACAGCAATAACAAGTAGGCAGAGAGGAGGAAGCAGGCTCCCTGCAGAGCAGAGAGCCCGATGTGGGGCTCAATCCCAGGACCCTGGGCTCATGACCTGAGCTGAAGGCAGAGGCTTTAACCCACTGAGCCACCAAGACGCCCCTGTGGTGGTCTTTAAATGTCCCTGTAAGTTTGAAATTATTTTCAAAATAAGGAATTTACATATAAATAAGTAAAAATTATTCGATACTCCTAAAGTAAGGGAAAGGAGTAAACCACCTAATCATAGACACTGAACGCCCACAAACTCATTGATAAATTAGGTGAGTAGTTTTCAGCTCTCCAGTGTTCCCTGAGGCAGCACCCTAGTGTTCACTGCATTTTATCCAAGTGTATCTGAGTCATTCCAGTTTGAGGCTCAAATGATACCAGGACCCCATTCACGCAAAACAAGGCCATATTCCTCACTTAAGACACGTCAGAGAGTGTCTGGGACCACAAGAGGGGACATTCCCTATAAAGGTCAACTCGACTGCATCTCCCCAACATGCATCCTACAAGGACAATTTTCCTTCATAAATGCCAAAACATTTTTCTTTTCCTTTTTAAATTTTAATTATTCATTTGAGAGAGCAAGAGAGCACAAGCAGGGGAAGAGGCAGAGAGAGGGGGAGAAGCAGACTCCCCACTGAGCTGGGAGCCCAACACAGGACTTGATCCCAGGATCCGGAGATCATGACCTCATTGATGCTTAACCATCTGAGCCACGCAGGTGCCTCAAAACATTTTTCAAGAAGAGGCCGCATGTGGTAGCAGAAAGAACACAGGCTATGTCCCAGGAGACAAAAATTCTAGCTCTGCCTTTTTCTCTTACTAGTTCTTCCAACTTGAGCAAACCATTGGACCTCTGCGACCCTCGTCTCAGTGTAAAAGGGGAGGCTGGAACAGGCAGAGGAGGGGTCCCAAGCTCAAATGTGTACACGGCAAACCTGCTAAGAAGAGGAGGGGAGCAAGGAGGCACCCGTGAGAAATTGGCGAGCGCGCATCTGTCTAAATGGGGGACCCACTTCTCAGCTCCAATCAGCTTCTGCCAGGAGAGCCAGAGATCTTGACATGGAACATTCTCCAAACAGATCGCACTATTAGGCAGCAAAACAAGCCTCAACAAATTCAAAAAGATCAAAGTCATACCGTGCATATTTTCTGACCACAACGCTATGAAACTAGAAATCAACCACAAGAAAAAGTCTGGAAAGAGCACAAATACACGGAGGTTGAATAACACGTTACTAAACGGTGAATAGGTCAAATAAGAAATCAAAGAAGAAATGAAAAAAAAGCTACATGGAAACAAATGAAAACGAAAACACAAAATCTTTGGGCTGCAGTATGAGCAATTTTCAGAGGAAAGTTTATGGTGACACAGGCCTACCTCCAGAAGCAAGAAAAATCTCCAGTAAACAACCTGACCTTATACCTAAAGGAGCTAGAAGAAGAACAACAACAAAACCCCAAATCAGCAGAAGGAAGAAACTAATAAGGATTAGAGCAGAAATAAATGATACAAAAACTAAAAACAAAAACAATAGAACGATCAATGATCTGTTCAGATCTTTGAAAAGATAAACCTCTACCCAAACTCATAAAAGAGAAAGAAAGAGAGAGAGACAGAGAGAGAGAGGGGACGCAAATAAACAAAATCACAAGTGAAAGAGGAGAAGTAACAACCTACACACCACAGAAATACAACAATTATAAGAAAATATTATGAAAAAATATATGCCCACAAATTGGACAACCTAGAAGAAATGGATAAATTCCTGGAAACATATAAACTTCCAAGGGTCCTGGGATCAAGTCACATATCTGGCTCCCCACCCAGCAGGGAGCCTGCTTCTCCATCTCCCTCTGTCCCTCCCCCTGCTTGTGCTCTCTCCCTTTCTCTCTCTCTCTCTCTCTCAAATAAATAAATGAAATCTTGGGGCTCCTGGGTGGCTCAGTTAAGCGTCTGCCTTCAGCTCAGGTCATGATCTCAGGGTCCTGGGATCGAGCCCGCATCGGGCTCTCTGCTCAGCAGGAAGCCTGCTTCTCCCTCTCCCGCTCCCCCTGCTTGTATTCCCTGTCTTGCTGTCTCTCTCTCTCTGTCAAATAAATAAATAAAATCTTAAAAAATAATAATAAAAAATAAATGAAATCTTGAAAAAAAAGAGAGAAACATATAAACCATCAAAACTGAAGCAGGAAGAAATAGAAAATTTGAACAGGCCAATTACTAATGTTGAAATTGAATCAGCAATCAAAACATTCCCAACAAACAAAAGCCCAGGAATAGATGGCTTCACAGGTGAATTCTATCAAACATGTTTTTTAGTTTTTTTTAAATTTTATTTATTTATTTTTCAGTGTAACAGTATTCCTTGTTTTTGCACCACACCCAGTGCTCTATGCAATCCGTGCCCTCTCCAATACCCACCACCTGGTACCCCCAATCTCCCACCCCCCGCCCCTTCAAAACCCTCAGATTGTTTTTCAGAGTCCATAGTCTCTCATGATTCACCTCCCCTTCCAATTTCCCCCAACTCCCTTCTCCTCTCCATCTCCCCATGTCCTCCGTGCTATTTGTTATGCTCCACAAATAAGTGAAACCATATGATAACTGACTCTCTCTGCTTGACTTATTTCTATCAAACATTTTTTAAAAAGATTTTATTTATTTATTTGACAGACAGAGAGAGAGCACAAGCAGGCAGAGTGGCAGGCAGATGGAGAGGGAGAAGCAGGCTCCCCGCTGGGCAGAGAGCCAGCATGGGACCCGATCCCAGGACCCTGGGATCATGACCCGAGCCAAAGGCAGATGCTTAACTGACTGAGCCACCAGGTGCCCTAACACGTTCATTATTTGCAGATGCCATGATACTATATGCAGGAAATCCTGAAGACGTCACCGAAAAAAATGACTAGAACTGATACATGCATTCAGTAAAGTCACAGGTTACAAAATCTATGCAGAAGAATCTGCTGCATTTCTATATACTATTAATGAAACGGCAGGAGAAATTAAGAAAACAGCCTCATTTACAATTGCACCAAAAATAATAAAATACCTACGATAAAACTCAACCAAAGAGGGGCGCCTGGGTGGCTCAGTGGGTTAAAGCCTCTGCCTTCAGCTCAGGGCATGATCTCAGGGACCTGGGATTGAGCCTTACATTAGGCTCTCTGCCCAGCGGGGCGCCTGCTTCCCCCTCTCTCTCTGCCTGCCTCTCTGCCTACTTGTGAGCTCTGTCTGTCAAATAAATAAATAAAATATTTAAAAACAAAAACAAAAACAAACAAACAAACAAACAAACAAAAAAACCTCAACCAAAGAGGTGAAAGACCTGTACTCTGAAAACTATAAAACACTGATGAAAGAATTTGAAGATCCACCTGATACCAGCACAGGTCAAACTTCTGCCCATTCAAGTCTTCAAGGATGGTGTTAATCTCTGCACTTCTGCTTAACTACTTTTTTTTTTCCGAAGATTTTATTTATTTTGGGGGGGGGGGCACAAGTCAGGGGGAGGGGCAGAGAGAGAAACAGGTTTCCCGCTGAGCAAGGAGCCCTATGTGGGGCTCGATCCCAGGACCCCGAGATCATGACCTGAGCTGAAGGCAGATGCTTAATGACTGAGCTATGCAGGAGCCCCTGGTTAACTATCTTAATAGGATGTAGGGGTTCCAAGGGCTTTCACTTAGCCCTTCCTGCCATAATGTCCTCCCTCTCAAGTTCCAAGAGCCAATGTGGAGGTCCTGTCAGTTGCCATAGATGTCTATCCTAATTATTAATTTTCTAATTGGAAATAACCACAGGTTGGGACTGTGGATCAGCTGAGCCCCCTGTGAGTTGGACTTGAGCTAAAAATCCATCTATTACCTGACCACCATAAGCCCCCACCTTGACTCGTGAGCCATCGTGCAATTGGATCCCCCAGGAATTGGCATCGATTCAGTATCTAGTAATTCTCGAAGGTCTGGGTATTTTCTTTTCTCTAATGCACATTCTAGTAAGCAGTCCACAGTTCTTTTCTCAAGGAGACTCAATCTCCGTCTTTTTAAAGATTTTATTTATTATTTATTTGACAGACAGAGATCACAAGTAGGCAGAGAGGCAGGCAGAAAGAGAGGAAGGGACTCCCCACTGAGCAGAGAGTGTGATGCGGGGCTCGATCCTAGGATCCTGGGATCATAACCTGAGCCGAAGGCAGAGGCTTTAACCCACTGAGCCACACAGGAGACCCTCAATCTTCTTCTTTTTTTTTTTTAAATAAAGATTTATTTATTTACTAGAGAATGTGTGTCCAAGACCAGGGCGAGGGGCAGAGGGAGAGGGAGAGAAGCAGACTCCCTGCTGAGCCCGGTGCAGGGCTTATTCCTGGACCCTGAGATTATGACCTGAGCTGAAATCGAGATCAGACGCTTACCTGGCTGAGCCACCCAGGTGACCCTGCAATCCCCTTTTTAGAAAACCTTTATCTGAAGGGTTGGGGGAGAGAATGCGGTGGGGTAGGGCAGAGGGAGAGGGGAGAGAAAATCTCAAGCAGACTGCACATGGAGCGCAGAACCTGAGGCAGGGCTCATTCCCATGACCCTACAACAATGCGATCACAACCAGAGTCCAAACCAAGAGTCGGCCCCCAGCTGACTGCACCACCCAGCTCCCACCCCCTCAATATCCCTTTTAATCAAGGTGCTCTGAATCTATGCTGACTTAGGTCTAGAAACTGGGAGAGAGTCCGTGGCTTTCCACTGTAGGGACTCAAGTTAGATATTTTGGCTATCAGAGCAAGACTCCCCCACCCCCCCCATTATATAGATCAAGCAACTGTTTAGTAGGGCTGTTCATCTATTTGCTCTTAGGAACATGGTGACCAATGAGCCACCACCCAAGTTGGCTGTGGGCCGACGTATTCTGATTACTGGTATGTCCCTGCTGCCCTGTCCAGCGGAGGTACTGATCCTATCTTTGGTGATAATACACAGTCATTTAGCCTCTGCTACTCAGGTTCGCAGTATCCTCACGGCAATCAGGCCTCCCACGTGATGAACCTATGGCATGGTTAATCGGAGCAATGACAGAGCTTTCCAGTAATGCTGGTGCTTTCCTCACCAATGTATTTCTCAACACCTTAGTGGAGGAAATGTCTTCTAGGATTTCTCGTGGAATGCAGTTAGGAGGTAAGTATGTTGATCGCACGTGATAAGCCTGCTCCAATATTCCTATCAGTCTAAGCCCTTGGAGTCTTTGTTCCACAACGGGGAGGGAGGTCGGGCATCTCAGCTTCATCATGGTAGGCCAGTGTTGAGTTTGAGTTTCAGTCAGCGCACTAAGTAAACTGTTAGAGCCACATCCAACCGCATGAGCCAACACGTTAAACCCAGACTGTCGGGGCGCCTGGGTAGCTCAGTGGGTTAAGCCTCCGCCTTCATTCAGCTCAGGTCGTGATCTCAGGGTCCTGGGATTGAGCCCCACATTGCATGGGGCTCTCTGCTCAGCAGGGAGCCTGCTTCCCCTTTTCTCTCTGCCTGCCTCTCTGCCTCCTTGTGATCTCTCTCTCTGTGTCAAATAAATAAACAAAATCTTTTAAAAAATTAAATAAAGCCAGACCATCCAGCAAGGGCACCTACATCAAAGAATTTGACCCAATCTAGGCTATATTTTCTCACTTGGCCTAATACCCTTAGGATCCCCTTCCATACATATTCTCCAGATATTTTGCTGATATATATTTAGCAAAGTCTTATAGCCCTTTTGCTACATAACTTATTTCCTCCTGGGTAATAGTGTGTGCCTAAATCCTTTGGGTTCAGCGAGATTTGATCTTGTTATGGATCTAATGGCGACAAGAAGTGGTTGTGATTATGATTGTTCCTCTCCCAAGGAATCTGTCCCAGGAGAGGTTACTGCAGTTTTCAAGCAAGGAACACTCGTCTCCCCAGACACTGGAAGGCAAGCTATTTCTACTGGCAAGCACTCAGAAAACAGGTATTCACGATTTTCAGTTTCATCCTGGTTCAATAGGGGATTCTTATTCCAAGTTTTGGGATCCCATTCTTTCTCTATCAGTGCCTAGAACCGCGTATAGGAAACTTGTGAGACTGTTATTGTAAGGCACTGCCTCACACAATTCATTTCTAAAATCAGTTTAATTAGGGTACAATTAAAATATAGAAGTTGAACATACTTAAAGGGCAAAATTTGATATATTTTGACATATTAATATATATATTCATATATCCATCACCACAGCAGAGATAGTGAGCGTATTTTTCATGCCAAAAAGTTTCCTTGTCACCATTTGTAATCTCTCCCTCTCTGAACTCCTTTGTCCCCAAGCAACCATTGGTCTGCTTTCTGTCACTTTGGATTATTTGCATTATCTACAGCGGGAGCCGGCACATATTTTCTGTAAAGAGCCAAATAGTAAATATTTTAGGTGTGGACAATAGGCAAAAATGAAGATATTATATAGGTATTTGTATAACAAGAGAGATAACAATTTCTTATTGGTGAGATTAGGAATAGAATAAGAATTGAGCACAGTTTTTATTATATAAGTTTACTATTGAAGTTTCTGTAACATTTTGTCTACCTGATGTTCAAAGTTAGTGTTCCCTCTCATCAAAATTTATCACAAACTGGGGTGCCTGGGTGGCTCAGTGGGTTAAGCTTCTGTCGTAGGCTCAGGTCATGATCTCAGGGTCCTGGGTTTGAGCCCCATATCGGGCTCTCTGCTTAGCGGGGAGCCTGCTTTCCCCTCTCTCTCTCCCTGCCTCTCTGCCTACTTGTGATTTCTCTTTGTCAAATAAATAAACAAAATCTTTAAATAAATAAACAAATATATAAATAACAAATTTATATATTTGTTATATATTCAACAACAAACAAATAAATAAGACATAAATAAATAAATAATTACCACAAACCTTTATCTGTTAATTCTGATTTGTAACATGATGTTTAAAAATGTCTTTCACACAGATAGCTACTGCCAAATACAGATGTCAATCCATGAGTGTATGATTTTACTTAATCACATTCATCATTTGAAAAACACTTCTAGAATTCTATTAGATTTCTCATTCGATAGTTGCTTTTTAGCATGTCGCCACATTGCAGTTTGGTCACTTCCAAGTGAAAGTTAAATGGAATTGCTTTAATCACACAAATGGATTTTGAAATACAAAACTTTCTTTATACTTGTATTGAAGTCCTAAAATTGCTGCTGGAATTGTAGTTTGAGTTTGGAAAATATAACAGCTGTTTCAAATTTATTGTTTTAACTTTTTACACCCTGTGTATAAAGCAGCTTGCCATTAGTTTTAATTCCAACAATGTTGTCGAAATTGCTTTACAGCAGTGTAAGGTATGTATGTAAGTAATATTTTGCCTTATAATTTTAGGCTGAGTTCATTAAGAAACAATGTCAAGTCTGCAACAAAAGCTAGTTACCAAAACAATTCAGTGCTTGACAGTAGTAACTAAGTGTGGTTCTCATTCAGAAAAATTTCAGTCTAAAACCTGAGTCCAAAAAAACCCCACCAGAAGGTTAATATTGCTAAGACATCAAATAGCTTTGTGGTAGGGTAAGTCAGAATATTCAGCTTCTATGCCTAGTAAAAGTTTATAATGGTAAAGTCCACAAGAGCAAATTAAATTCATACAGCACATTCAAATCATTTCTGCAAAGTACCTGTGGATGAAATACAATTAATAATTCCAGGCTTTAAACACCTTACATTTGTCACAAGCTTTGTAAATTTGTCCAACTAAGACTTTTTCTACTCCACATAGATTTTTACCACCATCAGTGTAACACATCTTAGCAGATTCCACTTCAGTTTCTAATGAATTAGTGTTTCCTCAATTTCTTTAAAAATATTTTTTCCTGTCATTCTTCCACCCAGATTATTCATAGAAGTTAATTCTTGAGCGATGTCTGGGTGTCTCAGTCAGTTGAGCACCTGACTTGGTTTTGGCTAGGGTCATGATCTTAGGGTCCTGCGATCCAGCCCCACACCGGGCTCTGCACTTAGCAGGGAGTCTGCTTGGAACTCTTTCCTCCTCCCTCTCCCTCTGCTGCAACCCCACCCCCGCTTGTGTTCTCTCTCTCTGTCGAATAAATAAACAGAATCTTTCTCTTTAAAGATTTTATTTATTCAACAGGGAGAGAGAGATCACAAATAGGCAGAGAGGCAGGCAGAGAGAGAGGGGGAAGCAGGCTCCCCACTGAGCAGAGAGCCCAATGTGGGGCTCGATCCCAGGACCCTGTGGTCATGACCTAAGTGACCTGAGCCAAAGGCAGAAGCCCAACCCACTGAGCCACCCAGGCGCCCCTATAAGTAGAATCTTTAAAAAGAAAGAAAGAGACAAGAGTGCCGGAACAGTATAGTCTATTTCCCAAATACTTAATTAAACTATTGTAACTCGACAGCAGCAATAGACAATAAATAAAATAAAGTGTGTATTTTTAAAAAAATATTTTGTTTATTTATTTGTCAGAGAGAGAGTGCAAGCAGAAGGGCCAGCAGTCAGAGGGAGAAGTAGTCTTCCCACTGAGCAAGGAGCCCGATCTGGGACTTGATCCCAGGACCCTGGGATTATGACCTGACCCAAAGGCAGAGGCTCAACGTACTGAGCCCCCTAGGTGTCTCAGTGTGTGTATATTCTTATAAAACTTGATAGACACTGAAGTTTGGATTTCATATTATTTTCACATGTCATTCTTCTTTTGTTTTGTTTTGTTTTGTTTTTTTGCGGCCAACTAAAATTGTACAAATCATTCTTAGTTCACAGCAAAAACAGGTGGGAAGCTAGATCTGGCCTGCAGTCTGTAGTTTGCTAACCTTTGATCTACACACTGATGAATCACAAACATATATCTCAAGCCATAGCCTATACCCTGAATTTCATGCTTACATATTCAAGTTCCTACTTCACATCTCTATTTGGATCCTATGCATATCTCAAAAATAAGCCATGCAAACCCAGAGACCTAGTCATTTTCCCCCAAAATTGTATCTTGAAAGATTCCAAAAATATAAAATCACTGAAAGGAATTAGTGAACATCTGAATACCCACAAACAAGATTCTATCATTAACATTTTACTAGATTTGTGTTATCCACATACGTGCCCATCTATCCATCCTTCTACTGATGTAGTAATCAATCATAGTTTTTTTGTCATATAATTTTTCAATGCATTTCAATGTTAACTGAATAAAATCAATACACCTCACCCTAAATATGTCTGCATGTATATTATTAGGTAGAGTTCAATGGTTGTTTCACAGTCTTTTTTTTTTTTTTTTCCTGTCAAGATAGGCATAAGTCACATACGTTTTAGAGTTCTATGCAAGTGGAATCATGCACTTTTCACTGTTTTTGATCTGTCTTCTTTCATTCAGCACAATTATTTTAAGATTCATCCATGCTGTTGAATATCAATAGTTTCTCCCTTTTTATTGTGGGGTAGTATTCCATTTTATGTTACTATCACAATTTGCTTATCCATTCACCTGTTGCTGGATCTTTGGGTTGTTTCCAGTTTTTTGGCTTTATAAATAAAGTTTCTATGAACAGTCATGAGTAAGTTTTTGCGTGGACATAGATTTCTTTTCTCTAGATAAATACCTAAAATTGGAATAGCTGGATCATAGGGTAAGTGTATGTCAACTTTTTAAGAAACTACTGAACTGTTTCTACTGACAGTTTCAGTTTGCTCCACATTCTTGTTGATGCTTGATATGATCAGTCTTTGCATTATAGTTATTCTGATAGGTATAGAGTGCTATCTGATTGTGGCTTATTTGCAATTAAACCATATTTTCATGTTCTTATTTTCCATCCATATACCTTCTTTGGTCAAGAGTCTGTTCAAATCTTTTGCCCATTTTTTAATTGGATTGTTTGCTTTTCCTATTGAATCTTCAGCGTTCTTCATCCTAAATCAGACATAGGCTTTGCAAGGATTTTCTCCCAGTTGAATGCTTATCTTGAGTGCCTTTTGGGGCGCCTGGGTAGCTCAGTTGGTTAAGGGTCTCACTGCAGCTGGAGGTAGCTGGAGCTGTGATCTTGAGGTGCTGGGATTGAGCCCCGTGTCAGGCTCCCTGCTCAGCGGGGAGCCTGCTTCTCCCTCTCCTGCTGCCTCCTCCCCTGCTTGTGCTGCCTCTGTCTCTCCCGCTTAAATGAGTAATTTTTTTTAAAACTACCTTTTGAAAAGTATACTTTTTTATTTTGGTGAGGTCTAACTTAAGCATTTTTTTTTCCTTTAATGGATTGTCCTTTTGGTGTTGAATCTAAAAAGTCTTTGCCCTAACTGAAAGTCATGAAGATTTTCTCCTGTGTTTTCTTCTGGAAGATTTATAGTTTTAGAGTTTATATTAAGGTCTAGGATGCATTTGGAGTTTTTTTTTAAATATTTTATTTATTTATTTGACAGAGAGAGATCACAAGCAGGCAGAGAGGCAGACAGAGAGAGAGGAGGAAGCAGGCTCCCTGCTGAGCAGAGAGTCCGATGCGGGGCTCGATCCCAGGACCCTGAGATCATGACCTGAGCCGAAGGCAGCGGCCTAACCCACTGAGCCACCCAGGCGCCCCTGGAGTTATTTTTTGTATATGGAATGAGATACGGATCAAAGTATTTTGGTGGGGGATATGGATAAATTATTCCAGCATAAATTGTTGAAAGGGTACCCTGGCTCCATTGAATTACTTTAGTGAATTTGTACAAAAGTCAGTTGTCCAGGGGTGTCTGGATGGCTCAGTCATTAGGAGTCTGCCTTTGGCTCAGGTCATGATCCCAGGGTCCTGGGATCAAGACCCGAATCGGACTCCCTGCTCAGTGGGAAGCCTGCTTTTTCTTCTCCCACTCCCCCTGCTTGTGTTCCCTCTCTCACTGTGTTTCTCTCTGTCAAATAAATAAAATCTTAAAAAAAAAAAAAAGAAGTCAGTTGTCCATATGTGTGTGTGTTTATTTCTGCATTTCCTATCCTATTTAACTGATCAGTTTGCCTGTCTTTACAAGATTAAATTATTGTTTTTTTTTAAAGATTTTATTTATTATCAGAGAGAGGGCACAAGCAGGGGGAGTGGCAGGCAGAGGGAAAAGCAGATCCCCTGCTGAACAAGGAGCCCAATGTGGGATTCAATCCCAGGACCCTAGGATCACAACCCGAACCAAAGGTAGACGCTTAACCAACTGAGTCACCCAGGTGTCCCAAGATTACATTGTTTTTGATTACTCTTTTTTTTTTTTTTAAGATTTTGATAGAGAAACAGCGAGAGAGGGAACATAAGCAGGGGGAGTGGGAGAGGGAGAAGCAGGCTTCCCCTGCTTCCCGATGTAGGGCTCAATCCGAGGACCCTGGGATCATGACCTGAGCTGAAGGCAGATGCTTAATGACTGAGCCACCAAGGTGCCCCAATTACTCTTTTATAACAAGACTTGAGATCACTGTAGTGGTAGCTCTCTACTTTGTTCTTCTTTTTCAACGTGTTTCGACTATTACAGGTCCTTTGCATTTCCATATACAGCTTGTTAATTTCTACAAAAAGTGTTGGGATTTAGTGTGGGTCACATAGACCAAAAAGAATTGCTATCTTAACAATATTGAGTCTTCTAATCAATGAGTTTGCTGAGATTACTCATTTTTCATTCTTTGTGGTTTTCAGTGCACATGTCTTTCATATCTTTTGTTAGGTATCTCCAAGTATTTCATTGTTTGGTATTTTTGTAAATGTTTTTTTAACATTTTAATTTTTAATTATTTGTTGCTAGAATACAAAAGTACAACTGTTTTTTTTTATTTTGATATTGTGTTTTATAATCTTGCTAAATGACCTTAGACAAGGACCTGGGAGTTAAAGGACCCGAGTTTGTCATTTTCCCTCTGTAAACAACCAGTGCACTTGGAAGGGCTCGTCCCACCATACAGTTCTCATTACTGATACAACAGTCAAGTGGAGTAGCCACCTGTGTGCCCAAAAAACACACGCTTTAGTTAATATGTACTCATCAAATAAGCCACAGGTGACATTTTGATTAACTATAACACCACTGTACATCATGGATTATTAATATCCTATTTCCCATTTTTAAAAAGATTTTATTTATTTATTTGAGAGAAAGAGAGAGGGAGCAGGAGAGGGGCAGAGGGAGAGGGAGAGTCTGAAGCAGACACCCCACTGAGTGTGGAGTCCTACTCAAGTCTCATGACCCTGAGATCATGACCTGACTGGAGACCAAGAGCCAGAGCCTCAACCCACTGAGCACCGAGGGATACCCCTCACCCCCATTTCCCATTTTCAAGGAGCTCCAACCCAATGGCAGGACCAAACAAATCCCGAAATTCTGCACTTGTGGGTCTATCTCCAGGCGCCTGTCTTGGTACTAACTCTGTATCAGTCCGGATTCAATCAGGAGGCAGAAAGAGTCATTTAAGCAGGGAAGTTTTGACATACGAATGATGAACTATTTACATGGGATTTTTACTACGTAAAAGAGAACTCAAGGGGCGCCTGGGTGGCTCAGTCAGTGGGTTGAAGCCTCTGCCTTCTGCTCAGGTTATGATTGCAGGGTCCTAGGATCGAGCCCTGCATCGGGCTCTCTGCTTGGTGGGGAGCCTGCTTTCCCCTCTTTCTCTCTGCCTGCTTTTCTGCCTACTTGTGATCTCTCTCTCTGTCAAATAAATAAATAAAATCTTAAAGAGAGAGAGAGAGAGACAGAGAACTCAAAAAATACCAAAGGCTGAAGAGAGTACCCAAGAAAGTAACAAAGTTAAAAAGTGGGTGCCCTCCTCCCAGCTGGGATTCAGACGTCATTGGAGAGATGTGACCGCAGCACCGCGGATGATCCAGAGAAGTTTGCTGGGTTGCCCCAGGGCAGAGCGACCCAAAGCCAGTGGGTGGAGGCTGGTTGAGGGGGGAGGGTGCGGGGGCTGGTAGGGTGAGCGGGGAAACCCACCTACTGAGGTGCTGGGAACTGAGTCAGGCAGGGAGCCACCAACTGGGACGGGCAAGCTGGCAGTTCGATGTCACTGGGTGTCCCATGCCCTGCTGCCTACCACAACCAGCAGAACAACACCAAGGACAGACAACAAACCCACCACACACACCGAGGAAACAAGCAAAGCCCCTACTTCCTACCGTATTCCTCTAACGCCGTCTACTGGCAAGAAAAAAGGTTTACCAGTTCCAACCCCAGTAGCAAGCAAAGCAAGGAATAGATTTGGAGTCAAGAGGCAGTACATCGGTAACTGGCGCACTGTACTGGTAGCCATCGACTTTTTCACCAGCACGGACTTAGAGTAAAACAAAAAGGACAGTTTCCCTTCAAGATGTTCTTGTCGAAACAATCAAAATTATCCATCTTATTAAATCTCGACCCTTGATATCTTATTAATATTCTGCATGTCAAAATGGGGAGTACAGATGAAGCTCTCCTGTTGCATAATGAAGAATGGTGAGCTCAAGGAGAGACACGTGTGAGGTGGAGGTGTGAGTTGCAGTAACCTTTCTTTTATGGAGCGTCATTTTTACTCATAAGAATGAAGAACAGATTATTTTCTCTAGAATTGGGTATCTAGCTGGCAGACTTTATTTTAATCCCAGTGTAGTTAACATACAGTGTCGTATTAGTCTCAGGTGTGCAATGAAGTGATTCAACAATTTTTTAAAGATTTTATTTATTTATTTGACAGAGATCACAAGCAGGCAGAGAGAGAGGAGGAAGCAGGCTCCCCGCTGAGCAGAGAGCCCGACGCGGGACTCGATCCCAGGCCCCTGAGATCATGTCCTGAGCCGCAGGCAGAGGCTTAACCCACTGAGCCACTCAGGGGCCCCTCGACAATTCTATACATTACTCAGTGTTCATCACGATAGTTGAATTTTTTTTTTTTAAAGATTTTAATTTATTTGACAGAGAGATACAGAGAGAGCACAAGTAGAACAGCAGGCAGAGGGAGAGGGAGAAGCAGGTTCTCTGCTGAGCAGGGAGCCTGATGTGCGACTTGATCCCGGAACCCTGGGAACATGACCTGAGCTGAAGGCAGACGCTTAACCGACTGAGCCTCCCCGGCGCCCCGTATAGGGTTACTCTTGATTCCTCTTATTTATTTCACTCACCCTTACCCACGTCCTCTCTGGTAACCACAAGCTTGTTCTCTGTATCTAAGAGTCTGCTTTTGAGTTGTCTCTTTTTTTCTTTGTTCATTTCTTTCTTTCCACATGTGAGTGAAATAATATAGTATTTCTCTCTTTTTCAAAAGATTTTATTTATTTATTTGACAGAGAGAAAGATCACAAGTAGGCAGAGAGGCAGACAGAGAGAGAGAGAGGAAGAGAAGCAAGCCTCCTGCTGAGCAGACAGCCCGATGCGGGGCTCGATCCCAGGACCCTGGGATCACGACCCCAAGCCGAAAGCAGAGCCTTTAACCCACTGAGCCACCCAGGTGCCCCTGGTATTTTTCTTTTTCCAGCTGACTTACTTCACTTAGCATTCTACCCTCTAGATCCACGGGTGTTCTTGCAAATGACAAGACTTCATTCTTTTTTTATGGCTGAGTAATATATCCCACATCTTCTTTCACCATTCATCTACTGACGTATATCTGGGTTGGTTCCTTATCTTGGCTATTGTAGATAATGCTGCAGTGAACACACGGGTGCATATATATATTTTTTTGAACTAGTGTTTTTGTATTCTTCGGGTAAATACCCCAGTGGTATGATTATTGGATTGCTGGGTAGTTCTACTTTTAACTTTTGGAGGAAACTCCATACGGTTTTCCACAGTGGCTGAACCAGGGTGCATTCCCACCAACAGTGCGTGAGAGGGTCCCTTTTTCTCCACATCTTCGCCGACACCTGTTGTTTCTCGTGTTTTTTTCTATTAGCCGTTCTGACGGGTGTCAGGTGGTATCTCACGGTGGTTTTGACTTGCATTTCCCCGATGATGATGAGTGATGTTGAGCATCTTTTCATGTGTCTGTGGGCCATCTGTATGTCTTCCTAGAAGAAATGTGTGTTCATGTCTTCTGCCCGTTTTTAAATTGGGTTGTTCTTTAGGTGTTGAGTTCTACCCGTTGTTTACATATTTTGGATGCTAACCCCTTATCAGAGATGTCGTTTGCAGATACCTTCTCCCATTCAGTAGCTTGACCATTCGTTTTCTTGATTGTCGCCTTTACTGTGCAGATGTAGTTGCGATAGTTAATGTTTGCTTTTGTTTTCCTTGCCTGAGGAGACATACCTAGAAAAATATTGCTGTGGCTGACGTCAGAGAAATTACTGCCTGTGCTCTTTTCTAGGATTTTTATGGTCTGACATATAGGTCTTTGATCCATTTTGAGTTTGTGCGTGTGGCGAAAGTGGTCCGGTTTCATTCTTTTTCATGTAGCTGCTTAGTTTTCCCAATGCCACCTGTTGAATAGATTGGCCCATTGCACATTCTTGCCTCCTTTGTCATAGATTAATTGATCATATAATCATGGGTTTATTCCTGGACTATTCTGTTTCATTGACCTGTGTGTCTATTTTTGTGCCAGTACCATATTGTTTTGATTGCTATAGCTTTGTAGTATGTCTTGAAATCTGGGATTGTGATACCCCCAGATTGATTCATTTCAAGATTGCTTTTGTTATTCAGGATCTTTTGTGATTCCACAAAAATTTCAGAATTGTTGGTTCTAGTTCTGTGAAAAATCCCCAAATCTTGGGATTTTGGTAGGCATTGCATTAAATCTGTAGATTGATTTGGGTAGTAGGGACATTTTTAACAATATTTGTTATCCCAGTCCATGAGTATGGAATAATATCTTTCCTTGCATCATCTTCAATTTTGTTCATCACTGTTTTATAGTTTCCAGGGTACAAATTTTTCACCACTTTAAGTTTATTCCTAGGTATTTTAGAACTTTTGGTGCAATTGTAAATGGGACTGCTTTCTTAATTTCTCTGCTCTTTCATTATTAGTGTATAGAAATGCAACAGATTTCTATCTATTGATTTTGTACCCTGTGATTTTACTGAATTCACTTATTGGTTTTAGTAGTTTTTTGGTGGAGACTTTAGTGTTTTCTATATATAGCGTTATGTTGTCTCTAGCAGACATTTTTACAAAAGTGAATTAAGTAAGCTTGTTACACCAAGGGAAAAAACTGATGTTTCTTGCCAATGATAAAACTCTAAATTTTAAGTGAAAATTATAATTTTTGAAAACCTGTTGTCAAGATCCTGACAGCTTCTCAATACACAAAGATTTTTTCCAATAATATTGGTCGCAGATAGATCGTAACAGATTATGATACATTCATTGATACGATTTGACATTCCACATTTTTAACTAATCTTGAAAAAATTCTGTCACATTTTGGTGTGGTATCAAAAAAGTATATAAATAATTATCTGAAAAATACTCTTCCTTTTTCCAACTATATATCTGTATAAGTTTGGTTTTTCTTTTTCTTCTATATTTCAACCAAAACAACCCATCAAGCCATGTGGAATGCAGAAGCAGATGAGAGAAGTTGGCTTTTTTCCATTAGATCGTACATTAAAGAGACTTACAAATATGTAGAACATGTTGCTCTCCTTGGTGACTTTTTTTTTTTTAAATATTGCTTTTTCACTTAACTCCGTGTTATTTCTGTTAACATAGTTTGTTACTGATATTTTTAAATGAGAAACTAACATTTAAATAATTTCTTCATTTTTATCTCCAGGGGGATGAACATCATAGAGATAACCCAGATAACCTAAAGCTTGTTGGGGTCCCTTAATGAAGGTCCCGACACCAAAATTTTGAGAACTACTGCTCTGAGGAAAGTGTCTGGTGCACACTAAGTGTTCCAAAGTTGTGTATTCTCTATACATTTGGCGACAAAGCAAAGGAAGGAGAGATGCTAAAAGCTAGAGCTGGCATCAGAGTGGAGAGGATACTTTCGAGAGTTTACAATCTTGACTGCTCATGTTTCCAGGCCCTGGAGAAGGAGCACTTGCAAGTAGAGAAGTTATTTTGCAAACACCCAATCCAGACCATCTTGTGTCTCCCTCCCTTCCATGCTCTGTACCTTCTGTGAACTCTTTGCCGACCTTCCCGTATCTTCTTTGACCTCCTCTGCAATCTCCGTGAACGGCTGTGCAGTTTCTCTGAACTTTAACCAGAGTTATCCGCCTCAGGAGATGCCGCATGGCTGGGTGGACCACGTGACAGTGAACTCAGTCCCTTGATCTTAGGGCTGCAGAGTCAGGCATAGGGCAGCTCCAGGTCAAAGGTGCTTTCCAGGTCTGCGTGGGGAATCCAGCACCGATCACTCCTGGGTGTTCCTTCCCATCCCACAGCCACCAAGCCTGAAGGTCCCGTACTGCAGAGAAACCTTCGAGGTGGCAGAAGAGAGTGGTATTTGTCCTTGTAGATACCTGGATTGGGAGCAAGGAAGTGACGATGGGGCGCAGCTAGAGGAGTGTGAAAGGGAAAGAGCAAGACGGACTATTGCTATAAACATTTCCATCCACTTGTCTGGAGCCCTTCATCTCAGATGCAGACAACCTGGGGAGAGAGAGGGTTCTTGGAAGTTGAGGGCAGCAAAGAGAAAGACCTAAAAGCTTACAGCATCCTGGGTTTCAACAGGGAGACATTGCCTTGATAATGGAACCTGAGGGGGAGGCCTCATTAGATCTGTTCTCCTCCTTCTCCAGAGATTGGCCCAGAATGTGTCCATTTGTGGCGTAACAATGTATGTGGAGTACACAAGACCCATGATGTAACTTTGTTCTTTTTCGAAAAATTTTTTGGATATTTGGAGTCCCTTGGAATTCTATGAGTTTTATGTGGATTTTTCTACTTTTGCAAATTAAAAGTTGTTGAAATTTTGATAGGAGTTGCATTGAATCTGTAATTTACTTTAGGTAGTATTGACATCTCAATATTACCTCTTCCAATCCGTGAAAATGTGATGTATTTCCATTGATCCTTGTCTTACTAACTTCAGCAATATTTTGTACTGAATTTTCAGCGTACAAATTTTTCACCTCTTTGGTTAAGTTTATTCCTAAGTATTTAATTCTTCTTGATGCTATTACAAACGGAATTGTTTTCTTAATCTTTTTTGAATTGCTGTGAGTATGTAGAAACACAATTTGATTTTTATGTATTGAGTTTGTATCCTTCAACTTTGCTAAGCTTGTTTACTAGCTTATACTGTGTGTGTGTGTGTGTGAGAGAGAGAGAGAGAGAGATATCTTTAGGGTTTTCCACATATAAGATCACATCATCTGCAAACAGAGATAATTTTATTTCTCTAGTTTGGAGATGCTTTATTTTTCTTGACTAAACACTCTGGCTAGAATTTTCAAAACTATGTTAATTATAAGTGGCATAAGCAGGCATCCTTGCCTTAATGCTGATCTTAGATGAATTGATTTCCATCTTTCACCACTGATCATGTTGGTTTTTTGTGGGTTTTTCATATATGGCTTTTATTATGTTTAAGTAGTTTCCTTTTTAAAAAAAAAAGATTTTATTTATTTATTCGACAGAGATTACAAGTAGGCAGAGAGGCAGGCAGAGAGGCAGGCAGAGAGAGAGAGGAGGAAGCAGGCTCCCTGCTGAGCAGAGAGCCTGATGCGGGACTCGATCCCAGGATCCTGAGATCATGACCTGAGCCGAAGGCAGCGGCTTAACCCACTGAGCCACCCAGGCGCCCGTTTCCTTTTTTTAAAAAAAAAAGATTTTATTTATTTATTCGACAGAGATCACAAGTAGGCAGAGAGGCAGGCAGAGAGAGAGGAAGGGAAGCAGGCTCCCTGCTGAACAGAGCGCCCGGATGCAGGGCTCGATCCCAGGACTCTGGGATCATGACCTGAGTTGAAGGCAGAGGCTTTAATCCACTGAGCCACCCAGGCGCCCCAAGTAGTTTCCATTTATTCCCAGTTTGTGAAAATATTTTTATCATGGAGTGTTGAATATTATCAGATACTTTCTCTGTATCAGTTCAGATGATCTTGTGGATTTTTCCCTTGTTTTTGGTAATGTGGTGTATCACACTGATTGAGTTTTAAATGTTGAACTACCCTGGCATTTCAGGAACAAGTTCCACTTAGTCACAGGATATAATCCTTTTACTACACTGCTGAATTTGGTTTGCTAGTATTTTGTTGAGGATTTCTACATCAGTGTTCATACAGGATATTGGACTTTAGGTTTTTTGGAGTGCTTTCATCTGGCTTTGGTATCAGGACAATGCTGTCCTCACTGAATGAGTTAAAGGCGCTCTCTCCTCTTCAGTTTTTGGGGAAAGTTTGAGAAGGATTAGTGTAAGTTTTTCTGTAAATGTTCAGTGAGGCTCTCAGGTCCAAGGGCTTTTCTGTGTTGAAATATTTTGATTGCTGATTCAATCTCTTCACTAGTATTATGCCCATTCAGATTTTTTAAAAAAGATTTTATTTATTTATTTTCAGAGAGGTAGCGCACAAGCAGGGGGAGTGGGAGAGGGAGAAGCAGACTCCTCACTGAGCAGGGAGCCCGATGCAGGACCCTGGGATCATGACCTGAGCCAAAGGCAGCGGCTTAAGTGCCTGAGCCACCCAGTGCCCCTCTCCATGCCTTTTCATGGCTGGATCATGCCACACTGAGTGCGGCTCCACCGTCTGGGTTTACCAGTCTATGTATCCATTCACCTCACAAAGGGTATCTTGGTTGTTTCCAAGTTTTGGAGATGACAAGTAAAGCTACAATAAACACCCATGTGCAAATTTTTGTGTAGATGTAAACTTTTAAATCCTTTGGCTAAATACCAAGGAGTATGATTGCTGGATGATATGGTAAGAGTATGTTTAGCTTTGTGAGAAACTGCCCGGTGTCTCCCAAAGCGGCTGTACTATTTCCCATTCACATCAGCAACGGGTAAGACGTCCTTCTGCTTTGCCCCCTAGCCGCACTTGGTGCTTTCAGTGTCCTGGATTTTGGTCCTTTAAATGCGTGCAGAGTGGTAATTTTTAACCATTTTTAAGTACACAGCTCAGTGGCATTTAAATACACTCACGCTGTTATATAATCGTCACCACAATCTATTTCCAAAACCTTTCACCACCTAAAACCGAAACCGTGTAAACCATGAGCGAGCACTTTCCATTTGCCTGGGCCCCAGCCTCTGGTAACTTCCATTCTATTTCCTGTCTCTGCGAACTCGCCCATTCTAGATATTCCTTCTACATGGAGTCATACAACGTAGACGCCCTTGCTCTGGCTTACTTTAGCATGTTTTCATCCGTGTTGCAGGTGGCACGTATCAGAACTGGATCCCTTTTCAGGGCTGACCAATATTCCACGTGCACACCACCTTGTGTCTCTCCATCTCTCTCCTGATGGATACTTGGCTTGTTTCCAACTGTTGGCTCTTGTAGACAGGCTGCCGTGAATGCTGGTATATAGCTAGCAACGTCAGTCCATTTTCCTTTTGTTACTGAAGCATAGTCGACACCCAGCGTTACACTAGTTTCTGGTGTACAACACAGTGAGGTCACAGCCCTACATACTGGGCTCACGTGGGCAGCCACCATGTCCCCGTACACTATGACAATACCACTGACTACATTCTCTATGGGGTACCTTTGTCCCTGTGTTAAGTTCCTGTTCTCAGTTCTTTGGGGTATAGAACTAGAAGAGGAATTGCTAGAGAACATGCCCATTCTGTTTAGCTTTTGGGGAACCACCAAGCTACCCAGAGCAGCCACACCATTCTGCGTGCCTACCAGTAAGGCAGGAGGGTGTGAATTTCACCACACCCTCATCAGTACTGGGTCCTAGTAGCCATCCTGACGGGTGTGAAGCGGTATCTCCTCGTTGTGATCTGCATTTCCTTAATCAGCCATGCTTCATGTGCCTACTCGTCACTTTGTTCTCTTTGGAAAAAATATCTTCAAGTCCTTTGATCGTTTTAAAAACCGGTTTTGTTGTTGGATTGTAGGAGTTCCTAGTCTACGGCCACACCACCCTGAGTGCACCCGATCTTGTCTGATCTCGGAAGCTAAGCAGGGTCGGGCCTGGTTAGTACTTGGATGGGAGGAGTCCTTCATATATTCTAGATGGTAACTTTTTTTTTTTTTTAAAGATTTTATTTATTTGACAGAGATCACAAGTAGGCAGAGAGGCAGGCGTTGGGGGGGGGGTGTCGGAAAGCAGGCCCCCTGCTGAGCACAGAGCCCAATGTGGGGCTCGATACCAAGACTCCGGGATCATGACCTAAGCCGAAGGTAGAGGCTTTAGCCCACCGAGCCACCCAGGAGGCCCTTGGTGTTAACTCTTTGTCAGATATGACTTACAAGAATTTTCTCCCAACCCGTAGATGGCCTTTTCATTATGCTGATATCCTTTGATGCGCGAGCAACTGATTTTTTTACCCTATAACTTTGCTGAACTTGTTTGTTGCAGTAGCGCTCCTGCAGATCCTTTGGGATATTCTATATTCAGGATCACGTCTGTGAATAAGGGTTTTACTTCTTCCTTTCAAATTTGGATGCATTTCTTTTTTTGTCTAATTTCTTTGGCTCAAACTTTTATTTTTTTAAATTCTATTTATTTAGTAGAAATTTAAATTTTATTTATTTAGTAAATAAATTTTATTTATTTTAAAAATTTATTTAAAATTTTAAAAAATTTATTTACTTAGTAGTATTTACGAGTGCACGCACGCATAAGCAGGAGCTGCAGGCAGAAGGAGAGGGAGAAGCAGGCTCCCGGCTGTGCAGGGAGCCCAATGTGGGGCTGGGATCCCAGGACCCTGGAATCGTGACCTGAGCTGCAGGCAGACGCTTAACCAACTGAGCCACCCAGGCGCCTTGGGCTCAAACTTTTAGTACAATGTTGAAAGAGAACTTAGTCTTATTCCTGATCTTGGGGGAAAAGCTTTAGCTTTCACCAGTAAGCATGTTAGCTGCCAGTTTTTCACAAATGCCCTTTGTCACATGAAGGACCTTCCTTCTGTTCCTACATTTCTAGTATTTTATCACGAAAGGACATTGGATTTGTCAAATGCCTTTTCTGCATCAGTGAGCTGACCCTAGGAGTTCTTCCTTTGTTCTACCAATGGGGCGTATTACCTGGATTTTCCTGATGTTGAACCACCCTTGCATTTCTGCAGCAAATCCTTCTGGCCATGGTGCAGGCTACACGCTGTCAGACTTCGTCGGCTTGTGTTTCGTGGAGGCCACGTGAAGAACCAGCTTTTCATTCACTGACGGTGTTCACGTCTCATACAACACTGTTCTGACAGGTGCGTTACACGTTTTGGTTTGGGCATCTGTCAGTGGACGTCTCCCCTGAGGACGGGTCATGTGGAGACTAGCTCCAGACTGTATCCTGAGCCATTCTTATTATGTTGGGAGACTCTGGATTCTGTTAAAGTCCCTCATGAACATTTTTGTTTCAGCAGGCACCTGAATCTCTGGGCAGGAGAACAGGGCTCCGTGGAAGTTTGAACTGCCTGTGCCGCGAGGAGCGAGCGAGCTCTACGGCAGGGGCATCCCTCGGCCCAAACAGGGGGAGAAAGAGAAAATGGGGCTCCCTTCTTCAGACCTCCTGCCCTTCCCTGGTCTCTAGATGGCAAGAGCTTTAGCTTACCAGGGCCTCTCTACCGCAGCCTCGGAACTCTCGCCTGTCCCTGTGGGAAGGCGGGGGGGCGACAAGAAATGGAATTTCGGATTATGTTTTCTGATCACAGGTTCCCTTACCCTCGTCCTGTGACCTCGGAGGTGGAAGCCATGAACAAAGGAATCGCACTCTTGTGTACAGGGCTTAAGTTTTAACTCCCCCCCCCCCGATAGGTCTGCTTTTATTTTTCAGAGTCCTTAAGTACCTTTCTGTCCCCCCCATTTTTAGTGGTAAGCAGTGGAGGTAGGGTCTACTGGGTTTAACTTGCGACCCGTATCAGAAGATGGGAAGCAACTTTTGAGAACTCATGAACCTGTGTTTTCATAGTTTCGGAAGAGCCACTGCTGCTGTTTCCCATCCAACTGTGCTCAAACTGATGCTGGGATGTTACACTTCAGTTAGTGAATTTGAGCTGTCTCTAGCTCCACTTCTCAAATTCATGATAGAAAGTTAGCTTTTTTTTTTTTTTTTAAGATTTTATTTATTTGACAGAGAGAAAGATCACAAGTAGGCAGAGAGGCAGGCAGAGAGAGAGGAAGGGTAGCAGGCTCGCTGCTGAGCAGAGAGCCCGATGCAGGGCTCGATCCCAGGACCCCGAGATCATGACCTGAGCCGAAGGCAGAGGCTTAACCCACTGAGCCAGGTGCCCCACAAGTTAGTTTTGATAGTTCATGAATCTGAGCTTAAACTTCAAAGCTGCTTCATTCTTATTCCACCCAGATCTGCCCGAATGTATTTCTGAGATGATCTTCTGGAGTTTAACAAAAAATTTTCTGACCCTCTGAATTTGTTCAAACTCCTTCTGGGAAGTTAGTTTTGAAAACTCCTGAATTTAATCTTGTTTTCATAGAAGACTACTGTTTCAGCTAGATTTGTACAATTAACTGACCTTGAGAGGTTCATTTTGTGAACTTCTGAATCTGAGCTCTTTTGTACAATAATCAGGTTTCAGCCAGATAAGCTCAAACTCACGTTAGGAAGTTACTTCAGAGTCTGTTTTTAAAACGTTTTTTCATCTAAATTTGCTGTGTAAGCATTTGTTGGGAAGATACTTTTAAGATTTTGTGCATCTGAATTTTTAATAAAAACTGCTACATTTCATCTAAAGTGCTCAAATTCACATTAAGTTCTCTTGAAAATCATTTGTAAATCTGATGCTTACAAAAGCTACTGCTTCAGGTATTTTTTAAAAATACTTTGAAAAATTTCTTTTGGGAAAAACGTGTGAATTTGTTTTCTTACAAAAACGGAAGGAAGGGGCGCCTGGGTGGCTCAGCAGGTTAAAGCCTCTGCCTTCGGCCCAGGTCATGATCCCAGGGTCCTGGGATCGAGCCCTGCATCAGGCTCTCTGCTCAGTGCAGAGCCTGCTTCTCTCTCTCTCTCTGCCTGCCTCTCTGCCTACTTGTGATCTCTGTCAAGTAAATAAATAAAATCTTTAAAAAAAACAAAAACAAAAACAAAAAAAAACGGAAGGGAATGCATCGGGAGAGGCCATCCCTTTTTCTTCCCTACAAAATGCCAGAGCAGAGGTAAAACAACACCCAACGTACTGTAGGCCTTGGTCGGTAATGCCCTCCTGAGCTATGCCGGGGGGCACCGATCACTTTGTATCTAGGGCAGGGACTGGGGCAAATCTGGTCTGTGGACGGTTTTTGTACAATCAACCAAGCAGAGATCTTAATTCTAAAGAGCTGTTCAAAAGCAAGGCTGGGGCTCCTGGGCGGCTCAGTCAGTTAAACGTCTGACTCTTGATTTTGGCTCAGGTCATGATCTCGGGGTCGTGTGATCAAGCCGTGTCAGGCTCCAGCTGGGCAAGGAGCCTGCATAATACTCGCGCTCTCTCCCTCTGCCTCTCTCCTTCACCTACACCCGGTGCTTTCTCTCTCTCAAGAAAAAAAAAAAGAAGGAAAAATAAAAAAGAAAAGGCAGTAAGCTTGTATGTGACAGGTCACATGTGGCCCACGAAGCTTAAAGTATTATCTAGCCCTGGCTCTAACCATGGGACGGTTAGGCTCTAACCATCCGGACGGTTAGCACGCACAGACCGGAACGGGAAAAGGAGCCAGGGCAGCGGGCAATGCAGTGAAGGGCCCTGCCTTCCGCTAAGGAACGCAACGGGCCACATTTAGCACAAGTCAGTGCAACACAGAGATGCAAAGCCTCTTCAGCCTGTCGCCTCTGCTCCCTGGTTCTACCTCTCTGTGACCCCCCAGCTCACCTGTTTTGGCCCTCAGTTTCCCCACTTATAAAATAGAAATAACAGAAATTTTCTCAAGAGAATTCAATGAAGTGAGGCATGTCAGACGCCAGCACACAGTGGTCCATAATGTTGGCTCCGACAAGATATCCACTGCTCTATTTCCGACAATCATTTATAAAACTCACTTCGAAATCTCCAGTTCTTTTCCATGAGAGACTAACAATGGTCTCCCAATGTCCACTCGCCCCTTCCTTTTTTTAAAAAATTTTTTTAAAAGAGATTTTATTTATTTATTTGACAGAGAGAGACGACAAGCAGGCAGAGAGGCAGGCAGAGAGAGAGAGAGGAAGGGAAGCAGGCTCCCCGCTGAGCAGAGAGCCCGATGCGGGGCTCGATCCCAGGACCCTGAGATCACGACCTGAGCCGAAGGCAGAGGCTTTAACCCACTGAGCCCCCCAGGCGCCCCGACGCCCCTTCCTTTAGTACGAGGACTCCCGGGTCCGAATGAACACACGGCCGTCCAGCCGCAGGGGGTTAGAACACGGGACGTAAGTACCAGCCAACGGGATCCGCGCGGTTTCCAGGCCTCCCACTTCCTCTTCCCCTTATCCGCCTGCACAAGGATGTGGGGCTGGGGCCCCGGCTTTCACCATGTAGCTGAGAGCCATCACCCAGGGGATGGTGGACCAGTAAGGGATTGGGACCCCTGAGTCCCTAGATGACCTTGTGGAACACAACTGGCTTAACCCCAAGCCTGGACCGCCCCCCTACCTCTGTACTGTCACATGGGAAGTAACTGCTTTGTCTGAATCCTTGTTCTGGAACCCCCTTGTGTACAGCCACTTAGCCTATGTGCAATCCAAACTCCTAATCTCCAGCTGCCTCGCTTATGTCCCAAACTGGTCTCAAACTCAACATTTTAACATCTAACCACACTCTCAGTCTGCCTTATAGACCGTTATGTTCCTGAACACAGAGACTATCCCAAGTACTTCTTGGTAACAGCCTTATCATAGGTTTTCAAAGCTTTCGCTCTTGACTTCGACACCCCCACACTCAACTGGTCGCACAGCCGCAGCTGGCTCCGCACATCACTCTGACGCCTCCCTCAGCCCAGATCTTAACCACCTCGGCTTCAGATGTTTTGTACTTTCTGGTCGGCCCTCCGGCCTCCAATCCCATCGTCTACAATGCTGCTCCATGACTCTTCTTTGAACTGGATCCATTCGTGTATTTTGTTTCCAGAAGCCCAAGGCACGGAGTTTCCGAGAGGCGGGCGCGTCCTGCAGCCGCGCGCCCTCCGCACACGCCCCACAGCAGGCGCGCGGGCCTCACCCTTCGCTCCCGCTCCTTCTCCTCTGCCTACGTTCTCAAACGCGGTGGAGGACTATTTACAAAATTCTCCAGTTTCCCGGGAATCACTACTTTTGGAAACACGTTACAAATCAGAATACGCTAGCAGGGGCGCCTGGGTGGCTCAGGGGGTTAAAGCCGTTGCCTTCGGCTCGGGTCATGATCCCAGGGTCCTGGGATCGAGCCCCGCATCAGGCTCTCTGTCCCTGGCCCCCGTCTCGCTGCCTACTTGTGATCTGTCTGTCCAATAAATAAAATCTTTAAAAAGAAAGAAAGAAAGAAAGAAGTACGCTCGCACATTTCCATGTCACAGGGACGGTGCGGTTCTCAGCGCGACTCCTCACTGCACCGCCGGTCTCATCAGGTCCAGGCTAACGGCAGACCACACCGGTCCAGGGACCGCACTCCCACAGGCTGACACGGACTCTCCCTTTGCCCCGTCTGGAGAACCGCCCGCCCCCGCAAGGACCACCTACCGCCACCGCCGCCATTACGTGTTCCTGAGATTTACCCTCCAGTCACACCCCGTCTACACAGCCGCTGCCCATTCCTCCACGTCTATGCAGTTCACTTCGATGCACGCACTGCCGTCCAAGCCCTGGCAGAACTTCTCACGTGCTACTACAATTTTCTGTCCCAGGCAGAGAGCCGCAGGCTCCCTCAAGTCCCCTCCGCATCCTGCGCCCTGGGCCTACCACGTGGTGGAAGCTCAGAAACAGAATCCGCAAACGCCTGTGTCCCACCCACCCCTGTGGCGCCATGCAGAGGAGCACGCACGGTAACGACTCTAAGAACTTTAATAACTCGGGGCGCGGGCTATGACCGAGAGGCCGGAAGCACAGGAGCGAGGCCGGAAGCACAGGAGCGAGGCCATCAGTAGGCCGTCTGAGGCCATCAGTAGGCCGTCTGAGACTGCTGCTGGCGGTAGCCGCCCCGGCGCATGTAGCCCTCGTTCTTGCGGTAGCCGTCCTTCTGGTCTGCAGGGGAGAGGGGAGGGGAGGAGGCCGTGAGTGACCGCAAAGAGGCGGGAAGGGGGCCGGGACCTTGGGAGAACAGAGGAACAGAACCACGGACCTCGGAAGTAGCCTCCGTAGGTGCCCTGCTTGTGGTCGAACACCCGCTCATTATTCTCCACCAGGCTGCCCAGCTTCTCCGCCAGCTGCAGGGCCAGGTTCTGCTGGGCGGTGGGCTCGGTGCGGTGCATCACCACCGTCTGCGTCGGCTGGTCCAGGGAGGCCTGGTGGAAGCGAGGCAGGACGGCCATGACGATGGGCACTCCCGATTCCCCACGACTGCACCTGCCCGTCTTCCGCCCTGGCCCTTACCATCAACTCCTCGTTAATGATCATCTTGCTGATGATGGAGTGCACAGTGGGCAGGTCCAGTTCAAACATGTCAGACAGAGTCTCCATGCTGGGGAGAAGGCAGGCAGAGAGCGGGGAGCAGTCAGGAGCCGGGACCACAAGGCTGGGGCCCGTCGGCCGCCTCAGGGCCCTCCTACCTGATGGAGTCATAGACGCTGCTGTAGGTGAAGAGGTAGGTCCGCAGTGACTCCTCCTGAATCTTCCTGTGGGGCAGGAGAGGGTAAAGGGGTGAATCCTCAGGGAAGGAGACCTTTTCCTCCCCGCCCCCCACGGCCCCCCCCCGGCCCCCCCCCGGCGCTCCTCTCTGCTCACCGAACCAGCATGGCTCGGACTTTGTCAGCTTCGGGGAAAAGGTCCCACACTTTGCCGTTCATCTTCTCGTTGATGATGAAGCTGTGGCAGGTCTTCCAGTCGCCCATCTTCATAGCCTTGGAGGCAGCAACCACGTGTTCCCTCATGGACTCAGGAGGGCCTGAAAAGGTTGGGAATACGGCAGGGCCCAGGGGGAGCAGGGCCCGGGGGGGGGCAGGGCCCGGGGGAGCACGGGACCGTAGCGCCCGCCTCAGGCGCCACTCCAGGAGGAACAAGGGACAGGAGAGCAACCAACCGGACTGGGACTCTCCAGCTCTCCAGTAAATAGCCCTGTGATGGTATAAATCACTTACTATCAAAACACACTTATTTAGACTAAATCCGTCTCTGGCATGCTTCAGGGGATTGGTGAGCCCCTTGAAAACAACAGCAATTATTGCGTCTATCCTCAGAGGTTCATTTCCCTAGACCTAAAAAATTCTTCTTTCCTTCTTGTTTTTAAAGTAGGCTCCACACCCATGGTGCCTAACATGGGGCTGAAGTCAGGACTCTGATATCGAGACCTGAGCTAAGATCAAGAGTTGGGACACATTTAACCAACCGAGACACCCAGGCACCCCAACCTAAAAAAATTTTCTCGTATCTCAGCTGGAACTGTATCTACCAAACTTCATTCCTTCTCATACCCCCGCTTCATGACTTAACCACAGCTGTGTATCACTGCTTCAATTTGTTTTTCTTTAAAAACACAACACAGGAAAAGAAAACACGGCAAGCAAGAGTAACTGGAGTTCAGATAGACAACGAAAGTGCAAAAAACTTTACGAATGGAATGGATGGCAGGCGTCAAGAAACATGAACACGGCAGGTCCCAGCACAGGGAGCAAGCTCCAAGGTGTAACAGATCAGCCCCGGAGAGTAACGTATGACTGAGGGTCAGCGTGAGGAAGAGAACACAACCCTTCCGATCAGCTTCTACTCTGTCACTTTAAAAAGAGACAAGGTTAGAGGCTCAAAGACTATTTCCCTACAAAACCAAAAGTAGCAGAGACTCGAACCCGAAACTGCCCTTTGATCCCTGGCAGTCATAAAGAGGCAGGGACTGCAGTGAGACAGAGACTTTCTCAATTTTCCAATTAGCATAAAACAAAGCCTCTGGGCACCTGGGTAGCTCCGTTGGTTAAATGCCTGCCTTTGGCTCAGATCGTGGTCCCAGGATGCTGGGATCGGGCGCCGCATAGGGCTCCAGGCTCAGCAGGGAATCTGCCCCCCACCTCCTTCCCCCTCTGCTTGTGCACATATGTTCTCTCTCAAATAAATAAATAAAATCTTAAAAGAAAATGAAGACAAGGCACCGAGGGGCGAGTGAGTAAGTCCGTGGCGCTGCAGGGCCCACACTCACCCAGCAGGGGCTGTCGCTCGCCCACCCGCAGCTGGTGATGGAACTGCTTGCTGATCATGCGGCGGCGGGCGTCGCTCTCGTGCGCGGCCATGTACGGGATCTCCAGGAGCATGGCGGACACCAGGTAGACACACTCCAGCAGCTCCAGGTTGATGTGCAGGTGGAAGGGCACCTGCCGGCGCCGCTCCACCTTCTCCTGCTCCTGGTTGCGCTCCTGCAGGCTGCGCAGCAGCAGCCCCTGGCCCAGCAGCTCCTTGGCCCGGCCGCTCGACTGGATGTCCAGCAGGGCGTTGTGCGCGTCCTTGGTCAGGCCTTGGCGGAAAGCACAGATGCCCAGCTGCACCATGGTGCGGTTGTACAGGATCTGCGAACGAGGGGCAAGGGGCTCAGAGGGGGCCGCCACAAGGCCAGCCGCCCACCCGGTCTGCAGATGTGCGCCGAGCACCCCCGGGCTCCCGAGCGCTAGGCTGGGGCTGGGACAGAGAGCAAAACTGACAAGTCCCCGTCCTCCCACGGAGCTGACGTGCTAGGGGTAAGGGGCGGACGACAAAATAACCCCAGTATGCAGAAGGGGACTCACGCCAAGGAGAAAAAGAAAACAGAGGAGCGAGCTGAGAAGGGAGCTGTGTGGTGGTGGCAGGAACTCAATTTTATACTGGGTAACTAGGGGAGGCCTCATTCTCAGGGGAGTGAGTTTAAATAAACACCTGACAGAAAAAAAGGGACCAAGTCATGCAGGTATCTGGAAGAAGAGTATTCTAGAAAAAAGGAAAAGTCAATGCAAAAAGGCTCCTGTGGAAAACCGTGCCAGGCGCACTCAAGGGACCAGGAGAGCCATCCGGCTGCAAGTGTGAAGGTGTGAGCATGAACCGGACAGGCAAGCACGCGGCCCCGTAAGCCACGGGGATGCTTCTAGGATGGGAGCCCATGGGAAGGTTTTGAGAAAGTAAGTATCATCTGAGTTAACAGCGTTAAGCCTGGCTGCTGCATTAGGAACAGCCTGAAGGAAGAGAGAAGCAGAGACCGGAAGAGGACGGTGGCTCTGACCAGAGGGCAGCAGCGGAGCCGGGAAGCGGTTAGGTGCGGACTCCGAGCACAGGTGGCGCGGGCGGGGATCAGACGACGGACGTCGGAGAAAAACAAGAAATGGAGTTTGACTGAGGTTTCTGGCCGAGGCAACTGAAAATATGGACCTGCCACTCATGAAGACAGGGGAAGATTTTAAGTAGTATAAATGGGGGGGTGGATAAAGTCTTTATTGATGACAATAAAAGTATACAGGTCAGTACCAGTCCTGAACCCAGAGACAAAGAGCCTGAAAAAACATTAGCACACAAAATCCGACTGTATCGAACAGAGATAACAGATCATGATCAAACAGGCCATATCTCTGGAATGAAAAGCAGATACAAAAATCCAAAATCATGGTTACTCACCATCTGAACACAGTAAAGGAGAAAAAACTGCATCATTTCAGTTGATGCAGAAAAAGCTCTAAGTAAAATTCAACATCTATTTTAGGACAAAAATTCTCCGTTAACTAGGATCAGAAGAGAACTTCATCAATCTGAGAAAGTGCATCTACGAAAGTACTGCAGCTAACCTTACACTCCAGGGTAAAATGCTGACCACTTCCCTAAGACTGGGGACAAGGCAAGATGCCTGCTCTCGCTACCTCTGTGAAGCACTACATACTGGAGATCTGAGTGATGGCAAAGTGGCAAGAAGGAAAGAAAAACAGAAGGGCGCCTGGGGGGCTCAGTCGTTAAGCCTCTGCCTCTGGCTCAGGTCATGATCTCAGGGTCCCGGGATCAAGCCCTGCACGGGGCTCCCAGCTCAGCGGGGAGCCTGCTTCTCCCTATCCGGCCCCTCTCTCCCGCCTGTGCGCACGCGCTCTCTCTCTCAAATAAATGAATAAAAACTTAAAAAAAATTTTTTTTAAAAAAGGGAAGTCATAAAGACTAGTATAGTAATAAAACTGTCTGTATGCAAATGACATGGTAATTTCAGCAGAGAAGCTAAACTGATCAAGTGAATTTAGCAAAACAGATGCATTCAAGGCCAAAATACAAAAATGAAATCTATTTTTATATATCAGTAATTAACAACTGAAAATGAGATAAAAAAACAGTAACATTTACAATAGCAGTAGAAGTCATAATATTCAGGAATAATTTATTTTTTTCTTTTTTTTGTAGAGAAACAGAGAAAGTGGGGGTGGAGGAAGGGGACAGTGGAAGAGGGAGAGAGAATTTTTTATTTTATTTATTTATTTGTTTAATTTTATTTTTTTAAAGATTTTATTTATTGATTTGACAGAGAGATAGATCACAAATAGGCAGAGAGGCAGACAGAGAGAGAGGAGAAGCAGGCTCCCTGCTGAGCAGAGAGCCCGAAGCGGGACTCGATCCCAGGACCCCGAGATCATGACCTGAGCCGAAGGCAGAGACTTAACCCACCCAGCCACCCAGGCGCCCCTATTTTATTTTTTTAAAGATTTTATTTATTGATTTGACAGAGAAAAGAAGAGAGATCACAAGTAGGCAGAGAAGCAGACGAGGGTAGGGTGCGCGGGGCAGGGAAGCAGGTTCCCCACTGAACAGAGAGCCCAATACAGGGCTCGATCCCAGGTCCCCAAGATCATGACCGAGCCGAAGGCAGAGGCTTAACCCACTGAGCCACCCAGGCGGAGAGAGAATCTTAAGCAGGCTTCACACCCAGCGCGAAGCCCAGTGCAGGGCTCCATCTCATGACCCTGAGATCATGACTGGAGCCAAAATCAAGAGTCGGTGCTTAACTGACAAGACGACCTCTGAGGAATAATTTCTGAAAAAATGTTAATACCTGAACAATGAAAACCACAGAATACTGCAGAGAGAAATTCAAAATGAAATAAGACGTAAGACTTTAAGACGTTAATCCTCTCAAAACTGATTTACAGAGTCCACAGAATTCCAGTAGGCATTTTTGTAGAGAATGACAAGAAAATTCTAAAATTTATGTGAGAATTCTTAGAAAAAAACCAGGTGGAAGGACTCCTACTCCCTGACTTCAAGACTCACAGTCAGTCATCAAGCCAGTGTGGGACTGGCACAAAGACACAGAGATGAATGAAAGGAACAGAACAGAACAAAAGTATCTTCATGAATTATTGAAGTTTCTTTAGCTAAGACCCCAAAAATAATAAGCATGAAAGAAAAAACTGTTATATTAGACTATACCACCAGACATGGTGTTAAAAATGAATAGGCAGAACACACACAAGAAAAAAATATTTGAAAAACTTTTGTCTGACAAACGTCAGATTATAATAAAAAGTGGTCGGTTTCAGGGGTTATCAGGGACTAGGAACCAACACCACAGGAGACACCATTCAACAACCAACGTGGCTTCAATTAGAAAGATCGACAGCGCCAGGTATCAACAAAGAGTAAACACGCACACGGTCCGGAGGAGTGTAAAGTGATGTAACCATTTTGGGGTTTCTTATGAAACCGGACCCACACCTACACTTTGATCCTACTCTTAACCATTCACCCAGAGAAAACGCACAGCTGGTATGACAGCCCCACACTGGAAGGGGACCAGGAGCCTCAAGAGGAAGAGAGATCAGGAACTTGAGATAAATCCATGCACAGGACCAAGACGGGACAAATTCGAATGCCATCGCGTGGGTGCCCCTCAGATTTGCAGGTTAACATGTACTATTCGACACACCAAGACTGTTTCATTGTTCCAAATGCATTTACAGCACCTGCCTATTGGCGCGGCTGCAACGCTCCGATGTGACAACGTCGCCCCCGCACTGCCACAACAGCCAGCGGTCCCACAGTCCTGTCCCAACACACCGCACTGCACCTAGGCCCGTGCTTTCCTTAGTTTAACAACTTGTTAAGATTTCTCTCACCTTCTAAAGAGCGAGTTCTCTTGTGTTCCTCAACTAGACACACAGTAGGGATCATAAACATGAGCCAAACCCTAACCTCCACCCAGAGGCCTCCAGGGGCGTCAGAACAGGCCCCCACATGCGAGCGGGCAGGAGGATCAGAGATGGCGGGCATCTGGGTTCCGCTCACTTCTCCACCAGCCAGACAGGTAGCTAACCCGGTTGAGCCAGTATGCCCCCAGGACAGGGGCCCGGCCCGGTCTTCCCTTGGCCACCAGGGCCAGAGCGGCCCATCCCCATGCTACCTGCACCGGCGGGTCGGCGTGCTGGATGTTGTCCTGCAGGTGGCTCATGAGCATGAGGTCCCGGGCCTGGTACCAGCGCGAGTGCAGGGCGTGGTGGTAGATGTGGCAGAGGATGGCGCACGTGCGGATGCGGTCCGTGCGGTCCTTGGCGTAGATGTACTTGCACAGCCTCTCCATCAGCACGGCCGAGTCCTCACCCTCGTTCTCTGCCTGGTCTTGCTCAGACTGGGGGGCGGGGCAGGGGGCCGCTGGGAGACTCGGCAGAGACTGCGGCTCAGGCTTCAGCTCTGTCCGGCCTGGCTCCCGGCCCTCCCCGCGCCCCTCCCCGCTCTGCCTCCGAGCGTTCCCAGGAGTCAGATCCGCTGTTACATGGGCACGGACACCTCCCTCTCCTCTGGGACCAGTCCACAAGACTCACCTTTGAGGAGCCCTCAGGGGGGGTGAGCTGCCGCTGGTGAGCTTTGTAATCAAACTTGTAGTAGGTGTGCAGGATGCGCCTCAAGTAGACGCGACAGATCTCCTCGGTGGTGCCCTTCTCCTCCAGGTAGCGCTGCACCCGCTCGATGATGGCGCACACCTGCGCCTCGTCCTTCAGGTGCTCCACGTACTCTGGCAGGGAGAGCCCCCCCGGCTCAGCAGGCACCTGGCTGCCCCCATCAAGCCGCCTACCTCCATGCACCTTCAGTACCCACCAGCCGTGTCCTCACTGTGCCCTGAAGACACCATCCCTTCCCCGGACACCCACTTTCTGTTCCTGTCCGGTGAGATCTGCTACCTCCCCCTCCTCATTCAGATCTTACTTCAAAGGGCCCCACCTTAAGATGCTTCCTTCGAGCACTGTCCACAGCGGCCATCCCATCTCTAACACAGGTCCCTATTCAAATTCCTAACGCACACTTCACATTATCTGTTAATTGCCTCGTTTTATCTGCTTGTTTAACTGTCTCTCTCCAGAACCAAAATATAAGCTCCAGCCTCTGGCTGCCTTGTCCATCACTCTACCCTGATGGCATGTGCGGGCATTCATACCCCCAACCCAAGTGCCTCTGATCCAAGCCAAACAAGCAAAGTGGACTCAGGCCAAACCCCAACAATTCTCAAAGTATAGTCCACAAACAGCAACATCACCAGGGAACGTGTAAGAAATGCCAAATTTAGGGGACCCCCACCCCCGCCCCACTGAATCAGAAGCTATGGGAATGGGGCCTAGCATCTTCCCAGGCCCTTCATGTGAATGCTGGGGCAAGGCAAGGGCTGGCCCCTAGACACTGTCAGCGAAACCCTGAGTTTCATTCCCTGCACCTTCCCTCTCACCGATGCCCACGCTTGCCCAAGCTTACCTTGGGAGTGAGGATCAGTATTTTGCATTATTTTGGTAAATTCTTCATCCATTCGTTCCACGAGGGTTAGGATACAGCCACGGACACGCAGTGGCTGAACAAGAAGGCAAGGAGGAGCAAATAAATTAACCCAGAATCAGTGCCAGACTGCGACCCTTCTGTTTCGACTAAGCCTTCATCAGCAGACAACGTACACCTCCAATTAGCCTCCGATTTCTCTCTTTTTTTTAAAGGTTTTATTTGTTCATTTGAGAGAGACAGACCTAAGCAGAGGGAGAGGCGGAGGGAGAAGCAGACCCTGCTGAGCTGGGAACCCAATGTAGGCCTCGATCCCAGGACCCGGAGATCATGACCCGAGCTGAAGGCAGATGCTTAACCCTCTGAGCCACCCAGGTACTACCCCCCGACCCCTCGCCAATTTAGGTCTTTACCTGGTCAACATTGTGCAGGTTCTCACTCTCCTCCAGAATGTTCTCTCCAACGAAGATGTTGGGGTTTGCAAACAGGATGTCCATCAGCTCATTGATGCAGTCCAGGCACTTCTGCCACATCTCAGGCTGTCAAGAGAGCAGATGGCAGTCAGAGGCGTGAAGGTGGCAAAAGCAGAGACTCTTCACCAGGAATCCATGGGGCCTTCAACTACCAAGACTGCTTCCACAGCCCTTGAGTTTTAAGGCACCAGGCCGGACCCCTCCCCCCACTAGCTCAGCTCCGGGACGCTCCTCTTCATCGGCCTCACCTTCATGTACGTGGCCAGGTTTGGGTTGTAGTCATAGAGAGAGGCGATGATATTGAACTTGATCTTGACTATAACACCCTCTCCCAGGTTGTTTTCAGACGCGATCTGTACCAGCAGCTGCAGCAGTTCAATCTGGGCTGCCCTGGGGGGGAACAGAAAGGTGCGAGGCATCAGAGACAAATCAAAAAACCTCATCCTGTCACAGAGCGTGCCCTCTTTAGACAAGCAAGGGCAGCGGTCATTCCCACTACCCCACTATCCTCACCACCTGCCTACCTGCTTCTCCTTTATAAATTCCAAACAGAAGCATCAATAATGCTAACAACCTGCTATCCCCTCCAGTTACCAAATAATTAAAGAAAGTGAGTATTCCCATTCTGCATATGGGAAAGTAATCCCCAAAGTTTAAGTGACTGGTTTAAGATCAAAGGGAGAGTACAGAGCCGACTGGTATGTTCCAAGGACACCACTCCTTCAATGGCAACCACACACAGATCTTCCCAGACAGTGCTATTTCCCCATCAACCTCCATGCACGTCTTAGAGAAAAAGAGCATTCAGCCCACGACCCCACAGTCCCGGCCCGCGAATCTCACCGATCTGTCCCCTTCTTGCCTCGCGCCTGCAAGATCTCATTCAGCTTCTTGATGACGACAGCGTGCGTGATCTCGGTTCCCTTGGCAAACATTTTTGGCTTCTCCTGGGTAACACATGTCCTATCATGTCAAGCTGACCCATTCTCGCCTTCACTCTTCTCCCAAACCAACCAGGGGGGCCCCGTGTGCTCCTCCAATGGTTTCCCAATTCATTTTAATCCTGCACTGGGCTCCGCACTCAACACGGAGTCTGCTGGATTCTCTCCTGTGCCCCTCCCCACTCAAGCGCATGCGCATGCCCTCTCAAAGAAATCCTTTAAAAAAAAAGGCAACCGCGAAAACGCACGGAACACCCGGAACACCCGGAACACACGGAACACACGGAACACCGCCGCCTGTACCTTAGCGAGCGGCGCGCCGCCGCGGACCCTTTCCCACTCCCCGCCTTCGTTGTCCTCCTCCTCCTCCTCCAGGCGCTTGGATTTCCTATCGTGCTTCTTCTTGGCTTTGTCCTCCCGCTTCTTCTCAGCCGCCTTCTTGTCCTCTTCTGTGGCGGGAGCCCTGCCAGCAGGGAGAAGATGAAAGGCCAGCCCACTCTACCTCGGAGGCTGCTGCTTCTCACGAACTTCTCTTTTTCTCTCCATCAAGCCCTGGGTTCAAGTTATAGTCGATGAGAGTGAACGCAAGTGAACCGCAACCACAGCCAAAGCAAGGACGACCAAGCATGTGGGGCCGGCCGAGAGCCAACCAAGGCCTGGGACCACATCATGCTAAGAAAACCTTCCTGGTCTAATAAGGTAGAGGGGCCAGCCCGGTCGGTGTGGCCAGCCCGCCCTGTCACCCCACAGCTGACTTCCCAGGTCTCCCGGAGGAAACTGTATCCATGACACAGTGTTGTTCTTTAAGACTAGTTGCTCTACCTAATCTTCTCACTAGCCAACAACTAACCAGTTTGCAATTAGCGTAAAAATATTTGCTGTTCCCAGACTGAATGCTCCCCACTGATGAGAATTAAACTAAATTCTGAATTTAAAAAACAACTGTTCAAGACAACAGAATTCCCCCAAAAAAGCAAAAAAGACCACTGGCTATCCCAAAGCGGTCTCAGGCCTCTTGGTGTCTGAAACCATCTCCACATTTTAATACTATGTAAGGAAATATAAGCCCAACAACAGAAACAAATCATCTCAATCTTTCATAGACACCGATGAACAAATCTTTCCAAACTTAACAAATACTAAAATTATATTTCTCTTCAACTGCCACTTAAATATCTACAAACACCTTTCATTTTAACTGCTTAAAAGATCTGACTGTTTTTGGGGCGCCTGGGTGGCTCAGTGGGTTAAGCCGCTGCCTTCGGCTCAGGTCATGATCTCAGGGTCCTGGGATCGAGTCCCGCATCGGGCTCTCTGCTTGGCAGGGAGCCTGCTTCCTCCTCTCTCTCTGCCTGCCTCTCTGCCTACCTGTGATCTCTCTCTGTCAAATAAATAAATAAAGTCTTAAAAAAAAAATTTTCTAAAAATAAATAATTAATTAATTTTAAAAAAAGATCTGACTATTTTAGTAGTAATTTAGAAACCTGCCGAAGGGACCCCTTTCGTGCCTGCTAACGGACGCCAGCACGTGGGAGCTGCAGGCTTCTCCCTGTACCACAGCAGCGCGCTCTGTTTAATGACAAAAGCTCCCTTAGAGGTAAAATCCTTTGCAAACACACAAACTATGTTCATTAAACTGAAAACTCTTGGTCATATCAAAAAACATGATGGTATTTTATGGGACGCCTGGGTGGCTCAGTAGGTTAATCCGCTGCCTTCAGCTCAGGTCATGATCCCAGAGTCCTGGGATCAAGTCTCACATCGGGCTCCTTGCTCAGTGGGGAGCCTGCTTCTCTCTCAGCCTCTGCCTGCCACTCTGCCTGTTTGTGCTCTCTCTCTGACAAATAAATAAATAAAATCTTAAAAAAAAAAAAACTAACCCAAAAACATAATGCTACTTTAAAATCAATGTTGCTTAAATTTCAAAAGAACTTTCCAGGCCTAAAATTTTACTCCTAGCCCTAAGCATATTAGGATTAACACTTCAAAAACACAATGAACTCTCAACCTATGAAATCCCCCCCACTTTTTTTTAATAAAGATTTCATTTTTAAGTAATCTCTACACCCAACATGGGGCTCGAACTCATAACCCCGAGATCAAGAGTTGCATGCTCCATCCACTGAGACAGCCAGGGGCCCCTCTCACCCGATGAAATTCTAGTTGGAAGACAAATTGGCTTGACCTCTCTGCTATGAAACATTATACCTTTGTATATTCACATCTTGTTAGGAATTAGAGAACTAATGTTTATGCTCTCTCGGTTATAAATCCAACTGACGCAAGCTACTTCACCAACGGGGTATCACCAACTACGCTTCTTTTTAAATACGAAGCCAGGAGTCAAAAGGTATTAAGAGACACCAACATAAGTCAGCCCTAAAACTACGCTGGAAGGGATCATTCCACACCCTCTTAACAACTACTGAACTAGAGTCCCTATGCGCTCTTGCTTAGGATCCTAACAGTCCGGACATCCAGTCCCACCAGATTCATTCTGAGGCGCGCTCTCTCTCTCTCTCACACACACACGCACACACACACACCCCTTCGCCTTCAGAAGCCAGTGACTCTTAGAAGTGGGCAGCATGTCTGTGAAATCCCACAGTCATGCTACTGGGGGTATATGACTGCCTCCAACACACCTTCAAATCAAGGCTCATAACCAAGAAAACAGACTTACATTTTAAAATTATGTGTCTTCCTTCTCTTTCGCTCCTTTTGCAGTAATCTTTTTTGCCTTTTTTTCTCCACTGTCGACATTATCGGCAGTTAAATATTACCGAAGTTTCAAAAGAACCTTGCTCACTGTATCAACAGTTAAATATTATCTCAGTCTCAAAAAAATCATGACAGTTCGCTGGTGAAGGGCATCGAGAGCACATAACTGCCGGGTGACCCTTGAGCTGACCCCGGCTAACGGGAGACCCCTCACCTTCTCCCCACCATTCCCACTCTGGGGGCCGGTTCAAGAACACAGCCCTGTGAGTAACGTGTTAAGACCAGACTTCTGGACTGTATATGTGACGCTATCCCATTAAGAGCTCTGTATAAACTTGTATGATTCCTGTGGCGGGTGCAGAGATGGACTAGCCTTGGCACCTTCCAAGACAAGTCTCGCCTGTTAGCTCCCTTGCTTACAGAACCTGCCGCTGAACCTGCCGCTGCCCACGTGGAGACATCTGCCTCTTTCTTTGGTCTCTCCCTGCCCTCCACGTACAGCCGCCGGCTTCAGATTTCACCCTCAGAACACCCAAGGTGGTGACCCAACACTCACATTCGATGAAGAGAATAACATGGTCATTTATCAGAAGGGATCCAAGACACTAGATTTCATCAGATTGTAGTTAAGACTTCCTACCCCAGGGACACCTGGGTGGCTCAGTGGGTTAAGCCTCTGCCTTCAGCTCAGGTCATGATCTCAGGGTCCTGGGATCGAGCCCCGCATCGGGCTCTCTGCTCAGCAGGGAGCCTGCCTCCCCCCCTCACTCTGCCTGCCTCTCTGCCTACTTGTGATCTCTGTCAAATAAATAAATAAAATCTTAAGAAAATCAGACTTCCTACCCCAACGACAGGAAACACTGGAAACATTAATGTCCGATCAGAGGTGATGTGATTTACCTCTACTGTCCGTATAGCAAGTTGAATCAACATTTTAGCCCCAAACTCACATTAATAACTTCCTTAGCTAAAAATTAGTTAACCCTAAATAAAAACTGTAATAAAGCCAGCCAAGACAATAATGAAGATGTACAATGAAGAACATCTGACTGTATTTGGATACCTTGGAAAAGTATGTCAATTAAGAAAAAAGCTACTTGAGGGGCTCCTGGGTGGCTCAGTTGGTTAAGCAACTGCCTTTGGCTCCGGTCATGATCCTGGAATCCTGGGATCAAGCTTGGCAGGGAGTTAAGCTTCTCCCTCTCCCTTTGCCACTCCCCCAGGCTTGGGTGCTAAAGAAAAAAGCCACTTGAAAAAAGGAAAAAAATCCATTTCATTTAAAAGTTAACTGATTCTCTAAGGCATTCCCATAGATAGGCATATCCTGATTCAAAAACTAAATAGAACATAGACTAAAGGTTTCTGATAGTATCTGTGATTGGCCTTCTATTTTCTGCCAAACCTACTACCTAATGTCCAGGTGCCTTAATGTTGCTAGACAGCCTTACTGTACACCAAAAAGAGACAGAAGCTCTTGGTTTAAACTCATTCCTTTAGGTGCTTGTTTTAACCAAAAAACGAAAGCTGAGAAAATCTGATGAGGAAAAGGGTAGAGACTGATTTACTATGGAGATGCTGAAAAAGGATCCTGGCAGACATTATGGAAACAGACGGTCATGCTTCTAGAAAACCCATTAACAACTAACACCAACCCTGGTTGGCTTAGATAGCTAATGAGAAAAAAAACGTGCAATCAAAATTCACTGTTCCCATACCATCTGTGATTTCTCTCTCCTTGTTCTTTTTCCTTTTATATAAATCTTGCTTTCATCTTGGCTGGAAATCAACCTTAAAAACTGGTCTTGTGACTCATGTAAGAAATAGTGTCTCTGAATTATTCGTTGACATAAACTCAAACGCAATGTCAAAGACCTTTGAGGATCCCAAGGTTAACCCAACTTCTGTCAACTGAAATTCTAACTCAACCTAATTTTACATTTTTTTGATTAGGTATACAAAATAAAATTTCACAGGCTAAAAATATAAATCAAGGGTAATCTCTAAAAGGATAAAATATAACTACCAAACCTGTGGAGGGAACCACAATGAGTAAGAGAAGAAAAAAGTATACAATCTAGAAATGGTTTAAAAAGTAGAAAAAAGTAATTTGAGAAGCAGGGCAGGGCGCTGTGGGGGGGCAGGGAAGGAAAAAATGGAACAAGATGGGATCGGGAGGGGGACACACCATGAGACTTAATCTCACAAAACAAACTGAGGGTTGGGGAGGGAGAGGGTGGCTCACTGGGGAGGGTCTGTGCTACGGTGGGGCCTGCCTGCCGATTCACAGACCTGTACCCCTGGGGCAAATAATACATTATATGTTAGTTTTTTTTTAAAAAGTAGAAAACAGCGAGTGACAAAAAAAGAAAATAAAAGATAGGATTAACCTTAATTACTCTGAGTGAAAAAAGCCAAATCCCTCCCAATCAAGTAACTGTGTGGTTGCATTTACATGAAACTCTAGAAAAAGCAAACTTACCTAGAGATAGAAAGCGAATCCTGGTTACGCAGAGAAAGGGAGGGGGTGGACCGCCAGAAAGACCACGGCAGGGTTCTGGAGGTCTGTGACCTTCAGCCTCCCCCCACCAGTAGGCGGGAAGCAAGGCCTGGAGACCGAGCTGATCGCCAACGGGCAAGGACTCACTCACTCCTGCCTGTGTAGTAAAACTCCACACACATCCCTGAACGATGGAGTTTGGCAAGCTTCCCAGCTGGTGGAAACACACGGAGGTGCGGGGAGTGTGGGTACCCGGAAAGGGAATGGAAGCTCTGGGCCTGTTCCCCCACACGCTGTCCTGCGCATCTCTCCCGCTTGGCTGTTCCTGAGTTGAACCCTTCACAAGTAAAGAACTTTCCCGAGTTCCATGGGTTGCTCTAGTGAACTACTGAAACTGAGGAGGGGGTTGTGGAAACTCTGAAACTAGAGCTGGTTGGTCAGAAGTACAGGAGCCGAACTTGGGACCTGCCACTGGCTTCTGAGGTGGCGGCAGTCTCGTAGGACTAAGCCCTTAACCTGTGGTTAACTCTGGGTTGTCGCAGAACTGAACTGCCTGTTGAACGCCACCCCCACAACGCTGCTGTCCGCAGAGTTGCAGAACCGGTGGGTGTGAGGAAAAACCCCACACATGTGGCATCAGAGGCGTTATAAACACACATTCGTCAGATACATCTGCTTCCTGGGCTTTACCAGTCAAGTGAAGCACAAAATAAAAAAGGCTTTTCAACAAAATGCCTTTGCCTAGTCCTTTCTAGGGCCAGGGAACTCACGACCTTCTGAAGCAACGGAACCCCAACTTTTGAAAGCAGGACCGCAACCCCCACAACAGCAACAGCTCCCATAAGCAGCGGCACCGTTATCAATGGATTTGATACTGGACCGCTGTGGGGCACACAGGGGCAGGCCTCACCCGACTCCAAAGGAAGACACGGAAGACCCTGATGAGGGCGAAGTAACTCAGCAAAGCTGTCCGGCTACTGAAGGACTAAGGGCTGGAACCAGAGCGAGACTCCTGCCCCGCTCCCAGAGTGTTCCCGGAAAGCTGAGAAGAGCAGCCACACCGCCGGCCGGTCCTGGGCTGAGCTGCTGCCCTACATACCACTCTCAGCTCTCCCTGCAGCCAGGGGCAGGTAACCCTGACTCCAGACGAGAAAAAGGAAGACGAGAAGGAAAGCAGACTGTCCGACACCGTGCGCAGCTAGCTAGTGCCAGAAAGACACTTATTTACACCGCATGTATGGTGAGTCCTCTCACGGTTAAAGACATCGGGACCCTCAAATTCCATCCTCAGGACACACTAGTTTTGTGACCACCGCCACCCCACATACTTGCCCAAGACCCCTCTGTCGGCCCGGACAACCCAAAAACACTGCAAGGAAGAAGCCATCACCCTCCAGTGGCTTCCCACTGTGGCCCTTGTCACCACTGATTTCTTACTTTTTCAGGAATCGTGAGGCCAGCACGGTCTGCTTCCCTTCTTCCTCCTCTGAGTCAGAATCAGAAGACGTGGAACCTGTGTCCCAGTCCTCGTCGTCTTCTGAATCTTCTGAATCCTCATCATCATCCTTAGAGAAGGAAGAGAGACTCAGCAGGAAAAAGATGGGGAGACTGACTAGTCTCCCTGCTGACCCAAGTTGCAGGGATTTTCAGGAGCAAAACAAGAGCATATCCATGAAGCAGCACGTGATGAGCTGGAGTGGACCACCAACCCCAGAGAGAAGTGAGGACTTGCTCTAGGCACAGAGAGCTCCTGGGGGGGCAGACCCTGGCCCTGAATCCAGTGCTCCAGGTTCCGGGTTGCTCCGTGCTCTAACCCAAGACGAAGCCTCGTCTCAAACCAGACTTCATTAAACCGTGCCCCCCCAAGCCTAGGACTCTATGAGTCAGTCGTCTTCTCTCCAGGAACCTGAGAATGGTCCCTGGCAGGCAAATCACCCTTGGTAGTCCCGCCCTGGCTCTTACCTCCATCTTTTTGAGGAATTTGCGACTCTCTCCAGAAGGAGCTTCTGATTTCTTCTTCAGGAAAGCTGCAGCGCTGACTCCATCCTCATCCTCATCCTCATCCGACGAGCCTGGGGCGGGACGGACAGAGAAGAGTCAGAGTGGTGAGGAGCGAGGCAGAGGGCGACCAAGCACGCCAAGAGAATCACTGTGCACTAGAGACCCTGCTCAGGGAGGGCCCCCACCCCTCACCTTCTGAGTCCTCCTCATTCTTCTCGGCGTCTTCGTCTGCAGACTGCTCAGGGTTCTTAATCAAGGGAGACGTGAGAATCATTAACGACGCCTGCCAAACACCGCTCCTCAAACACCGTCCTCCCCCTCCACCCTGATTCCTCCTCCAGGCACGCCTTCCATTTGCAAATGGCCTTCTGTTGTGCTGGGGGTGGGAGGGTTAGTGGGGGTGGTCACTGACCCTCCAGTCCAGAAAGTCTGCCTCTGGCATCCCCACCTGCTTGTAATTTGTGATGTGGGACTCAAAGTCTCGGTTGTATTTTCGGATCTTCTGGCGCAGGGTGCTCAGGGCCTTGGCATTGTTCTTGTTCATCTTCTTCTTCCCTTCCTTGTCTTCCCACAGCTGAAGGACAGCAGACGAAGAAAGAACCGGGAATGTGAGACGTCAGGCCTCGCCACAGCCACGAGTCCTGCTACCTGTATACCGTCTGTACTGTCCAACTGTATTTAACTAGTTTTTAAAAGCGTCTTTGTGGGGCACCTAGGTAGCTCAGTGGGTTAAAGCCTCAGCCTTCGGCTTGGTTCCTGGTCTTGGGGTCCTGGGATCGAGCCCCGCATCAGGCTTTCTGCTCAGCAGGGAGCCTGCTTCCTCCTGTCTCTCTGCCTGCCTCTCTCCTTACCTGTGATCTCGGTCAAATAAGTAAATAAAAATCTTAAAAAAAAAAAAAAAAAAAAAAAAAGATCCTTTGTGTATCGTAACCAAAAGAAAAAAAAAAAAACCACAAGTAAGATTATGAAAAGAAGTATGATTACAGTTCTTGGCCAAAAAATGTCCCTCTCTTTGCTTCACCCCTCTTTTTCTCAGGCCCCAGGAAGTACCGTATGTACAGCAAGAGGAGACTGGACCCCCAAAAGTGGGTTAGGAGCAGGACCCCGGTCCACAATCCCCTCCGGATCCTCCCTCATCCACAGAAATCACACCTCATTAAGATAGTCCTCCAGATCAGCCAGAATGCGGATATAGAACCGGGGGACACCTTCCTTGTCCACAATGCTCTTGGCCTTCCCATATGCTTTTCCCAGGAGCTCAAACTCTTCCAGGCACTTTGTGACATCCCGAATCTTCATGGCATTACGGATGGTCCGGATGAGGTTGGTCAGCTCCTCAAACCTGGGTTGGGAGCCCAAAACCACATCGGACATGCCCACCAACACCAGAAAACGCCCACTGCTACAGATTCCCCACCGTCTGGCCTCCCCATGGCCTCACCTCTTGTCCTTGGCACTTCGGACAACTCTCTTGGTATCTTCTTCATCCTCACTCAGCAACAAGGGCCTATTTGAAGAAACAGAGACCATGAACTGCTCTTCCTTGCTCTAGTCTTTTCAGGTGGTCTCTAGTTCTCTTCTCAGATGGGGCAGAGAGACTGGAATTCCTCAGGCCATCCTACTTGATGCTCAGCCTCGATGCTTCCTCTTCAAAACCTCGTCATACACAACTCAATCATCTACGCCTACTTCATGTGTGCCCTTTTACCAAACACTGTCGCACATACAAAGAACCATCTCCACCGTCACAAAAATAAAAGCAGGTATTTACTTACTAGGTCAGAAAACTAATTACATGAAAACACAAGTACTAAGTACTAAAAGAAGTCCAGAAAAAAGGGTACTTCAGCTAGAATGGAAAAGGCTTTAAGAAGGTGGTACTTGAATTCGATCATAGAAACCAATGGTTCCCAGAGTGTGTGAGAAGCCAAGGGTCAAGAGAAAGTCCTAATGGCTTTAGAACTTCTATTATTGGCATTTTTCTTTAAAAAGGAGAGACTAGGGGCAGTTGGGTGGCTCAGTGGGTTAAGCCTCTGCTTTTGGCTCAGGTCATGATCTCGGGGTCCTGGGATGGAGCCCCGCATCGGGCTCTGCTTAGCACGGAGCCTGCTCCCCCCACCCCCGGCCTGCCTCTGTGTACTTGGGATCTGTGTCTGTCAAATAAATAAACAAAATCTTTAAAAAGAGGGAAAGAAAGAAGACAGACAACATTAAGATAGCAACATATCTGCACTCATTTCATGGCATTCATTTTCCAATTATTTCCTATTTTAGAAAAAGCGATGTTGGTTCTCTGATTGGGGCAGCACTGTACAGCTCTATTTGGGCCAGCCCATGTGGTATTGATCCGCATGATTAAGCGGCGGCACGGGATACAGAAAAGGCGCCAATAGCAAGAAGTTCCTGGAACACGCACTGTTTCCGAGGGTCAAAGCATTCCAGTTTACAGAGACAGGAGAAGGGCGGTTATGTGTTGTTTGTTTGTTTGTTGTTTTAAAGGCTCCCGCTGAGCAGAGAGCGCGGTGCGGGGCCGGATCCCAGGAGCCTGGGATCACGACGGAGCGGAAGGCGGAGGCTCCACCCACCGAGCCCCCCGGGCGCCCCCGGGCTGTTTACTGACGGACGGAGCTCGCGCACAAGCAGCGGAGCAAGGGTTAGCCGAGCTCTGCAGGGACGGGGGCCCCACGCGGAGCTGGACCCCAGCACCCTGGGTCATGCCTCGAGCCGAAGGCAGCCGCTGAACCCACGGAGCCCCCCGGGCGCCCCGAGGGCGGGCATTGAGGCGAGTACCGAAGAGAGGACGGTGCGGACGCCGCCGAGAGGACCAGGCGGCCGCGCTTCAGAGCCGCGTCCAGCCGAGCCCGGTACCGAGTGAGCGCTTCGGCGCCCGCGGACGCGCAGGCCGACGGGCAGCGGACCCGCAGCCCCGCCCGCGCGACGCCTCGTCCGCCCCCGCGCCCGCCCCCGGCGCCCACGGTCCCTCCGACTGTCCGCGCCCTCGGAGCGCGGTCCCGCCGCCGCCGCCGCCGCCGCCCCCCGGGCCCCGCGCGGCCCCCCGAGCCCGCGACCCGCGCACCCCGAGGGCTCACTGTTTGCCGTAGTTGCCCCCGACGGGCTTGGTCACGAGCTCCTCCCCCGACAGCGACGACTCGGACTCGCTGTCGGAGCCGGTGGTGAAGAACCGCGACATGGCGACGGCGCTGAGGGGCGGCGCGCGGCCGGACCTGCGGGAGAGCCGGCGTCACGACAAGAAGGCGCCGAGGTCGCCCCTTCCCGACCGCCCCCGCCCATCGCCCCCACAAGCACCCCGACCTGCGTCCGCTCCCCCAAGGACCAGGCCCCAGGAGCACGCCCCGCCGGAGCTCGCGAGGCACACCGCGCGGCCGGAACGCCGGAAACGCCGGAAGGGGGGGGAGGCGGGCCCTCGCGTCACTTCCGGGAGACGCTGACGAACGACGTCCGCGACGGCACGTCCCGTGGTCTCCGCCCCTCGCGGGGGCGGGGACAGGGCCGGTGGGCGGGGCCGAGCCTGGAGAGCCTCGGCGCCGGCGGTCGGCGTCTCCACGCGGCCGCGCCCGCGACCTGCGGGAGCGGAGGGTCAGGGCGAGGAGTCGGCTTCGCTCAAAGATGAGCGGCTAGGGTTTGGAGCTAGGCTCAGAGCGAACTTCAGATCCGACTTGGGGTTCAGATGCTGCCTCCGCCGCTTGCTGTGAATTTGGGCACATTTCGTGACCCCGCTGTGCTGCGCCCTCCCCGACGACGAAATGAACACACCAGCACCTGCGTCAGCGGGTGTCAGAATTAAATGACTCCGTAGACGCGGAGCATTTAGGGCAGTGCCGGGTGCAAAATAAACGTGCAATGCACGGCTAGCTGGTATCCACTCTTTGTGCCCCAAATGCTGGTGGACCAGCCCTGCAGCGCGAGCCTGCAGGAATGCATCCTTGTATACACTGAATGCTCCCCTGGGTGAGACAGAGTGGTCCCTGACTTCGCAAGGAGCTCTAGTCTGTTGCAGTGGCATAAATGATCAGATAAACAGATAATTTCGGAAAGTAACGGGTTAGCCAGGAAGATTAATTTGAATAAGGGCAGAGCCGCTGAAGAGGGGACATTTGAGTTGAGATCCAAATGACAGAAAGATGACATGCAGATGGTCTTCTAGGCAAAGAGCATTCCCAACCCTTCTTCTGGGGAAGGGAAACAGCGAGTGTAAAGCTCTGAGGAAGGAATGAACCCAGCCACGTTCTGGGAATTAGGAGAATGACTGTGTGTCATCAGTGGAGTGAGCAGGCATTAATAATACTAGAATTAAGAATAATAGAAGCAGATAATATTAGACCATGCAGGTCCTCATAGGCCTGTGGATTTAAATCCAGGCGGGTTGAAGATGAGAAACCATCAGCGGGGGTTTTAATGGCACAGAGACGGTTTTACCTTTTTAAGGGTGGTTCTCATCGTTCGGTATTTGCTGCATGTCTGGGCCTGGGTTTACATGGGAGGCACAGTGTTCCCCTGAAAGAAAAGTAGGCTTTAGCAGACGGAAGGGAAAGAAGGAAGCGACTTTGGGTAGAGAAAACAGCGTGGAAATCCTGGAGATGGGGAAGATCAAGGCACAGTCAGTGTGTGGTACGTTGGGGTTTGAATGCGGAGGGTCTTTCTGTATGTCTTGACCTGTCACCCCTGTTTTTCCTCTCTTCCCCTTCTCTGTCTCCCTCTAGCTTCCTCCCGTCTCCCCCACCCCCCACCCACTTGATTCTGAGACCAACCTCTTCACCTCCCCAAACAGAAAGGGAAGGCACAGAAATTGCCAAGGGAGCCCGAGGGAAGAGGGAAAGGAGGCTGAGTGATGTAAAAATCAACGCCAGTGGAGATGAAGAAATGTCAATTCACACTAAAGGAAAGCTACGGATTTTAGAGCAGCTTCCAATTACTCCCAAGACCCTGATAAGTTGCAAAAAAAAATATTGAATTCTATTTTTTACCCATCCCTTACGAAGTCATTGTAAGAAATTTCAGTTTAACAGGGAGGTGGCTTTTTAAGTGAATTTTTTATTGAAGTGTAACATAGATTCAGATGAATATTAGTGTGTGCCAAGCCCTTTCACGTGGACGATCTTTCTCTTAAAACATGTACACGATTACAGAATGTAATTACATTAATTAAATGTACATTACAAAATGTAAATGATACAGAAGAAAGTACAAGAATAAAGAAATCTCTTTCCCACCCCTGACCTCCTGGTCCTCAGCTTCTTTCCCTAGAGACAACCATAATTATCAGGTCACAGTGCTAATCTTCCACACATTTCTCTGTATATATAGCTAAGATACAAAAAAGGATAGAGATACATGTATAAGTGTGTGTATATGGGTTATATCAATAAGGTTCTATAGATAGCTAGGTATCTGATAGATCCTTATTGTTATAATCCTTATAACATACATATATACGTTTACCTATATTTTTTATGTATCTATATTTATACGGAGAGGTGTATCAATGGAGAGGTGGAATATATGTATATCCCCACCTTTTTAAAAAAATATTTTATTTATTCATTTGACAGAGACAGAGAGTGAGTGAGTGAGGAAGGGAACACAAGCAGGGGGAAGAGGAGAAGAAGCAGGCTCCATGCTCAGCGTGGAGCCTGAAGCAGGGCTCTATCCCAGGACCCTGGGATCATGACTTGAGCCAACCAGGTGCCCCTCTCCACCTTTTTTTAAAAAAATATTTTATTTATTTAGTTGCGAGAGAGACAGTGAGAGAGAACATGAGTGAGGAGAAGGTCAGAGAGAGAAGCAGACTCCCCATGAAGCTGGGAGCCCGATGCGGGACTCGATCCCGGAACTCCGGGATCATGACCTGAGCCGAAGGCAGTCGTCCAACCAACCGAGCCACCCAGGCGCCCCTCTCCACCTTTTTTGTTACACAAATCATAGCATTCTTTTTGTTCTTCTGTATCTTATTTCATTATTCACATATTTTATAGCTCTTTCTATAAGGCATATAGACCTGTTTCATTCTTTTTAATGGCAGACTATTGTACCATTATGTCATGAGCCATAAAACGCATGTCTTCAGACTTCTCTCAGTGAATGCCTCTTTAAAATCTTCACAACCACCGGTTAGAGAAGAGGATGTTGACACCTACAGGGCGAGGTGACTTGCCCAAGATCACACGGCTAGCCTCTATTCCAACCTCAACGTTATTTCATAGCCATCAGAGCTGTTCAGAGCTTTGCTGTATCAGAGCTAGACCCTGACAGTTTTTTGAGTTAAAACAACTTAGTCTTGTGATGAGGATGAATGGGGATGAGGGCAGTGGAATAAAGGGACCCTGAGAATTTCCTCCTTTATAAGGATAACGAGGCTTTTTAACTGGAGCCAAGCAGAACACGGGCGTTTTTAATAGGTGAATTTTGTCAATGCCTAGGTTTTGATGGGATCCTTAATGGTTCCAGAACAGGAAGCACACCCTGGTGGAGCTTTTGATCAGTCTGGTGCCTTTGGTGCACGTGGGAGTCACAACTCCCTTGGCAAATCGCTTCTCTCTGAATGCCTGTGGTGATGCAACCAGCCAGCCAAAAGGTGTTAGTCATTGCTGGCATTCAGCAGCAACTCTAAATGCGTAAAGGCATCTGAAAGTCAGGACGAACTTGTAGGTAGGCAGGCAAAGCAGCTACTACTCATCTCCTTCTACAGAGGAGAAAACCACAACTCTGAGCATGCAGTGGCTCCGCTAGCGACAGTGAGGTCCCCAAACCAGATCCTCCGATTCAAAGACCACAGAAGACTCTTCTGGAGACACTATTTTACTTCCTAAAGATGGACAAAGGGTGATACATTATAATCGTTAGAGAGGAGGGGACTGGGAGGAGGCAGGGGACCGAGCACAGGGCGGGGGAGGGGTAGATAAGGAGGAGAAGGGTGGCATTAGGACTCCTCTCCGGGACCGATCCTGGGCACCATGCTCTCTCTTCCTCCCTCCCCTCCCGTTATGGGGGCCTCAGCTCTGGTTGAGGCAGTGTCGCATTTTTAAAACAAATACCTTGAGATGCATTGCAAAATTCGTAGGTAATATAACCTGACATGCACATTTTTTTTTTTTTAACTGAGTGTGTGTTTTATTTTCCCAAATAGCCCCTGAGTTCCTTGAAGACAGGGATAGTATCTTTACACATCTTAATATCTCCCTCAGTGCATTTCAGGAAGTGTGGGTTCAATCCTGTGTTGCTGGGTTTTGATTGTTATTGAAAGGAAAGGCAGCAGGGGCGCCTGGGTGGCTCAGTGGGTTAAAGCCTCTGCCTTCGGCTCAGGTCATGATCCCAGGGTCCAGGGATCAGGCCCCGCATTGGGCTCCCTGTTCAGCAGTGAGCCTGCTTCCTGCCTCTCTGCCTACTTGTGATCTCTGTCAAATAAATAAATAAAAATCTTAAAAAAAAAAAAAAAAGAAAGAAAGAAAGGAAAGGCAGCATACAGATGGCAAAGTATACTAACTGATCTCACTTGGACCATTATCTATTAGTTTTGCCTATTCTTTTTTTTTAAAGATTTTATTTATTCATGTGACAGAGAGACAGAGAAAGAGAGGATGAGCAGGTGAAGTGGCAGAGAGAGAAGGGGAAGCAGGATTCCTGCTGAGGAGGGAGCCCCACATGGGGCTTGATCCCAGGACCCTGGGATTATGACCTGAGCTGAAGGCAGAGGCTTTAGCCCACTGAGCCACCCAGGCGCCCCTATATTTGATATTTTGAAAAAGATATGTGTATATATATTGAGACTTTTTACATGTATTTAGAGTCACGGTAACCGAGTCAGCCGCAATGGCAGCCTAAAGACAATGGGTTTTACTATGAGTGTTGCCTTCCGTGAAGGGATTTTCCAAATATAGTGAACAGCTCTTGGTTAAGATCCAAACAAAACAAAACAAAACACAATCTTCTTTCGAAGTACATAATAGTTGAATTCCTGGAAAATTCAGTGTATGTTAAAAGCAAGTGAGAGGGATGCCTGGGTGGCTCTGTCAGTTAAATGTCTGCCTTTGGCTTAGGTCTTGAACCCAGTGTCCTGGGATGGAGTCCCGCATCAGGCTTCTTGCTCAACAGGGAGCCTGCTTCTCCGTCTGCCTGCTGCTCCCCCTGCTTGTGCTCTCTCTCTCTCTCTGTGACAAATAAATAAAATCTTAAAAAAATAAAAGAAAGCAAGATATATTTTGAGTTCATGTGTAAAATGAAGTTAGATTCTTGGCACGTATTGTTAGATGTCTTGTGGGGATGCTGAGAAACCATTCGGGCATAGGAAATTGGCCCTCAGCCTGTAAGGGTGATGCCTTCATTCACAGTGAGATTCAAAACTCCCACAAACTTCCAAAATGACCAGAGGGGGCAGTGCCTCCGCATTGAGAACCACTGTCCAAGACCTGTTCTGTCCAATACGGTCAACAATAGTCATCTGTAACTTGTCATCTATTAAATGAAATTAAAAGTCCAGTTTCCCAGTCATACTAACCCCATTTCAAATGCTTAAAAACCACATGTACCAAAAACTACCCACAGAGAAAAGCCCAGTTCCAGTTCGTTCCACTGGTTAATAATTCTGCAACTACTTAAAGAATTAATACCAGTTGTTCACAAACTCTTCCAAAAAAGAGAAGAGGGGCTACTTCCCGACTCATTCTATGAGGTCAGCCTTACTCTGATACCAAAACCAGACAAAAAATTACATGAGAAAACTTCAGATCAGTATCTCTAATGAATAGAGACACAAAGATCCTTAGCAAAATACTAGAAAATGTGATACACAAACCATGAACAAGTGATATTTATGAGGAATGCAAAGTTGGGTTAACATATGAAAATGAATTAACGAAAGGCACCATGCCAATAAAGTAAAAGACAAAAAACACATGATCATCTCAATAGATGAAAAAAAAATGATTTAGCAACATGCAAAACATCTTGACGATAAAAACACACTACAAACTAGGAACAGAAGGGAACTTCCTCAATATGATATATTGGACATCTACAAAAAATCCACAGCTAACATCATACTTAATGATGAAAGATTGAAAGCTTTTCCCCTAAAATCAGGAACAAGACAAGGAAGTTTACTCTCACAACTTCTATTCAGGGTTGTACTAGAGTTTCTAACCAAGCAATTTCAGAAAAAGTTAAATAAAAGACATCTAGATTAGGTACGTTTGCAGAGGACAGACCTTGTGTGTAGAAAATCCTATGGAATGTATGAAAACCTATCAGAAATAATAATGAGTCTGCCAAGGTTATAGGGTAAAAGATCAATAGACGAAAACCAATTGTATTTTTATACATTTATAAAGACCAATCCAAAAAGGAAATTAAGAAAACAATTCCACTGAGGTGCCTGGACCGCTTAGAGAGTGAAGTGTAAGACTCTTGATTTTGGCTCAAGTCATGATCTCACGATCAAGCCCCACATTAGGCTCCTCATTGGACGTGGAGCCAGCTTAAGATTCTCTTTCTCCTTCTCCCTCTGCCCCTACCCCCTCTCTAAAAAAAAACAAAAGAAAAAAAATCCACTTACGAAAGCACCAAAAAAGAACAAAATACTTAGAAATAAATTTAACACAAAAAGTAAAAAATGTATACTATGAAACTAGGAAACATTCTTGGAAGACAATAAAGATCTAAATAAGAGGAAAGGCATCCAATGTTCACGGATCAAAGGAGATAATGTTGTTAAGTTGGCAATACTTCCGAAACTGATCTATAGGTTCAATGTAATCTCTATCAAAATTACAACTGGCCTCTGTGTAGAAAGATTGACAAGTTCACCCTAAAATTTATAAAACATTCTTGAAGAAGAACAAAGAGAATTCACACTTCTCAATTTCAAAAACTCACTACAAAACCGCAGTAATTAAGGCGGTGTTGTATTAGCATAAGAATTAACATGTGGGGGGTGCCTGGGTGGCTCAGTGGGTTAAAGCCTCTGCCTTCATCTCGGTCCTAGTATCAAGATCGTCCTCTCCGCGGGAAGCCTGCTCCGCCCCCCACTCTGTCTCTACCTGCCTCTCTGCCTACTTGTGATCTCTGTCAAATTAAAAAAAAAAATCTTAAAAAAAGAAGAATTAACATGTAGATCAATGGAACTGACTTAAGAGTCCAGAAATAAATCCACATTTGTAGTCAAGTGATTTTCAAATGCTGATTTTTAAAAAAATTTTTAAATTCATTAATTTTGTTGTTTTGTTTTGTTTTGAAACATTTTATTTATTTGACAGAGAGAGAGAGAGAGAGAGAGAAAGGAAGCAGGCTTCCCCGCTGAGCAGAGAGCTTGATGCAGAGCTCGATTCTAGGACCCTGGGATCATGACCAGAGCCGAAGGCAGAGGATTTAACCCACTGAGCCACCCAGGCGCCCCTGTTGTTTTGTTTTGACAGAGAGAGATCACAAGTAGACAGAGAGGCAGGCGCGGGGGGTGGGGGGGGAGCAGGCCCCCTGCTGAGCAGAGAGCCCAATGCGGGGCTCAATCTCAAGTCCTGAGATCAATCCCAGGACCCTGAGATCATGACCTGAGCCAAAGGCAGAGCAGAGGCTTTAACCCACTGAGCCACCCAGGCACCCCTTAACAGCTGGTTTTCTAAAACATATCTAGAGGGAGTCTTTTCAACAGATAGTGCTGGAACAAGTGGATATCCACACGCAAAAGATTGAAATTGGGTCCACTGTTGGGGGTCCCAAAGATTCTTTTTTTTTTTTAGTTTACGAGTTCTTTATGTATCTAGATATAAGTCCCTATAAAGAATGTTCTAAAAAGGAAAAACAGGGGTGCCTCGGTGGCTCAGTTGGTTAAGCAACTGCCTTCAGCTCAGGTCATGATCCCAGAGTCCTGGGACAGAGTCCCACTGTCGGGCTCCCAGCTCCATGGGGAGTCTGCTTTTCCCTCTGACCTTCTCTCCTCTTATGCTATCTCTCGTACTTTCTCTCAAATAAATAAAGTCATTTTAAAAAAAGAAATTAAAAAAAAAAAAAGGAAAAACATAATTCTATGGTTCTCAACGTTTGGTCCCAAGAGTAACACTAGCAGCATCGCCTGGGTGTATAATAGGAGAGCATATTCTTGGTCCCCACACCATACTTCCCCAATCAGAGTCCTGGGCCTGGGCCCAGAAATCTGTATTTTCACAAGATCTCTGGAGCACACTCAAGTTTGAGAACCATTGGCATGACGCAGTATAAAAAGAAAGGCAGGATTCCAGCCATAGCGTGGACAAAGCTGACATCTACTGGGGGCTGACCACGCCTACCCAAGGGCTCATGTAGTCTTCACAACCACCTTGTGACCTGTGGGTACTACTGTTACCTCCATTTGACCGACCAGCAAACTGAGGTGCAGAGAAGTGAAGATAATTGCCTGAGATCCTGAATTCATGAATGGCAGAGCTGGGACCTGAAGGCCAGGCTTCTCTGCCTGCAAAGCCCACGCCATTAACCACCATGTCAGCATTTCCCTGAATGTGGGCTACAAACATCACTGGCAGGGATGGGCTGGAATAGGATAGTCTGAGAGCATACATGGATGCTCACTTGGAGCTCCACAGGTTATGTACTGATGTCCCCCAACTTACGAAAGGGTTATGTCCTGATAAATCCATCGTAAGTTGAAACTATCTTTTTTTTTAAAAAAAAATTTTATTTATTTATTTATTTGACAGAGAGAGATCACAGGTAGGCAGAGAGGCAGGCAGAGAGAGAGAGAGGAGGAAGCAGGCTCCCTGCTGAGCAGAGAGCCCAATGCGGGACTCGATCCCAGGACCCTGAGATCATGACCTGAGCCGAAGGCAGCGGCTTAACCCACTGAGCCACCCAGGCGCCCCCCAAGTTGAAACTATCTTAAGTCGAAAATGCATGTAATACTTCTAACCTACCGAACATCATTGCTTAGCCTAGCTTACCTTCAGTGTGCTCAGAACACTTAACATTCACCTGCGGTTGGGCAAAGTCAGAGATTTATTTTACAATAAATAAATCTTACAATAGAGTCTATTTTACAAGACTGTGGAGTATCTCGTGTAACTGACTGAATACTGAACCGATCGTGGCACACGTGTAGGGCTAGGGAAGGGTTGTGTGTCCCTTGTTGACTCGCGCGCTGGCAGGGCTTGCTGGCACCTGTGGTCGGCTGCCCCTGCCTAGCGTCACAAGTGAGGATGGCACCTGTCGCCGACCGGGAAAAGATCAAAATTCAAAACTCGAAGTACAGCTTCTGCTCCATAGGTCCTTGTTTTCACACCACGGTAAAGTTGAAAAATCTAAGTCAAACCATCGTAAGCCTGGGACTGTCTGTGTTTATTTTAATGCTTCATAGGAAAAAAATATGTAACTAGCATTTCAAACCCATTATTCCAAGGGTCCCTTAAAAGATTTATATTCAAAGTTGTTCAATGAGAGGCACCTGGGTGGCTCAGTCTGTTAGACATCTGCCTTCAGCTCTGGTCACGATCCCGGGGTCCTGGGATCAAGCCTGGCCTCCGGCTCCCTGCTCAGCGGGGTGTCTGCTTCTCCCTCTCCCTTGGCTGCTCCTCCTGCTTGTGCTCTCTGTCAAATAAATAAGATCTTTTAAAAAATAAAATAAAATCTTAAAAAAGAAGGGGCATCTGGGTGGCTCAGTGGGTTAAAGCCTCTGCCTTCGGCTCAGGTCATGGTCCCAGGGTCCTGGGATCGAGCCCCACATCAGGCTCTCTGCTCGGCAGGGAGCCTGCTTCCCCCTACCCCAACTCTGCCTGCCTCTCTGCCTACTTGTGATCTCTGTCAAAGAAATAAAATCTTTTTAAAAAAATCTTTAAAAAAGAGGGAAGGTATTAAACTCCACTTCCTACCTTGAAATACATTATGAAAATCAGAGACTCATTTGGATGAAGTGTTACGTGTCATAAAGTAACTGTAGCAGAATGCTCCCCGCAGCCCCCAGGGGTGCACACACCTGTGCTTATTGTAGGAATTCTCTCAACCTCTGTGTTTGCAAACTTACATGTTGGAGGAAAATAAATGCAGACTGCATCACACAGTGAATGAATGAAATAAATGAATGAGTGAATGAATAAGTAAAGCCTCAAAGACCAGGTAGAAATCTGCTGAAATGCTTTCTTTATACTCTCCTGCATATATTTCAAAGTGGGTTTGTATTACTCATATAACAAAAGAACATTTTGTTTCCAAGCAGAAAAATGGCACAGGGGTCAATTAATAAAATAGGCATTTATTCTGAGGATGTAACGCCACGAAGGAAGTCCCCAAGGCCAGCCTGGGAGAGGGCGAACACTGCCGGCTCGCTCAAAGGAGAACAGGACCGCCGCGTGTGTCTGCACCCCAGCCGCTCAGGCAAGCCTGGGGCAGGGCTCATGGGTGAGCTCTGGGCTGTGCGCCTGCGGTCTGACTCGGCCGCCGGTCAGCGCAGGCCCAGATTAGTGTGTCCCGTGTCCTGAGAAGCCGGAGTGTCAAGGCAGGTTACAAAGGAAGTCGTGCAGGGGCAGGGCCAGGAGCCCCGACAGGGAGATTCCGAAAGTGTCAGAGATACAGGCAGCCGCCATGGCAAATTCCCGGTGCTCGTCACTCGTCTGCGGAGGGCAGAAGCAGGGGTGAGGCTCCGGTCCTAGCTGCCCCAGCCCAGGCCTTCCCCAGAGAGGCTCAACCCCAGCCACCCCCGCAACCCTCCCCCGGCCCATGCTGACCTCCAGGGCAATCTGGTGGAAGGTGTTCACGTAGGCGGCACCTCCGAGAAGCCCCTCATACAGAACGACCAGGAAGACGAGGTAGATGCTGGGCAGGAAGCTCAGCCACACGTCCACCAGCAGGAAGGCCAGGTTGAGGCACTGCAGAGCCAGGTGGCGGGGAGGGCTGAAACTGGGACCAGAGGCTGCTGGTCCCATCCAGGGGCCCCGGTTCTGGGAGATGCTGAGGAGAGGGCTGGCAGACCCGGATGAAATCCCAGCACCCCACTGGCCTACCAGACCCTGGGATCTGGGGCAGGCCTTCTCCTGAGCCTGTCCTGGCACCCTAGATGCCACAGGTCACTCTCCCAACCGTGCCTTGGCTCAGGTCGTCCCCGGAACACCGTTCTCTTTCCCTCACGTGGGATCTCCTGGTCCCCACTGCTCCCGGCTCAGCTTGGAGCAGGACCCCTCCCGCTCCTGGGCGCTCACGCCTCCTCCCAAGGGTTCCCTGAAGAGAGAGGCCCGCCCCTCCCCCGCTATTTTACCAGACTGAGACTATGGGTGTCGACGAGCAGTTCTCGACTGGGAGTAATTTTTGCCACTCAGGGGACACTTGGCAATGGCTAAACATGTTCCTGGCTGTCGTGAGTGGGGAGGGAGTGGGTGGAGGCCGCGGGTGGAGGCCGCGGACACCGCTCAGCTCTGTGGTGCACGGGACAGCCCCGCAACAAAGAACGATCCAACCCCCAATGTCAACAGCACCGAGGTTGAGAAACTGGCTACGGCGTTCTCGCGTCTTTAAGGAGGACTCTGACCCCACCCAAGGGAGTAGGTCTCCCCTCTGGGGCCCAGTCCTCCACAGGACCCCAGGGTCCCAGGCCTGAGCCGTGGCGGCGCACATATCTGACTGCACACACAGGTCACTGGGAATCATGTGACCCACACAGGCCTTGCCCTCGAAGGTTCTAGTTCATTACGTCTGAGGTGAGCTCAGAGATCTGCCTTTAAAAGAACACATCCCCGGGGTGCCTGGGTGGCTCAGTGGGTTGAGGCCTCTGCCTTCAGCTCGGGTCGTGGTCTTGGGGTCCTGGGATCGAGCCCCGCATCAGGCTCTCTGCTCGGCGAGGAGCTTGCTTCCCCCTCTATCTCTGCCTGCTGCTCTGCCTACTTGTGGTCTCTCTCTGCATCAGAAAAATTTAAAAAATCTTAAAAAAAAAAAAAAAGAACACATCCCAGCAATGCTCATGTGACTGGCGACACCCCGCTAATGCATCTGTCTGTAGCACGTGGCCAGGCGCTTTCTGTAATGAAATTCAATGATTCTAAGTCTCTCATTCTATGGAAAATCCTAAGCTATGCATTTCAGTGGCATCTAATGAAGAACCTCCGAGTTCAGAATTGTTGACATGATTCGGGGCCTTCGGGGTCCGAGGCCCTGGGCTGGCGTCCCCACTCAGACCAAGAGGGAGAAAACTGACGGACAGCCACAGAGTCCTGCCGTAACTGTCAAGGGCAAACTATACTTGGTTTCAACTCTTTTATCCTAGAACTGGACTCAGTTTATTGAAAAGGGCTTTCCTGGGACGCCTGGGTGGCTCAGTTGGTTGGGCAGCTGCCTTCGGCTCAGGTCATGATCCCGGCGTCCTGGGATCGAGTCCCATATCGGGCTCCTTGCTCCGCAGGGAGCCTGCTTCTCCGTCTGACTCTGCCTTCCACTCTGTCTGCCTGTGCTTGCTCTCGCTCGCTCTCTCTGACAAATAAATAAAATCTTAAAAAAAAAAAAAAAAGAAAAGGGCTTTCCTGGACCAAAGGAAGGTTAATTTTGACAGTAACTTCCAGGGGCTATAGACTCGTGACCTTGAAGGCTGGTTCTGTGAAGCTACTTTGGTTGGACCATGGGCCAGAACGGTGTGTGTTCGCTCAACACTGTGCTACTTCCACTACACGGAGTTAACTTTGCTCACCAGCCTTGTGGTAAATGACCTGTTGGCTGTGACACTGTTGATTTTGTTGTAACAAACCACCCAGAATAAAAGAACAGTACTATTTTTTTTTAAACCCACAGAAACACTATTTGAAAGCCTGTGTCTCTGCCCGAGGCTCGTGGAAATAAGAATTAAGTGCGTGCTTCCAGTGGATTAACACACTTCCCATCTCTGTGTGTCCAAACCACCCTGAGAAGTAGATGCTGGCTGTGGCGGGTTCACAGACGAGGCCATCTCGGCTCAGGCAGGTTCAGGGACCTGCCCGACATCACACAGCTACAGAGAACGGAAGCTGGGATTTGTGCCCCGGTTTTGCTGGGCTCCCAAGGCCACACGTTTTACACAGAGCCAGAGCCCTGCTGGCCTTCTGGTCCCTGCGCTCAGAACCTGACGGCGAGCAACACACTTCCTGGAGAAGTGGGAAGCAAGCCTGGGGTCTGGGAAGCTGGGAGCCAAGGTGGGAACGGAGCGAGGGCTGGGCTCGGTACCTGCAGCAGGGCCAGGACCCACGTGAAACGGATGTGACAGCAGCGGAGAGAGGAGCGGGAAACAAAGACGCCGGCCTGGTAGAGCATCTGGTACCTTCCATGCGGGCAGGGAGGAGGAAGCAGCCCCTCAGCAGCGTGGCCGCGGCCACCCCCAGGCCCTAGCCTCAAGGGCTCCCCTTCAGGCCCCCGCCCGTCCGGCCACCCTCCCCCTCCCCCTTCTTACCAGCGATACTGCTGAGCGTGACTCAGGGACGTGTTCCGGAAGAACAGGAGCTCAAACTGCAGCAAAGAGTGGGCAGGGCAGGTGGTCGGAGACCTGCGGGCCCCGCCTCGACGGCTCCTTCCACCCGCACCCCCAGCAGCCCTCACTCACCAGCCCCTGATTGATGAAATACTCCGCGAAGTAAACCACCACCAGGGGGACGATGTAGGGCAGCAGGCCCTGCAAGAGGCAGCAGACGTAGAAGTAGGCGGCCGGCAGCGGGGCACCGGCCACAGGGGGCGCCAGAGCCACCCAGCCTTACCTTGAACACCGTCCACCTTTCCGGAAGGGAGAGGTTTGACCTGGATTCTGCAGGGAGGGAGGGGAGGCCGGTGAGTGGGGCACGCGGACTCGGCAGCAGGGGGGGGGGGCTGGCGGGAAGGGCCAGCCACTTCACACGCTCCGCGTGAATGCACTCAAATGCCACTGGACTGTACAACCAAAAATGGTTAAAGGGCACCTGCGTGGTTCAGTCCCTTGAGTGTCCGTCTGACTCTTGATTTCAACTCCGATCATGATCTCAGGGTCTTGAGATCGAGCCCCCATCGGGCTCTGCACTTAAGATTTTTTTTCTCCCTCTGCCCCCCAAAATGGTTAAATTGGTAAACTTTACCAGATTTAAAAAGGGGGGGATTAACAGGTGGGACGTCTCCATGGCTCTTGTACTGTCTGATAGCCATCCAGCTCCAACCCACCCAGTTCACAGTGGCCCCTTCCTTCTGCTTCTCGAACATTCAAGCTCCTTCCCACCTCAGGATCTTAGCCCATGCTGTTCCCCTGGCCTATGACCTGACTCCTTGTCTCTCAAAATTCAGCCCAATGACCCCTCCTCCAAAAGGCCTTCACAGACCATGGTCTCTAGGTGGGGTCCTTCTCTATCCCCCCCCGCCCAAGTTCCTAGCAGCAATCCCTGCTTTCTGTCTGGCCAGCACTTACCAAAACTTAAAAAATAACATCTTTCTGATTCAGCTACTTGTTTATGAATGGGCACCCTTCCTCATCTGTCACCCGGTCCCTACAGGGCTCATCAATCAGCACATGGTGGGGCGCTTGGGTGGCTCCGTGGGTTAAAGCCTCTGCTTTCGGCTCAGGTCATGATCCCAGGGTCCTGGGATCGAGCCCTGCATGGGGCTCTCTGCTCAGCGGGGAGCCTGCTTCCTCCTCTCTCTCTGCCTGCCTCTCTGCCTACTGTGATCTCTGTCAAATAAATAAATAAAATCTTTAAAAAAAAATCAGCACAAGGTAAGTACTCACTGAGCAGTTCTTTTTTCTTTTTTTAAAGATTTATTTATTTTTGAGAGAGAGAGAGAATGTGAGGGGGGGGTAAAGGGAGAGAGAGACTCTCAAGCAGACTCCACGCTCAGTGTGGAGCCCAAGGCGGGGCTCGATCCCTCAAACCTGAGAGGATGGGCTGAAATGCACTCTAGGACCAGACACTTAACCGACTGAGCCACTCCGGCGCCCAGCGTGTAGCTCTTTAGTAGACGAATGCGACTGGCTCTTCCCACAACCAGCACTGCTGTCCACCTGCCCTCCCGACCGCATCCGCCACAGAGAGGAAAGGCTACCGCCCCTCTGGGGACAGAGTGATGGTTCCGAGGGACTCCCGGGTCTCCTACCTGGCTTTGACTCCGGAGCCTCGCTGCCCATCAGAGGCTGCCGAGCAGAGGTCTCTGCCTCCTCTTCCCCTCCAGGTTCCTGGGGCGCAGGAGGTGTGAGCAAACAGAAATAGCTAGAACCGGTGGGAGGAAGATGAGACGGAGGGCCCTCTGTCGGGCTGGAGGGGCCGCCCCTCCCAGGGGAGCCCCCCCCATTCCTCACTCCTTGTGAGCCCCACCCCATCCTGTGCCAGAAAGCTCCGGCTGCAGAAAGGTGCTTCCTTCCTTAGAGCTGAGATTTGTCTCCTTGTTTTTGCTGCCCGGGGGCCCGAATGCCACCCATTCCGCCTGCTGGCTCACACGGAGCAGGTCTGCTCTGTTTTCTTGTCATTGTTACTCTGATGATCATTCCGTGTTCATTCTGTGCTGGGCCCAAACTTCTCCCCTTTCAGTCTCTTCCAACAGAGACCGTGTCTACACTCGGCCGTGTCTAGACTCCGCTAATATACATTTTTTTTTTGCTTATGATTTTCTTTGAAATTGATTCACTTTTTCTACACGGCCTCATCCCAAGCAATCATCAGTGAAATCACAGGTTTGACCAGCTAATTAACATTTTTTCCCAATAGGCTCAAAATCAGTAAAATAAAGTCCACCCCATCCCCCCCCGCCCCCCCTGCCAGCCACTCATCTCGGGATCCACTCCATACTGGATGCCAGGTGCGCGTCTCCCCCCAGGGAAGCAAGGAGTGCTGGAGAGGTGAGGCACCCTATCGCACCCTGTAGAGCCAACACGCAGCAGCTCCAGAACTCAAACCAGTCCTCTCCCAGGCCGGAACCCACATGCCCTCTTTACGAGGCTGCTGGGATCTGGAGATTGGGAGCCTGATCTAGTTCTCCCCTGGGCTCCCTCATCCGCCCAGCCCAGGCAGCCTACCTGGCCAGCAGCAAAGCAGGGACACCCAGCATGGACAGCAGGGTGTGCTGCGGGGAGAGGCCGGCCTGGGTGAGGCCCAGATAGGACAGCGCTCCCAGCAGCCCAGCTCCCCCAGTGCCTGAGGACCACCAGGAGATCACAGCCCTGAGAAGAAAGGGAGAGCTGAGGAAGGACCCAGGCCTGCACCCGGGGCTCCTCTTGCCCACTCCCAGCTCCTCCTGCTTACCTGGGGTAGAAGGCGGTGAGCGAGAGGAAGGTGACCTCCCCCAGACCGGACGAGATACTAGCCAAGACCACACCTGGGGGGGTGGGACAAGCATGGCGATGGCCACACGTGGCCTCCGCCGTCCCCCCAATCCCCTGAGGGGTCCGGCCACGGCCTCCCTTGTGTCAGCTCAGATCCCTGGACAGGGGGGCTTCTGGGAGGAGAACTTACCCGCCCCCCCACATGCCTCTCACAGGGCATGGGACCCCCTCTCTACCCAGTTACCGACACCGGAGCAAGAACTCACCCTGGACGCCTCGGCCGCCCCTCTCTCCCCCCGTCATGGAGTCCTGGTGACTCTGCTCATCTCGAGCTCCGTGTACTACAACCCCTTTCCTCCAGTCTCTGCACCCTGACCCCTGACCCCAACCACCCCCCCAAAATGACCTCGTCTCCCATCTCCTCCTCATGACAGGCCCAGCAGGCTTCTGAGGGTTACAAAAACAATCCCCTTCCTCTCCGAAGTTGGGGAGGGTACCCCACAATGCTGTTCCGGCTCCTCTGGGTTCCCCACCTGACACAAAACCTCACACTCACCGCACAGGCTGGTCCCCACTGAATGTGAAAACGCAACCAGGAGGAAGCTTCCGGCAGCACAAATCCCACTGACGAGAACCCGGGGGCTGAGGGCCAGAGGTAGGAGGGAAGAGGGGGGTCAACCTCTGCCTGCAGCGCCCTGACCCTCCCGCCACTGCCTGGGCCCTCACGGCCGCCCCGCTCTTGGGGTCCTGCCTGCCCTTTTGCCGGCCACCCCCTCTCAGACCTGTAGGGCAGCAGGTGCAGACCCAGGGGAGCCAGCAGTTTGATGACGAGGGTGGGGAGGATATCTGCCAGGAGCACTGCCTGGAACAGAGGAACGGAATGAGACCCCCGATGGTCCCAGGGACAAGCCTCCCAACCAAGTGACCAAGGGCAGACCGACACCTGCTACAGACACAGGCTCTGAGGTCAGATAGGTCTGGGTTCAAGTCCCAGCTCTGGGGCTCCTTAGCTTTGTGTCAAGAGCTTCAGTTCCCTTGTCTGAAAAATGGAGGCTGGTTACAGCGCTCAGCTCGTAGGACTGCTGGGGATTACATGAGCCGATGGACGCCACACACAGAAAAGGCTCAGCAAATGTCTTACTTATGATAATCACGACGGCCGCAGCAGGTGCTGAGGGAGGGGGCGGGGGGTGGGGAGGACCAGATGGGTACTCACCGCCGTGGAGACGGAGTTGCAGTCAAATCGAGAGGAGCTATTGTGGGGGGTGAGGGGTGGGTCCGGGTTCACCTGGCGACAGAGGAAGGTCTTTCACCCAGAGAGGCAAGACGTGACACAGAAAGGGCCTGGCTCCAGTGCCAGCTCAGCCCTGACTTGAGGGATGGCCTTGGGTCAACACTGGCCTTTTGGGACCTCAGTTTCTCTATGTGCACAATGGGGCCGGGGAAGCTTACCGCACAAAGCTCAAACTAAGGACCCGAAGCCCTAAGATGGCCCCGTACATGGGCTCTAGTTGGGTAACACACTCAGGAGCTTTCGTTTTTTAAAAATTGAGGCTTCCAAATTTGTACTGTCATTCTAGAACAAGGCACAGGTAGGCGAGTGAGCCGCATCCTCCCTAAGCACCTTATTTCCTCCCATCTAAATATATTTATAAGGACTTCTTCTAATGGAGGCCTGGGTGTGGTTGCCACACCGGTTTCGGGGAGCGGGCCTCTCTGTGCCCAGTCTGGAAATGCATCCCTCTCTCCGGAGAATGAGAAAGGAGAGTCACTTAGAGATCCACGAGGGTGGGCTTAAACCACACCCCCACGGGGACCCTTTCCTCTTCGCCCTACTCCCCTTAGGCCCCCAGGAGGACGTCCCGTTTTTTAAAGCCCTGGGACTCCGAGCCTGGTCTCATTTGTTTCCCTGCTGGGCTCATGTGTGGACCACCTGAGCACCCCTTGACCTGAGGATTTGAAGTAACTACCTTAGGCAGACGCGTGAATATGTAAATGCCAACGTTTTAAATAATTCTATGAAGTCTTTGTAGCTACTCAGCCAAGGGGGAAAATGGCTTTCCAGAAAAGCTGATCTTGGACCAAATTCCCTGCTGGACTTGAACTTGCAAGGTGGTGGCTGTAATCCTTTGGCACTTACACCCCCCCAGCCCCCACCCCCGCCTCCAGCTCATCATAGACAAAAGGTTCTTAACTAGAGGTGATTATACCCCCCAGGGAACATCTGGCAATGCCTGGAGACCTTCTCCTCTGAACTACTGAACAGGAGGTATGCTACTGGTAGAGGACACGGGTGCTGTTAAACACTGTACGATGCCCAGGAAAGCCCCAGAACAAAGAATTCTCCAGCCTAAAATTAACAGCGCTGCGGTTAAGAAGCGCTTTCATAGACCATGGCCCCACCCAGCCAACCTTTGAGTTTATATACGTGGCACCAATCGATGCTTAAAAACCCTTCCTTGCTCTGTGGTCTGGGAAGCTGGAACTTCAGCCCCCTTGCCCCACCCCTGGGCCACCCCCATTCCGTTACTTTCTCAAAGGGGGTTCCTGCTCTAGGGGGAGTCCCCCATCTTCCCATAAGGACTAAATATGGTGGTGGCATTAGAGACGGTCACTTACATGGCTCTGGTTCCCAGATGCCCTCTGGTGGCTAAGGATGTCATGCGCAGCGCTGAGCATCACCACGTAGGAGAAGTTGTTACAAAGGCCCAGGAGCCTGGAGTGAGCAGGATAGGCTTTTTTTCCCCATCAGTTTTATTGAGATATAACTGACATATAAGAACAGATCTTAAACCTCCTTCCAGGCTTAATCCGCTCACAGTCCTAGCACCAAATCTCCCCTTCCTGTGGCCTTCCAACAGCTCGCCTGTTCTTCTCTCTCACCAGGCCCCATTTCCATTTTGGTGGTAGGGCTAGAAATCCAGGCTTTGGGATGACAGACTTGGGTTCACATCTCATCTCTCCCAGGAAGAGAAGAGAGTCATCAAAGATGACTCTCCCTCCAAGCTCCCAGCATGGTGCAGTGCCTGGGGCGTTTCTCATGCACTGATCCATGCTCTCTGACATGTTGTGGAACAGCAGAAAGACCCTGGAGCTTGAAGCCCAAAGGTCTGTGTTCAGGTTCCACACCTGCTGCTTCCTACCTGAGTGGCCTTGGGCTACCCACGTGTAAATGGGGACACAGGTTTTCCTTCTCACTACTTCACAGGGTGCTGTGGGGTTAAAGGATGATCCTACCAAAGCCCTTTATGACCCCTACAAGAAGGATCTTTTCTTGCTTACTCTCATTTCCCAGAGCTGCACTCAGTGATGGGAAAGGAACTGGGCCCAGTGCCAGAGATTTCATGGGCTCTTTTCACAAGCCCAGGAAGTGGTTCCGAAGCCTTTCTTCCCATTTTGCTGCTGTCGAGAAGAGAGGCTCAGAGAGGTGATGGGACTCTTTCGGAATCACACGTGAAGCCACGTCCAACCCAGTGCGCCACCTAAGCCCTCAAGGTTCAGGTTAGCACTAGAAGGGTTTCCCAAGGCTCAAAACTGGAATGATTTCAGGAGGTAGATGGACGGCCTTTTAAAAAAGTGTAGATGCATGTATTAAAACGTGCATTAGGAAAAACACTGGCTTCCTGTCCAGAGCAGTGATTTAAAGTTTTCTCCTAAAAAAATACATGTATTTACAAATTTAAAGTCTGAATTCCTTGGAGTGAAAACATGAAGTAGTCCCCCAGCCGACAGGAGGACCTGGTCCAAGCCTGAAGGTGGGAGGTAAGTGGAGTCCAGTGTTGGAAGTTTCCAAGCTGCCTTAGGGCAAACCAATGGCTTCGGTCAGTATTTGTGAATTCAGCTCCTTTCTCACGGCTCAGCTCTTTCGTCCCTTTTCCCTCCTGTTGCTCCCCAACTCCTCCCACCCCATTTTTACTTCTGCTGCAGTCCTCGGGCCACTCACCAGAAGCCCATCACGTTCCTCCAAAGGGCGCCCTGCCGGTCCAACAGAGGGGACCGAGGTTCCGGGGCCGTCTCCTCCCCTGGCAGGGCGAGAAGGAGAGAGCATGACCCCCACCCCACTCGCCGGTGCACGAGGGCCCCACGGGCGTCCTCCCTGGGGCCGAGCCAGCGCCCGAGCCCCGAGTCAGGTGGGTCGCGGGGCAGAGGCTGTCCCTCTCGGGAGCGCGGGCGGGAGTACGCACCCTCGCAGTCCGAGAGGCGCCGCCGCGAGCCCGCGCGGCCTCCCATGGCTTCGCGTTCCGCGTCCGCGAGGGTCCAGGGCCGGCTGCAGCCCGGCGGCGGAGGGTCTGCGACACAGGACAAGGATCCACGCCCCACTGCAGGGCCCCGCTCCGGCTTCCCCGCTGCACCCGCGCGGGGCGACGCACCACGTTACCCCGGGGGCCCATCTCGCGCCCTCGCACACCCACTCGGCCCCACCCACGGGACGCTGCCCCGGCCCCCGCGAAGGCAGGGGCCTCCGCGGTCTGTACCTTTAAGAGCAGCGGCGAGTTCGGCGCGGAGGGGCCGCGGGTCGGCGGGTCACGTGACAGCGCCCGCGGGGCCCCTCATCACGTGCTTGGAGGTCACACCCCCCGCAACTTCCGGGTGCGCGCTCTGTCTCGGCTTCGGGCTCTCCCAGCCTCGGGACGGGGGCCCGACAGAGGCCGGGAGGACCCCGGAACCGCTGCTCTAGCCCTGGAGCGGGTGGGATCAACGAGAGGAGCCGTAGCGTTAGAGCAGCGGGACGCGAGGGCTTGGCCTTCCTTGCCAGGACTAGGCATGGCGGCGAGCTGCTTCAGCTCCTTTCCCGGCCCTCCATTGCCAGAAATAAATATGGCCACCGGGCTACTCTAGTCCTGCTTCGGGGGATTCTGATTCCTCTCTGTCGCCCTTAGACGGCTTCAAGACCTGAACATCAAGATAACTCTCGGGAGTCTGTCTATTGGCAATATCCCAAGCATTAAAGAGATCCCTTTCCCCAAATTATCCCAGAACCAAAGAATATCCCAGAAATATCGACCCCCCTGGGGTTACACGTGAGAAAGCTAAAGAAGGAAAGTTGCTGGTAGTGATACAAGGTTAGACCTAAAGCTGGCGGGACAGTAGGAGCTACAATACCAGAGGCAGACATGCTTGGCTCCGCAGGCTGCGGTGGGACTCCTGCCTGCATCAAGAATGCTTAGACCAGAGGATTCTAGGGCTTCTGATTCTGATTCCGATTCTGTGATCTCATCTGGTTTGTCTAGTTGGAAATTTGGAAAGTGGGGATCAGGCAGGGGATTGCGGGAAGAGGTGTAGATCAAAGTCGCTTCCTATAGTTCAAAATAAGAAGTGATTGTTCTCTTACCTTCCTCTAGGTGGTCAAGCAGCATCCTGAGTTTTCTTCATTGAGTCCTCCTGCTAATCTCTTCTATGGGCTTCCACCAGCTGGTGCTCACCTCTGCCAGCTCTTTCTCACCACCAAGTCCTCAGACTGCGATTTGAAATGTGCCCCCTTTGGTCTGCTTCCCAGGTTACTCAACCAGTGAAAAATGGGGTCCTACTACCCATGCGGGACCCTACAAACTCAGTAACATGTCACACATGGCCTCTGCCTTTGAGGAACTCACAGGAGCGTGGGCGGTAGACACAAATAACCACAATACAAAGCTGGGCCAAGTTTTGTTTCACAAGAATGACTACAGATGAGGGAATGGGCACTGGAGCCACCAATCCAGCCCCTTCTTCCCCTTAAGGAAGCATTAATGACCCTAAAATGAGAAGCCAAAGCTCTTACCAGCCCCTCTGCACTCCCACTCCTTGTCCCTAGGCAAAACAGGAACCACAAACCCCAGCTTCCTCTCACAGAGTGGCTGTGGCTTGGGGGGAGCAGGAAATGGCTGAGGTGTGAATACAAGACCTGAGTCACTTGAGCTGCTCTTGCCACACGCCCCCTCCCCCCGCTCCCCTCCCCCATTCTGAGGTCGTCTGCTCCCAGGTTTTTCTTTATGGTCTCCCCCCCCTTGCTCTTCAGCTCCAAATAGGCACCTGAGTCCCCTGTGCGATGCACACCCATTGCCCAGCCCAGGCTGGGAGCTGCTGTGGGCATTGCAGAGGGTGGGCAGGGCCTGGATAGGGGGTGCGTCAGGGAGACACAGGGGAAGAGGAAGTGTCTTGGGCCCTGGGGAAGACTGCCTTGTCTCAGTAGGTGGGGGCGGTCATTTGTCAGCTTTCTGGACACACAGACAGAGACAGACAGGATGGATTTCCTCCGGCTACATCTCCCTGGGCTGCATCAGGCCTTGCGGGGGGCGCTGGTGAGAGGGGCAAAGAGATGCCAGAGAATTTCACCCTGCTCCCTGGGGCCTCACCTTCCCTCCTTTCTTTGAGACTCTCCTCATACTCATGATCCCTTTCTCAGGATCAGGTCGCCTCCTAGCCTGATCGTTTCTGGATTTCAATCCCCCCCACCTCCATAAACAACATCCACCTACCCCAAATCTAGCCCCTTTCCTCTTCCTTCTGCAAATCCAGTTCTCTTTCCCCTCCTAGAGCCCAGACCCCTTGTCTGTGGCCTGAGTTCCTCTGGGGCAGGGTCCCAAGGGAGAGGGCTGGGGCTCCCCTTAACGCCTCTGTCTCCTCCCCCTTCCCTTCTAGGATTCCCTCAGCTCCTTTGTCTCCTACCTCATGGGAGATGAAGTCCCTACTGCAGACAGGAAGGCGGAGAGGGCGGCCGAGGACCTGGGAGAGGTGGCTGCGGGAAGGCAAGGGAGACCTGAACAGAAGGAAGCCCAGGAGGCCCTGGAGGGCCTTGGAGGCAGCCAGAGCCAGGAGGATGGAGAGCTCAGAGGGCCCAGAGAAGCTGGAAGACGCCAGGAGGGAAGTTCAGCTACAGAACAGACCTGGGCTTGGGAAGAAGGCAGCTCCCACAGGTCTCAGGCAGAGAGGCAAGACACTGGGGTCCAGGAGGCAGCCAAGGTTGCCAGGTGCCAGGAACCAAGGGCCCACTTAGAGGCCAGAAAGGAGTCCGAGGCAGGGTCTGAGGCTGGTGGAGACAACAGCAGCCAAGCCCAGGAGAGTCAAGGGCCCAGTGAGCAGGAAGTGAAGAGAGAGGAGACACTAAGAACCCGGGAACAGGAGGAGGAGGCGGAAGAGGTCAGGGAAAGAAAACCAGAGGTGGCCAGGAAGGCGGAGTCAGAGTGGACCTGGCACAGGGAGCCTGAGGGGGTGGAAGGTGCCGATGGGCAGAAGGTAGCAGGGGACAGCAGGAAGTCTCTAGAACCGGCCAAGGAGGCAACTGCAGAGGAGATCCGGGGGTCTGCAGCCAAGCAGGCCAGGCAGGAAGAAGAGCTGATGGTGGTCCTAAGGGGTAGTGAAGGCACAAGGGCACAGGAAGCACAGGAGTCGGGGACAGAATGTGAGGACAGGACAACCTCAGTCAGGGAGGTGGACGGGCCAGCCTCAGTCAGGGAGGTGGACGGGACAGCCTCAGTCAGGGAGGTGGACGGGCCAGCCTCTGTCAGGGAGGTGGACGGGCCAGCCTCAGTCAGGGAGGTGGACGGGCCAGCCTCTGTCAGGGAGGTGGACGGGACAGCCTCAGTCAGGGAGGTGGACGGGCCAGCCTCTGTCAGGGAGGTGGACGGGCCAGCCTCTGTCCGGGAGGAGGACGGGCCAGCCTCTGTCCGGGATGAGGACGGGCCAGCCTCTGTCCGGGAGGAGGACGGGCCAGCCTCAGTCAGGGAGGTGGACGGGCCAGCCTCAGTCAGGGAGGTGGACGGGCCAGCCTCTGTCAGGGAGGTGGACGGGACAGCCTCAGTCAGGGAGGAGGACGGGCCAGCCTCTGTCAGGGAGGTGGACGGGCCAGCCTCTGTCAGGGAGGTGGACGGGCCAGCCTCAGTCAGGGAGGTGGACGGGCCAGCCTCTGTCCGGGAGGAGGACGGGCCAGCCTCAGTCAGGGAGGTGGACGGGCCAGCCTCAGGCAGGGAGGTGGACGGGACAGCCTCAGGCAGGGAGGTGGACGGGCCAGCCTCAGGCAGGGAGGTGGACGGGACAGCCTCTGTCCGGGAGGAAGACGGGACAGCCTCTGTCAGGGAGGTGGACGGGCCAGCCTCAGTCAGGGAGGTGGACGGGCCAGCCTCTGTCCGGGAGGAGGACGGGCCAGCCTCTGTCAGGGAGGTGGACGGGACAGCCTCAGTCAGGGAGGTGGACGGGACAGCCTCAGTCAGGGAGGTGGACGGGACAGCCTCAGTCAGGGAGGTGGACGGGACAGCCTCAGGCAGGGAGGTGGATGGGCCAGCCTCAGGCAGGGAGGTGGACGGGACAGCCTCTGTCCGGGAGGAGGACGGGACAGCCTCAGCTGGAAAGGAGGCTGACCTCTCCGGAGCCAGGATGACAGAATATGGGGAAGTCTCAGGAGAAGAGCCCTCAGAGGGCACTGGGAAGACTTGGGCCTTCGGGGAAGCCTCCAGGGGAGAGCAGGAGGAGCAGGCTGATGAGAACAGAGAGGCTGAGATGAGCTTTTCCCCCAAAGAGACCCGGGTCCTGGGGACTGAGAGCGCAGAAGAACCAGCTAAGGAGCAGCGAGCAGGGGCGGAGGCTGCAGAGGGCCAGGGGTCAGAGGGGGAGGTAAGGGAGGGCTTTGAGGTCCAGGAAGATCAGGGAGCGAAAGACGCTGAGGGGAAGCCAACCTCAGTGATCAGGACTGTTCCAGCCCGTCTGGAGGAGGCAGTGGCGGCGGAAAAGGCCAAAGAGGAGGAAAAGGGCTGCCGGGTCTCAGAGGCTGCGTTGCCCAAGGACAACCTGGCAAATGAGCCTGAAGAGGATGCTGACCTTGAAGGGGCCCCAGGGGCCAGCAGTCCTGAGAAGGAGTCCAGCGGGGAGAGGAGTGATGGGGAGGCTCAGACAGGCGGAGCAGCACAGGCGTGTAGTGGGGCGGGGCGGGGCGACCTTGAGCATGAAGTCACGGAAGGCCGGGCACCTGAGCTGGTGGCAGGCCCCCAGACCCTGGCGGAGCAGCCCGAGGAAGAGCTCTGGGAAACTTCAGCCCTGAGCGAAGAGGAGACGGCAGGGAGCCCGGAGGAATTCCCCGGGACCATGGGAGGCCTGGGTGGGGCAGAGGCCTGGGAGAGCCAGAGAAGGGACACCCGGGAGGGAAAAGCAGATGCAGAAGAGGGGGAGGTTGCAGAAGGCTGGGCACCGGAGGAGCCCGAGGTTGGCCGAGAGTCTACGTTCCCAGATGTCCCAGAGGCAGGCGGGGAGGGGAAGAAAGCCCAAGAAATAGGAGCAGAGGAGGGAGAGACCCTTGGAGCAGAGAGCCAGGGGCTGGGTGGAAGACATGGGGTAGACGCAGAGACAGGCCAGTCCCTGGGAGAGTCCGATGCCGGAGAAACCAAGGATGAGGAGGCGGAGGCCGCGGTGCCCTGGGTGGCAGACCCAACACCCGGTGGAGACGGGAGGCTCGAGGAGGCCACGCTGAGCCTCCAGGACAGCGAGGACCCAGGGGCCGGTTCTTTGGCGGCTGAGATAGCAAGGGATGATGTAGCTCTGGACGGAGGGGCCGCGGGGGCGGGGGGAGGGCCGGCAAGAGAGGCTGGGGAAGCTTGGGGCTCTGAAGGGAGACAGGAGGTTCCGGGAGGCGTGGAGCTGATGGAGGTTACACGGGGAGGACGCCGAGGCCGGCTGGGATTTGGCCCAGAGGGCTCAGCAGACGAGGAGGTGGCTGGCAGAGGGGCCCAGGCAGAGGCTTTGGAGGCCAGAGAGGGCGAGCCCAGGGGAGAGTGGGTGGAGGTCGGGGAGCCCGCAGTGGAGGAAGGAGGCTGTGGGATGGATGGCTTTACCTCGGGCTCCCAGGTGGTGAGGGCAGAGGGGACCGTGACCACAAGGGAAGCCGAGGGGCTCCCGGGGGGACAGACGCTGTTGAAAGACGAGGCTGTGGGATGGCCAGTGAAGGAGCAGGGGCAAGGCAGTGAGGGGGTGTGTGGGGAGCACCGACCCGAGGAAGAGGCAGACGGACCCCTTGACGTGGAGGATGCTGAGGAGACTGAAGGCCGGAGAGCAGAGGCCGAGGAGATTGTTCCAGAAGGCCTGGAGGACGTCCCGGGCCCGGAGGACCAGTCAACAAGCCAGGAGCCTGCAGAGGCCGAGCGTGGGCCCCACAGGGAGACGGGGGCGACGGCAGGAAGCGCCGGAGCGGGTGCTCGCGGCCTCTGGAGTGAGGTGAGAGCTCCCCGGGGATCCGGGGCTGGATAGGGCAGAATCTCGAATCTGGCCCGTGGTACCCTGTGCCCCTTTCCCCACAGGCCCTGCTCCCTGGGGCTCTCCTGGACGTCTCCGCCTCCCGGAGCCGGGTCCTCCTGTCTCGCAACTCCTCGCTGCGCCGCTCCCGGCTCTCTTCCCGATGGACCCGTGGGCCTGAGCGGCAAGAGGTGCCTCCCAGCCCCCCACCAGAGGAACAGCTGTCAGCCCCGGAGCAGAGACTTCTCCAAGCAGAGGAGCCCCCAGAACCTAGCCCCCCAAAGCCTGAAGGGACCCCGCTGCCAGCCAGGAGAAGGCCCCTGGGACGTGGGTAAGCCCGGGGGGTGAGGTGGTTGGGCCGGGGTGCGGAGGAGGCTGTGGCCACCTGGAGGCCAGCGCCCATCCCCTGTCTCTGTCCGCAGGTTTGGCCTTGCACACACGGGTATGATGCAGGAATTGCAAGCCCGCCTGGGCCAGCCAAAGCCGCAGTGAGGGGCCCCTGAGCCCTCCGGGAGCCTGGCCCCGCGTCGCCTCTCTCCATCTGCCGCTCCGGACACGCTGTTTCTGCCTCTGGGCCTCAGCTTTTCGGTGTGTTATTCATGGAGCAGACAGAACCGGACGCCTGTGAGAACCAGGAACTTGAGGAGCGTGACCCGGTGATGCGGCCCACCCGGACCGCCTCTCACGGCAGGGGCTCAGCACCTCTCCTGTCTGTCTTGGCCGTCTGGAGGACGGACGGGGCGCGACGACTCTCCGTGCAGCCTTGCCTCCCTGATTGCTCCCCAGACCCCACCGGGGGCCTTCCGGGGAGCTGTGGAACAGTCACGCCAACCTTGGGGGTGGGAACTGGCCCAGAAGAAGGAGGTCCGTGGCGCCTCTGAGCTCCATTTGCGATGGGAAACAGAGGGGCACCGGAGACCTTGAGCTTTCCAAAATCTCGCAACTCTGCTAGTCACCATGGAAACCACCAGCCCAGCAAGCCAGAATAGAGGAAGAAGCCCCCAGAATTTAGGAGCAGAAAGAGGCCCAGGGTGGCCAGAGGCTACTGACTCCTGTCCGTCGGGGGTCAGGTACCCCTTCTTTGAAAAGAAGAAGCCAAGGGAGGATGAGAGTGCTTTATTAGGCACCCCGCGTGGTGGCCTGACCCAAGGACAGCAAGCAGGCTCTGAAACAATAAATAAACCATCATTTCCCTAAACAATAAATAAATATCCAACAAATAAATATCTGCCAGGGACCGGAGGGGCCTTAAGTTATTGGGGAGGGGTTGGGGCGGGGAGCCAGTGGAGTCCTGCCTCGTTTAAGGCCCGTGAGCCGGAACTGTCCCGTTGCCCAGACTCCAGTCCTCGGGTCCTGAAGGGTGAAGGGATGAGAAGTCACCCCATCAGGGCCGGGAGTCGGACGCCGAGCCTCCCAAGGCCGGGGCTGTGTGTCCGGCATGGGAGAGCAAGACCAGGTCCCTCACGGCCCGAGCCAAGACAAGCTCCAAGGAGTGCAGCAGCTGGTAGGTGTAGAGGAGTCGGGCCCATGACGGCTGCGCTGACACCTGCGAGGGACTCCCGGGAGCCCGTTCGAGCCTCCCCTTCTGCTCCTCACTGTCCTCCTCCTCGGGGAGCTTGAGTCCTGCTGCCAGCTCCTGCGGGGAGATGCCCACAGGTCAGGCAAAGCCCAGCTGCGCCCCGGAGCGCATCCCTGTTCCTTTATGTGCCCGCTGGTACAGAATGACATCAGAGATCGCAAGGTGCATGATATCCCCGGACAGCCTCTCCTTTAGAGCTGCCATTATGTCACCATCTCCCACGTCCTGCCTGGTTTTTTTGGTTCAAGAAAATGGAAGTCAGGGGCGCCTGGTGGCTCAGTGGGTTAAGCCTCTGCATTTGGCTCGGGTCATGATCCCAGAGTCCTGGGATCAAGCCCCACATCGGGCTCTCTGCTCAGCGGGGAGCCTGCTTCCTCCTCTCTCTCTGCCTGCCTCTCTGCCTGCTTGTGATCTCTGTCTGTCAAATAAATAAATAAAATCTTAAAAAAAAAAAATGGAAGTCATAGAGCAAGTCGCTGCTGCTGCTCATGGAGCTGACAGATTCATCCAGGATCGCCCTGGGCACTTGGGATTCCAGAAGTTCTTCTCTTAAGGGTCATCTTAGGATTGGAAATGGGCAGAGAGGTGGAAAGCTAGCTTTTAGGCTGCTTGCATTTTCTATTTTCCTTTTTTTTTTTTTTAAGATTTTATTTATTTCTCAGAGGGAGAGAGAGAGAGCACAAGCAGGGGGAGCAGTGGGCTCCCTGCTGAACCGAGAGCCTGAGGGGCTCGATCCCAGGACCCTGGGACCATGACCTGAGGCGAAGGCAGATGCTTCACCGACTGAGCCAGCCAGAAGACCCTATTTTCCTTTTGTTAAGAGGAAAATGCCAGTTTCCCTTGGGAATGTTCCGGAAGGCCTGGTCACGTGAGAGGCTGAGGGAGAAGGGAGCCAGGTTGGCTGCTGATGCCAACAGCCATTCTGGGAGCTTCAGGACTGTTCAGACCAAGACCCCAAGAGAGGGCAGAGATTCAGGGGACAGAGCAAGCCCCCCCGAAAGAGGGCCTAGAGCATCTCCGTCCACACTTACCCAAACCTGTGTTTTTAAAAGGGAGGCAAAGACCTTCAATTTTTTGTGTTGGTCTCTGTGTGTTGAGGAGGCGGGGTGGTAGGGGGGAACATGCTACCTGGAAGCGTAGATGCCGCTGCAGATCCCGGAGATCCAGCCTCATGGTCCACAGCTGCATCTTCTCGGAGCTGGTCCAGCCCCCCTGGCTCCCCAGGCCTCCCAAGAGGGCATGGAAGGGGCGAAGCATCTTGGAGAGGAAGCAGAGCCGGTCTGGGTCCTGTGGGAAGGAAGGGAAGGGGTCAGACACGCCTCACAGGCTGAGGATCCAACCCAGCCGCCTCTCCACCGTCCTGTCGCTCTCTGTCCGCAGCCCCGCTCTGACCCCTTCTTCGCCACCCCTGTTCCCCATCCATCCCCTCACTTGTGTTTTTATCTTGTCTCTAGCCTCCTTCCAACCCTAGCCCCACTCCTCGTCCCAAACCTCTCTCTCTTCTGTATGTACGACCTCATTCTCACACCACTCCTTGCTTCCAGCTGAACCTTTATATCCAAGGACACACTCAGCCTCATCCAGATCTGATTCCTTCCCAAATCCATTTTCTGTTCGATCCCCGACTTCCATCTCCACCCACCCGGCCCAGCCTTACTGCCAGCTCTCCTGCCCCAATCCACCGTCCACCAACTCACAGAGAGGCCGTGCCAGGCCTGGAAGGTCAGGGAGACGTTGGGGAGCTGATCCCCCAGGGGCAGGAGGTCCAGGCGCACTCCTGGCAGGTGGGATTCAGCCTGTGGGGCAAGGTCTGTTAGTGAGGGCCAGAGGGAGTGGGGATTTGCCCACCCTCGAAAGCGGTTGCATCAGGGAGACTCACAAAGCGGTGGGCGTGGGTCCGAACCTCGGACAGCAGCTTCCTGGCGAGCTGCAGGCTGACCCTGAACTCCTTCCGCAACTCCTGCAGGCTCAGGGGGGACCTCCCTGGCGGTCTCGGGAATCCCCAGACACCAGCTCGAGCCAGGAGCAAGGAGAGCAGCAGAAGGCCGAGCCCTGGAGAGAGGGGGAGGTGGTGGGCCAGATGAGGGCAAAGCTTGAGAAGAACTCATGTGCCCTTTTTAGCCTGTGCTCTGGGCAAGCCCTGTGCGCCGTCTCGCTGACCCCGCACAGCCATCAATAAGAGGGAAGCTTTTGAGGATACCCTATGACCTCTCTGTGTGAAAGGAAAGAAGTTACCCCTTGTCCAAGACAGACACAGCCTTGCACAGAGTACCCACCTTTGCAAGCAGATGTCAGGCTGGATCTTGATCCCCACTAACTGCCTTGGCTAAATGTCTTTTTCAGTGAACAGCTTGCTCAGCTATATGTGGTACCCGGGGGCTATCGTATTATTATATTTTGCAGATGAGGAACATGAGGCTCGGTGAAGTTGACCAGCCCAAGTTCAAATAGCTAGAGGGTGAGGGAACCAGGACTGGATTCCAGATCTGCCCGAACGCAGAGCCTGGGTGCTTCCCCCAGGGAACTTAGAGGAGGCAGCCACCTCCCCTGCAATGGGCATGCTGTGTTCTGCCAGAGGATTCCTTGAGCTTAGCCAGGCAGCTCTGATGGCCTGAACTAGAGCCCCGGGGGTGGGCGGGCAGTGCCGGAGGCTCTATCCCAGGGAGTCAGAAGGATGGCTTGGTCCGGCCACCGCCAAGGCAGGTGGGTCACTCTGCAGTGTTGGAAGAACAGGGGGTGCCCGGAAAAGGAGGAGCGCCCAGACTGGGAGGCAGAACCTCTCTTTCTCGTCCAGGTTCTTCCCTCGAGCAAGTCCTCTATCTCTGTGTCTCAGGCTCCCATCTATAAAATGGGGGAGTGAGACCAGCTGATTTCTGAAAGTACTTCCTGCTCTGTGTTTCCTGGAAAGAAGCGCAGGGGAGGCTCGGGTGGGAGCCACGGGAAGCCGGCGGTGTCTGGCGGTTTCTCCATCAGGGAGAGGAAATCGAGCAATCACTGGAGTTACACAATTCTCGAAACACAAACCAAAACTAGGCTGTAAGTCTAAGTCTGTTCCTGCTCACCCTCCTCTCCATGCCTCTCCCCTGCCTGATCTTGATCTCTAACCCCTGGGCTCCGCTCCCCGAATTGTCCTATAAATAAAGACCAAGGGAGGTTTCTGGGGACTTCCATTCACCAATGTACTTCCAGAGGTGGGGGGCAGCGCCTGCGACCCCCGTGTTCAGGATCCCCTGGCTTAGGGACCCCTCTATCATCCCAGAGACTTCCAATGGCGTGGGGTTCCTCTTAGCTCTATTTTGAGGGAAAGTGCGTGTCCCCAGGCTCTGGTGGCTATTGCCCACCCAGCACTGAGCTGGGCCATTTCCTACTCTGCATCCTGTCTGAGCTCTGGGGTCCAGACCTTTCCCAGGGCTTCTCCCTACCCTCTGTACCCAGTCCTGGGTCCTTGGCTCTATTCCCATCCTCTAGCCCTTGGTCCTTACCGTGGCCCTACTATCTGCTCCTCTTCCTGTGGCCCTGGCTCCAGGCTCTGACTCCTTGAGTCACCCACAGAGGATCGGATCTCCTTCCAAGCTACAGACCCTTGGCCCACTTAGGCTGCTGACTCCTTGGCCTCAGCCCCACACTCCAGCCAACTCCTCCTGCTGTGCTTTCTCTGTCAGCCCCAGTTGTCAGCCAGACTGTCCTGTGCCTGCTCATTCACTCAAACCGAACTCTTCATTTACACGCTTGGTCCTGGTCCTGGTCCAACTGCCTGCCCGCCTCTTTCTCATCCTGTCCTCCGGCCAGCCCTGGCCGACCGATCACCCCCTGTCTCTCCTGCACCCGCATTCATGCCAGACCCATTCCCATTCTCCGGTTGACCGAATCCCGTATTCTTAGTCTTGGCCGAGTAGCCGCCCCGTCCACACCCATCAAGCCCTCCCACCCCCTGCCCAGTGTCCGCCAGGCTTGCCCGCCCGCCCTCCACCCCCAGCCCTGGCCTCGGACTCACGCCAGCCAAGGTCGCCTGCCATCTGGCCCATAGCGGGGCCCAGCCCGTGTGGCCAGCCATCTCCCGGGCCGGGGTCTTATACTGGGGGCCGCGCCGGTTTCACTTTCCGTCCTGCTTGTACTTTCGTCTTCTCTCCTCACCACCCCTTGCTGAAATGGGGAAATGTCATTTCCCTTCCCAGAGGGGGCGGGATGTGCGGGGGGTGGGGGTGGCGGGAAGCTGGGGTTTCGGTCAAGCTCAAGCTCCAGACCCCCCGCTGAGCTTCCAGGACTGTCCCTCCGCTCTTGTCCCCTCTCTTGGGCGAGTTCTAGGGGCCGGTAGGTCCCGGAGACTCAAACTGTTCTGTTTCACTGCTCTGTCATTGTCATCCTATTTCCATCACCCGCTCGCTGTCCTGTAGAAGACAGATGGCCAGGTAAGGGGATTGCCCACCAGAGAGGACTTCGGGGTGTGAGTCATCCCACTCCTCTGGTTTACCAGATGGCTGCAGGAGGGACTGTGAAGGAAGTGGGGCGCTCCTTGTGGAGCTGGGGTAGGGCTTGATGTGGAGCAGTGGGGTCCCAGGCTGGGCAAGATCAAGGCTCAGTCTATGGCCAAGGTCAGGGCGGATGAGAATGTCACCCTTCAGAGCCAACAGCTCAGTCTTGGGCCAGAGTAAGATCTAAGATTAGCGCTCAGTCTATAACTAGGATCAGGACTTGGTCTAGAGCTTTGTCTGGGGTCAACATCCCGCCTCTGTCGGCACTTGGGGTCAGAGCTATCGATGACCTGGAGGGTCTGCTTGGGACTATTTGGGGATGGGCTTCGAGCTCTTGTCCAGATTGGGTGCAGAGCTTGGGCGGCTGTGGTTCTGACAGGGCCCGTGACTCAGGTCAGGGCCCAGGCTTGGGCTGGGATAAGAGCTCTGTTGATGTCTAGAGTCAGGGCTCACTAGGCTGGGGTTGCGTGAGGTCAGGATGGGGCTCGGTCAGGTCTCAGAATAATCCAGCTCTGTGTTTCTGCTCTGCGGATGGCTGTCAGGGCTGGGCTGTACCAACCACCGGTCTCCCTTCCAGCACAGCTCCACCCTTACCCCACCCTGGATTTTCCATCTTCAGGGACAAGATGGGGGTTTCTTGGTCTTCCCCAAGGCCCACTTTCCTTTTGGGATCATGTGGGGTTTCCCTGTTGGGTCCCTGCAGTGAGACAGAAACCAAGGGGGCTTTCCCTTTCTATACTCTGCCTTCTCAGCCCCATATTGGCCCTGCCCAGTAGGGCCGCCTGGAACCAACTGCTTGGGAAGTACCAGTACATTTGGGGGAGCAATCCCAAAGGGTTGCCTGGAGGAGAAGGAAAAGGAAGAGCGAGCAGCTGGCACCTCCCTAGCCCGAAATAGTTTCCCTTGCAGTGTCCCCTAGTGGTGACAGCTCTTTCCCCCACATCCCACGCCCTTGAGGCTCCCCACTTGCGGGGGGGCGGGGGGGCAAACCTCCTGAGACTGATGGTGAGGACAGACCCAGGTCTGGCTGTCTTACTCACCCCCAAGTCCTGCCCTACGTCCTGGAGGCAAGCCAGCCCACTTACCCTCTGACCACAACCACTCCCCATCCTTTACGCAGAACTGCTCAGAACTGCGGTGCCTCTCAAACCTTGAATTCCATCTCCCGCTCTATCACCACAGCCTCCCCATCCGCCCGACCTTCTCTGAGGGTTCCCCAAGGCCTTCCGTCTCTTGTTGACTCTCTGCGCCTCCCCGTCCGGCTAAGGCTGGTCCCTGCAGCCTCTTCCCTGCCCGACGCCCTGTTCTGTTCCAGCAACTGGAGATTTGTGCTTGAATACGATCCACCATCTCATACCAGCTTGCCTCTGCACAAGCTCTTCTCTTTGCCTAGAAAGCCCTCACTGTCTTCTCGGTAGTCCCCTGTTCTCAGCCTACCCCTTGTCACAGGCTTCCTCCCCTGAATAGCTCATTCCTTCCTACCATAAGTCCTGTCTGCAATGGATATCGTACATTTGTTCATCTTGCTTACTCTATCCTCATTCATACCACTCCGGCCATACTGTCTCCCTCATTGCTCCTAGAACATGCCAGGCACGCTGCTGCCTCAGGGCCTTTGCACCTGCTGTTCCTTCTGCCTGGAACGCTCTTCTTTTGGTTATCTGCAAAGCCCACTCTCTTATGATCTGCTCCAATGTCACCTTCTCAAACAGAGTCCTCACTGACCTGATTAAAAGACGCAACCCTGTCCTTGGTACTTTCTCTTTTCTTTTTTCTAGAAAGAAATGTTGCAATTTCCAACCATAACTGTGGATATATGGAGATATATATATATATTTTTTTCCTTTTAGATCTATCAATTTCTCTCATGTGTTTTGATGCTGTATCGTTTAGGTAGAGACACAATTAAGACTGTTATGTCTTTTTGAAGAACTGTCCTTTTATCAGAGTGTGATGTCTCTCTCTCTTTACCCATGATAATAGTGCTTTTCTTCCCTCCCCGAAGTTTACTCTGTCTGAAACTAATTCGGCAAGTCCTGCTCTTTTTGATTAGTGTTTACATGGTTTATCTTTTTTTCCAACATACTTTCATTTTTAACCTATGTTTTTAATTTGCAGTGGGTTTTGTTAAAACAAAATTCCAGATTAATATTTTTGTCAGTTTAGATGGTATTTATCATTGTCTGCCATTCGTAAATAAATATTCTATTTTCTAACTGAAGATATCTATCCTGTTCTGAATGTGAGGTCAGTTGCTGGCCTTGGCACCTCAGTTCCTTGATGAGTTCAAGAAAGATCCTTAATTTGTACTTTGTCCTACTTCATTTCTGGTTGTAAGAGTTGGGCTTTATACCTTTAAAGAGATTTTATAGATTTTATACCTTTAAAAAATGCACATTGCCGGGTGGGTGCCTGGGTGGCTCAGTTGTTAAGCGTTTGCCTTCGGCTCAGGTCATGATCCCAGGGTCCTGGGATCGAGCCAAGCATCGGGCTCTCTGCTCAGTGGGAAACCTGCTTCTCTTTCTCCCACTCCCCCTGCTTGTGTTCCCTCTCTCGCTGTCTCTCTGACAAAAAATAAATAAAAATCATTTTTAAAAATGCACATTAAGTGTGTTGTTTGTTCTTCTAGCTCTGTACTTCAGCATGTTAATTAGATGTGATAGTGAATATCTCTATTTTTTTCTTCATTTGAGCAAGTAAGTTTTAAACTGTATTCAGTATTTTATTCTTAGCTTTTTATAGATGCCCTTCATTAGATTCCAGAAATCCCATGTAATCATAGTTTGTGGATATTATCTTTAATATATGTTCACTTCATTGAAATTATTTGCCTGTATCTATTAAGTCCCCCTGGCACTTTAAAAATATATATATTTTGTTTACCTATTTGACAGAGAGAGAGAGAGAGCAAGCACAAGCAGGGGGAGTGGCAGGCAGAGTGAGAAGGAGAAACAGGCTTCCTGGGGCTCCATCCCAGGACCCTGAGATCATGACCCGAGACAAAGGCAGAGGCTCAACTGACTGAGCCCCCCAGGCGCCCCTCCCCGCCCACTTTCTATCCCTTTCCCTGCATTATTTTTCTACAAAACATTTAAAAACATCTCACACTTTCTCTCTCCCCTTTTTTGGTCTGTCTCCACGTGCTAGAGTCTGAGACCCACACGGGTGGGCCTTCCTGCCAGTTATGTGCACGGATGTCCCCAACAGCTGGCAACCGGTACTGATGATGTCAGGTGGGAAGCTGGGCAGCTGGGTACGGTCCTCAGCCGACGATCTTGGCAGATCTTCACCAAGAAACCAGAGAGCCACGGAGGGCGGCTCCAACCTCTGTCCCCATCCCTGGAGGATGGAGCTGGGCCCCTTTCTGTCTACCTGGGCCTCTGTTCCAGGTGTGGATCTTGGCAGGTGAGCCGAAGCTTGGGTCGGGCTCCCAGCAGGAAACGGAAGGGATGTGGTGAAGGCTCGAAGGACTGGAAAGGAAGCCAAGCGCACCAAGCTCTGGACTCGAGCACGGAGCCAATACTTCTGGTGACCTCAGGTGAGTCACTGGCCAGCCCTGGACCTCAGGTTCCTCATTTAAAAGTAGTAACGGTTTTCAAATGCTGCTATTACGTAGGGAAATTAAAACCTAGATGATTAAAAAAAGAGGAAAAAGAACCATCCACCAATTTTATGATCATTTTCCGAGTACCCCGTTATGGCTTGGACCCCGTGGGGCACTCCACGGGGTTGCATGGGAATCCTGAGCCTAGGAAGTAGAAGTTAGAAGCTTCGGCTGTGACATCAGGATGGAATTAGGGAGGGGAAGTCTTCCTCAGGGCCACGCAACAGATCAGTGACAGAATGGAGACTGGAATTCAAGCCCCCTGCTTTCAGCTTGGGCCGGTGAGGGGAATCCCTGGGTCCTCTGATGTCAGCGCCAAGGCTTGGAACTAACCCTTCCATGAAACGAAGGTGCAGGCAGGAAGGCTGGGGGTAGGTGAGGCCAGGCTGGATCTGCGGCCTCACCTCTGAGTCTCCCAAGCATGGATGGTAGACCCACCCCAAGCCCCGAGGCACAGCACCTGCCCCCCATCCTGGGCACCCCACCCCAGCCACACCCCCGGGGTCTACAGGATTCATTCGTGCATTCACCACGCCCCCTCCCCCAGACCTGGGGCCCTGCCTCTAAATGGGGAGTCTCTTTTGAGATCACCTTGGGAGGGTCTGAGAGAAAGGGCTACGGGGGTGGGGGGCGGGGGGTGGCTAACTACTGATGAGATGTTTATCGCTGGGTGTTCTGTGTTAGGAGAGGATGGGCTGCCTGCGTTGTCGAGGAAGGAAGAATTTGAAGCCCAGGAGGCAGGGCTGCAGAGGAAAAACACCAGCATGGAGATAGAAAGTCCCAGTTCGAGTCCCGGCCCTACCGGCCCTTCCCCAAGTGTATGTGCCCTCTTGAGAGAGAGGCCCAGACATTCTGTGCTTCCGTTTCCTCGTCCACAAGATGAGGCTCATCATCCCAACCCTGCCCAGCTCTCAGCTCAGACATGAAGGTGCACTTGGGACAGCATAGGGCCTCATGGGTCAGGGCCCCACCGGGGAGGGAGACAGACCTTCGCTTGCACGGTGCCAACACTTGCTTTGGTCGAGGCCTGAAATCTCCCCATTCCTGGCTCATCTCCGGAGTGGGGCGGCTGCTTCCACCAGGTGCATAGGATGCCGTGAAGATTACGCACGTAAATGGCTGCCACGGAGTAGCTGTGTGATCTTAGGTGAAGTAACTAACCTCTCTGTGCCTGCTCTGTCATCAATAATGTGGGGAAAATAATACAAACTCGAAAGATAGTCTAGAAGATTCAACGAGCTATTATTTATAAAGCGAGTGGAACAGGGCCTGGCATATGGTAAAACTATAGGTTTTAGCTATTGGTAGTAGTGTAAGACTCACGAGGAAAGAAATGTCAGTTGTTGTTGACAAAGACGAGGGACGGTTGTCATCCATGGACAAAGGCTGAAGGAGAGTGGGAGGAGGAAAGTAAGAAACAGAAGAGGCTACCTCAGGAAGTAGGGATGGTTGGGGGTCAGGTGGTGGGGGCCCAGGCAGAGGGGGCCTAGTGACCGACCCAGAAACACGCATCAGAACAGAATTCAGGCCAGAAGCAGAAATCTCCGGGCCAGGACGAGGACAGCCTCAAATCTGAGAACCAGTGATGGGGCTCACGCCTGCCCACCTGCCCGCACCCCACCCCCCAGGGGCCAGCCGCGGCTTCATCAAGCCTCTCTATGAAGAACACTTAGAGTGGAGACAGACCCTGGGCTGAGCCCCGGGACAGGCCCTGTCAGGTGTCTGAGGGAGGCGGGCGGGCCCTGAGTGCTGAGGCTGACCCCGGGCCCCACACCCTTCCCCGGGCCCTCGCCTCGTGGCCTCCACGGGGTCCTGGCCCCCCCCTTGCCGCCAGGTCCCTCACTCGTCTGGCCCACTGCCTGTGACACCCCAAGCTGAGTGGACAGCTCACTGCCCAGGAAAGGAACACACTCACGGCTTGTATTTATATTTATTTTTTTTAGAGAGGGAGTGTATGTGCCTGGGCAGGGAGTACAGAGGGAGAAGGAAAGAGAATCTTAAGCAGGCTCCAGTCCCAGCGCGGAACCTAACACGGGGCTTGATCTCACGACCTTGAGATCGTGACCTGACCTGATGTCAAGAGGCAGTTGCTTAACTGACTGAGCCACCCAGGTGTCCCATCACTGCTTATATTTTTATAGAATATCGGATTCATGCAAAAGAATATACATAGCATATATGTTTCTGCCCACCCGCATTTCCCTGCTCTTGCCTCGGTTTTGGTCCTGGGTTCGCTGATGCCTGTGGCTCCTCATGTCACTCTGAGCAAAAGCAAAAACCCTCCCAATGGCTGGCAAAGCCCTCACGATCTTCCCCACAGGCTCCTTCATTCCCACACACACCCTCCGGCTGCCCCACAACTACCCCAGCCGCGCTTCTACGCCAGGGCCTCTCTACCTACTCTTCCTTCTGCTTAGAGCACTCTTTCCTCAGCTCTTCAGATAATTTTTTTAAATGTCATTTATTTATGTATTTGACAGAGACACAGCGAGAGAGGGAACACAAGGAGTGGGAGAGGGAGAAGCAGGCTTCCTGCTGGGCAGGGAGCCGAGGTGGGGCTTGATCCCAGGACCCTGGGATCACCACCCAAGCTGAAGGCAGACGCTTAACAACTGAGCCACCCAGGCCCCCTCAGCTCTTCAGATAATTAGCTTCTCGTCCGTCCAGCAGGTCTCACCTTTCCACAAACGCCTTCTTCCCTCTTAGGCTCTTGGGTCGTTCCCATCGCATTCCCAACTACACTAAGACCCCTGTGTGTAGCCCTAAGATCCAAATGCTCCTCTCTTAGCTTGTCAATTTTTCTACACATTCTGGGCCCTTCCCAGAGCCCTAGGGTCTTCTCCAGACCTCGAGTGGCCACCCACCTCCTCAGACATCTGAGTCCTGTGGGCAAGATTGATAGGAACCACTTCTACTCTTTTCATGATTCAGAATTGAAATGGTGCCCCTGGGTAGGAGAGGGGAAGACAGAAGCAGGGGGTCAAGTACCAAGGTGTGGCAACCACAGTCCTTGCCCACAGAGGCGGCCACCTAGCCGAGAAGACTGGACAAACATGTGAAACCAGAGGGAACACATCACATCAGGGCGGTTTGTAACTGACTTCCCCGGGAGCATGGACAGAGCTGTGAGGGAAGACCCTGCCTCAGGCTGGAGCCAACACATGGGAAAGTAGAGCTGAGAGCTGGAGCAGAAGACAAGAATCTTGTGATTGACTTTAGGCTCCTGGATCCAACTATTCCTGAAGCAGTCATCCTGAAGTGTTTAGTTTCATGAGCCAATCTTCTTTTTTGCTGAAGCTACTTGGAGCTGTGTTTCTGCCATTTGTAGCACGGGTCCCCTCCCCCTCTTGGATCTGCCTTCATGATAGATTTCCAGTGTCCGAAAAAAAATCACAGACCAGATTTTTTTTTTTAAATGATAAAGGGGAATATATCATGTAGTAGAAAGAGCACTCTATCAGAAGCCACTGGAGAGAGCATTTCAGGTAGAAAGGATAGCGTGAAAACAAAGCAGAAGCTTGGTCAATATTTCCTAAGTGCCAACCCAGTATGTCCCAGGCTTTGCTCTAGGCACTGGAGTTCAGCAGTGAATGGGGCAGGCAGAAAGCTCCGCCTTCATGGAGCTTACACAGAATGGAAAACTTAAAATTTTATTACAATTTTATAAGATTATATTATAATTATAAAATTATAATATCATTTTACCAAATGCTTATATGTACCAGGCATTTTTTTTTTAAGATTTTATTTATTTATTTGACAGAGAGAGAGATCACAAGTGGGCAGAGCCGGCCCAGACCATTCACGCAGAAGCAGCAAAGTTCCACTGACTCCCTGGATAGTCCCTAGCCTCTCCGCCACTCCTCTTACTTGTTGGGGGGGGGTGCAGCCATCAGCGCAGAAAGACATGCCGAGGGGGAGGGGAGGACGCTTCCTGCCGGAGAGAGAGTCTCTGCCCCAGACCCAGCAAGCCAGGTTTCTTTTCAGCCTCAGTTTCTTATCTGCAAAATGGGGGTGAGGACCAACCTTGGCTGATGAGGTTTTGGGGAGGGTCAGATCGGTTGGATGACCGAGAAGGGGAACCTCTGACAAGCAGAGGCAAGGTGTGTAAAGGGTTATTGGGAATGAATAGGGTTCGGACAGGGATGAGAGGAGAAATGTGTGCAGCAAAAGGGGCGGCGTGAAGCCAGACCAGTTCTGACACGCTCACTCATTCCTGAACGTTTTTGAGAGAGAGAGTGTGTGCCGGCACAGAAGCGGGTGAGCGGGGAGGTCCGGCAGCACCTGAGGGAGGAGGAGAGGGACCGGGGAGAAGACTCTTGGGTCCCTGAGCCTCCAGCCTTTCTCGCCCGTGTTGTCCTGGCTGCCGGCGCTCACCTCCCCGAACCCCAGACTTTATTAAATAAGTAAAATACATCGTATATTAGATGGTACTGTACTGTGTGCTCTTACGGGAATAAAGAGGAATTTCAGCACCAAGCACTGCCTAACTTCCTCTGGTCTCCACTTGTTAAAGTCCGTCCCTTCTCACTGAAGCTTTCCCTAACCAAGGCAGTTGACACTGCACAAGCCCTGCTGAAATTCCTGCCTTTGGGCGCTCATTTATCATCGTTTACCTGCCCCCACTAGCATGTAAGCTCTGCTGTATTCATAGCTTCTAGAATATTCCCCGGCTCGATGAATATGAGTCAAATGAATACATGATTATTCCTCAAACAGTTCAAACAACAGCGGTGCCTGGGTGGCTCAGTGGGTTAAGCCTCTGCCTTCAGCTCAGGTCATGATCCCAGGGTCCTGGGATGGAGCACCGCATCGCATCGGGCTCTGTGCTCGGCAGGAAGCCTGCTTCTCCCTCTCCCACTCCCCCTGCTTCTGTTCTTTCCCTCTCTCACTGTGTCTCTCTCTGTCAAATAAATAAAATCTTTAGACACAACAACAACTCTCCGAACCAGCTCTCCAGAAAGGAGAGAACAGGATCAGGCTGCACAGAGCTGGTGTAAGATGGAAGTTGGAAGGGGGCGGGGGGAGTCGGGGAGAAGCAAAAAGAAGTTGGAAAGGGGATGTGATCCGCCAGTCCAGAGGCCTGAGCCGAGAGGGGGGTGGTTATCTTCTGATTCCTCTGCATTAACTGCTTTTGCAATCAGAAAAGCAAAGAACACCTTGCTTTACAGGGAAAAGGAAGGTTTCCAGTTAACAGAGACCTGCTGTGCTCTGTCGGGCCCGGGGAGCGGTGTCCTCTGTCCTCTGTCTGGGGCTGGCTGCTCACACAGGGACAATGCAGATGGGTGGTTCTCCCTTTTTTGCTTTCTCCCTGCCCTCTCACCCCCACTCCCGCCTTCCTGACGGCCACCGAGTTCTCTAGAACCCTACGAACAGACCAGACGTGGCTGTCTGCACAGCTGGTCCGCTCCCAGCTCAGCCTCTGACCGGCAGTGAACCCGTGACCCAGCCCTTGGCCCTCCCTCAGGGAGCTCCGGCAAATACTCAGTGGGATAATCATCATAATTGCTGAGGCTGAATAGTATTTTCACGCTTTGTTTTATGTGAAGTCAGATCGGTATGTACCATGGAAGTTTCGAGGGTCATGTGATCATCGGCGCTGGTACGCCAAAGCCATCGCCGCCGGGAGCCTGGTCACCCTCCATTCCCGGTTTTCATATTCGAACCCGGGCGCAGTTCCCCCATATTCCCTCTCGCGCTCGTCCCCGTCCCGTTCCTGCTAAATCAGCGACGGCCTCGTGGCTGTCATCGCTACGGTGGAGGGATGTCGGTGCAGGTTCGTTTTTGGTTCGGCAGCGGCAGGAGACTGAAAGGCACCGACGTGGGCAGGATCGTGAGAACAGGGAGGGGGGCGTGGGGCGGACTTCAAAGCACTCCCCAAGCCAAGGAAGGAAGGGGCGACTTGAAAAGGAAACAAGATGAAGTTAGAACGGAGTCCAGGCCGCGTCTGCTCCGGGTCGTGCGGAGAGCCGTCTGAGGAGGGGAGGGGAGGTGCCCCCTTCTGCAGCAGTGAACAGGCCCCAGACGGAGCCCCGCAGCTGGCTGCGACCCGGGGGCTGTGGGAAGTGGCCCAGGACACAGCCAGAGCACGGCTGCGTGGCTGGAGGGTGTAGAAAGGACAGGAGGGGCCGCAGAGGGGACACGCTGGCCGGTGCCGTGTACCGAGGGGGTGTTGAGGCCAGGAGCATTGCGAGCCCCTTCCAGGCTCTGCCCCTGAGCAATCCTGGAGAAAGGAGAGAAAACACTGTGAACGCACCCCATCCAACACCTGCTGTGGGCCGAAAAGGAGCAGGAAATCTCGGCTGACACAATAGATCACATTTCTGGCACGCCGGAGCCCTGGTTTTGTGTCATTGCTTTAATCGTGTACATGCTGCTTCCCATGCATTTTGCAATGCTCACTTAATCACAGCAACCCACCCTATGTTGAAGGGTGCTGGCATTCCTACTTCGCATGTGGGGAAACTGAGGCTAGAAAGGTCAGGTAACTGGCCCAAGGTCAATGAGAAAATAAGAGGGCTGAGACTTGAACCCACAGAGTCTGGGTGCAGAGCCCATTCTGTCTGCTACTGTGCTGTTTCCTCACGTTTTTATGTATTTATTTATTTGTTTTGACAGAGAGAGATCACAAGCAGGCAGAGAAGGGGAAGCAGCCTCCCCGCTAAGCAGAGAGCCCAATGTGGGGCCCGATCCTAGGACCCTGAGACCATGACCTGAGCCGAAGGCAGAGGCTTTAACCCACGGAGCCACCCAGGGCCCCTCTTTCCTCAAGTTCTTGTTCCGGGTCGGGTACCCTGCTAAGTGCTTGAAAAAACTCCATATCCTTGAGTTCTCCAAACCACAGCAGGAACTGGGTGTCTTCTTCATCTCCTGTTCCCAGGTGTGGAGGTTAAGATACAGAGTCAATAATAACTAGTCTCAGGTCACAGCCAAGTTCGCACACAGGATCTGGACCTAGGTCTGGGAGACCATCAGGCCGTTCCGGTTGCTGTCACTGTGTAACCAACCGTCCCCGAGCATAATGCTGTGAAATGACCGTTCTCTTGTGCTCTAAGTCTGTAGGTGGACAATTGAAGGGGGCTGGTCTCTGGTCCCCAATATGTCAAGCCTCCTCTGGGAAGACTCAGTAGCTGGAGGTGCCCCTACAGTGGGAGCTGGAGCCCTCTGCAGGCTCCTTTCTCTCGCATACTTGGCTCTCAGCCGGAGCTTCCGCGGGCCGGAAGACCAGCACGATGCTGACCTTGTCACGTCGTCTCTCCACGTGTGTGGTTTTGGACTTTCTCGCAGCGGGATGACTGGACTCCAGTAGAAGTGCCTGACGTCATGATGTGTTAGGATACCACAACGTCGGGACACCTGGGTGCCTCAGTTGGGTAAGCATCTGCTTTCAGCTCAGGTCAGGATCCAGGGGTCCTGGGATGAGTCCCGCATCAGGCTCCTTGCTCAGCAGGGAGCCTGCTTCTCTCTCTCCCTGCCTCTCCCCCTGCTTGCGCTCTCTGGCGAATAAATAAATACAATCTTTAAAAAAAAGGCGGGGGGGGGCGCCTGGGTGGCTCAGTGGGTTAAAGCCTCTGCCTTCGGCTCAGGTCATGATCCCAGGGTTCTGGGATGGAGTCCCGCATCGGGCTCTCTGCTCGGCACAGAGCCTGCTTCCCCCTCTCTCTGCCTGCCTCTCTGCCTATTTGTGATCTCTGTCTGTCAAATAAATAAATAAAATCTTTAAAAAAAGGGGGGGGGATAGCACGACTTCTGCCTGCCTCGATCAGGCCAGGGGCTCCTGAAGGTCCTCCATGTTCCAAAGGAACACAGTCCATGTCCCCCATTTGATGGGAAGGTGGCAAAGCCACGCGGTAAGGAGAGCTCAGGGGTTGGGAGCACTTACCATACCTGTGCTCGGTATATGCAACCCGAGACAAACGTCCCTGCTCATTAGAATCACTCTCCAAACTCCCAACACCCGGCCAGTGCCCAGGCTCTATCTCAGACCTGTGAAATCAGGATCTCTGGGTGAGGAAGCCAGGCGTCCCGTCTCCTCTAACTCATCTGTAACCCAGTGATGACAATGAGGCCTCCTCCCGTGTATGCAAAGCGCGTGGCAGACCGGCTGGCTAGTAAACATCCATGTTTCTCCGAGTGTGACCGCCTCCCCCCACCCCCTCCTTGACTCAGCTCACAAGGTCATTGGCAGCGCGCACAGGTGGCCTGAGAAAAGTTATAGATAGGTGTTTCTTTTTATAATCTTCTAGTTATGACAAGTGGTTATGGTTTTCCATTTTCGATGGTTACGCAGTTTCTCTCTCTCTCTCTCTCTTTCTCTTTAAGTAGGCTTCCATGCCCAGCACGGAGCCCAGTGCGGGGCTTGAACTCAGGACCCTGAGATCGACCCCTGAGCTGAGATGAAGAGTGGGAACACTTAACCAACTGAGCACCCACGCGCCCCTAGACTCCCTTTAAAATATGTTTGAGTGGAAAAGGAAAGGAGATTGTTTGAAAGGTCCGAAGTAAACGGTGGTATAGCCGGAAGCACATTGGGCAGAAATCACAAAGGTGTGGCTGAGGTGAGGCCGGGAAAACCCTCCAGCAGACGATCAGTCGAGGTAGCGGGCGCTGTTCCTATTATTAGCGTTACCTCGAAGGAGCGCCAGTTAAAGATCAACCATGGGGTGATTCTGAAATGAAAAAAAAGACACATCTGAGAGCCGAGTGGGCGGAAGCGGACTAGATGTCTGGGAAGCCAACGAAGAGCCCCATGGAGAGTGTCCTGATTCTCGGCAAGGAGCCGGGAATTCTTCGAACTGTGGGAACCCGGTGGGGAAGCATCCACAAGCTCCCGAGGGGAAGTGGAGGTCAGTCGTCCCTCTGTTCTCGGGAGGAAGCCTAGAAACCAGGGAGATGGACATTCCACGCAATGAAGGGATCGAAAGAAAGGGCTAGAAGAGCTGGAGGAGCAGAAGAGAGCAGCGGGCTCCTGTCCCGCTCGGTCCCCCGTCTTCCTGTGAGTTTCAGCCACTCTATGCCACCGCCCACCTCCCCCCATTCCTGCCCCACCGGGCCCTTCTGCAAAGGGTGGAGAATGCGGCTGTAACTCCCATGAGCCTTTCAGATCTGAACATTCAGTGCTTCTAAGAATTACCTGGTTCCGGAACAGCCTCTTCAAGGCCCTGGAGGCAGAGACTGTGCCGTGGAAGGCGAGGCCAGGGAAGGCCAATCAGAGGCCGAGAGTGAGAGCCGCACGCGGGGCCTTCTGGCAAAGTGTGGAAGGACCGGGAGCGGCGGGTTCAGCGAGAGACGCAGCCTTTGTTTTCTCCTTTCAAGTATCTGTTGAGGCTCAGAGGAGTAATTAACCAGAGGGTAACATCTAGGATCCCACAACCATACGTGGTTATTCTCAGGTATAAAGTAAAAAGGGAGAGACCCAGGCTTCAGGCTTCAAAAATTAGACAGATCTAAGTTCAAAATTCCACTGCAGGCTGTGGCTGTGTGACTTTGGGCCAGTTACTTCACTTCTCTGAACCTCCGTTTTCTGGTCTCTAAAATAGGGTCAGTAAGAGTCTGCCTCTGTGTTATTGGAAGGATTAAATGGGACAATGCCTATAAAGCACTGGACACAGAGTCGTAGCCCAATACTTGGGAGCTGTGGCCGTGATCTTCTGAAGCTGACACAAGAGATCTGTGCTGAGCTGAGAGCCCACTGCCCGGAGCTGCTCCTCCCATCTGTCTGCTGAGTTCAAGAGCAGACACCGGCCCTAAGGCCTGGTTCCAACCATACCAGGGTCCCATTTGTCTCTCTTTGCTGTCCATGCCTTCAACAAGGCCCTGGTCACATAAAAGGCATCTGATAACCATTAACTAAACGAATAAATAATCTGCCGTGGAAAGAGAGACTCAAGGGGATGTCTGAAGCAGCTTTAGTCCAAATGCTCATAAGAGCCTGGGCACGGGTTTGCGGTGTGTGATATTCCAGGGCAAGTGTCTCGCTGGGAGGAGGTGAGGGGGCAGGTGGAGGCCGAGGGCTGGTGCTGGAAGACTTGGAAGCGCTGAGCCTTGCAGGGTGGGTGGGATGGAGGGCGTGTCCGACAAAAGGTCCAGAAGGGCAGAAGCTTGTTCAGGGTCAGGTGGGAGAGTCAGATTTCAGTTCACATGTTTTTTTTTTTTTTTTTTTTTAAAGATTTTATTTATTTATTTGACAGACGGGGAGATCACAAGGAGGCAGAGACACAGGCAGAGAGAGAGAGAGGGAGAAGCAGGCTCCCTGCCGAGCAGAGACCCCGATGCGGGGCTCCATCCCAGGACCCTGAGATCATGACCTGAGCCAAAGGCAGAGGCTTTAACCCACTGAGCCACCCAGGCGCCCCCAGTCCACACGTTTTAAAAAGATTTTACTTATTTATGAGAGAGAGAGAGAGAGCGAGCGAGCAAGAGAGTCCCCAAGCTGGGGAAGGGGAGGGGCAGAGGGAAAAGGAGAAACAGACTCCCTGCTGAGCCGGGAGCCCACCAGGCTCCGGGTGGGGGTGCGGGGGCTCAATCCCAGGGCCTTGGGATCCTGACCTGAGCCAAAGTCAGACACTCAACTGAATGAGCACCCGCCCCCCCCTTAACAAGGTGTGCTGAGAAGGAATCAGGCAACTCAAGGCAGCGAGTTCCCTGTCCGCAGAGGTATTCAAGCAAACAGAGGCAACCCAGGAATGGAGAGCAGTAGGATTGGACGACATGTCCTCTAATATTCTACCCAGCCGGAGATTCTGCGACTGTTGGTAGGTCTTACTCGGGGGGGTGGGGGCAGACTGAGATTGCCAGAGGTTCGAGCTGGTCTTGGCAGGCTGTGCACCTGCTCCCTCTCCAACAGCAGCCTCATTCCTTTGCTTGTATTCTTAAGTCCCTAAGAACGAGTGGCTCCAAGTTTTGCAGCCTGGGGCTTACGAGGAAGGGCAGGAGAAAAGGAAAAATGCTTTGCCGGGGGCCTAGGGGCTTTCTCCCTCCTCCTGTTGAGTCTGCCTGTGGAAAATGTTTCTTGCTAGTTTTTTCCAGTAGTCCCCAGCTTTAGCCAACATGTGACGAAGCACCTAAATACCACGTTTCCCAGCCTAGTTAGGCGTGGCCATGTAATTAAACTCTGACGGGATGTAATGGATTCTACTTGGGTCATGGCCTTAATGATGAATCCGTGTGGCTTCCGCTGGTCTCTTCCCCCCTCCCTTTGCACGGGTTGAGATACACATGGCAGGTGCTGAAGCAGCTAGTTTGGACCCAAAAGTGGAAGCCACGTTGTTGTTGTTGTTGTTTTTAAAGACATGTTTGTGTATTTGAGAGAGGCCGGGGGAGAGGGAGAAAGAATCTCAAGCAGACGCCTTGCTGAGCGATATAGCCTGACGCAGGGCTCGATCTCACGACCCTGAGATCACAACCTGAGCTGAAGCCAAGAGTCCGTTGATCAATGGACTGAGCCACCCAAGTGCCTGGAGAGCCATGTTTTGGGGGCGGCAGAACGATGAGCTAAATGTAGCTGGAACCCTGGATGGTGAAGTTGTCATGTTAGCCCAAGAGGACTGACCCTTGGAGCTGTTACGCAACAGAGAGAGAACTTTCTATCCCATTTTGAGTCTCCATTACCGCAGCCCAAACACGAAGCTCAGTCAACAGATCCTCTTACTCGCCCCATGTTCTTCTCAAACTGATTGCGCCCAGGAGGCAAGGTTCTTCCTCCCCCAGCTGACCTCCCAGAGCCCTGCCCTGACAGCCCCCTCGGCAGAGGGACTCGCCCCATCGATGAGGACCCTGAGAATCCTAGTATCTGAGCCCCCAGTAATCTGGGGCAAATCCCGTAATGTTTTAAACCTTTGTTTTCTCCATTTTGCAGGTGGTACCAACGGATATCACTCATTTCAAAGGGTGGTTTTTCTATCGTTTTAATTGTATTTTATTTGTAAGTCGGCTCCACGCGGGGTGTGGCCCCAGTGCGGGACTTGAACTCACCACTCTGAGAGGGAGACCTGAGCCGAGATCAAGAGCTGGAAGCTTAACTGACTGAGCCACCGGGCGCGCTCTACCGCCCCCCCCCCCCCCCCAAAAGGTGATTTTTCATGAAAATGACACGCAGGATCAGTAAGTCTGCTTCTTCTAGACATGGAGAGGAGCTGGGGGGGAGGCTTGTTTCCCAGGCAACATCACAAAGAAACCGGAGGTTTTTTTTGCATTTCGTAAGAAATCATGGAGACACGTTGGCCAGAACATTGGGCACCAAAATAAAACAAAAGGAAACACACTGGCCTCTACCCGTCCGGGCGAACCGAACCGCGGACACACTCTCCCGGGCGCACGAACAAATATAGACACTGACAAAACCAGTTCTCATGGGTTCGTGCAAATGCAGCCCGGCTGCAGGCGGACGCGACACTGGGCCGAGGGGACAGACGCTGCCCACAAGCTGCAGCTGAACTTTCTTTATTGTCCTTCCCACCCTTAGGGACTCCAGTTTCTTCACGGTCTTTCTTTTTTAGGGGCTTTTTTTTTTTTTTTTGGCGACTGCCCCTCCATTCCCTGCCTCTTGCTCCCTATCTTGTCCTTTTGCTGGGACTGGAGGCACTTCCTTGGTGGCTCCTCGGAGCCTCAGTCAGGTAGGGTAAGTCCGGGGGGTGGGGGGGGCAAGCAGGCCTGGGCCCCACCCCAGATGCCGATTCTCCGATGCTCCGATGCTCCGCGGTCCTGTCTCCATCGCTGTGTGCTCTGGCCTCACCTAGGGCAGGGGAAGAGAGCGACCGTTCTCATCCTGGGCTCCCCGCCCTGCCTCTCCTGGTCACTTGCTCTGTGTCTCCAGAGAAGGACCCTCCCCTCCCCGGGGCTCTGTTTCTCTCCCCGTTAGCCAAATTTCCCTCCAGTTGGAAAGATTCTGCGTTTCCCCCTTTGCTCTGGTCCCTAGGACACTCGGAGTTGAATGCGTCTTGTTTTATTGTGAGTTGAGACCAGAGCCCCCGCGACCGCACACATTCAGAAATGCCCTTCCCGGGCGGAGGGCCCTCTGGGTCCCCTGACTCCTTACTTCCGGCTCTGTCTCAGGACCGTGCCCCTCGTCTTTTCCTCTCCGTATTCTGGAGCTTGGTCACCAGCTTCCTCTCGTGGCCTCCAGGGCTGGGGCGGTTGGTGTTGGCGGCAGCTTCTCTCTTGGTGCGACCCTTCCGGGCTCCCGCTCCTGGGAACCCGGCAAGAGGTTGGGGTGAGGTGGACGGTGGGCGGAGGCCTGGTACATCCGAGGAGAGGCAGAGGGGTGCCGGGAGTGCAGGGTAGGGGGGGGGACTGGGGAGCGGTGGCCACATAGCTTTGGGGCAGTCGGGATCCCCGGTGCCCCCAATGTGGAGTGAGGGGCCCCCGATGGTCTCTTGTTGCTCCCATATTCTAGGGGTGCGTGAGGTCCCAGGGCTGAACAGGACAGCCCTCAGTGGAAGAGGGGCTGGAAAGGAATGACTGGAGGGGTCAAGGGAACAGGGCAGAGACTGGGTTAGAGGTCGGGAGAAGGCCAAGAAGGAATCCTAGCTGGGGGCGTGGAGGGAGCAGGAAGGTGACGGGGCCACACCTTACCCAGGTAGGAGGGAGCTAGGCCGTAGAGCTCGTCCTCATCCAGGCGGGTGTCTCCGTCCTCGTCCTCGGGGCCTCCGGGCTGTTGGGCCGGGCTGGCTGCTCTGGGGAAACTGGCCTTCATCCTGGACTGTCTCCCGCGTTGTGTCTCTCTGTCTGTCGTCTTCGAAAGTTCTGTTTGTGTCTGGTTTCTCCACACCTCCCTGGTCACCAGCCCGACTTATAAGGCCACGTGTCCTCTTCAGGCTCTGTCTGATGCAATCTGGCCCTTTCCCAGAACCTGACCCAGTCAACAGCAGTCACGAGGGGGAAAGAGTCGCTCGGTCGGTCGGTCGTGTGAGTCCCAGCTGCTTTGCCTCATCTCCTCCCTCCGACTGGGGCTCGCCCAACTGGGTATTTTTCCACAGAGGAGATCCCCGCCCCTGAGGGAGGAGGAGGAAAGAGGCAGAGTGTGAGCATAAACAGTCCTTGGGAGCATAGCCAGTGGGGATCCCAGGGCCTCACCTGGCCGACCCCGTCCGCTCAGTCCCCTGCCCCTGCCACACAGCTGACCCCCACCCAGTTCTGGCTCAGACACCCAGGGGGCAGATGGTGGAGAGAAGAACACACCCCAAACTAGGTCAGTGGTTCTCACCCCTAACGCACCCAACACCCCTTTTCGATAGGAAACTTCTGGAAAGCCCCCTTAATATCCCGAGCTGCCGGGGGGGTGGTGCCTAGGGAGTTTCCCTCACCCGAGAGGGAGCCTAGCAGAATCCGTTAAGAGTACGGATTCTGGAGCCAGCGGCCCTGGGCTCAATCCTTTGATCTGCTACGTCCTGGGTGACCCCAGACACGCCACCTCCCCTCTCTGTGCCCTGGTTTTCTCGACTGTAAAATCGAGGACGATGATAGCTGCGTTGACCTCCCCGAGTTGGCGAGAGCATCGAGCCAGAGTCCGCAGGGAAGGACCCTTGCCAAGGTGCCTGGTACCACGTCCACGGCAACGCAGGCGTTATCCGCAGACTTTCCAAACAGCTCAGTCCTGCCGTCCCTAGAAGGTAAAGGTAAAAGGAATTCAATTTTTAAAAAAATTTTTCTTTTAAGATTTATTTATTCATTTGAGGGAGCATGAGAAGCAGACTCCCCACTGAGCAGGGAGCCCGGTGTGGTAGTGGTGGAGGAGACTCGATCCCGGGACCCCAAGATCATGAGCTGAGCCGAAGGCAGGCACATGACCAACTGAGCCACCCAGGCGCCCCAGGACGTCGATTTATCATGAAATAATGTCTTTCACAAGATGGATATACTGGGGTAGAAGACATTATGAAGTCCACAGGTGTTTGGACCTATTTCTTATGAATTAAGGAAAGGGATTCGGAGAAGAAACACACGAAACTGGTATTTTCCATCGTCGCCTGGAGGGATCTGCCGAGCTGACCCAGAGAGGCCAGTCCCTGCCCACTCGTGTCCTCACTGAGGTGTACGGCTCAGCGCCCACGGTCTCGGGCAGGAAAGGAGGCAGATACAACCTTCCACCTTTTTTACTTTTTTCAACCTCAGTGGTCTCCAGTACACGAGGACAGGCTGGGGCACGGCCAAGGGGGTGCTTTTTCTCTGCTCCTGTCCCCACTTCTCTGTGAGTCCATGCAAACACTGTTTCCTCTCAGTGTTACCTGATTTCACCTCCCCCACCCCAAACCCTGTAATAACCCAGTCCCGTCCTTTACTTCGCCAGAAGAGACACTTCTGCTTGCGTTTCTCCCTGACCTGAGCCAGAATTAAATTTAGTTTTTGTTTTTCAGGTTTGGCTGATTTGTGAATTCTTGAATATCCAGGAAATGAAAGTGAGGTCACTTGAATAAAACACAGTTTGGGATAATTACGTAAGGGCCCTGGGGAAGGCCGCCCCCAAATGTGCCACTTTTGCATGTTGGTTATTTCATTTTATTTTATTTTTTAAAGATTTTATTTATTTATTCGACAGACAGAGATCACAAGCAGGCAGAGAGAGAGGAGGAAGCAGGCTCCCCATGAAGCAGAGAGCCCGATGCGGGACTCGATCCCAGGACCCTGGGATCATGACCTGAGCCGAAGGCAGAGGCTTTAACCTACTGAGCCACCCAGGCGCCCGCATGTTGGTTATTTTAAATAAAAGTTACGGAAGAGATAGCCCGTGTGAGGAGAGATCTCAGACCCTCCTCTGAACCCCGGAAAGCAGGACATAAATCTCCCAGGTAAAAGGTCCACTCCCTGGACCAGGAGGTAAAGAGACATCCTTTCTTTCTTTCTTTCTTTTTCTTTTTTAACTAATTTACAAAGTTTTCTATGTCGTTTCAATCTCTCCCAGTTTTATAGTCTCTTTGTCTAAAAAGATAAAAACTACCTGCCTCAGTCATTTCCTGAGGTCTTAATTTCATGACACACATAATACATAATAAAACTTTGCTTTTCTGGGTTGTTAATCTGTCTCATGTTAATTTAATTCTTTTTTTTTTTTTTTTTTTTTTAAGATTTCACTCATTTACCCGACAGGCAGAGATCACAAGGAGGTGGCGGGGGTGGGGGTAGCAAGTTCCCCGCCGAGCAGAGAGCCCGATGTGGGGCTCGATCCCAGGACCCTGGGATCATGACCTGAGCTAAAGGCAGAGGCTTTAACCCACTGAGCCATCCAGGTGCCCCTCAATTTAATTCTTGGTCCTGCTGGAAGATACTGAAGGCTAGGAGGAGAAGTTTTCCTCCCCACTAATAATAACACAGTCCACAGCAAGAGAAAGAGCAAAGTAATCTTAAGCAAAGATAACACACCCAGACAAATTAAGGTGGAAACCACAAGGAGATATGGGTTTTTTTTTTTTTTAAGATTGTATTTATTTATTTGAGAGAGAGTACGAGCCCTGGGGAGGGGCAGAGGGAGAGGGAGAAGCAGGCTCCCCGCTGAGCAGGGAGCCCGACATGGGGCTTGATCCCAGGACCCCAGGACCATGACCTGAACCAAAGGCAGATACTTCACTGACTGAGCCCCCCAGGCACCCAAGATATGGGGTTCTTGCAAGGTGGTGGGCTGGGATGCCTGCGTGGCTCAGTGGGTTAAGTCTCTGCCTTTGGCTCGGGTCATGATCTCAGGGTCCTGGGATGGAGCCCCGCATCCGGCTCTCTGCTCAGTGGGGAGCCTGCTTCCTCCTCTCTCTCTCTCTGCCTGCCTCTCTGCCTACTTGTCTCTGTCAAATAAATAAATAAAATCTTTAAAAAAAAAAAAAAAGGTGGTGGGCTTCACCACTACCTGGGATGGGGTAGGTTCTAGGCTCAGGTCATTGGAGATCAGTGTTTTGGCTTCTTGACTGTGTAGCGAGACACTCAAATGCCTGCAGGATGTGGTACAATTCTGCATGTGACTGTCCTGCTCAGCCTGCCTGCCTGTCACTGTGACTACCAAGAACACCCCCACAAATTCCCCAGTACTAGCCGCGAGATCTTGGGCTCACTTCTGACTTTCCGTCTGCTCATCGGGAAAGGGAGATGGAGAGAGCACTGCTGGAGGGGGTGGGGAGGGCTTGGTCCCGAGCCAGCATGGTGTGCACGGCTTTTTCCAGTGATCTTCAAAGAAGGGAAACTGAAGCTCAGAGAGTCTTGCTCAAGGTCACAAGGCTGGTGAGTGGTGAAGGATTCTCCCCACCACGGAGGTCTCCCTGACCCCAGTTCCAGCCTGGTTCTAAGTCAGCACAGCCGGCCGGACACTGGCAAAGGTTTGGCAACTGTGTGTGTGTCAAGCGCTTGTCAGGAATTCCTTCTTCCTGCCCTCCCTCCCCATACTTTGGACCAGGCTGGGTGCTAAGAATGCCCCATTTTTACCCCATTATCCTAATTTTTAAAAAAAGATTTTATTTATCTATTTGACAGAGAGAGTAAGCACAAGCATGGGGAACAGCAGAGGCAGAGGGAGAAGCAGACTCTCTGCTGAGCAAGGAGCCCCATGTGGGGCTTGATCCCAGGACCCCGAGATCAAGAGTTGAGCTAAAGGCAGACGCTTAATGACTGAGCCCCCATGCACCCGCAAATTACCCTCATTTTATCACACTTTCTCCATATTGTACAGTCAGTCAGCACTAATTTTTTGTTTACTTCTCCATGAGTTGGACCCCCAAGAAGGCAGTCCTGGGGGTGCCTGGGTGGCTCCATGGATTAAGCCTCTGCCTTCAGCTCAGGTCATGATCTCAGGGTCCTGGGATCGAGCCCCACATTGGGCTCTCTGCTTGGCGGGGAGCCTGCTTCCCCCTCTCTCTCTCTCTACCTGCCTCTCTGCCTGCTTGTGATCTCTCTCTGTCAAATAAATAAATAAAATCTTAAAAAAAAAAAAAGAATGCAGTCCTGGTTTGGTTTAGTTCGTGGTTAAAGGATGAGGCTGTGCATCCACACAGCCTGGGTCAAAGCCGGGTCCTTGCCCTCAGACGAGTGGTTTAGCCTCTCCGTGCCTCAGTGTCCTCATTTATATGATGAGATTGACAATAATACCTACCTGGCGGGGTTGTTGTGAGGATGAAAAGGGCCAGTTCTTGTGAAGGCGCCGCCCAGTGCCTGGAACAGAGGGCGTGGCCAATAAACTACCCTTATCACCACTCACAAGGGCAGGAAATCTTGTCTATCTTACTGCAACCCTCCAGGCCTGGCCCACAGTCAGGCCTCAATCAATGATCAGTTGAATTCATGAAGCTATTTTAAGATTGGTGGGTTTTAAAGCTTCCAGGTCCTCTGCTCTGGGGGAACTGAGAGGCCCAACCCTAGTGCCACGAAGACGGTGAAGACACGAGGGCCATCCTCCCCGGAGCCAGCAGAGAACATCTCCCTGTCATTGATCTTGCACTTGATGGAAGAAGAAAGTCTCGATCCTGGGCAGGGCAGGGCAGGGCAGAGGGAGGGTGGCCAAGAGAGAGGAGACTTTGGGGAACACATGGTATGGACCTCCAGGGCCCAGAAGGTGAGTCAGTGGGAAAAGGTGCGGATGTGTCATCAGCCACAAGGAAGTTTGTTTTCTTTCTGCATTGAAAGATTGTACCTTCACGATGCTCCAAGAAATCTCTTGCCCAACAGGCATGCCTGTTACAAGCCAGCGTGATCAGCCCAAACTAAACCCAGGGGGCTGGGGAGCTCTCAGAAGGCTACCCAACCCAGTGGGGAGTGGGGGAGGGTGGGGATGGTGCAGGGGTGGGGAGAGAATCAGGGCAGGCTTCCTAGAGGCAGTGAAGCCTGAACAAGAGGGCCTGGGAAAGAAAGCAAGATAAACCCACCTGCCCAAGCTAAACCACCCAAGTCAGGACAGCCTGGACAGCCTGGGGGATGTGCAGAAATCTTTGGCTCAAAGGATCTGGAGATTCCCAGGTTCGAAGGCAGAGTATGTCATCGTGCTGGCTTGGGGGCATCACTGTGTACCAAGGAGACCCAAGAAACCTAAATGTAGTGAAATAATACGGGTCTGTATTGACTCTAGAGCGGCAGTCCAGAGAAGCCCCGAACCCAGCAACTGATGTGCAGTTATCCCTGGCTATGTGATAGAATCACCTTGAATATAAAGAGATGCAATCTTTTTTTTTTTTTAAGATTTTTTGTTTATTCCTTGGAGAGAAAGCCCACGAGAGAGAAGAGAGAGCGCACACAAACGAAGGGAGAGGCAGAGAAAGAGAGAGAAGCAGGCTCCCGGCTAAGCAAGGAGCCTGAGGTGGGGCTCCATCCCAGGACCCTGAGATCAGGACCTGAACAGAAGGCAGACGCTTAATTGACTGAGCCCCCAAGGAGACCCTGGATGCAGCCTTTTGATGGGCAGTTTGGTGATACTAGTAACTTTTTTTTTAAATGAAAAGCTTTTAAAAAAAGTTTTATATATTTGTCACAGAAAGAGAGAGCATAAGCAGGCAGAGTGGCAGGCAGAGGCAGAGAGAGAAGTGGACTCCCCGCTGAGCAAGGAGCCCAATGTGGGACTCGGTCCCATGAGTCTGGGATCATGCCCTGAGCTGAAGGCAGCGACTAAACCAACTGTGCCACCCAGGCGTCCCCACACTAGTAATGTTAAACACTCCTCCCCACCCCCTATATCACCCTGCTTGTAATAGTGAAAAACTGGAAACAACCTAAGCGTCCACCAAGAAGTAATCAGATGATCAGGATCCTTCCGTGAAATACTCCGTGGCCCTTAACCAGAATAAGCTGTGTCTCCAGCTGTGAGGAGAAAGTCATCCGTAATACATGGGTGAATGAAAAAATCACGTTGCAAAACATTATGTACAATCCTAATTAGTCTTTCTCCTTTTACTTTTTTTTTTTTTAAGACGCCATCTATTTGTTTGCGAGAGACGGACAGAGACAGCGGCAGACAGCATGAACAGGGTGGACGGGGAGAAAGAGCTTCCCAGGCATCCCAATTATTCCTTTTAAAACAGTTTTATTGATTTAAGTAATCTCTACCCCCAGTGGGGGCTCAAACTCACGACGCCAAGATCAAGACTCGTGCTCTTCTGACTGAGCCAGCCAGACACTGCCAGTTTGGTGTTATTTTTAAAATACTCTCTGTCTCTCTAGTTCTACTGCCAAGTACGTGATGTTTCAGCACACAGATCATCTGGCGTAGAAAAAAGGAAGCGTACGTGGCTCCCGCTTACCCAAGCGTAGACAATAAGATTTTTCCAAACCCTGTAACTTACATCATGTCTTTAGAGGCATAGTATAGACTTCTTCTTCTTCTTTTTAAGATTTGAGAGACAGAGAGCATGAGCAGGATGGGGGTGAGCAGATGGAGAGGGGGAGGCAGCCTCCCTGCGGAGCCCAATGCAGGACTCCATCCCAGGACCCTGAGACTGTAGCCTGAGCCCAAGGCAGGCACTTCACCAACTGAGCCACCCAGTCTCCCAGGCACAGTATAGACTTTGAGTTAAGCTAAAACTTTTATATCAACTGGGTCACGTCACAGAGCTCAGGAGCGGGGGACGTCAGGACACCGGGGCACGCAGCAACACAGCTACACTCGGGAAGAACAGAACCACACGGATTTCAGAAAATCTCAAGCAGCCATATAAGCCGTGTGTTCAGCTCATGTCACCATATACTCTCCAATCACTTTCACTTTGGAAACATAGCTTGAGTCGTCAAAAATGCGGACATACAAAAAAAGGACATACATCACAACAGTGTTCACTTTTGTAAAATGATGATATTTACCTCCAGTGAGGAGTCCTGTCTCTTCAAGTCCCAAATCCATTTCTCGCTGGGGTCATGGTGTCCGATGTCTGATGCTGTCACTTCTGTGTTCACAGGCTCACCTTCTCTGCTGGGCAGTTTGGCATGTTCCTGGTACAATAAATACACAGAGGTCCTTAATGTCCGGTTGTCTGTTCAGATAACCAGGTGGACGGGGCACCTGGGTGGCTCAGTGGATGAAGTGTCTGCCTTCGGCTCGGGTCATGATCGCGGGGTCCTGGGATCGAGCCCCAGGAGGGAGAAGCCCACACTCAGTAGGGAGCCTGCTCCTCCCTCTCCCTCTGCCTCTCCCCTGCCTGTGTTCTCTCTCTCGGTCTCTCAAATAAATAAAAATCTTTAAAAAAAGAAACAAATAAAAGTGGACAATATCACCTTAAAATTTCTGGTGAGGGCTTCTTGCGTAGGTTCACAATCCTTGACTGTATAAATTCCAACCCAGGTTTTATGCGATCTAGCTGACTTTCTACCCAACCACTCCTGGATGGTGGGGTGCTTCTGGGGCCCCTTACAGAAGAAGTACTGGTCTTCGAAGGGGGCATCCTGCCTGAGGAATGTTCAGAGAATCCTGGGGGTCCGTCAAAGCAATCTCTGAGCCTGTTCCATCTGATACAGCATCCATACTGACAGACGAAAGTCTGTTCAAATAATATATTAAAATTATAAAGACCATCATCTTGGAGCTGCTGTCAGCCATGGAACCTCACGCTAACCTTATTTTTGTAAGCAAAATCATTGTGGTTATTGTAAAAGAACAAAAACAAAACCGAGAGGAGAGGAGATCGGGGGATGGAACACGGACACAGTGGTCATACCCTAATAATGGAAGATAATGGAAGATTTATACTTTCTCCATGACAGATTCTAGATTGCTGCAATGTGTGGCTTCCTACAGGGTATACCTATTTTAGAAGTGACGGGGGATTAAAGCCATTTTTAAGAGCGAACGTATTGTAGCCCCTTCCTCCCCCGGGTTCCATGCACACAACGCCACCTTCTGGTCGCGCTGTGCCTTCTTTTGTACGTGTTGGGGACACGAAGCAGTGTGAACAGTTGGCCCCACCTGCCTCCCGTGGGAGGTCAGATCCAACTGCACAGCACGGCACCAAACCAAGTGAGAGTTCAGTTGGTCCAGGCACTGCAAACCCATGAACACCGACGCCGAGCTTCTGCCCTGAAGGAGGAGAGGCTATTGATTGGTGTGGTGTCACCGAGGGAGTTAACCCTCCCAAGTCCCAAACTCCCTGATGGCTTACAAGTGAGGGTTTTTAGGGGCAAAATTTGGGGCTAGGCTTGGGGGGTGGGAGCTTCTGAGAAGGTTTTGATTGGAGACCCATGAAGTCGTGTTAACGGATGTGACTTAGCTGCTTCTCCTGTCGCTCTGTCTGGTCCCAGGAAGGTCTACACGTGGGTAAGCTCATTTGGTTGAATTCTTTCATGTTCCTTTGAAGGGTAAGCAAGCGTTCCTATCTCTCGGGCCCGGAGCTCTATGTTTCCTGTGGCGTCCAGCCGTCCCCGGGGGTGACATGACCTCCAGGTAGGTCTGTCATCAGAACTAACCAGTGAGACTAAAGGGCAGACCAGAGGGCCCAGTCTTTTTTTTTTTTTTTTTTTTTTTTTTTTTTTTTGCCACTGTGGCTTTCTTACAGAAAGGGACTCTGCTTTCTGAGCAAAGAGAGGGTTCTGGTCCGCACCACAGTTTTAAATCTCCCCATATAACTTAGTGGGTTCTGGTTTACACATCAGTCTCTTGTGAGTCACATCAGTGCGAGTCTACCCTGAGAGGTTGCTAGCAAAATGGGATTTCTGGGGAAAAAAAGAAGAACACTCTGGACAAATGGATGAAGGCAGACAATTTAAGGGGCGATTGGTCTCACCGGATATACTGCCCAGAAAAGCCCTCACATTGGCCACAAGAGGGCAGGCTAGAGACTGTTCCCGGTGACGCTGTGGTGGCCCGTAGTTGGGAGGCAATTTAGACATCCCTCACGCGACAGTGTGAGTGTCCATTATGAAATACTGCACAGTTGTTCTACGTAACAGGCACACGCAGCCCCAAGTACAAGTCTTAAAAGCATCGTGCTGCGTGGGAAAAATGAGAAACTCAATGAGGTTTCTAGCACAATCCCATTTAGGTAAATTAAAAATCCATGCATACAAGCTGACACGCGTGTTTGACAAAGACACTCTCACACACACGGGGGAAGGAAGGAGAAGTAAAGCAATCAGGGCCATAAACAGAATAAACAAGCAAGAGGGTATCCAGAGCCCAGTGATTACAGTCTGTCAGGAAGCAAGCAAAGAGTAGCCCAACCTCTACATATGGGAATAAACTGTTAAAAGGTCTTACAGTTGTTTAGGCAAGTGTGGCTTAGACCAGGGCACATGTGGTGGAGATGAAAAGTGGATGGAGCATGTGATACGAATGAAACACATAAACCATATTTAACATATACAGTCTGTGGCCAACAAATGAGAACTGTTCCTATTTATTATGGAACCAATCAACATGGGATTTCTTGGTCAGCACTAGGAGATTTAGTGATCCATTCCCCTTAGGAGGGTGACCTTGCCTGAAACAATGTATTCTTGGCTAATAACACCCTTTTTCTCCCCCGTTCCCTCTGTGTCTTCAAAAACTTTTCCTTGGGGCGCCTGGGTGGCTCAGTGGTTTGGGCTGCTGCCTTCGGCTCGGGTCAAGATCTCAGGGTCCTGGGATCGAGCCCCGCATCGGGCTCCCTGCTCCGCAGGAAGCCTGCTTCCCTCTCTCTCTCTCTCTCTCTGCCTGCCTCTCTGCCTACTTGTGATCTCTGTCTGTCAAATAAATAAATAAAATCTTTAAAAAAGAAAAAAAAACAAACCTTTCCTTTTCTTCAGCTGGATGGAATTCCTACTTGTCAGATGGGATGCTGCCTGATTCCTGAATCATTCCACAAAACCAATTTCCCCTCTTAAGTTACTCAGTCGAATTGCGGTTGTTTAACAGTAGAAACATCAGAGATTACAGATAAATTCTGTGACTAAGGTCGACAGTTGACATCAGGAGAGACAGCTTCTGAGACCTCTACAAACGCGAAATTTGCGAAATCCTCGCCAGCACAAGCTTCTTAAAAATGCAGGATGTAGAGCTGAGGCTGGGTGGGTGGTCAGGCCATTCGGGGAGACGGAGACTTCAAAAAGAAACAAGCTTGATGGCAAAAAGTATGTGGAGTTAATTTGGGGCTGAAATAGTTCGTGCAGAAGCCCGAGATTCTTCTAAGTGCGTAGACAAATATCGAGGCCCCATGAAGTGCCCTCATCGGTACTAGGATGTACTGAGTACTAGGATTGCAAAGGTGAACAAAACAGAGGATCCTAGACTTACTGAGCCGGCCGGTGTAAACAGAAACGAAATAGACGTTAATTTCAAACTTTGGTAGGGGTGATGTAGGAAGCCACGAGATACCAGGATGTAAAGTGGTGCAGTTTAATATTATTCACGTCCTTATCACGTTCCTGGGAAATCTCCCCGAAAAGTGCAATTTCTGAGTCTACGGGATCTGCTTGTTTTAATTTGTTTAAAAAATTTCTTCAAATAGACTTTATCATTCGGAGCAGTTTGAGGTTTAAAAAAAGTTTTTTTTTTTTTTAATGATCTTACAGAGGTTTGGGGGAACGAGAGAGGATGCTGACGACACGAGGGCCCGTCGGGCGCCGCGCGATGCAACGGAAGAACTACATATCCCAAGGAGCAGCGCGGCGCGGCGCGGAGAAAGCACGGCGCGTGCGCGGAGGGGTCCGCGCGGCCACTGGCTCCTAAAAGGAAAAACGCGTGTGCGGGTCTCGACGTGCCGCGAATCTTCGAACGCAAGCGCGTTATCAGCTCCAGAATTTGAAAAGGGGGTCGAGGGGCACGCCTGCGCCTGCCGTCGTAACTGCGAGTGCGCCGTGCCCGTTCCGCCGGTGGCTGGTCAGGTGGGGCTGGGTTGCGGTCTGGGGCCCCCGGGGGATGGGGGGAGCGCAGGGCCGGGGGTCCCCGCCCCCTCCTCACTCCCCTCCCCCGCCCGACGTTCCCATTCCCGAGCTTCCCTGAGGCGGCGCTCGAGGGGCGGTGCGCACGCGCCCTGGGCGGGGCGAGGCGGGGCTGCGGAAAGGGAGGGCCCGCGCCCGCGGTGTTTGGGATCTGCGCGTGCGCGGGGCGGGCCGGCTGGGCGGGGAGGGGAAGCGGGCGAGCGCGGGGCGGGGCGCGCCGGCGGCGGAGGCGGGGTTGTGGGCGGAGGCGGGGTCGTGAGCGCAGGCGCGGGAGGACGGAGGCGGGGTCGTGAGCGCAGGCGCGGGAGGCCGAGGATCCGCACCTGTTAAGGAGGTGGCGACCCGCCCTGCGGAGGCTGGCGGTGGCCTCCTCGTGTCCCTGCGCCCGTTCGCAGCGTGCGGCCCGGCTCTCGGAGCCCGCCCCCGTCTCGCCCCCCCCCACTCCGCTCGAGAGAGCGCTTGGGTGGCCCCTCGGTCGCCACATCCGGTGTTGGGTTGGTCCTCGCTCCGCAGCCGTGGTCGGTGCGGGTCCTCGCTGCCCTTTCTTGGGGGCACGTGTTTCATCGGGTTTGGGGAACATTCTGTTCTTGTAGCCCCGGCTCTCTGGGTTCTCCTTTGCTGAGTACAAATACGGTCCGGGCGCTCTCAGATGTCCGTCTTCAACCCAGAGCTCTACCCTGAACCCCAGACTGACCTCTCTTACAGTGTCGGATCGGTGACCCCGAGATGTCCAGAGGGAAATTCTGAGTCTTTCCCTCACGCTCCTTCACCTTCCCCAGGCTTCCCGGTCTTCCGCTTGCTTAGGCCAAACGCTGATGATTCTTGGTGGGCTTTGCCCCCCGCCCCCCTTTCCTTTTAGTACCTGTTTGCCCCGGAGGCTTTGAAGTCTCGCCGCTGGCACTCACTCTCTCCAAGAGATACTTTGTCCAAAAGGGTTCTCTTTGGCGCCTGGTCCTGATTGCCTGAGAATTTGGGTTTCCAGTTTCTCAGTATTCCCTGTCATCCGTGTACCTGTTGTGGTCTCCGAGTTCCTTGAACAGTGTTTACTTCACTGGCTCTATGGAAGTATCTGTTTAAAGTTTGTGTTCCTTTCTGGACTGAATTTTGTAAGCAGGGCTGGGACACTTTTTTGTCATTCACTGTTGTCTGTTTCTTTTTCTTTTTTTAATTTTTTTTTTTTTTTTAAGATTTTTATTTGACAGAGAGACAGAGAGGGAACACAAGCAGGGGGAGTGGAAGAGGGAGAAGCAGGCGCCGCGCGGAGCGGGGAGCCGAATGCAGGGACCCCGGGATCATGACCTGAGGCGAAGGCAGGCACTTCAGGACTGAGCCACCCAGACGCCCACTGTTGTCTATTTCTCATGCCTGTCGCAGAGTAGGTATTTGACAAATACTACTTCTTCTGTAAATGGGGAGTAGACTGTCCCCCCTAGAGTCTAATAGCTGATTGGGGTGCCTGGGTGGCTCTGTCGGTTAAGCGTCCAACTCTTGATCTCAGCTCAGGTCTTAATCTTGGGGTCATAAGTTCGGGCCTTGCATTTTGGGGTCATGAGTTCAGGCCCCACATCTGGCCCACATTGGACTTCATGCTATGTTGGGCTCCATGCCGGACATGGAGCTTGCTTTTAAAAAAAAAAAAAAAAAAAGGCAACTCTTTTTTTTTTCTGAGGTTCGAGTGAAGGTATTGAATAGCCCAGCTCCAGAATTGTTGAAAGACTTATTTTAAGAGATACTCAGGATTCAGTTTGGTTCAGTGATCTATTCTGAAGACTTAGTAGGTGCCAGGTTGTGCTAGTTGCGGGGGAATATGAAAGAGGAATGCAATTGCATGGCAGTCTTCTAAGAGCTCATGGTCTCCAGGAGAGACAGGTAAGTGAAACGGTCACTCGGCGTATATGTGACCAGTGCAGGAACAGAAGTTTGACCACTGTGCTTTGGAAGATTTGACTGCCATTGGCATCAGGGCCGATCAGTGGGGCCCGGGGCAGCCCGATCCCCCTGCCATCCTTTCCTGGCTCTGAGCAGCTCTGTTCTTTTACGCGGGTCTGCCATTCACACGTGACTGTAAGTATTCCGTTCTGCGCACGCTGCGGTGTGAAGAAGGCTGGCAAGCGCCACTGTAGGAGTGTTAGCTTTGCTGCTAGTTGATTGGACCCTGAAAGAGGAGCAAATTTGAGACCCAGGGGAGACGGGGAAGGATCAGAAAGCATTTCAGGCAGGCATGACAGAAGCAGAAAAGTGTGTGCTTGTTTGGAATGCAGGCACTGGAATTGCTAACTGTGGTTATCGTGTGCTGATGCTGTTTGAGAGGGCCGGGCTGTCTGGGATCTGAAGAAGGGCCTTGGCAGTATTTTGTAGGGGCGCCTGGCTGGCTCAGGGGAGCATGTGGCTCATGATCTTGGGGTCATGAGTTCAAGCCCCATGTTGGGTGTAAAGATTGCTTAAATTTAACTTCAAAAAAACCCATAAAACTTAAAAAAAAAAAAAAGGTGCTCTGTAAACCATAGTGTTTGTTTCATAATCAGCTGGCCCAGCTGTGGGCACCCCATTCTCGGGGGGTCGGTCCATCAGCATCTATCAGCAGCAGCTTTAGTGACCCTTCTGGAGCTGGAAATCGGGACATGTAGTAAGTCCCAGGCCTTTTGAACCCCTAGTTCTAAAATTGTGTACAAAGAGCCTTACAAAGATTTTATTTTATTTTATTTTTTTGGCCAACCAATATACAGCCTTCATTTTTTTAAAAAATATTTTATTTATTTATTTGACACACAGAGAGAGGGAGATCACGAGTAGGCAGAGAGGCAGGCATAGAGAGAGGAGGAAGCAGGCTCCCCACTGAGCAGAGAGCCCGATGCGGGGCTCGATCCCAGGACCCTGGGATCATGACCTGGGCTGAAGGCAGAGGCGTAACCCTCTTCATTTTTAACATGACTTTGTACATCTGGAGTATGAGAGTAATCCTCTTATAAATGGAACTGATTGCTCGGATGAGCAACGACAAAACCAAACTGGTATTTTATGGGAATCCACAGGAGTTTAAGCTTCAGGTCCAGCCAAGAAGTTTGTCACAGTCTCTTTCAGCTCAGCATCTGACTGTTCTGAGATCTTTCCATCCGTCCTTCTGTGCCCAACAGGGCTTGGTGCTGGCTGATGACACAAGCCAGGAAAGCGTGCTCAAATTTTGTGATCCTGCCGGGCTTCAGTTTATCAAGATACCCTCTTCCACCAGCATAAATAACAGCCCCTTGTTCTTTGGTAGCTGTGGGAGAAGACTGTCCTTGCTTTAGCAACTCAGTCGGGTGCGTGCCTTGACTCGAGTTGTTAAGTGGCAACATCAAGGTCAGAACTGAACTGGGCAAAGGCAGCAACCTCACGATACTGAGCCAATTCCAGCTTCGTGGTGCCTGCCACCTGCTTCATGGCCCTGGTTTGGGCAGCAGATCCCACACGGGACACAGACAAGCCAACGATACTGGCAGGGAGGATTCCTCTGTAGAACAGCTAACTCTGTTTCCAAGAAGATCTGTCCGTCAGTGGTGGAAATGACGTCTGTCGGAATATAAGCAGACACCTCGCCAGCTCGTGTTTCTGCGACTGGGAAAGCAGTCAAGGAGCCACCACCAAAGAAAGCATTCGTTTTGGCTGCTTTCTCTAGCAGACGGTGGCGTAGGTGGAACACACGGGATCCGCCTCACGGACAGGGGCTGGTGGAGCAGCAGAGACACCTGACAGTAAGTGACAGCATGTTTGCCGTCATATCTAAAATACTCTCCTGTAGAACCACCAGGATAAGGAGCCAGTTGCTGAAATGGAGCAGTGTCAGGAGAGTAGCTGAAGCCACAATGGTGTACCTCACGGCCTTTGCATCTGGAGGTCTCATCGCCAGCTGAGCACCAGTGGGTCCCCTCTGACCAACAGCAGTGTAGATGCTGTGTAGCTTCTGCATTTCATCGGTTCCACTGTTGGAACATTTCTGGTTAATGATTGCATCCAAAGCAGTTGGTGTTTTGCCAGTCTGTCGGTCCCCTGTAACCTGCTCACACTGACCACAACCAGTTGGCAACAAGCTCTCTGCAGCCTTCATGCCAGTCTACGTTGGTTTGCACACAGAGATTCAAAGAATGATCCCAGGGCCTTTCAGGCCAACTCCCCCATGGGTCTGGGAACCAACTGGACCCTTTTCCATCAGTGGCATTACCAAGGGCATCTACAGCACCGCCCAGTAACTCCTCATCAACCGGAACGTCCCCGGTGGTCCCTGTTCTCTTCATGATACTGCCTTCCTCAGTTAGCTGATTGTTTCCAAACACGACAGTACCACCATCGTCAGAGACGAGTTCAGAGACATACCCTGTAAACCTGAAGAAAACTCTACCATTCCCTGTGCCTGAACATTTCTCAGCGCATGTACACGGGCACTGCCATCATCAGTGCTCAGGACATGGCCGGCCTCTTCAAGGTCAACAGAGGTATCAGTTCCAAGAATACGCTCTTCAAGGAGAGAGGACACTTCAGCAGGGCCAGTCTTCCGAAGACGGGTGTTAGAGGCATGGAGGTTCCTTGCAGCAGTGAAGGGTGATCCCAAAGCATTTTTGGGGAACAGCCCGGCCCGCCGAGGGAGGGCACAGGCCATGGCTGTGGCGACATGCACAGACAGCATCTTCTCAGCTTCTCCGGGCGGGTGGCGAGTTGGGGAGGGGGTCACTCTGCAGCCACAGCCTCCGGACTGACTGCCTTACAGAGACTTTCAATGAATCTCCTATGGAATTGTGCTGTATCGTCTGCACTGAAACAAAATACCCAATTTACATCGCTCCAGGATTTGTGGTCTCTGTATCCATGTAGTAGAAGCCAGTGTGTTGAACATCGAACCAATGGGGTTTGGATGTTGATCTTAAGGCTGTTTGAGCCTTAAGACTTAGGTGGTAGAGTCAGATCTGGATTTGAGTCCCACCTCTACCACTTACGACTTGTGTGACCTTCGTAAAGCCCTTGATTTCCCCAAGACTCTGGTTTCCACAGTGCTAAATGAAGAGTACAGCACTCGCTCTGCGGGACCATTAGGAGAGTTGGGGGGGTCATCTACGTAGAAGTGCTTAGCGCATAGTAGGTATTCAGTATGGAGTAACTGTCCTGATCACCTTTATTTTTCTACCTCTTTTTATCGGGCACCACCATGAATCACCATTGAAGGTTAAATGACAGTTTACGGTAGATGAAATGGTTCAACTTCTGTCACCTGTTTTGCTTTTGAATAAGCTGAGCTTGTTACAAGGCCTGGACTTGGGAGGGAGAGCACAGATTTTAGTTTGCAGTTTTGCAATTACCTGTATTTTCCAAGTTACCCCGCGTAATTTAACCAATCTGAACTTGTTTCCCCAGCTATAAAGAGGGTGTGCTTACGGGATTACTATAAGGTCTCAGTGAGAATCCCTTGTGTAGGCTCTGGTCTGGAAGCGTGGTAGGTATTAGGGGAAAGAAAAGAGCATCTCCTTAACTTTTTTCAAACCCGTTGAAGAGTGGAGGTTGTTGTGATGGTGGCCAGATTGAGAGTATGGGATCTTAGCGTAGGGTCTTAGAGGCCTGCCTTCCCTTTGGTTCAGAACAAAGCGCTTACCGTCTTAAGCTCTGTAGGATTAATGTTAGAGGGGTTTAAGTATAGCCTGTTTGGATTTGTTTGAATGAGGCCTTGGCTTCTAGAGAAGAGCTAGAGAGCAGGTCCGGACTGGACAGGTAGCACTTAATACGTCCTTTGTCCCTAGGATTACCTATCAGACTTCCCACTTGCAGTTAACGAAAAGTGAGCCCAAGCCAGTCCAAGCAGAAGAGGAGTGTCTGTGAGACTCTAACTGAAAAGTCCTGGGTCTAGCAACTTCAGGCACGGTTATATCCAGAAACCAAACTGACATCCCCAGGATTTTTTATGTATTTCAGCGCTATTTCTCTTCACGTTGGTTTCTCTCTTAGGCAGGCAAAAGCCTCCATCATTTCCAGGCTTCCGTGCTACTTTCTTAGCAACCAACTGAAAGAGTGTATCGGACCAGACTTGGGTCACATACGTCTTCTGAGCCAGTCATGTTGCTCAGGAGAATGGAATACTCCCACCTTTGGAGCCAAGGGGAGGGACAGTTTCCCAAAGAGAAATTGGTGTCCTATTACCAAAACAGAGCAAAGGTGATGGGAGAATGCTCAGAGGTCGCTCGCTTCCTGTAGTGGTGGAGTAGCTCGTATTACGCCAAGCCTTCTGCAGATAATGATGATAAACTGCGCACCCACACGTACAAAAACAAATGACAACCCCCTAACTGGTTCAGTGCAGCGGGGGGGGGGGGTACCCAGAGACAAGGTGGCCCCGGTGCGTCTCTTGTTTGTTGTTTCTCATGCCTTTTCACTAATAAAGACTCACCTTGGAAACGAGATAGCCATGCAGAAGGAATTCCAGATTTTTTAAAAGATTTTATTTATTTATTGGACAGAGAGACACAATGAAAGAGGGAACAGAAGCAGGGTTAGTGCGAGAGGGAGAAGCAGGCTTCCCACTGAGCAGGGAGCCCAATGCGGGGCTCGATCCCAGGAGCCTGGGATTGTGACCTGAGCCGAAGGCAGATGCTTAAGGACTGAGCCGCCCAGGCGCCCCCCAGATTCTTGATATGAAAGTCATTTTACCTAATTGCCCCATCAGCTGATGAATGCAAAAACAAAATGAGGTCTGTCCGTACACGGAGTATTAGCCGTAAAAGGAGCGAAATACACACGGACAGTACGGACGAGCCTTGAAGATACTGTGCTCAGTGAAGGAAGCCAAGTCTCTGCAGGCCACGTGCTGTGTGATTCTACTTCTAAGGAAGTGTCCAGAAAGGACAGTTCTGTGAACAGTGGCCCATGGCTGAGGGAGGAGGGACTGGGGGTGGGGGCGGTGACTGCCATTGGCTACAGATGTGGGGAGGTCTTGAAGATACCCTAAAATCAGGTGGCGGTGATGGTTGCACAACCTTGTGACTCTACTACAAAGCCACGGACTTGAACATGAAGGAAGCCAAGTAAGGGCGTGGGAAGGCAGCCCCTTCAACCTCACTGGTCTCCGGAGAGGTCTAGATTGAAACCACAGTGAGAATCGCTTCCTGCTGGCCAGAGCGGCTGAGAGTGGCTTCAGAGGAGATGAAGATGGCCGCACCGTGCGCGGCACCGATGGCGAGCAACCGGGACTTCGGTCGCTGTGGCGGGGGTGGGATCTGCTACCCCTTCGGGGGGAAGAGTCTGGTTGGGTACTTCCTCGGAAAAGCACACACCCAGCTCAGGCCCAAGGGCTTAAGAAAAACGAGCGTCATGTCTAAAAACCACTTCTGTATGGCTGCTCCTGGTAGTTTTATTCATGGTGGCCCCAGGCCGGGAAGAGCCCAGGTGCCCTCAGCACAGAGCGGGCCGAACAGGTTTGTTCAGATGTGCGAGGGAGAACACCGTGTTGCTCCGCCATAGAAAAGGACCCACTCCTGACACACACCGCACAGTCGGAGTCCATACGCTAAAGAATGTGGATGGCATGATTACATTTCCTCATTTTTTAAAAGATTTTAATTAATTTATGTAGAGAGAAGGCATGTGCGAGCAGGGGAGGGGCCGAGGGAGAGAGGGAATCCCGAGCCGGCCCTGTGCCACCCTTTGCACTGGCAGAGCCCCGCTCAGGGCTCAGTCTCACGACCCTGAGATCACGACTTGAGCAGGAATCAGGAGTCCGTTGTTCCACCAACTGAGCCACTCAAGGGCCCCGTGATTACATTTCTATGAAGTCCCAGAATGGGGGGAAATCATCTGTAGTGAGCAGTGTCAGAATGGTGGTTCCCTCTGTGGGCAGAACTAGACGCGCGGCTCCTCGGTCAGTGCTGAGAATTGAGGGCCAGCAGCCCCCAAGTTCCCGGTGCTGGGCTTTGCCTCAGAGTTTGTAAGAAAGCCTGAACCCTGCCAGAGTTTGCCCAGCCTCTGGAGGCTGGGAACCCTGGTGGGGTCAGCCGGGGCCGGAAGCCACTTCTCCCAGCTCGGAGCTCCGGCCTTTCCATCCGGCGTGGTCCCGTGCCCGCTGCTGTGTCCCATGGGCTTGGCATTGGCTGTGTTTTCTGGGGGAAATCCAAGCGCAGGACGGATCTGGAGATAGTTTGTTGTAAAACCGGAAAGTGAGGTGGTTCTCCCAGGCAAGGCCCTGCCCTCAACGGGCCGGCTCTGGGTGCTGCGGGCTCTGGGCCCTTCCGCGCTGCTGCCCTCGGCTCGGGAGTGATGCGTCTGTGTTGTCTTCTCCCTGGGCGTTGGGCTGTGCAGCCTAACTTAGCACTTAGCACAGTCGCCGCTTTTTCCTGGCAGTTCCCTGACCCCCCCCCCGTTCCCAGACAAGGAGGGGGTACAGCTCGCGGGCACTGAGCGGGTCCGTGGTGGCCGGCGCCGCCGGGGCCGCCTGGTGTGGTTGCTCGTCCGGCGGCCGCTCTGGTTCTTCCTGAGCCCGGGAAGGCTCAGCAGCTCCGTGAGTCTGGGGCCTCGTGACAGCTTCGCAGCTGTTCTGCCCCCGGTCCCCTTCTCGGAACGCTCAAGTGCGCTCAGCAGGCCGTGGGCCGTGGGCCGTGGGCCGTCGGCCGGTGGTGCATTTCGTCCGTCCTCGGGCCCCGTGGACCTCCGAGCGCCCGGCGTGCCGTCCGCCGCCTGCGTCTGCCCGGGCGGGTCTGACCGGCGGCTGCGAGCCCGCCACGCTCCAGGCTTCGTTAGGGTCCCCAGACTCGAAGATGGCCACGACTCTGTTGTTGTGCTTCCGCGCTGGGAGTGTGAGGGACGCGCTCGCACGCAAGCGGAAAGCCGTTGGACGAGCGGAGCGTGCGGGTGGCCGTTCTGTCGCGTGTGCAGAGAGGGCCACGCGGAATGAAAATCATTCAGGTCGCTGGGACTTGCTTTAATGATTCTTTAATATTGTTACACCAATTTTTTCCCTTGCCAGATTAGGAAAAAGAGGGAAGAGAGGTGTGGCCAGAGTGCTCTGGGGAGCCGCGGGTTCCTGACTCCGGAGCGGCCTAGGAGGGCCTCCAGGAAGAGGGGGCCACTGAGCAGGAAGAACCTGCTGGCGTTTATCTGTTAGGTTGGGGGCGGCACCAGGTAGTGGAACGGCTTCTCGGCCCACTTGCTGAGTTGGCGACCGGGTCGGTCCGGGGAAAGCAGGGGTTTTTTGTCAAATCGTGAGGTGAGATTTTCGGGGGCAGGCGCCCCTCCAGATTGCTGTCCCCCACGTCCACACTTCTCAGTGTTTCCCGCCGCATAGCAATGAGGGGAGATGAAAGCCTTTCAAAAACCATCGGTAACCGTTCATACGTGAGGGGACCCCGATAACTGGTGTAGGGGCCGAGTGTGCGAGGCTGAGGGTCTCCAGAAACGGGGCCGCCTCCCCCCTGCGGCCTGCTTTGGTGTCTGCTCTACTCCCTCCGCTCCAGACCATGTGGGTCCACTTTTCCAGCCAGTGCGCTGCAGGCGTCTGCCTCCAGCTCTCAGGTCTGGGTGTCTGTCTGTGCATCTTCCATCTGCAGAAGGTTCGAGGAGATAACGCGCTTTTTTTCTCCTCCTGTGTATCCATGGGGTACCTCTAGAGAAATACCCAAGAAACACTGCTGGTGGTTTCCAGGGCTGGGAGATTTCATTGTACTTCTGGTATCACTTGGATTTTTTTATTTTGTGCATATGTTTTGTATATATGTATACATTAAAAAAATTTTTTAAAGAGAAACGGGCTTTGTGACCAAGCATGATGAGGTGCAGAAACGGGCTGATACTGTGATAATGTGATAATGTGAAGAGAGCCCAGCTGAGAGAGGGACAGGTGTGGTGGGAGGGAGGGGCTGGCTTTGAGAGAAATTTTTGAGGCAAAATCCCTAGAATTTGAAGCGAGCAGATCAGGGAGGTGGGGTTGTAGATGGTCGAGGAGGAGGAATGGATAACTCTGGGATTTGCAGCTGGGAAGCTAGCTGGACAGCGAGAGATGCCGTCAGCCCCCGTCTAGAAGACAGGGCAGAGCAGGAAGTAGGTGGTGTCTTGAGGGGCATCTGGGTTGAGCCTCAGGTGGCAGCTGGAAATGTGAGCTGGGAACCTTGGAGAGAGGTCAGGGCTGATGATCTCCATTTGGAGGTTTCGGAATATGGGGCCTTACAGCTGATAAGATGCCCAGGGAGTGGGTTAGAGACAGAGAAGGGCTTCCTGGGGTGATGGTCCTTTGGGGTGGAGGAGGGAGCAGCAGAAAGACTGTGCAGGGTGGTCGGAGAAGCGGGGGGACCGGAGGCCTGGAAATCCAGAGAGCAGAGCTTTGAGAAGCAGCGTGTGGTCAGGTACGGAGTGCAGTGGAAAGGTCCAGGAGGCGGCAAGCGATCACGGAGGACTGAGGTAGAGCCGCGGCGCGGTGGGTTGAGGTGTGAGCAGCAGTAGAAGTGCACATGGTGGCTACCACATGCCAGCCCCGAGCTAGCGAGAAGGGGGAGTGCGCGCCACCCTCAGAGACAGACCAGCGGGGGAGGAGACAGAAACACACGAAGAGAATTTTAATAGGATTTGGTTGGCGCTGTGAGAGGTGCACAGGATGTTACCTAGAGAAAGGGGCCTTAACTCGGTCTAGGAGCCTGGGGGTGGGGCTGGAGGCATGGGGGCTCCGACCGTGGCTAGTGGAAGGAGAGGACTTGGTAGGTAAGCTGCGTCTTAGAGACTGAGCAGTGAAATCCTGCAGATTTAGGGGTGTCCTTGCAGGAAGGGTATCGCAGATAGAGGGAACAGCATGGGGCTAAGAAATTACACGGTGAGCTGGGAGTGGCTGGACTAGGAAGTGTGAGGCGGACAGTGGCGAGATGAGGACAGTGGGGGCAGGTGGCCCGGGGGGTGCGGACAGGGGGGACGGGACGGAAGCCTCTTCCTCGAGGCAGTGCGGTGTGTGAAGGAAGGTCTTGGTTTCTCTCCAGGCAGGGGTTGAAAGCTTTGCGAGGGGGACATGACCACACTTGTCTTCTAGATGGGAGGTTTTAGGACCTCGCAGAGGGTGGATCTGACGGAGAATGCAGAAGGGGGTGGGGGGCCCGTGGTGGTGCGGTGGGAAACGGGGGTGAAGGCCAGGGAGGGGATGCGTTTGTGGGGCAGTCAGTCAGCAGGAGTGGTGACTGGTGAGACACAGGGAGACAGGCTTTGAAACTCGATGTTTCCAGCACAGGCGGCTGAATGGGTTAAAGACGCATCAACAGGGAAGGAGTGTGGGCTGGGCGGGGGTGGGGGGGTGGGGAGAAGTCTGGTTTGGGACATCCTGTTTTGTTTTGTTTTTTAAATTCTATTGAGCTGAAAGTTCAAGTACCGTATAATTCACCCATTCAAAGCACACGATTCATTGTTAGGTTTTTAAAGTACATTCGCAGACTTGTACAACCATCCATTATTTAATTCAAGAGTATATTCTGGACACATTGATTTAAAGTCTTTTTTAAACTGTAGACTATTTCTAGCCTACAGAAGGAGGTTCGCGTAAGGAGTGTCTCTGTCAAACGGGGATTTGAGGTCTTCTCCAGTAGAGCAGTATAGCTGGCATGAAAAGAAGATTCTGAATCTTGGGGGAGTCCTAGGGGCTGGTGGTGGATCTGGGAGTTGGTACCTCCTCACAGGAGCCAGGGAAAAGCTTGTATTTCACGACAAAGTTTGGAATCATTGATGCGGAAAATTCAAAATGGACCTCATGGCAGGGGTGGGGTAGGGGGTCAGGGCAGGAGAGAGATCTTGTGTGAAGTATAAACCATTACAAAGTTCCTGCCAGGTCCTTAATGACCTGTCCGTGGTGCTTGTTGATGTCAGGGGATTGTTGTTAAAAGCGGAGGCATGTGCTTGTGCCCAAGGAGCTTCCAGTCTGGCCAGTTTTTAAAGGAAGAGTCCAATAAGAGACAAGTTCGGTTTTGGGGGGACAGTTCAGCAGAGTAGAAACCTGGGACTTCAGCTAGCTGGACCCAGACCCAGGTCTGAGGGCAGTAGCCAACACACTGAGAAGGTTCGAAATGTCCGACAGAATCACTGGCAAGGATAACCAGTGGCAGCGTGACTGCACTGTGGGCGCGCCTGCTGCCGGTGTCAGTGACGCTGTGAAGTACAGTCCCCCGCCCGACCCGGGCCCAGCTGGGGGGCTTGCCTTGGTTTTACTCTGCAGGGCTGTGGGCAGGTAGAAGGCAAGGGGCTCCGTCTAGGTTCCTGCTTCAGTTAGCGGGAGAGGGCACAGCCCTCTGCGCGCTAAGCCGTCGCCTCTGGGATCTTGCTGCTGAGCTCCGGGGTGGTCGGTCTTCCCGTTTTCTCACTCCGCACATCAGCTCCTAGACTTCAGCAATGACCTTCCTGCTGATTATTTCTCAAGTTTGTACACTTCTCATCTCTAAACTCAAGATCCATTATTTCATGCGGTTCTAGCTAATGCAACCAGACTCTTTTTTTAAGGGACATGTTCTTCTGTAGACTGAAATATCTTGCTGTGGTGGTGCAAATAGTGTCGCGTGTGTGACAAAACGGGTCTGCATCCCAAGCAGAGAAAAACAGATAAGTTGGACAGTTTAAAAATCTAAAAATATGTTTCAGAGGACAAAATTCAATTATAAAAAGACGAATAACTCCATAAAAATGGGCAAAGGACAGTTCTACAAAGAAAACATGTAAAAACACGTTCCCCATCATTAGCCGAGAGTTAACATCTCATGGCCTGAACTAGGGCAGCTGGCGAGAGAAAGACAGTCACACGCATTGGTGCAGACACAGAGCTGCCGGACCCTCGTGTGTCGCTGATGGGAATGTAAGATGGTGCAGCTGCCCCAGAAACAGTCTGCCAGCTCCTTGTAGGGTTAAAGAGTGACCACAGGACCCAGCAATTCCACTCCTAGGTATGGACCCAGAAAACGAAAACATGTCCATGGAAAAACTTGTCCAGGTTGCCTGGGTGGCTCAGTGGGTTAAGCCGCTGCCTTCGGCTCAGGTCATGATCTCAGGGTCCTGGGATCGAGTCCCGCATCGGGCTCTCTGCTCAGCAGGGAGCCTGCTTCTCTCTCTCTCTCTCTCTCTGCCTGCCTCTCCATCTACTTGTGATTTCTCTCTGTCAAATTAAAAAAAAAAAAAAAAAAAAAAAAAAAAAAACTTGTCAACAAGTGTCCATAATAGCATCCTTCTTCTTCTTCTTCTTCTTCTTTTTAAAGTATTTTATGTTAAAATAATCTTTAGATCCAATGTGGGGCTCGAACCTATAACCCTGAGATCAGGAGTCAGCCAGGCACTCCCTCATAACAGCCTGATTTTCAGTAGCCAAAAAGTGAACACAACCCAAAGAGCCATTGGTTGACAGATTAATATATAAAATGTGGCATATGCAAACAAAAGAATATTATTCCAGAATGGGCCAATCTATAGAAACAGAAAGTGAATTAGTGTTTGCCTAAGACTAAGGGATACGGGTGGGGAGGGGCATCTGTCTAAAATTAACAGACTTGGGGCGCCTGGGTGGCTCAGTGGGTTAAGTCGCTGCCTTCAGCTCAGGTCATGATCTCAGGGTACTGGGATCAAGTCCCGCATCGGGCTCTCTGCTCAGCAGGGAGCCTGCTTCCCTCTCTCTCTCTCTCTCTGCCTCTCCATCTACTTGTGATTTCTCTCTGTCAAATAAATAAATAAAATCTTTTAAAAAATAAATAAATAAATAAATAAAATTAACAGACTTTAGACTTGGGTTCTGAGTATTTGATCTACTGTGTAGTCTGTTGTGTGTGGCTTTTACTTAGCATAAGGTCAGGGTTCATCTGTGTCCTAGCACAGATCAGTACTTCATTCCTTTCATTGCTGAGTAATACATTCCTTTGTGTGAATAAAACCAGTCCTTATCCATCTGTGTTTCTCCACACCCTCCTGGATACTTGTTATTATGTCTCTTTTTGGTTTTAGCCATCCTGGTGAGAGTGAAATGATACCTCCTGGTGGTTTTGATTTGTATTTCCTTGATGGCTAATGATATTAAGTATCTCTTCATGGGCTTCTTGTCCATTTGTATATATCTTCTTTGGAGAACTGTTTGTTCACATAATTTTTGTATATGGCCTGAGGTTGGGGCCCAAATTCATTCTTTTACATACGGGTATCTAGTTGTCCTGGCACCATTTGTCAAAAAGACGATTCTTTACCCACTAAGTTTACGTTAGCCCCTTGGTGGGAAATTAATTGGCTATGAGTGTGAGGGTTTGTTTCTGGTCTCTCGATTTTGTTTCACGGATCTTTAGGTCTGTCCTTCTGGATTATCTTACTGTCTTGAGTGCTATAGCTTTGTGTAGTGTGTTTTGTGGTTGGGAAAACTTCATTTTCCAGATTGTTTTGTCTCTTCTGGATGCCTTGAATTATCATATGAATTTTAGGATGAGCGTGTTAATTTCTGCAAAGAAGCCAGCTGGGATTGCATTGAAAACGATGAGGGATAGAGGTGCCTGGGTGTCTCAGTCAGTTGGGCATCTGCGTTCTGCTCTGTTGTGGTGTCTGGTTGGGGTGTCCGGGTGGTGGGATCGAGCCCAGAGCCCCGCATCAGACTCCCTGCTCAGTGGGGAGTCTGCTTCTCCCTTGGCCTCTGTCCCTCCCCCTGCTCCTGCACATGCTCGCTCGCTCTCTCCCTCAAACAAATAAAAGAAAGAAAGAAAATGATGGGGGACAGAAGCAGGAAAATGTTTACCCTTAGGCAGGAAGGCTGACCTAAAGCCTGCGTAGTTTTGATAAGGATCAAATGCCAGCTGGTTGCTGTGTTCTCTAATGGCCTCTTGACTGCCCATGTATCTCACCAATAATTAATATCGAACTGAATGATAAATACCAGAGGAAACTTGCAAAAGTAGTTTCAGAAATTCAAAGAAACCTTTGTAATCTGACACTCCCTGCAGGCCTCCTTCCCTTTGACTGCTGAGTCCATAACCACCGGCCTCACGCAGCCCAAGTGCCCCTCTTGCTGCCCAGGGGTCCTGTCCCCGTGCTACTTAAATAAACTCACTAAGTTGCACTGTCAACGGTTCTTTCTTGACTGTTGCATTCAACACCCCTGTGTAAGCTTTGGTGGCCTCTACAGGGACAGCACCAAAAGGAATTGGGGAGATTCGGTACGGCTGGGTGTGTTCTTCATCCCCAGGCTCTGTTACCTGTTCTTTTTCAGAGATGTCCTCAATAGTATGACCCTTTGGAATGTGCCTTGTCCAAGTGCTCAGGAGAGAACCTCCTTCCTGTAGCCACAGGGAGGGACGAACGCCTGCCCCCGGCTGGACACCAGAACCTTGGCTGTCACAGCGCTGGGCTCAGGCTCTCCCAGTCTTTCAATACTCGTATTCCTCTCGGGCACAGGATGGCCATACCTGTCATCAGGATGGCTGCCGATCTTGACTCTCAGATGAGGTTCCCTCCTAAATAACCCGGTGTGACCCCTCCATGAACATAAAACCCAACATCCATCTGACCCCGTGCTTCCTGGAAGGGACCAATGGGCGCTGTTACCCAGTTGGGGCCTTTGCCCCACAGGGCGCCACTCAATCTGAGCGCAGGACCCGGAATGCCAAACAGCCCACGGGTAAGGACAAATGAGGGAAACAAAAGTATGGAACCCCTGTCTAGTCCGGGCGATTTCCGCAGAAGCTTTATCCACGATCCTGTCCGATGGGAGCGGGCCCCGCCCCAGAGGGCCTGTTCTGTGTGTGCACCGCCTTCTTTCCGGTCAGCAGGTCGCTGCCGGGATCCTGCCCACGCCTCCCTCTCTTTGCCATGTTACTTGCTGCCTCTTTGTTGGCTTCTTATCCTGTGCGTTGGGTCCGAGTTGTGTCTTGAGAGGCCTGGATGAACGTTGTCCAGTGCCTTGTATGTGGGGACTTCGCCCTCATCCCTTCGGGGTTGGCGGCTCTCGGCGGCCAGTTTTCTGCGGTTAGTCTGCCTCCAGACAGGGACTCTCAGGAGCCTTCCCAAGCAGCTGATAACACTCGTTTTGTTTCGAGGAGGTTCCCTGTATTCTCTGACTGCACACGGGCTGCCTGTTTTCACTTTCTGTGGGTGGAAAGAAAATGCGCATCTGTTCTTCTGTCCAAGCTGATGAGCCTTAGGACCCAGAGTCCGCTTCTGTTTGGGCTTTTCTCCACCTCTGTGCTCCTGCCTCCCCTTCCCTCTCCTGTTTCTGCACCACCCTAGGAGGAGCTTACGTAACCAGCCCCTTAGACCTCTGTGCCTCTGGAGCCCTTGACTCTTGCCTCTTGGGTCCTTGCCGTGGAGGAGCAAAGAGCACCCCAGCTGTTGTGCCGTTCCAATCATAGTGTCTCCCCGATCAGCATGAAGGGGCCCAGGGTTCCCTTGGACTTAGGCCTCCCCCTTCAGCTCCCCCCACCCGTGCCCCAGGCAAAACTGACAGTGGGGAACACATGGACTGACTCTCAGTGGGCACAGGGGCAATGTATTCTGTATTAACGCCCATTAAGTTTTGTTGGTTTAATTAAAACGGTCGTGTCTTGGGAGTTATCAGCGTGAAATGTAACTTTCACTTTACCAAGATTTACTGAAGGTCAGAGAAGCTCGTGTTACCTTGGCTGCAATTTGTCCACAAAAGATGGGTGAAAATGTTGGTAAATTTCACCCATCTCCTAAAGCTCTCATGGGTCCTTGTTTAAGCATGAGGAGGGGGAGTGAGTAGATACAAGGTAGAAGCGTCTGGGTGGCTCAGTCACTTAAGTGTCTGACTGTTGATCTCAGTCCAGATCTTGATCTCACCGTCTTGAGTTCTAGCCTCACATTGGGCTCCATGCTGGACGGCGAGCCTACTCTAAAAAAAAAAAGAAAAAGAAAAAAGGTTTAAAGTTAAACTTTTAAATGGCTTTCAAAATCTTTGGAAACCTGAACCTTCAAAGTTTGCTGATTTAAACAATCAATTGGATTGAATTCATTGGTAATCCAAGTCTTCTCTCTAACAAAACAAAGTACTAAAGCTTTGTTTACTGAACACAGGTTTGTGCTTCCGGCTGCTTGCAGAGAAACGGACAAGGGTTGTTTTCCTTATCATTTCCATTTAACAGAATTTTAACTTAGAAACCTTAGTCTCCAGTGAAAATTAAGTAGTAACCAATTGTGAACTGTCTGCTAAACCAAAAAATTTTTTTGAAGATTTTATTTATTTGTTAGAGAGAGAGCAGGGGGAGCAGAGCTGCAGGCAGAGGGAGAAGCAGGCTCCGCACTGAGCAAGGAGCCTGATGTGGGGCTCGGTCCCAGGATCCTAGGATCATGACTTGTGCCAAAGGCAGACGCTTAACTGACTGAGCCTCGTACACGTCCCTACCCCAGAATTCTTTAGATTGGCAATTTATGAGTATAGTTCATAATTTCTAGAAACATGTTTTCCCCTAGCACAGTCCTTCAGTTTACTGTATTTAGGAAAGTAGGAAATGTGTAAGGAAGGTGTAAGAAATGAGAATATATTTTGTTGAGGGGAAAAAAAAAGTAATTTTGATCCCAAATGGGATTGGTTATTTAGAGAGGAAAGGCTTATGATTAAATCTGAACGAAAAGAAAGTTGTGGAAGGTATGTGAAGGCAAATCTTTGAAAAGGGCTTTGTGTGGTGTTAGAACTAAGATTGAAGTGAGATTTTAGTTATTTGAGGGAGAAGGAGAAACACTCCCCATGGGGCTCAATCCCAGGACCCTGAAATCATGGCCTGAGCCAAAGTCAGACACTTAACTGACTGAGCCATCCAGGCGCTCCAAAATAAATGGATTTTAAAAGCACACTAGTGTTGGGGTGCCTGGGGGGCTCAGCTGTTAAGCGTCTGCCTTCCTCTTGGGTCCTGATGCCAAGATCCTGGGATTGAGCCCCAAATCTGGCTCCCTGCTCAGCGGGAAGCCTGCTTCTGCCTCTCCCACTCCCCCTGCTTGTGTTCCTCTCTCGCTGTGTCTCTGTCAAACAGATAAATAAAATCTTTAAAAAAAAAAAAGTGCACTGGTGTAAGATTGATATTCTGCTTTTCTCTCCATGAAAAAGACTGTTTTCTTAGATTGTTGTTTTACTCATGATAAGAAATTGTAAATAAAGGCTTATTCCTCTTTATGTGCCTGGAGTACCAAAGCTTCTGTGTTTTTGTCTTTATCAGATCTTTGATGACTTAAGAAAGTTAAAAATTCTCACACACAAAAAAGAAAACTTCTCAATATTAAAAGAGCTAAGTTTTGCTAACAACTGTAGAACCATCTATAGATTCTTACTGCCAGCTGAGTTTAGTAAATCCTGAGTTTCAGAGTGATCTGTGATCCTCCTGAGGCATGTACATCAAAGCTTCCCAAGATTCAAATTCTAAGTCCTTTTGACTCATTAGGCTGGTTTATGTGGTATGTTATTTGGGAAGCACTGTGAAAAAAATGATGATAAACCTTGGGTTCTTTTGTTTGAGTAAATGCTGTTATAACTGTTGTAGAAATTATATGAAATCATGTGAAATTCCTGGTCGTCACTTGACCCTCTGAGCTTTAACACACAGCGGCCACTAACAGCGTCTCTTCTGTTCAACACGTGTCCCCCTCCCCCTGCCAGGCACCCCAGACACAATGGCCCTGGTGTCTGCTGATTCCCGCATCGCAGAACTTCTCACGGAGCTCCATCAACTGATCAAACAAACCCAGGTAAGGAGCCGCCAGCCGGGGAGGGCGTTTGCAAACTTTGGATGTGCAGGGACCCAGGTGACCGCCGGACCGGGAGGGGAGGAGAACGTGGGGTGTGACCGCTGCGTCTTCCTTCAGCGGCAGGACGTCCTGATCCTCTCTGTTCCGTAACAGCTGTGATGAGATAGGAGTTAGAGTTCCATACCGTCCAGCTCCCCCACGATTCCAGTGGTTTCTAGTATATTCACAGAGTCGGGCCACCATCCCCATGATCGGTTTCCGAACATTTTCGCCATCTGACAAAAATGCCCTGTACCCACCACGGCCCTCCGCTTCTCCGTCCGCCCCCTGGTCCCAGCCGAGCAAAGACACCCTTAGCAGGCAGGATATGCCAGGAGCGGAGAGGTCCCATTCCAGAAGCTAGTCAGGGGCCTTGTTTGGAACAAGGTCTGAAAAGACAGGCCTGCTGAGTTTATCTGTCACTGCACAGCTGCCTGGCCCCGGCCTTGGCCTTGGCCTTGGCCTTGGCCTTGGCGGCAGAGTGAGCACAAGTCCGCCGGATGGTGGAGGAGCCAGTGTGGGCCAGGGAGAGACCGCGAGAAACAAGCAGTCCGTCCCGTCGGGCCCACATACACGTTTCCATTTTTCATACTAATCTAATTACCCATTTCCCTGCTCCATCCAGTACCGTTCGTGCCCTCTGATACATTTGTGTGAAACTGTTCAGCATAGAAATTAGCTGATGGCACTGAATCCAGTTCTTCCCGGGCCAGTCAGAGGAGGCCGCGGCTCCGGCTCCCAGCACGTTTGCTTGTCAGCACCAGGTGACTTCTTGACAGGAGGCCTCTGAAGCCCGCCCGGGTTGCCGGCGTGTGACCGTGCTCCGCTGCGGTCATGGCGGAGCTCAGTTTCATTACAGAGCAAGCCGGGAAGAGTTACAGAGCTATGTGTTATGCTCTCCCAACAGAATTGGCCTTGCCCTTTTACCAGATATTGTTATGAACAATGTTTTTTCTTCACAGTATTTGCTTGATTCCAGTTGGCCATGATTCAGTTATTTCTGGGTTCTGAGTCAGCGGGGGATAGAGCCAGTCGCCGGTCCCAGCTCACAGGCTCGTCCTGAGACGGCTTCTCATTGTGTGTTCTCCAGGGCCCTGTTCCTACCTGGGGGGCCCCCAGTGGTGCTCCAAGTAACAGTCCCGTCTCTGCCAGCTGTAGATCAGGATGTTCTGTATTGATCTGTTCTTGGGTCAGGGCAGCCACAGCGCATTGATCTAAATTACAAGTGGAGCCCAACACGGGGCTTGAACTCACAATCCTGAGATGAAGACCTGAGCTGAGGTCAAGAGTCAGATGCTTAACTGACTGAGCCGCCCAGGTGCCCCAGCCAGGTTTATAGTTACCCGATTACCCGTCTCATGGGAGCCGTCTACCACACAGTCCTGTGGCCCAGAATGGAGCGGTCCTGGAAATGCCTTCCCAAACGATGTCCTTTGTAGTGGGATGTATCCTGAAAAGTAAGGGCCGGAAGATACTGGCAGACGTGTTTCCGGGGCCTCAGGCCTGGGGTGCCGGGAGACACAGCAGGACAAGGGGCTGTTCGCCTGACCTGTTGCGCTTACCCCTGCAGGAGGAGCGTTCGCGGAGTGAGCATAACTTAGTGAACATCCAGAAGACCCATGAGCGGATGCAGACAGAGAACAAGAGTAAGTCACTGGACTCAGAAGAGAAGGGGAGGGCGGGGGACGGGCTGAGACCGGGAACGTGGCTGTCACTAGTTTCAGACCGGCCTTTTCCAAGGAGCTACATAATCCGAAACGAACTGCTCCTTAGCCCCAGGGACAGTCTGTCTCCTTTCGGTTGAGTGACCGAAGGTGTCTCTGGAAACAGATCACAGACAACCTAGCACTCAGGAACCTTAAAGTCCCCCAGTCTAGGGGCTGGGAAGTCCGTGTTGAGGCTGCATCCAGGGAACCTCTTTGAGTGCACAAGCGCCCCAGTTAGCTGGTATTCTCTAGAGAGAGAACTTCCTCCTGGCACCCCCCGCGCATGCCCCAGAAGTCCTCTTGCTCAGCCTCCTGGGCTGGTGCGCTCCCATTCGGAGCAGCTTTGAGAGCTGTTGTCTGTTCTCCTGTGTGCTGAGAAACACTTTCTGCATGTGTCCCACTATGCAGAAGTCCTCTGTCAGATGCAGTGATGGTATTTGTGCCGTATGAAACCGTGAACTCATTAAACATGGGGCAGCGGCCGCGGGGCACTTCCAAGCCACCACAGCTTACGTCCCGGTCCGTGGCCTCTGCACGCCTCTGGAGGTCCGACCGGCGTGCCCGGAAGCAGCCCCCCAGGACCGCCAGCTGGCCCCCTGCCCACCTCTTCCTCTGTTCGCTTGCAGTCTCTCCCTATTACCGGACAAAGCTACGTGGGCTGTACACGACCGCCAAGGCTGACGCGGAGGCTGAGTGCAAGTGAGTCCCGTCCCCTCCGCTTTGTTGCCCCCGCGCCCGCCGCTGTTCCTGCCACGGAGAAGTAGATTCCTGCTCCCCAAGCTGTCCCTTGGGGTCCCGGCCTTCCCTAGAACTCCTTCCGGGCCTCCCCTGCCCACTAGCCCTGCCGTTCCCTAGATGGCAGCACAGTGGGGGCTGGAGCCCGGCACGGCATTCTAGGTGTCCTGTGACCTGGAGCAGTGGTTCCCCCTGAGACCCAGTTGCTCCGTCGTGACAACGGGGACCATAACCGTCTACAGAATGGTCAACATAACGTGAGATAATGTATATAAAGTCCCTAAGACCAGTGATTTTCAAACCCACTTGACCACAACCCATGGTAGGAAATACATTCTCTGTTGTGGCTTCCTCATCATATTAGGACCTGGTCATCATCACTATAATAACACTAATAAGGACTCCTGTGTGGCCGTGCTGAGTCCGGTACTGTGCCAGGTACGCTCTGTGTGTGTCTCACAATGCTCGGAGCGGCCGCCAGGTGAGCGTTACCCCGTTTTCCAGGTGAGGACACGGACACACCGGGTTCCATGATGTGCTGAAAGTGACACAACTAGTAAGTCGGGGCCCAGTTGTAAACCCGGGCTCCATATTCTTACGACCATGCTAGAATGGTGTCACAATCACCTTTCTGCAGCACACACGTGTACGTTATAGGGACATATGTCACAGAATCGGAACAAGAAGTACGTTTGTGCTATTATCATATCTATAGGCTGGGGGCTTTTGTTTTTTGTTTTTAAGTAATCTATACACCCGACACGGGGCTCAAACTCCTGACCTGAGATCAAGAGTCACAATGTCTTACGGCTGAGCCAGCCAGGCACCCCTGTTTTGTTTTTTTATTTTTTATTTTTTTAAGATTTTATTTATTTGACAGAGAGCAGGAACACCAGTAGAAGTGAGAGAGGCAGAAGCAGACTCCCCACCGAGCAGGAAGCCTGACGCAGGGCTCCATCCCAGGACCCTGGGATCATGACCTGAGCCGAAGGCAGATGCTTAACAACTGAGCCACCCCAGCACCCCTGTTCTTTTTTTTTTTTTTAAGCTGGTTATTACCCCAGAAATTAATCTCACAAGTCCCTAATGAGCCGCGACCTGCTGTTTAAATACTGCCGGTGCATGTGATGTCCGCCCCCTCAGTGTTGCTGGTGCCTCCGGGGTCTTCCTCTCCTCCCATCTGGCCCTTCACAGGCCCTGTCTTGTGCTCTGAGACCCTGCCTCGGACTCATGGTCCCAGATTTTCCTTGCCTGCCATCATCTTTGCTTTGCAAATCTCTGCTCGCGCTCCCCCTGGGCCCGGTGCTGGGCAGTCCTCACACAGAGACCTAGGATAGCGAGGACCCGGCCAATAAGGGCATCGTCTGGAAAGGAGAGACACCCTAAGAAAACGGTGACCGGGACAGCGTAGTTGGTGGGCCACCAGTTGGGCTCACTGTGCCTGGGGGCCCCGGACAGCCTCAGGGAGGGGGAGAGACTTGAAGTAGCAGTCGGTGGGCGACACGGCAGAGGCAGTGGAGGAGTGTGCGCCGGACACGGGCACTGGAGGACTGAGAATCAGTCCTTTGTGGCTGGGGAAGGGCGAGGCAGGACGGGGAGGGCTTCCAGTAACTGGACTTTATCCCGGCGGCCACAGGGAGCCAGCCAAGAGGTGAAGCAGGAGAGAAGCCTCTGGCTGCTGCGTGGGCAGACAGGTGGGACTCAAGGCCAGGCAGGAGACCAGGCAAGACATGGTGACGGAGTTGAGCCTGGCCAGTGGCAGTGGGGACGGAGAAGCAAGGGTGGGCTCGAGGGCAGGTTCTCGAGTGGAATTTGGGGACCAGCTGGGAGAGGGGAGGCTGAGGATTCCAGGCTTCGCAGCTTAGACGGAGGGACCTGACGGGCTCCATATGCCGGGCTGGGGCCGGCCTGGACGGGAGGAGACATCCCGCCTTCTGATTGTGCTGTGCTGCAGGCACGCTGCTCCGGGCTGCCTGGTGAGCTCCACAGGAGCCCGGGGCAACCCCCGCCACCGGCGAGGCGGGGCCTCCCTCCGGCCCAGTGAAGGCCTTCAGAACCTCGGGGGAATTCCTAAAGGTGGACCAGAGGAAGAGCCGTGGGAGAGAGGGAGATGGACCCCAGATGGAGTCCGGGCTGCTTACTCCTACTGAAAGATTCCCTGGAGGAGAGCCCTCAACATCTAGGATAAAGAAACAACCTTCCTCCAGCGGGGACCGTGTTCACTTCCGCGGGATTGCCTGGCCCGGCCACCCCGGAAGCCCGGAAAGGAGCTGCCGAGGGTTTCTGGGCTGCAGCCTAACAGAGACCCGTCCCTCCCTCCTCCAGCCCGCTCCGAGCCCAGAGAGCTCCGCCCGGGCATCTGGAGTCTGGAGCCTGTTCTTTCCCTTGTCCCAGCTGGGGCGGAGCCCAGGCTTCAGCTTCTACCCTCCGACCCCGCACGCTGCTGGGGGCGGCCAGCAGGGCTCCGTCCCGTCCCGCGGTCAGGTGCGGCGCTCTGCGGGGCTCGCTGCTCCTCCCGGGTCTGGTGGGGCTGAGGCTGCCCCTCACACTTCGTCAGTTCGTTTATGCTCTTAAAGTGGAAACACAGGAGCGCCCGGCAGTCGGTATGGGGCGCAGTCGGTAGAGCATGCAACTCTTGATCTTGGGGTTATGGGTTCAAGTCCCCCATTGAGTGTAGAGATTACTTAAAAATAAAGTCATAAATATAATATCCTAAATAAATAAATATCATAAATAAGTAAAGTAAAAATAAATAGAAAAGCGGGTAGGGTTGACAGTTGCCGGCAGGCGGCCGGTCTGAGTCGCGCAGCCCGCGGCGGGCGGGAGAGGTCCGCGCTCCTGCTCCATCCTGTTCTCTCCCTTCTCCCCGCCAGCATCCTCCGGAAAGCTCTAGATAAGATAGCGGAAATCAAGTCTCTGTTGGAAGAAAGGCGGATTGGTGAGTTGGAGGGCGGCGTGGCGCTTCTTGATCAGGCAGAGTGAGGCTTCCTGAGTGGGGGGTTGTGGCTCCCCGCAGGAGTGGGGAGCTGCTGCCTCCGCCCCGTGTCGTTCCGCAGACTTGGGGCGCGCGTCTGGGCAGCCTGGGTCTGGGAGGCAGTGGAGGTTGCGGCTCGTGCTCGAGGCAGGGGCTCCCAGTGTCCCTGTGCAGACCTGGGAGGTCTCCCTGCGCCCCTCATGTCTCTGCCCCTTGTGCCTGGGGCGGTCGTCTCCTTCCTGCTACGGCCCCCCACCCCGGCGGCTGCGGGAGCGCGTCCTTCAGCTCGGAGCTTACACAGGGTGTTGGCCTCCGAATCCCTTCAAACCGGCCTGGCTCTCCCATCTCTTACCCTTTCAGTGACCCCTCCGTGGGCACACGGCTTGCCCGTAGACACGTCCCACCGCCAGCCGGGTTTGTGCGAGGTTGACCGGGGGTGTTGAGCCGTGCTTGAGGTCAGGAGTCTGTCTGCGCCTGACAGTTCTTTTTAGTTTGTTGTCTAACGACAACACGTACTCGTGCTAGAAAAGTACACGTAAGTACACACACGGCTCTGAAGTGTTCGCTAACCGAACAAATGGCCGTGCCAGCACCCCAGAACCCTTTTTCCCTGTAGTTCCGTCCCCCTGAGGGCATCCGCTGCTCTGACCTCTCACGGGTCTGTGAAAGCAGCACACTGGGCCCTGGGCGGTCACTCGGGAGGCGGCCTCCAGGCCAAGCTCTGCTGACCGCGCCGCGCAGCCGTGCAGCCGGGGGTCTGCGGTGGGAGCGCTGGCCCTCGTGCCTCAGGGGTGCGCTTCCTTCCCACAGCGGCCAAGATCGCGGGCCTGTACAACGACTCGGAGCCCCCTCGGAAGACCATGCGCCGGGGGGTGCTGATGACCCTGCTGCAGCAGTCGGCCATGACCCTGCCCCTGTGGATCGGGAAGCCTGGTGACAAGTGAGGGCAGGCCTGGGCCGGCGGAGGGGGGTGGGGAGCTGACCGGAGGGAAGGGCTGGGACTAACGCCTTACCCCAACCCCTAGGCCCCCACCCCTCTGTGGGGCCATTCCAGCCTCTGGGGACTACGTGGCCAAGCCCGGAGACAAGGTGGCCGCCCGGGTAAAGGCCGTGGATGGGGATGAGCAGTGGATCCTGGCGGAGGTGGTCAGTTACAGCCATGCCACCAACAAGTGAGCGGGCATCAGCCCTCGGTCCGCTATCCTGTGACACGTGCGCCGTCTGCAGGCTGGGCCCAGCGCCTCCCCCAGAGTGTCTGGGGGGCGGGGGGCGGGGCTGTGTAGGACTCTGGCTCCCTGGGCTGCTTCCCCTCCCCGTGCCCCGCGCCCCCTCCTCGTCGCTCCCCAGTTTGGACCGTGGGTCTCCCTGCGTCCACTGTTCTGTCTTTGCTCTCCAGATACGAGGTGGATGACATCGACGAGGAAGGCAAAGAGTGAGTGTGCTGGTCGGGGCGGGGTGTGGAGGCGGCTGGGCAGCAGCCCCCCTCCTGGCCGTGGGTTGACCTGAGCCCACCCTTCCAGGAGACACACGCTGAGCCGACGGCGTATCATCCCGCTGCCCCAGTGGAAAGCCAACCCGGAGACGGACCCGGAGGCCTTGTTTCAGAAGGAACAGCTTGTGCTGGCCCTATACCCCCAGACCACCTGCTTCTACCGTGCCCTGATCCACACGCCCCCACAGCGGGTAAGGTAGCCCCCAAGGGAGGGACAGACCATGAGAACAGATGGTCATGGGGTCACCTGCCGCCTCCTGCCTCTCCGGCCCTCGCCTCCCCTCTCGGAGCTGGGAGAGTCCTGGGTGTTGGCCCGTCTCTCCTGCTCACACTCTGCCTGCAGGCACCCTCCAGCCCTGTCCCCTCGGGCAGTGCCAGCCCCCTCCAACCTTCAGAGCCCTAGCCAGCCCCGCTGGAATGGGACCCGTGTTCCCTCTGGTCTCACTTTTGCACTGAGGTGGGCAGCGCCACACCCAGGGCCCGCCCTCCAACCTCGACTGCCGCACCCCTGCCCTTTCTTCGTGTGAGGTTGTGCTCGCCCGTGCTGGTGACCTGTCGCCTGGTGGCAGGTTCAAGGCTGTTCTCCCCTCCTCCACGTGCCCTGCCTGCTGCCTTCTGGGTTTTCCTTGGTCCCTTGAACGCAGGGTCCCCCAAAAGCACCAGATTCTCCGTGTAGTGCCCCCCCACATGTACAGCAAGGGTCCCCCCTCCGAGCTCTTTGTTGCTGAGAAGAGGGCTGTGTTGTAGCAGGACCAGGTCTGCAGTAGAGATGGGGACAGGAGAGGCAGGGACCCCGTGTATCAGCGGTTCCCGTCAGTCTGGGTTGGGGGCCTTGCCTGGGGGGTCTCTGACCAGCCCCTCCTGTCCACCTCCTGCCACAGCCCCAGGATGACTATTCAGTCCTGTTTGAAGACACGTCCTATGCAGACGGTTACTCCCCTCCCCTCAATGTGGCCCAGAGGTACGTGGTGGCTTGTAAGGAGCCCAAGAAGAAGTGAAGCCGGCCGGCAGACTCGCGCTCTCCTGCCGCCCTCGCAGGGGAACGCGGCAGCAGATTTCGTGGCAAATAAATAGTGTTCCCCTTTGCCCACGTCCCCTTGGTTTTGTTTTTCCAGGCGTTTCTCCCCTTTCCCATAACAGGGCAAGTTGGGGAACTGGAGGCTGTGGGGGAGATGGATCTGTTTGGTCCCAGTGGGCATTTCTTTTTTGCTCTTGGCTTGCATTAAAGGCTCTCGGTGTAATACACATGGAATTTTATTTTTGAGGCTGGGGGCGGGTCACAGCCGCGGGGCCTTGGGCGTGCCTCCCAGGGACACCACTCATAGCTCTGTGCGGAAGCTGAGGCCACAGCCCTCCATCTTCCTGGCATAGTCAGCATCAAAGCGCTCATTCTGGGCCACAGTGAAGGTGGTCTTCCAGTCCCCCGTGATGCCTGCGGACAGACGGGAGGGCGGCTACAGCCCCAGCCACAGAGCAGGCCCCGCGGGGCTCAGGCCGGCCCCGGCCCCCACGCCTGCCCCGAGGCCCGTCCCGCGCAGACACTGACCTTTCCTCATGAAGGCCGAAACGCTGTGGTCCATGATGTCAGCGGGTATGGTGCTGTAGTTCACCGTGGAGTTTTTCTTCATCTCCTTGAAGGACGTTTGTTGGACAATGAGATCCACGGTCTCCTCTGGCAGGGAGCGCCCCAAGAACTTCAGGATTTTCTGAATCTCCCTCTTGGGGTTCTGGAGAGCAGAGGGGCTCTTCAGTGGCAGCTGGATGGCTCACTGAGCAAATAAACGGGAGGGTCCCCACTGCTCCAGGACCTGGTCACCTCCGCCTAGAGACCTCTCAGCCCCGGCTCCTTGACTTGGGTCCTCTTTCCCTGGGGCACATTAGCTGCCCCTGCCCTATGACCCTGAACGAAGCTCCTATTTGGGTCCTGATGGGTGAGGGCAGGGATGGTCCTCCTTCCTAACTGGCCACAGGAGATGCCGGCGGATGGCTGGCTCTGTGTCGCTTGGGTCTGAGATCAGAGCTATACAGCCTTGCTGCCTGGGTGACGCTGCAGCTCAAGTCCCTGGCAGGAAGGAGGGACTGGGGGGTCTGGGGGGGGGGGGCGGCGCCAGAGACAGGCCGCCGAAAGGGCCTTGGCAGGTCCTGGGGAGGTCCCTGCCTCTGCACGTGTGACCCGGAGGGAAGCAGCAGCGGGTGGCCTCACCTCTTTCATGTCCTCGTAGAAGAGGTAGAGGACAGGGTGGGTGTGACTCAGCTCCCACCACTCCCGCACGTGCTGGTACCAGGACCCGTAGGACACTGCGGGGAGGGGCAGGGACACGGGCCCACAGGCCGGCATCAGCTTGGGCCGGCGGCCGCTCAGCTCCACCCCAGTCCTTCCCCCAACTCAGGCCCACCTTCCCCAGCCATGAACTTCTCCAGGAAGCAGTCCCAGGTGCCAGGGTCCGGGTGCACCTTGGCCATGCGGTAGAAGTGGTAAAAGGAGACAGCCACATCCTTGGCGTTGCGGGCCACGTAGACCACCTGGAAGGACAAATGTCCCCCCCACACCCAATCCCCATCACCGCACAGCGAGCCGGGCAGTTCCGCCTTCCACGGCAGCCCAGTGAGGGAAGCTCGCTCTTGGTCTGGCCAAGAGGGACACTGACCTGGAGGCTGACTTGCTTGTGGTCCCTGACACCATACCTGATGCTAATCTTGTCCCCTCCGTGCTGCCACACCCAGACTGGGACGGAGGTATGCTAGGTTCTCGCCAGCCCCCTCCTCCCCGGGCCTGGGGCGGCCTGCAGAGAAGACTGCCCTTCTCAGCCCCGCACAGGGCTCTCCCTTGCACAGACCCCCGCCCCAGGATGAAGACCACCCCGTGCCCGCTTCCGGTGAGACCTTCCCAGCAGAAAAGGCTAAAGCTGGGAAGGCCCCAGTGACCACCTTCCCTGGCTTCCTCTGTCACTCACCTTGACCTTCTGATCCAGCAAGGTCTGAGGGAGCAGAGCCAAGGGCAGGTGCGTCTTAATGAGTCGTGGGGCTGGTGTATCTTTCAGAGCCTCCAAACCTATACCAGGAGGAGGGAAAGGTCCGCTGAGCTGGAGCCCAGTCCTGCCCCCTCCCTCTGCTGCCCTGGTCCCCAGAGCCCCCAGTGCGAACCTGTGGGAACACCTGGAGCCTTGAACTCCAGGAAGGGTACCCGCATGAGGATGGAGGCCCGGCGACACTTCTGTAGATCACCGCCCTGGTAGATCATGTCGAGGATCTCGCTCACCCAGGTGGTGCCTGGAGAGCAGGGGAAGGGGAGGTGAGCTGGGTGAAGGGCAGGTCCTGGCTGGTCCGACGTGGGGGACTATGGCCCGCTCCACCTACCAGATTTGGGGTAGGTGCTGATAAGCAGGTCGTCAGGCCAGGCTTGGAAGTCCTGCAGGGAGCCCAGGGCCTCTGCAAAGTACTTGATGAGAGGGATTCCCTTCACATACGCCAGCGGCGGGCGTGAGGGGTCTTGGATGAGCTCCATTCCACCGCGTCGGGGACAGAGGGCGGCCAACTTGCCTTAACAACATCACGACACGCCATGTGTTGAAATCCTGCTTCACGAGGAAGGCCTGGGGCTGACTTGGCCCTGCTCACAAAGCTGGTGAGCGGCAGGAGCTGGGGCTCGAACCCACACCCAACCCTCACACAGCGGGGCTGGTGCTGGCTTGCGCCTTCGCTGTCCTGCAGATCCCCGTGCCTGAGGCCACATCCCACATCAACAACATCGCTCTCTGGGGCCCCGTCCCAGCCTTCTGGAAGCTCCAGTGGATTCCAGTGCACCCTTGAGAGCTCCTACTCGAGTGCCCGCCCGTCCTAAGTCCTCTCCTGCCAGCTCTCCTCCACTACCTCTGCGACGGCCCCTGGCCTGCGGCACTGGCCCCACTCCCCCTGCCGGTCCCCGGAGCAGCCTGGGCCCCTCATGCATCGCCGAAAACATTCCAGAAGCCAAACCACGCCATCTTGGCTCGGGGATAAACACAGCCAGTGAGCAACGTGAGCCTGTTTTGTGGCGCCAGAGTCTGGCATGCAGCTGAGCTAAGTGATAGGTCAGCAGAAAGGGGAAGGGGGTTTCGGCCTGGGGTCGTGTCGGCTGACGGATGGCCCATCCAGAGGGCAAGGGCCAGGAGCTAGCCCTGCCCAGCCGCCCCACCGGGAGAACTCACCAGACCTCTCTGGATGTCGGTCCTGTGACCACTCTGCGCGGTGGCGAACCGGGTGCCGTGCGGTGGGGTGGGTGCAGCACTGTTCTCCAAGCTGAAGGGTTTATGAATTCCCAGTGGGAGGGTCTGGAGCCAGCCTCCAGAAGGAGTGGGTGGAGCTTAGAGTGGGAGGGCCCCTGTGCTGCGGCGCCCTTGCACCCCAGCAGGAGCCAAGCTTAAATGGGCCTGAAAACCCAAGATGTGGGTTTAGTGTGTAGAAAATAAAGGGAAGACTGAAACTATTCTGCGGGGTGTTTTGCAGCTGGAATCTTGGCTCTGACCTGCCCTCTGTACTCCACCCCGGTGGGGCGGGCCAACCAACAGCTTGTCCTGATGGCCCCAGCCAGTTTAGAGGGGGCAGACCAGAGAGGAAAGGTGACACCCTTGTGAGCAGGGCCACTCACCTTCCTGTTGGCTCCAGGCCAGTCTTGCCGATGCCAGAGGTTCAGGCTAGGAGTGGCCCCCAGGCACCCCCCAGCAGCACAGGCTTTCCAGAACTGCTGGTCTGACCTCTGACCACAAGGCCAGTACAGAGCAGTGGGGGGCAGGGGGGGGGGGGGGGGGGGGTGTGGGGATGGGGGCAGGGGTGCGGGGTTGGGGTGGAGCAGAGACAGGACAGGCTTTCTGAGGCAGGAGGGAGAGAAAAGAGCAAGAACCAGAGTCTCATAACCCTGGGACTGAGGCCAGCTGCACACACAGCTCCCACGGACTTCAGAGCCATGGGCCCCACAAGGAGCTTTTCTTTCCCTGGTTTTGAAGGGGCTCTGCAGCCAGAGACAAGAAGGAACTGGGGCGTGGAGAGCCACAGGGCCCCATGGGGTAGTGTATCCCCCCACCCACCCCACTCATGCCCTTTGTCCTACTATCTGGATTAAAGTCCAAAGTCAACCTGGACACTGGGTTTGGACGGGCTCTGAATCAAGAGTGTGAGTCTCCCAAGCAAAGAATCGTGTGAGGGGCACCTGGGTGGCTTAGTCATTGGGCATCTGCCTTCGACTCAAGTCATGATCCCAGGGTCCTGGGACTGAGCCCCGCATCGGGCTCCCTGCTCCGTGGGAGGCCTGCTTCTCCCTCTCCCACTCCCCCTGCTTGTGTTCCTTCTCTCACGGTCTCTGTCAAATAAATACATAAAATCTTAAAAAAAAAAAAAAAGAATTGTGTGACCTCAGAAGCATGTGAAGGAAAAGCCAAGGCACGTGGGCCTCCAGGAAGGGGAGAGGCTGGTCCACACAAGCGAGCGGCCCCTCCCCACTCTGCTCTTCTCCTCAGGCCCCAGGCACTGGCAGGGCCTCTGTCTCCGAGCTCCAGCATCCCCCTTCCCCGGCAATCACCAGAAAGTTCCCTTAAGTCAGACTCTTTATTGTACTCAAGTAAAAAGTACCCAGCCAGAGACAAGGAGTGGGCAGAGGGTGAGGGGCGCCGAGGATCAGGTCTCCAGCATGTCTGTCCAGTGTTCCTGTGGAGACAGGAGGACTGGTCAAAGGCAGCCTCGGGTACGGGGTGGGGTCGGGAGGCCGGGGCCAAAGCCACCTCTCACCTCTTCTAATTCCAGGTCCTCCTCTTCCTCCTCGGGGCCCACCTGGCACAGCCAGATCAGGTCTCCCCACAGCACGGAGTTCTTACAGCTACCAACGAGTGCAGGTGGCAGGACAGAGAGTCAGACTCACAAGCCTCCTCCAGGCCAGGCCCTCGGCGGCCGAGATACGGACTCAGCTGCCCCGGGGCCTGGACTTGGACCACTGGCGCCATCTTCCCAGAACTCAACCAGGCTGGGGCGGGGGTGCTGGGACTCACCCAGGGCACTGGCCCTCCAGAGGCAGAAGCTCCTCCGGCTCCTCTCGCAAGAACTCCTCTGCTAGGCAGATCATGTGGGCTCTGAGGCAGCAGCCGGGGTGGGGGCAGCACAGGGGGCCCTCCTCTTCCTGTTGGGGCGCCCAGCGTGGGGGGGGGCAGGCAAGTTAAGAGAGAAAACCAGAAGGAATGATGGAGCTCACGTTCTACGGAAATAAATACGGAAAGACACCGGTCCAGAAGCTTCACGTTCAACAACGCTGCAAGTCACACACTACTAGTATTTGCGCTTTATAGATGAAACTGAGGCACAGAGAGGTGACGATCCCTACCCACAGGGACTAAGGTGGCCGGCGTCCCTGAGCATTAGCAGTGATTCCAGAAACAGGCCGCTGTAGCCAGACTTCCAGGTCTCGCGGGCTCAGCATCCCAGGGAGGGCCCCTAACCCTGACCCCAACGGCAGGTACTCAATTTACACTTCCGGAGAGCTCCGAAGTCGGACCCACCATCTCGGTTCATTCCTTAAATATGGATCATGGGCACCTGCTATTTGCCAGACCCTTTTCTTTTCTTTCAAGAACTGTATTTATCTGGCAGAGAGACAACGAGGGAACCCAAGCAGGCGGGGCGGGGGAGGGGAAGCGGGCTTCGGGCCGAGCAGGGAGCCCGCCGCACGTGGGCTCGATCCCAGGACCCCGGGATCATGACCTGAGCCGAAGGCAGACCCTTAACGACGAGCCACCCGGGCGCCCTGCCAGACCCTCCTCGACAGCAGTGAGCGAGGACTGCCCTGGAGGGGGCAGGGGACACTGACAAGATCAATACGACGCCGACTCCGTTAGACCCTAAGTTTATGGGCTCCAAGGGCACAACGAGGCAGGGAAGCGCACACGAAAGACGCGCGGCTGCCCACGGGGGCGCCCCGGACGACCGCGAGGGGCCGGGGCCGGCGGCACGCCGTCAAGACTGGGGTGAAGGTCTAGGAGGAGCTTCCCGTCCCAGGGTCAGCGCAAAAGGCCTCGAGAAAGGCACGGGTTTCGCGGCGGCAGAAGGACCGCCGTCCCCGTCTTGGCGACGAGCGCAAAGGGCGACTGAGGGCTGCCCGGCCCGTCCGCCCACGGCGGGGTCCCCAGCGGCCCGAGCCCGGTCTCCCCGCGAGGACCAGGCGGGGCGGCTCACCTGGAAGGAGCGCGCGCACAGGGCGCAGGCAGCCGCGGCGTCGGCCGACGGACCCGAGCGGCTGCCGCGCGCGGAGGCCCGGGCCGGCGGGGGCCCGAAGGCCAGCGGCATGTGCGGCGGCGGCGGCGGGCACAGCTCTCGGCGGAAGTCGGCGCGCGGCCAGCGCACGGTCAGCGGCAGGCGCGCCCAGGGCGGCGCGCGCAGCATGTGCGCGAGCACGCGCAGGTGGAAGGCGAAGGCCGCCTCGCTGCGCAGGCGCGGACCCACGTGCGTCAGGCGGCGCGAGGCGTGCGGGTGCTGCCAGGCCCACTCGAACTGCGGGCGGGGCACGGGCTTCAGGGCCTCCGGGCGACCCCCCACGGCCCGGCCCGCCTTCCCAGCGCCCCCGGCCCGCTCCTTACCCGAAGGGCGGCCACGGCGGAGGGGAAGCCGTGCACGAGCAGCACCATCTCCCTGGGGCCGGGAAGGAGGACGCGGCCGTGAGAGTCCGCGCCCACCGCTGTCGGGCCGGAGCCCCTCACCGGGTTCACCCCTCACCGGGGTTCACCCCCCGCCCCACCCTCGCGGAAGCGCAAGCCCCACGCCCGGCTTCAGCCCTCGGCCGCGGGGCCCCGCCCCTGCGTGGAGGTCCGGCCCTTCGCACCTGCCAACCCCAGGCCCCGCCTCCGGCACAGGTTCTTACCTGGCCGCCTCAGTTCGTCTCGCTCGCAGGGTCTTTAACACCCCGCCGGCTCCTCAGCCCGCGGTCACCCCCCAAGCCCGGAACGGTGCTCCCTACCCAGTCCCTTCCTTAGTCCCACGGCGGAGTTTCACGGGGCCCCGCCTTCCCCTGTGGGGGCCGCGCTCCTCCCCCACGGCAGGCCCGCCCTCCCCGGCAGGACCCCGCCCCCCGGCCCGGGGATCCGCCACCCTAGGGCTCCGCCCACTCCCCTGGCCCCGCCCCTCTCGGCCGGCCTCTCCTCCCCGCAGTCCGCTACCTCTTACCAGGGCCCGCGCCCGCTGGTCCGCCAGGCCCCGCCTTTTTTGCGGCCGCCGTTGTGCTGCTGGACCCGACGAGCAGGGTTGACGGTGAAGCCCACGTAGACGCGGCCCCGGTGCCGAGGGTTCAGGCAGTAGAGCAGGTAGACGCCGAAGAAGCGGCCGGGCCTCGCCGTGTCCCCCGCAGGGCCCATCGGGGCTTTGGGTTGATTGCTGCGGCCTGTGACCTCAGGGAGGGCCGAGCTGCCAGGGCCGCAAGATGCTTGTCTCGGAAAGAGCGTCTGGGGGCGACCCCGAGGCACCCTAGAGACCGCAGCAGTGCAGGTTCGCTCACCCTCCTGGCTGGCGTCGGGGGTCCAAACCGGCCCACAGGACCCAGGCTGCGGCGCCGACGGCGGACGCCTCTGAGCGCCCGAATCCGGCCTTGTGCAGACTCTGGCCGGCTGAGGGTAACCGCGGAGCCCGGGACTGTTGGAAAGTAGGGCCTGCGTGAGGGCGGAAGTGCTGCGTTCACGGACGCCTTCGTGAGGGCGGAAGTGCTGGGTTCACGGACGCCTTCGTAAGGGCGGAAGTGCTGCGTTCACGGACGCCTTCGTGAGGGCGGAAGTGCTGGGTTCACGGACGCCTTCGTAAGGGCGGAAGTGCTGCGTTCACGGACGCCTTCGTAAGGGCGGAAGTGCTGGCTTCACGGACGCCTTCGTAAGGGCGGAAGTGCTGGCCTCAGCGGAAGTGGCGTCGGTAAGGGCGGAAGCGGTGTGGCCGGGGTCGGAGCTGGGGTTCCCTCCCGGCTGGGCTGTCGCCCCTTCTGGGCCGCCGCGATGGAACTCAGCGCCGAATACCTCCGGGAGAAGCTGCAGCGGGACCTGGAGGCGGAGCATGTGGTGAGTTGAGCGGCCTGGATTCGCCCCCCGAGCGGGAAAGCGCCCCCGAGGGGCGGGGGTCACACGCGCCCTCGGTTCGGCCTCCTAGGAAGTCGAGGACACGACTCCCCACCGTTGCGCGTCCAGCTTCCGAGTCCTGGTGGTGTCGGCCAAGTTCGAGGGGAAGCCACTGCTTCAGAGACACCGGTGAGACCTCGGGAATACCTCGCTCGGCGCGATCTCGGCGCCGGGACCCCAGCCCCGGCCTCTCCCCTAAATCGAACTCCCTCGCCCCCGCCAGTGCGGTCCTGCCCCGTGAACCGCAGCCCCAAGGATCCCGCCTTCGTGACCCCTGTATGGAGACTGGGGCCTCTGCCTCTTTGGTTCCCAAGTCCCGGGGTCCCAATTTGGGGGACACGTCCAGTCTCCTGGATCGCCCTGCCTTCGGAGGCCGTGACCCAGGCCCTGGCCTTCCATTTCCTCACCCCGTCTCTCCCCCAGGCTGGTGAACACGTGCCTAGCTGAAGAGCTTCTGCACATTCATGCCTTTGAGCAGAAAACCCTGACCCCAGAGCAGTGGACCCGCAAGCAGCAGAAATAAGAGACCAAGGCCTGCACAGCCATTAAATTACGAATCAGGGCCGGCTTCTGTGTCAGTGTGTTGTGCGTGGGAGGGTGGACGGTGCGGAGCTGGAGTCTAGAGCCTGGTTTCTCCCTGCTCGGCCACTCTCCATGGTCTTTACCTCGGACAAGTCCTTCACACACAGGCCTCTGTGTCCCCACTTACAAAATGAAAGTTCTGTCCTTAAAGTATCTCCCGGGGCAGGCAGCCCCGGCCTTCTCTGCAATCCTTGGTAGAGCCCTAGGGACGGTGCCGCGGTTCCTTGGCCATTACCAGGGGATCCCGCCCTCTGTCAGTTTTCAAGGTGCACAGATGGACGCGGACTCGGGATTTCAGGGCACTGGCCAATTTATCAAACTTCCCCCACTCCCCAGTGTCACCCTAATGTCAGAGGCATGATGGAGGGTCCTCTGCTTCCCTGCAGGTTATCCAGCCTCTCATGGTCTCAGGGGATGTGGTACCCCAGTGGGGACACCACAACTTCTGGAAGGCTGCTGTTTCCTGCTCCGCTGCAGAAAATACAATTGACCCTTTAGCCCAGGGCTTTGGATGGTCACAGTTGCCCCTGGGGAGACCATGAGAGTTTCAGGAATGGAGCTGGGGGCAGGACGCACGGATAGGGTTAAAGCAGGAAAATGAGGCCATAAAATTGGGCACATGATACCCTTGTGGCAGTCTTAAACACAGGTGCCAGGATTGGTAAGGTCTGGCACAGATGGGTTCTGTGGGACCCAGGAGGGGCCAGAGCTCTTTGGGAGTGAGGGGTTACAGTCTAGAACATCCCACCACTCGGTTCCCCTCTTCAGGACTAGTTCCTTGGCCCCAAATAACCATCCCACTTCCTACCTCCCTCTTGTTCCTAACAGAGGGAGAAGGGCCTAGTAAAGCTTGAAGTCATGGTGATGATGGGTTAACCCTTCTCCATTCCTAGGAGGCTTTCCTGAACTTTACTTGGTCCCTTGGACCAGGGGCAGAGCTACTGACTGAGTGTACTCCTGTATGACTTCCCTAGGAGGCCGCGTCACCACCGCTCTGTGGGAGAGGCTCAGGGAAGGAGTGTCACTTTAAGAGGCGCACGTTCCAGATTTTCTGCTTCTCTATCACAGCCCTGATTGGATCCACCCACTGCGTTCACAGAGCTGTGATGCTGTCCCTCCCGATTTTCTAGAGCACCTGAGGCCTGGAGAGAAGTGACCGGCGCAGGGTCACATGGCTTGCATAGAGATTGAGACTCAGATGTGCCAACAGGGCATCCATGCAGCTGCCTCTCTACACAGGTGGTTCTCCCCCACGTGCTGAAGGGGAGTCGGGGGGTGAATGAGGCACTTAGTCCTTGCTGTGGTCCCTCTGTGGTATGAGGGGAGGTCTGCCGCTGTGGCCGGGACCCCCATCTAACCCCCAAATGGATAGGGCCATACTGCGGGGAAGACTGGGAACTGGAAGAGGCGGACGGCTCCTGACTCAAGGTCTGCCTCCCGGCGGTCCTCCTCCTGCTCTGTGCCTCCCGGGTCCTCCCCTGTAAACCAGGGTTTGGTTCTAAGCTTTGGCCTCCCAAAAGATCCCCTGATTTTGCTCCCTTGGGCTTGCATTTGAAATCCGTCCCAGAACTGCCGTCTTAAGTGTCCCGTGAGTTCAGTTTCCCCACCACCAACGGTGACCCGTCGAGTCAGCATGCAGCCTGTCACGGTTGACTAGGAAAGGCGAATTCTGTTGTTGTTATGTGAATTCTTGTGGCCCCAGGCAAGGGCCTTGTGTACCCCAGACCCTGCCAGTTCTCAACCCACCCAAGCAAGGCGCGGCTGCCACCCGCTGTGGCCTGTTCCCTTGCGGCCTCCGTGCTCAGAGGCATCCCCCACCCCGCCCGCTCCCCGCATGGGCCAGTCTCATCAAGGCAACCGAGGGACAGCTCAAGGGCAGGTCGGTTCAGCAGACCCGGCATCCAGGTGACCAGCGGAGTCACAGATACCAGAAAATAAAGCCATTTTATTATTATTTTTTGATCTGCCATCGCGGCCTGAGGAGAAGGGCGTGAATGGAGGGAGGCCGGGGATGCCAGGCCCCGGCTGAGGCCGTCGGGTCCTCTACTTGGCCTGGACCGTCTCCTCCAGCCTCTCCAAGCGCTGCTGTAGCTCCTGCACCGTGGCCTGGAGCTTCTTCATCTCCTCCTCCAGGCGGGCTACGGCGTCCTGGGGTATGTCGTGCTGCATCAGTCCTAGCTCTGTCACAGGCTCCCCCTCATCCGGCCATTCCCCCTCCGCCCTCCCAAGAGCTCCGGGGCCAGCCTGTCTCTCCGCAGCTCCCTGGGCGGCTGCAGGCCAAGAAACTGAAATCTGTTCTCTGAGGCCTGAGCACGACCTGCTCTCGGCCCCCAGAGGGTCAGCCTCCTCCTACTGGGACAATGACCCCGTCAGTAGCAGCCCCTGCCCAACTCCCAGATTCGCATCTGCTTCTCACCGAGCTGGGGGTCCCACTGGCCTCTGGAGCTGTCTTCCTGCGCCCCGTGTCCAGGCCCCGGTTGACCCTCAGCTCCCGGCTCTTTGGAGGCACGTAGCCGTCCTTGAGGGAAAGGAGGAGGGGTCCGGCGTCCCGGCCGCCCAGCCACTCCTCCGCCGTGAGGGCAGCATCGGGCCCTGCGGTGGGTGGGTAGAGGTCCTCCTGGAACAGGTCCGACTGTGGGCAAGGCCAGGGCTGGTTAAGAGAGTGCTTGGGCCTCACCGCCACCCTGCAACTGTGTGAGGTCCGTGCCTGGCCCAGCCCAGGAGGGGACATGGGAGCATCACCTTTCTAGGCACTGTCATGGCGATGGGCTCACACCGCCGCTCGTGCAGCTTGTAGAATCTGTGGAAATAAGGAGGTGAGCAGCGACCACCGCAGGGCTGGGCTGGAACCGAAGGTCCCCATGGGGTCCAAACAGCCCAGGGTGCGTGCTCGGGTCAGGGTCAGGGTCAGTCACCTGGCAATCTCACACTTGTTCACCTCCAGGCCACGTTTGGGCATGTAGCCCATGCCCCGCTGGGACTCCTTGGAACTGAACATGGAGAGATAGTGCAGGAACGGGGCCTCGGAAGTGATCTCGAAGTACCGGATAGAGCTGTCCCCCTGCAGGAGGTGGTGCGAGGGCAGGGGTCAACACCGTGGAGTCCTCTCGCCTGGCCTTTCCAAGTCCCGCCCATCCCCCCACCTCCTGCCCGGGAGCCCCGGCCTGACGGGGACACCTTGCCACAGAGGTAGACTATGTTGGTGTCGGGGTCGAAGAAGGGCAGCAGGACGCCGCTGCTGGTGTCCAGTTCCTGCAGGGACAGTGGCTCCTCCAGGTGCTTCTGCAGAGATGGGGGGGAGGGGGGAGAAGGGGAGGCGGGGAACAATGAGCTGGGCCAAGTCGGGCCTAGAAGGAGCCCTGGGCAGGGACTCGGGGTGGAGACCCCATCCCACAGAAGGTAAACTGAGGCTCCGTATGATCCGGCAAGTGGCAGGGCAGGGACCGAGCCTCCCGCGGAGCCCGATCGCCGCTCCCCCGCCCGGCGCTCACCGTGTCCCACAGCGCCACCTGCCGCTCACTCATGCGGCTGAAGCCCGTGGTCAGGATCTTTCCATCGGATACGAAGACTGCGCGCACAGGCCGGGTCCCCTCATGGGGACGGTCCTTCTCCTGCAGGAAAAGGCAGGTGGTCAGTCAAGTGCCCACACACACATCCTAAGCACCAGACTCCAGCTGAGGGCGAGAGAGGGCAGCATCCGGGGACCTGGCTGATGGTGTAGGAGGGTGAAGGTCCTAGGGTCAAGGGTCCCAACTCAGGGCAACTCACAGCAACCACAGTGCCTTTGCGCGGCTCGATGATGCGCACTCGCTTGTCCCGGCAGGAGGTGCAAATGAGGGCGCCGTCTCGGCTCCAGTCCACGCTGTAGATGGTGTCCGGGTGCACGTCGGAGCCCAGCGTCAGCACAGCTGCCCCAGTGCCCACGTCCCACACCAGGATCACGTTGTCACAACCTGGGTGATCACATCCCCCGTGTTGGAAAGCCAAGAGCCTCCCTCCCTTGCTGTCAGGCGACCGGCCTGCCCCTCTCCTCCCCGCCAGGCACCTGCACTGAGCAGCACGTTCTGGGCCGTGGGGTGCCAGACCACGATGCCCACGCGCTTGGTGTGGCCCTCCAGGGTGACGACGGGCTCCCGCAGGGGCAGTGTCAGGCCCCCATCAGGGATCTCCCACACCTGCAGAGAAGAGGCCAGTGAGACGGGGGGCTCCAAAAGTCAGATCCAGGGCTCGAGCCCCACCCCCCCAACCCTTGTGTGCACCGCCCCCCCCCCCCCACCGCTCACCATGACTGTGCAATCCTCGGAGCCGCTGGCAATGACGTTATCATTGTGTGGGCACCAGGCGATGTCCAGCACTGGGGCTGTGTGGCCGCAGACCATGGGTACGTTCTTGTCCACACGTCCAGTCTAGGGAGTACAGCAGGGCCTCTGAGGGAGGGACTTCTGCTCTCCAAACCTGATCCAGCCTCCCCACGCCCCTCAGAGAGGCCCAGAAATGAAGGCAGTGGGGTCCCTGGGACGTGGAAACAGGGCCTAGGGCAGGAGGGCTTGTCCTCTGCCTCAGTCCCAGAGATGTCTCAGAAGGGCTGGCCCCAAGGAATACAGGATGGGGGTGTGGGCCTGGGTACCAGCGGCCACACTGGGCCCTGGGCCCGCCTTACTGTCCGACCCTGGCCAAGGTCCTGACATCTCTGCGGGCTCCTTTCTCACCAGTGCCCTGAGGGCTGGCCCTCCCACCCCAGCTTCCCCGAGGGAGGCTTTCCAGCGCCGGGCCAGGGAGGTTGTAGTAAGGTTAGGGTTCCCCAGGGAAATGTGGGGATGGGGAGGGGTGCTTCCAACAGGATAGGGAACGGGGAAGTCTGTCCTAACTGGCCCCAGGCAGGAGCAGAGGTTTGGAAATGGCTGCTTCCGGGGACAGCCGCTGCTGCACGGTTTCCGGTGTGAAGAGCGGGCCCAGCTCTAGCCCCACAACCACTTCCTCTTCTCTTGGCTTCCATCGGCCCTTTTAAGGTAACAACTTAGGGCCCATCTCCCCTTCCTGTCTCACCCCCCAAGAGCACAGGAGTATGCTGCGGGTGGGGGTCAGCAGAGGGGAAGGCAGGGCGAGCAGGAGCAGAGGGAGGGGGGCAGGGCCTTTCACATCCTCCCTGGCCCCAGCCGGGGGGCCAGAGCTGGCCTGGGCTGGGGTTGGGTGGGGGGTGCTCAGACAGGCCCAGGCCTGGAGCCCCTCCCACCCTGGGAGCACGACTGGGTCTGCCCTGACCCCATGGAGCCCTCTCTGTGCTCCGGATGGGAGAAGGCCCGGGTCTGCAGGCCTTGCCTTGTGACCTTTCTGGTGTCACCTGAGCTTCAGTTTCCACGCGACCACTGCACGTAGGAGCTGGAGGAGGCTGAAGGCTCATGTGGCCCAGCTCAGTTTTACAGCTGACAACGCTGCAGCCCAAGAAGGCTTGGTGACAGTCACCCAATCAGGACCCCCGTGGGGCCACTGGAGGACCAGAGGCCCCCTCAAAGGGAATACCACTGCCCCAAGGGCTCCAAGGGCTCACCTTGCCCAGGGGCAGCACGAGGAAGGCCCCTCCCCCACTGGCCTCGCAGATCAGGGCCACAAACTTGGGGTTGACGGCACAGAAGCCACTGTCCCAGGTGGTCTGAGAGACGCGCACGTCCTCATAGCACTGGTCGGCCTTGGCGGGCTGTCCAAACACATGGCGGAACTTGCTGGAGCGGACCACCTGCCGGCTCATCCTGGGGGGACGCATGGGTTTGAGGGCTTTTCAGGTTGACTCTGGCCTTAGAGTGCCCCCCCCCCGTGTCCCCCAGGACACCCCTCAGCTGGTGTTTAAGGTCTCAGTGAACTTCCCGGCATCAGCTCCCTGGGCTCCCTGCCCCCTTCCCTGCAAGCTGCCATCCTGTCTCCCTCTTGCTTGCGGTCCTCACTCCTTCCCGCTCCTGGCTAGCCCGCAAGGCCCGCCTTCTCTGCCCACGCCAGGGCCTCATGTCTGTACCCTCAGCCACTCCGGCAGAGCCCGATGTGGGGAAGCACCAATGGCTGATCTGTGGTCTTCTGCCAGACTTCGCCCATCCTCTCCAATGGCTCCCACTGCCACCCTCTGGGGGCTTGGGTGGGTACAGCCTGGAGGGTGGGTTCTTTCAGTCACAGCAGCCACACTCCACGCCCCCCACACCCACACAGGGAGCTTCCTGAGGGCCTGGGCAGGGCTGGCCTCCCTCCCCTCCTGGCTCAGGGCTGGGCATCCAGAGGGAAGCAGCATGTGGGCCTGTCCAGGAGGCAGGTCTCTGGCCCCCAGAAACAGGCAGATGGCTTGGGTCCCACTTTCTCCTCCTCACACCCCTGCCTCTCGAGTCTGCCGAAGCAGGTGCCCTTGAGTGCCATCTCCCCCTGCTCGGGAACCATGCATGGGAGGGGGGAGGCGGCACTGACTTCTCAGAGGCCTAGCGAAGATGGTTTCCCCAGCCTGGCTGCGGGGAGAGCCTGGCTGGGGAAGAGCAAGTGAGGTGGGGGGGTCTGCCTCTGGCCCCCCAGGCTCCGGCCCCCCCTCCTGACTCCCAAGAGCATCCCCTTCTTGTGCCAGCTAGGGGCCATGCCACCTGCTCAGAGGGCACCTCCCAGACCCCACCTTCCCAGCTTCAGCCTTTCTCACGGGGCGCCCCGCTGCCCCCGCCTGCCCCGGGAGGCTCCGGGTCCACCTGCCAGAAAGCAGGCGAGAAGCATGTGTGAGAAGCAGTCCAGGGGCGAGGGGATGGGTCCCCAGTGAGAAACCTGGGCCTGCGGAGAGGGGAGCCCCAAAGCCGAGGCTGGGGGACAGGAAGCCATCGCCCCACCCTGCCTCCTCCCCCCACCGCAGGTACCAGGCTCAGAAACCACGGAAAGGGGAACTTGGTCTTTTCTTGTTTTGCTCTGAACCCCTTCCTGTCTCTCCAAGCTCAGGGCAGCTGCGCGGCTCACCCCACCCTGCCCCCTCCCCCACCCCCACCCCCACCCCCACCCCCGACGCCGTTCTGGCGCAAGCCAGCCCCCCCACCCCCGGGCTCCCCCACCTCCATCTTGGCTGCGGTGGTCCCTCACCCTGGCCTGTGCACGGAGCCCTGGGACACGCAGATGGACCCTCCCACGCACACTCCCCGCACCCCCCCCCCGGCGAGTCCCCTGCACGCGCGGCGCGGACGGCTCTGTCCCCTCTCCCGGCGGCGCGCTGACAGCCCGTCCGCCCCCACGGCCGGTTCCGCCGAGCTCACGCCTGCCCCACAGGTGGCCCCGGGCAGTGATGTCCGGTCCCTGGCCCCGCGACCCAGGCTTACCTGCTGCTGAGAGATGGGGGACCCCCCAAATGGAGGAGGGCGCGGAGGAGGAGGAGGAGGAAGGAGCTGGCGGAGCCGGACACGGCCCGCTGAGGATGCTCTTGTCAAGACAATGAATGAGAAGCGGCGTCTGCCCGCCTCCTTAGCAGTGGCAGCGCCCCTTTGGGCGGAGCTCGCAAAGGCGCTCGCCCTCGTCCGCGCGGAGGCCCCGCCCCCCCCCCCCCCGGCCCGCGGCCGCCCCGCCCTCCGCCCCGCCCTCCGCCCCGCTCGGCCGCGCCCGCCCCCTCCGAGCCCAGGCAGACGCTGCCGGCCGGTCGCCGACCATCTAATGGGCCCTTCTGTCAGGTCAAAATGCAGAAATACCCTGTCCCTCGCTCGTCAGTCCGCCCCCAGCCCGCTCGCCGGACCGTGCCCCGCACTCACAGGAACGCCCACCCCCAGTGAAAGCTGCTCTGCCTCCCGCCCCACACCCCGGGCCAGGGCGGTAGGTCAGGGCCAGGTTCCTGACCCTGAAGAGCTCTCAGCCTCCTGAAGGGAGAGGAGCCGAAGGACGACCCCAAGGATGACCCCAAGGATGCGGAGCAGAGGAGGAAGCCAGACTCCAGACTCAGCAGGGGAGAGGACTCCACTGTCACCCTTGGATTTGACGATGGCGTCGGGGGCGGCGATGCAGAAGCAAGAGGGGCGAACCCCAGAATCAGATTCCTTCCCAAGTTGGGCTCCTGGCGGTCACACCACCGACTGACCCTGGGCAGGCTACTTAACCTCCTTCAGCCTCAGTTTCTCTGTCTGTAAGAGTCATACGTAGCTCAAGAGGCTATGGGGAAAGCAAAGCTTGACGCACCTCGTCTGGAGTGCAGCAAGTGCATATGGACTAGTACTACTGTTACCATTTACCGGGGGTTTGGGCTGGACCCCAGAAGGAGAAGGGCGTCAATGGACACCACCAAAGGAGGCCTTGTGGGCTGCCACCGCTGACTGGCCGCATGGTCTTGGCCATGAAGTCTAACCTCTCTGAACCTCAGGCTCGTCATCTGTAAATGGGGGATCAATGCGGCCTGTCCTGCCCTCTTCGCCAAGTGATAAGGCTCAAATGAGACCAGGCGTGTAAAAGCGTCCTGCACAATTCCATCGCAGCCACCTGCGGGCCGCGGTGTTCCTCACAGCCCACCGCAGGACCGGATTGGACTGGACGGGGACGGATAGTACCCACCGGAAGTGGTGGCGTTTACTGCATGCGGGACAGGGTGCAGGGCACTGTGTCAGCTGTGAATATGTCCCGCCCCTTTAGTCCGTGCAACACCTCTCGGGTGCAGATACCCCCTCCACTGTGCACAGGAAACCGGCACACACTGCCTTCCATCTCCGAGCGCCTCCTTGCCCAGCATTGGAGGAGTACATTGGCGAGAGACCTGAAAACCATGGCCCAGAAGCAAGAGCTGGACAGCTGTGCAGAGGGCCAAGCGGGCAAGCACAGAAGCTGTTTTCACATCCCAGTGTGGGGTGGGGCGGATGGGTATGGGGCCACCACAGAGGCCAGTGGGAGGCCAGTGGTGAAAGTTATGTTTCGGCTTCTCTGCAAGCTGATGTCTGGAGAACACAAAGCTAAGCGTCCGTTGGGTGGTGAGGGCCCTGACCCGAGGCTCCTCTTGTGTCTAAGAAGGGGCTGACTGCTCCCGATGAGGGGTGTTGGGACAGGGGACCTGTTGGGTGCTGCTGGCCCAGCCTCTTACCAGACCATCTTTACTGGTGGCCGCATCTGGATTTTCCTTGGGGGGACCAATCTTCCCTCACTGGCAGTCCCTGAAGTTCAAGAGCAGATCCAAAGTGGGCACAGGGCCACAGCTCCCCAGTCAAAGCAATCTTTTCTGCTTGGTTCAGGGACAGGCACTTGACTCAAGGCTATGTAACCAGAAGCTTATTCGTTGGACCTGCTAGGAAAAAGAGCCCTCTTTCCACTGGGGGTTAGTAAGCTGATAGGCTATAAGGTCAGCACTAGCAGTGACTATTTTGTCACCACATAGGAAAAGTTGGCTGGAATCAGCCTACACAGACAACTGCAGAATCAAGATAGGAAGACTGCCATATTCTTGACATCCCTTGAGTATCTGGATCAAGCTGTTCCTGAACCCTTTAACCTTTCTGTCACATAAGACATAGGTTCCTTTTTCCACATACGCCAATAAGTTTGAGTTGGATTTCTGGAGCTTACAACTGAAAGAGTTGTAATGGATGGGTACATCCCCTATGGGGACATCCGTTATGGGGAGAGACAGGACCACCCTCGAGAGGCTCTAGGGCCTGATGGAGTCAGAGAAGCCCAGAGACCTACAGCTTCACCATGTCCTGCTGCCCTGGCAAAGTGATATTTCCTCACCTGTAAACCATGCACGCATCGGTCACTCTCTAGAATGTGTACCCATCCCCCAGCTTCATAATTGAAATATTATGTTCTTTAATATAATCTTATAATTTTCTCTGTAAAGGTCTTGTATACCATTAGATTCCCCCCCATTGGCATATTATGGTTTTGTGGCTATTTTGAATGGATTCTTCTTCTTCTAGTTGTGACCTTGTTTTCTTTCCTTCTAAAATCACCTTTATTTCCAATAAAATACGTCTTTCTTTCCATACAATAACACACATTCATTTTAAGTGCATGGCTCCATTAGTTTGACAAGTGTAATAAGCACCATAATCAAGATACGAAGTATTTCCAACTCCCCTCCAAGTCACCTCATGCCCATCTACAGCCCAATCCTTATCCTTAGCCAGGCAACCACTGATCTGCTTTTTGTCAGTATAGAATTTTCCGTACAAATGAAATCATAGAGTATGTGTCTGGCTTTTTTCATGAAGCATGTTTTGAGATTCATCCATGCTATTGTATGTCAGATAAGGACTTTTATTTTACACAATACCCTTATGTAATACATAATTACACCAAAAAAGTTAGTAATAATTTCTTATGTTTGACTTTACACGATTACCACCCCAAAAGGACTCAGCAGTCAATCTTAACATCACTAAAATCACTAGGACGACCATTCTGTACCTCCTATAAAATGATGCAATAAACTTGTAGTAGCACCTTTCCAGTATCCTTGTCAAAATCATCATTATAATCATCACCAGCTTCCTAAATATAATCAAGCCTCCAGCTAGATTAGTTTGGGCGAGATAAGGGGGATGGAAGAACAGGTTAAACAACACCATGAAGAAGTAGTTATGTAAATCTAGAATGCGAACATGTGTGAATCTAGAAATGCGGGAAAATTTTATAAGACAAATTGCCCAGTTTCAATAAATAAATGGCGCTAAAAGAAAAAAGAGGAGGGGCGCCTGGGTGGCTCAGTAGGTTGAGCCTCTGCCTTCAGCTCGGGTCGTGATCTCAGGGTCTTGGAATCGAGTCCCGCGTTGGGCTCTCTGCTCAGCAGGGAGCCTGCTTCCCTCTCTCTCTCTCTCTGCCTGCCTCTCTGTCTACTTGTGATCTCTGTCTGTCAAATAAATAAATAAAATCTTTTAAAAAAAAAAAAGGAGGAAAAACAGTAAAAGAGTTTGAAAAAATATCAATTAGGGCATCCGGGTGGCTCAGTCAGTTAAGCATCTGTCTTCAGCTCAAGTCATGACTCCAGGGTCCCAGGATCAAGCCCCACGGGGGCTCCCTGCTCTGTGGGTAGCCTGCTTCCTCCTCTCCCTCTGCTGCTCCCCTTGCTTATTCTCTCTCCCCCTTCCTCGCTCTCTCCCTCTGTCAAATAAATAAAATAAAATCGTTTTATCAATCAATCAACTGTCATATTGGGGTTTTCCTTGGATCCTGATCCAAACAAATCAACTGTAAAAGTAGATTTCTAAAATTAGTTTCTGTCGCTTACAACCAAGAGTCTTTTTTTTTTTTTTTAAGATTTTATTTATTTGTCAGAGAGAGAGAACACAAGCAGGGGGAGTGGCAGAGAGAGAGGAGCAGACTCTCTGCTGAGCAAGGAGCCTGATGTGGGGCTCGATCCCAGGACCCCAGGATCATGACCTGAGCGGAAGGCAGAGGCTTAACCGACTGAGCCCCCCAGGTGTCCCTACAACCAAGAGTCCTGACTGCTCCAGGCAGCACCAGGTCCTCAGTGCAGCACTAATATTCCATCCCTGGGGTCTCAGGAGCCCTGTGAGCTATTTTACTGTCCCTCTTTTCCAGATGATGAAATCGAGGCTTGGAGGACATAAATGACCTACCCAAGGTCACAAAAACTGGGATTCAGATACAAATCTACCTGACTCTGGAACCCAGGAGTCCATTCAACCTGTCCAGGCCACTGCTCAGAGCAGATGGGTTTGCAAACTAGAGTGTGGTCAGGGCGGCAAGCTAGGAGCGAAGCACGGTGGACACGCCACGGGTGGCATAATGGATGAAAGACGTCACATTAAAACTGGGTCGTGAATGAAAGTTTGCCAAGCAGAGAACAGGTGGCGCGGGGAACCAACTCCAGGAAAGGCAAGACAGAGATGAGAACATTTTAGGAAACGGTGAGCTCTTTGCCATGGCCAGAGCCTCCGGCGCCTGGGGTTAGGGGAAGGTGGTTAAGTCGGCAAGAAGGATCTCTTCTCAAGGAGTCTGCTCCTAAGACAAGGAGAAGGGCACGCCAGTCTCCAAGCAAAGAAGTGAGGGCTCTCAGGTGTGAGAAGTGGCCCTCTCACTGGGCCCAGCTGGCCCTCTCGCTGCCTGCAGACTCAGCCCTGACCCACATTCGAGAAGCGGTCCTGGCAGGAAGCGTATAAAGATGCCGTTTCCATAGGCTCGGGCCTAAGCCAACCTTGCCAGACGCTTCTGGCTGGCCGTCTGCTCAGGCTGCCTTCCTCACATTGGTAAGATGATCATCACTCCTGTTTTATGGAGAAAAGAGGTGAGAACTCTTTCAGTCCCTCCGCTTCCACCGGCAACAGCACCTCCAGTCTCTATAAAAAGCCACAGACTGGAATCACGGAGATGTCCTCCTTGGGCCCTGGGCTGGCTCCTCCTTCTTGGGACACATCCCACTTCCTCAGTGACCTCCCGCTGTCCCTCACCCCTCTTCCCCTGCACTGCCAAGTTCTACTCGCCACAGACCCCCTCTCTCGGGTGTGTACAAACACGTTTAAATGCCCTGTGTCTTTGGGGGAGCCTCTCCCCACTTGGCAGCCCCAAACCACTTCCCTAGCTCACTCTTGCCCTTTGCCATCAGGTCTCTTGAAAGCGCTGTTGACACTCACGGCTCTCACTTCCACATCTCTCACTTACTCCTCCACCTACGCGAGCCTGGCTCTGGTTCCCACCACCAGACACAGACTTGCCCTCACCAAGGCCACCGATAACCTCCTGGTCATGAAATCAGCCTGTGGGTGGCCACCTGATGCTCCTGACTTCCCCTCCCTCTGGAACCTTCCCTTGGCATGCCCCTCCTCCTTCTCTGAAGCTTTCTCTCCCCACCTCCTCCCCCGCCCGCTCCAGAGCAGCTCCCTTTGCTTAGCTTGCAAGGTGCTCCCAGGACTCCCCTTTTTCTCCTGGCTCTCAAACTCCCCCCACACTATCCCATCCATGGCTATAGCTTCAACTACAAACTTGGACAACCCCCACCACCACCTGTCTCTGTGGCCCAAGCCTGCCTCCTGGGCTCCCTAGTGCTGACTGCCAGCTGGAGGGCTCAACTTGTCTATCAGGGAGGGACTCCCAGGAGAAGTAATCTTGACCTTAAATCTCTCCCTTTCCCTCTGTGCCCAGACCCCCACCTGAGTTGTGTTGATCGGATCATTGCACTCGTTCTCTGATGAGTGACCAGCCTCTCATTCCTCTTTAAGAACATTTATGCCTTTGCAGATCATAATAAGCCTACCCTACAAAACCCTACCAAATCCTCAAGCAAAAAGGTCGAAACTCCCCAAGCATGGTGTCCAAAGCCCTTCCTGATCTTCCCCTTCTGGCTTTGTTATTCACCATTACCCAACTCCACATGCTCCCTCATTCCTCTGGTCCAGAGGCCAGACCCTCAGAGGCCTACTTGGGGAGGAGTAGGGGGGGCTGGTCCATTCACCTGGTGCAGAGTGAACCCCTCCAAAACTGGTGTTACGTGTGTGGATTAGTGTTAGACTCTCTCATCGTTCTAGGGTTTTGAGAGGGAGCGTGCCGAAAGAGAGCAGTCCAAGATGGTAAGCCGGGTGGTGGACAAGGCTCCTTTTACCACACTCTCCTGGCTAAGCTGTCATGTGACCAGCCCAGCTTCCAGGGGAGGAAAAATTGGCTCCTCCTTTTCATGTGGAAAGTTACAAAGAGTTTGCAGCCATCCTTACTGGACGCCAAGGCCTGGGCAGGGAATAATGAACGGTTGGTGTGGGCCAGGTGAGTTACAAAAGCGAGCAGACGGGCTGTGGCTGCGCTAGCCCTTTGTCACCACTCAGAAATGGGGGCTCTGGGAAGCGAAGCCTGATTTTTCAAGACACGTTAGAAATAGGGATTTTTAAATGAAAGCTCCAGATCTTTCAATGTTGGCAGCTAATTCAAAACTGTCTAAAAATGTTATATGAGCAAAAACTAAATATGTCTTTGGTTTGGATGTGATTTTTCTGGCCAACAATTTTTGGACTCTATTCTTTGCCCTTGGCATAGGCCTGAAATCTCTTACTCTGTGTTCATTTCCAAAGCTCTCATGTACCCTATTTATTCATTAAGACTCGGGTCAAGACTCCCATCTCTGGGACCCCTTCCCTTACACCCCCTCCCCCACACAGCCGCTCCCAGAGTGGTTTCTTTTCTCCCCAGTGCTAGTGACCCCTGGTGCATTCCTCTAACGTGGGAATTCATACACTGGATAACAATTGTTCGCAGCCCGACTCTTCGACCAGACTGCATTTTATTTCCCCAGTGCTGGGCCCAACATTCAATAAACAAAAATCCTTCTTTCTTTCCTAACACTGCTAACCCGCCACCCACTCACATACACTCTTCCTTCACCATGTTCTTCCCGGCCGGTCCATCCTCTCTCACCCCCTCCTCACTTCTGCCCAGAATGATTCCAAGAGTCTGCTAGCAAGTCTCCCCAGTTCCAATCTCCTCCGTGACCCCAACCCCTGTCCCTTAGCCAGACTCCTTCTTCCTAACCGCATTTCAAGATTCCTCCTTTATTCTTCAGAATAGAATCCACTCCGGGGACTGGTTAGTAGATCTGGGTTTTGTGCCTGTCCATTGTGACTGGTCCCGGAGTGGAAGTCGCACCAGTCAACGTCAGCCTTGGGTCTTTTTCTGGAATCATTTCTGTCACTAGGTGAGAATGAGGCCACCAAAGGAAAACCAAATGGGAGTGAGGAGTGGGGAAAGTAGAAGATACAGACTGATGTGATGACCTAGCTGAGCCCTCGATCGCACTGTGCCTGAAGACAAATACATTCCAGGCTTAGCAGAAGTGATAGGCACATCAAAGGATACTCTACAAAGAAGGTTCCATTTTGATTTATTTTCAACATGCTGCATTTTTCAAAGAACCAGACCCACCATGGATCAACTTCCATTTTGAAACTAACAAGTCAAATTCACCACACGTTGAGTTCTAGGGAGAATGTTATCCCAGAGCCTTGTCTCTCCCAAGAGACACACCCCCCCCCTGCTGCCTCTCTTGGGAGCTCTTCAATAAAATCTTGGGACATTAACACCAGAAGAGACCTTTGTCCAGCTCCCGCTTTTTATGGGTGGTGAAACCAAGACCCAAGACCAGTGAGGCAGACAGAGTCTGAACAAAATTTTCCACCAACTAGGGGCGCCTGGGTGGCTCAGTGGGTTAAGCCTCTGCCTTCGGCTCAGGTCATGATCTCAGGGTCCTGGGATCGAGCCCCGCATCGGGCTCCCTGCTCAGCGGGGGAGCCTGCTTCTCCCTCTCTCTCTGCCTGCCTCTCTGCCTGCTTGTGATCTCTCTCTCCATCAAATAAATAAAATCTTTAAAAAAAAAAAAAAATTTTCCACCAACTAAAATCAGGGTGGAAGAAAGAGCAGTGCTTGGCAGGCACAAACACGCCCTAAACTCCATGATTTAGGTAGATATAGTCACTGAATCACCTACATTCCTGATGCTATAGGAGTCTCATAGTACATAAATAATAGGGGAATGCGATTTTGTTGTTGTTGTTGTTTTTAAGATTTTATTTATTTATTTATTTATTTGACAGAGAAAGAGAGACAGGGAGAGATGGAACATAAGCAGGGGGAGTGGGAGAGGGAGAAACAGGCTCTCCGCTGAGCAGGGAACCCAATGTGGGGCTCAATCCCATGACCCTGGAATCTCAACCTGAGCTGAAGGCAGATGGTTAATGACTGAGCCACCCAGGCGCCCCGGGGTAATGAGATTTTGAATGGTAGTTATAAAAGTTGTTCTTGTGTTGTTATCACAGTTGCAGAAAAGCATGTGTGTATTTTTCATTGCTTTTATATTGCCATACACACACACACACACACACACACACGCGCGCGCGCGCGCGCGCGCACATTTGGTGCAATGCAAGCTGGTGCAGTCACTTTGGAAAACAGTAAGGAAGTTCCTCAAAAAGTTGAAAATAAAGCTACCCTATGACCCAGCAATCACACTACTGGGTATTTACCCTAAAGATACAAATGTAGTGATCCAAAGGGGTGCCTGCACCCCAATGTTTATAGCAACAATGTCCACAATAGCCAAACTATGGAAAGAGCCCAAATGTCCATCCACAGATGAACGGACAAAGATGATGTGGTCCATATATACAATGGAGTATTATGCAGCCATCAAAACCCCCCAAATCTTGCCATTTGCAACGACATGGATAGAACTAGAGGGTATTATGCTGAATGAAACAAGTCAATTAGAAAAAGACAACTATCATATGATCTATTTGATATGAGGAATTTGAGAAACAAGACAGAGGATCATCGGGGAAGAGAAGGGGAAATGAAACAAGATGAAACCAGAGAGGGGGACAATCCATAAGAGACTCTTACTCTCAGGAAACAGACTGAGGGTTGCTGGAGGGGAGAGAGGTAGGAGGGATGGGGTGGCCAGGGATGGACATTTGGGGGGTCTGTGCTACGGTGAGGGCAGTGAATTACATAAGACTGGTGATTCACAGACCTGTACCCCTGAAACAAATAATACATTATGTGTTCATTTAAAAAAAAAATATATATATATATATACGTACACATAAATACACACACACACACACAATTGCAGGACTATTTAAAAGCTACAAAGAATCATCCCACTTGAAAATACTGAGGACTAAAGACTGAAGTAACCTCTAAAATCACCAATAAGTTATAGCAGAGTCCAGTATCCAAGTTAATGATTTTCTTACCAAATGCCAGCTGTTTCTGGTGGGGCAGGTGACCAGTGTTGGTTTTCCCTGACCATCATCTGTTCTCAACTCTTGTAATAGGAACCAGAATTTCCTTTGGAAGTCTGTAGTGACACAATGATGGTTGCCTACCCGAACCTCCATTTTGCTCCAAATGACTAGTCTAATTCCATCACGGAAATCATATTCCTTGTGCTAAAGATTGGTTCAGAAATGATCATTTCTGTCTCAAACTGGCCAACGAGACCAGCAGAAGTCATGAGCGGTGGCTTCATGTAAAGGTTTCCTTGCTCACAAAAAGGATACACTGGTGATCCCTGCCCTCCAAAACTTGTTGTTATTCCTCTCTTTAATTATAGTCACTTTAGTAGGTATGAGATGGCATCTCATTGGGCTTTTCATGTGCATTTCCCTAATGACTAACGGTGTTGAGCACCTTCTCGTGAGTTTATTGGCCATCTGTAGATCTTCTCTGGGGCAATGTCTATTCAGATCCTTTGTCCACTTTCAACTGGGTTGTTTCTTACTGAATTGTAAGGTTTTTTAAAACATATTTTGGATAGAAGTCGTCATAAGATGCAAGAATGGCAGGTATTTTCTATTCTGTGGGTTATTTTTTCACTTTCTTATTGGTGTCCTTTGAACAACAGAAGTTTTCAATTTTGCTGAATTCCAATTTATCTATTTTTTTTTTCTTTTGTTTCTTGGGCTTCTGGTGATGTATCTAAGGAACCACTGCCACATGGAAGCCATGGAGACTTATCCCTATGTGTTTCTCCAAGAGTTTTATAGCTTCAGCTTTTACATGTAGGCTTTTGATCAATTTTGAGTTGATTTTTGTATATGGTGTGAGGAAACAAATTCACTCTTGCATGTGTGTTTACGGTTATGCTAGAACCACTACTTTTCCTCCATTGAATTGTCTTGACATCCTTGTGAAAAGCCAACGGACCACAGATAGATGGGTTTATTTCAAGACTCTATATTCTAGGGGCGCCTGGGTGGCTCAGCGGGTTAAAGCCTCTGCTTTCGACTCAGGTCATGATCCCAGAGTCCTGGGATCGAGCCCCACATCGAGCCCCACCCGGGCTCTCTGCTCAGCAGGGAGCCTACTTCCCCCTCTCTCTGCCTGCATCTCTGTCAAATAAATAAATAAAATCTTAAAAAAAAAAAAAAAGAAGAAGAAGAAGACTCTGTATTCTATTCCATTGGCCCATGTGCCTATCCTTACGCCAGGACTACTCTTGTCTTGACTACTGTAACTTGGTAGTAACCCTTAAAATTGTGAGTCCTCAAAATTTGTTCTTTTTCAAGATTATTTTGTCTAATCTGGGACCCCTGAGTTCCTATATGTATTTTAGAATACACTTGCCAATTTCTATTTTTTAAAAGCCACTGCGGGGGTAAGGGTGGGGTGCACCTGAATGTCTCAATTGGTTAAGCGACTACTTTTGGCTCAGGTCATGATCCTGGAGTCCCAGGTTGGAGTCCCACATTGGAGGGGGCAAGGGTGGTCCCTGCTGAGCAGGGAGTCTGCTTCTCCTCTGACCCTCACCCCTCGTGTTCTATCTTTCTCTTTCTCTCTCTCAAATAAATAAATAAAATCTTTTTTTGAAAAGAAAAAGGGTTCTGGTAAGGGCTTTTGTTTAATTTGTATGTCAATTTAACAACACAGGTCTTCTGATCCATGAGCACAGAATGTCTTTCCATTTATTTGGATCTTCCTTAATATCTTTTAACAATTATTTGAAGTTTTCAGAGCATATGTTTTATATTTCTTTTGTAAAATTTATTCTCAATTATTATATTCTTTTTGGTGCTATTATAAATTAATGGCTTCCTTAATTTCCCTTTTGCATTATTCACTGCAAGTGACCATACCATACTTGACTTTTGCCTATTGACCTTCTATCTTACAACTTTGCCGAACTCATTAATGAGTTCCAGTTTTTTTTCTTATTATGGTGAAAAATACGTAATGGATCTACTGTCAACAATTTTAGGTATACAGTACAATCCTGTCAACAGTACAATCTTGTTGTGTTGTACAACAATCTCTCTCCATCTTGTACGACTGAAACCCTACACCCATTCAACAGCAACTCCCCATTTTCGTCTCTCCTCCGCCCTTGGCAACCACCATTTTAATTTTCATTTCTACGAATTTGACTACTTTAGATACTGCATTTGGTGGAATCACGTGGTTTTTGTCTTTTTGTGACTGGTTTGCTTCACTGGCTGCAATGCCCTCAAGGGCATGTTGTAGCATATGACAGGACTGTCTTTTTATGGCTGAATAATATTCCACTGTATGGACCTACCATGTTTTCTTTTTCCTTTTATCCATCAGTGGACACTCAGGTTGCTTCCATATCTTGGCTCTTGCAAATAATATTGCAAATGGACTTGGGTGTGCAAATTTCTCTTCAGGTTCCTGATTTAAATTCTTTTGGATAAGTATTCAGAAACTGGAGTGCTAGATAATTTGGCCTTTTTTTTTTTTTTTAAGTAAATTTCACACTGTTTTCATAGTGGCTGCTCCATTTTACATTCCCCCCAACAGTGCACAAGGTTCTATTTTTTCTTCATCCTCACCAACACTTATTATTTCCAGTGTCCTTTGTTTTTTCATAATGACCATCCTAATAGGTATGAGATGATGCCTCACTGTGGTTTTGATTTGCATTTTCCTGATGATTAGCGATGTGGTTCTCATTTTTAATAGATAGCTTGGGATTTTTTATACACAAGATAATGTCATCTGCAAACAGAGATGGTCTAACTCCCTCCTTTCCTATCTGGGTGCCTCTGATTCATTTTCTCGCCTAATTTTCCTGGCTAGAACACGCAGTACAATGTCAAATAGAAGTGACAAGAGTTCCTGAACTTTCACCATTAAGTATGGTGTTGGCTGTAGGATTTTCATAGACGTTGTTTATCAGCTAGAGGAGGTTCTCTTCTATTTCTAGTTTTACATGTTTTTCTTTTTTTTTTTTTTAAAGATTTTATTTATTTATTTGACAGACAGAGATCACAAGTAGGCAGAGAGGCAGGCAGAGAGAGAGGAGGAAGCAGGCTCCCTGCCGAGCAGAGAGCCCGATGCGGGGCTCGATCCCAGGACCCTGAGATCATGACCCGATGACCCGAGCCGAAGGCAGAGGCTTAACCCACTGAGCCACCCAGGCGCCCCTCTAGGTTGTTACATGTTTTTATTATGAGAAAGTGTTGGATTTTGTCAAAGGCTTTCTCTGCATATACTAAGATGATTATGTGGAGTTTTCTCCCTTATTCTTTTTTTAAATTTTTTTCTTTATTCTAATAATATGATATGTGACATGAACTAATTTATTTATTTTTTTAAAGATTTTATGTATTTATTTATTTGTCAGAGAGAGAGAGAGAAAGCACAAGCAGGCAGAGGCAGAGAGAGAAGCAGGCTCCCTGCTGAGCAAGGAACCCCACATGGGACTCGATCCCAGGATCCTGGGATCATGACCCGAGCTAAAGGCAGTGGCCCAACCGACTGAGCCACCCAGGCGTCCCACGTAACATGAATTTAATTTCAGATGTTAAACCAGCCTTCCGTTCCTGAGCTAAGCCTCACTTGGCCATAGTCTGTTATCTTTTTTATAGTTACTGGATTTTGTTTGCTAATATCTGTTGGTATTTTCACTTCTAAATTCATAAACAACATTAGTGTATAGTTTCGTTTTTATTATGATGTCTTTGTCTAGTTTTGGTATCAGGCTGATACTGGCTTTTCAGAGTTGGCAAGTGTTCCCTCTTCTATTTCTTCGAAGAGTTTATAAAGAAATGGTTTTAATTCTTCTTTAACTGTTTGGTCAAATTCACCAGTGAAGCCATTTGGGCCTGGGCTTCTTTTTCTGGAAAGCTGTTTTTTGTTAGTAATTCAATTTCTTTACTTGCTATAGATCTATTCAAATTCTCTATTTCTTCTTGAAATTTGGCAGTCTTTATCTTTCTAGGATTTCGTCCATTCCATCTAAGTTATCTAAATGACTGGCATACAGTCTTTCATGGGGTTTACTATGGTTGGTAGAAATGTCCCCAAGGTATCTAATAATGAATTGGCTTTAATTAAATAGAAGCTGCAGGGGCGCCTGGGTGGCTCAGCCGCTGCCTTCGGCTCGGGTCATGATCCCAGGGTCCTGGGATCCAGTCCCACATCCTCTCTCTCTGCCTGCCTCTCTGCCTACTTGTGATCTCTGCCTGTCAAATAAATATATAAAAATCTTTAATAAATAAATAAATAAATAAATAAAAGCTGCAATAAATCAGTTGAACCTCAAATAACTCTTTGGGGGTCAGACACTATGTTTTAAATCTCTTTCACTGGGGCACCTGGGCATCTCAGTGGGCTGGGCGTCTGCCTTCAGTTCAGGTCATGATCCCAGGGACAAGGGACCGAGCCCCGCATCAGGCTCCCTGCTCAGTGGGGAATGGGCTTTTTCCTCTCCCTCTGCCCCTCCTCCCTGCTGTGTTCTCTCTCTCTCTCTCTCAGATAAATATTTTTTTTAAAAAACCTCTTTCATTTTGCTGATAAGAAAAGCCATCCGTAAAAATAGACTCCAGAAATTACTCATCAGGTTTAGCAAAAACTTCACATGTGGCTTGTCCAGAATAGGCAAATCTATGGAGACAAAATTAAGTTCCCAGTTGCCAGGGATGAGGGGTGTGGGAAGGAGACAGGGAGTTACTGCTGATGAGTGCAGGGGTTTGTTCTTGGCGTGATAAACATCTTCTGGAACTAGATGGTGGTGATTGATACACAACTTTGTGAAGACAGTGAAGACATTGAACTGTACACTTTAAAAAGGCAAACTTTAGGGGCACCTGGGTGGTGGCTTTGGCTCAGATCATGATCTCACGGTCTTGGGATTGAGCCCCTTGTCAGGCCCCTTGCTCACCGGGGAGCCTGCTTCTCTCTCTCCCTCTGCCCCCTACTCATGCTTGCGCTCTCTCTCTCTCTCTCTCTAGGGCTCTCTTTCTCAAATAAATAAATAAAATCTTTAAAAAGATAAACCTTATATGATACGTATTATATTTTGATAAAACTATTTTTTAAAGATTACATTATTCTTAAATTTACTGTTTTTAATTTTAAGGAAGTAAATGTTTTGTTTCCCTACCATTCAATGAAAAGACATAAGAGCTCTCTTGCTGTCGATTTATTTTATCATTTTAAAATATAAACCCTTGGGAACCCTGGGTGGCTCAGTCGGTTAAGCTGCTGCCTTCAGCTCAGGTCATGATCCCAGAGTCCTGGGATCAAGTCCCACACTGGGCTCTTTGCTCAGCCGGGAGCCTGGTTCCCTCTCCGACTCTGCCTGCCACTCTGCCTGCTTGTGCATTCTTTCTCTCTCTGACAAATAAATAAATAAATAAATAAATAAATAAATAACATCTTTAAAGCCACTTCTTTCAGCTCAGGTCATGATCCCAGGGTCCTGGGCTCTCTACTCGGCATCAAGCCTGCTTTCCTTCCTCTTGCTCTGCCTGCCTGTCTGCCTACTATTTGTGATCTCTGTCAAATAAATATAAAAACAAATATAAATATATAAAAATAAATATAAATATAATAAATATAAATATAAATATAAATAAAATCTTTAAAATATATATATGTATATATAAACCCTTTTATAAGAATTATGAAATATATTTTGATAATTATGAGAAATGATTAATTACGCTTGGTGTGGGAGTTTAATGATATTTCTTCTATTTTACTCACTCAGCATTTTAATTTTTTATTTTTGATAAACATATATTTTTATCCCCAGGGGTACAGGTCTGTGAATCACCAACTCACTCAGCATTTTAAATTAACCTGATTTACACTGAAATTTATGAGATTTCTCATTCAAAATTTATTTTATTCCTTCAAACTGTAAAAAGCTGGTACGGCTTTTAGTTTCTGAGACAGCCAACACAACTTTCTATCTTCCTTCTGCAGAAATTAAAAAAACAAGCTTAAATTAAAACAACAAAAACAGTACTTACAACAGTTTCTAGACCTAAACATATCTTGGAAGTTTGTTAATATTTCCCAATTACTCCATTGCAAAATTTTGTATTTGCCTTGCCAACATTCCTAAAACTGGTTTTTCTCTTGAAGCTTCTATTTCAAAGACTCAGCTGAAGAAAGGGAGTATGTCCCCGAAGTCCGGCCTTGACCTTCTGGTTCCATGACTGAGTATGGTGCTAACCTTAGGTACCTCCCTGTCAGAGTCAGGATGACAGCCGGAGAAGTGTAAGAATGGGGGGTCTTGGGGCGCCTGGGTGGCTCAGTGGGTTAAGCCTCTGCCTTCGGCTCAGGTCATGATCCCAGGGTCCTGGGATCGAGCCCCACATCGGGCTCTCTGCTCTGCAGGGAGCCTGCTTCCCCCTCTCTCTGCCTGCCTCTCTGCCTACTTATGATCTCTGTGAAATAAATAAATAAAATCTTAAAAAAAAAAGAGAGAGAGAGAGAGAGAACGTCAGTGGACTGGTAAGGGTGCGGAAAATCTTTCCGAGGAGATGGAAATACTCTAAAAGCAGATTGAGGTAATGGTTGTAGGACTTCATGAAGTGCCCAAAGTCATTTTTCAAGCACACAAATGGATGAATGTAAATTATGCCTCAATGAAGCTGTTTTGGGTTTTGGTTTTTAAAGCAGCCAGGGAGATAGAAGGAAAACCAGCGTGGTGTGAGAGAAAGACTCTGTCCTTTGGAAGCTACAGAATCGTGCCCCTTCAGGGATGTCCACACCCACCCCCTGGAACCAGTGAATATTCGATCTCACAGAGGTAAAAGGGCTTTGCAGATGTAACTAAGCCTGCAGACCTTAAAAGACAGAGAGAATCCTGGATTACCCAGGTGAGGCCAATCTAACCACAGAAGCCCGGAAGAGCACTCTCCCAGCGGGAAGCCGGAAAGAAGTGGAAGAAGAGGAAGTCAGAGATTCAACAGGTTGCCGCCAGCTCTGGGATGGAGAGCTGTGGGCCAGCGAAGGACTGAGGCCTCCTGGAGCTGGCGGCGGGAGGGGGTGTGGTGGGCAGCAGACAGCAGCCAGGAATGGGGCCTCAGTCCTCCCTACAAACATGATGACCTAGATGCCGTTGACAACCTGAATGAGTGGATTCTCCACAGAGCCTCCAGATTCCAGCCAGCCGCCATCTGGCTTTGAGCCTGCTGAATCCCAGAGCAGGGAGACCCGTTAAGCCAACCTTGACTTCTGAACTGCAGAACTCGTGAGACAGTAAATATGTGTGGTTTTAAGTCTCTAAGTTTGTAGTGGCCTGTTAGGACCGCAGTAGAAAGCTAGTAGGATACCTAAACTATAAATCTGATGGCATACCCCATTTCAAACCTTTGTTGCCTAAAACCAAATAGAGTCGAATCCCCTTAGGGCAGCACGGTTGGCCCTTGTGACCTGACCCGAGTCACTCATTAGCCAAAAGTTGCGGCACCTGCTCTGCTGCTTCTCCTCTCCGTCCTGCTCCCTGCCACACGCTGTCCTTCTGTTGGACTAGGCTCAAGCCTCACCTCTTCCAGGAAGACTCTCCTGTGTCCCATAGCACCTTCTGGATAGTTCCATCATTATGATCCAGTATGATAATAATATAGTGTATAATTACACTTACAAAGTGTTCAACGAACTTTTTATGTGCAAGTCCTCCCCACTAGGCTGTAATTTCCTTCAGGGCAGGATCAAGTCCTCCTCATCTTTGCTTCCCCCAAGGCCCCGGACACGATGCTCGAGAAACATTATGTACATGTCCCATTTGTAAGAAGAAGTTTGGTTAACTAATAAAGAAGCTCACTATCGTACAAACAGGTTAGATCCTGAAGTGCTATTCACACGTCGGTTCATTTGTAAGGAAGCAGGGGTTGTGCTTGCATCCCCGAGGAAACATGAAGCCCGACTGTGAGCTTTTTTAGAACAAGCTCCTTTTAACCTCCCTACAGATGTTTTACGGAACACTGTTGTCCACGTCTGTTGCAGATGCCATCCTGCTTCCTTTCTATCTCGAGGTCAGACGTACCTCCTCGAAGCCACGCCTATCCACGGTTGCCACCTGGTTATTCATCAGGACGAAGCCACGCCCATCCACAGTCTCCTGGTTGTCCATCTGGGGGCTGTCTGTGTCCGAAGGCCTTGGCGTATGAACCTACCAGTCGGGAGACTTAAATTTCCACACACAACCTTCACCAAGCCGAACCTGTTCAGTTTTCCTAACTCGTACCAAGCACATGGTCCTTGGAGGCATTTGGCAATCGCTTTTCCTCTTCTCTCGATGATGAACAGCAATGACTCATTTCTGCTGGTTGTGTCATTGGATCTTTGTTTTTCAGGATGGACTTCTCTTGGGGAGAAATGAATCCTGCACACACACGACTCTTTACCATTTTCTCATGACTTATGATGACTTCTTGCTAGCGGCACACTTTCTCCTTAGTACTTCTAACCCTGATGAGAGATGGCAGGGTTCACAACGTTTGTAAAACACCTCCAAACCGAGCACAAACCCAGGAAATACACCAGAGATAATACTGATGCTGAGTAATGCGAAAATGCTCACACACAACCACTAATCCCATCTGTTGGTTGGAGCAGAGCTGGCACGTACCTTTTCCCGGGTACAGCTTGGTTTTTCCCATAAAGGCTTAGGAGCTGAACAAGTGGAGAAAAGTTTGTGCCTCAACTTGAAATTAAAATTGTGTTATCATGTCACAGCACGCACATTTAGAGGCGAACGTTCAAAATGTTCGCCACGAGTTTCCACAGATTGTCGAGAAGGATAAATCCCAACCTGACAAGCATTTTGTTTTCTGTGCTTCCTCTCTGAATCTCCCCTCTGCCATATACAAACACCAGATAGCCTCTGTCTTCGAATCTGTCCTGTAACCTAGAGGAGGCTGTGTGTTGGTAATGGGGTTCAGATTTGTGTCGCCAGCATTGCTGAGCCCTTGGCAGCACTGTCCTTTGCCTCACAAGCACTCACAGTGGCCAAACCTCGGGTACCATCCTGACATCCCGACGTCTACTTCTTCACCCACACTGCACCTGGGGGAAATCATTTGACATCACTAACACCAACCAGGGATGTTATCGGGAAACAGTATAAATAGTCACATTTTATCTATTTTTGTAAATGTCCTCATCAACATCCCAATGTGTAAATGTTTTCGTGCGACACTCCGAAGCTGAGGAACAGGAGGGAATATTTTCTTCTGGCAGAAAAGCCAATCTTCTTACCCTAGGCCTCCCAATTTCTTTAAAAATCTGCCCCTTGGGCTCCTTTCCACACAACTCTTTTCTTGACTCCTTCACTTCAGGCCAATGCACTGTCTCTGGCCTTTGGGTTTCTCACCTCTCTCTTCTACCTATTCAAACCCAGCCCATATCCCAGACGTCCCAATGTTTCCCTAAAGCTATTCCTCTTCTGAACTTCGAAATACCCAGAATCAGACAATTTAGTCACAAACTAGAGGTCTCTCCCTTATATGTCAAGAAATAATTTGCTGTTTGAGGCGTCTGGGTGGCTCAGTCATTGAGCGTCTGCCTTCGGCTCAGGTCATGATCCCAGGGTCCTGGGATCAAGCCCCGCATCGGGCTCCCTGCTCGGTGAGAAGCCTGCTTCTCCCTTTCCCACGCCCCCTGCTTGTGTTCCCTCTCTTGCTGTCTCTCTGTCGAATAAAAAAATAAAATCTTGGGGTGCCTGGGTGGCTCAATAGGTTAAAGCCTCTGCCTTCGGCTCAGGTCATGATCCCAGGGTCCTGGGATCAAGCCCCACATCGGGCTCTCTGCTCAGTGGGGAGCCTGCTTCCCTCTCTCTCTCCCTGCCTGCCTCTCTGCCTACCTGTGATCTCTGCCTGTCAAATTAAAAAAAAAATTAAAAATAAAATAAAGTCTTTTAAAAATGAATCAAAATTAAAATGCTATGTTAAATACCGGTATTTACCTCTACTCCTGCTGGATAATAACATAGCAGTCTGTGAGATTTTTCGAATGCCACAAACTCCAAGAGCGGTAAGAATGGGAGAGAAAATGGTAGAACAGCATTTCTAAAGCCAGTTAATACATGGATATGTAGTAACTGGTTTACCAGGACTGAGAAAAAAAGAATCTGGAGCTGGCCATGGAAAAAATAAGTCCACAGATATCCTTTGCAGAAGCCACAAAGGACACAGAGATCGGCACCTTCGTGCAGGAAACTGGAAGAGCCTTCTGCAGGGAAGCTGGCCAAACCAAGAAGAAAGACCTGAAGACAGTGACATCAGGAGCTCCCTCATGGCCAGCTGGGTCCCTGTGGTGAAGGCCCCAGAAGAAGGCGGCCCACACATGCAGAGCTTCCATTTGGTTTGTAACTATCCCAGACTTATGTATGAACAGACACCCAGGATTCACCAGACCTTTGAGGGAAGCACCCAATCGGTGAAAAGACAGAGGCCAAATGCTTGAGTGGATAAACAAAATATGACAGACGCAAATAAGGAAATATTATTCTTCCTCGAGAAAGAAGGAAACTCAGACACATCCTACAACATGGATGGACCTTGAGGACCTCACACTAAGGGAAATAAACCAGTCACAAAAAGCCAGATGCTACGTGACTCACCAGTCAAATTCAGAGACAGGAAGTAGAAAGGTGGTTTCCAGGAGCTGGCGGGGGGCGGGGGACAAGGGAACGGAGAGTTGCTCTTTCATGGGGACAGAGTCTGAGCCGGGGAAGACGAAAGGAGTCCTGGGGGGCCCCTGGCGGGCTCCGTGGGCGAAGCCGCTGCCTTCGGCTCAGGGCATGATCTCAGGGTCCTGGGATGGAGCCCCGCATCGGGCTCTCTGCTCCACGGGGAGCCTGCTTCCTCCTCTCTCTCTCTGCCTGCCTCTCTGCCTAGTTGTGATCTCTGTCAAATAAATAAATAAAATCTTTAAAAAAAAAAAAAAGGAAAGGAAAAAGAAGAACTAATACATACAGAATGAATTTCCAGACTGACAGGGCCCAACAGGTTGAATGGAAAGAGATTCTTTTTTTTTTTTCTTTTTTTTTTTTTTTTAATTATAATCTCTAGGCTCTGGGTCTCAAGGCTCTGAGATCAAGAGGCACATGTTCTACCAACTGAGCGAGCCAGGTGCTGTGGACCAAGAAGCACTGGTACACGGGGGAAGACCCCGGCATTCTTCCTGAGAGACAAAACAGTCTTCTAATTGTCACAAACCAGAATGGGACTGGATTTCTGAACAGTGACAACAGGAGCCAGAGAACAGCTGTGCGCTCAAAATACCGAGGACAACTGATTTCCAATCTTGAATTCTCTACCCAAGGTATTAAACGAGAAAGTAAAATAAAGTCTCCTAAGAATGCACCCCGACTTATCAAAGTCCTAGGGAATGCACCCACCAAAACAAGGGATAAAGCAAGAAAGGGGAAGATACGGAATCCAGTAAAGGAGGGATCCAACTCAAGAAAACCAAGACCTTCCAGTAGGTGGTAAATAGAATTCTCCAGGAGACCGCTACACAGCGGGCCTGAAGAATAACCAGCTGGAAGCAGGCCAGAGGGCTACAGAGAGGCGTCCTTAAGAAAATAAAACCAATAGCAAATCTAATGTGTTTGAATGTAATGAGATATTTATACCTCAAAGCGGAGTTCAAGATGGAACTAGTGTTGTACACACAAAGTGAACAAACAAAACAGGAACAAACATAAGCGTTTAACTCAGTGGCCGGGAAAGGGGGAACAAAAAGTGCAGGAAAAGAAAAGTCATGGCATGGTTCAGAGGTGAAGAGCATTTGCATATTAACAGTGATGGGAACTGGGAATATCTGTGTAACCAATACAGTATGTGATACAGTAACATGGGGGGCGGGGAGTGAAGGTAGGAAGTGTAGGAAAGAGAAAATCGTTAAAGCCTCAGCTTCCAGGATAATCAGAGGTAATGTCTAGAAGCAAAAAAAATCAAGAAGCAGCAATATGAGCATGCTAATTCTAAAAAAGATTTTATTTATTTATTTGACAGAGAGAGCCCGCACAAGCGGGGAGGGTGGGGGGCGCGATGGGCCAGAGGGAGAGGGAGAACCAGGCTTCCCGCTGAACACGGGCTCAATCCCAGGACCCAGATATCAGCCAGAGCCAAAGGCAGACCCTTAAACCAACTGAGCTACCCAGATGGCCTAACCTCTCAATTTTAAAATGGGCAAAGGACTTGAAGAAACATTTCTCCAAAGATGATGTACAAATGGCCCCTTGAGCACACAGCCATTAGGAAAATGCAAATAAAAACCACAAGCCACCACTTCACACCCACCAAGATGGGTATAATAAAAAAGACAAATAATAAGGGCGCCTGGGTGGCTCAGTGGGTTAAGCCGCTGCCTTCGGCTCAGGTCATGGTCTCAGGGTCCTGAGATCGAGTCCCGCATCGGGCTCTCTGCTCAGCAGGAGCCTGCTTCCCTTCCTCTCTCTCTGCCTGCCTCTCTGCCTACTGTGATCTCTCTCTGTCAAATAAATAAATAAAATCTTAAAAAAAAAAAAAAGACAAATAATAAGAGGTGAGAAGAGAAACTGAAGTTCCCGGTGTTGATGAGCATCTAAAAGGGTACAGTCCCCACGGAAAACACTGTGGCAGTTCCTCCAAAGTTAAACACAGTAAAAAAAAAAAAAAAAAAAAAAGTTAAACATAAAGTTACCGTGTGATCGAGCAATTCTCCTGAATATATACTCCAGAGAACTTATATGTTCACACTAAAACTTGTACAGAAATGTTACAGCAACATTATTCCTAACAGTCAAAAAGTGGAGGAATGGGGCGCCTGTGGGTTAAAGCCTCTGCCTTCAGCTCAGGTCATAATCCCAGGGTCCTGGGATCGAGCCCCGCATCTCTCTGCTCAGCAGGGAGCCTGCTTCCTTCTCTCTCTCTCTGCCTGCCTCTGCCTCTCTGCCTGCTTGTAATCTCTGCCTATCAAATAAAATTTAAAAATTTAAAAAAAAAAAAGTGGAGGGCTGGGGCTCCCGGTTTCTGCTGGGGTGGGGGTCTCGTGGGCCGTGGGACAGAGCCCCAGTCTGGATGAATCTCGATAACATGCTAAGTGAAGCCAAGTCAGGTGGAAAAAGCCACATACTACATTATCCCATGTGTAGGCAATGCCCAGAATAGGCAAGTCCACAGAGACAAAAAGCAGATTAGGGGTTGGCAGGAGCTGGAGGGAGTGAGGGAACAGGCAGTGACTGCTAATGGCTACGGGGTTTCTTTCTGGGGTGATGAGAAGGTTCTGGAATTAGATAACACGACGGTGGCACAACCTTGCAAATACTACAAATGAGTGAATTGTACAGTTTAAAATGTTGAATTTTATGATATATAAATTATAACTGGATAAAAAGCGGGTTTCAAGGAATGAAGTATATTAATATACAGAACACAGATGAATCTCAAAGAAGTCAGACACTCCACAGTGTATGATTCCATTTATAGGAAATCCTAGATAAAGCAGATAAACTAGATAAACTAGAGTGTCAGAGGGGCGCCTGGGTGGCTCAGTCCGTTAAGCCTCTGCCTTCAGCTCAGGTCATGATCCCGGGGTCCTGGGATCGAGCCCTGTCGGGCTCCCTGCTCAGTGGGGAGTCTACTTCTCCTCTTCCCTCTGCCTCCTTCCCCCTGCTCGTGCTCTGTCTCTCTCTCTCTCTCTCAAATAAATAAAATCTTTAAAAAAAAAAAAAAGAACAAAAACTCAGCACCCCTATGAAGCAAGGACTGTATCCTCTTTTCCAAATGACAAAACCAAGGAAGCACTTAAACCGGTAACGGGTGACAGTGTTCAAACTTGGGTAGGCTGATTCCAGAACATGTGTTTTTCTTTTTCTTTTTTTTAAAGATTATTTATTTATTTATTTGACAGAGATCACAGAGCCACTCAGGTGCCCGTGTTTTTCTTTTTTGTTTGTTTTGTTTGTTTATTTGACACAGAGAGAGAGAGAGAGCGCGCGCGCGCGAGCCGGCGCACAAGCGGGGAGGGATAAACTAGCCCTTGGGAGGCACTCCGCTCCCTATCCAATTTGGCCACTGCACCCCTCCCCCAGCACAAAGGAACTCAATAAATTCGTGTTGAAATCCTATAACCCAAGAGTCTGCAGGTAATAGGAGTACCCCTCATCTCTCCACAGTTGTGGGACGTGAATTCACAGAAGCAGAAGGAGAAGGGACCCTGACAGCCCCCACCGGGCTCGTCACCACTCTGCGTCCCCTCACAGTGAAATCTGCAACGAGGAATTGTGTGGCAAGTTCCCCTCGAGAAAAAAACACCGCGAGGGAGGCCGATGGGGAGCAGATATTTCAGACTGGGGGTTCGGGGAAAGGCTCTGCGTGGAAGAGAATAAAATATTGGCCCAATACAAGGGAAGCAGTACTCCCACCACACTCCCACGGGTTAGGCTACATATAGAAAATGGCATATTCTATTTTGGATGCTTCATTTTAACAGGAACACAGTCAACCCTGAGCTCATCTAGAAACGCGCTATCCCAGCTGCTGAAGGCTATGGGCAGCTCGCCATAAATACTCAGGCCCCTCGTTCAAAGATTGTCCACCGAGACCAAAACACTACTGGATGCTGGAGTGAGTTGGAAAGTCAAGACGCCCGCACTGCTACGGTCAGGACATTATATGACTTAGCAGGGAGGGAGGAATGGGCACATCAATCAATATAATGCAAATCTGACATTTGGTCGAAGACAGAAGAAGCAGAGATAAGGCACACGCAGCAGGAGGATCCCTGGAAATGCCTCAGGAAAGGGTGGTCTTTGAGCTAATTCTGGAGCTGGAAAGGATTCCTTTTACTGAAAAAGCCGCGCTGCAGAAGGAGCATCCCTAAGAGTGGGAAACAGCGAGAGCCGCGGTGCCGAAGCGGGAACGTGTATGGTTTTCAGGCCAGGGAGAAATCAGTTTGGCTAACAGAGCAAGAGGTTCATCTAGAAAATGAGTCCAGAAAGACAGATTTGGATCCAACTGAGTAGGGCCTTGGAAGTTTGTCAAGGAATTTGGACTTTATTTGGTACCTAATGGAGGAATTAAGAAGTTCTAATCAGGAGCGCCTGGGTGGCTCCATCGTGAAGCGTCTGTCTTAGGCTCAGGTCGTGATCCGGGCATCTTGGGATCGAGCCCCGTATGGGGGCTCTTGGCTCAGTGGGGAGCCTGCTTCTCCCTCTCTCTCTGCATGCTTGTGATCTCTCTCTCCGTGTCAAATAAATAAATTAAGTAAAATAAAACGTTAACATTTAGGCAGCGCTGATGAAGGGATATACAGAAATTCTTTGAAACATTTTTGCAACTTTTTGGTAAATTCTGAAATTCTCTAAAATGTTAAAAAGGAAAACAATTAAAATACACAGTTGGGTTTTGCGCCACAGTAGCGATGACGGCCCCAGGGACTATGACGGTCACAAAATGGCAAGGAGTTGGCTGGACAAACGAGACGCGACAGGGGCCGGTGCTGGGAGCAGTGGTGTAAGTGCAGCAAGCAGTCTGGAAGACAAACTGGTTCCAAATAACACGGACAAATCTTGCTGGATGTGAAAGCCTCCGTGAGCCTCCAGGTGAAGCTGTCTGACAAACACTGAAACTTTGCAAAGGGAGCTAAAGAGAAAGGCAATAGCTCGGGGCAGAGATTTCCGTAAAGGAAACAGCTGGGGGTGCCTGGGTGGCTCAGTGGGTTAAAGCCTCTGCCTTCGGCTCAGGTAGTGATCTCAGGGTCCTGGGATCGAGCCCCGCATCGCATCAAGCCCGATGAGCAGGGAGCCTGCTTCCTCTCTCTCTGCCTGCCTCTCTGCCTACTTGTGATCTCTGTCTGTCAAATAAATAAATAAATATTTTAAAAGATTTTATTTATTTATTTTTGAGGGAGAGAGAAAGAACACAAGCAGAGGCTGGTGCCAAAGGGAGAAGCAAGCTCCCCGCTGAGCAGGGAGCCCGACGAAGGACTCGATCCCAGGATCCCCGGGACCACAACGCCAACCAAAGCGGGCTCCCCATAAATGATGAAAAGCGTTCGGACCCGTGTTCCTGCACATTGGCTGCCTTCTCAGCTTGTGTCCACGGCTGAAGCTGCTGAAATGGGAATGCTCCCTTGCGCTCTTCAGACGTTACGCACTTGTTACCCTGGGCAAACTACCCACTGGCCGCTCTGGTGACCTTGACGTCACAGATAAGAACTGGGTTAAGCCTTAGTCTGGGTAGATCCAGAGGACAGAACTAAGCCAATGGCAGCCAATTGGAAAAACCCTTAACAGTGCAGTGAGCTGTTTGGAGAGAAGTATTCTGAAAGCTCCTTCCAACTCAGTAGTTCCCTAAGCTTCTGGGTTTGTGTATTTTTTGTTTTTTTTTTTTTTCCTGTTAAGTGTTCATAGCATCTACTTCATATGGCTGCCGGAGGACCACGGGCCACCGAGGACACACAAGTGCCCGGCGCAGAGGAGCGGCTCCGCTCCATCTGCCGTCATCAGACCGGGAAACCGACGAAGAGCCCCACGGAAGTACCAGCCTCGGCCACTAGAGGGGGCCGCGCACCGCACTCCCTCGAACCGCAGCCGCGGCGGGCGGGGGGCTCCGCTGCCCGGCCCTCCCCCTGCCGGGAACCTCGGTCCGCGCGGAAAACCCGGCTCCACGTGCGCGCCACGGCGGCAGTATGCTCTCCCACCGCTGCAAAATGATCTGGCAAAAGTCCCTCCAAGGCTTTGACGGCTCACCGCGTCACAGCCAAACTCCCCGGGCCTCCCTCAGCCCGGCCCCAAGCGGCCCCTCCCGCCTGAACTCCCGGTAATCCTGGATCCTGCGGCCGCGCCGGGCCGGCGAGCTGGGTCTCTGCGCCGGGGCTCACGCGGCTGCTCCTTGACGCCTCCCCTCCAGGCCGACCTTCCCAGACCCTCCTGCTTTCTCCCCCATGCAAATGCTACCTCCTCCTTAACTCTGGTCTCACTTCTCCAAGAGAGATCTCGGGGCGCCTGGGGGCTCAGTGGGTTAAAGCCTCTGCCTTCGGCTCAGGTCATGATCCCAGGGTCCTGGGACTGAGCCCCGCATCCGCATCAGGCTCTCTGCTCAGCGGGGAGCCTGCTTCCTCCTCTCTCTCTGCCTGCCTCTCTGCCTACCTGTGATCTCTATCTGTCAGATAAATAAATAAAATCTTAAAAAGAAAGAGTGACCTCACCAACCCTGAGCTCACCCACCACACAGGACATCCATTTATCTTGTATTACAATGATTTATTCAAGGTACACGTGCATCTTTTCATTCAACTAGATTAGAAACTCCATGGGTAGAGACCTCCATGGGTAGAGACCAGAGGGTCATCTGTCCAGGGTAACGGAGCGAGTCAGTGGTAAAGACAGGATTCGAACCCAGGAAATCCAGAGAGCTCTTGCTCTTACCCACTAATTCACAACCACATAGTAATCTTTCATCAGCCACAGTGCCTAGCTCAGAGCTTTGCACACAGTTCGACTTGACAGCTTATCAAATGAACAACTAAAAACAAAACAAAAAAGACAAAACCAAAAACCTCAAGCATTGATCTAATTAGCATCTTCTAAACCTTCACTGACTTGTAGGCTATTGGGAACCAGCAGCAACTCGGTCTCATTAATCTGCATTAGAGTGCCTGGCTGTAGATCTAATTATGAGTAATTTCAGAATCATAATTACTGTTCCATTTGGGCTCTTGATCTGTAATGCATATAAGGATCCACTCCTAGCTTCTAATGGATTAAAAAAACAAAACAAAACAAAACAAAAACAAGCAAACAAAAAAAACCCCAAAAAACAAAAACATAATTACTTACTGAAGCCTGGTAGGTGTGTTTTGTGAAGCTTCCAGCTCACATCTTCTCTGTGAAGTGAGGGGGATGGACTGGTGGTCCCGGAGGGCCCTGTCTTCAGTGGCTAACAGTCTATGAATCTGGGAGAGTGAACGGAATTACAAAGAGCCTCTGCCTCGGTGTCAGAAGATATCGTTTTGAGTCTCAACTCCCCAACACAGGTTCCCCATCTGTAAAATCTGATTCCTCTAGTCAAAAGTCCGAATGTCTGAGTGCCAGCTACAGGGGGGATACAGCAGCCCCTGCTTATTCTGCGAAGAAAATCCGATGACACCTATAACGGGTTGTCCTAGGTAAGAAACCCAGGGGGTCCAAGCATGGTGCGCACCGCAAGGTCTAGTACCCAATCAAAAGATGATGATCTGGCCAGGATTCCAGTTATGCCAAGTCCAGACAACAAAAACGGTACCTATTCTGCTGTTTTGGAAAAAAGCCTGATCGTGTATTTTAGCCAAACCTAGTCAACCCTGCAGGCCGCTTTCCCACCTTTCTGGTTCCAAGGAAAGGTGGGCGGAGGCTATCTGTCCTCACTTCGGGCCCTGTCCGGTTGCTGGCGGAGGCCGAGTCCCTAGCCCAGTCTTGCAGGCCTCTGTCAGACAGCCATGAGGCCGGGGGTCTGGACCTGTGGGCTCTCCAGCTCTTAGTCACCAGCCCCGGCTCAGGCTTCATTCACTGTCCTCATCTGTGAAAGGCAGGCCCCTTGGGTAAAGAAGCCATACCGACCGGACCGCTTTGCCATCGGGCCGGGCCTGGCTCAGGGCGGCCACACCCCAGAGGGCTGCTGAGGGTTCCCTTGGGGTTCCACGTGAGCCCCGGGGCCACATCTCGGGCTGCAGCAGAGCGGGGGGCCCAGCCCGGTCCCCACGCTCGCGCACACTTGCTGGGTGGCTCTGGGGAAGGTCACCGGGCGGCCCTGCCGGCTGGTCTGCATTCGACGGGAGGGCGCGGACCGTCTCCCGACCGCCCTGGGAGCCCCCGGGCTGCCTGGAGCGGCCGGAGCGGGCGGGGTATCGGGGACCACGGCCGCCACAGCGGAGGGCGCACCGGGAGCGCGCGGGCGCAGGTCACGTGGCGGGCGCGGGGGCGCGCGGGGGCGGGGCCTGGCGCGCGCCGCTCCGCGGGTGGCGGGGCGGGCGGGAAGGGGCGGGGCCTCGGGCGGGGCGGCCGAGGGGGGCAGGCGGGCGGGCCGGAGGGGAGGAGTGGAGATGGCGGCGGCGGCGGCTCAGGGGGGCGGGGGCGGGGAGCCGCGGGGAGCCGATGGGGTCGGCCCGGGGGTCTCGGGGGAGGTGGAGGTGGTGAAGGGGCAGCCGTTCGACGTGGGCCCGCGCTACACGGAGCTGCATTACATCGGCGAGGGCGCGTACGGCATGGTCAGGTGAGGGGGCGTTCCGGAGGAGGGGGTCGGCGGCGGGGGCCCGGGAGCGAGGATGCGCGCCGTCTGGGCAGGGGAGACGTCCAGGGCCCCGAGGAGGCGGGGGCTTCGTGGGGCTGGGGGGCGTTCCGCGGAGGGGGCCTTGGGGTGCTTACAGGAGGAGCGGCGCCTGTGCGTTCTAAGGGAGGGGGCTTGGGGGCCAGAGACGCGACCATTCCGTAAGGCGGGGAGGGACATCTAGGTGTCTGCGGGGGAGCGGGGGGGACCCTGAGGGACCTTAGGAACGCGGGATGAGGCGGAGACACTGAGTATTCTTAGGGAGGCGATCCCCTTAGTGAGGACCGAGCGAAGGACCCTACTCTGGGGAGAGGATGCCTCGGATTCTCCCAGTGAGGCCTGCCAAGGAGTTCAGGAGAGAAGAGCAGAGCTCAGGGCTGGGCAGGGTAGGGCAGGGCTTTGGACCTGCGGCCAGGGGCCCAGGGAGCCGGGAGGGGTCCAGGAATGTGTCTTGCAACTTTCCGGAGGGGTCTGTGAGCTCTCTCTCGTGCCCACTGTGTGCTCCGGGCCTTTGTTCATCTGGGAACAGCTCTCTTGCCCAGGTGCCTCGCCTGACACCGGTGTCCACCTCATCCCTCCGATCCTGTCCCTCCTGGCCGGCTCCTCAGTGTGTCTGCCTCACTGTACCTCCTCCACTCACCTCCCACTCCCTGGACCTGTCCTGGGTTGAGAGAGCCCATCCTGGAGAGGGGAGGCTGAGAGGTCAGGGCAACTAGAATGCACAGGGTTGAGGAGAGGGGAAGTCGGTGAGCGGTCAGTCTCTTCCTCTGTTTGTGAAGTCACTGAAGGGCCGCCCGGCCCAGCTTTCTCCCTGGAGATCCCAGGCCTTCACAGCAGGAAGGAACCAGCATTGTTTATGACTTGGCCAGAGTCCCCTACTGCTCCCTCCCGTCCCTGCTCAGGCCTGGGTGGGGCCACCAGGCCTGGACTCCCCCCCCCCCCCATGTAAGGCCACACCAACATCTCCTCTCTGGCCCTCTCAGCTCAGCTTACGACCACGTGCGCAAGGTTCGCGTGGCCATCAAGAAAATCAGCCCCTTCGAGCATCAGACCTACTGCCAGCGCACACTGCGAGAGATCCAGATCTTACTGCGCTTCCGCCACGAGAACGTCATTGGCATTCGGGATATTCTGCGGGCGCCCACCCTGGAAGCCATGAGGGATGTGTATCCTTCACCTTGGCCAGATGGCTGGCCAGGCATGGCCTCAGAGTTGGGCTGGGAGAGAGCGCTGGCTTGCTTTCTGTTTCCTTCTTCCCTGCCACACTCCAAAACAAACCCAGTAAATGAAACTTTCCAGCAGGAAAGAGACCACAGGCTGTAAGAGTGCTGGGAGGCCCGAGGTGAATCCTGGCTTGGTGAATCCTGGCCTGCGGCAGCCAGGCCATGTGCCCTTGGGCGAGTCTGTTCTCCGTGCTGTGCCTCATTTGGGGGGGGAGGCGGGGAGGGGTTCTATGGGACCTTTGTCTTTTGACAACTGCAGTTCTGTGACATGACCCGGCCTCTGCCCACAGTCCCTGTTTAACAGACGATGATTCTTTCCTCTCCGGGTCCCCAGACTGGAAGGAAGGCAGAGAGGAGGAAGACGGCCCGTGTCCGAGGGCCTGCTGTGAGTGAGGGCCAGCCAACGCCAAGCGCTTTGGCATTTCTTCCTCTCTCTCCCAGCTGCTGTAGGAGATCAGTCTCACCAGCTCCATTTCAAAGATGGGGACACTGAGGCTCAGAGAGCCTGAACTCATTGGCTGCTGTGGCTGCCTCTTCTCACCCTCCCCCAGATGAGAACTTTCTCTGACACTTCCTGCTCAGGGCCTCACCCCAGTCACCTGTGGACTTGCACTTTGCCCAGGGAGGGACAGCCTCGCCTTTCCCTCCCCCACCTCCCACCTGGCCCCGCTTCCCTAGCTGGGCTGGTCGTCCACTTCCTGCCAGGCCCTGCTGTCAGTGGCTTGCAGCACCCGTGGCCTCTCCCCACCCGCCCGCCCCGCCCCCAGGCGGTCCCAGTTCTTCACCCAGACGTGGGGATTTGTGCGGGGTATTTGTGCGGGGTGTCGGCGAGCCCCCACCCACCGCAGGCTGTGGGCAGGAAATCTCCACACTCGCCCCCCAGCTCGCCATGGGACCTTCAGCGAGTCACTGCATCTTGCTGGGCCTTCTCTCCTGTCAAACAAGCAGGATTGGTCCAGACTCTTCAGAAGGCCCTTTCCGGGGCTGATTCTTAAAAGACAGTCCAGATGCACCGTTTCAGAGACCCAGCAAATGGCATTGATTTACTTACTTACTCACTTACTTAACGTATGTTTAATCTTTGTTTTCTCCTAAAATACAAAAGGACATGTACTCCTCCATCTTCTGATGTGTGGCCAAGCCCTCTTGAAGGAGGAGCGTGCTGTTGGGAGTTTTCTCATTTGTCTTGCCCAAAGCATCCCCATAAGGCAGGCGTTTATTTTTAAGCAAACATTTATTGCATGCCAGATGGCGGTCGCACTATCTCATTGAACGCTCTCCACAGCCGTGTGGCTCAGGCATTTCTAACAGCAACACTAGTCCGTGTTTGCTGAGCACTTAAAAGGTGCCAAGCCCTGGGCCAGGCTGGCTGACATAACGGGTCATCTCACCGAATCTTCAGGACTGCTCTCTAAAGAACCATGCTTTCCCCTGCTTTCCACATGGGGCAGTGGAGGTGTAGACAGGTTCAGGTCCCAAGGCCAGTGAGCAGGGATTGGCGGGGGAGAGGGCGGCTCAGACAGCCGCAGAATAAACCCCAGGGCTGTTGCTCTTAACTGCGAAGCTCTCTTGCCTCCTAGTTTTCCCAGTAGGGAAACTGAGGCCACAGATCTGAAGTACTCTCCTTCAGTGCCACCACCCGAGGTGTGGCAGAGGCCCTGAGCCCAGGGGCTGAGTCTGGGCCGTGTACAGTCTTGGCACGGGCTGACAGGTGCATCGAGTCTCAGGGGCAGCGGCTGGAAGGGCACATGGAGGCTAGCCACCAGAGCCTGTTCTTCTTAACCAAGTGTCCCCCACACCCCCGCTCCGGGGGTCGACGGTGCCGCCCTCAGCTACATTGTGCAGGACCTGATGGAGACCGACCTCTACAAACTGCTCAAAAGCCAGCAGCTGAGCAACGACCATATTTGCTACTTCCTCTACCAGATCCTGCGGGGCCTGAAGTATATCCACTCGGCCAACGTGCTCCACCGGGATTTGAAGCCCTCTAACCTGCTCATCAACACCACCTGCGACCTTAAGGTCAGAGCACTGGGTGCCTGTCCCCTCCTCCCAGGGCTCAGGGGCTTCCAGGTGACCGGGAGCCCCCTTGAGTAGAACCTCACGAGCAAAGGGAACAGCGCGGGCTGAGACGTGGCGATAGGACTGCTTGGGCCTTGGGGCTTGGGCCTTGGGCAGCGACCTTAGCAGCCTGGGTTGGCTTCCAGATCTGCGATTTTGGCCTGGCCCGGATTGCCGATCCCGAGCACGACCACACTGGCTTCCTGACAGAGTATGTGGCCACACGCTGGTACCGGGCTCCAGAAATCATGCTTAACTCTAAGGTAGGGGGACCACCCACGCCTGAAGGGAAGGGGCCAGGTCCCAGGAAGCCCTGGAGCCACCTCTGAACCAGGCATGACCCCCACGATCCAGGCCTTGTCACAAGACTCCAGCTGTTAGGCTCTGGAAGGAGGCCGCGCATTAGGTCCTCCAGGCCTCTGCCCTCTTCCTTCCTGCTGGTTTTGAGTCTGGATGGAGCAGTGGCTTCGCCCAGACAGCAGGGCCCTGTTGAGGCCGGCCCAGGAGCCCACTGCTTTCCCCTCCTCCCCAGGGCTACACCAAGTCCATCGACATCTGGTCTGTGGGCTGCATTCTGGCTGAGATGCTCTCCAACCGGCCCATCTTCCCTGGCAAGCACTACCTGGACCAGCTCAACCACATTCTGGGTGAGGGGAGGCCTGGCCAGCTATGCTGGGGAGAGACTAGTGGGAGGTGAGGTTTCCTTAGAGCCCTCCTGCGGAGCCCCTCCAGCGTCTCACAGGATTTCAGTGAGACAGACACAAACCCCCTTCCACAGATAGGAGACAGCAAGGCTACACCGCACCCTTCGAAGGGCTCACATCAGGACTTGAACCCGGGGCTGCCCACATCCAGAGCCCTTGCCTCACAATAGTACAGGCTGGGCCATAATGATCAGAGCTCATCGGTGCGGACTCTCGGTTTGGGTCCCTCCCGTTCCTGGACCAGAGAGGAGGGCACTCACCAAAGCCCCTGCCTTACCCACAGGTATCCTGGGCTCCCCGTCCCAGGAGGACTTGAACTGTATCATCAACATGAAGGCCCGGAACTACCTGCAGTCTCTGCCCTCCAAGACCAAGGTGGCCTGGTCCAAGCTTTTCCCCAAGTCCGACTCCAAAGGTGAGCAAGACACGGGGGCTGGTACCGGACAAAAGCTCGGGGTGGAAGAGGGCCCACAGGCCAAGCCACTGCCTCAGTAGACAAGACCCTGGGCACGAGAAGTGAAGCAAGTTCCTCTGCTTGGAACTCCACTGGGAGTTCCTCCGGCCCTCTCTCTGACCCCCGACTCCTTCTCTTCCCTAGCTCTTGACCTGCTAGACCGGATGTTGACCTTCAACCCCAACAAACGAATCACAGTGGAAGAAGCCCTGGCTCACCCCTACTTGGAGCAGTACTACGATCCAAGTGATGAGGTGAGCCGGCCGTCAGCAGGGGGCGCTGGCGGGGGGGGGGAAGGTGGGTGGCCTTGGGTCCTGGCCGGAGTCTGACCTCTACCACCCCAGCCAGTGGCCGAGGAGCCTTTCACCTTCGACATGGAGCTGGATGACCTACCCAAGGAGCGGCTGAAGGAGCTCATCTTCCAGGAGACAGCCCGCTTCCAGCCTGGGGCGCGGGAGGCCCCCTAATCTGGACAGACATTTCTGTTCCCAGGGGCCTGGTGAGTGCTCCCCACTGCCCATGCACGGGTTCACCCCGATACCAGTGTGCCCAGCACACCCCCGTACAGTCACCGGCTTGTTCACGCCCACGAGGCAGGTGCATGGTGGCAGCAGACAGGCTAGAGCCTGCCCAGGCCACAGCTGGGGGCCCCTGCTTCTTCACACCCTCTTCCTCTCTCGGTCCCGAAAGTCCCCCACCTGGCTGCACCTCTTCATCCTCCTGGCCCTGTGGCCAGAGGTCCCTGAGGGTCCCTCTCCCCGATCTGAAGACCAGAGCCAGGTTTTGGCTCCCCAGTGTGGGCAGAGAGGCAGATGGGGCGGTAGCTGCTCTGGCAGGAGCTGGCAGTCCCCGGCCCCGCCCAGATGCCAAGTCCCTCGCACCTGGTGCCCGGGTCAGTGGTTCGCACACCCGCCCACACGGCTCGCCTTCCTCGAGTCTCTGTTCTGTCCTCCGGGCCAGCTACCGCCCACTGAGAGGAAGGCAGAGACATTCCTGCACTCCAGCTCCAGCCCTGATGCTTAGTAAGACCCATGCAACATTGTGCAAGACTGCTCAGCTCTCTCTGCCTCAGTTTCCTGGGAGAGCTCTTAGGACGAGAGCAGACACAGAGCCCTAAGCACTGTTGTCAGGGGTTTGTATGTATTCACTCTCTGCGTTCTCCAGCTGTCCCCTGAGATAGGCACTGAGACCGCCCCCCCAACCCATGTACACTTACCAGAAGACCAGGCTTGTCCTGGGCAGTCACGAGGAGGAGATGATGGAGGCCGAGGTCAGGGCTCCGGCTCTCTGGTGGGCGCTGACAGTTCTTTCCCACCTGCCTTTTTGTTTAGGCCCGGCCTGCCCCTCTCCTGCCTGCCGGACTGTTAGGAAATGGACCGCATGCCCCGCCCCGACCCCCCTGGAGCCCTGGGCAGGGCAGAGGGTGCGCCCGGCCACCTTCCCCGGCTTCGCTCTGGCCTCCTGCTTCAGGCCGGCCGAGGCTCCCTGTGCCCCACCTCCCCTCCGAGGACCTGAGGGGCTTGGGTGGCTCCAGAGCAGGTTGCCCTCTGCTGCTTGCCTTCGTCTGCCCCTGCTCCCCCAGTCTCCGGTAGTTCTGGAACGGAAGGGATCTGGCCACCCCAGGACCTACTGAAGGCCCCCGGTGGGGGTCTGGGGAGGACGGGGCCTGCGGAGTAGGGACTCGGGGCAGCCCTGACCCGTGAACTCCCCACCCCATTTTCCCGGAAGGAATATTCCGAAGGCTCAAGGGCTAGTGTCCATGAGGAGCAGGGCCCAGGCCTGAACCCCCTCCCCCAAAGCCCCCCCGTCTAACACCCCTGCTGCCTCTGTGTGTGGGTGTCCAGAAGTGGAGCGGGGACGCGAGGAGAGCCCGGCGCCCTCACCCACCCCTGCGCCTGTATCTAATATATAAATATAGAGATGTGATTATGATGGCCATGGCTCCGTCTGTGTCTGCCGACGCCCCCACCATGACTGTTGCTTAGAGGACTGCCGCACCTGCCTGGCCGCTTCCCAGCTGTGTGGTTTTACACACTTCTGGTGACCACTGGCTCCCCAGCTGGCCAGGGTTGTAGATGGGATTGTCAGGAGCGCCACACTCCTGCACAGCTGGGGTCCATTCGCCCTTAGTCACTGTCCTCTGCCCTTCCTAAGGGCTTCCCGTCCAACTGGCTGGGGGTGATTCGGGGCTGACTCAGGGACATCCTCCTCACCCCCGGATTCTCTGAAAATGGCTTGGGGCAGCCTGTCATATACCCCAGCCACAAGCCCCTGTGGCGGGGAGGGGGAAGCTTGTAGCATCCCCAGGGGCAGTGGGGGCCTGGTTTCCCCACAGTGTGGCCCAGGGGAAGCAGGGGTGCGGGGGGCTGGGAAGGGTCTCAAGGTCGGAGAGCCAGAGCTGCGGGAAGCTTCCCTCCCGCCTCTCCCGCATCCCCAGCCGAGCCCTGCAGCCTGGCCCCAGGCCAGGAGCAGGCTCAGCAGGTCCCAGGGGTGTGGTGGCGACCAGTGGCGGAGCCAGCCTAGCCCGGCCAGACAGTCCGCGGAGGTAGTACAGTCCATCAGGAACAGCGGCGTTCACGCGGCGGGAGCCCCGAGAGGCGGTGAGGCCATGAGCGCTGTGCTGTACTATGCTCTGGCCGCCCTGGGCAGCTATGTCCTGCTCTCCGTCTTCTTCCTGCGCCGGCCTCGCCTGCTGCACACACCCTGGGCGCCAGCCTTCCTGCCGCGCCTGGGGGCCCACCGAGCAGGTGAGCTGGGCACAGGGAGGACCAGAGAATGGTGGCGGCGGGTGGAGTCGGGAAGCAGGATGCCAGGGTGGCCGGCCGGCAGCGGGAGAAGCCCTGGCGGCAGGCTGTTACAGAGGCAGAGCCTGGGGCGGAGGAGGAGAGTGGGGTGGGGGGGGCCGGACGCGGAAGGGGGAAGAAGAGGCAGGGGCTGGGGGGGGGTGGGGGGGGGGAGGACCCTGGGACCCACCCCGTTGCCCTGCACAGGATCCGGAGAGCGGCTGGAGCACACCTTGGAGGCCATGGAGAAGTGAGTGTGTGCACTTGCCCCCCAGGCTGCGCAGTGAGGTGGGCCCAGTGGTGCACTGTGTGACACCCGGGGGCACCACTCCGTGGTGGTCCACGTGACCGAGGCCCCCTGGAGGTGTGTCGCGCAGAGCCTGCCCGGCCCGCAGCGAATTCTGCCCCGCACCCCCCCCCCACCTCCCCACTGCCCCGTGGGCTGACCTGCCCCTTTCCTGGGGCCTCCGTCCCCCGCGCTGACCTTCGCTCCCACAGCTCCATGGCCCAGCGATCCGACTTCCTGGAGCTCGACTGCCAGCTGACCCGGGATGGTGTGGTCGTGGTGTCTCACGACGAGAACCTGTCTCGCCAATCAGGCGTGAATAGGGACGTGAGCAGCCTGAACTTTGAGGTTGGCCTCGCCCTAGCCCCACTACTATACCCAGAGAGCCACCATGCCTCCACACGTGCCTTCTGGTGACGTCCCCCCTGTTCTCCCCAGGAGCTGCCCCTCTACAAGGAGGAGCTGGAGGTTTACTTCTCACCAGGTGAGAGCGTGACCTTACCAAGGGGGGTCATGGCCTCAGCCTCCTGCCCTCTCTTCTTCTCCGGGACTCTGACTCTCCTGCCCGGTCCCAGCCATTCCCTTCTGACCCGTCCCGCACAACCCACCCAGGCCACTTTGCACACGGGACAGACCGGCACATGATGAGTCTGGAGGATGTGTTCCAGAGGTTCCCTCGGTTGCCCATGAGTGTCGAGATCAAATCGGTAAACGAAGAGCTCATTCACAAGGTGAGGCCGCAGACGGGGGTGGCCGGGGGGCCCGGGGCTGGAGGGAGGCCTGACGCCCCGCCGCCCCTTCCTCCTCCTCTTCCTCCTCCTCGCAGGTCGCGGGCCTGGTGAGGCACTTTGGCCGCAGTGAAATCACCATCTGGGCCTCAGAGAAGAGCTCGGTCATGAGGAAGTGCAGGGCTGCCGTGAGTCCCTGCGCCTTCGCTGCTCCAATGGCCCTTCCTCCCAAGAGCCGGAGGCTGCAGGGGCCTAGGCTGGACAGGTCTGGGGGGCTGTGGAGGAACTGGCCCTGAGCAAGGTCTCAAAGGGGAGGATTTGGAGAGGAGAGGTGCTGGGGAAAGTGTGAGCAAAGGCGTGCTGGTGGGAAATGGGGTGGGGGCAGCGGAGGGCGCGGGCAGTTAGGCCTAAACGCTGGGTCAAGCTCACACTTTTGATCCTGCGGGCACTAGCGCTTCCTGAATGCCCAGCACTGTTCCCCCCTGGAGCCTGAGGCTCCCGTCTGCTTTCCCAGGAACAGACTGACTCCCCGCCCCCCGCCACTTCTCCTTGCCCCCTAGAACCCCGAGATGCCTTTTGCCTTCACGATAAGCCGGGGATTGTGGCTGGTGCTGGTGTATTATCTGGGCTTGCTGCCCTTCGTCCGCATCCCGGAGAGGTTCTTCATCTGCTTCCTGCCCAGCATCATCAATAGGTACTCACAGTGTCCCGGATTCCCTCCTGCATCTCCCCTCCACCCCGGTCCCCCCGATGCTTCTGTCCTCAGATAAAGACCCCCTCCCACCTCAGGCCTCATGACGCAGGGTCCCCAGCTCCCTGGCCATCCTCAGGGATGACCCCCAGGGTCCTCTGAAGACTGGCTCTCAGCGAGCATTCAGGAATACCAAGGTGGGGGGGCCGGAGGGGACACAAACCCCTGGAAACTCTATGTGAATGTGTGTTGAGGTGGAAGGAGTCTTAGGACAAAGTATTCACTTATTCATCCATTCATCCAACAATTTTTTTTTAAAGATTTATTTATTTATTTATTTGACAGGGAGAGATCACAAGTAGGCAGAGAGGCAGGCAGAGAGAGAGGAGGAAGCAGGCTCCCCGCTGAGCAGAGAGCCCGATGCAGGTCTCCATCCCAGGACCCTGGGATCATGACCTGAGCCAAAGGCAGAGGCTTGAACCCACTGAGCCATCCACGCACCCCACATCCAACAAATTTTTATTGAATGTCTGCTCTGTCCTAGGTGTGGTTACACTAGTAGATAAGATGTGGGTGGGGTAAGGCCCCCCTGAGCTTACAGTCTGGCTGGGAGACAAATATTAACCAATTATAGTATCATTCTCTGATTCTTGAAAGGAAAAGCAAGCTTCCTCCTGCTGGGGGACCAGGGTTAACAAAGTAACAGCTGGGTAAAGTCCCACCATTTGGAGACTTCGCCAGCTCTTAAGCCTGCGCCCCCCCGCCCCCCGGCTTTCTGAGTGCTTCCCTCTCCCCTCTGCTGGCCTGAGGGAGGCTCCCAGCCAGCCCTCACAGTCCTTTGCTACAAAGACATCATTAGACCACAGATCTTGGTCTTTGTAACTTTTATACCCAGTCTGCAAAGTGTCTTCATATCCTTTAGTTGATTAGAGCTTTACTTTGCGGCAACCCAGAAGTTAGAGGAATCGGGACCCCCACGTACCCACGGAGAATCTGAGGCTCAAGGAGACTCTGTAATTTGCTCCCAGCCACACAGCTGGAAGTGCAGGACCCGAGGTTGCCTGGGTCCCACTCCACAGCCTGCGCTGGCTAGTTATATAAAGGGCCTCCAAAGTCGTCCCCGTGTTATGTGCTGTGTTATGCCCTATGCCCCCACCCCCACCCCCGGCAGCTATGTCCTGCTCTTCATCTTCTTCCCGCGCCGGCCTCTCCTGCCGCACACGCCCATCAGGGCACGTAGCAGACGCCTTGAGCGTTGTCTGGCTACGGGAAGCCAGTGGGTCCAGTCAGGGGACCTTCAGACTGTGCAGCCAGCTTGAGACCCAAGCTGCGTTCTGGCCTTGGCCCTAGGGCCAACACCGGTGGGCTGTGACACCTTGGGCAGGTCCCTTCAGCTCCCCCAGACTCAGTGTCCACTTCTGTAAAATGGCCAGGAGGGGGCGCTTGCAAAGTGTGAGGCCCGGGACGTGGGAGTGGACTCTCGCGGATCAACCAGGGACCTGTTCTTTGGGGCACCTGCAAAGTGGTGCCAGGGTATCCCTGGTCAGGGGTCACCACCGCCCCACCCCTGCGACAGAGTGAGATGCAGGGGAGTGACCACGACACCACCTCTCTGCAGGACCTACTTCCCATTTTCCCGCCCTGGGCTGAACAAGCTGGCAGCTGTGGTTTCCAAATGGTAAGGGGGTGAGAATGCTGGGTGGTGTGTACCTGTGGAGACCGCCCTGCCTGCTCCCCGCTCGTCATGGCCTCCGCCCGCCTCTCCCTACCAGGTTAATCATGAGGAAGAGCCTGATCCAGCACCTGGAACAGCGGGGAGTGCAGGTGAGGCTGGAAGGGCCAGACCTTAGCAAGTGGGGGGTCACAGCCCGGCCACAGTTCTGCCGCCGACTGACCGCTCACCTGAAGTCTTAGTCTCTTGGTCTGTGAAGGGGGGGTAATGGTGTATTTAACTAGTACCTCCTCATGGTGTGGCCAGCGCTCGCCATTATCATCATGACGGTGGGGTGGTGTATCGCACCTGCTGTCCCGATTCCTGATGAGAGGGGGAGCAGGGCAGGGGAAGGACCGGAGAAGGGCAAAACCAGCCCGGCCTGCTCCTCGCCCCTCCCCTGGGCATCCGCTTTGACCTGAACTAGCAGACCCTTGTTGAGAATGCACTGTGTTGCGGGCCCTCCCCTCCCAGGGAGCTCACCATCAAATCAGGGGCAGAGGAAGGAAGTGAGGCAGACAATCGCAGGGCACCGAGTGGACAGAAAGGAAACAGCGCTGTGGCCGGTAGGGTCAAAGGAAGCCTTCCGGAAGAAGTGAGGAGCTGGCTCACAGGGAGCGGAGAGGGAGGGCGTCTCCAGCAAGAAGCTGGGCATGTGCGAGGGCTGGGAGAAGCCGGAGGCCAGGGCCCTCGGGGGCAGGCCGCAGTGTGAGGGCTGGGGAAGGCAGCGAAGGGTGTGGCAGGCGGCCTGGGAGCATCCACAAGGAGCCCGGACTCAGCCTCGAGGAAGGGAAGCTTCTGAGGGCCTGAAACGGGAGAGGCTTGATCCAGTTGGGTAACCCAATTAAGGGTCACTCTGGCCACCGTGTGGCAAAGCAGAGCCTCAGGAGGCAGATGCTGTCACTGCCAGGTGTCGGGTGTAGGTGGCAAGCAGGGGGACAGGTGGGGGAGTTGGCAGTCAGGCCGGGACTCCCCCGCCCACAGGAGGGTGATTAGCACCCCCTCCCTCCCCCGACTCCGAAGGTTGCACCATCATTCCCATTTGTCACGTTAAGAAACCGAGCAGTCCGGTGACTTGCCCAGGGTACAGATACCACATGTTCCCACCTCCATGCCCACAAGAGCAGACGCGGGCGACAGGGAAGACCCCGAGCAGCAACCGACTGGGGCAGGCTGGGAGATGCCGGCGTGCTGGTAGATGTGCCGCAGCCGGCTTTGCAGCGGAAAGGAAGAGGGGGCTTGGGTCTGAGCGACAGACGATTTCCCTAGAGCAAGGTGCACGTGCTCTCACCTTGCCCAGTTTGCGGCAGCCGGCGTGAAATCACTGAGCAGAGTTTGGGTGGCATTTCCACCTGACACGCCCAACAGACGCGAGTAACCTCCAGAGGTCATTACCATTACCCGTACGGAATGGTAACATGCAGTAAAATAACTAGGAAGGGAAGAGTTTGGAGTATTTATTACCTTCGTTTTTAAGATCATGATTGAATTACAAGTTTATAGAATTTAGTATTTCATAATGGCTGTGTTTAATAACTAGCTTGTGAAATTCCTGGCGGTCTCACAATCCACCCCAGTGTCCCAATGCCGGGAGCTCCCCACAGAGGAGGAGCGCTCCCCCACCATCAGATGCACAGGGAAGTTCCAGGTAAACTGTGTCAAACTGTGAGCCCCTCTGTCCCACCCAGGTGATCTTTTGGTGCCTTAATGAAGAGTCGGATTTTGAAGCAGCCTATGGCCTGGGGGCCACCGGCGTCATCACCGATTACCCCACAGCCCTGAGGCGCTACCTGGACAACCACAGAGGAGCTGCCCAGACCTCGGAGGCCCTCACCCTCTCCTCTGTGTCTCTTCCCCAATAAAGGTCGTCTTCAGAGTCACGTCTTGGTGTTTGGGGGGGCACAAGTGGGAGGAGATCCTTACCTAGTTGCAAGATGGCAACTGAGGGCCAAAGAGGCCAGCCAAGGGCCAGAGTTTGGGGCCCTCACAAGCCTGACCCACTGGTTGCACCGCATTCCAGACCCAGAGTAATGCCACCACACCCTGTGCCAATCTGGCCTCCACTCTCCTCAGGAATGTCCCTTGCAGGAAGGAGCAAGGCCTCCTGTCCCTTCAGAGCCATGGGTTCCATTCTCCTGAGGCCATGAAGAACCCCAGGCACACAGCAAGGGACTTCATCTGAGCCTGCGGACCTCCTCACCAGGCTGCAGAAGGTAGACGTGGCCTCAGAGGCCGAGTCCTCGGTGCCTGGCTCCTGCCTCAGCCGGTCCAGCCTTCCACTCCTGGGTCTAAGCCAAAAGTGGCCCCAACCTCCTCAGCCCTCTCCAGCCCTAGTACCTTATTCACTGACCAAATCGCATCGCACAACAACTGTTGACTGCTCCAGGCCAGGCAGCATCCTGGGGCCAGGGCAGGGAGTAGGAGGAGTCTAGCAGGGTAGATGCCTGCGTAACCTAACCGAGCCTGCAGAGGCAAGGCCACCAAAGGCGGCTTCCTCGTAGGGAGGATGCTGGGCAGTAGGAACGGGCTTGCTCCGAGGCTCTGGCTCCCAGAGGCCTAGCGCAGACGGGCACCGTTCGCTCTTCTGTTCTGAGAGCCTTTCCCCGGTGCCTTTTGCTAGGGCGAAGACCGTGGAATCCGACCCAAGTGAATCCCAACTTTGCCCCTTCCCAGCTGGATCCCTCGGGAGAGCTGCCGGGCCTCTGTGGCCTCCGCTGCCCCGGAAAACGGGGACAATCGCGCAAGCCGCCTCGTAGGATCGCGGCGGGGATTCAGAGAGTGGGGCGCGGGCGGCGGTTAAACGCGGGTGATTACGGCTATCATCTCCCCGGGGGCGCGTCCGGACACCGTTCCCCCCCCAACCCCGCGCCGGGTCTGGCGCCGCAGAGCCGGGCCCCTTCGAAGCCCGCGGGAGGCCGGACGCGCCCCCGGACCCAGGCCGCGGGGCCGCCCCGCCGGGTTGCGGGGCCGCAGCCGCATTTCCGGGCGGGCCGGAGCGGGGAGGGGGGGAAGGGCCGGCCCGGCCTGCGCCGGCCGCTGTGTGACGCGCCCCCTCATTTGCATGCGGCGCGCCGATTGGCCACGGCGACCGCCGGGACCAGAGGCCGGCCCCCTCCCCCTCCCGCCGCAGCGGCGGCAGCAGCTGGTCTCGGTGTAAACAAGTCGCGGCGGCTGCGAACCCGGGCCGGGGGGGACGGCGCCCACCAGGAGCGCCCCCCACTCCCAGGCCAGGCCACCCCGGCGGACCGGGCCCCCGCGCGCCCAGGCGAGGTGAGGCCCGCATCATCAGGGCTGCGCGTCGCCCCGCGCCCCCGCCCCGCCAGGGAGGACTGCCCCCTTCCCCCGGCGCCCGTCCCCGACCCCAGCGCCCCAGGTGAGCCCCGGGGTCTCAGGTAAGGCTCCGCGATGCAGGTAAGAGCCCCTCGGCACAGACAAGGCCTCAGCGGCCCCCCCCCCCAGGTAAGAGCCCCTCCCCTCCTAGGTGACACCCTCCACCTTCAGTGAGGGCCTCTGCCTTCTCCAGGGGAGGGACCCTCTTCCCACGTGAACTCCGTGTACCTCGAGTGGAGCCGCGTCACCCCCACCCTACCCCCGCCCTTGGCAGTTCAGGTGAGGTCCTAAGGACCATCCAGTTCCTAACCCCTCCATACTTTACCCCTAAACCAGAACCGACAGCTCATCCACTCTGAAGCCCCCTCCTCCAGCTGCAGCTGTCAGGTCAGCAGGGGTGAGGCCGGAAGTAGATGGGTGACTCACCTCAGGCTCCTCCAAGCCTCAGTTTCCCCATGATGCAACTTGAGGCCTCCTCAGTGAGTCAAGACTGAGCCCGCTCTGGCCCCCGGAGAAGCTGCTGGCTCTGGGGAGGAGACAGCAGCCAAGTGTGACAGAGCATCCCCATGGCCCTGGGTGTGCCTGCAAGTGCGTGGCCCAGGTCCTGACCGCCCACTCCCTCCCTCCCTGGCAGGCACTGGGCTCCCTCTGCTCCCCGTGGGCTGCTCCCCGCGTGGGGCCACTGCCCCCGGCCCCCGCCATGGTGCGGATTTCAAAGCCCAAGACGTTTCAGGCCTACTTGGATGATTGTCACCGGAGGTATAGCTGTGCCCACTGCCGCGCTCACCTGGCCAACCACGACGACCTCATCTCCAAGGTAACCAGGTCACCGTCGGGGCTAGACTGAGAGACTAGAAGGGCTACGTGGCAGCTCTCCGCCGGCGACCCTGACTCCCTTCCTCTCTCCCTCCCACCCTCAGTCTTTCCAGGGCAGTCAGGGGCGTGCCTACCTCTTCAACTCTGTGTGAGTATTCGGTTCCCCTTCTTTCTCTCCGTGACCTCTGTTGGGACCTGTGGCCCCCAGCATCACGCTGAGACTCCCAGAGTCCCCCGATTGCAGCTGGAAGATGCGATCGCCCTTGTCTTGGATGCTAAGGACAGACACAGTCGGATACAAGCTAGAGGGGGGCTTTGTGATGGCGGGACCCTCCCTGGGACTCCCCCCGTGTCCCCGCAGGGTGAACGTGGGCTGCGGGCCAGCCGAGGAGCGGGTGCTGCTGACGGGCCTCCATGCTGTCGCTGACATCCACTGCGAGAACTGCAAGACGACTTTGGGCTGGAAATATGTGAGTCCATGACCTCTGACCCCAGGCTCCCCTTGACCCAAGCTCCCACCAGCTCCTCTTCACAGGCAGTGACACAGTAATCTCTCAGAGCCCACAGGCCCAGCTCCCACGAGTCAGACTGTCTTTTCATGCCCTGCCCATGCTCTCTTCTGTCACATCCTGCAAGGGCTTTCAGAACTTTTCTCTCCACCCATCCCTCTCCTCACAGACACACACGTGCCCGTTTTACAGATGAGGCCATCATCCGGGTGGCCATTTATTGAGGGCTTATGGGCCATGCACTGTTGTGTGTGCTTGGCACACTTTCTCTGATTCCGTCATTACAACAATACTGTAGGTAGGGTCTATTGTTAACTTCACTTTACAGTAGCAAAGAAGGCCCAGAGATGTTAAGTAACTTTCTCAAGGTCACACAGCTGTAAGGGACAGCATAGGGATCAGAATCCAGGTGGTGTGTTTTGTTTTTAACTCCACATCCTTGATGGCCAGCTTCCACTGCCGTTCAGAGATTCCGGGAAGTTGCCCAGGACCCCACAGCGACATGGAGCTTGGGTCCATGCGCCTCCTTTTCACTGCTCTCATTGCCACAGCTGCTGTCCAGGGTCTCATGTCACGACCCTGCGTCTCATTTCCTTATTTGGCAGTGGAGGCAAAGGCCACAACCTGGCACCCAAAATTGTTATAGGGATCAGATTAGATGCAGCAGAAGAAGACGCTCTTGGGAAATGGCAAGGGCCAGGACTCCTCACGCACTACTCGGGGCTGCGGGCCCTCTGTGGGGTGCATGTCTCAGGTGGAGGCAGTTCACCTAACCCAAGTTCACCCTTGGCCTAGCCACAGATTTGCTCTGTGCCCCCAGACGGATGGCTCGACCTCTCTGGACCACTGACAGAAAAAGAGATGGCCCAGTCCAGGGGTCAAAAATTCAAGGGCTTGCAGGTCTAAGCAAGTATGCAGGCTTGCATACTTTTTGGGTTTGCAAAAGGGGCAGCATAGCTCTGCGGAGGGACGGGGCAGTCCGTGGCGAAATGGATTGAACTCAGCCCACCTGTATTTTAGTATTTCAAAGTCATTTTTTCTAAACTCTGCTGCTTTGTTTTTCTAAACAAAACACATGCATAGGTCAAAACTGGCCTTCAGCTACCAGTCTGTAATCCCTGGACCTTTTAGAAACTTCCATAGTCTCTCTGTTGGTATGGACATTAGTACTTAAAAACTACCGGTACTTCAGAAAGCTCAGTCTGTCCGATTAGCGAGAGACTGGCTCTGTCAGTTACTGGCTCTGTGTCTTGGGACCAGGTGGTTTGGCTTCTGTGCATGACAGCTCTGTCCTATGTAAAATGGGGCCAGGCATAGCTCCTACTCAACCCTGATCCCTTTTGGTAAAGCCCTTGCTCCAGAGATGACGTCCTCTCCCCTCTGTTCAGGAACAGGCCTTCGAGAGCAGCCAGAAGTACAAAGAGGGGAAGTACATCATCGAACTCAACCACATGATCAAAGACAACGGCTGGGACTGACCCCTGCTCCCGCCGCATGCGGCTCGAGCCCGGCCTGGCCGCCCGGGGGCGCCTCTGGCTTCCCTCCGCGAGAAGGGAGCTCTGGACCCTCAGGGCCCCTGCAGAGGAAGGATCCAGCTCCTGTACATATATTTTATTGCATGCACTGTGACCTTGGGGGGCGATCAGAAGGCGGAAGACACCCCCGCACCTCCCTGCGATCTGGCTGGCTTGGATCTCGTTTTTAACCCCTTCGTGCCCCGCCTGCCCTATAGATATGGCCTGTGTGCTGCTCCCCCGGCCCGAGTGCACCGTCTGCCCTGTGAACTCCTCCCACCGGGCCCCTCTTACCCCGCGCCCGTCTGCTGCCCTCGTTCTGTAGCGTTTGTACATAATAAAACAATGGAGTGGAGACAGCCCCGGGCTCACGCGGAATCCTGGAACTGGGGACTCCAATGCGGATTCCTGCCTCTATAGACCTGGTCTTTTCGGGGCCCAACGTGGCATGGGGTAGGCACTGCGGTCAAAGCCGGGAGTCTGCGCTCCGCGGGCTCAGCCACCCGAGACCGAGGACCGATCCCACAGCCCCGGCGCTTCCCAGCCCCACTAGGCCTACGGAGGCCTTGACCTCGGCTGATCGGCGCCTTCTCGGCTTGAGCGTTGAGCCGCCGCCTAGAGGCAAGCTCTCCCGGGAGGCGAGCGCGCCGCGGGTTCCAGCGCCCCTCGTCGCGACTACACGTCCCAGCGGCCCCAGCGGCAGCTGTCCGTCTCCTCTCCTCCGAATCTCGGCGCTGGGCTTGCTGGGAAGTGTAGTTCCGAGGGGCCCCCAGCGCGGGACCTTCTGGGAAAGCCCGGCTCGGGCGGTCAGAGACTGTCGAGCTGCGCGTGGCCCCGCACCTCGGAGTTCCTGCGGAGGGCGGAGGTTTTGCGGAACGGGGAACAGGAAGGAAGGACTCCAGGGGTTCGGGCCTCGGCCGCGGACTCCTCGAGGACCCCAGTGCCCCGCGTGACAACAAGCTCACGCCGAGCGCCTCCAGCGCTGCTCTTTTCCGCCAGTCATGCTTCGTCCCTCCGAGCCCTGGCTTCCAAGTGGAGGGGGCAGGGGGAACCCGCCAGAAGAGTCTGGGGCGCCAGGGTCTGCCCCCGGACTCGAGGCTCCATCCCAGGGTCGAGGCCCCGCCCCTCAGTAGCTTATCCCTAGCCGGGGCTCCCCCCGTGGGAACGGGGACCAGCTGGCCGGAAGCGCCAAACTGCGTCCCTGTCGAGCCCCGGGGGATCAATCAGGCCGAGGAGCTAATTATGTAATGAGGGGGCAGGGGGTCGGAGCTAATGAAGCCCGGAGGGGGGGGGAGAGAAGGGGAGGGTACCCAGGTATCCGGCCCCCTCTTGGACCCCTTCCAGTCCCCAGGGGTCTCCACCCCAGCCCAACTCCAGGGCCCCAAATAGGGGAGGGGCTGTGATCCTGGGTCTGGAAGGGGCTGAGCTGTGAGCTATAAAGGGGGCATCTCTCAGCACCAGGGGACTGACTCTAGGCAGCGTGACCTGAGGCCAGACGGGAGCACTCCATGTACCATCCACGAGAGTTGTACCCCTCTCTGGGGACAGGCTACCGCCTTGGGCCCCCCCAGCCGGGGACAGATTCCAGCTTCCCGCCTGCCCTGGCAGAGGGCTACCGCTACCCTGGTGAGCATGGGGACCAGCTCCTGTGTCGGGACCGCTGAGGGCTGTGACCCTCTGCTGGCTCCTCATTCTGCCCCCCCACCCCTTCTCTAGATCTGGACCCTCCCAAATTGGATTGCTTCCTCTCCGGGATTGAAGCTGCTCCCTGCACCCTGGGTGCTGCCCCACCCCTGCCCCCGCTCCCCCCAGCCCTGGGCACTGAGCCAGCCCCCCCAGCCCCTGAGGCCCTTCATGCACTCCCCGGAGTCAGCCTGAGCCTGGAGAACCGGGAGCTGTGGAAAGAGTTCAATTCTGTGGGAACAGAGATGATCATCACCAAAGCTGGGAGGTGAGGGGCGGGGCCAGGATGTGCCCGGGGGGCGGGGCCAGGGTCAAGGGGCCCAGGGTGTGCCCGGTGGGGGTCTCCTGGGAAAGGCAGAGTTCCTGGTAATAGGGCTAGGTCTAGGGGTTGCTAGAGGGTCTAGAGCTCTGCCTAAGTTCAGGGTGCGAGTGTGGCCTGGGTCAAGGGTGACTCTAGGGCTGGATCGGAGTCATCTGGTGGCAAGGGCCGAGAGTCAGTCTGTGGAATCTGTAGCTGGTTTAGGGACCAACCTATATAGCAAGGGTCCTAGGTCAGTCTGGGCCTGGGTCAGAAAGTCTGGCTGGGTGATAGGTTCATTTGTGGCCCAAATCGGGGGTCCACCTGCGGCCAGAGCCAGCACTGACACTACCACTAGGGTCAAGGTCCAGCCAGTGACTGGCATTCAGGGAAGTCTGGCCAGAATCAGGGTCAGTATGTGACTAGGTCTGGGGTCCCCCTGGAGGCAGGGATGTGGCCAGTGTGTGGCCCGTGTCTTTCCAGGCCGGGAACTCAGACCCGAACATGCTAAATCCTCCGTCCCAATGCAGGCAGGACATTTTTTTTTTTCCTGAACCAGGTTTGGCCAGCAGTGTAGACTCTGGTGCTGGAGATTAGGTGAGGAGACCAGAGTGGGGAGCAGCAGACTCCCGGCAAGATTAGAGGGACAGAAGTGTGTCACCACTGCTTCTGTGGATGGAGTTGGAAGGGGCCAGGAGTCAGGGGTCCTGGCTCTGGTCCTAATCTGCCCTGTGACTCTGGTCAGATCTCCTGTCTGTTCTGTTCCCCGAGTGTAAAATGGGATGAGACAAGCCTCCGGCTCCAAGACCCTGCCCTCTGAATTCTAATTCCACCTCCGTGGACGTTTCTCTGCCAAAGCTGGGTGAGCCCACAGCGGCTGTGCCCCCTGCCGGCGCTGTGCCCCCTCCCAGCCCCAGCCGGTAGCGCCAGGCCTCTCCCATCCCTCCCCTGTCCAGGCGCATGTTCCCTGCTTGCCGAGTCTCAGTCACTGGCCTGGACCCCGAGGCCCGCTACCTGTTTCTTCTGGATGTGGTTCCAGTGGACGGGGCTCGCTACCGCTGGCAGGGCCGGCGCTGGGAGCCCAGCGGCAAGGCGGAGCCCCGCCTGCCTGACCGCGTCTACATTCACCCCGACTCTCCTGCCACGGGTGCCCACTGGATGCGGCAGCCTGTGTCTTTCCATCGTGTCAAGCTCACCAACAGCACCCTGGACCCCCACGGCCATGTGAGGCCCCAGCTGGCGGGGAGGACAGGTTGAGGGGTGGGTGTGGGGGCCCCCCTGGGCAGGCGGGGCATCACCCTGGGCAGGCGGGGCATCACCTCGCTCCTTCTCTCCCAGCTGATCTTGCACTCCATGCACAAGTACCAGCCCCGCATCCACCTGGTGCGGGCCGCCCAGCTCTGCAGCCAGCACTGGGGGGGCGTCGCCTCCTTCCGCTTCCCCGAGACGGCATTCATCTCTGTGACAGCCTACCAGAACCCGCGGGTGAGTGACCGCTTTGGGGGGGGGTGGGGAGGGGATGGAGGGGTGGGCTCTGCCCTGGCCGCGGGAGCTTTGACCCTGGATGTGTGTCCCCAGATCACACAACTGAAGATCGCCGCCAATCCCTTTGCCAAGGGCTTCCGGGAGAACGGCAGAAACTGTAAGAGGTGGGCACTGTTCATTCATTCCCTGGTTCGTTCAACAAATGCTTGTGAGCCGACCACCGTGTGCCAGGGACACAGCAGTAAGTAAAGACATTTATTCCCTCGCGGCTGCCCGTTTAGCACCTGCTGTGTGCCCGGCACAGTTCTAGACGCTGGAGACCCATCCGTGAACAAAACCAAGGGCCCTGCCCTGATGGGACTGGTCCTCTAGGGGACAGAGTAGGCAGGTCAACAGAGAGAAATAAGTGAAATATAATATGTCAGGGATGGGTTCTAAAGAGAAAAGAAATAAAGGCAGGAAGGAAGAGAGGACGGACCGGAGTGAGGCCTGTATTAGTTTTAGAGGCGTGGTCAAGTCCTGGAGGACCTAGAGTGGGTATCCGAGGAAGAGCGGGCCAAGAAGCGGGAACAGCCTGTGCGAGGGCCCTGAGGGAGGAGCGTGCCTGCGGTGCGACTGGAGAGGAAGAGGCAAGAGCGGTGAAGGGGAGCCACGTTGGACAGTGGAGGTGTGTTTAGGACTCGGCTTCTATTCTGAGTCGAGTTCAGCTCCCTCAGAGCCGTCCTTTGCCGTCAAGGCGGGGACAGACTGGGAGCCGGCCATCAAAGGGTCACCCTTACAAATGTAAACTGTGGACCCATGACGAGGGAGCTTGTGCCATGCCACGGGAGGTCGGGAGGACTTCCCTGAGGAAGCGAGACAAGAGCGGGAGCTGAGACAGTGAGCTAAGGACGGGAGCAGGGACAGACGGACGGAAGAGGGCTCCGGCGAAGGGCGGCTCGGCAAGCCGGGCGGGGGGAGCCGGCTTCGGACCACGCCCTCGCCTTCTAGCTTGGAAGCCTTTTCCCAAATGCAATACACGCAGCAGGAAACCACTGGAAAGTTTTAAGGGGGAAATGGAGCCTGACTCTGCCACTTTCTAGTCACTTAGTTCTCTGGAGTTCCTTCGTCTGGAGAACAGGTAGAATAACAGCACCTGCCTGACAGGGTCCCTGGGAGGGTGAAATGCTTGGCACCCAGCAGGTGCTGTTATTACCATCATCATCATCATCATCATCATCACGTCATCGGTCCCTGTTCTCCAGGGAGCGAGATGCCCGTGTGAAGAGGAAACTGCGGGGCCCGGAGCCTGGAGCCGCAGAGGCCTATGGGAGCGGAGGTGAGCGCAGTCCCAGGAGTGACGGGGCCGGTCCTCAGGTGCCAGTCCCCCTTAGCCCAGTCTGTCCTCTCCATCTGCCCAGATGCACCAGGCGGCCCCTGCGACTCCACGCTGGGTGGGGACGTCCGTGAGTCGGACCCAGAGCAGGCCCCGGCCCCGCGGGAAGCTGCCCCGGCCCCAGCTCCTCTGTGCGGCGGCTCCAGCGCCGAAGCCTACCTGCTGCACCCCGCGGCTTTCCACGGAGCCCCCAGTCACCTTCCAACCAGGCGAGTGGGACAAGGGCACAGAGCTCGGCTCCTCCGCGCTGGGGGTCCCTTTCCCGCATTCTGACCCGTCTCTTTACTTCAGGAACCCCAGCTTCCCTGAGGCTCCAGACTCGGGGCATCCAGCGCCCTACTCGGCTGCGTTCCTGGAGCTGCAGCCTGGGCCAGGGGGCTCGGGGTACCCAGCCGCTGCTCCCCCAGCACCCTTTGCCTCACACTTCCTCCAGGGGGGCCCCTTCCCCCTTGCCTACCCTGGCCCCGGGGCTTACTTGGATGTAGGCTCCAAACCAATGTACTGAGGTGTCCCTGGGCCCTCCGCCTGCCCCCACACCCCATCTTCCATCACAGAGCTCTGCCACCCTTCCCCCAGGCCTGGGGCCCCATTCCTTCCACTGGTCCCATCCCCCATGCCAAATGGCTGCCTGGGGCCTCCCCCACCCCACTTCACACTTTGATTTCACTCCCACCCACCCCGGCTTCAAAGCTCTGGCTAAGCTGCTGGGAGTCCAGCTGGGGCCAGCTTCCCCTTCCAGGCTCTCACCTCGGTGTGAATGGAGGGAGGCTCTGCCTGGCCAAATGGGGCCACTGCCCAACGCTCCCACCTCCTGGGCCTCACCCTTGGGCTCTGCAAGTTCTAGCCCCTGGCCCCAGTGCAGGCCACACCGGTCCGCTGTCAGGACCAGAGTATTTTTGTTAATAAAACTCCAAAGACCTCAGTGCTCTAAAAACATCAGCTAATGCTATTTAGCCGTGGGCGGGGCTGGGTGAGCGGAGGTTTTGTGGGGAGACCTGGGCCCCGATTTTGACTTGCCAGTTTCTAGCTGCTTGACCTCATGCGTGTGAATCCACAGCTCTCGGGCTATCTCCTTTTTAGGGAAGTGGGGAAATCAGTGTCCTGATGCTCACTTGAATTAAATGAGAATTAGATAAGCTGCTTTTGAGAACCCAGCCCTCCACCTAGCATGTGGCAAGCCTTCTGGAAACAGTCACTGTCACTAGATCTAGACCAGGAAGCTCTGGGGCAGTCAAGGTCCTCTGTGCCCCCAGGGCCCAGGCTGGCGTTGCTGCTTGTGACCGATCAAGTCTGACACAAACCCAAAGACCATTTTTCTCCTTTTATTAGAATTTTTCTTTGTTTTCTCTCAAAATTTTTTATCTAAAAACAAACAAAAAAAAAAAAAAAGGAAAAAGGAAAAAAGAAAACCAGAAAATTATTGGAAACTCCATGGTTCAAGTGGGGAGAAAGGAGAGGAGCCTGGAGCTGAGGCTCCGAGCCTCTCCAGAGAGAAGTCCTCACCCTCGAAGTGCCCTCTCCGGGGGGAGAGCAGAGCCGAGACAGCCCCCGATGCCCAGCCTCAGTCTGGAGAAGAGGGCAGAGTCACAGTGGTCCGAGGGCCAGGGGGCTGGAGGGATCACAGGAAGTAATCGGCCACGGGCTTCTTGGAGGGGATGCCCCGGGTCTCCTGGGGAGCAGCCTCGAAGATGATGAAATCTTTCTGGAGATGCTCATCCAGCTCCAGGATGGCGGCCACATTCCCGCAGCTGGAAGCGGGAGGCGGGGGGCGTCAGCAGCATGTCGCGCCTGGCTCCCCACCCCACCCCGACCGCCTGGCCCCGGTGGCTCACCGGTAGCAATAGTTGGGCGCCGACCACACGGTGAGCACAGTCTCGTTGAAGTGCCACTTGTAGCCTTCCATCACCAGCTGGTGCGCGCGGCAGATCATGTCAATGTCGTTGGCCGCGTTGAACTGGGCGACCACGTCGCTGCCGAACAGGTAGCCGGCCCCACGGGGGCTCACGCCCCAGCCTGTTGTGTCTGAGGCAAAGGAAGGCAGGGATGGGGGGAGGGGGTGTCCTCCAGGCCCCTCCAGTACCCACCGCCCTTCAACAGAGAACAAGCCATCCCCTTCTCCCAATCAGGCCCGTGGGGCCGGAGCCCAGGGCCCGGGTGTGCGCCAGGGGATCCCGGGGACAGGGCAGCAAGTGCGGGAGCCGCTAAGATCCAAAGGAGACAGAATGTTCGGACAGTCGGAGCGACCCCATCATCAGTGACCGTGTGATTTACTGGCTGTGACAGGTGTACCCGAAAGTAGAAGGAAGTGACCACGCGGGCGGGTCCAGCCAGTGTGAAGGGGGCTTTCCCGCCCCCCTCCCCTGGTTGGGCTGGCAGGGCAGTGAGGGAGCGGATGCTGTGTGACCACAGAAGGAGTTCTGGACTGGGACTGGGGAGACTCGGCTTTCAGTCTCAGCTCTGCTCCAGACGGGCTGGGGAACCCCACAAAATGAGGGCTCCTCATGGGGCCAGCATCCCGGGAGTCCACCCTCTGCAGAAGCCCCTCCACACTGAGGGCGCAGAGGATTTTGTCCCCAACAAGCCTCTGAGCGATGAGACACACGCCCAACCCCTCTCTGAGCTTCAGCTCAGCCCATGCTCCCCGGTCCCCACCAAGGGTGCTGGTGAAGACCCGGCCCTGCTCCGCTCTTCCCCACCGCCTGGCCCGACCGTCCGTTCCACACTGTCACCTTTAACTGTCCCTTTAACCACAGGACCTCCTCAGTCTCCTGCCAAACTGAAGGGAGAGCCCGCCTGCCAGCCCGCCCGCCCTCACCTTCGGGGTCAGACCAGAGCAGGTCACACATGGGCCCGTCATGGGGCACCTCTTGCTTCCGGTCAATCGTGCGGATCTGGTCCAGGGTCTGGATAGAGGGGGACAGGCCCCCGTGCACGCAGAAGATCTACAGGGGGACGAGGACGGAGCAGAGGCGCGCTGAGCCCCATGCCTCTCCCGGTGCCTCCCCTCGCCCTCCCATCCCCGCAGGGCCTGGTGGCCGGCCTACCTTGCCATCGATGATGGCCGACAGGCTGAGGTAGTCAAAGATCTCAGTGCAGTAGCGCCACACGGTCACCGAGCCGTATTTGCGTAGACACTCGTCATAGAAGCCGTAGACCTGCGTGATCTGGCGGCTCTCATGGTTGCCCCGGATCAGGGTAATCCGGTCAGGATAGCGAACCTGCGGGCAGCCACCCACACGGGGCTGGGGGCTGGGCTCGGTCCCTCCCTTGTCAGCTCACGCACCCCTCCCGGAGCACCGACCTCGCAGGCCCGTGTCCCTCCTCTGGGGGATCTGAGGCTTACCCCACTCAACCACGTACTCACGGGCTCCTCTATCCCCAACAGGTGCCTACCCAGACCCCCGGTGCCCTGTCACCTCGCCCACCAACAGACACCATACCTAGGCGAACTCCATGCCCTGCCCCTGCCTGAACACAGGGGTCCTCTCTTCCCTCCCCTCCAATGCGCAGCTCCTGCTTCTCCTCCAGGGGCCCCATCACACGCCCTCGAGGCAAGGGAAGTGGCTATGCCCACCCCCTGGCAAGCCAGACCGCAGCAGAACAGCTCAGAGCTGGGGGCGGATGGGTCAGGAGACCAGGGCAGAAAGGAAACAGGTCAGGCCCGAGGGCCCAGCTGGGAGCACCCGAAGCCTGGGCTCCCACCTTAAGTGCCAGCAGCAGGAGGAACGTTTCGACGCTGTAGAAACCGCGATCCACAAAGTCCCCCATGAAGAGGTAGTTGGTCTCAGGGACATCACCACCCACCTGGTGGGGGGGGTAGAGGCAGGAAGATTTTGGTTGGTCCCAAAATGTCCCACACCACGGTGGCCTCTTTGCCCATCAAGCGGCAGCCCCCTTCCGACGGCCCACCTAGCTAGAGCCCCTCACCTGCCCGCCATGCGCCAAACTCACAGCTTCCGCTCTCAGTGAGGGGGGCCTCCCAGTCAGCCCCCAGGCCATCGGTCCCCAAGTCACCCCACACTTACTCTGAACAGCTCCTTGAGGTCATAGAATTGCCCGTGGATGTCGCCACACACCTGGGAGGTGAAGAGAGGCGGGCTGGACCTCAAGAGTCTGAAACTCCGCTCCCGGAGACCAGCCTTTAAAACACCCGCAGCTGCAGGAGCTCCTCGCCGCTCCTGGCCAAGTCTCGACTTCTCAGGGCCAAGTCTACCCCTTACCCTGACTTGGCCGGGTCTGGATCACACCCCATCCCGCATGGAGTGCCAACTGCTCTGGGAGGGCAAGAGCTCGAGCCAGGTCTACAGCCGGACCCACAGCTTCTGGAAGGCCTGACCCCCTCCTCTCCCTCTTGCCCTCAGAGAGCCCAGAAGAAAGCTACTAGGACAGAGAACACACGCGAGCGTGTGCAGCACAATCACTGCCACGGTAAGAGGCCTTCTGCTCAGGCCAAGCACATGCCCCCGCAGACCAGAAGAGCCTTCCCACAACATCTACTTGGAACAGCAAGGCTCCCTCGAAGGCAGGAGAGGGAGTAGACACACGGCCTCCGGGGCTCTGAGGGATGAGGGGCAGACCTCGGCAGCCGCCAGGAGTAAGGGGACTGCCCGGGCCCCGAGAACGCACGCCGGGCTCCGCGGGGGCGGGCGGTACTCACGGTGACGGGCGAGTCCACTCTCTGCACGTTGCTCTCCTCTACCAAGATCTCTCTGGAGACAGGAGAAGACCAGGGTCACCACAGCCGGGCCAGCCCAGCCCGACTCCTCATCTCTCTGAGGAGGTCAGAGGCCGTCCTCGAGCCAGGATGGGCTGACCGCGCTTCCCCAGGCCAGAGCCCAGACCCCTACTGCATCCGAAGCCCTTCCAAGAAGGCAGCGGCCTTCCGAGCCTTGACCCTCCCGGCTGCCCTTTCACACGTCCAGGGCTCCTTCCAGAAACAGAGCCCTCTGCTCAGGCGGCTCTCTCAGCTGGAGCGCTCTGAGACCGTGTCCCCCGCGGAGCCGACAGTCCCTCTCTGCCCGTCACGGAGGCCTCGCCCAGGCCGTCCGAAGGCACCCAGTCATCAGACACAGCGTCACAGACCTGCGCTGTGCTCCTTCCTTATTTAGAGGGGTGACAACGTTGTGCTTTCATTTCTCCCTGCAGTGGAGTCTACTACTCCTCGGGAGTTCACGACAGAAAACCACTTGGTCGGTAACAGCCAACGGAAGAGGCGCCATGCTTCCGGGTTTCCACCTTGATGACAGCGGCAGGGACCACTCCAGATCACGCCCTGCCCTGGGACCGCAGGAAGAGCTCTCGTCGATGACGGAAGAGCCCACCCAAAGGCAGACACTGTGGCGCCGCCCACTGCTCCGAGGAGTAAACTGGCCAGAGTCCAAAAGGGCGGACTTGAACAGGAGGCCTGGCTCTGGCCTCTGACGCTGTAATCAAACCGCTCTGGTGTGGGAGGGCCCGGGGCACTTGCCTACCTTTCCCTGCCAGCCTCCGAGCAGACTAGGGGACCCCGAGCTCGGGTGGTTTTCCTATGTCCCCGAGCGTACGCTGACAGAGGCAGCTGGAGGGAAGCGTGCGTGCCTGGCTTTCTGGCAACAGCAAGAAGCCTTGGCCGGGGTCTGAGGGCTCATCTGGCAACCAGGCCCTCCCACCAGGACTGGCTCTTGTGTCCAGCATCTTTCCACATCAACTGCTTGTGATGACCTTCCCAGCTGACCAGCTGAGGCTCTTTTCATCCTCACCTGACAGAGAAACCGAGCTTAGAGAAAAAAGGGCAGGATCAAGGTCACAAAGCTGGAGAGTGAAAGACGTGGAATTCAGAAGCCTAATGGACGAAGAATCTGTGCCAGTCTCATCCACAGATTCCGGTCTCACGCGCCCCACCGACCGGTGCTAGCAGGGCCCAGCACGCTCTGGGCACAGGGGCCAGTCTCTGACCCCAGCTGTCACTCACAGCGCACCATCTGCCCTCTCAGGGCTCACACCTGCCCACCGCCACTTCCGCAACACATGCCACCGTTAGGACGTGCCTGCCGAACTCCCAGTCCCTTTCCCCGCAAACGCAGAATCCCACTCGAGCTCCATAACGACATCAAAGTTCTGAAGAGGTAAAGTGACTTGAGCAGGGTCACACTGTTTACAAGTGACAAAGCTGGAATTCATACTGGAGACCACTTGATTCAAACCCTCCGCTCTGGGGCGCTGCTGTGGCTCAGTCCATTAAGCATCTGCTTCAGCTCCGGTCATGATCTCAGGGTCCTAGGATCGCGCCCCACGACAGGCTCCCTGCTCAGCGGGGAGTCTGTTTCTCCCTCTTCCTCTCCCCCTACTCGTGGTCTCTCTCCCTCTGTTTCACTCTTTCAAATAAATAAGATCTTTAAACACACACAAAATCCCTCTGCTCTCTCACTACGCTAATCCATCTGGAGCACGTGGCGACTAGTTCTCTAGATGCGAGCACTAGCTACCATCACCACCAAGTCAATCCAGGCCCTTGGGCAAGGTGAGTCTTACAGGAAAAAGAAGGGTGCCAAGCAGTAATTGGTTCCTAAAAGTGCCTCCCAAGACTGAGAGAACAGGGGTGACTAAAAACACATCGGGGCTGGCCCAGGCAGGGAGATTTTCTTGAGCTGGCGAAACACAGAGTCACAGACACGCATTTAAAACGAGGCCGTGCCGGCTCGTCAAACAGGCCTGGTCTGGCCGCTGTGGGTCTGTCTGAGGTAAAGCCAAGCAAGGGGCTGAGAGCCACCCGTTCAGAAGTCAGGCGGCCACTTTCTCTCTGGGTGACCTCAGTCGGGTCACGAGGCCTCTAGGAGTCATGTAAAATAGTCCAACCTCAGAAGACGGCCGTGAGAAGACAGGAGTGGCGTGTCAGTGGGAGGCCTGTTGTAGGACGGCGGGCCTGCTGTTCAGCAAATGTAGGGTCATCCTGCTGGCCCTTTCCCCGCAGAACCATCCGCAGTGTGATACAAGCCACAAAAAGTACCTCAGGGGAGGCGGGTAAGTGGCCTTCTCACTGTGCCCACGCATCTCAGAGCCTCCACTCCGCCTGCTCCTAGAGGCCTTCCCTGGTGCCATCAGTCCTCGTGGGCGGTCCCCTCGTCCTACTCGGTACTGACAGCAACACCTGAAGACCGCCGAGCTTACGTCGTACCAACGCGCGGCACCGAGCTTGTCCCAAGCACCAGCTTACTGGTGCTTCACCACCGTCTTCTTAAATACTATTATTCCCTCTTGACAAGTGAAGAAACTGGCCAGCGACCTCGCGATCCCCGACCGAGCCAGCGACCTCGCGATCCCCGTCCCAGCCAGTAAGCGGCGGCACTCACATTCCCACCTAGAACCACCGCCTTCCGAAGCCTGAGCTCGTAACCACCCGGTCATCCTTCTTCCCGGGGGGGGGGGTCTCCCGCCGCGGCGGGTTTAATGCTACTCTGGCTGATCCGCTACCATTTCACACAGAACACGAGGTGACCCCACGCCGCGGCCTGGAGACAGGACCTGGAGCGCTGGCTTCAGGCTCCATCCCTTACTTGCTGGCTGACTCTGAACACGAGTCCCCACCTGCAAAACGGGGACAGCACCCGCCGCCTTCAGGAGCGGTGCTTAGAGTTAAAAGAGTTTTATAAGCCAGAGTGTTTCGCTTTCCTGCCTTGGACTTTTATCCTGGTGGACACTCCCTTTCATCGTCTTACTCTTCGAGGCCTATCCCCAGAGTTCAGTTCTCCCAAGAAACCTCTGTTCCCCCGACAAGTTAGGGCGGCCTCCCTGAGCTGCTCCAATACTTTTTACGAAAACTCTCGAACGCCACTGAAAACACATCCCCTAACACTGTGAGTGTCCTTCTCCGGGTCTGTCTTCTCCCAACAGGCCGGCTGCTCCTCGAGGGAAGTGGCCCTAGTCTGCTCCTCTCCGGGAAAGATTTCAGGACGAGCGAGGCCCCAGGTCCCCAGCTGGGTCGGCCCCGGGCCGGAACCCCCGCAGAGCGGGGCCACCGGGCTCACCTGGCCTTAGCGCACAGGGCCTTGACTTCGCTCTCTTTGATGAGCTCGCAGCGCCGCAGCTGCTCGATCTGCCGGTCCAGGTCGCTGATCTCCGCCATGGCCCACCCCCCCCCGGCGCGGGTCAGAGCCGGGGCCGCCGCCCCCTCCGCACCGCACAGGGGTCTCCTGAGAAAGGCGAGGACGCGCCCGTCGATCAGACTGTCCGCAGCGCGCCGGGGGCGGAGGGACTGAGGCAACGCGACCCTGGAGCTGGCCCGACCCCCCCGCCCCCGCCCCCGCTCACATCGGCCCCCGATCCCCAGCCGTCCCACGGCCCTGGCCGCTCCCCGCGAACTCCCGTCGGACCCGGCGGCCCCGCGTTCGGGACGGTGGCCTACAGGGGTCTCCGACTATTACCGCCGCCGCGACTCCGGCTCCCGCGCCCGGGCTCCCTGCCTGCCTCCTTCCCTTCGCTGTGGGCCACCGCCGCCGCCGCCTCTACTTCCGGCCCCGCCGCGGAAGCCAAGGGGGACAGTTCCGCCGCGCGCCGGATGTGGCGTCATACACACCCGCCCCTCCCGCGCCGCGCCCCGAACCCCACCTCCCGAGCCCGAGAATGGGCGCGAGCGGAGGAAGCGGAAGTCGGCGGCCTGCGGGGGGGGGAGGGGGGCGCGGGCGGAGCGGGAGGACGCCTCGGGCCGCTCCCCTCCGGCCTCAGCGAGGGAAGCCAGCCGAGCTGCGGCTCCGCGTGGAGCTCCGCTGCACGTTTTATCGGACTCGGCCTCCCGCGTTCCAGTCCCGGGGGGCCCACCTGCAGCCCCGGTGCTTAGAACACGGCTGGGCCCGGCCCGGCGAAGCTCCGTGCAAGTTCGACGGATGGAGCCAGCCTGGCCCAGCCTCCTTCCCCGGCCGCGGGGAAATCCCTGCCCTGGAGGACCTCTCCGTGAGAGGCAGAAGGGCCACCTTGCTCACACCTGGCTTCCGTCTCAGAGTGACCGATTCCAGAATAGCCCCAGACATCCACCCTCCGTTGCTTCCTCTGGTCTGCAGGCCCATTTCAAGGAATCCGCTCTAGGTTCTCCTCCATCTGTCACTTACACGTTCTGGAGTTCCCTGTTACTACAAAAGGCCCAAAACCCCCAAAGTGACATTTGAAGGGAACGGCTGGTCTGTTAAGCATACTTCATGGTGTCGGGAGCCTTTGCACAGGCTGCTCCCTCTTAGAAAAATCCTTTTTGCTATCTTCCGTTGACCTTCAATTTTTGCTTTTCTTGACTTTCAAAGAGAGCGGAAGTGAAGCCAGGCACAGAAGTGAGGCCGAGGTTTAGAGGAGCACTCAGGGTGGGCTTGGTTTTGTATGTAGGCAACATGCAGATGTGCATCGAAGGAAAAGGACAGAGTCCCTAACTCCGGCAAGGTCCTAGTCAGTTCTACAAGCATCAGCACAGGGATTCTGCTAGGTCCAGAGAGACCACAAAGTCAAGATTTTTTTTTTCTTCTCTAGCAGGAAGCGGACACAGTCAAGGGCCCGTTATCAAGAAACTCAGGAAATGGCAAGACTCATTCATGAGGTCCCCGGTTATGACCAGGATCTAACAGTTCAGATCCATGTAGGTAACTGCTCCACCCCAGCTAGAAGGGTTCAGGGCATGGCACGGGTCAAGTGCAGGGCCTTCACCATGGCTTCATGTAATACAGCAGCTACAATGGCTCAGGGCTTAACCTGGAACCTGAGCCCCACAGTTCTGTATGCGTTGCTGAGGTCACTGTTACAAAGGGATTCTGGGCTTCTCAAGGGCTTCCCCGCCCCAAAGAAGATTAAGCAAGCCAGTTCTAATCTCATCTCCTATTAAGATGGGAAAACAGACCAGCTCAACAGTGTAGATGAAGGACGTATGTATTAATAATCTTGTCTTCATCAAGAAAGTGCCATCTCAAGCAGTATGGCCTTAAGCATGAACACCTACTCATAGAGCTCACTTGTGTGGCCTGGCTCACAGTACTCGGGAGATGTTGGCTTTTGTCAGTGACTGTCGTTCTCACAGGAGCCTTTCTCCATCTGTAAATTCTGGGTCTGAAAGAGCAGCTGAGCCTAACAGTTCACATGTAGTCCCCAACTGTGGGCCTTACTGGGTGCTGCTGGCAAAAAGGGGCAAAAAAAGCCCTTGATGGCGGAGAAAATCCCACAAGGTCTCTTCCTGAAGACATGGGCAAGAGTAAAAGCAGGAAGGTCCTCTCCCAAACCCATTTGATTTTCTCCTGCCTCTCAAGGACAAACAGAGAACAAGGGCTCTTCCAGGCGCTGCCGCCTCCCCCAGCCGTCCCCTGGCCCGACCACCACACGGACAGCAGACTCCCCCTTAAATAGTTGTTTATTGGCAGTGGGCTGGAAAGAGCAATGGAGTTAGCATATACAGACAACACCACACACCAATGTCACGCGGGAGGCAAAGTGATGGGAGAGAGCAGCCTGGAGCCCTGCTGAGGCCCCCCTCTTCGAGAGTGACGGTGGAGGGGCAGGGGCTGGAGTGTTGAGGGGGTCGCCTTAGGACACCTCCGCTTAGTAGGCGTGGTTAGAGATGAAGAGGGACTCGCTGGCTGCGGCCCCGGCCTGACCACTCGGGGTATACTTTCCTTGGCAGGCAAGGCTGTTGGCCTAAGAGGGGAAAGGAGCCAGAGTGAGGTCTCATCAGAATCCCACCTGCCCTGGTACCCTGCCCACCTCCACCCAGTGCCATCCTTACCAGGGCTCGCTTGATGTACTCCTCCTGGGCGGCCTTCAGGTTCTCCTTCTTCCCACCCCAGGCCTTCAGGGCAGAAGCCTGGAGCGCGCGGCCATAGGAGAAGGTCAGGGCCCACGGCTTCAGCAGGGGGCACTTGTTGATGGCGTTGAGGTTGATGGATGCCTCCTCCTCACTCTGGCCTCCGGACAGGAAGGTGATCCCTACCCAGCAAGGATTGAAGTGCAGTGAAGTGGCTGTACGCAAACACCTGGGGTTTGGTAGTCGCTTCTACAATCTGACCAATGGGCTAAGGACTATGGTTGTTGTCCACCTCCCACAGGTCAAGAGGAGGATAAAGCTCTCACCAGTGACAGCAGGGGGCACTGTGCGGCGCAGTGCTGTGACGGTTGCCATGGCAATCTCCTCATGAGAATATTTCTGGGTGCAGGCATGGCCTGGGGTTACCATGTTGGGCTTCAGCAGAGTGCCTTCCAGGTAGATATGATGGTCACTCAGAGCCTTGTACACAGCAGCCAGCACCTAGAGCAGAGCAGGGCCACAGTGGAATTGAGGTGGAGTTGGGGGCGGGGTGGGGACAGAGGTCAGTCCCCAGGCCCGAGGCCCAGCTGCCTAGCCACCACGCCACCCACAAAGGCAGGCACCTTACCTTCTCGGTTACATACTGACAGCGTTTCAAGTCGTGGTCCCCGTCCGGGAGGATCTCAGGCTCCACGATGGGCACGATGCCGTTCTGTGGAGGACAGGGGAGCCATGAGTCCCCCTAACCCGGAGCCCACCTGCAGCTCTCCGCAGCCATCAGCCAAGACCTTTTGTCCATGACAGAAACTCACAGCTTCACAGCCTGCAGCGGACCTCAGGAGACAGGGATCTCCTCTGAGCCATCCCCACAATCATACCCCCACCCCACCCCGGCTCACAGGGCCCTCGGGTGTCCTCCATGGGCCCAAGCCTGACGCTTGCTGAGGCTCCAGAACAGCTGCCTTGGATGCAGGTGTGGTATGTATCCTGACAGATGAGCAGCAGGCTAGCTGACGTTCTGGAACCAAAGCAGGTGGGAGGTGGCCTGCTGGGGACCCACCAGCCCACCTGCTGGCAGATGCTGGCGTAACGGGCCAGAACATTGGCATTTTCCATGATGGCAAGGGCTGAGGGGGTGTGTTCCCCAATCTTCAGCACACAGCGCCACTTGGCAAAGTCAGCTCCGTCCTTCTTGTACTGGGCACAGCGCTCGGACAGCCCATCCAGCCCTGGAGTGGGTACAGAGGAGTCAGAGCATGGCAGAGGAGGGGGGCAGGTGGCAGCCAGAGGGGTCAGGCCTGGAATGGGTTGGTCTGGAGGGCAGGGAGCGGAGCAGTTTCTCACCTTGGGTGGTAGTCTCGCCGTTTGTTCCTGCCAGGGGCACCACGCCCTTGTCCACCTGTTGGGAGTTAGGGGGGTGTGATTAACAATGTGAGATGAGGAAGTGCCCTCGAGCACTGCACTCTGCCCTCACCTTCCTCAACCTGAGCGGTAGGTACCTCGCTTTGCAAACGTTTTCACGTAGTCACAATACTTGATCCCAGGAGGTTTTAGAAAATACATGGGGATGTGATCAGAGCGAGCCTGGGCTCCTAGTCATTACTAACCCGGTGAGCCACACGCATCATGCCTTGAGTTTCTGGTTTTGGTCTGTACGACGGAAGAATACTGGGCTGAGAATTACAAGGATTAAAAATGCCAAGCAGGAGCACGTATCTGGCTCAGCCAGTGGAGCCTGTGTCTTCTGATCTCAGGTTGGCTGGGAGTTTGAGCCCCACAAAGAATGTAGGGCTTACTTTAAAAAAAAAAAAAAAAGCCAACAGATCCTCTAAGTTTCTCACTCTTCACATACGCTTTGGCAGTGACCTGGGGCAGACCCCCAACCCGACGCCCGCCCCAGCACAGCTTGCAACTCTGGCCTTCTCTCCCCCGTCTACCTCACCTCTCGCACCCCGAGACCCCGCCCCCTCACCTTGATGCCCACAACACCGCCCTTGGATTTGATAACTTGGGGGAAGGGACGCCCATCATCTGTCTTCTGGTACAGGGTCTCGTGGAAGAGGATGACGCCCCCGATGCAGGGGTTCACGCGGTCATCAGCGGTCAGCAGCAACTGGCGGTAGAAGCGGCGGTTCTCCTCTGTGTTCTCAGTGCCGATGGACTGCAGCCGCTTGGCGATGCTCCCTGCAAAGGGGCAGCACGTGGAAATAAGGGGTCAGCCGGTCACCCTCGACCCTAGGCACTCCTCCTCCTGCGTCCTGCCCATACCAGTGGACTCATCTGCAGCCAGGATGCCCTTGCCCGGAGCCACGATGCGGTGAGCGATGTCAGAAAGCTCCTTCTTCTGCTCCGGGGTCAGCGCTGGGTATTGGTAAGGCATGGTGCCGGTCGGTTCCTGTGCAGAGGCAGCAGACGGGGAGGACTGGTTAGCTGGGTCTCATGTGGTCTCCCGACCAGCAGGACAGGACCCCTCTCCTGGAAGTCTAGACAAAAGTTCCCTACCTCCCCTGCTCCACACTGGCAGGTTTCTGGCCACTTGCTGTCCCCAGCCCTCCCCTGCACCCAACTTCCCTATACTAGGCCTGCCTCCGGTACCTTTCCTAACTCTGTCTGTTGCTGGGTGTTTCCCAGCTGTGGGTGGGGTTGCGTACTGGCATCTGGGGCAATGCAATAGGCCAGAGCCATAGACAGTCGGGTCATGTAGAAGCCGGACCCTTCTTGCAAGCGCTCTGCCATGGGGTCACTTTGCCTAGAAGCAGAACCGAACCGGAGTATTTTAGAATTTAGAGAGGGCACACAGGCAGAGGGCCCAACCCAAGGGCCCAGAAAAGGAAAAGTTCAGTGCTTCAAGTCCCACAGCACAAGGGCCAAAGCCGAGATTTAGAACCCAAATCCTCTGGTCAGGGCCTTCCAATCCACCCAGGATCCCAGGGCTGGCCCAGGCTCCAAAGCCTCAAGGACATCCCAAGGTCAAGCTTCTCCCCCCAGGGTTGGGAAGAGTGTTCAAAGAAAGGGCAGTTCAATAATCAGAAGCCAAGGAAAGGGCAGCCGAGGAAGCCCAGCCCAGGGTGGCATTAGGAGGAAGGTTTGCCCATCTCACTGCTCATACAGGTTGAGAAATTGTAGCGAAGCAAGCGGCCCACCCCTTCCCCAGAAAAGGCTCCAGTCGGCTCGCACCGCCGCAGCTGCTCCAGGCTCACAATCAAGGTCACCCAATAAGGAAAGACACGGGAAGTGTTAACGGGGCATCAGGCGCCTCCATGGGGTTCCCCCCTCGTCGGGGGCGCCCACCCCCCAGCGCAGGGCCCAACCACGCTCTCCGGAACCCTCAGGCAGTCTGGGAGCTGGCCCCCTCCCCTCGCTGCCTCTTCGGACCCCCGCAGAGGCGGAGGAGCCGGAAGGCTCAGCCCCTGGGGTCCGAGCAAGAGGACAGAGAACGGCCCTCCAGCGCGCCCGGCTTCCTCCCCGCGCCATGACTCAGCGCGCGGAGCCGCTGCATTGCGCAGCACACCGAGCTCGGCTGGAGAAGGCTGCGGGGCCCGGGCCGGGAGCCTACGTGGAGGTGCGAGCGGGGAGGGCGCGACGCTGGGCCCGAGCTGCGTGGGGGAGATGGGGTCGGGCTGCCGACTGCCCCCAGGGTCCTCCTCTCCGGGCCCTGACCTTCGCACGTGGCGAGGGGCGCTCACCTGGCACGGGAGGGGGCGGACGTGCGGCGGCGGAGGGCGGCGGCGGGCGGCGCGCGGGCGAGCGCACGAACGGAGGGAACGCGACGGTCGTCACCAGGGCTCTGGTTCTGCGGCGCGTTCCAGCAGGAACGCGGCCGGCTCGGCTCCCGAGGGGGCGGCGCAGGGGGCGGGAGGAGGGAGGTGGCGCCGGGCTTTATAAAGGCGCCGCGCCAGCCTCCGCCGGTGATTTTCCGTGAAGGGGGCCGGAGGCGCCCTGGCGTCCAATGGCAGGCGCGGAGCTGTGCAGAGGCCGCCCCCGAAAGGCGAAGCCCGGAGGCGGCGCTTGGGCGGGGACAGCTCGGCGAGCACACGATCCCGCCCCCGGCCCCCCTAGGACGTGACTCGGGCCACATCCTGCGGGCCGCCCGGGCCCCCGCGTCCCTCCCCCTCCCTCCCTCCTCCTTCCCCCTCCCCCCCCCAGTTGGCGCGTTCGGGGGCACCGTGACTCAGCCGATTCGGGGACCGGAGGGGATGGGGCGTGGGGGAAGCGGGTGCAAGAGCCTGGAAAGACGGAGGCTCAGCCTCCCCGCCCCAGGCCCGGCCGGGTGGCGCGGGGCAGCCCCCGCTTCCGGCCTGCGCCGAAGGCCGCGCGTGTCACCCCGGGGCGGGCCCAGAGGTCGGGCGTCGGCCGGCCTCGCCCGTACGCTGCCCTTGCGGGCTCCGCGGCGCGGGGCCGCCCCTCCCAGGATGGCCAGCCCGGGCGGAAGAGCGGCGGCTCCCGTGGTCCTCCCGGAGTCCGAGAGGGCGGCGGGGCCGTGGTTCCCGGGCCGCCCCCCCCCTCGCGGGTGTAGGCGCCGCGGCCGCGCCCGTCCCGCCGGCCCCGCCACGCGTGCGCAGGTCTCTCCGCCGCGGCCCGCACCGACCGGCCCCGACCGGCCCGCGGCAGCCACCGCTCGCCCCAGCAAGTCTGGGGATGCGGCGCCAGAGGGCCCGCGAAGACGTCTCCCCGGAATGTGACTTCCCCGTGCAAATCAGATCTGTCCCTAGCTGGTTAGTCCCCGACGCATTTTGAACCCCTCATCCTATCGGCCAGGTTTCCCCTCCTAAACCGGACCCATTAAGCCCGACCCCGACCCCATCCCTGCTGGGTCCCGCCGCCAGCGCCCACCTGCGAGGAGGCAGAAGAAGTGGGCAGGGCCTGGTCAGCAGCGAGTGAGCCCGGCCGCTCCCGGGCTGGGTTATAAGGCCGCTCCTGCCCTCCCCCCAGCCCATGTCCCCAACTTCCCCCGGTGCCCTCTGCCCTTTCCTTGCCACGGATCCCCTGGCAGGGACCTATATTTAGGGAAACCTGAAGCCCCTGACATTCATGCCAGCGTGGGGCCTACACTGAGGAAAGGAAGCCCTGGGGCTGCCCTAGTTGGGGCGCACCCCTGCCCACTCGCCAGTACCTTAGAGGAAATTTTCTTGGAAATCCAGCCTGAAGCCCTCAGAGGTGGTCAAGAGAAATGGATCTCTGCACAGGGATCTGTGGGGAGGGAGAAGAGGAAAGGAGCCTGGGATCTGTGGCCCTCCCGGCTGCCTTCTCTAGCCTCCGGCCCCTCTGGGCCCTGAAGGAGGCTCTTCTGATTCTGGGGCGACCATTCCTTTGGCCGGGAGAGCAGATGCGGGCACGACACTCACCGAGAATCCACAGCAAGGTGTGGCTGGGGCAGCCCTAGATCCTCATACTGCAGGTTCAAGTCTGTCCCATAGGTGGTCTGTGGTGAGCAGTGTCTCCCACCTCACCTTCAGTGATAACGGTTTACATGGAGAGGAGGATAGGCCCGTGGGGTCCTCTGCCAGAGCGCTAGCCCCTCTCCCTCCTGGCCCTCCAAAGGACAGTCCAAATGGCCAAGGGCTCTCTGAGTCCTGCTCTGCTGGGAGCCAGGCTCTGCACAGCCCAATGAGCTAGCCAGGCCATATGTGGTTCCAGGGGCCTGGAGAAAGGTGCCTGGAGGCCCCGTCAGGGAACGGGGCGTGGGGGCCCCGGGGGTTGGCCACTCTCCAAGGGGCAAGGACTCCGGGTCCTCATCGGATCTTGATCTCAAAGCAGAGACAGTTGAGGCTCTGGCAGTCAGGCAGCTGGCAGGTGCAGGCGCAGTCACAGAGCGGGCAGCAGCGAGGGCAGCGGGGGGCCCAACCCTGAGGGAGAGAGAGAGGGGTGGGGAGGTGGGCAGGGAGAAGGACAACCAGTCCCCTACGCTGTTTCCCTCTCCAGGGAGAAAGGAACAGAGAGGCCTGGGAAGCCACATTTGCCCAGTGGAACAGAGGGTACCACCTACTACTCTTGGGAACAGATCAATTCCCTGCGCTGTTGGGACATGAACAGGGAGGCAGCGTTCCAAACAACCGAGTCCAGGAGCTGGAAGACATTATTCGGCGGCGGGGGGGGGGGGGTGTCTTTCCTTCTTCCCCTTTTAAAGGCAAGGAGACTGAGAAACCAAGTAATCCTGTTCCATGAAGTACTGACATTCCGCTCAAAGCTGGTTCTGCTGTATCCCTGTGGCCTCACTCAGTTCCCAGGGAGCAAATGGGGGAGAGCACACACAGATTTTCCTTCCATGACAACAAGAACCTGGTTCTGTTTTCTTCCTCGGTGTGAGACCGAACTGCAGGACCCCGCCCATTATTTCTGAGTGTCGGCTCCCTGCAAGGCACAGACTGTAATCATGAATGATTCTGAAAAATCTCAGTTGTCTTTGAAAATGGTAACTGGCAGATTTTTAAAAAAATGTTTCCGAGAGCCACAACTCTTTTATTTATCAGAACCTTGCATGGAGACCTCTTTCCAAAAGAGGGAGCGGAGGCTCAGAGACAGAGATCCCCCATGACTCCACTGCCTCCCAGGCCCAGAGCTATCAGCTTCTGCAGGGACAGGGGACAGCTCGTCTCCTATCCCCGTTGAGCAAGCACGAGGACTCACCCTCTGCAGGTACATGAGGCACAAGTGAATGCCCAATGAATGGAGCAATCAAAGCGTTTTCCCCTCTTTGGGAAAAGAGAGAACTCCTCAGCTCCCGGGGGAAAAAGAAGGGTCTGTCTCTTGGGGAATAGGACTGCGTGCCCTTCATGACAAGAAGAGAGAACTGGTCTATTTCAACCTACTCCTCTCCTGCCCAGCGACGGGGGTGATCCGCCACTGCTTCATGCATGGACTGGAGCCCGGCCAAGCGGCTGGAGTGGGACACACCCAGGATGCGCCAGGATATTGGCTCCTTGAGGCCTGAGGCCCAGCTAGCTGGCAGCCACAGTTGCACGGCTCAATCAGATGCCAGGCCAAGCCAGGAATAGGGGAATGACCTTTGCAACAGCTGAGGTTTGGGGGTGCGGTGTCAGATGACTGCGGAGATCAGATCTCACTAGGGGCTCCAGTGAGGGAAGGGGAGCTGCTGGAGAGAGGGACAGGGGTCTGAACTGGGCTGGCGTGGCCTTCAGCAGGACTGTCTCCCAAGGAGGAGACTGGAAGCCCCATGGCAGAAGGGGGAGTGAAGCGGTTTCCTTGTATCTGATGAGGGGGTGGTTTGGGGCATCCCTGGGGAGTCCCAGTTTGGGAAGAAGTGGGCTCTGTGGGTTTGGGGGGGCCGCCCCGTCATTCCTTGTCCGGCGCTGTGTGCTCTGCCACCCTCACCTCGGAGAGAGGGAATTAAAAGCATTTCTGGGCTCTGTCCACTGGAAAGGTTTAGAGCGAGTCATTAATAACTGTCTAATGGATTTCTCGACTCTCACAAGCGGCCATGTGGCTTCTGGAAGGAATCTGCTACTTCAGTACATAAACAAGAATGCCACAAGCCTGTTAACCCTTGTGTGCCTCTTGAGACTCTACAGCTTCGGCTTGGATTCCCTTTCCCCGGATTTTTGCAACGCTGTGGTGTCCAGAGCTCAGGCCTGGATTTGAACCAAATGCATGCCCACCTTGGGCCTGCTCATGTTCTGAGCCTGTTTGGTCATCTCTGAAACAAGTAAGAATGCCTGCTTCAGAGGCTCACGGTGGGGAATCAGTGGAAGGAACTGAGCCCGCTGCCTAGTACATACCGAGCACTCGAGAAAAGGAAGGGATTCTTGCCACAGCTCTCCATGGATCCCTTGCCCCAGCCTGACCTCCTGGGTGGGGGGCCCAGAGGCCTGGCTTTGTGTCTGTCTCCTCCACGTCTCTGATCACACACAGGGCTGAGACCCAGCAATCTCACTATATACCACCTCATTTCTCCTGCTCTAGTGTAACTGCCCACTTCTTCCTCTCTGTCTTTTGCTGCAATGGAAGCCCTATGTGGGTTGGGGCCAGGTCCAGGTTGTTTTGCAGAGCCCCTAGGGCCTGGCACCGGGCCCTGGCGATGACTGCGTAGATCCTTAGTAGGTGAAGGAGTGGGTGAATGAGCGCGATCTCTGCCACTTGCTTGGCGAAAACAGCAGGGCAGGCAGGTGTCTCCCCCAGAGAGGAAGAGAAACTCGGGTTTGCATCCTAGCCTGGGCCTCAGGTAAGTCACTCCAGCCCCTGGAAGCCCGTTTCTAACAGCTGTCAAGTAGACAAGAGCCTTGTCCTATTTGTGGTTGTTACTGTTACTATAAGGAAACTGAAGAACAGATATTTTACTGTACTTCGTGCAAAGACAGCTCAAAGACAAGACGATCCTGCCCTGTGGCCATTCTAGAATCCTTCCTTCCTGGTGCTGGCAGAAGCCAGGTAGATCAGGTCCTAGAGTGTGCAGGTCTGCAATCCCCTGCACCTTATTCCATTGTCACCCTGCCCGAGCAGAGGCCCGGACGGACAAGAGGAGGCAAGGGACCGCATACCCTGGACAAGGGGCCATAAATCGTTTTGTAATTGAGCATTTCCTATAAAATAGGGATTTTTTAGGACCCAGGGTTGTCTTTGCCCTCTTCGGCCCCTTATCCTCATCCCGGGCTCCCTTTCCAAGCTACCCCAGGAAAACAGAAGAAAACTCTATTTTTTTTTTTTTTTTTTTTAAAGAGAAGAGCCTCTGGTCCTGTAATTTCCTTTAAGACTCAAAACATCTCCTAGGAATTTGACCAACTACAGTGAGCCCAAGTTATGAATTCGCTTAATCATTGATGCTCCCTCTTTCCTCCTGGGCAAGGTCACCACTTCAAGGGCAAGAGCGTCCCTGCCTAAATCAGAGCCTAAAATAGGAAGGTGGTCAACTCCATTCACCGTCTTTCAACCCACAAAAACGAAAGTGGCCTGTCCTCCGGGAGCCAGGCTTCTCCCCAAGGACTGTTTCGACACACAATGGAGCAATTCGCTGTGCTAGCCTCTGCTGTGTAACATTGTAGAAGTGACCAAACCTCCCGCAGCCAACTCCTCCCCGCCCCGCAAAGAGAGGACAGAAATACTTACCTGTCTACATACACAGGCGCAGGACGGTTGGCGGTGGCGGGGAGGGGGGTGTCAAGGTGTGATGTCAAGTCAAAAAGGCAAGTAGCAGAAGGGATGAAAGAGTATCTGCGGCAGGACCCCATCTTTGCCAAATACTGGCAGGTAACAGAGCAGGGACAGCTGTCTGTTAGTACACGAGGGGCATACACAAAATGTAGCTGCCTTGGTTAGCGAGCTTTTTTCTACGCTGGTGCTTTCTATGTATTTCTACATGCACACTTTGTAATCAATGCTTTTCATACTCAGAACTATACGTATCCAGGTTTTTAAAAATACCGAGCTCTCGGGGCTGTTGAGTAAATGGTAATGTCCATAAGGGAGCACGGGATCTGTGGCATTGTCCTCACTTGGTGAACGGAGGCGCTCTGGGCTGGGCTGATTTTTCTTTTAACCACCATCTTCAGAACCCCGTATGCCCTTCAGGTTACACACCTGCCCCCAGCTGCCACCCTTGTTTTCTTTTCTCCAAGTAGCTTGTGGCACCAGAGAGTATGTAATATGCTGCCGTTTGAGGTGTCTTTGGCTGTCTCCCCACTGACCCAGTCCCCAGAACTGAGCCCAGCCCAAAGCAGATGCTCAGCAATCCATGTTTGTTGACCACCACCAACAAAAGAATGCCCAGAGAGGGCCCAGGGCAGGGCTCGGATGGGAACTCACAGCTTCCGTGGGCTGGGGGCAGCAGGCATCCAGGCAGTGGGCTGGGCTGGGCAGAGGGAAGTCACAGGCTTCTGCACAGGTCCAGCAATAGTCCTGGGGCCTAGAGGCCCCTTGCTTCCTGCAGGGGGAGCTGCAGTCGGCACAGCAGCCCTGGGCCTAGGTAGGAGATGGAAGGGGGTTCGGACCTGAGCCAGATGGTGGGAGGACGTGGGGGCGGGTGGGAAGACACAACTGCTAGGGGCAGACGCAGGGACTCAACAGCATAGGAGCCTCAGGGTAAAGGCCTGCAGATGAGGGCACTGGCGGCCCATTTCCTCTTCCCCGGAGCCCACCGGTTGGCCTCCACCAGGCCCCTCACCAGCAGGCAGTGCCTAGTCAGCAGCACGACGCCGAGCAGCAACAAATAGATGCCCACAGCGATGAACACGATGGCAGGGACGGGGAGCAGCAGGGAAGGACTGCTGATGGGAGCCGGGGTTGGATTCCACGGGCTAGAGGCGGCCTGGACAAGCACAGGAGGAAGAGGTGACAAGGAGGTGGAGGGGGCTGTGGGGAACACAGAAACACCAGGAGGGACAACCCGACCGGCCGGAGCTGGTTGGGATGAGGGGAGGAACAGCCCCTGGATGGCGGGCATTCATTCATCAGGCCCACACGCTCTTGTTTCCCAAATTCCCATCCCCATCTCAGGCCCATCCGGATCTGTGGGTCATTTGAGAATTTTCCAAGACTTGTTGATCTTGCTCTCAAAATGCCTCTCCATAGGTACCTATTATCTCTGACTCCTCGGCTCTAGGGGGCCACCCCTCAGGTGACGTTACTGTTCCCCAAGGGTCTTCCGACTTGCAATCTTGCCCCCTTCCACACCAGCTGTGTTGCGTACCCTCCCTTCCTTACAATCCATCAACGGCTCCCACTGACTCAGTCCAAACTTATCTCAGCGCCTAAGCCCCAATCCAGCCCTGCCTCCCCCTCCCTCCCTCCCTCCCTCCCCCTCTATACTCCAGCCAGACTGAAGTCCTAGCAGCTCCCCAAAGGTCTAGGCGCCCTCCCACGCCCGAGTCTCTGCCCCGGCTGTTCCCCCAGCCCGAGATGCCTTTCCTCCTCGGTTACGATTACGAGGCAAGCGTCTCGTCCCGCCAGAAGAGCGGAAACGTGCTCTGCCCGCGAGGGCTATCTATCCCGGGCACGCTCTCCCAGCGCCGGTCCTGAGCTCGCAGGGTCTCTGTTGGGAAAACAGTCCCCTGTCCAGTCTGCGCTGGGGCTCGAAGTGACCTTCAGGCCCCGAGGGGGCCGCTGCAAGAAAGGGTGAGGGGCCCGGGACTCACGTCCATGGGTCAGGACAGCGCCGTCAGTCCAGGACCTGCAAGCAGAGAAAGTCCCGGTCTCGGAGGCTGAGAGGGGCCATCGGACCGGGCGTGCCCACTACCCAGCCCCCCAGCTCCCACTTGGAGAAACTGAGGCCGAACATCGTCCTGGTCCGGACAGTGGGGGTCAGGGGCCCGGGGAGGCGTCCCCCTCGCAGGCCCCAGGCTGACCCTGGCCACACCCCCGGCTGTCCCCGCACCCTGGCTCCCTCCGGGGACCGGTCCCCAGCACCTGCACCCTCGGGGCCGGGGGGACAGTTCGCGGATTCCGCGCGGCGCTCGTCCAAGGGGCCGCGGCGGCGGCACCGCCCAGAAGCTCCCGCGGCTTCTGGCCGTTGCCATGGCGACCCGAGCGCCGCTCCTACGGCGGCCGCCGAGACCCAAATTCCTTCTCGCGGCCGCGCGTCGCTCTGCCCGGGCTAGATCCGGGGCGGCCCCCGCCTCGCTTCGCCGCGGCCGGCCGGGTTTTCCCGCCGCCAGAGGCCCGGGTCGAGCCTCACCCCGGGCTGGGTCCTGCGGCGGCGCCGCAAAGGGGAGACCGAGCCCTGGCGACTGGCCAGCGGGCTGCGTGACTCGGACGCGGTTCAGGAACCCCCCTCCGCCCCCGCACCGCTCCTGCCTCGCGGGGATGTTGTGAAAAAGCCGCCGGGTCGGTCGTGGCGCCTTCTGCTTCCCGTCGACCCGACCCCGCTCAGTGTTTACTGGCGGCGCGCCAGTGTAGACCGGGCGGGTCTCCCCAACCTTCGGGTCCCAGGCCAAGGGATCCCCCCACTCAGATCCCGCGTCTGTTCTATTTTGTTTTTTCTTAAGATTTTATTTATTTATTTGACAGATCACAGGTAGGCAGAGAGGCAGGCGGGGTGGGGGGAGCAGGCTCCCCGCTGAGCAGAGAGCCCGATGCGGGGCTCGATCCCAGGACCCCGGGATCATGACCTGAGCCAAACGCAGAGGCTTAACCCACGGAGCCACCCACGCGCCCGCGTCTTTTCTATTTTAAACCTCCAAAGGACAAAGTCCAAATGCTTAGCGGACTGTCCACCTCAACCAGGCTGGCCCGCTCCTGTCTTGCCTCTGTTCAGGAACCGCCTATCTCCCCTAGACTCTGGGCCACCAGCAGAGAATTAAGCAAATTCCCTGCCCACGTGTGGCGCACATTCCCCTGGGGGAGGAGGATCTGGTGATCTGGAAACAAGTCAGACTCTTCTGTGTTCCACATTCTTCCAATCTTCTCCTTGATGGGATCTGGGCGAGGCTCCTGAGCCCGTGCAAAGGTTTCCACAGCTCCACACCTTTGCATATACGGTTCCGCCTGCTAGAACAACACCCTTCCCCTGTTTTCCCCTGAGGAACTCCCTCAACCTTGAGGAACTCCCTCAACCTTCAAGCCTCTGTGGGATTTTGCCTCAGGGAGGTCTTCCTGCCTACTGCCAACCACAGGTGGAAGTGGCTGCTTTGGGCGCCTGATTAATATACAAGCTTATTCCAGCACTGATGACAAGGTTTTTGAATTCTCCCCTTTGGTGCTTGGCTCCCCGTTAGACCGTTAGATGGCAGGCGCCTGGATCTGATTCATTCCCGTATCCCAAGCCCTGGCAGTTGGTAGGATCTTGGGGGCCTCCAGCAAGTACTCAACTGATTCCATGAACGAATCAAATCCGATGCCATCCACCAAGAAAGGGTTATTACCGAGATGCCCTAGTCCTCCCCTGGCTCTCAAGCCACCTGGACTCCCAACTTGCATTCCTGCCCTTTTGGGATCTACACATACATGATTGCACTCTGTATGCTCACATAAGCACACAGAGGACTCGGGCTTCATCCACATGTCCTGCATCCGGCACGTCCCCTGAAAACAGTGATGTAGGGAAAAAAGTTAGAGTTCCAAGCCTATGGCCAAGAAAGAATTCTTGAGGCATCTTTAGTGCAAAAAAGTGATTTTATTCAAGCACTGGGCAGGTCCTGTGGGCAGAACTGCCCTGGGGTCATGAGGAGTGGCCCATTGTATACTTTCAAGTTGGGAGGAGGTCTGGGATAGTGTAAGTCTCTAAGGAATTTTGGAAGCAAGGGAGCCAGCTGCTGTTGGGAAAGGTCATTTATTCCGTCTAATAAAACCTTAGGCATGAGACCCTTCAGCTGTATATCTATGGGCGATATGCTTGGAGGATGATTGCCAACATGCATCTTGGGGGACTCAGAGATAAAGGAAGTTTTCCAAAGAATTTTTGAATGTTAAAGTAGGCTTACAGGATCCCAGGAGGTGGGGGATGGGCTAGGATTGCCTTTTGCCCTTGAGACAGTTGAGTCCCAAGAGGAATGTCACTCTGCCTGTTTCAAGGACTTGTCGACAGGCTGTAGGAAATTAAAAAATTTTTCTTCCGCCTTTGTTTTCCACATCAGCACCAAATACCCACCTTTGTCCATGGCCTCCACCCATTCCTACCTCATCTCTGCTGCTCTCCATGGAGATTTCCTGCACCACGAGGCAACCCCAGAAATTGCCAGGGTTTGTACCAAATCTCCCTTCTCACCTTCAGCCACAGAGTCCCACCCACCATTGCTCCGCCACCCCCAGCCCTCTCAGAGGCTAGCTGTCCCCAGTGTCACCACTGTTGCCTCTAGAGTCAGACTGCCTTCTTGGGGACGTCTTCTTGTCTGCCCTGTATTCTTTGCAGAATCCTGAGGCCCAAGACAGGCCAGTTCCCACCCCAGCCCCAGGAAAGGCCTCAGGTGACACAGACTCCCTCCCTCTGTGCTGTTCCTGCCAACAGAGAGACGTCAGCCTTGGCAAGGCCTCTGGACACGTCCACGGCCTGCAGTGGTCAGACTGACTGTTGATGGTACTCTGTTCCTACCACGGCTCATACATTATGTAGGATGGTGGACAGCACACCGGGCCTCCTCTGGGCGAAACAAACCAATGGACGGGTGACGTACACACCCACTATGCCAAGGCCACTTCTGCCCACATCACACCATTTGCTGGAGGCAGGGAGAAACTGACTTCATGACAGCTGCACAACCACAAGGTCTCCCTCTCCTCCGGTTAAAGCTAGAGATGTCAGATAGGACCATGTGACGTTTTGCACAGCCCCCAGGAAGGAGAGAAAAAGATGAGGGACTCTCCGTCCTTATGGGGCGGGCAGGAGATCTGAGACCCACCGAACACCCAGGAGGTGAGAGACACCCAGCCCAGCCTGCCCGCAGGCATGGGAACGGAACCCGGAACCCGGCCGCTCCGATTTTTTGATCTTAGACTTTCCACCCATCCTGTGGACATCAGACGATATTGCCTCCCAGAGACTAAGAGGAGGTTATCAGCATCCTTTTAGGAAAATGAAAGTCCTGTGCTCAGGTAGTCACTCCCAGGGAATAAGAAGTTAGGGTGACCAGAGCTAGAGTAAGCATCAATCAAGCCCTTCTCCCAGACTTTATCTTATTTAATCCTAACAGCAGACCCGAGTGGCATGAACCATTATTTCCATCTTACTTTAATTTTATTTTAATTTTTAAAAGGTTTTATTTATTTATTTGAGAGAGAGAGAGCAGGAGCAGGGGGTGGGGGAGAGGCAGAGGGAGAAGAAGACTCCCCACGGAGCAGGGAGCCCAATGTGGGGCTCCATCCCAGAACCCTGAGATCATGACCAGAGCCGAAGGCAGACACTTAACAGACAGAACCACCCAGGTGCCCCTCATTACTCCCATTTTATGGATGGAAAAGAATCCTGACCCGGTTGAAAAAGAATTTTAGGACAGGCGATGGATTCTAATTGTGCCACTGTGTATCTGTGTGACCCTGGGCAATCAGCTGACCTCACGAGCCTGAATCTCGCTCATCCGTAACGTGGGGCTCGTGATAATCGGAGGAAAGGTATGTGGAGTCCCCAGCATAGAAGACGGGCTCATGAAAAAGAAAAAAAAGAACCAGAACAACTCGGAATGCATATCCTAGATTTACAAGGGCCCACATAGGAACTGTGCTTTACACACATCTCACTGACTCATCCTATAGCCCGAGGGAGAGAGGGGACTGCTCCTGTCCCTTTCCTTATTTTAAGAAGCAATAAATCACTTGCATGAGTTCTCCTCATGCAAAGCTACAATTTGAGCCCAGGCAGCGGAACTTGGTGTGTATACAACTGAGTCTCAGAGAGGTTCTGACACTTGACCAAGATCACACAGCCGGTCTGTGGGGGACAAAAGGGCCAGACTCATCATTTTCTCATTCCACTCGCCGATGGGGCCCCTCTTCTGGGCCCCAGCCCAGGGTGGGACTGGGCTCACTTTGAACAGTGCCTAACCTGCGACAGGTACAATAAAAGTACTAAATAATAAATGCTCTGGCACACTGGGTGCGACTCTCCCCAGGGCGCGGGTAGGGGGAATTGGACCCTTCCCTGGGTATCATGTGGGAAACAGGCCACTTCTGGCTGCTTATTGTTTACTTACTCATGGCCTTCGGTGATACCGCACCTGCACGCCCGCCTCCTAGGGCCAAGGCTCAGAGCACCCAGGCGGAGAGGATGCCCAAGACAGCATTTGGACATAGGAGCCTGGAGTAGTAGGAACCGGTAAACTCTACCCTCTCCACACCCCCCCCCCGCCCCAGCCGTGAATTGTGTGACAGGTGTATGAGGACGGCGAGCGTGCGGGTGAGAGACTCTTCTGGGGAGCCAGGCTGGGGCGGAAAACAGCCAGAGTCCCTGGATGGGCACCTGGGGGAGGGCCACCCACACGGCCCCTCTCCTTGGGCGCGGTCCCAAGGGCCGCCCCCCGCCTCCGCCCCCAGAACGGACGCGGCCTCCCCTCCTCCTCCTGGGAGTTCAGGCACCCCTAGAACGCCCTGACAAGGGATCACGGTACGTGGAACGCGTCCGATCTGGGGTTTATTTTACACTCTTCACCCATCTGCAGGACAGGGTGCGCATGCATGTGCGGGCGCAAGCTATCCTCTTCCAATTCCTCTTCAACACTTCTGATTATTCCAGGAGCATGTCTCATTTTGCTGCCAGAAGCCCTTTAACACCTCTCTATCCGTGCTTATCTTGCCTTGTCTTGTCTTTAACAAAACAGAGTGCAGGCCTCCAGCTCAGAATTCCTAGCAGGTGAAAGTATCTAGCTAGAAGGTTAGAACACTTTTTTTTTTTTTTCATTGTATTAATTTTTTTTGTTACCTTCTATTTACGCAAGTGATACTGGTATTCTATTTTCGATAGTGATAAAGAGTTTCCTTTTCAAGTGCGCGGTTAGGAGTGGGTACTCTGCCAGTCAGACTATGAGGTTCAAATCCTAGCTATGCCACTTAACTGCCTGTGTGACCTTGAGCAAATCACGCGACCTCTCTGTGCCTCGATTTTCCCTCTGTAAACGGAAAGTAATAACGTTTAGGTTATTAGGTTATTTAGGTTATATAATCTTTAGTATCTCCTCCTTAGGTTATTGTGACGACCCCATTAGCTCGTTTATGTATAGGGCTAGTATGCACTGTACAGATATTTGCTATTATCCGGTCAAATAGGGCAAAAACAAACGGACAAAACAAACCCTGAGGTTTAGAGAAGACCTCGTTGGACCAATCCCACCATGTTCCGTGTGAGAAAGCGCAGTTTTGAAGAAGATAGTTAAGTGGCTGAGCTAGGATCTCCGTAGGTCTCTGGATTCCTAATGCATTTACCAGCCATTTCAGTCCTTGATCATTAATGCAGTGTCTCGCCGCGTGCGTCTGTGAAATGGGACCAGCAGTGTTTCATCGGATGCTGAGATGGTGTGTTCGGGTGTTCTGGCTAAGAACCTGAGTGGGGATGGTGGCTCTAATGGACCTTCACAGGGCTAATATCGCCCCCATGGGGACACAAATAGGTTCTCGGTGGCAAAAAAAAAAAAAAAAAAAAAAAAAAAAAAAAAACAAAACAAAAAAAAACACCAAAAAACAAACAAACAAACAAACAAACAAAAAACCAAAGCAAACTAAAAAAACCTCTTTTTAGTATACTAAGCACAGATATGCAGTTTATCTGTGTTATCAGAATTTCATGGTGAGACATGGTGACTAGGAAACAAAATGTCTAAAAAGGCTGCTTAGGGAGGATAATGGCAGAGAAAGGGCGGAGAAACACGGCTCTAACCCAAACGTTTCCGACTTGAGTCGTTACCCACGATGGGTTATGCAGTCAGGGCAAGGGGTCCTCCTCAGAGGATGAGGAGAAGATGGTTGGGAGAATGTTTCATTAGGCCACTAAAGGCTTCATCTTTAACAATCTTATCTTGTGGCCGGGTTCCGGGGTCAGGCTCCCTGCTCAGGAGGGAGTCTGCTTCTCCATCTCTGCTCCTTTCTGTCTGCCCCTCCCCCTCCTTGTGCTCTCTTTCTCTCTCAAATAAATAAATAAAATCTTAAAAACAAAAAACGAAAACAGGGGCACCTTGGTGGCTCAGTGGGTTAAAGCCTCTGCCTTTGGCTTGGGTCATGATCCTGGGGTCCTGGGATGGAGCCCCTCATGGGGCTTTCTGCTCAGCGGGGAGCCTGCTTCCGCCTCTCTCTCTGCCTACCTCTCTGCCTACTTGTGATCTCTCTCTCTGTCAAATAAATAAATAAAATATATTTTTAAGTATCTTAAAAAGAGTTAGAAAAATTTATAGAGACCAATGCAGTCAGAAAATAGGATTTTAAAAATCCTCGTTCTCTTCCTGTGTAACCTTGGACAAGGTACCAAACCTCTCTGTGCCTCTGTTTTCCCATCTCTTTAAAATAGGCACAATAATACACAACCCGCAAAGCTGTTCCTCTGCTAATGGGGAAATGAGTTATTTGTAAGCACTCAGATCAGTGTCCGGCCCACAGTAAATGTTCTGTAAGTATCATTTAATGACCTGGTCTCATTTTATACCAGCTTCACAGATGAAGAATTGAGGTCCACAGAGCTTGGCCCACCATCATTCAGGGAATGGAAGAGCCTACATTTGTTTAGCATTTTAAAAATTAATTCCAGCTTCATTTAAATAAAATGCACACATTTTAAGGGCACGCCGTGGGCACGTTTACCCGTGTGTACACTCCTGATCAAAGTAAGGGCAATCCCAACGCTTCCGAAGGCTCGCAGGGGTCTCCCCTCGGTCAGGAGCTCCCCAGCAAGTTAAGCGCTGATTTTCCACCAAAGATTTTCTGCCCGTTTTGAAGTTCATCCAAAGGGAGGCCTACAGTCAGTTTCTTTTATTATCCGCAGTCGGATTTTGAAGCCCAGATGGTCCCACTCTAGAAAGTGCCATCTTAACTATGATCCTCTACTGTAGGGCCTGTTACAGCCGCGAGTCCTGGGGCGCTCGTGTTCCCCCCGCCCCCCTTTTCCTGACCCCTTTTTCAGCGGGGCCTGAAACGGAGCTGTCCATCAAGCCCGCGACGAATTCTAATTGGTCAGTTCCGTGTTCGAAAGCCCCGCACAGCCCACCCCCGCCAGAGGAGCATCTGATAGGGCGCGTGTTTCAGGAGGCGGGCCAATGGGGAGGAGAGCCTCTTCTACACCGGCCGCCCGCCCACCAATGGGAGCGAGGTGTGCCCGCCCCCTTCAACTGCCTCCGCCCAGCGGCCTCAGCCTCGTGCCCTTGCAGTTTGACACCCTCCTGGTGTCCTGAGAGAAGGTCCCCTCGAAGCTGCCTAAGAGATGCAGGATGGCGGGCCCCGACTCCCTGCCTCACCCCTGGGCCTTCCGCACCCCTCCCCTCCCTGCAGTGGAGGGGGGGGGAGGCTCTTCCAGGCAAAAATAACACATATGTAAATATGTACGTTTTCAGGGGGTGTGTTTTCTTGGGGGTTTTTTGTTTTGTTTTCTGTTTTTTGTTTGTTTTTTTTTTTTCACTTCCCTTTGTTAATGGGATAATGCCTTGGTTTTTCTTTTTTAAGAAGCATTATTTTTAAATTTCAAGTATCTTTACCATTTGAACACCCTCTTTCCTTTTTCTGAGTTTTGGGTGCTGGGGAGAACCGCCAGCCTCCGTCTGTAGCCTCCACCTTGCCCCTCGAGGTGAGAACCCAGGAAAAGGGAGAGGGGCAGGGAGGAGCTCGGGGGAGGGCAGAGGACGGGGTAGCGGGGAGTTCCCAAGAAGGAGCAGGCACACGTCTTTAGGGTTGAAGGATGAAGAGAAGAAATTTTAAGGTGTGAGATGGATGGGGAAGTGTAGACCAGCACCAAGGATTACAGGGAGAAAATGAAATTGTCGTAATTGCTTGATTTAAAAAAAAAAAAAAATCAGGATGTCCAACTGTCCTGGATGAGGGATATTTAAAGTGAAATAAAGGTCCTGAAAAGGAGCACATGGATGGCTCAGTCAGTTAACCATCTGCCTTGAGTTGAGATCATGATTTCCTCGTCCTGGGATCCTGGGATTGAGCCCTACCTTGGGCTTCCGGCTCACTGGAGAGTCTGCTTCTCCCTCTCCTTCTGTTTCCCCCCCGACCTGGTCATGCTTTCTCTCTCCCTCTCAAATAAATAAATAAAATCTTTAAAAGAAAAAAAAAAAAGATCCCAAAGAGATTAGGGGAGAGCAACACCTGATGGCTTACAGATGGATGGATCCCATGGGGCATTGAGTGATCAGGGAGAAGGGAGTCTTAGAGTCTGAGGGACACCGTGTGTTCTCATGCTCATCTTTTCTCACCTTCTCTACCCCAGACAGACATGGCCCTGTTCTTTGTACTGGGCTGCATTTTCTTCCCACTGAGCTTCACTGTCCTCTGCTGGGGCCTGCAGAGCCACTCCAACCTGCGGATGGAGAGAGCAGAGGCTGTTTCGGTGGCGTCCAAGTAAGAGGGCAGGGTGAGGGTATCCTTCTTGGGCTGGGGCTGGTTGGAGCTGGGCTCCTGCTTTCAGGAAGAGTTAGTGGTGAAAGCAGAAGCAGGAACAAGGCTGTAGGCTGTTTGGGGATGCCTGGTGAGCTTGAGGACTCCATGCTTAGCCCATCCATGGGGCAGCAGCTGGTTGACTCCATCCGAACGCTACGGAACTAGAATAGGGGGCTCCATGTTGTCTGACCTGCTTCTTTCTTAAAAGAAGTTGAGCTTTGATGTGAGATCTCCTAATTTTCAAACGCTGACAAATAAGTTAGAATTTAAGAAAATACTATCCTGGCAACACCATACGGCTAAACAAAGCATGTTTGTGGGCTGGATCGGGCCCTTCCGCAGCCAATTTTTGACCTGTTCACCATAGCTTAATATATACATGAGCTATCATGGAAACCAGTGGGAGAGGGAGCAGGCAGAAGGCAAAGTTTATGTGGGTGTCTAGGTGGATTCCTGGAAGACAGGAAAGTGTCTGTGTCTGCTGTAATTCATGTCATCCAAAGAGAAGCCATGATTGACTAGGTTTGTAGTCCTGAGTCAAGTAGATAAGGAGCCCTGTGACCATCCATCCTCCCCTCAAACTCAACTTTGTTCTTTGGCTTTGGAACTATCCATTTTTGCCAGTTCTCATAGCTGTGTTGTCTTGGGCAAGTTTTTTTTTTTTAATCTTTTTTTTTTTCCCCTCCCCTAAATCTCTGAGCCTGTTTCTTGTCTATAAAATAGGTCTTACCATCTGGGAAGATTAAATTAAGAATGAACATAAACCACCTTGCCTCTTGCCCAGCACGTAGTAAACACTTAAGAAGTTGGGTCCTGGGCCGCCTGGATGGCTCAGTGGGTTAAGCCTCTGCCTTTGGCTCGGGTCATGATCCCAGAGTCCTGGGATGGAGCCCTGCATCGGGCTCTCTGCTGGCAGGGAGCCTGCTTCCCCCTCTCCCTCTATTTGTGATCTCCGTCTGTGAAATAAAATCCTAAAAAAGAAGAAGAAGAAGAAGAAGTTGGGTCCTTTTCCTCCCCCTTAGGGGAAGCCCTGAGGTCAAGAAGCTAGGGCCACTATTATTCCTAAATTGTCCCTAACTCATTCCGCCAAAGGCTAGAGACCTCTCAGGGTCTGTTCCCTCTGCGTGCCACTAGAGGGCAGCACAAAATTGCAAATCCAGCCTTTTGCACCTCTTTTGGGGAGCAAAGGGAAAGGTGTTTGGACAGGCAAAGACAGATTGTGTGGTGGTTTTTCTTAAAAAAAATTTTAAGGATTTATTTATTTGACAGAGATCACAAGTAGGCAGAGAGGCAGGCAGAGAGAGAGAGAGGGAAGCAGGCTCCCCGCTGAGCAGAGAACCGGATGTGGGACTTGATCCCAGGACCCTGAGATCATGACCTGAGCTGCAGGCAGAGGGTTTAACCTACTGAGCCCCCCAGGCGCCCCCCAGGGTTGCTTACTGAAGTGCACCATAGCATAGGCCTGGAAACCAAAGTCCGTTTTGGGTACAGGCCCCACATCATGCAGAAGTCCAGGGGACAGTGGGGTTCACGACAGGAAGGCCAAATTCCAAGAAGCAGCTCAGAGCCCCAATGGGGTTCCAGCAGGGCCTTGGACGGACATGCAGCATGACCTGGGCTAAGTCACTGTGCCTCAGTTTCCTCACGGTTGAATGAGAGGTTTGAACCAGCAAATCCCTGGGGTCCTTTCCCACAGGGAAACTACTATTCTTTGAAGCCCCTTCTCCCCCAGGAAGGGGAGACTGGAAGATAATAAACCTGAAGGAAAAGAATGTGACCAGTGCTGAGGGGAGGCCAGGCAAGGCGAGGCGGCCTGAGGGACAAGGGCAGGGACATCCTCCCATTCCAGGCGGGTTTTCGGAGGGAGCAAGTTTTCCTCACCTTCTTCAAACCCCGTGCGACTCAGATACCCAGCATGGGAGGGCTCCCGCCTCTCCTAACTATGTGGCCTTGCGGAGGGCCATGGAAGGCTTCAGGACCACTCCTTGTTAAAGCCAGACAGGTGCTTTGCAAATGTTAGACAAGATCAGGAGACAGGCTTGCCGCCAAGAGGGGACCTAGGGGCGTGTCACCCACACCTTCCACTTTCCCCCCTTCCCATTGGAGTAAAGGATGTGGGGGGGTCTCTGAGCCTGAAGGAGGCCGTGTTGAGGTGTTTTTATTCTCATCCAGTCCTTAAACTCATCCTTCAGAGAGAGCAAGCTGCGCCACTTTGTCTCACTCCCTCCTCCAAGGAACCCTTTTTCTCTCTGCTGGAGTGACGCCCCTGGACTGGGGACCCCAGCGGACCACCGAGGGGCAAGCTTTGGGAGGCACCGGCAGAGGAAGAAATGGCAGGCATTTGAAACGTGCTGGTGGGAAACAGGGTCCAGCCCCCATCTGGGGGCTCCAAGCCCCCTCCCAGCTGGCCAGGGACCCCAGGGACAGCTTCCTCCCCAACAGGAGAACCAACCCTCCCTCGGCCCATGTCCCCAGCAGCCCCCTGTGCCGCAGCTGCTGTCTCTTTAAGGGCCTCCCCCTCCCTCTTTCTCTGCTCCCCCCCATCTCTGTCGCAGCCGCTGCTGTGGCTCAGAGCTGCATGGGGAGACGCTGCTGCAGGTCCGGTTTCTTGGTGTCTGGTCGGTGCCATCATTCCCCACCCCTCCCCCGCCCTCCCCAAGCCGGTGGCTCCCCCTCCCCCTCCCCCTCCGCACCGAGGGGGCAGGGGGCTGGGCAGGAACTCTCTATAATGCCCCGTGCAGCCCCCGGGCCGGGCGGCAGGGACCGTGGCGGCAGAGGGAGGCAGGAGAGCGGGGCTGGCCGCTGACCCCTTGCCCGGCCGCTCCTCCCGGCTCCCTCCCTCCCTCCTGCCTCCCTCCCCCCCCCAGGGCTGGCACCACAGTCCCACCCCGCCTTCTCGGGTCCTCCCAGCCTCGGCACGTCAGCCCCCCCCACCTGCCGCCTCTCTCCCTCCCCTCCCCCACCGCATCGTCCTCCCCCTCCGGTCCCCTCTCCCCGGCTGTCCTCTTACCCAGTCCTCTCCTCCGGCCTCGCGCCAGCCCTCCGGCCGGCTTCCTCGCGCTCCCCACCCCGGACCCTCCCTCCACCCAGTCTCGCCCCGTTTCCCCCAGTCTCATTGACCCCCTCTCTCCCTTCCTCGGTCCGACTCGCGGCCCCATCCTGTCCCCATCCTGTCCCCGCCCTGTCCCCTTTGTGCCCCTTTTTCTTTTTCTTCCTCCCTCCCGTCCCCACCTCTAACTCCCTTCAGCGTGGCCTCCCTGTCCCCTCGCGGCCACCAGCCTCCCTGCCCGTGGCCTGAGCCACCATGCTGACCCCAATGGTGGCTGGGGGGGTGGTATTCCCCGGACTCTTCCTCCTCTCCAAGAACACGCTCCAGCGGCTGCCCCAGCTGCGCTGGGAGGAGGCTGACGCGGTCATTGTCTCGGCCAGGTAAACTGCATCCTTCCCCTCGCTCCTCTCCCCTTCTCAGGCATTGTCGGGGTGGAAGGGGCCCCAGTCCTTCCCTGGACCCTTGGCCCATTAGGGACTGGGGGTTCCTGAAGCGGTTGGTGGGATGTACCTCCACGCTTCCTGCCCCCCTCGCCGCCTTCCTCACTGTCCCAGGAGACCGGGTTCAAGCCCAGCCATCTGGTCTACTAGTCTCCAGACTGCTTTTCTTCCCTCTCCCCCATTCACCCTCCCACCCTCCAAAGCAGGACCAGCATGTGACTAAAACATTCCTGTTAAGATATTAGGGAATCAGGCAGGGGGCAGAGAGCTGTGTATTAGTCAGGACACATGTTTGGGGGGACAAGGGACAGAGGAGTGAACAGCAGAACTCTGTACAAGCTGGAATGAGGGCCAGAGTTGGGGAGGGCAGCCTGGGGACAGTCAGAGAGGGAGCGGGAAATTGGCTGGGGGAATTTGGGGTCACCAAAGAGTGACATGGTGACGGATGGCCTAGTGCTGCGAGAACAGGCCTGGGGAACCTCCTTGCCATCCAGTGCTGTCCCTGTCCCGACCCTCCCAAGGAAAACACCTTGTTAACAGCATTGTCTCCTCTCAAGATGACCTCCCTGGTGTCTTCCTGAGAGGAGGACCGCTCGGTGTCCACGGGAACACCAATGACCAAGGGCAGGAAGGCAGCAGTGAGGAGTGCGGTGTACTGAGGAGCAGCAGCAGGACAGGTCCCGGAGCCTGAGGTGGGGGGCGAGCCCTGGGCAAGCCGGCCTCAGGCAGAGATGGGCAGACACTGGCCCGAGGCACAGGAGCTGGAGAGTAAAGACAAGAGAAACCAAGAAACCTTCCTCTACCTCTGCTCCCTCTTTCTCCCCAGGCTAGTGTCCTCTGTCCAAGCGGTCATGGCCTCCACCGCTGGCTACATCGTCTCCACCTCCTGCAAGCATGTCATTGATGACCAGTAAGTGCCACGAGACCAACTTTGCCCAGGTTCCCGCAGCCCCGTGTGTGCGTGTCACTCCCGAGGACCCCAGGTCTTCTAGGGGACCTCTTCAGTGGTCCCCCAAGCCCTTCACTTGGGACTGAGCAAGTTAACTGCATTAGCTGCAACTCAACACCCAGGGATAAATTTATCCATGTCCTGTCCTTAAAGGTCAGAGCCAGGGGGAAGAGGAGAGGGGACCAGAAAGGGTTGTCAGAGCGTCTCCTAGGCTTCCTGGACCCTCATATCCTAGTCCTGTGTGCCCTTTCCTCCCCGCTTACCTCCCTCAGACCCCTTTTCGAACCAGCACCCCAACGGGGGTGCCTCCCTCCCATGCCAGGCTCACCCCCCTCCCAGAACCCAGGTGTCCGGTCCCAGCTCCATGCGCACGAGGGAGACAGAGGAGCGAGATGGCAGAGACAAGGCCACTAACGGTTGGGCCGTGGGGGGTGGGGGGGGCGGGGAAGGGTGAAGAGGCCAGCCTTTGGCGCTGACTCTGCCGCAGTGCCCGGTGCTTGCCAAAAAAGCCCAGGCCTGAGAGCTGGGGCGGGAGGAGGAAGCAGAGGGGCCCTGTCCGTGGTGCTGACGGGCCCGCTCCAGGTGACCCCTGGGCTGCTGCAGGATTGCCCGGCTGGGTGCTGAAGACAGACACCCCGCGCTTAACTTCCGGTCCTGACCCCCTTCTCTGGTGACTGTTGGGCAGTAGGAGCACAGTCTGGAGGACCCTGACCTGGCGGCGCCCCTCTTTCTCTACAGATGAGTTCACTTCTCTGTGGAGTGAGGCACAGTCCCTTCCTGGAAGGGCTGCCCTGAGGAGGCGCTGAGCTGCGTGAGCCCAAAGCAGTTTGCCCCTTGCACAGTGGGCACTTAACTCTTTCTTCAGATTCCACTGGGGCACTTAGCTTCCTCTTCCCCTCTGCCCTTCTCCTCCACCCCCGGACCCAAGAGGAGCCTTCTCACACAGAGGTCACCTCTCCACTCATGTTTCCTACCCCCCTCCCCGGGTCTGTTCTTGTCCCTTCCCCTGTAATCCTCAGGTGGGTGGGGAAGATCAGGGTTAATCCGGGGACAACAGCTGTTCCTACTCCTGAACACCTAGCTGCTGAGAGTGGGGGGGACGGGTTTAACTCTTCAGGTTAAACCGGGACTGCTCCCCCTGGCCCCCCGCAAGCCACACTGGCCCCTGGGGCTAGCTCTCCCAGCCACTCCTGCTCCAACTCCCCCTGGGCCAGTCAAACCCCTTTCCACCAGGGCTCTCCCTGCTTTCCTGCCCTGCGTGTCTAACCTGGGCTGCTGCTTCCTTTCCCTTTTGCCTTTCTTCATGCTCCAACATGGGTCCCAGATTCTCTTTGCTCCAAATCATCTCTCCTGGAGTGGGATACCTGTCCCCTTGCTGGCTGGTCTTCCCAGGGTTTGCATTCTGTTTCCCTCTCACCCGATCCTTCGCTGGCCTCCCCCCAGACCCTCATTCCTCTTCTCCCTTGGGCAGCTCCTCCTATGTGGTCTCAGCTCCTTCTCTGCGTCACTCTGGCTGACTTTGCTTTCATCCCTCCACCTAGCTGGGCCGGTTCCCTGACCTCAGACCCGCCATGCGGCTATAACGTTTAAGAGAAAGTGCTCAATGTGCTGAGTCAAGAAGAAAAATGCAATGTTGCATATTCGTGCACTTTTCATTTTTGTTTACTCTCAAAGTACACAGAACTTTCTCTCTTCTTGGCACCTTTTGCTCAGCATTTTCTTCTTAATGCTTGGCTGTACCTGAAAAAAAAAAAAAAAAAAAAACCACCACCACCACCACCACCAAGAGCTTGGGCCATATTCAGGCAGAACAGGCAGCAATTGACAGTACCACCAAGTCCCCAGTGAGGCTTCTCTGTGATACCTATCTCGAATCTTCTAGGGACAGTGGCAGCAGACTTCCCATGGTTGGTTATTCCTTGGCCAAGTCACCTAGTCTCTCAGTTTCCTCATCTGTAAAATGGGGGTGGTAACCAACCCCACTCTGTATAGGGCTTCTGTGGGGAGTGAATAAATTTAGGCATGTAAAAGGTTTTGGATATTAGAACAGTGCCTGCGTGTCGATGGATGTTGCCAGTACGATCCGTCTCCATTGCTTTTGCCTCTTCTGCTGTCATTTGTCCTAACCCCACCTGTCTCTCAGATCTTGCCTGAGCTTGCTTTCTCATTCTGTCACTGCCCTGTGGTCTATGGCTGTCCTTTGGTGTCTTCTCCCTACCTCCCCTCTCCCCATATTGCAGAGAGAGAGAATATGAAAGAAAGAAAGAAAGAATGAATGAATGAATGAATATGAAAAAGGGGTGGGTTCTGAGGTCAGACAGTCTGGATTTGATTCCCAGCACTCCTACCTACCGGCGTTGTGACCATCTGACCGTGGGCCAGTTTCTTGCCGTCTACCCTTGGGTTCCACCACGGATCTCAAGAGTCCACTCACACTTCCACAAGTGTGAGTATCCCTTGTGATCTGACTCCGGTGGCACGTCCAGGGCTGACCCAGGCACCTGGTCACTGCTCTGTCCGTGTCCTTTCCTCTCTGATCTCCCCTCCCCTCTCTCTGCCCAACAGACACTGGCTTTCCTCTGCCTACACGCAATTCGCCGTGCCCTATTTCATCTATGACATCTATGCCATGTTCCTCTGTCACTGGCACAAGCACCAGGTCAAGGGGCACGGAGGGGATGAAGGGGGGCCCAGAGCCCCGGGCAGTACCTGGGCCGTGGCGCGCGGCTACCTGCACAAGGAGTTCCTCATGGTTCTCCACCACGCCGTCATGGTGCTTGTGTGCTTCCCGCTGTCGGTGGTGAGTCGGGGTGCCGAGAGCCAGGGCTCCCTGTCCTGCTCACACCAGTGCTATAGGAGCCCGGGGAACCCTGTGGCCAGGTCCGCCAGCAGCAGGGCAGTCCCAGGACGGAGAGGGTTTCCTGAGCACCAGGCTAGCCCCAAGCACTGAGAGGGTCTGGAATCCCCTGGCCCCGGGCTGGATATGCCCAGCCGTGGGGCCTGGGAGCTGTTGTTGCAGGTCTCTTGGCCTTGGTTCCCTTGTCTGTAACAGAAGCTGTAGAGTCCCCCCTCCACACCCACAGGATGGTTGGTGGGATACGGGGCTTCCCGTGAATAGGGTGAACACAGGTGTTCAGACTTTCCGAGTTGAGCATCTCCAAAAGTGGCCCCAGAGAAAAGAAGGGAGGGAGTCCAGGGTGAGGCCAGGCTAGTTCCTCCCTCTTCTCCGCAGGTGTGGCGTCAGGGCAAGGGAGATTTCTTTCTAGGCTGCTTGCTGATGGCCGAGGTCAGCACCCCCTTCGTCTGCCTTGGCAAGATCCTCATCCAGGTGAGAGGGGCCTGCGGGTGTGAGAGCCTCAGCGGACGGCACTTTCAGGGAGCTCCAGGGGTTCTTCAAGGAACCAGGTCTGGGAGGGGCTGCAGGCTAGGGTCAGGGGAGGCGGGGTCCGGGGAGGGGGCGGAAGGGGAGGGGGGCGGAGTCGGGGCCCCGCCCGCTCCCTGACCGCCCCGCCCCCTGCCCGCCGCCCCCCCCCCCCCCCGCAGTACAAGCAGCAGCACACTCTGCTGCACAAGGTGAACGGGGCCCTGATGCTGATCAGCTTCCTGTGCTGCCGGGTGCTGCTCTTCCCCTACCTGTACTGGGCCTACGGGCGGCACGCCGGCCTGCCGCTGCTCGCCGTGCCCCGCGCCATCCCGGCCCACATCAACCTGGGCGCCGCGCTGCTCCTGGCTCCCCAGCTCTACTGGTTCTTCCTCATCTGCCGCGGGGCCTGCCGCCTCTTCTGGCCCCGGGGCTCCCGGCCGCCCTCTCCCTGTCAGACCCAGGACTGAGGGGGGGGGGCGGCGGCCCGGGGGGGGGGGCGCTCCCCTGCCCCATCCCACCCCCCCACCTTGGGGCCGGGGCTTTGGGGCTGCCGGGCAGAGGGTGGGAGCCAGGAGCCTCTTGCCCTGACAGCCCCGGGACTGACAGGTGGACAGCAAAGGGGTAGGACCTCTCCCCCAGGGGCCGAGGGGCGGGGGCCAGTGACAGGCCGGGAGGGGAGCCTCATCGCCCAGCAGTGCCTGAGCCGAAGGTAGCTAACCCTTCCTGCACACCCCTTCTCCCGTCACCAGACCTGGGGCCCTGGGGAAGGAAGGACAGAGGAAGGGGCCATCACTTCCCATCCCCTGAGGGCTAGAGGGCCGCGGGGAAACCGACTCAAGGGGACCAGGACTCAGAGACTGTGGGGGAGGCCCTGCTGCCCAGGGCATCCCAGCCAGCCCCCCGCCGCAGACTCCTCTCAGTTCCCCACCACCACCCGGGAGGGAGCGACACCCTAACTAACCTCCCCCCACGCAGGCCTTGCTTGGGGCTAGCTGCCTCCACGGCTCCTCTCTCGGGGAGGCCGGCCTGACGAGTCTTACTTTATTTACTCGCCCAAACCATACTAGTCTCTGGGGGTGGGGGGGGAGGTGGCTGCTACTCCCCCACCTTCCCAGTGCTGAGCAATCCCGGGGGCAGGGGAGGGGGCACCCCGTCCCTTCCCCTTTAGGCTGCACATCTTGCCCTCGGGCCCTGGCATGTCCCTGGTGCTACAGACCTCTCAAGGCTTCCTCCGGTCTGGGGTCAGGGGACCCTGGGAGGTGCTTTCCAGACCGCTAATAAAGACGATCTGATCTGCGTGAACGCCAGCAAGGCCCTCTCCACCCAGTCGTTTGGTGCGGGGAAGGGTGGGGGGTCTGGGGGTGGAAAGCGCGGATGACCCCAGGACGGGGCAGGAAGCCCTGCCTAGTTACGGAGCAGTCAGGGAAGGAAAAAGTAGACTTTTATTCATCAGCAGGAGAGGAGGGTGGGTTTGGGCACTCAGGGCAGAGTCCCGGGCCCTTGTGCGGCTCCTCAGGCCCCTCTCTCACAGCTCCTGTGGGATGGAGACAGCAGTGGGGGCCTCACCCCTGCCTCTCTAGGCTTTTTAGGTCCGACAGTCTCGCCCAAGGCCGGCGGAGGTGGGAGGGGCCGGCGGAGGTGGGAGGGGCTTGCGGAGATGGGAGGGGCCGGGGGAGGTAGGAGGCCGAGGTGGGCGGGGCCAGCGGACGGGGCGTGCGGGGGCCCTTACATGTGTGTGCAGAACTGGTAAAGCAGGAAGAAGAAGGCCACTACCAGGGCGCCCACCAAGATGTGATGGAAGAAATCGGAGGTGGATCCTGTTAGACGAGGAGGAGGAGATGGGGACCTGGTCTCCTCTCCAACGGAAGGGCCAAGGGCAGCTCTTCTCCAGGCCCTGGGAAGGAAGGCAGCCCCTTCTCAAGTGGGTTCATACCTGAGTTAACAAAGATGACCGGTTTCTCTCCGATAAACTGGGCCACAGCCAGGAGCCTGGCTTGGTCTGAGTCTGGGTAATCAAAGAAGTCGGGTCTGTCTATGAAGTACAGAGACTCTGCTCCCCGAGCCAAGGTGTTGGTGCTCTCCTGGCTGGGTGCTAGGGAACAAAGTCTATGTCAAGAACCAAGCAGACCCCTGCCCTCCATCCCAAGAAGCTGTAGCTGACCCAGGACCCTGCCAGGCCACACAGCGTTAGCGTGGCTGGGAAGGGGCCTGATTCTGTTCCAGGAGCTTCTCAGGGATCAGCTGAGCTCTCCATGCGAAGGATGAGGAGGGTAGGAGACATGTGGAGGGCGAGGAAGGCCCTTCCTCAGCCTCCCAGCTCCTAAGGCAGATCGACCCTTCACCCCAAGACTGCCCCCTCCCCGCCGCTCCCAGGGCAGCTTCCCACCTGTTTCCACGGCCGCCAGCCCAGCCAGCCACGCCCATGCCCACGCCCACTGCCGCAGCCTCATGACCCTTCCGCTCCTGGGACAGGGTTGGGGGCTCTGTGATGTCATAGCCTGGGGTCATTCTGAGCATGAGCTCTGCGGTGAGGGGCGAGAGAAAGCACTGGGAGCTGGGACCCTTCCCCCAAGTCCCCGCATCAGAAGACACTTTAGGACCCCCCTTGCCCAGGGCCTTCATCGTTGGGGCGATGCCAGTGATAAAACAGTAACGGGGCAGTCCCAACATTTAGAACTAGGAGGGACCCGGGACAAGCTTGCTGGAAGCTGGGACTAAGGAGAGGTGCAGGCACCGTCTTTCCTGGGGGGAGGGGCAGGGATAAACACTTCCAGGGACCCCCCAGCCCCATCCACTCTCGACACGGACTCCGTTACCCATCGCAGCTAGCCTGTCCTCCATATACTGAAAAGGGAACCCAGGCACAGAGGAGCAAAGTCATGTGGGCGACGCACACTTCCCAGGGCCGGGCATTTTCCTCTCTGAGGCAACCCCCTGCCTGTGCCCCCAGATTCAAGGGCATGGGGGTGTCCCTTAGCGCTCCGCGGAGGATGAGCCTGGGGCTGGGAGCCAGGAGAAATAACAGGCGTGTCCCACTAGGTGGCAGCAGTGCTCCCGGTCGCCGGTTTCCCTCCCCCCCGCGAGGGCCCCGCTCCAGCTCCTCCAGGCCCTCCTCCCGCCTCTTCCCGCAGGTGCCGCAGGAGAAGGTGCTGCTGCGGGAACGGCTGGCTCGGGGGTGGTCGGAGGGAAGGCCCGCCCATCTCGAGGCAGGCCCTTTGGTCACCCACAGCGCCCAGGCAGGCTCCCCTCTCTGGGTGGGGTCCCCCAAGGACCATCCCGTTCCCCATTTCCAATCCCCGCTGTTGTCTGTCTGTCACTTCCCAACAGCCGCCGTCCATCCTGCGGGCCCTCAGCCTCAGAGTTAGCTCTCGTCTGATTGGCAGACGGGCCTGTCCGTCACCGATGTGTCCCGCCCCCCCCCAGTCCAAGGACACTTCAGGGTCTTCTTGGTTTGACTACACAGATGCCTGTTGGACAGTCTCTGCCAGTGCGGGCTCTGTGACTTCCCCCAAGCCAGGCACGTGTCCGTGGCGTGTTGGGGGGTGGGGGTGTCTTCCGTCCCGTGAGGGAGGCGCCCTCCTCCCCTGGATCCCCACTCCTCTTTCTTGCCCTCGGGCTTCCCTCTGTGTCCTCACAGTAGCCCGCGGTCAGGTGGGTCCTGGCTCTGCTCAGCTTCTATTTCCTAAACGACGAAGCTCAGGGAGGAGAAAATGGGCGGAGAGGAGGCACAGGCTGACGTCTGACGTCCAGGGGTGTCCTGGCGGCCTCTCTCCCCTACCCTGCTCTCTCTTCTAAGAAAGAAAGTGACTTACCCAAAGTCCTGGCCCCCGTTTAGCCAGGAGAAGGGCTCCAGAGCCTTAAGTCACGGGAGTAGATCCTGGCGTCTCCTCACCCGCTCTCCACCAGAAAAGACCTTTTTGACACTGACAGTGAAGTAAATGTATTGCGTTCCTGCTCTGTGCCGGGCTCCATTTGTGGCCTAGATAGGAATCACCAGGGCTTGGTCCCTGCCCTCAGGGATCACAGGGGAAAGAACTCTTGGGTGCACATTCGGGTAGAGACAGATGTGATGTCTCCGCTTCTGTTCTTCAACCCCTTCCGACCTGGCTCTGACCTTACCACTCCACTGAAGCCACTTTTGCCAAGTCTAACAATGACCTCTTAACTTGCCGAAACTGATGGTTAGTGTTTTTCATTCCATCCGTCTCGTCTCGCAGCAGAACCGTGCCCTTGCCTCTCGGTGTGAGAGCCGTGCTCGCCCATTTTCAGGGTTCTACCTTCTCCAGCCGGCTCAGCCTTGGACCTTTCCTTCTGTCTATATTCTCTCCCCCTAGGTGATCTCATTCAGTCTCCTGGCTTTAAATACCATCTATATGCTGGTGACTCACAAATGTATATTTCCAGCCTAGTCCTCCCCTCTGAGCTCCAGACTCCTCTACCCAACTTCCTGCTTCGTGTCTCTCTATGTCCAAAACCATCTCCAACTCAAGAGATCACACATGGGCCTCTCGGTTCTCCCATTCCGAACTGGGCTCCTGCTTTCCATTGCCGCAAATGGGTCTCCCCGTTCCTTGAGCCAGGAGTCACCTTAAGCCCCCACCCCCACCCCCACCCCCGCCGCAGACAGAGCAATCATCAAGCCCTGGTGGCTCAGTTCCAACATAAACCTCAAATCCGTCCTCCACTGCTGCCCACTCTTCCCAGCCAAGCCCAGGCCTCCCCTGGTACTTTCGACAGCCTGTGGACTGGTGGACTCCTCTCCATTCACTCCTCCTTTGGGGAGAACAAACCAGAACACTCGGATCCCCTACTTAAACCCTCCAACGGTTTCCTGCGGTGCCCGTGTGTTATGAACTTCTTGCCCTGACCTGCAAGACTCTTGCCCAGCCCCCTCCACCCACCAACTTGAGCTCTTGCACGACTCCCCTCTCTCAGCACACTCCAGGCTTTGCACACACCTGTGCCTAGGACACGCTTGCCACCACCCATGAATGGGTCAGCTTCTCCTATCTTCTGAGTCTCAGCTGAGCCCACACTTTGCGCAGGAAGGGAACTCCCGCGGCCTTCGGATCATGCCCTGTCCATCTCACTGCTTTGAAGTTGTCTGTGTCTTTGTCTTGTTTCTCCTACAAGGCTGTGAAGATCACTGCTCTTGGTCATAGACTTGCACCAAAGTATACAGTAGGAGTCCAATAAATGCTTATCGGCTGAATGGATGGATGAAAAACTTTCCACCTGTGGACAAGCCGGGGCTAAGCGCTGTCTGCTATTTGCCCGGTAACTGGCTTGAAGTCCCGCTTCATGCTCTCCTTGCCACCACCAAGGTGAAGCGTGGTGTTGGACCTGAGCTAAGCTATGAGCAGGCAGCAGCCCATGAGGCAGGATTTCTTGGCCAGGTTTCTTCCCCGACTCCCGCAGGTCCAAGTCCACCTCTTGGCAGACCCACCAGCTCTGGTCCTGGACTGAGGGGGGGGTCTCCCTTGGTCCTGCCTCCCCTCTCATCTGGATAGCCCCAAAGGAAACCTGATGATTGCCTTTAAATAGATACTATTTTAAAGTATTCTTTTGAATGGGGAACAGAGGCAAATGGTACAAAATTCAAAGTGTACAAAAGCATAGAATATAAGTCTTTCCTATTCCTGCCCTACCCTACCCCCCAGCAATCTCCTTGGAGCTTGGTTACCACTTTCTTGGGCAGTCTTCCAGGGATAAGTTAAGCCCACAAAAAAACCAAACTCGTATGAACTCTTTTCTCCCCCTTCCATTCATACTGTTCTGTGCCTTACTCTTTTAGATTAAGCTGAGATCGGGAAGACGACTCTATATACGAGTGTGCCTACAAGCATGAGGGCCTCTCTCTCTTTCATCAGATGAAACTGGGTCAGAACGGATTGAACCGACCCCCCCCCCCACCTTGTGGACGTTAAAGTTGTTTCCAGTCTTTTGTCATTGCAAACGGGCTGCCTTTAAGAATCCTGAACTTCAATTATTTTGCTCATGGGCCAGCATATCCGTAGGATAAAATCCTACAAGTAAAATTTCTGGGTCAAAGAGTCTGTGTATTTGCCATCTTGGTATCTACAGTCAGAAGGGTCTCCGCAGAGGTGGTGCCCATTTCCCCACAGCGTTGTGTGCATTGTGTGTTAACAGATGCTTTGAGTTTTGTCATCTGGTCGGTGATGAGTGCTATCTCAGCTTGGTTTGACTTTGCATTTCTCTCGCTTTTTAAAAAAAAATCGTTTATTTTTAAAAAATACACATATTTCTCTCTTAACCACTTGCAAGCATACAGTTCCGTGGTGTTAAGTACATTCACATTATTGTGCAACCACACTTCTCTTACTTTTAAGTCACAAAACTTCAAGATGCCAATTTAGGGCTAGGCCCAGCTTGGGGGAGCCTCCCAGGCACTCCCTCGTGGTGGGGGACACAGAAGTGTAAACAGGAGGGAGAACTGAGCCTAAGGGAGCACATTGGAAACTAGGGGATTGGTGTGGGGATGCTCCAGGAAGGCTTCTAGGAAGAGGTGACCCAGGATGACCACCCGGAAGGAAGGGAAGCTCTTCCAGGCCTGGGAGGTCCAGGGAGCCAAGGTCCAGAGGCCTCGGGGGATCCAGGTGTGTTCTAGGAACTGCAACTAAAATTCCTGCCAGACAGCCCGGGATCGGATAGAAGTCAGGGTCTTGCGGGGCAGAGGGTTTGGGACAAAGAGGAGCAAGGATCCCAGGCTGGAGTTTGACAGGCGGGTGGCAGGGTTCAGGTGGGAAAGGGCAGACTGTGAGCGACCTAGCTGCAGGGCTCCGGGGCATTCGGAAGGAAGTCCGACGCCCCGCCCCACCTGATGAACAGAACTGGAGATGGCAGGGGGTGGGCTGAGGGAGGGGGGATTCCCAAGGGTGATGCCAGTCCTGAGGAGGGGACCCGGGCCCTTGGGGTCTGGGTTGGGCCACAGGAGAGGCGCCTCAACAGCTACAGAGAAGAGGCGTGGGGGAAGCCGCAGCCTCGGACCTGTCCCCTCCCTCTGACTGTGAGGTTCCCCAGCAGGGCTCGGAGACCCCCAAGTCCCAGACCGGCGTGCCCGGGAGGATCCGATCCCCGCCGCCCGCCCACCCCGGGATCACTGCGGATCTCTAAGCCCCGCCCCTAAGGACGGGGGAGGGAGAGGCCCGACAACCTTCTCCCTCCCCCGCGCCCTCTCCGTGGGGGAGGGGCGTGAGGATGCGCGGGGGGCGGAGGAGGAGGGGGAGGAGGAGGAGGAGGGGGAGGAGCGGCGTCGCCATGGCAACCAGGCGGGTGGTCCGGCCCCGCGGACCCGGGAGGGAAGCGGGAGGACCGCGGAGGAGGGAGGCGCCGCGGGCTCGGCGCGGGGGCAGGGGCGGGGGCCCGGGGTCTCCGGGGAGCTGGGGAGCCCCGGGCCCTTCTGGCCGCTGGTTCCCGGGTGTCGGCGAGTGTGTGCACGCGAAGTTCTCCGCCTGGGTTAGTGGCTGTGTGCGAGCGTGCGCACGTGGGCGCAGGCGTGTGCGCGGGAGTGCCAGTGGGTGGGGGTGGGTGTGCCCTCGCGGGCCGCGCGGACTGGGCCGGGCGGGCGCCGGCGGGAGAGTCCCGCCCCCTCCCCAGCCTCCGGCCGCCCCTCCCCGCCCCCCGCCGCCGGCGCCGCGGCCGCCTCGCCCGCACCGCGCTCACCCCCGCCTCCCGCACTTTCTCCTGCTCTCCCTCCCTCCCTCCCTCTTCGGCGCTCCGAGCCGGACTCCGCGCTCTTCTCGCTGGCCGCCGCGGGAGTCGCCGGCCGCCACCGCCCAGCCCGCACCTGCCGCCGCCCCCCCCCCCCAGGGCCTGGGCACCTGTTGGAGGCACAGACACAGGTGCAGAGGGCTGGGCCGCCGGGGGCGTGAGGGGGAGGGAGGGCGCGCGCGGTCGCCTGGGAGCCCCCGGGGGGGGGGGGTTAGGTCCCTGGAGGCTGCAATTTCTGGCGCCTCTTGGAGAGCCGGTCTCAAGAGGAGGCATCCGAGGCAGGGGTCCGCCCGAGGGGCTGGCTACAGGGTGGGGGGGACCCCGGCAGGCTGGCAGGTAGGCAGACAGATCCTGGGGCTGAATGAAGGGCCAGTGGGCCGTGGAAGCCTGGAGGGGTGGGTATCGCGCGGACCAGACAGGCTCCTGGTGCGGACGGACGGACACAGCCCAAGACCGGCAGAGGAGGGGGCCTGCGGGGCTGCTTCAGAGATGGCAGGGCCCAGGGGCAGACGGCGTCCCGGGATGAGGGGCAGGGGCTGGGAGGATGGCATCGGCACTGTCCAAAGGTATGTGGGTCTGGCCGGCGGTGGGGACCAGGACCCATCTGGGGAGTGGGCTGGGGACCCCGTCCTGGTGCAGCACAGCTGGGGGTCTGGGGCCCCCCCCACTGGCCCAGACTGCCCACCCCCTCCTCTCCCGGCACACCTGGGAAGGGAAGCCAGGGAGGGCCCCACCCCCTGGGGAGGTCACCATCTGGCCCTCAGCCAGCTGCCAGCAGGTAGGGAGGAGGAGTCCCCCTGGGGCTCACGCTCTCTGGATCGTCTGGCCCCGCAGCCCAGGGTGCTTGCTGCATGAGGGCCCGCAGAGGCGACCGCATGACCATCAACATCCAGGAGCACATGGCCATCAACGTGTGCCCCGGGCCCATCCGGCCCATCAGGCAGATCTCAGACTACTTCCCCCGCCTGGGACCAGGACCCGAAGGCGGGGGCAGGGATTTCAGGGAGGCCCCTGCCCGCCTTGCGCCTCTGGCTCTGGCCCCGCCTGCAGCCCTTCTTGGGGCCACCACGCCTGAGGACGGAGCCGAGGTGGACAGCTACGACTCGGATGATACCAGTGAGTCTGGGGGAGGGCAGGACCCCGGGGGGGGGGGTTTGGGGGGCGCTGGGGCCCCGCTGGGCGTGCTGGGGGAGGCAGGCTCTGCCTCCGCAGCTGCAGGCAGTGTGGAGATGACAGCTTCAGAAAGGCTCAATATTCAATATTTCTGCTGAGACACTCAACCACCCACACAGCCCCTTGCGGCCCAGCCAGGGACCCAGACGCTCGTGTGCACGCGCGCGCGCACACACACACACAGGCCGGCAGACACCTTCCCCAGCCGCCGGCCCACTGGTCTCACGCACACACACCTGTCTTTACACACTGACTCACGCCAGTCTTCCCGCTTCTGCAGCCGCGCTGGGCATGCTGGAGTTTGACCTTCTCTACGACCAGGCCTCCTGCACCCTGCACTGTAGCATCCTTAGAGCCAAGGTAGGTATCCAGGCCTCCCCAGCCCGTTTCCGGGTCCCCAGGTTGGGCCCCCCCCCCTCCTCCTGGCCCCTGTGCCCCAGCACCCTTCTTCTTGACTCTCTGCACCCCGAGGATCCACTCTGCAGGGTGGGGGGGGGGCAGACAGGGCTGGGAGCTCGCAGCCCTCTTCCCCGCCCCCCTCCCTTGCAGGGCCTCAAGCCCATGGATTTCAATGGTCTGGCCGATCCCTATGTCAAGCTGCACCTGCTGCCTGGGGCCTGCAAGGTAACGGCCTCTTCTGTCCCTCAGCCGGACCTGGCTGGTGGATCTGTCCCCAGCCTGCCCCCGCCTTCAGCCTCTGAGGGTCTGGGGGACGTGTCCTGAGAACCGTCTTCTCCACACCTCAGGCCAATAAGCTCAAAACAAAGACTCAGAGGAACACGCTGAATCCCGTGTGGAACGAGGATCTGACGTACAGTGGGATCACAGACCAGGACATCACCCACAAGGTGCTCAGGTGAGGGCTCCGTGGTCCCTGCTCCCCGGGGTCCCAGCTCAGCGCCTCCTCCGAGGGCTGTCATTGCCACTTCCTTTGGTTGATCTGCCTCCCATTAAGGCCCTCTCACATGCCCTGGAGCAGTCACTGGCCCCCCAGTTCCTCTTCTTTGGCAGCAGGAAAATGTTTCCTGGCATTCCTGCCCTCCCAAGAATCTCCTCCTCCTGTTGCTCCAAGAGAAGACTGCCCACTCACTTGCAGACCTGCAGACCGGTCAGGCTCAAGACTCCTGACCTTGGCCTGTTGCGTCTCTTCCCTGGAGAGTGCTCCCCACTGTGCCTCCTCCTGGAAGCTTTCCCTGGTTGCCGAGAGCCCTCCTCATAGCCCCTGACAGGTCAGACCTATGTAGCAGAGGTCTGCCCGTGCGGTTTCCTGTGCCCCCACCAACAGCCAGTGCCAGGGAGTCAAGTCTTCAGGGACCGGAAACTTGCTCCATGGTCCCAGGAGGTGGAGCTGTGGGGCTTGTGGTCCCTCACCGGATGGAGGGGCTCCACAGGGCAGGCTTGTGAGGCCTTTAGCTGTGTTCTTGGCAAAGGGGAAGTGGGTGGGGGGGGGAGGGTTGGCATTGGGGGCCTCTGGGGGTGTGGTCAAGCTGGGTTTTAGAGATCACCCTGCTGGCTGTGAGGCCAACTGGGGGTTCAGGAGGAGTGGGAGAAGACAGAGGCAGACCCCAGGAAGTCTGGCTCATCTTTCAGATGTGAGTGCAGGAGGCCTGAGCAGCTGAGTACTCACCGGGGCCCGGCCCGGGGCTATGCACTACGACATTCATTTCCCTTGATTCCGATAGGTATAGGGGCTGGGTACTGATAGCTCTGTTTGGTAGATGGGAATTGAGGCACAGGGAGGTTAAGTGACTTAGCCAAGGTCACACGGCAGCTAGTAGGTGGCAGAGGTGGGAAATGAACAGCTCTCGGTGACAGTTTCTCAAGACTGTCAGGACAGAAGGGAGCACGGGAAGCTGCAGAAGGGACGGACAGAACTCAAGGCAATCGTGTCTTCAAGGTTTTATGAGAGAAAGAGCTTGCGAGAGCTTGCGAGAGCACACTAGCAGGGGGAGAGGGAGAAGCAGGGAGCCGATGGCGGGCTCGATCCCAGGCCCCCGGGATCAGGACCTGAGCCGAAGGCAGCGGCCTAACCCACGGAGCCACCCAGGCGCCCCGGAAGCGATCATTTCGTGATCGCTGGGCTCACGTGCCTCTCCCCGCTGGTTCCCTGCTGCACGCAGACAAGGACAGGAGTGCCAGAGTGTGGGATCCTCTTCCGACCGCCCAGGGCTCCTCCAGGAGCTTCTAGCGCTTGCACACTGTCACCCACACCTCCAGTGCCAGCTCCGGGCACCATGTTCAGTTGGGTCCCGTCCCCAGGCTCCGAACAGAGGCAGCGGAGGGTGGGGGCCCTCGGGATTTGTGAGGGCTTTCTGCAGGAGCTGCTCAGGTTCCAGTGGACCAGGGCTGGCCTGGGAAGCCGGAGAGGGGGGCAGAGGACGGGGCGAGTGACAGCCCCTAGCACGCTCCAGGCCGGCCGCTCCCGCACAGCCCGGGAAACGGGGGCGGTGTGGAGGGTTTGGGGCAGAGCGGGGACTGGCTTCAGGCGCTCAGGGTTGGGTGGGAGGGCCTTCCTACCCGACCCAGCGGACCCTGAGCCTGCAGTTCCCTGCCAGGATCTCCGTCTGTGACGAGGACAAGCTGAGCCACAACGAGTTCATCGGGGAGATCCGAGTGCCCCTCCGCCGCCTCAAGCCTTCGCAGAAGAAACATTTTAACATCTGCCTGGAGCGCCAGGTCCCGGTCTGTGTGGGGGCTGGTCTGGGGTGTTGGGGGGGGGTGGAGGGCGGTGGCCCCGGGGAGGCCAGGTTTCCAGAACCTTCTCTCGGTCCCCGCAGCTGGCTTCCCCATCCTCCATGTCAGCGGCTCTGAGGGGCATCTCCTGCTACCTGAAGGAGGTGAGGTGCCTCCCCGGGCGGCAGGTGTGGGTGGGTGGCGGCGCGGCTTCAGGCTGAGCCCCGAGTCTGTCCCGCAGCTGGAGCAGGCCGAGCAGGGGCCCGGGCTGCTGGAAGAGCGCGGCCGCATCCTGCTGAGTCTCAGCTACAGCTCTCGGCGCCGGGGCCTGCTGGTGGGCATCGTGCGCTGCGCCCACCTGGCCGCCATGGACGTCAACGGCTACTCGGACCCCTACGTCAAGACGTGAGCCCGCCGCCCGGCCCTGGAGCCTCACCCCTGCGCCAGCCTCCCTGGGGGCCCAGCAGCCCCTGACCCACCTGCTCCCCCGCCCCACCTTCCTCCGCAGGTACCTGAGGCCTGACGTGGATAAGAAATCCAAGCACAAAACGTGTGTGAAGAAGAAGACTCTCAATCCAGAATTTAATGAGGTGAGCAGGGCAGGGCCCAGAAACTGGGGCTGGGGGTGGGGCCTGGGGCCTGACCGAATGTGTGGCCTGCTCTGCCCCAGGACTTCTTCTACGAGATGGAGCTCTCCACTCTGGCCACCAAGACCCTGGAAGTCACAGTCTGGGACTATGACATCGGAAAGTCCAACGACTTCATCGGTGAGGGAGAAGCGTGCCGGGTGGGGGCTGATGGGGGGGTGCAGGGGAAGGGGGGTGTCTGGCCGAGAGCCCAGCCCTGAAGGTGCCTGCCGCTGCGTGTCACCTCCCAGGCGGCGTGTCTCTGGGGCCTGGGGCCCGGGGCGAGGCCCGGAAGCACTGGAGCGACTGTCTGCAGCAGCCGGACGCAGCCCTGGAGCGCTGGCACACCCTGACCAGCGAGCTGCCCCCTGCCGCCGGGGCCCTGCCCTCCGCCTCCGCCTGAGCGCACGGCCCCTGCCCGGCACGGGCCCTGTGGGGCCGGAACCCCACCTTCGCACGAGTGTGTTGCACGTTTACACGGGGTGGACGCCCCGCCCCCCACTACCTGTCTTCTTTTCGTGAGCGTCTGCGTGACCGTGGGTCTGTCTGTCTCGTGAGGGACCGTGGCGATCTGTGTTCACATATGCAAACTTCCTCCTGCCTGACTCGCTCCCACGCAAATATGCAAACACCTTCCCGTGTGCGCCCACGGGGGCTGTCGCGCGTCCCTCCTGCCTCTCCAGGCTGCCCCGGCCCCCTCGGCCCACAGGGAGGGGGTCGGATTCGGGGGGGTTCGGAGGAGGAGACAGTCTCCAAAAAAGAGAAGGGCAAAAAACCCCACAAAAAACAAAACCACAAACAAAGAGCCGCTCCTTTAATACAGAATCCTCGTTAAAAACCAACCAACCTAGCCCTGTACAGCTGCCCTTTTAAATGGGGAGACCACGGCGGGCTCTCTGCCTGTCCCAGCGCGGGCAGATGCCCGTGGCCACTCATTTGAAGAACCGTCCCCGGCTGGGGCCGGGATGGGAGGGTGGGGCCTCTGCCTTGCCCCACAGGGACCCACCTCTCTGGGGGGGGGACATTCGTGCATGTTTACGCCTCTTCTGATTGTGTCAGCGGCCGCCGCATGGCAACTGGACGCCAATAAACGTCTCTGCGGAAGTGGGGGGCTCGCGTGCTGACTCCGGGCACAGGGCGGGCGCCGGGCCAGAGCGCGCGTCACTCCGGGATGTCGATCACCAGGTCGTCGTCCCCGTCCAGGGCGTCGTCCCCGCTGCCCGCGTCGCTGAACATCTGCCGAGGGACGGCGCTCAGGATCGTGGGGGGCGGCATCTTGGGGGGGGGCAAGGGGGCCAGGGCCGCCCCCACCCCGGCCCCAGAACCCCGGCCCGGGAAGGTCAGCGGCCCTCCCACGGGGCAGTTGGGGGGTCCCACGGCCATCTGCAGCAGGGGGAAGAAACAGAGGGAGGGCTAGTCAGGGAGGCACAGGACCTCTGGGAGGCTGGCGGGGCCTCTTCCCGCAGCCCTGGGGGATAGGGAAGGGGCGAAGGCTCAGGCCGGGCCAGCCAGTGCTGGGATCGGGATCGGGGCCCTGCCTCCCCTCAGCCCCTCGAGTCTCAACCCAGCGAGTGCCTGTAGGTGAGGGGTGGTGATGGAGGCGGTGATGAGCGGGGTGGCGGGGGTGGGGGGGTCTCACAGGACACCGGGAGGGGAAGGCTGGGCCGCCCTCTCCAGGGAGGCACCTCTGCTACCCTGTGAGAGCACTGGGGGCCGGTCAGAGCCGGCCTGCAGCGCCCGCCTAGGACCCCACTTGGCAGCACTGGCCGCCTCTCCCTTCTACTTGAGGACTCCCTGGGGAGGTGGAGGGGGTCCTGGGTCTGCCCCGCCCGCCAGGTGAGGCCCCTACCTCTTCTATCTTGGACGGGCCCCTCCTTGGGATCCCCGCAGCCACCGGCCTAGGCCAGGCCCTCTTCTCGGCTCACCTGGACTACGGTACCAGTCTCCTAACTGGACTCCCTGCCTTCAGCCTCTCCCAGAGCCAGCTCCTCCTCCACACTGCGGCCCGAGCGCGCTCTCTAAAACACAGACCTGAGCGCGTCACTCCTCCACTCCAGGCCTAGGCGGGAAGGCGCACCTGAGAACAGGCCAGTCCCTCCACCTGGAGTGTCCTTTCTAGTTACCCAAAGTCTTGCTTTGTCCCCTGAGGCTGGGAAGTGGCCTCTGTCCGGCCCAGCCCTCCAGCCCCCGCCTCCTGCTAGGTGTGAGTCCCCCCAGACCCCAAGAGAGCTCTTTGGCCCCAACTGGGAACCTGCTACGTGCCAGGTGGTGGCCACTGCTAAAGGTCAGAGACCACCCTGGGAGGGAGAGGGGGGCACAGCCAGAGGAGGAATCCGAGACTTGCAAATTAAGACCCTGAGCCACAGGCCTGCTGGGTTCCCACCAGGCTGTCTGTCTTTGCCCTGGGGCCGCTTTCACACCTTCCGCCCTCACAGCCTCAGGCCTGCCTCTCCAGGAGCCCCCAGCCCTGCTGCTGTCCTTGGGGTGGTGGCAGGCCAGTGCCTCCAGGTACAAGAGTCAGCCAGGACCAGTGACAGACAGGAGGCCCAGCTCCATGAGGGCAGCCCCTCTTCTCTGGCGACAATCCACCCTGCCTGGCCTTCGCCAACAGTTTCTGCCTGACCAGGAGCAGCTCCCGTGGAGCCCCAGGCACTGGGCTGTGTGTTTGGTCTCCCTGAACTCACTTTGTTCTACCCCCACCCCACCCCACCCCACAGAGAAGAAAGCGGAGTCTTGGAAGGGAAAATGAGCTGCCCAAGGTCCCACGGGGAGTGTGTGGAGGACTCAGGCCCACTCCGACCGAGGCCCAGGCCCTTAACAGAGCCCTCCTGTCTTCACGGCTGTCCCTTGTCTCCTCAGACCAAGCCACCCAGGAACTTCAGTGACCCCCACCCCTTTATAAGGACCTCCTGGCTCCGGGCACCCGGGCGTCCGTGACGCCTCCCTTGCCCCCTTCTCCGCCCCCAGTCCTGCCCCAACAATACTTCTGCCATGTCCCGGTCTTCCTTCCACTCCTGTTAAGCCTGAAATGTCCAAATCTCCTCTCCCCTGGGCTCACATGGGACCTCTTCTTTGAGGCCTTCCCCGGTGTCCCCGTTCCTGCACCGCAGCACGTGACCTGGGCCCCTCTCTCCACCAACCACACTTTCCCTCCTCGATGGCCACAGCCCCGCTGCCCGTCCTCTGGACACCTCGCAGTGCCACACCGCCCCCAGGCCTCTCCTGCACCCAGCACCCATGCCAGGCATCACAGCCCCTGGCCTGCCGCACCAACCCGGCTCTACAGGCCAGAAGCAAACCCCTCCCGGGCAGAGTGCAGGGCCAAGGTCACACAGGGGGTAAGAGGCAGCGCTGGGCTCTGAACTCCAGAACCCGCACTCCTCACCACCACAAACATGACCTCCCAATGTGCCTCCAACTCGGTCTACCCAGCTTGAAAGCTGCCCTGTCCAGTCCCAATTCCACTTTGACTCGGAGCTGGAAGGGGGCTGTGCCGCCCGAGCCCTCACCTCTCCCGGGGCTCAGCGCAGGCCTCTTCCCGGCTCCGTCCGCGGTGACCCCCAATCACGCAGCTCCGCGGAGGACTTCAAAACATGCACCCCACGAGCCCCAGGCTCCTGGTGTCTCACTGGCCTTTCCGGACTGCATGTCCCAATGTGTCTTCCCTCCCAAAGCTGCGCGCCCCGCGTCTCAGAGCGCGGCCACCCCACTCCTTCCGTTGCTCAGGCCCAAACCCTGCAGCTGCCCCGGGCGTCGTGCCTTCCCGCAGCCCGCGCTAGCCTTCCCGAGGCTCCATCTTTGAAATCGGTGCTCCCCACCTGCTCCCTGTGGGGCCCTCCCCAGAGGTCCCCCGACTTCCACTCTGACCAGGCGCCTCCCTGGTCCCGTTCTCTGCACAGTGGTCAGTCCCGTAAGGCAGAGCGGACTCCTCTGTGCCTGACCTTCTGCGACGGTTCCCCCGTTTCATTCATAGAACAAGCAAAGTTTCTGCGACACGGAGAGGGCGCTCCACGACCGCCCCTGGTTCTCTCTCTGACCTGCTCACCACCGCGCCCCAAACCCCTCCCTTGCCAACTACCACACTGGCCTCCGTCCTGGTGGCCCTCCTCGAGGCCTCTGCGCTGCCTGCTCTCCCCGAAACGCCTGTTCACGGAGCCAGGGGTCATTTCTCATTTCTTTGAAGCCTCTGACCCAGGGACGTCCCCGACTGCGCCCCCCAAAACACCGGCACCTATCTACTCTGGAGCTCCCCCGCCCCCTCTACCTGGCCCCACTTCTCAGCCCCGACACCCACTTATCTTGTCTGCTTCCACCTCTCTTGCTAGCATGGGGGCTCTGTGACGGCGGGGCTGCCTCCTCTGCAGAACCTAGAACAGTGCCTGGCACGCAGCACGCGTTCCCAAAATACTGGTTCGTTACACGCTGTTTGGTTACTCAGTTACAGACACAGGAGACCTGGAGGGTCCCAGAGACCTGGCTCAAGGTCACATGGCTTTTAACTGGTGCAGCCTTGCCCCCAGCTGCCATGGCTCTGCCCGTGCTCTGGGGCCGCCCGGCATCACAGAGCACACGGTCTTCACTCGGGGGTGCCCCAAGGCTGGTCCCGGCCTTGTTCTTCTCCACGTCAAACCTGGGGGCCAGGACGTTTCTGACCCTCCCCTCGGTGCCTAGCCCTGGCTTGGGCCCCCGGCAGCCCCACATCGATCCTTGGAAGTTCCTCGACGGGCCCCAGCCCGTCCTGAGCCTCCCTCGGCTGGTGGTCGTCCTGCCCTCCGGCCCCTCCCTGACATCCCCCAGCAGGGTACCTTGAGTTTCCGGGGCAGGCGGGGCCGTTTCTCCCGCTTGGGCCTCAGGGGGCTGGGCTCGGGCAGCTGCAGGGCCAGGTAGTCAGAAGGGAATGGGGGGTAGGGGGGGGACGCCAGCTGCAGGCGGGAGTGGGGGATGGAGATGGGAAATGGAGCGGATGGGGGGGGCGCAAACAGGAGGAGGAATGGAAAAACAAGAGGTGGTGATGAGTGTGGCTGCTGAGAACGGAGGGGGAGGGGACAGCAGCAGGACCGTGTCCTGAGCTCCGCTCTCCTCGGTCGCGCCTGTCCCCCATTCCTACACCAGAGAGAAGTGGGCAGCCCCGACGCACACCCCTCAGATGGACGCTGGCTGGCCACACCCGGGCAGGCGTCCCCGGAGTCGGGCCGGCCTCCTGCTGAGGCCTGTCTGCCCGCCGATGCCCGCCGATGCCCACCTCGCTCCCAGGCGCTTCGGTTACCGCCTCCCAGCCCTGACCGCAACTCACCGAGCTCAGGTACGGGGAGGAGGCCGTGGAGGCCTGAAGGGGAAACCCCGCTGGAGGAGGCAGGGAGAGGCTGGAGGGGGAGGGGGCGCCCCCCAGCGGAGGGCTTCTCTTCCTGGAGAAAGGACAGGGGATGGGGCGGGGGTCAGAGGCAGCTCTGCGGCCGGTGCCCCCCGCCCCAGGAGGAGGATGGCTGCTTCTCACCTCTTAGGGGCCGGCGTGTCTGACAGCTTGGGCGTTCCCTCGGTCTCGCTGTTATCTGAAGATGCGGTGGCATCGGAGTCTGTGGGGGGAGGGCTGGTCAGAGAGGGCTGGGGGCTCTGGCCTACCCGAGAGGTGCTACCTCAACTCTGTGGAAGGGCCCGGGGCGCCGACGTGCTCTTCTGGGGAGGCCCCCAGCCTCCTGAGACGTCCTCGACAACGGACTTCCTGGCTGGACTCCCTCAGGACACATCTGTCAAGCACTTAACTGCGTGCTAGGCTCTGGACAGTTCACTGCTGCTCTGTGTTCCCAACCATCTGAGGAGGAGGGTGAGGGCATCACGTCCTCTTCCAGATGAGGTCACCGAGGCTCAGAGTCGGGCGAACAGCTGGGACTTGAAACCCCATCTCTGGCCACTTCTGCCACGCTCCCTTATGAGCCTCTCAAGCTGCCTTCAGGCCCTGCCTCCGCTCCACTCCCCAGGTCCAGGGTCTGGCTAAGCTGCCCCTCACACCTGTCCTATGTTTATCCGCTGCTCCTCATCCCAACGACCACCGGCTCGGGCCACCATCTCCCAGTCGCCGGCTCAGCAGTCTCCTCTCTCCTGCCACCCACTGTCCATGCGAAGTCCAGAACCATCTATCTGGAAAGCTGATCCCCGCCTTCCTGGTGACAGCCCCGACTCCCCGCGAGCCTTCAGAGGGCTTCTTAATCTGGTCTCAACCTACCTTTCTGGTCTCTTGACCGAACCGGCCTCTTTCTTCACATCATTCCCTCTAAAAACAAATTTATCTCCCAGTTCCTCACCTCTATCTAGAAAACCCATGGTTCATTTCGTAAACAACTGATACCCAGGACATAGGCGGTCCCCAGTCTCTCTGCTCAGATCCTCAGAATTAAACACCGCCTCTCCGAGAAGTCTTCCAGAATCCCTTCCGGCTCAGTTACTTGCTGGCTCTTCCCAAAACTCTCCGCTCTCACTTGTCGGGGCTCTCCTCACACTGCGCTAAGATGTGTCTTGTGTGGGTGTCTCCCTGACCAGACGGTGGGTTTTTCCAGGCTACGCGTTGTGGTTTACGTCTCTGGCTCTCACTCAAGATTTACCCCACTCTGACCATGAATGTGCTGTTTTTCTCATGGCTCCTGTCCTCACGTCCCCCTCAAACGGGAAGTCACCTGGAAGACCTTAGGGAAGGCATCGGCAGGCAGTGAGGAGCAAGGCTAAAAGCCAAACAGTGTGCCTTGACCTACATGAGCGGGCTTCCGGCCTATTTCTCTGGCCCCACCCATCACCCACCATCCCACTGTACATAAACTCATGGCCACTGGATATTCCAATAAACGTTATTTACAAAAACAAGCCTGCTGACTCCGCTCCAGACCAGTGTTTAAAGGCACCGTGGAGAGAGGTGACCGTATGCGTCATGGGTTATGAGGACCCCAGGCTGGAATCAGTCTAAAAACCACCAGAACAAATGACATACGATGACCTTAACGTTTCATTCTCTTGTCTCCTTAGCAAGGATGCCAGCGGGACCTTCGTCTGACACGATGAGAAGTGCTCAAAGCAAAGCCGCCTTCCACGCTTCAGCCCTTCTGCTCTGCAGACAGCTCGGTCCCTTCTCACCTCGGGGCGTCTACACTGGCCATTCCCGCTCCCTGCACATCTCTCACTTGTATCTTCACAAGATGGGTTTCTGCTTCTTACCGAGGTCCCGGCTCAAACTTTCTTTCCCGAGAAAGGCTTTCCTGGAGCTCTCTACTGATACGGTCCCTGCTTTTGCCTCGCCTGCCAACTAAAAACGGCTTTTAAGTTTTTAAAAGTGGGGTGAGGGCAGTGGACTCAAAGGAAAAACACTACTTAGGACATGTGGAGATCACGTGAAATTCAAAGTCCAGTGTCCGTAAATAACGCTTCACTGAAGCACGCCTGTGCTCATGTATTTGCACATCCCCTGTGGCTACTTCTGCAGTGCACAGCAGCCCTGGGTAGTTGCCAGCGCTCTGCGAAGCCTGAAGTAGATCTTTACCTGGCCCTTTACAGACGAAGTCTACCCAGCCCTGCTCTACTCCGATCGCTACCACACGACCCTGATTTTACTCCTTTCAAATCTAAGATCCTATTTCTTTGCTGTCCTCGTCCCCCGGCCGGAACGCAGGTTCCCCTGCAGCCCCGTGCAAGGCGACCCGTGCTCCAGGGAAGGGAGCGGCGGTGAGGGGCAGGGAGGGCTCGCAGCCCCGGAGCCCGTAAGGAGGGGCCCGCGAAGCTTGCTGAAGGGCCGGGCGCCTCGGCCCGCACCGCGGTTCCGTGCCCCGCTCACCCGAAGAATCTTCATCCACGTTCTCGTACTGCAGAAGGCGGTCTAGGAGGAAACTAGGGAAGAGGCGGGGGGCAAGAGCGTTCGTCCCCGGCGCAGCCCGTCCCCCGGCCCTGCCCCTCCCAGCCGGCCCGCGGGGTCCGCTCCCCGCCCCAAGCCCCAGTTCCCAGGAGCCCCGCCGCGCGCACACGTCCCCCTCCCCCCGCCGCGCCCCACCTCTTGTCCCGGGACACCTTCAGCAACTTCCTCTGCGCCTTCCTCAGCTCCTCCTGGAAGCACTCGTGTTCCTGTATCACAGGCGAGGTGGACGCTGAGCCAGGGGCCATCGGAAAGGGGCCCGGAGCCCGGCGCCCGCGCACTCCCGCTCCCCGCTCCCTCACGCGTGGGCGCCCCGGGGTCCTACCAGCCCCGGCCCCGGCCCCGGCCCCACCACCTCTCATCCCAGCGCTCACGTAGATGAGGAACTTGAGCTTCCGCTTCAGGTTCCGGTACTTCTTCTTGTAGTCCACTTCGCCGTCCGCCGGCCCGTTCATGACCCGCCCCGCGGGCAGCGCCCCGCAGCGATCGCGCGTCCCGCTGCCCAGAGCCTGCGCGGCGCGGCCTCTCACGCCCCCGCTTCCGGAGACTCCGTCAGGCCGGGTCCGCCGGGACTACAACTCCCAGCGTACCCCGCGCCCAAAGGCTCTCCACCGCAAGGGCTGCCCTCTCAGGAACGCCGGGACAAGAAAGGAGCTTCCGGGGGCTGCGCGGAAGATGGCGCCGCAGCGACGCGATGATGTCATGAAGATGGCGGACGCCGCAGGTCCCTTTCCGGAGTCCGGAGGAGCTTAGCCGTCGCAAGGCGCGGCTTCCCCCAGGGAGTCCGAGTTTTCAGGCGAGGATATCCGGTCCCATCTGCCTTTCGAAGTCGCGGCGGCCTCCCGAGTGCCCGCGACCGCGGACGGAGGCCGTGTCGCGGACTGATGACGTTCAGCCGAGGCGGTCTCTAACGAGAGCTTTGAAAGAAACGCGTGGCCCTGCGGAGCGGGAGGAGCCGCGGACGCCTCCAACCGCTCGAGGCGAGCAAGCTCCGTCCGGTCCGGTGCCCGGCCCGAGCGACCCGCGGCCGACCCCCAACGGCCCCGCCCTCACGGCGCCGCGGCCCCGCGAGTGCGCAGGCTCCTGTCCCACGCGGTGACGGAGGCCGAGGAGACAAAAAGGCGGGAGCCGCCAGTCCCGGGCGGAGCAAAATGGCGCGGGAGCACGAGATGCGGGCGTTCCTCCGCGGCTTCTTCCGAGGCCGCCCGGACCTCAGGTGCGCTGGGGGCCGGGGCGGCGGGGGGAGCGGGCGGGGCCGGGCCGGGCACGCCGCGGTGACCCGTGTCTCCGCAGCGCGCTCACGCACTCCGTCGTGCGGCGCGGGTTCCTGGCGCACGCGGGCCGCGCCCACCTGGAGCCCGCCGAGAAGCAGGCGCTGAAGCGGCTGGTGGAGCAGGAGCTGCTCCAAGCGCAGGTGCGGGCGCGCGAGCCCGGGCCGGGGGGCGGGGCCGGGGCGGAGGGGGCGGGGCCGGGGCTGGGGGGCGGGGATGGGGCGGGGCCGGGGCGGGGCCGCGGACTCGGCGGTGTTTTGCTCGCGCGCGCACAGGTGGATGAAGCGGGCGCCGGGGAAGAGAGGCCGGATCTGGCCGAGGAGGCGAAGGGGCCGCCCGCCCCCAGCCGTGGCCGCGGGAGGAAGAGGTTCCGTTTCAGTTCGGAGTCAGGTCAGTGCCTTCCGCGTCGTGGGTCCATGGAGGCAGCATGTCCCGTGCGTGGATTCGTGCCCGGGCCCTCGAGGAGGGCACGGGGCCGCGGCGTCAGGACCCGGGAACGGGGCGGACTGATGGATGGCGCGGTTTCCCGTTGCCCTTCCTCCACCGGCCCGAGGCCAGCGACCCTCCGTGGAGGGAGCGGCACGGGCGGAACCGTCCCAGCATCCTGTCCCTCCACGTCCCAGAGCCCAGCTCTGCAGCCTCCAGTCCAGACCGGTCCGGCCCGTCAGCACAGAATGGGATGGCGGCCCACGTCCGCCCGGCCGAGGACGAGAGGCCAAAGCGAGCCTCAACGAAAGCCACTGAGGAGAGCGGTGATGAGGAAGAGCCGCAGAGGGCACCGGCTGCCCAGGCTGCGTTGGAGAAGGCGGCGGCCCGGGAGAGCGGTGAGGACGAGGAAGGGGGCTCTGCCGGGACAAGGGAGGTCTCCCCGGTCGACGGCGGCGAGGAAGAGGAGGAAGAGGCGGGGGCGTCTCCAGGCGGGATTAGGAAGGGAGCCGTGACCACGAGTAAGCAGGCGCCCGGCACAACCTCAGCTGACGGCGAGCAGGCCAGGGACCCCGAGGACAGTGAGGAGGAACCGGTCCAGACCAGGAAGAAGGCGGAGGGAAAGAAAGTCGCTAGAAGCCACCAGGCAAGGGAAAAGGACAGTGAGGACGAGGACCCCCTGGCCAGGAAGACAGACAGCAGCGAGGAAGAGGAGGGAAACTGGAAAGCTGGAGCCCGGGGCAGCGGGGGGAAAAGGTCACCTTGGGAGGAGAGGAGCTCTAAGCAGAAGAGCAGAACAGCAGGTCTGCCGGGACACTCGGAGGACAGACAGGGGCCAAAGGAAACAGCGGCAGCGGGCCGCGGGGATGACAGCGGGGGGGATGTCGAGCCCCGGGTGCACAGCAAGAGAAAGGACCGAGCCTCACGGAAGCGTGGGAAAAGGCAGCGCGGAGGCGGCGAGGATGGGGCAGACGGCCGGAGAAAGCTGCAGCCGGTTCCTGAAGGCGCTGGAACGACCGCCAAAGCGGGCAGTATCCGCGGAGAGGCGAGCGACTCGGGGAGCGAGGTGAGCCCCAGTGAGGCAGAGGGTAGCCCCGAGCGGGAGAGGGAGAACCCCTCTTTCAGGAAGGGCTCCAGGAAAGGCAGGACACGAAGCTCCTCCTCCTCTTCCACGGATGGCAGCCCGGAACCCAAAGGCAGGAAGGTGAGGGTGACAGTGGGGCAGGAGGCCACCTTTAGGGAGGAGGGAGACCGTGACTCAAGTCCAGAAGGTCTGGCCTGCAGCCGCGGTCTTTCTCCGGCAGGCTGGCTCCGGTCGCCGCGGTGAGGACCACCCGGCTGTGATGAGGCTGAAGCGCTACATTCGGGCCTGCGGTGCCCACCGCAACTACAAGAAGCTGCTGGGCCCCTGCCGCTCACACAAGGAGCGCCTCAGTGTCCTCCGGGCAGAGCTGGAAGCCCTGGGCATGAAGGGTGAGGCCGGGTATGCCCTGGGGCTGCAGGAGAGGGCCTGGGCGGCTCGGGAAGAGAGGGTCACCAGCCTCTTCTGCCCCAGGTAACCCTTCCTTAGAGAAGTGCCGGGCCCTGAAGGAGCAGCGGGAGGAGGCGGCCGAGGTGGCCTCCTTGGACGTCACGAACATCATTAGTGGTTCAGGTGAGGGGTTTCCTCTTACTGTCCAAGAGATGAGGCTTGGATTTTCTCAGACAATTCATTTGCTTTTCCTGCCCCGCAATCCAGGCCGACCACGTAGACGCACGGCTTGGAACCCTTCAAGAGAAGCAGACACCCCAGGGGAGCTATACTGCCGGACTTTGGGCTCAGAGGATGAGCAGCCCCGGGCCCCACCCCCAGACTGGTCACATATGCGCGGCATCATCAGCAGTGACGGAGAGAGTAACTGAGCCCCTCCGCTTCCCCGGGGGGCTCTCCACTGGTAGAAAGCAGACACAGCACCCACAACCCCCGTGCCAATGTGTGTCTGCAGAGCAGAAGCTGCTTTCTTCAAAGAAGACTTTGCACTCCCAGGGACACAAGTTTTGGGGTCCTGTTTCTCATGTCCTCAGTTTAAGGGGTTTACAGGGGTTTATTTTTTGACTCAATAAAGGAGTTGTTTGAATCACTTCATCAAAAGTGGTCACCACTTGGGGTGCCTGGCTGGCTCAGAGGAGCACGTGACTCTTGATCTTGGGGTCTCTGACACTGGGGTGTAGAGAGGACTTAAAATTTCAAAACCAGTCCAAACCAAAACGACCCCCCCCCCCACTCCCTGTACTGTGAGTCAGGAAGGCGAGTAACTAATGTCCCCACCCCAGTTTGGTTCCTTTATTGACCCCAAGTTCTCCAAATGAAGGCCAAGCCCCCAGCCCCTGCCGTCTAGTCGCCCACCAGGCTCTTATCAGAAAGGAATGTGGCTCCTCCCTCCCTTTCTCTGGCCGGACCAGCAGGGCCCTCATCATCCTGCTTTCAAGCTGTGTGACATGCCCAGCTGGGGAGAGTGAAAATCTGGCCTTAAGAAAAATGTGAAAAAACACAGTGAAATGACTTGGGGACAGCCGGTGTTTACACCTTCCTTCTCCTCATCTGGAAATAGCCACTTAGTCTCTGGGCCAATTCTTTTCACCTTAAAGGAGTGGGTACAGGACGTAGACCTAACCAATCTGAGTACCGCAGGCCTCTGCCTACAGACTGAGCCACTGAAGTCACTTTAGGGCTTTGCCGGCATTCTCACTGCTGAGACGGCTGCTAACATGTAGGCCTGGAGCCCGTGTGTGAACGTGAACCTTCTGAAGATCTTTGAATCCCAAAGCAAAGGGAAGTAGAAGCCAGAAGACTGATGAATTCCTTTAAAGCTCTGGATCCAGCCATGCCCAAAGTCATTAAAACCACTGAAATTTTCAGTTACACAGCCCAATAAATTCCCTTTTTAAAGACAAGTAACAATATGACCTCCCGCCGAACAGTCCTTAATCCACACCTTGGACAGAAACGGTGAGTCCTGGGGTCTGTTAGAATAACCAACAGTTTATTAAAAGCTTGCTGTGGGGCTCTGTGCCAACCCCATAGCTGGGAGGGGCTCCCATGTCTGCCCCCAGGTCTGGGAGCAGCCCTTTCGAAGGTCCTTCCCTTGTTCCCCTGCCCTAGCTCTGATCTCAATTAAAAAAAAAAAAAAAAAAAGGACAAGACGGCACAGGACGTCAGACAGCCACGGGGGGGGGGGGGGGATGGAGAGACCAGGCAACCTGACCCCAAACCCCATCCTGATCCTTCTTTCCTAGGAAGGCCTTTTCCTTCTGTTCTCCCCACCCCAGACCTGCTCTGCCACACCCCAGGTCTGGGGGGCCTGGCATCCCCAGTCCACGGCCCCATGACGCAGGGCAGTATAGTTCTCTGAATATAATATATCTAGACCCACCCTTCCCCTCCCCCAGGGGACCAGATGAATATTTGACACGCACATCTCCCTCCTTTCCCGAGGCTGTGGAGGAGAGAGACCCTGGCACCATGGTGGGGAGGCAGGGGCTCCTGGTCAGCCTTGAGGCACCTATGCCCAAGCTGGCCCTGGGCCACTGGCCAGCCCAAGAAGCTCATGAGATGAGGCGGTCTGAGGGGAGCTGGAGCCAACATCCTGTCCCCCACCCTCGGATGGGCCTCCCCTTCCAGCCCTCCAGGATCAGGCTCCACCCACCCCTGCCCCTGCCCCTGCCCCTGCCCCATTCATCTGCTCCTCCATCCTGCACTTCAGGAATAGAAGTGGGAGGAACCATTGAGGATGTGGGAAGCAACACTGGTGCTGCGGCTCAGAGGCCCAGGCACCGCAGCGGCAGGTGGGCCTACACTGTCACTGCCACTGCCCCCCGAGGCCGCCCGCCGCAGGGGCTGAGGGCTGTTTCTTAGCAGCAGCAGGGCTCCGCCACGGGGTGTTCCACTCTGTGTGGGGGGCCCCAGCCAGTTTGGGGGACCTGGAGGAGCCAGCAGAGAGGGCTGACGCCAGGCTGGGGGGGGCATGCCCGGTGGAGGAGGACCATGGCTCCAATGTGCCCCTGATCGGGGAACAGGACGGGAGGGCCAGGCAGGGGCAGGGGGTGGAGCGGGATAGCCCTGGGCAGCAGCCTCGGCTGGGATGCCCCCCAGAGCCATACTGGAGAAGCCCAGCCTCATGCTCTCGGCATCGAAAGCCTCGATCTCACGGGCCTGCCGCTCGAGCAAACTCCGGATTCGCTCGGAGCGCCCTGTCTGCAAGGCCAGCAGCTCCTCTTCCACCTGGGACACCCAGAAGAGAGGTTAGCACGTCTGCGGGCGGGACGTGGGGAGCCCGCCCTCCCCGATGCCCTCTGGCGTCAAAGCCCCTTACCCGCTGCTCCAGCAGTGCCCGCCTCAGAGCCACCCGCTGCTCCAGCTCCCGCAGCTCCCGCTCGTGCTGACCCTCTGTGCGGATCTTGATCTTGCTCTGGTAGGCGTTGAGCAGCTCCAGCTCCTGTTGCAGCTGCTGCCGAAGGGCCTGGAATTCTGCCTCCTGGGTCTCATCAAGCCGCAGCTGGCAAAGAGGAGAAGGCATGTTAGGGGCCTCCCCCCGCCACACACACCCCTCCCCCGCCCCAGGTAGGCTGGGCCCTCGGGTTTCAAGCAGCAGCCAGTCTCAACATCCAGCAGAACGAAAGGTCGCCATACCCTGTGACACAGCAATTACACTTCCAGTAATCTATGGCCCTGGTACACTCGCACAGGTGCTCGGAGGAGCTCCCCGAAGCGCTGTAATAGCAAAATACTGGAAGCAACCTAAATGTCCACCAATAAGGGATGGGTTAAAGAAACGATGGTACCTTCATACCATGGAAAATTCTACACTGTTTCAAAAATGAGACTTTTCCACATGGAAAAGTGTCCAAGAAATAGAAGGTGGAAAAAGAACAGTACGTACAATACAATTTCAGATTAAGATTGTACGTAGTTTTCCAAATATGCATAGGGAAAAAAAATCTAAACTACAACTATTAACAGTTCCCTCTGAGAGGTGGGCTTGGGCGAGAGAATGGCAGGGACTAGGGCACTTCGGTGTTCTACGCTACGTGTCGTTTTTAACTGGCCCATTCCAGTGTTGTTGTGTGATCACTCTTAGAACAGCAATCTTCAAAATCCTCCAGAAGTCTGAGTAAATCGGCCCAAGGGCCACAGTCATTTTGATTTGCTCCCTGTTAACACGTTAAACTAACTCAAGCCCAGGAAAAAATTATAGCCACTCTTTGCTTGGTGGTTCTTGGTAGTCAGGCTGGCTTTGACAAGACCTCAAGAAAATACTTGAGAGAGTGGGACGCCTGGGTGGCTCAGTTGGTTAAGCAGCTGCCTTCAGCTCAGGTCATCATCCCAGCGTCATGGGATCGAGTCCCACATCAGGCTCCTTGTTCCGCAGGGAGCCTGCTTCTCCCTCTGACTCTACCTGCCACTCTGTCTGCCTGTGCTTGCTCTCACTCGCTCTCTGACAAATAAATAAATAAAATCTTTAAAAAAAAAAAAAAAAAAAAAAAAAAAAATACTTGAGAGAGACAATGAAACCATTGCGGAGAATACGGCCAGTGGGAGGATCCAAGTTTCCCCCCAGAACAAAAGCCCCGTCTCTGTCCACACTCCCCACTCCCACTGCCCGTAACGAAGCCGGGCACACGGAAGCCAGCCTCCACGTGCTCCCTCCCTGGACCCCAGGCCTCACCGCCTGTGAGCTGAGCATCTCGGAGATGGACTGGTCGTACTGCTCGGCTAGGATGGCCAGCTTGCGGGTCTGTTCTTCCTTGAGCCGCTTAAGGAGGCTCTTGTGCTGAGCTTTGGGCGTGGTCTCCAGCAAGTGAGCCCGCAGGGCCTTGTACTGCCGAGTCTGGATCTTACACGTCTCCTGGAACTGCTTCTTGATCTGCAGCTCCTTAGACTATGCAGTGGACGGACCAAGGGGGGTGGGGGCAAGGAGAGGAGGAGGAAGAACAACCGGGGAGAGGGGAGAAGAGAGAGAGAGAGAGAAGAGGAGACAGAAGCAGAGACAGGGAGAGGGAGAGAAACAGAAAACATGTTAGACAGAGGGGGCGGGGGGAGCTGTATACAGACAGACAGGGAGAGATGGGATCGTGTTGAGAGAGATCAGGCAGATGCTTGATGGGCAAGAGACACGAAGTAAACAAGACAGGTTCCAAGAGCAAGTTCAGAGTTGGGTAGAAAACTCACAAGGAACATCAGGAGAGTTTATGGACAGGGAACTGAAAATCTTAAGGGTACTGAGTGTACACAAGAAGCTCTGACCATGCAAAGAGGGAGAAAATACAACCCAGAGACGGAAACCCAGGAGCAGACACAGCATGTGCACAAGAGTGAGAGAACCAAGTCACACATCACACCCATGGAAGAGAGCGACACAGCTAAGGAAAGACAGAGAAGTCCCAGGTTCAGCACCTCGGGAGGGAGGGAGGGAAGGAGGAGAAGCTCCAAGCCAGAAAACGGATAAGGAGTGCCCCATCTTGGGCCACACCAGGGAAAGGGCCAAAAGAGGTGGCCAGGAAGGGCCTGACAGGCTCGCTGGGCCAGCAGCGGCTACCTGACCAGATCCTCACACTCCGGCCCCACCCCTTGTGTACTCAGCTCCCACTCCAAGCCCACAACCAAGCCCCTTTCCACGGGCCCCCCAAACTCACCACCCCTTACTGTAGAGGATTTGCAGATCCATCCCCAAGCCCTCTAGGGTAAAGCCTAATGCCAGGAGGGAAATCCAGCTCCCAGACAAAAGGGAACCACCGAGGGGATGGGCCGGAGTGAAGGCAGGGGATGAGGACAAAAGGACCCGGAACCTGAGGACTCTCTGGAAAGAATCCACCAATGGGGCAACTATGGGACCAAGAAGTTCTTGGAAGCTCAACAGGGGCTCAGACCTCCGAGCTGGTGGTGGTCATGGCGCAACGAAGCTATGAAGGCAGAGAGGATGAGGCTGAGGAGTGGAAGGGGTTAAGATAACGTAGATGGGGGTGAAGAGGTCATGGAACTGGGGGCCAAGGGTCCAGATTGGGGGGCATACCCGGGAGGCTAGGCGGCAGGACAAAGCAGACAGAGGCAGCCTGGGCCAAAGGTACAGTTCCGCTCAGATATTTTATTTGTGTTTGTCTTTTTCTTTTCTTTTTTTTTTTTTTGGTGGGGGAAAGGGGACAGGTTGGAAGGGAGACAGAAAAACAAAATCAAAGAGAGAAAAAAAAAACATGACTTCCCACCCACCGCCACCCCTGGCCCCAGGCCCGAGTTGATGAGGGTGAGGATGAGCACACACACAGCGGGAGAACAGCAATAATTTAGGGTGGGGGAGGAGTGTCGGGAGAGCACAGACTGTAACTTCCGGACTCCGGACTCCACGGGGGAGGCTGCCTGTCGGCAGGTCCGAAGGGCCGGGGCGAGGCGGGGAGGCACACTAAGGAAGGAGGGGTGAAAGGGGGGAGGACTGGGACTGGAGAAACCTCACTGAGGAGTGGGGGATAAAGTGCTCGATGCTCCGGATTCGGGCTGAGGAGGAGCTAGAGGTGGTTACCTCCAGGGAGGCAGGGCCCGGGACTGGCGGGTTCGGGATCGCCGCCCAGTTAGAGTCCCAGGTGCTGGCTGGCGAGAAGCAGGAGGCCCTAGCCGGCGCTGACTGCGCGGCAGCAGCCGGGGGATACGGCTGGGCCTCTCGCCCCGGAGCAGGCCCCAGCTGGCCAGGGTGTGGATGGCCCACGGGGGCAAGTGCGAGGCTAACCCCTGGCTGGCCCGTGCCAGGCGCCAGTTCCAGCCCTTGCACAGGGTCCAAAACCTTGCCAACAGGGCTAGTGGGTGTCGGGCGGCGCGGGAATTACCCCGCCGGGGCCCAGGGACAGGCAAACGGCTGCGGAAGCCATCCTTGTTGGTTTTAGGGTACAGTGCAAACAGGCCCCGGTCCCCCACAGCCCCACAGCCCTGCAGGGCACGAAAGGCCATGGGCGACAGGCGCAGCAGGGCCCGTAACCAGAGTCGAGAGATACCCCGGCGCATCCGGGGGCCCTGCTGCCGCACCCATTTGCCCCCAGCTGCAAGAGCTGCCAGAGGTAGAGCCAGACCTGGCCAGGCTAGGAGCCAGGAGGCCCCAAGGCCCAGAGGGACACCCATAAGGCCACGGCGCCAACTCAGACCCAGGACGGCCCCCAGTGCGGTGCCCTGGGCCAGGAGTAGGAACAGACTGGGGGGCAGGTGCAGAGCTGTACAAAGAAGTAGGTAGGAGGCCCCCAGGCCCACCAGCCCCACCTCAAGGGCCAGCAGCGACGCCTGCAGGCCACCCCCGCCCTGCGCTGCCAGCAGTGGGAGTAGCAGCAGAAGTAGCAGGGGCAGGAGGCCAGAGGAGGACCCCACTGCAAAGGACAGGCCTGCCAGGAGACCGTGGGACAGAAGTCCAGGGAGCTGGTTAGCAGGGCTGTGCCTCAGATGTGTTGGAGGGGGTTCAGGGGGGATGTCTGGTGAGGGACAGCCATCTCCAGGATCCCTCAGGGTCCTAACCGGAGCTCCCTCCTCCTCCTCCTCCTCCTCCTCGGGGACTGGGGTTAGTGCTGGGCCTGGGATCCAGCCAAACTCAAACTCCTCATCCAGCAGGCTCCCGCCCTGCTGGCCCCATAACCTCCACTCCCCAGCTGCCTCCTGGCCTACGATGCTCCTCTCCTGGGGGGCCACGGACGGGACTCTAAGTTCTTCTAGCTCCTCCTCAGGCAGACCCCAAACTTCCTCATCAACCAAACTCCTATGTTTCTGTGGGCCGGGACTAGAGATTCCTGATTCTTCCCCCAACATCCTCTGTTCCTCTGGCTCCAAGGTGGCCCCTTCCTTTCCCAGAATCCTTCTCTCTGGAACTGCTTCCTCCTCCTCTCCCAGAATTCTTTGGTTCAGTACTGCCTCCTGGTCAGATGAGCAGGGCTGCTCTTCTCTAGGGGTGCCTGTGCTGGGTGGTCCCAGAGCCCCAGGAGTGGGGAGCGGGAGGCCCGGGGGACGCTGGCCTGCACGTACTTTGAGGCTCTTGGGCTGCTGGCGAACCTGGGCCGCGTGCTTCTGCCGCAACTCCTGCTCACGCCGCTTGTTGTACTCCAGCTGGTTACCCAGCTCCGTCTGGTGCTGCAGGCGGGTGAGCTCGGCCCGTGTGCGCTGGACGGCCTGGAGCTGCCGTAGCTCCAGCTCCCGCGTGGCCTCGTGCTGCCGCAGCAGCAGTGCACACTCCAAGTCCTTCTGGGTCTGCTTCTTGTTCAAATCCTGAGGCAGAAGGGAGGCAGGGCCCCGAGCCCAGTCAGGAAGCCTTGTTGGTGTCAAGAGAGCCCCAGGACTCCCCGGCAGAGGGAGCTGAGCACAGGGAGCTAAGGGATGTAAGGGAGCCAAGCTCCCGGCTGGTATGGGAGCAGAAGCCTAGGGAGCTCTAGAGGGGTCTGGCAGGCACGAGGAAACAAGCCAAGCTGGCACACGGCAGAGGGCAAAGGGGATAGATGAGCCCAGGTGAGGCAAACGAAGGAGTAGGTGCCTGTGCTGTGGGCGGGAATGGGGGACGGGGTGGCCCACCTCGCGCAGCAGGTCCTGGTCCAGGCTGTGACGCGCCAGAAGCATCTTGCGCTTATACTGGCGACACTGAAGCTCAAAGTACTGGCGCTGCCGCCGCAGCAGCCCTGCCTCCTCCTCCGCCTGGCACTGCTGGAGCTGCTCCTTCTGCCGCAGAAGCCACTCGGCCTTCTCCCGCTTGGGGGTGCTGGGGTTCTCCTGGAGCTCCTGGGCAAGACAGTGGGGAGGGCAGGGGGTCAGGGCGCCTCGCCCAGCACAGCACCCCCCCCCCCCACGGCTGCGGCCCGGGCCCACCTCCTTCAGCTGCTCCTTCCGCAGTTTGTATGTTCGCTTCTGAGCCTCCAGCAGGGCGGCCAGCTCCTTCTTCTGCTGCCCGAGGATGTGCTGCTGGAACTTACGCTCCTCGGCCTGGGCTGCTCGGGCCTCCTTCTCACCGATGGCCTGGTGCCGCCGGGACAGCTTTTCTGCCTCAGCCCCAAAGCCAGCGCGCTGGGCCTCGAGCTCCCGCTGCAGCCTCGCGCTATGCTCCTCCCGTTCACCCCGCAGCCTCGACTCCAGGGCCAGCAGCTGTTTCTGGTGCTGTCGTCGCATCCGCTTATAGCCGCTCAGCTGCTCCCGCAGCGCCGAGTCCTGCTCGTGCTCCTGGATCTGGCGGCTGACCTGGGGCAGGAGGGAGAATGAGAAGCGGGGCTCAGCTCTGCCCACCTCGTTGACACACACGGCGCAACGGTCGCTGGGCTCCACCGGAGAGCACGCGTGTCGGACTCACAGGTTGAATTCTTATCTGGCGCTTTCCTCACACTCAGCCCCCGGGAGCCTGCTGCCTCCACAGGATGCCGGGCACACAGTCCAATTCACAGACAGCTGAGACCCAGGTGAGACCCCAGGCCCAGCACAAAAGTGGTAACAATTCAAACTAAGTCGAAATCAGAAATACCTGGGCTATACGCCCACTTACTAACTTACTAAAGCCTCAGTTCCCTCGCCAGCTCAATGGGGCAATGATCTCCTTTTGTAGGAAGCTGTGGAGATCCAACTGTGATACAGATGAACTAGTGTCTAATAAAACGCGCTGATCTAGCAAGTGTTGGCTTCCTTCCATTTCACCAAACACTGAAGTGTAATAAGGAGTCGGTAAGGACTCCTTACACAGCCCCGGAGATGGGAGCTCGGCCATGAGATGCTGGAAGTATCAAGAACACTGGGCCTGGATGTCCCCACCTGAGGTTTGGAGCTCAGGTCCCATTGTCAAGTAGGCATGACTCCAACCAGTCCAGGTGGCCAAGTCCCTGGAAGTTACAGACCTCTCTGCACAGCACCAAAGCACTGAGCATCACAGGATGTGAAGGGCTGTCCCAGCACAACACTCGACCACAAGTGTTAGCCACAGAATGCAGCAGACTGACCACTGGCCTCTAAGGTAATCGATGCTGGTGCCCGCAGCTAAGCAAAAATGTCATCTAATGGTGCACTGAAAGTGTGGACGAAAACTACATTCCGTGAAAAGTCTATCATTTTCTCCAAATCACCGTGACTTGATTTTAGGAGGATCGAGGTCCTGCTTAATTTGAAAATTTGAGAACCACCAAAGGTGTTTGGGCAAGTGCCTTGGACAAGAGCACGTCTGAGTCACGATTCTCTCATTTCTCCAATGGGCTGTACCCTCTCCCCGCAAAGGAGCTGGAAGGATGAGAGGCAGGCATGAGTGCGGGCCTGAGAGCCAATCACTGGTATGAGGCAGACACTGGCCACCATTCCTTGCCCTCCAGGGATGTAAAATCCAGCACATCTGTCATAATGCCATGTGGGAGCAACAACGCACAGAGATGTGAAGCTCCTGGCTGGCCAGGAGCCTGGGAAGACGCCCCAGGACATACTAATTAAGCCTAGCCACGAGGATGGAGCAAGAGTTCACCAAGCTTGGAATACCCATATCAGGCGATGTAACCAAAACATTCTGCTGAGAGTCTGCTGAGTGGGGAAGGTTGAGGAGAAAAGGTGAGAGAAAACAACAGAAAGTGAGGGTGGAATCTGCACTTAATCCAGCACCACAGCTGGGAAAAATCATCTCTGGACTCGGAGTCTGGGGCATCCAGGCTGAGGGCGGATGGCCACGCTTACCAGGGAGGCAGTACGGATGGTGGCAAAGTGGTCCCGGTTGCGGCAGTAGGCCCGGCGGCGGGCAGAAGAGGTGGCAGAGGCGGGAGCCGGGGCGGCCGGCGGCTGCAGAGGGCTGGGGGTCATCTCTGGCTGGTAGGGGTCATCATACAGGTTGTCAGAACCCTAGAGGAAAGGAAGGTAAAAGGGCTGTCCAAGGTTCAGAGGCTACTGGGCCCAAAGGGAGTTCCCCGGAGACCCCATGACACTTAGCGAAGCAATCACACGGGAGGGAGAGCGGGGGACCGGCCGTGGCACCGCCAGGCTTACGGAGGGCAAGGCGCGCACCGGCAGTCGCTGGATGACGGAACCGTGGGAGGTGACCGTGTGCTCCCCCTCCTGCATCATGGCCAGCTCTCGGGCTTCGGGCCCGTCTTCCTCCTCCTCTTCCTCTTCCTCCTCCTCCTCCTCCTCCTCGTTGTCTGAAGCGTCCGCTAGGCTGTTGACCGAACTGCTCTGGCTGGAGGCGCTGATGGACATGCTGGGCACTGAGTGGCTACTCTCTAGACTGGTCAGCGTCCCAGCCCGGTGCATGTAGGGCTCGGCCTCCTGCGGACAGGGCGCAGGCTGTCGGGCGGGGAAGGGGAAGGACAGGGGAGGGTGTATAGAGGCAGCACAGGGAGACAGGGTAGGAAGAGGGAGAGGGAAAGTGAGCCAAGCGGCTGCCAGGAGGCGAGCACAACACGGCGGTATACGGGGTGCTATGGTAAGCTGGGTCACCTCCTCCTCCTCTGGGGCCTCAGCACCAGGGCCATTGGGTGCCTCTTGGAACAGTATCTTCTTCATCTTACGGTACTGCAGGTTGTCTAGCTCCCGCACAGCATCCTTAGTTCTCTGGATTAGGTCCATGATGACCGTGGGTGGCCGTTCCCGGAGCACAAAGCGGTGCTGAGGGGAGAGAATGCTGAGGCCTGCTGCCAAGCACCCTGCCTCCCAATATCCCCTGGGCTCTGGTGTTCCCTCTGCCCTGAGATACTTCCCTGGGACTCATGTCCACCATGAACTGATGCTAGCCTTGTCCTAACCCCTGCTCCTGCATGAATTTTCACCACCCAATCACTACTCCCGGGGCAGTTGCCTGTTCTCCCAGGCATGGCTGATAGACAAGAACAGTCAGGAGATCTGGATTGTAGTCCAGGTCCTCTGTCAAAGTGCTGTGTGCCCCTGGACACATCATGAGGCCTCTCTGGACCTCATAAGGTATCCCATGATTATAAAGCAAATAGGCCAACCTAGACTGTCTTCATCAGTTCCCAACTAGAGTTCCTTAGGCCTCCATGGATCTGTGAAGGGACTAGGGGCCCCTCTACTTTTGGTAACTCAATAAACACCTAAGGGAAATCATACATTTACCCAAGACAAGGCTACACAGGCTTTTGGCTTGAATTACATCAGATCAGTGTGGCAACCCTGGTTATCGCACGCAGACCAGAAGCTCTGGCTGGCAATTACATACATCTTTGATTAATAAAAGATGGGAAAACAAGTTATTACTTAATAAGTAAAGGCAGTCTTCTAGACAAAATCTTGCAAAACACAAAGTCCACTGGGCACTGGGAAGGGGGGTGGGAATTCGCAGGTGAAGTGGCTGGTGGAGGAAGAACTGGGAATCACTAATGTCACTGAGGGCTTCCTCCAGTGATTCTAACGAGCCACAGTTCTAGGCGACTGCTAGGGCAGTGAGCCCTCACCTTCAGAAGAACCTCTGAGGTTGGTCTGTCTTGAGGGATCTTCTGAAGACAGGAGTCAACAAAATTCCGGAAGTACTCAGACCTAAATGTCAGGGGCGGGTAAGGGAGAGGTGGGAAGGGCATGAGCCACGCAGCCTCACCCTCCGGAAGGTCGAACCCCTGGGCCCAGGAATCCCCGTCCTCACCAGTGTCCTGACTGGAGCACGGGGGACTCATTCTGTGCAATGTGGTATAAGGCACTCATCGCATTCATGTTGAACAGCGGTGGTTTCCGTTCCGCTACAGAGAAAGTCAACAGGCAGAAGGTGAGAGGTGGCAGGTAGGCAGCGGAGGCTAGAACGGAAATCAAAAGATTTGGGTCCAGGGGCGCCTGGGTGGCTCAGTGGGTTAAGCCGCTGCCTTCGGCTCAGGTCATGATCTCGGGGTCCTGGGATCGAGCCCCGCCTCGGGCTCTCTGCTCAGAGGGAGCCTGCTTCCTCCTCCCTCTCTCCCTCTGCCCACTTGTGATTTCTCTCTGTCAAATAAATAAATAAAATCTTTAAAAAAAAAAAAAAAAGATTTGGGTCCACACCTCAGCTCCCTGACTCCCTTGCTGACCAAGTCTCATAATCTCAATTAATTCCCTCTGTAAAATTCAATATTGACCCTTTCCCCTGCACACAGTGGAGGAGAGATCAAAGAAAACATGTGCGTAAGCACGGGAGGAGGCCGAAGGAAACAGTTACCAGCCCGGCTAACATTTATTAGGTTCCAAATAGGAGCCAAAAACTTGCTAAGTGTTATGGGGAAGTTAAGGAAAAACAAGACAGGGGCCCTATCCTCGAAGAACTTCCAGCCCAACAGGGAAGGAGACAGAAAAACGGCTGGAAGTGGGGTGTGCATGGCGGGCCCTCAAACTGGTACCCAGGCAGGGGATCGAGGGCAGGTCTTTTGGAAAAAGGGATACTGGAGCGAGGCCTCAGCTGAGAAGTTAAAAGCCAGGAGGAGTTCCTTGTGGGCCAGACACATGTTTTGTGGTGTTTATGTTTTTTGGCCTGAACACTTTTTTTTTTTTTTTTAAAGATTTTATTTAATTTATTTGACAGAGAGAGAAAGAAACAGCGAGAGAGGGAACACAAGCAGGAGGAGTGGGAGAGAGAGAAGCAGGCTTCCCACTGAGCAGGGAGCCCGATGCGGGGCTCAATCCCAGAACCCTGGGATCATGACCCGAGTAGAACGCAGACACTTAATGACTGAGCCACCCAGGAGCTCCTAAACAGTGCTTTTTTTTTCAAAAAAGATTTTATTTATTTATTTGACAGAGAGAGAGAGATCACAAGTAGGCAGAGAGGGAGGCAGAGAGAGAGAGAAAGGAGGAAGCAGGCTCCCTGTTGAGCAGAGAGCCGGATGCGGGGCTCAATCCCAGAACCCTGGGATCACGACCCGAGCCGAAGGCAGAGGCTTAACCCACAGAGCCACCCAGGCACCCCAAACAGTGATTTTTGAATAAAATTCCAACCTAACAATAACCATCATCATCATCACCACTATCATCTAAATTTCAAGTTTCCCCTAAAGAATTAGATCTGATGAAAAGGAGCTGACATTCCTGCACAATGACGGGCTAGAACTAAGCAACAGCAATCTCCAGTTTGCCAGAGCCTTCTCCTCATTGCTTCTCTGATACAGAATATCAGCTGTCATTTATAATCAGGACTGATTGTTTCTTTGGCAGTAGAGAAACAGTCTCTGCATTCATGTCTCTACCAAAAACTAGAAATATAAAGGACAGCTCCCAATTTTTCTCATACCTGGCCTGATTCACATATTTGCAACACCTGTCCGGCTGTGGCCTTAAATGGCAAATGCAGACATGTGGAGATGGAGAACAAGAATACGTGCAAATCTCGGCCTTCGGGGAGAAGACACAATATAAACCGAGGCAAGACAGTAGAGAAGTTCCCGGCAAGCTCAGGAGGAGAGAGCCAAGCTTCCGGCAGCAGAAGCTTCAGCTGGGTGGAAGGAAGGCTGGGGATGGCGTCAGTCTTGAAGGCAATGGGGAGCATTAAAGGCTTATGGAGGGGAGCGAAGCAGCAGCAGCACCCAGCTGGGCGGGTCTCTCCGTAAGAGAGACTGGAGGGAAGAAGAGACTGTAGGTGGGAAACATCAGCACAGGAGGAAGTCACTGATAAGAGGACCTAAGGGCATTTCTTTTTGCGGCAACTAGCTGTGCCGGGCACCACGTTGAAGGCTTCACCAACACTACCGTGCAAACGGTTGTGTGAGTAGCGTAAGCTGGACAGGCTCCAAGGCCTCATGAACTCACTTGAGCCTAACCTCTGGCCTTACCACTCACTGCTTTTGACATGGCATTACGTGCAATATTCCAAACAACTGAAGCCAGGCTCGGCTCCCCACGTCTGCTCTTTCCTGTCTGGAATGCTCTTCCCTCCAGTCTTCACACAGCTACTATTTGTCTTACCATTCTGCCTAGACATCTCCAGTACGAGGAGACCTTCCCTCAGCCCCTGAACTAGGTCAGGTCCCTTGTTCTACGGTTGTACTGTTCCTGAAACTTCTCCTTCCAGCTTCTATCGCACTGAGAGAAAACATGCCTGTTTCCCCAACCAGAAGGTAAGTTCCATGAGGGCAAGAACCTCATTCACGGCTCTACCCCCAGAACCTGCTGCCATAGCATGGCACACGGTGGGCATTCAAAAAATATAGAGGGGCGCCTGGGTGGTTCAGCAGGTTAAGCCTCTGCCTTTAGCTCGGGTCATGATCCCAGGGTCCTGGAACGGAGCCCCACGTCGGGCTCTCTGCTCAGTGGGGAGCCTGCTTCTCCCTCTGCCTCTGCCTGCCGCTCCCCCCTTGCTTGTGTTCTCTTTCTGTGGGATAAATTAAATCTTAAAAAGAAAGAAAAGAAGACAGAGAACTAGAGTAGTGGACAGGAAGGGAAGAGTGGTTCGAAATCTTCAGGTCTAAGAGCTGTTAGGATTTGACAGCTGACTGACTCGGGGACCAAGGGTAGAGTCAAACGGACAGGAGTTTGAAAGCCTGCGGAGGAGACGGTGTGGGGATGGTAAGAGAAAGAGAAAGGAGTGGAGAGGAAAAAAGGACAAGGGCACAGAGGACGCGTCCTCACCCAGCTCGATGCAGGTTATCCCCAAGGACCAGACATCCACCTTGCCATCATACTGCCCCTCGTCCATTGCCAGGATCACCTCCGGAGCCATCCTGGGAGAAAGGTCAGAAGAAAGAGGCTGATCGGGCACCCAGACTCTGCCAACTCCTGCTCCCAACATCCTGGGGACTCTCTCCACTCACCACGACTCCCACTCACCAGTACGGGGTGCCCACAAAGGAGTTGGCGGGTGCCATGATCGACGCAGAGCCGAAGTCCCCCAGCTTCACCAAGCCTGGCTCCGACAGCAAGATGTTTCCGGCCTTCACATCCCTACCAGAGACAACGCCCGGGGGTAAGGCACGCGTCTCAGGAAGGCTGCGCAAGGCTTCAGCACCAAGTTTCTACGAAGGCCACAGCCCAGCCAAATGAGCAGTGGAGACTGCACCCCTCACAGCCACCGTCGCTGCAGCTCGTACCTATGGATCATGTTGTGGGAGTGCAGGTAAGCCAGACCCTGAAGGGCCCCGTGCGTCACAGCCGCAATCTCCACCTCCTGAAGGGGCTTCTTGTGCACTGGGGAGTGAGGGAGAAACACCAAACTGAAGGGAGCCCAGGGGTGGGGATGGAACAAGCTCCCTTCCCCTACAGCGTCTTTGCTCTTCTCCCTTCTCCCACTTGTTGGCCAGAGCCACTTACCTTCTAGAAGGTCAGAAGCTGAGCCCAGGCAATACTCCATCACCAGCTAAGAAAGGAGAGCGGGTCAGAGATAAGCATCTCCAGCGCCCCCAGCCCCATCTCCCTTGGGCAGAGATCCAGACAGTGTCTCTGCCCATCCTGCAGTCACTGCGCCCGGGGGTGAAAACAGAGAGGGAGGACGACCGAGAAAGCGACATTGCTGAGAGTCCCTAGAGCCAGGGCCTCCTCTAGAAACAGCCCAAGATGCCACGACTCCCAACTGAATCTCTTCAAAGCCCCATTCTAGCTCCACTTCCTCCAGCCCATGTGCCCCTTTCCAACTACTAACAGTTTACGTCCATCTTCAAACCAGCCTCTCCTTCTGGACAAACACTGCTATTCATGGGTTTGTCTGAGGACTAAAGAAGTTGGGGGAGACTTCCTCCTCTCCAAGGTCCCTACAACGGCACCTGGAATAGGGCCCGCCTAAGAGACTGGACCAGGACAAGGACAGGGGCAAAGATCAGGCCAGAGTCGGGGGCTAGCTCACCCAAGCCGTATGCTCTCTCAGGTAACAGCCCCGGTACTGAATGGTATTGGGGTGCCGGAGCTTCTGCAGGAACCGCACCTCCTTGATGATATCCTGCCACTTCTGAGAGGTCAGAGGAGAGGCTTACTCAGCCTCAACATTGAGACTGGGGTTCCCTGCTCTGCCCCCCAGCAGTCTCTTCAAACCTAACCCACCTCATTGGACTGCTTCCCACTGTAGGACATCTTCTTGATGGCCACCACCTCACTATTCCGGACATCTCGGGCCTGTGAGACCAGATCAGAAGGTGGTGAAGGCCCCTGGTGAGAACTGGGCAGCGGGCAGTCTTGTTGGCCCAGCAGGGGAGGGCAGGAGAGGCCGGCGTGGTACAGCCGTGTAGCGGGCTGTGGACCCAGGTCAGGAAGAAGGCAGTGCCTGCCCCTACCCCATTTTCCTAAGCCCCAACTCACAAAGTACACAGCTCCAAAACTGCCATGGCCGATTTCCCGGAGATCAGAGAAGAGCTTTTCAGGGTCATCCTTGAAGAAGAGCTCAGCCACATCGGGGTCCTTCAGGCTCCCGGCCCGGCCCCCAGCTGGCATGATGGCCCCTGGGGGCCCTGAGAGTGGGGCCTGACCTGGAGAATGAAGAGCAGATCCTTAGAGCAAAGATGGGACAGTAAGAGGGAGAAAGGAAGGGGCCTCTCAAGTTTCTGCCTTCTCCTCCACTAGTTCCCTGATGAGGGGGAGGCACGGCAGAGGAAGGGCAAGGGGGAGATTAGGAACAACATCAAAGCTCCAAAAAAATGAAGTTGCCCTGGCAACCAGAGCACGGGGGCCGGGTCCCTGGAGTCCCTAAAACTGCTAGGAAGACTGAGAGCAAAGCATCCTCACCACCGCCAGCCCCCAATAAGATCCATTTCGCTACAACCCTTACTTCCCGCCTCAAGAATAAAAGATCCCACCTCCCAGCCAGAACCCCGATTCCCAAGTGTCCTGTCCGACAACTCCCATACCCCCAATATTTCCAGGCACCTTCCTGTTCCCCTTGGCGTCGAGGCCCCTCCTCCCTCAACCTCTCACACCCTGGAAGAGAGCAGGAAACAGCCAGGCCGGAGGCAGTGGAAATCCGGCCATTGTTAGAAGTGGGTAATGGCCCACAAGGGCCAGAGGACTTGCTCTCAAAAAGGGTTAGGGACACTGTGGTAGGAAGGAGGTGTAGAACGGGAAGGACAGGGACCGCAGTGACCGCTGGCTTTTCGGGCCTGTGACCTGGGCCGCCCTACTTGCCCAGTCCAACCACACGTGGTTCATGAAAAGGTCCAGAACGTTTGCGGGGTACCAAGAACACTGACTAAGCACGTAAGAGTAAGCACCTTTCATGCATCTCGCATTCAATCCTTCCCACAATTTTATGAGAATTTAGTATTACCCCTATCTTGCAGATGGGGAAATAAACTCCGAAAAGGTTAAGTCTTGCCCAAAGCTGGTCCTCTGCTGCTGTGCAGGAAAGAAGCAGGGCCAGACAGTGGTCACCATTTTACAGACTCTGTGACTGAGGCACAGAAAGGAAGCAGGATTTCTCCAAGGTCAGAGAACAGGATCCTCTCTCCGTCAGGCCAGTGTGCTTATTACTGTCTTAGCAACTCCCCTCAAGCTCCTGCCCATCCTGCAGGAAGCCTCCCTTGGCCAGTCTAGCCTTGAGGGCGCGCTCCTAGAGCACACAGCCCGATACCCCCAGAAAGCTCCAGAAAGCTCCCAGAGGAGGAAGAAGCCAGGACCCCGCCCCTCGGCCCCAGGGAATTTCAGGCCAGGCTCCCGGCTAAGCACTTGTTGGAATTTAGGCACAAAAAGAGCTTAGAGCAGAGCTGGACTCCCAGGGCAGAGTTCTAGCTCCTTTAAAGCACCTAACAATTTAGCGTGTAATTATATTCTGCCGTGCATTGTTTCCTGTTGTGTGGTTAATTTTGTCTCCTTAGCCCAACTGGAAGCTGGAGGGCAAGAAGTAAGCCTGACTCTTCAGTGGGCCCCCAGGGTGCAGAGGGCTCAGAATAGCCTAGGAGACTGATCGACTGCCCTCAGCCAAGCCCTCAGCAGCTCCCAAGCTGCTCCAAACAGGCCCCTCTCTCCACTCTCCCGCCAGCCACACCGCCAGCCACCTCTCACCCCCACCACACACCCACTCACCAAGGCAGGGGCTCACAACTTGCCACAGGAATCTTCTTGACCTCTTTACCAGCGCCCAGCCCAGAATGCCGACCCAGGACCCCAAGCCACGCACGAGGGATGCCAGCAAAACATCACACTGGGCCCCCTCCTCCAATAAGGAACATGTGTGGCTACCCATGTCTGAGCGAAATCACAGCCACCTTCTCAAACAACGTTCCCACCCTTCTGCAGATGAGGAAACCCAAGTCCGCCTGTCCCTCAGCTACACTCCCAGTCCAGCTCGCCAGCAACATCCAACAGCAGGGTTTTCCGGAGGCTCCTTATACTTGGTCTTCTCTTTGATAAAATGATGGCAGCACAGGGCTGTTGTGAGGTGTTTAATGAGATCTCGAACCTACAAACACTGTGCAGACACTTGGCATATGGACCTCTCCTTCCCTGCCTCCAGGGTCAGCACAAGGATTTCATACTTTGGGGACCATCCTACCCCAGCAGCGTGGCTTCGACTGTGAAGAGACCCCACGATGGCTATCATTTGTCACAAGAGAGAGCCCTCGCAGGAACCCAGGCCAACGAACGGAATCAGGGTAACGATGAAGGTCACAGCCGAGAGAAAAATCCACGAGACAGAAGACAGGCGTCAGAAAACGCTTCGGAGTACAGCCCTCCCCAAAAGGAAGCTCTTCTTCCCCTCACTCTTCAGTCTCACCCCAACTCATTCGCCTCTGGATCCCTGGCCAAGAAGAGATGCCCAGAGACAGGGACGGAGCGGGGTGGGGGCAAAACTCGATCAAGAATCTGGGTTTCAAAATCCTAATTCTGCCACTGTGTGACCTTGGGCAACCTCTCCGGGCCTCAATATTCTCAACTGCAGAATGGGAAGACTGCAAGGAAAGCGGCCCCCGGGGGAGTGGAGGGGGAGGGGTCGCGGGAGAGAGCCCAAGTAAAGCACTTTCTAAATGACAGATCGCTCGACAAACGGATGAGCTCACACCATCCGCGGGAGGCTGGAAGGTAACGATCCAGCTAGAACACACTGCCAGGCACTCCTCAACACTAATGCACACACACACACACACACACACACTGCCTGGAAAGGACCGTCCAAGCAGACCAAGCCTAAGACACAGGTAGGTGGACCCACCCTGCAGCTCAAAGGCAAGGGATCAGCCCCCCAAAGCCATCCAGAGGAAGGGGTACAATCAGAGAACAGGCAGCTGTAAGGGGCCAAGTGAACACAGACCAGGAGAGTGCAAACCCGTCTGGTTAGCTCAGGCACCCTAGGGTGTCCGCCCCCCCCCCCCCCCGTGACATCGAAGACCCTGTCTGTCACCTTAGGTCCCCCATCGCACGGACATAATGAAGAGGAACAAGGTGGCCGCAGAAGGCTCCGCTAGCCAGAGGCTCGCCGCCGGCCCACGGGGCTTCATCCTGGGAAGAGGGCCTACCCAGGCCCCGTTCCTCCAAAAGGAGCACCCTTTCTTCTCAATGCTAGACAAGGGACCCGCGCCCCTGCCCCCCGTGTCTCACCTGGTAGGGGTCACTATGGTGCCCCAGCGCTTCCGCCTGCTCCCGGGGTCCTCCAGCGGCTCTGCCCGGCTGGGAGAGGGGCAAGGAGACCTCTCCCCTTGCCACCTCTTCCTCGGCTTCCGCCCTTCCTGAGGGGCGGGCCCGGGAAGCCTCCCCTGGAGGGGAGGGGGTGACAACCTGATCTGACCTCGCGGTCCAGTCCTCCTCCTCCTCGAGGGCGACCGTTGCTGAATCCCGGATTTCTGGTTGTGGGGTCTGAACCCCAGATACTTGGGCGAAGGGAAGCTGAATCTGGTATCTGATCGCGCGGGGAATGAGCCCCGGATACCGGTGCGCGCGGGGCCTGAACCCCAGGTTTCTGAAATCCTATGAAACAGAGCCCCAGGTTTAAAGAGGCTGGGGCCCGGGTCCTGGATATGTGGGGTCGGGGGGCTGATGCCCGGATATCTGCGAAGCGAGGGGCAAGCCCGGAGATTCGCGACCGAAGGGCCTGAGCCCCAGCTCTCCGGCCGCCGACAGGGGCCCACCCCGAGGACGTCCGGCCGCACGGCCCCTCTCACACCGGGGTCCGAGGGTGACAGCCCTCCCTCCCGCCCCGGCCTCCTCCCTTTCCCCTTTTCTCCCCTGAGGGCAGCTGAAGGGTTGCAGCTACGGACGGTCCCCGCGCCTCCGCTCCCCTCCTCTTCTCAGGCTCAGCCTCTCTCCGCACCACAGCCCCGGGCTCGTCCCGGTCTCCCTCTCCCTCTTCCTCCCAATTCCAAGATGGAGACCGGGCGGGAGCGCGCAGGCGCGGTAGGGACGCCGGGCCAAAGGGGGCGGAACCCCCAGGAAATGGCCCCGCCCCCCTATCCTCACTGCCGGGGCCAGGGAGACGGGCAGCTACCGGGCCGGAGTGCGCGCGCGCTCCGCCACGCGGACCCTGGGTGGGAGGAGGCGGGGAGAAGGGCTAGGCTTGGAGGGGGAGGAGCTCAGCAAGCGGTCCGACAAGTGGCCGTGGAGAGAGCTGCGGCGCATGCGCTCGCCCCGCCTCAGCGCCGAGCCCGAGCTTGTTGCTAGGGGAAGCTCTGAGGGGGCGCGAGGGGGGAGGAAAGAAGCGGCCGGATCTGCGCCTGCGTACAGGGCAGCGGTTGGGAGGGGCCAGGGAAGGAGGCTCGCTGGGCGCGGAGAAGGCGGGAAAACGGACGGCTCTGGGTGGTCACCGCACAGCCCGGACGCGGGCTCCCGCGCTCGAGGCCTCGGTGCTGGGGACACGCAGTCCGTCCGACCCCTTCCGGACGCAGGCCTTTCGCAGCTGCGCGACCTGCTCAGGTCCCCGGCACTGTCCGGCCTGCTCGTGGCCATCCCGCCGGAGGCCCTCGACGAGGGGCGCTACCGAGTCTCCTCCGCGGACGAGAACCCGGCACGGGGCGGCGCGGCTGCGCGAGACCCAGGGTCTTCCGAAGGCGGGTCAGGGCGGGGCGCAGCCGCGGCCACCGTGCCTCACGCCGGCCGCCGTCCCCCACCGTCCCCCACCGGAGCCGCCGTCCCCCACCGGAGCCGGAGCCGCGGCTCGGCCCCGCCCGCAAGCCGTCTGCCCCGAAATCCCCGGCGCCGCCCCGTGCCCAGTAAACTCCGCGGGCGCCGCCGGGCGAAAGAGCCTTTTATTCCCCACATTCCGGCTCCGTTTCGTCCACCTTCGAACAAAGTCCGCAGAAGCCGATTCACACCTGCAGAAAACGGAGACTGAAAACGGGCAGAGGGCGCCCCGGAGGCGCAGCTGGTCGAGCGTCGGCCTTCGGCTCGGGTCACGGTCCTGGAGTCCCGGGATCCAGCCCCCGTGCGTGGGGGTCCCCGCTCAGTGGGGTCCGCTTCGCCCCGGCTCCTGGGTGCTCGCCCGCTCTCTGCCTCACACACAAACACACACAAATCTTAACTGGAACAAACAGGACAGACTAGACGGCTCTCGGGGGAAGCTCCGCGCGGGCTGTAAGGAGCGAGGAAGGGGGCGCCCCGGTGGCTCAGGTCATGGTCCCAGGGGTCCTGGCATCGAGTCCCACAGCGGGCTCCCTGCCCCCCCGTCCCTCTGCCTGCCTCTCTGCCTACTTGTGATCTCTGTCTCTGTCAAATACATAAAATCTTAAAGAAAAGAAAAGTGCGTTCGGAGCAGAGGAAGTAGTGACTACAGATGGGCACAAGCACCCATCCCAGCCGGGCGGGCCCTTCAGACCCCGGATCTGCCAGGAGCCAGAAAGCCTTCACGTCCCAGTCACTCAGATCCAAGAACAGCGAGGAGGGTCCCACTGTCTCCTGCCCACGTGGGTGGAGCCTAGCCCTGAGCAGAATCAGCCATGTGGACCTCGAGCGTCCAGTTCCTGTGGCCAGAGCCCTTCCCTGCGCCTGGGCTGTTTCTGCTTCTCCCGGGCCATCTCCTAGGGCACCGCAGCTACTCGCTGAAGCTGAGAACAGTTTAAGAGCTGGGCGCACAACAGATGACTCTCAGATTATATGACTTCCACCTGACAGACTGAGACTTTTGATAGAAATATTCTTTCCTTAATGAGCAGACACACGGACTAGTTAGCCAAAAGGTTCCCCGCCCACTGCCACCTTTGTTAGGTGTGTTCCTCCAAAGACTGTGGGCAAACTCAACTTTTTCTAAATGCAATGAAGGCCGATGGAAAAGAGAAAGTGCATGTAAAACGCTTCGGCACATACTTTGTGCCCAGTAGATGGGCGTCATCAATCCTTTTATCCTGTTCAAGGTGAGTTTTACAAAATTTGCATCATGAAACTGGGTAGTAGGATTCCAGGACAAAAGCGAAATAAACGGAATTCATATCCAGGACGCATCCTCAGATCGGAATCCTGTTAGCTCACCACGGTTGCAGAAAGCTTGGATATGAACTACAGCTACGGATGAATCTCAAAATCCGCACGTTCACCGCACGAAGGCGGTCACAGAAGAGTATGAACATGAAGTTCAGAGATAAGTAAAACCACTTTGTGTACGAATGACCCTGTCTCAGTTATCATTGCCACGTCTCCCCATCCCTACTCCCACAGGACTGGGGCAAAGAACCTTACCTGAGAACAAGACGGGAACTAGGCCAGCGCCCTCAGAGCCGCGTTCTAGACCAGTGGGACTCCCGGCGCGGGTGGAAGCACACAGCACTGAGACAGCAGAGAAGGCCACAGAAGAGAAGCAGGAAGGAGCCCAAAACAAGCAACCTGGAGCCACACAGAGCCAGCTCCTCCTAAGGACGGGCAAAGGGAAAGGAGAAATGAATATCTTCTCCTGGGAAGACATTTTATCCCCGGGGCCAGGAGCTACAGAGAAAAGCCCCTGTGCGGGGAGAGGGCTCTCTATATCCAAGGAGCAACCAAATGGAAAATGTAATTTCCATACGAGCTAATGGTCTCAATGGTCTATGAACTGCTTTCTCACCCAACCATCGGGCGAGCCGCTCTGATGTCTCCATGAGATAGGAAAGTTCACTACTGCCATTTTAAATATGCTCGAGCAGGGTTAGGTCTGGAAACCAGTATTTTCTCTGCTTTAAGCTCCCGAGTGGTGTTCCCCATGGGGTCTTTGCACATGTGAGGGAAAAGCACGCAGCAGCCTCCTGTCTCCTCCGCTCGGTCGGTCCCTCTCACCCAGCATCAGTGGCCCCCATGGCCTGCACTATTAAGTCACAGAGTTTTAGCCTCAAGTTACGGAGCCTCACAGTCAGGCCCCTGCCTCTCTCCTGTCTCTTCCCCTCAGTCTTTCCTAAGCCCCTCCTCATGGAGTGCCCTCGAAGGCCAGACACTTTTCCATCTCTAGGTCTGTGCTCACGCGGGTCCTTTGGCCTGGGATTTCTGTCTCGTCTCCAGAATCCCCTCTATTGCATTCTCTGCCCACATCTTCCTCCTCCTCCAGGGTCACCCTGAAAGGGCAGACACAGCCCGGGACTGCAGTCAGAAGGCACAGGCTGTAATCCTGGGTCTGCCACTTAACCAGCTATGTGGCCTGGGGCAATTCACTCCCTCTCTCTAAGCCTGTTTCCTCGTCTGTAAAATGGGATAATAACAGCTACCTCAAAAGGCTGTTTTAAGATCAAATGAGATAATGAACCTGAAAGCACTTTGTACATTATAAACTACTGTACACAATTCTCTTTCTTAAATGCCACCTTCTCTGTGAAGCACTCTCCATAAATGTTCAAGTTAGGGTTAATTGCTCCTTACTCTGTGTTTGAATAACATCTCTATGATAGCGATTAGCCCGTTCAGCCTCTCATTACAGCTTCTGCATTCCTTTAAGGTGGAGATCATATTTTATTCTGTTTAAAGACAATCGTTAACAGTAATAGCTCTCACTCATCCAATCTGTGACGTAGCAGGCGTTGTACTGGGCACCTGACATTCATTCTCATTCATCTTTATTTGTTGGCATCAGGAGATAGTATCGTGTTTTCCATTTTACAGAGGAGGATGCTGAGGCTCAGAGAGGCTCAGATGCTTGCTCAAGGTCACACAGCCTCTGGGGCAAAATTAAAGAGCCCGTGCCTTTTCTATTAGGTAAAACTGCCCTCAGTGAGCTTCAAGGCAGAGCGTTCAGCCGGCAGCGTATGAAATCCCAAAAACCCGAGGCTCTTACCGAGGTGAGCAGCTTGGTGAGCACAAGGCCTTCGTGGCTCCAGACGCTGACACACTCCTCAGTCGTCTGAAGACTCAAGGTGGCATTTCCTGTTCCCTCCTCTGAGCAGGAGAGGGGCGGCTGGCTGGAGGGCAGGATTTCTGAAGCAGCACTAAAATACAGGCACGTTCCTGGGGTCCTTTCTGTGGTCACTCTGGCAGTAATGAGGACCCGCTCTTCCGCAGAAGATCCTGCGAAAGGCACAGGAGAGGCAGTGGAAGAAGTTGGAGGGCGGGGTGGAAGCTATCTTCAGACTTCCATTCATTTCTAAGGCTTCCTTCAGTACCAGCTGTTTTGGCATTCAATAACGTACTCTGTACACTATCACTGGGTCAATAAGAAATAACAATAACTATGTATCCGTATAAACAAAAAATTAACTTTGCTTACAATCAGTAAAACAATCCCACCAGTGCTCACGAAGTTGCAGTGAAACTGGGGCAGACACACATTGCCAATGTCAGTCTGTATAAAGGAGTCTGTCCCTTTTGAGAAAGCAGTTTCCTCGTAGGTACCAAAATCCATGAAAAGGTTCACATCCCATTTCAAATTAGCAGGGAAAGGATGGTCTATTTCGTCAATGCCCTTGGGACAATTTCCATGGGGGGGGGTCAGACTCATCTCATACTATAAAATAAAGTCCAGATGTGCTAGAGACCTATACAAACAAATTAAACAAAACAAAACCCAAAGAAAATTCAGAAGAATATTTTCTAAGTTTACAGTGGGGAAGGCCTTCCTAAAAGACACAAGACCTTGACAAGCCTGAGCAAAGAATGCGAGCAATAAACTTAACTTCGTAACAGTTGAAGGCTTCTCAAAGATGAAAGGTAATGAAAAAAAAAAAGTAACAGAATGGATAAAAATACCTATCCAGGGGCGCCTGGGTGGCTCAGTGAATTAAGCCGCTGCCTTTCGCTCAGGTCATGATCTCAGGGTCCTGGGATCGAGTCCCGCATTGGGCTCTCTGCTCAGCTGGGGGCCTGCTTCCCTCTCTCTCTCTGCTGCCTCTCTACTTGTGATCTCTTTGTCAAATAAATAAAACCTTTAAAAAAAATACCTATCCATTTTTTGTAAAATTTATTTATTGGGGGGCACCTAGGTGGCTCAGTGGGTTAAGCCTCTGCCTTCGGCTCAGGTCATGATCTCAGGGTCCTGGGATCGAGCCCCACATTGGGCTCTCTGCTCGGTGGGGAGCCTGCTTCCCCACCACCCCCACCGCCTCTGCCTGCCTCTCTGCCTACTTGTGATCTCTGTCAAATAAATAAATAAAATCTTAAAAAAAAAAAAGATGTATTTATTGGGGGGGGTAGCAGGAGAAACTTCAAGCAGACTCCCCTCTGAGCAACGAGCTCATGGGACTTGATCTTATAACCCATGGGATCCTTACCTGAGCTAAAACCAAGAGCTAAATGCTTGACAGACTGAGCCACCCAGGTGCCCCAAAATGTCTATATTTAATTGGCAAAAAGGTTTACAATCCAGAATAGATAAAGATCTTCTAAAAATCAAAAACATAAAGACAAGCAACTTAAAAGACAAATGAGCAAAGGATATGAACAGAAAATTCATGGAGGCATGAAAATGGCCAATGAACCTACAAGAAGATAGTCAACCTCACTCACAATCAGAAGAAAGTACATGAAGACAATCAGGCAATTTCTTTGCTCATTAAATTGGTAAAAATTAAAAAGACTGATAATAACAAGAGTTGCTGGGGCACCTGAGTGGCTCAGTCATGGTCCCAGGATCCTGGGATCGAGCCCCGCATCGGGCTCCCTTGCTTAGTGGGGAGCCTGCTTCTTCCTCTGCCTGCTTCTCCCTTTGCTTGTGCTCTCTCTGTCAAATAAATAAATAAAATATTTAAAAATAAATAAATAAATAATAATGAGTTGCTGAAGATGTAGGGAAATGGGCACTCTCAGTGAGTGACACCTTTTAGAAGACAATGTGGCTGCATCTATCACAATTTTAAATGGATACAGACTGTGCCTGAGAAGGCACGCAGGTGGCTCAGCCATTAGGGTGCTGCCTTCGGCTCAGGTCATGATCCCAGGGTCTTAGGATCGAACCCCGCATCGGGCTCCTTGCTCAGCAGGAAGCCTGCTTCTCCTTCTCCCACTTCCCCTGCTAGTGTTCCCTCTCTTGCTGTTCACTGTGTCTCTCTGTCAAATAAATAAAATCTTAAAAAAAAAAAAAAAACAAAACTGTGGACACTGCAGGAGAGGTGAGACAGATTTTTACGTGGGCTTTTTATACTTCTTTGTGGTCCGAATCCACAACAAAACAAATCTATTAAAAAAAGGTCCATACCCTTTGACTCAGTAATACCATTTATAGAAACTCATCGTAAGGAAAGGATTCAAAAGAAAGATGCCAAGTATACCAAGATGTTTACTGTGTTTCTCTCTCTCTCTCACACACACACACACAAAATAGGAAGCGATAAGATGTTTAACACTAGGAAAAGAGTTACAAATGATGGTCCAACCACTTAATGGATCTTTCCAGGTCCATTGGTGTACATCCATTAAAATAATAATGTTCAGACCAGGCAGAAACTAAGAAAATGATGTCATAAGTGAAAAAAGAGAAATACAAACCCCTGTGTATGTATGTGTGTGTATATATTGTGCGTGTGTATACATACAACATAATAACTATAAAAAATCTACATGCAAACTTTCCAAGAGAACGATCCCCTGTTTCTCTACATTCCCCAGATCGAACCATCGACCAAGTCCACCCACTGTCAACGTCTCTCTAGCATCAGTCCCCTTCTTTCACGGCACTGTCTTAGTTTGGGTGTCCTCATCTTCTTTCTATTGTAACCACCTCCTACCTGTCTTCCTGCCATTGGACACACTTCTACCAGGCAGTCAGCCAACAGAGTGTGATCTTTGTCAAAGAACAGCAACAAACTCATACTATTTTCCTGACAAAAATTTGAGTTTGCCCAATGCACCAGATAAAGTTCAACTACCTGAGCTTGGCACGTGAGACCCTCCAGAGGATTCTGTCTGCTTCCTCAAATACATCTCTTGCCACTCATTCAACACTCCTTCCCCTGCAGCATTCGAACTGAACCCCTTGGAGTTCTCAAACATGCTATTATGGTCCCCGTCGGCATGCCTTTGCATATGCTTGGAAGAGCATACTCCTAACTCTCCCTCAAGCCTTGGCTCCAGCACTGAATCCTTGGAAAAGCCTCTTCACTAACCCTGCGTGACAGACTCCTGAGTATTCCCACTGTAACCTGTATGCTCCTTCACACGTTTAAAGGTATTTGCTTCTGTTCATATCTGTATCCTTGCTAGACTTTGGAAGCTGCTCGAGGCCAAGGCCCATGTCTTACATGTCTCTATATTCCCCTTGCTTGGTATATAGTAGGTGCTCAATAATTATTGCTTAGATAATGCAGTCGTATTTTTATTCTGTTTCTAACCATTATAGAAAGAAGAGGGCTTGTCTGCAGAAGCAGAACTTGAGAAGCTGATTCTAAAATCCACATGTAATTAAAGGGATCTGGAATAAGCAAAAGAATTTTTAAAAAGGAGAACAAACTTGGAGGACTCACATTTTCTGATTTGAAACTTAATACAAAGCTGCGGTAATTAAGAGTATGGAGCTACCATAAGGACAGACACGTAAATCAGTGGAACAGAACTGAGAGTCCAGAAATAAACCTATATATACATCCACGGTCAACTGATTGTCAGTAACGGTGCCAAGACTATTCAAAGGAAAGAACTGTCTTTTCAACAAAACATGCTGGGACAACTGGAGAGCCACTTGCAAAAGAACAAAGGTGAACCCCTTCCTCACACCATTCACAAAAGTGAACTCGAAATGGATCCTACAGCTAAATGTAAGCATTAAAGCTATAAAACTTTAATAGAAAAGATGGGGGTAAATCTTCGTGAGGTGGAGTTAGGCAAAGCTCTGCTTAACCAAGACATTAAGAGCACAAGCAACTAAAAAACAAACAAACAAACAAAAAAACCCTAAAACAAAACTTTGGGGTGCCTGGGTGGATAGTTGGTTAAGTGACTGCCTTTGGCACAGGTCATGATCCCCAAATCCTGGGATCCAGCCCCACATTGGGCATGCTGCTCAGCAGGGAGTCTCCTTCTCTCTCTCTTTCTGCCCCCTGCCCCCTCCTGCTTGTACTCTCTTTCTCTCAAAAAACATCTTAAATGAAAAAAAAAAAAAGAACACCATCAACAAAGTGATAAGAGAACCCAGAGAATGGGATAAAATATGTGCAAATCATACATCAGATAAGAGACTTGTATCTAGGGGCGCCTGGGTGGCTCAGTAGGTTAAAGCCTCTGCCTTCGGCTCAGGTCATGGACCCAGGGTCCTGGGATGGAGCCCCTCATTGGGCTCTCTGCTCAGCAAGGAGCCTTCTTCCCCTCTCTCTTTGCCTGCCTCTCTGCCTACTTGTGATCTCTGTCTGTCAAATAAACACATAGTATCTTTAAAAAAAAGAGAGAGCCTTGTGTCTAGGAAAACAAACAACTCTTACAACTCAATAATTAAAAGGCAAATTATCCAAAATTTTTTAAAAGGCAAAACTCTGAATATACATTTCTTCAAAGAGGATAGACAAATGAGAAGCCATAAAAAAATGCTCAGTATCATGAGCCATGCCAATCAGAACCACAGTAAGATACTACTTCCCAATGACTAGGATGGCTAGAATTAAAAAAGATAATAACAAGTGTTGATAAGGACATGGAGAAACTGGAATTCACACACTGCTGGGGGGAAACACAAAATGGTACAGCCACCTTGGAAAACAGTCTGTCAGCTCCTCAAAAGATTAAACACATAGTTATAATATGACCCAGGAATTCCACTTCTTGGTATTTTATTTCCCCCAAGAGAAATGAAAATGTACGATCACACAGAATCTTGTATGTGAATGTTGACAGCAGCATTGTCTGTAATAGTCAAAAAGTAAAAACAATTCAAATGTCAAACAACTGATGAATGCATAATTAAGATGTGGAATATCCATACAATGGATGTTATTCAGCAACAGAAACACGGAATACGGATGCCTGCTATGACATGGATGGACCTGGAAACATACTGATTGAAAGAAGCCAGTCACAAAACAACACACATTGTATGAAATGTTCCGAATGAGCAAATCCACAGAAAAAGAAAAATTAGTAGTTGCCTGGGTCTGGGAAGCTAGGAGGAAAAGGGGAGCAACTGCTAATGGAATGAAGTGCTCTAAAATTGATTGTGGCGGTAGCTGCACACTTCTGGGATGATACGAAAAGCCATTGAATGGTACCTTTTAAATGTGTGAATTTTATGTTATATGATCCTATCTCAATACAGCTGAAGTACATATATTTACAAAATAAAAAGAACAGGAAAAACCATCTCGAGTCTGTATGTATCAGACCCCTTCCTTTACTCTCTTTGACCACACAGATGTACACCTGGACATTGGAGACCTTCCCCTGCATGCCCCCCCACAAAATTCACAAGGGAATCTTAGAATGATAGCATCGGAAGACAGAGTCCTGCCTTTCTCTCCTCCCCTTTTCATCCCTCCGATTTCAGACAAGGAACCTGAGGCCAAATCCCACACAGGAATCAACGGCATCCACTGACACCCCCCCGCCCCTGATCATTTTCCCAGAAGACTCTAAGCTCTGTGGGAATGGATGACGTCTAATTTGTTCTGTATCCTCCATCCTCCACAGCACACACAGCTGTGCTAAGAACAGAGCAGGCACTCAACGCACTTGGTTAATAGAACAGGACATGCTTCTTGAACATCCCTGCGGAACAAGAAGGTGCCTCTAAGAGGAGTAAGCCAGAGGGATAAAGAAGGAAGAGAAAGAACATTAGGGCAGATCTACCCCATCTCATCACACCTCCAAGGAAAGACTCAAAGAACCTCAGAGCTGGAAGGGCAAAGAGCAAACACCTACAGGGAACCCACAGGGTATCACGGTAGTTACTGAAAGAATGTAGCCCTCACTACAGCAGAAGCGACTAAGGCCTTGGTGACCAAGGTCACCAGCCTGGAGAAGTCAGAGACAGAACCCAGCCCCAAGTGTTCTGATGCCCAACCCACAGTGCTCTTTGATCTCACCTTTCAATCCCATGTGACTACCCTGGACCATAGTTTGGAATGTCTGTGTCTTGTTCCTGTCTGGACCATCTCCGAAGTTCAAGGTGGTCAGTAAGCCCACGACCTGAGGCCCATGCCACTTCCCTGTGACTGTCCCATTCACGGGGCACAGGGTCAGCTGGCCAAAAGATCTCAAGAAAGAGACCCAGTCCTGTGTGCAAAAGAAAGGTGGGAGAGAGGTGAGATTAGCAGCACGAGCAAGGACCTGTGAAAAGCATGAAGAAGGTACTCACCTGAGGGATGTCAGGGCTGCGCAGGCCAGTGCTGTGGGTGAGGAGAAAGCCGCCAAGGCCCAGGCCTGACAGGCCAAGAAGCAGCAGGATCAAAGTGGCACAGACCAGGGGTGGGTGGTGGGCCAGACAGAGATGCAGGTTGTGCCCTGCCTGGCAGCTGCCCATGGGGAGGAGAAGGGTCCGGGCCTCCACGGAGAGCCTGCTGGAGGACAGGAGGGGAGAACTGGACAAGAGCCTGCCAGTCAGAAGGCACTTACCCATTCTATTCAAAGGGAAACTAAAGCACTAAAAAGACAAGGGGCTTGCCCAAGGTCACGAAGTGGCAGAGCCAGGACAAGAATCTACGGCTCTCAACTCCAAGTGTTCACCCCTCTGCACCACTTGATCGATGTTTGCTGCAGCTGATTTCTGAAGTAATCAAGGCAGAAGCAAAGCAGAGCACACTGTGTTGGGAAGAGGAACCCAAAAGGAGAATTCTCAAGGGGAGAGATTCAGGAAGCCGCTGCTGTGGGGCTAAGGTTTGGCTGAGGAACAGCTCCATCCAACAGCCCAGACAAAGGGAGTGTCTGATGAAAAGAACTTCAGTGGGGAGCACAAACGGCTCGGTCCGCATCCTCCTCCGCCACTCACTGGCGATGCGAGACCAGTCAGCTAACCTTTGCGCGGGTAGGGGCCTGGGACAGACCGGCCGACAGTAGGGGCGAGATGGGACGGGTCAGGCAGGCTTGCAGAGCACGCGGCCCTGCAGGAACTCGGTCGTGTCCACTGCCTTTCTGTTTCACCGTGTCATACTGAACTTGAAAACTAGGCCACGCAAGGTAAGAAAATACGGTCGTGGAAACTGAGATGCGGGGACTTTCACAGAGGGGCGGCGGGGCCGAGCTCGGAACCCGTCCCAGGCAGGAGGCCGCAGGCTGATGAACAGGAACCCCTGCAAGACGGGACCGACGTCCGGGGTGGGTGGGGGAAGGCGGGCTCCAGGGACATGCGGGTGTCCCCAGCGCCCAGTCCCTGCCCGGCCTCCCGTCCCGGCTCCTCCGGGGAGGGGGAGGAAGCGCGGAGGCGGAGGGCGGAGCCTGAGTCCAGCCGCAGGGGCAGCCCCTGGGCCTCCCCTCCGCCCCGCAAAGCCCCTCCTGCGGGAGCTCAACACCCGCACCATCCCTTCCCGCGCCTGCCGCGCCGGATCCGCCTGCCGCTCCCGCTCACCGCTCGCAGCCGGGCGGAGGCCGGCGCCCCCCGCGACGTCACGCGTGGAGCCGCGAGGGGGCGGGGTCCGCGCTCGCCCCACCCCCCGCGGGAGGCGCATGCGCGCTGGCCCCGCGGGCGGCTTCCCGGCCCCGCCCAGGCTGGGCGGGGGCGTACCAAGGAGGACGCGGGTGAGGGGTCCACGGAGCGGAACGTCCTCCGCCGCAGGCGAGTCGGAGGGAGACACGGCAAGGCAGCGTCTGTGGGGACGTCGTCGGAGCTCACGCCCCAGTCCGGGGACACGGGGGCGCCTCTGAGCGAGAGTCGCGGAGCAGGCATTTTTCGGTGGCCCGCGCCCCTCCCGCGCCAATCGCCCAGCCCGGCCGCGCCCGGGCTCCGGGTCCGAATCGGGGTCCGCCCGGCTCGCGGGGCGGCGTGGGGCCAACGTCGCGCCCGGAGCTCCTGGCCTGGCAGACTCGTCGGGCCGCGCTTTTCCCGGCGCCTCCCGCTCGGTGCCCTGCTTTTGGGGCGTCCGTCGTGCCGAGGTTCCTGCCGCGGCCGGACTGCTCAGCAGAGGCTCACGTCCGTCCGGGCGCGAGGGACGAGGACGCCAAAGGCCGCCTTCCCTGAAGCAGCGGGACGCCCGAAGGGGCCGGGAGCCCGGGGCTCACAGCCGGACCTTGTGCCTGTCTCCGCGCGGGTCAGGACCTGCTCCCGTGGGCAGCGGAGTTCGGTGAAGGGTTCAGCCCACCGACCTCGCTGGTTGGATGGGAAGCTTAAGAGACCAAGGGTGGGGGGCGCCTGGGGGCCCGGTGGGTGAAGCCGCTGCCTTCGGCTCAGGTCCTGATCTGAGTCCTGGGATGGAGCCCCGCATCGGGCTCTCTGCTGGGTGGGGAGCCTGCTTCCCCCTCTCTCTGCCTGCCTCTCTGCCTGCTTGTGATCTCTGTCTGTCAAATAGATAAAGAAAATCCTTAAAAAAAAAAAAAAAGAGAGAGAGAGACCAAGTGTGGGAAAACATGGCCCAGTGTGCACTGAGCACTGAACTGCGCTGGGCAAATGCTCTTTCAAACAAAATCTTAGTATTCAGCTCTAGCGAGTTGCTAAGACAGAGACCGGGTCACTCCTGTGACCGCTTCCCAAACCCTTTCCATATGGTAAAATAAGATTCAACAAGGGGGCCAGGACCATTCCTTGAGGTAAATCTAGTCTTTGCAACAGACGGTATTGGGAACCGGATATTCACATGTGAAAGAATGAAGTTAAACTGTTACTTTACACCACTTAACAAAACTTAATTCATAATGCACCGAAGGTCTACATGTAAGAGCTGGAAGTGTAAAACTCTTAGAAGAAAACAGGAAAGCTTCGTGACATTGGATTTGGCAATGATTTCTTGGGTATGACACCCAAAGCACAGGCAGAGAAAAAAAAAAGGTAAGTGGACTACATCAAAATTTCTGTGCATCAAAGGACTCAACGGAGTGAAAAGGCAACCCATGAAATGGGTTTGCAAATTTGCTTTGCAAATATTTACTGCTAAAGAGTAAATGATATATAGAATATGCAAAGAATTTTTTTTAAAGATTTTATTTATTTATTTGACAGACAAAGATCACAAGTATGCAGAGAGGCAGGCAGAGGGTGGGGGCAGGCTCCCCGCTCAGCAGAGAGCCCAGGGGCTCAATCCCAGGACCCTGAGATCATGACCTGAGCTGAAGGCAGAGGCTTAACCCACTGAGCCACCCAGGTGCCCCTAGAATATGTAAAGAATTCTTTTTTTATTTATTATTTATTTTTTTTTAATTTTTTTAAAAAGATTTTATTTATTTATTTGAGAGAGAATGAGTGAGAGAGAGCATGAGAGGAGAGAAGGTCAGAGGGAGAAACAGACTCCCCAAGGAGCTGGGAGCCCGATGTGGGACTCGATCCTGGGAGTCCGGGATCATGACCTGAGCCGAAGGCAGTTGCTCAACCAACTGAGCCACCCAGGCGCCCCGAATATGTAAAGAATTCTTAATGGTGCAACACAACAACAAAAATTCTGGTTAAAAAGTAGGCAAAGGACTTGAAGATATTTCTCCAAAGGCCGATAGGCACAGGAAGAGAAACTCAACTTTATCATTAGGGAAATGCAAATGGCCCTAACTCGGGCCTTGATCCTAGGCCTCCAGGATCATGACCCAAGCCGAAGGCTATTGCCCAACCAACTGAGCCACCCAGGCGCCCCCAGAGTCTCAGTTTTGCAAGATGAAAATAATTCTGGAGATGAATGATGGTAACAATCGTACAAGGTGAATGTAATTAACACTTCTGAATTTCTACACTTAAAAATGTACAGTAAAAATGGTTAAGATGGTAAATCTTTATGTTATGTATATTTTGTCACTATTAAAAATAACAATCATTAAAAAAAAATCCTTGGTGTGTATGTGTGTATGTGGGGGGGAGTTTATGGCACTGTCCCCTTGAGCTTAGTGGCTCATGAATGCCATTGATTGACTTAATTGAAATTCCAAACATAGGAAGTCTTTTCTTCTCAAAGGAAAAATAAGTGTGGCGGACAGAAACTGGAAGGCACTCTGTAACTGAGCAAGTTCAACAATAACCACCCCCACCCTCACTTTCTTTTCCAGATGCTAAACTGATGTCTGGAGAGGTTAAGGGACTTGCCCCAAGTCTCCCAACCAGTTAAGCCTCAGCGAGAACAGAACCCAAGTGTCCCAACACTGAATCTAGTCTTTTCCCACAAGACCCTCCTTGCTCAGTCCTGTCAAGAGATCTCTTCTGAAAACCTGCAAAAGTCTCTGCCCAACCAACTCTCAGTCACACTCGGCCCAGTCTGAGCCGGTGAGGTCACCTTTCCCTAGTCTTAGTCTTGTCTCCCCAGCCAGCACCTCAGTTCCTGAAATAGTATGCTCCGCAAGCCCCGGGTCTTTTCATAGTTTTGTTTTGTTTTTTAAGATTTTATTTAAGTATTTGCCAGAGAGAGCACAAGCAAGGGGAGCAGAAAGCAGGCAGAGGAAGAAGCAGGCTCCACCGAGCAAGGAGACCACGTGGGACCTGATCCCGGGACTCTGGGGTCGAGCCCCGCATGGGGCTCTGCTCAGCAGGGAGCCTGCTTCCTCCTCTCTCTCTGCCTGCCTCTCTGCCTACGTGTGATCTCTGTCTGTCAAATAAATAAATAAAATCTTTTTAAAAAAATCTGATAAAATCTATTCATTCAGTCAGATATTCATTCAATCAACATCTCTGAGCTACCAAGCAGTATTCTGGAAGCTGGGAATACAATGGTGGACAAAGTAGTCAAGATCCCTGGCCTCCTGGAAAGTAATCTGCCTATGGACCTTCTCCGTGGAAAAAGGCACTTTTGTCTGAATGTTTATATACAGGTTCAGTCAGCCCTCGTGGAGCCTTGTGGAGCCTCGTGGAGCCCAACCTTGCACAAGAGCCCCTACGTATTTCAGAAGGTTTCTTCAATTGGACTTCAATTTTGTGTTTAGTTTCATATCAAGACTGCTTGATAAAATTAATCTTTCTCCTTTAAATTCTTGGTTTTATCCTGTGTTGTTCATCTATTCAATCAACTCATTCATTCATTCAACCGACATTTGAACACTTGTTTAATGCCAGGTGCTTGGTTAGGCACTGAGGGAAGCCACATATCTAACAATGAAAAACCTTAGTGAAAGAGACGGATGCACAAAAAATTATGATAAAATGTCAAATACTATAATAAATGATACCATAATATAAAAAAATAGCTACTCTCTTCTGAATAACTTCTAAATGGGTCAAACATTTAATGGCCCTCAAATGTCATCTTATCGATAAAAAAATGAAATCAGCATTAGCCCTACTTTACAGGTGAGAAAACCAAGGCTTAGCAATGTTAGGACACTCATGCATGGTTTTCAAGTAGTCAACAGCTACATGTAATACACACACACACATTCACACACATACAAATGTTGAGGAAAAAATAGAATATGTTTGCAAACCTGGAATAAGATCTTCTAACACAAGACATAAATACCGGAAACTGTAAATGAAAAAAAAATGGATCAACTTAACCATTGGAAATTAAAAGCCTCTACAGTAATCTCTTGGGCATCAGCCTTAGTAACATATATATGGATATATCTCCTCAGTTAAAGGAAACAAAAACAAAAATAAATGATTAGGACTATGCCAAAATAAAAAAAAAACTTCTGCACAGTGAAGGAAACCATTAACGAAACAAACAGGGAACCTAGTGAATGGGAGAAAATATTTGTAAACGATATATCTGATAAGGGATTAATATCCAAAATATATAAAGGACTTGTACAACTCACTCCCCCCCAAAATCCAATTTAAAAATGAACAGAGGACCTGGATAGACATTTTTCTGAAGAAGACATATAGATGTACAACTGACACATGAAAAGATGCTCAAAATGACTCATTATCAGGGAAATGCAAGTCAAGATCACGAGGAGATACCACCTCACAGCTGTCAGAATGGCTAATATCAAAAAGACAATAAATAGGGGCGCCTGGGTGGCTCAGTGGTTAAAGCCTCTGCCTTCGGCTCATGTCATGGTCCCAGGGTCCTGGGATGGAGTCCCCATGTCAGTCTCCCTGCTCAGCAGGGAGCCTGCTTCTCCCTCTCCCCCTCCCCCTACTTGTGCTCAAACGCTCTCTCTCTGTCAAATAAATAAATTTTTAAAAATCTTTTAGAAAATTAAAAAGAAAATAGATTATAAGAGAATACTACAAACAATTGTACAGTAACAAATTAGAAAACCTAGATGAAATGGATAAATTACTGGAAACACAAATTGTTGAAACAGACCAAAAAGAAATAGTAAAATAAAACTGTCTCGAAAAGGAACAAAGATGAAGGATTCAGGTCCCTGGTTTCCAAACATACTGCAAGCTACAGTCACCAACTGTACAGTGTGGTCCACACGTAAGGATAGACACAGAAATCAATGAACTCAACTAAAGAATCTGGAGATAAACATTGCATACATGTTCAATTGATTTGCAACAGGGGAGCCAAGAGCATTCAATGGAGAAAGGACTGTTTTTGATAAATGGGTTAAGAAAAACTAGATGAAAAGAATGAGGTTGGACCCTTATTTTATACCATGAACAAAAATTAACTCAAATGGGGCGCCTGGGTGGCTGAGTCTGTTGAGCGTCGGACTCTTGATTTTGCCTCAGGTCACGATCTCAAGAGTGGTGGGACCAACCCCTGCATCAGACTCTACACCCTGTGGAGTCTGATTGATATGCTCTCTCTCCCTTTGTCCCGCCCCCTGCATGTGCTATAAATAAATAAATATCTTTCTAAGAAATTAACTTAAATGAATCAAAGATCTAAACTTAAGTGCTCAAACTATAAAGCTCTCAGGAAAAAACAGAGGAGCAACTCTTTGAGATAACATATTTGTCAATGATTTATTTCTTGGATGTGACACCAACAACACGAGCAACAAAAATTAAAAAAAGGTAAACTGGACTTCATCAAAATATAAGTTTTGTGTATTTAAAAGTACTACCAAGAGAGTAAAAACAAAACCCACAGAAGAAAATATTTGCAAATCATGTATCTGATAAGGGACTAATATAGATTATATAAAAAATTCCTACCACTCAATAACAGCAAAAAACCACCCAACTTTTAAAATGGGCAAAGGACTTGAAGAGACATTTCTCCAAAGGAGATCTACAAATGGCCAATAAGCATCTGAAAAGATGCTGAGCGTCATTAGTCACTAGGGAAATGCAAATCAAAATCACAATGACAGGCGAAATAAAAATCACAAAATCACAATGACTGAGCCTGGGTGGCTCAGTGGGTTAAAGCCTCTGCCTTCAGCTCAGGTCATGATCTCAGGGTCCTGGGATCAAGTCCCGCATTGGGTTTTCTGCTCAGCAGGGAGCCTGCTTCCCTCCTCTCTCTCTGCCTGCCTCTCTGCCTACTTGTGATCTCTGTCAAATAAGTAAATAAAATCTCTTAAAAAAATCACAATGACATAATCCTTCACATCCACTAGGAAGGCCATAATAATAGTAATAAAGAGAAGAAAATAACACGTGTTGGTGAGGATGTGGAACCCTTGTACACCTTTGTACATGGGTAGTGGGAATGGAAAATAGAAAAGCCACTGAGACAGGTAACCAATAAATTAAACATAGAACTACCATATGACCCAGCAGTTCCACTCCTAAGCATATACCCCCAAAGTGGAAAACAGGTGTTCAAACAAAAAGCTATACACTAATGTTCACAGTGTCTCTATTCATAACAACCAAAAGGTAAAATTACACAATCGTCTATCAGTAGATGAATGGATAAACAAAACACACACATACACACACACACACACACTCTCTGGAACATTATTCAGCCTTTAAAAGGAAGGAAATCCTGACATAGGCTCCAGCATGGAGGCACCCTGAGGACATTATGCTTTATGAAATGAGCCAGTCACAAAAAGACACACACTGCATGATTCCACTGATATGAGGTCCCTAGAATAGGCAAATTCACAGAGACAGAATGTAGAATGGTGATTGCCAGGCGCTTGAGGGAAAGGAGATTTTAGAGTCATTATTTAATGGGTACAGAGTTTCTGTCTGGGAAAATGAAAGACGTTCTGGAGGTGGACGGCGGTGATGGTTGTGCAGTGTGAGTGCACACAATGCCACGGAACTGCGTACTTTTTAAAAATTCAGTTAATTAACATAAGCTGAACTGTTCATTTAAAGGTAGTTAAAATGGTAAACCTGATGTTATGTATATTTTGCCATGATAAAAATGATGGGGAAGAAAAGAGAATGAAGTACTGACACCGGCTACAACATGGATGAACCCAGGAAGCATTATACTCAGTGAAAGACGTCGGACACAAAAGGTCACATGTTGTAGGATTCCATTTATATGAAAGATCCAGAATAGGCAAATCCGTAGAGACTGAACGTGCCTGCCACGGGCTGGGCAGAAGGGGTCTAGCAAATAACTGCCCAATGGATCTGGGGTTTCCTTTGGGGTGATGTAAATATGTTGGAACTAGATAGAGGTAATGGCTGTACAACACTGTAAATGTACTTAATGGCACTAAATTATACTCTTTAAAATGGTTAAAATGGGGGTGCCTGGGTGGCTCAGTCGGTTAAGCGTCTTCCTTCAGTTCAGGTCATGATCCCAAGGTCCTGGGATGGAGCCCAACATCCAGTGCTTCTCCCTTTCCCTCTGCCCACAGCTCCCCCTGCTTGTGTGCTTTCTCTCTCTCTCTCTCTCTATCAAATAAATAAATAAAAATCTTTTTAATAAATAAATAAATGAATAAATAAAATGGTTAAAATGGTAAATTGCATGTGTATTTTGCCACAGTTTTTAATTTTATTTTTATTTTTTAATTTTTATATTTTTTAAAGATTTTATTTATTTGCCAGAGAGAGCAGAGGGAGTGTACAGGAACGGGGAGTGGCGAGCAAAGGGGGAAGCAGGTTCCCTGCCGAGTAAGGAGCCAGATGCTACACAGGGCTTGATCTCAGGACTCTGGGGTCATGGACCTGAGCCGAAGGCAGATGCTTATCAAACTGAGCCACCGAGATGCCCCTATTTTTATGTTTTTAAAGGTTTTATTCATTAGAGAGAGAGAGCTGAAATCCCTCCCTTCCTCTCTGCAAGCCTACTGCCTTTGCTTACTTGGGGAACGCCTCCTCTCTCCCTGGGACCACAGGAGCTGTCTCCTCACCCTTCTCACGGCCTCCAGTTTCTCCTCCCTTCAATCCAGCGCCCACGTCGCCTGTTGGGTCAACTTGCTAAACGTGCAATGTCAAGATTCCGCTGCTCCGCTGAAGACCTCTGCGGACCCGGGAGTGAAGCTCTAATTCCTGGGGCATGCAAGACCCCTCGCTGCTTAGCCTCCGCCCTGCCTTCCTGCATCACCTCCCACCTTTCCCTCGGCCATTCCACACCACCGTGCCTTTGCTAGTACCGTCCTCTTCGTGGAACACACTTACTTCTACCTTGTACATCCTTTCTTCGGGACCAACCTCGAAGGGCACGGATTCTGTAATGATTTTCCCCACTCCCAGGATGGAGTCTCCACCCTCAACATACCTCCGTAACATTCACCATGATAGTCCCCATCCCCCTGCCTCCCAGCTTTCTTGGACAAAGTCTGTCTCCTCTGGATTGCAGATTTCTGAAAGCAAAGTCTGTTTCACATCCTTCTCATCTGTATAACCTCAACACTCACCTGGCGGCCTCCCCATGGTAGTCTCCAAATTTGGGGGAGTTCCCTCTCCCATACTCAGTCACTGTCTCAAATCTCTCCCAGTCTCCTCAAATCCTTTACCCGACCTCGAAAACTTCCACCTGACCAGTCAGCTGATGACCACGTCAGAAAGAGGGCATCAATCATGAAGTCCTTGAACTTCCTGCCCTTGCCACATACCCGCAAGCCCCACATACACACTTCCCTGCGCACTCATCCGAACTTGCCTCCTTGTCTCTGTTCACAGAGGAACATGCATGTGGCCCCCCTCCCGCCCAAGGCCAATCCCCTCCCTGGGCTCTGGATCCGTCTCAACTCCTCAGTCGTCCCTTCTCGGCTTTTCCACCCAAGTTCATTCAACAAAAATTTACAGAGCAACTCTTTGTGCCTGGATGCTAGGATTATAGTGGGGAACAAATTAGATAATACTCCAGACCTCATAAAGCTTCCATTGTAGTGAGCAAGAGAGACAATTAACAACTAATTTTGAAATGGATGTGAAAGAAATAAATACGAAGATATAGGGAATAAGAGGTCATTTTAAATAAGTAGGTCAGAGAGGTATGCTGATCTTTTCTTTCTTTTTTTTTTTTTTGGTTGTTCTTTTGTGTGTGTATGGGTGTGTGGAGGTGACGTTCGAGTTGACGCCTGAAGTTTTCTGTAGGAAAGTCTGGGAGATGAGCATTCCGGGTAGAAGGAACAGCAGAGCAAAGATCCAGAGAAGAAAGGACTGGCTTGTAGGGCGCTGGTGTGACACAGCATGGATGAGGGGAGACTGGTATGAAAAGAGGCTGGAGAGCTACTCCAGGGCTAGGGCCTTGCAAGCCATTGTAAAGAGACTGGAGTTTATCATAAAGAGGAACGGGAAGCCAAGGGAGATTTTTAAGAAGAATAATGATATGATAATATGTACATTTTTAAATGATCACTGAGCACTATGAGGAACCGGGTGGGAAGGCGGCGATGGCGGGCAGGAGGAAATCAGGAACGGCCCCTCCCTGCAACGAAGACGCGACGGGCCGGCGCCAAGGTCGTCGCGTGGGATGCGAGAAGAGCCGTTCAACTGAGGACACCAGATGGGACTTGGTGACGGAAGGAAAGACAGAAATCAAGGACTCTTCTCTACTGGTTCCCTTCCCTCATGGTTTTAATCATCCTCTGATGAATACTTCTAATGGATCCAAAATGCCAAGAGTGAGCCTTTTGGCTAATAGATCTGACACCCGGCTGTCCCCTCCAGCTCACCATATCTAAAAGGACCCACAGCGAGCCCGTGTTCTGTCTGCAGCTGCTGCCGCATCTCCACCGCTGCCTGTCTCGGCGGACAGCAGCGCTTGCTCTCTTACCGAACCCAAACCCGGGAAGCATCCTTGCCTCTTCCTGGCTCCGGAAGCCTCATATGTAGTCGGTCTGAGCCCTACAGATATTCCTCAAACACACGCTTCACTCTGCCTTCCCACTGCTTTCGCGCAGGTCCTCAACACCTCTCTTGCCAGGACTAACCATTTCCAGACTTGTTCCCCAGAATTCCTTCTCTCAGATGCATTCTGACATACCCGTCTGCTCATTCGTCAGTCGCTGCTTTCATGGGAAAATGGAAGCTTCTTGGGTTGCCCCGTAAGGCCCCTGGCAGTCATATTCCTGCTGACCCTGCAGCACCATCCTCTACAGCTCTAAACCCAGTGAGAGATGAACATCTATTGCTCCCCAGACTTAAGTTGCTAATTCAAATATTTATGCCTGTGTTCAAGCTGTTTCTTCCATGTGGATCACTCCTCACCCTCGTCTGCCTGAAAAACCCCAGACTCATCGTTTACATGTTGAATTTATATTTCTGGTGTAGACCTCTGTCTCTAAACTTCACAGTCATATATTTCTTTTTTTTTTTTTTTTTTTTAAACCGTCCAGGGAAGATCAAGACTCCCTGGAGGCTCTTTTTTTTTTTTTAATATTTTATTTATTCATTTGTCAGAGATCACAAGTGGGCAGAGAGGCAGGCAGAGAGAGAGGGGGAAGCAGGCTTCCCGCTGAGCAGAGAGCCTGATGTGGGGCTCGATCCCAGGACCCTGAGACCATGACCTGGGCCGAAGGCAGAGGCTTACCCCACTGAGCGACCACATTCATATATTTCACCGTCTCCTTGACGTCTCCACTTGCATGTCTAACAGCTCTCAGAAACTTAACATATCCCAAACTGAACACTCGGTCTTTCCCCGTGAAACTTGTCTTACCTTCCGCTTTCTTATCTCAGTTGAGTCTGACTCCATTTTTTTTCCTCCCCAGTAGCTCAGGCCAAAACCATTGAGGTCATTTTTAACTCCTTTTTTCTTCTCTCATGCCACGTCCAGTTCTATGACTTCACCTCAAACACACATCTAGAATCCAACCATTTCTTACCATCTCTGCTGCCACCATGTTTGTCCAAGCTCCCGTTACCTCATATCTGACTTACTGGACCCTCTAATTCTACCTTTGTCCCCATCCCACAGTCTAAAGACAACATCCATAATAATTTTTTTAAGTTGGCTCCAAGCTCAGCATGGAGCCCAATGCAGGGTTTGGATTCATGACCCTGAGATCAAGACCTGAGCTGAGATTAGGAGTTGGACACTCAACCAACCGAGTCACCCAGGTGCCCTGATCCAGAATAATCTTTAAAAAAAAATTTTTTTTTAAAGGAAGGTCAGGTTGCTTCTCTGCTTAAAACCATGCAATGACTTCTCATTTTACCTAGGGGAAAAACCAAAGCTGTCTCAGGGGCCTGAAGCCTATATCATCTCTCTGACCCCCTCCTACTGTCCTTCCCCTGCCTTAGTCGACTGGCCTCCTCGCTGCTCTTTGTGATGTCAGGCCCACACTTACCGGAGAGCCTTGGTGCTGGCTGTCGTCACGACCTGGAAAGCTTTTTCTTTGCTATTTCCTAACTAAATCGCTTTGATCAAGTCTTTGTTCAAAAACCAGCTCCTTGACAAGGGCTACGTGGCCCCCTTACTTAAAATTGCTGTTCGCCTCCCCATCTACCATGGACACGCCTTATCCCCCTACACTATTGTGTTTCTTGTTTTTCCATAGTGCCTATCACCTTGCAACATACTGTATAATTTACTTATTATGTCTACTCATTACTGATGCACTAGGACATAAGCTTTATGAGGACAAGAATCTTTGTCTTGTCACTAATATATCCTAAGAACCCAGGACAGTGTGTGGCACATCTTGGGCCCTTAGCACATGTTTGTTAAATAAATGAATTCTTCAAAACCTATCTCAGGGGACGCCTGGGTGGCTCAGTCGGTTAAGCAGCTGCCTTTGGCTCAGGGCATGATCCCAGCGTCCTGGGATCGAGTCCCACATCAGGTTCCTTGCTCGGCGGGGAGCCTGCTTCTCCCTCTGCCTCGGCCTGCCACTCTGTCTGCCTGTGCTCGCTCTCTCCACCCCCCCTCTCTGATAAATAAATAAAATCTTAAAAAAAAAAAAAACCTATCTCAGAACAAACAAACAAACAAAAAAAAACCCTATCTCAGATACTGGGTTCTTCACCAAGTTTCCCCTAGCTGTGAACAAACCCCACTCTCCCTCAGAAAGATGAAAGGAACTCCTCCCTTCGTTGCGTTACCTTTGTACCTTGTACCGTTGTTGCATTTTCCAGATAATATTGTAGTTGGCATGTCTGGGTTATGAGGGCAAGGTTTAGGACCTGTTCTATTAATTTCTACATTCTTGTGCACAGCTCAGGACCTAACAACATGTATTATTTTGATGAATAAAATAATAAGGCCACACCAAGACTGACTGTCTGGAAATACCCTGTTGTTGAGGGTATGGGAAAACGGGCCCACCCTCAGCGTTGATGGGAGTCTAAACCGATTTAAGCTCCAGGCAGGACAAAGTGGAAATATCTGCCAAGGTGAACACAATCTTTGACACAGAAATGCTACCTTTTGGAATTTATCTGACAAACTTACGCCTGTATTTCAAGATGTATTACAAAGATAATCATCGCAGCATTGTTTATAATATCAAAACAAATAAAGAAAACCACTGGAATTGTCCCATCAGTAGGGCCATAATAGAATGCGATCCATCTACTAAGTAGGATGAGACGTGTCTACATGTACAGAGCTGAAATAGGCTCTAGGTGGAGTTTATTCAAGTGGAAACAGTATAATGTAGGAAAACAAATAGCACGTTAACGTGTGTTTCACAAAAAGGAGGAGATTAGATACACACATGCTTATATGTGTGTAGTATGTTTTAGGAAGATAAAGGAGAAACTCTGAAGACAGGGGCTGCCTCTAGAAAGGAGAATTAGAGGTCAGGGTTGGGGGGAAACATATTTTATACTGCATACTCTGTTATTTTTTTAAAAGATTTTATTTATTTATTTGACAGACAGAGATCACAAATAGGCAGAGAGGCAGGCAGAGAGAGAGGAGGAAGCAGGGTCCCCACCGAGCAGAGAGCCCGACGCGGGACTCCATCCCAGGACCCTGAGATCATGACCCGAGCTGAAGGCAGAGGCTTTAACCCACTGAGCCACCCAGGTACCCCTGCATACTCTGTTATTGTTTGAATTGTTTATCATGTGTATCAGCTTTTCAATAATAATTAAAGTTTTTCTAAATAATAAAAAGAAGCAGTGCCTGGGTGGCTCAGTCGTTAAGCATCTGCCTTCAGCTCAGGTCATGATCCCAGGCTCCTGGGATCAAGCCCCACATCAGGCTCCCTGCTCAGCGGGAAGCCTGCTTCTCCGTCTCCCACTCCCTCTGCCTCTCCCTGTGTCTCTGTCAAACAAATAAATAAAATTTTAAATAAATAAAAAGAAGCCTCATAGGTGCATATTGGGCAAGGAAGGAAAAGAAATGCAGACCTCCATTATGTTTCAGATGATTGATTGATTGATTGATTGATTGAAAAATGACAGATCTTTTTTAGGAACCTCTGTCCTAATCTCTCTCTCTCTCTTTCTCTCCCTCTCTCTGTCTCTGTCTCTGTCTTTATCTCATTACGTTCCTTGGTCATCTCTTTCAAAATGAGCAGCTTGGCCAGAGAGATGTCTTGTTAGCAGAATGGTCTGGTGGTAAAGAGAGCAAGACTGGCACTGGGGATCTGGACTGGGAACCTGATCTGGCATAGAGCCACTCCCTGAGCGATGTGGCCATGGCATGGCGCACAGGACTGTACCCAAAGCATCTTGATTCAGGCTGTTACGACCCACATAGTACATGAGGGGCAGTCAGAGACTCTCAGAATTGGGGTTCTGAGTAATCAGTTTCTTACGGCAAGGCTCAGCCTGACATTACGAGCGCAGGAAGGCAGTCTTGACTCCAAGGGCCACCACTGGCCAAGGGAGTCTGGAATGCCAAGGAGTCAGGGCTAGCTCCAGTCCTAGGAAAACTGTTTTGACATTCAGGGGAACTGAGGCAGAAACCTTGGTCCACAGAGCAGAGGAAAGGGGAAAGTCAGGGGCTGAGTGGGCTTAAGATTCCCAGGGCTCACCTCAGGCAGTTAGAGAACGCCATGGGTCCCCGGACTTTTTGGAGAACAGAGGGAAGGCATATTGTATGGGAAATCGAGGCTGCAGAAAAGGAAGTGAGCTAGTGGGGTATGAACTCCAACAATCAGCCTAAAATTTCTTCTGTTCCCTCCCACTGTCACAAGCCAAAACCATCATAGAATCGGGTCCCTCGCTTCTATGATTCTAGTGCTGGGAGGGTCCTGAAAGTTTCTAGCCAATGCCCTGGGTGATGGCAGAATCCTATATTCTAGGCACCATTCATACACTCAGAGAACAGGTAAAGCCTTCAGAGACCATGGAACCTGGTGTACAGTGCCCTTCTCCTGCTTTCTCCTCGGGAATAGCATGGCTGGAAGAATTTTCCCCACAGCCTTTCCTGCCTGGCTCAGTCCCAGCTCCCAATCAGAAGCCCATACCTGAGGGGCGCCTGGGTGGCTCCGTGGGTCAAAGCCTCTGTCTTCGGCTCAGGTCATGATTTCAGGGTCCTGGGATTGAGCCTCGCATCGGGCTCTCTGCTCAGTGGGAAGCCTGCCTCCTCTTCTCTCTCTCTCTCTCTCTCTCTGCCTACTTGTGATCTCTGTCTGTCAAATAAATAAATAAAATCTTTAAAAAAAAAAAAAAAGAAGAAGAAGCCCATACCTGAGACAGATCTGCTTTCTTCTCCGCCAAAGCCAGCCGAAAGTCAGGAGGCGGCACACTGCTGCGAAGCCCAGAAAGTCCCCCAGATTGCTCACTAGTCAGACCAGCTTCATGAAAACGAACTTTGCTCCCCGGGGATTTGATCATGGAGGTGTTATTGTGTACTTGATCGCAGTTCCTATGGCTACAGGCTCACAGTGGGAAGGAACCAGTATACATCAGCATCTTCCTGTAAATAGGGATTTGACCTCATTTATAGTTAGACGTGCAGCAGGCAGCCTTGCGAATGGCACAGCATGAATGGAATTCAGAGGGTTCTGAATGACTCAAGTAGAAAAGAACATGAAATAAAACAGTACATGTGCAAGTCTGTGTTCAGTCCCTGGGTCAGCTTAGATAGTTAATGGCTGTTAACTATTCATAGCATTCATCTTTACATCCAGAAGGGATCATCCAGCTGAAAGTTCCAAACCCGCAGCCCTTGGGCCAAATCAAACCCACAGACCTGTACCATGATTTCAGACTGCTTGAAACTTGTTTTGAGTTAACTTTTTAAAAAATCAATATCTTGGGCACCTGGGTGGCTCAGTGGGTTAAGCGTCTACCTTCGGCTCAGGTCATGATCCCAGGATCCTGGGATGGAGCCCTGCATCGGGCTCTCTGCTCAGCAGGGATCCTGATTCCCCCTCTCCCTCTGCCTGTCTCTCTGCCTACTTGTGATCTCTGTCTGTCAAATAAATAAATAAAATCTTTAAAAAATAAAAAAAAAATTAAAAATCACTATCTTTCAGTAAAAAAAAAAAAAAACCAATTGCCAGTTTCCAGTGACAATGCCCTCCTGTCAAATGGCACCAAGAATACAGCTGTAATTAAACAAAATTGGGCTTGTTGACTCATTGCAATAAAGGAGACCATACAGTATGGGAAATTGTAGGGCATCTCAGTAAGAAGGTGTTAGAAATGACTTCTTATAGGACTTAAGCTTGTGTTCGGTTTCTGGAGAAGACTCAAGGAAAGGGCCTTTGCCGGTTTGAATGCTATGAGGGAGAAGGCATAGTTCTGAGATTGGATTGCTTAAAATTTTTATTTTATTTATTTGAGAGAGAGAGCACAAACAGGAGGAGCAGGAGAAACAGACTCCCTGCTGAGCAGGAAGCCCGGGTGCAGGGCTCGACCCCAGGACCCCAGGATCATGACCTGAGCTGAAGGCAGACATTTAACTGACTGAGCCCCCCAGACACTCCTGGATAGCTTAAAAATTTTTTTATCTGAAATGTGGGGGAAAAAAGGAGCAAAACTAAAACTATAATTGATAAAAGAGCATAATTATCATATTAGCCAGGATGAGGATATTTCGTCATTTCTGTTTGGATAATGTTCTTGTTTTTGTCTGTGTTCAGTCATGATCTGTCGCAGTGGAGGCTTTGTCTTGTTGTGTTGGTATTTTGTGAAACTGTTCGTGCTCATCAAGAGAAAACCCAGTCTAGTTGTCCGTGTCATAGTGGCTCCTCTCAACACCGAAGTCTTGATGGTGGTGCCAAGCCAGCACCAGGCTGTCCGAGGACGCCTTCTCTGTCTCAGCCTTCCTCTTAGCCCAGGGCAGATGAAGTCAGCCTCAGGACGTTAGTCTACTACCCAACTCTTCACCTTTTCCAAGACTTTGCTCATTAGGAGATTGTGGAGAGAACATCCATAGTTAGACTTAGATCCGTCTCAGCTTTTCCTTTTGTTACAGCTAGAGTTGTTGAGTTCTCTGACATGATGATGGTTGCACAGTATCATTTAAGACTCTGAAGATGCTACATCAGCCAACTATCTTCCTGGAAACTACCAGAAAAAAAATGGTTATGATTTCCTGTAATAGGCCCTGAAGACAGAGCTCTAGGTTATCAAATCCAGGCAATGAAAACATGACCCAAAGTCCAGCTTGTCTTTTTTAGAAATTCAGGTGACTTTTTTTTAGCATAGTTACAGAGTTTTCTACTTGACCTGTATTTATGTAGGTGCAGCAAGAGGTGTTGGCTAAAGCACAATTTTCCCCTGGGTTAATAAATTTAAATTGGATGTTGTGTCATTTATGATGTCTGCTGGGGTTAAAGACAAGTTTTGGATCATCTTCTCCAGTAGTATTATCCTTCTTTAGGGAAATGAAGCTCATATTATATGCATGGTAAGGGAATAGGTTACGCCTCCTGGGAGTTTTCCTGAGTAGCTTGTTCTTGTCTCATTTCAGTGTTTTCTAGGTACCATTGTCAGAAAAACATGACCCACTGGAGAGGTGATAGTTGGAAATATCTGAGAGGCTCTAACAATCACCCTGAATGTGTAGGATAAGTTAGTAGGAGGCAAAAGCTTGATCTCTAAATAAGAAGTTAGGATCCCAGTGAGGCATAGGTTGGACTGAAAGATAAATATCATTTATCACAATAAGTATATACCAGTTTTTGTACTCTTGAGGTGGACAGATTCCTCGAGCAGAGTTACACAATTAATGTAAGTAGGTTAGAGTGTCTGTAGCAAGAATAGCCCCAACATTAGTTCCCATTCCTGATAACCTAGGTTTAACTGGTACAGATATAATGACCTCAGCAGAAACATTTTGTCCAGATCCAAATTTTTATAGTACCAAACTTTGGAATTAATTATGTGAAGAAAACTTAAGACCAGAAAGGAATTGTGGAAGGATCTGCCTTCTAAAGTATTTGAGGCTACTACTTTTTTTTTTTTTTTTTTTTTGGTCAGCAGGATTAGGTGGAGAGGCAACACATCCAACAATGAGTTAAATTCAGAGCGATACAAATAACAAGTGTTGGTGAGGATGTGGAAAAAAGGGAACCCTCTCGCACTGTTGGTGGGAACATGAATTGGTACAAGCATTGTGGGGAACAGTATGGAGCTACCTCACAAAATTAAAAATAGAAATACCATACAGGGGCGCCTGGGTGGCTCAGTGGGTTAAGCCGCTGCCTTCGGCTCAGGTCATGATCTCAGGGTCCTGGGATCGAGTCCCGCATCCGGCTCTCTGCTCAGCAGGGGGCCTGCTTCCCCCTCTCTTTCTGCCTGTCTCTCTGCCTACTTGTGATCTCTGTCTGTCAAATAAATAAAATCTTTTTAAAAATAAATAAATAAAAATAGGAAAATAAAAATAAATTTTAAATGGCATATTGTAGAACAACTGGATGGCTCCATCTGTTAGGCAATGGCTCTTGATTTTGGCTCAGGTCGTGATCTCAGGGTCCTGGGATTGAGCCCCGCATTGGGCTTCACACTCAGCAGAGAATCTGCTTGAGGATTCTCCATCCCTCTCCTCTGCCCCTCCCCCGACTCTCTCTCTCTCTTTCTTACAAATAAATAAATCTTTAAAAAATCAAAATAAAGTAAAATGGTATATTATACTTGGATTAGTGATAACTTTCAATATGTGATTTTAATATTTTTATAATATGCACATGTGTAAAATAATTGAGCATTGCCTACCTATCAGAAAAAAAAAACAGAGCAGTAGCTAAGGTCTAAGAAATACGCAACAGCATATTTTTTCTTTTTTTTTTTTTAAGATTTTATTTATTTATTTGACAGAGAGAGAGAGATCACAAGTAGGCAAAGAGGCAGGCAGAGGGAGAAAGGGAAGCAGGCTCCTCGCTGAGCAGAGAGCCCTGGATGCGGGGCTAAATCCCAGGACCCTGGGATCATGACCTGAGCTGAAGGCAGACGTTTAACCAACTGAGCCACCCCGTATCCCCATAGAGAAGATCATATTAAGAAAACTTCAGTCAGTTAAAGAGGGGGTGTTGAAGACAAAAACAGCTAAGATTTTTCAGAGAACAAAGGGTATGGAAAAAGATCCTGAAGAACTAAAGCATCAATCTTGTTCTGTTGTCTTCTGCAGAAGCTGTTCAATTAGCATCTTGTTTCATCTCCTGGGACAGACACTGCCCACAGTCAGCAACTTCTAAGAGAACTGCTAAGAATCCGCAGTGTGAGGTCCCCTAATGAACTAGATGCCCAGTACTCAGGAGAAAGTGATGTGTGTCTTATCTGGGAAATATAAGCCCTGGGATCAACAACTTGGGAATTTATTTCTGTGTCACTTATCTGTTAAAAGTCCTTTTTGTAGAGGCTCATAGGCAGTTTTTTCTTGATCCTTTTCCAGAAGACCAAATCTCCAGGTATCAGATCATGCTGCTTAGGCGGGTGTTTTGACAATATAGCTTGTTCTTATTGGTGATAAGTCTGGAGGTATTATATAAGTCCCTGCAGAAATTAGTCCTATAAGCTTACAGTGGGATCAGTCTAGGATTGAAGTAATTCCCAGATGCCCGCAACAGTTAGCGCAGACGGAAATAACTTGTGGATCCTACAGGGGATTGATCTTGTGGTACAGTGGCTTGGGGTTTCTGAGAATTTTGATAATCCTGAGTTTTCGTATTTCTTTAGTTCTCTTATTTTTGCCAAAGATGGTAGATGATACAAAAAATTTATTTTCCAAAAAAAAAATTTATTTTCCAAGTCAATTAAGAAAATAACGGTATGAGGGAAATATGTGTTTCTGTTAGCAGAGAGATAAACTGAAACCCCTTCTTGGGAATTTTAAATTTTCAAGTCATTTTTCTCCACCAGGATGTGTTAGCTCTCTGGCAAGAGAAAGTCTCAATCTGTCCTGGAGTAAACAAAAATAATCAGAATATACTCATGATTCATTTGGAGTTGTTCACATGGCCTGGAGGCTTTGGTTCCTGTCCATATCCTACCTTTATAGCATTGCAGGGATAGGTCATTGGCAGTCAGGATATGCGTTGGAAATATCCTCTGCATTACCCTGAAAGTCGCCACCACTCATGTTCGTTCAATGTTGTCAATTTATCTCTGCTGTGTCGGCAATATCAAGGAGCATTCTTGCTAAACTCCACTTTGACTATGCTTACCTCTTCGATAGCAACGAAACATCTAAAAGTTCTTAATGTGCTGTCCATTTTAGAGGGAGAAGTCAGGAAATCTCTGTTTCTTTCTAAAATTTTAATCACTTTTATTTGGAAATAATAATAGAGCCACAAGTAATTCCAGTAATTCCAGTGCTGGACATTTATCCAAAGAAATGATAACTATCCTAATGGTAACATCTAACATCATCACAGTACTGGGTCATAATCAGGAAAGTGCTACTGGGACAATCCACAGACAATTCCGATTTCATCTGTTTTACGTGCATTCATTTGTGTTTATGTGCATACTGAATTTTATCACATTATCACCATCGAGATACAGAATGTTGCTTCACCACAAAGATCCATCGTATTATCTTTAAAAAAAATTTTTTTTAAAAGATTTTATTTGACAGAGAGAGAAAGAGAGAGAGATCACAAGTAGGCAGGCAGAGAAAGAGGGGGAAGGAGGCTCCCTGCTGAGCAGAGAGCCCGATGTGGGGCTTGATCCCACTACTCTGTTTTCCATCTCCATGATTTTGGCGTTTCTAGAACGCCAAATGTTATATAAATGGAATCATACATTATGGAACATATTGTGATTGGCTTTTTTCATTCAGTATAACTCCCCTGAGGTCTAAGTTCTTGCATGTTTCAATAGTTTGTTCCTTTTTATTGCTGAGGGGTATGATAACCAATGGCTGAGAAGCCTAACAAAAGATGGTAAGGCGGGGTGCCTGGGTGGCTCAGTTGGTTGGGTGACTGCCTTTGGCTCAGGTCATGATCCTGGAGTCCTGGGATGGAGTCCTGCATCGGACTCAGCGGGGAGTCTGCTTCTCCCTCTGACCCATCCCCTTCTCATGCTCTCTCTCATTCTCTCTCTAATAAATAAATAAAATCTTTTTAAAAAAGAGAGAGAGAGATGGTAAGGCAAGCCAAAAATTAACAATAGCAGAAACCTGTTACCACTGCTACCTACAGTGGTGGAACAAAGCGTTACCAGATCCCAGGGCCAGGGTTATCTGGAGAAGCTGGAATTATGGCTAGCCTCTCCTGTGGGACCTGACCCCATGTGGAAGCTAGAGTCATCACAGAGGAAGCTACATGACATGGTGATGGGAATGAGGGTGGAGGAGGTGCTGGGAGAGAAACCCCCTGGCTTCTTCCTTCATCTGCTTTACAGGCTCCCTCCATCGCTTTCCACTGCTTGAACCGGAAGCCAGCTGACATGGCTGCCTGAGTTGTGCAGCCTGTAGTGATCAACCGGCCAAAAAACTGAGCACATCAGAGGACGATGAGAAGTGGATCTGACGGCAAACAGGCCCAGAACCCCCATAATAGCATATACAAGTGTTCAATTTTACACTGATTTTCTATTGAAAATAGAAAATTGAACTGATGTTCAATTTTACACTGATTTTCTAAGTTAGAACTTCTATTTCTGATGCACCTTAAAGTCATGAGTTAACCTGAAAGTGTAACCCAGTAGCAGTATAAATATCTGTTTTTTTACCCTCCATCAGCTTGCAGGATGGGGGAGGATAATGAATTTCCCATCTGAACTGATTTAATATCTGGGATGAGCTTATAAGGACAAATCCAAGATTGTGGCTTGGAATTCTAAAATCCAAGGCTGTGTGGAATTTTTTGTTTTTTTCTTTCTTTTTTAAATTATTAGTTATGGCAAAATACACATACGATAAATCTTATGGCTTAGCATTTTAGCCATTTTTAAGTGTATAGGACACTTCTAAGGTGTTGTTCAGTTGTGTTAAGTGCATTCACCTTGTGCAACCATCACATCCATTCAGCTCCAGAACATTTTTCATCTTGCAAAACTGAACCTCTGTCGTTAAATAATGACTCCCCATTCTCCTTTCCCCACAGCCCCTGGAAACCACCATTCTATTTTCTGTCTATGAATTTCACTGTTTTAGTGCCCCATAACAGTAGAATCATACAGTGTTTGTCTTTTTGTGATTGGCTTATTTCACTTAGCATCATGTCCTCATATTATAGAGCATCTGTCAGAATTGTCTTTTTTTTTTAAAGATTTTATTTATTTGGCAGAGAGAGATCACAAGTAGGCAGAGAGGCAGGCGGAGAGGGAAGCAGGCTCCCTGCTGAGCAGAGAGCCCGATGCGGGACTCGATTCCAGGACCCTGAGATCATGACCTGAGCCTAAGGCAGAGGCCTCACCCACTGAGCCACCCAGACGCCAAGAATTTCCTCCCTTTTTAAGGCTGAATAATATTTCATTGTATGTAGATACCATATTTTGTCTACCCTGATATTCATCTGTTAATAGGCACATGGGTTGCTTCTATTTTCTGGCTCTTGTAACTATGCTGCTATGAATAGCTCTTTGAGACTCTGCTCTCAATTCTTTTGGGTATACAACCAGAAGTGGAATTGCTGGATCATACGGTAGGTCTAGTTTTAACTTTTTGAAGAGCCACCATACGGGACGCCCAGGTGGCTCAGTTGTTGGGCGTCTGCCTTCAGCTTGGGTCATGATCCCAGGGTCCTGGGATTGAGCCCCGCATCGGGCTCTCTGCTCAGTGGGGAGTCTGCTTCCCCCTCTCCCACTTGCCCTGCTTGTGTTCCCTCTCTGGCTGTGTCTCCTCTCTCTGTCAAATAAATAAATGAAATCTTAAAAAAAAAAAAAAAAAAGAGCCACCATATTATTTTTCATATGGCTGCACAAATTTATATTCCTACCAGCAGTGTACAAGGCTAGTTTTGCTGTATCTTTGCCAATACTTGCTATCCACCTCCCTTTTATAGTAGCCAGCATAATAGATAAAAAGTGGTAACTAATTTTGGTTCTGATTTGCATTCCCCTAATGATTAGTAATGTTGAGCATCTTTTCATGTGTTGTTGGTTATTTGTATATCTTCTTTGGGGGATGCAGGGGGAGGGGCAGAGGGAAAGGGAGAAGCAGATACCCCACTGAGGGAGCCCAGTACGGAGCTTGATCCCAGGACCTTGGGATCATGACTGGAGCTGAAGGCAGCCACTTAACCAACTGAGCCACCCAGGCGCCCCTATTTAAGGGCTTTGTCTACTTTTTAATCAGGTTAATTTTTGGTTGTTGCTGTTGTTAGTGTAGGATTTCTTTATATATTCCAGATATTAACTCTTTAGCAGATACTGGATTGGCAAATATTTCCTCCCATTTCACGAGTTGTCTCTTCACTCTGTTGATTGTGTCCCTTGATGCACAGAAATTTTAAATTTTATGTAGTCCGGTTTATCTATTTTTTTTTTTTTTGTCTGTGGTTTTGGTGTCATATTCAAGAAATTATTGCCAAATCCAACATCATGAGGATTTTCCCCTATGTTTTCTTCTAAGACTATAATTTCAGGTCTTATGTTTAATTCTTCCATGCATTTTGAATGATCTTTTGTATATGGGGTAAGGTAAAGGTTTATCTTCATTCTTTTGCATGTGGAGATCCTGTTTTCCCAACATTTGTTGAAAAGTCTAGCTTTCCCCCATTGAATGATGTTGGTATCCTTGCTGAAAATCATTTGACCATATGTTTGAGGGTTTATTTCTGGACTCTCTGTTCTATTCCATTGGTGTAAATGTCTTGTGCCAGTTGGCACTGTTTTAATCACTATAGCTTTGTAATACATTTTGAAACAAGAAAGTGTGAGATCTTCAATTTTGTTATTTTTCTTTTTTTTTAAGATTTTATTTTATTTATTTGTCAGAGAGAGAGAGATAAGTAAGAGAGTATAAGCAGGGGGAGCAGCAGGCAGGGGAAGCAGACTCCCTGCTGAGCAAGGATCCCAATGCAGGACTTGATCCCAGGACCCTGGGATCATGACCTGTGCTGAAGGCAGATGTCATGTGCTGAAGGGGTGGGGACCCCAGGCATCCCTAATTTTGTTCTTTTTCAAAATAATTTTGGGTATTCAGGGTTCATTGAGATTCCATATGAATTATAGGATGGATTATCATATTTCTGCAAAAATCACTGTTGGGCTTTAGGTGGATTTGGGTAGTATCAACATCTGAACAATATTAATTCTTCCAACTCATAAACATGGGCATCTTCCTTAAACCTTCCTTTCAACAACGTCTTATAGTTTTCAGTGTATGAGCCCTTTGTCTCCTTGGTTAAGCATATTCCTAAGTATTTTATTATTTTTGATGTTATTGTAAATGGAATGGTTTTCCTTAATTTCATTTTCATATTGCTCGTTGTTAGCATATGGAAAGAACTGATTTTTATGTGTCCATTTTGATTCCTACAACTTTGTTGAATTCCTTTATTAGTCTTAGGGTCCGTGATCAAAGGAACAAGACTGATACAAAGCGAAGGTCAAGCAAAACTTCATTTCGCGCCAAGCATCAAGAATCAAACTGACCGGTCAGGGCTACCTCTTACGAAAAGGCGAGGACGATGATCCCGACAAGGTCACTCCCAAGAAGGCCGCTCCGCAGGAGGCCGCTCCCCGGTTGGAGCCACTCCCAAGAAGAGGCTACTCCAGACAAGGCCGCTCCCGATAACGAAGAGGCAATGATGACAGCAACCATGACAAGGAGAACCACCCCAATGACACAGATCTGTTCCCCAGGACTCTTCTCTCACAAGGCTGCCACCCAGAGGAGGCCACGCTGCAAAGGCCGCTCATGGGTCAGGGTGGCGAGGCATTTTGCGGCCAGGCTGCTGGCAGCTAGGAGCCATTGGGTATCAGGGCCACTGGCCTCTTGGGACCGCTGGCCTCTTGGGGCCACTGGCATCTCGGGGCTGCAGGCGTCGGGATTGCGGACAGCTGGACCGCTGGTGTCTTAGGACCGCTGAGTTTGAGGCTGCAGGTACAGACAGCTGGACCGCTGAGGTCTCGGGACCGCCGGAGGGGGGACCTCCGGAGGTGGTACCGCAGGCGGCTCGAAACTGCAGGCGGCTGAAGGCTGCAGGCGGCTGGAGGGCGGAGCGGGACCCCCGGATGAAGGCTGCAGGCGGCTGGGCCGCAGGCAGCTAGAGGGCCGCAGGCAGCTAGAGGGCGGAGCGGGATCCCCCCCCCCCCAGGCGGGACCGCCCGAGGCGGCTGGAAGCTGCAGGCGGAGGCTCAGGGCCGCTGAGTCGAGACGTCCGGAGGTGGTACCGCAGGCCGCTGGAGGCTGCGGCTCAGGGCCGCCAGAGGCGGGACCGCAGGCGGCGGTTCCAGCTCTTACAGGAGCTGTCACAGCTCCTCCACTGCGCGGACTCTCCCTCCGGCTCCCGCCACAGCTCTCCTCCCCGGCCAGCCGCACAGCAACCTTTATGCGGTTGGTTGAGCCCCGCCCCTACACAGGTGGCCAATCGGATCTCAAGTCACCCTAGTGGATATACACGCGCCCCACCGATTGGACATCTCCACCCGGCCTGCCCCGCCCCTACATCCGGGGTCCACAAGCAAGTTCCTCTGGGAGGGGCAGGCCCTTACAGTGGGCAATGTAAAAAGACATAGCAATGGGCAACAATGGTTATTAGGAGCTTAACTTTTTTCAAAAATAAGGAATCTTTTCAAAAATAACCCAGGAGAACCTGGGTGGCTCAGTCCTTAAGTGTCTGCCTTCAGCTCAGGTCATGATCCTGTGTCCTGGCATTGAGCCCCGCATTAGGCTCCCTGCTCAGAGGGAAGCCTGCTTCTCCCTCACCCACTCCCCCTACTTGTATTCCCGCTCTCACTGTCTCTCTATCTGTGTCAAATAAATAAATAAAATCTTAAAAAAAAAAAACAAGAGTATAACTAAAAAGCACCAAAGAATTCTAAAATTTTTATGACATCACGAAAGACCCTGAGTAGCCAAAACAATGAGGAAGAGCAACAAAGTGGGAGGTATCACAATTTCAGATTCCAAGCTATACTACAAAGTTATAGTAATCCAAAGAGTATGATGCTGGCACAAAAATAGACACATAAATCGATGGAACAAAAAAGACTCTAGAAATTAACCCACACTTATATGGTCAATTAATCTACAACAAAGGCAGCAAGAATATACAACAGGGAAAGGAAGTCTCTTCAGTTACTGGTGCTGGGGGAACTGGACAACTACGTGCAAAACCGGACCACTGTCTTACATCGTACACAAAAATAAACTCAAAATGGATTAAAGACTTAAATGTGAGACCTGAAACCACAAAATTTCTTAAAAAAAACTCATAACGAGTAATCTCTTAGACATCAGCCTTAGCAACATTTTTCTAGATATGTCTCTTCAAGCAAGGAGAACAGAGGCAAAAATAATCTATTGAGACTACATTAAAATAAAAAGCTTTAGCATAGCAGAGGAACCTATCAACAAAACAAAAAGGTGGGAAGCGTGGGTGGCTCAGATCTGATCTCCAGTCCTGGGATGGAGCCCCACATCAGGCTTCCAGCTCAGTGGGGAGTCTGCTTCTCCCCCTCCCTCTGCCTCTCCCCCTGCTTGTGCTCTCTCTGTCTCTCTTTCTCAAATGAATGAATAAAATCTTAAAAAAAAAAAAAAGGGCAACTTACTAAATACAAGAAGACATTTGTAAATGACATATCCAATAAGGGAACCATTTTCTGAAATATATACAGAACTTACACAACACCAAAAAACACAATCTGGGGGCACCTGAGTGGCTCAGTGGGTTAAGGCTTCTGCCTTCGGCTCGGGTCATGATCCTGGGGTCCTGGGATCGAGCCCCATGTTGGGATCTCTGCTCCTGCTTCCCTTCCTCTCTCTCTCTCTGCCTGCCTCTGTCTGCTTGTGATCTCTGTCTGTCAAATGAATAAATGAAATCTTAAAAAAAAAAACACAACACAATCTGATTTTAAAATGGGCAGAGGATCGGAACAGACATTTTTCCAAAGAAGACATAGAGATGGCCAACAGAATCATGAAAAGATGCTCAACATCACTAGTCATCAGGGAAATGCAAATCAAAACCACAATGAGATATCACACCATACTAGTTAGAATGGCTAGTATCAAAAAGACAAGAAAGAAAAAAAAAAAACAGGTGTTGGCAAGGATGTGGAGAAGAGAGAACCCGGGGTCCAGTCATTGCAAATGTAAACTGGTGCAGTCACTGTGGAAAACAGTATGGAGGAGAAGAGAAGCAGTACATAATCCAGGAACTCCACCACTGAGTATTTACTCAAAGAAAATGAAAATACTAATTCAAAAAGATACATGTACCCCTATGTTTATTCAAGCATTATTTTTTAAAGATATTTTATTTATTTATTTGACAGAGAGACAGAGATCACAAGTAGGCAGAGAGGCAGGCAGAGAGAGAGGGGGAAGCAGGCTCCCTGCTGAGCAGAGAGTGAGATGCGGGGAGCCTGTTGCAGGGCCTGATCCCAGGACCCTGAGATCATGACCTGAGCTGAAGGCCACCCAGGTAACCCTGAAGCCTTATTTACAATAGCCAAGATATGGAAACAACCCAAGTGTCCTTTGGATAAACAGATTAAGATTTGGCACATATACACAATGGAATATTAGCCATAAAAAGGAAAGAAATCCTGCCATTTGTGACAAGCATGGGCCTCGAAGGTGTTAGGCTAAGTGAAATAATTTAGAGAAAGAGAAATACCATATGATTTCGCTTATATGTAGAATCTAAACAAACAAGCAAACAAACAAACAAAAAACCACCTCACAGAAGCAGAACAGATTGGTAGCTGAAAGAGGCAGGGGGTTGGGGTGGGGGAAATGGGTACAAACCTCTAATTACAAGACAAATAAGTTCTGAGATATAATGTACAACATGGTGACTAAAAACAATTTAGGTAAATAATATATGAAAACCATGATAATTTACTTAACTTTTAAAATCAATACAAAAGGGGTGCCTAGGTGGCACAGTCAGTTAAGCTCCAACTCGTTTTTTGTTTTTTTTTTTTTAAGATTTATTTATTTATTCTAAACAGAGAGAGAAGGAACACAAGCAGGAAGGGCAGAGGGTGAGGGAGAGAAAAATCCCAAGCAAAGCACAGAGCCTGGCCTGGGACTCAATCCCAACAACCCTGAGATGACAACCCAGCTGAAACCAAGAGTTGGAAGCCCAACTGACTGTACCACCCAGGCACCCCTAAGTGTCTGACTCTTGATCTCAGCTCAGGACTTGATCTGAGGGTCATGAGTTCAAGTCCTGCCTTGGGTTCCACCCTCAGTATGGAGCCTAGTTAAAAAAATCAACATAAAAAATAAGAAGGCTTAAATAATGAGAAAACTAATTGGTGTAAGATCGGGGTTAGTTTTACACTCATCAAAATACTGTGTTGGTATTATTTTTACATGGCAAATTAAAATTTAAAGATATTGGATTATGCCAAAAACTCTTATCTTAGAACTAAGGCCTTTTTGGGGTGCCCGGGTGGCTCAGTGGGTTAGGGTTCTGCCTTCGGCTCAGGTCATAATCTCAGGGTCCTCGGATCTTTTTTTAAAAAGATTTTATTTATTTATTTATCTCTAAGAGAAAGAGAGAGAGAGAGAGGGCACGAGCAGGGGAGGGACAGAGGGAGACGCAGGCTCCCCACTGAGCAAAGAGACTGATGTGAGACTTGATCCCAGGACCCTAGGATCATGATCTGAGCCAAAGGCAGACACTTAACTTATTGAGCCACCAAGGCATCCACCCCCGACCTTTTTTTTTTCTTAAAGTAGGCTCCACATGGGATACCTGGGTGGCTCAGTCAATTAAACATCTGTCTTTGGCTCAGGTCACGATCGCAGGGTCCTAGGATCCAGCCCTACATAGGGCTCCCTGCTCAGTGGGGAGCCTGTTTCTTCCTCTCCCTTTGCTCCTCCCCATGCTTGTTTTCTCGCTCTCTCTCCCTCTTTCTTTCTCTCATAAATAAATAAAATCTTGAAAAAAAAACCACAACAGAAAAATATTGACTGGTTTAAAAAAACAGTAGGCTCCACACCCAATGTGGGGCTTGAACTCACAACCTTGAGATCAAGAGTAGCACGTTCCACCAACTGACCCAGCCAGGTACCGCATAAAATAAACTTTCTCTCTTTTTTTTTTTTATTAAGATTTTATTTATTTAGGGACGCCTGGGTGGCTCAGTTGGTTGAGCAGCTGCCTTCGGCTCAGGTCATGATCCCAGCGTCCTGGGATCGAGTCCCATATCGGGCTCCTTGCTCCGCGGGGAGCCTGCTTCTCCCTCTGACTCTGCCTTCCACTCTGTCTGCCTGTGCTCGCTCTCACTCTCTCTCTCTCACAAATAAATAAATAAAATCTTAAAAAAAAAAAAAAGATTTTATTTATTTAATTGACAGAGATCACAAGTAGGCAGAGAGGCAGGCAGGGAGAGAGGAGGAAGCAGGCTTTCTGCAGAGCAGAGATCCCAGGATTCTGGGATCATGACCTGAGCCGAAGGCAGAGGCTTTCACCCACTGAGCCACCCAGGTGCCCTAATAATCTCTCTTTTAAACAAACGAGACAAATAACCTCTTCATGGGGGTTTCTTCCTTTTTTTTTTTTTTGTTCTGAGGTCCCTCTCAAATAAAGTCCTGTTAGGGGCCACTGCAGTCCTAACTTGTCCCTAGTGAGATGATGTCAGAAAGGTAAGGATACAAGTTAGTGTAATTGTGAGAAGGAAGCAGAAATTTGGCCCAGTTTTCGTTGAGACAAGGATCCACAAGGATGGTGCTGTGCAGCCCTGTATTTGCAGAACTTGGCCAAAGGCCAATTATCATTGACAGGGGCCAGAAAAAAATGTCCTGATTCTGGGCAGAAGAAACGAAACTAAGCAGTTCCCAGGGACATAGACAAAATTAAGGAAGAAGTCCTTATAGCAGTTTAAAATGGCAATCTGCGGGGCGCCTGGGTGGATCAGTCGGTGAAGCATCTGCCTTTGGCTCAGGTCATGATCCCAGGGTCCTGGAATCAAGCCTCAGCAGGGAATCTGCTTCTAACTTCTTCCTCTCCCCTTCCCCCCCACCTCAGTGTGTGCTCTCTGCTATTTCTCTCTCAAATAAATAAAATCATAAATAAATAAATAAAATAGCAATCTGAGGCAAAGTTTATCCAAAAGACACTGGTCTGCGGATACCTTTTAAATCCCATAGCCTCTAAGGCTGGTTGTAGTACAGACTTATTGGACCCTGGTTGATAGGGTGCTTTTCTGGTTTATCCTGGTAACAAAGGACACTCAAGCATGCTAACTGGTTATACGACCCCTAAGTGGTTGCCATCTCCAGCTTCTTAGAGGGACATCACTAGAGTCTGAGCAGTAACAGATTTGTGATACCCTCAGACACGCAGGGCTGCACACCTGTCCTTTCCCTAGAAATGCGTCCTCTTACAGACAAATGGCATTCAAAGCACTGAACAAGAGGACAGATCAGAGGAGCAGGTGTAAAAAGCCAGAAAGCAATTTTACTAAGGAAAAATAAAAATCTAATTGGAAAACCATAAAACCAAAGGGGACCTTATTGTAAGGAAAACAAAATAATCCCAACACCGAAGGGTCTTAACAAAGTATCAGAGCTCAGAGCTCGGGGCGCCTGGGGGCTCAGTGGGTTAAGCCTCTGCCTTCGGCTAAGGTCATGATCCCAGGGTCCTGGGATCGAGCCCCGCATCGGGCTCTCTGCTCAGCAGGGAGCCTGCTTCCTCCTCTCTCTCTCTGCCTGCCTCTCTGCCTACTTGTGATCTCTGTCTGTCAAATAAATAAATAAAATCTTAAAAAAAAATATCAGAGCTCACATATAGTGAGAACTTACCTCCCAGCCATGGGCAGGATGGCAACACAAAACAGTCAGACATACAAAAGGTCTCAGATGTGCACATTATTACTAGAGTTGAGGGTCCCAGTCCAAAGCAGTGAGGGCTTCAGCTGAATCTCTGTGGATTCTCCATTTCTGGCCGTCCAGCCAAGGATCAGTGGGAGCCCACCTGCAGTTGGACAAGGGAAATAGCACAGCATTGGGAACCCATCACGGACATCTCAGCAAGAATGTGGCCTTACCAGAGGATTTGCACTCGGGTTAGATGATTTTCGAGGAGGGCTTGAGAAGGGAGATTTGCTCCGGGTTGGATATTGGTAGGAAGTGGGGATAATTGTTTTTAGTTATCTTAATAATTTTAATCTAGGCATTAGGAGGAATCGACCAGGGATTGAAGCTGCTCTTGCGTAAAGAAGCAGCAGTTACTCAAACTGGGAGGCGGGTAGAGGTTACGTTTGGTCATTTTTGTGGTTTGGGCGATGTTCTTGTTTTTGTGTTCAGACATGATTATGAAATGGTCTTTCTCTGCACCCATCAGAGAGCGCCTCCGTCTGGGGCTGGTGCTCTGTGAACTTGCTGGTGCTCAGCAGCAGAACACCACAGCCTGGCTGATCATGCCAGGCCGGCCCCTAGCGTCAGCAGCGCTTCCAGAGCGAGTGCCAACGCGCTCCCAGCAGCCACGGCGTGCTTTTCTCTTTTCCACCAGTTACACTCGGAAAATCAGACTTGGGAACCCCTTTTGGTGAAACACGAGCTCTCTGGGTCACCGCAGGCCCCGTCACTCCCCAAGATCTCACGACGCCCCACCCCACCCCACTCACTTGCTCTCCCAACTAACCCCCTGGCATTGAAATCTGTGCCCCTCACTAAGCAAAACACAAACCCAGCCCAGGGAACGGTGAATTGCCGAGGATCACCCGGTGAGCTGGGGGCAGGTTGGATTCAACGTTTCCTCCCCGCGGGGCGCCTGGGTGGCCCCGGGGGTTAAAGCGTCTGCCTTGGGCTCAGGTCAGGAGCTCAGGTCCTGGGATCGAGCCCCTCCCAGGGAGCCTGCTTCTCCCCGTCTGCCTGTCTCCCTCTCCGCCTACTTGCGGTCTCCGTCCGATAAATACACAAACCACGTCCTCCCAGCAAACCCCGCAGTAGGCACGGAGATCCCGTTGCATTTCTGCAGCCCCCGTCGGATGAAACACTCCCCGCACGCGTTCCGCTCAATAACGCGCTCCCACCCCGCCCCGCGCACCCCCACCCCCGCGCACCCCCACCCCGGACTGGGGGTCTCGCCATCCGAACTGGGACTCTAAGACCTGTGCTCGGCACGCGGCCGCCACGCGTGCCCTTCGTTCCGCTCCCCGGGACCAGCGGGCGGGTCGCCGCCGGGGCTCTGGGTGCGCGCCCTCCGCTCGGCCGGGAGCCCCCTCCCCGCCCCCCTGCGGCCCGGGCTTCTCAGCTTCGGCTCTGCAGCGCCTCCTCCGGGACGCCCTCCCTGACCACCTCCCCGACTCACGCCCGCGTGCCCTCGCCCTGCGGTCACCTCCTCTAGGAGGCCCCTCACTTCGGGCTCTTACACACTGTCCCTGGCGCTCCGAGCCAAGCTCTCCTCGGCCTGTCCAGAGCGCACGCATGGGAGGCGGGAAACCTCGGCCTGCACACCCGCGAAGCCCCCTGAGAGCAAAGACCCAACCCACCGCCCGGCGGAGACCTCGCTTTCCACGCAGGCCGTGGCGGGGCGCGTCCACCAACCAGGGCCCGGGAGTCGCCGAAGGAGCGCACCCCGCGGCCACCCCACCCGGCCAAAGGCGACGCGCGGCCTCTCAGCGCGGCCCCAGGCCACCGCGCATGCTCCGCACCGCCGGCGCGCGGGGGCGGGGCGGGTCCTCGGCGCGCCTGCGCAGCTGCTCGGCCCGGGCTTCCGGGCGGCGCCCGCGCGATGGGGCGCAGAGCGGGCGCGGCGGGGTAGCGGCGGCGGCGGGCGGGCGGGCCCGGCGGTGCGGCTCGACGGTTCCGCTCTCGGGGCCTCTGGGAGCCGCCGGAGGGCGCGGAGAGAGCTTGGGGCCGCCGGCCGCCGCCGCTCCCTGGCATGTCGGCCGAGGCCTCGAGCCCGGCGGGGGCCGACGCCCCGTCCCTGGAAGCCCCCAAGCCCGCGGGTCTGGCGCCGGGCCCCGCCGCTTACGGCCCGAAGCCCCTGAGCCCGAACAGCAAGTACGTGAAGCTGAACGTGGGCGGCTCGCTGCACTACACCACGCTGCGCACGCTCACGGGGCAGGACACCGTGCTCAAGGCCATGTTCAGCGGCCGCGCCGAGGTGCTCACGGACGCGGGAGGTACGCCGCGCCGCCTGGCCTGGGGGGTCCCGCCGGCCTGGCCTCGCCCCGCCCCGCCGGGCCCTCGTGTCTCTACCGTGCGGTGGACGCCTTTCCCCGCGTCGTGCCCCCGGCGCCCCCGGCCCGGCTCCGCGGCCCTCGTCTCTACCGTCGGGTGGACGCCTTTCCCCGCGTCGTGCCCCCGGCGCCCCCGACCCGGCTCCGCGGCCCTCGTCTCTACCGTCGGGTGGACGCCTTTCCCCGCGTCGTGCCCCCGGCGCCCCCGGCCCGGCTCCGCGGCCCTCGTCTCTACCGTCGGGTGGACGCCTTTCCCCGCGTCGTGCCCCCCGGCGCCCCCGGCCCGGCTCCGCGGCCCTCGTCTCTACCGTCGGGTGGACGCCTTTCCCCGCGTCGTGCCCCCGGCGCCCCCGGCCCGGCTCCGCGGCCCTCGTCTCTACCGTCGGGTGGACGCCTTTCCCCGCGTCGTGCCCCCGGCGCCCCCGGCCCGGCTCCGCGGCCCCCTGTCCTGCACAGCCCCGCGGCGCGCCGCCCCGGACGCTGTGCTGAGAAGTGCACGGGGCGCTTCGGCTTCGCTTCCGGCCCCTCGCGTTGTCCCGGCCTCTTCCGCAGCTCCGCCGGCTCGGGAACCAGCCCCGACCGACGTCCGCGGCGCCCGGCCAGGCGGCCCTCCCGCACCTTCCAGCCGCCAGCCTTAGGTCAGGCCCTGGGCCTCGGCACCGCGCGCCGGGAGCCGCTGTCGGGCTCCGGGGTCCTCTCCCGCCCGCCTCAGGCGTCCACCTGTGAGCGCAGAGAAGGCTGGGGGGGTCGCCGCGGACACCGGAGAGGAGGGACACTTCTCGTTGGCCGGGGACCTTCCCCTCGGGGAGGGGGGCCGTCGGCGATGGGACCCGCGCGCGCAGCAGAGCTGCAGGATGTGCGTGACGGGGGCGGGCGACAGGTGCTGGCCGAGCGGGAAAGTCCAGGCTCTTCGGGAGGGGGTTCCGTCTCCGAAGAGCTGAGCTTCGGGAAGTCCTCGATGCGTGCGGCCCGCGCGGGACAGAGCGCCAGAGCCGCTTTGGTAAAGGAATCAGACACGGGGAGTCTTACGGACTTGACTTTGGTGCGGGGCGGATGGAAAATAACCAAATACACGGGGCGCCTGGGTGGCGCAGGGGGTCAAGCCTCTGCCTTCGGCTCGGGTCCTGATCCCAGGGTCCTGGGATCGAGCCCCGCGTCGGGCTCTCTGCTCGGCGGGGACCCTGCTTCCTCCTCTCTCTCTGCCTGCCTCTCTGCCTGCTTGTGATCTCTGTCTGTCAAATAAATAAATAAACAAAATCTAAAAAAAAAGATTTAAAGAACCAAATACACACACAAAAAGTACACGTACTTGCAGGTAATGAGAAGTTCTGTGAATTGTACAGAGGTGAAAATGGTAGTGACCCCGAAGGCGGGGTGGGTAGTTTAGTTCAGTAGGACGGTCCGGATTCACACTGAAGGTCCCCGTTTGTTGACAAGGTCATCTGTAATCATTTTCTCGGGGTGGGAGCTTCTTTCCGATGTAGAAGAGCGTTGGAAGGGATCACATTCTCTACGAATGGTTAAAAAGGGTCCGCGGGAGAACTCGCTGGAGATGTTCCAGAGCGATTTTCTTGGACATGGCAGAGGTTGGAGACAGATCAGTATTCAGACTTGTAGCTTTGGGGTCCGTTTTTCATAAGAATTTAGTAGCTCCAAGGCCCCCCGCAAAGCCGTCCTTCCTCCTGCCTCTCTCCATTCCACCAGGTTGGGTGCTGATTGACCGGAGCGGCCGCCACTTTGGTACAATCCTCAACTACCTGCGGGATGGGTCCGTGCCGCTGCCTGAGAGTACCAGAGAACTGGGGGAGCTACTAGGCGAAGCACGCTACTACCTGGTACAGGGCCTGATTGAGGACTGCCAGCTAGCATTGCAGGTGAGGGGCCCTGGATGCCTGATGCCCGCGTCTCCGGAGAGCTGCCCGAGCACTTAGATACTGGGACATTAAAAAATAGAAGGGAGGCTGCATAGGGGGTTGTGTCTGGAGAGGCTGCCTGTGGCCTGGCTGTGACTGGCCATGACCACAGAAAACTGGGGGCTGCTTTCCTGTGTGTCCCTGCTGCTTCAAGAGGGACCTCCCTCACCACCTCATGCTAGGACGGTTGTAGTAGTTAAATGCCTGCTCTCTCCTTGCTCTTCCTCCCCGGCTAGTCTGGCATTCACACTACCACCCGAGTGATGATCCTTAAACACAATGGCAATCTCTTCTCCCCCTTGCTCAGAAATCTTAAATAACTGCCTAGGGAAAAAAAATAATCTAAATTTAAATTAGAATATAATGACCTCGCTGTTTTGGTCTTATCCTGGGAGACAGCATTCCACCCCCATCCAGGCTTTGTTTTTGTGTTTTTAACTTTTTCTTTTAGCACTGAAATCTTAGAAGCAGAGCTGCTCCCAATAAAACAGGTTGGGGGTTCCACAGCCCCAGCTGCTGGGCTTCTCTTCTGTGGATCTCTTAGGGTTCTGAGGAGAAGAGCTTAGAAGGCATAGCCAGGACCCATCGGTTAAGCATCACCTCTACCACAGCTGAATGACCTTGATTGAGTCATTTCCTACTTCTGGCATTCTTTCCTCCTGTTCCAAAAGATAGGGAAACGAGAAATAGGTACAGTGTAATGAATTTTACATAAAGCCTTTTATTCTGTTTTTACAGTGTTAAGAATGTCCTTTCCTTTATGATACAATATTAATAGGAGATGAGAGTTTCTTTTTTGATGTCCTTTATATATTAAAAAGTGGCAACTATGAACAACTTTCTGTCGGCTTGGTGAATACTTACTGGTTCATGAAATTCAGAAGTACAGCGTTCCTTTGGCAGTATCCATGTTTTTCAAACTGTGTCCCATAGGAAAAAAAATGCATTTTATACTCACATGTGTATAACTTAACTCAGGACCCTGAGATCAAGAGTCACATGATCTTCCAACTGAGCCAGCCAGGCACCCCAACAGTAGACTTAAAGTCTCGATATTAAACTTTTTTTTTTAAAGATTTTATTTCTTTATCAGAGAGAGAGGGGGAGAGAGCGAGCACATGCAGACAGAATGGCAGGCAGAGGCAGAGGGAGAAGCAGGCTTCCCGCTGATCAAGGAGCCTGATGTGGGACTCGATCCCAGGACGCTGGGACCATGACCTGAGCCGAAGGCAGCCGCTTAACCAACTGAGCCACCCAGGTGTCCCTGTTTTCTTTCTTTTGAATGCTCTTTGGGGCCCACTAAACTTATTTCAGAACTCATGAATGGGTCACCACTTGCAGTTGGAAAACCGTGGAACTCGGTGATCTTCAGAGTGGGTTCCTGCTCTGTAGTTGTCATTTATCCGCGGTATCTGCTGTGTGTTGGGAGTGATTCTGCTATCTGCTTGGGTGTACATCTTGTACCCCTGTTTGATACGTAGGCGGTGGGAGGTTGGGGATGTATCCACGGTCAAAGAGCCAGCCAGTAAGCGGCAAAGCTCGGAGCCAGCCCCTGGTTTTCTGACTCCCGAGTTCAGTGCTTCTCCCTCTGCTCCAGCTGCCTCCGGTCCAGGTCTCCTGACACCGTTCCCTTCATCGCCCCACTCAGAGCTGGCTTGTCGTTTGGAGGTTTTGGTTTTTGCTTTTAAGATTCAGGTATACAGAATTAAGTTCATCCTCAGAGTGTGGTACTTCATCATCGTTGGTCTCTACGAGTCTGCTCTCGTTGCATTTTTCCCCTTTCCTCCCAGCCCCTTGCCCGCTTCCCTTTTACCCGTAGCTGCCCCTCCAATTCTCATGTTTTGCTACATGTACTTGGATTATGTTTGTACCCTTGGAAAGCCATGAACCTCGTTTTGTATATGTATTCGTTTTCAATTTCTATAAATGGCATTGAGCTATGGATTGTGTGTTCTGTTTCTTAATTCAACAGCTCTTTCGAGATATCTTCATGCCACTGTTTGTACGTTCAGTTCTTTGCTTCTAACCGCTGCACAAGAATCTATGGCGTGTATTCACTGTATTTTATTTATACGTTCCCCTGAGGCTAGAGACCTAGATGGCCTCCACCTTCCTTCCCCTGCAGACGGTGCCACCTGCCACCACGAGCATCCTTCTACACGTGCCCTTGTGGGTCCTGGGCCGGGGTTTCTCAGGTTTGTAGCTGGGAGTGGAACTGCAGGGTCACAGAACACAGGCAGGGGAATCGCATGGAGATCATCAGATTACTCCCCTGAATGACCGGAGCGCTCGTACTCCCGGTCTGCACTCCCGGTCAGCGCTCCCGGTCAGCGCGCCATCAGGGGTCCCGTTGCTGCATATTCTCAGCAACACATGGCATCAGCCAGTGTTCTCATTTTGCCAAGCTGATTGGTACAGAGTGATCTCATTTTAATTTGCATGCCTACTAATGAGATTGAGCAGCTTTTCATATGCTTGCTCGGTTTTTTGTGTGTGTGTGTGTGTGTGTGTGTGGTTTCCCCTTCCATGAGTTGCCTATTCATATTCGTGAGCAGATTTTCTACTGAGTTTCCTATCTTTCTCCTGTTGCTTTGCAGAAGATCCTTGCCTATTTTAGTTTAGTTCCTAGGGAGAATTAAGCCCTAAGACATGTATTGTACATAATAAATTTACTTTCCTCGTATGCCTCTAAGAATGGTACTAATTTCCTGTCATCCTCGGAAGAGTTGAGAAAACAGGTACTCAGATTATTTATTTACTGGATTTTGAGATTCAGCTGAGGAATCCTAGTTGAGACAGTCTGTTTCAGATAATTTCTAGTCAAATTTAGTTGTCACCAATATTTTCTCTTAAAATGTCACCTACCTGTGGCATCTTTTGTTGAATAGAAATCCTTGTTTTTATTATAACCATTTATTATTTTTAAGGCAGTATATCTGTATTTATATCTATCTATCTATCTACCTATATATATGTATTGTAGAAATTTAGAAAACACAGATAATCAAAAAAATAAAAGCTCCAAATATCCTTTCAGGTGTGTGTGTGTGTGTATTTGCTAAAATATATATGCTCATGCTATATGTGCTGTTTTGTAGTTTGCTTTTTTTTTGTTTGTTAATAATTGCCATCTTTCCATGTCAATAAAATTTCTTCTTATCTAAAATCCAGCGTATACACAAATCTCTCTATTTGTTCCAGAAATATCTTTTTTGCCTGATTCATCTAAACCAGGACCCAGTCTAGATCCCTGCATTACATCTGGTTATTATGTTCTTCAGGTCTCTTCCAACCCCGAACCATCCCTTGTTTAATCATGGTGACTTGTTAAAAGAGTCCACAGTTGTCCTGCAAGATGACCCACTTTCCAAATTTGCCTCATTCTTTCACTATGGTATCATTTGGTTTGGGACTAGACCTTGCTCTGAGTTTTCTGTAAACTATAGACAGTAGATTTATTTATTTTTTAAGTTGAGTTTTATAGTAATCTCTGGACCCAACATGGAGCTTGAACTCAGGACCCTGAGATCAAGAGTCACATGCTCTTCCAACTGAGCCAGCCAGGCACCCCAACAGTAGACTTAAAGTCTCGATATTAAACTTTTTTTTTTAAAGATTTTATTTATTTATTTGACAGACCAGAAATCACAAGTAGGCAGAGAGGCAGGCAGAGATAGAGAGACAGGGAAGCAGGCTCCCCACTGAGCAGAGAGCCCAATGTGGGGCTCTATCCCAGGACCCTGAGATCACGACCTGAGCCGAAGGCAGAGGCTTAACCCACTGAACCACCCAGGCGCCCCTAAACATTTTGATTAGAATACATTTTAGGTAATTTTATTATTTTTTTAAAGATTTTATTTATTTATATGACAGAGAGAGATCACAAGTAGGCAGAGAGGCAGGCAGAGAGAGATGGAAGCAGGCTCCCTGCTGAGCAGAGAGCCTGATTCGGGCCTCGATCCCAGGACCCTAGGATCATGACCTGAGCCGAAGGCAGAGGCTTTAACCCACTGAGCCACCCAGGTGCCCCCTTTTTAGGTAATTTTATATATTTCCTTTTATGTTGTACTGAGAGATCCATAATGTTAATATTAGTAATATTAGTGATGCTCACATTTGGCCCCTAGATTCAGGTGGTGATGACTGGATCCCTCCGTTATAGTCCGACTTCCTTTTTACCAACTGTAATGTAACCTGTGTGATATTGTTCAGGCACTATGTGAATGGCATTTACCTATCAACCACACACCAAGTGAGAATCCTTAACCTGAATCAATAATTTCAGTAGGGTTGTAATTATAATTCCGTCATTCCTTCAGAGTTATTACCTGGGATTATTTGTTTTTTCAAAGATTTTATTTATTTATTTGACAGAGAGCACGCACGAGAGCAGGAACATAAGAAGGGGGAGTGGGAGAGGGAAAGCAGGCCTCCTGCCAAGCAGGGAGCCCAACATGGGGCTCAATCCCAGGACCCTGGGATCTTGACCTGAGCTGAAGGCAGATGCTTAACAGCTGAGCCCCCCCAGGCACCCCACCTGGGATTATTTGTAAAGTTACAGTTTCCATTGTCAATTGGAGAAAATCTTTATTTTAATGTCAAGTTCCTTTTTTTTTTTTTTTTTTTGCTTAATGGTATATCCTTGTAGGGTCTTATTGAAGGTTTCCTTCCATTCTGTCTACATCTTTTATTAGCTTTATCATCTTTCATATATGGGTCTTTTAATCTAAATGGAATTCACTGTTATAAATGTGGACTATGAAGGGATTTAACAATTTTTCGTCCTCCAGAGAGTGAGCTAGTTTTTCCAGTGCCATCTACTAAACTTTCTGTGGTAGCCAGTGTCCAAGATAGCCACCAGCAATTCTCGCTTCCTCCTCATTCAGGCTCTCGTGTGGTCACCTCCTACACTGAATAGAGCTGACCTATGTAACCAGTACGATATTGCAGAAGTGATAGTGTGTGACTTCTAAAGCTAGGTCATAAAAGCCATTGCAATTTTTGCCTCTGTCTTGGATCACTCATTCTGGGGGAAACCAGCTGCCACATATAGACACCCAGTCAGCTCAGGGGAGAGTTTACTTGTTGAGGAACGGAAGGCCCCTGTCCATAGCCAGCAGACCCCCAGTCAAATGGGTGAACTATCTCAAGCAGATTCTCTAGACCCTGTCAAGTCTTCATATAACTACAGCCAGGCCAACATCTGGACTCCCAACCTGGTCCAGACCACCCAACTAACCAGTCTCAAGTTCCCAGCTCACAGAAACTGTGTGATAATAAATGTTTATTGTTTTAAGCTGCTAAATTTGTAGTAATTTGTTACCCAGCAATGGATAACAGATTTGGTATCTGGGTGGGGTTCTCTGGTAACAAAAACCTAAATCGTAGGAGTGGCTGTAGAACCGGGACGTGCGCACCCCTTGGCAGGACTTCAGGGAGAATGTTAATGAAAGCACGAAGAGCTTCAGAGGGTCTGTTCACGGAAGCCTGATGGCCTCAGAGGAGGCTGCAGCAGGGAAGATATTACTAGAAACTGGTACAAAGGGAACCCTTGTCATGCAGAGGCAGGATTTCGGAAACACTGTCTCCCGCAGTAATCTAGAAAGTAGAAAATGTACCTAATGAGCTGGGTAATGTTGCTAAAGAAGGTTCCAGAAAGAATGTTGAAGGGGCCACTGGGTTTCTTGTTGTTGATAATAAAACAGAAAAGGAGAGGATAAGAAAGAGGGGAAACAATTGAGCAAGGAGGCCGGAATCACTGGGTTTGAAAAGTCCTAACCTTTCCAGATAACACACAATGTTAAAATTCCCAAAAGTCTTCCTAGCAAAGATCAAACACAGGGCATTCTCAATAAAACTTGGTCTGAAGATGAAGTCGAGGATGTAATTATAAAAGCCGTTGTTAAGACTTCAGAAATATCCCAGAAGATGCCACGGAGCCCCGTTGATCGGACAACAGTGGTACCCCTCAGTTGTCTCAGCACATGCCCAAAGTAGAGGGGAGCATATCTCACAGAGATTTGTGGGTGTGACATCTTTCCAATGAACTGAACCCCAAGACTCGCTTCATGAATATCTATCCAGTAAGTTTTTACAAGAATTACATTGGCAGAGACCCTGCCAGCTTGGACCAAAAGTGACAGAAACAATGCAAGACAAGAGGCCTTTGGGCCCCTGAAGCTCTACAGGCAGGAAACCACGTAGCTACACGCACGGACTGTCTTTCACGGAAAACGAAGGCTGACTCAGGGCAGAGCCACGAGCTGTAAAGAATCATTTCTGGCAAGAGTAGGCATTAGAGAACTCCCAATGTTTGTCCGACTGGATTGCAGAATTTCTTTGAAGCAGAGACTTTTGTATGCTACCTACCGGAGAGTCCCCTACTGGTTGTCCTCATGCCTGTTCCACCACTGCACATTAGGTATACGGGAGAGCTATGTCTCTTCAGTTCACAGGTCATCAGATCAAGAAGAAATGTACTTAAGGAGTTATAACTAAGGAACTACACCCAAGGAGCCTCATCGCTGCCCCTAGACTGACTTAGGTGATGGGATTCTGTACTTCAAGCTGATGCTCTAAAGGGATGAGACTTTGGGGTTTTGGGGAGGGGGTGAGCGTGCTTTTCAATGGGAAGGATTTGAATCAAAGGGGCCAGAAGGTGGCCCGTGGAGCCAGCCTCCAGAGGCAGTCCCAATGATTCTCACTCCCTAGTACTCATTCTTTCGTGTACTTCCCTTTCACGCGGAATAGGGCTGACAAACCAGGTCCTAAAAGACACTGAAGCCTCAACCTTACTCTCCCAGATTATTTGCTCCAGAGCAGCCAGCTGCCACGTTGGCAGAACACCCGAGCGACCCTGTGGAGAGGTCCAGATGACAGGGATCCGATGGTTCCTGCAGATAACTGGCATGAACTTGCCAGCCATGTGAATGAGCTTTCTCAGACACACATCCTCTGGACCCAGGCATGCCTTCAGATTCCTGCAGCACTGGCTGACTTGGCTACAACCTCAAGACAGACCCCTATGCCAGAACGACCCAGCTAAACCACTCCTGAATTCCTAACCCACAGAAACCAAGATAATAAATATTTATTGTTGCTTTAAGCTGCTAAGCTTGGGGATGGCGTATTACACAGCAATAACGAATACGCACTCTGTACTTGCCCCACAGGTATGTGGTGTCCCCTTTATAAGTACCAGTTATCATATATATACGTCACCCCATTTCCAAACTCTGTTGTGTTCCATTGGCTTTGTGTTTGTTCCCGCAAACCAAAACCACAGCTTTCATTAGTATGGCTTTATAGGATATCTGAATATCAGTCCTTCCTCTTGGCTCTTTGTAAAAATCGACTTAAGTAATAATAGACTTTTATTCTTCCATATTAATGTTAGAAAGGTCTTTTTTAAAGGTTTTATTTATTTATTTGTCAGAGAGCGAGTGAGCACACAAGCAGGGGTAGTTGCAGGCAGAGGTTGAAGCAGACTCCCCGCTGAGCAGGGAGCCCCATGCAGGACTCGATTCCAGGATCCAGGATCATGACCTGAGTCAAAGGCAGAAGCTTAACCAACTAAGCCACCCAGGTGTCCCCAATGTTAGAAAAGGTCTCATAAGGTTCTTAAAAAAAAAAAAATCTGGAATTTCTGTTGAGAAAAAGATCTGATTGAGAAGGTGAAAGGGGTTTGGGCATAAAGATTCTGAAAGACAGGGCGCCCGGGTGGCTCAGTGGGTTAAGCCGCTGCCTTCGGCTCAGGTCATGATCTCAGGGTCCTGGGATCGAGCCCCGCATCGGGCTCTCTGCTCAGCGGGGAGCCTGCTTCCTTCTCTCTCTCTCTCTGCCTGCCTCTCTGCCTGCTTGTGATCTCTGTCTGTCAAATAAATAAACAAAATCTTAAAAAAAAAAAAAAAAAAGAAAAGAGGAAAGAAGCCAGTGTATCTGGTTCTGCCTCAGACCTCGTCCCACCCAACCAGGCTCATTCACTGAGCAGAGATTGAGCACCCACTGTATGCGAGGCACAGCCTCGGTGAGAACAGATCGTAAGCGAACATACAACGAAATGAGAGCATGTGAGGAGCTCAGGGCCGTGAAGAATGAGCTGCTAATGTGTAAAGGAGGTAGGAGAGGTTGTTGGAGTCGGAGAGCTGTAGGTGACGGGCCGGCACCCTCTGAGGGGCTCTGTTCTGAGTTATCTGAATGGCATGAAGGGGCCAGCAAAGCACACAGCAGCGTAGACCGTTCCCAGCAGTGGGAACTGCGAAGGGCTGGGTGGGCGCAAGGAACGGGCGGTGGGTGGGGCTGAACCCCGCCAGCAGGGAAGAGTGGCGGAGGGGAGAGCAGAGAGGTTGGATCCTGCAGAGTCCTGTGGAACACTGAGTCTGGATTTTTCCCAGAAGGCAATAAGCCACTTTGGACAGCTTTTTAAGTGGGGGAGCGAGTGACCTTTTGTTGTGCTGTTAACCACCTTCCACTTCTTCTCCAGCAAAAAAGGGAGAACCTGTCCCCGCTGTGCCTCATCCCCACGGTGACATCTCCCCGGGAGGAGCAGCAGCTCCTGGCCAGCACCTCCAAGGTGAGGCCCCTGAGCCCTGCAGGGTGGCGGCTGGGGGCCTCTCCCTGCAGCCTGACCCCCGCCCTTCTCTCTGCCCACACAGCCCGTGGTGAAGCTCCTGCACAACCGCAGTAACAACAAGTACTCCTACACCAGGTGACCGCCACGGGGCTGAGGGGTGCCCTGGGCTGGGGATAGGGGGTGCTGGGCTCAGGCACCGCCCCTATGGGGGCCGCCTCGGGGTGTGGGGGCTGTGCCCCATACAGAGGGGCAGAATGCCCGCCGGGATGCAGATTCCAGCTCTGGGTACTTGGGCAGGTCTTTGCCCCCCCCGGAGGCTCCGTATGCTCACCCGCAAACCGGGTTCCGGCGAGGGTTGCGAGAGTGGCTAGCATTGCCAGGGGCTTTTCCACAGCGGACGGTGCTTTTCCCGTGCTAACTCCCATAATCCTCGCGGCCGTGTGAGGGCAAACTCTCTCCATGGAGCAGATGGGGAACTGGGGCGCCAGGAGGTGAAGGAACTTGCCTGCTGTCACTCGGGTACAAGGAGTGGCGCCACTAAGGCGTCAGGCGAAGCCTCCAGGGCCCGGAGCCTGCGGGCATGGGTAGCCCCTCCCGGGTGCTGCTGCTCCTCAGAGGCCCCCTGAGCCCACTGGCGGGCGGAGGAAGTGCCCCGCTGGGCGCGGAGGCCTGGGTGCAGGCGAGGCGCGCCCCCACGCTGCGGGAGCACAGGGAAGGAGGCCAGTGTGCTATAATATAAGGCCCCCCGGCCCCCTGGTCCTTAGCACTTCAGACGACAACCTCCTTAAGAACATTGAGCTGTTTGACAAACTGGCCCTGCGCTTCCACGGGCGGCTGCTTTTCCTCAAGGATGTCCTGGGGGACGAGATCTGCTGCTGGTCCTTCTACGGGCAGGGCCGCAAAATCGCCGAGGTGTGCTGCACCTCCATTGTCTATGCCACGGAGAAGAAGCAGACCAAGGTCAGAAGGGGCTCAGGGCCTGGTCGGGGAGGGCTGTGGTGGTGGGCGGCTCCCGGACCCTGGCCAGAGGGCAGCACGCCGAGCACGCGGCGGAAAGTCCGGGGAGTCAGGAGCTGCTGTTCCCAGTTCCGGGGTCTCGTTAACCTGGGGCAAGCCACCTTCCTCCTGCGGGTCTCTGTCTCTCTGCCACGAGACGAGGGTGTTGGATTGGAGTGGGATTCTTACCTAGCCCATTTAGGTCTCAAGGCCGTCTTGAAGCAGTATGCGGGTTTGGGGGGTGCGTGCATTTTCCCATCTAGAAGGGACCATAGCTGTTAGACTCTCAGCAGGGTCCACGGCCCACAGTAGGCTCTTAGAACCTCAGGACCTTAGAAAACACAGGTCTCTTAGGACACACTGAGTTTGTAAGTCCTGAGTCATGAACGTGGCAGTCAGCACATAGTTTCTGAGAACGTCCTCTGCACTGAGCACGGCACCAGGCTTGGAATCCAGGCGAGTGAAAGGTCTAGGGAAGGGGCAGCCTCTGTCGTGTCCCCTGCTCCCTTCTGGCCTTCATACGAGGAAAGGGCCTCAGATACACAGGTCTCTGAGCACCCAGTGCTACTTCGTACTTCCCCACCCAGCATACACTAGTCCCTCCTCGGGGACTTTTTCCTCACCCCCGGCTGCCTAATGAACTCCTGCTCAATCTTTAAGACACAAGCCAAGCACAGCTTTCTTTGGGACGGCTTCGCTCATTAGCTTTCAACCTCTCACAGCCCCAAAGCTGGTCATACTTCCTTCTTTGTCTGCAGCCGGCGGGAGGAGCGTGTCCCGTCAGCCGCACGGGGTTAGCTCCTGGAGGGTAGGGCTCTAGCTTTGCTTCCTATCTCTCTAGCCCCAGACAGTGGGAGCGAGGAAGCATTGATCCAGTGCATGCATGCATGAATGACCCAGCTTCCAAGAAGTTTCCACTGCGAGTGGGAAGGCAGGAAGATAACCCAGTAGTGAGAAGCAGCTTGGTGACTCTGTCTGTGGTAGCTCATCCCCCCAGGCCGCACGACACCCGCTCTGTCCCTAACACGTCCTCGCTTCACCCCTTTCTGTTCTCTCTCCACTCTGCCTCCCTCCTGCCAATCTTCGAGCCCCGGACTAAGTGCCCTCCTGCCCCAGGCTCCTAGCCTTGCTGGTGCCTCTTCCCCAGACGGCCCTTTCTCTCCTGACCCTCCGGGCTCCTTCCCCCTCCTCTGACTGTTGGTGGAATGTCACCCTTGCAACGAGGCCTTCTCTGAACGCCCTCTCTAAAGCTGTACCGCGTGGCTATGACCCTCCCCACCCTCTCTTTTTGCTGTGTTTTTTCCTGTAACATCTATCAGTATCTGAGGGTTTATATTTGATCACACGTCTGTCTGGGTCCTCCCCCTAGAATGTAAACTTCCTGCAGACGGGGACTTCTGTTTAGTTCACTGCTCTAGTCCCGGTGCCTAGAACGACCCCTGGGACGGGGCCGTCCCTCGGTATTTGTCAAATGCAAGAACGTACCGAGAGACTTGGCAGCAAAGGGAAGAAAACAAGGAGGTAGCTCCGCCTGCCTCCAGAGCTGGACCCTGAAGGGCAAGTACGACTTTGCTGAGCAGAGAATTTGCCAAGAGGACAGAGCGTCCAGGCCAAAGAGCCTGGGTCTGCAGAGGCTGGGGGTGTGCCGGGGGCCGGGGACCGCCTGGGTAACTGCATCCCGGGTAGGAGCGGGGATTGCTGGCCTTTTGCAGGTGGAGTTCCCGGAGGCCCGGATCTTTGAGGAAACCTTGAACATCCTGATCTACGAGACTCCCCGGGGCCCAGACCCAGCCCTCCTGGAGGCCACAGGCGGTGCCGCTGGAGGCGGAGGGACAGGCCGAGGGGAGGATGAGGACAACCGGGAGCACCGTGTCCGCCGGATCCACGTCCGGCGCCACATCACCCACGACGAGCGTCCTCATGGCCAGCAGATTGTCTTCAAGGACTGACCTTTGACCTTGCTCTCTGTCTTCCTCCTGCCGCTGGAACACAGTTCCTCTCTCTTGCCCTCCCTTTCCCAAGCCTTTGCCCCGGCTCTGCTGGCCAAGTCGTGGGTCCTTCTTCTGTCCCTCTGTTGCATGGTACAGTTCACTGCGGCCCTTTTGCATTCATCCCCACCTCCCGGCTCACAGCGCGGTACATCGCAGACCCTCCGTCCGCGAGAACCTTTCCGAAGGCTGCACTTTTCCCTCATCCGCCCTTGTCCTGCTGTTTGCCCTCACCAGCTGCTTTAGAATGGTTTAGAATTCCCTTTTTCTCTTTCTCTGTCTCTCTCTTTTAGCACACTGTACACGCCAGACTGTCCAGCCAGCCCTTACCGACACCCAGCGCGTTCTGAGCCGCGTTCCCACCATCGTGCAGGGTAGCTTCGCTCCCTCCTCCTTCCCCACCCGGGCCCCCCACCCCTTTAACTTTGTACTAGGCTGGCCTGGGCTTGCACCAGCTCAGCCGCCTTCTCAATCTATTTCATATTATTTATTTTAATTTTCTATTAAATTATTGGAAGAAAACTGAGTTGAGGGACTGGTGCTGGCTCCGGGGGAGAGGGCCCAGGAGATGGCTTGTGTTGACGAGGTACTCGGCTGGCCAGATGGGAGAGTACAGGAGCCCCTGCCTCAAGCCTTTCACTGGGCTGGGTAGCTGGAAGCAGGTAGTCAAGAGCTAGGAGAGGCCATCCGATCTGCATTTCAGTGCAGCCTGGCCAGGTCACGCCCTCAGCCCTCCCCCGACCCCCTGCAGCCTAGAGGCGGTCCTGGCTACCACTCCAAGCCATCCATGAGCGAGCACAGCACCTCTCCAGCCCAGGTGTCTGAAGAGAGCCCCTTCCTTCAAGGGTCTGGTGCGAAGACAAAGTCAAGGGCCTGGCGCTCGGCCCCGGCCACGTTGGGGTGCCAGAGGTCCACGATGAAGACCACTCGAGGCCCATCTTCTGGGGAGCCTGAGGCATATGGGGATGGAGACAAGAGAAGGACTGACATTAACTACTTATTTGCCAGAGCACTCCCCACATACTCATAACAGCCAACACTCTGTTTAAATTAAGTGCCAGGCTCTATTCCACCCCTTCTATGTGTTAACTCCTAGTCCTCAAAACAAACTGCAGGTCAGTACCATGATCACTCCCATTTTCTACGAAGTCACTGGGGCACAAAGAGGTTAACTAACTTGTCTAAGGTCACACAGCCAGTAAGTGACAGGTAGGACAGGGACCCGGTTGGTCTAGGCCCCGGGTCTTGTTGGCCATTTTGCGGTGCACCTCCAAGACCTCGTTTAATCCGTGCAGTCACCTGATAAAGAAGGTGGCTCCCACACTTCTCAGGTGTTGGGGGAAGTTGTATGACTTGTTCAAGGTCATGCAGCTGGGAAACAGTAGTGCTGGGACCGGGAGCCAGTTGGGCTTGATAGCGCAGCCTCTGTTCTACCCCCTCCACTCAGTCTCTCATTCCTCCTAGCAGAATGGGAGCCCATTACCATTATGAGCCACTGTGTGCAGGAAGGAGTCGTCCACCAGTAGACAGTGTCCCTCAGCCCAGCACTGGGGCTCGCCCCCGACCACCAGCTCACAGCCAGGAGGAATCTTCAGGCCTATGGGAAGAGACCCAGGCATCCAATTCCCCTGTCTCCAACAAAGGGGCCCACCCCATTCAGTCAAAAAGCAGCTTGAAGCTCTTAAAACGCCCCATGTGGTGTCCCTCCTTGCCCTCTGGAAGGGGTCCCGATGTAATTCCAATATAGTACCAGATGAAGTGCCGGGGATAAGGGAAGGGCAGTGCAAAGCACAAGCTACTTGTTCCAGAGAAAAGGAAAGGCTTCCTGGAGGAAGGGGCATCTCTTCTTGCGCTTCTGCCAGTTTAGCTCAAGAACCTACTGACTGCTCCGCCCTCATTCGTATAAAACGGATGGATCCGGTTTTGCCCAAGGACCACGACAGAGTAAAGTGCTGTGAGAAAACTCAGCAGCCAGCTCAAATGATGGGGAATAGGAGGACCTCCCAGAGGAGGTGTGGACCTTGAAAGTGGGAGTCCTGAAGGCTGAGTAGGAGTATTCCAGGAGGTGATAGGTGATAAGGCGGAAAGACATTGTAGGCTGAGGATCCCAGGAGTGGCACCTGCCAGGATCAGCCAGAAGGCTCTCCTGGTCTGATGCACGGTGGGAGGGGAGAGGAGGAAGGGCATGGGGGGAACGAAGAAAATCTGGACTTGATCCTGAGGCCAGTGTGGGACACATCAACTGGTGGCACAGGAAATGCTTTTAGGCAACACAAGGTTTTAAATAACGCTTTAAATAACAAAATTGTTTCCTTTTCCGTTTTCTCTCAGTCTTTAAAACATGAAGAAAGGAATCTCGGTTTGGTGCTACCGTAACTTTAACAGCCCACTAACTCCACTCCTTTCTAAAGGAAGACAGCGTGGGCTTTAGTCTCAGACTAGAGTGTTTATTTAGCTAGAATTTTTAAAGCTTTTTTTTTTTTAAGCTTAAATTTGTTTTCAGGAGTACTTTCTATTTAGTGCAAGTAATACTGATTAGCATTGTTCTGTAAAGATTCCTTTTAAATAAATAAGTGAAACAAAATGTTGGGGGAGTCGGTACCAAGAGAGAAGAGGCCAGGAGGTAATGCCCACGGCAAAGCTTCTGAGGCTGGTCGGGAGGGAGGTGATCGAAGCTTAGGAAAGGCTGCTGTGGGCAACGGGGGGCCAGGGAAGATTTCTGGGAGGGGAGGCGTGACCGGAAACACTGGAGAAAGCTCCGGGGACAGAAGGAATGGAGGAGGCAAGGAGCTTGTAGGCGACATCTACTTACCCAGATGGCATCTGACCCTTGCGTTGGTGGGCCCACAGCGACCCTCAAGCCGCGCCCCAGGCAGGAGGACAGAAAAGCCAGCGTTGCCGAAGGTGTTGGCACTCATAAAGGTCCGCAGCCCCCGCAGTGCGCGATAGGCCCCCGGACACCGGCGGCAGTTGCTGGGTTGGCACCGGCCTGCTTGGTACAGCAGGAGCTGGTAGCACCCAGGGGCCAGGGGCTGGGACCAGCCCCGAGGCAGAGGAGTAGTCCCTGAGAAGTCCCAGCTCACAGCCCCAAAGTCCCGCAAAATGGCAGGGAAGCTGCTCTCCAGGAGCTCCACGTCATGCCGCTGGGCGTCCCGGGGCACGAAGGGGGCTGAGGGCAGGTCTGGCAAAAAAAGCAGGCCTGGGCGCTGAATGCCCAGGACCTCTGGCCCTCCCCCAGGGCCTGGGCCACCTTGAGCTGCCCGCCTCACCCTACCCATGCCCGCCCAGGAGTAGCGCCTGGCGTAGGCCCGCAGGCGACGGCACACCAGGCCTTCTGCCCTGGGCCCTTCTCCAGGCTCCCCAGAGCTCCCTGGGCCCAGCCTGCCGGCCTCAGAGCATCCCCTAGGCCCTCTGCTGACACGGGCAGCCCGACTCCCAGCTCCCAGAGCCTGCATGTCTTGGGAGCCCAGGCGGTAACAGTACCAGAGGAAAAGGGAAGTGAGGGCTCCAAGCAGCAGGGTGAGGGCTGGGGCGGCCAAGGGCAATGGCCACGCAGGCGTGACGGGCAGGGGAGCTCTGGCCAGCAGGCCAGGGGCATCTTCCAGCCCCCAGTCCCCCTGTCCTCCCAGTTCTCCACCAGTTCCCTCGGGGGCCGCCCCCGGGTTCCCCCCGGGGCTGTTTCCCCTCCACATTCCCCACTCCTTGGTTCTCTCTCCTGAGGTTTTTCTTCCCCGTGTATCTCCCTTTCTCACCTCCTTCTAGCACCTCCCAGCACCTTCCACCTCTTTCTCCCTCAGCTCTCTCCTCTTCCTGCCCCCACCGCTCTCCGTCCTCCCTCCCGAGTTTCTCTCCCTCGGCGTCTCCTTCCTCCGCGCTCGCTGCCCTCCTCCTCGCCTCCCGCTCCTCCGCGCCCCTCCTCGCCTCCCGCTCCTCCGCGCCCCTCCGTGGCTCTCGCTCCTCCCGTCTAGCCGCCCCGGACAGCAGCGCCTACCCCCTCCTGGACCCGTAGCCCCGGGAGCCCGCCACCAGTGGTCCTCCGCAGCGGCTTCGCTCTCTCCTGCCAAGCCCTCGTCCCCTTCGCCCTCGCTCCCCACGCGACCCGACCCGCGGGTCTCCTCTCTCTCTCTCTCTCTCTCTCTCTGTCTCTCTCCTTCCCTCCCTCCCTCTCTCCGACTCGGTCCTTCCTCGGCTCCCACTCACCCTGACGTCACCCCTCCCCACAGTCATCTCAGCTTAGCTACCCCCGCCCCCACCCAGGGGCAGTCGCATCTCAGCGGGGGGGGGGGTCTCCGGATTCGCCTCCCCTCCCCGCCCCGACGGGGCGCCACGTGGGGCGCAGGGGGCACTGTGCCAACCTCCAGCCGCCCCGCAATGCGAAAAGAAGGGGCGGGGGCGGGAGGAGGGGCGTGGCAAGACAAGGGGCGGGGCGAGCGCATAGACTGACGGACAGGCCGGCGCTGGCGGACTGGGGACCGGGGCGCTGCGGCCTGTCCGTAGGTCCGGGGATGCCTTGACCAGTCAGCCTGTGGCTCCCATCCCCCTCCGCCTCTAGAGCGAGCCCCACCCCCACCGCGGGAGCCTGATAGATACTGAGGGCGGCTTCAGCCAATCGCGGCGTCGGGGGCCGCTCGGGCTGGGCCGGGGAGAGCTGTCCGCCAGCTCGTGGTGCTGAAAAGGGCGCCCAGAGCCGTTCCGAGGGAGGCCAGGAGGAAAAAAAAAAAATCAAAGTTGAAGCTGCCTGGCAGCTGGCCGGGGTCCTATACGCAAGAGAAGGGGGTCTCTCCTCCCCCAGATCTTGGACTGTCGCCCCTTAGACTTCTCATAAACGTGGAAATTTGCCATTCTCCTGGGGGAGGGGAAAGCCCATTTCACAGGAGCTGTAAAAGGGAAAGGAGGTCCTGTGGGGAGGGGGAGGCGCCTGGATGTGGGCAAGGGGCATACTGGGGAGCTGAGCAAGCGTGAACCCAGCGGTGCCGCCCCTCGGCACCCTGGGAAAAGGAGATTCAGATTCCAGATGTGCTGGAAAGGCTGGGGGAAGGGGCTGTAATTCCAGCTAGGACCAGAGTTTCCTTTGCCTCCCCTAGGGGCCGCGGGAGTGAGGATTACGGTCTGGCTCATGTGGTCCCTCCTTCCTCCATCTGCACTTCCTCCTTCTGCCTCCCCCCGCATCGCCCCCAAATAAATCCCAGGCCCCTCCCTTCACCCGTCCCCAGGATCTGACGTGGGCTCGACACCTTTCTCAGCTTCTCCCTCCCGCAGCTCCAGTGCCCGAGCTTCGGCTCTCCAGGTTCCGCAACCCCCTCCCGTCCCCACCAAGCCCCGCTAGAGCACAGTAGGGACCCTCCCGATCCCCGACCCCACCCCAGACCCCCAGAAGCTGTCTTGCCTCTCCCTACTCCCCCAGCCTGGGATCCAGCTAGCTCGATGGACCCACGCGCCCCAGCGAGAGGGTAACCCAGGCGACCCAGCCCCTTTGGCCTTCCCGGTCCCACCCCCTGCAGCCGGAGCCGCGCCCCCTCTCCCACAGACCCGATAACAGAGGACAGAGGAGATTGGGCAAGGAGGGGTGGGATCCAGGCGACCCCCAGCCCAATTCTGCCCCTCCATCCCAAGGGACAGAGAAATTGTCTTCCTTGCTAACTGCTAGCAGGGGGGAAAAAAAAAAGAAAGAAAAAGAAAAAAAGAAAATTAAAGGGAAAAATAAAAGGAGACGGAGGAAAGGTGACAGCTAGATTATTTAGGAGAGGCGCAGAGAAGAGAAATCGGTGTGAGTCGCCATGGGGACTCCCAGGGCCCAGCACCCGCCGCCTCCCCAGCTGCTGTTCCTAATTCTGCTGAGCTGTCCCTGGATTCAGGGTAAGGACATGGGAGCATGGGGGTAGGCCCTGGGATGGTCCCACCTGGGGTCCTCTACCATCCCTTCTCTGAACATCCTGGCTTTCTGAGCTTCTGGGGGAGGACGGGTACAGCTGACAGGGAAGGGGCAAGCCAGGGCATTCTGACTTGTACCTGGAGCCCTAACCCCCAATACTGAGAAGGTGGGGAAATGATTGAGGGGAGCTTTAACCAGCGTCTCAGGGGTTAAATCCAGGAAGAAGGGCTGGGGAAGTTGGGGGGATGTCTGCGGAGGCGGCCGAAGCATGCAGGGTACCTGGGTGGGAGATGGAGGTGCGGGGAGAGACGCCAGGCACTGCACGCACAAATGCTCTTGGACGTATGGACAAAGACAGATGAACAGAGGCAGTGCTCAGAGCCCAGATATTCAGTCCTCTACTCTGACCCCTCGCCAGACTCCGGGGAAGCGGGCAGAGACTGCAGAGAATGAAAGAGAGAGAGAGAGTGGGAACCACACTGCAGAGATAGAAACCCAGAGATAAAGCTGGGCATTGCAGAAGCAAGGGCTGGGAGGTGCTGCCAGACCCTCCGCAGAGCTCCAGGGCTGGGGGAAGAGCACCATCGAAGGGGAAAGGAAGGTAGCACCGGGGCCCTCTCCACTCGGCTGGCGCTGTCCAGGGTTCATAAGAGCCAAGATGCTCACTGAAGGCCCACACAGCGTGGGAGGGGAGTGGGGTGGAGAGGAAGGTGCAGGGGTGCCAGGGACAGCTGGGAGCCCCTCCTCCACTCTTGGCTCTCAGCCCAGTCTGGGACCCTCTGAGCTCCTGCAGGCCCAGCTGACTGAGAGGGGAGGAAGAGCTCTGGAAAAGGTCTTTCTGGAGAAGGAAGGAGTGTGGGGCAGTGGAAGGGCTCACACAACTTCATCTCCTAGGTCTGCCCCTGAAGGAAGAAGAGGCACTACCAGAGCCTGGAAGTGAGGCCCCCACAGTAGCCTCTGAGGTTTTGGCCGAGCTGCTCCATGGGGCCCTGCTGAGGAGGGGTCCAGAGATGGGCTACCTGCCGGGTGAGGCCCCAGAGTGGCAGAATTGACCCAGAGAAAGAGGGAGGGACATTAACTCGAGGAGATGGGGACCCAAGCCAGTGATATTCAGCAAGATATGGTCAGAGAGAATCAAAACGGCATAGACAGAGTACCAGGGCGATTGAGACTGAATGATCAAGAGCCAGAGCCAGACAGAAAAACAGACCATCCGAGAGAAAGACAGATGGAAACTCAGAGAACCAGAGTCTGAGGAATCGGGGGAGAGAGACCTAGAAAGAGAGAGAAATGCAGAGAGTAGCAGATTTAGAATCATAAAATCAGAGAGCCACAAGAATACTAAACAGAGAAGAAGAGTTCCAGACAGAGCAAAAGAGAGGACGAGGAGGGAGGAAGGGGTGCGCAGGCAAGGGCGCCAGACCTGCAGGGGGAGGCGTGGAGAGTCTCAAGGAGACTGACCCAGTGGAAGGGCCTCGGTGGAGAGCTGGAGAGGGAGGGCCGTGGAAGCCTTGGGAGGACGTGTTCGTGTGCGGAAGGGAGAGGTGGGGGCTTGCTACTTTCGGGTTCAGTGTGGGGAGCCCCCAGTTTCCCTCAGCCCTGCTCCCCACCCATGACCCACCAATTTGCTCTTTCTGCGCCTTACCTTGTACTGTCCCAGGAGCTGATCCAGACCCCACACTAGCCACCCCTCCAGCCGGCCAGACTCTCGCAGCACCCTCCCTGCCACGCGCCACTGAGCCAGGGACTGGGCCTCTGACAACCGCGGTAACCCCTAGAGGCGGAAGGGGGGCAGGCCCCACCGCGCCCGAGCTGCTGACCCCGCCCCCGGGAACGACGGCCCCGCCCCTTCCCGGCCCCGCCTCCCCAGGCCCGCCCCTCGGGCCTGAGGGAGGAGAGGAGGAGACCACGACCACCATCATCACCACGACCACCGTCACCACCACGGTGACCAGCCCAGGTGAGGCGTCCGAAGGGGGCGGGGACAGTGTGCCGGAGCGTGAACGTGGAAGAGCGCGGGGTGCCCGGGGACAGGCTGCGGGGAACGCGTGGAAGTAGGGGTCTGCGCACAGACGAGACAGGGGCCTCTGCTCAATCATTTTGTGATTATTATTTGATGATTTATTATTATGGTGGGCGCGTGTCTGCCCTTGCGGTGGGCTTTATCTCTACTACAGCTGGGGAAGGGAGTCGTGGGCCCGGGTGGGAGAGGGAGCCGCCGCCGATAAAGACGGTGGGAGGTGCGGGGGACAAGCCAGGCGGGGCCCCCAGAGGTGCTTGGCTGGGAGGGCGAGAGTACAGGGAAGCAGTCAGCTCCAGCCACTTGTGTCTCTTTAGTTCTGTGTAATAACAACATCTCTGAGGGCGAAGGGCACGTGGAGTCTCCCGACCTGGGCAGTGCTGCCAGCCGCACTGCCGGGCTCTTGGACTGCACCTACAGCATCCATGTCTACCCTGGCTACGGCATTGAGATCCAGGTAACGGGACTTTGAAGCCCCCAAGCCCTTTCCTCTGGGCCCAGCCGTGGGCACAGGTTTGGCCTGGGAAACTTCCCTGACTCCGTGGGCCTGTTTTCTGAGGATCTCAGAGACTCTCCCGGAGTTCTATAATGTGGCCAGTGTCACGGTGGTATTTGGGCTGCCACACACAGGAGAAAGGGAGGCAAACGGTGCGGGGCTTGGGGTCACCCAGCTTGACTGACTTGTCCTGTGGGGTGGGGGGGCGGTGGTCTGGGTCTGGCCTTCTTTAGGTGCAGACGCTGAACCTATCTCGGGAGGAGGAACTCCTGGTGCTGGCTGGTGGGGGGTCCCCAGGCCTGGCCCCCCGACTCCTGGCTAACTCCTCCATGCTGGGAGAAGGACAGGTGCTTCGGAGTCCAACCAACCGGCTGCTCCTGCACTTCCAGAGCCCACGGGTCCCAAGGGGCGGTGGCTTCAGGATCCACTATCAGGGTGAGGAGTCTGGGGAGCTGGTGGAAGGGTAGGGGCCACACTGGGCACAAGAGGCATCTCTGGGAGGCATCTGAGCTTAAGGAGGTGTCAGGGGCTTTTCCTCCTGTCTAGGACCTTGTAGGGGGCGGGCAGAGCCCTCAGAGGAGATCTATGCCGGCCAGACTCTTATTTTGCACACTCACAGACTCAGTGTGCACACATCAGAGTGGCAGGTCATTGATTCACTCAAAAAATGTTTATTGAACACCCATTCATACCGGCCCTGTGTTGTCCATACGGAGAGCAATGAACAAGCCAGACGTAAATCTTCCAGGAACTCAGAATCTAGGTAAAGAGATGGACAAGTAATCAGGATGATTATAATTCAATGAGATAAGGACCTACGGCCCTATGAGGAAGGAAACCCAGGCAGAGGAACAAATTTCAAAGGGACCTACATTTCTCCTAAGGAATATAGGGACACCTTCTTGGAGGAGGTAATGAAGCTGGGACCAAAAATAAGAGCTACAAGGGGAAGGGGGTGGGGAGGGAAGAATGAGGAAGACGGGGGTCCAGCTGCATGAAAAAGCATGATCCCCTTGAGGAGTTGAAGTCAGTCAGCATGGAAGATAGAACTGCGCTAGCTGTGTGACCTGGGGTGACTTACTTAACCTTTCTGTGCCTCATGGTCTCATCTGAAAAATGGGAACCATAATACTTGGCTCATGGTATTATTAGGAAGACCAAATTAACTAATAACACATGTCAAGTGCTTAAAATAGTGTCTGGTCCACAATGAGAGCTCAGGAATGTCAGTCACTGCTACAGAAAAGCCCAGAAAGTGGTGGGAGAAAAGCAGGCTGTAAGAAACCAGACTAAGGGGGCGCCTGGGTGGCTCAGTGGGTTGAAGCCTCTGTCTTCGGCTTGGGTCGTGGTCCTGGGGTCCTGGGATGGAGCTGCTGAGCAGAAGTCTGCTTCCCTCTCTCTCTGCCTGCCTCCTGCCTACTTGTGATCTCTGTCTGTCAGATAAATGGGTAAAATCTTAAAAAAAAAAAAAAAAAAGAAAGAGAGAGAGAGAGAGAGAAAAAAAAAAGAAACCAGACTAGGAGGTTGGATTCAGATCAGGAAGGGCCTCATCAAATTCAGTAATGGGTACAGACTACTTACCCTGCAAGGGACATGGAAACGTTTTTGAAATGTCTGAAGCAAGGTAGTGACAACCTCAGATGTGTGACCTAGAAAGATCCTGCTGACTTTGGGGGTGTAGGAAGGGGTGGTATCCGTGCACGACCGCACTCAGGAGCACCCCCCACAGACAGCCTACACGCAGGTGCACACCGTGCTCACCTGTGTGTGCAGGAACCTTCCCACAGAGCGAGCATACGCTCTAGCACGTGTGTGTGCGTGGCAACCTGCTGTCCCATTCCAGACGCTGCTGCCATCTCCAAAGCCCCTTCCTGTGCTCCTCAGAAACAGAGAGCGAACTGGGTTTGGGGCCAATGTCCCCTTCACATTACCTCATGGCCTCGCCGGCCCCTTGTGGGCCTTATCCAGGACACACACAACACGGATCCCTGCCTCACACCCTTTCCAGTTTCTCCTGAGGCCTCTGCTTGGGCCCCAGGGACTCTTATGCGCAAGGCAGAAGGGCCAGTGAGACGGGAGCCACGTAACTGGTGGTCCGGTTGGCAGGGAGCAAGGTCATGCCCAAGGGCCTAGGGCGGGGGTGGGGGGACTGCCCTTCCAACATTACGAAATGGCTCCCCGCCAGCTCCCTTAAGCAGCCACTTCCCGAGGGCCCTGAAAATAGGACTCTTCAGACAAAGTGGAACATCTGGGGAAGCAGGGCTGTTGCATAAATTGGTCTTCATTACCTGCCTCGGTCTTCCCTGCTTTGCGGCTTCTCTGGGCCCCTCTGGGACCGAGGCCCTGTTTAAGCCTTCCCCAGTCTCCACTAGCGGGGCCTCTGGTCCAGAGTGGCCTCGTTAGCTTCTCTGAAAGGCCAAAGGTTCCATCACTGCTCGCCCCAGGCCCAGCAAACACTCCCATTTACACAACCCTGGTGCTGACGGTTGTTTTGTGTGCTTCTCGGGGCACCCCCAAGGGTGGCCGTTGGCCACTCCACCTCCAAGAGGAAGAAGGGCTGTAGGGGCGGCCCAGCCACCCACACGTGTGCTGCAGAGTCAGACGACAGGTCCGCAGACGCCCAGTCATTCATTCATCGAGCCTGAGGGACGGGGGCTTCAGATTTTCTGAGCACTTTCTCTGCGTGAGGTGCTTTGCGTGTTTCTTTCCTTTAACTGGAAGGCTGGCTGGCCAATGGTAGGACTTACTACTGCTATTGACGGGTGACAGGCCCCCAAGGGGGCATCACCTGTCCAAGGTCATACAGCGAATAAGTCGTGGAGCTAGAACTGGAAGTCAGGTGTGCCCATCTCCCAGTGCAGTGTGTTCAGGCACATACCACCTCTGGGCCGCATCGGCGGATCGGCTTGGCGAGGTTTTTAGGGGACAAAACAAGTGAGGCCGGTTCAGCCTCACCATGGCAACAGACAGCAGTTCACGTGATGATAAAAGTACGCGTGTGCACAGGTGTGGAGGCAAGAAAGAAACTAACTCTGTGGGAGAGGGGAGGGGCCGGGAAGACTTCCTGGAAGAGGTGGTACTTACGTTACTCCTTGAAAGATGAGAAAGACCGGGAAAAGGACCTCGCAGGTAGGGGAGATGATGCGAAAAAATATGAAGTCACAAAGCTACCTTGTGGAGGCTCTATGGGTTGTGGGTTTAAGAACTGAAGCTGGAGGCGTTCTGCTGGGTGCAGTGATAGAAGGGGCTGGAATGTCAATCCAAAGCCTTTGGGCTGGATTCTTCCGGTCGTGGAGAGCCATCAAGAGGCTAATATTTATTTAAGCCACCGTGCTCGAGAAACTTTTGGGGTCTATCTCGGTAGACTGCAGACTCCGAACGGACAAGGCCTGGGTCCTTTTCACCTCTCTGCGCTAGCACCCAGCCAAGGAAATGCTTGCTGAACTGTGAAGTAGGGAGACCAGGTCTCTGACTTAATCACTCAGGGCGGCACAGTTAGCAAAAGCCAAGGCCCAGGCGAGCCGCAATCTCCCAAGCATGGCTATCCAGAACCTGCCCCTCCTACAGAGACGCAGCTTTGGTACATCTCCTCCAGGAAGCCCTTCTTGATGAACTCTGTCTGGTCTGAAGCATAGAACTATGTCAGGACCAAATTTAGAGTCCACTGTCTCCTGCCGAGTCACTTCCTTCCTCCCTCTTCCCTCCCCCGCTTCCGTACTCTCTCCTTCCTTTTTAAGTTTAGATATTTAAGTAATCTCCACTCCATGAGTAACATGGAGCTCAAACACATGACCCCAAGATCAAGACTTCCACGACCTTCCGGCTAGGCCGGCCAGCACCCATCCCCCCACCCCGGCCCCAAGTCACTTCCTATTTCTTTGTTTTATCTCCTGTGATTCCACAAGAATTTCAGGAGGCTTTCGAAAAAGAATGCAGCAAAATTAAATAAGAAAATGGGTACCAGGAAGTGCTTATTAAAGATGACAAAAATAGAAGGTGGATGGACAAGCCACTGTTGCTCGGAACAAGCCTTGATCTGGTTCTGAGCTTCTTAGCAGCACAAAAAGAGAGATCACTCAGTTCTCACTGCAAGAGAGGAGAAGAGAAACCAGTTCTTTAAGGACAGCAAGCCCTTCACCTTCCCTGGGGGATTCACGGAGGGGACACTGAGTACTAAGGTCTCCAATGACAGATTAGCCAAACTTCCCAAAGGAGTTTCATGAGGGCTCCTCTGGAGGAAAGCTGGGGCTCTGCTCCTACCACGCACCTCAGCGGGGAGAAATCACTAGGAGTCACTTAACAACCCATTGCTACATCTGGAAAATGGATCACGGCCTTCCTGTGGCTACCTCAGAAGCATGGCATGAGCTCATTTTAGAAGCTGAACAAGTTCTGCAGACACCATTTGTTATTTTTAGAGCTGGCTGGGTTTGCGGTGGCCAACTGACTTGCCTGAGGTTGCCCCGGCAAGTGAGCGCGAGAGGCAGAATTTCTTTGAGTCTCAGATACTGCATCTACGAAATGGAGGCCAAAGTGCGTAGATGACAAAGACTAGGGGACAGAAGGGATGTTGAGATGGCCTCTTCGTGAGACCAAGTGGCCGTGCGAGAGCTCCAGGAGGGAGCCCCCTCTGCCACCAAGGGACCTAAGAGGGAAGCGTGTGCGAGGGGACCGGTGGGAGAGGCTGGCATGGGAAAACCAGTCTCGCTTCTCCCGGCTCTGCCGATCCAGCCTACCTCCTGAGCTGCGGCTTCCCTCCCCGGCCGGCCCACGGGGACGTGAGCGTGACAGACCTGCATCCTGGGGGTACTGCCACCTTCCACTGTGATTCAGGCTACCAGCTGCAGGGCGAGGAGACCCTTATCTGCCTCAACGGCACCCGGCCAGCCTGGAGTGGCGAACCCCCCAGCTGCGTGGGTGAGTCTCCGGCACGCTAGGTGCGGCTTCTGTCCTGGGAGCCCCATTGGGCGGGTACTATCTTGGGGGTCTCTATCTTTGGCCAACACCCATCTTGAAGGGGTTTCTGCCTGGAAGAGTCCCTATCCTGGTGTCTCCATCTGGAGCTCTTCACACAGAAGGTGTCGACCCTTGGAGAATTGCCATTCTTGGCAGCGGTGGGGGCGGGGGGGGTGTCTCTATCTGGGGATGTCCTGCCTAAAGGGTTTCCATATGGGGAGTCACCATTCTGGAGATGTCTTCTTTCGGAGATGTCTTCCTTTGGAGACTCCTCATGCTCAAGGAAACCATTCTGGAAGTCCATTATCTAGAGGTTCCCTATCGTGAAGAATCTTTATCCTGGGGATACCATCTTGAAGATTTTCAAATTTGAGGGCTTCCATTTTGGGGATCCCTCATACTCCCCATGCCAGGGGGTCCATACCTGGGGAGTGTTCATATCACAGGCTTTCCATCCTAGGGAGGGTCTATGCTGGGGGGGCTGGTTCCCTACCTGGGTGGTGGCCTTGGAGAAGGTCCCACCCTCTGGGGTGAGCCTGTAGGGCAGAGAGCACTCTGAGGCTGGGTCCCAGCCGAAAGTGTGGATGTGACAGCTCTGAAGACAGGAGGACAAGTCACCTTCCCATGTCCCCCCTCTACCCCCAGCATCCTGTGGTGGCACCGTCCACAATGCTACACTGGGTCGCATCGTGTCCCCTGAGCCTGGAGGAGCAGCAGGGCCCAACCTCACCTGCCGGTGGGTCATTGAAGCAGCTGAGGGACGCCGGCTTCACCTGCACTTCGAGAGGGTCTCACTGGATGAGGACAATGACCGGTGAGGGTCTGGGTCTTGGCTCAGAGGCCCCCACCTGAGGGAAATAGGAAGGCTGCACTGGGGAGTCAGACCGACCTGGGGTGGATCCCAGTTAAGAGGTGTATCAAACGCAGATCAGTCCTTCCCCTTAGGTGGCATAGCTGTGCAAACAGACCAGTTGCCGGCCCGGTCTGTGCCTCCGTTTCCTCGTCAGTAGAATGGAGATCACAGGACCTCCTCAGAAGGTTTCTGTGGGGATAAAGGTGTTGAGTTACGGGAAGTGCTCGGAAGGGAGTGAGCCCTGGAAATGCGTCTGTCCTCACCATCATCACTGGTACCCCCTCTCGCCTGACCAGCCACTACCTCAGCTCTGCCACTAGTTGCTCTGTGACGCAGGGCAGGTGACTCTGGGCCTCCATTTCCTCATCTATAAAATCAGGGATGATAAATCATGCTGACTCAAGGGCTCTTGTGAAAAGTAATGAGACAAAATGTGCGAAGACTTAGCATACACGGGACGTAGCTGATGCTTGAAAATAACAGCTGTGAAAACGAGTTAGGAGAGCCGGCAAGCGACGAGCCAGCTTCCGAGGGGAAACTTCTCTCCATCGCAGGCTGATGGTGCGCTCAGGGGGCAGCCCCCTCTCCCCAGTCATCTATGACTCGGATATGGACGACGTCCCCGAGCGGGGTCTCATCAGTGACGCCCAGTCCCTTTATGTGGAGCTGCTTTCAGAGACACCCGCCAACCCCCTGCTGCTAAGCCTCCGATTTGAAGGTAAGTGTGTCCCCCCCTCACCCCCACCCAGGGATCCCAACTCCTGCACTTTGCCATCTTGCTGAGGGCAGGGTATGGTCACAAGCACAGACCCTGTCCCTGCTCACCTCTGTCTGGATCTCTGGAAACTAACTTCCTCCCCACCCCCAAACTACAAGGACCCCCTCCAATTCCTGGGGGGGCTCTTCCCATTTAAGTTTCACGGATGGCTGGATCCAGGTACACAGCCAAGAGACCGGGCACCTTCACCCCTCAGTGCTTCCCTCCGTGTTGGCTTCACCATCAGTCAGGCTCTCAGTCTGTGGTGCCCCTAGCAGTTCAAACTGACATGCCACCCACACAGCAAGTCCATCAGAAAGAGAAAGGGCACCGCTTTCCTAAGAGGGCAGCCAAAATGCCAGGGAGGGCTCTCATTGCTCCGGCTGAGGTCATTGACCGATCACGGAAGGAAGGGCGGGTGGCGGTATGATTGGCAGACCCGTATCACATGACCATCCAGAGTTGGCCCCAACTGGACCTCCTGGACTGGAAATGAGGGAGGCGTGTGTCCCAAAATGAAAGTAGGAGTGCCTTGAACAGAAGACGGCGGTGCAGATGCTGGACAGGTAGAAACAAGGTGGTCAGTGATTGTGGGAGAAGAGGCATTTGAGCTGGCCCTTACTGGATAGAGAGAATGGATTTTATTTTATTTTATTTATTTTTTAGAGAGTGAGAGAAAGAGGAGTGGGAAGGGGCAGAGCGCGAGAGAGAATCCCAAGTAGAACTTCGTGCTCAGTGTAGAGCGTGATGTGGGGCTCAGTCTCACAACCCTGAGACCATGACCTGAGCGGAGACCAAGAGTCAGACCCTTAACCACCTGAGCTACCCAGGTGCCCCTAAGATAGAGCATTTTAAAAGAGGGAGATTAGGGGTGAGCACCTCAGGTGAAAGGAACGGGGTGAGCAACAGTAAAGAGGTAGAGAAAGGCCTGGTATGTTTGGGAAAGAGGGTATTTCAGCGTGACTGGAGCAGAGGATCTGTGCAAGCAGTAGCAGGAGAGAGAGAGGGGCTGGTTTGTGGTGTGAATCAAAGGAGCAACTGATTTATCAGGCACTGGGCCCTGGTGGACGCATAGGATTTGGACTTGAGACCTCATCAGGTTGTAAGTAACAGTGAACTAGAACAGCAGATCTGAAAAATAAACTGCCTGTTCGACTTGCAAATGTGCAGAGAATTCCGAGGGCTGAGGTCTGCCTCCCTGATTGTGGGCCATTGCTGCTCTATGAGCTTCACACTCCTCCCCACGGATCGTTCTGCAGCTGAGCTATGGTCACGTGGGCAAAAGCAAAAATGCTCTCCAAATGTTCTTTTTTGCTGAGTTAGTCCAAAGTCAAAATTGAGTAGCTTCTGCATTTGTTGTACTTTGGGATTCTAGCCACAACATGGGTAATCAAGGGTGTGGAGAATCTTTTTTTTTTTTTTTAAAGATTTCTTTATGGACTGCCTGGGTGGCTCAGTCGTTTAATTGGACAACTCTTGGTTTCAGCTCAGATCATGATCTCAGGGTTGTGAGATCAAACCCCAAGTCAGGCTCAGCTCTCATCGGGGAGTCTACATGAGATTCTCTCTCCCCACCTCTCTCTGCTCCTCCCCACCCCTGCACTCTCTCTCTCTCCCTCTAAGATTTATTTATTTACTTTAGAGAGAGAGAGACACACACAGAGTATGAGCGGGAGTGGGGGGGGCACTCAGAGGGAGAGTGAGAATCCACAAGCAGAGCCCAGTGCGGCCTCCACCTGAGCCAAAACGAAGAGTCCATGAGCTGAAACTAGGAGTTGGACCCTTAACCGACTGAGCCACTCAGGCGCCCCTCTAACTCTTGTTTTTGAGGAGAGAACACACCTGTGTGAGCTGTTCTCCGAAGGCACCTTCCCCTCCCTCCTCTGCAGTTTCCAAAACCAAGTGACTCTGGCTAGGATTCAAGCAATCTGGGTTTGAGACCTGATTCTGTGTGACGTTGGGCAAGTGTTTTTTTGGTCTGTGGACCTCAGTTTCCTCATCTGTAGAACGGGGGCTGGGATTTGACTAGCCTAGGGGTTTCCCGTCAGCGGCCAGGAAGGTAACATAAATGTGAGAATGAGAAGGGTTAGGATTTGGGGGAGACTGGAGAGTGAAAGCTAAGCGAAAAGGCATTCTATTTTAAACAACCCACTGAGCAGCCAAACGTCTCTTGAACTCAGCCCCAGACCCCCCCCCAGTCTGAGATCCCCTGAGGCCTGTCCTCATGCTTACTTTCTGTGACTGACCCCTCTCTAGCCTTTGAAGAAGATCGCTGCTTCGCTCCCTTCCTGGCACACGGCAATGTCACCACCACAGACCCAGAGTACCGCCCAGGGGCACTGGCCACCTTCTCGTGCCTCCCAGGATATGCCCTGGAGCCCCCTGGCCCCCCAAATGCCATCGAATGTGTGGATCCCACAGAACCCCACTGGAATGACACAGAGCCAGCCTGCAAGGGTGAGCCCCCACATCCCCAGGAGCTCCCTCCCAGGTCTCCAGCCACCCCCCCGCCCCCAGCTGGAGAAGGCCATTCAGGAAGGAGACTTGCATATCCAAACCCAGTAAACCCAGACCTTGGGTAAAATCCTTGTCCTTTTCAGAGATCGTTTTTCTCAGCTGAATAATTGGTGGGTTTGTTACAGAATTTAGGGGTCGTGACCCAAATGTCTTGAAGAGCTCTAGCTGGAGCTAAGTCTTGGGATGGGCGGGGTAACGCATAGGCGGGAGAGTGGGCGGGGCTGGGTGGGCGGGGCTAAGTGAGAGCAAGGCCGGGATTGGGCACAGGTAATTAAGAGGGAGCCTGTGAAGCAGTCTGGTGCCCACAGCTGGGAGTAGGTAGACCTTAGGTGAATGAAGACGGGGCGTTCGGAATGTGCACCCCCTTCTCCCCCAGCCATGTGCGGAGGGGAGCTGTCAGAGGCGGCTGGTGTGGTCCTCTCTCCCGACTGGCCCCAGAGCTACAGCCCCGGCCAGGACTGCGTGTGGGGCCTGCACGTCCAGGAGGAGAAGCGCATCTTGCTCCAAGTTGAAATGTACGTTAGGGTGCTGCGGAGGGCGCGGTGGGTGTGGGCCCCGTGGAGCGTGGTGTGACGACACTGCAGCCGGCGCCGGGAGCCTGGCTGGCGACCCGAGATGAAAAGGTGACTGACAGTTCAGGACAGGGGTGTGGGGTGTCAGGGAGACCTAGGAACAAATCGCTTTTGGTTTGTCCAGGCGACTCTAGACAAGGACATGGGTCACTCAGGGGCTTCTGCAGCGGCCGTAGTGAAACGGGGGCTCTGGCCCTGTGTCACTCGCTCTTTGGCTGTTTCGAGGCTGCCCCTTGAGCGGTTTCCAGGAACCCAGGCCCAAACTGTGGCCTGGTCACTAGCCTATGAGGTGGCAGTGGGGGTGGGAGAAGCCAGTGAGCTGATTGGGGATGAGATGGCCATGTGACCGGTTTTAACAAGAAGTGGGCATGGCCCCAAGGCGGATAGTCCCAGTGGCTCCTGGAGTTGGGCCGGTGATGAAAGAACATGGCCTGTGACTGGCCGGAGCTGGACTTGAGAGAGAGACTGTGCATCCCCGGGGAGGGAGGCGCCACCGGAGAGTGCGAGGAGTTTCTGGGGAGCTGGGCTGGGAATCAGGAAGCAGGAACTCCGAGCCACGGAACAAGCGGAACCTGGAGGGGCTAGGAGAAGCCCATAATTGCCTAAAGGGCGGCCAGACTTGGGATGGGGAGTAGGTGGGGTTCCTAATGAACGGAGTTACTGACCGGGCAGAACCGCACAGGAGGGGCGAATCGTAACCCGCCCCGCACATCTGGTTCCAATCTCTGCAGCCTGAATGTGCGTGAAGGGGACATGCTGACACTCTTCGATGGGGACGGTCCCAGCGCCCGAGTCCTGGCCCAGCTGCGGGGACCTCAACCACGCCGCCGCCTCCTCTCCTCTGGGCCCGACCTCACGCTACAGTTCCAGGCACCGCCAGGGCCCCCAAACCCGGGCCTGGGACAGGGTTTCGTGTTGCATTTCAAAGGTACCGAGGTCTAGGGTCCTGAAACGCGCAGGGGCTCGGCCAGCCAGAGATCCCGGGAGGAGCAAGGCCCCCCGAGTCTGGAAGGGCGCCCTGAGTCCGTCGCAGGACAGCCTCCAAACTCGCTGTCTCTCCCCTGCAGAGGTCCCGAGGAACGACACGTGCCCGGAGCTGCCCCCTCCAGAGTGGGGCTGGAGGACGGCTTCCCACGGGGACCTGATCCGGGGCACGGTGCTTACGTACCAGTGTGAGCCTGGGTATGAGCTGCTTGGCTCCGACATTCTCACCTGCCAGTGGGACCTGTCCTGGAGCGCCGCGCGCCCGCCGCCTGCCAAAAGAGTGAGCTCGGGCCCCGCCCCTGCCCGTCGGGGTCTCGCCGCTCCGCAACCCCTCTGCGGCGGGCTCAAGTTCCTTTTTGCTCCCGCTCCCGGCCCGGCCGAGTGTCTCACGCCTTCCCTCTGGATTCTGCCCGGATCTTACTCAGGCCTCGTCCCTTTCACCCTTCGGGTTCCAGCCCTCTGATCCTCGGTGTCCCGAAACTGCACCCTGCGGACCCCACTCTCACCTCCGGGCGGTGTCCCTCCCTCGTGCACAGTTCTGACCTCTGACCTGGTTTCCTCTGGGTCGCGCCTCACTTTCTCCTGGCCCCGCCCCCATCGCCTCCTGGTCCCGCCCCCATCGCCTCCTGGCCCCGCCTCCGTCACGTCAGAGTCCCGCCCCCAGCCCCGCCCCGTCGACTCTCCGCTTCGCTCCTCCCCTTCTATACCCTTCTCGAGTCTCAATCTCCCGCCCTTGGCGTGCTGGGGCCTAGGCTGGTCAGAGAACTAGGTTTATCTTACCGCAGTCATTGAAGCCGCAGGCAGGGTTGGGGTGATGCAGGGGGCTGGGGTCCCTCCTGACCCTGGCGGAGCTCACAGTTCAGAAGGGGGACACTGAAAACAGCTCAGGGTATTCCAAAGCCATAACTGCAGGCTGTTTCCGGGCAAAGGACTTCACATCGGAGTTTTCACACAGGACCTGTGCTTGCGAACAGTTCATCAGGTGCTGTAAATAAGGGAGAAGCACCGTGAGAAGAGGGGCGAGGGGCTCATTGCTTCAGGCAGGGGAGATTTCACTGAGGAGGTGATACTTGAAGGAGCAGAAAGGGGTGGCGTCTTGGCATTTTCTCCAGATTTTAGGAAGCCTGCTGCCGGGATATGGGACTGTGGGTCTTCCACCTGGCCCTGGGGGACAATGCTGGGACCAATGAAGTGAAGTTCAGGAAGGCGGATTTGGACTGGACACAAGGAAAACTTCCTGGTTGAGACAGCTCCCCATCTCTAGAAGGACTGACAGTATGTCCAGTCTGAAATCCAGCCAGGACCCAGAGGGTACAGGCCCTGTGGCCAAGGCAGCACACCGAGCCTGAAGCTGAGCTGAGAGCCAAGTCTCTGAATGTCAGCCCAGTGCTCTGGAACAGTTACTTCCCCACCCTGAGCCCTGCGAGATGAGCCACGCTGACCTCAGGATCGTCAGGGTGTAGATGCTGTGCTTGTAAAGCACGTAGCAGAGGTCCGTATACCAGAAATGGCTCTGATTGTTATTTGCACAACAAGGTTGTAAAGGGCAGGCTGTGCAAATGAGCGGAGGGCGCTGGGGATGCCCGGCATGAGGAAGGAGGGGCGCAGGCGGGCTGGGCCGCTGTCCCACATAAGATCCACCGAGTGGGGCTGGTGGCCTCAGGGTGTAGCTCCGAGGCTCCGGTAACAGGGGCAGAAGACTTCACGTTTCATTCTCAGATGGGGCCTGGCTTGTCCCCACCGCTCTTTTCTGGAAGAAGCCCGAAACCTAAAATGCACCGAATTTTACATTTTTCCAACCTCTCATCTCTGCATCTGGAGGAAAGGGTGGGAGACGGGGAGGTGCTTAGCGGGAAGATGGCCCACGGCTCAGGCGTCTCCCCGTCCTCAGCTTCCGGGAGGGCTTTTAAGGCTCCCCCTGACCTTGCTCTCCTGCCAACAGTCATGACTTGTGCCGACCCCGGTGAGATCACCAACGGGCACCGGACCACCTCCGACGCCGGCTTCCCAGTGGGCTCCCACGTCCAGTACCGCTGCCTGCCAGGGTACAGCCTGGAGGGGGCGGCAGTGCTCACTTGCTACAGCCGGGACACGGGCACACCCAAGTGGAGCGACCGGGTCCCCAAGTGTGCCTGTGAGTCTGGGGACACCCTGGAAGGGTGGCTGGGTGGCCTGCTCAGCAGGGGGCCAGCAGCTGACGGACGTTGTGCCCCTCAGTGAAGTATGAGCCGTGCCTGAACCCAGGGGTGCCGGAGAACGGCTATCAGACGCTGTACAAGCATCACTACCAGGCCGGAGAGTCTCTGCGCTTCTTCTGCTACGAGGGCTTTGAGCTCATCGGCGAGGTCACCATCACCTGTGTGCCCGGCCACCCCTCCCAGTGGACCAGCCAGCCCCCGCTCTGCAAAGGTGCCTGGGCAGACCGGGCAGGAGGGGGCACAGCAGGGTCTGGGGAGCGACGGGACTGGGAAAGTCAGGGAGCAGCAAATTTGAGAACGACTGACCGAGCTCCCCCTCCACCTCCCGTGGGCTCTGATCCTCCCAGGAACATCCAGTGGTCTTGGGGAACCTCAAGGGCATGGAACTGTCCTAAGGGATGTAGCAGAGGGGCCTTGGCTTAGAAGTCTCCTTGCCCTCGGGCTAGGTCTCAAGTTTCCGCCATTTTTGACAAATTCTACAGACCGATTAGTTTGGACCACCCAAGAAACCTGAAGTTTTAGGGGTCTGGAGAAAGCGGAAGGAGGCCCTGCCTTGACCAGTCTTCCCCCGCCCCGGCCGAGGGAAGGATAGCGCTTAGGTTGAGCAGAGGCAGAGAGAACCAGGCTGTCCAGCGCAGCCCCACTGGGCTCCCGGCCTCTACCCAGCCTCCTTCCCTCCCTGGCTCAGACCCCGTCCCCTCCCCCTCCTCTCCCTGCAGTGGCCTATGAGGAGCTCCTGGACAACCGAAAACTGGAAGGTCAGTGAGGGCGCAGGTGGAGACCCAGGCCTGGCTGAGTTGGGAGGGCAAGGCAGAGGCCGGGGGTAGGACGCCAGGCCCCGGAGGGGTGAAGCCCAGGGTTCGAGGCCCAGGGCAAGAGGCTGGGAGAGGCCAGTGGGCTGGGCCCAGCCGCAGCTCACTGGCCTCTCCTCTCCCTAGTGACCCAGACCACGGACCCGTCGAGGCAGCTGGAGGGTGGGAACCTCGCCTTGGCCATCCTGCTGCCCCTAGGCCTGGTCATTGTCCTCGGCAGTGGCGTTTACATATACTACACCAAGTAAGGACACTGCTCCCGGAGCTGCTAGCCAGGGCAGCCGTCCTGCCTGGCTGGCACGGAAGACAGGGCGAGGGGGTGTTGGGGGCTCACCTCTGGATAAGCCCCTCTGTCTCTTCCCTTTCGCAGACTACAGGGAAAATCCCTCTTCGGCTTCTCGGGCTCCCATTCCTACAGCCCCATCACTGTGGAGTCAGACTTCAGCAACCCACTGTATGAAGCTGGGGTGAGCCCTTCCCCTTCTGCCCTGGAGAGCCCCCTCTCTCAGCTCCCCCAGGGCTCCAGAACTTTCTCTCAAAGTGTCTGTACTACCCGTCTTGGGGATTTCAAACTCAGCGGCCTACAAAGGCCACAGCAGTGAACACAGCGAGTCAGACGTGCACGGTGGGGAGTGGCAGCGTGGTGGGGACTGGGGCTCAGTGGCCAACTTGTGCCCCATCTGGTCTGCAGTGGAAACTTAGGCCCAACTGCCAGGTCTTCCGGTTGCTCAGGACAACCCAGAAACTCAAATTTGTGTGTGATTTTTAAGATACCGTAAGATGAAGCAGGTGTCCCCGGGGCCAGATACGGCCCTGGTACGGCCCTGGTCCCTGCTCCCCCCGTGGCTCCCAAACCTCATGGCCAATGTTATTTTAAACACCCAGGGTCTTTCCCCTCCCTGGCGGATGCCTCCTCCCATTGTGTTCCCTCCTCCATCCCCATCCCGCTCGAGCAACTGATCCCCGCTCTCTCTCCAGGATACACGGGAGTATGAAGTTTCCATCTGAAGCCCAGGACGAAGGCTGCAGGACCCAGGACGCCCCTCCCCTTCCCATTCTGGGCAGGGAGGAGTACAGAACCTTGTCTCTGGCTCCTTTTCTTCCTGCTGTGTAAATAGTCTCCTGGTCCCACGAGGGGGCTTTGATGGCCCTGGGGACGCTACCGTAAATAAACCAGCATCCTGCCGCCCAAGCCTCCTCTCCTCAGTTGCCCAACAGGGGGCCTGCCCCTCCCCTCCTGCCCTGCTGGCTTTTGGACTCTGGGAGGGGAACTCAGCCCCCCTGCAACTCCTGGGGCCCCTCGGGCCCAGGGTACCCCCCAAGGACTGCCTGAGTACTCTGTTGTTCCTTTTGACCTTGAAGGCTTTTCCCAGATGCTCTGTCCCCGGGCCTCACCCCTGGGCTCTGGGCGGTCAGAAGAAGAGGGATGCAGGGCCCTGCCCACCTGGCGCCATCTCCCAACCCACAGTCTCCCCACCTTCGCTTCTGGATTTTTGGTTTTGAGCAATAAACAGAAAACCACCATTTGTAACTAGGCTGGTGGGGTGTGGGAAGGTGGGTCACAGAGTGGCCTGGAGAGGGGCCTGGGGAAAGGGGAATGATTTGGGAAACAGATGGAGTTCCAAGATGGGACCCGACGATATCAAGAGCCCCCTCTGGGCCTCAGCTGTCTCTGTCTATCCCCTGCCCCTTGCTTGACGCTTCTAGGCTCTGTTAGCCAGGAGACAACGGTAGCCGCCTCCCCCACTTGGCAGGACACAAACAGCCCTCCGTTTCATGACCAGTTCACCTAAAATGCACTCTCCTTTCGAGAATGTTTGTATCCATCCAAGTGTGCCATTCTTTTTAACCCCAATTTTTTTGGCCCTGTAAGTCTCTCCACTGTTAGGTGTCTACTAAGTAAGGGTCAGATTTGTAGCATTTCATAAAGAATGAGCTTGTTTTGTACCCTGTGGGGGTCCTTTTCCAGCATATCTACTTTTGAACATTATAAGGAATTTTGGCCCATTTGTCTAAAGAGTCTCCAAATTAATTGAATTTCACGTCACTCAAATCTCATATTTAAGTATAATTCAACATTTTTTAGGGCACTCCAAAGGACACTGAAATCCTCCGAGGAGGCTGAATTTTAGAACGCGACGCCCACTGAGCCTTCTAATAAATAGCCTGCATTTCTGGGCCCTTATTCTGTGCCAGGCCTGGCGCTAAGCACTTTGTACTCGTTTTTAACCTCTAGGAGGAGCCCTCGAGACAGGGATAATCATTCCCATTTCTCAGATAAGAAAACCGAGGCTCAGATGCGAATGGACTTCCTCAGGAGTCTCGAATAAGCAGCCAGATTCAGACTTAAAGGCAGATTCTACCAAGGCGGCTGGATTCCCTTCTGGCTAGCAATGGCTGTGACACGTGTCCCCAGGCATGAGGCCCCAGAGCCCCGAGGAGAGGCCTCAGCACTGGCGTTGATGGCAGAGGTGGCTCCTCAGAAGCTGGGGGGACCCTCTCAGATGCCCAAGGCTAGACAGGAAGGGGCTGGAGTGTGGCTAGGAGGCAGAGTTCAGATCCATGAGCTCATCTCCACCAAAAGGCAGACAGAAAACCGGTCGTTAACTGCCCGAATGAAAGCTGTTCCAGTAACAAGGACTATGCCATTTCACCCATATGCCCACACATCTGGCAAGAAAAAAAAAAGAGAGAGAGAGAGAAGAAAAAGAAGGAAGAAAAAGGGCCGCCCTCTCACATCTCCACCCCCAGAGAAGCCACTCCAGAGCCCGGCCTGGGTTGGGAAGAGGGAAGGACCTCTCTCTGTCTTTTTATTAAAGCCTTTGATTTCTGGTGATGTCCTTGCCAGCTGCGGGTGGAAAGGCGTGAGATGGCTCCAGAACACCTGGGAGGCTTTGAGTGTGCTGCTGTTCACGACCGGGAGACCCCAGCAAACTGAAGCGTTAGTGACTTGGGAGCAAGGAGCTCTGATGCATGTTCTAGAAGGACACAATGGGGGAGAACGTGAGAGGCCACGAGCAGCACCAAAGGCTACTGGGTCATCCTCCAGATGTCAAGCTGCTAAGCAGAGCTCCCTAGAAAAGAGAAAGAACCTTCTGATTCTTTGGCCCCAACGCTCCTGTCTTCTCCTTCCAACCTCTCCATCCAACCTCTACCCCCGCTCCTCTCTCTCTCCACCCACCATTCCACACTTTCCCCACTCACGCACTCACCATCCATCCATCCACCCGGGTGTTTCCACCCACATATCTACCCATCATTCTACCCACGCCACACTCGACTCACCCATGTGTCTGCCCATCTGTCTCCCCTCATTCACCCGTCCACCCACTCAACCCTCTTCCACCTAAACACTCAGCCTCCATTTAAACTTCTCAGAAGCAAGGGACCCACTGGTTCACTTCTATCCTCCAGCCCCAAAGCAGTGCCAACACATACGAAGTGCCCGATAAACGTTCGGTGAATTTGTCCATCCATCTGTCCATTGCCCTACGCCCTCCAACCACTCACCCATTCCCCGACTTGACATTCTGCCCACATACAATGACCTGTCATTCAAGGGGCAGTTGAAAGTTCTGTAGGCTTCCATGTTCTTGAGGATGAAGAAGGAAAACTCTCTCGGGACCGTGGGGTGCGGCCCAGGGGATGAGAGGGTATTCGCTCAGGATGGAATTCTAAATCAAGTGCATTTGGGAAGGAGCAGGAAACCAGGGCCCTCACAGAGCATCTTGTCCAAGGCCCCCATTTGACAAGTCGGGAGAAAGGCTGACTATCGGGTTGCACAGAGGCTAACTATCAGATTGATAGCAGGTTAGCTGTTAAGGCCCAGGGCTTTCCTGCTACTTCAAGTTGCTTCTGACACCAAAGCCCAGCTGGGAGAGTTCAAATGTCCCAGAGGCCCTGGAAGGTCAGCTGCCTGAGGTTAAGAACAGCGGCTTGTTCTCGGCCGCACTGTGCCACTGGTCTTGGTCATGTATACGGGAAGCAGCAGCCCCAGCGAGCCGACCATCGCTAAGACCTGGCGGACCCAGGAAATACCACTCAATAAACAACTGCTGTTAGCTCCTTCTCTGCCTTCCCCATGACGCCCTCTCTCCTCCACCAACTCCTCACATGCACAGATTCTTCTGGACTCCCCCAGCCTCAGCACCCTCTTCTTGCTTGCTCGGCACCACCCCCACCCCCAGGAGCGACCACACAGCATTCAACTGCCGACTCCCTCCCGAATCCAATTTCTATCACCAGCCCAGACATCCCCGATAAGTTTTGAAGCCCTATTTCCAACGATCTACATGGTCTTCCCAGGGGCTCCTCAAACTTAATCCGTCCAAAGGTGGGAGCACAGCTGCCATGCTCCAGGAAGACGGATGAGGCTGGCGTGACTGAGAACACAGGGAATCAAGGCGCTCCACCCACCATTCCGCACTTTCCCCACTCACGCACTCACCATCCAATGCCTCCCAAGCCTCCGCACTCCAGCCACTCAGCTGCTCCTGAGACCATACACGGACATACCCCCATTCGCTCTACTGAAACTCACCTCATGCCTTTGCTCATTCATACAAGCCCTACCACTTGGAATACCCTGACCAGCCCATGGTTTTTCTGGAAGATTCTTTCTTTGGATGTCACCTCCACCAGGAAGCTCCATGATTCCTTTCCCTCCTATCCCAAGGCTGGGATAAGCGCTCTTCTTGATGTTTCCAATTCTATCACAGGCATGGATCCAGAACGTGTTGTAACTGACCATCTACTTGACTGGCAACACACTGAACTGTGAACTCTTCAAGGGCAGAGACCGTATCCTTCATTTCTGGGTCCCAGGCTCCTAAAACCGGGCCTGGCATAACCTGTGAACTCTAAATGTTTCGTTAACACAGAAGGGGCTTCTCAGTGTGGACTCAGTATATACCTTGTCACGAGGGGATGGCAGGAGGTGTGCCTTAGTACGGGTACGGTTTCTGTCCGAACTAGAGAAGGCAGAGGGAAAGGAGAGGGCTGAGAATTCGGAATTTGAGGATCAGAGCAGGAGAGACTCGGACTACACAGTTTTCAAATCCCCCTACCCTGCTAGGACATTGTCAAACCCTCACTAACCCTAACCCTAACCCTTGAAGCTTCACTCACCGGGTGTCGGTGCCCCGGGTCTTGAAGAACACTGGAAGTAGAGGCCTGAGTCAGAGAAAGTGTTACCCCCACAGCCAGAAAGAGATGTGGCTAAGGAGAAAGGTGCTGAGGTGTTCCTGGCCAGCAGTGAGGAGTGGGTGCTGGGTGAGCTGGAGGGCAGGAGCACAGCGTAGTTCAAGGGCTGGCTGTGAGATCGGGGAGACAGGCTCGGATGGCTGGAAAAGTCAGCTGTGGTTGGGAGGGGTTAGGGACTGGAACTCGGGGTATGGTGGGGTCTCTGGGCACAGTGGTCCTGGAGTAGGGGGGTCACCATGTTTGGATATCTGAGTCCCTCGGTCTTGGGTCTGTTTTTTCTTGGTGGGCACAGAGTTCGTGGGGCAGCCAGCGATAAACAAGGCCTCGTTGGTGAGCTCTGTGCTGATCCGGGTCAGGAATTCCTCAGATCGGGATAATGAAACCTTCTGCAAAAGGGGAAATCACAGGGGGCTCAGCCTGGGAGTTCCCACAGGCGAGTCCCGGGTCTGGGGGCCCCCAAGGCTGGGAGCTTGGGGTCTGAGGTCCGAGTCCGGTATTGGAGGGCTGATGCTTGAGATTTGGCAGAGAAGGCACTGGGCGTGGGGGGCAGTCTTGAGGACCCCAAGGCCAAAAGTGCTCGGGGCTACGGGCTCAGGGCTGAGGCTAGAGTCTCAAGACTGGAGGTGTCGGCGCCCTTGGCCTTGGAGCTCTCCATCCGCGTGGGCTCACCCCCACGCTCACCAGACTTCCAGCAGAGGGGGCTGCCGCTTGGGACATCCTGCTGCCCTTTTTCTCCTCATTCCTGGTAGGTGTGGATGCCATCTCCCTGCAGACAGACACCTGTGTGAGGCTGAGCAACCAGCCTCTCGCTGCACTTCTCCCAGGGGCCTTCCTCCCACCCAACGCCCTGCCCCAGACGGCAGCAAGCAGGCTTGCGGCCCCCGACCTGACAGACGAGTCGAAATCTTGGGCAGGCGGGACACAGGAAGGGCTGAGGAGCCCCTATTTAGGTCTCAGGGGACGGGGAGTAGGAACCGGGGAGGAAGGCCGGGAAGAGGGGGACCAGGGCAGGTGCAGCTCGGTTGCCAGGATATCAGGGATTCTAGAACCAAAAGCGGGGGCCGGGGGAGGGGGCGGCATTTTCCCAGCACGTCGCATTCGCTCTCTGGTCTCCGTTCCACCTCCCTTTGGGTCCCTCCTTGGGGACGGTGACCCCAACGCCCGAAGTCTGAGACACAGGAAGATCACCTAGGGTGGCTCCTGGGACCAAATCCTCCTACCACTAGGAGCGCGCAAGAAGGAAGCCGCCCTCGGCCGCCCTCGGGCCTCTCTAGCCGCCTTCTCGCTGCCCGGAGCCGCCGAGAGCCGAAGGGGCTGGAGGTAGGGGGTGGGCGGCGGGGGGCGGGGGTGGAAGCAAACCTGCGGGCTGTACCACATAACCTTACCTCTCGGGGACGCGCAGCCCCAGGTCGCGGGGGCATGTTCTCTCCTTGTCCTTGTCTCCAGGAGGATACACCCTCCGGAGCAAGGCCAGGAGGACCATTGGTCGAGGCCTCCTCCTCTTCCGACCTCGCCGTCTCGGTTTCCCCCTTCGTCGGGCGCCGAGGCTTCCCCACCCCTCTCCTCCCTCTGCACTTGGTACGCGCCGACTGAAAGGGGCGGAGGGAGGAAAAAGGGAGCGGGCGCGTCTTAAAGGGGCCGCAGCCGTTTTTAGGCTCCTTTTTTTTCCCCCCTCCTGTTTTGCACCCCCGGGCGCAGCTGGGGGAGACCCGGGCCGCCGCTGGAGGCGGGAGCGCCTGCCCCCGGGGGAGGGCGGGCGGGGCGCGCCCCTGCGCCCGACGCAGCTCGGAGCCGGCCCATGCTCCGGCGGGCGGCGAGCGCGAACGCCGGGGCCGGGCGGGGACGGCGGGGGCCTGCGCGCTGTGGGCGCGGCCGACCCGCGGGGCCAGAGGGCGAGGCCGAGCGGCGGAGCCGGGACTCGGGTGCCACCTCCAGATCGGGCCCCGGGGGGCAAGGGGGCCGCCGCGATGCCGGGCGAAAACATCTTCCTGTTTGTGCCTAACCTGATCGGTGAGTGCTGCCCGCGGCTCGGGGCCGAGCGGGCAGGGCGGGCGCTGGCCGGGGCCCCTGATCTGCTGGCTGCCCCCGTCCTTCCCAAGGTTACGCCCGGATTGTCTTCGCCATCGCTGCTTTCTACTTCATGCCCTGCTGCCCCCTCACGGCCTCCTCCTTCTACTTGCTCAGCGGGCTCCTGGACGCTTTCGATGGACACGCCGCGCGAGCCCTTAATCAAGGTGACCGACCCCTCCGCTCGGCCAGCCCGGAGGCCCAGCCCACCCTCCGTCCCCTTCTCCTCCTCCTCCTCGGGCCCTCGGGCGGCGGGAGCTCGGGAACCCGGGGCTTCGTCCCTCGCATCTCGTAGAGCAGAGCGGAACGGCCTCCTCTCCCAGCAGAAGGGATTTAAGCTTTGCTGCCGCGAAGAGCCTCCTGCCAGGGTGTGGGGTGGCGAGACTGGACATGGCCGTGCTGGAGGGCTCCGTGAGGTGACTCCTGGGGGGCTGCTGTGTGCCAGGCACAAGGAAGAGGGGTTCCAGAGCCACGTTTCGAGGGGAGATGGAGAGGCCGGAAGGATCGTTTCTGCAGGGTCCATTAACTTTTTTTAATCTGGTCTCCAAACCCCCCTGCCAGACCTTCCTGAAGAGATTAAGTCAGCTTGGCTTGAGTCCTGGACCTTCGGTTCGGGGGTCGGTGAACTGCAGAGCTAGCGCCCATGACTCCTCGTTTCATGGGGCAGTGACCCCTGCCCCTTGACCTCACACTCCACAGACAGCAGCAGTCTGTTTGCCTCCCCAGCCCAGGGACGGTGCACATTTTCAATCTTCAGACGCTGCATCAGAGCGATACGCCAGTCGTGGTTCCTGTCACAGACCCAGAGGCCCCCAGCGGCCCCCTCCCACCTAACACCCCCCATTTTTCAGGGACCCGGTTTGGGGCCATGCTGGACATGCTGACGGACCGCTGCTCCACCATGTGTCTGCTGGTGAACCTCGCCCTACTGTACCCACGGGCCACCCTTCTGTTCCAGCTCAGCATGAGCCTGGATGTGGCCAGCCACTGGCTCCACCTGCACAGGTTTGCGGCCGGCTGAAGGGGACGCTGCGGTGGGGAGGGCTGAGGCTGTGTGGGAGGGGCCGGCCCCGTTCACAGGTGCATTAAGCAACCCCACCACGTCCGGATTGCATAGTCCGGAGACTTCCAGATAGAGAAGCCATGCTGGGGGCTTCAGAATGTGATATTCAAATCCTGACTCCGCTGGGTCATTACCAGCAAGGTGGCTGTGTGGCTTTGGGCAAGACCTCGGTTCTTCGCGGAGCCCCATCTGCTCCGCTCGGTAGAGGCAATCCCAGCACCTGACCTCATGGGGGCTCATAGGAAGAGCTGATGCACGTGAGTGGCAAGGAGTGCTCATGCATTCCCCCTGCTTCTCCCCAAGTTCTGTGGTCCGGGGCAGTGAAAGTCACAAGCTGATTGACCTGTCTGGAAATCCGGTGCTTCGAATCTACTACACGTCCAGAGTGAGCATTCCTGCCCCGCCCTGATTCCCTCCGCTTTGGCGGAGCCCTGGGCTGAGCCCTGGTCCTGGGTGAGGAGAAGGCCCCAGGCACAAGGAGGGGACGCCCCAACCCAGAGAAGACGCGGCCTCGGGGATGGAGGATTGGTGGGGAGGGAGGGAGGGTTAGCCAGACTGGCCTTCCAGCCAGTTCTCTACAAGCCGTAGGCCACGAGGGCTTGATTCTGGGACCACAGAGAGTGTGGCAGGGAAGCAATACCCTGAGCGCTCTCTTTCACCTTCACTCACCCCTGCAGGCCTCTGTTTCCGGTAGGTATTGTTCCTCCACCCGCAGAAGGATCGGGCCCCTTGTCCTTTAGCTTGGGGAAGGGGCGGCACTGCTTAAGCGGCCCTTTTGCTCTCCATGCAGCCTGCCCTGTTTACCCTGTGTGCTGGGAACGAGCTCTTCTATTGCCTCCTCTACCTGTTCCATTTCTCCGAGGGACCATTAGGTAGGAGGCGCGGGGCTGGGCGGGAGGTGGGTGGGGTCCTGGCCTGCCCGGGGTGATGATGATGGTGATGATGATGGCCCCGCGCCTGCAGACCCCCGGCCCTCCTCCCCCTGCAGACTCCGGGTCCTCCTCCCCCTCACCCGCATCCCTTTTTCTCTGTATCGCCCGTGCTCCCTTCCGCAGTTGGCTCTGTGGGTCTTTTCCGAGCGGGGCTCTGGATCACCGCCCCTGTCGCGGTGCTCAAGTCTCTCATCAGTGTGGTCCACCTGGTCACTGCTGCTCGCAACATGGCCGCCCTGGATGCGGCGGACCGAGCCAGGAAGAAATGACCCCGGAACCTCCAGCCCCTGGCCGCCCACCTGCCCTGGGGAGTCTCGCTGGGCCATGCGGTTCCCCTCTCCCTCCTGGGAGGGCCCAGGCTCCCGTCTTCCTAATGTGCTGTCCAGCCTGCTGAGAAGGGGATTGGCCTCCGGGCTGATGCCATGTTCTCTGAGATCCTGAGGACCAGTCCCACCCACATTCCCAAGGACCTGGACTTCCAATCAGGGAGGATGCTTCGGAGGCCCCCCCCCCCCCGGGCAGTGCTCCCAGGAGGCCGGGTGGCTGGGAGTCCCGGAGTCCCTGGGACCCGGCATTGGCGCACCTGCTGGCTCAGCCCAGGGATCTGGCTTGGCCTGGGACTTGGGACACTCGAGTGAGGGAGATGGCCTAGAGGCTAGGTTTCTCAGAAGGCGGGGAGTCAGACTGTACCCCTGGCCCCAGGAAGCCTGGGGTACCCCAGCTGGGAGAGAAGGGGGCGTGTAGATCCGAACCCATCCCAGTCTCCTGTGTCCAGTCTGTCCTGGCTCTGGAAGCCTCCATAATAGGGGGGTGGGGTGGGGGAGGAGAGGGCTTCGTTCTCCAGGATTTGGTTTCCTTTGAGATACTCTCGGACCAGGGCCTGATAGAGGGGAGCTGGTGGGGGGGAAGGAAGATCCATCTGGATGCGTTTCTCCTAGTTGTGTCCTCACTGGCTCCGCCTGTCATTCCACCGTGACCTCAGAGCGAGGCCCTCCCTGCCACCCAGGTCTTTGCCCACCTGCTCTACTTTCTTTGCGACATTGTCACTGGCTGTCCCCACTTTTTTGTACACCTCCCGTTTTCTACTCCCACCAGAATGTAAACTCCTCGAGGGCACAGACTTTTCTTGTTCCTTCTCTGTCCCCACAGTGAAGATGAACCTTAACCTGGTATACCGTAGCCGCTTAATAAAAGCCACGAGCGGATCACTTCGTTTCTTAGAGTGCCGTCCTTAGATGACCTGTGGATTAGTAGTATTTTTTAAAGATTTTATTTATTTGTCAGAGAGAGAGAGAGCTCCTAAGCAGGGACAGAGCAGCAGGCAGAGGGAGAAGCAGGGTCCTCCATGAGCAGGGAGCCCGATGCAGGACTCGATCCTGGGACCCATCATGACCTGAGCTGAAGAGATGCTTAACCGACTGAGCCACCCCGGTGTCCTGCCTGTGAATTATTTCCTAAAAATTCAGCTGCTTGGACCCTGGGCCAGGCGTTTAGAGTTGGGATCCCTGGGGATGGGCCCAGAGTCTGCTGTTTTAATAAACAGCAGGTGACTGATTCTTCCCCATAATGTTGAGAATTGCCATTCCTGTCTTAAGCCATGTTGGGGGCACCTAGTATGTCATAGACCTTGTTCTGGGCTTCTGTCCCTAACAGCTACCCCTGCCATCTGAGTCTTCTCTGCTGTCTGGCACCAGCTTGCTTTTTAAGACTATATTCAGCCTCCCATATGCCAGAAACTGAGCTGGGCGTTCTTTGCAGATGTTACTTGTTTCGTGCTTGTAATAGTCCCAGAGAGCTGCAATGTAGCAGCTGGGTGTTTGACCTCAGCTCCCGTGCTAGGCCCGGGGATTCCATCCGTCCTCCGAGGAGGTCACGGGCCAGCCATGGGGGAGATCATGCCCTCTGGGCTGTGCTTGTGGGAGGATGGGATAAGAAGGTGCTGGAACACGGTCGTGTGGCCGAAGTGGGTGGGTGTCCGGAAAGCGGCTAGCGATCGGGGCAGGAAGGGTTAATGTGCAAGAGGGGAGTGATTCTCAGCTGGGGGGTGGGGAGGTTAGAGGGCACATGGAGGGGCTCCAAAATGGAACGGATGGATGTACTGGGCACACGGAGTGCCATCGGTTGGGGGTGGGAGAGCCGGCGAGAGCTGGGGCCAGAGCCAGCCAGGGCCGCTCGAGGAGCCTAGCAAGGCACTTGGGACTTCATCCTGAGGCCACACGGAGCCACTGAAGGGAGCCTTCAAAATAATAGGTCAAATACTCTTAGGGTAGAAACATGAATCGCACGCGTTCCAGAAGGTGCAGAAGTCGGCCTCCTCCTGCTCTCCCTTCTCCCCAGAGGCGACCACTGCCACCCCTTGACTTCTTATCTGAAGAAACTCCAGGTCTCCACGCACGAACTTCCGTATTTTAAAACTCGCTCCGTGTGGGCAGTGCTCGGCTCTCACCAGCTTCTGTAGTTCCAAGGGCTTTGGGGCACAGTCCTTCCTTCCTTGGCCTCCGCCCCCAGTCTAGCCGCCTATGGTGCCCACCCTCGAGAGAGGAAATGGAGGCCCTCAGAGGAGACCAGCGGGCCCTGCCCCTGTGCAGGATGTAGGTAAACCGTCCAGGCCCGGTTTTGGAGAACACTTAGGGGCTACACTTGGTCTGCAGTGGGCATGGAGCTTTCGCTTAAGCCCCACGGCCCTGCTTTCTTGGCTCTTTGGCCCTAACCATTTCTAGTGACACCAGGGGTCTCTACCTTAGGTAAACCCAGCAAACCCTCGAGCTGAACGAGGAGACATGGGCGGGACCGTGTGTCTTCCACGCCAGTAGAATACATGACTGAGGCCGGAGGTGCCTCCTGTGGTAGGACCCTGAGGCTGGCCTCTGCCTTTGGTCCCATAGGCCCAGTGGCCAGACTGAGCCCAGGAGCAAGCAGAGTGACCTGGAGGACAGTGGGGAGAGTCTAGACTGAATTTGATCTAAGGGACATAGTGGGGCTGTATGTTACCATGGTCTGCGTGCTCCCCAAATTCCTCTGTTGGAAGCTAAGACCCGGTGGGACAGCTTTTGGAGCCTTCCAGAATGGGAAGCCGTCATAAAAGAGGCTCCAGAGAGCTGATGCCTCTTCCACCAGGTGGGGATAAAGCCAAAGGCACAGTCTCTGAACCAGGAAGAGGGTTGTCACCAGAAGTTGGCCGTGCTGGTGCCTGGGCCTTGGGACTTTTTTTTTTTTTTTTTTTAAGATTTATTATTTGACAGATCACAAGTAGGCAGAGAGGCAGGCAGAGAGAGAGGAGGAAGCAGGCTCCCTGCAGAGCAGAGAGCCCGATGTGGGGCTCAATCCCAGGACCCTGGGATCACGACCTGAGCCACAGAGGCTTTAACCCACTGAGCCACCCAGGCGCCCCACCTTGGGACTTCTTATGCAAGGGGTTCTTTTAATCTTTTTTTTCCCTTAACTTATTTAAAGGCTTTATTTATTTATTTGAGAGAGATCACAAGTATGAAGACAGGCAGGGAGAGGGAGAAGCAGGCTCCCCACTGAGCAGGGAGCCCGATGCGGGGCTCGATCCCAGGATCATGACCTGAGCCAAAGGTAGACCCTTAGCTGACTGAGCCACCCAAGCAACCACATGAATACGATTTAAAAACAGCTTCCCAGGGGCACCGAGTTCCCCAGCGGGGAGCCTGCTTCTCCCTCCCACTCCCTGCCCGTGTTCTCTCTCTCTCTCAAATAAACCAAATCTTAAAAAATAAAGGACAGCTTCTCCTATTACCTTACTAGAGTCCGTAAGCTCATGAGGGGGACATGGAGTGGTCAGGAGGGGCTAGATTATGCTACTGGTAACGTCCCCCTCCCCAGATTCCAGCACCTTAACACTGGCAAATTCTCGGCCCTGCTGTGGGTCTATTATGCGTCAGCTGCGGCTCTGCTTCCTGCCATTTCTCTCCATGGGACCCCGTGACGGAGGAGCCTCTCTTTGGGACATGGCCCGTCCCCATGGCAAAGGGAAAAGAGAGGACAGCCATATCCTTTCCCCTTGCATGACTGGCTAGACCAACTCATATGGCCATGCCTGATGGCCATGAAAGGGGTCCAGAGCTCAGGGTGAGGTCAGGGGTGAGGTCAGGGATGGAGAACTTCGTTTGAAGTCAGTGGGACAGAGATGTTCTAAAGCGTGGGAATGGCAAAGGTGGTCGTTGAGAAAGAACAGGGTTTGGGGCGACCCGTGATTTAGACAGAGCAGAGGAAGTAGAGGTGGCCAGGTGGCCAGGTGTGGGCCTTGGGTGGGGAGGAGGTGGCGTGGGCCATGTCGGGGGAGACCAGGGTTGGTGAAGCTGATCAGAGCAGTTTCCAGGAAGGAAGGGGTGGAGTCAGGGGGCTGAGAAGATAATGGGCGGTAAGGAACGGAACCAAGAAATGGGGCTGCAGGGGCACCCGGGTGGCTCAGTCGGTCAAGCATCTGCCTTCAGCTCAGGTCATGATCTCAGGGTCCTGGGGTTGAGCCCCACATCAGGGCTCTCTGCTCAGTGGGGAGCCTGCTTCCCCCTCTCTCTCTGCCTGCCTGCTCTGCCGACTTGTGATCTCTCTCTCTCTGGGCCCAATAAACAACTAAAAAATCTTAAAAAAAGAGACGGGAGCGGTGGCGGCTGGAGGGAAGGCAGGGCCTGGGGCGAGCCTGCGTGTTGCTTCCAACGCGGGCCAGAGCCGAGAGGCTGCTCACCTGCCTGGGACAGGGAGCCCGGAGGGGAGGGGTGGGTAGCGCAGGCCAGAAAGGTGATCCACAGAGTGGACCCGGGGGCCTTGCGATCAGGGATCTAGAGCCCCGGGGGAGGAGGGCCCGGTCGCCACTGGGCACAGGAGGAGGCCGGACTCCAGGCGCTGGGAATCTGCTACACCGGCTGCCGGGAACCAGAGGGGCCTCCTGCCCAGCGCGTTTCTATTTTCTCTAAGAGGTGAGAGAGCAGGTGGGTGGGGACGTGGGAGACGGGGAGCCGGTGTGAGTGCTTGCTCGGCAGGAGAGCGCCCACAGGCCCCGAGACGCCGCGTCAGAGGCCCTGGGTCTCCCTCAAGATGTGTTGCCATGAGTTTAAAAGGAGCTCCGTCAGCAAGTGGCACGGAGCTCTGCCAGCATCCTGCAGCTCGTCCCAGGCTGCAGAGTGGGCGGAGTGGGCAGTGCTTGGTTTAGGAAAGGATGGGGCTGAGTATCACGGGGGAGGGGCGAGATGGAGTTCAGGGGGGAGGTTTCTGATGAGGGAGTCGCGGCAGGATGGATATGCAGGGTGGGGGTGGGGGTCAAGGTCACGGAAGACTGGAGTTGGAGGAAGTTTGGGAAGGTGAGGCAGCAGCAGCTGAGGTTTCAGAGGCGGTAAGGTTATTAGGACAAGGTGACGGGCTCAGCCATGGGAGCCGGCTGCTGAGGGGAAGGAATATAGCCCAAGGACAACCTTGGCTGCTGTCACCTGCCCCCAGAAGCCCTTGGCCATGGGCAGAAGCAAGGGGGGGGGTGCGGACTGCCTTGCCTGCTCTGTCAACTCCGAGCCTGTCCACCAAGTCCCACCGCTGACTGCGGGCTCCGTGGTCAAACCCGGGCCTCAAGGGCAGACTTACTTTCTTTCCTTTTCCTTTTTTTTTTTTAAAGATTTATTTGAGAGAGAGAGAGAGAGAGCATGAGAGAGGGAGATGGTCAAAGGGAGAAGCAGACTCCCCATGGAGCAGAGAGCCCGATGCAGGACTCGATCCCGGGACCCTGGCATCATGACCCTAGCCAAAGGCAGAGGCTTCACCCACTGAGCCACCCAGGCGCCCTCAAGGGCACACTTGAGCAGAGCCGCCAGCCACACAAATAAAGCTCCACTCCAAACGAGACCATGCTCGTGGGGTCAGGCCTCGGTGCAGGACGAGGAGGACCCCAACCCAAAGCATCCACCCTGTTCAGGAGGGGAATGGCTGCTGAACCCTTTCCTGGATGGAAGGCACCCAAGAAGTTGCCTTCTCCAGCCACACAGAAAGAACCCCGAGCTGCTGCCTCCTCCATCCCTAGGACCCTTCTACGTGGTCTGCAGACCTGCCTCCCACTGCTCTCCCTGAGCAAAGGGCTGGGGCACCAGCAGGTCTCCTCTTGGGGAGGAGGACTTGATCCTGCCCGGATGCTTCCTGCAAGAAAGGGCTCTGCCTTGGTTGTGGGGCGAGGGTGGAAAGAGGGGACTCCTCCCTCTGCTCCTGAAGAGCCCGTCCCAGAGCCTCAGGGATGCACCCCAGTTCCCCCTGAAGGACAAGTGCCCAGGCCCGCGAGGTCTGCAGGGTGACCAGCAGGTGGCGCCAGAGGGAGCCGCCCCAGCGCTGGTGGGGGGACCCCAGACCCTGATTCCAACACCTCCCGGCCCCTGGAGCACTTGGCGGGAGCTCGCCCGGAGGGGCCGGCTGGGTGGGCGCCACTCTCTCCCCTGCGGGGTCCTCTCCCTGACCGGGGGTCCAGGAGGGCCGACCGCCAAAAGGCCATCTGGCCACTTAGACTGGGGTCACATTCCTATCAGCTTGGACTTCTCCCTTCCTCAGTTTCTCTCCACCTGACAGAGGAGGACAGTCCGTAGAGCTACCTTAAGATTTCAGGGGTATCCACTAGGCTCCCTTGTGACGCAGACGCCAGGCCCAGGTGGTTTCAATGCCCAGAAGTGCTTTATTGGTAAGTGCAGCTCAGAGTTAAGGCACGACGTGGCTGCCTCCAGGAACCGGAGGGACAGGCGTGGAGCCAAGCAGCAAGCCCTCCGTGGGGCCGGGCTTGCCGGCCGCTGTCTGGGCCTGGGGCTGGCCCTCAGACCCCACCCCTAGCAGCCCTAAGGCTGTGTTGAAGAGGTTGATGGGCGTGGAGCCATCGGTGATGAGGGCCGACTTCAGGCCCAGGCTCTGGAGCAGTTTTACCTGGAAGCGCAAGAGGGGAGCGGGAGGGGGACTCAGGCCCTTGTCCCTTCTCTGCCCTCGGCCCCACCCACATCCCTCTGCCACCAGGGCTGCCACCCAAGCCAGCCTCCCAGGAGGAGTCTGGGGTAAGGGGCGAGGAGGGGGAGCGGGGAACCTGAGGTTTCTTCCTGGGGCGTAGGAGGCCGAGAAGACCCAGCCACCCCTGTCCTGCCTTCAGCCTCTCACCGCTCACCCTGGGTTACGGCCATGTGGTCCTTTCGGGTCCTAAACACACTGGGTTTTGTCCTCTGGGTCTCTGTCCTTGGACGGTCTCCCAGGAGGCTCCCATCAACTCTACACTGACCTCAAGTACCCCCTCCTCAGAGCCGCTCTCCCTAAGCCATCCAGCAGCACCCACCTGACTTCCTTCAAAGCACTGACCACAGACTGGTGGCTCAGCTGCTTCCTGTCCATCCCGGACGGAGCTAGTGCAGTGCCCAACAGAGGACACCGGGCATGGGTATAGGCCTGTCCCATCTCCGCCTCCCCCAACCCCCCTGCCCCCAGCGCTGCCTTCTGGGTTCCAAGTATGGTCCCGAGTGACACACACTCTCCTGCTCCCTCCTCAGTCTCACCTGCATCTCTGGCCCGGCCACTGCAAGATCCCGGATGGTGCTGGGGCCCAGGGCCTCGGTCATCTGCTTGAATTTATTCACCTCCACCTCAGCCAGCTGCTGCGCCTTGCTCACCTCCAGCTCCAGCTGGGACCGGGCGTAGGCTAGTTCCAGCTCTCGCACTTTCTGCACCCGCTGGAGCTCAGCCTCCTGGAAGAGAGGGAGACGCAGCATTCTTTCCCTTGTGGGGCCCCTGGGACCGGTCCAGCAAGTCCCCCTAAGCAGCAGGCCTGATGGACCAGAGGCCAAGGGCTGGAACTGCAAACTGCTGTCGACTAGCTATGGATCCTGGCTGGGCTACCTTTTAAGCTAGTGAGCAGCGGGAGTCCTTAATCTAAGCCGTGGTTTCCTCATCTGTCCTATGGATATACTACCTACCCCTTAGTGGGATTTCAAGCATTAAGTAAGACCATGTGTGTAAGACAATGCAAAGGTTGTCACAAAAATGGCCAACATTTGCACGAGTGTGAAGGACTTCATAAACCACGCAATATTTAAACAGGGCTTTCAGAGGGGCGCCTGGGTGGCTCAGGTGGTTAAGCATCTGACTCTCTCTTTCAGCTCAGGTCATGATCTCTGGGTTGTGAGATCAAGCCCTGTGTGGGGCTCCAAGCCAGGCCTGGAGCCTGCTTGTTAAGCTTCTCTCTCTTTTTCTCTGAGGATGAGCTAGAGGCGAAGAGGGGAAGAGAAGAAAGAGAAAACGAAAGCAGAGAGGCGACAACCCATAAGAGAAACCAACTGAGGGGTGCTGGGGTGCAGTGATGGGGAACCCCAAGTCCCTGCCCTCCCACGGGCATCGCCCCCACTCACCGTCTCAATGGCCAAGGCCTCCGCTTTCAGCTTGGCCTGCAGCACGGAGCCCTCCCCCTCGATGCGCAGGGCCTCTGCGCGGGACTCAGCCTCTGCCTTGGCGGTCCCCGTGCTCTCCACGGCGGTGCTAGGGGTGTGGGGAGGGCGGGGAGGAGTCAGGGGACACCCCGGAGAACGCCCGGCCCGGCCCGGCCCGGCCCTCCCCAGCCCTGACTTCCGCCAGAGCAGTGTCCCTCGCGCCCACCCCGCTCCCGCCGCTGCCGCAGAGGCCCAGCCTTCTCGCCTCCAGTCCTCAACCCACCTCAGAGCCTCCAGCTCCAAGAGCTCCCTGCGAGCCTTCTCAGCCTCCGACTGGTCCAGGATCTTCTGTCTCTCGAGCCGGCCGCGGGCTTCTTGCTCAAGCCTCTGAGCCTCGTGCCTGGACGGGAGAGGGGACAGGGCCAGGGAAGCCGCTGGCATGGGCCCGAGCTCCCGCCGAACGCCACAGGCAGGGCCCACGGACGTGCGGGGCCCACGGACGTGCGGGGCGCGCGGGCGGCACTCCGCACGCCAACAGAAGCCGGCTGCGCACGGGCCAGCCTGGCGCGATTCTAAGCACGGGGGATGCGGCCGCGACCGAGGCCCTTGCTCCCAGGCAACTGACCCTCCAGGCAGGAGAACCAAATGAATGTGGGTGATTTCTGACAGCGACAAGTTCCCTGAAAACGGGTTTAGTGGCAGCAGGGCCAGGCAGAGAGGGTGCTTTTCAGAAGAAAGAGGCCGTCCAAGGAGCGCTCTAGGGTGGAAAAGCATCGCAGGCCCAGGGAACAGCCAGGGCAGAGGGCCCTACCGTGGGAACCCCGCTGCGCCCTCAAGGGGCAGAAAGGAGCGGGAGGGGTGGGGATCCGAGCCCGTGAGCCGGGGAGAGGCCGGAAGTGGATTTTGGGTTCTAGCCCAAGCAAGACAGGACGCCACTGGCGCAGGTCGGCACAGGGTCGTACTTGAAGTGGCCCACGCTATCTGCCAAGGGGGCCGGCCGGCCGACTGGGGCGGGGATGCCCCGTCTCCCAGGTCCTGGCCGAGGGCTGAGGGCGAGGGAGGAGCGTGGACAGGTCCAGCGCACGGCGGGCAGTGTCAGCAGCGGGCGCCCCTCCCCCAGGCCGCACTCACTTCGCAGCCGCCTCCTGGGAGTTGGTGGTGATCTCGATGGCCAGCTGGACGCTGCGCTGCAGGGCATCCCGGGTCCGCTGGTCCACGGGCTCCACCGACTGCACGTCCACGCTGCTGACCACCAGTCCGTTCTGGGGGAAGACCGCCCGGTCCCGGGGCTGGGGCAGGCTCCTTCCCTCGGGCCCCTTGGTTTCCAGGGTCTCAAAGCCGAAGACAGCCGTGCGGATGATGCGGGCGGAGTTCTTGTGGAAGTCGTCGAAGGTGACGGAGGCCACGGCCCCCCGCACCCGGGACGCGATGGCCTTGCAGGCGTCACCCACGAAGTCAGGCACCGAGAAGAGCTTGGTTGTCTCTTTAGGGTCCTTCCGGTCACTCACCTCGAAGTGCCTGTGAGCAAAGAGGCCCAGAATGGGGACATTGTTTTCTTCCAGGACACAGCAAGGGTCTCGTCTCTGAAAGGGACTCGGACGTCCACCCTCTATGACCGGCCAGGGTCTCTCAATGGAGAGGGTGAGCTCCTGCCTGCCACGCGCCCAGGTGGGTCCCACCTCATTCTCTCAGCCACCCTAGGAGGCAGGGATGGGCATCATTCCCTCCCACAGACGAGGAAATAGAGGCTCAGGGAGGTCAAGGGACAGGCCCGAAGTCACAGGGTTGCGGCACGGTGGAGAGCTGAACTCGGGGAGCGGGACTCTGGTCTGCGCTCTTAGCGGTCACGCTCCCAAGACGGCCACACCCATCTGCCCCGTCACAGTCCTGGCCAAGAGGGGGTGGAGGTGGAGCCCAGCTTCCAGATGGGACCCCCGCCCCTGCGCCCCAGCTCCAGGCGCTGCTACTAACTACATGTGGGGTGTGGGGCGCTGCTCTGGTCCTCACAACAGCCCCGGGAGGTGGACGGTGGCCGTTCTCATTTTATGGATCGGGAAACTGAGGAAAGTGCCGAGTCCCTTGCCCACGTCCACAGCTAGCAGGCAGCAGGGCTGGGACCCAGGCAGCGAGCCCCTGAGTGTGTGCTTGTGACAACGGCCCACACAGGTCCCCTCCGATGGGAACCTTGCCCTTCCGTGGTTGGCTGGACACCTCTAGCTGGGGAGGTTCCCCCCAACCACGTCCACCAAATGCTACTCCTGGGAGGGGGAGCCTGCACCTTCCCGTCACCCGCCTTGGGCATCGGGCTGGGTTTCCTTCTCGGCCACGGCATGGAGTTGGGCGTCCTGCCCCACGGCGAGCGCGGCACCACAGACCGCGCGCTCCCTCCCTGCCGCTCACCAGTTGTAGGCGAGCTGGAGCTGCAGCCTCGCGTGGTCTGCGGTCTCGATGGTGATGACATCTGTGAAGAAGTCAGGCCCGAGCAGCAGGCAGAGCGCACGGCGAGCGTGGGGACGCTTAGGCCTCCCGGCCGAGAGGGACAACACGGTGAACTGCTCTTCAGGACCCAGCGACACCAGCTCGGGCCCAAAGACCACACTGGAGAAGGAGCATGGAGTCAGACACACGGAGAACCCCTCCCCCTCCCCCCGCCAGTCCCCTTACCCCCCATCCCCCAGCCAGCCCCTCCCCCCAGTCACCGGTCCCACCTCGCCACCAGCCCCCCGCGGCCCGCCCGCCCCCCCACCGAGTCACCCGTACCACTTCGCCCCCCCACTCCCCAGCCGGCCCCTCACCGAGCCTTCTTCTCCCTGTAGTCATACACCTGCACAGCCGCATTGTGGGGGACCCGGTAGCTGACCACACGGGTCTTGTTCCGGACAGCAGCGGGCTGAGGGGTCTTGGACGTCTCCCTCTCCCCCCTGTCGGCCAGAGGGTCCTGCCCCTTGTTCAGCAGCTCCTCCACCCCGGGGGGCAGCTCCTTCTCCCACAGGACCTCGTCCTGGGTCAGCATGTAGGTGCTTCCGATCACAGCACGTACCTTGACAGAGGAGGACACGGCGGGGGCGTCACGTGGGAGTCCCATGGGAGGGTGAGAGGGGGAAGGACCCAGCCAGCTGCCCCGAAATAGAGCCGGTCTCGGGGCAGCAGAGCGCGGCGGCTGGGTTCAGTCTCCGCAGCGGCTCTGCCCGCGCCGTCACCGGGGGCAAACAGCCAGGCTTTAGGTCTCCGTCCCCAGAACGGACCCGCCCCCGGCCACCTCCCTGGGTCGAGGAATGCAGGACCTCGCCCAGGTCTAGTGCTGAGAACCGGGTCTGTGGTAAGGGTTTGATCTGGTTTCTTCTGGAACTTTCCTTCTCGGGGCAACTTGGAGGGCATCCTGGGGACAGAGGCAGTCCATCCTAGGAAACCGGTCACATCCACTAATGTTCCCTGGGATTCTGAGCTCTACTTCCAGGTTGGACTCTTAGGGAAAGAGGTTGGAGATGCGGTTCTAAGTCAAACCAAGGTCAAGGCTTCCGATGAGGGGGCGAAAAGGAAGGCTTCCCCCAGGATGAGCACATGGGAGAGGGTTCTTCATGGGTTCTTGGTGCTCCTAGGCCACTCCCCAGTCAGACCTTTATCCTGGGACCAGAGTCCCCATCCTAAAACCTGGCTCTTCACCTCCCTTGGGGGGTTTCGTCACACTTAAAGTGAGCTGTTTAATACGGTGCCCGGGTGGCTCAGTCAGTTAAGCATCGGACTCCTGATTCTGCCTCAGGTCACATGAGATTGAGCGGCACTGGGCTCTGCACTGGGCTCGGCCCTGGGCGTGGAGCCGAAGATTCTCTCTCCCCTTCTCCCTCTGCCCCTCCGCACTCCCGCTCTAAAAAGAAAGAGGGGAGGCAAACACTCCCCAGAACGCCCTCACGCCTCCCAGCCAGCCAGCTCAGATGCCACCGTCAAGGCTGTCGAAGTCCCCCGCCCGCCCCCCACCGCGCACCTGTCCCGGCAGCCCACGCAAGCCATCTCCATGGCCACGGAGCGGTGCAGGCCCCCATCCCCAGCTGTTACCCTTCCAGTCTTGACGTCCTGCACGTAGATGCCTTCATTCTCGTCCAGAGGGATGGCCTGACGCTCCTCCACCACCTCCACCTTGGCAGACGGCACGTACTCCAGGGGCCCGCGGATAAGCCAGCGGTCCCCAGCCTGGTGGGACACCTTCTCGCCTTCTTCTCCCTCCTCCAGGGGCTGCAGGGCCCTCAGCAGCAGCCCCTGCTGCTCCGACAGCACATACACATCCTGGATGCCTCGCTCCAGCCGCTCTCCGGGCTGAAGGAAAAAGGACTTTTCGCCCTGGGGGAGAGACGGGGGGTTAGGAGCGGGCGCTGCGCACGGCTGCGTCCCTGACTTGCACCCCGGACAGCCCTTCCTGCGGCCACAGGCTTGAGAACAGGAGCCCCCGAAGCTCCCCCCACACACTCCTGCCGTAATACAGTGAGGCACTGTCTGGACCGGGGGACTCTACAAATGCCTGCAGACCTCACGTGGGCCAAACCACCCTTGACAAATTCTGTTCACGGTCATGAGCGGGACCTTCGCAGGCTTGACAATTCGGAAGAAAGCTTCTGTTGCCGATTCGCCCATGCCTTGTCTCCTTGGGATGGTGTAGTCTGGGCACTGGCGGACCCTGTCATCGGGCCAAACCTGGCTTTTTTTTTTTAATTATAAGTTTGAGATATAATCTATAGGCTATAAAATTTGTTCGTTTAAAGTATACAATTCAGGGGCGCCTGGGTGGCTTAGTCGTTGGGCGTCTGCCTTCAGCTTGGGTCATGATCCCAGAGTCCTGGGATTAAGTCCCGCATGGGGAATCTCTGCTCAGCAGGGAGACTGCTTCTCCCTCTTCCATTCCTCCTGCTTGTGCTCCCTCTCTCGCTGTCTCTATCAAATAAATAAAATTTATAAAAAGCAGAACTAAATTATAGTCACTGCTTAGCATAAATAAAGGATACAATTCAAATTACTGACCTCTACCTCTGAAACCTGTAATACCTTAGATGTTAATTGAAACTGAAATTTTCAAAAAGGGGAAAAAATAAAATATACAGTTCACGGGTGCCTGGAGGGGCTCAGTCAGTTAAGAGTCTGCATTTGTTTCAGGTTATGATCCCAGAGTCCTGGGATCAAGTCCTGCATCAGGCTCCCTGCTTAGCAGGGGACAGGAGAACTAGTAGTAGTAGTAGGGAGCCTACTTCTCCCTCTGCCTGCTGTTTCCCCTGCTTGTGCACTTGAGCGCTCTTGCTGACAAATAAAATCTTAAAAAAAAAATATATATATATACATATATACACACACACACACACACACACACACACACAATTCAGAGGTGCCAGGCTGGCTCGCTCAGTGGAACATGCAACCCTCAATCTTGGGGTTTTGAGTTTGAGCCCCATGTTAGGTGTAGAGATTACTTAGAAATAAAACCTTAAAAATAAGTAAATAAGGTATGCAGGTTAGCTATTCTGGGCTGTCCACAGAGTTGTCCAATCACCACTGTGCTCTAACCCCAGGATATTTTCATCACCTCAAAAAGTCCATTCCTACTTGCTATAAACGATCATCTATCTATGGATTTACCTATCTGGGACATTTTACATAAATGGAATCATGCAATATGTGGTCTTTCTATGCGTGGCCTCTTCTGCTTAGAATGTTTGTTTATCCGTGGAGCAGCAGGTGTGAGTACATGCTGATCATTAGTACACGAGCATCAGTACACACTCGTTTCTTTTTATAGCTAAAGGATATTCCACTGTGTGGAGAGGCCACAATTTGTTACCCATTCATCCACTGACACACATCCGCGCTGTTTCTGGAAGCAAAATGTTACAGGGACGCAGAGACACTCTTTCCTTTACAAGCTGTCTGTGCTTTCGCTCCAGGGACACGGTTAAGTGATTGCAAGAGAAGCACACCACTCCCAAAGCCTAGAATATCTGTGGTCTGGAGCCTCGCAGCAGATCCCTGCCAATCCCTGGCAGGCCAGTGTCTCGTTAAGGGAAGGGTGAGGCAGCAGGTGGGGAGAAGTACAAACCAAGAGGTCTGTTTTGTGCAGGACAAGGGCAAAGTTTCCAGGATGGCAGGCACGGACGGGCCCCAGGAGGGGCCTGCAGCGGAGACTCCGTGTAAACGGAGGTTGGGGGACACGGGGAGATCCATAGGACAAGTGTCTCGAAAGACAGAACTCGGTGTGCAAGTGCACCAAGGGAGCCAGAACAAGCTTGATGCTTCTAGAAAGGGGACCTGGGGTGGGAGGAGGGAAGGGAGGGGTCCCAGGGCCTCACACCCCTCAAGGGCGTCCAGCCTTCCCGGAGAGCTGGAGGCCTTTACCTTGACCACACGCTTTTGCCCCAGCTGGTTCTTGCCGTCCAGTCCAACTGGGTCGAGGATCACACAGTAGTTGTGGGGGCCCAGCGTGGTGATGGGCACGATCCCTAGCACCTCCTCGTAGACGTCTGGCACGTGGGCCTCCGTGTCCTGCACTGTCACCAACCACTCCTCCCCGGTACGGCGGCTCACTCCTCGCAAGTCTCGGAAGTTCTGCCGAGCCCGGAGGTGCAGGGCCGTCTGCAGAACAAGACATCAGGGCACTGGAGCAAACCGACCTCCGGTTTCCTCAGGGGAGGGAGACCCACCGGCCACCGAGTGCTCGCGCGCCAGAATGCCAGTCTCTACCAGCCCAGGAGGACCTTTTAACCCTCAGAGGACCCAGGATGCTCCTCGGGGAGCTGACCTCCACATTTTTCTGCGAGTGGCCCCAGAAATATTGCCTCTCATCTACTGTCACGTTCTTTGGCCACTAGGAGTGAGGCCTACTCCAGGGTCCCTTCATCCCCAGAGCACAGACCTTTTCTGTGAGGATCACAGCATCCACCAAATCCAGAACCTCCTCGAACACTGCTGGGAGATAGGCGCCCACTGTACGGACCAGCCATTCTTCTCCTGGGCCAAGGGTGGAGAGGAGAGGGTCAAAGGTCACCCGGCCTGCTCCCCAGCTGCCCCATCCCGCAGCCCAGACAACAGGCGAGATGCCATGGCCTCAGCTGCCAGAGCCTGACAAGAGTGCCCACTTTAATTCTTTTCTGAGGCCAGAGGAAAATCCAACCCTGACCCTGGACAACAGGCAAAGCCACCTAAGGGCTCACAAAGGCTGCCATGCCTTCTCTGAGCTCCAAAGACGAACTCTGGGGCAGCACTGCCCCTAAGAGAGGGGGAGAGACGGTCTCGTTTCTAGAAGGAGTAAGAGCGCCCTTGCTCACCATAAAGCCCGGGAAGGAACCTCACTTCCGGGCCTCAGTGAGGTCACAGGAAGAAGGGGACTCCCAGGGCCTTGAGGTGGCTCAGGGCTACATGAGTTCCCATTTGTAGAGCATTCTGAACCACACCTGGCACAGACGGGGAACATCCCAAGGGCCAAATACGATTGCTAGTTGTATACCAACGCCCACTTTGCGGATCTAGAGAGGGGCGCCGACTGCTGCCCCCCGGCCCGTGGTAAAGGGGAGGGGGAAGGAAAAGCCAGGTCAGCACGTTCATGGGAACAGGGTCAGGGCAGAGGGGACAGGACGCTGAGTGGGAGAAAGCAGCCACGGGCAGCCCCCAGAAGCCTCTAAGACATAGCAGGCAAGCTCTTCCTCCCAGGCTGAAAGGGGCCATCCCCACACCCACAGGCAAGACAAGGCCCGGCCACCCCCGTCCGCACCGCTCCGTCGACCCCACCTGTCACCCTCTCCTTGCCCTCCCGGTCCCAGCACTCCTTGCGGGCCCTCAGCCGCAGGGCCTGGTTCTGCTTGATGACTGTGGCCTGAATGATCTCCAAGACCTCCACCTCCTTCCGGGGGATGTAGGTGCCTGGGAAGGGAAGGGGGTGCAGAGCGTGAAGTCCGGCGGGATCAAAGCCATCATGGAAATGCAGGGAGCCTCAGACCCAGACGCTGGCCACGCAAGGCACTTACCAGGTCCTTCAAACAGCCACTCGTCTCCGGCCACCACCTTGTCTCCGCTCTTATCCACAAAATCCAGCAACGCCTTAAGATGGAGGGCAGTGTTGGGCAGAACCACCTGTAGGGGCGTGATGTCCTGACGGGGGAAGAAGGGAGGTCATGGGACATTCAGTACTGTGGCCCCTGGAGTCAGACCCATTTCCTGGAGGTCAGAGGCCACAGTGTCGATCTTTCCATGTCCCCAGACAAACCCCCAAGTGGAATATGCAAGCTAGGGGTGGTCCCAAAGCCATCTGGTCTGAAGAACAAAGACCGGTGACAGAGCAAGCGGACCCACGGCCAGTGAGCCAAGGACACGTTCCTCCAAAGGAAGCGCTCAGAAGTGGTTCTGAGCTACAAATCTAGGCGGGAAACCCCTCTGCGCCTCATGTGCACCAGGGCCCTCTGGGGAGCATTAAGGAAGTGGGAAGCCTGAACAGCTGTAACAGACACACTTTGGGCACGTGGCTTTGCTGGCAGTGTTGCTTCATGGTCACAAAACAGCTGCTGCCCTGGAGACATCACATCTCCCTTTGTCAGGAAGGGGCACCTGGCAACAAGTACCCAGACCTTTTAGAAGTTTCTAGAAAGATTTCTAAGAGTAGGACTTCACTTGGTCTTTGGTTTGAGGGAAGCAGGAAAGCAAGCAAAGAGAGCCAAAGAGAGGCTAAGAGACACGCTCAAGGTTACCCAACTTGTAAGGAACAGGAAAAGGACTTGAACCGCCGTCTTCCTGAAGCCTGCCTGCCCGCCTGACTCTGCCCAGAGTGGCCCTGAGGTGGAGGAGGTCAGGTAACTCCACTCTCCCCACTGGCCACACATGGGGATGGAGGCAGAGCTGGAGGCTCACCAGGCAGGCAAGCCCTTCCTTGAGGCCTTCCGTGTACACGCCCCAAAGCTGGCCCGTGGCAGCAGGAGGTGGGGGAGGGGTAGGGCACAGGCTAGCCCCGGCTTCATGGATTGCAAGTTCCAGCAGGTGACAAGACAGATACAGACCTTTCTCTTCAAGAAGACCGTGGATGGTGTCAGCGGGAAGAGACAGAGGCAGCAAAAGCCCAAAGGAAGTTAGGAAAGGCCCTTCAGAAGTGGCATCTGAGCTGGGGTTCAAAGGAAGAGCGGGCTTCGGATGCCAAGGCGTGGGAGGAGGAAATGGGGCGCATTCTGGAAGGAACATAGAGACCAGCAGGTCTGTCCCCTCCCAAATCTACTCTGCCATCACTTCCTGCCTGGTCCATCACCAGCTGCGTCCGCCTTTATCCACCGCTGCCATTTCCCTCGCCTAAGCTGCCGACGCCTCTCACCCGAAGGATGGAAAGTTCTCACTGACTGGTCTCCACCCGCCCCTTGTCTCCTTCCGGTTCCTTCCCCACGTCACTGCGGGCTTCCAACTCGGGTGACTGGTACCCAGGGAGATCATCACATAAAACTGGGAATGAGGGGGAACAACAGACAGGGCGGGGGGGCGGGGGAGAAGGGCCCTCAGGCTGCAGGGAGGCGGCCTTGGGGCTTTGCCAGAGTGCGCGAGTGGAGGTGAGGGCAAGGACCAGACCCAGGGGCTTACGAGGAAATGAGGCCGAGGACATCAAGTATCAGAGTATGTAAGCAAGGAAAGAAAAGGCAGTGAATAGCTAGAAATCAAATTTATAGGCCACTCCTAAAGGTTCACACTTTTAGATTTGGTGTACATATCCTGGGATCTGGCAATTCTTAGTAGTTTCTACCCTTTTTTTTTTTTTAATTTTAAGTAAGCTCCATGCCCAACGCAGGACTTGAACTTATGACGCTGAGATCAAGGTCAAGTCACTTTGGCTGAGCCGTCCAGGCCCTCCCATATTTTCTACTCTCAAGAAAGGCAGCAAACTTCAGCGTGCACCACAGACAAGTACATTTGTGGCAAAATTTTTCCCTATAAACTGGAAACACCCTAAAATATACTCAAGAGGAGAATGGCTGAGCTCATGCAGATCATATGGAATTACGTATTGCAAACCAGACTTATGCACCGAAGTGCAGAAGTTCATTCAAACTACACTGGCAGGGGCACCTGGGTGGCTCAGTTGGTTGAGCGTCTGGCTTCGGTTCAGGTCATGATCTCAGGGTCCTGGGAAGGAGTCCAGCTCTTGAAAGAGCTGTAGTGATCAGAACAGTATGGTACCCACACCAAAATAGACACGTAGATCAATGACACAGGACAGAGAGCCCAGAAATAAAGCCTTGACTGTACGGTCAATTAATCTTCGAGAAAGGAGGCAAGATTATGCAATGGGGAAAAAAGTGTTTTCAACAGATGGTGCTGGGAAAACTGGACAGCTCCATGCAAAAGAATGAAACTGCACCACTTTCTTACACAAAAATTAACTCAAAGTAAATTAAGGAGCTAAATGTGAGATCTGAAACCATAACAACCCTAGAAGACAGCAGAGACAGTCATGCCTCTGACATTGGCTATAGCAACGTTTTTCTAGATAGGTCTCTTGAGGCAAGAGGAAAAAAAAAAGAAGCAAAAATAACCTATTGGGACTACATCAAAATAAAAAGTCTCTGCATAGCAAAGAAAACAACCAACAAAACTAAAAGACAACCTACAGAATGGGAGAAGATAATTGCCAATGATATCTCCGACATCCAAAATACATGAAGAATTTATACAAACTCAACACCAAAAAGTAATCCAATTAAAACTGGGCAGAAGACATGAATAGACACTTCTCCAAAGACCTCCAGATGGCCAAAAGACACACGAAAAGATGCTCAATATCACTCATCAGGGGGATGCAAATCAAAACCATAATGAGCGATCACTTCACACCTGTCAGAATGGCTAAAACCAAAACCACAAGAAACAGTGTTGGCGAAGATGTGGAGAAAAAGGAATTCTTGTGAGCTGTTGGTGAGAAGGCAAGCTGGGGCAGCCACTCTGGGAACAGTATGGATGGTCCTCAAAAAATTAAAAAGAGGGGCGCCTGGGTGGCTCAGCTGGTTAAGCATCTGCCTTCAGCTTGGGTCATGATCCCAGGGTCCTGGGATCGAGCCCCACACCGGGCTCCCTGCTCAGTGGCTCCCTCTTCCTCTGCTGGCTCTGCCTGGTTGCGCTCTCTCCCTCTGTCAAATAAATAAAAATCTTTAAAAAAATTAAAAATAGAATGGCTCCACAATCCAGTAATCAAACTATTGGGTATTTACCCAAAGAATATGAAAACACTCATTTGAAAGGATACATGCACCCCAATGCTTACTGCAGCATTATCGACAATAGCCAAATTATAGAGAAAGTTCAAGTGTCCATCAGTAAAGGAATAGATGAGGGATACACATATGATAGGACAGGACTCGGCCATAAAAAAAGAATGAAAACTTAGGGCGCCTGGGTGGCTCAGTCAGTTAAGCCTCTGCCTTCGGCTCAGGTCATGATCTCAGGGTCCTGGGATCGAGCCCCGCCTTATCCTAGGACTCGCTGCTCAGCGGGGGGTCTGCCTCTCCTTCCCCGCTCACGCGTGCTCGCTCACTCTCTCTCAAGAAATAAATAAAATCTTGAGAAAACAGGAGAGTGGAACATGGTAAGTATGTAGAGGCAGGCAGAGAGAAGGAGAGAGCGAGCTGGTTAGGAAGGAAGAACCGCTGAACAGGGCCTGGTTTGGAATGAACCGTTCAACGCATCAGCTACTTGTTGTATTCCTGTCATCTCAGTGACTCTGTCCCCACAGCCAGGAAACCGCTCTGGAGTCTGAGAACAGAAAGGACAGGTGAAGGGTCACACCGAGCCAGGACCAGGCTTTGCCGTGAGTCCGGCACACGAGAGACTTAAAATGGTAAGCTTTTGTTGGAGTAGGACAGACCGACCAGGAAGAGGACCTGAGGGACGGGAGAGAAGACAGAATGAGGAGCCCTGGGGAGCCCTGGGGACGCAGGAGGCCCAGGAAAGGGAGGCGGACGGTGAGGAGCTGGGGCTGAATTTCCCAGGTAGGCCAAGCGGGAGTAATACCAAGTCCTCACTGGACACGGGGGCCGGAGGGGCTGAAGCAGAAGGAAAAGAGGCAACGGTTAGGATTGAGGGCAAGAAGGCCAAGCCAGGGGTGCCTGCGTGGCTCGGTCGGTTAAAGCCTCTGCCTCTGGCTCAGGTCATGGTCTCGGGGTCCTGGGATCGAGTCCCGCGTGGGGCTCTCTGCTTGGCGGGGAGCCTGTATTCACCCCCATCCCCGCCTGCTGCTCTGCCTACTTGTGATCTCTGTCTCTCTGTTAAATAAGTAAGTAAAATCTTAAAAAAAAAAAAAAAAAGGCCAAGTCATTGACAGGGTTATTGCAAGGACATTAGTGAGGTTCCCGGGGGTCAAGAGTGGAGGAGGGAAGACAGAGCACCCCGTCAGCGAAGCCGAGGAAAGCAGCCCCGGGCGCCGAGGGGCGAGAGCAGGGGGTGGGTGTGAAGGGAGCATCTCCTTGATGCCGGGCTGTGCGGAGGGAGGAGGAAGAGCCGCTGCCCTCCTGGCCTGGAGAATGGTGGTGGGCGGGGGATCCGAGGGAAATTCAGACACTGGGGCTGAAGACCACCCCCAACACACACACACACACACACACACACACACACACACACACACACCCCTCCCCACCCACAGGGCAACGGAGCTGATCTGACCTGAGGTCAGACCTGGGTATGGAGGATTTGTGGCTTTTGATAGTTTCAGACTTACACGGAAGTGGCCAGAATAGTAGAAGGAATTCCCGGAGATTCCTCAAGGGTTAACATTCTAATTACCCGTCAGCACTTTCTATCCGGACACGAACACAATTTTCTCCCCAAGAGGCTGCCACTAAGTAGGCAGGAAGGTCTCAAAGCTCCCCGGGGTGGGGGGTGGGGGGCGTGGCAGTGCCTGGAGTCTTCCGGGATCAAGAGGCACCGGTGAGTAGAGGCGCCCAGAGCAAACCAGTATGAACTGGCGAGGAGGAGAAGGCAGATGGACATCAAGGCAGATGCCCGTTTGCTTGGGGCCCAGGGCCTGAGGACAACATGCACAAGGGCCGGGCCAGGAGCACAGGCCAGTGACGCCTTCTGGCGGGGCAGTCCCCGGGGTCGGAGCCCGGACCACGACGCGTCCACCACTGTGGGCACCACCCACCAGTGTCTGGCACCATTTGAACGAATGCCCACTCTTGGCAAAGCCATTCTGCACCACACTGGTCAGGAGCTTCCAGCAGTATCTGGAGCCTGGAAGGTCAGGTGGGGAGATGGGCGGCCAGCTCTCAAAGGAGGGCAAGGGTGGGGGCCAGAGGCAGGTGAAGGAAGCAAGGATCGGTCTTTGGTGAGAACCAGCAGATGCCCCCCCGCCCCCTCTCCCCGCCCCCGCTTGTGTCCCTCCGAAGGCCACGCAGAGCCCTGAGACAAGGACGCATGGTCACGGAGGAAGCCAAGTCAGGTACCTTTTCCAACACCTCCCCTGGATACAGGGGGAAGGGGTCCTGGGTCAGCCGGATCTCTAGGTCGGCATGGCGGAGCCGCACTTGCCCTGTGACGTCGAACAGCACGGCGCCCTGGGGGTCCCGGGACACAGGATTGGCCACCGTGCAGTAGTGGCGTGGAGGGACAGTCACCATGCGCAAGGGGGCAAACAGGATCCTGTTGAAGGGTGAGAAGCAGTGTGAGGACCCAGGGGGCTTCTGTTCCCACTTCTGAGAGGGACAACGAACGGGGAGAAAGCTCCAAAGTCCCCAACATATCCCTTGGAGTCACACAAAGGGAACAAAGTTTGCTAGGGGACTCCAAGTCTTATCTTCTGAGACTGGTCAGAAGACTACCCTGCCTGGGGACAGGAAGGAGACGGATGATCCTATCAGCCAGATGAACAGATGCCCCACGGCCAGGTCCCAGCACCCACCTCTCATTGTCCTGCCGGATGTAAGTCTTGGGTCCGACCTCCACGCGGGACACGTTGCTGTTCTGGTCCAGCACGTGGATGTAGTGGTACGGGGGAATGCGAATGATGGACTCTTCGGTTGCCATGGCGACTCTGGAGACCAGGGCAGCAGGCTGACAGGGGGGAAGCAGAGACAAGATGAGCACAGGGGTGGGGTGGGAAGTGCCTGGCAACTGGCAGCACCAAGCCTCATGCCCAGCTGGGGATGGGGGAGGGGCCCTTCCTCCCCCCGCCACCGCCCCCCCCCCACCCCGCAGTTCCTGTCATTTCGCCCTGTACCGTGCCAAGCCGGGCATCGTAGCCCATGCAGACCCCTGCTGAGAACTGCTGGACACAGAACCACAGAGGCCCAGGGGTCTCTGCCTGTTCCTTTCCTTTCCCACACTGCTTGCCGCACTGGAAGGGGCTTTAGATCAAAACTCTGGAGCTGCGGGTTTGGACACCCTATCCCTTGGAGTCCCGTAAGGGGAACGAAGTTTGCTAGGAGACTCACACTCTTATCTTCTGAGACTTCGGTCAGATGTTTTGGAAGCCACCACCAGAAAGGAAGGCCACCTCCTCCACTCCGCAGTTCACCCTTCCAAACTGAGAGGAGGAAAGGGGAGAGGAGAGGGTGTGGCTTCCCCAGGAGAACCCGGCGGAGGCCACGGAATCACAGAACAGAGGCGAGGCCCAGGAGTTCTGCTTCATTTACACAATCTGTACGTTTCTGTTGCTGCTGTTGAACAATTATGAGTTTCCAGACTCTTGCAGAAGCCCCATACCCGCTGCCCCCACCTAGCAGAACCCGCCAGAGCCAGCCAGGTCGCACCTGCTCCCTTTGGACGGGACACGAGCCTCCCTGCTTACCACAGTCCCCACCTGCTGTCCCCACTGTCCCACACCTGGGCCACCGCACACACATGACCTGCCAGGCTCCTGCTTAAAACCCTGTAACCTCAGCACCATCCAACAGAACTTTCTCTGATGATGGACCTCTTCTGAAGTCATGCTCTTTGGGCTGCCCACGTGTCACTACTGAATACCGGTGAGGTGACTGGTGTAACTGAGGAATGCAATATTACACTTTAATGAAGGTAGCCAAACGAGGCTGGTCGATCCCAGATTACAGTGTCACTCAAAGTGGCGGAGTCCCACATAGGGACTCTGAATCATTCCAGGCCACCCCGCAAGTCAGGGGTACCACTGGGAAGAGAGTCCTGAGGGAATGGCTGGTCCCATCTCTCTCCGGGGGCAGCATGGACAGTGGTTCGGGGCCTGGAGTCCGCCAGACCGCGCCCGCTTACAGTTCCAATTTCCTGCCTTACACCGTTTCCGTAATGTCTTACCTCATTCTGAAAGGTTATGGCTTTGATCACTTTCCTGGTACACTTTTCAGCCCTAAAGGAATGTTCTCTCTCTCTCTCTCAACTTTTTTTTTTTTTTTTTAAAGATTTTATTTATTTATTTGACAGACAGAGATCACAAGTAGGCAGAGGCAGAGAGAGAGAGAGGGAAGCAGGCTCCCTGCTGAGCAGAGAGCCCGATGCGGGACTCGATCCCAGGACTCCGAGATCATGACCTGAGCCGAAGGCAGCGGCTTAACCCACTGAGCCACCCAGGCGTCCCTCTCTCTCTCAACTTTGTATGGGATTTGACCTTGATACTTTCCTGTGGCTACTTTTTATGGGACGTTCCCGTAACCAGTAGGAATGGCTTTTCTAACATCAGAGCTCCCCTTCTGTTGTGTTCAGGTCATGTCTGAAAATCAAGGGGAAGGCTTTCGGCTTTCCGGGATGGGTTCTCGTTCTCACTCTCACCTGGACCTTCCGGTTCCTCTCTTCGGCCCAGCCCCTCCCAACTATGGTTCTGAAGCTGCTCCCTGGTGAAGCCCCTGAACAGCGCCCAGGGTCCCTTCCTGGTTGGGGTCACCTCAGACAATCCCCTTTCCTGGGCCTGTAAACGGAGAACGGATGGGGCATCTACTCGAGTTCTGTGATTGAGGTCATCACAAAGTATTTGGAACAGAGCCCGGCTCTTCATGTGGCTTCCTGCCTGAGCTCCAGCTCTCTTAATCAGGGGGTGCGGCCTGGCACCAGAGGGTCCCCCCCACTGACTGGTCAGAGAGACGGCAAGTCTCCTGTCACCCCAGCTGTGGGGCTAGGAGAGCAGCAAAGAAGCGGCACGTGACAGCCAAGTAAAGCCTTTTCCAGCTGCTCCCTGCCAAGTTCTCCGCGGGGTGGAAGCCTGGCCAGGAAGCCAGATGGGGAGCCGAAGGGCTAAGGGCTATAAACGGAGGTGTGGACAGGGCTCCATGAGGCACCCCCCCAGGGAAGTGCTTAACAGTAGAAGGCCAGGCAGGCCTGGGAAGCAGGCCCCAGGAAGAGCCTCCAATGAGTGCTTTTTGGACAATCCTCCACTCCCTATGGCTGAGGCCTCTCCACCATCTGTCACCCCAGCTGGGCCCAGTCAGGGGGGCTGAGAGCCTCGCCCAGCCCAGTGAGTCAGCTGCGAGTCCTTCTAGCTGACCTGCCTGTGCTTCCGCCTTGTTCCAAAGCCAAGGCCCTGTCTCAGTACCAGGACCTTCTCAGTACCAGGACCGGGTCTTAACCCACCACGCCCTCCAGCTGGGCCTCCCACCTAGACCACCGGCTCTTCACCCACGAACAGTGGGTTCTTGCTCTTTAACTCTGATCATCTGCAGAAGGGAGCCTTGAGATAAGGCCTCTCCAGGGAACCAGGGAAACGACCTGACTCAGGCACCATGTCTGTCACAAGGCCCAGATTGAGACTTCTGTGGTTTACCAGACACCTACAGTCAGAACATTTTCTTCCCAATGTATGAGGACCCTCAAAAAACAAGAGTCAAGAACTGTGTTGACCTTGGGAAGCTCCTGGGCACTACACGGGTTTGACCCCCGTGACTCCAAACCCACGTAGGCCTCCCTTGGGCGCCTGCTTCCAGGATCCGCCCCCTTGCCCTGGGCCATCTCTGCTAGACTACACGTCCCTCAAGGGTCATGAGACTCCTGCAAGAGCCAGCCAACTTTTGCCCAAAGCCTCCGGCACAGCACCACCCCCGTGACGAAAACAGGAAAGTAATGGGTGGTCGGGCAGAGAACGAAACATGCTACGAGCAGGGGTTCAACCTTGAGTGAAGAGGTGGTTCTTGACCAGCGTCTTGGCTCAAAAGGGAACCGAACACTATGGTTTTCAGGAGTTTCTTTGGTCACTACCGGTCAGCTACCTTCAGGATCAACTGTGAGCACCTGGCAGTGACTCCATGGGCAGGTGTCTCGGGGACCAGCTCATTTCTTACTGCGTGCTGCTCTGCGTCGGGTGGGGTCCACCTCGCCTGAAGCTTGTTAGCGAGGGGACTTCTTGGGCCACAAGAGTTGCAGAGTCGGCTGGCATTTTAACTACATTCCTTTCGATCTGGGCGTACCTTAAAGTCCCAGCAGCTCTGGCCTCAAAGAGCCACTCTCTGCCCTGGAGGTCTTTGAAAACCACTGATCTCTGCAGATTCTCACGTCAGGGCTGTGGGGGGCAAGCACTGCCTCTCCCACTCCCCTACCCCCCCACCCCCGCTGTAGGCTCTACACCCAGCGTGGAGCCCAATACAGGGCTTGAACTCACGACCTTAAGATCAACACCTGGGCTGAGATCAAGAGCTGGATGCCAGGGGCACCTGGGCGGGTTAGCAGCCGACTCTGGATTTCAGCTCCGCTCAGGATGTCAGGGCCATGAGACGGGGCAGTGCGTTAGGCTCAATGCTCAGCGCGGAGTCTGCTTGGGATTCTCTCTCTTCCTCTGCCCCTAACTCCATCCGCTCCCCGCCCCCCAACCACCTCCAGCCTCCCCCGCAAGCGCTCTCGCTCTAAAATAAATAGAGCTTAAAAAAAAAGGAGTTGGATGCTTGACAGACTGAGCCACCCAGGCACCCAAAGCGCTGCTGTATTTAAAAGCTCTCGCGCTGACTGTAATACCCAACAAGGAGGAGCAGTCATGATCTTGGGCCACTTGCTAGCTCGGAGTCGGAGCCTCCCAGACTGAAGTGGAAGAGGAGGAACCATTTCCTGGGGCTGAAGAGATCAGCGGCCACAGGAGGTCTCCAGTGCAGGGCAGCTCAGAGGGTGGCTGGGGGGAGGGAGGATCAGGAAGAGCGCAGATGAGAAACTGTTGGGGGGGGGGGTCGGCCTTTGCTTATTCTCCTCCAGCCCCCTAGCCAACACACGCCCCCGGCCCCAAGCAGGCTGAAGGTGCAGGGGAGGCCCACGGCCGTCACCCGGGTTTAGGACAATGAACATGACATTTGGCGTAAACAGGGTCTCCTCTTTGCAATTCCCTGACTGTAAACATTCTAAGTTTCGGAGAAACCAAGAGTACCAGGACTCAGGGACTGCACAGAAGCGGCTTACACACTGGCTTGGTTTAAGGAAATTATTTCCAGCTTTAGGGGACCAGAGTGGACGTTTAGGACACTTTATCTCCCAGCAATGATGTTTAAGAGCAAAGTTTTAGGACCTTCTCCTCCTAGGAAAGAGGAAGCAGTCCTTCCTTCCGAGCTCCACAACGACCTCGTGGGAGAGCAGCTCGGCGGCCTCGCTGGGGACAACTCTGCCAGCTCAGGATGCGGCTTCTAGCCTCCTCCTACCTCCCGGAGGCTCCCGATTAACACTCGTTCCTGGAGAAGACTGCCTAGTGGAGAAGTGACCCAAGAACCAGGCTTTAGAACCCCGGACCCAGATCAAGGTTTTCTAAACTCGTTTCATCACAGGACCCAGCCCAAGAGTGTGGCTCTGACTCACGCGGATTCCCAGGCCTGACCCAGACCTGCTGCACCAGATTCTGGGGGAAGAGACCCCAGAACCTGGGTCTTTGGCAAGAGCCCCCAGAGAACAGCTCCCACTTACTAAGGACTTAGACTGTGCCACGTGTTAACTGCCCTTAACTGATTCATCTAATCCTAGAAGTTAAGCAACACGGCTCAGGGTCACCCAGTGTTCGAAGAACAGGCTCGGAATTCAGCCCTTAGGCTGGAAGAGAGCTCGCAAACCAGGAAGTGGCCAGGCTTTTCCTGAAGAAAGGTTCTAAACACAAGCGGACTCTGGACCTGGGTCGGGCGGAGTATTCTCAAGAGACCAGCCTTTTACAGGCCAGCATTTTCTGCTTCAAGGGCAGTGGGTGGTGGAGGGCAGTCTCCATCCGACCTGGAAGGCGAAGTTACCTACGAGACCTCAGGCGGTCCCCGGAGCCATCCACACAAGGTGGCTGCTCCACCCAGAAAGCCTCACCCTGGGGCAGGCTGGGAGCCCTGGGTGCCAAAGGTGGAAACAGGCAGGAGCTCCCAGGGAGCGCCTTCTAAACAACCAGCTTTCTCCTCACAACCCAGGGTCCGCCCGGGGGCCGTCTGCCTCAGTGGACCACCATCCTCACCTTCCGAGGTCGAGGGGGCTTTGATATCTCCACAGGCACATGTTGGCAATCGAGGAGTTTGGCATTCCTTCCTTTCACCCTCCCAAAGAGAGAAAGAGCCTCGCTCACCAACCTCCAGGCCTTCTAGAAGTCAAGCCTACCCCAGGATGGCTTTGCCAAGTACTTCCCACAGGATCTGCAAGGCCCACGGCTGGCGTAACCTTAAGCGAGGCCAATGGGAAAGCCTCAACATGTGGCAGAGATGAAGGATGTGGGGCGGCGGGTAGGGACAGGAATCCCAGTCGGAAAGCTCAAGAGGACAGGGCAGAGCCCAGATGCCCGGTGGGGGTGGGGGGTGGTAGAGGCTGGCAGCAGGACCAAGTTTCTTCTGCCCTTCCTTCTGATGTGGGAGCCTGGAGTTAACTGCCCTTAACGGATTCATCTAATCCTAGAAGTTGAGCAACACGGCTCAGGGTCACCCAGTGTTCGAAGAACAGGCTCGGAATTCAGCCCTTAGCCTGGAAGAGCTCGCAACCAGGAAGTGGCCAGGCTTTTCCCGAAGAAAGGTTCTAGACACAAGAGGAGGGCTCTGGAAGTCGAGAGGCCTGAGATTTGGGGGGGGGGGGTAGGGGTGTCGGCAAGGTAGTCCGTCCACCTACCTTTACTTCGAAGGGCAGGGGAAAAAGTCCAACACGAAAAGCCAAACCGCCCCAGGCTGAGCGCGCACCCGCCCTCTCCCAGGCTGAGAAGTCTTACCTGCCCAGCGGCCGCCGCGCGAGGAGGCGGGACGGGGCTCTCCCCGCAGACACGGCCGCACCCTGCCTGGGCTGGGGCCGGTCGGGAGCACAGCGGAAGCGCGCAGGCCGCCGCAGACCGCCCCGCACTTTGGATGGGGAAGCGCGGCCCAGCCCCCGGGATCACTTCCCGGCAGGGCAGCCGCCCAGGGGAGGGGCTTGGCCATTTAAAGGGCCCTCGCAGCTGGGCCTCCGCGCGTCTCCCGCAGCTGAGGGCGCTGCCGCTCGGGCCTCGGGAGGCCCCCGCCGCGCAGCCAGCTGCGAAGGGCCAGGGGGCCCGACCCGGGGCGGAGGGGGACAGGTGCTGCCGGAGGGGGACAGGTGCTGCCGGAGGGGGACAGGTGCTGCCGGGGTTCGCCTCCGCCCCACGTGGCTTGAATTTCAACTTCCCCGTCGGGTGGCCCGGACCCGCCCCTCCGCGACGGACCGCGCTTCCGCAGCAGCCCACCCCGAAGAGAAGATCACTTAGCGTTTTTTTAATGTTGGATTCAGAAAATTCAGTTCAGGTCTCGGAAGAGAGGTTTCACAGAAAGCACGTTAATAGGCGCACACGCGTTCTCTTTCTGGCACGGGGCCGTGCTGGGGGCGTGGAAGGCTCTCCTCTCTCCTCCTCTCTCTCTCCTGGCCCAGTGTCCAGCGCCCGGGGTTAGGGAAGGACCCCAGACGGCAAACGCTGTGCACCCTAAAGGCGGCGGCAGCACTCAGTATTTCCGCTGCCGGGGGAACAGCGTGCTCCCGGAGGACCGGAGTGGGGGGCTGGTGGGGCTGGGGTCCTCGGAGTCCAGGCTGAACACGTCCCTGCCAGTACGAAGGATCTGCTCCTCCAGCTTCTTGTGTCGCTTCATGTCTGAGAGAACCTTGTCCAGGCGGGCCTCCCGTTTCTGGCTCCGGGCAGAGCTTCCTGGAGAAAAGGAAGGTAGGAAGTGTGGATGGGAGTGAGGCGCTGTGCGTCAGACCTGCCTAAATGTTACTACTTGGGGAGCTCATTAAACATACAGATTTCCTGGCCTCTGTCATGGAGGCCCTGAGGTTTGGGGCTGGGCCTCAGATGAGGTAGGAAGTGAAGGTCTGAACTATGAACTATGAGAAGAGGCTCGTAATGTGAAGACCAGGGTAAAGACATCCAGGCAGGCCGACAAGCAAGTGCAAAGGCCCTGAGGCAGGAACAGAGAGGTCTGTTCCAAGAAGAGTATAGGGAACTAGGGGGTAGCGGGAAGACAGAAATATAGAGTTAAAGAAATGACTTAGAGGGCGCCTGGGTGGCTCAGTGGGTTGAACCGCTGCCTTGGGCTCAGGTCATGATCTCAGGGTCCTGGGATCAAGTCCCGCATTGGGCTCTCTGCTCAGCCGGGGGGCCTGCTTCTTCCTCGCTCTCTGCCTACTTGTGATCTCTCTCTGTGTCAAATAAATAAATAGTCTTAAAAAAAAGAAAGAAAGAAAGGACTTAGAGACCATGATGAGAGGTTTGGATCTCTTAGTTTAAATGGAAATAAATGTCTCTGGAAACCCTGGGGGGCTGGACAGTCAGGGGAAGTAGTGGTGTTTGGATTCTCTTGACATGATACTTCCCCCAACAACGGAATCCTTTGGAGGGTTTTAAACAGAGAAGCGTCGTGATTTATATTTTCAAAGGATCATTCTGGTTGCTGAGAATGGAAGCAGGGAGACTAGTTAGGTGCCACCACAAATATCCAGGCAAAAGAGATGGCTTGGGGCGCCTAGGTGACTCAGTCGGTGGGCTTCCAACTTTTGATTTCGGCTCCAGTCGTGACCTTGGGGTCGTGAGATTGAGCCTCAAGTTGGGCTCTGTGCTGGGAGTGGAGTCTGCTTGTGCTTAAGATTCTCTGCCCTCTGCCTCCCCGCCCCGCCCCCCAATCAGATGCACAGGTATGGCTTCCGTAAAAAATAAGTAAGTGAATGAATAAATGAGAGAGAGAAATAATGGCTTGGATGAGGGTGTGGGGTGGAAGGTGGAGAGCAGCAGCTGAGCTTGGAAACGTGGAGGCAGAACGAACAGGATTCGCTACTACTGGATGTTGGGATGAGAGAAAAAGAAATCAAGAACGGCTCCAGGGTAGCTTCCAGGAAGGCCGTTGGGTCCCCCAACAATATGGGAATGAGGATCTAAATAATAAGGAATGACCAGGAAGACTTGACCTTCTAGGGGAGATGAAGATGAAAGCAATGGGAAGCCTGACAGGGTCACCTGTGCAAGTCTCGGACAGGAAGACAGGGGACCGCTCCAAGCTGGTACCATGGCACCACTGGGGGATGCTCTCTGCTACCACCACAAGCTGCGCAGCTCCCAAAGCACCAAGCACAGGCCTCTTTTAGGGAGTCACCTTCAGTCAGTGGGATTAGAGGTCCTTCACCGCCCCCCCCCCCGCCTCTCCCCCATGTCTGTACCTGGGGTGCGTCTGCGGTCAATCAGGGAGTCCTTCGGGGTCATTGGCTCATCGTCAAAGTCAAATTCCGTAGGCATGTGCGGTCTGGGACGGGTGGACAGAAATGGAAGGCTGAAGGTGGTTTCCCCAAACACCCCAGCCCGCGGGTCTCCCCGCCCCCTTCCAGCCCTTCACTTTCCATGCTCCAGGGGCCCACCTCCCCTCCCCATTTATCTCTGGCACCAAGGGAGCGAGCCCAGGAACGGGGTGCAAGGGTGCGCCCTCACTTCTCCTCCTCCTCCTCTTTGGCCTCGGGCTCCTCATCGGATCTCTCCTCTTCGCTCTGGGCCTCAGGGGTGGGTGGCCGGCGGGGCAGGATTTCCGCCTGCAGCTCCAGGGTCCCGTGGGCAGCCAGAAGTTCGTAGAGCCGCTGGATCTCTGAGGGCGGAGGCATCCAGGCCTGCCCGTCGGCGGGGAGCTCCACCTCCTCATCGCTGCAGGGCACGCACCAGTCCTCGGGTTCTCCCGGGGCGGGCGCCTCCCCTTCCGCGCCGGGGGCTGCTCCCGGCATCTCCTCCGCCCCGGACCCCGCATGCTCCGTCTCCGCCCGGCCTCCGTCCCCCTCTTCCTCGGCTTTCCTGGCCGGAGCCGAGGAGCCTCCAGGATCCTCCACGGCCAGAGCCTGGAGGCCGGAGGTCACTTCCCCTTCTTCAGACAGAGGCACCGCCGCGGTGGCCGACACGTCTCCATGACCACGAACGAGGGACATAGGCTACTGGGGAGGGGCCCTGCGATGACAGGATACGCAGGAGGACAAGCTGGGGGGGTCCCCCGTGCCCCTCCCCCCGGGATGGGGCTCCCCAGAAGCTCAGGGAGCGTCTGCAACCAAGCAGGCTCCAGCAGCCGCCCCAGCGACGAGGCCGCCGGCCCCCAGGAGGTGGCGCTGAGTCCCCTCCCAGGGAGCAGCGGACACCGCTTTCCGGGCCGGAGAGGGGCGGGGCCGCTCCTCTCGCCGTCCCCCTGCCCCTCTCCGCCCCTGCACCGGGCGCCCTAGCCCGCACCTCGCCGTTCGGCCGCCCCAGCCGCCGTCCGCACCTGGAGCGAAGACCCGCCTCCCGCGCTGCGCAGGGTCACAGTGCGCAAGCGCACAGAGAGGGCGCGGAAGGCTCCGCTCCAGCCGAAGCTACTTGGAAAAAGGAAGCGTGGGGAAGATTGCACATGCGCAGGTAGGCTCGGACGCAACGGGCTTCGGCCCACAGTAAAGATGGCCACCGGGAGGGCGCATGCGCATACACCCAGTCGAGTCCGCCCGAAAGAGGGCAGGACCGCGGGACCCGGCGGCGGACAGACGGAAGGACCAACTGAGGCAGGAGGCGAGTCTCATGCAGTCTCCGTTTATTGGTGTTTCAGACTCATGCAGCATCCGGCATACAAAAAGGGATAATCTGTTTGATGTATCCTTTTTTTTTTTAAAGACTTTTAGGTTTTTTTTTCCCTCCCCACGCCTTTTTTTTTTCTTTCTCTTTTTAAATTTTTTTAATTTATTTATTTTTATTTTTTAGAAAACAAAACCCGCCAACTCCGAGCCGCGTCGTAGCTCAGTCCCCGCCTCCCTAGCGGACTGTCGCGTGCAACAAATCTCCCTCACATCTCCCTCGTCCTCTGGGAAAATAATTAGAGAGTTCCCCGCCCCTCACTCGCTCCCTGCATGCGGGAGCTTTGGTCCTATTTCGGGGTTCTTTCGTTACAAAGCACGTCAATGACCCCAGCCCCGACGCCTTTAAGAAACTCGCTGAGCCGGTTTAAAAGCCCAAGTGGGGCAGGTCGGCTCGGGCTAATCAGAAAGGGTCAACAGCCGCGCCCCTGCGCCCCTTCCTCCTCCCCGGTGCATGCCCTCAACAGCTAGCCACCGGGCGCGACACCCCGCCCAAGTCCCCAGACAAGGCCTGGCTTGCCAGCTCTGCGACCCAGAGGCGCCCTGGGGGCGTCAGGACCTGGGTGGTCCCAGCAGAAAATAGTTGGAAGCGGGCTGAGGAGCCCTCCCCTGACATCGCCCCCTCCCCATCCTGATCTAGTAAGTGCTGGAGTTTTTGCAGAGAGATCGGTGGCGGGAGGGAGGAGGAGAGGATGCTGAGGCTCCAGAGAAGGCAGGAAGAGGAAGGGGGCAGAGGGTGTGGAGGGGGAAGGGGAGATGATAAAGGGGAGAAGGAAGAAAGGAATGGGGGGGAAGGTGCCCAGACAGTGAAAGTTGAAAGGGGGCCACCGGGGCTGGGGCGCAGGGATTGGGGAAGTCGGGAGGAGTGCAGGAAGGCTGCGAGCAGAGAGTCCGGGAGATGTTCAGGTCAGGGCGGTTTCCAGAAGTGCAGGGATAGGGAGGCCACGAGGCTGGGGGGGTGCAGGCAGAAGTGCAGGGAGAAGAGAGGCCTACGGTTGGCACAGGAGCCTGGCAGGATGCAGGAGCAGGAAAGGAGCTGTAAACAAGGCCGCTCAGGCTCTCTTGGTCCCTATGGGTGCGGGCCTGGGCCATCCATTGGGCTCCCCCCAGGGGAGGATGGGCCCAAGGCAGCTCCCAACAGGAAGAAAAGTCTTGGAATGCGGGCAGAGCCCCTCACTTATACACTGTGGGAGAGGAGAGGGAGGGACAGACAGACGGTGGGGGTAGAACAAGGACAGACAAAGGAGAAGTAGGGAGCACAGACAGGAGAGAGCAGGGGCAGGGGTTAGTAAGGCTGCCCCTGCCCACCTTCCATTCCTCCCGGCCGGTCCCAGACCCCCACTCACCGCCCAAGTTGATGACGCAGGAGGCGATGATGATGAGGACCCCCCCTACCAGCGCCACGATGCTTAAGAGCTTGGCCACGCGGCCCAGACGCTGGGCCCCATCCACGTCCCCCTGCTGCAGGCTGTTCCGGGACTGGGGTGCGGGTGAGGGGTGCGGCACCATGGGCCCAGGTCAGGAGACGGCAGCCCAGCAGGGTTCAGGTGAAAGAGTTGTCCCAAGGAGACAGGCAGGCCCCATGGACAGTGGTTCGAGGGGGGAAAGAGGGTTGGAGAGGCAAGTGGGGGGAGGGCACAGGTCAGCAAGGCGGCGTGAAACCTGTCCTGCCCGCCCTCCCACCTGATGGGCTAGGGCAGCGGTGGCTCCGAAGGGAAGGTCCCAGGGGGAGGCCAGAAAAGACCCCATACTTGGGAAGGGAGATCCATGCAGAGAAGAGAGGGAAAGCAAGGTACTACTCCTGGGGTGCAGTCCCAGTGGTGGCAGGAAACTGGCAGCCACAGCAGACCTGGGCCGGGGTCCCAGGGGGCTCACCATAACAGCATAAGCGAAGGCCACGATGTTGACAGGCCACATGGGGCAGAAGCAGGACAAGATGGCGAGGATGATGTAGTCCCGAGGTTTCTGGGTGCCTTCGCCCCCCTCCACCCCAGACCCTGCCAGCTGGGAGCTGGGGTGGCGGCTCAGGCTACCTCGGGGAGATCCGGGATGCCCACTGTGAGCCCTTCCTAGTCGGTCCTCCTCCACCAACTGCTGTAGCACTCGGGGAGGAGCCCCGTTGGCTGGATGGGTTTTGGTGGAGGGTGGCGAGTGAGGCTGCGGGGCTGGGCCCTCTTCCCCGCCACCAGCCTGCAGGGGAACCACTGCCCCGTTCTCCTGCTTTTCCCCCGCGTACTCAGTCAGGACCTCAGGGGTGGGGTCCTCCTGGGTAGGGGGCTCTGGCTGAAGAGCTGACTTGGGGGTGGGCTGGGAACCTGGCTGGCAGTCTGGCTGAAGGTCTGACTGCGGGTCCGACTGGGGAGCAGGCTCCGAGGCTGGCTCAGGTGGGGCTCCGGACCCCAGATCGGACCCCTGGTCTGCAGTGACCTCTTTATTCTCTTCTAACGGTTTGGGTGCTGGCTCTTGGCATGCTTCTTCGGGGCTGGGGTTGGCATCTGGCTCCCCTCCTGGACTCGAGCTGAGGTCTTTGGCCTGGGCTGTTTCTGGGGCCCCAGCTGGGGTCTCTGTGGTTGCTGGAGCCAGCCCAGCTTTGGCTTCTGAGTCCACAGGGGCCCCCGCGATGTCTGGGCCTGGCTGCAGGGCCTCTGGCTCATCTGGGACCCCAGCTGGGGCCTGGAGAGGGCCAGTTTTGCCTTCAGAATGGCCAGGCCCTTCTCCTTGGGTTTGGGGACCCTCTTCTACCCCCTTCACCTCCGAGCCCTCAGAACCGCTGGCTGCCATCTTGAGAGGGGAGAGGGGACAGGGGAGAGGACCTCGATGGAGCGGCTGGAGCAGCGGAGACCGCAGAATCCTGAAAGAGGAGGAGACAGGTGTGGTGAGGAGGAAAGCCGTGGCGCCCGTCACTGCAGCTGGAGACGGATCTGCTCCTGTCTTAGGGCCAGCGTTGGGCTGCCTCTGGGGAGAGGAAGAAAAGTTGGGGTTTCCTTTGCCTTGGGGTGGGACATCCCTGGGGAGGAGTGCCCTGCTCAAAGTCTTCTGCTCCGAGAGCCCTGGGAAGATTAACCCTTTTGTAAACAGGACTCTCCCAGGCTCTCTCCCTGGGCCCGCCCGGCAAGATCCAGACTCCGAGATCCCAGCAGATGCCCCAGCACCCCGAAATCAACAAGCCGTGCAGGCGCTCGCACACTCCCGCAGGCAGGCAGGCTCACTGGGCAGAGGCCCGGTACGCACGTCCCACTCCCTCTGCGTCCTCCCTTCCTCCCGGGGCGCCCCGCCGGTGCAGCATTCCCACTGCGCGTCTGGGGCGCAGCGCCCCCGCCCCGCCCCGCCCCGCCCAGGGCACCTGGGCTCGTCCCTCCGAGCCCCTTCTCAGCCCCTCGCGCAGGGATTCCCTCGCCCCCGGGGGAAGGAGGAGGCGCCTCCTCCTCGCATTGGCGTGGCGCGCCCGGCACCAGCACCCGGTCCGCCGGGCGCCCGCATTCCGGTGCAGCCCTCCCGGCGTCCGCCGTCCGTCCGCGCACAGTCCTGCCCGCAGCCTCGGTCCATCCCCGTCTCACCTCGACGCCGGCCTCCAGACTGCTCCCGCGGCTGCCGCCACCGCCGCCCCGCTGCAGCAGCCGCAGCCCGGGAGGGAGCGAGTCCGCGAGCGGAGGGAGGCGGCGGGGCTCCCCTCCCCTCTGCGCGTCCCCTCCCCTACGCTCCGCTGCCGCCACGCACCGCCCCCGCCCCTCGCTCGCCTCCCGCCCCCCCGGCCAGCCCGAGGGAGCCCACGCGTGCCAGGCCCCGCGTTACCCGGGCAACCGGCCGGGTAACCACTCGCGCCACCTCCCTGCCCCTTCCCACGCGCGCTTCTTGGGGGTGCCCCCTTCCCAAGCCCCGCGCCCCTCCCGCCAACGGTCACCGGGGTTCCTGGCCGAGGCAGGGGGCTGGGGGCAACGGAGAGGGGTCTACGGGGAGACCGGACCTGTGAGACGGGCGGGACCCCTACAAGCAGAGAGAGGGGAAGGGGAATGAGGCAAAACTTGGGGAGGCTGCTCCGGAGCAGGGTGGGGCTGGGAGAACGGGGAGCCTGCAGTACAGGAAGCCCCTCGCCCCTCGAGGAAGCAGCAGCACAAACGGGCGCTGGAAGGCTCCCGGGTCCCTGGAGCAGGACTCAAAAGGGAATTCCAGGGCAGAGGCTGCAGGGGCCGTCCGGAGCAGGAGGGGGCTGGGCCCGGCCCGGACGCGCTCCATGGACCACACCAAGAGTGGAGGGGACAGGCGAGGGGACAAGCGCGGTTTTTCTCGGCCACCCTCTCCGCTCCCGGTCCTCGGGCTGACGTCCGCGCCCTTTCTGCGGCTCCCTCGCCCACTGTCAGCCCCCAGGGCCTTAAGGGTGTGCAGGTACTGGGCAGAGGTCTGCGTCGCAGGCAGTGGGTGTGAGCAGAAGAGCAGCACGCGTCTCCTGCTGGGGTTTTTAACCCAGGCCTCTTCAACCCTCCAGTGGCTATTCTGGGCCTGCCTGGGTATTCCCGGGAGCCCTGGGAGTCCTGGAACCTGCTCTCCAGCCACTGGAGCCTCGGCCCCACCCTGAATCTGGGCTGCAGCAGGGGTTGAGGGAGGAGCCAGAGCCCGGGAGCCACACAGGCCCGAGCAAGGCTGGGACACCAGGCCCAGAAGTAATGCCTTGGGGGGTGGGGACTGGGGCTCTGGGGAGAGCAATCCAACCACTCCAAAGTCAGAGACAGGTTTTTATTTAAAATTTATTGTAATGGGGTCCGCGCAAAAGGAGGGGGGTGAAGGGTGGGGAACATGCAGGGGACACAGGAACACGATGACATGGCCAGGGCCACTGCTTCTGTCGTGGGGGAGAGGGATGAAAAGAAAAGGCCAGGGCTGGAGCTGGGGTGGAAGAGGGCGGGGGGAGACACCGTGACCGCATCCCCCCCCCCCAGGAAGCACCTCTAGTCCCTGGATCCCCCATTCACCCTGGTACCCTAGAATTCCGTCTCTTCTCCTGCCTCTGGCCCTAGTGGCTCCTTCTTTTGCTCCCCTTGACTTGTTTTCCCCTGACAGGTTCTCAAGTAGGACAATGTTTAGGGCCTGACCCCAAACAACCCCTCCTCGTGAAGGTACTACCGCCGGCCCTGCTCCGGCCCCTTCTCCAGTCTCGCCTCTTCCCCCTCTCTGGGACAGAATCTGGATCCCCCTCCTTCCTCTCCTCCCTCCCCCTGGAAAAAAAATTAAGAGAAAAAAAAAAAAAAAAAAGCACCAACTCCCCAGGGAGGGGCAGCAGACAGTATGGGGGGGTGAGGACCGTGGAGGAGAAGGCTCACAGATCCCTGTAAGGGCAGGGCAGGGGGTCACAGAGAGGAGAAGGGGTGAGGGCAGTGGCCGCTCCTGTCCGCTGCCACCCCTGCCCACTGTCCAGGGGGCTTCAACACAACCGAGGGGACAAGTGTGTGTGGGGTCAGGTCTGATGGGGAGGAGACAGGAGCAGGAGAAACAAATCGTTAAAACCTAGCGAATTCCCCTAAGAAACACCTCTTCCTCCTTTCCTTCCGGAGGCTCCTTGGCTGGTGGGGAAGAAGTGAGGAGTCGGCAGGAAGAGGGGGTCAGAGGAGGCGGTACCAAGGGACTTCCCTCCACTTTCCACGCTCCCGACCACCAACCTGGAGCTCACCAGGGCTGGGAGGGAAGGGGCTGGGAGCTCACAGGCACCCCCTCAGCCCCCGAGAGGGAGCCCACAGCTGTGGGGGGGGCTGCCACTGCTGCCGCCGCCGCTGCCGCCGCCGCCGCCGCTGCCGCCATAGGACAGACCTCACCGGTACCTGCGTGGGCACAAATGCCAGGAGATCACAGCGCAATCCGATAGGCAAGAGCCTGGTCCCTCACCCCAGCCTGGTTCCCAGACTCCCTCCCCTGGGACACAGCCGTTGCTCACTTCCTGTCTGGCCCCCGGAGGCTCTCCCAGTTCTCCTGAAGGGCCCTCCCTGTCCCCAGAAGTCTCCCTAGCTCCAGTGGTACGCGGGCATCCCTGGCCTGCCTGAGACCCCCTACTGGGCCCTTTGAGCCCCCTCGTCCCACACCCCCCCACCCCCCCTAGCCATACCCCACGCCTTGCCTGGTGGGTGCGGGGGTCCCCCTCAGCAGGTGGGCTGTGGCTGGGGGGCGTCACCCGGGACAGGGGGGGCGGCCCCCCCCAGATGGGTCTGCATGTGGCCGGCCAGCTGGGCAGGGGTCTTGCAGTGCACGCTGCACAGCTTGCACAGGATGCGGTCAGCCCGCGGGGCCTGGAGCCCGTGGTCCTTCACCGCGTGGATGCGCAGGTATGCTGCTGTGGTGAAGCCTATTGGGGGGGTGGATTGGGATGGGGGGGATGGGGTCAGCCAGGCGGAGACCCCAGAGACGGGGCTGTTCTCCTAAGGCCGGGGACGCCCTCCTCAGATAGCCCTGTCCTCCTCCCACCGCATCCTTGGGAACCTGGGGCCAGCGACTCTGGTGGGGCTGGTGGGGCACAGCCCCTCCCTCAGCTTGGGGCCTGGGTGCATGGTGCCACAGCTTCTCAGCCTGGGTACCCACAGAACCTATTCTCTGTGGCTAGGGGAACCTCTCCCCGGGTGACAGGACACTGATCTCTAGCCACCTGAAAGAGTTGACCCTCAGCAGAGACGGCTGTGTCCCCTCCCTCCAGGGCCCCAATCAGTCTCAGCCCCGTTACTCATTACTCGGTGAATCGGTGAAGCTGTTTAAAAGCAGCTTCCTCTGCGGCTGGGGCATGGCCCCAGCAGGCCGTTAAGCCCCTGCGGTCGGACTCCACCTGCCCCAGAGCAGGAGGGCACGGCGCGGGCGGTCCAAACCCTGCCTTCCAACCCTTGGGCACTGGCTCTCTGGACCGCTCCTTCCCCAGAGCAACCCACCCCCAGAGGCTGCTTCTTCCTGGCAGCTGAGCCTCCAGCCCAGACCTCTTAGAACCTAACGAGGCTCAGGCGACCCGCCTTTGCTCCATTTGCTTCCTAAAGGGCTCTAGAGCCCTGGGCGACAGCACCTGGAAGCCTCATCCGTGGAAGGGCCTCTGGCTCGGTCCCACCCTTGGTCCCCACCCCTTGTCCCCGGCCCGCCCAGCGTCCCCCAGCATGTACCTTTGTTGCAGAGCTCACAGACATGGTGAGGGCCCTGGCTGTGCACCTTCATGTGGTCCGAAATGTAAGCCGAGCTCAGCATCTTGCCACACACGTGACACGGCACCTTCTCCTCGTGTCGCACTGTGTGCGCCCGCAGTCGGTCCTTCGTGGCAAACGCTGCCTCACATTTCTGGGGAGGGGGAGGGCCGTGGGGTGTCAGGAGAGTTAAAGCTTCAGGGAGCGGGGAGGGGGCCAGAGGTTAAAGGAATCCGAGCCTCGGGGGTCTTGGGTCTGGAGGAGGCGGGAGAGGCGGCAAGGTCTTGAAGAAGGGACGGGAAGGCGGGAGCGAAAGAGCAAACAGGAGAGAGAGAAAAAGGGGTCTGAGAGGCCGAACTCAGCCACCGGGAGGATCAAAACCGTGAAAACCGGGACAGGAGGCGGCGGCGGGCTTCCTACCTCGCACTTGAAGGGCCGTTCTGTCGAGTGCACTTGTCTGACGTGACTGTTGAGGTGATCCGGCCTGGGAATACGTTGGGGTCGGGGTTAGGGCCCTGCGGCGGGGGCGCGCTGCCCGGGCTAACTTCTCAGCCCGCCCGGCCGAGCCCGAGACGCCCGCCTCCCCGCCCCGGCCCCCGGCCCCGGAGCCCCCGGGCGGCGGGAACCCCCTCCCTGCGGCGGGGCGGGCCGGCCCTCCGCCCCCGCCGAGCCTGCTCCCACCCGGAGGGCCCACCTCCTCGGCGAAGCACCACCCCCTGCTCCCTGGTAACCGGGCGAGGCTTCCCTCCCTCCTCCCGGGGAGTGGCTCCCGGTCCCCGGCCCCAGACGCCGCCTCCCGCCCCGGCAGCCGAGGCCGGGCCGCCGCCAGCGCCGTCCGCCCGCCCTCCCCGCCCGCCCCGCGGGCGGCCGCGGCCCCGTGCACACCGGGAGAAGCTCTTGCCACAGTGGGAGCAGTTGTAGGGCTTGTGCACAGCGCCGTCATGTGAGCGCACGTGGTAGCTCATGCGGTCCTTGCGCTTGAAGCGCTGCTGGCACACCGGGCACTGGTAGGGCTTCTCGTCCGAGTGCGACAGCTTGTGCCGGTTCAGGTGGTAGACGTCGCGGAAGGCCTTGCCGCACATCTCGCAGGCGTGGTTCTTCCGGATGCGCTTGCCCGAGGCGGTGGTGGTGACCACGCCGCCCGCGGCCACGGCGGCCGCCCCGCCGCCCGCGCCCGCTTCGCCCCCGCCCCCGCCGGCGCCGCTCAGCTGGGGCACGCTCAGGAGGCTCAGGGGCACCATGGTGGGCATCTTCATAGCCCCCGAGGGGACCCGGCCGGCCTTGGCGCCCGTGTGGATGGCCTCGTGCCTCCGGAGGTTGTAGCCGTTCTTGAACTCCTTGGCGCACAGAGCGCAGATGTAGGGCCCCTTGCTCTTTGTCTTCTTCTCCAAGGCAGAGGCGACCGGGGCCACGGCGACCGTCGAGGTTGGGGCTACGACGGCGGTGGCCGCGGCTGCGGCGATGGTGGCGGCAGAAACAGGGGGCGCGGCCTCGGCCGCGGGCGCCGACACCGGCGGGGGCGGCGGCGGGGGCGCCGGCGGCTGCTTTAGAGCCGCTGTGTCCACTGTGGAGGCGGCGGCCGGGGCCGGGGGCGCAGCAGCGACGGCGGCCGCGGCGGCGGCAGCGGCGGCGGCGGCCGCGGCGGCGGCGGACTCCTGGGCGGCGGCGAGAACCGGGAGCAAGTCCACCTGGAGGGGCTCGGCCGCCGGGGGCTGGGGCGTGGGCGGGGGCGCCGGCGCGGCCTGCGAAGACAAGGCGCCGTGTGGGCCGCGGCCGCGGGTCGGCGCCCTCCCGGCGCGGCCCGCCACGGCCGGCCCCTACTCACCTGGAATGGACTCTGGGCGCAGCCCTGGGAGGCAAAGAAGCGGGACTGGAGCTCAGCCCCGACCTGCAGGGGGTTCTGGGCGTGACCCTGAGGTGGCGGGAAGGAGTTCATGAGGCCGCCCACCCCCCGGGAGTCCAGGCCCAGCACGGGGAAGGGGGGGGCCAGCAGCGTGCAAGGGAACACGGGGAACATGGCCTCGGCCACGGCGGGGCCCCCGGGGCTCAGCGGGGGCCGGGGGCGCGGGCCGCGCGGGGCCCGGGCTCGGGGCGCCGCCCCCGGCCGGCCGGGCTGGGCCGCGCCGAACGCATGGCCCGCGGGCCGCCCCGCCGCCCGCACACCCCGGCCGGCGGGAGGGAGGGAAGGAGGGCGCCTGGCGGGCCGCGGAGCGCGGCGGCGGCGACGGCGGCGGCGACGCCCCCTGGGTGGGGGCGGGAGGCCCCGCGGGGCCGGGGGCCGGGGGCGGGGGGCGGGGGCCCGGGCGGCGGCGGCGGCGGCGGCAGCGGCGGCGGTTGGAGCCTGGCGGGGCGGGGTGGGGGGAGCGAGGGAGCAGCCTCGGCCCCCGCCGCGCGCGCGCCCAGCCGGCGCCTCGGGGAGGGCGGGGGAGGGCGCGAGGGAGGGAGGGGGACAGCTGCGCGCGCACCGGGCGCGCGGAGGGGGGGGTGGGACGGGAGGGAGGGAGGGCGGGCGGGAGGGGGTGTGAGAAGGGGGGGTGGGGGGGCGGGGGGAGGGGGGGGGGGTTGTTACCTGGAAGATGAAGCTGCTCCAGTTGCCGGGATCCATGGCGGAGGGAGGGAGGGAGGTGGCTCGCGCTCACCCTGGGGCGGGAGGAGGAGGAGGCGGTAGTGGGGGAGGGGGAACCCAGGGAGGAGGCGCGCGGGGCGGGCGGGAGGGGGGAAGGAGGAGGAGGGTGGGGGGAGCGGAGCACACGGCGCGCGGGGAGGGCGGGCGGGGGGCGCGAGGACACACAAGAGGCTGGAGCGGGCGCGAGCGCGAGCGCGCGCGAGGCCAGCGGGAGGGGGAGGTACGAGAGGGACTCTGGCGGGAGGAGGGACGGGGGAGCCACCCAGCAGCCCGAGTCGCCCCGAGCGCGAGACCCCTGAGACGGCCGCTGATTGGCTGACGATGGCGCAGGTGGTGGGCGCGCGGAAGACAGGGCGGCTTCTCTCTTCCCCCCCCTTCAAAGATTCCACCCCCCTCCTCTCTCCGCCAGCGGCCGTTATTTCGCGCGCACGCGCATAAAACCGCTGTCGTTGCTGAGCGGGAGAACAGGGGAGCGCGCGCCGGGGGTACGGATGGGGCGGGGCTAAACTCGAGGCGCGCGCCCGCCTAACGGTCGTCGGCCTCCGGCTTTCGCGTTACTTTTTTGTTTCCTTTCGGCCACCGTCCCTCCCCCTCCCCACTCCAGCGGTCTATTTACAATCCTGCCCGGCTTCATTCCTGCTCTTCCCAAAGATGGCGCCCGAGGAAGTTCGGCGGCGGAGCTTGCGGCCCAGCCCAAGGGCAGTTCTGCCCCCGGCCCCGCCCCCGCAGTCCCAAGAATCAGGCTGAAACACCAGAGTAGAAACTGTATTTACACGACACGCAGTTATACGAGGATTTGAAAAACAAAACAAAAACATGGCACAGGAAGGACAGGAGCTGGCGGTCGGGGGGCCTCAGCGCTGGCTCGCGGCGAGACCCAGGATGTTCGCCTGCACGACAGGAGGGCAGGGGAGAGCAGCGTTAAAGCTGGGGGCAGCGCCCGGGCCGGGGAGGAGGGGCCACGCCGGGCTCACCTTCAGGAACGACTCCATCTGCTTCCCGGATATGCCCTCCACGCGTTCCAGGTCCTCCACCTGGAGGGACGGCAGCGGTGGGACGGGGCTTCTCCCCGCCCGCCCCCACCCCAGGTCCTTTCCAGGGCCACCCTCCCTGGGCCATTACCTGGCTGAAGGGGCCGTGGAGCTCCCTCCAGCCCACGATGAGCTGGGCCTTCTTCTGGCCAATGCGCTGCAGGCTGCGCAGATCCCGGGCAGAGCCTTCATTCAGCAGATCTAGTATTTTTTGGCGCCCGTGAGCCAGTAGCTCCGGGCTGATCTGGAGCTCCCAGCAGTCCTCAGCCTTCTCCTCTGGCTCTGAAGCATCCAGGGACTCCAGCTATGAGGCAGGGGAGGTGAGTGACAGAACCAGAGTTTGCTGTTCAGCCCATGGCAGCAAACCGCTTTAGACTCCTCTGCCAAAGACAGGAGCCTAACAGCAGCTCTCTCCCCGCCTCCCTAGCCTCTTCGCCTCAAGTGTCTGTCCACAAACCCTGGTCTCCAGTCACTCACTGGGCGGACTCTCATTTTGCCCAGTGTGTGAAAGAGTCTTGTGAAGGTCAGATGGGTTAAGGAACGTCAAGCATATAGTAAGCTCTTAAATCCGCCGCATCTCTAACAAGGAACGAGTAAGCTCTCTTTCATTCCCAGGAAGGCACACAGCCACGCCCCCACCCCATTCTCTCAGTTTTTAGGTAATTCTTCCAGTGTTGTTTCATTTCTTGAGTGCTTAGGTCACGTTTCCCCGGGTGGACTCTTCAGTTTGTGGAGGAGGACTCAGGCTACTGTACCTAGTAAGTGGCTGCTGAGGGTGAGAGCCACCAGCGAGAAAGGGAAGTAACGGTGACTGATACCCTCTCTGCTACTCATGGGAAATGCCCTGAGAGGTATCTCCTCCACATTCCAAGGGTAAGCAACTTGCAAACAGCTGGTGTTTTAACTCCATGGCCAGTGCTCTTCCCCTTAGAGCTCACTACCCTCATTTCTCCACTCCAGCTGTGGCTCCAGCTGCCAGCTGCACTCACCTTTCTCTTCCGGCCTTTCTTCTTCAGGATGTGGATCTCAGCATTTGGGGATGCTGCCTGCTCCTGAACTAAAGGCAAGAATTGTGACCCGGAATCATGGCAGAGGTTACTTTTTGCCCTCCCTTACTTGGGTCTTCTATTCCTGATTCCCCGGTTCCCCTCCAGCCCAAGTGAACCTCTTCTTTTGTGGTTCCCACAGAACTTCTCTCACACCTGTATCCGCCGGTAGTCTCGGTTGTTACTGCATGGTACTCAGTCACGGCCCGGTCAGTCAGCCCTGACCGTACTAAGTGCCTGAGCACATAGCACCAGAGCTGGATTTCAGATGGTCCTCACCACCACCCACTGCCTTCCCCAGGGTTGCAGTATGGTGGGAGTACACGAATGACATGATGAAAGCTGCTCTGAACACCTCCCACCTTTCCAGGATCTGTCATCGGGGCCCTCCTGGCCCCCACAGCCAAACTTACTCAGTTGTAAGGGCATCACCACAGCCTTTTTGAGGGGCTTTGCTACAGTGACTGTGCGGCGAGCAAGCGGTCGGAGCATTGTGGGAGACGAGTTCTCTTTTTCCTTTGGGTCCACAGCCTCCTGGGCCAGAACCTTGGCTTCCAGTTCTTTTTGCTTTATCTTAAGCCTCTGTTGGAAAGGATCAGAGAGACATGTGACCCAGAACAAACTTTCGGGCAGCTTCAAGGAGGTGGGTTAGGAAAGTGAGTGCAGGGTTCTGAGCCCCTTGCCGGCAGGGTGAGGACAAAGGAGAGACGCTACCAGGAGACAACTGGAGCCCAGTATGATTAAGGGCTTTCGGATGGTCAGGGATGCTCCAAAGTGGAACAGGACCCTTTGTGAAACACTGAAGGGAAAGGACTATTCAGGCAAAAAGTCCTAACTTAATTTGAACTGGGTTTTGGGAAATGACAAGACCTAACATTAGCTCCTTTCGCGGGGATGTCCACCCCTCACCTCCTCAGAGCTGACCTCAGTTGTTTTTCAAAGTCCCACCACATTAAGGACATTCAAGCAGAAGCCGGGGACAAGGGGTTCCAGTGTTAGGCTAAAAACTAAATGCTGGTCCAGGCTTCTGCTGCCTTTCCCTGCCTGAAGATGCTCAGATGGCTTCTTAGGCCCGTAGGAACCCCAGCCCCCATATCCCTCACACTTACCTCAATCTCCAAATCCTTCTCCTCCATTGTCTTCATGAGCACCATCCGCTCTCGCCTTGGGGTGTTCAGCCCGTGGGTCCCCTGGCTCCCCTGGGAGCCCAGCAGACGGTCCAAACTTAGGAGGCGCTCCAGCACAGCGGGGTCCATGCTGCTTAGCTTCTGTAGGGGGCTGAGCAGACAAAGGTCACTCTGCACCTGGCTCATCTCTCATCACCCTCTCTGCAGTAGCAGGATTCCCCTCATGATGCCTTCTACTGCTGTATTCCGGGGGTCCACACTCTGGTGTAGACTTGCTGGGCAACCCCGAGCAAGTCAACCAGACTGTCTAGGTGCACGGCTTCAGCAGGTGAATGCGGCTCCATCACTACTTGCCACGTCACCTCTCAGAGTGCCAGGAGATCTGACAGGAATAAGCGCTTTGTGCACACCCGAGTTCCAAGCCTTCAGGCTCCAAGACACTGCCCCACCCTGGCCTGCAGGCACTCCCTGTCATCACAGAAGGCAGAGACTGGGAGGTGACAGCAAGGATTGTGCATCGGTTTCTTTGAAAGAGCCAGAGCCGTTGGGGAAAGATTCACAGTGGAGGTCATCTTCAGCAGGGCTTTGAAAGCCACTGGGGACCAAATGCCAAGCCTTCTTCCCATGGGCAGTAGGAAAGGCCTCTTGGAGCGGAGTCCTGACTTAATCTGAGCATGACAATGCCTAACATTTGTTCTTTCTGTCTAGAATTGTTTCTCTCCCAGTTATCACTAAGTCAATTGGACACCACCTTTCCCATGAAACCCAACTTGACTATGTATCTTCCTTCCTGTACCGTGAAGCTCCTCAAGGACAGAGGCTGCCCTGTTCCTTGGGCCCAAGGGTCTAAGAAGAGCAGGATCAGAAGATCTGGGTGAACACCAGAGGTCCTTCCTTCCTGGCTCTCACAGCAGCAGCAAGTCCTTCCTGATCGCACCCTATCCCACCTACTCTGCATCATCTGATGTTCCCCTCTTCTCTCGTTTCCTGAAACCTGAGCCCCTGAGGTCAGGGTCTGACCAGGGCTGATGGGCCCCGTCTTTGGGCTTACCCGGGGTACCTGTCTGGCAGAGACTTTGCCTGTTCACATGTAACACACATATCTGCAAGGATGCATGTTTCTCTGAATTTATGCACATAGGACACGGGACTGCTGACAGGTAGCTTGAGAGGACAAGACTGAGACGGGGTTCTAAGCAAACACCCTTTCCCGTAGGCCATCCAGCCTCAACTGTAGCAGCTCCGCCACCCCACCCCTGCCATTCTAGGGAGGCAACTGCAGTCTTACTTTTGCTGGGTTTCGACCCAAGCCCAAATAAAGTCTCTCTAAACTGTCTTAAGTCTGAAGACTAGTGAACAGAGGTGACCTCAGGAGGTCAAGGATTAGTACCTACTCTGCCCCCAACTGCTCTGGTAGCCACAGAAAGAAAGCAAGACCCCAAATAGCAGTGACCTACGGATTCGTGCAACCTGGGCCATGCGGTGGGGCCATCAGAACCAGAGAGAGAGGCGACACACACACACACAGAAAGGTCTAAGTTTAGAGACTTTGGATAGAGGTTAGAAGCAAAGTTAGGACAGCAACGGGTTCCTTGCAGAGTCCTGGAGACGCTGGACTCCAATGCACAGACTGAGCGGTCTCAGGGAGACAGAGCTCTTCATCCCTTTTCTCTCTGCTTTGCTCTTATCCTCTAGACAGAAGAGGCCTGATCCAGATTACTCCTTGAGCCAGAAGTTAAAGTGCTCATCCTTGAAACAGCGGCTTCCAAATGTGAGGTTTTGCTGATTGCCTGAAGGGGTTGGAAAGTGGAAAGGGAGGGGCCGGGAGCCCCAGGAGGAGGCTTCCTTCAGGCCCCTGACGGACCGCAGCACCAAGGCTAGAGACAGCTCGGCACTTCCAGTGAATTCAGCAGAATAGGGCTTGGGGTGAATTCGAGGAGAGAGGAACAAGTTCACAGCACAAGGATCTGACTACTCTCTGCATCTAACCCACACGCGACAGCAAGGGGACATCCCCTAGGCTCCCAGCCTTTGCTCACCTGAGTTCCTGGGAGGCTGAGGCTGGAGCTGCTGGGGGCTCAGGACTCCCAGTCTCCTCTTCCTCAGGGCCACGGGCTCTCTTTGCCTCTGACGGGCCAAGCAGTTCTTTCTGGGACAGTTTAACGGGTGCCAAGACTAGGAAAGATGTGGGGCAGGTCAGCCTCTGTGCTGATGCTGGGCAGCTTCAGCACACTCTCCGGTTGTCCAGATCTGCCCTTTGCACTCTGGCCAGCCCCCGTCCTCACCACGAAGCTGTAGACTCTCATTGGTAAAAGGCCGGTTGATCACCTCCTTGGACCTGGCAGCAAAGTTGAGCGCAGAGACTGTGTCTAGGTAGAAGCGTCTCTCGGGGGCGATGTTGGCGATAAGGATGCTGTGGGCTGAGCCGCCCAGAGAGTCCTGAGGGACAGGGATTGGGCAGGATAGGCAGAGATCAGAAGCCCCACGTTTCCATTCCTTGACTGAAGTTCCCCAGCCCCCCAGCACACCTGAGAACCTTCTTCTCCAGCCCCTTGTCACCCCAAGATGGGTGGCCTGACCTGCAATAGGCGAGTCAGCTTGCTGTCTCGGTAAGGCACGCGAGGGAGGCCCTGGTTCAGCGCGTCCACCACCTTGCCCAGTACGAAGAGGGAGGAATTGATGGCTCCGCTTTCCTTCAGCCGCAGACCCTTGTTACCTGTGCGCCGGTTGTCCTCGGAGCCAGCCAAGTCAATCAGGTAGAGTTTACCCTCCCGCTGGCGAAACGGGGCCAGACGCTCCCGCTGCTCCACCTGGGGTAAAGAGCAAGGGCCCCCAAACTTAATTCACCCTCTAGGGGCTTCCCATGTCCTCCCCCTGTAACCGGGCCTCACCTTAACCAGGAGCACAGCGTGACTGCGGGAGGAGCGCTGGTTGAGCCGCGTGGCTCCCACGGTCCGATTTCTACTGGCTGGCAGGAAGTGCTGCTCAAACTCAGCAAAGCTAGTGATGGGCTTCTGCGTGAGGCCCGGAATCAGGATGTTTCCCCGACAGTCTTCTCGGATCACGAGGTCTCCCGATGCAGGGTCCAAGAGGTCTAATACCTGTTGGAGCAGGGAGAGGTAGGGCCAGTTCTCCAGACACAGGCTGCTTACTGCCTGGGCATCAGTCCCCTCCTTCTGCTGGCCTGTCGGACGTGTACCACCGGCTAACCCAACCTCTGTCTCTCCAGGTCTCGCGTTGTTGCTAGGGCAGAGCTTCATCATCAAGAACTGGATCTTATTCTCTTTGACCTTTGTCTCTCCCCACACCAAGCAGAATGGGGCCTCACCTTTTCCTGGTAGATCTCTAAGTAGGACATAGTGACCGAGAGCGCCCATGGCCGGCCCTCGCCGCCCTCCTCCCTCGTGAGCTGTAGGAGGTCCATGAGAGCCCGGGGAATCACTCCCGGTTGCTCGGGGCTGCCCAGCATTGTGTGCGTCTTCCCTGGGGAAAGAGTGAAGATTGCTGTGAGATCTTCCTGCTCTCGAGCCCTCTCAGCCCCAAAGCCGCTCTCTACCTGGCTCCCTCACCTGCCCCCGTGGGCCCATAGGCAAGCACACTGGCGTTCTGCCCTTCCAGCAAGTGCCTGAGGATGGGCTGCACTGATCCCGCGTAGATGTCCTGCTGAGAGCTCTTCTCCCCGTAGAAGGCATCAAACCTGCAGGCACGAAAGAAAGGGGGAATGACTGGAGGGTTCCATCCTGCCCCAGACTTAGAGGGCAATACTGGCCTCGGATTTAAGAGTCTCTGTCGCTTTTCTTACATAAAGACCCTAGAAAGCACCACTGAACACCTGTTGTGCCCCAGTCCCCGTGCCAGTGTTAGGAATACAGAGATAAGTCTAACGTCCAGAACCCTGGGGAGTTCTGCAGTCTGGTGGGACAGAAAGAAACCCATACATGGCTGTGATTCAGGGAGTGAAGAGGAGGACACACTAGAAAGAGTAACTGATTCTGCTTGAGGAAAGAGGATTTTGCCAGAGAGAGAGGAGAAAGATATTCCAGGTTTCCAAAATAGCAAGCAGACAAGGCATGGGGTGAAACGGCAGGGCTTCCTGATCTTTTTCCCCGAGACAGCACCCACGGCAAGGATTATCTGTACATCAGAACGGAGCAGAGGTTCTTCCCGATGAAAGGGGAGACCCCCCCACACCGGCGATCCATGCTCTGGACTCTGGAGAAGCCGGGGCTGAGGCCACAGCCGAGATGCGGTTTTAACGGGGACTGTGTTGGGGGCATGAGCCTGAAAATAAGTCACGTTGCCAAGGGGCTAGAATGAGGTTGTCAAACGTTTTCTAGGAGGAGCCAGAGAGTAAATATTTTCGGCTCCATGAGCCATAGGATTCCCTTTGGCAGCGATTTACTGCCATCATTAGAGTCGGAAAGCAGCCACAGACAGTATGTAAATGAACAACTGTTCCAATAAAGCTTTTATTACAAAAAAGACTCCTGGTCAGATTGGACCTGCAGGCCATAGTTTGCCACTCCCAGCCTCCAACGAGGAGCCAAAGAGTCTGAACTTTCACTCGCCAGCGGAGTTTCAGCGTAGTGGTTGCGCCTGGGAGCGCTTTCCCCAAATCTGGGTGGTCTTCTCTCCTGCCGCCCAGCTGCAGCCTGGGTCGGCTGTGGCTGGTCTGTGCCCCCCGCCAAGCCCTTCCTACACGTCCCTGACCCTAGTCGGGCTCCCCTGCTCACCGCCGCTACTCCTGCCCTTTCCCTCTCTGTGCCCATTTCCCCCACCAGAGAACAGTAATGGGTTTGGTTCAGCCCTCGGCCTTCCCCCAAGGATCCCCCAGAGGACCTGTCAGAGTGGGCACTCAGGAACGCATCGGAAAGACCAGACGAAGGTGTGAGGAACAAAGCTGTGCTGAGGAGGGAACAAGGATCCTGAAGAAACTTCTGAGAAACCGTGTGGGCAGTGTGATGTGAACAGGCCTAGGAGAGAGGAGAGGGGCCGGAGGGCACAGTGGCCTGAATCTTACTGGTATTTGAGAGTCTCCTGGTGGTTCCTCCAGTTGGCAATCTCCAGGGAACAGCTGTCCAGGCCGCGCACACAAGGGGGACCCCCTGCTCCATCTGTCCCGTCCACAAACGGCCGCAGCCGCACAGCCACCCTAACTCGAGCTGGAGGCGGGCGCCGGCCAGCCCCCACCTTGCTTAGCCGACAGCGACCAGCACCTAGAGGACAGAAGGGAAGTTTTCAGGCGTGACATACAGCAGAGTCTTGCAGGAAGAGCTGCTTGACACAGCTGAGCTCTGAAGGATGAACGGCCGCTTCCCCGGAGTACGGCCGGAAGTTGGGGAAGAGAGCTTCTCCGCCAACCATGTCACGTACGTAGCAAACATTAACATTAGTAAGCGCCGACTACATGCCAGACATGCTTTAATCTTCACTGTGTCGCTGAGGTAGGTTCTACTCAGGCCATTTTGCCAATGAAGAAGCCCACGGAGGGGCAGCAGCTCTTCTGAACACCGCAGTATGTTATGCCTAGGGCCTGTGCCCATTACAACTTGGGTGATGGCCCACATTTTGTCTTTTTGCTCCTCAAAAGAAGCAGAGCCTAAAAACAAAACCAAATCCCAGCATCTTGAGTAGATTAGAGACTTTCTTTACCCTGACAGAGGGCAGGGAAGACGGACTGGAGGTGGGCGCTGAGGTCCTGGAGACACCACGGGAAGGCCCAAGGCCCCTAGTTCATTTCAGGGAAATTCTTTCCACCCTGGCTGTACCGTGGGTGGCGGCCCCAGTTCCTTCCTGGCTCTACGAGTAGGTCCAGTGGGGTGTAGACTGTCAGGTTTACAAAAATGACCCGGAAGATCTTGTTAAAATGCAGATGAAGATTCTGCATTTCTAACGAACTGCCAGGTGATGTGGATGCTGCTGGTGAAACATGCTTTGGGGTGCAAAGGTGTTGTAGACCAGCATCGTCTGGGGTTGTTGTAAAGATTAAGAGTTGGGGTGCCTGGGTGACTCAGCTGTTAAGCATCTGCCTTCAGCTCAGGTCATGATCCCCAGGTACTGGGATCGAGCCCCATGTCCGGCTCCCTGCTCTGTGGGAAGCCTGCTTCTCCCTCTCCCACTCCCCCTGCTTGTGTTCCCTCTCTCTCTGTCTCTCTCTCCATCAAATAAATAAAATCTTAAAAAATAAATGAGTTGACATTAGCCCCCACCCAAACCATTAATGAACTGCCTTTCTGTGCTTCTATTTCCCACCTGAGGTTTATAACATATAATTATATTTAAGTGTATATACACATAAAACTTAATGACAGTTTTTCTCTTGATGGGGATTATGTGGGCTTCTTTTTTATGTTACACAGTTCTGTAATGCTGTAATGTTTGCATTAAAATAAATAACACCGTGGACATCTTCATTTCAGAGAAACAAGGTTGAGAGGCAGCCCCTAGTCTCTTTTGTCCCAGCTCAGGGTGCAAAAGGCATGAACACGCAATCCTTCCCTAGTGTAAGCTTTCTGTTTGGTTTGCTTCCAATTATTAAATCTAAGTCACTAAGAAAAAGATTATGAATATTTTATCAGAAAACACAAGATAAAACTTTGATAAAAAAGCCTGTTTGGTTGGAGCACCTGGGTGGCTCAGTGGGCTGAGCCTCTGCCTTCGGCTTAGGTCGTGATCTCGGGGTCCTGGGATCAAGCCCCACGTCAGGCTCCCTGCTCTATGGGAAGCCTGCTTCTCCCTCTCCTACTTCCTGTGCTTGTGTTCCCTCTCTTGCGCTCTCTCTCTGTCAAATAAATAAAATCTTATTTTTTATTTTAAGATTTTATTTATTTATCAGAGAGAGAGAGAGCGAGCGAGAGTGAGCACAGGCAGACAGAGAGGCAGGCAGAGTCAGAGGGAGAAGCAGGCTCCCCGCGGAGCAAGGAGCCCGATGTGGGACTCGATCCCAGGACGCCAGGATCATGACCTGAGCCGAAGGCAGATGCTTAACCAACTGAGCCACCCAGGCGTCCCCAAATAAATAAAATCTTAAAAAAAAAAAAATGTTAACAACAATCCTCTTTATTTTCATAAAGACTGAATGAGCTGAAAATATCTTATGAGGAAAATATTTCTTTGTTTTATGTTGGCGGATTGGCGGATACCACACTATAGTTCACAGCTAACAGTAGAATTCTTTTATTGTTGTTGTTTTAAACATTTATTTATTCATTTGAGAGAGAGAGAGAGAGAGAGTAAGTGAGCAAGAGGGAGAGAGAAAAAAAATCTCAAAGACTCTGCACTAAGCACAGGGCCCGAAGCAGGACTTGATCCACAACCACCAGATCATGACTTGAGCCGAAACCCAAGAACTGGGACACTCAACCAAGTGTTAGGCTGCCCTAACAGCAGAATTCCAACCTAGATCTCTTGGCCTCCAAAAATATGGTTTCAGTGCTGATGCCATCTAGCCTGTTATGTACGACCTGGGGAAGTTCCTGGCAGCTCTGACTCTGTCATTTTTGCGGGTGGTCGCAGCTGGTTGTCAGGGCCTCGTAGAAGGCACGAGGCTGGTATCGGGGGCCAGCACAGAAACAGCACGACTCCAAGGTGCACAGATGGCTCTGCTAAGAACCTTACACACAGTAAGCATCCCCATAAGCAGAGGGCCTACAAGCAGTGGGCCTCTGCTTCTTCGCCTGACGGACGAAGCCAAGGACTCCGCGTCACGGCTACAAGGCACTTGGGCATCTAGTTCTCCTTTGATCCTCATGAACCCTGAAAGTCAGCAGCCGGTCAGCAGAGACCTGTGGACGTACCCGCGCAGATGGGAAAATTAAGGTGCAAAGAGGTTCACTGACTTGTCAAAAATGCGTGCAGGGGCTTCTCCTTGTCTCTCTTGCCCAGGGTTCTTGGAAGAACAGAGAAAGGGCAGATATAGAAGCATGTACGGAAGTTTTTTTGTTTTTGTTTTTCTAAAGATTTTATTTATTTGACAGACATGGATCACAAGTAGGCAGAGAGGCAGGCAGAGAGAGAGGAGGAAGCAGGCTCCCCGCTGAGCAGAGAGCCCGATGCCGGGCTCCATCCAAGGACCCCGGGACCACGAGCCAAAGGCAGAGGCTTTAACCCGCTGAGCCACCCAGGTGCCCCGCATTTACAGAAGTTTAAAGGGAAGGGGAAGTCTGTGGTGATGTAGAAAGAGCATAGCCATGGGTCAGACAAGTGAATCTAATTTCCAGCTCTAACACTTATTAGATTGTGACCTTGGGCAAATGACTTAACATCCATGTGCCATGGTTTCTTTGTCTGTAAAATGGGGTGAGGTGGGCCTTGCAAAGGCTTAACGAGAATGAAAAGAAGTAACATGTAAACTAGCCTACAGTGAGTTAGGTTCATTACTCCAGGTAGGATGGCCTGCGTTCAAATCCCAGCTCTACCACTTACAACTAACTGAATAAACTGGGGGTCTATTCCTGTGCCTCAATTTCCACACCTGTAAAGTGCGAATAAACGAAAACCCGTACTCACTGGGTTGTTAAGGCGGTAAATAAGGTAACTGATGTAAAAGTGCCCAGAATAACATTCGGCACATCGGTAAAAGCTCAGTAAGTGTTTTAGTTTATTTTGTATTCATCTTTCACTTTCCAAATGTGGAAGCCTCAGTATAGAGGTCAGGTAATTTGCCTATGGCCAACAGCTACCTAGTGACAGAGCTTCCAATGAAGGTCTAACTCCAAAGTTCATCATATGGGCCCCCAGTCCTCCTCGCCCCCCTTCCCGTATGGAACCCCATAGGCCTTGGAGTCAAACGACAAGTTCTACCTACCAGCTGTGTGACCTTGGGAAGGCTTCTTAACCTCTCTGAACTTCAGTTTCTCTTTATAATAGTATCTACCCTCATAAGATTGTAAGAAGCCACAGAAAGAATGTACACACGATGTTTGGCCCCGCGGCCGGCGCTCAGTAATCGTGAGCGATTGTTCTTACACTCCTCACTCTGGCTACTCACTCCTTCAGGCAGCACCAGCTCACGTCTGCCCTCACCATTCTGCAGGGACACCAATGACCTCCGTACCTGCTAAATCCAGTAGACATGCCTGCCCCTCATCCCATTGGACTTCCCAGCAAGAACCAACGCCCTTGATCTGCCTTCCCTTGAGAAAGACTTTCCCCTCAGTTTCCAGGCCTGAGAACGGAGGGAAACAGCTCTCTGTTCTCCCCATCTAAGTTTCCACCAATCTTAAACGTTTTTTCCTAGGCTCCTTCTATCATCTCTCCAGCACAGGGTTGCTCAATGTGGGCACTAGGACTTTGGGCTGGACAATCCTTTGTAATAAGGTGTTCCTGTGTGTTGTAGGACGTTTAGCACACATATGCTGGACACATATGACAGTGGCATTCCATGGGCCACCCCCCTCATAACAACCAAAAAAAGTCCCCAGATGTCACGGATGTCCCCACAGGGAACAACACTGCCCCTCGTTGAGAACTGCTACTCGGATTCATTTCATGGATATGGTCCCAGGCTTTCTTAGCTTCACTTACTGTCTTAAAGCTGATGACTCCTAATCCCTACAGAGCAAGCAAAGGCAGACGCCCAACTGACTCAGCCACCCAGCGGTCCCTAACTCTGCCTTTATTGATGAGAAAACTAAGCCACAGACATGGTCTGTCATTGGCCTCTGTATACATCATAAATAAGAAATCACTTGAGAGGGTGCCTGGGTGGCTCAGTCATCCATCGGCCTTCAGCTCAGGTCTGAACCTTGGGTCCTGGGATCGAGCCCCACATCAGGCTCCCTGCTCAGTGGGGAGCCTGCTTCTCCCTCTCCCTGTGCCTGCCGCTCCCCCCTGCTTGTGCTGTCAAATAAATAAAGAAACTCTTAAAAAAAAAAAAAATCACTCGGTGGTCTTCTCATCCAGCCAAGGCCTCGTAAAGTGCCATCCAACCTTCGAACCCGCTTCCAGTATCACTTCCTTAAATCAAATCCTCCCGGAGTATCCAAGGGTTTACTTACTTCAGATTTTGTACTCTCTGCAGCGGTTTATACATATCTATCATGGCTTTCCGTGATCGTATGTATTGCTAGGATCATCGATTGAACAGAGTGAAAGCTCGTCTGGGGAAGGGTCACTATTCTCTCAAGCACTTTTATGATATTTACTGTGCAGCAGACACAGGGCGTCTTGACAAGGCGAGGGGCGGTGGCCTTCCAGAGCAACCATGTCAGATGCTCGGGCATCAGGGTAAGAGGCTCTAGAGTGAGTCTGCCTGAGCGCAGCTCCAGACCCCAGTCTTCCCTAGGCGTGTCAACTCTGAGCAAGCGACTGAACCGGCGATGTCTCCGTCTCCTCCTCTGCAGAACAGGGACAGTAACAACCAAGCACCTCCCGGTATTGTGCGACTAAATGATTCATCGCCGCGCAGGGCTCACCCCTGCGCCGGGGACCCAGCAAGGGCTCACCCTGCGTCGGACATTCTGCCCAAAAGCTCGGTTTCTCGGCAGGGCCTGGCCAACACACGGCGCCCCCATCAAGGGCCGCGGGGCCCGCACGGTCACTGACCGGAACGCAGAGACGTGTGCGGACAAACAACGCACGGGACTGCGCGTCCACGGGCCGCCGGGGCTCGGGCGGCGGCCGCAGCCCCCCTGAAGCTCCGCCGGCCCGCCGCGCCCCCAGGGCTCTCCCCGGGCCCTTCCCGCCGCGCGCCGCTCCTGCCGGCCGGTGCGTACCGGGCGGGGTCCGCCTCCTTCCGCCCGCCCGCCCGCCGTCCCCTCTCGACGCAGGAACCCGAGCTCCCGCAGGAGCAGAGCGCGAGTGTGGGCCGAGGCTCTCGGAACTCGGCGCAGCGGCCCGCGCACAGGCCGGCAGAAGCCGGGGCGGCCCCGCTCCCCACCCGTCCCCGGCCCGGCGCGGCCTCTCCCCGACGACCCGCGGCGCCGGCACCGGACTCCGGCGCGCTCCCCCACCAGGCTCCGGGCTCCGGCGTCCCGCCCAGGCCGGGCTCGCGTACCTGAGGTCGCCGAGGCCATCCCGCGTCGCCTCAGCGGCCCCCGACGCCCCGCGTCCATTCCACGCCCTCCGTTGGCCCGCCTCTGCCATTCGAATTTCCCGGTGCCCCGCCCCCTGCCAAGGGCTCCACCAATCACGCCTACTCGCCGCCGGAAGTCCCTGTTGGAGGCGCTCGGCTATTGCGCCCTCTAGGGTTCGCCTCCGGGACCTGCAAGAAAAAGTTTCCGCGGGCGGAGGACGCATGCGCGCAGGTTGACCGTGGGAGGCACCGCGGCGCCGCGCTTGAACTCTGGCGCGGGAGGCCGGCCGTGGGAGGAGCTGCTGGGCGCGGCCGGGCCCCGGGCTCCCGGGACCTTCTGGCTTTCGGGTTTCCAGGCGTAGATAGGCGGGAGTGTAGACGGGCCGCCTCGTGTTTCCCCCTCAGCCGTGAATTTTGGTACGAATCAAGCACGGATCGAAGGCACTCCATCGACTTACCCCCAAAGTTCCCTGCGTGGAATTCAGTTTTCGCTATATTGGCGGCAGAAGGGGGGATTATATGAAAGAGGAAGAGGGAAACACGGGTCATTCTAAGAGCTTCATTTTCTGAGGTTTCTTGCCTCGGGTTGTTTCGCGGCCTGTGGGGTGGAGGGGGGTCTTTTTTGTGGATTCCGGGACTTGAACTCAGGGCCAGTCAATGGTACTTGACCTTCTGGTCACTTCTGTCACTGCTGGAGGTCTGGACCACGCTCTCTGCATGTGGACACTCATGACGGCGCACTCACCTCTGGCTGAGCCCAGATGCGCCAGGTGACGTCTGTGTCCTCTTAGGTCAGAGCGGAGCGCAGGAGACCGGCGCAGATGTTACTTTGTAACTCAGCACATCCGAGTGAGAGTTAAAGACGTGTGCGGTCTTGTAGCTTGTGGTTTTCACCGCGGTTCCACCCACTCGACGTCCTGGGGTGCACTGGTCTGCGAAGTAGCTACCTGTTCCTTCTGGAAGCTTAACCAGAGATGAATATCCATCTTTGAGCTCCTGGTAGGGTTCTGGCTTAGAAAGTAGGTCCAACCTATTAAAAAAAAGTAAGAGACGCCTGGGTGGCTCAGTCGGTTAAGCGGAGCCCTTGGGCTAGGGTCATGATCCCCATATCCTGGAATCGAGTCCCACATCGGGCTCCTTGCTCGACGGCGAGCCTGCTTCTCCCGCTGCCTCTGCCTGCCACTCTGCCTGCCTGTGCGCTCTCTCTCTCTGACAAATAAATAAAAATGAAATCTTAAAAAAAAAAGTGTTAGATCAGTGGTTCCCAAGTTTTTTGGCCTTGGAATCCTTTTACATTCTTAAAAAATGAGGCACCAGGGGTGCCTGACTGGCCCAGTTGGCGGACATGCATCTCTTGATCTCGAGATTACTTAAAAAATAATTTATAGATTTTTAAAAACATTTTATTTATTTATTTTGACAGAGATCACAAGTAGGCAGAGAGGCAGGCAGGGGTGGGGAGGGGGGAAAGCTTCCCGCTGAGCAGGGAGCCTGATGGGGTCTGGATCCCAGGACCCTGAGATCATGACCTGAACCAAAGGCAGAGGCTTAACCCACTGAACTATCCAGGTGCCCACAATTTACAGATCTTAAAAACAATAAAAATTGAAACCCCAAAGATCTTTTGTTTATATGGGTTGTGTCTATTCCATAGTAACTGTATTAGAACTTAAAACAAATTAAAAATATTTATTCACGCACTTCAAAACTGCAGTAACAAATCCATAGAGACAGAAAGTAGATCAGGGCTTTGGTGAAAGGGTGAATTATGACTATCGCCATTAGGTATGGAGTTTCTTTTTGGGTGATAGAAATGTTCTGGAATTAGTGTGATAGTTGTACAACATAGTGAATATACTGAAAACCACTGAAGTGTACACTTAAAAATGGTAAGTTTTATGTTGTGTGAATTCTATCTCCATTTACTTTTTTTTTTTTAAGATTTTATTTATTTGTCTGAGAGCAAGAGGGGGGGAGCAGCAGTCAGAGAAGGCTCCCTGCTGAACAAGGAGCAGAATTTGGGACCAAGTCTCAGGGCCCTGGGGTCATGACCTGGGCCAAAGGCAGCCCCTTAACCAACTGAGCTATGCAGTCCCTTTATCTCCATTTAAAAATCTGCTCGAGTGGCTCAGTTATTAAGCATCTGCCTTCAGGTCAGGTCACGATCCCAAAGTCCTGGGATCGAGCCCCACATTGGGCTCCCCGCTCAGCAGGAAGCCTGCTTCTCCCTCTCCCACTCACCCTGCTTGTGTTCCCTCTCTTGCTATGTCTCTCTCTGTCAAATAAACAAAATCTTTTTTTAAAAAAACTTACAAAAACAAATAAAAGTCTGGGGTGCCTGGGTGGCTCAGTGGGTTAAAGCCTCTGCCTTCGTTCGGCTCATGTCGTGATCTCAGGGTCCTGGGATCAAGCCCCACATTGGGCTTTCTGCTCAGCGGGGAGCCTGCCCCCCACCTTGTGATCTCTGTCTGTCAAATAAATAAATAAAATCTTTAAAAAATAGGGGCACCTGGGTGGCTCAGTGGTTTGGGCTGCTGCCTTGGGCTCGGGTCATGATCTCAGGGTCCTGGGATCGAGCCCACATCGGGCTCTCTGCTCAGCAGGGAGCCTGCTTCCTCCTCTCTATCTCTGCCTGCCTCTCTGCCTACTTGTAATCTCTCTCTGTCAAATAAATAAATAAAATCTTAAAAATAAAATAAAAAATCTTTAAAAAAGATATAAGTAACATTTTAATTTTAAAAGTAACTTTTTCAAAGGAAAGGAAAAAAATAGAAGAATGGCAGTGTTTTACATTTTTAGAAATACAATGCGTGGCTTTAAAGAAAATAGCTGTATTCTGCTATCTGCTTGTGCATTCAGGATGTTGTGAGTCCAGTTTGTCATATAGTTTCTTGAAAACTCCACCGCATTCTCAAGAAAGGATGCAAGGGAAGAGGCAGATGGCATCCTAGTTCTATTATGAAAATAGCTTTGGCCTCGATGTGCGCGCACACACACGCACACGCGCGCACGCACACACACACACACACACACACACACGCACACACACAGGTGCCTCAGGGGCCTCCAGAATTTCCTGGACCACACTTCGGAAACCACTGACATAAAACTTTCCGCACTTTGATTTTCCCCACCCTTCAGGAAGGGCTCTTCAGGTTTTCATAGCCGATGCCGGTCCCCAGATATTTGGTGAGACACCTGCCAGAAAAGAGGTCAGGGGACTGGGACTCCAGAGGTTGGATAAGTGGCTTAGGTACAGACCCAGGGTAAAGTTTCCTCAGGTGCTAGAAGGGAATAAAGGTGGAATCTGCTTCCTTGGGTTGTCTTAATTGAGTTGAGAAATCGAGTCCTTAAATACCTGGCAGGCAAGCAGGAGAAGAGAAAGAAGCAGTGGATTTTTTTTTTAACTTTTTTTTTTTTCCCTTTTTTAACTAGGCCCTTAGGAAGCCAAGGAGAGCAGAGCAAAGTCATGTAGCATTTACACCATTACAACAGGAAGGAGACTAGTGAGCCAGGCAGACGGGTCTGTTCTGCAGTCCTCAGAATCCTAAGTGAGGCAAAGCAGCCGTGACTGAGAAGGGAATTGGCGCTGGAAAAAAAGGACCAGATCTGGGGGGCCGGGTGGGGAAGGAGAACTCCTGAGAGGGATAATAGAGCCCCTCGGGTGGCCAGGAAGCCTTGCCAGCCTGCCCCGGGTGGCGAAGCTTTGAAGGCTGCTGTGCCTGGGCCAGTTTGATGTACTTGCTGGAATGAGGCTGGCCCAGGAAGGATTCCAGCTTTGAGAACACAAAACAGAGTAGTATATTAACATTTCAAACAAAACAAAATATTGTAATCCCTAGAGCAAGGACTCTCAAAATGTGGTCTGGGGACCCCTGGCCGCCTCAGAGTTAAAATGATTTTCATGATAATACTGAAGTCATTTGCCTTTTCACTCATTTCCTCTGGGGTATACGGTGAGTTTTCCAAAAGCTCCGTGCAATGGCAGTTTGAATGCAGAACAGGCTTCACTAGTTGGTGGCGAAAAGTCACGAAAGATGGGTTGCCTTTTGGGAGTTGGGGACAGGAAGTGACAGGGAAGGACCCAGAAGGAATTTGGGGGGGGGTGATATCCTATGTATCTTGATAGAAGGGTTTGGGTTCAACAGGTATATGCATTTGACAGAAATCATGTGCAGAATCTTGTAAGGTTTTGTTTCTAAGGTGTTTGAAAATCACGGACATGTGGAAAATGCCCAGATTTTCGCGTCAGAAAGACCCGAGTTTGACCCTGACCTTGATCCCGCCGGCTGCTGTGTTTGTGACTTGGAACGTGATACAGCAGTTAGCGGAGTGCCTGAAGCTTCACGGGCACCTAATAAGTATTTGCAGTATGAGCGAAGGAAGCCATGTAATCTTTCAGAGTCTAGTTTGTGCTAAGTCTGAGAACACCCACTTCGTTTTGCCCAACTAAGCTTTAGAGGGTTTCCGGGTGACTTTTCTTTGATGGCACACTGATGCAGAAAAGAGGGGAAAAACCAGGGTTTGCTCGGTTATTACCTATGGGGGAATGAGCACGAGTTGAAGGCTTGGAGGGGTGGAGACACAGTGACCCTCGGCACGTGCCACTGTAACTCTCAAACCTACAAACGCAACTGATTTCAGTCTTGGTGACATCACTGGTGATGTCATCCGAAACTGAGACTACGCTTACTACTTTCCAACAGGATCTTTGTCACAATTAAATGAAGTACTTTGACAGAGTGCCTGGACTCCTAACGCATGATGCAAAGTAAGTGTACGTTCCCCTTTTCCGTGTTCCGTCTCGCCCTGCTGTTTTCTTCTGTATTTGCTGTCCTGCCGCAGCGCACACAAGTCTGCGTGCTAACACTAAGGATCGCCTCCTCTCAGTGGCCGGCCTTGAAGTTATGGGGCGCAAAACTTTCTTGAAACCCGCAAGCTGTAGGCCGAGGGGAGTCTTCGGTTTCTTGGAGAGTCGGGTTCGGTTGGTGGTTGTCGTTCACGGATTTGACCTTGGCTGTCTCCTGGGTGACTGCGTCAGCAGGGCGGATTGAGGTTTCTCTGCTCCCGGGAATGCGCAAGACGCCTGGCACGGTCTTTACTGAAAATGGCTCTTTGCCCCCGACCCTCTGCAGTGGGAGCTGGAGGACTCAATTCCAGCCGCTGTGGAGTTCCGGATGATCCAAAGGAGGAAACAGCCATAGTTACATTATCACCCAGTTAATTTGGCTTATTTGTGACCTGCTGTAGGGAGGAACTTTTTTGTTTTGTTTTTCTATATTTTATTTTATTCATTTATTTTAGATTTTGTTTATTTGAGAGAGAAAGAGAGAGGGAGAGTACAGAGGGAGAGTGGGAAGGAGAAGCAGACTCCCTGCTGAGCACGGAGCCCCATGAAAGGCTCTGTCCCAGGACCCTGGGATCTTGACCTCAACTGAAGGCAGACGCCCAGTCGACTGAGCCACCCAGGAGCCCCTCAAGATTTTACTTCTTCTTTTTTTTAATTTTTTTCATTTGTTTGACAGGCAGAGATCACAAGTAGGCAGAGAGAGAGAGAGAAGGGGAAGCCGGCTCCCTGTTGAGCAGAGAGCCCGATGCGGGACTCGATCCCAGAACCCTGGGATCATGACCTGAGCTGAAGACAGAGGCTCCAACCCACTGAGCCACCCAGGCGCCCCTCAAGATTTTATTTTTAATAATTTCTACACCTAATATGAGGCTCGACCTTAACAACCCTGAGATCAAGAGTCCCATGCTGTACCAACTGAGCCCACAAGGCGCCCGTAGCTGGCCGAGGGGGACAAGGTGATGAGGTGTGGGGAGAGGCGCCGTGTTGAGAGGGTGCCTTTCAGCTCCAGGTTGCCATCAGAGGAGCCGTGGGCTCTCTTTGTAGCTTGTGGGCCTTGGCGACCTTCGTTCCGGGCATGCTCCCGAGGACTCCCTACTTGGGGGGAGCTCAGCTGTGCCCTTGCTCCAGGCCATCTCCTTCATACACACACACAGCTCGGTTATCCCTCGATGGCGTTCAACCAGTGCACAATGAGGCCAGTTGTTTTCATGTAACAATAAAGTCTTATAAATTAGATTTCTAGGATATACGAGCTCGATACATCTTAGAAAGCATGTGACCCAGAGGAGCTCATTTTACAAATAGGTGATTGAAACCCAGAGAAGTTAAGGGATTTGACTGAGGCTGTGTAGCTGTGCGGGGAGGTAGGACTTAGCTTTCCCAAGTCTCTGGACATTTCTCTTGTCAACTCACTGTGACCTTTAGAAGCAAATAGCTAAGTTCCCAGCATTCCGCAGTAACCGATTTATCTGATTTCGGTCAGCAAACTCCTTCACTGCCTGCGGTTGTCCTGACTCCTCACCCCAGCCCTCCTAGGGTTGCTCAGGTGCAACAGGTAGTTCTAGTTCAGTTTGACTAGGGCTGTAGGAGGGCATTCAATCAAACTAACCTAGGTGTTGCGGTGAGGATGCTTAGAGGCAGTTACCATCTACGATCATATGACCTTAAGTAATGATCCTGGGTCAGCTGGGTGGGTCTCACCCAGTGAGCTGAGAGGCTTAAAATAAAATAAATAAAAAATAAAAGCAAAACTGGTACTGCATAGTATCACTTATGTGTGATACACGCCACGCTTGAGCTCAGGGTGGTGAGTTCAAGCCCAGCCTTCAGAGTAGAGATTACTTAAAAAAGAGAGGAGGAGGCACCTGGGTGGCTCAGTGAGCTACGTGTCTGCTTCGGCTCAGGTTGTCCTGGGATTCGGTCCCCTCTGCCATTCTTGGCTGTGCTCTCTCCCTCTCTCTCTGTCAAATAAATAAATAAAATCTTAAAAAAATAAAAGTGAAACACATAAGAAACAGTAGGATGTGGTTGCTAACAGCTGGGAAATATGGAAATGGGAAGATGTTGGTAAAAGGGCACAGACTTTCCTCCGTGTCGCACGGTGACTGTAGCGGAAAATACTGTATTAAATGACTGCAGTTTGCTAAGAGAGTAGATCTTAGGCATTCTCACCAACAAAAAAAATTTTTTTAAGGTAACTGTTGATAAAATAAGATATGGGAAGTGCCTGGGTGGCTCAGTCAGTTAAGCGTCTGCCTTTTGCTCAGGTCATGGTCCTCGGGTCCTGGGATGGAGCCCCACCTCTGGTTCCCTGCTCAGTGGGGAGTCTGCTTCTCCCATTTCCTCTGCCCCTACCCCTTGCTTGTGCATTCTCTCTTTCAAATAAATAAATAAAATTTTTTCTAAAAAAAAATAAATAAGATATGGGAATGTAATATACAATGTACGGGGTACAGTCAATGATATTATAACATTTTTTTAAGATATTACTTATTTATTTTATTATTTATCATTATTATTTGAGAGATAGAGTGAGCATGAGCAGGGGTGGGGGAGGAACAGAGGGACAAGCCGACTCTGATGACCACGGAGGGCTCCATCTCACCATCCTGAGATCACAACCCGAGCCAAAACCAAGAGTCGGATGCTTAATGGACTGCACCATCCGGACGATCCGACCACTTCATCATGTATATAAATACTGAATCACTATGTTGCACACCTGAAACTAATACAATATTGTATGTCAATTATTCTTCAATTAAAAAAAATTTTTTAAGGCAACTATGAGATGATGGGTGTGTTAATGAGCTTGACTGTGGGAGTCCTTTCCATGTCCATGTATCAAACTATCACATTGTATACTTCAAAAATATTAGAATTCTATTTGTCAATTATACTTCAGCAAAGCTGGGAAAAAATTTAAGAAAATTAAGTTACTAAATGTGTAAATTTTAATAACATAAGACATTAATTTACAAGGAAGCGAAAGAAAAAAACTGGGGTTTCCCTGAGGAAAAAGAAATTTCGCCTCTGGACCACAGCACACCCTCCTGCCCGAATTCTCAGACGGCCAGCGCACCCTCCAGATTTTAGACTTGCCTCACCCGGCTCCACATCTGGGGAGCCAGGTCTCTGCAATAAATCCTGTCATCTCTCGGGGTCACCTCTTGGGCTCAGTCGGTAGAACATGTGACTCTTAATCCTGGGGTTGTGAATCAGGCCCCGTGTCGGGCCCCATGCTGGGGATAGAGGCTGCTTCATATTCTCTCTCCGTCTTCCTCTGCCCCTGCCACCCTAAAAATTAATACATTTTATTTTATTTTATTTTTTTTTTGTTTTTAAATATTTTATTTATTTATCAGAGAGAGAGAGGAGGAGAGAGCGAGCACAGACAGACAGAATGGCAGGCAGAGGCAGAGGGAGAAGCAGGCTCCCTGCTGAGCAAGGAGCCTGATGTGGGACTCGATCCCAGGACGCTGGGATCATGACCTGAGCCGAAGGCAGCTGCTTAACCAACTGAGCCACCCAGGCATCCCTAAAAATTAATACATTTTAAAACAAGGCTAATTTTCCCTGTTCTCCTCATCCCAGAGAGGATCCCACTCTTCCCAGTTGCTGATACTAGACACGGCAGCTCTTCTAGTCTCTCCTCCTTCACGCACCTTTATGCGTTCATGGATCTAGTTCTCCACAGTGCACCTCTGCCGTGAATCTCTCAAACGCCCCCCCTTCTCTTCCTCACACTGTTGCCTTTCTTCTCTGATCTAGACCTATTAACGAGTACCCTGCTTCCCCTTCAATCTGTTTTCCCCACTTGTACCAGAAAAAAATGACTTTCTTATGAATCTTATCAATCCCTTGGGCGAAATTTTGGCTAAATGGCTTCCTGGAGCCCATAAAATAAACAATAGATTTAGCGCGACGTTCACGGCTCCAGCTCTCCATGACATTTCATCTTTACCCAGTTGTACTTTGCATTTTAGCTGTGCTAAACCACTTTTCATTTTTGTATGTTCATATTTCTGCATAACCTGGAGCCTGCGCCCAGGACTGGGCCCCTGTACACATGTGCACACACGTACACACACACAGAGACACACACACACACCCTCCCATCACCACGTCTTCCCCTCAACTAGAGGAAGAGAACCCAACTTTCAGTGGTCTTTGTATTCCAAAGCACCGAGCAGAGAATATTTGATAAATGATTAGCTCAGTTCAGCAATTTTCAGACTTTATAAGTAAAGAAAAATTTTCTGGAAGTCAAATCTGGTACAAAAGCCTAATATAACTAGGCAAAAGCCAGGAATCGCACTACTCCATGCCCTTCTGCTGTTTCTGCCTCTTAGCTGAGAGCGTGGTCCAACCCCTCCACCCCCCAAACCACCCCCACCCACCTCCGATGAAAGCGCTGGTTTAGAGCCCATCCTAAAATTGACCAGATAGCTGCGGTCAGACTTGGCCACACACAGGAACAAAGTACTGACGTGCTAGGACATGGATGAACCTTGCAAATATGCCCAGGGGGAGAAGCCAGACACAAAAGGCCACAGTACTGTATGCTTCCTTCTACACGAAATGTCGGGAATAGGCAAATCCATAGAGACAGAAAGTAGATGAGTGGTTCCAAGGGGCTGGGACAGAGGAATGGGGAGTGACTGCTTAACGGGCATGAGGTTTCTTTCTGAGCTGATGACAGTATCCTGGAATTCGAGATGATGGTTGCACCATCTGAATGTACTAAAAACCACCGAAATGACACACTTTAAAAGGGTGGATCTTCGGTGCTTTATATCTCAGAAAAAAAATTACAGTGACATCATTATTCCATTCTGTGGAGTTGTTTGAGAGGAAGAAAGAAATTGTTTTTTTTTTTTTTTTAAAGATTTCATCTATTTATTTGACAGAGATCACAAGTAGGCATAGAGGCAGGCAGAGACAGAGAGAGAGGAGGAAGCAGGCTCCCTGCCGAGCAGAGAGCCCGATGCGGGGCCTGATCCCAGGACCCTGAGATCATGACCTGAGCCGAAGGCAGAGGCTTAACCCACTGAGCCACCCAGGTGCCCCGAAGAAAGAAATTGTTAAAAAAAAAAACAAGCTAGATACGAGTTTGCTTCTGTAATGTTAACATTTCTTTTCTTTCTTTCTTTCTTTTTTTAAAATAACATTTCTTTCTAAAATTACATGTAGGGATGTCTGGGTGGTTCAGGCAGTGAAGCTGATGCCTTCAGCTCAGGTCATGATCCCAGGGTCCTGGGATCGAGTCTCACATCAGCTTCCTTGCTCCGCGGGGAGCCTGCTTCTGCCTCTGCCTGCCTCTCCCCCTGCTTGTGCTCTCTCTCTGTGTCTCTCTCCGACAAATAAATAAACAAAATCTTTAAAAAAACAAAACTAAAATTACGTGGACATACTTGTCATCTTTGTCTCACTGGAAAGAAATGATCCCCCTGAGGTCGATCAATCTTTTGGGAGCACTGAGTGACTTCCCCCAGCCCCAACCACCACACAGAAAGAAGAAACTAAAAACTGTTCACAGTCTTAGGACTGGCAACTAGAGTCCGAAGAATTCTCTTCGAAGTAACTTTATATCCTCGCTGTATCTATGTAGCCAACAGCAACCCTCCTGTCCCTGAAAAGCCACGATGGAAAGCCACCCTTCTGATCATGCCCTTTCTTGAGGATAGTATTGGCCGAGTACAAGGCATTGGGAAGGTGATGGCTTCTTCGGGAAGGAAGCCCAGTTCTTCATGAGCTAAGCTAAGCAAGGACACCGGTGCTGCTGGGCACAGGTGGGGGGCAGCTAGGCAGGGGTAACGTAGGCCAAGCTTCAGGAGTCAGGTGGCCCAGGCCACAGACAGCAAGTCAGTCAAGGTCAAAGGCCTTTTGGTGGAAAGGCTTTATCTCCAGCGGCGAGGAGGGCTAGAGGGTGGAACATCTGGGACTTGGGTGATAAGACACAGCTAGTCTTTACCCTCCGCCTCAGAACCCCAGTGTGGGTAAACAGTCCCAGAAGCTCTCCTTGAAAACGAGTTGGTACAAGCTGGAATCTTATCTCCTCTGATTACGAAGAAAAGCCCAAGACTCTTACACCTCTCTCTCCCTCTCCCTCTCTCTCTCTCTCTCTCTTCCCCAGAGCGACGTCCCACAAACAGCCAGACACAAGACCTGCACCTCCGGAGCCCAAGCCGGGAGGCGGGTCCCAGTGCACACACCCACAGACACAAGCGGCCGCTATGTCCTTTTATTTTTTTTTTATGGAGCCACGTGGATGAGGTTAGTGGTAGAGACGGTCTCCCACCCCCACCGCAGTGCCCGGCCTGGGACGAGCCTGGGGTTCAGCAACTGCCACAGTCACTGGGGTAGCTGTCCCAGTGCAAGCCGATGGCATTGATGAGGGAACCCGAGCGGCCGCTGATGAACCGGAGGACGGTGTTGGGGTACAGGGGGGCGGCGTTGAAACTCGTGCCTGTGTCCTTCCCGAAAGGCAGGTAACGGCCCTTGTCAGTCACGAAGACCAGCTTCCTCAGGTAATACTTGTACTTGCCAGACACCTGGATCACGGACTCCCCGGGGTGCAGGAAGATCTCCTCCAGGTCGCCCTGGGTGCCCCCCACGTAGTCGCTCCACACCTTGCCGTAGCGGACCTGGAGACTAGGGGCCGGGCGGGGAGGGGAGGAAGACGCACACTGAGCGGGCTGACCAGGATGCAGGACCTCTTGGCGTACCCTCCAAGACCCGCAAACCGGGGACAGGGGGGACAAGTTCCTGCCAGTCCCACGGCGTGGGAGGGATGAGGGAGCCCTTGAGATCGTATGGGGAACTTCAACTCATTTTGCCAAAACACACACAGGCTCAGAAAGGAAAAGTAACTTAGCCAGAGTCAGCCAGACCAGACCAGTGCAGGAGCTTGATTTGGGGAACTCTAGATTCCCGCTGTGCCGACCACCACATGCCCCCCACCCCCCGCCACCCCATGCGAAAGGAGCAGAAGGAATATTCTGGAAGCCTCTCATGAGGGCAGAGACTTTGTTGTCCCAGGATGTAGTCCAGGCTCAGAAGATGCATATTTCGGGGGAGAAGCATCAGCAAAGAGGGAGAAATGCCTGAGGGGGCTTATGCCTCCGGTGGGGGGGGGGGTTGGGCACCAAACCAGCCAGCTTCTAGGCCCCCCAGCAGCCATGCTAGAAGATTTGCCCAAGGTCACGTGTGCTGGGGGCTGGAGGGCTGGTTGTGGCAGCGCTGGCCTCAGATCTCTTTCACATACATATTATCCCTGGGACTTTGACTGGAACAGACGTGACCCCAAGTAGACTGAGAGCTTCCCAGTTCACCAAGATCAAAGGATCCTCAAACCAGAGAAACGCAGAGAATCTTACCCTACGATGTAGTATCTGTTGACGCGGACGCGGATGGCGGTGATGGGGCCTTCCAGCTGGTAGCCAGAATGAGAGAAGCGCTCTCCTCCACCGCCCCCATACTCTCCATTGTAGGAGGAGGCCCTCGCCTGAACTGGAGGGGACAGGAGGAGTCAGAGAAGAAACCTCAGGAGCTGAGTTTCTCCCCACCACCACAATACCTCCCACAACTCAGTGCCCACCACTCCAAGCCAGCCTCTGAAATTGAGCCGTGGCCATCAGCATTGCAGAAGGCTGCCTTCCCATGATGCTAGTGCTGGGCTCCTGGCTTCTTTCTCACTTACTGGCCTTGGCCGAGGCTGATGCACAGAGAAGGGCCAGAAGAGCGATGGCCAACATTCTGGGGCTGAAGTGGAAAGAAAGCAGAAAGTCAAGGCTTAGCCTTTTTCCTTTGGACTTCATCCTAGCCAGGCATCCCTGACCTCCAGCTGAGACTCCACCTTCTTTATCCTTCAACTCAGACCTAACTGACCTAGTCTTGGGCTTGGAAAGGATTGTCTCTAATCTCTGGTCCTGCTCCTGGAAGACTATCTACTGTGTCCGTAACCCCTCTGTGCTCCCTGGTCTGGAGGTAGCCAACACCCTTCTTCTATCCCAGGTCAGAAGATCAATCCTAACCTTCTATCTGGGCCAAGCTGTGTTACGTCCTGTTCCCTCCCAGCACGAAGCAGGAAGAGAGTCTGCAAAGAAGTGGAGACCGTCTCCAGATCTTAGGGACGGTTGAGTTTTCCAACCAAGAGTCTGAGCATGACCAACTGAAATCTGCCTGTGATGCACTGGCCTGGCTCGGGGGACATCCTGGGCAGAGGTAAAATTCTTAGCTTCATGCTGGTCTCAGATCAGAAGGAAAGGAGCATTTTAGAGCTGTGTCTGTGTCACCCGGGGAGCAGAGGTGATGAGAGACGAGACTGTGCCACCATGAGCATCAGAATAGTTCAGGCAGAGGTGGACACACTGAGAGATTGCAGGGGGAGTTTGGACCGGCTCAAGATAATAGATTTCAGGGGCGCCTGGCGGGCTCAGTTGGTTAAGCCTCTGCCTATGGCTTAGGTCATGATCCCGGGGTCCTGGGATCGAGCCCCTCATCAGGCTCTCTGCTCAGCAGGGAGCCTGCTTCCCTCTCTCTCTCTGCCTCTCTGCCTACTTGTGATCTCTGTCAAATAAATAAAATCTTTAAAAAGAAAAAAAAGACAACAGATTTCGGACGCCTGCTCCACGTATCATCCTTCTTTCCTCACTAACACAAATCTGGCCACATCAATGCTCCCGAGCACCCCAGGCATCCCCAGTCCTTCCACAGAGACCCGGATATCTTAGCACCCCATTCAGCCGCAGACGTCCCAGCCTCGCTGACAACACAGGTGTCCTCTGCCACTCAGTCCGGGCAGGTTCCTGCCCAGCTCAGCTTGAATTCCCCGCAACTCAACCCCGCCATCCCTGTCACCCCTTTGCTCAGGCCTCGGTCACCCCTCACCTGGCTGATTCAAGTGCAAAGTAACCCCCTGACGCTTTCAGATCTTTTATACCAGGTCCAAGCCCTCCCCCTGCTGTTTATCGTGTGAACCTCACCTCCTGTGCAAATACGGTCAATCTGTTAGGGTGAGTCGTCAGGCCGAGTCCTGAATTTCTTATCCTGCCTCTCCCCGGCACGGGTTCTAGATCACAGGGTGGGGTTCGCTTGGGGCCAAGGCCCAGATCTCAGGACTCCCAGAACGCACTTGAGAAAACTTCAACCGAAGGGGCGGCAGCTTTGGGTGGGAGAAGTTACTGATCACTGCTGGGTGTGGTCTAAGTCTCTCTCTCCCCTCTTTGGGTGTCCGCAGGTGTGATCCCCCGTAGGCTGTCATCTTTCAGGATAAACACTGTCCTCGTAGGGCATTTGAAACATAGATCCTGCTGCAAAGGGATTCTAGTCCCCACGTCCTGTACTTAGGAGCGCCTACTATCTTCCAGACAACTGTTTCTCTGGCTTCCCTGTTACTATATATATATCCAAACATAAACAAAAATGAAACGAATTACACAGTGACACCCGTATAGCCCATGTGCCCTAGTTACTATTTCGCTGTACTTGCTCCCCATCCCCACGCCCGCCCATCTGTCTATCCTCCACCTGCCAGATGGTTCACAAACCTTTTCTGAGAAGGGTAACATGGTGCTGCAGGTGAACACTGAACACCTGTAGATCCCCTCCTGGGGACAGACAGTCCGGCCAGAGGGCCAAGTGGGAAGCTAAGGAAGTAGACCGGTCCTCCTTTGGGGGCAGATCGGGGCTCAGGACCTTAAGACTTCTGGGAGCCACAGCTGAATCTTTTGCGGGTTACGCCCACACACAACCATCCTCCCCGGTCCTGTCCCCAGTGCCCCACGTGCCAGCCCCAAGGTCTGAAACCTCCCCGGGGCTGACCTCATAGATTTCTTCTCTTCGGAGGCCCTTCCGTTCCCTGTAAGTCCCTAGGATGGACTCCTGAGTCCTACTTGGACTCGTCTAGGGTTGGCTCTTTGACCCTCTGCGTCAGCTGATCCTCCCGAGCAGAGGGAAGGAGGGAGCCCAGGGAGGGGCTGGAGTCATTAGCCTCTTAGTGCTGACCTGGAGCCGGACACACAGAGCACCCCCCCCCCATCACCGGCTCTCCGTCCGGGAGTGCGGACTCCTCCCCAGAAAGCAAGGCAGCCCCACCTGAAGGAGCCGGAGATAGCACAGGGCTCCTCCCCCGGCGGTTCCAGAATAAGGAGGGCAGCCGAGGATGTGTCGTCTGACCTCTCTTCTCCAAGGTCAAAACAAGCCTGTCCTGCTGACCTAACTTCTCCTTCATTCCAGATATTTTGTTCTGTCTCTGGTCCTCTCCGTTTCCCGGTTCTCTCCTTGTCTTGATCTTAAACCCCGCCGCGCATCTCCCGCCCTGAGGATTTTTCTTTCTTTCTTTTTTTTTTTTTTTTAAATTTTACTTATTTATTTGAGAGAGAGACAGTGAGAGAGAGCATGAGAGGCGAGAAGGTCAGAGAGAGAAGCAGACTCCCCATGGAGCTGGGAGCCCGATGCGGGACTCGATCCTGGGACTCCGGGACCGTGACCTGAGCCGAAAGCAGTTGCTTAACCAACCGAGCCACCCAGGCGCCCGAGGATTTTTCTTTAAACTCCTTCTCTCGGTGCCTTTTTCCTGCTGCTGCTGTTCTTTGTCCCCCCCCCCCCCCCCCCCCAGTCCCTCTCTCTTCTCTCATTACTGTTGGTCTCTCTCCTCTTCCTTCTTAGGAGTAGATCCCACAGGACGGAACCGAACACCGAGTATTAAAGACGGCAGCTCAGAGAGGTCTGAGACCTCGGGAGAATGCCCGGGTCTTTCCACACATGACAGACCTGGGACCCTCAGGACAGGGGCTCCCGTGCTTGTCATAGCTTCACTCTGATGCGCGGACCCCGCCTACGAGGAGAGCCGGAGTGTCTCCTATGCCTGCAGCTGGTCCCAGGCTTCCCCACAGCAGGCCTCCAGCCCCTCTCCAGAGGGCAAGAGAGGCCTTTCTTCCCGTGGAAGGGGTCTCCAGGCTCATCCTCTGTCTGTCCCGGAGACCAGATGGGCCCTTGTGCCCCGAATGTGGGGACGTCCGGCAAACACTCTGAGTCGGTGCCTGAAGAGCCCGGAGGAAGATGACGGAGGCAGGGGGACACCAGGCCCCCCTCCGCTTCCACTTCATTGGCTCCGGTTTGAACGTTCCGCAATGTACCCGTGTGTCTGCCGGGGGCCTACCTTAGTCCTACAGGCCGTGTGGGTCACCCCGCCCCAGTCCTAGAGGGAGCGGGAGTCACCGGATGCCCAGCCTACATTCCCCCTTCCACAGGCTGTAAAAGTCCAAAGCCTCCCCAGGCTTTCTGCGGCTGGGGCAGCTTGCATTCTGTCTGTCTGTCTGTCTTCGCTGCCCTCTTGGCAAAGCAACTGACTGAATACATTGAAGGAGCATCTGCGTGTTGGAGGTGCCCAGACACCGGACAGCCCGCCCCAGGGGAGTCACCGAACCCGCAGAAGCTGTCACTCCACGGAGCATCAGACAACCAGTGCACTGACAGCACAAGATGGACAGTGAGAAAATACAGCGGGGCGCCTGGCTGGCTCGTGGGCTGAGCCTCTACCTTGCGCTCAGGTCGTGATCTCAGGGCCCTGGGATGGAGCCTGGCATCTGCCTCTCCGCTCAGCAGGAGCCTGCTTCCCCCCACCCCCACCTCTCTCTGCCTGCCTCTCTGCCTACTTGTGATCTCTCTCTCTCTGTCAAATAAGTAAATAAAATCTTAAAAAAAAAAAAAAAAAGGAAGAAAGAAAAGAAAAGAAAGAGTGAACCAAAAGCAAGGCTGTGGAAGCTGTTCCCTCTGCCTGGGAGGCCACCCTCCTTGAGTAATATTCCTAAAGACCTGACGGAAGCAATGGACAGAGGACAGATGATGTTCGGGTGAAGACTGGGCCTGGCGAAGGCACGGCTACCAATGCCCAGAGCACGGAGGGTGCGGGCTGTGTGCAGGGGCAAAGGGAGGCTCTGGGCAGCCCCTGTGGTCAGGAGTTTGGATTCCTCTGATGGTAAGGGGAGCCACTGAGGGGTTTTGCCTTTATTTTTATATTTTTAAAGATTTACTTATTTATTTGACAGAGACAGAGACACACAGCAAGAGAGGGAACAGAAACAGGGGGAGTGGACGAGGGAGAAGGAGGCTTCCCTTGGAACAGGGAGCCCGATGCAGGGCTCGGTCCCAGAACCCTGGGATCAGGACCCCCCCCCCCACCCGGAAGGTAGACGCTAAGACTGAGCCACCCAGGTGCCCTGGGTTTTGCCTTTTAAAAGTGGCAAGTGGAGGGGACGCCTGGGTGGCTCAGTGGGTTAAGCCTCTGCTTTCCGCTCAGGTCATGATCTCAGGGTCCTGGGATGGAGCCCCACATCGGGCTCTCTGCTCAGCAGGGAGCCTGCTTCCCTCTCTCTCTCTGCTGCCTCTCTGCCTGCTTGTGATCTCTCTCAGTCAAATAAATAAATAAAATCTTAAAAAACAAATAAGTAAGAGTGGCGAGTGGCAGGGCGTCTGGGTGGCTCAGTCCATTGAGCTGGACTCTTGGTTCTGCTCACAGGTGATCTCCCGAGGTGGGGTGAGCCCACCTCAGGTCCCCCCCCCCCCACCCCAGTCGGCTTGTCCCTCTCCTTTCCCCTCAGTCCTAGGCTGGCTGGGTCTTTCAAGAAAATAAACTATATATGTGTGTGTGTGTATATATATATATGTATATGTATATATATATGTATATGTATATATATATTTTTTTTTACAGGTTTCATGCTTTTATTTATTTATTTTAGAGGGAGAGCACACGCAGGGGGAGCACCAGGGGGAGCGGGAGAAGAGGACCCCCCGCTGAGGCCGGAGCCCCATGCCGGGATCGATCCCAGGGTGCAGGGATCATGACCTGAGCCCAACGCAGACGCTTAACGGACTGAGCTACTAGCCAGGCGCCCCAATTAAAAAAAAAGATTTTTTTTCAATAAAAAAGTAAACGTGGAGACCGGAGCTCGGCAGGGGTGGTGGGTGGTACCAGTGCAGGCGGCGCCCACAGCGGTAGCCCCGGGCGCTCTCCCCCACCCACCCCAGCGACCCCCCGCCCCGCCCCGCCCCGCCCCCCCCTGCTGGGCGCCCGGGAACTACTTCCTCTCCCAGACAAAGCGGCTTAAGTGCTGGTGCAAATTCAGACCCTGGGGCAGGAGACGGAGGGCTGGAGAGGGGGCGGGGGCGGCGGTGAGAATCCGCCCCTCGCCCAGATCACGGATTTTCCAAAACGTATTTCCAAGCGATGGCAACTCCGTGTCCCGCTGGGGAAGCCGATTCTTTCTGTCCCCCGTAAGCCCTCGGTCTCCCTGGCTTCTTCGGAACCAAGGGCTGTACGACAACTGCAAAACGAACTTTTCTTTCTCTGTTCATCCTTCACGGTCCCAGTGAGGAAACTGAGGTCGCGAGAGACGCGACCCTACCAAGGCGCAGAGGACAGTCCCTCCGTTCTCCCCTCCTGTCCCCAGGGCCCCACGTGCGACAATGACCCGCAGTCCGCTTCGGCCACTCCTGCTGCCTCCGTGTTCTCCGCCTTCTGCCCTCCTAGTATCTTCGACCCTCGAGACGTTCAGCCCTACCATCACCCCTCCGCCTGCACCCACCCCCCCTGCACCCCTCACCAAGCCTTCAGTCACAGCTGTCCCCTCCCCAGCCCGCCCCCTCCCCCCACTTCAAACAATTCCTTTCCTCGGCCTCCGGCTGTGCTTCCTGCAGCCCCAGCCCCGCTCTGATTACCCTGCGCTGCAATCTATCTGTTTACACGGAACCCGACCTGGCGCCCGCTCCGAGGTGGGGACCGTGTGTTCCCCACCTCTGAGTTCCCCGCTCCTACTCCCCACCTGGCACCGAGCAGGCGCCCCAGTAATGACGGTCAGACGCCCTGGCTGCTGGTGAGAATTCTGTTAAATGCCCCTCCTTGGTCTTTTCCTGTCTGTCTCTCTTTCTGGCAGAGTCGTATTTGAGTTTTCTTCTTATGTCTGAATCTTAGGGTGAAATTCTGTATTTGGCAGATTCCTGGATATAAAGATAGAATTTCGGGTTGAGGTCCTCCATCCAACACTCATGAGCTGGGTGAATGCAATGCAGTCACTTTATCAGGTGTCTGGGTAGCTCCGCGGGTTAAGTGTCTGCCTTCGCTCGGGTCCTGATCCTGGAATCCTGGGATGGAGTCTGGCATCCACGGGGAGTCTGCTTCTCCCTCTGACTCTGTCTCTCTCTCAAATAAATAAATAAAATATTTTTTAAAAATTATTTATTTACTTGACAGAGACAGACAGCCAGAGAGGGAACACAGCAGGGGAAGTGAGACAGGGAGAAGCGGGCCCCGCACTGAGCAAGAAGCCGGATGATGCCACGTGGGGCTCATTCAGGGATTCCGGGATCGGGACCTGAGCCCAAGGCAGGCGCTGAACCAGCTGAGCCACCCAGGTGTCCCGTGGCCTTTATTTTTTATATATCTTTCAGATAAAGTTGATGAGGGCAGCAGCCCTTGTCTTTCTTATCTGTAGGTAGCTTTATTTGATCGTTTAGCTTAGTCAGATCCTGGAGATTTTAATCAAGTGCATCACGAGACTTGAAGAAAGACTTTTTTTTTTAATTTATTTTTTTAGTCATCACTACATCCTATACGAGGCTTGAACTCATGATCCCGAAATCAAGAATCGAATGCTCTTCCGACTGAGACAGATAGGTGAGGTGCCCCTCAAAGAAAGAATTTTCTGCAAGTTGATTTGTACATCTCCAATTAAAGTCACTTGGGGATCTGGTTTTAATTTCCTTTTATCGAGCTATGATGACATGGTCATTCTTTTTGTAATCTGTGTGTATGCATTTTGTTTTTTGTTTTTAAGACATTTTTAGGGGCTCCTGGGTGGCTCAGTGGGTTAACGTTTGCTTTGGCTCGGGTCATGATCTCAGATCTCAGGGTCCTGGGATGGACCCGTGCATCCAGCTCTCTGCTGAGCAGGGAGCCTGCGTCCCCTCTCTGCCTGCTGCTCTGCCTACTTGTGTTCTCTCTCTCTCCCTCTCTCTCTCTCTGTCAAACAAATAAATAAAATCTTAAAAATTTTTTTTATTTTTATTTTTAAGGGGACTCTGGGTGGCTCAGTTGGTTGAAAGTCCAACTCGGTTTCAGCGCAGTTCACGATCTCACGGTTATGGATTGAGCGCTAAGTCCGGCTCCACGCGGGGCATGGAGCCTGCTTGGTTTCCCTCTGTGCCTTTCCCTCTGCCCCTCCTTTGCTCTCCCTTTCTCTTTTAAAAACGTAAAATAATAATAATAATCATCATCATCATCATCATCATCATATATTTTTTAAAAACCCAATGAATATTTTTAAAAATTTTATTTTTAAATACTGTCTACATCCAGTGTGGGGTTCGAACTTACAACCCTGAGATCAATTCAAGCCATCCAGGAGCCACGAACCTCTGTGTTTTTGCCTTCAGCCTCCATTCCTCTTACTGAAAGGCTTGATCAGTTGCCAGCTCTTTGTGTTTTCCTTTGTTTCCTATATTTGTTTAACTCCTCACCAAGAATAATCACCCTCCAGAACATATAACATTGTAACAATATCAAATATTGATACAACGATATCAGTGGGAATGAGGTGAGGTCATTCCACCAGGATGTGATCATTCTTGCTGTGTCAGGAAGAATTCATCTGACAATATGAGCGGATTTCATTTCCCCCATACATCACATGAAGCTTGGTCTTCTGCTTGAGCCCTTGATGTGTTCTGCAAACGCATGAAATCGGGCAGTGCAGTGTGCCCCGGACGGGCTGGGACGGGCTTGCCCCCTCCAAAGCCTGGTGCCTAGGGCGAGTTATTTTACTTCTCTCTGCTTCTGTTTTCTCATCTGAAAAAACAAACACAGACAAAAAAGACCGATGATAATCTTGCAGGGTTGCTGTGGTTCTGAAATAGTTTATGTAGGTAAAGCTCCAGAACACTGCCTGATGCAAGCAGAATGCCGAGGAAGAGTGCTGCTGTTTCTCTCTCTGTCCTGTGCAAGTGAGAAAATTGTAAAATTCTTAATTATTCCGCACACGTGTCTACCTGCCTGCGTTTCTTTTTTCTTCCTTCCTTCCTTTTTCTTTTCTTTCTCTTTATTTTTACCGCTCGTGATTTAGTTATAAACCTAAATCGTATATTGCTAGCCTCCCATTCATACACTTTAATCTTGTTCTTTTCTTTCCCTGATTCGATACTTCAATACACTGCAGGCAGACTGGAGCCCCAAAGCCCCCTGCTAGTCTGCCTGAGGCCAGACTCACTGATTTTACTGCGTCCCAACTCGGGTCCTTTCCCATCAAAGTTATGAGAAGTCACGTCTCTGCTACCATCATCTCATTTTCCTGTCTACTCAGCTGATAGAAGAATAAAGGGGGGGGGGCGCCTGGGTGGCTCAGTTGGTTGAGTGTCTGCCTTCAGCTCAGGTCATGATCTCAGGGTCGTGGGATCGAGCCCCACATCGGGCTCTCTGCTTAGCGGGGAGTCTGTTTCTCCCCTTCCCTTCCCACTCCTGCTCACGTGCTCATGCTCTCTCTTTCTCACTCTCTCTCTCTCAAAAAGAAGAAGAAGAAGAAGAAAAAGAAGAAGGCAAAATGGTCAAGGCCAAGATAGCTTGAACTGAACATCATCAAAAGCATTTACTAAGCATGCGGAGGAAATGGAAATGAAGGGTCGTGCTCTGTAAGGTCCTCTTCCCTAGTGAGGACCAAACCCAATCAGACCTGTCTTTGGAAGGCCATGAATCACCATAGCCTGACACACAAGGATTCGCTCAAGCACAGCTGAGGGGACGGCCAGAATGGCAGAGTAAAAGCAGAGAAGCCGGCTGAGGTCTGGTTCTACCCCTTTCCTTGGGCAAATTACTTAAAAGTCTCAGAATCTCAGTGTCCTTGTTAGAGAAGGAAGGATAAGAACCACCGCCGGGGTTATTTGAGAGGATGAAATGAGACATACAGGGGTGCCTGGCGGGCTGTGACTTCGAGAGCTATCTCGGGGCTGTGACTTCGAGCCTCACACTGCGTGCTGAGATTACTTGAAAAGAAATGTTCTTGGTAAATTACTAGGCATGTAGAAGGGTCACAGGCCAGGAGCAGGGACACTGGAGGAGTGGAGACACTGAAACAAAGTAGGAGAACGAGCGCAGGGGACAGAGTGGTTCACAGTGTCCTTCACCGTGGGAAGGAAGCATCTGGGCAGACCCGGCTCACAGGGACAGGAGGAACCAGTAAGAATCCCCAGGCAAGCCATGAACAGAGCCACGAACGAGCATGGTGTTCGTGATTGCTAATCCATCATTTTGGGGTGGGGATAAGGAGCCAAAGGGACCAGCCCCAGTCTCGGAGGCTGAAAGTGAACCAGGAAGTGAGCCAGAGCTCCCGCTTGAAGGCATCACCTTTCGGCACAAGAGAGAGAAAGCGGATCTGCTGATGGCGAGAGTTGAGGCTTAGCCCCTAAGGCAAAGCTCCGTAGGGAAGCTGTGAGAGGTCTGGAAGAGCTCCTGGACGGAAGGGAAAGAAAGAGCATCATCGCCCAGATCCACGTGACATCGCGGCTGAGGGGACCAGCTGGAGTTAGGGGTACGACCTGCGGTGAGTTGTGTGATTGTGTCCCATGGGGCTCACCAACCCTGCAACAGAACCAAAGGAAAGTGGTTCTAGGGGTCCACGGCAGAAGATTTATGAAGAAGGTCGGTGGGGAGGACAAGGCTGGCAGGTGCCCGAGACAGGGCGGTTGGAGCAATACACAGAGTCGACGGTGCGGGGGAAGCGGGCTGGGATAAGAGGGGCTCCAGGACGTGCGCTCCGAAAACGGGGTATCAGTCAGGTGCACCAGCGGTGGGTGTGGGGATGTGGAGACTCAGAGTCTGGGGAATCTGCTGGTCCCTGTAGAGCAACCCTGAGTGGTAACGAGATTTAAGGTCGGTCTCTGATGCGAAGGGACGGATCCTTCATGGTCTTTCAGAGATGGGAAGCGGTGCTGGGTCGAGATGGAAAGGCACAGAACGGCCGAACGCCTGCTTTCCAAGGTGCCTTATACAAACTATCTGCTGTTGCCCCCTCATAGCCCCTCGGGTTGGGAATTTTTGAAAAATGGAAACCAAATAGATGGTCTCATAGCTGTTGAGCCAGGAATCTCAGATTTAATCCCGGGGCTGACTGGTTCCAAGACCCAGATTTCCCCAGATCTCCCCAAAGAGGTGGCCTTTGAGACCTTTGTAAATCATTTTTATCATTTTCTAAAAATATTTATTTATTTATTTGAGAGAGAGAGAGCACGAACAGGGGGAGGAGCAGAGGGAGAGGGAGAAGCAGGCTCACCACTGAGCGGGGAGCCCAATACGGGGCTCGATCCCAGGACCCAGAGATCATGACCTGAGCCGAAGGCAGATGCTTAACCCACTGAGCCACCCAGGTGCCCTCTCAAAGGTTTTGAAGGAGGAAGGTGATAAGTTCAGAAATGTCTTTTTTAAAATGACCCTGGAGGGGCGTGCCTGGGTGGCTCAGTGGGTTAAAGCCTCTGCCTTCGGCTCAAATCATGATCTCAGGGTCCTGGGATCGAGCCCCGCATCGGGCTCTCTGCTCAGCGGGGAGACTGCTTGCTCCTCTCTCTCTGCCTGCCTCTCTGCCTCTCTGCCTACTTGTGATCTCTTTCTGTCAAATAAATAAATAAAATCTTTAAAAAAAAAAAAAAAGGCTGTTGAGACAGACAGGTCACTGACACTAAGGGGTGGCTGTGGGGGTGGAGAGGAGTGTCACATTTGCAGGGTATCTTCGGTATAAAATCGCTCGGACCAGTTGATGCTGTTGAAGGGGCTGAGGAAGAGGAAAGATTTCAGGATAATGCAAACATTATCACAGGCTGACCCTGATCACTCCGACAGCTATAAAGGAGACTAAACTCAGAGGGAGGAGATGGTAGATTTTAAAAGGCTTTATATTATGAAATACTACACAACCATAGAAAGGTAAAAAAAAAAATAAAAAAGAGGAAACATGCTGTATAATAATAATGAAGGCATTTTTTACTTATTACCTTTGAGTTACCTGTGGACTCTAGCTGGAAGTTCTGTTCTAGAACAGAGTTCACAGGTGTAAGATTATGTAAATGAGCACTTTTTGGTCTCAAGTCACAGATACACCACCCACACAAAGGGAAATGTATTATAAGGACCCAAGAACCCAAGGACAGGAGTGAAGCTGGGCGTCAGGGAGGAACTAGAACCAGGGACTCCTGGCATCAGAAATGGTCTCTCCATTGCTCCGTCTGCAGGCTGGTGCCTCCACTTCTCTGGTCCATGTGATGGGAGTGGGGTCACAGAGAGTTCCTCACTTTTACATCTAACAGGTGCAATCGCCCCGGCAGTCATTCCCTCTCAGACCTGAAGTTCTGAGGGAGAGAACTGCCTGGTCCAGCGGGCAGGAAGTGTTGGCCCAGTAACTCACGGCTAGGAGCCGGGTGACATGGTAGGAACCACTCAGAAAAGGTGCTTCCCCCCATGGTCCTGCTCCTGGGAGAACCCAGCAAGTGCCCACAACAGGGCAGAAGTGGCTGGACTCCCCCGAGGACAGAGGAGAGCAGCGGTTCTGAACCTGGGCTGCATGTTGGAATCACCCAGAAAGCCCTAAGAAGACTGCCTGGGCCCCACCTCCTGGGAGGCTCTGACGGTCTCCATCTGGGGTGTGGCTACATCGTCAAACGTTTATTCTCCTCTCTCTCTCTTTTTTAAAAAAAAGATATTGTTCATTTTTGCGAGAGAGAGTGAGAATGCACAAGCAGGGGGAGAGGGACAAGCAGACTCCCCGCTGAGCAGGGCACAGGATCCCAGGATCTTGGGATCATGACCCCCTCTGAAGGCAGACGCTTAACTGGCTGAGCCACCCAGAGACCCTACAGCGTTGAGCTTTTTTTTTTTTTTTTTTTTTTTTTTTTAAAAAAAAAAGACCTTCCCTTGGGACGCCTGGGTGGCTCAGTTGGTTGGACGACTGCCTTCGGCTCAGGTCATGATCCTGGAGTCCCGGGATCGAGTCCCGCATCGGGCTCCCAGCTCCATGGGGAGTCTGCTTCGCTCTCTGACCTTCTCCTCGTTCATGCTCTCTCTCACTGTCTCTCTCTCAAATAAATAAATAAAATCTGAAAAAAAAAAAAAAAAAAAAAAAAGACCTTCCCAGGTGCTTCTGCTGTGCCCCAAGCTTGTGAGGTTCTGCCTGCGCTGCGCTCCCCAGATCACCTGGAGTCTCTTACTGGCCAGGTTCCGGGCCGAGCCCTAGATCCCCAAGCCAAGGCACTCCCAGGAGATGCTGCCCTCCCCTGCCCTTGGATGGCTCTGGGTTCAAGTGCAGCGCAGCCCAACAGAGCTCTGTGTGGCCGGGGAACATTCTTCAGCCACGCCGCAGGGTCCGGGGGCCAGCACTGGCTGCACACGCCCACTGAGTACCTGAAATGTAACTAGTGAGACGGAAGGACTGGAGTCCTTTATTTGAATTACACTGAATTTGAAGAACCGCACGTGGCTGATGACCACTGCATAGGACAGAGCAGGTGTCCTGGGTCTCAGCTGCGGGGGGAGGGCACATCCCAATGGCTTGTGACCTTTCCTCACCAACCTCAGTGCCACTGCTGCTGCGGCTGTTTTGCCTTCCCCAGCTCAGGCCCTAAAACGGTGGAAGAGATCCGGGGTGGCGTGGGGGGAGGGTGGGGACAGAGGGATGAGGAGTGCGCGCTGGAGAAGACCCCCGGGCGATTCTGAAGCAAGTCCTTACTCATCGGAGAGCCGTCCAGTTACAAACCTCCCCAAACCTAGTGACCTGAGGCAGTGACACTGATTTCTCTTTTTTTCTTCCTTCCTTTTTTTTTTTTTTTTAAGATTTTATTTATCTATTTGATAGACAGAGATCACTAGTAGGCAGAGAGGCAGGCAGAGAGAGAGGGGGAAGCAGGCTCCTTGCTGAGCAGAGAGCCCGATGCGGGGCTCGATCCCAGGACCCTGGGATTACGACCTGAGGCGAAGACAGAGGCGTTAACCCACTGAGCCACCCAGGCGCCCCGATACTGATTTTTCTTATAAATCTGTTTTTTTTTTTCTTTTTAAGATTTTATTTACTTATTTGAGAGAATGATTGAGAGAGAGAGCATGAGCCAAGGGAGCAGCAGGCAGAGGGAGAGGGAGAAGCAGGCACCCTGCAGCACAAGAAGCCTGATGTGGGCGGGGCTCGATCCCAGGATCCTGAGATCATGACCGGAGTCGAAGGCAGACGCTGAACCCACCCAGCCACTGAGGTGCCCCAATAACTCTGTTTTCAAGAGGACTCCGTGGGGAAAGCTTGTCTCTGTTGCACTTGACGTGGTGTGGAAGCTGGGGGAGAGTCATCTGAGGAGTGGCTCACTTAAAGTGGCTGATGTTGGCTGTCATTTGGGACTGCAGCGGGGACTTGGACCAGGGCACTTGCATGCATCTTGCTTGGGCTTCCTCACACATGGCGACTGGGGTTCCAAGAGGGAGCATTGAGATATATAGCTGATAGATGACAAATGATCCATCGATAGACAGACAGCAAGTCCAAGCCATGTGGGAGCTCTGCCCCTTTAAAAATTATTTTTATTTTTTAAAATATATATATTTTAAAGATTTTATTTATTTTCAGCGTAGGCTTGGGATGTGCTGTCAGTTCTACTCTCTTCCATTCATTGGAAGTCAGTCACTAAGGCCAGCCTCTGGTCAAGAGACGGGGAGTGGGGAGGGCACGGGGCAATGGGGGAGGCGGGGGGGGGGGGCATGACAAGACCCCACCCTATGATAAAAGGAATGTCAAGGAATTTGCAGACATGTTTTAAAACCACCACATAGGGGCAGCTTGGTGGCTTAGTAGGTTAAAGCCTCTGCCTTTGCCTCAGTTCGTGGTCTCAGGGTCCCGCATCGGGCTCTCTGCTCAGCGGGGAGCCTGATTCCCCCTCTCTCCCTGCCTGCCTCTCTGCCTGCTTGTGATCTCTCTCTGTGTCAAAATAAATAAATAAATTTTTTTAAAAAAGTTTTAAAACCACCACATACACTTAAGAGGGAAGAGCCCCTTGGACAGAATTCTGCACACGGCAGCCCACAAGCCCGCCATCTAGTCTAGGAGAATTAAGTTTTCTCTTGCTGGTTCCAGGTACAATCAGGTTGCCCCCTGAACATCTACCCCCAGGAGCACCCCATCATCAACCCCGAAGACACCCCCCCCACCAAGGCTTGTTTAATAGACTTCTGACCCAGAGATTTCTCTATCGCTCACACTCCTTGAGTAACTTCCTGATTTCTGGTTTCAGAAACTCTTGAGCAGTGCAGTGGGAGGAACCTGAGGGTCAGGACATCTGGGGTTCTGATCCCTGCCATGCAGAAGGTTGTGAAAAAAAAAAAAAATTGCAGGCTGGGGAACCTGGCTGGCTTAGTCAATGGAGCATGTGACTCTTTCAGGGTTGTGAGTTTGAGCCCCACGTTTGGTGTAGAGATTACTTAAAAATAAGTCTTTTTTTAAAAAATAAAATCTTAAAAAAAAGAATGCAGGCTTATTCGGGAATGAGGCAATCGCAAGCCATAGTTTCCTTCTCTATGTTTCAATTTTCTATATTATTATTTATTATTATTTAGCGTATTTATTGTAGTAAAATACATACAACATAGATTTTTACCATGTTAATGATTTTTTTAAAAATATCTTATTTGTTTATTTGACACAGAGAAAGATCACAAGTAGGCAGAGAGAGAGGGAGAAGCAGGCTCCCCACCAAGCAGAAAGCCTGATGCGGGGCCTGATCCCAGGACCCTGAAATCATGTCCTGAGCCGAAGGGAGAGGCTTAACCCACGGAGCCACCCAGGCGCCCCCATTTTAATGATTTTTAAGTGTACAGGTCAGTACACGGCTGTGCGACCATCACCACCATCCATCCTGAGAATGTTTCGTCTTGTCAAACTGAGATTCTGTACCCACTAACGACAGCCCCCGTGCCCTTCCCCGGAGCCTCTGACAACCTCCATTCTACTTGCTTTGTCCTCGGGACTTTGCTTGCTCTGCAGAACTCGTACTAGTGGAATTCTATCGTATTTGTCCTTCTGTGACAGGCTTATTTCACTTAGCATACAGTTTTCTTTTCTTTCTTCTTCTTTTTTTTTTTTTTTTTTTACGATTTCATTTGTTAGAGAGCGTGAGTGAGCACGAGCTCACGAGAGAATCAGGTTCCCCGCTGAGCAAGGAGCCCAGTGTGGGACTCCATCCCAGGCCCCTGGGATCATGAACTGAGCTGAAGGCAGACGCTTAACCAACTGAGCCACCCAGGTGCCCCCAGCATATGGTTTTCAAGGTTCACCCATGTTGTAGCAGGTGTCAGACTGTCCTTCCTTTTTAGGGCTGAATAATAGTCCGCCGTGTCTGTGCATAGGTGGGTATGCATTCGGCCTTCTGTTTATCCTCCGTTGACAGACATTTGAGTTTTTCCCACCTGTTGGCTGCTGGGAATAACACGGCGAATCAACAGTGGTGTGCAAATACCTGTTTGACTCTGTGCTTTCAGTTCTTCTGGATATACATAGAAATATCATTGCTGGATCACCGGGTAATTCTATTTTTAATTTTTTAAGGAACTAGTTAAAAAATGTTAAGAATTTTTTTTTTTTTAAGTGATAGAATTAAAACATACAGCAGCATCTGGATGACTCAGTCAGTTAAGCATCTGACTCTTGATCTCAACTCAGGTCATGATCAGGGTCATGAGATCAAACCCCAAGTCAGCCTGCATGAGGAGCATGGAGCCTGCTTGGGATTCTGTCTGTCTTTCTCTGCACCCGCCCCGCCCCCACCCCAGCCTGCACAGGACGCAAGCCTCCAGGACGCAGCAAGGGGAGTCCGGCTGCCCTTGTGACCATCTGGTAAGACGCTTACATTTCAGTGGACATTCATATTACGTATTGTTTAGCCTTTCTTATTTGATGGCTGTCATTTTGCAAAAGAAAATATGAACCCTGAGTAAGAGTTGCGTTGTGTTTGGTTGCTTGCTGGACTAGGAATTTAGAGCTGTGCTTCTCCGGTCCCTAACACCTACATGGGCTGTGCGACCTTGGGCACGACATGGCCCTTCTGTGGGGCCTGCTCGTCATCCGTCTGCCATCGAGTCAAACTAGACCATCTCTGAAAGGACCCAAGTGGCTGAGGACTCTCCCTCATGCCCCGCCCCCAGGCTCCTCTGACCCCTGACCCCAGGAGAAAGGACCAGGGTGGCAAATGTCCAGAGCCTTGGAGATAGGCCTCAGCCCGACCGTGGGTTCTTCCCAGAGGCTTTACTCCGCTCCTACCCACGCCTCACCTCACAGATGTCTTCCGGCCAAAACGGAGACCACAAGGCCTGAAGATAAGGAGATGTCTGTTCATGAGAAGGATGGGGAAGGCTGGAGGGGGGTGTGGGCTGGGCAGCAGGAGCAGGTTTGGTGGGGTCCTATGGGCAGGCAGGGGACAGGGCAACCCCCTACGGGGGGAAGCCAGGAGCCTCGGGGCTCTGCAAACCGACCTCCTTCTCTGTCTCCGGGTGAATGTTCTGGGGCCTGGGGCCTGACTATGGGGTGAGCCGGAGTTCAGTACAACCGACCACTGCCCGGTTCGGGCCCCGCCTCTCTGCAGGAAGTGCCTCTCCACCACACTGACCACATCCCCCCAGGTCGCCTAGGAAACCCCACTGGGCCTGGAGGAGTTGGGGCACCGTCGCCCGGCAACAGGTGGTGCCCTCCCTTCCGCCCTCATGCGGGGCCGCCGCCCGGCACCCTCCTGCACAGGGAGGAGAGCTCCGAACAGAGAGCCAGGAGCCCTGGGGCTGCGCCGGGGCGAGGCCCCTGTAGGTGTGGGGCCCGGCGGGCAGAGGCAAGCCAGGGAGACGGAGTCGGTGGGGACAGCCACAGGTGCGGTGGGGACGCCTGACGCCTAGCACGACAGCAAGCGAAGCGGAGCCTGGAGAGAACAAGACCTGCTTCACGGGGAGAGTCGTGAGGCCGCAGGAACGTCCACGGGGCCAGCCTACGGCGGGTGGGTGCTCACCCAGGACGGGAGCCGGCGGGGGGCGGGGGACTCTGATTTCCTTACCCACGACTTCCTCTGAGGCTCCAGCAAGACCTAGGGCGCAGGGGTGGGCGGGTGCTAGGGCCCTTAGAGTTTTGTCTGAGGCACCCCTGGGTCGTAGAGGGAACCAGGGCTTCTGGAAGCGAGCTGGGTGGGGAGCCTGAGCAGGAGTGTTGGGCTCCCGGCCACAGAGGGGCCCTGGCTCTCCAGGCTTCTGTCTCTCTCTTGCCCTTTTGGGTCCCCTTGGCTCCTCTGTCTGCCTGGGTCTGCTTTCCAGGCCAGATACTGAGCCCCTTGGGCCTCTGCCTCTGTCCTCACTGGGGTCCGGACACTCACTGCCTCTCGCGCCCTCTAGGCCGTGCCCACCCAGTCTCGATGCCTTACTCTCCCCACCCTTGTCTCTCCAGATGCCTTCCACTCCAGAGCAGCCCTTTGGGCACACGGGGGGCCTCCCTGTGCCCGAGATGGGCTCGTGGCCCCCGCTGCCGTGCGGACCCTGCATCCCCATCATGCTGGCGCTGGCCTCCCTGGCCGCGCTCTTCCTCCTGAGCACAGCCGTGTTGGCAGAACGCCTGTTCCGCCGCTCCCAGCACGCAGACCCCAGCCACCACGCGCCCACCCTGGTCTGGCGCCCGGGAGGAGAACTGTGGATCGAGCCCAGGGGCACCCCCCGAGAGCGTTCGGAGGACTGGTACGGCTCTGCGGTCCCCCTGCTGATGGACCGGGCCCCAGACCCTCCCACCCCGGGGGGCACCTTGGAGGCCCGGGCAACAGCCCCGCCTGCCCCCTCTGCCCCCCCCACCCCGTTAGCTCCCCTCACCCCTCCCAGCTCCTTGGGCCCCCACACCCCACCCAGGGCCCCAGTCCGCAGCACCTTCTGGGGACCCCAGGCCTTGAACGAGAGGCCCTGCGCCCCAGGCTTGGTGAGCTGGGCTGAGCCGGAACACAGGCCAGAGGCCACCGTGCACTTGGGGAGCCCCCAGGCCCAGAGGCAGCAACTAGGAAGCCCTGATCTTGAGTGGGGCCCCCAGCCTCGGGTCACCCTGGAGCAGATCTCCGCTTTCTGGAGGCGCGAAAGTCGGACCAGTGTGGGGTTCTGAATCCCCACGGCCTGGGGGATTGGCCTCCCAAAGACCCCTGAGGAAGGCCCTATCTCAGGGAGTCTCTCTGAGGCCTTAAAGACCTGAAGCTGATACCCGGGGCCCCAGGAAGAATGCCCGCCAACGCGCTGCCGGCCTTTTACATCTGGATTTCAATTCCCTGGATCTGCCCCTATCCCCCAGCACAGGCTCCGTGTGGACAGAACTGGTGCTTGAGGGGAAGCTCAGAAGTGCTCCCTTTGGCTGCCTGGGGCTGCAGCCTGCCGAAAGCAGCTCGGAGAACTGGGGGTGGGGCCCACTCTGGGCCAGAAGCCACCGAAATCATGTTGCAGATTCAGAGCTCAAGGTACCAAAGAGGCAGAAAATAGCATCATCACGAGGCTTCCACCATCCTTCCCTGTGCACCTAAGATGCCAGGATCGAGTGCAGGAGTCCCATGGATGCTGAGTGTGGGTGATGAGGGTCTGTCCCACCAGCAGGAGAGGACAGGAAGCCAGCCTCCTGGAGCCACAGATCACTCCTTCAGAAAAACACACACACAGAGGTCAAGACCAGGCAAAGGAACATCTAATTACAGCTCAGCTGTGGCTTTGACCCCCAACTTGCAACAGGGACTTGGTCAGCCAAACTGGAGAGGCCCCTTCCTGGCCTACAGCTGGGACTTCGCATCGATGGCATCAGCGGCAGCCGGGGTGAGAGAGGCCAGTGGAAAGGAACCCTGCCCGAGGACAGAGCGGCTCCTGATACGTGGCTACTAGCTCCCCTCCCTCCCAGCTGTGGCTCCCCTCCCTCGCAGCTCAGCTCGCTGAATCAGTCCTGAGAGACAGATCTGCCCCCAGGCAGGCTTATTTAAAAGGCTCCACCCTGGAGAAACGGAGCCCAGAGCTGTCCTTGGCCGGAAAGTCGTCTCTCTGGGCTGACCTCCTCTCTGGGATCGGAGCCAGGAGCTGGAGAGAGGGAAGGAGTTTCCATTCCCAGGGGGTCCGACTTCCCCAGCTTCAGGCATGGACGGTTGGGATTTTTGTCCAATCGCTTTACCACCTGTCCTATTATTTACTTTATGTTTTTCTTTAAGATGACTTACTATTTGCTTAATAAACTTATTTTGAAAGGAACCTTTTTGGTATCACTTCTGCAAATGGAAAACCAGTATCACTTGACATAAATAGAAGGTCCAACAGGAGAAGAAATATATTACAAGGTAAACAAAGATATTACAAGGTAAACAAAGATACTACTTAGACCTTGTTCCCTCCGCGCTGGAAGCATTCATTGACTCAAAGATCCGTTCTTTGTTAAAAGAAAAGGGAACCAAAGGCTCAGCAAGGGTTAGGGTTAGACGTTCTGTACCATCCCGCAGCCTCCCCCAGCCCCGCCCCCAAGTACTGAAACGGACTGAGAGTCGCGCAAGGGAGGAGCCATCCTGTGCTACTTAATGGCCAGGAAACCACCACCCCCACCACCACCACCCCCATCCCCCCACCCCCCCCACCCCCCCGCTCCCGGTTCACACCCAGGAAATGCCGCTGGACAGGGGCCAAGAGTCAGCTCTTCCTTCCTGCTCAGGAGAGCCTCAGAGCTCTTGGGCCAGACCCCTGGATGCTTGAAGGAAGGAAGTGGAAGGAACACTCTGAGCCAGGCCCTGGGGCCGGAGGAGTCAGACCGAGCCCCGCTCTCCAAGAGTTCAGTCCCTCCAGTGGCAGGGTTGGGGGTTGTAAAGTTTTTTTCCGGCGAGATAAACACCACACCAGGCAAAGCGGGTGCAAGGCAAGGTTTATTAAAGGGTCTCTCCGGTGAGGTTTCAGGGCCCAGGTGAAGGGGAGCCGGGAAAGCTGCGCCGGGAGGAGGTGGGCACCCTCGGGCGAGGTCCCGCGACTCTGGAAAGCAGAGTGGGGGAAGTCGCGCCCAAGGCAGGGAGGAGGGGGCTTTTAGGGGGTCTCGGGGAAAGCTCAGGGGTCTTTTGGCAAGTTTCCCTTATTCGGATATCCCGCCGCTCATCGGGATCCCATTGGTCCACAGGAGCCCGGGGCGGGGGTCTCAGGGTCCTGCTTGGGCCTTTGTTCTCCCGTCGGAGCTCAGTCTTGTGGCGGGAACTTTCTGCCCCTTCCTGCCAGCCCAACAGGGGTTGAACGGGGTGACCTGAGACAGAGACACAGAACTGATCCAAGCCAGGGCTCAGGGCTCCCGCCCCATCTCCGTCCCTCAGGAGCTGGATAACGGTGTCACTTCTCACGGTCACGGGCAGCTGACGGGACCGGTTTGCGGGGACTCTGCCCACGGGGACCAAGGAGTCGCGCAGGGAAACACACAGACATGCGGTGCTCACCCCGCTCGCCATCTGGCTTGGCCACCCACGCACTCGGAGACTTCAGGAAAGTGGTGGTTATGTTACTGGGACTCACGCTCTTTCTTGGCCCAGGAAACTTGAAAGTTGAGCGAGATGCCCTATGCAGACTTTTCTAGCTTGACCTCTAAGCCAACAGTGACATGAAGGACAGGTGTGCACGTGCATGGATGAACGTGAGCTTCCCGCCCCCGTCGCGCCCCCTCGGCTGTCCCCAGAGTCACGTTTCTGTTCCCAGACCCAGACCAGGGGCCACCCGTTCCGGGAGCCCAAGGAAAGGGGAATGGACTGCCAGGCTGGTGGATTCAAAGGGTGTTAGATTTACCCTTTATCCTTCCTCTTTGTCTTAAACCTCTGCCTCTCGTTTTTAACCGCCTCTTGTTACTTTCTCACATTGAGTTCGTTTTAAAATTCTTCCTATAACTCTGCTGTCTGGAGTCCTAGGGTGCTTACTTTCAATCATGACAGATGGTTTCCTCTTAAGTTTCTAATTTGGGGGCTGTGAACTCAGAGTCCGCAGGGCCTTATCAGTGGGAAGCCACATGACTAGGTTTGAGGGTGTCTTTCTAGAAAGGTTCCGGGTATGCTCCCCTCAAGGATGCTTCAAGGGTATGCCCAACCCTGGACCATGTTATTTGTTCACTCTATCTGGCTTTCCATGACCCTGCAGCTGGTGTCAACTCGAACCCCAAATCTGAGCCAGGGCAAGCCTTTGGCTTGCCGGGAAAGATTTTCTATTGCCATCAGATCTCGGTGAAGCCGGCAAGGTTCTTCTGTGCCCTCTGAGCTGATGGAAATATTTTTTATTTAATTAAATTAATTAATTTATTTGACAGAGAGAGGGACACACAGCGAGAGAGGGAACACAAGCAAGAGGAGTGGGAGAGGGAGAAGCAGGCTTCCCGCAGAGCAGGGAACCGAACTCGGGGCTCCATCCTAGGACCCTGGGATCATGACCTGAGCCGAAGGCAGACATTTAAGACGGAGCCACCCAGGCTCCCTGATGGAAAGCTTTTTTTCCCAGTTAACTCTTTCACTGAGGGTGTCCCCCTCTTAGGAGGGAGGAATTTCATATAAGGGTCCCTGTTTTCAATGGCCCAGGAGAGACCTCATCTCCAATCTCTAGGTGAGGGTAGAACCCAAGTCCCTGTGTTGCCAAGATCTACAGCCTCAAAGCTCTGGTTTTTTAATTTCCTCTTTGTGGGGGGGAATCCCCTTCCTTTCTCGAAACCCAGCTGTGCGTTCTGAACGATGTTTACTTGATCTTTTGCCGAATTTCTACATGTTTCCTGGTGGAGATGAGCCAGTCAGTTTACACCGTTCACAACATCACAAGACCCAAACTATTCCCTCTATACACAAGTTCAAATCTCTTCCACCTTAAGACAACCAGCCAACCAACAACCAATTCTCTAGTTCACCACATGTGACCTTCTACTGCCTTCACGGCCAAACTTCTGGAAAGAGCTTCTCTCCTAAGAGCCTACATTTCTCCTCTCCCCTTATGCACTCACCACAATCATGAACGATGTTATTAATTAATTAATTAATTAATTAACAGAGAGAGAGAACGAGAGAGAGAAAGCACAAGCAGGGGGAGCAGCAGAGGGAGAAGAAGCCTCCCCGCTCAGCAGGGAGCCTGATGTAGGGCTCAGCCCAGGACTCTGGGATCAGGACCTGAGCCGAAGGCAGAGGCCCAATGGACTGAGCCACGCAGGCATCCCTGACCTGCACAGTTTAATTAAAGAACGCTGTATAGCCTCCTGGGTGGGCAGCATTAGACGTTTTGGTTCTTTCCTTTTCTTTTTTTAAAGATTTTATTTATTTATTTGACAGAGAGAGAGATCACAAGTAGGCAGAGAGGCAGGCAGAGAGAGAGGGGGAAGCAGGCTCTCCACAGAGCAGAGAGCCCGACTTGGGGCTCGATCCCAGGACCCTGAGACTATGACTGGAGCCAAAGGCAGAGGCTTACCCACTGAGCCGCCCAGGCGCCTCGTTTTCTTTCTTTTCTTGACCCATGCTCTTCACCTGACTTCTATGGCTCCACGCACGCCGGATTTCCCTTCCCGCTGCCGGCCGTCCTCTCGGACTTGTCTGTTCTCTGCCTTCCTCACTGGTCCGTCCTGGACGGCTTCTGCTCTCTGCGGCCACACTTCTCCTGAGCAATCTCACTGGGACCTGCTGTCTCAGACCTGACAATCCCTAAGTCTCCACTGCTACCGGCTGGCGGATATGGTCCTCCCATGCATACGCTCTGCTCTGCCGTTATTCCAAAGGAATAGTAAGAATGGGAGAGCGGGGCGCCTGGGCGGCTCAGCTGGTGAAGCAACTGCCTTTGGCTCAGGTCATGATCCCAGGGTCCTGGGATTCAGCCTTGCATTGGGCTCCCTGCTTAGTGGGGAGCCTGCTTCCTTCCTCTCTCGCTGCCTACTTGTCATCTCTCTGTCAAATAAATAAAATCTCTTAAAAAAAAAAAAAGAACTGTGCCTACCTACCAGTGATTAAAAAAAAAAAAAAAGAATGGGAGAGAAACAGGGTGACTATGAGAAGACGATCTCAGATCCGTTCCACAGCTACCGCTGGGGACAGAGTCAGCATTCCTCCCCAGGATAAAACCAGAAATAAAGAAAAGACAAGGGTCATGAATTCACATGGGTGAAGAGGTCAAGCAGGAGGCAGATGGCCAAGGGGACCAGGGGACAGAGTTGGGAAGGATCACACGCCGGTCTGTAGGGACAGCAGCCACTCAGCTCTATGAATCATGTTTGTCCCGATTTTCCAACAGAAGCTGGAAATCTGGGTTTTTAGGTAAAATCAACCAAAACGTCGGCTGCTTTATATATATGTGTGTGTATTCTAATAAAAGCCAAATGAAGGCAGTCTGTGGGTCATGTGTGGTTCATGAACCGTCAGTTGAAGGTCTTTTTTTTTTTTTTTTTTTTCCTTTTTACATAGGCTGCATGCATGGAGCCCAGCACGGGGTTTGACCTCACAACCCAAAGATCAAGACCTGAGCTGAGATCAAGAGTTGGATGTTCGGGACTCTTGGGAGGCTCAGTCATTAAGCGTCTGCCTTTGGTTCAGGTCATGATCCTGCAGTCCTGGGATCGAGCCCTGCATCTGGCTCCTTGCTCAGCAGGAAGCCTGCTTCTCCCTTTCCCTCTGCTGCTCCCCCTTCTTGTGCTCTCTCTCTCTGGCAAATAAATAAATAAAATCTTCAGAAAAAAATTTTTAAAAATTATATAGTGGTGACATTTCACCACTCTATAAAAATACTAAAAACCACTGAACTGAACACCTCAACAGGGTGAATTTTATGGTATCAAATTACCTCTCAATTTTCTGTGTCTACATTGAGAAGAGGGGATTAGATATATTATTTAAAGTTATAATGATAATCAATAGAAAGACTACCAATAAAAGGAAACTGAACACAGGCACCCAGCTGGCTCAGTCAGTAGAGCGTGGGACCCTGGCTCTCGGGGTCATGAGTTCAAGCCCCACACTGGGTGCAGATTAGTGACTCAAATATAGAGATAAAATTAAAATTTAGAAAACAATAAAACTAATAAAAATAAAGAAAAGAAAAAGTGAGCATAAGCTAAATTCTCTGTCCTTCATGTACAGAGTCGATAGAGCTTTCAAAACTATAAATCATCATCTTTTTTTTTTTTTAAGATTTTATTTATTTATTTGACAGACAGAGATCACAAGTAGGCAGAGAGAGAGGAGGAAGCAGGCTCCCTGAGAAGTGGAGAGCCTGATGCGGGGCTCGATCCCAGGACTCTGGGATCATGACCTGAGCTGAAGGCAGAGGGTTCAACCCACTGAGCCACCCAGGCGCCCCTATAAATCATCATCTTTACAATTCAAGAGAGGCCCCAGAAGAATTCGAAACAACTTCTTAAGAGTGAGTCTCTTCAGGGAATAGCAGTGAATAGAGATTTTTACTTCTTCATTTTATAACCTGATAACTAAATTAATTAACATATGAAAAATAAAGGCGAAGATAAATTAACTGTCAGAAAAGATGTATGAAGCTTTTTTTGGTTCTATCTTAATTATTCTATGCAGAGCATTACTGAATTGTTGCCACGGAACAGGTCACGGAAACAGCTCTCCTGCACCTTCTCCAGCTTCCCCGGTGTACTTTTCATCCATTGGAATTAATTAGATTGGACTTAAAAAAATGCAAGGCTTGGGGCGTTTGGGTGGCTCAGTGGGTTAAAGCCTCTGCCTTTGGCTCAGGTCATGATCCCAGAGTCCTGGGATGGAGCCCCACATTGGGCTCTCTGCTCAGCAAGGAGCCTGCTTCCTCCTCTCTGCCTGCCTCTCTGCCTACTTGTGATCTCTGTCTGTCAAATAAATAAATAAAATCTTAAAAAAAAAAAAATGCAAGGCTTACTTTAGCCCCTGAAGTCACTCGTCTATTTGGGTAGTTTACCTACTGGGGCGCCTGGGTGGCTCAGTGGGTTGAAGCCTCTGCCTTCGGCTCAGGTCATGATCCCTGGGATCGAGCCCCACATTGGGCTCTCTGCTCAGCAGGGAGCCTACTTCCCTTCCTCTCTCTCTGCCTGCCTCTCTGCCTGCTTATGATCTCTGTCAAATAAATAAGTAAAACCTTAAAAAAAAAAAGATTTTATTTACTTATTTGACGAGAGAGAGAGAGATCACAAGTAGGCAGAGAGGCAGGCAGAGAGAGAAGGGGATACAGGCTCCCCACCGGGCAGAGAGCTCCAGGAGGAGGGCTAGATGAGGGGCTCGACCAGGCGCTCAAATGAGGGGTTCAACGCGGGGCTCGATCCCAGGACCCTGAGATCATGACCTGAGCAGAAGACAGAGGCTTAACCCTCTGAGCCACCCAGAAGCCCCTAGTTTACCAAAAATATAAAACTGTGTATGGACAATCCTTTATGTAAAATGCTGTGAAACTTCAGTGAAATCCCCTTCTGGCTCATAACATTCCAAGAAAATGAAGCAAATCATGGAAAAAGAAATGATAAACTATGCTTGGTTCTTGGGGAGATTACAGCGAAGGCGCTATTATTGTTGTTTTGTAATGCGGGAAGAATTATTTTTTTATCCAGCCTCTAATAAATCAGCATCGTCCTTCACATATTGATATATTAGCCCAATAGAAATGCTTTCCTTTGGCTAAAGAACAACCAAATATCAAGAAGCAAGGGTCTTGGGGCGCCTGCATGGCTCAGTCGGTTTAGCGTCTGCTTTCAGTTCAGGTCATGATCTCAGGGTCCTGGGATGGAGCCCCGCGTTGGGTTCTCTGCTCAGTGGGGAATCCACCTCTCTCTTCCCCCTACTATGCTCTCTCTGCCTCAAATAAATAAATAAAATCTTAAAAAAAAAAAAAAAGCAAGGGGCTCGTGGGATCACTCTTCACTGGTATTGTCTCGGGCTTTGGAGTCTCTGTGCTGAATTGCTGGGAGAGAGGAAAGAGGTTCCCCAGCAACCCACCCACCCAGAGTCTGTCTCCCCCGATCGATTTCCAGGAGGGCTGTAGGAAGATTCCAGGGACCTGAAGAGCCCTCCCTACCCGAAATGCAGAAAGCCCTCATCCCCCTGCTTCAGTCCCATTAATCCAAGTGAGCAGTTGAAGACCTTATTCACAGCCTCATGGTGAGATTTCCTTTGGTACTTTGTAGTTTGGTCTTACAAGCTGCAGCACTTAGGGCCGCAGCAAGCAGGTCTTAAAATGTTACTGAGTAACTGCCAAAAAGATCTATTATTCAGGAAGTGATTGGAACAAAGTACAGAGGTACTGAAATATTTATGGAATTTTACCTACCATATTGTCTTGAAGGGCTAGCAATAAATTAATACATGTGTCCACACCACATAATACCACAGTGGGTTTTTTTTTTTAAAGATCCAAAGCTGAATTGCTTTCAGATACCAAGATTGCCTTGCCGTCCTTAAATGCTTTCCGTTTTTAACTGGGATCGGCCCGCTCCGACTCCGCGCCCACGGAGTTCACAGACTCCGTCAAGCTGGTTTGACCTCTTGCCTTCCCCGACGCTCTGGATCGGATGCCCCAGCCGGGGTGGGCGGGCGGGTACACGGAGGTCGGTGCCTGACTCTGAGCCCGGGCATCTCCGGAGCACACGGGGCCTTAAAAAGTCAGAGAGACCCGGAGCAGCTGGATGGGGACCTGGTGAGGTGATTCCGCTGGAAAGGCGGGTGGTAGAAGGAGCCTGGCCCAGCTCTCCTCGCGCTCACTCCTGAGCAGATGCCCGGGGTACACTCGCGGCCTCCCTGGCTGCGGTCTCTGGAACCCAGCAGGGAAGGCGGTGGGCTCGCGGTGCCCTCTGGTGGCCACGAGGGGACGGGGTCGTCCTAGGTACAATCATTTTTATTGTCCATTTCTTCCAACCCTGCACGCCCACGAGACTATAAAGTCCACGAGGACAGGGACTTGGGTCTGTTTACTCATTGTTGATTATCCAGTGTCTAGAATAGTGCCTGGACCATAATAGGTGTTCAATGCACATTTATTGAACGGGGCGGCTGGCAGGTTTCCAACCCTGCTCCACCACTTTGTGGAGGTAGGACGCTGAGCAGCTCTCTGAACCTCCGACGTCCTCAGTCTCCTCACGGGGAAGGAGACGCCCACCCTCACCCCTCACGAGCATGGAGGGAAAGAGACCTGCCCGGACGGAGCAGGGGTGCTCAGTCAATGGGTGTCCCCTTCTCACCCACCAGACAGCGCTGGGGAAGAATTCTATGCCGACCGCGGCACCCAGTTGGATGGGCACATTGCCATGATGAGCATGGGCCTCCGCTGGGCACGGGGCAGCTTGGGGAAATCCCCCAAACCTAATGCCAGGCTGGCCAGGGAAGAAGGAAGTGGAGCCGGCTAGGGTGCTCCAGGTAAGGTAGGAGAGTCCTCCTCTTCCGATCCCCCCCTCAACCTCTGGCCCCCACCCGCACATCCACACCCAACTCTTCCTACTGCCCTGAACCCATGGGGCTCCATCTGCCCTCTGGGCCTTTGCACACACCGCTTCCCCTGCCTGCATTCCCTCGTCTCCAGCCCCATTGCCACGACCCACACTCGAGGCTCTGAGGGGCAGCATCACCCTCATCCTGGGCTCCCTGAAGCCGCCGCGGCCCCCTCACATGCATCCTTGTGCAGTGGACTCGGTCTACACTGCAAATATGCTTATCTCACTTTCCAGCTTTAGTCCGATTGTTCTCGGAATCGAGTCCAAGTCCTCCGACCTACCATCTTGTGGTCTGGACCCAGCCCAGCTCCAAGCCATCTCGTCTCTCCTGATCCTGTCTTCAAATCTTCCACCAAACAATCCAAGCCCTTTCCTACCTCTGAGCCTTGCGGTCCCTTCTGCCTGGAAATCCACTCCCTTGCAAGGAAGCCAAGTGCTACTTTTGCCTGCCCAGGATCCCTTTCCTTTTCCTCTGATAATGGGAACCCCTCCCAGCTCTCGGATCTGGAGGTGCCCATCGGGCTGACCATTTCTGCCTTTGAGGGTGAGCTTGATCCCCAGCCTTCTAGAGTCCTTTTTCTTTTCTTTTCTTTCTTTCTTTCTTTTTTTTTTTTTAAGATTTATTTATTTATTTGAGAGAGAGGGAGTGAGAGAGGGAGAAAACACAAGCTGGGGAAGCAGCAGCAGGAGAGAGAGAAGCAGGCTCCTTGCTGAGCAGGGATCCCGATGCAGAGGCGGATCCCAGAACCCCAAGATCATGACCTTGAGCAGAAGGCAGCCGCTTAACGGGCTGAGCCACCCAGGCACCTCTAGAGTTCTTTCTCCTTTTTAACGGGGTGCTGTGGATGCAGCACATTCCCAGGTGGCTGCAGCCCACTGCTCTCCATCTTATTCCAGCTTCTCCCATTTATTTTATCTGCTTGGGTCCTGGAGGCATCTGGGTTTGAGATTCCTGGTACACCTCTCCCTTCTGCCTCTGTCAGGCTCTGGTTCCCTCCTAGATCCCAAGTGTTTTGCCTTCCCATTCCTACTATGTCCGTGAATCCTGTGTCCATGAATCCTGATTTGCTTATCTTGATGCCCAGAAGTGCCCCTGGTTCTGTGGGCATTCAGCTATGCCCCTTGGGGGCTGAGGAGCTGAGGCTCAGAGATCTAACTAAGTCCCGTGGAGCCGGGAAGTCTGTCTCACTGAGCATGACTCTTTTTCCTGGAGAAAGGACAGGAGGCCCCAGTGCGAATTAAAAGAGCACAGGTGCAGCCCCATGGGGTGTCTCTGGGCTGTGTCCTGGGAGAATGGTCCCTTCAGGTCAGGGCATCACCAAAGGCAGTGGCTCACCACTTCTACCCAGTATCTTTGCTAGATTCATCCCCACTATGTGCTCTGAGCCTGCCCACAGCCGTGGCTCACACATAATTGCTGTGTGAGGGATGGTCTTGGCTTGTTTGTGCCTTTCACATCTGAGATGAGCTCATTGCTTTCTTGATCTGCCCCATTCCTGGCAAGGGTCTGTAGGATTGAGGAAGGGGCCAAGGGATAGGTTACCTCCATTGAGGCAGACTGCGACCCGCAGCCTCCCCCTGGGAAAGGAGCTTTGTGGATGAGCTGTTTCCCTCTCCTTCTGGCAAACGGCAGAGAAGACCGTGGGTTCTGGGAGCAAAGTACCTCTCCAGACTGGAGTCTTTCCAGGAAGAGTCACCTCAGTTACCACTTGTCCTGGGGAGCTCTCCTGTCGCGTTGCCTCCCAGAGACAGCCTAGAAGGGTAGGGAGGCCAGACCGAAGAGCGAGCAAGCACTCGGTGTAGGAGAGGGGAGGCTGGATCTAGAGCCTCCGTTTAGACCCTCGAGTCCTGACTTAGCAGGAAAGGAAGTCTGGCATCTGAATGGGGAGCTCCACCTGCCGCATCACTTACTCCCTCAACTGGCCTTTGCTCTGGCCCCGCTATGCTCTGGCCTCGCTACCCTGTGCAGTATGGAACCAGAACCGAGAGAGCAGCAAATGGACGGTGCATGCTGGAGTCTGTTGGGGACCCCAGAAGCGAATGGGCAGCTTCTCACCTCCTCCCAGAGGTGAGAGGCAAAACACTTAATAACCAGTACAACACGGGCACCAGCCACGTAGAATGTTCCAGCTGAACCTCAGACCTGATGCCACGAATGCTCAAATATAAGATGACATTGACCATAAAATGTATTTCCTATCACTGGAAAAACTTGTCAGTGGAATTATGACTAATACCTGCTTGCTTGCTTGCTTGCTTTTTAAAAGGTTTTATTTAAGAGAGAGCGTAGCCACGGGCAGGGCAGGGTTCGAGGGAGAAGTCGATGACTACGGTAAGGCAGGGTACACGGGAGCGGTCCCTTCAGCAAACAGCTTGAGGGAGAAATCCAGGGCGGGGGCAGCCTGGGTCAGCATCCCCAGAGAGATGACGTCGATGTGGGGCCCGCAGAAGCGAGGCAGGTTGACCAGGGTGATGCCTCCGCTGGCCTCCACGCCCACACCCGGGAAGCGGGCCTTCAGCGCGGCGGCCGTGGGGTGCAGCTGCTGCAGGGACACAAGCCAAGGGGAAGTGGGGGTTCCCCGACGCGGCCGCTCCCCCCCCCCCGCCCCCCGGGAAGCAGAGCCTGCCTCACCTCGGGCTTGAAGTTGTCCAGCAGGACGAGGTCCGCCCCCGCCTCGGCCGCCTCCACAGCCTCCTGCAGGCTGCCGCACTCCACCTCCACCTTCAGGGCGAAGTCGGCCGCCTGCCGCGCGCCCCGCACCGCCTGCGGGGCAGAGGGGGAAGGGGACAGTGAGGACAGCGGCCAGGGGTGGACAGTGGGACCAGGCAGCCCGGCGGTTTCTCTCTGCTCGGGTGGATCAGAAAAGTGGCCAAACACCAGCCGCATCAGCAGCGGGAGGGGAGTTCGGTTTGACTCGAGAACAAGGACCCTGGAAGGGGGCTCTTTCTGCCCAGGGGTCCTGTCCTCCTGCTGTAATAAAAACGCCTTCTTGCACCGAGAACAAGACAAAAATAAATCAATAAAACTGGAAGGCGTCTTCGAGAACATTTTTACCTGGGAAACCTGTCCAGGGAGCTAGGGTGACCTGCCCAAGGTGCCAGCGCCACCAATCCCAGGGGCCCTGGCAGCAGGCCCTTCGCTTTGGAACATCAGAGCAGGTCCCCGAGCCCCGGTAGAGAAGAGACGGCCCCTCGCCCATTCGGCGGATAAAGCTCCGGGATAAGAGGGATCAAGGGGGTCCAGCGGCGCCTGGGTGGCTCAGTGGGTTAAAGCCGCTGCCTTCTGCTCAGGTCATGGTCTCAGGGTCCTGGGATCGAGTCCCGCATCGGGCTCTCTGCTCAGCAGGGAGCCTGCTTCCTCCTCCTCCTCCCTCTCTGCCTGCCTCTCTGCCTACTTGTGATCTTTGTCTGTCACATAAATAAATAAAATCTTTTTAAAAATTTTTAAAAATTTAAAAAATTTAAAACAAAAGGGGGTCCAGCAGCCCCGCCTCCCAGGCCACCACTGTTCCCCAGGGCGAGGTTGGGGGGGCGGGTCCCCAGTAGAGCCGGGCAGCGGCTGGGAGACCCGAGCGGGGCTGGGGCAGGAGCGCGGCCGCACGTACCTCTCCCACGCCGCCCGCGGCCACCACGTGGTTGTCCTTCACCATCACCAGCCCCCCTAGGTCGTAGCGGTGGGCCTTGGCGCCGCCCACCAGGAGCCCGTACTTCTCCACCAGCCGGAAGCCGGGCGTGGTCTTCCTGGTGCCCGCCACGTGCCCGGCCCAGCCCGCCTCCCTGGCGGCCTCCACGGCGGCGGCGGCGGCACTGGCCACCCCACTGCAGCGGGCCAGCGTGTTCAAGGCCACCCGCTCCCCCAGCAGCAGGCAGTGGGCGGGGCCGCGGACCTCGGCCACCCTGGCCACGGGCACCAGCTTTGAGCCCTCGGGGAGCAACCAGGAGACCTGGCAGTTGACTCGGGCGAAGATGGCATCGAAGAAGGGCCTTCCAGCCAGCACCCCGGGGGACTTGGCCCACAGGACCGCCTGCGAGGGGGCCGCCCCCGTGACCAGAGCCGCGTGGTTGAGACCCGGGCAGTCCTCTCGGAGCCAGCTGTCGGCCAGGGCGGCCAGCGTGGTGGGGGGCAGCAGCAGCGCCAGGCCTGGGGGCGAGAGACGGAGACGGGGGTCACACTTTGGCTGCCGCTCCGGGAGTCGGGGGTGGTTGTCGAAACATCTAAGGACCAGCGAAACTGGGGGCCCATCAGGGTCAGGATCCGGGGGTCCCGGGAGAGGACCCTGTGGACTGAGGTGGTCGGATTAAGTAAATAAAAACACGGGACACCGACGTAGATTTAAATTTCTGGCGAACATCAGAGGTTTTTATGTTTTTGGTTTTAAGTATAAATGATACTTAACAACATACTTACACTTAAAAGTTATCTGTTGATAACTTCTCTGAAATTCAGATTTAACGGAGTGGCCTACAGTCTGTGGTAAACCTGGACAGATAGTGACCGACGGAAGGAGAAGACCCCTGAGTCACCGGCTGCCTTTGCCGCTGGCCAGGCAGGACGCCAGTGGACAGCTGTGGACACTGAGTAAAGGCAAGCAGCCTGAGGTCACAGCAAATGGGCGGCAGAGTCTGACCCCCCGCGCTGCACGGCCGTGGCTGTGGGTTCTTCTGCCTTTGCACCGCTTGCGTGGAGCACCCCGCCCCCACACCCAATGTCTCAACGAGCGGGCCTCTCTCTAGAGATGGGGTCTGTACCAGGAACGCGCAGGGGGAACTGGGCTTGAGCCGTTGCTCTGTGAGGCACAGCTTCAGGAGCGTGGGCGAGTCCTTTCCCCGTAAGAAAAAGACTCGTGCCGGGGCGCCTGGGTGGCTCAGTGGGTTAAGCCTCTGCCTTCGGCTCAGGTCATGATCCCAGAGTCCTGGGATCGAGCCCCGCGTCTGGCTCTCTGCTTCCCCTCTTCTCTCTCTGCCTGCTGCTCCGCCTACTTGTGATCTCTCTCTTTCTGTCCCAAAAAAGAGTAGCGCCCACAGCGGTGCTTTCCGCGGCCATACAGCGGTTAACCCGCTGTTAGGTCTGTTGGACCGGCGGGTGAGCTCAGGCACGGCGCGACATCGCCATCTATCGGCCACGAGAAGACCTGCAGCCTCACGTGCTCGAGCCCTGGACGGACGCGGCGCCGCGGCAGAGGAGGGGAGATCCCTGATGGCATCAACAGGATGGCCCGTTGGGCGATTTACTGGTCCCTATGTTGGGCGGTTTTGTTTCGCTTCCTCACTTTTGCTCCAAGCTGAAGTTAAGACCAGGCGTTCTGGCTTGATCTACTCTCAGAACAGGGCTCTTCTTGCCTAACCTTTCTCCCCCAAAGCCAAGCACCCAGTTTTCACCTCCCCCAGCACCGGGGATGGTACCTGAGCCTCCTTTCCCACGTTCTGCTCCAAGTGGCTTCCATTCCTGGCCCAGAGCCAGCTGTGCCCTGGCCGCTGGGAACAGTCAGTAAAAGCCACAAAGTCGTGGTTCCTATCTCCACTGTTCATCAGCCAGCCAGGACATACAGGCCCCGGACATACAGCAGAGATGCCGAAGCTCCCACTCCATCCACACCAGGTCCAATGATGTTTGCTTTTTTTTTTTTTTTAAAGATTTTATTTATTTATTTGGCAGAGAATGAGAGAGCCGGGGAAGCAGGAGTGGGAGAAGCAGTTTCCCGCGGAGCAGGGAGCCTGATGTGGGGCTCCCTCCCAGGACCCTGGGATCATAACTTGAACTGAAGGCAGACTTCAGTGGCTGAAGTCTCAGACTTCACACTGAGCTGAAGGCTTAACCCACGGAGCCACCCAGGCGGCCCTGATGTTTGTTTTTTAAAGTGAACGTGAATCCTTCAACTGGTGAGGCCGTGAGAAACAAACCGTGGAGCACCTCCACGACGAAATTCCACTCAGCAGTAAAGGAACCAGCTACAGACATACACAATAGGGACGCGTTTCGAACGTATTTTTCTAAATCAAGAAGCCCGATTCTAAAGGCTACATGCTATTTGAGTTCGTCATCCATATGACATTCTGGAAAAGGTAAAAACACAGCAAGAGATGAGACTTGTGGTTTCCTAAGAGTGGGGGAGGGGCTGGCCCCAAGGAATGGCACCAGGGAGTCTGAGGTTGGGGCCAGACTATTCTGTATTTTGTCTGTAGTGGTGGCTACACCACTGATGTGTTTGTGAAGACCCACAGAACTATACACAGAAAAGAGTGGATTTTATTCCTTGTAATTATACCTCATTAAAACTGACCTTACAATAAGACGATAAAAACTAAATCACTCTCCCGCCTAAAACCCCACGTTCATCCCGTTAACTCCAGCTGATCCTTCTCTCCATTTTTCATTGATTCGTTAGACAAATCCTTCTTTTTTTTTTTTTAAAGATTATTTATTTATTGTGACCGAGATCACAAGTAGGCAGAGAGGCAGGCAGGCAGAGAGGAGGAAGCAGGCTCCCCGCCGAGCAGAGAGCCCGATACAGGGCTTGATCCCAGGACCCCAAGACCATGGCCTGAGCCAAAGGCAGCGGCTCCAACCCACAGAGCCCCTTGACAAATCCCTCTTGAACGTCTGCCCTGTGTCAGCTACTAATTGCTGGGGACAGAGTGGGCAGCTCTCCTTAGCTTTCAGGCCTTAGCCTATGCTGTTCCCAGGCTGTGCCTCTGCCCGAAGTTCCTTCCCTTCCCCTCACCCTGGACGCCCCCATCCACCTCCACTCCTCTCAGATACCACTGCCTTGGCAGGGGGCTCTTGGAGACTCCCATCAGGCCACGTGCTCAGTCGGCTCCTTGTTCTTCACTTATGCTCTATGCTAGGGGCCAAAATGAGTCATCCCAAGAGAGTTTTCTGCTCCATTCCGAGCGCTAACACACAGAACCACATAAATGTGCTGCTTTGATTGGTCAAGAATGGCCAAATATTGGTGACTTTGTATTGTTTTGCTTAATACTTGGTGTTCAGCGATACTTATCCAGGCAGAGAGACTGCACAGTGGAAGGAATCAGAACCCAGACTCCGGGGCCCTAGGGTCTGGGCTCGGCCACCTTCAGCTAAGTGATCTTGGGCAAGGGACTGAAAGTCTCCAGGGCTTCGAAGGTGCCTCCTTTGTGACAGGGATAAGGAAAACAATCACCTCACAGGGTTTTATTAAAATTAAATGAGTTACCATCAGCAAAGCTCTCGGGAACACCGGCGCTCGGTAGATGTGTTTGCTCAAGGATGACGGAGCCTCGGCCCAAGGGTCGAGGGAGCACAGAGGAAGAAATGACTAAGTGTCTGTGAGGAAGGAGGAGGTAGTTTTTGTGGCCTTAAAGGATGAGTAATCTTTGCCAGGCAGAGTTATGAGGTGATGGTGTGTGTGTGGGGGGATGGCATTTTGGGCTGAGAACAGGTGTTTGAGACAGAAAAGCAAGAATGTAGAGAAATGTTGTAGGCTTCTGGAGAACACTGGGATGGCCAGAGTGAGAAAAGCCTAAACTATTTAGCTGATCAACTTGGACAGATCTTAGGAGCCATCGCAGAATTTTAACCACAAGGGAATTTTTTTTTTTTTTAAGATTTTATTTTTAAGTAATCTCTACACCCAGCGTGGGGCTTGAACTTACCACCCTGAGATCAAGAGTCCCAAACTCTACCGACTGACGGTCCGAGCCAGTCAGGCACCCCAAGCAAGGGAATTACAGAATGAGGATTTATTCTGGAAGGGTCACGTTAGCCACCCACTGGGTAGGCTGGGGGGCGAGAGGAGGGGGAGGCCACTGGCCAGACAGAGACAAAGCCCTGACCTTGGGCAGGAACCGTGGGAACAGCAAGCAGGGGCAAAAGCAAGAGCTGTTTCTAAGGCAGGGTCTGCCGGAAGGAGCATCTTACGGGATGTGGAAGCTTTGGGTCTCTGCCATGGGTTTAGCTGCAAACCGCCCCACGGCACCAGTCGGGGCAGAGGATGGGGGCAGCCAGAGGCAGCAACCGGCACGCCGCTGGGGTGCCAGCCGTGGGCTCCGTGGTTCTCTCTGGTTTTCTCATCTGAAACTCACCACAGGGGATTTCTCCCATTTACAAGCACAGTAAGTGAATGTCTGGGATGCTTGTGCAGCAGGATGCAGCTGGGCAACAGCAGAGCCCGGCGGTGGGAGAGTGGGGAGGGGTGGGGAGAGACTTCGGCTCTGCAGAGGTTAGGGTTGAAACGCCAGCAGGAAAATGTGCCCTGGCCGTGCCCTGAAGGTGGGTGCTGGCGTCCGGACAGACAGTGGGCGAGGAATGGGGATCTGGAGCCACTGGCAGACACGGGTGATGACTAAGCCCGGCAGCGGGTAAGATCAGCAGGTCAGGCAAGAAGAGGAGGGTTCTGGGAAGCACCAGTGTTTAAAAAGAGAAGCAGCACCAGGACGGAGTGGGTGTCTGGAGCCGAGGGTTTCAAGAAGTAGGATGAGAGCAGACGCAAGTAGAAGGAAGGTTGCAGGTGGGCATGAGCCTTAGCAGCGGGGAAGCCCGTGCTGGAGCAGCCTTAGTGCTGTGCGGTGCAGGCAGAAGCCACAGTGTCATGGTCAAGGACTAGTACATGAGAGGTGAGGAAGTGGAGGTGGTGGGGGTGATCGCTCTTCTTGGCAGAACCGAGAAAGCAGGGATCCACCTGAGATTTTTCAGACTCTCTGCTGCTCAGGCCCAGCCCAGAGCCACTGAATCAGAATCTTTCAGGGGGTGGTTCTCAGGCATCCAAGGTTTGGGACAGTCCTCCTACCCCCGTGATTCAGATGCCCATGAGGGTTAAGAACCAATGCTCCCGGGTGCCTGGCAGGCTCAGTTGGTACAGCGTGCAACTGGTGATCTTGGGGTGGTGAGCTCGAGCCCATTGTTGGGTGTAAAGATTATTAAAAAAAAAAAAAAAAAAGAACCAGTGCTCACATGAGAAACACATATTGTGCCTCCATTTACATGAAATGTCCAGAAAAGGCAAATCAAGGAGGCAGATGTCAGAACAGTGTTTGCCCGGGGCTGGAAATTAACCTCAAATGGCATGTTGTTGTACTGGAGTGATGGAAATCATCTGTGGAGACGGGCGTGCAACTTCGCGAATTTACCAAAAATCATTAAACGGTTCACTTAGACCAAAGAAGCAAGAACCGACGAGCGGCCAGAGGCAGGAGCCATCTTGGAACACCAGGGAACCAATCAATCCAGATGCTGAGCAACAAAACTCAACGTCAAGAAGAAAGACAACCAGATACTGGGTGCTCCACCAGCACCCAGCAATGCTCTAGCCCAACCAGCTAAGCCAGAGTCGGAGGAGACATCCAGATGCCACGGCCAATTTGTAAGAAAACCAGAGGACGGAGGAACACGTTAAACTCTACCATGGGAACACAGACAGCAAAGTTCACAGCACAGGAAACTAACAGAGGACAACCTCATTTTTCCAACGAACACACTGCAAGGAAAACAAAAGATTAAAAGAATCTCAAAACAGGGGCGCCTGGCTGGCTCAGTCAGTAGAGCATGAGACTCTGGATCTAGGAGTCGTGAGTTCGAGCCCCACGCTGGGTGCAGAGATGACTTGAAAATAAAATCTTTAGGGGGCACCTGGGTGGCTCTGTTGGTTAAGCGTCTGACTTCCTTCGGTTCAGGTCATGATCTTACCCTGCTTTGGGTACCTCCCTCTGCCCAACCTCTCTGCTTGTGCACATTCTCTCTCAAATAGATAAAAATCTTTGTAAAAAATAAGTAAAAATTAAAAGAAATCTTTTTTAAAAAGAGTTATTCATTTATCTGAGAGCAAGTATGCTCAAGAGCACATAGGGGAGGGGCAGAGGGAGAGGGAGACGGAGAGGGTCTCAACCAGACACGGGGCTCCATCTCACAACCCTGAGGTCACTACCTGAGCCAAAACCAAGAGTCAGAAGCTTGACCGGCTGAGCCATCCGGTGCCACCCACCACCCCCACCCCCCCGCCTAAAGAATCTGAAGACACATGGTAACCAATCACGACATATGGATCCCATCTGGGTCCTAATTCAAACAAATTGAAACCAAATTAGAGCATTTATGAGACAACTGGAAATCTGGACACGGATTGGATGTTTAATAACATAAAGGAAATTTTTAAAAAAATTTAGATGTAGGGGCACCTGGGTGGCTCACTCGTTAGGTGTCTGCCTTCAACTCAGGTCATGATCGCAGGGTCCTGGAATGGAGCCCCGCATCGGGCTTTCCGTTCATTGGGAAGCCTGCTTCTCCCTCTCTGACTCCCCCTGCTTGTGTTCCCTCTCGCGTTGTGTGTCTCTGTGTCAAATAAATAAATAAAATATTTTTTAAAATTTTAGGTGTAAAAAAATTTAGTTGTGATCATTGTATTGTAGTTGTAACAAAAAGAAAAGTCCTAAGGGCGTCTGGGTGGCTCAGTGGGTTAAGCCGCTGCCTTCGGCTCAGGTCATGATCCCAGGGTCCTGGGATCGAGCCCCACATCGAGGTCTCTGCCCAGCAAGGAGCCTGCTTCCTCCTCTCTGCCTGCCTCTCTGCCTGCTTGTGATCTCTGTCTGTCAAATAAATAAATAAAATCGTTAAAAAAAAATTTGTCCATTTTAAAGGTTTCACATTCCTAAATTTTTCTTAAAACAGGTGTGCGCTACCATTCGTCTAGGATAGAATCTGGAAGGACACAATGTCTAATAATAATGACGGCTAACTCAGGGAGGCCTGGTGGACTCCGTCGAAGTGTGCGACTCTGGATCTTGGGGTTGTGAGTTTGAGCCTCGCACTGGGGGCGGAGGTCAGACAGATAGACAGACAGAAAGCAGCTGACACTCTCGCGGCCCTTCTGAAACCCTGTGCCAAGCATCTTGCATATATGGGCACACCTGATCCTCACAACGACCTCAAGAGGTGGGTCCCATTGCTTTCCTCATTTTACAGATGAGGAAGCTGAGACAGGGAGAGGCCACATAACATACCTGAAGTTCACAAAGTTCACACAGCTGGGAAGTGGGGGGTCAGGCCATGCACTCAGGCAGGGTGGCCCCAGAGTCCTCTCACTGACCTCACCCCTCCCCCCGCCGCCATCTAGCACTAAGTGGTTTTTTAAACTGCTATGTGCTTATCATGTCAACATTTGCAGAGTTCTGTGAGCCACACCCATGGTTCCAGGGCTCTGGCCTGGGTGTGTGGGAGCATCGGGGTCGGGAGTCAGAAACACCTGGGCTGGGGGACAGCCTGGCTGGCTCAATCAGCAGAGCATATGACTCTTGATCTCCGGGTTGCGGGTTCAAGCCCCATGATAGGTGTAGAGATTACTTAAAAAAAAGAAAAAAATCTTAAAAACAATGTTTGGGGGCGCCTGGGTGGCTCAGGTGGTTAAGCATCTGCCTTTCGCTCAGGTCATGATCGCAGGGTCCTAGGATCGAGCCCCGCATTGATTCCGGGCTCGATGGGGAGCCTGCTTCTCTCTCTCTCTCACTTTCAAATAATAAATACATAAATAATTTTTCAAAGAAAAGGAAAGGAAAGCCATCACAGGGCCACAATGAGGAGGGAAAGAAGTGACTCGCCCATGCCTAGACAGATGTCTCTAAACCCTGGTGTGTGACCCTGGCCGCCTTGGTCTTCCTGCTATTTATTTGTTGATCCATGGGGCTGGCACCAGATGGAGACAGAGGCCGGTAAGCCCTGCAGCTTCCAGCTAAAGTTCTTTCCGTATCAACCCTTCTCTCCCCAGAGAGGAGAAATGACCTCCAAATAGGGCCCGACCGGACTGCCCATCGCGCCGGTGGTAAACCGACCTACAGAATTTCAAAGCGGATTGCTTCATTGGAGGAGCGGGAGAGAGAGGGCTGAGCCACAGGAGGGGCCAGATGGGGCGGGCCCTGAATGACGGGAACACGTGAGGCCTTTGTTCAACAGGCCATGGGAAAATCTCGAAAACTTTTGGTCAGAAGTCACTTGGAGTTTCGATATTTAAACTGTGACTGATGTTCTTGAAAGATACTAGACGGGAGGCTGTCGCAATAGCCGGGCGAGGAGGAGCGGCCTGGGGAAGGGCGGGGAGGGCCCCGCTCCCAGGGCCGTCAAAGCAAGAGCACAGCACCGGCGTGCACGTGCACACACGCACACACGCGCACACACGCACACACGCGCACAAACACACGCACACGCGCACACAACCAGCCTGGCGGCACCTGCCCCGCCCCACCGACCCTTGGGCCACCTGCCTGCCATCTGCTTGGCCCCAGCTCTGCCCTCTCCCCTCCCTTGGCCCCATGTCCCCAGCTCTCCCCCCATCCCTTTGACCTGTCTGCTCCCTCCAGGGCTTAGTTCCTGTGGGGCCAGCGACCCAGTGCCGCAGGGAGTGCGCACACGGGGAAGTGCCGAGGACAGGGCCACTGTTCGGATACTGGGGTGTGAGGGAGATCGGGCCGTCAGAGACGACCCGGCGGTTTCCTGTCCACCTAGGAGGGCGCAGAGGCAGGAACAGAAGCAGAGCGGGTAGGGGCCGGTCTCCGAGTCTGACACCCCAGCGAGATGTCCCGGCTCCGACTCTGAGGTCATTTCTAATCCAAGAGCTCCTTGGAACCCCCCCTGAAAGCTGGCTGCACAGGCCAGCCGGACGTTCCAGATGTGTGGGGCCAGCAGAAGCCCCAAGCAGGGGAGGCAGGTCAGAGCTGGGGAAGCAGCAGCCCAGCGAGGGGAAAGGGAAAATGCAGAGAGCTTAGGAAGGGGCTTCCGGTCCTCCAGGCACGGCCAGATAGTTGTTTGTCCTCCCGACAGCCCTGAGAGCTGGGAACTAAAACCGTCATTTCACAGATGCACGGAGAGGGCTCTAAGAAGTCAGGTGACCTGCCCGAGGTCACACAGCAGGTTCGTGGCGGAGCCCGGGTTCAGACACAAGCCTTGTGACTCCAGACCCTGGCCCTGTCATCGCACACGGGACCTCCTCAGTGGCGCTCCCGCCCCAGGCAGCGACCCTGGGCTCAAGCCCCCTCCCCCACCGGCCGCAGCAGGGACAGGACTTTGCCTCCCTGCTCCCCGCTGCTAGCAAGGACCAAAGTCCGGCGCTGCTCCCCGGGGACAGGGGACAGGGCCTCCTCTAGACCACCCGGACCGACCGTACTTCTCCTGGGACTCAAGCCCCTTTGTCCCCAGAACTCACTGGGGACTACAGAACGAGAAGAAGCTTTCTGAAGCCAGAAGTGCTTGGGGTTCAGAGAGGTTGGAGGGTGATGGGGGCAGAGAGTAAGTGGGAAGGAAGAGAATGGGTTTTCTGGGAATGCGGGAGGGGAGTGGGGGGAGGCAGGCCGGGGGACATGGCGACACAGGCAGGGACAGGGAAGACAGCCTGGGAAGCTCTCTTACCTTCAGGGTCCATGAGGGCTGGGAGGCGCAGGGCTGGTGTGTCCACTGCTCAGATCCCGTGTCCCCAGAGGCCCAGAGTGGGGGTGGGGCTGCCAGAGGAAGGAGGAAGGGGCCGGCCCGGCCCGCCCCTCCCCAGTTCTCGGAGCTCCCTCCTGCCCACTCCCAGGACCCCTGGTGGCTGGACCTGCCGGACATACCTCCTCCTTTCGATTTCTAGGCAGCACAGGAGGAACTGGCGCTTGTCTAACTCGAAGTTCCCGCTTCCCTGAGCCAGAAGCCCAGGTCCCTCCACGCACCCGGCCTTCCAAAGGCTGTGAGGCTGCTGCTGTCCGCTGGGAAGCTTCTGGGCGCACTAAGAGACTCATGAGCCTTAGCCCTGGGTCCAGACTTTAATTCCATCGTTTTTGATCTTGAATACCTTTTTACCTTTTCTGAGCCTCAGTTTCCTTAGCTGTAAAATGGGATAATTCCTCCTTTGTTGGCTCAACAGATGATCAAATGAGAAAATTCTGTGAACGGCAGAGCAGAAAACCGACACTTCCTCTCCTTTAACTCCTCTTCCCAAGGTCCGTCTTGCATCCTGCACTTTGCGAGCCTCAGCCTATCCAGGCCTCCAGACTATTTTCTCCTCGATGCCGTTTTTACTCTGGTTTCTCTCTCTCTCTCTCTTTTCTAAGATTTCTAAAATTTATTTGACAGACAGAGATCACAAGCAGGCAGAGAGAGGGAGGGAGAGAAGCAGGGCCTGCGGGGCTTTTTCCCAGGACCCCGGGATCTCCACCCGAGCAGAAGGCAGAGGCTTTAACCCACTGAGCCCCTCAGGCGCCCCTACTCTGGCTTCTCTCGTAAAGGCTCTTTGCTGACTCTGGCAAGTCCTTCTTCCCACATCCATCCTCGCACGTCAGTGTCCCCTGGGTGAGGTGCGTCGTTTCTCTTTCCGCCTCTGCACACAGATAAACTACATTTCCCAGCCTCCTTTGCACTGAGGCCAGCACGTGGCTGAATTCTGTCCAGCGGAGTGTGAGCAAAAGTGATGCGGCCACTTCCAGACCAGGCTCTTGAACGCCTTCCCAAGATGCCGCCCTCTGTCCCCACTGGAAACCGCAGAGCCTCAAAGTAGAAGGAGCCTGGGTCCCTGATTGACCTTCTGGAAGGCTGGCTTCCAATACCAGCGCTGGACTGTCACATAAGCAAGGAAAAAAGCTTCTCCTGAGTTATACCCCTGAGACAACAGCTCGCCTGCTCCAGCTCCTAAGATTCTTGTCACGGCGCTTTTCCCATGCGGCACAGCGCAGGACATAATTTAGGCATTGATGCTGTTATTTATTTATTTATTAAAAGATTTTTATTTATTTATTTGACAGAGGTCACAAGTAGGCAGAGAGGCAGGCAGAAAGAGAGGGGGGAAGCAGGCTCCCTGCTGAGCAGAAAGCCCGACACGGGGCTCGATCCCAGGACCCCGGGATCATGACCTGAGCTGAAGGCAGAGGCTTTAAGCCACTGAGCCACCCAGGCGCCCCTGATGCTATTATTTAAATTGCTATCTAAAGTCAGGTGACTCTCAAATCTCTCTCTAGCTCTGCCTTCCCTCCCAACTTCTAAAAGTGAACTCATCATGTTCTCCCCACAAACTGCTCCTCTCTCTGCATTTCTGCGTAACGTCATCCACCTCTTCTCCACCTCCCAGGAAAGGAATCTTAAAGTCTGATCTCATTCTTCCCTCCGTCACCCCATGGCCAGTTAGTCTAAAATCTGGTTTTCTGAATAAGTGTATTTCAAACTTGACCTTCTTTTTCCCCTTAGGTCTGACCCCCCGCTATATCCAAATTGTACTGGAATAATATTCTCCCCTTGGGTTGTATTACCTTTAGGCCATCCTTCTAGATGCTAGGTTCACTCAAAAGACAGATCCGAGGGGCTCCTGTGTGGCTCAGTTGAGAGTCAGACTTTTGGTTTCAGCTCAGGTTGTGATCTCTGGGTTGTGGTACTGGGCCCTGCACTGGGCTCCTCGCTGGGCCTGGAGCCTGCCCGGGATTCTGTCTCTCCCTCTGCCCCTCCCAGCCTGAGTGCATGTGTGCTCGCTCTCTCTCTCTCTCTAAATAAAGGAATAAAATCTTTAAAAACAAAACCCAAAACAAACCCATACAGGTCTAAGCTTGCCACAAGTTTACTTAAAACCATCATTCGTTCTTTCATTAATTCCTTCATCCCTCCATTTAGGAAACACCTATTAGTGGCTACTGGGTGCAAGGCCCTGGGCCCTGGAACCACAAAAATGGGCTGTGGATTTGGAGGGGCTCCACTGTAATGAGTGAGGGACACTGTGCCATAATTACAGCCCAGTGTTGTGTGGTCACACGACGCCCTGTGGAAGAAATGCTGAGTCTAGGGATGCTCGGGTGGCTCAGTGGGTTAAAGCCTCTGCCCTCAGCTCAGGTCATGATCCCAGGGTCCTGGGATCGAGTCCCCCGTTGGGATCCCTGCTCAGCAGGGAGTCTGCTTCTCCCTCTCCCACTCCCCCTGCTCATGTTCCCTCTCTTGCTGTGTCTCTGTCAAATAAATAAATAAAATCTTAAGAAAAGGAAGTGTCTGCCGGGGTGGAAGCAGCGAGGGCGGCTTCACAAAGGCTGTGACATTTGAGCTGAATCTTGACGGTTGAGGAGTCTGGCGAGGAGTCAAGACATGTGTCCGGGGCACGCGGGGGGCTGGGCTGGCTTCGGGCAGAGGCCTACAGCGTGAGACTGAGGAAGTGCCTCTCTTCGCGGCCTACCTCCTGGGATGGGTCGGTCCGTAGTCCAGCTGGGCCATCCACAAAGTCGGCAGGCAGGCACTGAGCACCCGAGGAAACCGAGGCAGACAGACGCCCACTTGCAGCACACTGTCTGGAGCAAATAGATTGTCTTCAAAGTACCCTGGGCTGCTGCTGTCTAGTGATTCTACCCCAGATCTCCCCCAGAACCGGACAGCCGTCCCCTGCATAGCATCCTCAAGCAATACCCTCTGAGGGTTTGAAAGTTTTCTCTTGGGTGCCTGAGTGGCTCAGTGGGTTAAGCCTCTACCTTTGGGTCAGATTGTGATCCCAGAGTCCTGGGATCGAGCCCCGCATTGGGCTCTCTGCTCCATGGGGAGCCTGCTTCCCTTCCTCTCTCTCTGCCTGCCTCTCTGTCTACTTGTGATCTCTTGTCAAATCAATAAATAAAATCTTTAAAAAAAACCCCAAAAACTATACACACTCTCCTCCCCACCCCATCCCCCGCACACACCAAGAAAATAACATGGCATATTCAGGGAGTTACTAGGATTTTGATGAACCTGGAGGGCACAGTGTTTGCACTGAGGACTGACCAGGCAGGGTCCAGATCCTGAAGGGGTCTTACCCTGCAAGGTTCCATCTTGACTGCCGTAAGAGGTGCAGAGATAATCGGGACAGAGTGGCCTTTTAGAAAGCCACTTTTAGAAGGGTCATTGGGACCATCATGGGCAGAGGATGGAAGTGACTGGGGGTCAAGAAACCCACAGAGAAGACGGGGTAGGATCCAGGCAGGATGTGTTAGGGCCCGGGAGAAGGAATGGCTCCAAGGGATTATGGAAGAAGGGTCAGCGAACTCGGCACCCAAGAAGAAATGACAAGAAGGAGTTGGGGTTCGTGATGGTTCTGAAAAGCCCTGGAAAAGTCTAGAACAGACTTAGGTTTGGTGACCTCCCCACTTCTTTCAGAGCTGAACTCAAACTCCCTCACCCTTCAGAGACGCTTCAACCCGCCCTTCTAGCCTCCTCTCTGGAACCAGACCCCATCCCCTCAGGGGACACCTTCTTATTCATCTTTTTTCTAATTGTAAAAGTGAGAGGCATTCATTATATAAAACTTGGAAATACAGAAATGTATAAACAAAAAAAAATCGTTCATAAATCTCTCACCTGACGGATAAGCACAGTAACCACCTGGGATATTTCCTTCGAATTATTTATCTATAAATGTCTTGTTTTTGTATTTTATTTCCTTATTTTTTTTTTAAGATTTATTTGTTTATTTGAGACAGTGAGAGCTCGAACATACGAGGGCAGAGAGGGGCAGAGGGAGAGAGAGAATCTCAAGCAGACTCCTCACTGACTGTGGAGCCCGACACGGGGCTTGATCCCATGACCCTGAGATCGGGACCTGAGCTGAAATCAAGAGTTGGACCGACTGACTGAGCCACACAGGCGCCCCTATGTTTTTGCATTTTCATTATAAAATTATATTCATACTTATTTACAGATTAGTAACTAGCTTTCGTTCCCAGGTAATGTTATATTGTAGACATTTTTCAAAGTCATTGCATAGGTTTTTGAGAACATGGTTTTTAGCACCATTCATTCATTCAAATGAATATTTACTGAGGCCCCACCACTTGCTGGCACCATGGCCACTGGGAGCGTAGCGGTGCCTCAAAGTCCTTGAACAAGACTCTCAGCTAAGTCAGCTCTTGGGTTTTGGAGGTTCCTACCCTTCCCCCAGGAGCAGTGTCTCACTCCCCTTTTTGGGTGCTCTCGCAAAATTTTTGTCTGTACCTCTATTTGAACACTTTTCACATATCGTGTTATGTTCTGGCCTGTCAGAGCCCTTTTGAGAGCCGTACCCATCCTCCCCCGTCCCATTTCCTTCAGGATCTGCCCAAGACCCAGAAACCGGTAATAGTTCAGAAAAGTGATTGCAGGGCGCCTGGCTGGCTCAGTTGTGAAGCGTCTGCCTTCAGCTCAGGTCATGATCCCAGGGTCGTGGGATGGAGCCCCACATGGCGCTCCATCCTTGTAGGGCAGCCGGCTGCTCCTCCTCCCGCTCTCCCTGCTTGTGTTCCCTCTCTCGCTGCGTCTCTCTCTCTGTCAAATACATAAATAAAATCTTGGGCGAAAAAAGTGTATCCATTAAGAGGAGGTGGAGCTGATGGCTTTGGAGTTTGTGACAGTATTTTCTAGACCTGAAATCGGGGCGCTTGGTTGGGCAAATCGGAAACAACAGTTGCGGTGTGTCTAAGGGACTCGGGGAACTCGCCCCTGCTGCTGGGGCTAAGGCCTGTCCGCATAGCTCCCAGCCAACAGCTGCGAAAAGGCACTCAGCCCCTCGTGGCCGGGCTTGGCTGGTAAGGGCTGCACTTCGTCCCAGCTCAGCCTGTCCCCAGACCAACCACAGGGCGCACAGACCATGGTGGCTGTGTGGACCCATGGCCACCATTCTGTCCCTCCATGCCCCTCCCCTCCACCCCCACTTGGGAACAGACGCACCCAGGCTGTTTCCAGATCCCTGGCCCTCCGGTCCGGCATGGGGGAGGGACCTCTCTTATTGTAGGTCAACCTGTCCCTCAGCCCCCGAGCCCCTCTGAGTCAACAACTTCCTCTTTGTAAATTTCCTCATTGTCCTGGGGAAGTGCCTGTGGGCCCCCAGGCTCTGGCCAGGGGTGGGGTCTTGTCCCTCTGCGTCCCCCACTGCATCCCACCCCAGAGCCACACGGGGAGCTCCTGGTTCTGGGGACCTGCCAGTGTCACCGACTGCCCTTGAAGGAGCTCGCCCCCTCCCTGGGGAAGATGAGGTACAAACACAGTACCTGGGTAACAGTGACCTCCCCGTCTTCAGCCCTGCTCTCCCCGTCCCTGGAGAGCAAGCAGGCAGGGGCGGGGGAGGCTGCGCAGGACGGACGGAGCAGCAGCCTGAGCCGAAGAAGCACACTTGGGTCACACACGTGGGCTTTCTCTCAGGCCCCACCGTCTTTATTGGCTGCAGACAAGTACATCTGCTCCCCCAGCCCACCTGAGCAAAGACGAGGCCCGATGTTCTTAGCGGTTCCTCGGGGTGGCCCCTCGGACAGCCCGTCCTGCGCTCTTCCCCACCCCTCCTCACGCCGCTGGACTCACCCCCACAACTTCACACAGAGAGCCAAGGCCCGGCCTCTTGCACACCAACTGCACCCATGCCTGGACCCACGCAGGCGCCGGGGTTTCTGAGAACTTGACCTGCCCGGAAACCCTTCTCACCCTCGCCCTTGGGAGGAGTAGCCTCTGGCCGCCTCTGGCCGCAGGTGTTGGGAGGGCGGCGGCTGAGCCAAGGGCGCACCTGGGGGCACAGCTGGGTGACTCCAGGGGGCCCCCCACAGAGCACCGCACGCCGTTAAAGGAGGGTCCTGGCCTGACCCAGCAGGACTGTCCTAATCGATGGGGCCGCAAAGTACTTTTCAGTTTGCTCCCACCCCTTCCTACACTCTGGGGGCCCTGGGGAGTCCCCCGAGAAATCACCATCTCAGAAGGTCATTACCGTGGAGACTCAGCAGGACTAAACACGGGGAGGGCGGTGGGGAGGTCAGAGCTGACGGATTCCATCTGGAAGCGTCCCGTGGGTCTAGGGCCCTGGGCACCGAGGTGGGTGCTGGCGGGAAGGCCCCCGCGGTTCGGAAGCTGGAGGGGTTCAGATGAACACGCTGGCGACAAGGCGACGGGAAGAAGGTGGGAACTGGCCTCCGCTCTTGGTCCTCACAAGCCCTGAGGGGCCGCGGCCCCCCCAGCCCCCGGGCCCTCCGCAGCCTCATCATCGTTGCGGCCCACCAGCGGCTCCTCCTCCCCCTGCAGGCGCGGGCCCGAGCCGGCCTTCAGCTCCCCCAGCTCCAGGCAGCCCTGCTGAGACTTGCGCCTGTCGAAGAAGGTGGTGAGGGTGGGCTGCCGGCCCCCGCCGGCCCCCACAGATGCCCCCAGGCTCTTCTCGCCCCCAGAGCCTCCTGTGGGGCCCACCGTCAGGGCCTCCTCGTCGGGCGCCGGGGCCGGCCCAGCCCAGGCATCCACCACCCCATTGCGCTTGCCACCCCCACTTAGCGTCAGGGCGCCCGTCCTCCTCTTCTGCCGCTGGCGCCACAGTAGGAGCAGGGCCACGAGGACAAGGACCACCAGCAGGGCCACAAGCACGGCCACCAGCAGGGTGCCCTTTGTCCCCTGACCTGGAAGCTGGGTGCTTCTTGTGTCTTTGAGGGACGCTGACGTAGTGGCAGCGAGTATTTCTACCGTGGAAATGGGGGAGCTGTGGGTCTCCTTGGGGATCCGCGGAGAGCCGGTTGCCATGGTGACAGGGGGTCCATTGGTTACATCAAAGGTCTCCAAAGTGCCAGTTGCTATGGTGACAGGGGGTCCACCAGTTACATCAAAGGTCTCCAAAGTGCCAGTTGCTATGGTGACAGGGGGTCCACCAGTTACATCAAAGGTCTCCAGAGAGCCGGTTGCCATGGTGACAGGGGGTCCACCAGTTACATCAAAGGTCTCCAAAGTGCCAGTTGCTATGGTGACAGGGGGTCCACCAGTTACATCAAAGGTCTCCAGAGAGCCGGTTGCCATGGTGACAGGGGGTCCACCAGTTACATCAAAGGTCTCCAGAGAGCTGGTTGCCATGGTGACAGGGGGTCCGCCGGCTCCGTCAGAGGTCTCCAGAGAGCCAGGTGTCACGGTTCCATCAGTCACAACGTGGAGTGCCAGAGAGTTTCTTGGTGTTTCAGCAGGGTTACCGGTCGCATTAATTTCCAGGCTTGTTGACTCCTGGGTGGAAACTTTCCAAGAGGTTGTTGGGTCGGATACGTGGAGGTCACTGGTAGCAGCAGTGGAAGCCTCAGGAAAGGACCCCTCCTTGGTTGTGCGGAGGTCTGAGGAAGGTGAGGAGACCTGGTGCCCGGTGCTGTTGCCCTCCTCGGGGACCTTTGTTGTCACAGGGCTGGGGGTCGCTAAGTCGAGGTTCTGGGCCTCAAAGAAAGTTGAGGCTGGAGAAACAGAGGACCCTCCCAGTACAGGCTCCTTTGAAGTGGCTGTGATGTCCTGAGGCTCTGGAATCACCTCTTGAGTCCAGAAGCCCCCAAGGAGGAGGAGAAACAGGCTCACCCTCATGGCAGCGGGCACGGGCAGGAGCGGGCACTGACGGCGGGCGAGCTGGAGAAATACACACACGGAAAGAGCTGAGGGGGAGAACCTGGCCAGGCCCTCCCCTCTGCCCACTTCCCTGCTAACTGCCAGGCCTAACTTGTGGTTTAACGGCTTTTTCCACCCTTGCTTTTACTATTATCAGCAAGAACAAGGGGGCAGACGCTGGCGGCTCTGCCATTCCCTCAGACCCACAGGCCCCTCAGGCCTGGGCTGCTTGTGCTCCAGCAGTGGCCACCCTTCCCGCCCCTTCCCCGACCCTAGTCGGCCCCGATGGCTGCTGGTCCTCTCTTCCCCTCATCTACAAGGGTCTTTCCAAGCCGTAGCATATTCCCAGGTCCGCAAAGGCCCCTGCCCCCAGGTTGGACCCCTTACCAGCTCACTCAGGGAGGGCACAAGGCTGGGGCCAGGCCAGCTCCAACTCCTCCTGAAGCAGGAGCAGGACTGGGCCGATGGGCCCCAGGGGGAAAGGAAGTGGCCCCGGCTCCACCCGCCCCACCCCAGCATCCTGCCCCGCCCTCGGTGCTCCCACAGCTGCCGAGATGATGCCTCCATCACTTGCTCTTTCTAGGTCTGAGACGGGGCGGGGGAAGGGTGCTCAGGGGTCTCAGCCGAGGCAAGAGGGGTTGGTGGCGGGTGGATCTGGAACGGGTACTTGGCGGGGAACTGGGATGGCCAGGGGTGAAGCGGGGTAGGGATGAGGGTCAGAGCTGCGGTGATGCGGAGGCTTGACAACCACGGGGTGCGGAGGAGGAGGGAAGGGAAGGTGGTTTCGTTTGCGTCTGTGGTCCCCAAGCTGTTAGGCCCAAAGCCAGGGTAGCACCGTTTCCTGCCCCGAGAGCTCCCAGAAAGTACCAGGGCAAAAACAGTCAGTGACTCTGGCTGGGGGACAGCGAAAGCCTTCGTAGACTGGTGATCCCTGGTGGGCTCAAGAAGCTGTCACCACCATGGCCCCCCGTCACCCCAGTGGGGTGCTTAACAAGACCAAGGTGGTTACTAAGCTCTCATTAGGTTTCAATTTTATTTTTATGGAAGACTAATAAAGATATAGGACTCTATATGGAAAACAGTCTGGAAAATTATCTATTGGGGCATTAATCTAAGTTTCTTTAGACAAGTGTGAATGGGCTTCTTTATTTTCTTCTTTGGAAGGCCGCTTTCATCCAAATTCAGATGGATTCTGAATTTCCTTTAAATTTTTTTCTCCTCCTTCTCCTTTTTTTGGGTATGTATGTGTATATATATATATTTATTTCTTTTTTCTTTCTTTTTATTTTTAAAAAATATTTTATTTGTGGGCAGCTGGGTGGCTCAGCTGGGTAAGCATCTGACTTCGGCTCAGGTGATCCCAAGGTTCTGGGATCAAGTCCCACGTGGGGCTCCCTGCTCTGCGGGGAGTCTGCTTCTCCCGCGGCCCCTCCCCCAACTCGTTTTCTCAATCCCTCTTTCTCTCTCTCGCTCTTTGTCTCAAAGAAATAATTAAAATCTTTAAAAAATATACACATCTTATTTATTTATTTGAGAGAGAGAATGTGCGTGTGCGTTTGAGAGGAGGAACAGAGGGTGAGGGAATCCCAAGCAGACTCCATGCTGCGCACAGAGCCCAGTGCAGGGCTTGGTCTTACCACCCCGAGATCATGACCTGAGCCAAAGTCAAAAATCCGATGTTCGACCAGCGGTGCCACCCGGGCAGCCCTCTTTTTAATTTAATTTAATTTTTTTCTCTTCTGATTTTTTAAAAAGATTTTATTTATTTATTTATTTATTTATTTATTTATTTATTTTTAAAGAGAGAGAGTGAGCATAAGCAGGGGAAGAAACAGAGGGACCTTGCTGAGCAGGGAGCCCAATGCTAGGCTCTATTCCAGGACCCTGGGATCTTGACCTGAGCTGAAGGTAGACCTTTAACGTACTGAACCCCTGCTCTCTTCTGGTGTGCAAGCTTTGACTTTCTGTATATGGCCAGTTTTGCTTTGTTTTGCCTTTCTTTTTAAAAAACCAACACCGATTTTTGTGTTCTAAAGGCAATAGTATATGTATTTGATAAGTGATTGAACAGGCTCCTCTCAGGGCCCGGGGTTATACCCTGCTCTCAAGCTAAAGAGTTAGTCTGACGCAGGTACATGAGACCCCTGTGTCTGAGACAGAGGAACCTATTACTCACTGCAGAGCAAACAGCAGGAGCATAATATTTGCATCAGTTCTCCTTTCCCTCAAGTCCCAAGGGAGTGACGCAGAGAAGGTTGCAGCTGAGGAACACTGAGCTGGGGGCATTCGCCTCGACTTGAGCAGGTGGAGAGCTAGCCCGCGTCCCTCAGAGTTACTCACCACAAACACAGCCCTGAGAAATGGCTGCGAGGGAGAATGGCCGGACCTGGCGGTCTGGGCGCGCTCTCAGGAGGGCGCAGGGATGCTCGGGGCTTCGGGGATTGCCTCTCCTGACAGTCAGGATGGACTAAGAGGAAAACCTCCGAACCCTGCCGCGGGAGGAGCCTTCATAGAAAAGTCGTGTTTGGTGTCTGTGTTTACGCAGACATACATGCTTGTCATCTGTCACATTAAGTCTTTGGCACGTCCTGTTCTGTACTTTTCTGAACAAAAGAAAGAAGAAAAGAAGAAAGAAAGGGAAAAAGGAAGGAAAGAAACCACTCCATTGTCAGACACTTGGGCTATTTCAACATCTTGCTGTGGTGAACAGAAAAGTACAAATAATTGGCTGGAAAATAATTGAAGGTTAGATTTCTTTTTAAATTCTAAAAAGTCAACAAAAATATTTGTAAGACTACACAAAGATTCCCAATTTCTCAATCTTCAAAAAATTACTAAGGTTGGGGGTGGGGAGCCTGGCTGGTTCATAGAGGGGCATGGGGCTCTTGATCTCGGGGTTGGGGGTTCGAGCTCTGCATTGGGCAGAGATTACTTAAATAAACAAATAAAATAAAATACAAAGAAAGAAAGAAAGGAAAAAAACCCAAAAAGCTCAGAGGAAAAGACATTTAAAAAATAATTTAAAAAATAAGAAAATGGGGCGCCTGGGTGGCTCAGTGGGTTAAGCCACTGCCTTCGGCTCGGGTCATGATCTCAGGGTCCTGCTCAGCAGGGAGCCTGCTTCCTCCTCTCTCTCTCTGCCTGCCTCTCTGCCTACTTGTGATCTCTCTCTGTCAAGTGAATAAATAAAATCTTAAAAAAAAAAAAAGAAAATTACTGTAGCAAAAAGCATTTAAAAAAAAAATTTAAGAGGCACCTGGGTGGCTCAATGGGTTAAAGCCTCTGCCTTCAGCTCAGGTCATGATCCCAGGGTCCTGGGATCAAGCCCTGAATCGGGCTCTTTGCTCAGCAGGGAGCCTGCTTCCTCCTCTCTCCCTGCCTGCCTCTCTGCCTACTTGTGATCTGTCAAATAAATAAATAAAATCTTTAAAAAAAATAAAAAAATAAAAAGGACAAATCTAGAGCCACCACATAATTGACTCAAGTAAGAACGAGTGTTAGAGTTGTTGAGTAAAACTGAGACAGCAGTGCGTGTGTATGTTTAAGTAATCTCCACAGCAGGCCTGAACTCACAGCCCTGAGATCGAGAGTTGCACGCTCTACCAACTGAGCCAGCTGGGCGTCCCAAACAAGCGATCAAACTTAACATCACCAGTAGTGGGGCCGGCCACCATCAGGGGACTCTAGACATGAAGCACCCAGAAGGATACAACGTACTCCTGTGACAGCCCCAGGAACAATGCAGATCCAAACTGAGGGTCATTTTACAAAAATAACTGGCCTGGACTCTCCAAAAATGGCAGTGTCAGAAGGACAAAGAAAGCCCCGAGACATTCTTCCACATCTTTCTTTAAATTTAATTTTATTACTTTTTATTTTATTGTGTGGGTTTTTTTTTTTAAGATTTTATTTATTTATTTGACAGAGAGCACGAGCTGGCAGAGCAGCAGGCAGAGAGAGAAGGAGTCTAATGCAGGGCTCGACCCCAGGACCCTGGGATCATGACCTGAGCCGAAGGCAGAGGCTTTAACCCACTGAGCCACCCAGGCGCCCCATTTCCCTCATTTCTTTAGCATCTGACCTGAAATTTGAGAAGAGCTCAACTCTGGAATAAATAAGCAAGAATAAATGTCTTCCAGATCTTAATTCTCTTCTCAGCTGCTCATTAAAAAGAAAGAAAGAAAATAAGAAAAAAAGAAATAAAGAAAGAAAGAGAAAAGAAAAGAAAAGAAAAAGGCTTTAATTAGGGGCCTTTAACAAAAATGCTGGGTGGGGTCATCACGGGTCCCTGAATTCAAGAACAAAGAAGACCCAGAAGGGGCTTCTGAGAACCACAGAGTTTTAAAGATGTACCCAAATGCCATACTGAAAATTCTATCACCAAACTGTCATTTGCTTAGGCATACAGCAGGGAACATGTTTTTAAAAAAAAAAAATAAATAAAATAAAATATAAAAGAAACTGGTAGTAAAGCCATGCAGAAGGTAGATGGGTGTTTTATTCTTGCACCTTTTCTGAGTTTGAACGTTTTCAAAATAAAACAGCATAGAAAGATCCAGAATCTGGCTAGTCTTGCTCACATTCACTGCTGCCTCCCTGGGCCAATCTCACTGCTGCTCCAGAGCCCAGTCCTCCCAACGGTCCGCCGGACCACCCCCTCCCTCTCCCACCAGGATTCTCTCTGCTCCTGCCACCCATTCTGGCTTCTGAAGAATGTCAGCCTTGGGGTCTTGGGACCGTAGTGGCCCCACTTGGAAGGCTCTTCACCCAAGTAGCTGGACGGCTCCCTTTCTCGCAAGTTTTGGCTCAAATGTTACCTTGTCTGGATGGCTTCACCCTGTTTAAAATTCTGCACCCCCCACGGCCTCAACCTCCGCTCCAGCCCTGCTTTCGCTCCGCCACACTGCACGCCCTGTCATTTGCTGTATCTACCTTCGTCTTCTTTTTTTTTTTTTTAAGATTTCATTTATTTATTTGACGGACAGAGATCACCAGTAGGCAGAGAGGCAGAGAGAGAGGGGGAGGCAGGGTCCTTGCTGAGCAGAGAGCCCGATGCAGGGCTCGATCCCAGGACCCTGAGATCAGGACCTGAGCCCAAGGCAAGGGCTTTGTCAAGGGCAGAGGCTTGAACCCACTGAGCCGCCAGGTGCCCCGCTGTATCCACCTTCTTATCTTGTTTCTGCCTTTCTGCCCCCAGGACGTAAGGTTCGTGGCAGGACAAGCCCAGGCTGTGCCCGTGGCCCCTGGAAAGTGCTTCTCCACAGCAGGTGCTGGGGATGGGGATGGGCAGTTGCCAGGCTGAGAGAAGGAGCGGGCATCCAGCGGGCCAGAGGGGGCCGAGGAAGGGGTGCAGCGGTGCGAGCGGCGGGAACCGGAGCTGGAGGAGGTGGGGTGCGGGCTGTGGTTTGAAGGCCCTGCCCAGCGCGCACCCCGACTTCTGCAGGCTATCCCGGCTGCTCGAAGGCTGTAGAGCTTCGAAGCGCGGCACCACTTGTGCTCTACAACGATGTCTGCCCCACCCGCACCTCCACCCACTGTCCCTCACCAGGGTCTGGACGTGCAGCTATGACCTTCAGCAGGTCCTTGAAGAGCCATTTCCTGCCAGACACCGCAGCAGATGGGAGTTGGCGCAGCACAGCCTGTCCCCCCTTGCTTCGAAGTGGGGTGCCAGGAAAGCCACAGGAGAGGGGACCGGGGCACCTGAGCTGTGTCACCTCCTCTCTGTGTGGCCTAGGCTCAGTCATTTCACCCCTCTGCCTCAGTTTCCTCATCTGTAAAATAGGGATAATAATGCTATTTTTCCAAAATTTTGGGGAGGATTCAATTAAGTTAGCGTGGGGCCCTTGGTGAGAACTTATCATCTAATAGCTGATGTAATAAGAACCGAATTGATAAGTCCGATTGTGATCTTCCAGGTTGAGGGGGGGTTGTCCAGGGCGCCAGGATGTGGGTTTGCTTTGGGGCCCTGGGGTCTTTCTTTGCATCCATAACCCTGTCCAGGGACAGGCAGGCCTTGTTCTCCGGGGAATTTCCATGTGGCCGGAGCTGTCTATGCACTGGTTTATTCACTGGACAAAATTGTTTGGTATTTTTAAATCAAAGTAATGATATTATAAATACAGAGGATTTATCACCAATGACCAGTCTCCTCCCCAAGTCATGGTCTGGGGGGAAAAATGTTTTTAGGGGCGCCTGGGTGGCTCAGTGGGTTAAGCCGCTGCCTTCAGCTCAGGTCATGATCTCAGGGTCCTGGGATCGAGTCCCGCATCGGGCTCTCTGCTCAGCGGGGAGCCTGCTTCCTCCTCTCTCTCTGCCTGCCTCTCTGCCTACTTGTGATCTCTGTCTGTCAAATAAATAAATAAAATCTTTAAAAAAAATTAAAAAAAATGTTTTTAACTTATTCTAGTCTCAGTTCTTCCGATGAGTCCATATCCCTAAACAGGCTGCTAATTCAGCTAGTTCTTCCCATGCCCCCACTCTGCCTGCCATAATCTACCAGCTTCCTCCTCAGTGGCTGGACCCTTGGCCCACTGGCCTTGTCCCACTTCTCAGGTCAGCTACATCCCTTTTTAAGGCTTTGCATCTGTAAATAAAGTTGTGTTATTTTATTTTATTATTTTTAAATATTTTATTTATTTATTTGACAGAGAGACACAGCAAGAGGGAACACAAGCAGGGGGAGTAGGAGAGAGAGAAGCAGCCTTCTCACTAAGCAGGGAGCCTGATGCGGGGCTCGATCCCGGGACCCTGGGATCATAACCTGAGACGAAGGGAGACACTTAACGACCGAGCCACCCAGGTGCCTCTAAAGTTGTGTTATTTCAGATAGTAGCCCTGGCTGTGGCCATCTGGTCAAGCTCCACGGCACAGTGGTTAAGGAAGTGGACTCTGGGGCCAGAGTTTCCGAGAATGTGTGATCCTGGGCACCGACGCGGCCTTCCTGTGTCTGCCGTTGCTCACTCACGAGAAGAGGCTGAGCCGGGCAGTATCTGCCAGGCTGCCCTGTCCCGAGGGCTGAATGAGCTCGGACGTGGGCGGTGGTCGGAGCAGTGCCAGCGCTGTGCACGTGGGCTGGAACGAAGCCGCCATCGTCACTTCGCAGCTTCCCTTCCCTTAGCTCTCTTCTGTCCAAGATCTGTTAAGTGTCTGTTTGCCTTTATAGGGCTCTGGGTAGACAGTACTCGCGTTCTCTTCTGGTAGTGTCTAGAGCTGTCCTACCCCAAACAGCAGTGACTAGCCACATGGGGTTATTTTAATTTAGATCAGTGAAAATTAAATAAGATTTTAAAATTCAGTTCCTCTGTTGCAAGTAACCGGCTACATTTCAAGTACTTGAAAACCACGTGTGGCCAGTGGTTACCTGACTGGATACAACCCAGTAACCTATTTGCAACCCAGTAACATATTTGCTGCATCTCACTGGCTGGTCCAGAATTTCAGTCTAACGATAAAAAACCATTAATTGTCTTTCCTTTTAAAGGTTATATAATTTGGGAAGCATCTGAGTGGCTCAGTTGGTTAAGCATCTGCCTTTGGCTCAGGTCATGGTCCCAGGGTCCTGGGATGGAGCCCTGTGTCAGTCTGGGGAGTCTGCTTCTCTCTCTCCCTTGCCCTTCCCCTTGCTTATGTTTTTTTCTCTCTCTCAAATAAATAAATAAATAAATGAAATCTCTTATTTAAAAAAGTTAATACTTTTTTCTGTGCACAGCCAATACTTTACTATGATTATCCTGAATTATACATCTTTCCATTTTTCCTTGTGTTTCTTCTTCTTTGTTTTTTTTTTTAAGATTTATTTATTTATTTATTTGACACAGAGAGAGAGATCACAAGCAGGCAGAGAGGCAGGCAGAGAGGAGGAAGCAGGTCCCCTCTGAGCAGAGAGGATGCGGGGCTCGATCCCAGGACCCTGAGATCATGACCTGAACCGAAGGCAGAGGCTTAACCTACTGAGCCACCCAGGCGCCCTTTTCCTGGAGTTTCTCATTGCTTTTCATAATTCCTTGCTCCAAGAGGAGGCCTCCCTACCCCTGCCTCTTCCTGTTGCTACACAACTTTATCCTAGAACCAGTGGTTGTTTCTCTCCCCGGTGGGATCCCCCAGTTCCTGTGCCTAACATCCTCTTCTTTCAAAGGCTTAACCTCCCATTTTAATTGTTATTGTATTTGTTCATTTATTTAAAGTAAGCTCCACGGCCAGGTGGGGATTGAACTCATAGCCCTGAGATCAAAAGTTGCATCCAGGCACCCTCTTATTTTTGCTAGAGCACATCCTCAAATCATTTCTTAATGAAGAGACCTTCCTAAGAAGAAGATAAACTTTTTGATTAATCTTTCCCCTAGATATGTCTTTATTTTATTCCTACACTTGCCTGATATAGAATTCTAAGTTAAAAATTATTTATTTTATAGTAGGATCCGAACACTTGATTTTACTGAGGAATAGTTTGGTGTTAATGCAAGAGTTTTTCTTAAAAATAAAAAGAGTGGGGGCACCTGGGTGGCTCAGTGGGTTAAAGCCTCTGCCTTCGGCTCAGGTCATGATCCCAGGGTCCCAGGATCAAGCCCTGCATCAGGCTCTCTGCTCGGTGGGGAGCCTGTTTCCCCCTCTCTCTCTGTCTGTCTCTCTGCCTACTGTGATCTCTCTCTCTCTGTGTCAAGTAAATAAATAAAATCTTTAAAAAAAAAAAAGAAATAGCATGCAAGATTGAATTCTTAGAAATTAAAACTGTGATACTGAATTAATAAAAGTATTAGAATATAAAATCAAGAAACCATCCCCCAAAACAGAACCCTCCAAAAGTGGAAAGTGGGGGAGAAAATATGAAAGACAATATATAAGACCAAATTATTTCAGACAAAACTTTGTGTTATAGCAAAGAGGTGGCCAAAAGAACAAAGTAGATCATTTGTCCTTAATGTAAACAAGTCCAAGTGAAGTGGTGGTGCTGGTGAGGCAGCTCTGTATCTCACATCACTCAGAGACCAGACCACTTCCTCCTCACTTTTATACCATCCACTGGTGCTTAGATAAATCTACTATCTTGAGTTTTAACTGGCAGGAAGAAAAGAGAGTGTGGAGCAGGCATGCCTTGCCCACCTTCTTAGATGTATGTCTAGAAGTCTTTGTTTTTAAAGATTTATTTATTTAAGTAATCTCTACACCCAACATGGGGCTTGAACTCATGACCCTGAGATCAAGAGTCACATGCTCTACTAAGCCAGCCAGGGGCCCCTGTTTGCCTGAAAGTCTTAAACATCAATTTCAAAACATTCTGTTGCTGAAAACGTAGTCAGATGATCACGCCTAACTGCAAGGGAGGCTGGGAAATGAGGCACAGCCACGTCAGCAGTGGGAGAGCGGATGATTGGATTTTGGCAGAAAATGAGTAGTGCTCACCACAGAGAGACAGAAGGTCAGTTCAAGAGGCTCGAGCCAACCATACCAGGAGGAGAGCACACACACACACACACACACACACACACACACACACAAGGAAGAAGGTTAATTATCAGAGAAATAACATCAGACACTCACTCAGCTGAAAACGCACTTTCAGACAGATCCCAATAAAAGACTCCTTGGCTATATTTATTTCTATGTATTTTATTTTATTTTTTTTAGAAGAATTGGTAGAAAGTCATTTATTTATTTATTTATTTATTTGAGAGACAGAGAAAGGGCATGCTGAGGGGCAAAGGGAGAGGGAAAGAGAGAATCTTTAAGGAGGTTCCACACCCAGTGTGGAGCCCAACATGGGCTCTATCTCATGACCTGGAGACCCATGACCTGAGCTGAAATCAAGAGTTGGATGCATAACTGACTGAGTCACCCAGTTGCCCCTTCTTATATATTTTAAATTTTTTGATGCAATTTGTTCTTTTTTTTTTTTAAGATTTTATTTATTTATTTGACAAACAGAGATCACAAGTAGGCAGGGAGGCAGGCAGAGAGAGAGAGAAGCAGAAGCAGGTTCCCTGCCAAACAGAAAGTCCGATGCTGGGCTTCATCCCAGGACTCCGGGATCATGACCTGGGCTGAAGGCAGAGGTTTTAACCCACTGAACCACCCAGGCACCCCACAACTTGTTCTTTTTGATGGAGATTGAAACATTTGCCCAATAGAAGAAGACTCATGCCCAGACACTTCACAATTCCCAAAGATGCCAATTATGACTTCCATCTTTCTGAAGGCATAGAAGGCACCTGAGTCCAAAAAACACAGGATGAAATCAGAAATGAAAAAAGAGACATTACAACTGATAATACAGAAATACAAAGGATCTTGAGAGACTACGATGAACAATTACATGCCAACAAACTGGACAGCCTAGAAGAAAGGGATAAACTCCTAGAAACCTACAACCTACCAAGACTGAACTGTGAAGAAATAAAATATCTGACAGACTCATCACTGGAAGGAGATTGAATCAGTGACCAAAAATCTCCCAACAAACAAAAGTCCTGGACCAGATGCTTTCACTCATGAATTCTACCGAACATTTAAAGAATTAATACAAATTGTTCTCAAACTCTTCCAAAAATAGAAAAGGAGGGAATACGTCTGAACTCATTTTATAGAGCGAAAGTTACCGTGATATCAAAATCAGACAAAGAGACTACAAGAAAAGAAAATTATAGACCAATATCCCTGATGGACATAGACAAAAAAATTCACAACAAAATATTCAACAATACATTAAAAGGTTCATAAGCCGTCATTAAGTGGGATTTATTCCAGAGATGCAAGGGTGACTCAACATCTGTGAATCGATCCATATGATACCACATTAACAAAATGAAGGGTAAAGATTATATGATCATTTCAATAAATGCAGAAAATGCATTTGGCAAAATTCAACATTTATGACTAAAAAAACCTCTCAACACAGTGAACATAGAACATAATATCTCAACATCATAAAGGCCATATATGGCGAGCCCACAGATAGCATCATACTCAATGGTAAAAAGCTAAAAGCTTTTCCTCTGAGGTCATGAACAAGGTAAGAATGTCCGTTTTCACCACCTTTATTTAACATACTATTGGAAATTCTAGATGGAGCAATTAGGCAAAAAAAAAAAAAGACATTTAAATAAAAATAAAATAAGTAAAAAATTTAAAAGGTATTTAAGTCAGAAAGGAAGAGATAAAACTTTCTATTAGCAGATGTCATGATATTATATATAGAAAATATTAAGACCACCAAAAAACTGTTAGAACTAATAAAGGAATTCAGTAAATTTGCAGCATACAAAATCAATATACGAAAGTCCATTGCGTTTCTTTCCTTTTTTTCTTTTAAGATTATTTATTTATTTATTTATTTGACAGAGAGATGGTAAGTAGGCAGAGAGGCAGGCGGAGGTCGGGGGAGCAGACTCCTCACCGAGCAGAGAGCCCGATGCGGGGCATGATCCCAGGATCCCGGGATCATGACCTGAGCCGAAGGCAGAGGCTTTAACCCACTGAGCCATCCAAGTGCCCTGTCAATTGCGTTTCTGTTCACTAACAGTGAATTATCAGAATGAGAAATTAAGAGAACAATTTATAATTGCATCAAAAAGAGTAAAATGCCTAGGATTGATTTAACCAGTAGATAAAGACCTCTACACTGAAAACTATAAGACAATGATGAAAGAAACCGAAGAGGATACAAATAAATGGAAAAAAAACACAACTCCATGCTCATGAATTGGAAGAATTAATATTGTTAAAATGTCCATACCGACCAACATAATCTACAGACTCCATAATCAATTTAATCACATAGAAAAATTCCAATGGCCTTTTCACAGAAATAGGACAAAGAATTCTAAAATTTGTATGGAACCACAAAAGACCCCAAAGAGCCAAAGCCACCTTGAGAAAGAACAAAGTTGGAGGCATCATCCCATCATGATTCCTATTTCAAACTATATTGCAAAACTGTAGTGATCAAGTATGGTATTAGCATATTAGTATAAAAACAGACACACAGACCAACTGAACAGAATAGAGAGCCTAGAAGTAAACCCACACATATATGGTCAGTTAACTCATGACGAAGAATCCAGACTATACAAATGAAGAAAGGCTAGTCTCCTCAATAAGTGGTCTGGGGGAACTGGGCAGCAATTGAAAAGAAAGAAAACAGACCCTGATCTTACACCATACACAAAAATCAACTCCAAATGGATGAAATATTTGGACATAAGACCTGAAATCATAAAGCTCTTAGAAGAAAATATAGAGGGTAAACTTGATATGGATCTTGGCAAAGGTTTTTTTTTGGATTTGACTACAAAAGCAAAAATAAACAAGTGCGATGACGTCAAAAAGCAGAACCGAAAAGCTTCTGAATGGCAAGGAGCCGCTGGCAAAATGAAAAAGCAACCTACCCAGTGGGATAAAGTTTTTGCAAATCACATATCTGATAAGGGATTAATGCCCCCAGTATATAAAGAACTCATACAACTCGATAGCAAAAACAAAACAAAAACAATTTGATTAAAGATGGGCAGAGGAGGGGCGGTGCACGGGTGGCTTGGTGAGTGAAGCCTCTGCCTTTGGCTTGGGTCATGATCCCGGGGTCCTGGGATTGAGCTCTGCACTGGGCTCTCTGCGAGCAGGGAACCTGCTTCTTCCTCTCACTACAGCTCATGTTCTATCTCTCACTCTCTTTCTCTCTCAAGTAAATAAATAAAATCATTTTTTAAAAATGGCCACAGCAGGGGTGACTGGCTGGCTCCGTAGAGCGTGCAACTCTTGATCTCAGGGTGGTGAATTTGAGCCCCACGTTGGGTGTGGAGCCAGTTGGGTGGGCAGAGCATTTGAATAAACATTTTCCTGAAAAAGACATAGAGATGGCCAGCAGATTCATGAAAAAGTGCTCAACATCACGAATCATCAGGGAAATGCAAGTCAAAACCACAATGAGAGCTATGAAATAGGACCTTACACCTGTTCGAGTGGCTATCGTAAAAAAGAAAGAAAGATGGAAGGAGAGAGAGAAAGGAAGAAGGAAAGAAGGCAGACAAGAGAGAAAGAAGAGGAGGAGGGGGAGGAGGAGGAGGAGGAGGAGAAAGGAAGGAAGGAAGGAAGAGAGGAGGAAGGAAAGAGAAAGTGTCGGCGAGCCTGTGGAGAAGGGAGGGAGCTGTGTGCCGTTGGTGGGAATGTAAATTCATGACGCCACCATGGAAACCAGTACAGACATTTCTCAAAAGCTTAAAAAGAGAAAGATCATGATTTAGCAACTCTACTTCTGGTATTTATCTGAAGAAAATGAAGACACTGATTTGAAAAGGTATCCACACTACCATGTTTCTTGCAGGGCTGTTTATAATCGGCAAGGCATGGGAGCAGGCTAAGGGTCCATCAGTGGGGGAATAGAAAAGACACACACACTCACACACAGACACTCACACACACTCACACACACACACACACACACACACACTGGAATACTATTCAGCCATCAAAACGAATGAAATCTTGCCGTCTGTGACCGCATGGCTGGACCTCGCGGGCATTATGCTAAGTGAAGTAAGTCCAAGAAAGACAAATGCTGTCTTGGTCTCGCTCGGTCCCACTCACTCTTGTTTGGACTCTAACACAAGACAAAACCAAAAAATGAATTCACGGATACAGGGAACGGACAGGCGCAGGTCAGCGGGGGGTGAGGAAGACCTTGGGCAAATGGGGGAAGGGGCCAGAGGTACAACCTTCCGTGTGTGAAATAGGAAGCCCTGGGATGTAATGCAGAGTGTGAGGACTCCACTGCATAACGCGGGGCTGTTTATTGGAAAGTTGGCTGCAGAGTAGAGAGATACTCGTTCTCATCACAAGAAAAAAAAAAACAACTGTGTCACAATATATTTTCAGTGGACTATTGTGGTGATCTGCCAATATGAATCCACTCTATTGCTACAAACACATTCTGCTATATACCTCAAACTGATACAATGTTGTATGTCCATTTTGTCTCTATTTTTTAAAAAAAAGAACATAGATGATGAGTTAAAATAAAAATGAGAGAAAAAAAATCCAAGCCTAATAAAGGGCTAATAGAGGGACCAAGTTGACATTTGACGTGGAGCTTCTTGGGGCTAAGCCCGGAGGGGACAATTTACCGTCAAAAAGGAGAAACATGGTAGTTAGTTCCTCTGAGGAGTCCAGAACCCACTTCTAAAATTAGTTCTCATGAGAGACCGTACCTCATGCCAGCTGATGTCACGGCTGTAATGGCGGGTGGACAATGTGTCAGTCACGAGAGAGGGTCTGGGGCCTGGAGACAGACAAACGGGCTGGAAGGTGACTCTGCCGGTCACTAACTGTGTACTCCTGGGCACATTTCATTTCTGGGCCTCAGTTTTCCTGCCTGCCCCCACTTTCTAGGACATGTGGGCAGGGGCAGAGAGAGAGAGAGAGAGAGAGTCCCAAGCAGGCTCCACACTGAGCACAGAGCCCCACGCAGGGCTCGATTTCACGACCCTGAGATCATGACCTGAGCTGAAATCAGGAGTCGGACGCTTCACTGACTGAGCCACCCAAGTGCCCCAAGGCCCTTGTTAAAATGGGTCACGCTTGGTGTTCTCTGAGAACCTCGAGGAGGCCGGTGGCTTCAGCAGAGCACACCACAGGCAGAGGGTGGAGGGAAATGGCCATGTCCTGTGAGGGGACTTAAGGACTTCTGCTCTGGCTGCTACAGGGAATCTGGGGGGACATGGAGGGGAGGGGGGAGCAGGAGACCCGTACGGACGCTCCTGGACCTGGCCAGGTCGGAGACCACCAGGTCCGCGCCAGGGTGATGGGAGACGCGGAGAGACGTGGGCAGGTGTCAAACATCTTTTGAGGTGGAACCAGCAGTTGTTTAACAGACGGGATGTGGGTGTGCAAGAGAGAGCGAGGACAACACCAGGGCTTTGGCCGGACAGACCGTAGCGATGGAATTGCATTTTCTGATATGGGGAGGCTGGGGTTGAGCTGGTTTGGGGAGGAAGATAAGGGTTTATCTGGGGGCAGCTTAAGCCTGGGAAGCCCTAGTAGACAGCCACGTGGGGGTACCAAGTGAGCAGTTCTGAAGCTCACAGAGGGGGTCTCCACTGAAGACGTAAATTTGGGGGACATCAACATTTGGATGGTGTGGGGTTTTTTGTTGTTGTTGTTAGATTTTGTGTATTTATTGGACAGAGAGAGAGACAGAGCACACAAACCGGGGGAATGGCAGGCAGAGGAGAAGCAGGCTCCCCGATGAGCAGGGAGCCCGAGGTGGGGCTTGATCCCAGGACCCTCGGATCATGACCTGAGCCAAAGACAGATGCCCAGTGACTAAGCCCCCCACAATCCCCTGGATGGTGTTTAAAGCCATGAGTGTAGACAGGTTCACCTCAAGAGTGAGTGCGAAGAGAAGAGCCCAGCACTGACGTGTGAGATGGGTACTACTCCAACTGCAGAGAGAACCATAGTGGCTCAGAGAGGTTAAGTAACTTGCCTCAGGACACACAGCTGGTAAGGGGTGGAAGCCTTGGGGCTTGTTGCCCTGAGCTGGTTGTGATCTACCTGCCACCCCAGATCCATCCTCTGCTCTGCTCCATGACTTGAAGGTTCCTTTGCACTCGGCTTCCCCTTGGGCGTGGCTAAAGGGAGGACGGGCTGGAGAGCCGAGGGAGAGGCAGAGCAAAGGCGTCAGGACGGTTCTTCCTTGCTCCCTTCCTAATGTGGGTCGCACCTCTGGCAGTGGCTTCATCTCCACACGCTTGTCTAGCATCTGTCAGGTGGTCCCTTGTGATAGTGGGGCTTATCATAAGACTATATATTTGGTCTCTGTCCCCGTTTCTGGCACGGAGTTCTCCACCACACACACACACACACACACACACACACACACACTCTATCACTCTCTCTCTCTCTCTCTGGAACTGGTGATCAGGATTTTAGCCCTCCTCCGCATCTCCAGCTTTTCCCTGGTTTCAGCGACAGCATTCCGCCCCTTCCCCAACACTCCTGTCCCTTGTTGCTGGCTCCTGAGTGCTTCCACATTCCTTGTGGGTTCTTTCAACCATCCCCGCCTCCACATGGAGTCCTTGTAGTCAAGTCTCTAGAATTGGTTTGTGTGTATGTGTTTTTTTAAGATTTTATGTATTCATTTGGCAGAGAGAGGGAGAGAGCACGAACAATGAGAAGGAGCAGACGGAGAGGGAGACGCAGACCCGCACTGAACGCAGAGTCCGACGCCCCAGCGCGGGGCCTGATCCTCAGACTCTGAGAGCAGAACCTGAGCCAAAACAAAGAGTCAGATGCTTAACCGATGGAGCCAGCCAGGAGCCTGGGGATTGCTTTCTCTTTCTTCTTCTTCTTCTTCTTTTTTTTTTTTTTTTAAGATTTTAATTATTTATTTGAGAGAGAGAAAGAGAGTGAGCACAAGCAGGGGGAGGGTCAGAGGTTACCTATTGAGTTACGAGAGTTCTTTGTGTATTCTAGATACAAGTCACTCCTATTAGCAGCCACTCCTCATTCCCCACTCCCCCCACCCATCCTGGCAAGCATTAATCTATTTTCTTAAAGATTTTATTCATTTATTTGACAGACAGAGATCACAAGTGGGCAGAGAGGCAGGCAGAGAGAGAGGGGGAAGCAGGCTCCTTGCTGAGCAGAGAGCCCGATGCGGGGCTTGATCCCAGGACCCTGAGACCATGACCTGAGCCGAAGGCAGAGGCTTAACCCACTGAGCCACCCAGGTGCCCCCAAAAACAGACTCTTAGATACAGAGAACAAACTGATGGTCTCCAGAGGAGCGGTGGGGGGAGGGGAATGCAGGAAGCGACTAAGAGCCCCTGTCCCAAGACATCCCTCGGGTATGGTGGGTATGCTAGTCACTCCGGCCTATCCTTCAGGAAACTCCTCTGGACACGGACTGGCCTGGCCAGTGGAACGTGTGACTCTTGATCTCAGGGCTGTAAGTTCGAGCCCCACGTTGGGTATAGAGAGTCCTTAAAAAGAAAATCTTAAAAACAAAACAAAACAAAAAGACCAGACCCCCCCAAAACCCCCCAAAACAAAAACCAAACACCAACTCCAGAAAGCCCCAATTTCCAGGTAGTGCTAGGTTGATACCTGGACAGTAAGAGCCCCGCTCAGCCGGTGTTCTAACGTGCATAGCATGTGCATACACAGCCAGCCGTGTACCACGGAGCACCTTTGTCATCAGGTGATGAGTATGTGCGTCCTGAATCCGTCCTGTGCGTAAAAGTCAGCCTCGAGTCTAGGCGCACGTTACAGTGCTTGGTAGACTGGCAAGTCCGGACCCGGCGCGCTCCTGCTGATGTCCGGTACCCAGGCTGCGCGCTGGGCGAGCCGGCGGCCGGAGGCTCCCAGGTCCCCGCGCCGGGCTCTTCGCTCCACCTGCTCGGCCCGGCCGGCCGTGCCCCGCGCGCTCGCGGGCTCAAGAACACGGAGAACAGCGCCCTCTGCTGACCTCCACGGAGAACTTTGGGTTCATTTGCGGAAAACCAGAGGCTGCCCGCGACCACGGATACTGGGGCGCAGCCTAGTGCGACCAAAAAGCCTGACCGGGGCTTCTGATCAGAATGAAGAAACGGGGCCCAGATATACCTGATGTGGAGAACAGCGGCAAAAGAAAAATATTCCATTTCCTTACAACCCACTGCCCATTGACAAGTCTCTGCGACAGGCGGGGGGAACTTCCTCCGGGAACTCAACGTCTTTGATGCTAACACCTTGCTAAGGGCAAAAGGCAGCATTGGCTTAACATTAGCCTGACCTCCAGGATCCTGTAAGTCTCTTTTAACATGTAAAAAATTCCTTTGGAAATTTCCTTTATCTCTACTCCCCGAGATACACGGTAGCAATCGTCTTCCAAGCATATGACCCACCAGTAGACATCTGAAGGGTCTCAGGACTAAGATTTTACTAGACAGTCATAAATGACCTTTTTCTAACAACAGCTATCCCCTCAAGGTCCCGGAAACCTTGCTTCCAAATTCCATAGCAACTTCTAACCCCCTTCCAACCTGAAAGTCTATAATCAGTCCTTCCTCACAACCCTAGTGAGCTCTTTCGGCCCACGGGTTCTATCCCCATGCTTTAATAAAACCACCTTTTAAAAAAATTTTATTTTTTAGAATTTTATTTTTTCAGTGTTCCAAGATTCATTGTCTATTTCTTTTTAAAGATTTTATTTATTTATTAGACAGAGAGAGATCACAAGCAGGCAGAGAGGCAGGCAGAGAGAGAGGAGGAAGCAAGCTCCCCACTGAGAAGAGAGCCTGATGCGGGGCTCGATCCCAGGACCCTGGGATCATGAAGGCAGAGGCTTTAACCCACTGAGCCACCCAGGCACCCCTCATTGTCTATTTTTTTTAAAGACTATTTATTTATTTATTTGACAGAGAGAGATCACAGGTAGAGGGGCAGGCAGAGGTGGGGCGGGGGTGGGAAGCAGGCTCCCTGATGAGCAGAGAGCCTGATGTGTAGCTCGGCTCGGTCCCACTACTCTGAGATCATGCCCTGAGCCGAAGACAGAGGATTAACCCACTAAGTCAGTTGCCCCAAGATTCATAGTTTATGCACCAAACCGGGTGCTCCATGCAATAACCACCACCAAGCTCCCTGGGGTGGCTCCCTCTGCCCCTCCCCCACTCCCTCCCCTCCAAAACCCTCAGTTTGTTTGTTGGTTTCTCGGAGTCCACAGTCTCTCATGGTTTGTCGACCCCTCCAATGTCCCCCACCTCACTTCTGCTGTCCTTCACCCAATGTCCTTTGTTATTGCTTATGCTCCACAAGTAAGTGAAACCATATAATTGACTCTCTCTGCTTGACTTATTTCACTCAGCAGAATCTCTTCCAGTCCCGTCCATGTTGCTACAAAAGTTGGGTATTCGTCCTTTCTGATGGAGGCATCATACTCCATAGTGTATATGGACCACATCTTCTTTAAAACCACCTTTTTTTTGCACCAGAGTTACCTTAAGAATTCTCTCCTGACCATTTGCTCCCAAACCCCAACATTTTCACATCTTAAACAAGAAAAAGAACTTTCAGTCCCTGGACAACAGGCAGTGCAGGATAGAGAGCCATATGGCTTCCTTGGCTCCCTGCCTGGAGAGAATTTCCGGGCTGTAGCCCAGGAAGAGGGAACTCAAACAGACGCCAGCGGTCTCCCTGGGGTGAGGAGACCACGTTCCACGGGGAGAATCCCCAGGGCAGAGAGGGACGCTAGGCCCCGGGCAGAGGTTGCCACACACCTTCAGGTGAGCACCAAGGGGGTTAAACAATCCCCAGGGTCTGCGTGCGGTGGAAGGAGCTCGTGGTCCCACCAGCCAGAGCGAAAAGATCACCAAATGCACAGGTGTCTAGTAGAGGACTCAGAAGGTCATTGCCACGGCAATGGGGCCAAATTCACCCTAGACCAAAGCTATTCTGGTCCTGTCTAACATGTAAAGGCAAACCTTGAAAGGGTCAGACTGTTTCCAAGCCATTAAGACCCTCCAAACTTTTTGGACGAGGAACAGAACGATTTCCCAGAACAGAGTTCAAAATATTTAAAGGAGGACCTTTCCACCTACGGTTGAGTGGGGAGGTCAGCAGATCCTCTCGCCGGCAGCAGCTCTAATGCTGCACAAGGCAAACCAAACAGCCCGTTCAGGGCTCTGAGATCCACCAAAGGCCGACCACAATCTGAGAAGCGAACCGGCTTGAAACCCACTCAACTTTGAGTTAGAACAGGGGGAGTCTCGCTTCCCAGCGTGGGAGTCGCAGAGGCTCTGGCAAGGTTGGGGGTCGGGGGGTGGGCTTTGAGGACTGGAAGCTTCCCTGCTGCAGGGGGTTTCTTTGATTTGGACATGTGGACGATGGCCACACCCGGTGATGTCGCCGGAGGAAGCCGCCGGCTCAGTGGCAAGTGAGTGGGGACAGTGACAGCCCACAGCGCTCTTAGCCTGACTTGGGGTTGGGGTGGAGGCAAGCATGCTCCCTGCTGAGGCTGTGGGCATTTGCAGGCCTAACCCTGGGGCTGCGTGCGGGGGGCGGGGGAGGAAAGCTGGGGTCAACCTGAAAATGGCCCGAACTTTGTCCTCTCCCACGCACATATAGATCATTGTCAGAGGACAGAATTCTCACTGGCTCAGGGTGGGCGGCTCAGTGGGTTAACCGTCTGCCTTTGGCTCAAGTCATGATCCCAGGGTCATAGGACCAACCCCCCTTTTGGGCTCCCCACTCAGCCTGGAGTCTGTGTCTCCCTCTCACTCTGCTGCTCCCCCTGCTTGGGCTCTCTCTTTCTGTCAAATGAATAAATAAAACCTTGAAAAAAAAAATGAGCGGACCTGAAGCTGCACAGACACAGGGGCATTCCTAGGAATCCGAGCTTAAGAATAAAAACAAGAATTATTTTAAATGGGGCAGACACAGCAGTGGCCACCCACCCTGGGGGAAGCAGATTCACTGATTTGGCCCCTGGCAATTGTTAAACAAAGAAACAAACAAAAGCCAGTGACAACAACCACCTGTAGAGGGCATCAGAATCCAGTCTAAACGCAGGAAAAGCAAGTACTCTAATCTGTCTCTGCCGGGGCCCAGATGTTGCAGTTAGCAGACAAAGACTTTGGAACAGCTATTATAAAATATGCTCAAAGAACTAAAATAAAAAGACTCAAAGGAAAGTGTGACAACAAAATAAATAATCTTGATAAGAGCTTAGAAAAAATATTTTTTTGAGAGAGAGTGGGGAAGGATCCTAGGGAGAGGGGGACAAACAGACTCACTGTGCGGGGAGCCCAACGCAGGGCTCGATCTCGTAACCCTAACTGAGGCGATGACCTGAGCTGGAATCAAGAGTTGGCCGCTTAACGGACTGAGCCCCCCAGACGCTCCAGATTTTTTTTTTTTTAAAGGAATGAAGTACTGATATGTGCTACATTATGGATGAGCCTTCCAAACATGCTAATTGAAAGAATCTGGATGCATAAGGAAAAATACTGGGTTTGGGCTTTTTTATTTTTATTTTTTAAGGGAGGGAGGGGAGGGAAAGAGGGAAGGAGAATGTTAAGCAGGTTCCACACCCAGCATGGAACCCAACATGGGCCTTGATCTAATGACCCTAAGATTATGACTTGATCCAAAATCATGAGTGGGCTGCTGACCCGACTGAGCCACCCAGGTGACCCCAAACGGAAAAATATTGTATGACTCCACTTATAGGAGATACCTAGTATGAAAATTCATACACAGAGACAGAAATAAAACAGAGGTTATCAGGAGCTGGGGGAAGGGAGGAATGAGATGTTGGTTAATGGAGTTTTTGTTGAGAAATGAATTGTACATGTACTTAATGCTATTGAATTATACACTTAAAAAATGGTTACAAGGGAGGCGGGTCTGTCTGACTCGGTTGTTGGAGTGCGCACCTCTTGATCTCAGGGTTGTAAGATAAAGCCCCACGTTGGATGTAGAGGTTACTGAAAAAGAAAATCTTAAAAAAAAAAGTTAAAATAACAATAAAAAATAAATAGGAGCGCCTGGGTGGATCAGTGGGTTAAAGCCTCTGCCTTCGGCTCAGGTCATGATCCCAGGGTCCTGAGATCAAGCCCCGAGTCGGGCTCTCTGCTCAGCAGGGAGCCTGATTCCTCCTCCTCTCTCTCTCTCTCTGCCTGCCCCTCCACCTACTTGTGATCTCTGTCAAATAAATAAATAAAATCTTAAAAATAAACAAACAAACAAATAAATAAATTCCAGAGTTGAAAAGTGTAATAATAACTGAAATTTAAAATTCAGTAGAGGAGCACCTTACTGATCAGGGAGTAGAGCACAATGACTCTTGATCTCAGGGTTGTAAGTTTGAGTCCCATGTTGATAGAGATTACTTAAAAAATAAAATCTTAAAAAAAATTCACTAGAGGAGCTCAACTACAGATCTGAGCTGACAGATGACCGAAGCAATGAACATGAAGATGGGTCGATAGAAGCTATCCAACCTGCAGAGGGGCAAAGGGAAGAAGAAATGAGTCCTTACTCAGAAATCTGTGTAATGACATCAGGTTTACCAGCATAAGAATAATAGGAGTCCCAGTAGGAAAGGAAAAGAGAGAGCAGAAAAAGATACTTGAGGAAAAAATTGTAGAGCTTCCAAGTTGTGTTCCACTAGAGTTCCACATACTGGGAGGGTAGCACACCCCATTTTCATGAGACCCAAAACTCCTGAGCTTGGGACCCTTCCAGACTCCATCCTGTGTACTTCTTCATCTGGCTGCTCATCTGGTTGTCTGTATTTTTTTTTTCCTAAAGATTTTATTTATTTATTTGACAGAGAGATCACAAGTAGGCAGAGAGGCAGGCAGAGAGGGGGAAGCAGGCTCCCTGCTGAGCAGAGAGCCCGATGTGGGGATCATGGATCATGACCTGAGCCAAAGGGAGAGGCTTAACCCACTGAGCCACCCAGGTGCCCCGGTTACCTGTATTCTTTATAATACTCTTTATAATAAAGCAGTAAACATAAATTAAGACTCAAAGTCACGAGTCTCGAAGCCATGTGTCCAGATTCACACAACTCATAACTGGTGGAGCTGGAATTGAAATCTGGGACTCTGTGTCTAGGAAACCAAAATCTTAACCATTTTGTCACAGAATACATCATCACGAGAACTCATAGAGTACTTTATCAGGGAAAAGGAGAAAAAAGAGAGAAACAATGGCCAAAAACTTTCCAAATTTGATGAAAAACTAATCTACACATCTAAGAAGTGCAGTGAATGCCACATAGGAAGAATATGAAGAGCCAGTCACATCACAGTCGACAGAGTCAGCACATCATAGTCAAACCACTGAAAGAGAAAACAATAAAAGCAGTAATGAAAATGACTCATTATGTGCACAGAAGCATTGATACTGATCTACACGAACTTCTTGTCTTAAACAATGGAAATCAGTAGAATGACACATTCAAAGGGCAACAGACCAAAAATGAAATTAAGAAAGTAACTCCAAGAACAACTTTGTGCCAGTAAATTTCAATCATATAGATGAAATGGACAGATTCCTTAAAAACAGCAACTGCCAAAGCTAACTCAAGAAGAAATAGAAAACTTAAATAGCCCCACATATAATTAATGAAATTGAATTTGTAGTTAAATCTTCCCATTAAATTAATTGGAGCTCTGTGCCTAAAATAAAAGCATTATTTTTGGAATGGGCACAGACCTCTAGGCACTGAGAGGAAACCTGCCTAGAGGTCTGTGCCCATTCCAAAAATAATGCTTTTATTTTTCTCTTTCATTCCCAGAAATACTGTTTCATCATAAAATGTTTTGTTGTTGTTGTTGTTGTTTTACAGAAGCCAACTTTCAAAATATTTGGAAACAGAAAGGATTCTCTCTCAAGTTTCTCATCATTGCTTTGCTGGTGAACTTGATAAAACCTATTGAATTCTTTTACATTTCCCATATACTGCAGATAATAAATGGAAATATTCAGGGGAAAAAATTCCTACAAAAAAAATTCCAGGTACAGATGGTTCCCTTGGTAAATGTAGTAATTCTACATAGATTTAACATTATTCATATCAAACTCCAAAAACATTTTTTTAAAAGATTTTGTTTATTTTATTTATTTGATGGAGAGAGATCACAAGTAGACAGAGAGGCAGGCAGAGAGAGAGGAGGAAGCAGACTCCCCTCTGAGCAGAGAGGATGCGGGGCTCGATCCCAGGACCCTGAGATCATGACCTGAACCGAAGGCAGAGGCTTTAACCCACTGAGCCAACCAGGCGCCCCTCCAAAAACATTTTTTGAGAAATTGACAAGCTGATTCTAAAATCTGCATAGAAATGCCAAAGGACCTAGACTAGCCAAAACAATTGGGGAAAAAAAAAGTTAGAGGATGTTCACTACTTGATGGACTCACTCTAAAGCTAGTTATCAAGACAGTACGGTATTGGAGGGCACCTGGCTGGCTCAGTCAGTAGACTATGCAATTCTTGATCTTAGGGCCATGAGTTTGAGCCCCATGTTGGGCTTAGAGATTTTTTTTTTAATGAAGGAGAAAAAAGACTGTATGGTATTAGTATGGAGATAACCATTGAAATCGATGGAATAGGGGTGCAGGGGTATCTCAGTCGGTTGAACATCTGACTCTTGATCTCAGCTCTGGTCTTGATGTCAGGGTTGTGAGTTCAAGCCCTGTGTGTGGAGCCTACATTAGAAAAGAGAGAGAGAAAAGGGGAGAGCATGTACCTACGTGGCTCAGTCAAAAGTCTGCCTTCAGCTTAGGTCATGATCCGAGGGTCCTGGGATCGGGCTCCACATCGGGCTCCCTGCTCAGCAGGGATCTGCTTCTCCTTCTCTCTCTCTACATCTTCACCCTTGCTTGTGTTCTCTCTCTCAAATAAATAAAATCTTTAAAAAATTCCAATCAATAGGATAAAATCTGTAATCCGGAAATAGATGAACATATATGTGGTCAGTTGATGTTTTGCAAAGGTGGCACGGCAATTTTTCAACAGCAGAAAGGATAATCTTTTCTACAAAAAGTACAGACACAACTGGCTACCCACAAGCAAAAAAAAAAAAAAGTGTATACAAAAGTTAACATGAATGGGGGCGCCTGGGTGGCTCAGTGGGTTAAAGCCTCTGCCTTCAGCTCAGGTCATGATCCCAGGGTCCTGGGATCAAGCCCCGCATCGAGCCCCATATTGGGCTCTCTGCTCAGCAGGGAGCCTGCTTCCCCCTCTCTCTCTGCCTGTCTCTTTGCCTGCTTGTGATCTCTGTCAAATAAATAAATAAAATCTTTGAAAATTAATTTAAAAAAAGTTAAAATGAATGGATCATAGACCTGATGTCAGAGCTGAAACTATAAGACTTAATGAAGATACAGGAAATTTGGGGGATTCTGAGATTTCTTGAATAGGACACAAAAAGCCACAAACTGTAAGAAAGAACAATAAAAAATTAAACTTCATCAAAATTTAAAACTTTGACCCTTCAAAAGATATTGATTAAAAACAAGTTTAAAGGAGCGCTTGGGTGGCTCAGTGGTTAAACTTCTGCCTTCAGCTCAGGGCATGATCCCAGGGTCCTAGGATCGGCCCCTGCCTCAGGCTCCCTGCTCAGCAGGAAGCCTGCTTCTCCCTCTGACCTTCTCCCCTCTCATGCTCTCTCTCTCTCTCAAGTAAATAAATAAAATCCTTAAAAAAAAAAAAAAAAGGAAAACAACAGGCATTTCACCAAATTTTCTGGCTAGACTTTAGGATCCCACAGACCCAGGTTCACATGCTGGCTTTACCACTTTCAGGCTGCGTGACGTTAGATAGTCACTTTACTTCACCTCTATGAGCCTCATTTTTCTCATCAGCAAAATGGAGGAAACTTGTAGTAGGTAGTCAAGAAAATTCTTTCTTCCCTTCCAAATACAGATAGGTTTAGTGATCGAATTTCAAGCCTTGGGAAAGCCAACACTGTGTTTAAGCCTAAGAGGTTAAGACAGAGAAATGTGTCCAAAACAGGGCATTGGAGCTGCCAGCCCTGGGGCTGCAGGGCAGAGATCCATGGTCGGCGGAGATCGGAAACCAAAAGCAAGAATAATAGCATCAGGACAGGAAAACCAGACGCTGCCCAAGCAAATCTCAGGCAGCACAAGCGTCTGCTGTGGGTTGTACGGGCTTGTCGCACGCTGTGTTTACGCAGGTGGGGGGGACCCAAGCCAGCCTCCTGGAGAACAGGGGACCTGGTGGGGACAGGGTAGCAGCAGCCTTCACTGGCCAGAGGGAGATGTGTGCTGGGATGGCCCCTTGGAGGGGGCTAAAGCCGTCTGGGGATGGGGGCACAGCACCTCCCATGGAAAAGCATACCCTTGAACCTGCGGAATGGCCCAAAAGGACCAAGGGGCAGGCCTGGCCTCCGGGTGCAGTTCAGAAGTGGCTACTGACTGGAAGAAACATCCACACTTGGGCCTCGTGCAGAATGTTTGCTTCCAAATCTACCCTGGGCTTGAGTGTCTAGAGGGGCTGGGCATCTCTAGGACTTTAGCTTGGTTCTTGGGAGTAACAGAACGGAAGGCCAGCTGCTTGGGCCCAGGCCTGCCACTGCCTGGGAGCCTGGCATTCAGTGACCCTGCCTGCCGAGGAGGCTTCAAGCTTGCCAGGGGGGTCTGGAAAGGGTGACAGATGGATCAAAGGCATTGAGCCCCCCCACCCAACTCCATGGGCTTTGTGGAGCCTGACTCTTCGCTTATTTTAACTCCTTTTGGCCATCCTCCGTGGTCTTTGTCTCCCTCAAGACCCCACAGATGCCCAGGACAGACCGTGACACTCTGAGCCCAGACTCGCCTTCTCCCACTCCTGGAAAATGGTCTACCAAAGACAAAAGGGTGCATTTCAGAGGTTCTCATGTCATCAGTACAGTGATGACATCTGCGGGTTTGAACTTGAGCCCCCCTGGAAATTTTGCCAATGGCCCCGGGGACACCCCAGGAAGAATGACCTTACTGACCCCTCGGCCTTGTTCCCTGAGACTCTTGGATCTAGATACCTGTACACTGCCAGGTCATAGCTCACCCCTTCGGGGACAACAAATAACCCCATTAGCCTCAAGTTTCTGGTCTTGCTCGAGAGGGGAGTGTCCCACGCAGGACCAGGAAAGACTTGGCCCGTTCCCTATTCATTCGTCAGGACTGATCTCCAGTCTCAAGCTAACTGGTGGAAACAGACCAGGAAGAACTGTCCCGGGTGTGGCGTCGGGCATCTACGCTGTTGGGCCCAGTGGAAGAAACGCTGACCAACCGGGGGATGGGGAGTGGGTTAGGAAGCCTTGTAGGGGAAGGAGGCTTTGGACCTGATACAACACACGTGTATTAACTGGTCTTTCCCGGATAAAAGAAGAGAGAAAGGCATCCCTGCGCAGGCCTGGAGAAATGAAAAGGCCTCGTTCTGGGAGGAGGCTGGGGCTTGCCGTCAGGGACGGGACGGGACGGGACGGACACGCAAAGGCGGACGTGGAGCCGGAGGGCTCGAGCCGGCCCGAGGCCTTCTCCGTCAACTTCGACTTGTTGAAATTTATCTTTTTTTTTTTTTTTTTTAAGATTTTATTTATTTATTTGCCAGAGAGAGAGAAAGCACAGGCAGGCAGAGTGGCAGCAGAGGCAGAGGGAGAAGCAGGCTCCCCGCCGAGCAAGGAGCCCGATGTGGGACTCGATCCCAGAATGCTGGGATCATGACCCGAGCCGAAGGCAGCCGCTCAACCAACTGAGCCACCCAGGCGCCCCTGTTGAAATTTATCTTGAGGGAAACGGAGCCAATACAAGTTTTCAGTAACCGGGGGGGGGGGGGGACTTCACCTCCACGGTCTTCCTTCCCAAAACCCATAACCCATATCTAAGCATGAGAAAATACCAGACAGAAAAAGCCTACATTTGAGAAATATTTTACAAAATACCTAGTCAAGGCTTCTCAGAACTGTCCGAGTCAGCAAAAACAAGTCTAAGATACTGTCAGACCAGAGTTCAAGGAGACCTGACAATTGCATGTGAGGGAGAATCCCAGAAGAGATTCTGAAACAGACAAGGGGCATTAGGGGAAAATGAGTAAAATCCAAAGAAAGTGTGAGGTTTAGTTAATGGTAATATAGTATACATCCATACGGCGGGACAGTATTCAATAAAAAAAAAAGCATGGAGTACTGTTACGTGTTACACAAACGAATCTCAAAAACGGGCCAAGTAGAAGCAGACGCAGAAGGCAGGAGACCACATGTTTAGGCGTCCGTTTGTATGAAATGGCCACAATAGGCAACTCTGCAGAGACAGGAAGACTAGTGGTTGCGGGGGATGGGGGTGGCTGGAGGATGGGGGATGGAGAGGAAGGGGGGGCTGCTGATGGGTGGGGTTTCTTCGAGGGTCGACAAAAATATTCTAAATTTGGATTGTAGTGATGTCTTACAACCCTAAGGATATACTGGAAAAAAAAAAAACACTTAATTGTACACTTCAAGTGGGTGCGTTACATCTCAACAAAGTGGTTGGTCAAAGTAATCATGTTGGTTCATTACAACAAAGGTACCAGTGAAAGAGGTTAATGAGGGAAACCGGCTGAGCTCACTGTGCTATTTTGTACGTTTTCTGTAAATCTGCAACACCACTGTGTTGTATAGAAGGCTTAAGAAAAATTACATTACGCAGACGTGTACACATTGTTTAAGGAAGGGCAAGGGCGAGGCGCCTGGGGGGCTCCGTGGGTTAAAGCCTCTGCCTTCGGCTCAGGTCATGCTCTCAGAGTCCTGGGATCGAGCCCCGCATCAGGCTCTCTGCTCAGCTGGGAGCCTGTTTTGTTTCTCCCTCTTTCTCTGCCTGCCTCTCTTGTGATCTCTCTCTCTATCAAATAAATAAAATCTTTTAAAAAAGAAGAGCAAGAGAGTTAAGCGCGGATAAGGGCTTGAAACAGAGACAAGGCCACCCGGAGAGAGGACTTAGGGCCGTTCGTGGGAGGGGAGGGCATTCAGCTAGATGGGGAATGTAGTTTCCGACTACAGCTATAACAAGCATAAATTCAGTGGCTTGAAAGACAGACTTCATTAGGATTCTAGAGGTCAGAAGTCCACAGTGGTTCCCACCGGGTTCAGACCCACAGGAGGGCTGCCTTTTGTGGTGGCCCTGGGGAGACTTTTCACGCCTTTGCCAGCTTCCACAGCCACACATGCTTTGGCATATGGCCCAGTCTTCCATCTCCAAATCCAGCAGCTGTTTAATGCCCTCACCTCCCTCTCTTCGACCCTCCCGACTCTCTTCGGCTTTGTAGGACCCTTGTGATGACACTGGGCCCACCCACCTCAATAATCCAGAGTAACCCGTCCCCCAACTCAGTCACTGATTTAAGCACCTACAAAGTCTCTTTTGCCACAGTAGGTCCCATATTCAGATTCTCTTGAGGATACGGACATCTTTGGGGGACCACTGTTCTGCCTACACACAGCATCATCTGGAAGGTTGGGGCATCCTGGGTGGCTCAGTGGGTTAAACGTCTGACTCTTCATTTCCGCTCAGGTCATGAGCTCAGGGTGCTGAGGTCAAGTTCCATGTCGGGCTCTGCATCAGGCTCTGCACTGGGCATGGAGCCTGCTTTAGATGCTCTCTCTTCACTTTACCCCTCCCTGCCCAGCTGGCTCTCTTTTCAAAAATAAAACAAAACAAAACAAAAAACAGAACAAAACAAAAACAAACAAAAAACCAACCCTCAAACCAACGGTGAAGATAGGTCACTGGATAGGTCTGTCCAGTGGTCCTCCAAGAGCACCATGCCCTTGGCCTTCATCTGTTCACCAAACACTAAGCCCCTCCCACAAGTCAGAGATCCTGGGGTTATAAAAGTGACCGGTCTTTTGCTTTTCACTTCTGAACGTTTCTGAAATCAAGACGCACCTTTTAATCAATGACATCATATAAAGGTAACTGGCAGGGGTTTCTCTCTTAAGACTTACCACAGGCCAAGGCATCTTGGAGTCAATGAACACCAAGTCTGGGCCGGCACTAGCGTGGACCCTGTTATTAGATGAAGCTGGAGCCCTCACACGAGCCCTGACTCTCCCCGGGCCGTCCTCGTCTTCCTGCTTCCCAGCCTGGCCCCTTCCACCTGGGGCTCTGGGGCTCAGCAAGCCTGCGCCACATGCCAGCGCGGCCCGGCCACACGTGCTCAGCTCTGCCACCACCGCAGGATCTGGGAAGCTGCCCCTTCCTTGTTCTAGGCAAACCGAGGCACGGGAGTCTGGCGCTTCTCCACCTGTCTGCACACTGGAACCCCCTGGGAGCTTTCAGAAGCCCCGACCACCTAGCCACTACCCAGCCCGATTCATTTAGAATCTGAGGAGTAATCTTACAGCTCCCCCGAGACTCCAATGAACAGGGAAGTTTCAACCTCAGCTGGTGCGAGAAGAGGCATGTGGCAGCACGGGTGAGAGGCTGGGGTGCTGGGTCCAATGACACCTGCTTGTCTCCTTCCTGACTCCACGCCCCGGAATCTCAATTCCTGAAGGGGATCAGCCCCTAGTTAGCTCAGTTCCCTCAAGGCACTAGCTTCAAACCAGGCACACTTGTGGGAGCCCAGGAAATGGAAGCTTCAGGGCCTCAAAAGTGCCACGAAAGGCCTAGGAAAGAAGCCCAGTGGGTCTGGGCCAGCCCCCTGCTTTGCTCTGAGCTCGAGGGAGGCACTGCTCTTTTTTGTGTCCGATCAAGTGTTGGCCCAGGTGGCCCGGAGTTCCCCCTTCCTCTGAGGAGCTTGAGACCCCTGGGGGACCAGTGTGTACCAGGCTTCCTACTCATCCCCGACAAATGTCCTAGCCCTTGGAGGCCTAAAATCTTCACTCCTGGCGCTCTACCTTATAATGGCTGCAAAGACAGACTCGGGGGTTCTAAAAGCCGAAGGCCGAAGAGCAGCAAGAGAGGAAGCCTGCTCCGGAAATACTGGAAAACAGCATGTGAACAAAGGGGTTTTTTCCGGTGAGCAGAGTCCACTCGCCCCAGGAGCGGTAAACAAAGGTGAGGTGGTTCAGGTGACCAGAAACTCCCAAGAAGGAACTCGGGAAACAGTCATGAGGCGAGTCCAAAGGGGCTGCGAAGGGCCTCAGCTTCCGGTCAGCAGCACAGCCAAGGCCCTGATGTACAACTAAAGGCTTTTATTGGAAAAGGAAAATTGACTGAAAAGTGGCCCCCAAATCCTCACTGCCTGAGGCAGCCGGGGCCTCCTCCAGAGAGTCCAGGAGAGAAGGGGACACCAAGCTGGGCCCTTGGCCAGCTCAGGTATAGAGGTCAAAGTCAATGCGTTTGGAGTTGTAGAACTGTCCACCGGGAGGGTCCAGCTTCCGGCAATAAACGCCGTCCGCGAAGTAGCCTCCGTTCACCCAGGTCTGCAGGGAGAGAGCGCGGAGCTGAGAAAGGCCTGACCTGGGTGGCGGGGGTCGGGGGAGCGAAGGAGCAAGGGGCTCACCTGCATCTGGGAGCTGGTGAAGGGGCCGTACAGCTCAGCATCCCCCGTGTTCTCCCATTTGTACTCCCACATGACGTCCACCAGACCATCTCCTGGCAACTCTGCTTCTAAAATAACAGGCGGGGCCGTCTGGGTGGCTGGCGCCCTGCTCCCTGCCCCCACCACCCCTCCCCCACCTTCCAGCCTTACCTCCCTTCTGGGTAGGAGTCGGAGTCTCCAGCTCCCCCTCGGCCACTTCGTCAGCAAACATGTCCAGAGAGGGGGGTGGTGTGGGCTCAGGGGGTGCCTGAGTCTGGGACCCCAACCCCTTCAGCCGCATGGCCAACCGTTCCCTTGTCTCCTGATAGACACCAAGGTTGCCCCGGGCCACCATCTGGTCAGCCAGCCCAGACAGGCGATCCAGGCGCTGGGGGGAACTAGGCCGCCCAGCCCCCTTGCCGCCCCCTTTGCCGCCCCCTCCTCGGGCCCCCAGACGCCTCAGCGCTCCAGCCACTGTCTCTCTTGGCAACAGCAGCTCCAGAAGGCCCTCCAGGAGAGCCTGGGCGCTCATTGGTGTCTGGCCCAGGCCGTCCTCCTCCTCGGAGTCTGACGGCGGGCGCTGATCAGGTGGCCGCTCCCTGATCTTCACCTAGGAGAGGAAAACGGGAGGGGGGGTGTTATCTCCAACAAACCGTGAGCGGGGCCTCAGCCCAGCACTGTCTGCCTCCAGACCCCCAGCCAGGTCAACCCTGGGCCACACCCAGTCGATGTTGTCCAGCCAGCTGTCCCGGATCTGAGCATCCCGGTTCAGGAAGTAGTTGCCATCGGCATCAAAGTGGCCTTCCTCCATCTCTTCCTGCAGGTTGAAGGGTGTGATCCGCACACCCCCCTCACTGGGGAGTGTGGCCGCTTCCTGACCTGCGCCCAAGACACAGGCGTCCCACACTGAGCAAGCAGGACAAAAAGCGCTCCGTGCCCCGCACCCCCTGAAGCCCTGCGTGTTCCTCCGGTGGCATCAGGGGTTGGGCTGAGCTCACCCTCCACATCCTCCGAAGCCAGGATGTCGTACTTGCTGGGCCGCTCGGCGTCGTCCTCCTCGTCGCTGTCCAGGGAGTGCTTGTCTTTGAAGCGGCTCCCAGGCCCCCCTGCCCCGGTCCCCGGATCCGCCAGCTGCGAGAGGGGCCGGCGGGTCAGGACACGGGTCAGGACGCGAGTCAGGACACGGGTCAGGACGCGGGTCAGGACACGGGTCAGGACACGGGTCAGGACGCGCAGGTCACTGGCTCCCCCGGGATGCTCCGGCGAGGTTTGTCCTCAGAGCCTCACACTGGAAACTCTCCCGACGCACCCGGCCCTCCCGACACTCCTCCCCACGCCGCCGCAGCCCGGCCTCACCTTCTTCCTGGGGACACGGGCGTCGTCGTCCTCGTCTCCGACGCCGTGGAAGGTCACTTTCCTCTTCGGCATGACGGCACACGGGCCTGCCCTAGCGCCCCGAGGAGGAAGGCGCGGACCAAGGCAGCTGGGAGAGGCCGCTCGGCTCCGGACGCCCGGCCGACGGAGTCACCTGCTGGCATCCGATCCGGCCTGGGGCGGACGCGGCCCAGAGTCAGGCGCCGGGAGAGAAGCCGGCGGCCCCGAGGCCGCGGCACTTGGTCCGCAGGAGCTGCTGGAGCCCGGCCCGAGGCGGGCGCGCGGAGGCGCTTCCCACGGGCAACCCCGCCCGAGGCCAAAGGACAGAGCCCCCCCCGCACCCCGTCCTGGCCCTCGCAGGCCTGGGGCGACCGGGCCCGCGGGCTACACCGCCCCCGCGCCTCCAGCTCCCTCAGAGCCCGCGGGCCCGGGCCGCGCCCTCCTCCCAACTCGGCGCGGTGACCCGCAACTGTCCGGGCTCGCCATACAAGTCAGGGGGCGGCAGGAGCGCGGGGATTCGCGGGGCCCCACCGGCGCGCGCTCACCTAGGGATCCGCGGGAGGCGGCGCGGAAAGAAAGAGAGAGGCCTTCGCCAGGGGCACGTCCGGGGCACCGGCCGCCATCACCCGGAAGAGAATGCGAGGGCGCCCGGAAGCCGGAAGTGGCTGCGCCGCGGAAGCCGGAAGTGGCTGCACCCGTGGGAGAGACTAGCGGAGGAGCGGGCGGAAGTGCGCCCGGAGCGGGGAAGGCGGCTCCGCCCTCCCCAGCGTGACGTGCGCCGCGGGGGGCGACAGTGGCGGCGACGGGGGCCGCCTGCACGCCTGGACCCCGGTCCGACGACAGGGCTGGCCGGATGCGGTTTCGGCTCCCTCCTACAGCAGTTACAGGCTCTGGGGAGAAATGGGGGCGCGCTCTGCTTAAAGGGGCGCCCGGGGCCATGACGGGACCGAAATGGGACCGTGGGTTTCGGCCCGTTTCCCTTTCCAGGGTTGTCCCCCTTCCCCAGGGCTGGCCCAGAGCTTTGCGCCCCTCGCCATCTCTTTGGGAACCCTGCCTGTCCTCCCAGGGCCCAGTTCTGTCCACTCCCACTCCGAGGTTCGGCCTCGCTCTTCTCCCCGCGGCGGCCCCGGATGGCTCTGGGGGCGTGGGCGGAACTCCGCTCTCTTTAGGACCCAGGGGGAGTCCTTCCCCCCACGCCTGCCCCCGGGCCAGTTCCTGCCTTGCGGGGTGGGGAGTCGCCGGAAAGGTGACGGGGATACCTGTGCCCGGTACTCAGGCCAGACGTCTCTTGTGCCCTGACCTCAGGTAGGCCTACAAAAGGGCACCAGTGCCTCTCAGACCGCAGCCGCAGGTAGACGGGAGCCCAGGCGAGCGGCCCCTGCCCAGTTTGCAAACTGGCCCGAGGGGCAGAGCTGGAGGTGGGAGGTGTGGGTCCCAGTGCCGTGGGGGCAAGACCGCGACCTCTGGCGGACAGTCTTAAATCCCACTGGGCCAGGACCACCTCTCTTCTCTGCCGCCCCAGGGTTGACTCTCAGATCGGATTACCATGAAACTGCACCAGAAGTCCGTGCTCAGTTTCTTCCGTGGCTGCAGAGCACAGGCTCCAGACCGGGAGGGCATTTTGCTAAAGAAGGGAGCCCGAAACACCAGCTACCAACGCCGCTGGTTCGTCCTCCGCGGAAACCTCCTCTTCTACCTGGAGAACCAAGCGGACCACACACCCCTGGGCCTCATTCTCTTGGAAAACTGCCAGGTGGAGCCACGCCTTGGGGCCACAGAACCCCATGCCTTTACCATCCTGACCCCCAGGGTTGAGGGCACAGGTGGACGGGCCTACAAGCTGGCAGCAGAAAATCAGGAAGAGCTGGGAGCCTGGCTGTGGGCGCTGGCTGGGGCGAGCTGCAGGCAGCTGGTGGCGCTCCTACCCACCCTGGAGGCCCAGTACCGGGAGCTCTGCCAGGCAGCTGGCCAAGAGCCCAGCTCACCCCCAGAGGGCTGTGGCTTTGTAGCCACACTCAGTACCCCCTCCAGCTTCCAGGAGTTGCACGAGCACTTCGGGAAGGAGATCCGGGTGCTGCAGGTCGTGCGTGGAAGGCCCCAGGCCAGTAACAATGGAAGCAACAGATCCCAGGCAGAGGAGGAGCCGGAGCTCAAGAGCTGTTGATGAGGGACTGAAAGATGGACCAAAGGCCAAGAGGTACCTACCTGCCAAGACCAGCCAACTGCTGCAGTCGACACCCAGATCCCGCTTACTCCACTGTTTTCCACCCCCTGTCCAGTCCTTACTCTGCCCCCCATCGTCAAATAACAAAGCAGGAGACAAGCCCAGGTACAACAGCAGGTTCTTTTCTGATTCCTCAAAGCGCCGCACAGGGTGGGAGCAGAGACAGAAGAGAATGTAAACATTGGGTTCCACCCCCTGGAGCTCCAGGGAAGACCCCTTCCCCAGATAGGGGCTGGAGGGAAACAAGGCGAAAGGTGGGGACCCTGGCGGAGACAGAGCAGGAGAAGCCGGAGAACACACAGGAAGGTGGGTGAGAGGAAAGAGCCAGGATGGCAGGTGGGGGGGGGGGGCATGTCCTGCTCCAGCACGTGTCCCTTTAAATAAGTGAGTGCAAGAACACTGGGGAAGGAGAACTCAAGGACAGAAGACAGAGAACACACCCACCCTGGACCCCCCAGGTCCTCTGTACATAATTACAACAGAGATGTCCAGAAGGAGGGCGAGGAGAGCCTTGGCCCCAGGCAGGAAGAGGGGACTGGCACAGCTGAAGAAGGGGAAAAGGAACCCAGCTCCACGCACGGATAAGGGGAGCAACTGGTGTAAATCTGAAAACTGCTGATTCCCACTGCCAAGTCACCTCCGAGGTGACAAACCGCCCATCAGGACTGCACCTGGGACGGACCCCAGAGGGAACTGGGGCAGGACTGACAGAGACCCCAGCCGGGCCCAACTGGAGGTGAGGGCTCCAGACTTGTTCACGGCTGCCCCAGGCCGGGCCTGCTCTTGACCAAGGAAGAGGGGGGCCATGCAGTCCAGCCCTAAGACAGGTCAGAAGTAAGCATCCTGCCGGGCCTCAGATGCCGAGGACCTGTCCCCACCATCCTGGGGGGCCGGGGGCCCATCTGCCTTTCGACGCAGCGAGAGCTTCCTGCCTTGGGCCTTCTTCTCCTGCTTCTGGCGCTCCTTCTCCTGCTTCTGTTGCTCCTTCTCCTGCTCTCTTTCCCGCTTCTGGCGCTCCTTCTCCTGCCTCTCCCGTTCCTTCTCCTGCTTCTGCCGCTCCCTCTCCCGTTCCTTCTCCTGTTTCTGCCGCTCCTTCTCCTGCTTTCGAGTCTCCTTGCTGGAACCCAGTGGGGTGCTGTTGCCAGTAGGCGAAGGAAGGGATGGATGCAGTCCCTCAGCGGTGACCACAGGCCCTGGGGCAGGCCCCACACTGGCCCGGCGGGCAGGAGGGGGTGGAGAGGGGGCCCCCCCAGCTGCCCGGGAACCTCGGCTCTTGAGGCCAGGGAGGCTCAGAAGGCTGGAAGAGGGGCCCAGGGGTGGCTGCTGTCGCCGCCGCTCCTCATGGATGGCCCGGGAGCCATGTAGTCGCCGAGAGGGCCGATACTGCAGCTCGCCCCGGGTTTCCCGCCACTTCTTGAGCTGGGCCGTGTTCTCTCGCTCAATCAGTGCTTCCGTCACTGGGAGGGTGGTCACCTAGACGGAGAAGGACTGGGTAGCAGGATGCAGGGGAAGGGGAAGGGGAGGGCGGGGGCAGGCAGAAGCAGGTGCTGTGGCCTTGGGCCGCCGTGGCCTTGGGCCGCCGTGGCCTGTGGCCTACCTCGTGCACCAGGAAGTCCTCCTGCATGCACTGCTGGGGCAGGTTGCGCAGCTGCTCCATGGTCTCGTACATGCCCTGACAGGAGCGAAGCTTCTCCACTGAGCCCAGCGTGTGCCTCAGCAGCACCAGGGCCACCCGGAAGATGATCTTGACGCCTGGGAAGGCAGAAAAAGAGAGCACAAGTGATCAGGGCTGGAACCGCAGCCCCCTGTGCCCAGCTTACTGCCGTCCTCACAGATGAGGAAATGGAGGCCCCACGGAGGGAAAGGAGCTGCCTTGGGTTTCAGGTTCCCGGGAGGGAGTAGACTTCGGGCTGATGGCAGAGCCAAGACCGGGCCCCAGTTTCTCCGGCCCCCACACCACATACAGGGAAGCCAAGGCCCCGGCGTACCTCCCGGCAGCACGCCCCTCTCTGGCAGCCACTGTGGAAACCCCAGGCCCTGCCGTGGGCTGAGCGGGTGCAGAAGTACCTTCACAGAAGAACATGTCCCAAACACGCAGCACGGACGCCCAGGGCAGGGTGCGGGCGAAGATGCACATGAACCACTCGGTCATGTAGAGCACGGGGTCGATGCGCTGCCGCCGCAGGTGCCGGTGCGCCAGTGGGGAGGCCCGGCGCAACAGCGCAAAAAAGATCTCTCCGTCCAGCTGAATGGCCTCCTGCGGGTGGGAGAAGCCATGAGGGGGTCTACGGGGACCCCCTCAGGGCAGCCCTGTCGCTGGGAGGAGATCCTCACTTCAGTGGGAGAGGCGCAGGGCGGAGGACAAATGCGCAGGACAAGGACCTCCCCGCGGCCTGGGGCGCCCGAGCCTTTGCACACTCACCAGCCCTGCGCTGTAGTAGCCGGGGAGGTACTTGTCACAGATCTGCACCAGGCACCAGAAAGCTTGCTGAGGAGGGCAAGAGCAAGCGGGGGAGAGATGGGGCCTGAGAAACGGAGGAGAGTGCTCCCCGGTCGCCGCTGCAGGCCAGGTCCTCCCGGGCCCTCCCCTCCCAGGACCAGGGGATGCTGACCTCCGCGGGCATATGCATGAGCAGCACGGCGGCCACAGGGGCCTGGGCCTGGCAGTAGCCCTCATCGGGCCGGTAGATGGTGTAGGCCTTCAGGATTCGGTACAGGTCCTGCTGCCTGCGGGCATCGGGGAAGACGATGAGGGCGATCCCAGGGGCTGGGGGCTCTCTGCCCCAAACCAAGCCTGCTCTCCCTGCCCAGCCCCATTCCAGACCCTGCCTAGACCCACTTCCAGATTAACCTCACAGCTTTGCCACCACAGGCCTCCACTGATGCTCCGAGTGCTGCCCATCGAGATGAAGCCAAAGACTCCGACCATGACCAAAGCATTCCAGGCTGCAGCCTCACACCCTGCCTGCACACCCCACCTGCTCCCTACCCGTTCCCCCGCACAGGCTGTGCTCTCTCTCCCTTCTTCATCTGCCACCATCCTGTAGACCTTCAAGGTCACCTTCTTGGGGAAGCTTCCACTGCCTGCAGCCATCGGCCCTCCTGTCACACTGTCTGAATGCTTTTAGCACCCCAGGGCAGGGGCTTTCCCAGGGCAGGGCCCGCCTCATCTGCCTCACTGGACTGAATCAGGTCCCCACCACTGTGTCCAGTGGGCCCTGGTTCTTGGAGAAGGCCTGGGAAGCCAGCTGTGCGTCAGACCTTTCTCTGGTCTCTGCGACCAAAAGGATCAAGTCCCTGCCCTCGACCCCGCTCCTCTTGAAGGTGCGCCGTCACTGCGTCTGGGGATCCGTTCTGTCAGCCCCACATTGGAAAAGAGAGGCCTTCATCAGTTCCAGTGGCTCATCACCAAATCTCACCTCTTGAATTTCATTTGTGCCTGTTCCTTCAGCCTCCGCAGCCATTCCGTAGCACAAACCCTCATTTCTTACCCAGAAAAACATAAAAATGACCTCTTCTATCCCAAAATGTAGTCACTGAAGTGTGATCTTCATTTGTGCTTTGTTTGCATACCCCCCGCTCTTTTTCACTTCGTATCTTTTCTCCGCTTTGCAACGGCATCCGTGAAAGGACCGGTTGGACGCACTAGTTATTCTCTCTAATACCTATTCCAGGGACACGAAGTGCCCACAAGCTCCCGTGCTTCCCTCACCTGCCTCCTGCACGTGTCCCTGTTTCCTCCCCCGTGGCTCTGGGGGAGCTGTCTGTGATCCTGGCCAAACGCAGCCTTTCCTCTTGGGCGCCGCTGCCCATCCGCTCTCACCTACACGGGCCATCACCCCAGCCAGCTCCCACCTCTCCCGCACCATCAGATTTCCTCTCCCTATTAGATCATTCCCCTTGGCTTACCAACATCTGTTATTTCCTCCTGCTTAAAAAAAAAAATGTCTCTTGCCCCCCCGCGCCTCCAAACACCACATCATTTCCCTCCTTACCCACTCAGCAACACTTCAGGGGACAGACTCGCTGCCATCAAGCTCTCTCCTCCCGTTCTGCAGTCAGGCTTTAACCCACTGCCCCGCACAAAACGGCTCTTATCAGGGTCACCAATGACCTCCACTGTGCTGAGTCCCGAGATCAATCTGCAGACTTGAGTTGACTGGACTCATCAGCAGGATTTCAAGCAGCCGGACCTGAAACCCCTCTTCAGTTCGCTTCCAGAAATCACACGGCCCTGGTTTTCCTTCTACCTCTCCAGTTTGTTTCGAGTTTCCCTCATTGGTTCGTTCTCATCTTCCCATTCCAGAAAATGCTGGAGCTGCAGGCCTCAGTCTTTGAGCTTCCTTTTATATCTACACTTGCTGCTCTGATGATCTCATCCAGTCCTATGGGTGAGACTTAGTCCCATCTGGAAGCGGACAATCTCCAGCTCACCTCCACTTTAAACTTCTCCCCAAGTCCCCGACCTGGATGCGGCAGACGTCCATCCGACTTACTCGGCATCTCCATCTGGACATCAAATCAGCATTCCAAGCCTCATATTCCATAACTGAGCTCCTGACGTACCCCTCAAACTTCTTTTCCCCCATCTTCCCCATCCACATCAATATATAAAATTCCATTTTTCTTGTTTCTCAGGCCCCAAACCTTCCGAGTCAGCCTGAATTGTACTCTCTCGCTCGCTCCCTCTCACTCCGCATCCAATCCGCTGGCAAATCCTTCTGGCTCTACCTTCAGAATATATACCTTCTCCTCACAGTTCCACAGCTACCATTCTAGTCTATATATCACTACTATATATCACTACTGGATTACAGAAATGGCCTCCTAACGGGTCTCTCTGCTTCTGTCCTTGTCCCCTTATATTCTATTCTCAGCACAGCAGTCAGAATGATCCTTTTAAAACACAGATCCGGTCACTTGTAACTCCATCTCCATTCTCATTCTCCATTCCCGATTCTGGTTTTAAACTCCTCTTTCATACTTACCACCATTTCACATGCAACATACTTTTTCTTTGGCTTCCTTATGTATTGTCTATCCCCGCTAAAATGTAGTAAGCTGCATAGGGGCAGGAGTTTTTGTCTCTTGTTAACTGCTGTCATCTGTGGCTAGACCAGTGCCTGGCAGACAGCAGGAGTTAAGTATCTGCTGAAAAGATGAACCAACTAAAGAAGAAAGTCCACTTGAGAACCACTTGATACCATCTTGCATACTACGAAGGACTGATATATACACATCTCGGGGAAGCCTAGTAGATACAACAGAAGTACAAGTGCCTGGCACGTTAAGGGCCTTTGGTGACCTGGCCCTAAACTGCTTCTCCAGCCTCAGCTCTACCCAACTGCACACCCCAGACAGAAACCCCCAGCCACGACAAACCTGCCCCTGCTCTGCTCCCATCTGTCCTTCAAAACCCAGTGCAAATGCGACCTCTTCGGTATGTTGTTGTGCCCTCCTGTCCCGCCTCCAGCAGTCCCCCAAGATTCCAAGTCAGAATCTTCCTCCCAGGACGTTTCCTTCAGTATGGCCTGACACTCGGCCCGTTAAGCGCCGCTCTCCTACAAGCCCTGGAGAGCAAGAACCACTTCCAACCCAGCCCTGTATCCACTGGAGCCCTCTACCAATGCTTGCTGACTGACGCACGCGGTCCGGCCATCTTACCCATGCCCCCCTCGAGCAGCAAACATCTCATGGAAAGGGAACTGGCGGTGCAGGTCCTTCTCAATCACATCCAGCCACTTCGGGTCCCCAGGCGCCCGTTCCAGCTCCTGCAACGCGACAGCAGGGATGATCTCAGGATCTGGGGGACTGATGATACCCTTCACACCATGTCACATCCCCATACCCTGGACACACCTCAAACTTGCCAGGGTTCTGCTCCAGGAGTTCCTTGCTATTGGACAGGTACTGCCAGGCCTTGGCTCTGAGGGAAGAGGGGATCCCCTTCCGGCAGCGCAGCTTCACCTAAGACAGAACGGCGGGCAGGGCAGCAGCTCCAGGGGCTGGCAGAGCCTCCAGGCTTTCCCCAGCAGTCCTCAGGCTTCCTGGCACACCCCTCACACATCCCATTGGCTGGACTCCACTGGACCTGGCCTGGCCTTCTATTAGCAAAGCTGCTCCTCCCCCCAGGCCCAAGCACCACCTGCCCCCAGTGTAGTCTAGAGAGCAAGAACACGGCTTCCCCGGAGCACATGAGCCCTCCCAGACCTCTCCACAACCAGCCCCATTGGCCTGCCCACCACTCAGCCTTCCAAACCTTCTGGAAACGCCGTGACAGCCACTTATCCCAGTTACTGAACATCTCCAGCCATTTGAGCTCCCGCTGCCGAGCCACATCTACGGGAATGGAGCTCTCTCTGCAGGATGAAGGGAACATGGAAGGGGTCAGAAGGAGTCGTGTAAAGCAGGGACTGCTGGCAGAACCGAAGCAGGCCACCTCCCCGGTTTCAAATGAGAGACTGGATGCAAAAGCATTTTGTGAGCTACCAAGCCATCAGGACATCTGGCCGCTTAGCCATCCAAGAGCCTTGCTCACCACACAGAAAGGACTTCTCTTTGGAAGGAATCTCTATACAAAGGTTGAGCTCTCATGGTGGATCTATATACATGCTGGGTGTGTTCAAATCCTGCTTATGGCACATACAAGTTTGGGGGGTAGGATACAGAATATTTAAAAACCACACTTTGCATGAGACCTGGGTCCAGGTTCTAGCTTTACCACTCATTCCTTGTGTGACCTTGGGCAAGTCACCGAATTCTGAGCCTCAATTTCGGCATTTGTAAGATGGAGGTCATACGAGGTAGCAAACAGCAAGTGCTCAGTAACAACAATAATTATCCACAAAATAAAATCGAGAACAAATATATTTCTCTGCTCCTTAGAAGCAACTATCTGAGTCTCCTCCCGTCAGACTCCTGTGATCTCCTTGGCCATCTACAATCCCCTCTACCTCCTCCTTCCTGAAATCACCCTCGATTCCCAAGTACAGGAAGTTTTCCCTCCACAGTTTGCCCACTGCTCTGTCACAGCCTCACACTCAAGATGCCCCATGAGCCTTGAAACAGTTACTTGTAGGAGCCAGCACCAGGAGGTGAGTGGAATGGAAGAGCGAGCTGGAGTTTCCAGACAGACCTGAGCTCAAATCCCAGGTCCGTCCATTAGAAGTTGGGGAATCTTGGCAAGTGATTACCTGAGTCTCTTCCTCTTCTATAAAAAAGGGATGTCGCCACCTACATCACAAAGTTATGAGAGGATTACTGAGAAACTATATAAAGGACTGGTAAATGGGAGGGCTCATTAAATACTAGTTTCTTTTGTCTTAGGAGCCCCTTAAACACCTCTCATTAATTTCCATCCAAAGTCAGTTCCAAACCCTGCTAAGGATCAGAAGAATAAGATAATATCTTTCCTGCCCTCAAGAAGGTCACAAGCTTGCAAGGCAGATAATTACAATGGAGTATGGGAAAGGCAATGAGAAAAATTGCACAGAAGAGACACCGACTGAAGTAGGAGCAATGGATACCAGAAACGGCTTCCTGGAGGAGGAGACATCGAGTTATAAGCCATGAAGGACTAAACAGGACATACTAAGGCAAGAAGGGGGAGAAAGGCGTTCCTGGCAGGTGCGGAAGCCGGAATAGGAGGGGAGAGACTACAGCCCGCTGTCCAACAGGACCGCAGGACTAAGTACGTGGTAAGCAGTCGTGAGAGAGAAGACCAGAACGGCTGGCAAAGCCAGATACTAAGGAGCCTATCTGCAAAATAGAGCACTTGGGACTTTATCCTGTGTCCAGTGGGGAGCGACAAGCTTTTAGGGTAACATGTACCTCAGTCAGTCTTGCCTCAGAAATATATTCCTCCAGCCCAGATGATAGATTTTATTTTATTTTTTAAAAGATTTTTATTTATTTGACACAGAGAGAGCATGAGAGAGAGCACAGGCAGGGGGAGCAGCAGGCAGAGGGAGAAGCAGGCTCCTGGCTGAGCAGGGAGCCTGATGTGGGACTCAATCCCAGGACCCTGGGATCATGACCCAAGCTGAAGGCAGATGCTTAACCGACTGAGCCACCCAGGTGCCCTGATGATAGATTTTAGAGGGACAAAATTACAAAGCATAGAAAGAGCAACCAGCACGGTGCCTAGCACACAAGGGGGGGCTCACTAAAATCCAATTCAATCCAAGCTCCCTAGGGCAGCATAGTACTGACAAGAAGCCCATCACACAGATCCAGATGTGAGTGGGGTAATTCACTCAACTACTTCCATCCTGTTTCTTCACCTATAAATTGGGTACAACAATGCCCCCTCTGTGCATGGGAAAACACCAAGGTCAAACTTCGGTGCCTTCCTAAGACCATGAAGGTTGATGCTCAAAGATTTTCTATTTTGGGGATTATAAAACATGCTTAGATTATCCTCCCAAGTGCTTCCCCCAACCGCAGGCAGGTGCCCCCCACCCCAACACGCACATACACAACTAAATCCTCTTCATTCTTCTGCATTCCCACCAGCCTCAGCGGACTTCTGAGTGGGTCCCTTCCCTAGATGTTCAGAAAATCCTGTGATGATCTCTAGGCTAACCCTAACACGTACTGAAACCAACTCCTGAAGTATGTGTTTCTCCCCCTGGATGATGAGCACCTTGAAACAACTATTCCATCCCTAGCGCCCAGCACAGGTCTGGCAGCGGGGTGCTCGGGCGGTGCTGGAGGCTGACCGGACCAGCAGGTGAAGGGCTACAGGAACAATGCGCCGGATCCAGAGAGAGGGAAGGAAGAAGTCAGAGGCGATCACACTCCTCCATCAGGAGTGACTCAGGCCCCTGGAGGGAACTAGGAAAGAGTAAGCCGGGCCGCGGAGATGAGGAAATGGGGAAGAGGCTCCCCCAACCCCTTTCCTTAAGTAAGAACACAAGACCGCCCTTCTCTGTGCTGCACAAGAGCCCTGCCTTCAGGGTCTCCCCTCCATCCACGACTTCCCCATCGCACGGCCCCATCAGACCTAGGGCTACGGGGCGGGGAGATGCCTGCACCCCTCCTTTCCCCTCAGGCACCAGCGAGCTCCGCCACAACCCTGCCCAGCCAGCTTTCCAGACTATCCGGCCCATAGCTGGAGTTCTGCATCTAGCACCTGGGATGACCTCAGGTGCGGTGTCATTCAACCTTTCACTTTACAGAGAAGGAAACCGAGGCACGGAAATAGGCAAGAGCCAGCTCAAGAGCACCGGACACACTCGAAGCCCAGCTGCAACCCCCAACTCCCGGCACCTGGTCTGAAACTCCAACACGCAAGCGCCATCGGAACCTCAGGATGCTCCGGGCTCGAGCGGGAACGCGGAGCACCTCACTCCTCCGCTGGAGCCGCTCCCCTGCAGCCTCAAAGGAGGCCGGGCCGCCAGAGTCTGGGCAAGGCGTGTCATTTCCTCCTCCCCAACCTCTGCTCCCCCGAAGCAGTCCCACTGGACGCCCACCGGGTACTCACAGACTGCCCGAATACTGGCTGCCCCCGAGGAAGCCATACTTGTCCGTCTTGCGCAGGGCCAGCCCGTTTATCTCCGAGTCTGAGCCCATGGAGCTCACATCATCCGCCAAGGACTCCAAGGTCCCAGACATGAGGCTCACAGAGTCCAAGTAGCTCAGAGTGTCCGGGGCCTGCCCTCGAGGCCCAGAGATGCCCGGCCCCAGGCTGGACGTGGAGCCTAGGTCCTGAGAGTTTTCAGCGGGCTCCGGAGCCGGGGTGACCGTCACGACAGCTACCAGAGCCTCACACGTCCCGGACGCGCCCGGGCCAGGCCCCGAGGGGTCCTCTGGAGCCTGTGCGGTGGATGCTGATGTCGCTGCTGCAGCTCCATGTCCACTTGTCACCTGTCCCGCGGTCCCTGCTGCAACCCGCGCAGTCACTCCCGGGGCAGCTGTGGCTCCCGGCTTGGGGGCAAGCGGGGGTTTGGCGATCAGAGCCCCAGGAGCCGTTCTGGAAGGGGTCCGGCTGGGGGTCCGGCTGGGGGTCCCCGGTCCAGGGCCGGGGGAGGGTCTAGCCTCTTCCGTCTTCGGAGAGTCAGCCCCCGGGCCCAAAGCCACGGACGTCTCGGTTCCGGCCACCGCCGCGGGCACCGGGGGTTCTGGGCCGGGGGAGACCGGCGCCCTCGCGGCTTCGGGTGAGGCCTCCAGCGTCAGCACCACTACCGTGCTGCTGGCGGCGGTCGAGGCCGGGGCCGGGGCCGGGGCCGACGTCTGCGGGGGCTCCGGGGCCCAGGCGGGCCGCGCCTCCCCGGGGGGCACCAGGCTGACCGGGGCCGAAGTGGCCGTGGTCACTGGCGGCCCCGGGGCCACCACCACGATGGGTCCGGCCCGGGAGCCGCGGGGCGGCGGCGAGGGGGCCGGCGGGGGGGCGCCATGACGGCGCGGCGGGGCCACCAGGGGCGCCGGGCCGGTGTCCATGGCCGCGGGCCTACCCTCACATCCCCTCGCCGGGGCGGCCGCAGAAGGCGCCGCCCCTCAGGCCGCCGCGCGCCGCCCGCCGAGGAAGGGGAGAAGGAGAAGGGCGCGGCCCGGCGCGCGGCGGGGACGGGGGCGGGGGCGGCGCGCGGGCCGCCGCCGGGCGCGCGGAGGCGTGGCAGGGGTCCCGGGGCGCCCGGCGCGGGGGTCCCGCTCGCGCCCTCTCACCCCTCGCGCTCTCTCGCGGCCGCCCCCTCCCTCCTGCTTCAGGCGAGCGGCCGACCTCGCGCCTGCGCACATGCCCCGGAGCCGGCGAAGCGGCCGGCGTTTCGGCGTTTCACGCCTGCGCGCGCGCAGTCCCATCGCGCTCCTTTTTTTCCTCCCGCCTCGTCAGAGGGTTCGGACGAATAATAGGAGAGAGGGAACTGGGTTTCTGCCAATGGTTGGAAGGGTGGGTGGGGTTGGCGGTGGGAAGGGGCTGGGTAATTTGGAAAGAGGAAATGGAGGGCAGGGCTAGAAGACCAATGAGAGGGCGAGCGAAGGCAGGAGGAGGCGGAACCAAAGGGATAACTAATCGAAAAGCGGGAAGCTGAACCTTCTGGCCAATGAAAGTGGCTAGAGGGTGAGTGACCGCGGGAGGAGGCGGGAGCGGCCGCTGGAAACAGTAAAAAGGGAGCCAATGAAAAGCGGGAGTCGGAGGAGGGCAAGTTGACCGACAGCGGTGAATCGGGGCGGTGACAGACAGCAACCGCAGTCAATAGGAAGAGCTGCGGAATGCTTCGGGTCTCCCAAGAAGGTCAGGAAGGAATGACAGCTGGGGGGGCGGGCCAGGTTTGCTATGAATTTGCTTCGTCAGCCAATGAGCGCATTCCCTCGCTTACGCGGCAGAGAGGGAAGATAGACGGCGGTCTCAGCCAATGGCAGCCTCCAGAGGGTCGCGGCGCGGCCAGCAGGCGGTGCCAGCCCAGGGACATCGGTGACAGCCGGGGACAGGCGCAGGAGGAGGTGACAGTTGGGGACAGCGCCGAGAGCAGGCGGGGGCCGCGGACCTTCGAGCAGCCCTTAGCCAATAAGGAGGCCGCGCTGCTTGGCTTGAGTCCTCTTGGGGCTGCCATTCTCTCTCTCCCCAGCGAGCGCGGTGGGGCTTGAACTCACCCCGGGATGGAGAGCCGCAAGCCCTACCGACTGAACCAGCCAAGCGCCCCCGGGCTCCCATTCTGCATCCAGAGCCGCCTCACTCTGGTGCTGTGTGACGTCCCATCAGAGATCCACTGGCCTGATCAAGGACCCTCGACCTTCACGTTGTCTCTAATTTTCCTCTAGGCCCGCAAGCAGCCTCAACATTCAAAGCCCAGACGACTATAACCAGAGCCCCCACATCCCCTAAGCGTCCCATTTCCCTGGATCCTCCGTTTCCTATAGGAATCCCAAGCCCTAAGTTCCTCTCCTCAGCAGCCCCCCCCCCCAATCTATCTCAGCTCCTCCCCAGAATCCAGGCTCTAATTCCTTGGACCTCATCCTCTCAATGCCCCCCACCCCCACATCGTAGTGGGGATCCTAGACCCCAAACCATGAACTCCTGTATCTGTGTTCTTATTCTTTGGGGGATCGGGGACCCATCAACTCCTCTCCCATCACCGCCACACCTCTTTATACTCTCATTTTCTGCTGAGATGCAGACCCCAATCTCATGAGCCCCCAGGCTACCATACAAGACAAACACAGAGTCCTGACTTTAGGAGTCCCTCTTCTCTCTGACCCCCATCTCTTTGAGCCTCAGGGTTAGAGGTCCCCAATTTCCATAAAGGGTCCACCTCCTGAAAGTTCAGTCAGGCCTAGCTCCCAATGTCCCAGGTCCTCCTTGGTTTCTGAGTTCTCTTAGGCTACTCACTCCCAGCTCAGACCCAGATCCTGGGTATTTCCATTCAGTGTCTGGGTTAGATATACAGCTCCTGATCTGCTTCTCCTCAATTTCCTCCCTTTCCATTTGATCCATTTGACCTGAGCACTTCCTCCCTTCCCCTCTTTGGAGCTTATCTCCCCTCGCAGAACCCAGGATTAAGTGGGCTCCTCCCTGGGCCTAGACCCCCATGGTAACCATATAAGGTGAGACAGCTGTCGATTGATGCAGGGAGGAGCCAGTGTAGGAGGCCAAGGGCAGCCGCTAAGTTTAGGGTGGCTCCTTCTCTTTTCTTAGAGGCAACAGGTGGCTGAGCCCCAGTGCCCAGAAAAGAAAATGTCTTAGAGACATCGGCATGAGCCTGGAGGAGGGCAAAGGGAGGAGGCACCTTCCTCAGGACACTGGGTCCTAGAGGGAGCAAGAGAAGGAGGAGATGGGTGTGCTTGCCAACCTTGGCCTCCTGGGGTTTCCTCACCACTGTTTCCGTGGGCGAGGGTACCTCAACGCCACACAGTCAGCCGGGGTGGTTCCTGCCCAGAAGGGAGAGAAAGGAACCACTGGCCATCCCGACTGGGAGGAGGTGACCAACTAGTGTCCCTCTTGGTGCTCTGACCTCCTCTGAGTTCCAAATTTCCCAATAGGATCCAAGGAAATGATTATAGATGCATGTTAGATTGTGTTCTCCTGTTTCAAACTTTTCCAAGGTTGCCAAGGTCTCAGTCCTCAGCCCTCCCAGTCTCCAGCTTACACGCTCTGCTCCAGTCCCAACACCGTTCTGGCGACCTGTTTTTTCACTCCTCTAGGGCTTTGTCCATCTGTGTCTCCGCTTAGTATGCCTGCCCTTCCACTTTGACCTGACTCACTTCTCCTGGCCTTCATGAAGTCATCGCCTCCTCCCACACAGGGGCCCTGTACTTCTGTGCTCCTAATCGGCTATTATGTCATTTTCTCCCTTTATCTTGTCTCCACAGCTAGGCTGTACCTGCACCAAGGCAAAGCATAAGTATTAATTGGAATGACTATATTTCATGCAATTGTTTCCAAATAGCGTTCCTAGCCACAAGTTCTGTGGGATGGGGAAAACAGGGCCCCGGGAGCTGAAGCACCAAGCCCAGGATCACAGTGCAGGCTCTCTGCTCCGGGCAGTCTAGCCTCTTTCTCCCAAGTCCTTCCATACTTGGCATCTTTTCTCGAAACATTCTCCCTGCCTCCACCAGAGGGGATAGAGAAGACCGTCTTGATTCCTCAGCTTCCCCAGACCGCTGTCTCCCTTTCAATTCTACCAGCACCCCACACACATACACTTGACTGTGAACTCCCGCAATGGGAGTGGGAGCTGTGCTTGCCAAGGGGCACCCATGAAGCACAGCCCAGTGCCTGGCATACTCTAAGTCCTCAGTAATTTTGCTGGCTTTCAATCTGGATAGAGTGCCTGGCTGGCTCAGTTGGTTAGAGCATGCAATTCTTGATTTCTGGGTTGTAAGTTTGAGCCCCACACTGGGTGAAGAGATGACCTAAAAATAAAAATCTGTTTTTAAAAAAATACAAATACATGGAAACAGAAAAATGTTAATTGCAAAACAAGGAGTGTTTTAGACATAAATAAATAAATAAATAGATAAATAAATAAATATGGACTCATCCCACTCAGGGGTGCAGGGGCCTGTTCGACCATTCTCCCAGTACCGTACCTCACTTTGGCTCCTCTCTGCACTCTGGCACATTTGAGCCCCCTTTTGGGAAAGAGAACACCCTTTCCTGCCCAGGTCCTGGGGAGACCTGCGTCCCGAGACCCACTCCCTCCCCCCTTCCTGGGCTCCAGCTGCTGCCGGCCCTCCAAGAAAGGAGAGGCCCTGAGCTGGGCTATTTTGGTAACTGGGGTGGGCACCCACAAGGCTAAGGTTACCCTGGTATGTTGAGGGCTCCCTGGGGCAGGACTATATAACCCCAGAGGGACAGGCACAGGCGGACTCTGCTCCTTTCCAGCCAGAGCCACAGCCTTGCCCCCAGGAGACTGAAGACATGGTAAGAATCCCCCAGCCCCTACCCGGATCCCTCTGACCTCAAGGCAGCCTCACTTTTTAAAAGAAAGTAGCCAATTCCCAGTCCAGTAAGAGGAAACAGATGAATCCTCTCTTTCTTGGCATTGTTAACGAGGAGCATACAGAACCATGGTCTAAATCTGCTTAAGTCTGCCAAGGATCATCTGCCCAGACTCTCCACACACAGGAGACCCATCCCTCTCAATGCATGCTCCATAGCTTCCTGCACCCCCCTTCCTAAAACCCTCTGGGATCAGTCAGGCAAGGATTCCAACTCCCATTTTATTAATAACAGCAGAGATTCAGACAGGCTGAGTGAGTAGATCAGGGTCACACAGCGAGTCTGGGACTCAGAGAAGGCAAGCTCAGGGCACTGAGAAGGGGATTTGTTGAGTCCCACTTGTTGAGAAGGATGGAGGATACGAATGTGGGGTTGCACCAAAGCATGTCCCCTCAGCAAAGAGGTCATAAGGCGGGGAAAGCCTAAAGCCAGAAGCGTTGCTTTTAAAAAATGACTCAACTCAAAGAACCCTGAATCTAATCCGTTGCCTCCAAAGAGGAGGAGGCATTAGCTCATGGACCGCTTTGCCCACTCCTCACCCCCACCCCAACCCCAGGCACCCAAGAAGGCCAAGAGAAGGGCAGTGGCAGAAGGCGGAAGCTCCAATGTCTTCTCCATGTTTGACCAGACTCAGATCCAGGAGTTCAAGGAGGTGAGTAAGGGGAGAAGGGAGACTGAAGACTGACCCCCTGCCGCCCCTCCCCCCAATACTGCCTCCCTGGAATGTGCACCTGTTTGGGGGGAGGGGAAGGGCTTAGAACTCCTTGCTCCCCTCCGCATTTGGCATGCAAGGGAACAGCTGGCTGGGGACCAGAATCTGATCTGCCGGGGGTAAAGATGCTGAAGCCTGGCCACGGGGCACCTAACCTCTCCTTGCCCCTGCCTTCCACAGGCCTTCACGGTAATCGACCAGAACCGGGATGGCATTATTGACAAGGAGGATCTGCGGGACACCTTCGCAGCCATGGGTGAGCCCCTTATCCCACCTGTAAAGATTCAAGGCTTCCGAGTACCGGGAATTCAGAAGCCTTGGGTTTCAGCCCTGCGGGCTCCACGCTGGGCCTCAGTCCACCCAGACGAAAAATGGGTGGGATGATCTGAATTTATGGGAAGGATCAACCCTTGGCCATGGGAGCCCACGCCAGCTTCCCCCACCCTGCTCCAGGGCGCCTCAATGTGAAGAATGAGGAGCTAGACGCCATGATGAAGGAAGCCAGTGGTCCCATCAACTTCACCGTCTTCCTGACCATGTTTGGGGAGAAGCTCAAAGGTGAATGAGGTGTCCAGGGTCTGAGCCCCCCGCTGCCTCTCCCCAGACCTTTCAGGGACAGACCCTGTGTCTTCTGATCCTCCAGGTGCCGACCCTGAGGATGTGATCACTGGCGCCTTCAAGGTCCTGGACCCTGAGGGGAAGGGCACCATCAAGAAGCAGTTGTAAGTGACCCCTCCAGCTTCTCTGGCCCACAAAGCCTCCTTAAATTCTTTTTTTTTTTTTTAAGTTTTTGTTTGTTTGTTTTTGGTTTTGTTTTAGATGTTATTTGTTTGAGAGCGAGCGAGCATGGGGGCAGTGGGGATAGGGAGAAAGGGAGAAGCATGCTCCCTGCTGAGCTGGGCTCCGTCCCAGGATCCCAGGATCCCAGGATCATGACTTGGGCCGAAGGCAGCTGCTTAGCAGACTTAACCCAGGTGCCCAAGCCTCCTTAAATTCTTACCAGATGTTAGGTATGATGGAGGGGCTACGGGAAAAATTAGGACCGTGGAAATGGGCAATAGGATTACATCTTCACAGCACATATAGGAGGGGAAGAGCAAACACTCGGAGGCCAGACTCTTTGGAAGACCAGTGAGGGATCTAGCGTGACTTCGGTTTTCAAGCTGGTACTAGGAATGGCGACCAGATGAGGTGGGAGGGAGTGGAGAGGAACCACGAAGCCCGATCTCAACTCCCCGTATGTCCCCTCTCTCCAGCCTGGAGGAATTGCTCACCACGCAGTGTGACCGCTTCTCCCAGGAAGAGGTGAGCAGGGGAGGGGGGAGGGGGCCCGGGGGAAGCAGAGGGAAGGGGGAGGGCAGCAGACAGAACCCGTCGGAGTCGCCCCTACATCTTTCCCCAGATCAGGAACATGTGGGCAGCCTTCCCCCCCGACGTGGGAGGCAACGTAGACTACAAGAACATCTGCTACGTCATCACGCATGGTGACGCCAAGGACCAGGAGTAGGGGACCCTGTTAGGCCTCCGCTGGCCAATGCCTTGCAGCCACCCGATCCCGACTCTAATAAAACTAAACTGGTCTCTGTTTCTTAGCGGTGGCGCCTTCAGTGAGTTTGTGGGCGGGGGGCTCCGGGGGGACAGCGGGGCTGAAATACCGCCCGGCAGGAAGCCAGCGCCCAACGAGTGAATGATTCGTGGCCCAGAGGTCTGGGTGGGGCGGCTCCGTTCCACCCGCTGCACCCGCCACTTACTCCCGCTGGGAAAGGAAGACTCGCGTGGCCTCAGGGAAACTGCTTTTATTTTGTATTATTTAAGATCTACCGATTTATTAGAGAAAGCGCGCGAGCAAGGCGGGGGGGGGGCGGTGCAGAGGGAGGGAGAGAGAGAGAAAATATCTAGCAGACTCCCCGCTGAACAGGGAGCCCAGGGCCGCTAGATCCCGGACCCTGAGGTCGTGACCTGAGCCGAAATTAAGGGTCCCACACGGGACAGCCTGAGCCACCCCATCCCTGAAATTGCTTTACTGAAGTCACAACTTGATTGAAAAGCGGCGGGGAGGGGCCAGGGGCGGGGCGGGGGGGTTGGGGCGGGGCCAAAGGCGGGGCTACAGACTGGGGACTGGGCAAATCCGCCCGCCCGCGAGCCGCCTGCCGGGGCGGGCCTCTCGGGCTGGGGCTCCAGGATTGGTCAGGAGACCGGCTGAAGGCGGAGCCGAGGTGGGGCGGGGCGGGGCGGGGTCCTCAGAGAGCGTCCGACTGCTCTCCGGGAGTCTGGCTCTGCTGCATCTGGGCCTGCATCTTCTCCAGCATCTCTTGCATGCGGCGCAGCTGTACGGGGGCAAGATGGTGGGCGTGGGGTCGGGGAGGCCAGAGAGGGACTTCGAAGAGGACTTGGGGCCTTGGGGGAAGGGGGGAAGAGAGATCCTTGCTCACCTCTTCGTCTTTCTCGCGGATCAACTTCTCGGTGTCTGCCAGAGGCAGCATGGGCAGCGGGATCTCTGTGGCGCTCTGGCGGGAGAGCTTACTAGGGGCGGGGGGCGGGGGGAAGGAACAGGGAATCAAGGGCGGGACACTCCGCTGTGGGTCGCAGGAGCGGGGCGGGGCGTGGGGCGAGGTTGGGGTCTAGGAGGCGTAAGCAACGTGGGCGGGGAAGGATTCTGGGAGAGTGGTCTGGGGGGTGAAGGCCGGTCCGGGACTGTGAGGGCCGGAACTTGGGAGCCCCTGGGACTCAGGTCGGGCTCTCACCTACGACTGGCGCGATCACGAGCCCCAGGCCGGGCCAGGCTCTGCAGGCAGCGGGCCCGGTAGCCCTCGTAGAGCAGATCGTGGGTCACCTCCTTCAGGTCCTGCAGGTGGGTCTGCACCAGCATCCGTCGCAGGTTCAGGAAGTCGCAGTGATGTGGGTTCTCCACTGCGGGGCGGACCGGCGAGCGTCAGGAAGCTTTGAGTCCAGCCCTACTGGCCGGGGTCGGGTCTGCCCCGAGTCCTGACCCCCGCTCTAGGTGAGGGTTTGAAGTCCGAGGACCCCTCTTTTGGCTCTTAGGACTCCCGACTTCATGTGTTGGGTGCGGTTGACTCAGAGGCGTTCTGGGCTCCCTGTTGGCCTCACAAGTCGCGCCCACCATACTCACCCTCCACGGTACCCCAGGAGTAGCGACGTCCCCTCACCGGACGGGTCCCGCCGTCTCTCACAACCTCACAGGAACCAACCACTGCGAAAGGGATGCTTTCCTGGAAGGCAGGAGTCAGGGATCACCGTTAGAACACGCCACCCCCCACACACACCCCGCGGACACTTTATTGTCAGCCTCCACCTCCACATCCGCCTCCCTCGCTTCTTTGAGCCTTCCTCCTCTGCCTCTGCACCTTCATTTCTGCATCCTGCCTCTTGAAGTCTTCATCCTCATCAGAGTCACAATCAGGGAACTGGTAGATGTTGATTTCCTCCTCTTTCAGCTGGTCCCGGATCTAGAAGCAGACATGCACAGGCGGTGAGAAACAGAGAGGCGGTGAGCTGCAGACATTGCTTGGCTGGACCCAGTGAGACACAGGTTCCCCGTGGTCAGAGACAGAGAGGAAGACATGAAAGAGATGGTAACATACAGGATGCCCCAAACCAAAATCTCAGAGGGGCGCCTGGCAGGCTCAGTCAGTAGAGCTTGTGACTCTTGATCTCAGGGTTCTGAGTTTGAGCCCCACATTGGGTGCAGAGATGACTTAAAATCTTGGGGCGCTTGGTTGGCTCAGTGGGTTAAGCATCCCGCTTGCTTTCAGCTCACGCCTTCATCTCAGGGTCGTGAGTTCAAGCTCCGTGTTGGGCTCCACGCTCGGCATGGAGCCTACTTAAAAAAATAAATAAAAATAAGAAATAATCTTAAAAATAAATCTCAGACAATGAGAGAGATATAGATGGTGAAAAAGAGACAAAGACACCCTAACAGGGATGACTGAGGCCTGGAAAGATTGTAAGATGAGGGAGACACCAAAGGCCCTGGACAGAGAGGCCTAAGCAGAAAGAGTGGGAGGGGCCTCTGAAGTCACAAGGCGAGTCATTCTCCCAGGGCTGGAGGGATGTCAGGAGTCATTAAGTCTTTGCTGCCACCCTCAAATAGGCCTTAGCCAAGTATCCAGTCTGGGGATTGTATTCGGGCCTCCAGGGACACTGCTCCTTCAGCCTTCCTTGGAAACTTTCTCCCACAGTGTAGCTTGACCTGTTAGGCTTCCCAAAGGCAATCCCAAGATCAAAGAAGTCAAAGCCGAGCTCAGATGTGATAATGACTTCTGGCTTCACATGGGGGCAAAGCAACCAGAGGTCACCAGACATACCTTCTGCTTGAGGGCCTGGGTTTCCTTCGGCATCAGGGCATCTGCTTTGCCAATGACCGGGATGATGTTGACCTTTTCGTGCACTGCCCGGAGGAAGGCCACGTCTAGGGGCCGGAGCCTGCATGGAGAGATCGGTCAGGGCTCAGCCTTAGGCCACAGAAACCCTCCATGCCCCTCCCCAAATACCCCCACCCCCCAGGGTGTCCCCCAGACCCTCGGCCAAAGGGGGAGATGAAGTAGAGGCAGCAGTGAACACGGGAATCCTGAATGTTCTTCCGGTTCAGGCCGCTCTCATCCCTCAGATACTGCTCGAATTGCTCCTCGATGTAGCGCACCACAGGCTGCCAGCTGGGGTGTGGGGCGAGGGAGTCCAGTCAGAGAAGAGCGGCTGCAGGGCCAGGAAGGGGCAAGGAAGCCAGGACTATGGGGGTGGGCACTAGGGTCTTGGGCTCCAACCAAAGACATCGGAGAGATCAGCGGGGTGTAGGCCGATGTGGGAAGCACGGGCACTCCGGGCCACGTGGCCCCCAGTGGCAGCCCCCGCCTTCTGGAAAGGGCAAGGGCAGAGCGGACCAGCCCTGGAGTCTTCACAGAGCAGCCACATCAGGCAGCTTGGTCCCCGCTCCTTCCCCGGCTCCTCACCAGTCTGAGCAATCCACGGAGTCCCCAAAGCCAGGTGTGTCCACCACCGTCAGCTTCACCTTAATACCCCCCTCCTCGATCTCCACACCCCGGCGCTCAATGGTCAGCGTTTGTGTCAAGCGAGCTGTGGGGATGGGGAGAGGCCAGGGGGCCGGGTAAGGGTCTGAGCCGGGACTGATGTCCCTTCTCAGAATCACAGTTTTTAGATCTTCCTGAAAAATTTGTGAAAATCACAAATTTTCATTTTTCCCTTCTCAGAATCACCCATTTTTCAGGGGAGTCTCAGAGAAAAGCAACGAGCTGCCCAAGTCCCCAGAAGGTCAGGGGAAGAGCCAAATGAAGAGAAAGAGAGCACAGCCTGGGGGTGGGAGAGACAGAGTCCCTGGGGAGGACAGGAGGGTCTTACCACTGGCCTCTGGCAGTTGCCGGTCCTCGTAGAGATTGGTGAGAAACAGGCTGTTGATGAGGGTGGATTTTCCCAGGCCTGACTCCCCTGTAGACAAGACAGACCCTCCCACCTGGTCAGGGGAGCGGATAGCCCGGGTCTCTGGAGGAAGCCCACTCCCAGGCCCCACCACTGGTCCCCTGTCCAAAACCCATCAGACCTGCTACCATGAGTGTGAAGTCAAAACCCTTCTTGACGGACTTGCGGTGCAGCTGGTTGGGGAGGGCGGCGAACCCCACATACTCCTTGTCCTGTTGGTGGGAGGGCACACAGTATGAGGCTGCTGGGAGCGGCAGGCAGGGCCCGCAGGATAACCTGCCCTTGCGGGAGAGAAGTCAGCCTACTGTGGCTTGACCTGAGCCTGGCTACTTTGGGGGTTGGGGGCTGAGGGCAGAGATGCCTGTATTCTGGGGCAGGAGGACTCACCATGACCCTGCTGGCTGTCGCTGCACCTGTTGTCTCTCCCCACTTCCTCTGGTGGGGCAGGAAGTTGAGTGTGGCAAATGAGGGGGCGGGCAGTGTAGGAAGCCGAGATGCTCAAACGGGTGGGGAAAGCCAAGACCAAGAATACCTGGAGTTCTCACTTCCTGGATCCCTTTGGCTCTCCCCCCATGGGAGGCTTCGGCACCTCAGTTCTCTGCACACCCTTATTCCGAGCCTCTACTGTAGCCCCATCACCCTGGTGGGAGGGAGGGGTGTAGGCAGAGAGGAAGGAAGCAGATTGGTGTCTCTAACAAGTGAGATGAAGGCTTGGACTGGGATGGTTAAAAAAAAAAAAAAGTTCCCAGGGTCTAAGTGGACCAAAAGTCATAAAAGGATTAGAGATGGAGGGGGCCATCAATTTCCCTTACTAGCTCGGGCAACTGATTCTTTTTCTTTTTTTCATGCAATTGATTTTTTTTTTTTAAGATTTTATTTATTCCTTTGGGGAAAGAGAGAGCACTCTACATGTGAACAGGGGAGGATGGGAAAGGAGAGGGGCAGAGGGAGAGAAGCAGACCCCCAGCTAAGCAGGGAGCTCACCTTGGGGCTTGATCCCAGGACCTTGAGATCATGACATAAGCTAAAGGCAGACACTTAACCGCTGAGCCCTCAGACACCCCTTTGTGCAACTGATTCTTTTTTTTTTTAAGGTTTTTAAATTATTTATTTGACACACAGAGAGAGAGAGATCACAAGTAGGCAGAGAGGCAGGCAGAGAGTTGGCGGGAAGCAGGCTCCCCGCTGAGCAGAGAGCCCAATATGGGGCTCGATCCCAGGACACTGAGACCATGACCTGAGCTGAAGGCAGAGGCTTAATGCACTGAGCCACCCAGGCACCCCTGCGCAACTGAATCTTCAAAGGACTTCAAGTCTTTGGACACCACTGCCAGAGACACCTTCCATTAGAATCCTGGCCAAGGCATTCCCCTGATGTAGCTCCTTCAGGGCCTTCCCGGTAATTTCAGAATTAACTCCGAGTTCTGGCCTGGCAGCCAGAGCTTTCCACATCTGACCTCATCAACCGTCCCTCACTCCTCCTTGGAGAGCGCCCACCTCCCTCACTCTGTCCACACTGAGCTTTTCCTTCTGCTCTTCCAGATCTTTCAAGGGTTTGGTTCCAAGATCTCTTTTTGCTCCTCTAGGAAATCTTGCCCAGTTATGCCAGGAACAGTTGTTTTCCCTCCTCCAAACTCTCTAACACCTTCCACAGACCTCTCCCCAATGCTAGCATTTGTTCATCTGGCTATCTTTTCTGCTGGCTGAGCTTTCTGAGGTCATGGACCATGTCCTCTCTTCATTTCTACATCCTCAGGGTCTTGCCCTGGGCCTACCACAAAGCAGGTGTGGGGAAGTAATGTCCTAGATGAATGTGTGCATGAAGTAATGAGTGAATGAAGTTGGTCATGGCCCAAGGCTAGCAAAACATGTAAAAGGAAGCATGCTTTGGAGGCAGAAAGCTCTGCAAACCTCAGTTCTCCCACTTATTATGGGACCTTGGGTGAGTCACTGCCTCTCTAAACTCCATTTTTCTCCTGGTAGAATGAAATACACACATTTCCACCTGGTTTTCAGGACTCCCGAGTAGTTTTGAATGACATGAGCTTTGGAGTCCGATCAGCTGTATACATGAGCCCCTTATGAACTGCAGGCTTTAACCTTTATGAACTGAGTCACCTCTCTGAACCTCTAAGGCTAGTCTCCTCCTAGGGCCTCGAAGGCCTGGCTTGAGCTCCATCGTGTCTGCTGCTCCAACCTCATTTCTTTCTCCACTCCTTGTGGTTCTACTTATTATTTTCCTGTTACCCACTGTTGTGGGCTCAGTTATGTGTCTCCCCCCATGCCCCAGTCCCAAATTCATATGCTGGAGCTCTAACCCTCAATGTGACTTGGAAAGAGGGCCTTTAAGAAGATAATTGAGGGGGCACCTGGGTAGGTCAGTTGTTAAGCGTCTGCCTTCAGCTCCGGTCATGATCCCAGGGTCCTGGGATCGAGTCCTGCATCTGGCTCCCTGCTCAACGGGAAGCCAGCTTCTCTCTCTCCCACTCCCCCTGCTTGTGTTCCCTCTCTCGCGTTCTCTGTCAAATAAATAAATAAATAAAATCTAAAAAAGAAGAAGGTAATTGAGGTTAAATGAAGTTGTAGGGACCCCTGATCCCATAGGTCTGGTGTCCTTATAAGAAGAGACACCTGTGATCTCTGCAGACGAAAGGCCACATGACCACATAAAGCCACTGTGAGGAGGAGCTCCCACAGAATGCTAGTTACTGCGAGCATGACTTGAGCGGAGGGCTATGACAGTGTCACCATCCCAAACCTAGTGACTGCTCCATGCTGAGGATCCAAACAGGGACTCAGAGTTTTGGCCCTCTGGGGAGACGGAGACAGCCACCCGTAAGTGCCACAGAGCGCGGGTGCTAAAAATGTCGTGCAACAAGGAGATAAACAGAGGACTTGGAGAAGCCAAGGGAAGGGATAATTATGACCCTCCCCACTCCACCGCAGCCCTTCCTCCTGTATTTCTTATCAAGCTGAGCAGGCCTAAGGTCTTAATTAAAACACGGAGCTCCTCCCCTCTGGGGGACACAAGTATGATGGACCCTTGACCAGCACTGGTTTAAACTGTGCAGGTGGGGGAACTTAGATGAAGACTTTTTCCCCCTATAAATATGTCCCTATAAATGTATTTTCTCGTATGGTTTTCTTTCTTCCTTCCTTTCTTTATTTAAAGAGCTTATTTAGGGGCGCCTGGGTGGCTCAGTGGGTTAAAGCCTCTGCCTTCAGCTCAGGTCATGATCCCAGGGTGCTGGGATCGAGCCCCGCATCGGGCTCTCTGCTCTGTGGGGAGCCTGCTTCCTCCTCTCTCTCTCTCTGCCTGCCTCTCTGCCTACTTGTGATCTCTGTCAAATAAATAAATAAAATATTTTTAAAAAATAAAATAAAGAGCTTATTTATTTATTTGACAGAGAGACACAGCAAGAGAGGGAGCACAAGCAATGGGAGTGGGAGAGGGAGAAGCAGACTCCCCGGGGAGCAGGGAGCCCAACGCGGGGCTTCATTCCAGGACCCCAGGATCATCACCCGAGCCAAAGCATAACCAACTGAACCACCCAGGTGCCCCATTGTTAATTTATTTTTAAAGAGACTTCATTTACAGGGGTTCCTGGGTGGCTCAGTCAAGTATCTGCCTTTGGCTCAGGTTATGATCCCTGGATCCAGCTGGGACAGAGCTGCTTCCATGATTTGGCTATTGTAGATAACGCTGCTATGAAAGTCAGGGTGCATGTATCCCTTTGAACTAATGTTGTTGTATTCTTTGGGTAAATCCCTGGTAATGCGATTGCTGGGTTGTAGGGTAGCTCTATTTTTAACCTCTTGAGGAACCTCCATACTGTTTTCCACAGTGGTGGTACCAGTTTGCCTTCCCACCAACAGTACACGAGGGTTCCCTCTTCTCTGCATCCTCGTCAAGAACTGTTTCTTGTACAGTTGATTTCTGCCATTCTGACAGGTGTGAGGGGAAACCTCCTCGTAGTTTGTTTGTTTTATATTTTATTTGTTTATTTATTTGACAGACAGCGATCACAAGTAGGAAGAGAGAGAAAGGGGGAAGCAGGCTCCCTGCTGAGCAGAGAGCCTGATCAAGCCCTGGGGCTCGATCCCAGGGCCCTGGGATCATGGACCCTAGATCCCTGAGATCATGACCTGCGCTAAAGGCAGAGGCTTTAATCCACTGAGCCATCCAGGCGCCCTTCATTGTAGTTTAGATTTGCATTTCCCTGATGATCAGGGATGTTGAGCATCTTTTCATGTATCTGTTGGTCACCTGCATTATCATTTCTATAGGTGTTGGTACTTGGATTGACTCCGATTTTACTCAGTTGATGAACAATGCTGGCCTGGGTTGGTCATGTTTGTGGAGCCATCATTGTGTACTTGTCCGATGGTTTCCTTAGGCCTTTCTGTAAGAGGAATTACTGAGTCAAAGGAAGTCACGTATTTGAGGCGTTTGTGCCTGTTAACAAATTGCCCTACAGAAAAGGCTCTTGGGAGCACCTGGGTGGCTCACTGGATTAAAGCCTCTGCCTTAGGCTCAAGTCATGATCCCAGGGTCCTGAGATCGAGCCCCGAGTCAGGCTCTCTGCTGAGCAGGGAGCCTGTTTCCTCCTCTCTCTCTGCCTGCCTGTCTGCCTACTTGCGATCTCTGTCTGTCAAATAAATAAATTTTTAAAAATCTTTAAAAAAAGAAAAAGAAAAGGCTCTTGGCTTGTAGAGATAACATGAATTTCGGGGGGCACAATATTCCATTTACACACTTACTACTCCAGTGAATTATGTCCATTCATTCATGCAGTAAGTTTTGGGGCCTGTTCAGAGTAAAATCCTACCTTGAGAGTCCTATGGAGGAATATATAGTAGATAGACATCTTCGCATTTAATCATCTGGATTAGTTCTTTTTCATCTTGCCACCAACCTTATATTTCCAGCAGGCATCTCTAGATGGGGGGTCTCTAGATCTCTAGATGGGGGCTTCTGCACCTTTGGACCCAATAACTCCACGCTTTCTCTTCCCAAAGTCAAAGGTAGCTCTGTGAGGAGTGTGGCGTGCGGGCTGGCCACACTTCAGGGGAAGGTTCCTCCACGAGGGGCTAGCTCTCTGTCGTTTGGTACCCTCTTATCTCTGTTTTCCAGCTCAAGTGCCTGGCACCTGTTGGGGCTCCAGGAAATGTTTGTGGAACAAATGAATAAACGTACTGTTCTATCTTCAATTTCCACTGCTTTCCAATTATGTGAACTCATGACACATTAAAACACAACTATTCTGTCTTTCTCTCGGAGAATAGGTCTTAACCATCTTTGGATCTCAAACTTCTGGCACATAGTAGGTTTTCAATTAGTGTGTAGGCAGGGTTCATTTCATTCCCTCTGCCTGGAGTTCATTCAAACCCCGCTTCAACCTGCTCTGGACTTGGCAGAAATCCGAGCTGTTCTGAAAGGTTTAGCTGAAAAAATGCCAGTTTCTTTCTTGGTTGCTCCAGCCAAAAGAGTAAAAGCTAATATTTTTGGCTAAGCACTTTATACATAGAACACATGTGAATTCCTAACCACTCAAGTTGGCTATTATCATCCCCATTTTACAGGTTAGGAAACAGAAGAAATCTCCCCAGGGTCAAACAGTAAAAAATGACAAGGTCAGGAATCAGACTGCAGGAATGGCCTTAAAGACAGAGTCCACAGCCACCAACTCGACATCTCTCTCCACTCCCATCATATTTTTCTCATCAGGTTGGTAGAGAATCTGGCTTATCACCCGAACATCTCCATATTCTACTGGACCAAGAGCTTCCTGAGTTCCTTAGTATTTTCAGCGCGTAGACCGTGTCTAGATATTGGTTGGTGATCCCTAAGTATGTGCTGATTGATTTGTGGTTCTGGTTTCGGTCAGTGTCTAACATCCATGCACACCAGGCACCCAGAACCATGCAGACTCATTCCCACAGCCTAGAATTCTCCCTGCTCTCCCACACTATCTCGTAGCAGTACATGGAACTCTCTCGTGCCCTCACAATTCTTTTATTATTATTCATTTGAGAGAGGTAGACACAGATGGAGAGAGAGAGAGCACAAGCAGGGGAGAGGCAGAGGGAATAGGAGAAGCAGACTCCCCCCCGACCCCCCCTGAGCTGGGAACCCAACAGGAGGCTTGATCCCAGGACCTGGAGATCATGACCTGAGCCCAAGGCAGACGCTTCACCATCTGAGCCACCCAGACGCCCCTCACAATTCTTTCTTTTTCATGATTGGTGTGCTTACCACATGGAACCATCCAAGGACAAATCTTACATGTGTTTCATCTCTTTGTCCCACACTCTGGGCTTAGCATTAAGGTGCTAATTAAATGTGAATTAATAATACAAACCTCAGTCACCCCTCCCTATCATCAGATCATCAAGGGACACTTCCAGGCACTCCCCTCTTCCCCAAAGGCAAGCTTGCTCAGAGCGCAGATACCGGGGAACACAGACCCAGCCATGGCAGCCGGCAGCCGGTGGCTGCACCAAGCTGGGAATCAGGGTTTAATGTTTTTAGGTTCTCCCTGGGTTTGGCCTCTGTAGGTCTGTTGACCTGTCCCCTAGTCTCCCCGAGGGCTCTTTCTTTGTGTCCCTATCTCTTTGTCTCCGCCTGTTTCACTGTCTTTTGTTCCTCTGCCTCTTGGCCTGCTTCTCTCCGGATTCCCTTCGATTTCTTACAGTTTCTGCGACTGCGCTTCATACCTATCTCTCAGGTTTCTACATCCCTTTGTCTCCGGCGGCCAGTCTCTTGCTCCTGTATTTTTAGGCCGTCGCAGTCTCCCCCTCTCTGCCTTTGTGTCCCCTCTGACTCGGGGCTCTTAGGCTGCGACTTTAGGGGTCTCTGGCTCAGGGTCTCCGCTCCGCGACCGTCTCGCCGCCGAGTCTCTGGAGCCCGCCTCCATCCCCCGGCGGCCGCTCGGGCCTCGGTCGGCCCTAGCCCGGCCCCTCCCCACTCCCCACTCCGCCCCCGGCCCGCGGCCCCTCGGACCGGCCCCGCTTTGTTTCCTGCGTCTCGGCGCCCCGCCCCCGCCCCGTCTGGGGTCTCCGCCGCCCGCCGCCGCCCTTTGTTTGGCGCGGTCTCTGCCCCGGCCTCTCCCCGGGTCAGTCCTCGGATCTCTCTTTGTGTCTCCGGGCCGGGGTGGCCGGCGCCGTCGGCCAGCCCCGGAGGTCGGCGCCGGGGGCCCGGCCCAGCGACCCTTAGGCGGCGTCTCCGGCCCGCCCGCCGGTCCAGCCCAGGAGGTACAGAGTTAATACCACCGAGTTCGGGCCGCCGTCCGCGGCTTAGAGTAGCCCCGTCCGCGGCTCGCGGGCTCCCGCCGGCCACCGAGCTCCGGAGGACGCGGGCGGCCCCGCAGGCGCGCGGCCCCGCCCAGGTCCTAGAGCGGCTCCGCGAGGACCGGCGCTTCCGCTTCCCGTCCCCGCCCCCGGCGGCCGCCCCCGGGACGCCTGGCTCCGAGCCCCCTCCCCGTTTGGCGCGGAGCCCGCATCCCGGGGCCGCCGGCGGCTCGGGCGGCGGAGCCCGGCCCGGGAGCCCGCGAGGGTGTTGGGGTGACACGGCCGGAGGCGCCCGGGAGGCGGAGGGGGCGCTGCGGGCCGGAAGGAGCAGCAGGTGCAGGGGCGGCCGGCGGCGCGGGCGGGGGTCCCCGGGAGCCGCGCCCCGCACCTCGGACCCGGCCGCTGCCCGGGGCGCGCGGTGGCCGGCAGAGGGCAGCGGCAGGGCGCCGCGGGCCGCACATGGCTGTGTGACCGCGGGATTGTCTGTCCCCTTGCGCAGGGCGGTGTGCGGGCGATGGAGCGCGCGGTGGAGCCCTGGGGCCCGGATCTCCGGGGCGCAGAGGAGAGGGAGCAGCTGCGAGGCGCCCGCACAGGTGAGGGCCGGGGCGGGTGCGCCGCCAGCGGCAGGTCAAGGCCGGGAGGGGACTCCGGGGGCTGGGCTGTGTCTGGCCGAGACCCAGAAAAATCGGACTTGAACTGTGCTTCCAGGGGGAGGGGGAGGGGGACAAGAGCCGAGGTCCAGGAGCCGACGTTTCTGAGCACCTCCTGTGCGCCAGACCGTGAGGGGCTCCGTCTCAAGGGCTCTCCCGGCTCCTCGACGAGCATCCCCAGCCTCACTGCCTCTGCCCCACTTCAGGCCTCGTTCGATCTCATCCTGACCGTCGCAACTGCCTCCCCACATCCCTGTTCTCTTGAGCGGTGCACTCAGCGGCCACGTTGATCAAGTCTAGGTTTAATCCTGTTTCCCTTCTCAGAAACCTTCCCTAGCTCCCGTCTGCCTGCTAATCAAAAGCCTAGTGTTCGATCTAGGCCTTACGTGCTTAATCGAGTCCCAACATCCCTCTCCAGCTTTATCTTCCATTCCTCTCCATGGTTTACTCTTTTCTTTTGTTGTGAAAGCGTCGCCCTGTCTCCTTAGTTCCTCTCTCTCCCGTGACAGCAGTTATTCCGAGCCCACAATTCTAATTATTGGTGCTTCATCGTCTCTCTCCTACCAGCCCTATGCATTTTGAGGGACAGGCATGGGTCTGGGTCCTCTCAGGTGCACGCAAGATGATTGAAGTAATAAATTACAGGATGGGGTAATAGAAGAAGATATAATAGAAATAGCAAATACTAGGTTTTCCAAATAGAGACAGTATAATGTGGTTAATACAGGCTTGGGAATTAGACAGAACTGAGTTAGAAACGTGGCTTTGCTACTTTCTAACCTTTATAACCTTGAGCAAGTAACTTAAATTCTCCGAGTCTTCCTGTCTATAAAAACGGAGTAGTAACCATATTATCTCGTAGCATTGTTTGCAAGGATTCAGGGGTGCCTAGTTCGGTGACTGGCACACGTTAAGGACATTACCATTGTTAAGGAGAGGCAGCAATAATAAGTGTTGCAGAAGTTCAGAGGAGAGAGAGGGAAAGCATCCTGTGACCGCAGATTGTCAAGGAAGCCTTGCTGGGGAAATTGATATCAAAGATAGGGGCTGAGCCAAAGGGCAGGGTCTATTGGTCCCTTTTCTTTCCCCAGGTATAGGGAGTGAGAATGTGGAGATTTCTCAGCCGGATGAGTTTGAACATACCCCACAGGAGGATGACTTGGGGTTCAAGGAAGAGGAAGATTTGGCCCCAGGTCATGAAGTAGGAAATGCCTCTCTCAAACCTGAAGGCATCCAGACCTGGGATGACTTGTGGGTCCAGAGAGAGGGACCAGGAAAACCTCAGGCTCGGGACAGAGGTCCCCGGCTCCTGGGAGAGCCACGTTGGGGCCAGGCTAGTGATCGGGCTGCTGTGTGTGGTGAGTGTGGCAAGAGTTTTCGGCAGATGTCAGATCTGGTAAAACACCAGCGGACCCATACAGGGGAGAAGCCCTACAAGTGTGGGGTCTGTGGCAAGGGCTTTGGGGATAGCTCTGCCCGTATAAAACATCAGCGAACTCATAGTGGTGAGAAGTCCTACAGAGCCCGACCACCAGCCCAAGGCCCCCCAAAGATTCCTCGGTCCAGGATCCCAGCTGGTGAACGCCCCACAATCTGCGGCGAGTGTGGCAAGAGCTTCCGGCAGAGTTCTGACCTGGTGAAACACCAGCGGACACATACGGGTGAGAAGCCCTACAAGTGTGGCATCTGTGGCAAGGGCTTTGGTGACAGTTCTGCTCGCATAAAGCACCAGCGGACACACCGGGGGGAGCAGCCTCCCCGGCCCGTGGTGCCCAGACGGCAGCCTTCTCGAGCGGCCACGGCAGCCACCCAGGGACCCAGGGCCCAGGACAAGCCGTATATCTGCACCGATTGTGGCAAAAGATTTGTGCTCAGCTGCAGCCTTCTGAGCCACCAGCGCAGTCACTTGGGGCCCAAACCCTTTGGCTGTGACGTGTGTGGAAAGGAGTTTGCCCGGGGCTCAGACCTGGTGAAGCACCTGCGGGTGCACACAGGAGAGAAGCCCTACCTGTGCCCTGAGTGTGGCAAGGGCTTCGCTGACAGCTCTGCCCGGGTCAAACACCTCCGCACCCACAGTGGGGAGAGGCCTCACGCCTGCCCAGAATGTGACCGCACCTTCAGCCTCAGCTCTACCCTTCTCCGCCACCGCCTCACTCACATGGAGCCCCAGGATTTCAGCTTCCCAGGCTACCCCCTGGCCCCCCTGATACCCAGCCCACCCCCCAGCTCAAGCCCACCCCCACCGCCCCTTGGCACGAGCCCCCCGCTGACACCTCGAAGCCCTTCACATTCAGGTGATGGGCCGTTTGGCCTGCCTGGCTTGGAGCCAGAGCCCGGGGGGCCCCAAGCTGGGGAGCCTCCCCCACCACTGGCAGGGGACAAGCCCCACAAGTGCCCTGAGTGTGGCAAGGGCTTCCGCCGAAGCTCGGACCTAGTGAAACACCATCGCGTGCACACAGGGGAGAAGCCCTACCTCTGTCCCGAGTGCGGCAAGGGTTTTGCTGACAGCTCAGCCCGAGTCAAGCACCTCCGTACCCACCGTGGTGAACGGGCTCGGCCACACCCACCATCCACTCTCCTGAGGCCACACAACCCCCCTGGCCCGGCCCCCACAGCCCCTCGACCCCGAGCCCGAGCCCAGCCCTCCGGACCCAGCCAGCCCCATGTGTGTGGCTTCTGTGGGAAGGAATTCCCCCGGAGCTCAGATCTGGTCAAACACAGGCGAACACACACCGGGGAGAAGCCATATAAATGCGCAGAGTGTGGCAAAGGTTTTGGGGACAGTTCTGCCCGCATCAAGCACCAGCGTGGGCACTTGGTTCTGAGGCCCTTTGGGACAGGGGATGGTCGGGCAAGGCCCCTCAAGGAGGAGCCGCCCACGGGACTGGAGTGATGGGGTCCAGGGAAGGTGGAAGCCCAGGAGACCAAAGGGAGGGTGTCTGCTGCTGAAGCAGAGACTAAAGGGCCGGGGAGGTGGTGGGAGGGAGGAGGAGGGGAGGAAGTGGGAGAAAGGAGTGAATAGATAGAAATAGAGATTGGAGACAATGACCTTGAAGCTCAGGAAACTGTCCTGGCTGGGCTCAGTCAGGACCTTGACGGTATGGTCTATACCCCCAGCTTCTAGAACACTGCCTCATATTCTGAATAGTGTAGGCACTCAATACTTATTGAATGAATAAACTGGCCTTAGCCTGAGGGCCCTAAAAAACTGAATTCTGCTGCCTCTTAACCTGTTAAGAATTGATCCCACCCAACTTTGCCTCTAGGTGACCAGCACCCTGGCCAGCACCAAACAGGGTTGTTTTGACTTTATGAGCCACAGCAGTGAGACTTCAGGAGTTTGGGGGTGATAGGCAGGGGGCATCTTGAACCTTCTGATGGGAAGAGTATTGCTAAGTGGATTGCAGTATGCAGTCTCCGGCCACTAGACACGGTCTTAGCCAGGAAGGGTGCTGTTGGACAGCCCAGACCTTCCTGCCCTGGAGAACCCCAACCAGCCCTCACACCTGGACGCTGGCCGAATAGACCAGAAACAGCAGGAGGAGCAGTCCTACACTCGATGCCAAGCCCAGGTCCCGGTGGATGGCAGCAGAGACAAAGCGGCTGGGTGAGGGCAGGACTGGAGGGAGGAGAGGCCAGGGAAGCTCCAAGGCGGGACAGCCACGTCTCCGTGTATCTCCTCGCCAATAAACTTTCTTGTCTGAAGCGTGGACTCTGCTTGTGTGTGTGTGCGGGGAGGGGTAGGGGACGGTGGCAGAGCCTCACCACGCCTGAAGCCATGGGCAGACTCGTGAGGGTCCCCTGCCCGCTTCGAGCCGCTGGAAGAGTCAGCCGCTTTCCAGCGGGTTGGAATAAACGGCCACCGGGGCTGTCAGCGGATGCCCCAGACCTGCGTTCTGGCTGTCCACAGGCGCCCCTACGTCACAACGTCGAGCGCGACCCCTAAAAGGAAAAACCCTCGGCGCCCCGGGGGGTGGAGGGGGGTGGGAGTGGGGGGAGGAGTCGACCGGGGAGCGCCGTTGCTATGGCGACAGGTGGGGGAGGGAGAAACGCGGGGGGCGGTCTAGTTCCGGCGCGGAGGTCGCCCCACTGAGGCTCTGCCTACGGGGACACCCCGCCTCCCTGACACCCTTTTTTTTTTTTTTTTTTTTTTTTTTTTTTTTTTTTGCGAGAAGCAGGTCATTTGCTTCGTCCAAAAGGAGGGCAAAGGGGCTGCCTCTTTCTGTCCCGGAGAAAGCAGCCCTATTTTCCCAGCGACCCTGCGTCATCCCGAGCAAGACCCACTCCCCAGCTTTTTCCGAGGAGGGCGCCAGTCGGGAAGGAAGGAAGGAGGAACCGACCCGACTGGCCAGGGACGCGGATCGTTCACGCATCTAAGGCACGAAGTGCAAGCCCGCCCGCAACTTCACGCGCTGGGCGTCGGGGCTGCTCTCCGTGCGGTCCGCGCACCGAAGCTCTCGCGAGATCTTAGCCACGGCCCGGCCGCCCCAGAAGCCGCGGAGGCCGCCCGCTGCGCGGCCCGCTGCGCTCCCCGCCCCCGCCGAGCTCTGCGCGCTCGGAACGCGGCGTTCGGGCCTGGGGTCCTCGGCGCCCTCGGTCCTCAGGGGCGCACGCACCACAGGCCTGAACGGAGGCCTTCGGGGGCGCCTGGCAGGTCGCCGCGGCCGGTTTCCGTGTTTCCCCGCCCTCGATCCTGCAGCGATCTTCGTAAAATTAATCTGCGTGTGTCGCTCCCTATTCGAAACCCTGTCGAGCTCCGTCTGTCTCCTCTGGAAAACGCAACCCCTTGGCATCCAGTTGGCATTCAGGGTCTTGCGTTGGTGTGGTTTCAGCCCTGTGCCTCCTGGTTATCGCTTCTTTCCCTTGGGATGCTCAGTCCCTCCGCCGCCCCACCCCGGCCCGTTCAGCTCTCCAAGTCAGACCACTTCAAGCACTGCTTGCTCCCCGGAGCCCTCCCTGGACCTCCAGCCCGAGTTAGAATCTCCTTCTTCTGAACACCCGAAGCACGGGGAACGGCTTGAGGATGGTTACCGGCTGCGTGCGGGCTGCGGGGGGCCGAGGGGGCACAGTCTCTGGCCTCAGCTTCTATGCAGAAGACAGACGTTGGCCAAATAACTACAAGTGTAGCAAGGGCTATGCAGGAAGAACGCTACGGAAGGGAGTCCTGCCTGATCCTAGGGCCTCTCCAAAGAAGTGGCAGCTATGTTTACCCCACGGATGACTTGGACTAAGCCAAGAAAGGAGGAGTAAGGGGTGGTATAGGAGCGGGAGGCGTCTAGCAGAGAGAAGAGGTTGCTCCCAAGTCCTTGGGCATTCAAGAACTGAAGGAAGGTTCTAACGGATCTGAACTCAAACAGTGAAATGGCCCAGCAGGAGCCGGGAACACAATAGGCCTCACTAAATACTCTGGTTCTCAGTGTCCTTGGACCATGTTATGGTCTTCACGAGAGTTTACCGTCCCACAAGCTGCTGCCTCCTTGTCAATATGGCAAACTCCCACTCATCTTTGAAGGTCCTTCACATTTCTCTCCTCAGAGAAGCCCGCCCCATGACCACTCCCTTCCCAAGGGATTATTGTCATTCACTCATCTTAAGATCTGCCAGAACATTTATAGGCCTACTGCTTTTCCTTCCATACATACATATTTATATTTATTCATATAAAATATGTATTTTAATTGCAATCTTTTTTGCTAGACTATGAGATTCTCAAGAACAGAAACTGAGTCTGAGTTCAGGTATATACTTGCACATGTTTGTAGAACAAGTGGACAGAAGTCCTTTTCTTTTCCAAGCATCTATTCCAAAGCCCTCCTCTGGCAGGACACCCTTCCAGGGGTGACTTTTCACTGTTCCCGGCTGAGTTTTCTCACTGATTAAATCAGGGCAAGCCTTTTGCTAGGACTGGGGTTCCAGGCATAACCTGGTCCCTTCCCACATCTCATCCATCTCTCGTTACACTTCCCCTTACTAACTCACTTGGCTCCGGCCGCACAAACCTCCTTTCTGTTCCTCAAATATGCCAAGCTTATTCTCACCTTAGGCCTTTGCAGGTTTTTTGTTTTTTGTTTTTTTTTTTAATTTTAAAGGCTTTATTTATTTGGCAGAGAGAGAGAGAGAGATCACGAGTAGGCACAGAGGCAGGTAGAGAGAGAGGAGGAAGCAGGCTCCCCGCTGAGCAGAGAGCCCAGTGTGGGGCTCCACCCCAGGGCCCTGAGACCATGACTTGAGTGGAAGGCAGAGGCTTAACCCACTGAGCCATGCAGGTGCCCCATGGCCTTTGCAGTTTTGTCTAGAACACTTTTCCTCCAGATTTTCAAATGCCTAATCCTTTCTCATCATTCCAGATTCATCTCAAGTATTATTTTCTGAGATGCCTTCCCTACACACATGAAAGAAGCCTCCAAGGGGCGCCTGGGTGGCTCAGTTGGTTAAGCGTCTGACTCCTGATTTCAGTTCAGATCATGATCTCAGGGTCTTGAGATCGAGCCTAGCGTCGGGCTCCATGCTCAGCGAAGGGTCTGCCTCAGTTTCTCTCCTTTTCCCTCTCCCTCCTTCCCCTGACTCTCTCTCTCTCCTTCTCCTAAATAAATAAATAAGAAAGCCCCTAACCATACCCCCTCTATCGTATCAACTTGCCCTATTAATTACATTATCTGCAGATACCTTGTTGATTTACTTGTTTACATTTTTACACTCTTAAAAGTGCTGTAGCTGCCAAGCTTGTTGTCTGTTCTGTTCACTACTCCATCTAGGCATCTCCAATACCTAGGATGGTACCAGGCACATAGGAGGGCCCACACAACCGGAGTGGAGATCTTGAGTGTGAGTATCCAGTCATCTGCCCCTTTTTCCTGGCTCTGAGGAAGAGCAAAAGTTTGACCAGATGTCATCCCAACATCCAAATTATGCCCTGGCCTCTGAAGACTGAGACTGAGGTTTGAGAAGTGGCTCTGCCACCAATTTCTTCATGTAATTTCATGTCTGAAAGATAATTTGGTGCTGGTGCAACAGAAAGATCATGAGCTTTGGAATCTGCTACTTACCAGCTTTGTGACTTCAAACAAATTACTTAAGTTCTCTAAGCTTTAGTTCATTTGTCAGAGGGAGACAATATTATTATTATTTTTTAAAGATTTCATTTAGGGGCACCTGGGTATCTCAGTGGGTTAAGGCCTCTGCCTTCGGCTCAGGTCATGATTCCAGGATCCTGGATCGAGCCCGCATCAGGATCACTGCTCGGCGGGGAGCCTTCCTTTCTCTCTGCCTGCCTCTCTGCCTGCTTGTGATCTCTGTCTGTCAAATAAATAAATAAAATCCTTAAAAAAAATGATTCCATTTATTTACTTGACAGAAACAGAGAGCACAAGCAAGGGGAACAGCAGAGGGAGAGGGAGAAGCAGGCTCCCCACTGAGTAGGGAGCCAGATGCAGGACTCGATCTCAGAACCCTGGGATCACGACCAGAGAGGAAGGTAGAGGCATAACCATCTGAGCCACCCAGGGGCCCCGGAAGACAATATTATTGATCTCCACAGGGCTGTTATAAATAGACATAAGGATCGCAAGCACTTACTGAATGTTATTCCTCTTTCCTTTCTGAATCTTAGGTGCCCCATTCATAAAATGGAAGAATTGGGTACCTTTTTCAAGAGAAGTGGAAAATACAGATCTTTATACAAAATATCCCAATATTTAAGTGTGGGAAATTAAAATGTGTAAAAGACCACTATTTTTTAAAAACGAAACTTTAAAAATATTTAGAGAGCGTGTGCACATGCAGACAGAGTGGCAGGCAGAGGCAGAGGGAGAAGCAGGCTCCCTGCTTAGCAAGGAGCCAGATGTGGGACTAGATCCCAAGACGCTGGGATCATGACCTGAGCTGAAGGCAGCCGCTTAACCAACTGAGCCACCCAGGCGTCCCTCCTGATCTCTTTTTAAAAAAGATTTTATTTATCTGACATAGAGAGAGATCACAAGTAGGCAGAGAGGCAGGCAGAGAGGCAGGCAGAGAGGCAGGCAGAGAGAGAGGGAGAAGCAGGCTCCCTGCTGAGCAGAGAGCCCGATGCGGGGCTCGATCCCAGGACCCTGAGATCATGACCTGAGCCGAAGGCAGAGGCTTAACCACTGAGCCACCCAGGCGCCCCTAAAACGTATTTTTAAAAGTAAAAATAACCTGAAGGCCAAACAAGATACTTCCGTGGACTGGATCTACTGGAGCTACTGGATTTGGGCTACCAATTTTCCACTTAGCCATCAGTTGTCAGGAATGCTATGACAACCCTCACTGTGTAACTTAAGCAAATCTGTTTTATCTCCCTCAAGTTCCTTTAGCTCATCTGTAAAATGGACCCACCCTTAGAGGATCAAAGATCAGGTGTGTAAAACGTTTAGCCTAATGCTGGCGCGGAGTAGGCACACCGCCCAGTAAGTAGCGGCGGTAGCTTGGGTGGCTGCTTTGGGACGTACATATTCAAAAGGGGCAACACATCCCCCAGGCACGGAGACTGGGAAGGCGACGCCGGGAAAGGAGAAAAAATGGGAGGAAAACAGAGGGAAGCGAAGAGGTGAGCAGGCAACAGGGTCCGCCCTCCAGGCGGGGCGCCAGCGAGAGGCCCAGGCCGGGGCGGGAGCGCACGTGGCCTATTTTGGGCGGAGCAGGAGCGCCCGGCCGCAGCGGAGACCTCCGACGCGGCCACGGGGGACGGGCCTTGAAGGTGGGTTACATCTGGTCTGCGAGGACCTTGGACGCCGGGAGGGGCGGCCCGGGGGTTCCTGGGAGTTGGGGTACAGCGAGGGGCGCCAGACCTGGGCTCGCCACCCTCTTGGGGCAGTTCTGGCCGGACGCCTGGGTCCTCTGGGCCCCTCCCCCTCGGGGGCGGGATTAGGAGACCTGGCCAATGAGCGGCCGTTCGCGAGGCCCCGCCCCGCCCCGCCCCCGGAGCCGCGGCCTCGCCGAGTGCCCAACCGCCCGGCGCCCTGGCCAGGGGCTGCGCGAGCGCGGAATCTGCGGCTGGTGAGTGCGCACCCCCCGGGGTCTCCGCCCCGATCCCGCCCCCAGCCCGTGCCCTGGAGCTCTGGGCCGCTGGCCCGGGCGCCGGGGAGTGACTCAGCGCGGGGAGGGTGGCGACTTGCCGGGGCTGGAGATTCGAACTACTCAGGGCCTTGAATGCCGGGATGAGTGGGGAGAACGAGTGTCTTCGGAGCTGGGCCTGGGGTGGAGGGAAGGGGGCAGTGCAGGGCGGGCGAAGCCAAACCCTCCACCGCCTTGCTGGGGTCAGGGCCATGGGGCGGGGGGCAGGGTGGTGGTGGGGGCGATGCAAGTCCTGAGCTTTTGACCCAGCGCCTCCCCCTAGGACGCCAAGATGCCTGGTGAACAGCAGACAGAGGAAGAGGAAGAGGAAGAAATGCAAGAGGAGATGGTGCTGCTGGTGAAGGGTGAGGAAGATGAGGGTGAGGAGAAGTATGAGGTGGTGAAACTCAAGATCCCCATGGACAACAAGGAGGTACGTGTCCCACCCCTGGGGGCTTGGTCCCCCTTAAATCTGGTCAGGCCCAGCCTTCCCCGGAGAAACCAGCGATCCAGCCCCTACTTTCCTCTGAGTCTAAGACGAGGAATCTCAGGGTTGGTGGCTCATCCTTCTCCCCTCCTGTCCATAATGCCGTCACACAGATGTCACACGTACTGTGCTAGCTGTCCTTGGTTCCCTGTGGAGCTTGATGTCTAGCGGCATGGGACTGATGAATAACCACGCGGCTGCAACCCCGTGTGATGGGTGCAGGCACGGGAGGCATGGAGGCCCAGAGCTGGGGACTGCCCGCTTCGGGGTGGGGGCAGGGGGTTAGGAAGGCAACAACAGCAGCACCGAGTGACCCTCAGTAGCATTTGCTATGCATCAGACACTGTTCTAAGCACTGCAGATCTGGAATGTAGGTAGTATTTGTTCCCTTTTACAGGTGAGGAAACTGAGGCCCTGGAAACTGGACCGTTTGGTGACTGGCCCAAGGTCTCAAAGTCAGTAAAGGGGCGGCTTAGCTGAGACCAGTGGGGATCTGAGATTTAGAAGGAATGGCCCTAGTCATCGCTCAGGGAAGTGGGTGGGGCACTGGGAGAAGTGGAGGCGGGTGGTTCAGTCGTGGGGCGCAGGGTGAGAGTAAGGTGGTTGGCAGGCTGGGTGGGACCGTTCCTCTGGGCTTTATCCCGAGGGTTTTGAAGGTTTAGAGAGAGGAGTTTTAAGGAGATCTGAATATGAGTTAGATTTCCCTTTGGGAGATCCTAAATGCTACCTGGCATGTTTTCACCTCCCAGAACCGTATAAGACTCACCCCCCTGCCCGAGGAGCCCTCTGTCCACCTGGAGGACTCCTGTTGGGCGGGGTATGTGGGCCCAGGCTCCCTCCGATTTCTTCCTGCGAGGGGCCCGTTCTCTGGGAAAGACGGTTCTGCTGCCCCCTAGTGGGCATGGTGGGCCCTAGGGGAAGGGGGCCGGCTTTGGCGACCAATTGCAGTCCAAGTAACAGTTGAATTCCGTGTTCCTGAGGCCTCCTTGGCCTGTCATCCTAGCGCATCCTGCCTCTTCTGGCTCTATGGATCCCCTGATCTCACCTTTGGCGTGTAAGTTAAGAACCCAGACTCCAGGGGCACGTGGCTGGCTCAGTCGGTAGAACACCTGACTTTTAATCTTGGGGTTGTGGGTTTGAGTCCCATGGTGGGTGTGAAGATTACTTAAAAAAATAAAATGTTGGGGCGCCTGGGTGACTCAGCGGGTTAAGCCTCTGCCTTCGGCTCAGGTCATGATCCCAGAGTCCTGGGATCGAGCCCCACATCGGGCTCTCTGCTCAGCGGGGAGCCTGCTTCTTCCTCTGTCTCTGCCTGCCTCTCTGCCTACTTGTGATCTCTCTCTGTCAGATAAATAAAATCTTAAAAAAAATAAATAAATAAAATGTTTAAAAAAAAAAAAGAACCCAGACTCCAGAGCTTAGGTAGACTTCCAACTCCATCAGCTCCCAGCTGTGTGGCCTTGGATAGGTTTCTTCCCCTCTTTGTGGCTCAGTTTCCTCTTTGTAAAAGGGAAACCATAACAGCATCTACTTCTTGAGGTTGTGAGGACTAAATGAGTTAGTACTTGAGAAGAGTTAGAACCGTGTCTGGTGCATAATAAACACTATGTAGAAATTTACTGCTGATAGTCCTTCTTCTTGTGGTTCAGGACATTGCACGAGGTCATCCTTCTGGAGATTTTTCAACTTGTTTTTATCAAAGAACCTTCTGGGCTGAACCCCAGGGTTGGGAGTGAACAGAGCAATCAGACTGAAGCCCTAGACAGAGGACTGGGGGGAGGCTTCATGAAGGTGACTTTTGACTTGGTGTTTGAAGACACCGTGGTGATCTGGCAAACGCAGAAGGAGAAGGGGCATTCCAGGAGGAGGAATAGCGAACGCAGAGGTTCAGCGGAGATGAGGCCAGAGAAGTCGGGGGGGAAACAGTGAGTAAAATGGCATTGGAAGCCAGCATAGGAATTTAGATCATCAAATCGGGAGAGGGACATGACTGGATTTTCTATTGAGAAGAATCACTGGCTGCTATGGGGAAGACCAGGCCAGGGAGCGCTGACAGCCTGCTCTAAGGTCGTGATGGCAGTGGAGATGGAGAGAAGGGGATATCTGGGAACCCCGACTGAGCTGGCTGGAGGTGGGGAGGAGGCATGTCTAGTCATCGAAGGTATGGAGGGCTAGACTCCAAAGGGTGTCATGTAGCCATGAAAAGCATGGGTTCAAATCCTAATTCTGTCATTTACCAGCTTGGCCTTAGCTTTCTCCTCTGTAAAGAGGAGTAATGAAAGTTAAGGTCCTCGAATACCAGCCTGAGAAGTATCATCTGGGTTACTGGGTTTGGGACTGATGATGGCACACAGACACCCGACCAGTATTTAGCGCTGTACCCACCGCATAGCTCATTAACTTGCTGTGTGGTCTCCCCGAGACTCAGTTTTCAAAAATGGTGATCTTGGAAGCTCTTTCCAAGGCTGACATTCTGTGACTTCTTGCTATCACACAGTCCCATGGCCACTCATCGTCCAGAATAGACCTTAATTATGCCGCACTCAGGGCCTGGAGAACCCTCTCGCTGCCTATCAAAATCTAGTCTATCTTTAATGAGTAGAAGAGATTTTCTCAGAGGGCTCTGAGCACATCCAATCCTGCCTCTTTTTGCTTAAACCCTTGAGTGGTTTCCGGTTTCCTTCAGACTAAAGTCTCAGCTCCTAAGCCTGGCATTCAAAGCTCCTCACCCTCTGACCCCCCATCCTGGCTATCTCTAATCACTCAGTCCCCACCCCATGCCCTGACTTCAAACATACCCGACCCTTTCTCGTCTCTAAGACTTTGCCCATGTGGTCTTTCAGCCTGTAAAGCCCTCTTCCCCCTTTCTACCTGCTTTCTCCAGCAGTAACCCTCTTCTTGATCAGGTTTCTTCACTTTTAACATGCATACAAATCACCTGGTGATTTTGTTAAAAATGAAGGTTTTGATTCTATAGGTTTGGGGTTGGCCTTGAGATTCTGCATTTCTAGCAAATTCCTAGGTGATGCTGATGTTGCTGACCTGTGGACCACAATTCCTGTAGCTAGGAGCAAGAGAATAGGGTCATTATTTTATGCTTTGTACCAAGAAGGGGAGATGAGATCCTGACTGCTAAAAGAGCCTAGGGCAGGGAGACAAGCTGTGTAGGTGATCTCCAACTTGTCAGTGAGAGAGAATTGCATCATGGCTAAGAGAATAGGTATTTTGGACAAGGACAGACTCTCAGTGCCAACCCTGGCTCTGCCATTGATTAGTGGTAGGGCCTTGGGTCATCGCTTTATTGGTGGGTCTTATTTCCTCATTCAAAAATGGAGCAGATAGTACCTAACCCAAAGGGTTGTGAGAGTTTAAAACGAGAACATGGATGAAAAGCCCTTAGCACAGTTCGTGGCACATAGTGAATCATCAGTGATGGCAGCTGTTGTTCTTAATTTAGGAAAGTAATGGCTGGGGGAAACAGATATGTTTGCCCTGATTTAAAGAACAAACAAACAAACAAACAAACAAAAAAAACCCTAAGCAAACAAACAAAAGTATAAGCAGGAAGACAAAATCACAAACTTCAAATACTTGGATTTTCCCGTTATGATAGAACATTGATTATATACTCATAGCACCTCTCATGATAGTGCAAATACCATCCTAATGATGAAGTCTACTAGCTGTAGAATTTAAGACACAGAAGGGCCTTTAATGATCCCCTAGCCAGGTATTTGCCAAGCTTCAGTGACATGTACATTGCCCACCTGTTGCGCTCCTTTATTTAAAGCTTTTCATCAGATAGATTCACATCGTTTTGTTAAATAAACCTGCCTTCTTCTACACAATAACATCGATGGAATTATGGATTTCCTGTGATCTATTGTTTTTTCTAAAGTCCATGAAAATGGACACATAATGATTATAAGAAAATAGTTTCCCCACGTAACACCTAGAGTCCTCTTGCCTCTTGAGGTTTGCATGCTTCAAGTTGGGAAAATTTTTTTTTTTAAAGATTTTATTTATTTATTTGACAGATCACAAGCAGATGGAGAGGCAGGCAGAGAGAGGGGTGGGGGAAGCAGGCTCCCTGCTGAGCAGAGAGCCCGTTGCGGGACTCGATCCCAGGACCCTGAGACCGTGACCCGAGCCGAAAGCAGCGGCTTCAACCCACTGAGCCACCCAGGCGCCCAAGCTGGGAAATTTTTATCTCCCCTAGCCTACCTTGCCTTCCTTGGGACACTGAGGCAGGGGAAGGGAGTGACTTGCCCGGAGTCTTAATGAGCTCGACCCTGCCTGTCTCACCAAGATTCTTCCTGGAGGGTTCCTGGCTGGCTCAGTTGGTAGAGCATGTGACTCTTGATCTCATGTGTTTGAGGGTCATGTGTTAGAGCCCCACGTTGAGTGTAGAGATTACTTAAAAAAAAAAAAAAATTCCCAGGAGGCATCCAAGGCCCCTCTTCTTGAAGCTAGAGATACAAAGGCTACTCATGTGAAGAATTCCTTTCTCATAAGGCAGTGAACCCAGCATAAGGAAGCCCGCAGGCTCGTCAAAGTCATCTTACAGACGGATGCAAAAGAAAAATGGGCCAGAAAAATGTAAATATACTCACCACAGTGGCTGACATGTTGAAATAAATCCAATAGATGTCAAAACCAGGGCAAGATTGGAAAGTATGACCTTGAATTCAGACTGTGCCAAACCTGCTGTGGGGAGTTTCTTGATTTAAAGTATCAAGTTGTATTTTAACCTTGAATCCCTCTTGGATGGCACCCAGGACTTGGAGTCCAGCCTCTGTCGCATCTTGGCTGTTCTAGGTGGGGAAGTCGTGTAGCCTACAGGGTAAGGGTGATTGCTCTAGAGTCAGGCACATCTCCCCCTGGCTTTTGAATGTAACTCAATGAGCCTTTGTTTTCTCAACTATCAAAAGATAACACCCTATTCAAGGAGGTGACAGGAAGCTCTAATACGATAATGCACATAAAATAGCGTTGTCAAAGCCTTACAGAGGTAATGTTATCACTGTTCATCTTTATGTATACTGTTTAAACAAGAGTTCCCACGGCTGGTCACTAATTTCCCAAACTGCCTTACTTTCCAGTTTCTGAGTTGGTTACAGAAAAGCTGCCTTTTTTACAAAGGATCTTGAAAGGCTTGAAGTTGCCCTGCTTGCAACGTCAGAAAGAAAAGAGCCTTACTGTTCCTTGTCACTCACCCTCTCTTAACAGTTTCCTGATCTATAAAATGAGAACAGTACTAACTGCTTTGTGGAGACTGAATATGGGGAGAAGCGAACACTTTCTTGTCCTTAATCTGTGCCAGGCATTTTTTTTTTTTTTTTAAGATTTTATTTGACAGACAGAGATCACAAGTAGGCAGAGAGGCAGGCAGAGAGAGAGGAGGAAGCAGGCTCCTTGCTGAACAGAGAGCCCGATGCGGGGCTCGATCCCAGGACCACAGGGACCATGACCTGAGCTGAAGGCAGAGGCTTTAACCCACTGAGCCACCCAGGTGCCCCTTCATTTGGTTTTGAATTAATGTGCCTGTCTGGTTCACGGTAGGTGTTCAGTGTATCATTTCCACTGGGACGAGCATTCTCTTTTCTGACAAGGGAGCAACGTGCCCCCAATATTCCTTTTCACTCTGCTGTTGGTACAAAATGTTTTCTCTTCCCCTGCCTCTTACAAAGCACTTCTTTTCTTTTTTAGATTTTATCTCTAAAGGCTCAGACCTCATGAAACTGGCTCATTTTCAAAATTTTCCATTTCAGGCCTTGCTTTCTTCTCCACGTAAAAAATGATAGGTGCTTGTTCTGAAAAGTTTATTAAAGGGCCCGGACTCTGTCCCGGCCTGGCTTCTAAGACACTCTGCCCTCCTGGCTCTCCTGCCTCCCTGACTGCTGGCTGCCCGTCTTGCTCCCCGAGATTCTCTGCCCATTCCTGTGGGGGTCTCATCCAGACTCCGCTTCAAAGACCACTAATAGGCTGACAGCTTCTCAATCAACATCCCTAAGCGCAGGCCTCTTTCAGCTCCAGATGTGTCCAGAGCCGCAGATGTGCTCCCAAGTAGATCTCATCTACCACCTTGCTTCCCCACTGCCCTCGTCTCTGAAGACGGCCGTTTTACCTTTGCAGTGGCCAAACTCAACCCCCCTGGAGTCACTTGGACTCCCCTCTTTCGTGACGCCCCCTCTCCGCTCTGTTATCCGATCCGGGGTCCCACACCGCGGAAATATCCAGAAGCCGATCGCCCGCCTTCACTTTCCACCTGTGCCCTCGGTCGGAGCCAGTCTTCTCTTCGGAGACGGCTGCGGAACCGGTGGCCGCTCTGGGCTCCGCTTCTGCCCTCTCGCCTCCTTTCCCTTCTCCACGCGAGACCCCGAGGGTGACTTTTAAAGTGAGTCTGGTGGCTCAGATCCCGCTTCCAAGCCACCTGACCTCTCTGCTGGCTCCGGTCTCCTGCCTGTTACGTGGCCCTAAGCCGAGCGATGCCGTCCAGGACCCCCTCTCCCCCCACCCTCGCCCTCGAGCCTCTGCCCTTCCCAAGCCGTCCTGGACCCCGCAGGCGGCCTCCCCGCAGGGCTCGCTGGTCCGTGTAAATGTGCGGCCGCTCCTCGGCCACTTTTCCTGAAGCAGATTTTTTAAATTCGATGGCGAATCCCCATTGCCTACCCCGGGCCGGGCACGGGGTACGCGGTCACTGCACAAGTCGACTGGGAACGAACTGCGGGCCGACGCCAGGCCGGTGCACGCGTTAACCTTCCGTCTCCCGGGAAGGGCACAACCGCCCCGGGGCGCGCGCCGCCGCTTCGCCCGGTTCGCCCACGGGGTCGGGGAGGCTGCCGCGCGCGCACGCCCCGGCTCCGGCTCCGGCTCCGGCTCCCGCGCGCGGGCCCGGCAGTCGGGGCTGACGCGTCCCCCCTCTCCCCGCAGGTCCGGACGAGCGAGGCGCCCGCGCCGTCGGCCGACCCGGCGCGCCCACACGCGTGCCCCGACTGCGGCCGCGCCTTCGCGCGCCGCTCCACGCTGGCCAAGCACGCGCGCACGCACACGGGCGAGCGGCCCTTCGCGTGCACCGAGTGCGGCCGGCGCTTCTCGCAGAAGTCGGCGCTGACCAAACACGGCCGCACGCACACGGGCGAGCGGCCCTACGAGTGCCCCGAGTGCGACAAGCGCTTCTCGGCGGCGTCGAACCTGCGGCAGCACCGGCGGCGCCACACGGGCGAGAAGCCGTACGCGTGCGCGCACTGCGGCCGCCGCTTCGCGCAGAGCTCCAACTACGCCCAGCACCTGCGCGTGCACACGGGCGAGAAGCCGTACGCGTGCCCGGACTGCGGACGCGCCTTCGGGGGCAGCTCGTGCCTGGCGCGCCACCGGCGCACGCACACGGGCGAGCGGCCGTACGCATGCGCCGACTGCGGCACGCGCTTCGCGCAGAGCTCGGCGCTGGCCAAGCACCGCCGCGTGCACACGGGCGAGAAGCCGCACCGCTGCGCCGTGTGCGGCCGCCGCTTCGGCCACCGCTCCAACCTGGCGGAGCACGCGCGCACGCACACCGGCGAGCGGCCCTACCCGTGCGCGGAGTGCGGCCGGCGCTTCCGCCTCAGTTCGCACTTCATCCGCCACCGCCGCGCGCACCTGCGGCGCCGCCTCTACATCTGCGCGGGCTGCGGCCGGGACTTCAAGCTTCCGCCGGGCGCCGCGGCCGCCGCGGCCACCGAGCGCTGCCCGGAGTGCGAGGGCAGCTGAGCCGCCGTTGCCGGCGCCGCGGGGCTGCGGGCGTCGGCGCGGGGGGCGCGGGGACCCTGCGCGGGGCGGCACCGGGCAGGACGGCCGCGGCTCAGCACCCGGGGCTGGCGGGGGGCCGGGAGCGTGCGCGACGCGGGACCCGGGACCAGGCCACCCCTCGCTCCTACACCCCGACCCTTGTTAGTGAATAAAGTGTTCGGTCCCTGCCCCGCCGTGCGTGCGAGTGAGCTGCGGGCGCGGGAGGAGGAACGCGGGCGCGTCACCCTCGCTTGTGGCCTCTGAGCGAAGTGGGGCCGGGAGCCCCGAGGGGTTCCCCGACTTGATGTGCGGGGCGCCCTCCTGGCTGCACAGACACAGCGCGTTCCGGCCGCCGCGCTGTCGGGGAGCAGCACCGGACTTCAGTCTGCGGAGGACCGTGGAGGCGGCGGCCGCGTCACGCCCCGCACTGCGCGCGCGGGGTGTGAGGTCAAGGCGGGAGTCGGAGCCCTGGAGACCGCGGCTCGGGGCACCGGGTCCGGGGGGCACCGGACGCCTCTGGAGGACGGCACCCGAGGGGCCGACGGAGCAGCCGCAGCTAGAAAGGAAACCGAGCGTCCTGTCTGGGCGTGTGGAGGGGGTCTCACGGGGGGTCAGCTCTGTGACCCCCGACGCTGCAGTTCCGGGAAGGTGGCGGGGGGGTGGGGGGGGGGGTGGGTGCGGTACAGACCGGAGGAGGAGGAAGCCCGTGGATGGGTGTAGACAACCCATGTGGGGTGTGTCTGTCGGAGGGGGGACACCCGAGTCTGCTCTGCGTGCATGCGGTTGGCCGGCATGGTGGAAGGGACGAGAAGCTGGTCACACTGGAGAGAGGGGACCTGACTGCTGGGAAGCACTCGGTAAGAGACCGGCAGGGATCACCTCCTGCCGTCCCCAGTGGGGACAGGAAAGCTGGTCTGCGGATACAACGCTGGAGCAGTTCCAGTCCGGGCTGTTTTCCCCGGGAAGCAAGAGGTCCCTGGTTAAAAGGGACTGAGCTGGTTAATAGCAGTGAGGCCGGTAGGGAGGAATGCCTCATTTCACTGATGTGGAAACAGACTCACGGGGTGGCAAACGTCGTTTGAGGGTTTTTCCTCCCAGCATCCCTCCACAGTGTACGGGAGGCCATGGGTATCCCCAGAAGGGAAGTGATGTGCCTGAGGTCTCACATGGGGTAAATCATACACACCCCACACTGTCATCCCAGTGGAAACTGGCCTTGAGAGGACAGGGGAGGAGGCAAGAGGCCCTCTCCAAGGGGAGAGGGATCTCTGTTCCCCACATCCGGCACTTGACCCCAATTTGTGAGGAGGCCCAGGGAGAGGGGCATTGGGCTCTCACAGCCTTGGGGTCCTGATAGGCAAGGATGGGTTTTAGGCCCAGGCCCCTCTAAACTGTTGACACTTCCTGCTCGGGGCCCCTGAAAGTTCTGAGTTGAAAAAGCAAACAGAGAACCACACACTGAGAAAGTCCCTCCTATGTGTCAGGCACTGTCCTAAGCGCTACGTTTAAAAATAACTTAGACCTTACAACCCTATAAGGTAGACACCATCATTTTCATTTTAGATGAGGAAACCAAGGCAGAAAGATGAAGTAATTTGATGAACATCATCCAGCTCGTAAGTATCCAAGTACAGCATCTGAACCCAGACAGCCTGGCTCCAGAATCGGGGCCCTTATCCAACACTACATACGGATTCCAGTCCCCGTAGAGGTCCGGAAGGGGTAAGGGAATCGCATGACCCCACACCAGGATCTTGCTGGAAATCTGATCTCTCTGCCCTGTAGGTGGGAGGTACCCTAGAGAAACACGGCAGCTGGGCTCAGAGGCATCCCTGGTGCCTCTCTCTAGTACCTGCTGAGATAGAGCCTCCCCAGTCACTCCAGGAAGAATCTAGAAGTTGCTAACCAAAACTTTTAATGAGCGAAAAAAATAACAGGAGGCTGTCTGGAGGTGTTTGGGCCGCAGGCCTTAGGAAGTCCGCAGGTCCCTGATCCATTAGGAAAGGACTAGAACAAATTTCCATGGCCAGGCCATACTCTGCTTCTCAGATGCCATGCTGGGTTGCAAAGTCCTGTGCCCATGTTTCTAGGTTGAGGCCTGGCCTGTGGACTCACGGTCACGGTCTCCAGCCCCGACAGCTTGGTCTTCAGAGGTAGCCCCATGGGGCAAGTCTGTATACTTGAGGGCAGAGCCGCGGGACAGATGTGCTGGGTAGCGCCGGCGGTTGAGTTCCATCTTGGAGAGCACCGCTCGGGGCAGATCCACATGGCAGCGGGCTGCTAACGCTACCAGGTAGATGAGGACGTCACTAAGCTCCTCCTGAAGGGCTGCCCGTTCCCTGGGGGGCCAGGCTTGGGGGCCAGGCTCTTCATCGGGCTTCCACTGACTGGGGGCAGAAAACAGAGGTAGACACAAACACAGATGCTAGCTAAGATGATGGGCTCCGCCTCTCAGGAGCACCCCAGTCCTTGCAGCAATGCATTCCTACATCTTAGGAAGTTCCTCCAACTCAACCCACCTGGGCCCTAGGCAGAGTCGGGGCGGGAAGAAGAGCCCGCAGGTAATTCATCCAGACCTCTGTGTCCCAACCTGAGCTGAGGACTGGCCAAGAGAACATGTCATTTGTTAAGACCCAATTCTACTTCTCCCCAGCCCTAGCCACTGTGACTCCAGACTAAGCCCCAGAACTGGACCACTCTGAAAGCTGCCTAACTCACCTTCTACTCTTGCCCAGTACCACCTTTTAAACCCACAAATTACATTTTGTCCATCTGTTGCTATAATCCCCCCAACTGTACTTAGAATAAAATCCAAACCCCCGGCCATGCTGTATAGGTCCACATGAGCTCTCTCTTCAAAGTCATTATCCACCCCCTCCCCCTTTCTCCTCACAGAAAGCCACTCTGGCTTATTCTGTCTGGCTAATGGGTCAAACTGTCACAGGGCCTTTGCACGTAACTGCTTCCTCTGCTTTAAATGCTCTTCTCCCTGCTCCCCGCAGATCCTTCCCATGGCTGCTCCTTCCCATTCTTCAGGTCTCGGCACAGATGTCCCCTCCTCGGAAAAGCCTTCTCCTTCTGTCACTTTCTTTCTCATCACCTTGTGTTATTTTCGTCATAGAATTTATTACAATTCCTGACCTTTTAAAATTAGTTGAGGGGTGCCTGGGTGGCTTAGTCAGTTAAGTGTGGACTCTTGATTTCAGCTCAGGTCACGATCTCAGGGTGGGGAGATCAAACCCTGTGTTAAGCTCTGTATTGGTGGTGAAGCCTGCTTAAGATTCTCTCTCCCATGGCACGCCTGGGTGGTTCAGTGGGTTAAAGCCTCTACTTTTGGCTCAGGTCATGATCCCAGGGTCCTGGGATCAAGCCCCACATCAGGCTCTCTGCTCAGCGGGGAGTCTGCTTCCTCTCTCTCTGCCTGCCTCTCTGCCTACTTGTGATCTCTGTCTGTCAAATAAACAAAATCTTTGTAAAAAAAAAAAAAGATTCTCTCTCCCCCTCTCCCCATCCTCCTGCTCGCTTTCTCTAATAAATAGATGTTAAAAAAAAAAAAAAAGTTTATTTATTGTTAGTCTCCTTGTACTGTGAAGGCAAGAACCATGCCTTTTTTCCCCCCGAAGATTTTATTTTTAAGTCCTCTCTACACCCACAACCCTGGGATCAAGACTTGCATGTTCCACTGACTGGGCCAGCCACGCGCCCCAGGAACCATGTCCATCTTGTTCAGGGCTTCATTCTAGAAGTCCTAGCACAGCGCTGATGCTCATTCATCTGTAATGAATGAATGGCTTGCCCTCACACCTATCTCTGTGCTCTCAGGTCTCCATCCCCAAAGAGAATACCCTGGTCTAGACCTGACTGACCACCTCTTGCCTGATCGGTATCAGCCTCCTCATGGGTTTCCCCTGCCCCAATTCTCTTGGTGACCCAATTCACCCTGCAGAAAGGGATCTTTCTACCAGTCGAATCTGCTCAGGTCTTCTGTCCAAACTCCATCCCTTCCTAACTTCAGCTCTGTCGCTCTGAGTTCGTATTGGCTCCCCTCTCTTCCACAGCCCCATCACTCGTTCTGTAGATACCTACTGTGGCACCCCAGGCCTGTGGGACATGGCAGGCCACAAAACGGATACAATATCCTTGCTCGTCCTTGAAAAGCTTACCCCGAAGGACTTTCAGAATCTCCCTGAATTCAACTTGCCCTTTCCCACTTCACCACCTTTGCCAATGATTCTCAAGGCTGGAATGCCCTGGGAGGTCTTCCGGAAAATACCCTCCTTTGCAGCCCAGAGGCCGCCACCATCAGCCTTATGACCTGGACCTGACTTGCTGTTTTCACACCTTTCTTTCCCAGAAGACTGGATGCCCCAAGAGGGCAGAGGCAGATGAGTCATCCCTATCCGCGGGTACGGAGCCCAGCATGGATACTTAATGATCAGATAAATGTTCCCCTCCCCCGCAACACACAGACTAATCCAAGAAGACTTCATCTACTCACAAGAGTTCTGCCAGCTCCCCCACTTCCCCCACCAAGGCCAGGAGGAGGTTCCGAGGCTGGTGGAACTGGCCCCAGTCTCGTTCAGCAGCAAACTCAGCATGGAGGCGGCGGCTGGAATAGAAGAAAGAAGTGGAGGTCCTGGTGGTGGGTTCGAGAACCCAAGAGAAGACGCGAAGCGCAGGCGGGCGTCTCGGTGATATGCAACGGGGACATAGGTATCGGGTTCTGCAACGAATTCTTTGGATGGCCTCAAGCAAGCATTCTTCTTCGGGACCTGGACTTCTCATCGATAAAGAGGGGGTGCGCTGCGCAGGCCTCAACTCTACGGAAAACTGACAACACCCGCTCTTCCGCTACTGCGCCTTCCACTGCTGCTTCCCCAGTTCCCTCCCCCGGGAACATCCCCTCCCTGCATATCGAATTTTCCGAAGTGCAGCTCCAGGGACACTTCCCCCGAGAAGCCCTCCTTGACTTCCTGCAGCAAACATAGTATCACCCACCTTCCAGCTCCGACATCTGCGCTCGCCCCACCACCCGCTCCTGGAGGGCAGAGGCCGGGCAGAAGCAGCATCGGAAGCAGCAGCCCAATTTGCCCAGGGCCGGTTCTAATACTACTCACCGGGCGTCACCGGTTCCCCCGCCTCTGGTGCGCGTCACTACGTCCCATGTGCAGATTAGGAGGTTACGGGACTCTCCCGAGACCGGCCGCGCCGGGACCCCAGCAGAGCCGCTCGCCTCCTTCCAGACCACGTGGAGGGACCCTCCCCAATGCGACCTCCCCAGCCTGGGTAGGGACGGCTTACATGTCCTCGAGCGTGGGCTCCGGACTGAAGCCGAAGGGGCCGGTAGCCGCAGCGCCGTCCCCCTCCGTGCCCCCACGCGCGTCCCCATTCGCCCGAGACATACCGCCCACGGCGCCGCGCTCGGGATGCACCGCGAGCACCACCGCGCCGAGCACGAGCCCCGCCTCCGGCGCTCCTGGCCAATCACAGGGGTTCACGACTGCTTCCGGGGCGGAGCCTCAGGAAAGGCCAATTAATGAAGTGGACTTTAGCGCAGCCCGCCCTTTACGCCCACGGCCTTGGATTCCTCGGTCTCGGCCGAGCATCTTAAAGGTACAGAGACCAGATTCGGCCACCAAGAGACAATGGACACGGGGCGGAGAGGGCGCAGGCGCGTCTCTTCTCTTGTGGGCGCCAGATGGCGCCAAAGAGAACTGACGGAGCGGGGGAGAGAGCGGGGCCCTCTGCAACCCCAGAGAGGGCGAGTTCAAGTTAGAAAGGGGAATTTATTAGAAGGACACAGAGATGTCTCCAGGGTTTAGGAGCTAGGGTGACCATTCTAAGCATTTTACCTATTTAATTCTTACAAAAGTGAGGATTGTGTCGTCCTCTTCCTCATTTTACAGGTAAGGAAACGGAGAGATTGAGGAATTTAACTCAACAGCTAATAAGGCGGTAGCCAGCTTTCCATTCTAGGCAATTTGGTTTCAGAGCCTGTGTTATTAACCCCTACATTATAATGCCTCAGATGATGAGAAATACTATGGAAGAAATTATTTAAACACTGAAAGGTGGGGACAGCGTTAGATTGCATGGTACAGGGAAGATCAAGCATTGTTGGTTACCAGCTCAACTATCTCCTGCATTCTTGCACAAGAGTGATTTTATTCTGGTGTTCACCCTCCTCTCCTTGATTGATCATGTGGCCCCATTGCCTGGCCTGATCAGTCTATGGGTGAGTATATGGCCTAGTTCTTGACAATGCGAAGTTGGGAAGTCTGTTGGAGACTTCTGGGAAAGGTTCTGAGTTCTTTTGTTAAAAAAGCACAGGATGTGTCTACCTTTAGATATTAGTATGTGACCGAATCTTTGTGAGGAGGCTAGCCCACAAACTGGGATTGGTTGACAGGAAGTTAGAAAGGACCTGGATCCTTGATAACATCGTTGCGACGCTTATTTTCCAGAAAGGTCCTAATTTAAGACTTTGGTCATGTAAGAAAATAAATCTGTGGGTCAAACCACTTTTGGTTGGGTTTTCTGTTACTTGGCTTTGAGAAAGCAACATTTAATCTGAGCAAAAATCAAGGGGTATAGAGATCTAGGTAGAGGGAGCACCAGTGCTTAAAGCAGGAAAGTCTTGGCATGTTCTAAAGACAAAAGGAATTCCAGTGTGTCGGGAATGTAGTGAGCAAGGGGGAGAGTCGTTGGATGTGATATTAGGGACGTGACAAGAGGCAAAATCAGATTGATCAACCATGAATTTTATTTCATATTTTATTTTTCATTTTAAGTATTTTGGAAACCATTTGAAGGGCTTTGGCAGGGGAGTTATATGATCGTATTTTGTGTTTATGAGCCCTCTGGCAGCTGTGTTAAGAATGAATTGGAGGAGGTCCAGGGCAGAAGCAAGGAAAGGAGTTACTGCAATTGTCCAAGGGAAAGACGATGTTGACTCTGGGACAGACCGATGGTGAATGAAGATGGAGAGAAGTGAGTGTACTGGGGAGATATTTTTGGAGGTAGATCTATAGGCTTTGTTGATTTTGAATTAGAGGTGTGGGCGAAAGGATAGAATCAAATCTGGCTTACAAGTTGTTTTTTTGTTTAATTTTTGGCTTATAAGTGTTGAGTGTTGAGCAACATGGTGAGTGGGGGTGACACATACGGGATGAGAAAAGTGAGGTTCAGGATTGAACACACATGGCATCAGGAGTTTGGTTTAGTACAAAGCTCATTGAAGCTACATATCAATTTGGCAGGTGGATTTATGAGATGAAGGTTTAGAGGAAAGACGAGAGCTAGAGATTCACAGTGGGTAGTTTCCGTCATCAGACAGTGCTTAAAGTCGTGGACTTGGAGAAGAATGACTACTACAAGAATCTAGATAGACTAGACTAAGACTAAGATTAGATTAATGTTTAGTAGTTGACCAAAAGAGAAGAGGCAGGTGAGATGACACGGAAATTGAGAGTGTGGTTTCATAGAGGCTGAGAGGAAAGTGTTGCAAAATGAATGGACATCTGATTTGGATGCTATTGAGCTGCAGGATAAGAAGAGGGCACAGAAGTTGCTGTTGGATTAGGCAACATGGAAGTTGGATATGGGAGTTGGGAGAAAAGAGGGAGTCCTGGGTAACTCCTGGGTTTCTGGCTTGAGTAAATGGATGGATAATTTTGTCATTTGCTGAAATGAAGACACAGAAGATCCAAGAGTTGGGGTGGGAGGGAAGATAATGAATTCAGTTCAGGGTCTGTTGAGTCTAAGATGGCCCTAGAACATCTAGATGATGTCTTGCAGGCAGATGGACATACAGGTCTGAAGTTCAGAACATTGAGCTGCCTCTCAATCTGGGAACTGAAAGTACTTTCCATAGCATCTACCGTGATATTTGCTAACTTCTCCAGACAAGAATCCAAGGTCTTTTACTGGAATGCAAAACACAGCTTTCTCAGGAGTCCTCTGCAACTCAGATTTTTGAAGTCAGGAACCAGGACTTGTAGAGCTCACAGGTCAGATGGTCCTTGGTGATTGACAGGAAGGAGGAGACACTCTCTGTGGGCCTGCCTCTGCCTTCCTCCTTAGGGCTCTTGACTGGTTTGTTAAGTTTTTGTCAAGCATCCCGGAGAACATCCCAGTTTTTTACTCCATGGCATTGTCCTTGGAAGACCAAGCAAACCCAGCTCCAGCACAGCACATTGTTGGAGGGGTGGGGAAGACCCTCATGTTAGAGAGGGAACAGACCCAAACTTACAATTGGCCCCATGATCTGGACCCTTCATGCAGACTTTTTCTGTACCCTCATCCCCACATCCGTTCACTTTTCTGCATTCTCCTCAGACAAATTTTAGCAACCCAACCTCCCTGCTTTAGTAAGGGCCTCAATGTGCTTGCTCTTGGCTTTTGGTTCACATTTGTGATTAGCCTTTACAAGCGTATCCCTTTAGGAACTGGGTGCTCTAGTCTTTTCGACCAAAGATGTTTTCCCAGTTATTTTCCAACTATTATTTCCTAATAAATGTTTAATGACAGGATGGGCAGGCTGGGACAAGTAAACATAAGCATGTACACGCTGTCCTTCTGCTATGCAAGAGTTTGGCTGCCTTCACCACTGGAGCCAACCATGAGCAACTGATCCCAGGACAGCTTTTGAGAAACCCTAGAGTGGGGGAGGTTGTGGTGATTGGAGAACAAAGTAGCAGAGACCCATAAGCTGAGTGGGTGGTGTTGGGGTAGGGGAACCTGGCAAACTAAGGGTCAGGTGATTGGGAACCCAAGCACAAATGTCCTTGGGAAGATTGTTTCTTTTCTCTGAGTCACAGTTTCCCTATCTATGTAATGGGGCTCTGGCCTAGCTGGCCTCCGATGACCCTTCAGGTGTGTGCTGGCAGGGCTGGGACAATGTGTATTTAGTTTGTATCACAGTGCTGTTCTTATTGGAGGTAGGGCCATTGACCTTGTTGGTTTTGAACTGGGGGATGGCAGGAATGATGCGCTATAATTAAAAATATTTGTTCTTACTAAGTTTTTCAGGGGGAGTCATGACAGAGGCTTTGAGAAATCTCTAGATTCGCCCATTCAGGCTGGGGAATCCCTAACACCTTTAGGAGCCCTTGTTAGGGCACCTGGCTGGCTCAGTCAGTAGAGCATGTGACTCCCGATCTCAGGGTCATAAGTTCAAGCCCCACTTTGTGTGTAGAGCTTACTTAAGAAAAAGAAAGTGAGAAGTCCTTCCCCAGTCTATGTATCCAGTCTTATTTTCCTAAACCCATGCTGAAATCCAGCCAGATGATCCCCACTCTCCTCCTCCCTAATTTTGCTCATATACTGAATGCCCACTCCCCCTTCTCTGCATATCCAAACCCAAATTCTACTCATTCTGCAGAGGCCTGCTTTGAAGCCACCTCCTCTGGGAAGCTTTCCTAAACTTCCTCCAAAAAGGAAATATTTGACCTTCTATAGTACTTAATCCACTCTAGTCCTTATGGCACTTAGCATTCTTGGTCTTGATTTTGGGATGATGGGTGTCTCCTTTTAGACTGAGTCTCCTGAGAAACAGAAGCAGTGTCAGGCTTTTGTTTCTCCAGGGCCTGATACTTGAATAGATCTAATAAATACTGATTTATAACACCGTGTCTCATGGGATCCCCTCCATGACTTCTCTGCAGTAGGTGGGTATGGCTGTGCCTGTTTTACAGATGAAGAAGCTGAGGCCCAGAGACTTATCTGAGAAAGGTGAATGCTGAAGCTCACCAGCACCCCCCCAGTGCTCCTCAACAAGTGAAAGAAATCTCCCTACCCCCACAAGAGTGTAAAAGAGGCAGCTCAATATTTTGGGTATGTGCTTAGGTGACCTTGCTACTGCCTTTTCTTCTATCCTTCTGTCCTGTCTCTTCATCTTCTTTCTCTTCCTTTATCTTCAATGTCCTCTCCTTTTTCTTTTCTGCCTTTGGCTTCCTTTTCCTTTTCTTTCTCTTTTCTTCCATCACCTTCCTTACTTCTATCTGTGATTCTGTTCTGATTTCTACCTGAGGTCCTGTCCCCTTCACCACCTGCTGCCTCTGTTTTGCTGCCCAGCTTCTCCCCAAGAAAAAGATGGATGCCTATCTTGCTGTCAACCCCTAACTCTTTCTAGGTTAACTAAGAGGACGCCGGCCAGGGACGCTTCCCTCATTTTCCTCCCCTTTTGTACGGTCCACTCCAACCAGTTACAGAGCTGTGTATGTGGACAAACAGAACTGAGGCCTAAATTTCTTCTCCAAAGCCTTGAGAGATTGGTCATACCATTCTCCACCGCTAGGAGACATCAAGAGCAAGGAAAGGGGCGCCTGGGTGGCTCAGTGGGTTAAAGCCTGGGCCTTGGCTCAGGTCATGATCCCAGCATCTTGGGATCCAGCCCATCTTGGGATCCACTCTCTCACTCATTTATTCAATATATCCCGAGTACTAACTATGGACCAGATGGTGTTCTAGGTACTGGGGGTAGGGAACATCCCCTGCCATCTTGGAGCTTACATACTAGCAGAAAGGGACACTTAGAAAGTAAACTAACACATTCTCAAGGTAATTACAGATTAGGGTTAGAGCTGTGAAGCCAATAAATGATGTGAAGAGTTGGAGATTTGGTAGGTGTTGGCTGATGTCAGAGAAGATTTTATGAGGTTTAATTTTAGCTGAGATGGGGTTGAGGGTGAGCCTGCCAGGTAGAGAGCCTGAGGGAGACTCCAGATAAAGGGAGCTGCGGAGTACAAAGGATATCTGTTTGTTTGGAGCTCCACAGGAAGGCTAATGGGCTAGAGTTTAGTGAGAGAGGGAAGGCGAGTGCCATGAAATGAGGCTGGACATACGTAGCAGGGATTGTATGGAAAGTGATTTCAGAACTTTGAGTAGGAGAAAAGCTGATTGAATTTTTAAAATTGATTTATTGTTGTAGTTAGATAGTATTTACAACTATGTAAATATTCATTGCTGAATACTATATATGATTACATTTCATTCGTCACACAAAGTTTTATTTTTTGTTGAGTTGATAACTGCCTCTTTTTTTTCATTTGCTAGTTTTCTATTTAATTGTCACTGATTCTTTTTACATCTTCCATTAACCTTCCAGTGTAATTTTTCACAAAATCAAAAGTATCAGTGCTCAAACAGGCCCATTTTCCTTTCCTGGGAGCCTTCAGGCTTCTCTTCCTGAGCGATGTGCCTGTTCCAGTCTGCTCGCTCTCTAGACTTGCTGTGGAGCTGTTACCTTGAAACCTTCCTTCACCTTCTCCTGTGCTGGCTTGGGTTTCCTGAACCTCAGTTTCCTCTTTCCCAGTTTGCCCCCTTATTTTCCTCGAGCACATTGTCTAGTAGTTTCTTGAGAAAGAGTGTGTGGGATGAAACCACTTATACTTTGCATGTCTAAAAATATCTTTATTCTGCTTATTGGTAAGATGTGGCTGGGTATGGAATTATACAGAGAAAATAATTTACCCTCAGGATTTTGAAGAGATTACCTCATTATCTTTTAGCTTCCCTTTCCCTGTTGAGAAATCTGATACCATTCTTATTGCCAGAACTTTCTATGTGCTCTTCTCCTCCCCAGATAGTTTGAGGAGAGCATAATGGGGGCATCTGGCTGGCTCAGTCAGTGGAGCGTGCAACTCTTTTTTTTTTTTAAAGATTTTATTTATTCATTTAAGAGAGAGATCACAAGTAGGCAGAGAGGCAGGCAGAGAGAGAGGAGGAAGCGAGCTCTCCCCTGAGCAGAGAGCTCGATGTGGAGCTGGATCCCAGGACCCTGAGATCATGACCCGAGCTGAAGGCAGAGGCTTAACCCACTGAGCCACCCAGGCGCCCAAGGAGCATGCAACTCTTGATCTCGCCATCATAAATATGAGTCCCACGCTGGGTATGGAGTTTATTTAAAAAGTAAAATCTTGAAGAAGAAGAAGAAGAATGGACTCTGGACTTACACTGCCTAGCAGTTGGCCTGTGCAATTTTGGATAAATTTCTTAATCTCTTTGCACCTCAACTTCCTCATTTGCAAAATGCAAAAAAACCTGCAACAGTTTCTTTGAACTGTTGGCAGTTCAAAGAAAAATATATACACACACATATAAAGCATTTCTCTTTATCACTGGTATTTTATAATTTAATAAAAATTAATGTATGTCATTTTTCATTCACTATGCTGGGAAGTCAGGAGATATGTGGTATCTACAACTTTTTTAAATTTTAGAAAATTTTCTTATATCATTTCATGTATTTTTTCCTTCCATTTCCTTTATTATCTCTTTGGAATTCCTCCTAGATGTTGAACCTCTGGGCTTTCCTCTAATTTCCATATTTTTTTCCTTCTATTGTGCATCTTTTTGTTGTTGTTCTACTTTCTGATAAATTTCTTCAAATTTGTCTTCTAAGTATTGTACTGAATTTTGAAAACTTTAAATTTTATATTCTTTTTTTTTTTTTTTTTAAAGATTTTTTTTTTATTTATTTGTCAGAGAGAGAGAGAGAGCGTGAACACAGGCAGACAGAATGGCAGGCAGAGGCAGAGGGAGAAGCAGACTCCCTGCTGAGCAAGGAGCCCGATGTGGGACTCGATCCCAGGACGCTGGGATCATGACCTGAGCTGAAGGCAGCCGCTTAACCAACTGAGCCACCCAGGCATCCCTAAATTTTATATTCTAAATGCTTCGTTCTCATTATCTTTTTATGAACACTATCTTCTTTACCTCTTTTTTTCTTCTTCTACTCCCTGTTTTATCTCTTTACTGAGTTTTTTGCTTTCTTTGACTTGTTTTCAAGTTAGAGGCTTACCTCAAATGTCTGGTGATCCTTGACCGCTTATATTTAAGAATGGGGCATGGAGGGGCACCTGGGTGGCTCAGTGGGTTAAAGCCTCTGACTTTGGCTCAGGTCATGATCCCAGGGTCTTGGGATAGAGCCCTGCATTGGGCTCTCTGCTCAGCAGGGAGCTTGCTTCCCCCTCACTCTATCTGATTGCCTCTTTGCCTACTTGTGATCTCTGTCATATAAATATCTTAAAAAAAAAAAAAAAAGTATGGGGCATTGAAAAGAATGTGCCGAAGTGAAACTGTTCAACCGGGAGGCTTCCTGGCACAGGGATTTTCGCTGGGGGCTCACCGAATGTTCATATAGGTCTTTATTTCTGGGCACATTTTTCTCCAGAGAAGCAAAGGCAGTATAAACTTCCCAGACAGTGTTTTTAAGGGGGGTAAGCGGGCTGGGACAGTCTCTTTCAGTCTTTATTTTTATTTTTGGTCCCCTGTCCTTTACTATGGTGTCCCCAGCTTTGTAGTATTTTTAAAATTCATTTTCTAGAAACTAAACCTCCCTTTACCAACAGACGTAAGAGGCAGTCATCTGGTTATGTGACATGGGGGACAGGTTTGTGAACTTCAGAGATCTAATTATAATTACCCTGTATAGAAGCTTTCAAACAGTATCTGTCTTTACCCCCACCCTTGACCCGTTAGTACCTCCAAAGCACATCTTGCTTCCTGTTAGTATTCCCCAACTCTGAAGGAATTTCCTTTGGCTTCCTCTCTTCTGCTAAGTCACTTACCCAAATCTTCCAAGAAGTGTTGGGCCCTTTCTTTTCCTCTCCCATCTGCTAGCCCTTGGGTTTTATGCCCGTTTTGAGTCCTTTGCTATCAACACAGGGAGAGGGGTGCAAACCTAAATCTAGGTGTTAAATCCTGTGTCCAGAATCCGGGAAAACATTTGCGCTCGCCACTTGCCAGACTCTAAATATATCAATTGGTTCATTTTGTAAGACTGTAAAAGAGTCAGAATTCCAAGAATCCAAACATTAGCCACAAGAATTTTTCCACAAAGTCCTTTTTATTTATTTCGCTAAAAATTACTTTATTGATTAAATCACCAGGAATTTTCAACACAAGATTGAATATCTTAATGACCACCAAGGTTTGGGCTCTGGGGCTTGTTCTGCCTCTCCCAGTCCTTAAAGGGGTTTAGAGAGAGAGACGTCATTAACAGAGACCAAATGAGATGGTCGCAGGTCCTCCTTTCCCAGTCATTGGACAAGCTGCTCAATTCTTGTCCAAAGCAGGAAAGAGCCAGTACTTCAGAAAAATCTAATGAAGAATTTGACAATGCAATGTAAGATCTCTCTTAACAATTTAGATTTATCAACAGTATTGGTCCAAACTTATTTGCTTCTGATCTAAATAATTTTGCAATTTACTTTTTTTTTTTTTTTTTTTGGTGTGTATGTAATTCTAACAAATAACCTCACTCCCTGTGCAGGCATGAATCAACCCAGTGCCAAGAAAGAAAAAAAAAAAAAATCCCTCAAACCAGAATAGCTTTATCTTGCTCTTGGAAAGAACTAACAGAGGTTTTTCTGCTTTTCTTCCACATATGAGATGAACAAACCTCCCCCCTGAAGTCCAAAATGTTACTTCTGGCCTTGGAATGTGCAGCTTATGATGGGCGGATTCAAATGACCTCGAAAGGGCCACTGGAACTACTGTGCAGGAGGCCTTCTTTGGAAATTTCTTCTTAAAATAAAGTTCTGAGAATTGTTCATGATTGTGTACAAAGGCTCTAAGGTCCAAACAGCTTGTGCTATTCCATCTCATGAACTCGGCTCAGAGGCGGCACTGGAATTGTCAGGAGCCAGAGCAGTAGCAGTAGCCCCCCGAGGTAGGACCTCAATAACTCGAGGCTTGTCAATGATCCGGGCTGTCCGGTTTCCCTTCTCCACAATCCCGACGATCCATGCCTGGTGGCCCTCTCCGTACTTGGAAGATTTGATTTCGGAGCAAAAGCGAGCTGCCTGTTCTCTTGGCAGACAAATCAGCAATCCCCCGGAGGTTTCCGCCGAGGTCCCCTGAAGGAGCCCGAAGCGCCCGCTGGCCTTGCTGATGGCTGCCATCTTGGCAATAATGGGCAGATTATGAATCACAAACGACACCTCGTTTCTCTGCTGCTTGGCCAGGTTCTGAGAGTGTCCCAGGATGCCGAAGCCGGTGACATCGGTGGCCGCGTGCGCGTTAAACGTGTGCATCAAGGCGGCGGCCGTCCTGTTCAGCGTCGCCATGCTGAACATGGCCTCCTGGTAGGCCAGCTCCACCTCCTCCCTGGACACCACCATACTGACTTTACTCCATCGCTCGGGGCTGTCCAGCCACTGGTGGGCGTTGACCGCGACCTGCGTTCCTAAGGGTTTGGTCAGCACGAGCACGTCCCCCACGACCGCGCTGTCGGGCATGATGAGCTCGCTGGGCTGGCACACCACAGTGGCAACCCCCCCGACGATAACCCAAGGGTTTACCACCGTCTGCCCCCCGGTCACGGCGGTGCCTCCCTCCTCGGCGGCGTCGCGGAAGCCCCGGATCAGCAGCGGCGTGACCTTCTCCCGCTCCTCGTCCGTCATGCTCTGGCTGACGCTGAGCAGCATCAGCATGTTGTCACACTCGGTGATGCCCATGGCGTACAGGTCGCTCAGCACGTTGGCGCAGGCTATGCGCCCCATCATGTAGGGATCCTCCACCAGGGGGTAAAAGAAGTCCGTGGTCTGCACCAGCGACAGGCCCCCGTGCCTCAGCGGGACGACGCACGAGTCCATCCCAATGCCCAGGGCCGGAGACGGGGCGCTGGGCTCGGCCCCGGCCGCCAGGCCTCCCTCCTGCGCCGGCTCTTCGCGGGCCGCCCCCAGGCCCAGGCCCGGGCCCGGGCCCCGCGCCGGCCGCACGTCGGGCCGCGTCAGTCCCGCCAGGAGCTTGAGCAGCGTCTCCTGGGGGACCTTGCAGCCTCAGCCCTTCATGCCGGAGAAGCCCGTCAGCCGCCAGCTCGGGCTCAGGCCCAGCGCCTGGGGCTCGAAGGGCCGGTAGCTCGCGAAGCCCCGGCCCGGGGACAAGCCCGCGGGGCCCGCGCCGGCCGCGGCCGCCGCCTCTCCGCCGGCGCCGGTGCCCGCGGCCTCCGCCATGGCGCCTGCCGGTGCGGGGGGACACGGAGCGCAGCGGAGCGCGGCCCTCCTCCCCGCGCCGGCCACCGCCGACCGCAGACGTCCCCGCCGCGCCCGCCCGGCCCGCGCCGCCGCACTCCCGCCGCGCCGCGCGCTCCTCGCCGTCCCGGGGGCGGGGCCGCCGGCTCCGCTGCTTAGGGTCCCGGTGATTGACAGCCGCGCCGCCCAATGAGGACTCCGCCCCCGAGAGGCGGGCTTCCTCCCGTCCGCAGGGCAGTTACAGCGGGAGGTCCCGGGGACCCTCCCCGCCGGCGCCGCGGCCCGCTGCCCGCGGCCGGTTAAACGCTCTCCGGGCCGCGGCCGGCGGGACTTTGCTCCCCCGGAGACCGTTGCCCAGGGGCCGCGATTCCGAAGCTGGGGCAGATCGGTCCCTTGGCAGAGCTCACGCAGGTCGCAGTGGTCCGGGGGTCACGGGACCAGCCCGGGACAGGAAAACAGCCCAGGGAAAAATTCGGAAATAATGAGAAATTCGATAGGAAGCTACTACCCTGAAGCAAGCAAGCACTAGCCACAAAATAATGAAATGTTAAAATGGGCTTCAGAGAATTCCGAGTCTCAGGGGCGCCTGGCAGGTTCAGTCCGAAGAACATGGGCCTCTTGACCTCGGGGTCTGAGTGCCAGCCCCGCACTGGGGGGTCGAAATGACGCTTAAAGAATAAGATCTTAAAGTCCTCTAAGACTCTTAAGTCCACCACTAACTCTGAGTCACTTTCCCTCTCGGGCATCAGTTGACTTCTGGGCAACAAAGTGGCTTATCTTGTTCTGTTCTAAAGTGGCTAGAGATCTTTAAGTCAGTATATATGATAATCTGTAATGTGTCCATTGAGAGCAATTTGCCAATGTCTATTAAGAACACAACTTTATATAACACCTTTGACTCAGCAGTTCCAGTTCTAGGACTTTATCCTCCAGATGTACTCAGGAGCTGTGAGTGGGAAATGATAGAGTTCTTTTATTTTGTTTTGTTATTTCTGTGCTGCTTGTAATATTAACATACTGGAAAGAACTTAAATGTTTATCAATTGTGATTAAAATAAATCGTGGTACATTTATATAATAGACTACCCAAGCAACTCTAAAACAGAAGGAGAAAACATTGATATAATTATATTGATAATAGTTACAATTCTAAGAGGTATCTTTCTAAATGCTTTAGTATATTAACTAACTTAGTTCTTACAAAAACCTTTGAGTTAGGATTCTTTCCATGTTTTACAGATAAGGAATATAATGCACAGAGAGATTAAATGACCCACTCAAGGTCATAGCCAGTTTAGAATGGAGCTGGATATGAATCCAAGCAAATCTGTTCCAAAGACCACCAGGTTATATCATCTATGATGTTTGTTAAGAGAAACAAGCAAACTTCTGAGCAGTATTTATAGGATACTATTATTTGTTGTAAAAGGAGGAAATGTATGCAGTGGCATATTTCTGGGAGGAGAATCACGAGAAACTGGTGAATTGATTGCCTCTGGGGAGGGAATGAGGTGATTTTGGATGGGAGATTCTTCACTGAATTATCTTCTTGTTCCTTTAACATTTGGACCTTAAATTTTTTTGAAAAAATTTTTTTAAAGATTTTATTTATTTAACAGACAGAGATCACAAGTAGGCCGAGAGGCAGACAGAGAGAGAGGAGGAAGCAGGTTCCCTGCTAAGCAGAGAGCCCGATGCGGGGCTCGATCCCAGGATCCTGGGATCACGACCTGAGCCGAAGGCAGAGGCTTTAACCCACTGAGTCACCCAGGTGCCCTTTTTTTTTTTTTTTTAATTTTTAAAAAAGATTTTACTTATATATTTGTCAGAGAGAGAGAGCTAATGAGCACAAGCAAGGGGAGCAGCAGGCAGAGGGAGATGCAGGCTCCCTGCTATTTAAGTGCATTACATACTTAAAACAACAACAACCTGCCTATGAGACTATAAATTGGTACAACCATTTTGTAAAAGAGCTTGGCTTTAACTGATTAAATCAGACATGTGCAAACCCACCCCCGGTCAGTTCTAGCCATAAAACATGCCCTAGAGAAACTCCTGCAAAGGTGCCTCGGGAGACACGTGCAAGAATGTAGGAGCTCTGGAGATTGATTACACAACAATGTGAGGAATGAACACTACTGAACTATACACTTAAAAGAGGTAAGACGGTAAATTTTATGTTATGTGTATTTTACCACAATTAAAAATGTAAAAATGGGGCACCTGGTTGGCTCAGTGGGTTAAGACTCTGCTTTCGGCTCAAGTCATGATCTCAGGGTCCTGGGATCGAGCCCTGCATCGGGCTCTCTGCTCAGCAGGGAGCCTGCTTCCTCCTCTCTCTCTGCCTGCCTCTCTGCCTACTTGTGATCTCTCTCTCTGTCAAATAAATAAATAAAATCTTTTAAAAAATGTAAAAATATAGGAGATACTTATAGCTCTTCTCGTAAGTCATTACATTTAGCTTTTATTATTCTCCAGTACAGTGTGAAGGCATGGAGTAAACTGGAAGAAACTCAAACATTAAAATTAGACTGAGTTGCAGTCTAGGCTCTCCTAATGACCTTGGGCGAATTGTCTAACCTTTAGGAACCCCACTTTCAGTACCTATAAAATAGTCCTTTCACCTGAAGATAATGATAGACACCAGATGGAGTGTTTAATGAGAATTAAATTTTTAAAATATGTGTGAAGCTCCTAACATGGTTCCTGGCCGTTGGTAAGCTTAACATAAATGACAGAACCTAGTATTGTACACCACTGTTAGTGTGGATGTAGTAGGGGCTGGAATTTAAATTCACAAAACTTATAACATCTTGGAATTTTTAAAAAAAAATAAAAACAAGTCCCTTTGTCTTCCTAAAGAAAAAGAAGACTGGAAGACCAGAACAGTGGTCTTCCGTGTGTCTGTTAACAGGGAACGCATTATAAATATAAAATATAAAATATAAATATAAATATATAAATATAAACAAATCATTGTATAACTACCCAATGGGACATTGTTTATCTGTGAAAATGAATGATAGGTCTAGACATCATCAATATGGATAATCTCAAAGATAAAATGTTGGGAGCAAGAAGCCCGTTGCAGAAGAATCCATAAACTAAGATGCCATTTATACAAAGTTTAACACCAGGCAAAGCAATAATATATTGATAAGAGATGCAAAATGATTTAAAAAAAAAAACGTTTTTAAGAGTAAGAGAGTTGGGATCGGGAGGGAGACAAACCATAAGAGACTCTTAATCTCACAAAACAAACTGAGGGTTGCCGGGGTGGGGGTGGGTAGGGAGAGGGTGGTTGGATTATGGAAGGTATGTGCTATGGTGAGTGCTGTGAAGTGTGTAAACCTGGCGATTCACAGACCTGTACCCCTGGGGCTAATACTACATTATATGTTAAAAAATTAAAAATTAAAAAAAAAAGAGTAAGAGTGTGGATGATTAACAAAATTTAGCATAGGGATTATCTCTGGGGAAGGGGGCCTAGGGTTCTGTTTTCTGTTCTTTGTCCGGGGTGTAGTTGCATGATGTTCTTTAAACCATGCACATCTATTTTTCCCATGCTCTTTTTTTTTTTTTTTTTTTGTTTTTGTTTTTTTTTTTTTTTTAAAGATTTATTTATTTATTTGACAGAGAGAAATCACAAGTAGATGGAGAGGCAGGCAGAGAGAGAGAGAGAGAGGGAAGCAGGCTCCCTGCCAAGCAGAGAGCCCGATGCGGGACTGGATCCCAGGACCCTGAGATCATGACCCGAGCCGAAGGCAGCGGCTTAATCCACTGAGCCACCCAGGCGCCCCTCCCATGCTCTTTTTGTAAAGTGCATGTCAACATTTTTTAAAAAAGGAAAAGATGCTATATTTCAGAATTAAAAATACTAAAAGGTAAACGAAATAATGAAAAAACAAGATATATGGAAGCAAGAGACCTCTGGATTTTTTCTGAACGTTGGATTAGCTGTCAGTGAGCTGTCTGCCCTTAAAGAAGAGATACAACCTTTGTACATCTTAGTTTCCCCTTCTGTAAAATGAGGGTCATCTCGGCTTAGGATCTGGTATAAGGATCATATGAAAATCTCCACTATGAAACCTTCTTTGTAAAATGTTCAGTGTAGGGGGCACCTGGGTGGTTCAGTGGGTTAAAGCCTCTGCCTTCGGCTCAGGTCATGATCTCAGGGTCCTGGGATGGAGCCCCACATCAGGCTCTCTCTGCTTGGCGGGGAGCCTGCTTCCCCCCCTCTCTGCCTGCCTCTCTGCCTACTTGTGATCTCTCTCTGTCAAATAAATAAAATCTTAAAAAAAAAAATCAAGTGTTCAGTACATTGTACCTGTGACCGATCTTATTACTAAGGGTAAAATGAAAACACTCTGCTTACATGTGTAGTCACCTCACCTGGGTCAGAATGTGATTAGATCAGGTGCCCCTGTTAATATGCTCTCTTTGTTCTTTGAACTTTCTCCTCTTGGCATTTATGACAGTTTGGATTTTTTTTTCAAGATTTTATTTATTTATTTGACAGAGAGGAAGAGAGAGCAAGCAAGAGAGCACAAGCAGGGGGAGCTGCAGAGGGAGAGGGAGAAGCAGACTCCCTGCTAGCAGGGAGCCCAGTTCCGGGCTCAGTCCCAGGACCCCGGGATCATGACCTGAGCAGACAGCAGACGCTTGTGCCTCTCGAGGTTGATCCTTGTGACTGTGTCATGAGCATCTGAAAGCATTCCTTTTATCTTGTTCTTGTTTTTCACTGAGAGAGCCAGTGAACCACGTTTATGGCTTGGGTTAAAACTTACGGGTCAGAGATGGCAAGAGTACAGACCTGGAGGTGGGAAAGCAGACGAAGGAGAGAGGTTTTAAAGAATAAGACGGTTTGAATGGAGCCTTTCATTTGGTTTTCACATACAACAAAAGCAATGGGGCTAATGCTCGTTAGTTTTTTCGCATTATGATAGTTTCCAGTTATAACACTACACTTTAAGGTTCAGTACACTTTATGTTTTTATTTTTTAAGATTTTATTTTATTTTTTAAAAGATTTTATTTATTTGACAGACAGAGATCATAAGTAGGCAGAGAGGCAGGCAGAGAGAGAGAGAGGGAAGCAGGCTTCCTGCTGAACAGAGAGCCAGATGTTGGGCTCGATCCCAGGAACCTGGGATCATGACCAGAGCTGAAAGCAGAGGCTTTAACCCACTGAGCCACCCAGGTGCCCCTAAGATTTTATTTTTAAGTCATCTCAACACCCAACGTGGAGCTCAAACTCACAACCCCAAGGTCAGGAGCTGTATGCTCTATTGACTGAGCCAATCAGGTGCCCCAGGTTCAGCACACTTTAAAGAGTTTTTAAATTGTGGTAAACTATACACTCAGTGTTTTTCTAGTATACTGAAAATACTTCAATTAGTTTAGTAAACATTTTCTTTTTTTTTGTTTAGTGCACTTAAAAAACATTTTATTTTATTTCTATTTTTTAATTTTTCTAAAGTCTTTATTTTTAAGTAATCTCTGCACTCAAAGTGGGGCTCGAACTTACAATCCTGAAATCAAAGAGTTGCATACTCTGTAGACTAAGCCAAAAAACTTATTACACAATCATTATGCTGTCATTGGAGAAAAATCACAAAATGTAGCTTAGTAAAAAGGAATAAAGTTAAATAACTCGAAATCCCTCCTCTCAGAGAGAAGGTGTTCGCAACACTTAGTAGGGTGAATTTTAGACATTTTCCTTCAAGGTGTGAGGGGAGCCACTACCTCGCACTGAACTCCAGGGGGCGCCCTGTCACCCCTCCAGGTCAAGTGGGGCTGTGTGCTGTCTTCTTGCTTATACTTCTTAACTTTTTAAAACAAAAACGGGATCATTCCTAGTATTTCTAGTAAGAAATGACATAATGGGTGAAAATAATCCATCATTAATAGATGTCAACACCCCCGCTGGGATCATTCATAAATACCTATTGAAAACTTTTTTAAAAAAGATTTTATGTATTTGACAGAGAGCACAGGCAGGGAGGGGCAGAGGAGGAGGGAGAAAGAATCTGAAGCAGACTCTGTGCTGAATGTGGAGCCTGACGTGGGGTTTGATCACATGACCCTGAGATCATGACCTGAGCTGAAACCAGGAGTTGGACATTTTATGGACTGAACCACCCAGGTGCCCCCTATTTATTGAAAACTTTGGTGCACTAGATACTGAAGCTGTCACAGTGAATTCCAGGCAGAAGTCCCTGTCCTCACGGAGCTGACATACTAACGGAAAGAGATCGCAATGCGTAAGATCAATGATTAGTTGGGAACAGATACCGAGGAGGGAGTGATGAAGTCTGCAGAGAGGGAGGAAAGGAAATCCGGTATGTGGATGTGACTTTGAAGTAAAGATCTGAATAAAGGGAAGAATGGCATGCAGATATCTGGGAAAGAGTGTTTCAGGCAGAGAATGGCAAGTGCAAAGGCCCTGAGGCAGGAATATACCTGGGGCATTCTAGGAGCAACAAGGCAGCCAGGATGACTGGTACACATTGAGTGGAGAGAACTGAACGGAATGAGGTCATACAGGTGCGTCACAAGATTGGTGAAGATGGCACAGGACATAGCACCTTACAGGTCTTTGTAGGACTGATGTAATCTGACTTTACTCTGCAGTAAAACCCCAGAGGTCAAAATATTCCCCATTGGGTATGAGAAGAATAAATGAAAGAAGATGGGATTGGGAGGGAGACAAACCATAAGTGACTCTTAATCTCACAGAACAAACTGAGGGTTGTTGGGGGGAGGGGGTTTGGGAGAGGGGGGTGGGATTATGGACATTGGGGAGGGTGTGTGTTTTGGTGAGTGCTGTGAAGTGTGTAAACCTGGTGATTCACAGACCTGTACCCCTGGGGATAAAAATATATGTTTATAAAAAATAAAAAATTATATTAAAAAAATGTTTAGGTAGATGCATTTGACAAAACAGATGACATTGGTAGTCTAGAGTTTTAACTATTAAAGAAGTGAATTTTTATTAAAAAATCTCTCCACAAATAACAAAAAAAAAAAAAATATTCCCCATTGGTCTCAGCCCCCCACCACCCTGGCCCAACATCCAGGTCAGTGTTCCTATCGCCGGCCCCCGACCCTGAGCCAGACCCAGGCCAGGCACAGCCTCAGCTCCCAATCCCACCTCCCCTGGGCTTGCTCTGTGGGGCTGCCAGCAATAGGCTGTACCTTGGGAAACTTCAGAACTGACACCCATGTTCACGGCCCCTCACACTATTAACCATCTTCCATCACCTTATGGGGCAGGAAGTTTCATCTTTGCCTTTGGGGTAAATGTGAGAAGCCATACTGAGTTACTGCTAATAACAAGAGAGACGCAGGACAGAGAGAGACTCAGAGTGATGGCAGAGCTCAGAGAATGGAAGGTTCGGAGAGGGAGATAAAGAGTGAGAAGGTGATTTGGAAGGTGCTGAGGAAGGCACTCATGGCATAACCTGGCAAAACAGCATTCTTGGCAGAAAAGCACCCATGGCAAAGGCCCCAAGATGAGCAAGCCTTGTGAGTTGGGTGGAGACCAGTGTGGCTGGTGACAACGGGGTGAGGGAGGAGGAGGTGACATCACAGTGGCAAAGAAAGGCCGGGTGTGCAGGGCCCCTGGACAATGGTAGGGCCTTCAGCTTTGGCTCTGGGTAAGACGGGAGCCATGGGATGGTTGAGACCAGAAGGGTTACATGGTCACTCTGGCTGGGGTGAGAGTGGACTGGGTTGGCAAAAACCCAGGGGAGAGACCATGGTGACTTGGTTGCGTCGGAGATAATGATAAGTGCTCATATTTGGGGAATTCTGGAACCAACAGATTTCCTGATGGATTAGATGGAAGATCTGATCCCCCAAGGTTGGGATGCCTGGGTGGCTCAGTCAGTAAAGACATCTGCCTTCAGCTCAGGTCATGATCCCAGAGTCCTAGGATCGAGCCCTCCATTGGGCTCAGCAGAGAACCTGCTTCTTCTCCTCTGCCTCCCCTGCTGCTTGTCTACACCCTTTCTCTCTCTCTCTCTCTCTCTCTCTCTCATGTATTCGTTCTATCAAATAAATAAGTAAAATATTTTTTTTAAAAAGATCCAATGGGCCATGTGAAGGAATTTTGTAATTTTTTTCCTAAGAGAAAGGGGAAGTCACAGGATTGGTTTTAAGCAGGGAGGTGGCATGGTTGTATTTGTGGTTTTGAAAGATCACTCTGGCTGCTATATCAAGAACAGACAGGAAAGGAATGCTGTGGCAGAGGATGGTGGCGACTTGGACTAGGGTAGAGTAGGGTATGGGATGGACAGAACACAGCACAGTTCTCTCTGCCTCAGGGCCTTTGCACCAGTCACTGTTAATTACTCAACAACGCTTCATGCCCAACAAAGCCCATTATCTTTAAGACTTCAGGAAATCCCTCCCCTGTGACCCTATAACCCTGAAATTTCCTTGTTTTAGCAATTATCACACTAGATTTTCTCTGACATCTGTGAGGTCCTCATACCTAGGACCACACCTCACTAGATTCCAGGAGCTCAACGCCCAGCTTGGGCTCTGGTGCAGAGAAGGCCGTAGGGAACTTTGTTGAATGAATATGTGGAAAGAATGTGATAAGGTGAGAGATTGATGCCTTGATATTTGGAGCTCACCTCTGTGCTCTCTCAAATAAATAAAATCTTAATAATAATAAAAAAAAGATGTGACACACACCAGTAATTTGCTTTTCTCCTCCTCACATCCGCATGACAATCTTTCTGTGCCAGTACATGTCAATCTACCATATTTTGCTAAAGGCTGAGTAGTATTTCATAAAACGGGTTTACTTAACTGGTATAACCAACTTCTTATTATTGTTAGATATTCAATTTATTTTTTCCTTTTATATTTTTTAAAAGATTTTATTTGGGCCTCAGTTGTTGGGCGTCTGCCTTTGGCTCAGGTCATGATCCCAGGGTCCTGGGTTCCAGCCCTGCGTTGGGCGCTCTGCTCAGCAGGAAGCCTGCTTCTCCCTCTCCCTTGCTGTGTTCCCTCTCTCTGTGTCTCTCTGTGTCAAAATAAATAAAACCTTTTAAAAAAAAGATTTTGTTTATTTACTCGACACAGAGAGAGATAGAACAAGCAGGGAGAGTAGCAGGCAGGAGGAGAGGGAGAAGCAGGCTCTCCACTGAGCAGGGAGCCCTCTGCGGGGCTCGATCCCAGGATCCTGGGATAATAACTTGAGCCGAAGGCAGATGCTTAACGGACTGAGCCACACACATGTCCCTATTTTTCCCTTTTTTAATTAAAGTATTTCCTTGAGGGGCGCCTGGGTGGCTCAGTGGGTTAAAGCCTCTGCCTTCGGCTCAGGTCATGATCTCAGGGTCCTGGGATCAAGCCCCACATCGGGCTCTCTGCTCAGCGGGGAGCCTGCTTCCTGTTGGGCTGGCAGGAAGGGGCAGAAAGTTCCCGCCACAAGACCTGAGCTCGGACAGGAGAACAAAGGCCCAAGCAGGACCCTGAGACCCCCCGCCCCGGGCTCCTGTGGACCAATGGGATCCCGATGAGCAGCGGGATATCCGAATAAGGGAAACTTGCCAAAAGACCCCTGAGCTTTCCCCGAGACCCCCTAAAAGCCCCCTCCTCCCTGCCTTGGGCGCGACTTCCCCCACTCTGCTTTCCAGAGTCGCGGGACCTCGCCCGAGGGTGCCCACCTCCTCCCGGTGCAACTTTCCCGGCTCCCCTTCCCCTGAGCCCTGAAACTTCGCCCGAGAGTGTTTTTAATAAATCTTGCCTTGCACCCGCTTTGCCTGGTGTGGTGGTTATCTCGCCGGAAAAAAACTTTACACTTCCCCCTCTCTCTCTGCCTGCCTCTCTGCCTAGTTGTGGTCTCTGTCTGTCAAATAAATAAATAAAATCTTAAAAAAAAAAAAAAGTATTTCCTTGAGTATCTTCGTTGCATTTATTTCAAGGCACCCGATTTTAGGAGGATCGCTTTAACAGGTGTTCCTCCTGGGATGGTCAGAGGACTTGAGACTTTGTCTTAAGGGGAATATTAGATATACTTGTTCAGCCTGGAAGAGAGACTGATAAGCTGCATCCACACTTCTGAAGAGGCTTCCAGAGGGGAAAGAGAACGAATTTGTCGCGGGCGTTTCAGCTGGAGAGAACCAGGTCTAAAGCATGGAAGTCACAGAGAGGCAAGCTCACATGTAATACAAGAAAGCATTTTCCTATGAGCAGAGCTGACGGAGACGCAGTGGACCTCCTTGGGAAGTCGTGAGCATCCTGACTCTGGAGGGCTGGCAGGAGAACCTGGTCGAAGATTTACTAGGAAGCATGACATCAGGGACTTGAGTGCAGTAGGCCAAAGTTGAATTAGGTGATATTTGAGAGTCCTTTCAAATCTGAAATTTTGTTACTATTGTTTTCAAAAGATTTTCACTTATTTATTTATTTACTTACTTGAGAGAGAGAAAGGAGGGGCAGAGGGAGGGGGAGAGACAGGTTCCCGAGCAGACTCCCTGCCGAGTGCGGAGCCTGACGCTGGGCTCCCTCTCACCACCCCCAGGTCACCATCCCAAGACCATGACTCCAAGGTCATGACCGGGGCTGAAACCGAGAGTCGGAACTTACCTGACTGCGCTCCCCAGGCCCCTAGGACAACACTTCTAACCCAAGGTATCCTAAAGGATGGCACAAAAGTTGGCCGGAGGCCTCCGGGCTGGGACGGTTTCGGGACGGTTTCGGTTCGCGGCGAGGGGAATGCACGGTCCAGGCAAAGGCTGGTGGAGACTGTGGGGAGGAAAGCAGGGCATGAAGCTAAAGAAAGTTGTCGAGTGAGATTTGAGCTGGCCCCAGGTAACGAAGAACTTCCAAGGTTGGGGGTGAGGTGGCCAGAGGCTGGTTTGTGTTTAGGACCCTGTTCCCTTGGCAGTAGCTGGTTCCCACAGGCTGGACGTTTCACCCCAGCTCGGCCGAGTTCTCTTTGCTGAGAAATTTGGAGTATGTGGAAAGTTGGGCTGAGGTCGGCGCCGGAGGACAACCTTCTTCAGCCTTTGTTGAAGAGGTGGAGAAGGGGCTCTCTTGCAGCCACCTGGAAGACCTGGTGGTATTTGGGTTTTTCTAAGGGCTTCGTGATACCCTTCAGACAAATGTATTTGTTTGCTTTCCGTCAGCTCCATGGCCTGCCCGTGAGTACTCAAGAGAGCCATCTGGCAGAGCACCCCTGCCTGTGGTGCATGCAGCTCAGCCCTCCCTCAGAAAATCCCAAGTAGAGTTTCTAGAACTTTAGAATGCCCTGGTGCCCCTAGCCATGAGATCACAAGAGCCACGGAATAGGGGGGTGGCCTCCCAGCCCCACCCACTCTGGGGCCCTCGGGGACTTTGTGACACCCCCCCCCCGGCCCAGTCTCCTTCGACGGGTCGCTTCTCCCTCTAACTTCCTGGCAGGTGGGAAGCAGGGGAAAGAGAACCATCCTGACCAAAGTGGCCTATATCACTTACCCAGGAGGAAGTGGTGGGTGGGGAGCCGCGGCTAGCAGGCTGCTGTGGATGGCAACCAGCTGCTTTGCACCAGCAAGTCCTCGGGGTGGATCTGAAAAGAGAACCTTGCCCTGGTTTGTCCTGGGTTCGTAGGCAGTCGGGGCTGGTGGGCTGGGGGCCGTGGGGTACGGGGGACGCCCCGGCTTGCTTTTCCCGCTGCCATCTACATCAGCCGGGAGCCCCCTGGTCCCCAAGCAAGCTCAGAGGCTCCCCGCTGCCACGCCCTTACGTCATGCAACCTTGAATTCATTTAAGCACCACAAGGGAAAGGGCTCAGCATGGCCGCACTGGAACTAAGGCCTTAGCCCTCCAAGCCATCCCACGCCTCGTTCATAGACCTCACGGTTCCGTCTCACGGCATCCATCTCTCTGTATGTCTGCGCCCTTCTCTGGCCCGTCCCCTCTGCGTCCTCCAGTTTCTGTATTTTTCTAAGTGTTCATCTGAAAACAATGAGGATTTTCTCTTGCTCCACTCAAGAGAGGAAACAAGACTGTGTGTCCAGCCATCTCTCGTCTTCATCACTGCTCATCCCCTGGCCCGAGCGACCATCCGCTTGTGCCTAGACTTTGTGGCAGTCCCCTAAATGGTCCCTCTGCTTCTAAGCTTGTCTCTGCTATAGTCTGCTCTCCACACCGCAGCCAGAGAGATCCTTTAAAAATATAGACCAAAACCCTCCAGTGCTGCTCCATTTCACTCAAAATACGAGCCAGAGTTCTCACTGTAGCCCAGAAAGCCTTAACCTATCAGTCATCTCACTGTCTCTCTGAAACTCAGTCCCCCTCTTGCTCACTCCTTTTCAACTACACTGCTGTCGTGGCTCTCTGCTCATTCCATCATACCTCTGCCTCAGGGCCTTTTCACTTGCCATTCTTTTGCTTGGCTTTCCCAAGAAAGCCTCATGGCTCATTCCTGCATCATCTCCTTTTAATTTTGCTCCTTAGCACTTGTGGGCTTCTACTTATACTATCCAATTTACTTATCCACCTGGGTTATTGTCCATCTTCCCTATTACAATATAAACTCTGCCAGGACAGCTTTATTATTTGTCGTCGCTATTCACTGCTGTATCCCCAGTACCTAGAACAGTGCGTGGAGCCTAGTAGACAAATATGTAGTCAGCAAATATTTACTGATGAGTGACTGCTTGGGGCTCCTCTTGCTGCTAAAGACAATGAAGAGGCTTTTGCTTTCCAGGGTCTAGACTCTTCGGAGCAAAAAGCTGTATTGTCCAAGAAAGAGAGGTTGGGGAGTTGAAAGTGGAGGCCCAAATTAAATAATAGATTTAACTTAATGTATGAAATTAAATAATAAGTTGGTGGCAGGTTAGCAATCAGTTGGCTCCCTTCAGAACAGAAGCTGGAGGGTTTTGAGCAAGAGAATAAAATGATCTGGTCTATATTTTTAAAGGATCTCTCTGGCTACGGTGTGGAGAGCAGACTATAGCAGAGACAAACTTAGAAGCAGAGGGACCATTTAGGGGACTGCCACAAAGTCTAGGCACAAGCGGATGGTCGCTCGGGCCAGGGGATGAGCAGTGATGAAGACGAGAGATGACTGGACACACAGTCTTGTTTCCTCTCTTGAGTGGAGCAAGAGAAAATCCTCATTGTTTTCAGATGAACACTTAGAAAACTAAGGCATAACTGAAATCATTGTACCTGACAAAGGACACAAAAGACCTGAGCCATCCAGGATGCTGAGAGCATCTTAGATGCACAGATTCTCCAGAACCTCCCAGTTGAGAGTCTCATTTGTCACTCCGCCATGAGATGATATGTTTGAGTCCGCTTCCATGGAACACTGGAACTGTTAGGTAAGTGGAACAATCAAGCCATCCCAAAGAGAGCTGGCATCTCTTGGGTTAAATCTATCTGAGGCGACCTTCACCCTGAGCACTGACCTTGGGGATGGCCAGCTGTCTCTTTGCCATGCCAGCACCAGCAGTTTCTTTTCCTTTTATTTATTTTATTTTTAAAAATTTTTAAGTAATTTTATTTTTAACTAATCTCTACACCCAGCGTGGGTCTCAAACTCACACCCCCAAGGTCAAAAGTCGCACACACTCCACTAACTGAGCCAGCCAGGCGCCCCAGCACAGTCGGTTTCATACTGTTCATTTGACGCAGGCGAGATAACATCAAGCAGAAAGCACCTACTGAAGCCCATTTCCTCAAGACGGGCTGGCAGTATGGCCGACGCTCTGAGTTTCATAGAATCCTCTCTAGATACTTGGTCTGTTTAAACCCTGATGAGTCATTGGCTAGCTAAGTTGGAGCACAGAGTCCGGAGAGACAGTGAGGCCCTTGAAAGCCATGCCGATAAACTTGGACGTGATCTTGTGTATGCAAAAGGGGCACTCCTCTGAGTTTTGAAAGCCTAAGAGAGACATGCTCAGGTTTCTTGAGGTTAATTTGGAATTCCCCAGGAGGTAGAACCTTCTCTAGAGGCAGGAGAGTGAAGGAAGAAAGAGCTGTCGTGGTTGTAAATTGTTCCTATGGGAACTGGTGGGGATTTGAACACACGGACTAGAGAGACCTGAGTGGGTCCTCGGAGAAGTGACGGTTGATGAGGGCCCAGGACTAATGAAGTGTGTGTGTGTGTGTATGTGTGTGTGTGTGTGTAAGGAAAATCTTGCCTCAGCACTTCCCCACCGGGCCCCAGCCTGAGATCTCTGCACCCCGGCTCCTCAGCGAAGTCACCTTCTCTCTCCAACCTGGAGCCATGACACCCTAGAATCCTTGGGGGCCTCCTTACGCTTTTATAGCTTCCTCAACCTTACAGTCCTCAAGGAGAAGGGGAAAAAAACCATTCTTCTGTTCTTTTAAGCTGAAAACCAGAATCTGATAAATATGTAAATGAGCGCGTTTGCCTACTGAAGCATAAGCTAAGCTACAACCCAAGCAGTGGTGACCTTGAGATCATTTCCTGCATTCCTTTTTTTTTAAAAAAAATATTTTTTATATTTTTAAAAGATTTCTTTTTATTTATTTGACAGAGATCACAAGTAGGCAGAGAGGCAGGCAGAGAGAGAGGGGAAAGCAGGCTCCCAGAGAGCCTGATGTGGGCCTCGATCCCAGGACCCTGAAATCACAACCTGAGCTGAAGGCAGAGGCTTTAACCCACTGAACCACCCAGGCGCCCCCCCCGAATTCCTTCTATTCCAGGTGTTATGACTGATACATCTGAAGATTCTATACACTTACACCCTAATTTAAGAATTTAAATTTTGGGATGCCTGGGTGGCTCAGCAGGTTAAGCCTCTGCCTTTGGCTCAGGTCATAATCTCTCTCAGGGTCCTGGAATCGAGTCCTGCTCCAGGCTCTGCTCAGCAGGGAGCCTGCTCCCACCCATCCCGCCTGTCTCTCTGCCGACTTGTAATCTCTCTCTCTGTCCAATAAATAAATAAAAATCTTTTTTTAATTTTTTATTTTTATAAACATATATTGTTATCCCCAGGGGTACAGGTCTGTGAATTGCCAGGTTTACACACTTCACAGCACTCACCAAAGCACATACCCTCCCCAATGTCCATAACTCCACCCAATAAAAATCTTTTTAAAAAAAGAATTTAAGGGGTGCCTGGGTGGCTCAGTGGGTTAAGCCGCTGCCTTCGGCTCAGGTCATCATCCCAGGGTCCTGGGATCGAGCCCCGCGTCGGGCTTTCTGTTCAGTGGGGAGCCTGCTTCCTCCTCTCTCTCTGCCTGCCTCTCTGCCTACTTGTGATCTCTGTCTGTCAAATAAATAAATAAAACCATAAAAAAAAAGAATTTAAATTTTGAAGACAGTCCAAAGGAAAACCTTCACTCTGGAAGGGGCCAATTTGACTATTAATTCTAGTTGGATGTTCTGTGGCGAGATAATTAACAGTTTCTCCAAACAGGTTCAACCTGTATGGTTGATTACTAGAACTAACAATTTTTTTTCTGTCACGAAGAAGGTATAGCTCCAAATTGTTGCCGGTGGTTATTTTTGAGATTTAGGGTATGCGTGTGGGGGGGGTGGATATTAAAAGAGAGTGTTCATCCTTTTACTTTACACATTCCTGTGGTGTCTGAATTATTTTTTAAAAGATTTTATTTATTGATTTGACAGAGATCACAAGCAGGCAAAGAGGCAGGCAGAGAGAGAGAGAGGAGGAAGCAGGATCCCCGCTGAGCAGAGAGCCGGATGTGGGGCTCAATCCCAGGACCCTGGGATCACGACCTGAGCTGAGGGCATAGGCTTTAACCCACTGAGCCACCCAGGCACCCCTGTGTCTGAATTTTTAAATGTGTATTCTTTTTTTGTAGTTTCAGAAGGACACAAAAGAATTTGATTAGATACAAACCGTAACTGTCATACAGAGGATCAAAGCAGCCAGCCTGAATTATCTGATTTTAGCTGAATTTGAAAAAGACTACCTGATATTATCTAAGTATCAGGATGCAACTTCTCACACTGCAGCCACCTACCAGCAGATGAGAGATAATGTGTCTGCAAAATCAGCCCACGGACCATGACACTAGAAGGGGCCTTGCGAGCTAAACAGGACTTCCTCACAACACAGGGAGAATCTGAAGGGGTTCCCACTTTCCCAGAAACAAATACAAGTTCCTCTATTCTGTTGTGTTTTTAATTATTTTTATTTTCTAAACTTACGTAAGTTATACATCCTCATTGTTAAAAAAAAATTCAGGCAATACAGAAACATGAAAACCTTATTCTTTTAGAAATAACCACTGTTCGGAGTTTGGTTGTGTGTCCTTTCGGATTTTACACACACAGGCGCACACACACACACACACACACAGTTTCAACTCCTATTTTTCTTTTCTTTTTTTTTCTTTCGTTTTTTAAAGTAGGTTCCACACCCAGTGTGGAGGCCATTGTGGGGCTTGAACTCACAACCTTGAGATCAAGACCCGAGCCCTGACCAAGCTTCGGATGCCTAAGGGACTGAGCCACTTCCTTTTTGATTTTCTTTCTCTCTCTCTCTCTCTTTTTTTTTTTTAAGATTTTATTTATTTATTTGACAGACAGAGATCACAAGCAGGCAGAGAGGCAGCAGAGAGAGGAGGAAGCAGGCTTCCCGCTGAGCACAGAGCCTGATGCGGGGCTTGATCCCAGGACCCTGAGATCATGACCTGGGTCGAAGGCAGAGGCTTTAACCCGCTGCGCCACCCAGACGCCCCTTAAGATAGAATTCACCTACCATAAACTTTGCCATTTTAAAGATTTTATTTATTTATTTATTAGAGAGAGCGAAATCAAGAGAGATCACAGAGGCAGAGGAAGAAGCGGACTCAGCACTGAGCGGAGAGCCCGATGTGGGGCTCAATCCCAGGACCCTGAGATCATGACCTGAGCTGAAGGCAGCCGCTCAACTGACTGAGCCACCCAGGTGCCCAAAACTTTGCCATTTAAAAATAAGTGTACAAGTCAGTGGTTTTTAAGGATTTTTTTAAAATTTCAAGTAATCTCTACCCCCCCACATGGAGCTCAAAATCACAACCCCAAGATCAAGAGTCAAATGCTCTTCCGACTGAGCCAGCCAGGCGCCCCATTCAGTGGTTTTTAATATATTCATAAAGTTGCACAATCATCACCACTAATTACAGAACATTTCACCACCCCAAGAAGGAACCTTTACCTATTGAGTTACGAGAGTTCTTTGTGTATTCTAGATACAAGTCATCCTATTAGCAGCCACTCCTCATTCCCCACTCCCCCCACCCATCCTGGCAACCATTAATCTATTTTTTTTCAAGATTTTATTTATTTGACAGACAGAGATCACAAGTAGGCAGAGAGGCAGGCAGAGAGAGACGGGGAGGAGGCTTCTCGCTGAGCAGAGAGCCCGATGCGGGGCTCGATCCCAGGACCCTGGGATCACGACCTGAGCCGAAGGCAGAGGCTTTAACCCACTGAGCCACCCAGGCACTCCTCCATTCATCTATTTTTTGTCTCTGTAGATCTACCCATTCTGGACATTTCACTTAAATGGAATCACACAGTATGTGCTTAGTGTAAGGTTTTCAAGGTTTGTCCCCTTTAAGGCATGAATCAGTGCTTCATTCCTTTTTATGGTTGAACAATAATCCATCGTGTGGATAGAGTCCATTTTCTTGATCTGTTCATCGGAACAGGAATAAGGCTGCTATGAGTATTGGATACATTTTTGTATGAACGTTTTGTACGAACGTCCATTTTCCATTCTTTTAGAATTGCTAGGTTGTGTAGTAACTCTATGTTTAACTTCTTTTGAGAAACTGTCAGACTGTTTCCCACAGCAGCAGCACCATTTTATATCCGTCCGGCAAAGTACAGGGGCTCCAATTTCTCTACACCCTCATCGATCTGTGTTCTTTTCTTTCTTTCTTATTCTAGCCGTGTGGTATCTTATTTTGGTTTTGATTTGCATTTCCCTAAGGACTGATGATACTGAACATCTTTTCTCTGTGACTTGCTATTTGTCTTATCATCCTGTTTACCTATCGTCACCCAGGGGCACCTGGGAGGCTCAGTCAGCTAAGCATCTGACTCTTGGTTTTGGCTCAGGTCATGATCTCCGTGTCCCTGGGATGGAGGAGCCCAGAGCTGAGCCCCGTGTCAGGCTCCGCACTCAGTGGAGAGTCTGCTTGTCCCTCGGCCCCTCCCCCAACTCGCGGGCTCGCTCGCTCTCTAAAATAAATAAAATAAAATCTTATATATCATCCTCGGGGAAATGTGTATTTAAATTCTTTGCCCATTTGAAACGCTGGATCATTTATCTTTTTACTGTTGAGTTACGAGCGTTCTGTGTATATCCATAGCAGATACAGGATTTGCCAATATTTTCTCCTGTTCTGTGGATATTCTTTTTCTGTTTTTCGAATAGAAGTAAGTTACTAAATACGCCATCTGTAACTTGCTCTTTTTCTCGTCGGTGCATTATGGGCATCCGGCAATGTCAAGAGAAAAGAAGGTCTTTCTTCCCTTTTCCTACCTGATATATTATTTCTTCCTTTCGCTCTCATTTTTTTAAAGATTTTATTTATTTATTTGACACACAGAGAAAGATCACAAGCAGGCAGAGAGGCAGGCAGAGAGAGAGAGAGGAGGAAGCAGGCTCCCCGCTCAGCTGAGAGCCTGATGCGGGGCTCGATCCCAGGACCCTGGGATCATGACCTGAGCCGAAGGCAGAGGCTTTAACCTACTGAGCGACCCCCCCACTTTTTTTTTTTTTTTTTTTTTTGGTGGCATTCATTTATGATTGTACCACGGCTTCTTCGGCGAGTCTTCTGCTGAGCTTTATAGAGTCTTCGGTTTGCGTGTTAGTGGAAGACCAGGGATCCGCAGCTCCTGGGCAGGGCAAGCAGACGTCTGCCTACTGGTTGTCTGCTCCTGGATGCTGTGAAAGCTCAGGCGGGCACAGGAAGTGTCTCTAACCTGCTTATACTTCCTCTCAACCCCTGTGGTTTCACAACCCCTGCAGGCTCACCCCCACCCAGTGTCACCAGCCTGTCGCCTGTGTGAGAAAGTCCCACTGTAAGAGGCCCTGGGGCATCATCATTTCCTTGTTTCACGCTGTCTGGGTTGCCAGCAAATCCCCAGGACTCTCAGAAACCAGAGTGTTGGATTAGGTCCCTCCAGCCGCTGGAAAGATGAACTCCTGTGTCACCGTCATGAGGCTACTGCTGTGTGGGCTTTTTCTCTTTGGTAGGCAAGGGGAAGGGGCCCGGGAAGGGAAGGGACATGGATGTGTGGCCAGAGACAGCAGGGCTTTGTGGAACTGGACTAAACGAGCAGCTGCCGTGGGGGACGGGCCGTAGGTGACGGTGAGGCTCAGGCATCTTGGAGGGAACAGGGAAAGGAAAGAAAGTCCAGAGTCCAAAGTTGAAGCGCGTTCTGGGCGGAGGCAGAGAGGGAGACACAGGGGGCAACAGAGAAGCGGAGCGCTGTCTTAAAGGGAGGCAAGTGGCTAATGGGTACCTGCAGCCGTGGCTGGGGTCTGGTCCCGCCGGAGCCGCGGCCACGGGCCACCATCACAGCCCTTTCCACTTTCTGCGCCTCGGTCTGTTTGATGGAACAAACGGCCGGGCGGCTGCTCTGCCATCCAGGATGCTGCGGAAGGAAGCCCGATGCCTGGAAGGACAGTGGAGCCCAAAGGGACAGTTGGGGACCTGTGGACGATGCTGGGGCTGCTTCAGGTCGGGGGTGACATGGGGGAGTCTGAGAGCTGACGGAAGGCAGAGCGGTGCGGGTGGCGCGGGCAGCAGGGAGCATTAGATGAGAAGCAGCTCCACGGAGATCGGGGATCCTGAAACCACGAGTCTGCGGCAGAAGCCTGAGGCCAGTGTCTCGGGTCTCAGGCCCAAAGGAGAAGTGGGTGTGTGGGGAGATGCGCCCTGCCAGGGGCAACCCCATCGCCTGAGCGGCCCCTTCCCGCGGCCTCTGTCCCACGGACCTCCGCCTCCTCGTCCTTCCTTCTTGGCTGGGAGGCCGAGCGGGCTCTGGGTGGTGAAGGCGTCGCTGCTCCCAGATGTCTCCCCCGAGTCAAGCTCCTGAAAGGGGAAGCCCAAGGGGGAAGGTGCAGAGCTCGTGGCTGGCGCGCCCGGAGGAAGAAGCCAGGTCTTCCCAGGTCGGCCGCCCGCTGGGGGCACGTGGCCACGGGGCCGACCGCACTGGCGGCTCTGGGGGCACGTGCAGGGGGACTGGCCGGCCGGAAGCGGTGACCGCACCCCCTGGTCCCCCTCAGCCAGGGCCTCCGGCTACAATCTGGAAGTGCGGCACGTGCAAAACTTCTCCTTCCCACGCGCCGGGAGGCATTTCGGGTACCGCGTCCTGCAGGCTGGAGACGGGTGAGCTGTGGCCCCAGGCCCTCCCTGGCCCCGCAGAGCCAGGACGGGCCACCAGGACACCAGCACCTGAGGTGGGCCAGATCCGGGGAACTGGGAGGGCCCAGGGTCTCCCTGGGTGGAAGAGCCACGGTGGGATCTCTCGGCAACAGCAGCGAGGCCTCCCAGACAAGAACAGGACCGTCTGCGTTAAGTCCCCACACAGGTGCCTGACACAAGGGGAGCTATCACGGCCCCTAAAAGGCTTCGCAACCCTTCCAGATTCCCCATGGGGGCTCTGACTAGACAGAGAGCGCCTTGATGGCGGGGATTTGGGGTCTTTCTTTTTCTCCCTCATCCCTAGTACATGCCCCAGCCTAGCAAGTAGTCAGTATGACATAAATGATTTTTTAGAAAGATTTTATTTATTTACTTGACAGAGACAGTGAGATCACTGGCAGAGAGGAAGGGCCGAGGGAGAGGGAGAAGCAGGCTCCCCAGTGAGCAGGGAGCCCAACGCAGGGCTTAACCCAGGACCCTGGGACCATGTCCTGAGCTGAAGGCAAATGCTCAACCACTTAACGGGCTAAGCCACCCGGGCGCTCCCCCATAAATGACTTTTGAATTGATGACTCATTGAATGAACTCATAATTTGACCTTCTGGCACATCAGTCTCTGGTCCTGTTTTTCTAGACTATGAATGAAAAAGATTCTTACCTTTCTAGAAGTTTGATGTATTCGATAGGGAAGAGGTAGGGGCTGAGGTGCCTCCCTGAAAGGGACTCGCTGCAATGTTCCGAGATATTTGTGGATCTGAGTCCCCTAATGGGTAGGAGTGGGTGGGTGAGGACGGGGCGATTCCCATCTCACAGGTGAGATTTCTCATCAGGCTTGTCGTGGGAGCTCCAGGTGAGGGGAACAGCACAGGAAACCTCTATCAGTGCCATCCAGACTCTGGCCACTGCCTACCAGTAAGCCTGAGTGGTGAGTAACTGGTCAGGGGCCTGGGAGGAATGGTGTCCCAGTGAAGCTGAGGCTGATCCCACCACACCTGGATTACCTAAGCTCCTCCAGACCCACCTCCCGCTGCCTACAGGTTCCAGTTATACCTCCAAGTACTTGGGAATGACCTTGGCGACAGACTTCACAAGCGGAAAGCTTTTGGTAAGAATCTTGGGTAGTGTGGTATCAGTCAATGCTAAGAAAGACAGATGGAAAAGAAGGAAGGGAAAGTTGAGTAAAGATCCTATAGAAGATTACAGGCGTCCGAGAGATTCCGATTCAATCCACGTTTATTAAAAACCCAAGTGTGAGCCAGCTATTTTTGAGACCTTACATATGTCGCTCTTTTTCCAAATATGAACTGTGGCCATTGACATACAGAGATGAATTTTGGTGGTACACAGACTTTTCACGTTTTATAATTATATTTTTATTTAATAGTTTGTTGGGAAAAATATACGACACATCAAATAAATGATGTCTTGGATCAGATTTCTTGAGACGAGGCTACGATTTAAATTTTAAAAAATTTTGAAGTAAATAAAGCATTAAATAAATACTAGTCTGCATCACATGCCCAGAAATTGGGAAGTGATGCGCAAATGCCTAAAGTTCTCTTTTTTAACCTTCAGTCACTCGGGAAGGATCAGGGATCCTTATACACATTTTACACACAAGGAAATGAGACCCAAGGGCTTAAGAGGCTTGACCAAGGTCACATGGTTTTAAAGAGGTAGAGCCAGGATGAGAATCAAATTCCCCTTTGGTTCCAAGCCCACTGGTCTTGACCGTTCACCCCAGCAGCGTCTCCTGACAGAGGTGGATGAGAGACAGACGGCTGGCTAAGTGAAGCATGTAGCTAGCATCGACTGAGGCTTGTTTACTTAGCTACTTTTACATGCCAGCCAACGTGCTAGGCTCCTACAGGGTCAGACAAGCGAGTGATAAAGATAACATGAGCCCGGACTTTCGAGAAATTGCAGTCTGGCAGGAAAGATCGTCATAAATGAAAGAAATAATATTGTATATTCTGGAAATAGTGGGTGATTTGCCTTAAAAACAAGATGTGATTGGGAATGGAAGGGGATAGGCCTGGACATGTAGGAGAGGGTCCAACTGTAAACAGTATGAATGCCCAGCTCAGGAGCTTAGACTCTATCCTGTAGGCAGTGAGCCTCCCCTGGCACTCAGCTGTGGTAGTAGGGCTGGAGAGGCAGCTCTAAGACCTGGAGGCAGAATTACCTTGCCTTGGTCACCGGTTGGTTGTAGGGAGTGAGGTCAGGGGGTGGTGACTCTGCAGGTTGTTGTTCTTGGCTGAGGGGGCCCAGAAGACACAGAGGAAGACCCCCCCCCCAGCCCTTTGTTTGAACTTGTGCTTCCTTCAGGCATGTGATCCTGGGCTATCTCGGACGTGCGACCAGAATGTCTACCTAAGTGGCTTGTGTTACATTTTCCACCAGAATCTGAAGGGTCCTGTGCTGCAAGGGCGCCCTGGTTATCAGGGTAAGGAGCTGGGGATTCAGTGAGTAAAAATCTCTCCCCCGTAGCTGCCCGTATAATGGAAACAGCATGGACCCGCCAACCCATGGAGACACTTCAGCGCGTCCCTTTGTGTCTGGCCTCTCTAGAATGTATAAAGGGCAACGTGGACTTGGTGTTCCTGTTTGACGGCTCAATGAGCTTGCAGACAGATGAATTTCAGAAAATTGTGGACTTCATGAAGGATGTGATGAAGAAACTCAGCAACTCTTCCTACCAGGTAAATTGATTAATTAGTTCTGATCGTAGGCAAGAGATGCCTGCTTGAGCTAACTTAAGGCATAAAAGAAAAAATTCACTATGAGGCGTCTTCAGAACCTAAAGGCGTAGTTGGACCGGACTTCTGGAAGAGACAAGAAACGAGGAAGTGGAAAGGGTCTGGGATTCTCGTTAGTTCTCATTTCTGTTTCGTTCTGGCTTTTGCTTCCCCCTCCTCTCTCGCCACACACGGACCCCCTCAGCTTCTTTGGATCACGTGGGCCTGTGGAAAGCGCCTAAGCTCGCAAGTTAAATTTTCAGGAGGGTTTTCTCGTCCTCTCCACCAACCCCTCCCTTTGCAAACTTCAAACTCCTGGAGAATAGATTCTCACCGGCCTAGCCTCCGCTGAGTGGCGTGTGTGGCCCAAGCAGCTGGGTCCAGCTTAGCGGGGTCCCTCAGCAGAACCATCCCCAGAGGATAGGCGTTTAGCAGATGGCACTACATAAGGGATCAGGGGTTTAGTTAATTTTATTTCTGTGTTTGTGTATATATTACTTCATTTTCCAAAAAAAAAAAAAATGCTCTGAGGCAGGAATGTGGGGCTGGGTTACCGGGTCCCAGATACGAAATTGACTAGAAGGGGCCCCTGGCTGGCACAGTTGGAAGGGCAAGGGGTTATGAGTTTGAGCCCATGTTGGGGCTAGAGATTACTTAAAAATAAAGTGGGGGGCGCCTGGGTGGCTCAGTGGGTTAAAGCCTCTGCCTTTGGCTCAGGTCGTGATCTCCGGGTCCTGGGATCGAGCCCCCTGTCAGGCTGTCTGCTCAGCAGGCAGCCTGCTTTTCTCTCTCTCTGTCTGCCTCTCTGCCTACTTGTGATCTCTCTCTGTCAAATAAATAAATAAATCTTTTTAAAAAGTAAAAAAAAAAAAAAAAAAAAAAAAAGAAATAGATCGGAGCAGACAAATAGGAAGGGATAGGAAGCGATATTTCATTTCTTCCTTCTTTTTCTAGTTTGCTGCCGTTCAGTTTTCCACGGACCACAAAACAGAATTTAATTTCTTGGATTATGATAAGACGAAGAACCCTGATGTTCTGCTGGGCAAAGTAAAACACATGCGCCAACTGACCAACACCTTTAGTGCCATCAACTATGTCGCGTGAGTCTCCATTTGTGGGACACAGCCCACGTGTCAGTTGCACTGGCCCCCTCAGGTTGCAGGGTATAGGAACTCAACAGATGGGCTTAGAAAGGGGCAGGCTATTGTAAGAATTCAAGTGGAGCAATTTTAGTCCAGGTTCTTTCATTTTTTAAAAGGATTTTATTTATTTACTTAAGAGAAGGAGAAAGCATGAGCAGGGGGATAGGCAGCGGGGGTGGGGAGAAGCAGGATCCCTGCTGAGCAGGGAGCCTAATTGCGGGACTCAATCCCAGAACCCAGGCATCATGACCTGATGCTTAACGGACTGAGTCTCCCAGGATCCCCTAGTCCAGGAATCTACTTCATACTAACTAAATCCCCAACGGCAATTCTTGGGAGGACGCAGGGGTAGATCATGAGCCTTTGGAACAGGGAGTAATGCCAAACCTCACGAGGATCTAGTGCTGAGAACTTGGAAAGTGATCGTGAACATGACAGCCATGGTTGGGTCTCATGAGTTGGGGATCAGCTCTGGAAGTCATCGGGTGGACAAAAATCTCTCCTAGTGAATGTTCTCCTTGAGTAATTCCTTGAATAATTCATAAAATTCAATATACTCGAGTCCCTCATTGGAAGCTAGCATATCCTGATTTCCTAAATCTACTCTAAGAAGGTCTTCCTCCCCGGAGGTAGACCAGGTGGCTGTGTTTCAATTGAGACCTGGATGAATGCAGTTGGATTGTGCTGAAGGGCCATATTGTATATTTTATTTGATTTGGGGGGGGTTAATGATTATAAACAAGACATTTACTTTTCATACTCGTTTGGGGGAAAGGAGAAAAATCAGTTTGCCCAACTCAGTGATGGTCTTTCTGAAAGAGTCTCCATTCATTCTGTAGAATTGGATAGGTTGCTTGCTCTGAGGATTTTGTACTTTTAATTCATAAAGAGAACCTCCTTTGAAGAAAGTGATTGAAGGGTGAGTCTTTTGAGTAGCTTCTCTGGTGCACAGCCACACTCCCTCTCTGAGTGAAGCTTTTCCCACATGGGACACACAACTGGGGTGTCTCTCTTGTGTGAATTTTGCCTTGCAGGAGACAGATGCTCCCTGGTGTGGAAACTCTCCTTACGCTTTGTACAGGCATAGAGTTTCAGGCCTGTGTGGACTCTGATGTGACCAATTCACCTTCCTTTCTGACTGAAGGCTTTTCCACACTGGCCATATCTATAGGGCTTTTCACCGCTATGGACTCTTGTATGAACAGCAAGGTTTGATTTCTGAAGCTTCTCTGACAAATAGCCTACTCATAGGGTTTCTGTCCAGTGTGGGTTCTCTCACTAATGGCCAGACTACCCCATTGACTAGAGTTTTTCTAGCACTCCTTGCACTGATTGGCTTCTCTCCTGTGTGTATTTGCTGATACGTAACAAGATTGCCCTTGGCCCCGAAGCTGTTTCCCCAACAGATACACTCAAAAGACTTCGGACTAGTGCAAGGTTAGACTGCCTTTTTGCCCTGAAGGATTTTGCATGTTCCCGACACTCATAGACCCTCTGTCTCCAGGTGAATCTTCCTGTGGTGTCTTAGAATCTGGGGATTTTTGTTCCAGTTTCTCCCTTCAAAGGAATTCTGGAAATCCCAGCTGGAGGATCCCATGGCCTCAGAGTGATCATATTTGCACTGGGCTTCTGTCATCACGGTCACTGAGAAATGCTACACTCTGGGCCTACCTTCCATGAGAGTCCCGCAGAGTGGCTGTTGGAAATCCAAACACGGCCACGCCTGCCGTATGACCCTAATCTCCACCTCTTCATAGGATTTGTCCATGGGCTGTTCTTGAGTCCCACGGTGGCACATGCCACAGACAGAAGCCAGCATCGAGCCACAGCAGTGCCAGTGGACTAAACTACAACTCCCAGGAGCCCATATTATATATTTTAAAAAAATACCTATGGGGCACCTGGGGCTCTGTAGGTTAAGTGTCTAACTCTTGATCTCAGCTCAGGTCTCCAAGCCCCACTCTGGGCTCCATGCTGGGCAAGGAGCCTACTTAAAATAATAATAATAGTAATAATAGTAACAACAATTTTAAAAATAGAAATACCTGTCTTTACACATTAAAGTGGCCAGAGAACCTGAAAATGATTTGGGAAACAAGAGAATTGTATCTTTCCTTCTCATGCTGCCCCTGGGCATACACAAAACTTGAGTCAAAGAGCAGGAAGGAATTCCTGGGCCATGACACTTATTTTTCTGATTCTGATTTCTTCCCCAAGCATGTACAGCTGGATTTGCATAAGTTAAATATGCATGGCTTGAATCTTCTCAAGGCTCTACACAAGTGTTCCCAGCCCTTTTCTTCTGAGGCTCACTTGACCTGTCATGTCCACTTTATTCTTCTCTTTGTAGACAGCTTTGGTGCGTACATGGCAAGCCATGTCCACTGGGGGAAAAAAGAATGACAGCCTTGGCTCCTCAGTCCAGGAAAACAATCTGAATTCCAGCTTCCAGGAGAGAAAATCTGATTGGCCGAGGCTGGGTGTCTACAGGTCCACTCAGCTCTGCCTTAGGCATCAAGTCACATGGCACAGACATGGATTCTGGGGTCCCAGAAATGTAAATACCATTTTTAGCTCATGGACCATACACAGAAGCAAGCTGTGGGCTGGCTTTGGCCTGTGGGTTGTTTGCCGTGTTCTGTGTTCTGGGAATATAGCAGCGAATGAAACAAAAATCTCTACTGTCTTGACGGTTTAACATTATATTAGGGGAGAGAAACGCAATAGACAGGATCAGTGTGTAAATTAGATAATGTAGTAGAAGATGGAAGTTTTTGGTTTTTTTTATATATATATTTTATATTTTTATTTATTTATTTGACAGAGAGAGAGATCACAAGTAGGCAGAGAGGCAGGCAGAGAGAGAGGGAGAAGCAGGCTCCCCGCTGAGCAGAGAGCTCGATGTGGGGCTCGATCCTAGGACCCTGGGATCACGACCTGAGCCGAAGGCAGAGGCTTAACCCACTGAGCCACCCAGGCAGCCCGAAGATGGAAGTTTTATAAAAAGAGAGAAAGCAGTAGGAAGATGAGCGAAGGTTACATTTGCACAAAGACTGGTTGGAGGTGAGGAAGAAGCTATGCCAATACCTGGGAAGACCATTCGAGGCAGAGGGAATAGTAAATGCTTGGGATGTTCCAAGGAGAACCGGGACACCAGTGTGACTGCAGAGAAGTAAGTGAAGGTGGAAAGTAGTAGGAGATGAGGTCGGCGAGACCATGGGAGGCCAGAGCACTTAGGGCCTTTGAGGCCATAGGGAGGACTTTGGCTTTTCCTCAGAGTGAGATGAGTAGTCACTGGAGGTTTTGAGCAGAGGGGTGATAATCTGATTTATGTTTTTAAAAGGATCCCTCTGGGGCGCCTGGGTGGCTCAGTGGGTTAAGCGTCTGCCTTCCGCTCAGGTCATGATCCCGGGATCCTAGGATCGAGCCCTATTTCGGGCTCGCTGCTCAGTGGGAGCCGGCTTCTCCCTCTGCCTCCCCCCGTTCATGCTCTCTCTCAAATAAATAAATTAAATATATTTAAATTTAAATATATATTTAAATTTATCCCTTATCCCTCTGGTTGCAGGGCTGTTAAGCTGTGGAGGGGACGGAGTGGGGCAGGAAGGCCAGGTAGAAGGCTAAACATAGAGATGAGCGGGGACGGCGGTTTAAACCGGGGTAGAAATCCATGAACAGGAGCCATGAGAGGCCATGTCGATGTGGACAGAGGCTGGGGAAACAGTTTGCACCCAAGATGGAACAGAGGCCTTGGCCCTGCCCCATCAGAGCTGCTCCACCTGTCCCTCCCCACCCACCCCCAACCCTGCTGTGTGACTCTCGGCCTCTGCTCCCAAGCTAGGTCCCGTCATAAGTCAAGGGCTATAGTCTGTGTAGACTGGCTGCGCTTGGATTAATTGTCCGTCTCTAGTGAGCTGTGGGGCGGGGAGGCAGGATCAGATGGCACAGGGAGCACTGCTGTCCTAACAGAAACGGGGCACCCTGTCTTGCTGCAGAAGGAGACCATGGGCAGGTGCGACTTTGGAGCACGGGCCTGTCCAGTGTTCAGGACTCCCTTCTCCCTTCCATGTCATATGCGCTGAGCACCTGCCCTGTGTCAGGAGCCAGAGACACAGGAGGAAATCAGACACGTTCCTACCCCGGGGGAGCTCATGATCTGGGGAAAACTGAAAGGAAATAGGTGACTTCCATTCCCTGGAGACATGCTGTAGCAGAGACACCTACAGGCAGCCTGGCCATCAATGGTGGGGCGCTGCCAGATGAGCTCGTTCTGGAAGCACGACTCCCCAGTTTTCTCTAGTCGTGGAGCCCGTTTTCCGCATTGAAATTGCAGCTGGATCCCCAACATGTCTACCCAATAAAAGGGTAGTTGTTGTGTGGTTGAACTGGAGAGTAGGAAGCCCAGGGTCTCTCCTCACAAAGCCTCCCCATCACTGTCCATGGGCTCCAGGACAACCTCTGGCAACCCAGAGTTCCATCGAAGACTGCCAGTCTGGAAGGAGTGGGGTGGCAGCCGAGGTGAGGTAGGAAGTTCAGAAGAGAAGTTGGAAGTCTGGGAACACCTGCCTGCCTGGGGGATGGGAGAAGGGCTTTTGCATAACCAACAGGACAATGACTTAATGAGCTGAGTGAGTCAGGGGAGCCCTCATGATGTGGGGGAGTCTCTCACATGTGCCTCTTCTGGGACACAGGACAGAGGTGTTCCGGCAAGACCTGGGGGCCCGGCCAGATGCCACCAAAGTGCTTATCATCATCACTGATGGGGAAGCCACTGACCACGCCAACATTGACTCAGCCAAAGACATCACCCGCTACATCATCGGGGTATGGCCGATGTGAAGTGCTGGCCACTTCCCAACTCCTATCCTGCCTCTCCTGTTCCCGATCCCCACCCCCACCCCTTTCTCCTCAGGGGCCAGGGCCTTACCTGCGAATCTGGGGACGCCGACTCTCAAGTCTTCCCCCTCTCACAGATCGGGAAGCATTTTGAGACCAAGGAAAGTCAGGAAAGGCTCCACGAATTTGCCTCAAAACCTGCGAAGGATTTTGTAAAGATCCTGGACACATTTGAGAAGCTTAAAGATCTGTTCACTGAGCTGCAAAAGAAGATCTATGTCATTGAGGGTGAGTGGCGAACCCGGGGTGGGGGGCAGAGAGGGGAAGTCGCTTACGGAAGCTCATCAGGGACGACCAGACTAGCCACGTGCTGGTGATGGTGACGGGAGCTCGGGAGCTCGGAGCGTCTGAGGCTGTGCGACGGGCTCTCCTGGAAAAGGGCCTCAGAGGGGAGTTTGGGGGGCCGGTCCCTTGAGGAGCAGCCTCTGCCTCCCCCTGAAATTCCATCTTGCTCCTAAAACTCAGCTGGGGCCAGGGTGAGGCCCCGAACTGACCTCTAGCTGTGCTGTTGTTAACCGAGGCCTGTGGAAGGAGAGTCTCCCACTCTCCCCACCCCCGCTCAGCTCCCTCATTTTCTCTTGTCTCCACTTGCTTAAGGGGGACCAGTGGGCTGGGGACCAAGTGCCCTCAGGCTGGGGAGCCCTCAGGCCCTCTTGGTCTGCAGTAAGAGAAGGCTGGACTGCAGTCTCGGGATGGAGGACTTGCTCCGGGTGGGGGTGTTTTCCCAGGAGTCCTGGTCTGCTGAAAGCTACGGGATTCCCTCTGGGAAGGCCCCTGTGCGAGGACACGGGCTTTGGGTTTGGTTCGGTTAAAGAAGCAAGTGGTGTATATAATGGGACTGGGCGGACCGCTCAGGAAGGCGCTCTGCCTGTGCTGTGTGACCTCAGCCAGGTTACTTTCTCTCTCTGAGGCTTGCTGAGCTCTCCGCGAACTGGGGCTAATAATACCAATCTCACAGCTTTGGGAGGTTTGACTGTTGTACTAGTTTCCTAAGGCTGTTGTAACAAAGTACCCAAAACCGAGAGGCTTAAACCAACAGGAATTTATTGTCTTGTACTTCAGGAGGCCGGAAGTCGGAGGTCAAGGGGCGGGCGGGGGCGGGCTCTTTCTGACAGGTCTCGGAGAGAACACTTCTTGCCTCCTCTAACTTCTGGCATCCGCAGCAGCCCCTGGCATCCCTTGGCTTGTAGCTGCACCACTTCTGTCATCTGAGTGTCTACAAGCCCCTGCATGTCTGTCCTCACGTCCTCCTGTCTGTGCGTGTCTGTCTCTCTGTGTCCACACTTCACTCTTTCATAGCGACACTGTAAAATATTGGATCCTGTCGGATCGAGGCCTATCCCAGTGACCTTATTTTAACTCGATTGCACTGTAAAGACCCTATTTCCAAACAAGGTCATATTCTCACGTACTAGGGCTTAGGTCGTGAAAATAACTTTTTTTTTTTTTTTTTTAGACAACACAATTCAAGCCCCAACCCCAGCTTAGCAGAGTGCTCGGTACCTCTCAGGCCCTCTGTAAATCGCAGAGCTGGTTATCTCTGGCTCTGATCGCCTATCCTGACCTGCCCTGACACATGCTTCAGATGGTATCTTAGATGTCACTTCCTCTGATATGTTTTCCCGGAGCCCGAGTCTAGGCTGAGGGCTTCTTTCCGGGTGCCACTGTTAAGGGCTGTATGCTCCCTCTCAGAGCCTCCCCATTATGTGCAGTATTATTATGCAGTGAACGAACAACGAACAAAATCATGGTCATTGCTGTGTTTCTTGAAAGCTTTGCAAGGTAACAGGCACTTTTTCTATATCATTTAATTCCTTCCTCTCAGAAGCTTTGTAAGGCTGGTGGGATGATTTTCATTTTATTGATTCAAGCTTGCACTAACCAGGTACTGGGAATAAGACATTCAGGGGCACCCGGGTGGCTCAGTCAGGTGGGCGGCGGCTTCCGCTCAGGTCATGATCCCTGGGATGGAGCCCCACGTCGGGCTCCCTGCTCGGTGGAGAGCCTGCTTCTCCCTCTCCCTCTGTCTGATGCTCTGCTTACTTGTGCTCTCTCTCCGTCAAATAAATAAATAAGATCCAAAAAAGAAAAAACCACACTCAGGGACATTGTCAGCGTGGGCTCACGTTCAGGTTGGATAAGGAAAGGCAGAACACAAAAGGACCGGGCGGTTAGAGATGACGGTCGAGGCTGTAAAGGAAATTGATAAACTGGACAGAAAGATTTCACGGGGAAGCCAGATGGGCTTTTCAAAAGGCCTTTCTAGATGCTTTATTTTTCAAAGGAGGTAGAATTGCCTCTGAGATGACATTCGAACCGAGACACGGAAGATGAGACTCGAACAGCCACGTGAGGAATGCGGGCAAAGGGCGTTGGAGTCGGAGAAGAGCCAGCGTGGGGCCCAGAGGTGGGGAGGGCAGGCGGGCCGGAGGAGCAGGAGCCGACGAGCCGGGGAGACAGCGTGGTCGAGAGAGGCCAGGCCTTCCAGTTCCTTGTAGGCAGCTGGGCTTGATCCCAACGGCGATGGCCACAGATAAAGGGTTTTTGAGAAACGGAAACATGTGGTCTGATAGACATTTTTGCAAAAGATCACTCCGGCTTGCTCTGCAGAAGAAAGACAGGACAAGAGGAAGAACGAAGTCAGGGACTGACTGGGTAAGGGGCGACAGTTGTCAGGCCAAAGGCGAGGGTGGCTGGGCCCTGCGTGGGGCCGGCACGCTCCTCAGAGAAGGCCGCAGACGCTTTGTGAACGTAGAACCATCCCGACCTGGTGACGTGGTGGGGAAGCCCGAGTGGGAGCAGGAGCTCAGAGCTTCTCGTTTGCCCAGATTCACGCTGAGCTCAGCCCACGTCGCTGCCCAGTCCGACGGTCGTGCAGGCGGCTTCTACCTTGCCCAAAGGCCGGGGCCGCGCTGCTTTCTCGGTCCTTCCTCGAGTGTCCACCCTTTCTCTTCACCTCGTCCCTAGGCACCAGCAAACAGGACCTGACATCCTTCAACATGGAGCTGTCCTCCAGCGGGATCAGCGCTGACCTCGGCCACGTGAGCCGCGGGCCCGAAGCAGGGGTGGGCGGGCTGAAGGATGCTGTGGGCACCAGGCTAAGCCTGCTCGTCTCCTCCCTGGGCAGGGCCATGGCGTCGTGGGGGCGGTTGGAGCCAAGGACTGGGCTGGGGGCTTCCTAGACCTGACGGCAGACCTGCAGGATGACAGTTTTGTTGGGAATGAGCCACTGACACCGGAAGCGAGATCAGGCTATTTGGGTGAGTACTTTTCTGGTGCTTTCTTTTGGTCTGAGGGGCCAGAGTCACTCAGAACAACTTGTAAAACCGTAATGAAGGCAGTTAAGCAACCAGCATGAACAAACTCAGAGTTTAAATAGGGCTGTAATGTTCTTTTTTTTTTTTTTAAGATTTTATTTATCACAAGTAGGCAGAGAGGCAGGCAGACAGGGAGAGGAGGAAGCAGGCTCCCTGCTGAGCAGAGAGCCCCGCATCAGGGCTCTGAGCCACCCTGGAGCACCCCCCTCCTTTTTTTTAAGATTTTATTTATTTATTTGAGAGCGAGAGATCACAAGTAGGCAGAGAGGCAGGCAGAGAGAGGGGGGAAGTAGGCTCCCTGCTGAGCAGAGAGCCCCGCATCAGGGCTCTGAGCCACCCTGGAGCACCCCCCTCCTTTTTTTAAAGATTTTATTTATTTATTTGAGAGCGAGAGATCACAAGTAGGCAGAGAGGCTGGCAGAGAGAGAGAGAGAGAGAGGGAAGTAGGCTCCCAGCTGAGCAGAGAGCCCGATGCGGGGCTCAATCCCAGGACCCTGGGATCATGACCTGAGCCAAAGGCAGAGACTTAACCCACTGAGCCACCCAGGTGCCCCAGGGCTATAATGTTCTTAATTTTCCCCTTAATATCTCCTCCGCCATGTCATAGTCATGTTTTTGTTTTCTGCATTTTATGATGCTTGGACATCTTGAGGCCTTGTGAGTCGCAGAGACACTGCCCCTCCCAGGGCTAGCTACCTCCTACAGATCGTGAACAAGGGGCCTCTGAGCAGTTTGCCAACCTGAGCCCGTATCCCCAGCCACCTTCTTTACCCAACTTCCACACACCAAGCCAGTATCCCCCCCCCGACCTGACTCTCTAGTTAGCTAAGGACCTCCCTTGGTAGACCAGTGCCAGCCAGTGTTGTTGAAGCTGTCCCATCCAAAGCTTGCTCAAGCATGCCTACTTAGCCACCTCTCTGGGTCTTACCCATAAATTAAATTCTGGGTCCATTTTACAGCAGCCTGCCTCATTAGTAAGGGGACCAGAAGGTCCTTCTTGTGGTTTCCTCCTCTAGAATTGCCCACGAACTCCAAGGTTGATTCACCTCAAGAGTTCTTCCAATGCCAAGGGCGGAACAACGGCACCTGGTCAGCCCACAGTTGCAGCTGCTTCTCTCTGCCTCATGGTATCCCTGTCGGGAGCTTGTCCTGCACAGTTCTGGGGCTGCTGGTCAACCCAAGGGTTACCCGTCTCAGACACAGAGGCCCTACTCTTGTGAACAGAGGTTATAGCTCTTCTGGTTCATGCTCATGTAGTCATCCTGTGTCAAGGCACAGACTGGCTTCAAGAGCCCTGGGATAGGACTGCTTCCAGGCTCTACCTAGAAACCCTCTCACCCCGCTTCATCCATGAGTGTATAGGGGCAGGCCACGTCTTTATTAAACTCGCAGAACAGGGACACCTGGGTGGTTCAGTCGGTTGGGCATCTGCCTTCAGCTCAGATCATGATCTTGGGGTCCTGGGATGGAGCCCCGCATCAGGCTCCCTGCCGGCCAGGGAGCCCACTTCTTCCTCTGCCTGCCACTCCCCCTGCTTGTGCTCACTCTCTCTCTCTGCAAATAATAAATAAAATGACAAATAATAAATAAAATGACAAATGACAAATAAATACATAAAATCTTAAAAATATATCTATGCTTTATAAAAAATTTAAAAAATAAACTCCCAGAAACAAAGACTTTATTACATAATTTCCTTGGGAAAATCAGTGCCCTTCATGTTGCGCCTACTCTTCTAAGCAAAGCTGCCCTCTCGGACTTTCTCTCTCTCTCCCTTTCGACGTTCCGTACTGAGTATTATGTGTCAGGCCCTGGTCTAAGCACATGACATGTATTGACAAATTTTATCTCACTTTATTCTTACTATAACCCTGCTAGTTGGTATCTTTATTATGTACACTATTTATTTTTTTAATATAATTAAAATATAGTAAAATAAATATAATAAAATATAAAAAAAAAATTTCTATTTTTTTGTTAGAGACAGAGAGCACGTGCATTCCAGAGCCGACAAGCCAGGGGGGAGGGGCAGAGGGAGCGAGAGAATCCCGGAGGTCACTCCCCATTGAGCACGGAGCCTGACGCGGGGCTTGATTCCAGGACCCCAAGATCATGATCTGAGCTGAAATCAAAAGTTGGTTGTTCAACTGACTGACCCCCGCCCCAGGCGACCCTATTACACTTAGCTCCTACACTATCACCTTCGGGGAGCTTTGTGTCCTACAGTGATCTGCGAGCCAGCCAGCAACGTTGCTCGTTCAAGAAAAAATAATCCCTATTTTACCCTCTAGTTAGGCACCGGTCCCACTAGACACACACACACACACACACACACACTGCATATATTGTGTATATATGGACATGATTAAAGAAAAAGAGAAAAAAGAAAAAAATATTTCAATTCCTGCTCACATAAATAAATAAATAAATAAATAAATAAAAATATGATCTTGGGCCCCCTGGTGCTACCCTCCTCCAGATCTTGGTTTAGATGTCGCTAGCATAGCACTAAGCGTTTTCTACTCGTGCTCGTCTTGAATCCTCAAAACCACCCTGTTGAGGGTGGGCCTACCCCGTTTCGGTTGAGAAAACTGAGCCTCAGGGCACAGCGTAATTATGCAAGATCTCACAGCTGGGCGGCGTAGGCACTGAGAATACAACCTCCCCCTGATTTCCACCGGCAAGTTCCCAACGCCCGCATCCCAACGCCCGCACTCCAAGAACGTGCACAAACCGAGGGGAAGGGGCTCAGCCTCTCTCGACCTTCCTCTCCTGCGCGGTGGCGTCTTGGATGGTTCTGTTGGTGTCGCTCCTTTGCACTCCTCTAAGCAGAGAAGACGAAATTGGGTCAGTTAGTCTTCCTGAATCAGAGCGTCCCCAATGGATGGGTGCGGGCTCGGTCCCTGGTCCGGTTTCAGGCAGCCGTTCCTCAGCCGCCCCAGCAACGTGCTCACAGGGAGAAACCTCGTTGCCCGTACAAGCTGTGGACGAGTTGAGTGTCTCTACACCTAGTTGGGTCTCTACACCTAGTTGGGTCTCTACACCGCCAAACAAAATGTGCTCAAGTCTCCTGCCTTATTTTGAATATTCATGCAGATTTTTCATTCATCTTATGACTATATCTCACTTTATTTTTTAAAAGATTTTATGTGTTTGAGAGAGAGAGCACACACAGGGGGAAGGGGCAGAGGGGGAAGGAGAAGCAGACTCCCCACTGAGTCGGAAGCCCAACCGGGGGTCATGACCCGAGCTGAAGGCAGATGCCCAGCCGACTGAGCCACCCAGGGGCCCCGTTCTGTGATTATTTTAAAATAGTGTAGTCTCCTTTCCCAACCTTCTGGTCAGCGGAGGCTCAGGAAGATGCTCCAGGTTTCCTGGCTGCTTTTTCCTGGGCCTGTGCGTTGACCACAGTTTGAGAAATGCCGTTTCGGACCAAGATGGCGGGATGTGTGCCCCTCGGAGCTCATGGCTGCTTTTCTCTGGGGAAGGTCCTCTGACTGTTTCACAGCATCTTTGCTTCTAACCCAGTTTCCCAGAGTTTCCGCTCTTTTTTGTCCCGGGTTTTACCTTCTTCCAGCCGCCACTGTGCTCCTGATGCCAAGCCCTCTTGCCCATTCTTTCTCTCTTTCTCTCTCTCTTCCCCTCACCCCCCTCAGGTTACACAGTGACCTTGCTGCCCTCCCAAAGGCTCACTTTGCTGCTGGCCACTGGAGCCCCCCGCTACCAGCACGTGGGGCGGGTGCTGCTGTTCCAGGAGTCAGAGGACAGAGCGCACTGGAACCAAATCCAGGAAATAGACGGCAGCCAGGTGAGCGTGGCCCCGGGGTCTTCCGCAGGTCAGGGACTGGTAGGGCGCCAGTCACGCTCCCTGCTGTCTGCAAGCACGCACCCACTCACGGGGCTTCCTCGGTCCTCTTCCTCTCCCTACAGATTGGCTCTTACTTCGGTGGTGAGCTGTGTGGCGTTGACATGGACCAAGATGGGGAGACAGAGCTGCTGCTGATCGGAGCCCCCTTGTTCTATGGGGAGCAGAGAGGAGGCCGGGTGTTTATCTACCAGAAAAAACAGGTGGGGACCCGGAGCGCCAGGAGTTGGGAGGAGAAACAGATTCCCAGCCCACCCAGGTCCCAAGTATCCTGAAAGGCTTTCCTTGTTGGGTCACGGTGGATCGGACCTTTAGAACCACGGGAGCTGAGCCTCCGTGCCCAGGGACGGTAGGCTGTGGGCCAGGCCCAGGGCCAAACCTTTTATTTACAGGACACCTTGGGTGGTCCTCACAGAGTCACCATCTGGGAAACCCTGAGCTTTTCCTTCATAAACAGGATCACTGTGGCTCAGCAAGGCTGGGTCACCTTCCAAAGCCCCAAGGTCACCCAGACAACCAGGGGTGGAGCTGGGACCTGAGCCCAGGTCAGTCTGCCGCACTGGGCCGATTCTGTGAGAGACCGTACCCGACCCTCCTTCAGGGCCGCCCCCTGCATAGGCTGGCCAAGTGACTGAGGTGGGGCCCGTCACTCTGCTCCTTCCTAGCTGGGGTTCCAAGTGGTCTCAGAGCTGCAGGGGGACCCTGGCTACCCGCTTGGGCGGTTTGGAGCAGCCATCGCCGCCCTGACGGACATCAACGGGGATGGGCTGGTGGACGTGGCCGTAGGGGCCCCCCTGGAGGAGCAGGGGGCTGTGTACATCTTCAACGGGCAGCACGGGGCGCTGAGCCCCCGGCCAAGCCAGGTGAGAAGAGCCCTGCCTGGTCCCCCAAACCCATTCGCAGGCACCCAGAAGCCTCCAAACCCAGACCCCGCTCCTCTCCCTAGCTTAACAGGATTTTTTCTCTTGGTCTCAGCGGATCAAAGGGACCCAGGTGTCTCCGGGAATTCGATGGTTTGGACGCTCCATCCATGGGGTGAAAGACCTCGGAGGAGACGGCCTGACGGATGTGGCTGTGGGGGCCGAGGGGCTGGTGGTTGTGCTCAGGTAAGACAGGACTGAGGATGACCGCGGCTCTCGTCCGTCGAGCAGCTCCCCGTGTAGCGCGGCTCCTCCGGTCTTTCCCCAGCCCCGGCAGGGAGGGCCTCCTCCCGCACAGCCTTCACGCCTTACTCCGCTTCAAACGGCTGCAATTCAGTGCCACACTGGGGGTTGAACCCAGGCCAGGCTGAGCTTACAACCTGCTAGAGAAGCAGCAGCCGGGGACGGCTCTAGAACCTGGTCACCCAGATGCGGGTCAGAGCTCTGCCACTTACTCCTTGGGTGGCCTTACCCCAGTCACTTAGCTGGGGGCTCAGACCATTGAGCATCTGACTCTTGGTTTGCGTTCGGGTCCTGAGCTGAGTCGGGCGATGGAGCCCTGTGGTGGGCTCCGCCCTGGGCGTGGAGCCTGCTTGGGGTTCTCTGTCCCTTTCTCCTTGCCCCCCCTCACTTCCCCAAAGCGCATTCTTCCATATGGAAAATGGGTCAGAGGGCGTCTAGAAGGAAACGGGAAGCCCTGATGAATTACCATTATTATTACTGTTTCAAGGAGACAGGGCTGTTGAGGTCTGCTTTCGGGGATTAGAGTCCTCTGGAAGCTTGTAGAAGGAGCCCCAGGTCGGACTGGGAGGACAGCCGAGGCCCAGGGAGAGCATTGCTTCCCACTCCGCAGCTCCCGGCCCGTGGTGGACATCCTCACTCAGATCACCTTCTCCCCGGCGGAGATCCCGGTACACGAAGTGGAATGCTCCTATTCGCCCAGTAACAGGAAGAAAGAAGGAGTTAACATCACAGTCTGCTTCCAGGTCAAGCCTCTCACCCTCCAATTTCAAGGTCAGTGTCGTTTCCCAGAGCAGCTGCTTATGGCCCCAGGGCACCCCCCCAACCCTGCCCCTTCAACTTCTGACTTTTCTCCCCGCCCAGGACTCCTGGTTGCCAACCTCACTTACACTCTGCAGCTGGATGGCCATCGGAGCAGGAGCCGGGGACTGTTCCTGGGAGGGAGACATGAACTCAGCGGCCACACAGTGGTCACTGGACACCCATCCTGCACCAAGTTCTGGTTCCACTTCCCAGTAAGGAGCCGTGGGGGCTGCCCTAGGAAGTGCGGGTGTGGTGGAGCTGACCACGGTGACGGGCAGCAGCGGTGCAAGGCTCAGCTCGGTCACCATCTGGCTGGGTCACAAGGCCCTTGGGTCTCTTGACACCACCATTTCCTCATGTAATAGTGGTAATAATACCATTAGCATATTTCCTCTAGTTCTTAATCTATGGACGTAGGCGTTTTAACATCGTTACCATTAGAAAGTACTTCCCATTTTTTCCCCTAATTTTTCCACACATCATATATTTATGCTGCTACCCAGTTTTTATAAGTATTTGAATAGCTACAGAATATACAGTTATGGTGTGCATCCTGGTTTGCCAGGTACCCATAGTCATTTATTATTAACATCCATTGCAGAAAAAGATTTTCTTTTTTTTTTTTAAGATTTTTATTTATTTGTCAGAGAGAGGGAGAGAGAGCGAGCACCGGTAGACAGAATGGCAGGCAGAGGCAGAGGGAGAAGCAGGCTCCCTGACGAGCAAGGAACCCGATGTGGGACTCGATCCCAGGACGCTGGGATCATGACCTGAGCCGAAGGCAGCCGCTTAACCAACTGAGCCACCCAGGCGTCCCAAAAAGCATTTTCTTAATATCAATTTGGGCAACTGCTGAGACACCCAAATTCAGTTTGCTTCTAACAGTGCTGTGTAAAATAGGGTTGATGGTAAATTATTCTGATCCCTTAAATATTTAATACGAGATTGGGTGTGGGACTGGTGTATAAGAACTTAAAGTTTGGGGGCACCTGGATGGCTCAGTTGGTTAAGCGTCCAACTCTTGATTTCAGCCCAGATCATGATCTTGGGGTTGTGAGATCAAGCCCCAGGTCGGGCTCCACACTCAGCATGGAGTCTGCTTGAGATTCTCTCTCTCTCTCTCCCTCTCCCTCTGTCCCTCATCCTCCCGACAAAAACAAAAAGATCCTGAGGTTCATTTTAAATTTTTTGTTATGGAGAAATTTCAAACATATAAAAGCAGAAAAAATAGCTCAGTGAACCCCCAAATAGCCATCACAGTGTTAACAGTTCTGAGCTCACTCTCCTAGTCATTCATACCTGCACTCCATGCCCCTCTGCTTGCCTGCACTCACCCCTACCCCCGATAAGATTTGGAGATTTTTGACATAAATTTGCCAGAGAAAAGGTAGTGTGTCATGATGGGAAGACCTTGGACTTGGGGATTGGATGGATTTGGGCTCACCTCCTAGCTCTAAGCCTTAGGAAACTTGGGTTACCTTATGTTCCTCCTCTCTAATGTGGGGATATGTTGACCTTATGTTCCTCCTCTCTAACGTGGGGATAATAATGCCTGCCTCTTAGGGTTGGTGAAGGAGTTCAGGGGAAGATGATTTGGGTGCCCACAAAGTGCCAGTTTTGTAGTCCCAGGGACTGGGAATAACATAAAAGGCCTAGACCCATCCCTGTTCTCAATGAATTAGGATATTCTAGTTATTCTAGAATATTCTTGTGCAAACCTCGGTAATGGCTGCCTAGAGTGGTTTGACAGAGATTCAGGGGTTTTGGTCAGGACTCAGTTGATCAGCAATGTCTGCCATGGGAGTTGGGGCTGAGGGAGCTGACTTGTGCTGAGAAGGGACCCCGGGCATAGTAATCGCCTGATGCTAGAGTCTCACCATTTGTAAAGTACAAGCCAGGTGAGCATTTAACTGGAAGATTAAACTCACAACACCCGTGCCATTCCCATCACCTCCAGGTGTGCATTCAAGACCTCATCTCTCCCATCAACATCTCCCTAAATTTCTCTCTCCCGGAGGAAGAAGGGACACCGAGGGACCAACAGGCGGTAAGAAGCGTTCACCGGGGAATTGATAGGAAATGGGAGAGTAGATTTTCAGTTTAGCAGGACTGGATTATCGAGGAGTCTTTGGTTTTAAGCAATAGAAACCAAATACAGCAGGAAAGGAACGCATGGGAGCTTGTATTTGGCAAAGCAGGAGTGGGAAGGAGAATCAGTGGAGGCGCTGGGGGCCCTTGAGGGGAGGGGATAACGGATGGACCCTTCAGGACGCAGCCCCCTCAGTGAATGTCCCTGCCTAGCACCAGCCTCAGACCTCCGCAGGAGCCAGCACTGCTCAGGCTGCAGTTGCAGGGAGACCAGGGCACCCTGGTCAGCCTTCTCACCGAGGTGTATTTAGTTGTGAACAGGTAGTTTCCTCAAAGCCGAATTGGGGGACCATCATGATGTAAAACGAGAGGAAAGTATACCTTTCCGCATCTGCTGGACCACACACTCCCCACCTGGCGCCAAGGCCAGATTTCCTCTCCTCAAGTCCTTGACGCTCAGCTAGCGGTTTGGCTTCAAGGCAGCAGAATCTGGTGGAAAGAGCCCGAGCCTTCCCGCCCAAAGATGTGGATTTCCTTTTTCCTGGCGTGAACATCTGAGCAGGTCCCATCCATCTCTCGGACTGTGTCCCCGTCCATCAAATGCATCACGACATCGTGAGGCCTCTCGCAGAGCTGGAGCTGGGGACTGCTAAGCGCACTCTTTCTCGTGGCTTCTGGCAGCACCCACTGAGGCTCCCCGGTGCATGCTCACTCTCCTGGGGTCTGCAGGGAACAGTGGCTCGCTCCCCAGACATGAAAGCCCCTGCCCACCAAAAGCTCATCGAGGGCTTAATGGAAGTTGATGGAGCCCCTGCCTGTGCAAAGCCCTGTTCTGGGCACTGGCTCCACGGAGGCACATAAAACATGGTCCCTCCCCGGAAGGGGCTCCCAGCCTGCTCTGGGAGTCAGAGGAGTCAACAGGCAGTTAGGACAGGCGTGGGAAGATGCGACCCTTGCAGTCCCCAGGTAGAGCAGAGAAGGTGGACATTGAGAAGGGAGGCAGAGCTTGAACGCAGACAACGAAGACGGCAGAACCCCACGCAGCCGGCGGGGGAGAGGGTAGGACGGGCACCCCCTTCCCTTTGAGACTGATGCACACCCTTACATCTCATTGGTCAGAACTTGGTCACATGGCCACGCCTGAGAGCCTGGGAAGCGCAGCCTCCTGTCCAGCACCCCGTTTCCACCAACCCCATAACCCGATAAAAAGGGGAGGGTCTGTTTTAAAAGCAGGTGGCGAGGGACGATATGTGGAAACAATCAGCAGCCTCTGCCATCGGCACTATTTTTTTTTTCTTTTTTCTTTTTTTTTAAAGCCAGGCAGTGTGGAGTAGAAGCTCAGGGTAAAAAGAGACTTGGGCTCCCAGTTGTCCAGAAAGTCTTCCTGGGGGAAGTGGCTCTGGTTCTGGGTCTTGCAAAACGAGTCGACGTTGGGTCGGTAGATTGAGGCAAAAGGAAAGCTCTGGCGGTACCTTCAAGGGAAATGAGGAGGTGGGCTAGCTTCTGGAAGGGGGACAGCTGAGCAAGACAGGGACCCCGATGTCCACTTGGGGGCTGGCTGTGGTCTAGCGAGTGGCAGGAAACCCCCAAATCCATGTGGTCTAGCGAGTGGCAGGAATCCCATCTAGTGAGTGGGAGCAGTCAGCAGAGGCCCCCAGAAACCCTGCCCTGGGGGGAAGGCTCTGGAGGTTCTTTGGCAGGTGGCCTGGAAGTGGGGGAGGTTGGAGCCTTTCTAGAACATTCAGCTAATAACTCACGGGACGCTTCTATGACGCCATTACCCTCAGGATAAAATCCCAGCTGCCTAATGTGGCTTCAGGGCCCAGGGGAACCCGGACCCTGCTGCGGGCTCCCGCCCCCCCACGCCCCCTCCCCCACATAAGCTCTGCAGGGGTCCGAGCACCTTCCTGATGCTCCCACAGACGCCATCTCTCTTGCCTCGTGTCCTTTCTTCCTCCCGCTCCATTCTCTTCGCCGGGCTCTCTCCTGCTCGTGGTTTAGAATTCAGTTGAGATCCATTCCTTCAGGAAGCCTCCCTGACCCCCAGGTGGGGGACAGGGTTCCCTTCTGCAGGCTCTGGATGTACCCCGTACTGTCCCATCAAACTCTCGAAGATGCTGGTCATCTCTCCCCCCAGACTGGGGCACGGGCTGTGTGTTTCTCTGGTGTGCAACCAGCGCTCAGCACAGGGCTTGACCTGGAGCAGAAACCCCGGAGATGTCGGGAAAACTGGCCTTGAGCCGAGGAGAGCAGGAGAGCTGCTCCGGGCGGGGTCTGCCGGGACCACAGCGGGGACCACAGCGAAACCAGTCACGGGCGGGTGAGCCCAAGGAAGATGGGCTGCGCGGAGCTTTGGAGCTCCTTTGTCAAGGCCAGGTTCTCCTGTCCAGTGGACACCCTGAGCTTCAGCGTCCCTTAAGGAGCTGCGCAGGTGGCCTTGGGGCGGAGTCAGGAGGATGAGGTGCTGCCTGGAGCTCCTGAGGGGCCCCCCAAGCCGGCCCAGCCGAGCCCCAAGCTCTGAGCTCCTCAGCCCTCTTTCGACAGTTCCGCTGCCTCAACTTAACCATCTTGTTTCCTGCCCCCCCCACATTCTGTGCTCAGCAGGGCAAGAACGTACAGCCCATCCTGAGGCCCTCACTCCACGCAGAGACCAAGGAGGTAAGGGGGCAGGGGACAGCTGGAGAGGCCCGGGTCCGTCACTCGTGCTTCTGGGGCCTGGGCCTCCTAGGCTTTCTCCTCGGCCTTTCAGATCCCTTTCGAGAAGAACTGCGGAGAGGACAAGAAGTGTGAGGCGGACCTGGGGGTGTCGTTCGCTCCAGGGTAAGGCCTGGAATCTCGTGGGCTCTTTTGTCCCACTCGGTGTTTCCCTGAGGTAGCTCCCGGGTGTGGGAGAGAACCGGGGGCTTCGAGACAGAGCACCCGCCTCTGCACTCACTGCATGTGTCCTGTGGGCCTTAGTTTCCCCTGTGAGAAATGCCAGGCCCTTGGGCCCCCCTGTCAGGATCCGATGAGGTCGAGTCTCTCAAAGCCTGAGCCCGGGAGCTGATTTCGGTGGATCTGTTTCTTCTAACGCGGCCGATCCCTCAGTTCTGAGCCTGCTTCCCGCACCTGGGCCCTTGTGACTTTTGCCGGGTCCTGCCCGCAGATCCGGAGTCCTGCGTCTGACCCCGTCTGCCAGCCTCTCCGTGTCGCTGACGCTGAGTAACTTACAAGAAGACGCTTACTGGGTCCGCCTCAACCTGAGCTTCCCCCAGGGACTCTCCTTCCGCAAGGTGGAAATGCGCCAGGTGAGCACCGGCCTGGCCTGCCTGAGGCCACCCTTGTCCCCACAGCTTCTGCTTCCCTGGCAGAACCTCGGGCACACAGGACAGCCTGCAGCTGTGGGCAGCAGCTGGCGTGCTGAAGCCTTAGGTCCACAACGGGGTTCTCACGCCAACGGCCACCCCTTCCCTCTGTGGGTCGCGGATCCCACCACCCTGGAGGCCGGGGGCACCTGCAGGGCTTGTGAGAGGGTCCCCTGGAGTGGAGACTGTGACACAGATTTCGTGAGCTCCAGCTCCCTCCCTCTGAAAGGCGACCAACGTGTTTTTGCAGAGTGGCCTAGGTTGTTTTAGATACAACGTTTACTCTGTTAATTATTAGCCCAGAAGTAATGCATGATCACCCCCAGAAAGTTGGAAATCCCAGAGAAGCTTAGAGAAGACTATCGCCCCGTATTCTTAAAACCAGCAGTTACGGCTTTTAACGTTTTGGTGTTTATCCTGCTGTGTGTCTACGCAGGTGCATTATAAATTACATGGCATCTTCGTTCATTCTATACCTGTTTTAACTGACTGGCGTTTTGTTCTCATTTGGTTATTTTTCCTCCTTATTTTTAAAACAAATGGTTATTGTGGTAAAATATACATAATAGAAAATTTACCATTTCAATCCTTTTCAAGCACACACTTCGGTGGCATTGAGAACACGTCCAGTGCTGCGCCACCAGCATCGGTCTACGGAATGTTCCCGTCGTCTCAAACACAAACTTCCCATCCATTGAAAGCGACAACTCCCTCAGCCCCCGGCCATCTCTCATGTACTTTCTCTCTCTATGAATTTGCTGCTCTCCATTTTTCATAGAAGTGGAATCATATGATATTGTCCTCTTGTGTCTGTCTTCTCCAATTAGTGTGGGGCTTGTGAGGTGGCTTGGGCGAATTTGCTTCCTTTTTTAAGGCTAAATAATATTTCCATTGTATGGACAGGCTCCGTTTTGTTTATCCAGTCATCTGTCTGCGGACATTTGAATTATTCTCGCCCCGCAGCATTAAGCGCTTCCTCACGGGGCGTCTAGTAGACTGATGAAAAACTGGAGATCTGGAGTCAGACAGACCCCTGTTCCCGTTCCTACCAGATCCCTGCTGCGTGACCCAGAGGTGGGACCAGGAGAAGTCACTCGACTTCAGGGCTTGGGTGCCTCTGTCTCCTTATCCGGTTCCCTCCCCAATCGGAGACGGAGATCTGTCCTCACAGATGATGAAGAAGATGAAAGGTCCTGTGCTGCTTAGCCCAGGATCAGGGCTCAAGCTCATTTTTTTTTTAAGGTTTTATTTATTTATTTGACAGAGAGAAACAGCCAGAAAGGGAACACAAGGAGGGGGAGCAGGAGAGGGAGCAGCAGGCTCCTGCCAGGCAGGGAACCCGATGCGGGACTCGGTCCCAGCACCCTGGGATCACGACCTGAGCGGAAGGCAGACGCTTCATGACTGAGCCGCCCAGGCGCCCCTCGAGCTCATTTTTAGAGCAGTTGCTGACTGTGTAGATCTCACTGCGTCCGCGCCTGGCGCCGAACCATGCCTAGCTCCTTGAACTGCTGGATCGCTTCTGGATTTTCACAGTGATACACAGCACTGCAGTGAACATCTTTGAATGAAGCCTCTGTCTGTGCCCCTGATTCTCTGCCCCACCCCCACCCCCGAGAATGTGCCCCCACAGGGACAGAGCAGGGGGGTGTGGGCCCTGAGGGTTGGTGGCCTCCGGGAACCTTGGCCTTGCCCCGCTAAGAAGTGTGTTCCTCCTCTTCTCGCCCCCCAGCCCCACAGCCACATACCTGTGAGCTGTGAGGAGCTCCTTGAGGTGTCCAAGCTTCTGACCAGGATCCTTTCCTGCAATGTGAGCTCCCCCATCTTTAAAGCAGACAGTGTGGTGAGTGTCTCAAGCTCTGAGGAGCGAAGCCCCCCGAGGGCCCGGGCTGAGGTGGGGCGGGAGGGACCGGTAATGGGTAAGGAAGGCCCCCCCCACCCCAAAGGGAATGACAGCTTGAACTTTGGAGTCAGGGCTCGGGTGCCCCGAGATGTCTCCTTCCTCACTCCCCTCTTCTCCCCTGCCAGGTTACCCTCCACGTGATGTTTCATACGCTGCTGAACAGCTCCTGGGGGGACTTGGTCGAGCTGCACGCCAATGTGAGCTGGTGAGCAGGTCCCCAGGCAGCCCCCAGGGGCCCCGCTGACCCGCTCGCAGAAGGCCCCAGGGGCCTGGCCACGCGCTTCTCCCAACACTGCCCTCTGCCTTGCCCCCGTGCAGTGACAATGAGGACTCGCAAGTCTTGGAGAACAACTTGGCCACCACCAGCATCCCCGTCCTGTACCCCATCAACATCCTGACCGAGGAGTAAGTTGAGGCCCCACCGCCCTTCTCTTCCACCTCCGCCTCCCCACCCGGGGCTCGGCCTCCCCACCCGGGGCTCGGCCCCCCGGGGTAATCAGAGCTGCTGCCAACCACAAGCCCAAGAGTTTTCAACACCCAGAAGGGCGGAGGCCCTTTAAGAGTTCTGAAATCAGCGGTTTGCTGATGGAGGAGGAAGTGCATGGAGGCTTGAGCTTATCCACCCCTCGTGGGGCAGCTGTGCTCCCTCCACATGACCGGGACCAGAGACCAGGCAGGCTCAGAGAAGGGGGAATCTCCCCCAGAGGCGTACAGCTAAGCAGCACGGCTGCTGGTGTCCGAATTTGGGTCTAAATGACCCCCAAACCGCATGCTAGATGCAGCCCCTTCCTGGAGGGACCTGGAAGGGAGAAGGAGAAACTCTTCACCACGGCTCTTGTCAACAGAGAGCTCCTACTCAGGTAGGAGAAGCCGAGGTCACGTGGGCACAGAATAAGAGAGAGAGTCTCACAAGATTAAGGCAGGACGGACCCGTGGGGATCACCAGTTGGATTTTCTCATTTACAGAAAAGGGGATGAAGCCCAAAAAGCAGAGTAGCTCTCGCCAGTGGGCTCAGGGGGAGGAGATCGGGGACAGGGACCGAGCCAAGGTCTCCGGTACTTTTGAACGCGAATGCCAAGCACAATGATGTAGTCTGAAGTGTGGTATGACGTTAGAGCCAGGAGAGTTGGAAGAGAGATGGATTCATGGAGATGCAGGGGCTTGAGCTGGGGTCTGGACAATGAAGGGGCTCAGGGAAGGGCCAGGGAAGAGGAAGCACGTTGTCGCAGTGGAGACAAGCGTAGGTGGACGGAAGCAGCAGACAGTGGGGTGGCTTTGGGGAACAGGGAGTGTGCGGGCGCGGGGACGATGCGTGTGGGGTGTGCAGCGGGCGGCCTGGGCATGGGGGATGCTGTGGGCCTGACCCTGGCGGGCAGCAGGGCTGTCAGCGGATCCCGAGTAGGTAGACGGCAGGATCAGACGGCGACATTAGGAAGGTCACTGGAAGGATGAGATGGCGAGGAAACTAGAGGCTGGTGCCGTTGTGCAGGAGATAAAGGACCCAGAGGACAGCGGAGACCCTCATGGGGCGAGGGGGACCTTGTGTGGTGGGGAGCACACAGCTCCAAAGCACACCCACCTGGGTTCGAGCCCAGGCCCCCCGCGGCAGGAGGCCGGGCAGCAGACGGACCCCTTCCACGAGCCTCACTTCCCAGAGGGAAACAGCAAAGCGCTGGGTAACAGGAAAGCTTGCCTGCGTGATCCCTGGGGAGGCCCTCGGAGGCTGCCCCGGCCCCTGGTCCCTGCTCTGCTGGAGATGTGGTCCTCGTCTCCCCTTCCTACCTCTGCTCTTCCCTCTCTCCACAGCAAGGAAAACTCCACACTGTATGTCAGCTTCACTCCCAAGGGTCCCAGGAGCCGCGCTGTCAACCACTTCTACCAGGTATGAGCCTCTGTGTGACAAGGCCCTTGGGGGTCACGCAATTTTCAGCCCCACCCTGAGGACCGAGGCTGCGGGGAGACCCAGCCCTGTCCTCGGCGAATCCAGTGGCCTCCACCTCACCCCGCCATCCTTCCCGGAGCACCTCACAGCCTCTGCGGACTTTCCCCGGCCTCTTTCTCCAGCACCGGATACTTTGTCTGTGGGTGAGAGAGAACCTAGATTTTCACGCACACATTTAATGAGCCACTGCTCTAGTCTGGGTACTTGGCTAGTGGCTGGGGCAGCAGTTATGTAAGTCAGGGACCCTGACCCCTCACCCGACCCAAGTTCTGTGCTGGAGCTTTATCTGTGTGACCCCCACCCCCACTTAGGATTCTCCCCCAACCCGTGAGAGCCGCAGAAGGCAGAGGCGTAGCCATTCCCCGCGTACAGATGAGACATGCACAGCACAGAGGGGTCCAGCGACCTGCCAGGTTACACAGCTCCTAAAGGGGAAAGGTCAGATTCCAGCACTTACTGAAATACCAGAATTCATGAGTTTAACCTCTGAGTTAACGATCTGTCGCTTCTCAATGCCATATGCTCGGGGCTATAACAGCAATCTTCATTACGGGAGGGAAGAAGACAGGCCGCCCCCTGGGTCTAAAGCTCGGGGGGTCTAAGGCTTCTTTCGAGGTAACCTCTGAGACGGAAGTAGGTACCGACTCCCCCAAGGACATTCTCGTTTTCCGGTGGAAGAAACTGAGTCCCCACAGAGACACTCCCTTTGCCCAAGGCCACACTGGCATCAGGGCAGACTGGGGCAGGGCCCCCCAAGCCAGGGACCCCAGCCGGGTAGAACAAGAGCAGAGGCCGGAGCCATCTCACTGGGATACGATGACCTCCCCCCTGGGGAGGTCAGGTGTCCATTTGCACAGAGAATGGCCACTAGGCTTGGTTTCTAGTGCTGGTCACGGGAATGCCTCCGGGTTCCCCAGGGAGGTTGGCAGACTAGTCCTTTTACCAGCAGAGCGGTGGGGAAGATTTGGGCAGGCGTGGATGCAAGCCCCAGCTCTACCCTCGATCTCTGTGTGATCTTGGGCCAAGGGCTTCGCTGTCCGTGCCTCGGTTCCCTGCTGTGACTCATGGCGTTTGGAAGAACTTGCAGGGGTCGGTCGTGAGGGTGAAGTGGCTCACTTACTCCACATGGGGTGCTTGGCCCAGTGCCTGGGAAGTGGAGGTGATTAATGGCTGGGCAGGTGTTGTGCGGCTGCAGATTCCGCAGCGACTGTGGAAGCCTGCTTCTCTCCTTGCCCTGCTCCTCTGGGAACCGACGCAAACCCTCTGCGCTCCCCTCCCCCCCACACCCCATTTCTCTCTCTCTCTCTCTCTCTCTCAAGTCAGCCTGGCCAGATGCCTCCAGCTCCTCCGGCCACCTTGGCACCCTCCAGCTTCTCGAGCTCTGCCTTCGGCTGCCTGGCCCACTGCTTGACTCTTGCTAAAGACCCTAATGATCTCTGTTTTAGCTAAACCCCGCTCAGTGTGGGACACTGGTGATCTTTCTGTCTTGCCAGAAGCTCTCCTGTTAGGCTCTTTTTTTTTTTTTATTTTTATTTTTTGCCACAGGGAGGTCACCTGGGGTCTCTTGTAAGCTCGACAGGCTGGGCAGTCCCGTGCGAGCAGGGTCTGCTTCCTCACTTTCCTCCCTCTGCTCTTGCCCTGGCCAGGTCGGACACATAAGCTTCAGCCAGACCTGAAAGCTTTTTGAAGCTCTGCCATTTCAAGCTGTGTGGCCTTGGGCGGTTTGCTTAGCCTCTCTGGGCATCAGTTTCTCAGTCAGTAAAATGGGGATAATAATCGCACCTACTTTATGGGGTTGTTAAGAGGAAAAACCAGGACGATGCATGTGAAGTGTTCTGCATCGCACTCGACACGTCCGCCAGCAAAGCGGTGGCTGCTTTGAGGCTTGTTCTCACCCTCATCCAAGGAAGGTGATGGAACACCATCGTCCCGGTCTCGGGAGGCCCAGCTGGGGCTCAGATGCCGGCTCTGCTCCCCGATCACTTCAGACAAACCAGTCTCCCTGAACCTCAGCCATCCCCTCGGTGACGCAGGGATGACAGCGCTGCCCGGGCCTAGATCCAGCATTCAGCGACCACCGCGGGGGCCGCACGCTCGCACCACTGCCCACCCCGCAGTCTGAGTCCCCCTGCGGCTCCCAAGTCCACACTGTGACCCTCCGGCTCCTCGGTCCCCCGCAGCCTGTCACTGCTCTCCACCAGGATTACTTCAAACATCTTTTTTTTTTTTTTGTCATGATAGAATGAGATACAAGTCACAGTCCGTATGATTTACCTGCTTCTTAAAAAAAAGATTTTATTTATTTATTCCAGAGAGAGAGACCACACGAATGAGGGGGAGGGCCAGAAGGAGAGGGAGAAGCAGATGCCCCGCTGAGCAGGGAGCCAGATGCAGGGCTCGATCCCAGGACCCTGAGATCACGACCTGAGCAGGAAGGCAAGGGCTCCATTGACTGAGCCACTCAGGCGCCCCTGATTTACCCGCTTTTAAAGCGTACGGATCCGGGGCAGCTGGGCGGCTCAGTCCCTTAAGGGTCTGACTTCAGTTCAGGTACTGATATCAGCGTCTGGGTTCAGTATTGGGGTCCCCTGCTCAGTGGGGAGTCTGCCTGTCCCTCCCTCTCCCGCTGCCCGTCTCCAGGCTGGTGCTCTCTTTGTCCCTCTTTCAAATAAGTAGGTAAAATCTTAAAAAAAAATAGTGTGCATTTCAGTGACTCTTATATTTGCAAAGTTGTATGACCATCACCACAATCTAATTTTAGAAGATTTTCTTTATTCCAGAAAGAACCTTCACGTAGGGGAGGAATCCTACAGTACCGGGTCTTTTGTGACAAGCTTCTGTGGGTTCCCAGGGTGGTTTCGGGGTCATCCGCGCTGTAGCCCAGGCCCGTGCTATGCTCTTTTTTCTTGCCAGATAATATTCCACTGTGAGGTGGGCCGCACTAGATTTGTCTGCTCGTCTGCTGGTGGACACCTCGGTGCTTTCCACTTTCTGGCTCTTATAGACCGTGTTGCTTGAATGTTCCTGCCCAGACTTCAGTGTTGACAGGTTTTCTTTCTCTTGGGTATATACCTAAGAGTGCAATTCTTCCTCCTGAGGCTTTGTCTCAGTGTGTTCTAAACCAAGTGTGGCGCTTTCCCCTAAGCCAACACCACCTCAGGGGTGCTCAAAACCACCCTTTCCCTCAAGTAAAACTTCCGAGTCTGGGTGAGTCTGTCCTTCCTCTATGCGTGGCCCCGGCCTCAACTTCCAGTCCGTGTTCTCTTGTCTCCTTGGCCCCCACGACTGCTCCGACTCTGGCCCCTCATCTTCTTGCGGCTGTTGGCACAGGCTGCCGGCTTGGACCTCGGCCTGCTATCCCCACTGGGTTCCGTTCTGGGCCTGCTGTGAGGGAGCCCCCCGGAGCCTGCCCTCCTCAGCTAACTTCCGTGACTCACCATTGCCTACTTGAGGGTCCCCTGATTTCTGGCCTTAGGCCTTCAGGGCACACAGTCTCGCCTCAAGTTTCCTTTCCAGACGTGTGTCCGACCTCTCTGGCCCAGGCCCCCAACCTCCCTCCGGGTCTCACCCGCCTGGTGCTGTCCTGACTCCCCGCATTTTTGCTCCCGGGGTGGGGGGCTCCCCCACCTTCCTCTGTCCCCTCCCCTCAGTCTTCTACGGTGAAGTTCAAAGGCCACTCTGACGCAGCCCTTTTTAATTTAACGGACCTGATCTTTTTCAAGCGTCCGCAAATGTTTGCCAAGTGACCCGTGGTAGAACCTTTCCGACTGGCTCTGAGACTCCCTGCTCGGCCTCCCTGAGCCGTTCCGTGGTGCTGCTCCTGAGTTACTCCTTAGCGGCTTCTGGATCTTCCAGCCCTCGCCCAAGCTGGCCCTCTCATCTAAAGGGCACTCAGGCCCTGTTTCTTCAATCAGTCCAACGCCCAGAGCAAGTCCTTCCCAGCCTGCATTGTGCAAACAACTGTCGCATCTGTGCGACATCTGTGCGACAGTGGTACATGCCCCTCCTTCTGGCACGCATTCGAACACTGACTTTTCTGGAAGCCCGCTGTGTGCTAGATAGTGCGTCAGGCAGCAGAGAGTCGTCGGCAAAAGGAGCCACAACTGCTGCCCTCATGGAGCATGTAGCCCCTGGACAGACAGACCCCGTCCTGCTGGGGACGCAGAGCTCTGTGGGAACATGCAGCGGCGATGGGGGGGGCGCTGCCCTCTCCTTGGGGAGTCAGCTGATCGCCTCGAAGGTTTGCCCTCGGAGAAGGCAGAGAGGCACATGCAGCCCGCAGGGGCAAGCTTCGAGGACGAGCTGTCCTTGCCCGCCGCCTGGCGAAGAGCAGGCCCTCAGGCCTCAGCCAGTGAGCTTGCCTCTGGAGGGGTGGCCGGCATTTAGGGCTCTGCTGTCCCATGTCCTCTGTCCTAGGTGAGGATTCAGCCCTCTGTCTACGACCACAACGTGCCCGCCCTGGAGGCCGTGGTTGGGGTGCCGGGGCCTCACAGCGAGGGGCCCATCACACAGGAGTGGACTGTGCAGATGGTAAGTAGCCGGGGCCCAGGGGAAGGAGGGGCCCTCGGGATGGTGGGAGTGAGCTCCGAAGGCGGCTACAGACGTGTGGGAAGGGAGCGAGGACGATGCGCCCTGTTGGGCTCAGTGATTTCCGAACCTGCCAAGAGCCAGTGGGTGAACCGGGATGCCCCGGATCTGAGGAACGGAGAGGGAGGCCACGTTCTGGCCTTAAGGGGCCAGCGTCCCCCTCTGTGCTCTGGACTAAGCGAGGACCCCATCTCATCACTCCTAGGACCCTCCTGTGACCTGCTATCGTGAGGATCTGGAGAGGCTGCCCAGCGAGGCTGAGGTCCGGGCCTGGGGGCTCAGAAGTTGGGTGGGGGCCGGCCGAGTGCCGGTGGGAAGACGGGCCTCTCTGAGCCCCGCTGTCTTCCTTCTCGGCAGCCTTGTTTGCTCAGAGCCAAGTTCCACTGTCCACTTGACTTCAAGGAGGAGATCCTCGTCCAAGTGACCGGGACGGTGGAGCTGGTGGGGGAGATCGAGGTTAGCAGCTGCTGCAACAGGTGCAGCGGGTCGGGGGGCTTGAGGGAGAAGCAGCGGGCTCCCCACCAGATGGGCTTCCTACATTTTTCTTTACGACCGGATGCGAAGCCCTGATCCTTTCACAGCGGCCGGTGAAAGACACCCGTGATTTGCTTGAAATTTGCCAGGCGGCTTTCCTGGGCCTATGGGTGGTTCTTCTGGGTTCTTTGTAGGGAAGATTTCCTTCCAGCAGCGGGGCGTGGCCCCTTAGGACGCTCCAGTGGAGAACTCAGCCCCCGTGGCCCTCCCCACCAGGGCCCGTTGTCCTCAGCTTCTCCCCCTGAGTCAGGTGGGGTGCAGAAGACAGCAGGTTCTGGTCCTTGCTTCCCCGGCCTGACGTCTCCCACGGCCCTCCCCAGGCCTCCTCCGTGTTCAGCCTCTGCAGCTCCCTCTCGGTCTCCTTCAACAGCAGCAGGCATTTCCACCTCTACGGCAGCAACGCCTCCCTGGCCCAGGTAGGGCTCTAGCTTCTCAGAAGCCCAGGAACAGAGGTGGGTGGAGGGCTCTGCAGAGCCCCGGGGGCGGAGCTGGAGGAGCTAGAGCAGAAGCCAGAGGTCCCCGGCTGGGCCCAGAAGGAAGAGCTTCCAGGCAGTCAGAGCGGTTGGTCTTGGCGAGGGCCGTGGAGGGCTCCCTGCCACCACCGGTGGGCACGCAGTCAGGCTATGAGGCCACCCGTCTGATGAGATGCGTCAGGCAGAGATCCGTGTGACGGCAGCTCAGCAGAGGGTACCCACCCCGTGCCCACTCGGAGCGTGGCAGGAAAGCCCTCGAAGCAGAACAAGCAGCGAGCATGGGGGCTCAGGCCGCCCAGGCGAGAGGGTGGCCAGGCGGTTTGCAGAGCGGGAAGCTCGGAGCAGGGGAAGGGAAGCTGCCCCTCATTAGGTAAGCCTCAGCCAGGTTCTGGAAGGTTTGGCATACTGGGCCGAGATTCTGACATTTCATTCTGGCCTCAAGACAGCCACATCAGGGCTTCCGCTGGGTCATGCGCATGTCTGCCCGCTGGCTCCGGGGGCTGCATGGGGTGGTGTGGGGGTGGGGGTTCCCTGGAGGGAGGCATCCAGGCCAGCCTGGCAGTGTGGGGCAGCCCCGACCAGAGCCGCGAAGACCTAGCCATTCACAAGCATGTCAGAGGTGGGAGAGCCTTCTCATGCCCCCAGCTCTCCGCCTGCAGGTCCTCATGAAGGTGGACATCGTCTATGAGAAGGAAATGCTCTACGTCTACGTGCTGAGCGGCATCGGAGGGCTCTTGGTGCTGCTGGTGATTTTCGCCGTCCTCTATAAGGTGGGAGCTTCTGGGAGCCGCGGGCCTGCCTTAGACAGCCAGCCTGGGGGAAGGGGGTTCGCAGGAGTCAGGGCAGAGACTGTCACGGTCCAGGACCGCTAAAGATCAAGGAGGCCTCGGCCCACTCCCTCCTTCCACAGATAAGGCTCCTGAGGCCCCACGAGCAAACGAGACTCCCCCCAATCCCTCCACCAGGACTCGGTACCCAGGGAAGGAGGGGGCGCCCACGACTCAAGGGCCGGGCCCTGGGACACAGAGAGACATACCACAGACATGGTCCCTGCCTTTGGGGGGTCTCACAGTCTAATGGTGGAGACGGGCGCACTTGGGGGGGCTCCCAGTCTAATGGCAGAGACAGGCGCACACATGATAAGGGCTCCACTCAAAGGCCTGTATGCTGGAACTTCACTTAGGCTGGGGGAGTCCGGGAAGGCCTCCCAGGAGAGGAGGCGTTTGAGTTGGGATTTGAAGGAGTTGCCAGGTGAAGAATGCCGGAGGACAGATGTTCCGTACGAAACCCTCAAATCCTCCAAAAAAGCACAGAAAATCAGTTTCTTCTTGTTGCATTCCCCAGGGTCGTCATTAACAACCATGTGGTTTCTGTTCTTCCAGGTTCTAATTTTGTTGTTTAAATGTGCGTATACGTGTGAGCATGAGAGAGGCAGAGGGAAAAAGTCAGCGTCTGTGTATATAGGTAGAAAACATAAAAGAGGGACGCCTGGGTGGCCCAGTCAGTTAAGCCTCTGCCTCTGGCTCAAGTCATGATCCCGAGGTCCTGGGATCGAGCCCCGGCGTTGGACTCTGTGCTCAGCGGGGAGTCTGCTGCTTCTCCCTCTCCCTCTGCTGTTGCTCCCCCTGCTTGTGCGCTCTCTCTCTGTCTCAAATAACTAAATAAAATCTAAGGAAAAGAAAAGAAAACATAAACGGAAGAATCCCATATAAACTGCTCGGGGGCTTGGGTTTCCCGCGGAGTATTGTGCTGCTGTCCCTCCGCGCGAGCACGCTCACATCCACCTCTTGCTCTGTAACCTGCGCTGCTTTGCCGCTGTCCAGATGCCCTGCCTGTTCTTTGATGAGATCCCCACTGATCAACATGTCGATTATTTGTAATCTCTACCTATTTCTTTAAAGATCATTCATTTATTTACTTGAGAGCAAGCCGGACGAGGGAGAGCACAAGCAGGGGGCAAGGGGCAGAGGGCGACGGAGAAGCAGACACCCGCTGAGCAGGGACACCCCCAACCCTGAATCAGGGCTCCATCCCACAACCCTGGGATCATGCCCCGAGTCAGACGCTTCATGGACTGAGCCAGGCAGGCGCCCCAATATCTACCTGTTTTAAACAGTGACTGAAAAAGGCTCTTGGCTCCCACATCTTTGCGCACTTGTCCAAAAGCTCTTTAGAATTAGTTGCTGGGGCTGGAATGGCTGAGCCAAAGAACATACATGTTTTGGGGAAAAAAGAAGAACGTGTATGTTCTGAGCTTTCCACAGAGAGTACGGGGCCCGCGCTAAGCGCTACGGCAGCGCAGGCCCTTCTGTTAGTGTCACTGGATATTGTCAGCCCGCCCGCCCCAAATATTGGTCCGGGACACTTTGACGAGCCTGAAGAATGGACTGTTGAGCGTTCAGCTTTTCGGCATGTTGCCAGGAAGCCGGTGTGGCAGACGCCTCGCCGCAGCCCTGGAGCGGGCACCACGCGTGACTCACAGCCATGGGCGCCCTTTCATGTTTTGCGAGGCCGAGGGGTCCAGAGTGTTCCGTGGCCCTTGTGCTCACTCCGGTTTTGTTTTCCTGCAGTTTGGCTTCTTCAAACGCAGTCTGAAGGAGAAGATGGAGGCTACTGCGGAAGCTTCCAGCGGAATCCCTGGAGAAGCCTCTGACCAGCCAGAGTCCATGGACGAGGCTGGGGACCCAGGCTGCCTGGAGCCCCTCCACGAGGAGGAAGCCCAGGACGGAGGTGGCAAAGACTGAGGCCCAGGCCCGACGCAGAGCGCCCAGGACTGGACTCGGAAGACTGGGGTCCCTCTGCCTCGACCTGTGTCTCGCTGTGTGTCTCCGGGCAAGTCACTGCCCCGACCCAGGCCTCGGTGTCGCTGTCCTGAACACAGAGCTCCCTCCTGGCTGCCTGCTCTGCGGGCTCCTGGTCAGGGTTCATGAGCACCGGCCGGGCAGGCCACAGAGGGCAGGCCGTGTCCCGGGCAGCTGGCTCTGGCTTCCCCCGGTCCTTCTTAGTACCCTGCCCGGAAGAGGATACCCGATCTACATCTGGAAGAACCGTCATCTCAGGACCTAGCGACCGGCCCTCGCACCCCCCTGCTCTTGGATGTCCCCAGAGGCCTCAGACTCCCAGAACCTGCAGTTTCCTGCCCGGACTCCAGTCAGCTTTCCGTCTGCCGCCAGAGAGCAAACCTGATCCGAGCCACTACAGTGCTTCCGCAGACCCCTGGCTCTGGGGCTGGACGCCGGCGTCCTTCCCACGCCTTCCAGAACCCGCAGAATATCCCTAACGCGCCAGGGTTGCCTTCCCGGCCTCCTCCGAGACTCCCCGCCTCCCCTCCTGAGCTCCAGTTACACCGGCCTTCTCAGGAGCCGAGCTCCTGGCCTTCACCCAGACTGCTCCTTCTGCCTGGAGCATTCCCCCCGGGCCCTGTCCCTGGCTCTCCGCTCCGGGAGAGTGGCCTCCGGGCAGCCCCCTGCCCGCACCCCCCAGGGGCTTCTCCTTTCCTGTTGCACAAGCGTCCTCTCGCCTGTACGCCCCTCACCGCGCGGCTCCTGTTTGCTACTTAATGTGCTTCCCTCAAGCCCAACCGTGGACTCCGTGGGGGCCAGGGCCACACCGGTCACGTTCACCTTGGAGATGCCACGGAGCCAGGCCCAGCAGGCGGCTGCCGCAGTTTCAGCGGCCAGTGAGGGTGCCTGCGAGAGGCCTGAGAAAACGTTTGGGGGCGCCCGTGACCCCTGCCCCCACGTCCAGGCTCGGGCTTCCCCGGGCTTCCGTCCCCTGGCTCCGACCCCCCCACCCCCCACCCCGGATGCCTCGTGACCCCTCCCGGCCCCCACTGGGAGGCTATGAGCTCAAGGCGCAGGCGGAGTCTGTCCACCCGGCTCCCGGCACCAAGCACAGTGCCTGCCTCTGTTTCCCCAATAAATGTGAAAATCCATCCAACTCTGTGATGTGTTCGTGCTGGTGCCCCATTTCAGCCTGGATCAAGGAAATGAATATTTCCTTCTCGACCCTTTCTCTAAGTGGGACCCAAACAGCTCTTTTTTCCTCTTTTTTTTTTTCTTTTGTTGTTATGACAAGGCTCAGAGACTGATCTGCAGAGGCACTGACAACTCCTCAAGGTGCGAGAGCACGCCCTTCCTGGTCTTTTTAAAAAACAACAATAACAGTTGGTGGGGCTTGAGCCTGAGGCCCCCACCTTTAAGAGGGGGTGGGTCCCGCTCCTCGATGCTGCCCTCTTGTGGTCAGTAGAACCCCCAGGAAGGGGGTGGTTTTAGGGGTAGCAGTGGGGTAATTCTCAGCCCGGCTCTCTGGGTCCCGCACTGGACGCTGAGAAGCAACCTGTGGTCTCCCAAGCAGTGACCTTTGATGGCTGCCGCCTGCCTACAGGGGAGTAAACGAACGTTCTCAAGCCTGGCACACAAGGCCCAGAACCGTATTTCAAAGCCTGCTGGCCTCTTCAACCTCATCAACCCCCTTCTGGTCCAGCAGCCAGGGAACCATGGGGCTGGCTCTTAAGGAAGACCTCAGGAACGAAGAAGTGAGGCCCGTTTTCCCAGAGAGAAGGGGAAAGAATGTTCTAAAGGGCAGGAATAGCACAGAAATGCTAAAAGTACGCAGTTATCTGTAGGTTTCCGAATTCTGTTGGCTCCTATGGATTCATGCAGTATTTCCTGAAAGATCTGTGTCAGGGCCTGTTCTGTGTCCCAAGGGCATGGTAATGAACATGACAGACGAGTCCCTGCCCCAGGAAGCATCACCCCAGTGGGAAAGCAGAGTGAAAAGGTAGAAATGGGCTTCCGGGTGTCGAGGAGGCTGTGAAGAGGGTAAAGCAAGATAGCAGGTTGGAGAGGGGTGGGGAGGGGCCTCTCACATCTGTGCTGCTCTGTGACGCACACACAAAGTGGGACTATTTTCATCACGGGTGGGAGCAAAACAGCACAGAGAATCTGGGAGGTTCGTTTCAGGAACCTGCCCTGATCCTGCCCAGGAGTCTTCTATCCCGACTCGCTTAACAGCCCCCGACCGCAAATACCTATGTATCCTTCCCCGCCTGTGTCTTCGCAGACGCTCTACCCCTTTCCACCTGTCCAGTTCCACCACCCGCTTCTGTCCTTAAAAACCTTCCTACTTCAAAGCACTTCCAAGCTTCTCTCATCCCTTCAGCTCCTAGACAAAATGACCCATTTCGCCTTCACTGAATACCCCATCAGAACACAGGACACTGACTGTGTGGGCTCTTCTCTCGAGACTGGGAGGTTCTAGAAGGCAGGATTCAGTCTTTGCTCACTTGTGTTACCAACACTGGCCCCTCATCAGGGCTGGCAACAGAGAAGATGTCCAAATAAGTGTTTGATTCGGTGGCCTTCACATGCTTTGGGTTTAGGACCCCTTTATACTCTGAAAGATTAAAGATCTCCAGAGTTTTCGTTTATATGGGTTATACCTCTTGGTGTTTATCCAATTCGAAATTAAAATGGAGGAAAATGTAAAACATACGAACCCCCAAACCCACATGATCCACAAGCAGTCAGAAAGATGATGTATGTTCTCACAGGCCATGTAGCCTCTAGAAAACACCGTCCCCGTGGCACAAACTGAAAAAGGAACACCTTAGTATCGCTGGGAAATAGTCAAAACTAGTCCACCGGCTGGAGTCCAGGCTCTGCTGCTTCAAAGCTGTGCCTTATGGGGCTGTCACTTACCCTCTCTGAGATTCTTTTCTTTATCTGTAAAATGGGAATAATAATTGTATATCACTCACAGCTGTCCTGAACATGATGTAACACTTGCGAAAGGTCTAGAATTTTTGGAAGCACACTTGTGCTTGATAAAGGTGAGGAATAGGAAAAAAAAAAAAAAAAGTGAGGAATAGGAGTGGTTTATTGTGGGGATGTCTAGGTGGCTCGGTTGAGCATCTGCCGTCGGTTCAGGGTCCTGGGATTGAGCCCCGGCATCGGGCTCCTTGCTCAGTGGGGTGCCTGCTTCTCCCTCTGCCTGTGATATCTCTCTCTCTCTCTGACAAATAAACAAAAGTATTTATTTATTTATTTCTATTTTATTTATTTATTTTATTATCATTTATATTTTTATTTTATTTTATTTATTAATTTTTTGAAAAAATAGTTTAGTTGGGCAGGACAGTGTTGTCAAAGCGGCACATCAGACTGCAAGTCAAAAGACCTGGCACTGGTTTTTCACCGTGACCTTGAGAAAGATGCATGCCCTTCTTGGGCTAGCTCCACCTGGGATCTGGAGGATCTTAGGAGCTGTTATGTGGAAGAGGGGAGTGTCAGTTGAGCAGCTGAGCACTGCCCCTCACCCTGCCCCCCTGCAACCTGCTTTAAAACCAAGGTTCCTAAGTAGCAAACAGGCAACTTCATCAATGAAGCACTCTAGGCTGTGCCCGGGGGGCCTTTCAGCTTTCAGTGGCCTTCAAAAAAGTTTGGGAGCTGTGAAAAAAAATCACCTCCAAACTATGAAAATTAAATTGTATAATTGAAATAAATGTTAAAGTAAATGTAATATGTTAGTAGTCAAATGCATTTCTATTTAACATTTGTAGTTCCATACATGAACTATATTAAATGTGGAATATTTTAATATTTGAAATTACATGCAGTAGGGTACCTATACGAGAATGTGCATAAAGTTTACACGGATCTTTAAAAGACCAAGAAATTTTACTTGAAAAATAATGTTCTACTTCCAAAAATAATTAAAACTTAAAAAAAAAAAAAAAAAAAAACCAAACACAGGGCGCCCGGGTGGCTCAGTGGTTTAAGCCTCTGCTTCGGCTCAGGTCATGATCTCAGGGTCCTGGGATCCAGCCCCGCATCGGGCTCTCCGCTCAGAGGGGAGCCTGCTTCCCTCTCTCTCTGCCTGCCTCTCTTCTGCTTGTGATCTCTCTGTCAAATAAATAAAATCTTAAAAAAAAAAAAAGCACTACCAAACACAACCAAACTGTGTTGAACTGCGTGATTTCTTTTTTTTTTTCAAGATTTTATTTATTTGTCAGAGAGAGTGCACACAAGCAGACTCCCAGCTGAGCAGAGAGCCCAATGAGGACTTGATCCCAGGACCCTGAGATCATGACCTAAGCAGAAGGCAGACCCTTAACTGACAGAGCCACCCAGGCGCCCCAAACTATGTGATTTCTAAGGCTCCTTTCAGAGCTTGCAGAACATAAGAGGCTGGACAGAAACATCCTTAGAGGGGCACCTGGGTGCCTCAGTGGGTTAAAGCCTCTGCCTTCGGCTCAGGTCATGATCCCAGGGTCCCAGGATCAAGCTAGGGCTCTCTGCTCAGCAGGGAGCCTGCTTCCCCCTCTCTCTCTACCTGCCTCTCTACTTGTGATCTCTGTCAAATAAATAAAAGCTTAAAAAAAAGAAAGAAAGAAAGAAAGAAACATCCTTAGAGAAGTTATTTGCTCTTGGCCAGTTATAAGGCCCCGAGGATGGTGTGGGCCTGGGGTGACTCGAGGATTTGAGGCCCGAGACCCCTTGTAGAGCCCTGATTCGCCTCTGCCTGTGTGGCCGAGTCGCTGGGACTGATGGAGCCAGGCAGATGTGGTCGGAACGTCTCACCTGCCTTCTGTCCACGGAGTGACTTTAAGCAGGTCAGTTATCCCTGAAAAGGCATGAAACAATCTTTGCAGGGCGTTGGGCCCTTGTAGGCCTTCATCTGAGGATGCTCCCGGCAGCTGGGTGATTCCCCAAGGTGTGGCCTGTCCTACTCAAGCAAGGTCAAGGCAGGCCACACCCCAGGATCCCACAGATTCACTGCACGTTCCAACTCTCCGTTCCTTCCTGAGGGCCACGTATCAGGAGGATGAGACTCATAGAGGAAAGAGAATCAGGATAAAGGTGGGGTGGGACAGGGAGATACCAGTATGGCCAGGGGTCCTAAAAAACGAGGCAGAGGTGTGGCAAATCAGGCCCAGCTTGGTGGGTGGGTCTTAAAGCCTCGAGTCCTCAGATCCTCTCACTGGGTCCCCTGTGTGCCCCCTACAGGCGGGGCCGGGACTCCAGGCACTCTCTGTGGTTCTGGTCATTCAGGGTCTGCATGCCCGGAGGACTCGAGGTTCTGGCTAGGTGCCGGGAGCGCGAGTGACGGAGAGAGAGCCCGAGAGATGGAGCCCAGGCTCGATGCCTGGCTGAGACAGGCTCTGTCCTCTGGACCAGGACACACCCTTTGTGTTTGGTGAAAGGGATATCCCACAAAGTCAAAAGCTTTCTCACACCTCCTACACTGACCTCCCTCTGTGTCTGTGCCGGCTTCAAAGCAGGAGACAAAAGTTGGGGATGTACGGGCAGGCCGTGTCTCCTGAGCATCAGATTTTAAGATTCAAGGGACACCTGGAGCATAAAAGCCCTTCCCAGACAGGTCCCTATGGCTTCACCGGCTCTGTGTAGCTATCACTGGGTGTCTCCCGCTGCCCAGGGCACTGCCCATGTACACACTTTAAGGACAAGTCTCTTTTATCACATAAAGGTTTTTATTGAACTCAAATTCAGGGGCTCCAAAGCCTGAGGAAGACAAGGGAGCTGGGGTTTGCGCTGAGGCAGGAGCCCCCACCCAGGGCCCCACTCCCCACCCCACCTACCCTCACCCCTTCCTGACTCAATGAGGGTCTGGGTACTACCCATCTAAGCTACCCCACTCTAATTAGGTAACCCTCCCCCCCCCACCCCCGCCTAGCACTTTGCCAAGCCAGGCACCTACCAAGGGCCATGCTGCTGCCAAAGGCCAGATCTCTGCTGACCTCTTTTCTGGATCTCTCCCAGAACCTCCCACTGCCTGCTTGGCCCCTCTCCAACCCCTCTTCAGAGCGCATTTGCCAGAGGTCTCCAGGGCACGCACCTTCCTCCCCCGGCCTCGCTCCTCCATCCTCCCCCGGCCTTCCCCCTCTTCCCTCTTAATTTCTCCAGCTCCCGGGCCTCGGCTCCACCGCCCACCGCCTCCCCACCCCACCCCCGGCAGGGCCCCAGGTCAGCGGCGGCCGGCCGCGTGGGTGCGCTGGTGGCGGATGAGGTCGGAGCTCTGCGAGAAGGCCTTTCCACAGTCATCGCACTTGTAGGGCCGCTCCCCGCTGTGGACCCGGTGGTGCTGGAGCAGCGTGGACGAGCGGCAAAAGCCCTTGCCGCACACGGCGCACCTGTAGGGCCGCTCGCCCGTGTGGGAGCGCTGGTGCTGAATCAGCGTGGACGAGCGGTTGAAGGTCTTGCCGCAGTCGGGGCAGCTGTAGGTGCGGCCCGGCAGGTGGGTGCGGGCGTGGATGGCCAGCACCGAGCTCTGGCCAAAGCGCTTGCCGCACTCCGGGCACTTGAAGGGCTTCTCACGGGCGTGGCTGCGGGCGTGGGGGATGAGAGCCGAGCGCTGGGAGAAGCTCTTGCCGCAGATGCCACAGCTGAAGGGCCTTTGCCCCGTGTGCACCCTCTGGTGACTACGCAGGGAAGAGTTCTGGCTGTAGCACTTGCCGCACTCGGGGCAGCTGTAGGGCCGCTCGTGGCTGTGGGTGCGCTGGTGCCGCAGGAGGTAGGAGCTGTCGCCGAAGGCCTTGCCACAGTGCGGGCACTTGTAGGGCTTCTGACCAGAGTGGGTGCGCTGGTGGCGAAGCAGGTAAGAGCTGTCGGCGAAGGCCTTGCCACAACGGGGACACTTGTAGGGCCGCTCGCCCGTGTGGGTGCGCTGGTGTTTGATGAGGTCAGAGCTCTGGGAGAAGGCCTTGCTACAGACCTCACATTTGTAGGGCTTCTCACCCGTATGGATGCGCTGGTGTTGGATCAGGGTGGAGCCCCGCCCGAAACTCTTCCCGCAGATGCCACAGATATTAGGCCGAGGGCCCTGCCCACCCCTGGCCCGGCCACCCCGCCGGCCTGGACCCCGAAGGGACCCTGTCAGGCCCAGGGGATTCTGGAGCATCTCAAACTGTGGCGTGGCCAGCAGGGTCCCTGTGGGCATCTCAAAAGGTGGCCCTAGGGGTAGGCCCCCTGTGGGCTGCTCCCCAAACCCCTGGGTGAAGGAGTCCAAGGGGTGGACTCCCAAGGGGATGCTCAAGGGGTTCTTTTCCTCGGGATTCAGAAGCACCTCTGCACCTTCCTGGAATTTGGAACTTTGAGCTTCAAATTCAGGGCTTTGGGTTTTGAACTCGGGATTCTGGGACTCAAATCCCGGGCTCTGGGATTCATACCCGGGGCTCTGGGGTTCATACCCAGGGCTCTTGGGTTCATACCCAGGGCTCCAGGGTTCATATCCAGGACTTTTGGGGTCATACCCAGGGCTTTGAGGCTCATACCTAGGACTTTGGGTTTCAAACTCAGGGCTCTGAGACCCTGATTCAGGGCTTCTGGGTGCAAATTCCGGGCTTGGGGGCACAAACCCAGGGCTTCGGGACTCAAAACCTGGGCTTTCAGGCTCAAACCTGGGGCTCTGGGGTTCAAACTCAGGGCTTTGTGGCTCAAACCCAGGGCTCTGGGGTTCAAGCCCAAAGGGTATCTCTTCGACCTCATAGTCCCCACTGCCTTCTTGTTGAGACACTTCTTCCTCATTCTCACTCACGTTGCCTGCAGGATCAGAGAATTACAGAAAATCCAGGTAGTGTGGGGCCTGGAAGGTCACTCGGTCCCACCCCTGGTTGCCACGAACGACTCCCTCCTCCCGCAGCAGGGTCGCTGGCCCCAGAGCAGGTGCTGAAACTCCCACCTCCCCCTCGGCGGACCCGGGACGTGCAGTCCCCGCCCTCGCTTCCTCCCGGCCCCAGGTGCCCAAGGCCCCCTCTCCCCCGCCCCGACGGCCCACAGCCCCCGCTCCGCTCCCGCTCCCAGGCACGCTCTCGGAAGGCGCTCCCTCCCTCACCTTTGAGGGACCCTTCGCGGCTCCCCACTTCGTCGGGGCTTTGCACAGCCCCGGGCTCGAGGCCCCACGGCGACGCTTCCCGTTCCATCCCCGCCGGCTCCCAGTGCGGCGGCGGCGGCGATGGCGGACGATCCTGCGATCGGGCCGGAGTCCCCTGAGACCCGGGCCCTCGCCGCTCGCCCGCTCAGCGCCGCCCAGGGGACCCCGCCGCCCAGCCCGGGCCCCCGAGGCCGGACGTCTTGACCCTGGGCCTCTCCGGCCGGCCGGGCCCCTCCCCTACCCGCGGCCCCGCCCCCACCCCCAAGGTCTCGCCTTGCCCCGGGGCCCTCCAAAGCCCGCGTGCGTCGCGGCCTCGGTGGCGAGGGTCTTCACGACTCGCCCTGCCGCCCCCGAACGCCGCTCCCCGCCCGCGACCCCGCCGTCTGGCCCCCCGGCCCCGGCTGGGCTGCGGCTGTCCGACCCCCTCCCCCCTACCCCCGCACAGGAAGTGTCCGTCCGAGGCCAGTTCCCCCCGCCGGCTCGCGCCGCGGCCTCTCTAGGAGCGGCTGGAGGTGGAAACTCGTTGGCATTAACCCTGGGCTGGACGGCCCCGGCTGGGAGGTGGGGAATGGCGCGGAGCCCTGGAGCCGGCGGGAAAAGCTGGGGTGGTTGGTGTGCTGTGCCCCGGGTCTCCGTCCGCCCGGGAGCCTGTCTGTCCGTCCCGGGCCCTGCGTCCGTCCGCGCCTATGGCCAAGGGCGAGGCGACAAGCGAGACCAAGGTCAGCGAGAAGGAGCGACGCTTCCCGGCGCCAGCGGGGGCGGCGTCTAGCTCCCCTCCCCTCCCGGGCCTGGGGGCGCGCTCCGGCCGCGCCTCGGGAACCCGGCCGTACCCCCCAGCCTGGAGCTCCTAGTCGGGGACTGCGCCGCCCCACCCCGAACCCCACCGCCCCTCCCCCGCGCGCCCACCCCCCGCTCCCCCGGCCCCTCCCTCTCCGCGCCTCCTGGTCTCCCCCCCGCTGCGAGGGCTGGGATCGTTGCCAAGGAAACAGCCCCGCCTCCGGTTTCCGGAGGCACCGCCCCTACCTCCCGGTCCGCACAGCGATTGGCCGGGGAGCTCGTCCTCGCGTCGTCCCGCCTCCTCCCTACACCAGCGGCTCGCCGGGGAGCACGAGGCGCCTTTCTGATTGGGTGCGGGGAGGGCGGGCCGGCTCCGCCTACCCGGCGGTCGGCGCGGCCTGCGGGAAGGCTGAGCGGGGGGTTCCCGGGTCTCCCTTCCCGCGGGCGGCCCGCGGGTTCCCCACCTTCTCCGGCCCCGTTTACCTGTCCCGATGTCTGACCTCCCGGGATCTGGAGGGGGACACCCTCCGCCCGCCCCCCGGGCTCCCGCGCGCTTCCTTTGCCAGCCCTTTCCTTTCTCGCGCGGTTCCCGGGGCCGCGGGGCCGATCCGCAGGGGGGGCGGCTGGCTTTTCCGCGACTCGCCCTTCCCTCCCACCTTCCCCGATGAGAGCCTTAGTCCCCGGTTCCTGGATTTTCTCCCGGAGAGGCAGGGATCCTATGGGACTTACTTCCAGGTGAGGGGGTGAAGCTCAGGAGAAGCAGAGAAACTTCTGGCCTTTGAGGGCGCTAAGCACTCTCCAGCCCCGGCTGGAACGGGAGCTCGGAGGAGGAAACCTCCGCAACACTGCCCTTGGTGCAGCGGTGAATCAGGGAAAGTGATTCTGGAAAAACAATGCTTCTCCCGGTTTTCACTCTTGCTGCTGGAGGTATTTTGGCAGCGATCTTTGACCACTGATGAGCCAAGTTCTCGCTGTGCGCGTGATGCAGAGGCCAGGACTGTTTTCTCGTTGCCTTCTCAGACAAATGGAGAAAGAAACTGGTTTAGGAGGAAAGATGGCACCTTCCACTCTCCTGAAAAGAGATAACAAGAATCTGGAGAATTGCAAGTAGTAGGAGCTCAGAGAAAACAGGCTTACACATAGAATCACAATTACCTTCCTACAAATAAAGCAGGAGCACTTTCCTCCCCTGCAGAGGAACAGCTTCCAGCTCCAGGCCTGTCTCCCACCCCCTGTCTGTCTGTCCTAAAGCCTTCTGTGAAGAATGGTTCACACCGTCCAGCACTAGAGGCCCCACATGGGCAGGACACCCCACAAGGGCACGGACTACGGAAGAAGCAGGGCCTGGAGCACCCTTTGGTCATTCCCAAAGCATTCACACAAATGAGAAACAAAAATCTCATGAGACTCTCTTCTCTGACCTCCAACCTGCTAACCCACTAGAAGATTTACACAGGAGAGCGCAGTGTGTGGCAAGGCCTCCAGCCGCAGCTCTGACCCCCATCCTATTGCCTGCAGCCCTCTCCATGAGGCCCACATGTAGTGGAGGTCAGGCCAAGGCTGCAGGCTGCTTTGGCACCCACATTGCCATGTGGAAAACCAGTCTTCCCAGTGCCCAGAGCAGACGAGTCGCTGACTTCGGGCAGCCTCCTCCAGCACTATCCACGCAGTGGGTTGGAGAAACAACCGGCCTGCCAGCCACTCACCCATTGCAATGAGAGGCTCAAGACCAGGGAATCCTCTGATGTAGGCTCCAGCTTGAGCCAGCACCAGCTAATTCGAGGCGAGAGTCCACTGACCTTATTCTACCACGTGTCCTGGTGAGGAAAAGCTCAGTTGGGCAGCCACTTTGTCCGCCGCATTATTCCTGAGGCCAAGGTGTTCAATGTGCAGACAAGACTTCTCGTCTGGCCAAATGGACTGACACTTGAACAAAGGTCCTCGGTGTGAGGGGGACTCCTGCGTGAACAGCTCTTTCCCTGTATGCAGACAAGCCCTCTAAGGGACCTTCTGTCAGATGCTACAAGAGACACCCCAGTATAGTCAAGAAGATCTAAGGTACCCAGCAAGAGCTCAACCATGGCACAGGCCCCTTTGAGAAGAACAAAGAAAATGGGAGTCTTTGTATATGGCTCATCTTCCAACCTCAGGCATTTGCAAAACTAAAAGCAGCTGGGGTGTAACATTTTGTTCAGAGCATCATTACCAGGTATGAGAGTCCATCCCTGGAGATTCTGATTTAATAGTCCAGATATAGACCCCAGGGAGCTGGTGATGTTTTAAAGTTACTGAATGGGATTCTGTGGCCTCACTTTGAAAAACACTTGCCTAAGGGCACCTGGGTGGCTCAGTCAGTTAAGCACCTGCTTTCAGCTCAGGTCATGATCCTGAGGTCCCAGGATCAAGCCCCACATTGGGCTCCCCGCTCAGTAGGGAGTCTGCTTCTCCCTCTCCCTCTGCCCCTTCCCACACTGCTTGTGCTCCCTTTCTTATAAAATCTTTAAAAAAGAAAAATACTGGCCTAGAGCAGGCTTTTGCTTTTTTTGGTCATAAACATCTTTATACATTCTGTTCTTGGAGAGACATAAATATTTTAAAATGTTTAGGAGTGTTGGGGTGCTTGGATGGCTCAGTTGGTTAAGCATCTGCCTTTGGCTCGGGTCATGATCTCAGGGTCCTGGGATGGAGCCCCACATCCCGTATCAAACTTCCTACCCAGTGCGGAGCCTGGTTCTCCCTCCTTCTCTGCCACCCAACCCTCCCCCTTGTGCTTTCTCTCAAATAAATAAAATCCTTTAAAATCCTTTAAAAAAATGTTTAGGGGTCTTTAAAAGCTCAAATCAATACTTGCCCTTATTTTACATGGCTTAGATTAGTTAGGAATGGGTCATGTGGTCATGACTTTGACCTTTCAATCTGGCCATGTGGATGGGGCTCATTTGTTATGGTTCACACAAGCATTTATTTATTTTTTTGGCAGCAACAAGAGCTTTATGCAGAATCGTTTTTTGTTTTTTTGTTTTGTTTTGTTTTGTTTTGTTTTTTTCCAGACAAGCATTTCTCTTGATGCACCGAGGGAACAGTAGGAAAACCCTCTCCTGGCTTAAAGTGCTTTGGGGTCTTAGCCTTTAAAGACCTGTGGTAGCAGAGAGAAAAGGGAGCCCCATCTCTGGTGGGGGTGTCCATGCCAGGAAATGAGCTGAGAATGGAGTGAGGCTGAGGCTTAAGCATTTCACTTAATTTCACGATTAAGTGAGTTTCATGATGCATTTCATGATTTTGACACTCACAAGTCCATTAAAGGCAGAAAGACGGGTCACAAGGACAGGAAGCAGAGAAACTCGGTCTGGTTTGGGGGCCCTAAGCCTTGAAAACTTCAAAGCACTTGGAGAAAAGTAGTAATTATGGTAACTTTAATTGGCGAGCTGAGGGCAGGATCCAGATATGGCTTTGAATTCGACAGCTGGTGTTACAGGCTGGGCTTTCCCCGGGCAGTGCTGAGCGTGGGGGAAGGGAAGGGCACCCTGGCTTCTCTTTAGGGAGTTAAAAGCTGGCGCAAGGGTAGTTCCTGTTGCCAAGGTGCTTCTTTTCACTGCATGTCTCCCTTGTGACAAGATGGCACCTGAGCCAACCCTCCCAGTAAATGTTAGGGTAAGCCGGGTCCTGGTGGGGTCAGGTTTGAAGATTAAATTGTTATCAATTCAGTTGGTCATTTGACCTGAACAGTGTCTTTTCCCCCCAATTTTCTACCTCTTCCTTTAGAAGCTTCTCTGGGTTGGCAAATCTGGTTTCTTCCTAGGGTAAGCCAGACAGGATATGGGGTACAGCTGGGTGAAGGCAGGTGCACACAGACCCGCAGAAGACATAAGCCCCTCCTTGAGGGGGTGAGGGAGGCAGGAACCAGTGTGCTTGTGGCTTGCTGCTTCGTCAGCGGGTCAGGGCTGGACTCTGACCACAGCGGAACTGGGTGCTGATGAATAATGGAGTCACAAGGGACCCGGCTTGGGAATACAGATGAGCCATTCCCTTGGCTACTAAACCCAAGTGTTCCTGGCCTTGTCCCTCCTTGTTCACGAGGAAATACGTAAAAAGAGAAGAGGGAAGCTCTGCTTCTACTTGCCCTGGAACTCTCCTCTCGGGCTGGCTGCTCCCCTGCCTTGCTTTACTATGACAGAACACTGTCATCTCAGAACTGGGCTTCACTGGCATTGGGTTGCTCTGTCCCTAGTCCAGGTTCATTGCTTGGGAGCCATCGTAGGGAGGGAGCAGATGCCTCCAGAACCCTGGCTGAGACACGGGCAAGGGACTCAGGAGTAGTGTGGCAAAGACCGCAGTAAACCAAGAACCCTGGAGTTTCACTCTGCATGTGACCTTGAACGAGTTGTTTGCCTTCCTCAGTCTCAGAGTCCTCAGATGCAAAAGGATAGAAAAGCTAAGATCTCCTCCAGTTCCAAAATGTGAGGAGTCTCTTCTGGCTGGGTGGAGGGTGGCTAAGGCCTGAGCGCTAGGGCTGTCCCAGGGAGGCCCGAGGAGGACTGGAGGGCATACTGAGAGCCTTCGTCTTCAAAACTAGGAACTACCCGTCAGCCCAGAGTCCTACCGTGGTGTGGCAGAGACACCTCTCGGTTTGGCGCAAAACAAGGGAGCCCTGGGAGCCTCTTCCTGACTGGGCTGTCCTTTCCCAGCTACACGGTTCCCTCCTCGGGCAGTTACAAGGGCAAAATGATCTGATGGACAAGACTTTGTAAACCAGAGAACGTGATACAAGCAAACATCTGAAGTAAAGCCTGCTTTTCCTTCTCTCCAATGCTGTCCACCAGTCTGCAAACTCAAATGACTACAGGAGCCCAACGGGTCAGGAAAACAAGGGGAAAATGGCCAGCGGAGAGGGCCTGCTGTACCAGGACAAGGACAAGAGGGGACGAGGGCCAGCTGACGCTGGCTGCAAGCCGGGAAGGCCAAGCAGCTGCCCGGTACCTCCTGCCAACTGTGCTTTTGTGGGAGCTCAGGTCAAGTTGCCAAATCCTTGGCTTTTTCCAAAGAGGCCAGAAACCTGAATTTTTGTGTGAAATATCCTTTTAAGTCTTAACCATGATCTGTAACATTTTTAAATGTTGGTTGGACCGAAAAGAGTTTGTGAAAGGTTGCTACAAGCCAGATTCGTGGCCATCAGTTTTTAACTCCGGCAGTAAGACAATGGATACAGCAAACGTCCCTTCTCCCTCAATCCTCCTAACGTGTCTAAGTGGGAAACCAGCTTTTTCTTCCCCACAGTGGAGGTCTTGTGCACGTGCTTAGCTCAGCCCTCACGGAACAGAGGGGTGTCTAGGGTCTGGGACCACAGGGAGCAAGGTGGCAGCTGATCAAGCTTGTGAAGGCCTAAGAGAAAAGGGTCCTCATTCCCCAGGTCCACCTTTTGCCTGGAATTCTGGGACCTCCTTAGAACTGCCACAGAAGTTCAGGCCCCTGAGCCAAACCTGGGCCTCAGGCAATGTCTAGATCGCCACCCTTTGCCTGGACATCTTTAAGACCATCACCCACACTCCTGGAATATTTCTGGGTAGTGCTGGAAGCTCACAGGTGGGTCCAGGTCCTCTTGGCTGGAGGCCAGAGGCACAGGCAACACACTGGCACCCCGGCCCCTGTGTCCCCCGGCACCGGGCCTGTGGACCCACTGGTGCTTGGCCATGGCTGACTTCTGGCCGAAGCACCTGCCGCACTGGGGACAGGGGTAGGGGCGTTCACCGCTGTGGGTACGCCGATGGGCTGCCATTTCGGAGCTCTGCCGGAAACAGCGCCCACAGTCTGGGCACGGGTAGGGCTTCTCGCCTGTGTGCGTGCGAATGTGGCGCCGAAGGTCTGACGCATGTGCAAAGGCACGGCCACAGTCTGGGCAGGGGAAGGGAGTCTCGCCACTGTGGACCCGCTGGTGCTGGTAGAGGGCAGAGCTCTGGCTAAAGCAGCGGCCGCAGTCGGCACAGCAGTAGGGCTTCTCGCCCGTGTGGACCCGAAGGTGAGTGGTGAGGGCAGAGCGCTGGGTGAAGGCCCGGCCACAGTCCGGGCAGCGGTGGGGCCGCTCCCCGCGGTGGATGGCCCGGTGCTTGCTCAGAGAGGAGGCCTGGCTGAAGCCCTTGCCACAGTCCGGGCAGCGGAAGGGCTTTTCACCCGTGTGCGTATACTGGTGCTCCACCAGCGTAGAGCGCCAGGCAAAACTCTTCCCACACATGGAGCAGCCATGACGCTGGTCGGCTCTTGGGACAGGGGGGTGGGCCCAGAGTCGGGGGCGACCCCGGCGAGGTGCCTTGGACGGCCGCTCCACGCTATAAGGGAGCCCGGCAGAAGAACTGTGCATTAGAGCCTTCAGTCCAGGAGGCCCGGCTTCCACAGAAAGGCTCTTCCCCAGGGCCTCAGTCCCTTCTCCCTGCCTTTTCTCTTCTTTGTTTCTGGAACCTGCTGGGAGGTAAGGGGAGAGCTCAGACCCTGGCTTACCCTGGTCCTTAAGGCCAAACCTCAAATGGTGACAGAAAGGCCTTCTAGACACAGCCACCTTCTGGACCCACTGCAGCCCCTGGGACTCGGCTGGGGACAGGCAGGGAAGCTGGGAGTGGCACCTTCTCCTGGGCTGCAGAGGACAGAAGAGACCTGGAGATGACGGAAGGAAGGCAGAGGCACCTCCTGCCTCTGAGCTGGGGAAATCGGAGCAGAGGGGACATCTCCGCCGGGTCACGGAGGATGCGTGGAGGTCTCAGGACACTGCGGGCAGCGGGAACAGTGGAGGAGAGGCAGGAAGGCGGCCGGCACCGACAAGTTCAAGGGAGGGGCTACAGCGCCAGGACAAACCGGAGGAAGTAAACAGTGGAACCCGGAGAAAGGAGGCGCCCACAAAACGACAACGGGACGAAGGGTCCGGAAACACAAGAGGCGGCAGAGCAGCTGGAGTGCAGGGGAGCTGCCCCGCAGAGCGGCCACAAGAGCAGAGGGGCGCAGACGCGCCGGAGAGGCAGGTGCGCCAGGTCCTGCGCGCGAGCGGAGGCGGGGGCCGCCCTCGCAGCCCCTTTCGGGGCCGAACCCTGCAGGGAGGCAGGGGCCGGCCGGGAAACCTCAGCGGGGAAGGCAACTCAGGGGAGAACAGGAGGCGCAGGGAGGGTGTTGGCCGAGGGCAGCTGGACGGCTCTGGCCCAGAGGCGGTCCCCGGGAACGCAGTCCCCAACACGTCACCTGCGTCCGCGGCGGGCGGACACGCTCCCGCCTCCGGATCCCGGGCCGCCGGGCCCCACAGGTCGGCCTCTTCCTCCACCCAGGAGATGAGAGCTGGCTTGGCGCCCCGGAAGCCTGGAGGAGGAGAACGCAAAGCCCACGCTGCCGGGAGGCCGCCCCCCGCGCCCCCGGATCCCGGGCCCTCGGGCCTCCCCCGGCCCGCGCCGCCCGGGAGGCTGGGCGGGGGCGGGGCCGGGGCCGGGGCGAGGGGGCGGGGCCTCACCGAGCGCGCCCAGGTGGCCGTAGGTCTCCCGCATCACGTCCCGGTACAGGGCCCTCTGCGCGGGCCGCAGGCAGCCCCACTCCTCCGGGGAGAAGTACACGGCCACGTCCGCGAAGCTCACGGCGCCGACCGGTTCCCACGCGGGGAGCGGGGTCCGCAGCGGCGACATGGCCGGGGCCGGGCCGGGGTCCGTGGGGCCGGGCCGGGGCCCGTGGACCCGCCGGGCCGAAGCCGCAGCAGCCGACCCCCCGAGGGCCCCCGGGAAAGACCGAGAGCCGCGGGCGCAGGGGCTCAGAGCGGCGGCCGGGAATGGCGGCCACGCGGCGCGCGAACGTCCTGCGACGCAGCCGAGCCCCGATGGCGCCTCCCCGGGGTCCCCAGGCTTTGTCCTCCGGCCCTCAGCCAAAATGGCCGCGACGGCGACCAGGGCGGGAGCGCGGCCTTGGGCCGCCCTTGGCCCGCGAGGGCCCGCACCGCCCGCCGCGCTGGGAGGTGCGGCCTCAGCCCCGCCGCGGCCCGGAGGCGGGACGCGCCGACCCCGCCCCTCCGCCCTCGGGAATTTCACGCGACTGGTGGTCGCCGGGACCTTCCTAAGCGGGTTTCCGGCTCTGGGCCTGTCCGCGGGCGACAGCGCGCTTCTCCCAGTGCGGAGAGGAGCGGAGCGGGGCGGAGAGAACCGCCTCTGCCGGAAGCTTCTTCGAGCCCGAGGTTCTGGGAGCTTCTGTCTCGGGAGATCGTGGGGGCGGCGGGGGCGGGGGGTGGGGTAAGGTCTGTAAAAGAAAGACCCGCGTTCTGCAGGCTTCCTCCCTCCGCACGGGCCCTGCAGGAGGCCTCGCAAACATCTGTTTGCTTCTGGCTCAGGCCTGGCTCCCCGGCTCTGATCGCGGAGCCACCCCCCACCGCACCCCAGCACCTCGCACTAGGCGGGGCTCCCGCTGAGCTCATCGTCTCCTCCTTCTCCCTGCTCCTCCTGGGGTCCTTACGAGCAAACGCCATCAACGCTCCCTACCCTTCCTACCTCCAAACTCCCTCTCTCACTCCGCATTTATGACGGCGCTCTCTGTGTCCCCACATGCCTTCGTAAATACCTTTTTTCTTAAAATTTTTTTTTCTTTATTTGACAGAGATCACAAGTAGGCAGAGAAGTAGGCAGACTCCCTGCTAAGCAGGGAACCCACTGGGCTCCATCCCAGGACCCTGAGATCATGACCCGAGTGGAAGGCAGAGGCTGAACCCACGGAGCCATCCAGGTGCCCCATAAATACTCTACCTTAAGAAGACTTGATAATTTTCCTTTGGCTGCCTAAATCACTGCATTTCACATACCTCTTGGAAATGCACCTCCCCTCACCAGGTCTGGGGTCTAGGTCTGGAGCTTCTCTCTGCTTGCCGCCTTCCAGAGGTCTTCCTGAGGCTTCTGCCTAACGCACTGTATCTGGTGGATGCTTCTCCCCCCACTACAGGAGCTGGGCAAGTAGAAGTGATCAAAGCAGAAAGGGGAAAAAGAAAAGACAAAAAGCCTGGGAAAAGGTAAGGATGCAGATTTGCCCAGGGACTTGACTGAGCCCTAGTTACCCCTAGCCTCAGGTCCCTGAAGGACACAAGGAGAAAAACAAAACCACAAAACTTCAGTAAGAGTAATGGCATTTTATCATGTCAGTGCCCACCCTTCACGGCGATGCCTCTCACACACAGGCCCGGAAGAGGTCTGGTTGGTGCTGGAAACTCACAGGTGGGTCCGGACGCTCCTGAGAAAGAGCCCAGGGCAGAGTTCACACCTGTGTGTCAGCCCTTAAGGTCCACGGCACCAGGCTGGCACTGGGGTCTACTGGTGGTCCTCTGCCTGAGGCACCTTCCACACTGTGGACAGGAATAAGACAGCTCACCTGTGTGAGTCAGCAGGTAGCATGAGAGGTACTAGCTGTGGCAGAAACAGGTGCCACACTAGGCACGGACAAAGGCTTGTCTCCAGAATGCACTGAGTCAGGTGAAAGGTCATGGCAGAGTGTGCCTGCTCTCGGGCAGGTGCTGTGTGAGTACAAGTCACTGAGGCTGGGTCTACAGTTGGGGCTTGGGAAAGGCCTGTCCACCTGGATGCTTTGACCCCAGGCTCAGACACTAAGCTAGTGTCCCTGGAGGCTCACGACAACTCCCCAATAGACTCCTTCTGCTGGTTTCTTCCAAATACATCACTTTTTCTGAGTGGCCCTTTGAAACACAGGAGATTCAAAATTTAATTTTGGTCCAGTTCAGTCAAATTCAACTAAATGTTCAGGTGACAGAATCAACTTTCACAAGTGCAGATGGGTGCTTAGCCCCTGGAAGCACCCACCTAGATTATGTTGACCAATTGAGGGGGTCACAGGAAGTCAAGGACATTCCCACTTCAGGACCAACCCAAAGAGATACCCTCAACCAGAGGAACAGCTGTTACAAGGCACAGCCACTTAGAGACAGAAAGGTGAACTGCTTCCAAAGTAAACTTTAATTCATACACTGCCACTGACCTAGAGATTGGATAATCTGTGTAGTGTGACCTGACCTTGGGAATCCTGGATGCCTCAGTCAATTAGTGAAAAGGAGAAGGCCAAGATTCTAGTCTCCAGTGGGTATCATAAATTCAAGGCAGCAGAACACAGTAAGGGACATACAGATGGTCTTTCTTTTTCTTTTGTTCTTTTCTCTCTCTTTTTTAAAGATTTTACTTATTTATTTGACAGACAGAGATCACAAGTAGGCAGAGATGCAGGCAGAGAGAGGAAGGGAAGCAGGCTTCCTGCTGAGCAGAGAGATGTGGGGCTTGATCCCAGGACCCTGAGATCATGAATGAGCCGAAGGCAGAGGTTTTAGCCCACTGAACCACCCAGGTGCCTCTCTCTTTCTTTCTTAAGATTTTATTTGTTTATGTGAGAGAGAGAGAGAGAGAGAGAGAGAGCGCATGAGCGGAGGGTGAGGGGAGAAGCAGATGGAGAGAGAGAACCAGACTCTCCCCCACTCTAAGCAGGGAGCCCAATGCGGGGCTCAATCCCAGGACCTGGAGATCATGACCGAAACCAAAGGGAGACGCTTAAGTAGCTGAGCCACCCCAGCACCCCTACATGGTATTTCTTGTTCAATAAAACATCTTCTCTTCCAGCTGGACCTGGAGCATAACCCCCAGTTCTCATCTTTCTTACTCTCAGACATCCACCTAGGGATCCTGAGCATCTACACTCCACAGCTGGGCCATCTGCTCTGCCAGGAGATGAGGGCTGGCTTGGGGTCTGGGAATCCTGGAGAAGAACCCTCATCACTCCAGAAACAATTCATTCATCTAATGACAACATATTGGGCATCGTTTGTGTGGCAGGCTTTGTTCCAGGCGTTCTCCGTGCTGGGAGGCATTGGTGAACCAAGATAATGTCCCTGCTCTAAGTTTACACTAACGGAGAGAGATGCCGCCTAAGAGCTGTGGGGACAAAGGTAAGAGAGCTTCGGGCAGTTAGAGAGCTAGACAAGGAGCTGCAGTTGAGACCTCGCGCTTCGGGCAGAAGGGCTCCAAGAGGAATTTCTTCGAGACCACATTTGAAAGGGTACTGAAAGATGTTAGCTTATGCTCCTTAAGCCAGGCTGTGTCCAAAGCCCCCAAAGGTTCCTTGCAGCCAGAGCCAACGGAATCATTAGGCTGTAGGGAGAGGCTGGGCTTGGACTGGAGGTCAGCAAGCCACGCACGGGCCTTCACACTGCGGTCCCGGGGAACCACCAAGAGCCAGAGCCGCTCACTCGTGGATTTCGGTTGGGCCGATGTGGCGGGGGTCACGGGAAACGAAGCCCTCCGAGAGGCGGAGTGGGGCCCGGCCCGGCACTCAGGCCTCCGCATCCCGTCCGACCCTCTCGGTTTTCAGCGACCCGCACGGCCGGACCTCAGCGAGCGCCCCCGGGGGGCTCCGGTCGGCCGCAGCACGTCTAGGCAGGCCGGCCTCCGCGCGCGCCGGAGACACCCGTTCCTCGGGAAGGGAATCCGCGGCCGCCTCCGCGGCGCCTCGGCACGAAGCCGGGAGCGAGGCCAGGGACCCCCAGGCCGCTCCCCAGCAGCCGCCCCGCGCGGGGCGGGGGACCCAGGATCCGGCCTCCGGCGAGCCGGGCGACCGGAAGTGACCGCGGCTGCGGCCGCTCTAGGACAGCTAGAAGCGGTCGGTTCCGCGAGCTCGGTGGCCCCGCGACGGACAAAACGAAGGCGCCCTCAGCAAAGAAGGCGGCATTCCAGGGCTTCTTCAGTGTTAGAGAAGCATTTAGCCGAGTCCCTGGGGGCCTGGCACCGATGACCTGGTTAGTGACGCTCTCGGGCGGTCTTCCGCTCCGCAAGCCCCTCGGGGGCGCCACTTGCCCACAGTAAAGATGGCCGCGGCCGCTTCGGCGTCTCGGCCCCGGCGCTCCGGGGAGACGGGAGGCGGCTCCGGAGTGTGACGGCCGCCGGCGGCTGGAGGTCCGAAAGGGGGCACAAGGGGCCAGGATTCAGGGGCCTCGACCTGGCGACTCTCTCCCAGTCCCCTTCAGAAAGGCCATTCAGTGACCTGGTCTCTTTGGCAAGCTCGTTCGTGTCTCCACTCCTCCGTCGCGATATTCTGGGGCGCCCCCACGCCCTCCGTCCACACACGGCCTATTTCCACACGTTTGCTCCCTCGCCCAGGACACTGGGCCGCAGGCCTCGGAAGGCCTCGGACTTGGGCTGTGACCGAAGAGGAAACGGCCGTCGGGCGGCTGCCCAGGCCGGGCGGCGCGTCCGTTCCGGAGCGGCTGGACGCCCCGTGGGAGCCTTTCCGCCGCCGCGCACCGCCTGCCCCAGGCCTGTTCCAGGAGAGCAACCGCCGGCTTCGCGCTGAGCCGCGTCCCCCGCGGAAGGGACGGTGGTGGGGACGTAGAGGCGTGACCCGGCCCATTCGCTGCCACACCCGACGGTGCCCCGCGAGCTCTCTCCCCGGGCCGGCGGCGCAGGGCGGCGGTGGGCTCGGTGCTCGGGCGCAGACGTCGGGCGGGGGCGTTCCGCGCACTCGATCGCTGCGTGGAGCCGTCGGAAGCGCTCGCGCCCGTGCCCTCCCCGAGCCGCCCGTCCCTCGGCCAGAAACCGGAGCTCGGAGGGGTGACCTTGCCCAGGCCCCCCAGCTCGCAAGCCAGGACTCAGACCCAGACGGGCTGACTCCAGAACCCCGCGCTGTCGTGCCTCGAACAACTCAAGGCACAGGCTCCGCAGCCACAGAGCGAGGCCCCCAGGACGCAGTCGAAATGCGGAGTGGCCTGCGGGCAGCGGCCTGGGGGGTCAGGAGCGCGGCTCGGCCGCCTCCGCAACTCCATGCCGTTATGTACATGCACAGAGGGAAAGCCTGAAATGATGGGCTGTGCTGAGTATTGACAGTAAGTAAAGGGGTTGTATGTAAGGGTCGTGTCAGGGCAAAAAAAAAAAAAAAAAAAAAGTCATTCGGGTGTTGAGGCGGTTTGTGAAATTGCCCCGGGGCGGGTGGCGACCGGCTTCACTGAAGGTGCCCGGCTGCGGCTCTCACCCGCGGCTCCTCTGGCTCCGACCCTTGCTGTGACCCCAGGGTCGCCCGGCTGGTCTCGGGCCTCCTGCTCTTGGCCTTCCCATCCCGCAGCGCCGCAGCCTGGCTCAGTGAAGAGAGCAAGAATCCGGGGACTTGCACTGTGCGATCTTGGGTAAGGTCCCCCCGTCTGGGGCCGCAGCCCTTCGCAGAGCGGGCTCTGTGCGGCAGCACTTCCCTGAAAGTCCGTGGAAAGGACCGAGCCTTCTTCCCCATGGCCCCCGACGCTCTCCTCAGCCAAGAAACCTGCTCCACCCCCAGCTTCCTAAACCTGCTTCAGCCTTTGGACCCCGCAGCCCCCGGAGCCCCCTTCCGGTTCCGCAGAGCCGCGGCCCTCCCTGTCCTCGCCTCGCCACCCCGGTCACCCCAGGAACGGGCCCTCCCTCCGCCTCCTCACTCAGCCAACACTCTTAGCACCATTCCTGGCTTACGTGATGCTCTTCGCCCCCACGTCCTGTCCTGTCCCCTGCGCTCCCGGTGTCCCCCTCCGACCTGCTGCGACTCCCCATCTCCGTTCTGCTTGCCCCACTGCAGTCCATTCCCAGAGTGGCCAGAGTGGGTTTGCAAGCCACGTTACCCGTGAGGTCCCTAGAAGAGTCGGACTCGGAGGGAGAGAAAATGGAATGGTGGTGGTGGGGGGGGGGGGCATAGTGTTTACCGGGTACAGGTTTCAGCTGGGGAGGATGGAAACGGCCTAGAGGGGCTGCTGGTGATGGGTGCGCACACGCATTGTACTTAATGCCACTAAACTCTATACTTAATACTTGAGGGGCGCCTGGGTGGCTAAGTCATTGAGCATCTGCCTTCGGCTCGGGTCATGATCCCAGGGTCCTGGGACCGAGCCCCACATCAGGCTCCCTCCTTGGTGAGAAGGCTGCTTCTCTCTCTGCTTGTATTTCCTCTCTCACTGTCTGTCTGTCAAATAAAGAAAATCTTAAAAAAAATAAAATATTGGGGGGCACCTGGGTGGCTCAGTGGGTTAAAGCCTCCACCTTCGGCTCAGGTCATGATCCCGGGGTCCTGGGATCAAGCCCTGCATTGGGCTCTGCTCAGCGGGGAGCCTGCTTCCCCCTCTCTCTCTCTGCCTGCCTCTCTGCCTACCTGTGATCTCTGTCAGATAAATAAATAAAATCTTTTAAATATATATATATATATATATATATATATATATATATATATGGGTGGCTCGGTGGGTTAAAACCTCTGCTTTCGGCTCAGTTCATGGTCTCAGGGTCCTGGAATGGAGCCCTGCATCAGGCTCTCTGCTCGGCAGTGAGCCTGCTTCCCCCCTTCTCTCTCTGCCTGCTTGTGATCTCTGCCTGTCAAATAAATACAATCTTTTTTTTAAAAAAACATATATATATATATAATGGCAAATTTTGCTGTATTTTACCACAAGGCAAAAACAAACACAATCCAGTGGTTTTCCAATATGTTTAGAATCAAATCTAGATTTGGCACCATGGCAAGCCAGAGTTCTATAACCCGCTGCCTTTCCCCTCCGAGGTCATCTGTGATTCTTCTCCACTCAGTTCCTCAATGCAGCCACCAGGGTCCTTTCTGCACCTCACGCAAACTCATCCCTACCTCAGAGCAGGGCACCTGCTACTTCCTCTGTTTGGGAACATCCCCCAGCCCCCCTACCCTAACTCCCAGCCTCTGAAACCCTGCACTGCCCCACTCCCACAACCCGCCACCTGACCTGTTTCCCCTTGGGTCCTTCTTCTCATCGGGGTCTCAGTTCAGTTGCACACCAAGACCAGCCTAAGTACCCGTCTGCAACAGATGCTTGAGGACATCCTCTGTACCTTTGTAGTACTCATTATTTACAGTTATAATAACTTGTCTCCTGTACTGGCTTATCACTTTTATGTCTTACATTTTTTGTATTTTATTTATGTATTTGAGCAAGAGAGAGCGGGAGCAGCAGGCAGAGGGAGAAGCAGGCTCCCCACTGGGCAGGGAGCCCCACAGGGGGCTCGATTCCAGGAGCCTGGGATCGTGACCCGAACCAAAGGCAGACGTTTAGCGGACTGACCCAGCCAGGCGCCCCACTTGCCTGTCTTACTCACATGCTGGCTTATCACTAGTCTTACCCCACCCTTCTCGAACGTAAGCTCCACAACAGTTCATTTTGTTCTCCACGCTGTATCTCGGCACACAGAATAGTGCCTGGTACACAGCAGATGCTTAGAATGTATTTGTTAAATGGATAAACAAAAGAAAAGAAAAGAAAGCCCTCACTGGGCCGAGTGCCGACCTGGCTGCTCCGGGCCCCACACACGGTGCCAGGTTCCGCTCCCCTCTCCCCGGGCTGCCTCTCCGCTGCAGCCCCACCTTCTCTTCGCCTCAGCCCTCTCCAGTACTGGTCATCCCTTGTCCTCCACACTGTCCCACTCCTGACTGACGGCCCCTCGCCAGGCCCTCAGGATCCCTTGCTCCAGCTCTTCATACTCGACCCCCCTGGAATGTACTTGTTCACAGCTCCGACCGCCAGTCACTAAGTCATGCCGATTCTCTGGCAGAAGCCTCTCCTGAGTATCTTTCTCCCCAGCCCCCAGGTCAGCAAACAAAGGCAACTGCAAGAAAAATCTTGCTTTTTAGCCTGGTCCCAGCTCCTGCTCACCTCTAGCTGGTAGCAGATGCCCAACAGATCTCAAGTCTAGTCTCCTGCGTGGGTCACATCTTCCGACAGAGCTGGTCAAATACCCCTGCTCCTGTTAGAGACCTGTCTATGGCTCCTCAGTGCCTACCCGGCAAACCTCAAGCCCTCCTGCAGGGATCTGTGGCCTTCCCAGATTGCTGTGTGTGTCTTCTAGGACCCTTTACCTAGTTGTCACTCAGGTGGAACTGCTGACCATTCCCTAGACAGGGTTGAAATCTTCCCCATCCTTCAAGGCCAGTTTGAACCTCCTCCTCCAGGGAACCTCCCGGGTCTCCTCTTTGCCTTCCTCCCATACTGTTTTGGAGTAACAGTAACCAGTGTTTACGGAACACTAACATGCGAGGCCTTCTTCTGTATTATCTCATTTAATCCGTACATCACTCCTAGGAGGTAGGTGCTGTTATTATGCAGGTTTCACAGATGAAGAAACTAAGGCACAGAGAGGTGGGCAAGCACCGACTCCACACTGTGCCCATCTTCATCCTTTCTATGAAGCAAGGCTCCCTGTGCCCGAAAATCTACCCCCACAACAATTCCTACTCTGCTATTCCCTCTGTTTCTACTAGACTTCCTAGTCATGATATGGGAAGCACAACCATCTCCTCTCCAAGCCACATTTCCTGGTGGATCAGCAGCCAGGATGGGTTAGGTGGTCCCTCTGGACCTCTTCCAACCTAGTCTCGATCACCATGGAACAGGGGACCCAAGTCCCAAGGTCACTGGAGCCCAGCACAAAACCCACAGGAGCGTCACATTGTGTTTGCTGAGTGAATGAGTGGATGGGACCTGCCTGCCCCAGCCTGGATCTCCCGTACCACCGGGCCATCTCCTCCACAGCAGCCACACGGTCTGCGGCCCCTAAATGTTGACAGCACTTTCTAAGTGCAAGGTCACTGGCCTTGCTGGGACTCTCCATCTCCTGCTAAGACTCCCCCGGGAAGGCAGGGCTAGGCCCCTGCCCAGACCCCAGTTTCCACCTCACCCTCACCGGAGCCCCGGCTCTGTTTCCTGCCGAGATGTAACTGCCGTAGAAAGTGGTAGATAACTAGGCACCGTGTCAGCTTTGTCCAGCTTTGCTGCATTATAGTCATGATGCTTTGAGAAAATCGCTTTGTCCCTCAGAGCCTCAGTTTACTCATCTGCAAAATATGGCTTTGATGTCCACGCCCTGTCTCCTTAGCAGGCTTCTTTCCATTTTCTGAAGCATAAAATGTCAACGACAGTTCACTCTTTCAACAAATGTTTATTGCACATTTACTGTGTCCTACATATTATCTTGTTAAAGTTTCAGCCTTCACAGTAACCCGTTGAGGTAGCTATTTTTAATCTTTATTTTACAGATGAGGGAGCGGAGGCTCAGGGACAGCATGTGACTTGCCAGCTGTGCCTGGGGACAAGCTGCGGAGACTAGATCTGGGCATCGGTGCTCTTTTCCACCCACGTCACTTCCCAGGCTCAGTGCTGTGGGGCTGGACCACCCCTGGGTCCTGGGGCCCCTCCCCAGGCCTTAGTCCCCTCAGCCTTTGCCTCTGATGTAGAGCAGCAGCAAGGGGTGAGTTTCTGAGACAACGGTAAAGCCTCAGTGAGATTAACACTTTGAGAAAGGTCCAGCATCTCACTCTACTCTTTGTTTTTGTTTGTTTGTTTGTTTGTTTGTTTGTTTTTAGAAATACTGGGGCAAGTAGGGTCAAGTTTAATCTATTTGTATCTTTACAGGCACTTTTCTTTTTACAAGTTTTGAAACTTGAGGGATCCTTGAGGGAAGCCCAAGGGATGAATTTCGGTTCCCAAACCCCTGCCACGGGAGCCCCCCTCAGGGCTCAGGCAGTCCAGTTGGTTCAGGCTCAACTCCAGCCTGCGCGCGGGGCTCACCCGCACTCCTCAAAGATGTCTGGGTAGTGTCGGAACAGCACAGGTGGGTCCCGGTCACCCCTCACCGGGGCCCGAGGCACAGCGCGGATGCCAGGCCTCCGGCCCCGCCGCCCCCCAGAGCAGGAGCGGTGGATCCACTGGTGCGCCTCCACCGCGAACTTCCTCTTGAAGCGCATGCCGCACTCGGGGCAGGGGAAGGGCCGCTCGCCGGAGTGCATCCGCCGGTGGCTGACCAGCAGGGACGGGTAGGTGAAGCGGCGGCCGCAGTCCGCACACACGTGCCGCCGCTGGCTGTCCTGAGTGTCCACGCTGGCCGCCGGGGCTGAGGACTGCACGCCTGTGCTCTGGTTCCAGGCGGCACTGGTGGCCGGCTGTGCTCTGCCCCGAGCTTTTCTGACGGTCCAGTCGGGGTTGTGCTTAACCAGCTCTTCCGAAGGCTCCTTGCCGGGAGGCTTTCTGGGTCCCTTGGCTCCCGGCCCTTCTTCCCGTGCGGCTTTCTTCTTGTTTGGGGTGTCTCCTGGAAAATGGAAAGTAAGAGACATTTTATCTTCTTTTTTAAAGATTTTACTTATTTATTTGACAGAGAGAGAGCACAAGTGAGGGGAGCAGCAGGCTCCCTGCCGAGCAGAGAGACTGATGTGGGACTGGATCCCAGGACCCTGGGATCATGACCTGAGCCAAGGGCAGCTCAGCTGACTGAGGCACCCAGGCGCCCCAAGATACATTTCATTCATTTCTTTTTAAAGATTTTATTTATTTATGACAGAGAGAGCGAGAGAGGGAACACAAGCATGGGGGAGCTGGAGAGGGAGGAGGCTCCCTGTGAGCCTGATACAGGGTGGATCCCGGGGGACTAGGGGGGACTGGGATCATGACTTGAGCCGAAGGCAGATGCTTCAGGACTGAGCCACGCAGGTGCCCCCCACCCCCAAGATGCATTTTCAAACACATTTGCTTACATCCTCTCAGGTTATAGGGTTCTTATAGTTAGGGAAGCAGCAGCAAAGTCCTCCCCAGCGACTGACACACAGCCTTTGAAGGATGATCAACAAATTTCCCATCTCCTAAGAGTGACTTATCCGGGTCTTGCCTCTCATGTTTCAAATGGGAATCAATGGTTTCTTTACTTCACAGGGTTGTTGGGAGGATTAAATCAGAAGCATGTTAGGCATTTAGTAAATGCTCAATAAAACAATAGCTATTACTACTGTGTTTGCTCAATTTTTTATAGGATAAAACTTGTACAGATGAGGAAGCATCTTGGCTCAAGGTCACTCTGCTAAGGGGTGGGGAGGGGAGATGGTGAGGTTGTTGCCGTTGTTGGGCATTTTCCCTTGTCCCCCCTCTTGTCCCACTTTGCCTTGCTTGAGGAATGTGAAAGGCAGACCTGAAGCCCCGTGCATTCCTAGGTTTTCATTGTGCCCGAAAGGGGAGAATGAGCGGTGTTTTCTCCAAGAGGGCCCTAGAACCGGAGTCTGGGACTTGGGGTCCTGACTCGCCCACTCTGGTCCTAAAATGAGGACCCTCCCGAGTTCTGAAACCTGGCACCAGGTCTGCCTTCTCTCTCCTTTAGTATCCAGCATGGGCCGGGGGCAGAGGGTCTTGAATTCCTTCAGGGCTGCTGGAAGTGGGCATCTAAGGGAAAACTTCGTGGGGCAGGAAGCCCTGGAGCGCCAAGTGGGGGAGACTTGGGACAATCCCTCACCTCTCCGAGCTCCTCCCAGGCTCTCCCCCTCCTCAGGATCCTGGGCGGCGGGGCTCCAAGCCTCACTCTCCTGTTCCATCCAAGAGATGAGGGCTGGTTTGGGGCCTGGGAATCCTGGGAGAGAACAGGGATCACAGTGGGGCTTGAGAGGCTGTCCTGGGCCGATGGCATCCCCCTGCCAGGGTAAGGACACCTCCTCAGAACTTGGGCTCAGCGCGGCCAGGGTCCGCAGTGCTCCTGCCTGAAGGAAGCGGCTGCTGGGTGGAAGCGCTCCCTAACCTGAAGCCCTGGGAGCGGAGGCGGCTGCTGCTGTTGGCGGGACGGTGTGGGATGAGGGCGCACAGTCCTCTCGGTCCTCGTGTCATCTCCCCTGTGAGCCCCAGTGAAGGAGGAGGGGGGCTCTGACCCGGGGCCTCACCGAGCGCGCCCAGGTGGCCGTAGGTCTCCCGCATCACGTCCCGGTACAGGGCCCTCTGCGCGGGCCGCAGGCAGCCCCACTCCTCCGGGGAGAAGTACACGGCCACGTCCGCGAAGCTCACGGCCCCGGGCTCCTTGTACCCAGGCCCGGTCTCCCCCGGTCTCAGCGCCAGAAGCGGGGCTGGGGGCGGCGCCATGGGGCCTCCCGGCCCCGCGCCGTGGCCGTCCCGTCCCCGAGGCCACCGCCTCCCCGCGCGCGGCCTCCGCTCCCGTCGTCCGCAGGAAGGTTCTCCGGAGGTCGGGCCCCGCCCAGCCTCGGCGTCCGATCGCAGTCGAGGGCCCCGAGGTAGCTGGTCGCTAGGGGTTCGGGGGTTGGGAAGGGGACAAACAAAATCCCTCGGTGTTTATTCACTGCGTGGCCCCCTGGACTTAGCCGGGTTTGGGGACCCGGAAGGTGTCTTCCGAGAATATGGCGACATCCTGGCTTCAGCTGTCAGTGGATGCTCTTACGGGCGCCATTCCGGGATCGCACCAAACATGGCGCCTGCCCGGCTTCTCGAGCCTCCGCGGCCGCTTGCCCTCAACTGCAATGGCCGCTGCAGGTGGGGGTTTCGGGGAGGCGGAGACGGGACGCAGAGGCGTGGCCTGGGGGGCGGGACGTTCCTGCCTTCAAGAAAGATGGACGAGTCGCGGCTTCCAGTACCGCTCTTCGCGGGCGCGGCCCGGCGGCCGGTGATTGGTCCGCAGAGCAGGAAGAGGCGGGCCCGCCCCGCCCCCGGGATTTTGACTGTGGAAGGCGCACCTTGGTCCCCTGGATCCGCGGAGACCCTCGTGGCCTGTGGAGCTCAGCGCCGTGCGGTCGACGGTCTCCGTCTCTGCCTCCCGACGGCGGGGTCTGGACTCGGGCCCCTCCCGCTGCGGGAGCCGCGCAGACCCTCTCCGGACCCTGGGGACGGCCGAGGTGGAGACCAGGTACACGTTTACGGTCGGGACCACGGCTGCGGGGCGCGCCCGACTCTGCACCCGCGGGTGGGCTCTCGGTCTCTGGGCTGGAGCTGATGGGGGGCTTCGGTTTATGCGGTTCGAATCGGAGTGGGGAAGTTATCCAGGTTATCAATTAATTAAATTATGTATTTTATTAATTAACACATTCTATTTATTAATATAAATTAATTACTAATTAATTAAAATTATCCATATTTTAATTTTCTGCAAGTTAATATGCGTGGTTTTTAAAAAGGAGCACAAAGGTTTTGTTGGGCTGGCAGGAAGGGCCACACCACCTGAGCTCGGACCGGAGAACAAAGGCCCAAGCAGGACCCTGAGACCCCCGCCCCGGGCTCCTGTGGACCAATGGGATCCCGATGAGCGGCGGGATATCCGAATAAGGGAAACTTGCCAAAAGACCCCTGAGCTTTCCCCGAGACCCCCTAAAAGCCCCCTCCTCCCTGCCTTGGGCGCGACTTCCCCCACTCTGCTTTCCAGAGTCGCGGGACCTCGCCCGAGGGTGCCCACCTCCTCCCGGCGCAGCTTTCCCGGCTCCCCTTCACCTGGGCCCTGAAACCTCACCGGAGAGAACCTTTAATAAACCTTGCCTTACACGCACTTTGCCTGGTGTGGTGTTTATCTCGCCGGAAAAACCTTACAGGTTTCTGATGAAAAAGGCGGTGCCCTGCTCTCCCAAAGTGGAACATTTCTAGGAAACCTTTCTAAGCTGGAATGATGTAAAGCAAGGAAGCAGTTACCACTAATTTACAGGGAGCTTGTTCTCAGCATCCCCAGACCCTATAACTAACCTGTCTTAGGCTCTCCTGATGCCTTAGGACACATCTTGCTTAAAGATGCACAAAATAAATGTCGAATAAGCACAGATGCTCACAAAGTTCAAAGGTATAGTAGCTTGGTGCTGAAAGGCTGAGTAGGTCCCTCGGAAGAGCCTTGATGGGGCCAATCCTGCTGCTCGGCCTCGGGAGCTGCAAAAATCCTCTTTAGATTTATTGTGGTCAGTGAAACCGGTACTAATGTAGGTTTTCCTTAAAGCAAAGTAGCCTAATGGGAACTTTCGAAAAACGAGGGGACACCGGGGTGACGCCGTCGGTTGAGGGCATCTGGATCTTGGTTTGGCTCAGGTCTGATCTCGGGGTGGTGGGATCGAGCCCTGCGTCATCCAGCCCCGTGCTCAGTCTGCCTGTGTTTCTCTCTCTCTGCCTCTGTCCCTCCCCGCCCCGTGCTCTTTCCCTCTCTCTCTAAAATAAATAAAATAAATCTTAAAAAAGAAAAGTGAGGGGACACCTGCATGCCGTATTTTACTTATCCATTCGTCAGTTGATGGAAATTGGAGTCGTTTTTACCTTTCATTTTGCTGTGAACATTTGTGCAAGACATTTTGTTTAACCACTTTGAGATAAAATTCACTCATTAGATAACTCACATATTTAAATTGTACAGTTCAGTGGGTTTGGATATATTATGTTATTTTTTTTAATTGCGGTAAAATGACACAAGACTTAAAATTTGCTATTTTAATCACTTTTAAGTTTACAGTTTAGTGGCATTAATTATATTCACGATGCCATGCATCTGTCACCACTATTTCCAAAACATTTTCACCACTGCAGAAGAAAACTGAGAATCCACAAAGGTGGTCACTGCTCATACTTTTCTGCAGCTCCTGGTAATTTCCAACCTGCTTTTTGTGCCTGTGAATTCCCTATTGTAGGTATTATAGGTACCTCATGTAAGTGGAACTGTGTAACACCTGTCGTTGGTGTCTGACTTATTTCACTGCCATCTTAACCATTTTTAAGTGTACTGCTCAGTGGTATTAAGGACATTCACATTGTTGTGTAAACATCACCACCACCCTCTCTAGAACTTTTTCATTGGGGCGCCTGGGTGGCTCAGTGGTTAAGCCGCTGCCTTCGGCTCAGGTCATGATCTCAGGGTCCTGGGATCGAGTCCCGCATCGGGCTCTCTGCTCAGCAGGGAGCCTGCTTCCTCCTCTCTCTCTCTCTGCCTGCCTCTCTGCCTACTTGTGATTTCTCTCTGTCAAATAAATAAATAAATAAATCTTAAAAAAAAAAAAAAAAAAAAAAAAAATAATAAAAAAAAAATCTTTAAAAAAAAAAGAAAAGAAAAATTGATCTTCAGGTAGGAGTCTCTTTCTATTTTTTTTTAAAGATTTTATTTATTTATTTGACAGACAGAGATCACAAGTAGGCAGAGAGGCAGGCAGAGAGAGAGGAGGAAGCAGGCTCCCTGCTGAGCAGAGAGCCTGATGCGGGACTCGATTCCAGGACCCTGAGATCATGACCTGAGCTGAAGGCAGAGGCTCAACCCACTGAGCCACCCAGGCACCCCAGGAGTCTCTTTCTAAACAGAGAATCAACTTTACCTACAAAGAAACCACAAAGGATTTCACCTAGACCCAAAATTCCTTTGTTTACTCAGGTACTATGTTATGAGTCACTTCTTTTTTGTACCAGGGATGGAGAAAAATGAAGGAGATGGAGCCAAACAATTAACCTGGGGTTTAACTAAAGAGACTGAAACAAACTTTTAGGACTAAAACTGCCCCATCCTAAGTGGCTGATGTCATGTTGTTTTTCCTGCCAAACCTAAAAATACAAAGACGCTCTTGCTTTCAAATCGTTTTATTGCCCACCAAATTGTATATGTTTGTTCCAGAATCTTAATCTAACTTAGTAAGTTACAAAACAAAGATAATTACAGTTCATTAATTTTACTAGTCTATAACAAGCTGCATTTGAATTTTTTTTTTTTAATTTTTTTTATTCGAGAGAGAGAGTACGAGCAGAGGAAGGGGCACAGGGAGGAAGAGAATCTCCAGCCGCCTCCACACTGAGCGCAGAGTCTCACATGGGGCTCAGTCTCACAACGCTGAGATTGTAACCCAAGCTGAAACCAAGGGTTCAAGGCTCAACCAACTGAGCCACCCAGGTGCCCCAGTGCATTTGAATTTTTTTTTAAGATTTTATTCATTTATTTGACAGAGATCACAGGTAGGGAGAGAGGAAGGGAAGCAGGCTCCCTGCTGAGCAGAGAGCCCGATGCGGGGCTCAATCCCAGGACCCCAGGATCATGACCTGAGCTGAAGGCAGAGGCTTTAACCCACTGAGCCACCCAGGCACCCAGTACATTTGAATTTTAAGGGAGAGCTGCTGTTTCTTGCATAAATCTCAGCCTGCTGTTGAAGTGTTTAGGAGTGAAGAATAATGATGCCTGCAACTTACTGTGAAATAAAAATAAGATGTATAAATGAGCAGACGGGATGGACTGAGCGATTGGCATGTGATAAAGCAAATGTAGCATAATTAGAGAATCTAGATTAAGTAGAGACGTCATGGGGGGCACTCAGCCACTTGTTCTTCAGACCACGATGATGTCTGAGGTGCTTTCAGGTTTTTTCTCAGACAACCCTGTGGAGTAGCCAAGCGAGACAGTGAAGGCGTAGAAAGGCTGAATGACAGGTTTACGGTCCCACAGCGAGTGGGAACTGAGCCAAACCCGGAATCCAGATCTACTAGTTCAGGAGAGGCTATGTGGTTCAGTAAAATAACACCCAGTTCCCATTCCTAATCATCTTTGGAACCCAGAGGTTCCAAGAGCAGTCCTTTGTTCACAGAGATACTCGTGTCCCCCAGGACTGCTCCTGGCTCACGGCTCTGCTTAGTCCCACCGAAGTCCTTATTCCTTCGATAGTCGGATCCAAAGTGCGGCTAGCAGGTCAGAGTGGGAGAGAAAGACCCTCTTCACTACTGACACATACAAGTGTACGCTACAAACTAGACTGGAGATACTTGGCCTTGATTTCAAGCCTAATGGCAGGTAATTTACTCTCTTAAACCAAATTCCAGCATTATGTTTCCAGCTGCTGTGGCCCAAGAACACTTCTTCCTTCAGAAGGTGTAAAATCCCGACAACAGGCAAGTATCTGAAGAGAAAAACACTGCAGTCCCTGATTCATAGAAGTTGGAGGGGAAAAAACCCTTTAAGCTAAGCTTGACACTTGCGTGCACCCTGTGCGATGTGCGCGTGGGGCGGGACGGCCCCGCCGGAAGCCACTGTTCTCCTCCCTGGGGTCACCTTCAGGACTTAAGACCAAGAGTGCCAACAGCAGCTCGACACTGTGTTTCCTCGCCAGGTGTCTCATCGACCCTGGCTAGAAGAATCCTTGGGTGAGCTTCCCGTACTGAGGATAGGCCCAAGGTGTCCCTTCTGTTCCAGGGGATACTCAGATGTACATGGGCTCCTTTAATGGGTTCTTGCACTGAGGGGCCCCATCTCTGAGGAACAGGAGAGACAGACCAGAAAGCAGAATCCTCTGAGGGAGAGAACAGTCCAGGGAGAAAAGCCAGGTAGGTGAACGATTTCCTGCGAAGAAACGCCAAGTGGGACTTGGATTGGGAGCGAGAGCCTCAGAAGATGGGTTCAGCCTTCAGGTGACCTTTCAGATTCCCTCCTCCTCCCGAAGGACCAGCTCTGTGCTCCCTTAACTCAGAGCTTTGTCTTCCTTAAATGCTTACTTCCTTTCCATCCATTCCTTATCCCCCCAAATATATCAACTTTGCCTTTTCCCTTCCAAAGAAAACAGGTCATCTCTTGCGAGCTCCATCACCCACATTCTTGAAATATATCTGGAAAGCACCGGAAGTGAACTGGGGGATCCTGGCCTCCCAAAACAAGGACTGGCTCCGAGAGCCCTACCGCAGGCCGCTGCCACCTCGGCCTCTTGCCAGAGCGATGGATCTGCTGGTGGGCTTCCAAGGCATACTTGCGCTTAAAGGCCTTTCCACACTGTGGGCAGGGGAAGGGCCGGTTGTCGGAGTGAATGTGCTGGTGACTGAGGAGGAGAGAGGAGTAGGTGAACCGGCGGCCACAGTCTGGACAGGGGTAGGGCTTCTCGCCTGTATGCGTGCGCCGGTGGATGGCCAGCAGGTAGGGGTAAGTGAAGCGACTTTTGCAGTTTGGGCATGGGTAGGGCTTCTCCCCGGTGTGAGCCCGTCTGTGGATGGCCAGGGAGCCCCTCTGGCAGAAACGTCGCCCACAATCAGGGCAGGAGTAAGGCTTTTCCCCAGTGTGGATGAGCTGATGCTGGAGCAGGTACTTGCGCTGGGAGAAACAGGCCTGGCACTGGTCACAGGGGAAGGGCCGCTCCCCGGAGTGGACCCACCTGTGGGTGGCCAGGTGGGAGGGGTAGCTGAAGCTGCGGCCACAGTCTGAGCAGGAGAAGGGTGATCTGCGGGTTGTAGTGTCCTTGAACCAAGGCTTGACTGGGCTCTGCCCAGAGTTCCAGCAGAGCTCTGAGCAGGTGGTTCTGTGACCGGCACCCGGTGGCCAGCTGGATGGTGACCACCCCTCGAGAGACACTTCCTCACGCGCCATCTCTTTTTGCTTTGGACTCTTCAACAGTTCTTTCTCTTCACGCTCATCCCTGGATCCTGAGACGGGGAAAGATAGAAGTCGAAACTCAGTAGCACCTTCCATCCAGTGGCCTGCCTGGGAGGCAGCATGAAAGTCTGAGCATATGGCAGTGTTCGAGCCTGGGGCCTCATCGGGCCGGAGTAAGTGCCAAATTCATCCTGACTGGTGTTAACCCGGAAGCTTTGAAAACGGGAGATCACTGGAGGCGTCAACAATACTGACCCCCGTGTCCGGCAGCGAGGGAGGTGATGGACCAGCCTTCATAGAGCTCACTGGCCGCAACCCGTTCATGATCCCTTCCCAAAATAGCCATTAAGTGATCTTCCTCGGGGCCTTCAGGGCCGTCGCCAAAATGTCTACACGTGCGCTATCCCCCAGGTTCCACGGGAAGACCTGGGAACAAGCCTTTGTTATGACACAGCTGCGGAGGAAGCAGCTTTCTTGGTGTTAACATCTCCGACGAGCGGCCGCATCATGGCGGGGTGCCCGCGTCCTGCCCGACAGGAACGTCTGTCTTCGTTTCACTCCACGACCAACAAATCACAGTCTCCCTCCCCGCTTGGCTGCCCTGGCGCCTCGGGCGCGATTTTGCACGAACGGGTTTCCCTGTAGAAGGAAGCGGTGCGGTAGCCGCGGTCCGCCGTGCTCCGAGCCCGTCTGCGGCCGGACCGGGACTTCTGGGGAAGGAGGGCCTCGGAGGCGGTGTGGGCCGCGGCCGCGTCCGGGCAGGGGCTGCTCCCGGGTCCCGCGCTGGGTTCGAAGGGAAGCGCCTGTGTCTTCGCCCCGCCTCGGGAGACCCTGCGGGCGCTCGCGCTGCGGGCCCGGGGCCTCGGGCTCCGCGCCTCCTTCCACCGCGCGGGTCTGGGGCCTGGAAGTCCTGCGGGAACGCCGGGTTCGGCGAGGGCGCGCCGTCCACACTGCAGCCCGCCTGTCTCGGGACCTCAGTCCCCCTTCCCGTGGCGACGCGGTCCGGGCTGGACGCGGGGCCTCGCCGAGCGCGCCCCGGTGGCCGCGGGCCTCCCGCATCACGGCCCGGCGCAGGGCCCTCTGCGCGGGCCGCAGGCAGCCCCGCTCCTCCGGGGAGAAGTACACGGCCACGTCCGCGAAGCTCGCGGCCCCAGGGCGGCTTTGCCCCGTCAGCCCGTCCCGGCCTCCCCGGTACCGCCGCCAGGAGCGGGGTCAGGGCCGGCGCCATAGGAAAGCCCTTTGCTTTGACGCCAGGAGACGCTTCCTAGCTCCTTCAGCGCCACAGCACTGCCCTTGACCAACATGGCGTCTCTGGCCTCAACCTCCCTTTCCTTCCCGGTCGCCTCCTACGTACCGAGGGGCAACCGAGAAAGGAGATTGGCTCCGCGGCGCCGCGAATCATAGATGGCGTGCGTTGATTGGATGGTGCGTAGCGGGCCGGTGAAGAAGGAAGACTGTGATTGGGTAGGCCGGAGCGGCCTATTTGAAAGGCTGAAGGGCAGGGAGCGGCTGGTCCGGAGGTGGAGGGCGCTGAGAGCTTAGGCGGCTGTTTGACCGGCGCCACCTGAGCGGGACCGAGAAAAGGTTTTGACGGGCTGGAGCCCCGCGGGCCGAGGCAGACGTCCCGGCGTGGAGCGGAGTCAAACCCGGGCAAACGGCTCCGGAGACGCCGGGCGCGGCTGGGCCGGAAACGGTGTCTGAACCGGAGCTCGCACCGGCGGGTAACGCGGGGCGGGCGGCTCCTCGCTGCGGTTCCCGCCGTGCCGTCCGTGCGGCCGCGAAGGAAGCCGCCGTGAGGGCGTCGTAGGGCTCGTCGGCTCGTGCGGCTCCGCGCTCGGTTTCCTGCTACCGCTGCGTCGGCGGCACGCGAGGGTCCGGACGCGAGGGTCCGCGCGCCGCGGCCGGGGTGTGCGTCGGGCCGCGTCCACCGAAGCCGGACACGCGCGCGCCCGCGACCTCCGGCCGCCCGGCACAAGCTGTACTTCCTGAGACGCGAGCCGCAACGGCCACCATCCGGCAGCTGCCCACAGCCGTGGGGAAAGGACTAGAAACACCGTGGGGTACTCGTGGAGCGCTAGTCTCAGACCACTGCCCCGCAAGGAGACCGCGGACGGCGCCTGCGCACACGCCGCGGACGGCGCCTGCGCACACGCCGCGGCGCGGAAGACGCGAAGTAACCTGTGCGGTGAGATCCCGCTTACAGAGTGTGACATCCGGCAGAACGGTGCAAGGTATTGCCGATCTGAGGTTTTGTTTGTGAAGTACTGATAATAGTCGTCGTCGTCGTCTTCTTTTTTAAGATTTGATTTATTTATTTGACAGAGAACAAAAGTAGAGGGAACAGCCGGCAGAGGGAGAGGGGGAAGCAGGCTCCCCGCTGAGCAGGGAGCCCGATGCGGGTCGATCCCAGGACCCTGAGATCATGACCTGAGCCGAAGGCAGACGCTTAACCCACTGAGCCGCCCAGGCGCCCCAATATTCTGTTTCTTGATCTAGGTGCTGGTTACACAGATGTGTTCTATGTGTGAGAATTGACCTGCACACTTAGGTATGTGTAATTCAAAAAAAATTAAAAAACCAAAAAGTTGGGGCACCTGGGTGGCTCAGTGGGTTAAGCCGCTGCCTTCAGTTCAGGTCATGATCCCAGGGTCCTGGGATCGAGCCCCAAGTCAGGCTCTCTGCTCAGCAGGGAGCCTGCTTCCCCCTCTCTCTCTGCCGGCCTCTCTGCCTCCTTGTGATCTCTCTCTCCCTCTCTGTCAAATAAATAAATAAAATCTTAAAAAAAAAAAGTCTCCTCCCTCTAGTCTTCCTTTCCCTTCCTAGAGGCAACCCCTGTTACCAGCTTCTTGTGTCCTTCTGGAGATAATTTAGGTACGTAAAAGCATACACGTTTTAAAAACACACTTTTTTTCTTTTTGTAAGTAGCATAATAAACACACTTCACTTCGCTTTCTTTTCTCACTTGATACATCTTGTAGATTGTTTAATTTCAGCACATATAGATCGCTTTTTTTAATGGCTGCATACCTAGTGTTCATTTTCCATTGATGAGCTATTAGTTGGTTTCCTGTCTCACTACCATAAAATACATAAGTCACATCCTTAGATATATTTCTTTAGGCACATATATGAGCATGTCTGTACAATAAAATTCTAGAAGCAGAACCGCTGATTCAAAGGGAAGGCTAGTGTTTTAAGCCATTTATTTATTTATTTATTTTTTAAAAAAAGATTTTATTTATTTATTTGACAGACAGAGATCATAAGGAGGCAGAGAGGCAGGCAGAGAGAGAAAGTGGGAAGCAGGCTCCCTGCTGAGCAGAGAGCCCAATGTGGGGCTCGATCCCAGGACCCTGAGATCATGACCTGGGCCGAAGGCAGAGTAAGCCATTTATTAATTAAGATTTTCTCCCAGGGCTCCTGGGTGGCTCAGTGGGTTAAAGCCTCTGTCTTCAGCTCGGGTCATGATCCCAGGGTCCTGGGATCCAGCCCCGCATCGGGCTTTCTGCTCAGCAGGGAGCCTGCTTCCCCCTCTCTCTCTCTGCCTGCCTCTCTGCCTACTTGTGATCTCTGTCAAATAAATAAATAAAATCTTAAAAAAAAAAAAAGATTTTCTCCCAGATCCATGAGAAGCATTGAAATATCCAGAAGATATATAATATTTATTTTGTATCTTCAAGCTGCTCCATTTTGAGAAGCATGGCTTAAGGTCTTTTATTTATTCAGGTGGCCTGGCAAACCGAGTAATGGACACCAAAGATGTTAATGTTCTGATACCTGAAACCTGTGAATATGTTATATTGGAAACAGGATATATGCAGATATATATGCAGATATACAGAATATATGCAGATATGATCAAGCTAAAGGTTTTCAGATCAGAAGACTATCTTGAATTACCCCAGTGGATCTAATGTAATCACAATGATCCTTATAAAAGGGAGACAGGAGGCTCTTCTGGGATTGGAGCTGGTTTGCAGCAACATGGCTAAAATGTACCAAGAGAACTGTCATTAAATACAGGACCCATTATGATGCCTCCCTCAGGAAAATGATGAAGAAAATAGAAATAAAGGGCTCTTGGGTGACTCAGTCGGTTAAGCATCTGCCTTCAATCAGGTCATGGTCCCAGAGTGCCGGGATGGAGCCCCACGTCAGGCTCCCTGCTCCGTAGGAAGTCTGCTTCTCCCGCTCCCTCTGCTCCTCCCCCACTCGAGCTCTCTCTCTGTTCTCTCTCTCATTTACTCTCTCAAATAAATAAAATCTTTTTTAAAAAATCGAAAGAAGCCAGCACTCCAAGTACACTTTTGCTCCTTCCGTGGCAGACCAAAGATGAAAACATGAGCCATGATCATCTGGCGTTGTGGTTCCAGCATGAAAATGGTAGTTTCTGGACATAAAAGCCCACTTCTGTTGTGACAGTGAAGTCTGCCATCAGATGACTGAAGGAACTTTTCTCATTGAGTTAATTTATATAAACAAAAGAAGAGCGGGAGGAGGCAGGAAGATCAAAGCCGAAGAAGATGTGACAACAAAACGGGGGAGTGATGGATTCTGGAAAGGGGACACAAACCAAGGGCTTTGGGCAGCCTCTAGAGGCTGGAAAAGGCAAGGCAAGGATTCTCCTCTAGATACGGCCAAATGCAACCTTGCTAACGCCTTGATTTTAGTCCTGTAAGACCTATTTTCAGACTTTTGACCTCCAGAATTGTAAGATAGTACGTTTGTGTTATTTTAAAGCACCTGGTTGGTAATTTCTTATAGTAGCAGTTGGAAACTAATCCAGGTAACATGACTGAGGAGCTGTTTCTGAGCTTTGTCAAGCACTGTATTGGGTGGAGGAGCATTCTCCCAGCTCTGAATTCAAGAGCTGAAGATCTGCAAAAAGCATTACTCAAAGAGATTATGCTGAATGAAAGAAGTCGTGGACAGGAGAATACACACTGTAGGACTACTCTGGCGGGATGCGGATGGGTTTAACCAGGAAGGGAACTTTGTAGGATGATGGTAATGTTCTATATCTTGATCAAGGTTCTGGGTGTAAGCATTGTCAACACTCAGCAGATACACACTTGAAATTTGTTTGCATTTTATCCTATGGCAGTTTATTTTGGTTTTTTTTAAGATTTTATTTGTTTATTTGACAGAGAGAGACAGAGAGGTCACAAGTAGGCAGAGAGGCAGGCAGAGAGAGAGGGAGAAGCAGGCTCCCCGCCAAGGAGAGAGCCCGATGTGGGGCTCGATCCCAGGACCCTGGGATCATGACCTGGGCCGAAGGCAGAGGCTTAACCCACTGAGCCACCCAGGCGCCCCAGTTTGTTTATTTATTTATTTATTTATTTTTAAAGATTTTATTTATTTATTTGACAGAGAGAAATCACAAGTACACTGAGAGGCAGGCAGAGAGAGAGAGAGAAGGAAGCAGGCTCCCTGCTGAGCAGAGAGCCCGATGCGGGACTTGATCCCAGGACCCTGAGATCATGACCTGAGCCGAAGGCAGCAGCTTAACCCACTGAGCCACCCAGGCGCCCTATTTTTTTTTTTTTTTAAAGATTTTATTTACTTACGTGAAAGAAAGAGCACGAGAGGACTCAGAGGCAGAGGGAGAAGCAGACTCACTGAGCACAGAGCCTGAACCAGAACTTGATTCCCGGACCCCTGGGATCATGACCTGAGCCAAAGGCAGACGCTTAACCAACTGAGGCACCCAGGCGCCCCCTATGTCAGTTTAACTAAAAAATTAATACATAAAGCAGATACTGAGCTCTAGTTAATGATGTGCATGCGGAAGTGTTCAGGGTAACGTGTACTGACGTTGACAGTTTCTTTGAACTGCATCCAAAAAGTAAAGTGGACTGGAAGAGAGGTGGGTAGTTGAGGCAGTGAAGTAAGTACAGTAAAATGTTAACGCTGGAACCAGGTGGTGCGTATGGGGGTAGTCACTGTGAAATACCTTCAGCTTAACATTTGAAAACTTTCAAAATAAAATGGGGAAAAAGAAAAGCAAACTGGATGTTGTCCAGACAAGGCATGAATAACCATTTTTAAAAACATACAATTGGGGCGCCTGGGTGGCTCAGTGGATTAAGCCGCTGCCTTCAGCTCAGGTCATGATCTCAGGGTCCTGGAATCGAGCCCCACATCGGGCTCTCTGCTCAGCAGGGAGCCTGCTTCCCTTCCTCTCTCTCTGCCTGCCTCTCTGTCTACTTGTGATCTCTCTCTATCAAATAAATAAATAAAATCTTTAAAAAAATAAAAAATAAAAATAAAAACATACAATTAAGTGGCATTTAGGGCGTTCACAATATTTGGCAACTGCCACCTGTCTTTCAAAACTTTGTCACCTTTGTGATTTTGATTTGGGTACATTGAATGTGTAGATTTCTCTCGGTATTGTGGCCATCTTAACAATAGTAAGCCTTCTAATTCCATGAACGCAAGGTGTCTTTCCATGTATGCAAGTCTCTAATTTCTTTCAGCGGTATGTTGTAGTTTCTAGTGTGCAAGTCTTTTGCCTCCTTAGTAAAATTCATTCCTGAGTGTTTTATTCTGTTTAATGCTACTGTAGATGGAATACTCTCCTAATTACTCTTCTGGATTGTTCATTGCTGATCTATAGAAATGCAACTGATTGTTGTGTGTCGGTTTTGCATCTTGCCACTTTGCTAAGTTTATTTCTTAGCTCCGACAGTTCATGTGTGTGGACTCTCTAGGGTTTTTAGATATCAGATCCTGTCATCTGTGAATAGAGATCATTTTACTTCTTCCTTTCCACTTTGGATACCTTCTGCTTCTTTATATTGCCTCACTGCTCTAGCTAGAACTTACGATACAGTATTGAAAAGAGGTGGCAAACGTTGACATCCTCGGGGCTCCTGGCTGGCTCAGTCGATAGAGAGTATACGACTCTTGATCTTGGGGTCATGGGTTCAAGCCCCACTTTGGGTGAGGAGCTGACTGTAAAAAAATAAATAAAATATTAAAAAAACAAGAACAAAATCTTGGGCATCTTTGTCTTGTTCCTGATTCTAGGGGGAAAGTTTTCCATCGCACCTCATTGAGTGTGATTTTAGGTGTGGGTTGTTCATCTATGGCCTTTATCATGTTGAGGAAGTTTTCTTCTATATCGAATGTATCAAGAGTTTTTTCTTTTTTCCATGTTTTTGTCATGTTTAGTTTTGTCAAATTCTTTTTCTGAGTTGAGATGATCATTTTTTTTTCCCTTGTCCTATTATTGTGTCATAGTACATTGACTGACTTTCATCTGTTGAAGCCTTCTTGTATTCCAGGAATATATCCCACTTGGTCATAGTGTACAACCCTTATAATACGCTGCTTTGGTTTGCTAGTATTTTTTTGAGGATTTTTCTATCAATTTTTGTATGGGATAGTGGTCTATAATTTTCTTATAATATCTTTGTCTAGCTCTGGTATCAGTGTAAGAGTTTTTAAAATATATTCTAGACTCAAACCCCTTTTCAGATATATCTGTTGGAAAGAACTTTATCCCATTCAGTAGACTGTCTTTTAATTCTCTTCAAGATCTCTTTTGAAGCACAAGTTTTAATTTTGATGAAATCAGTGGATCTATTTTTATCTTTCATCATTTGTACTTTTTTTTTTTTGTCAAAGCTAAGAAACCATTATCTGACCCAAGTCACAAAGACTGACATCTGCCTTTACTGTTAAGAGTTTTATAGTTTTAGCTCTTACATTTAGGTCTATTGTTTGTCCACATTGAGTTAATTTTTTTTTTAAAGATTTTATTTATTTGAGAGAGAGAACACAAGTGGGTGAAGGGGCAGAGGCACAAGCAGACTCCTTGCTGAGTGGGGAGCCCGATGCGGGGCTTATTCCAGGACCCTGAGATCATGACCTGAGCCGCAGGCAGACACTTAACCAACAGAGCCAGCCAGGTGCCCCAAATTAATTTTTATATACGGTTGAAGGTAGGGATCCAGCTTCATTCTTTTGTATGTGTATATCTAGTCCCAACACCATTTGTTGAAAAGACCGTTTCACTTTTTGAATTGTCTTGGCAATTTTGTTGAAAATCAGTTGATCGCAGGGGTGCCTGGCTGGCTCAGTTGGTAGAGCATGGGACTCTTTTTTTTTTTTTTTTTTTTAAGATTTTATTTATTTATTTGACGGAGAGAAATCACAAGTAGATGGAGAGGCAGGCAGAGAGAGAGAGGAAAGCAGGCTCCCTGCCGAGCAGAGAGCCCGATGCGGGACTCGATCCCAGGACTCTGAGATCATGACCTGAGCTGAAGGCAGTGGCTTAACCCACTGAGCCACCCAGGTGCCCCGAGCATGGGACTCTTGATCTGAGGGTCATGAGTTCAAGCCTCATGTTGGGCATGGAGCCTACTGGAAAAGAAAGAAGCAGGGGCCTGGGTGGCTCAGTCACTCAAGTGTCAGCCTTCTGCTGAGGTCATGATGCCAGGATCCTGGGAGCGGCCCCACATCCAGTTTCCTGTCCAGTGAGAAGTCTGCTTCTCCCTCTCCCTCCGCTCCTCCCCCATGCATGCTCTCTCTGTCTCTAATACAATCTTAAAAGGAAAAAAAAAAAAAAAGAAAAGAAAATCACTTGATCATAAATACAAGGGTTTATTTCTGGAAGGACATTTTCTCTCATTTAATGAATTCCTGTCATGTGATCCTTCCGTCCTTCAGCTGCTCGGGAGTGTCCGCTGTGCCCTAAGTGGGAGTACAGTGACTTAAGTGAAAATGTTGTAAGGTCCTTATGTTTTGCTTATAGTTTGGAGATTTGTTCATTAGATTTTTTTTCCTTCAAAAGCTAAGACCTTTTATTTTTAAAGATTTTATTCATTTATTTGACAGAGAGAGATCACAAGTAGGCAGAGCAGCAGGCAGAGAGAGGAGGAAGCAGGCTCCCCACTGAGCAGAGAGCCTGATGCGGGACTCGATCCCAGGACCCTGAGATCATGACCTGAGCCGAAGGCAGAGGCTTTAACCCACTGAGCTACCCAGGCACCCCAAAAGCTAAAACCTTTGAAATCCTTTAGCAAGTCCCTGTGAAAATACTATACTGTGTACAATAAAAGTGAAAGGTGAGTACCTAGTATCTGATGCTTAACTGACTGAGCCACCCAGGTGCCCCAGTATTTTTCATTTTAGATTAAAAACAGGCAGGAGCACCTTGGTGGATCAATCAGTTAAGTGACCCACTTTTCATTTTTGTTCAAGTTGGGATCTCGGGGTCTTGGGATGGTGAGATCAAGTCCTGCATGGGGCTTACGCTGGGTGTGGAGCCTGCTTGGGATTTTCTCTCTCTCTCCCTCTGCCCCTCCCCCATTTATCACTCTCTCTAAAAAAAATAAAAAATAAATTTAAAAATAGGCATTTTACAGGGGTGCGTGCGTGGCTCAGTGGGTTAAAGCCTCCGCCTTCGGCTCAGGTCCTGGGATCTCAGGGTCCTGGGATCAAGCCCCACATCGGGCTCTCTGCTCAGCAGGGAGCCTGCTTCCTCCTCTGTCTCTGCCTACTTGTGATCTCTGTCTGTCAAATAAATAAATAAATAAAATCTTTTTTAAAAAAATAGGCATTTACAGAGCTCGCTTTGGCAGCACATATACTAAAATAAGAATCATACAGAGAAGTTTAGCATGGCCGCTGCTCACAGATGACCTGCAAATTCGTGAAGTGTTCCATATTTTGTGCAGTCCCCCCACCAAATGACCACGCTTTCCGGACGAACTTGGAGGAAATGATAGGAGTCACAGCACAACGTGTGACACTGAATGATGAAAATTGTGGCATTTTGCTAGAAAAATACTAAAAGTAAAATAAAAAGAGGCATACAGATAATGAGAAATGTTAGACCTAAATATGTGTTAGAAATTGATGAGTAACTTCCAAAAGAATGTATAACTTTCAAAGAACAAGGGGTGAAAACCTGCATAAAGAAAGTACGTAGCAAAAAATCATTAAGTCAATATACAACGACAAATTGAGAAAAATATTTGCAAATTATATTCCAGAGGACTCATTTCTTACTAAAGAACTACAAATGCAGAAGCCGAAGGCTAACAACAGAAATATAGGTAAACAGTATAAGTAAGTGGCAGTTCACATAAAAGAAAATCCAACATCTTAAAGCATTTGAAAATACGATCACTTGTAACGGGGGAATGCAACATAGAATTGCATGATGGTATTTTTCAGCTTTTAGATGAGGAAGGATCAAAAAGTTGACTGATGGCAGGGAAAGGTTTGCTGAAGAGGGTTGGCAGGGGGAAAAAGTTTGCTGACACTCCTGTCCCAAAATAGTCCCCCTCGTCACTCATCCCCTCATCCTGTGCCGAGCGCTGCCTAATATGGTTTATCTTTTTCTTTAGCCTGGAATCTCCATGAGGGCAAAGACTATAGTGTCCACTGTTGCATTTCCATCTTCTAGAACATTGCATGGCCTGTGGCCGTTGCCCAAGATACTTGTTGAATGAAGGGATGACCGAGGCGCCGTGTTTCAGGAGGCGGAGGCCGTCACCCTGCTGAGGGGAGTGTAAAATCCTACCACCTCCTTGGAAAGCAATGTGGTAGTGACTATTGAAGTTGATGAAAAAGTTCTGGACATCGTGACGGGTTGTACAACATTGTGAATGCACTTAATGCCACTGAACTGCATAGTAAATTTTATATTTTGCCACCAAAAAACCCACAGTTTTGGAGCTGCCACAGCAATGTAAAGAGATCAACTTTTTTTACTTCCAAAGTTTACTTCTTGAACACCATTTGTAGGAGATTTGTACAAAGTAGCCTGTGAAGGGAATATTTTATTTGCAAGACTGACTCCTGGTTAGCAGCCGGCAGGCCCAGGAATGCAGACTTACCACATGGCCACAGCTACAGGCAAGATGACCCGATCCTGTGGGGACATCTTTTTTTCTGGGTGCTTCTGTCCCATTCACAGGTATGTTGCCTTTCACTTTCAACTCTGTAGGAGTGTTTCCTGGTCTTGCTTTTGATGACCCCTAAACCAGTAACCTATTTATTTTTTTAAAAGATTTTATTTATTTATTTGACAGTGAGAGAGGGAGCGGGAGAAGCAGGCTCCCCTCCAAGAAATGAGCCGGATGCGGAGCTCAATCCCAGACCCTGGGAACATGACCCGAGCAGAAGACAGATGCTTAACTGACTGAACCACCCAGGAACCCCTTCTCTGTGTTTGCTGTTAAGCTTCAATTTGCAGGACAATCATGATACTTTTTTTTTTTTTAATTTTCCTGGTTTTTTGACCAGTTGCTCTCAGAACTTAGGAAAATGTATACATTTCCCAAGAAATGCTGAGAAGGCATTCCTACGCGTGCACACTAGAAAGAACCACAAGAGGCACCAGGAAGAGGCGCTGGAAGAAAATGGAGCATGAAAGCCAAGTTATGAGAGCACTTCAGTAGGAGAACTAAGATAAATAATAAAAATTATTGATTTGCTAACTAAGCCCTGAGGTGTCTTAAAGGACAGTTTCGGTGCTGTAGTTCGTCGGATAGCAGCCGGCTTTGGAGGCAGACCTGGCTGGGAATCCTGGCTCTTAGGTTTACCAGATACGTGATTCTGGACAGGTTATTTAGTATTACCAGTGAGCCTCAGTTCCCTCCTCCATTAAAGGGAAATAATACCTACTGTCAGGTGTGCAATTTAAGATTACCTGTTGTTTCATGGATGCTGGCAGAAGACAAGAGATGCCAGTGTCATGGACAAAAGGCCTTATTCATGGTACAAGCCAAGTGAGACTCATGTATGTATTGGCTCTTTCGCCTCCCAAGCCCCACAGGCAACAAGGAGGGGCCCGATGCATGCCGGGCACACAGCGAGTGGCACTGTGGAGGAGGAACAATGAACTTGGGGAACCTGGTGCTTTATGGTCAGGAGTAAGCAAGCTGCTCTTTGTCCCACATAGAGACGCTCCTTCTCCCTCACGGTTGCTTAATGCAAACCCAACCCGAAGAAACGGCTGGGGCAGAGCTAACGAGTTGTCAGGGCCTTGTCTCTCCCCCCATACAGCCTAGGTTATAGCTCACTAGAGGAAAAGGATACAGATGAAAATCAGCCAAGGAGAAAGGTGCATGGGGCAAAGTCTAGGAGAAACCAGACACGAACATACAAACTTGCAGGTGTCCTTGTCCCATAGAGTTGCCCTTTATTCTCCCAACGACGTGTGACAATATGTGTGAACTGTTGCCCAGCGGAGAAACTCACCCAAGCCTTGGTGTCTAGGGTTTTTATTGGGGAGTCAGTTACACAGACATGGAGACTCACATGACACCTCAGCTGCTCAGACTCCGTCTCCCAGAGCAAAGACAGGCATTCATCATAAACCACACTGTTAGGATGAACTCATCTGGTCAGACTGGTGCGGCATGATTCGAGGCCTCCAGGGTACAGGAACACCCTCATCAGGCAAAATAGTACAAGGGCTCAGAATTTACCTCCCAGGAAGGCGCCAGGTGCTAGTCCTGAAGATGAGCTTTCTTTGGAACGTGCAGGGTTTGAGCAGCCCGGGCCTGCTGAGCTAGTCCTTTTCTGCACACGCCTGATCTTCATGAGGCCACCGCCTGGTGAACTACAGTGATGTTTTGGATCTCCAAGAATTAGGACGTGTCTAGATCCAATGTCCAGTAAGCCCTGAAAACTCTAGTTACTTCCCCTTTTCCCGTGCCCTGCCACCCTGGGAAATGGCTGCAGGTGCATTCGGAAAAGGCTAGAAGGAACGTATACAGCATGTCTTCGCCAATATAACGTAGTCCTTCATCAAGGAACTCAACTTTTCCTCATTCAGGAGCCTCTAGGTCTGGAATCCGCTCGTCTGACCATTTGTTGAAGGCAAGGCCTTGCATTTTTGGCAAAAACAGCAAGATATGGGGCGGTGCGAGAGACACATGGAAGCACAACTACTTTGTGTGGTTCACATTACATGGGAATGTATGTAAAGTGCTTTACACAGTACCGGGCCCATGGTAAATGCTCAGCACGGCGGCTTTAATACTGTTGCAGCAGGCCAAAGAACACAGTGAATGCAGCCTACTGTTTCAAGAAAGCTAGCCTCAGTCGGTAGACCATGCAATTCTTGATGTTGGGGCCGTGAGTTCGAGCCCCATGTGGAGTGTAGGGATTACTTAAGAATAAAATCTTAGGGGCGCCTGGGTGGCTCAGAGGGTTAAGCCTCTCCCTTCAGCTGGGGTCATGATATCAGGGTCCTGGGATCAAGCCCCGCATCAGGCTCTCTGCTTGGCGGGGAGCCTGCTTCCCTCTGTCTGTCTGTCTACTTTTGATCTCTCTTTCTCTGTCAAATAAATAAAATCTTAAAAAAAATAAAATCTTAAAAGACAGATTTTAGACTGGCATGTGTGTGTTCCAGAAAAGAGAGCGGCTCTGAAACCACAAAACTAAGAGGAGAGGAAGAATAACAGACGTAGCAAAGTCCCCAGGAGGGCAGTAGGGGAATCACGAGCACAGCTGTGTTGGTGAGCGTGGTGCCCAAGTAAAAATACTGGTCAAAGTGGGGAATGCAGTGTTAAGAGTTCCTATCTGAAACCTTGGGTTTCTTAGTGAAAGAGAAGGTATTGGGGCGCCTGGGTGGCTCAGTGGGTTAAAGCCTCTGCCTTCGGCTCAGGTCATGATCCCAGGGTCATGGGATCGAGCCCCGCATCGGGCTCTCTGCTCGGCGGGTAGCCTGCTTCCTCATCTCTCCTCTCTGCCTGCTTCTCTGCCTACTTGTGATCTCTGTCTGTCAAATAAATAAAAAAAAAAAAAAAGAGAAGGTATTCACTGGTTAAGGATGTAGGGAAGACTTAAGTCATGCTGAAGGCTCACTGAGATTGGCGATCAGGAAAGGTGTGCAGGCCCCTGGAGGTAGCACTGCAATCTCCCCCTCTTTGCAGCTCGTGGGTGATAAATCAATACTGGGAGGGGGGATAGTTCATTCTTTGGGCTGCAAGTCACAGAAACTCAAACCACCTGGAACAGAAGGGGAATGAATTAGACGGATACTGGGATCTCCCACTGAAAACAGGGCCAGGATCTCAGCTGGTCAGGAATGGATGCTGGGAATGACATGCCTTAGGGAACCTAGGAAATGGTCACTCATCTTGGCCCTCCACTGATCGCACACACCCTGGAACTTGGACTTCCAAGCCTTATGAGTCACAGTCCAGGCCCAGAGAAAAGTTACAAAATTCCTAGGTAGGGTTGGGTCAGATAAGAGTAGAACAGCCCCCTCGAATACAGAGCTAGGCAGACATTCAAATAGCTCTGTTAGGACAGGGCAGGTCTCCGTGGAGTAAAAATTTTTACCCAGTCAAGGACCTAGACTTTCAGTTTATAAACAGGGATTCCACAAGGAACATCATTTATCAACATTTTAATGAGACCCAATCTGGCAGGACCCCTGTCTTGGGGCAGCTCATCCATTCATCCAAAGAGAAACAGACAAATAGTGACAATGCATCTTGCTAAATACCAGAACAGAGGTCACTACAAACACTGCTCTCCCACGTTAGGGCTGAGATTAGGAGAGCTGAAGGAACAAGCAACAGGGGTAGAGCATGACTCACTCCAGCTGTTGAATAGGAGAGAAGTCACGTTTGGAAATCCCAATTTGGTGCAGCTACCCAAGGCAAAGTGGTAGGCCTTGTTCATTTAATGCGGTAAAGCTTTATTGAGCATCTACTCAGGGGCAGGTGCCAGGGAGGCATATCAAAGATTAAGACACGTTGCTGCTGCTGCTTTGGGGAGCTTCTGTGAGGAAGGCAGGCATAAACACAACTCGATGGCTGTAGACTCCTCCGGCCCTGTATTCAAGTACTTGGCTTTCTGCCCTCCTTGAATGGCCTCACCTCACTTTATGAAAAATGTTGACTGAGGACTCACGGAAGGTTCTGTGCTGATGTCTCCTTATTCGGTTGAGAATCAGGGAGGAGTGAGACCCAGTTCTCAAGGACTTTCTAGCCACTGGCTGCCTGAAACTAATCCAAATCCCCTGGATGAAGTGCAGGCTGGTCCAGTTTGACCTCTTGCTGCTAGACCATAGCTCCCCTGCTTCTCCTTAAAATCAGTCTTCTCCCAAAACTCACTTTGTCTATGTCCCAGACCCAACTTCAATTTTCCGAACACAGGGGGCAGAAGACTTAGCTTCACAGTATGTGGTTAAAAAAAAAAAAAAAAAAAAAAAAGCTTAGGTATTTATGTCTCCGTAACCCAATGAAGCCCTGCTCTAATGTCACCACCCCCAAATTCAGTGCCATCTAGAGCTGTTAAAATAAGTAGAGAGGTGTGCTCTGTACACTGTGGTGCTGGCTTATTTTTGGATGACCCTTTAAAAGGGACACTGAAAAACCACCACCTGTTTGGAGAGAGATCACGTGTGGGAACTGAAACCCTGTCTTTAAGGAACAATTGACCAAATCGTGCTGTTTAACCTGAAAACGTGGGCAAAGCCGTTGTGGTTAAGTTATCTGAAATGCTGCCCTGTAGATGAAGTCTTACATACTCGGCTAGGCTTCTAGGGAAGGAGAAGGTGGTACTTAACCGCCTTCTAAAGATCAGAGCTATCCCAAAACGAAATGACCTGCCTTGTGAGGTAGTGAGCTCCCTATCCAGGGAGGTTTTAAAGCAAGTAAAAAAAGAAAAGAAAAAAGAAAAAAGAAACCACGTGGCAGGAGTGTAGAAGGAAGGGGACTAAACCAGACGCTGCCCCACCAACTGTGCGCACGACTAGGACAGCCGCCGGCCCCTAAAATGGATGGGAGGCCCTTTAGCCCTGATGTCCACACACAGAAATCCTCTCGGGATAGGGTAGCCTGGAAAACCACCACGGGATGTCACCTCTCCTAACCGGGCTGTCGTAGACACATCGGTAAGGCAGCCAGTGTGGGGAGACAGACTCAAGGTCGGGTCGCCACAGCCGGAGGCCTGGGTGTCCCTTCCGCCGCTGCCTTGTCTGAGCCGGGGCTTCGCCTTCGCTTCCCTGAGCCCCTCCGGGCAATGAAAGGACAATCCACCGTCCTTCCTGGACTACAGGGCACTGCCCTTCTGCGCGGCCCCCGCGGCAGCAGCTCTGGGGCCGCCGTTCGGGGCTCTGAGGCCGCACTTGTGGACGGCCAGAGACCACCTCTGGCGGAAGCAGCGGCCGCACTGCAGGCAGGGGAAGGGCTTCTCCCCGGTGTGCAGGAGCTGGTGCTGAGCCAGGTGGCTCCACTGGGCGAAGCGCTTGGAGCACAGGTCGCACGCGTACGGCCGCTCGCCCGAGTGCACGCGCCGGTGGCTGGCCAGCAGCGACGGGTAGGCGAAGCGGCGGCCGCAGTCCTCGCACGCGTGCAGCTTCTCCGCGGTGTGCGTGCTGCGGTGGATGGCCAGGGAGCCGCTCCGCCGGAAGGCGCGGCCGCAGTCCGGGCAGGGGTAGGGCTTCTCGCCCGTGTGCAGGAGCTGGTGCTGCAGCAGCGTGCTGCGCTGGGAGAAGCGCGCCTCGCAGTGCTCGCAGGCGTAGGGCCGCTCGCCCGAGTGCACGCGCCGGTGGCTGACCAGGCGGGAGGACGAGGAGAAGCGGCGCTCGCAGTCCGGGCACGGGTAGGGCTTCTCGCCCGTGTGGATGCGCTGGTGGATGACGAGCGCCGTGCGCTGTCGGAAGCGGCGGCCGCACTCCAGGCAGGCGTAGGGCTTCTCGCCCGTGTGCGTGCGCTGGTGGATGGCCAGCAGCGACGGGTAGGCGAAGCGCCGGCCGCAGCTGGGGCACTGGTGGGGTTTCTCGCCCGTGTGCGTGGTCCGGTGATTGGCCAGGGACCGGCTCCTCCGGAAGCAGCGGCCGCAGTCAGGGCAGTGGTAGGGCTTCTCGCCCGTGTGGATGACCTGGTGCTGCGAGAGGTTCTTGCGCTGGGAGAAGCGCTTGCCACACTGGTCACAAACGTAGGGACACTCACCAGAGTGTGCCCGCCGGTGACTGACTAGCAGGGAGGGGTAGGAGAAGCGGCGCCCGCAGTCCGGGCAAGGGTAAGGCTTTTTCAGATTCTGGGCACACTTGTGGCTCTCCAGGGCCAGCCGGTCAGGGAAGGTGCAACCACAGTCCGGGCAGATGGGGCCCCCGGAGGTCTGCCTGGGGATGAGTCGGGGTTTGCTGGGCCGCCGGCCTCGCTTGCCCTTCCGGGGGGCCTCCTTGGGTGGGAACACTTCCTTGTCTCCGTTCTTCTTTCTGGTTCTGGTTTCTACGGACACACAGGGAGACATTAATTTAACAAATAACGGGGCCCCTGCCCTTGCCTACGGCCGTGTTCTAGGTTAGAAGGCGAAAACACTCAACCTGTCTTCAGGGAGTGTTAGTGCCACAGACCCCCCCCCACTGGGACACAACCGCTACAGAAACGGGCAGGATATTCCAGGAGTCCCCAGCTCCATCTGGAGAAGTCGGGAAGTGTTTCTTGCAGGTTCTGCAGGCTTGAGAAATTCAGTTTTTGAAGCTGTAAGTATAAGGCAGGAAGTGGGAACACGAGGTAGGGGCTGGCAGGGACTAGGTCAGAAGGCCCTCTAAGCCAGTGGTTCTCAAATTTTATGATCAGAATCACTTGGATGGCTCATTGAAACAATTTTGGGTTCAGCAGGTCTGGGATGGAGCCCAAGAATTTGTATCTGATTCTTTTCCGGGTGATGCTGAGTACTACATCCTCAGAACCACTGCCATTCAGGAGCGTGAACTCTATTTTATGCAATGGTTCTCAAACTTAAACATGCATGCCAATCTGCTGGGGCTGTTAAAAGAGAAATACAAAGTCTTAGACAGCCATCGGAGTAAATCAATAGTTCTGGGTCCAGGAATCTCTATTTTTTAAAAAAAGATTTTATTCATTTATTTGACAGGAAGAGAGAGCACAAGCAGAGGGAGCTGCAGGCAAAGGGAAAGGGAGAAGCAGGCTCCCCCCGAGCAGAAACCCTGATGTGGGGCTCGATCCCAGGACTCCAGGATCGGGACCTGAGCCAAAGGCCGATGCTTAACCGACTGAGCCACCCAGGCGCTCCTAGGAATCTGTATTTTTTTTTTTTTTTTTTTTTTTACCGAGTTCCCCAAGTGACTCAGAGATAACGGACAGCCGTCTGACAACCTACCATGGAAAAACGGAAAGGTTTTCCATAAGGAAGTATCATTTTAGTAAGGAAGTATCATTTTAGGTAAGGAAGTATCATTTTAGTAAGGAAGTATCACTTAGTAAGGAACTATCTAGGAAAGAGAGCCCTGGTCTCAGAGAATCTAGCACGAATGTCGGTCCAGACGCTCACATCCAGCCCCACGGGTGGACCGGGGCCCTTCTCCCTGCCTGGCATCAAGGAGAGCCTTGCTTGATCCCCAGAGAGCGGAGATTCCTGCACTGATTAGAGTCACCCCGCCAAAAGGGCAGAAAAGAGGGCTCTGCGCTCCCAGACCGCCGTTCCCCGGGAGATCCCTTCAACCCAAACCCAGAAACTCAGGGAGGTGTCTCGTGTCTCCGAGCCCGGCACAGAGCAGACCGGGCTCAGGGATCCTGAGGAGGCCAGAGGGCAGCTAACGGATTCGTTCCCGCAATAGAGAACTGCGGACCCTCGGGTGCAAACGGACCTGCAAACCCCTGCGGTGGGACCCGCCCAGCACCAGAGGGACAAGACCCTGAAGCTGCGAAACCAAGCAGCGGCACGGGGACCCCTGGCTGCTAAGTCGAGACAAGTGGAGAGGCTGCGGGCCCTGCACGGGCCTTTTCCACTCACTTCTTTGGACTGTGAGCCCGCTCGGGCTCTCCTGCGGGTCCACGGCCGCCGGCTCCCAGTCGTCGCTGTTCCGTTCCAGCCAGGCGATGAGGGCTGGTTTGGGACCTGCGCGCCCTGGGGAAGGAGAACGTCAGACGGCCCGCTCCTCGGGACGGCCGGTGCGGACCACCCGCTGTCACCTCCTGCCGAGCCCCGGGCCCCCCCGCGGCACAGCCGGGTCGCGAGCCGGATCCCGACACCGCGCGCTCCCGCGTCGGCCCCCGCCCCGCCCCCGCGCCTTCACCCCCCGCCCGACCCCCCGGGCCCGCGGAGGCGAACTGCGCCGGGCCTCACCGAGCGCGCCCAGGTGGCCGTAGGTCTCCCGCATCACGTCCCGGTACAGGGCCCTCTGCGCGGGCCGCAGGCAGCCCCACTCCTCCGGGGAGAAGTACACGGCCACGTCCGCGAAGCTCACGGCCCTCGGCCTCCTTCCCCTCCTCCGGCCGGGAACGGGCTGTCCGGGTCCCCGCGCGGAGAGCGGAGCCGAAGGTGGCGCCATCGGACCGCGGGAGCCGGCGCCACGGCCTTCCCCGGCCCGCACCCGCGGCGGACCCCGGACTGGGGCGCCCGGCCGCACCGGCGCTGCGCGGGCCCGGGAGGCCCGGAGGGAATCGGATCGGCCGCCCCGCGGGGCTCCCGGAAACCTTTTGCTGTTATTCAGGCAACTCCTGCCCGAACTCGGGGGAAAGGCACCGGAAGATGCCTCCGGGGAAGATGGCGGCGCCGCTCCCGCACCGCCTCAGCCTGGAACGCGGGCGGCTTCCAGCTATCGATTTTATTGACCGGAGCGCCATGCCGGCTGCCTAACCTCTTTGCCCTCAAGTGTGATGGCGCTGCGCTTGGGCGTCACGCCCTTTTCCCCCATTCCGCGCGCTCATTGGGCGGCGGCCGAAGATCGAGCGTGCTGATTGGCTGCTGGCGAAAGCGGCCTGTTTGAACGAAGCCAACGGAAGCGTAAGGGCAGGCCGCGGACCTTCCGCGCCGGGTGCCTGCGGCCGGATGCGAGGCGGGCGGCGGCGAGCCGGCCCCGCGTCCGGGACAGGCCCGGGTTCTCGGGCGGGCGCTGCCCCGCCGAGGGACGGGATGATTGGAGTGACGGAGCCACTGCGGCCAACCCGGGGCTGGGATGACCCCCGGTGGCTTTCTGAGAATCGGACGATGTCCTCGTGGCCCTTGTGCGAGGGACACGGACGTTGGCGTTTCCCGCGCGCAGGCACCGGCCCCGCTACACGTGAAGTCTTTTTCGTCCTCTTTGCTACCACTGTGTTAAGTGCTGGTCATCATCCGGGTCTCCTGACAAGGAAGATCGCAGAGGGATACTGTCAGTAAAGAGAAGGAACGAGGATTAAACCCGGGACTGACCCGGCCTTTATCCAAACCGCTGAGCTCGGCTCCCTTCGCCCTAAATCCGAGGTCGCGGGTCAACTCAACAGTCCGAGCTCTGGCCTCTTCTCAGGCTCAGTCTTCTGCACATCTCCCCGGACTTGGTTTCCATGGCATCTGTCCAGTGTCCAGAGTGTAGCTCTGGGCAGTTTACGGCAGGCACCATGCTCTGGGGTTTCTAGTTGGCTGAGGCATATGCATTTACAACTAAGAGCAGGGCTGCAGGCATGGACGTGCGAGGCCGAAGAAAATTGCTCATGGAACCAGTCGGCCCCGGCTCCATCAGCCCTTGGCTCCTGTGTAAGCGTGCAGGGTTCCACCAGCTCAGGGTCATCTCCCAGGGCATTTGAGGGTCAGCAATATGCCATTTACTACATACTTCAGCTGGTGACACACATATCTCTCCAACCCATTAAATTTTTTTTCAAAGCACCTACTATGGGCAAAACATTACACCATGGAGAGCCTGGGTGGCTCAGTCGGCTGGACATCTGCCTTCTGCTTCAGTCGTGATCTCAGGGTTCTGGGATCAAGCTGGACATTGGGCTCCCTGCTCAGCGGAGAGTCTGCTCCAACACCACCCCACCCCGAACCCTCCTCCTGCTTGCTCTGTTCTTGCTCTCTCAAAAAACAAAAACACTATCCCAAAGCCTGCAAGGAGTAAAGACAACATGTCAGGAATTCACAAGATAACATAGGTCCTAAGAGATTCCAAGGAAGATTGACTTTGAACAGAGAAAGTAGGAAACACACACACACACACACATACACACCCCTGCAGTAAACATTGAGTTCTACTCTGTCCCAAGCATAGTGATGGTTTATCGAGCACACTACTGGGGGAGGAGGTGGAATGTCAAGCTTGTCACAATGAGTAAGATAGAGTCCCCTCAGAATAACTTTCCAGAGTGATACATCAGGTGGAAAATGAGTTTGGTCTATGAATGGGTAGGGTTTGGGGAGGGCAGTGGTGCTCAATGTACATCTGTTGAATAAACAGCTGGATTCCATGGCCATAAAGATCTCTGGTACAAAGCCAGGAATTCAGGAAAGTTCTGAGTGTGGCAGGAATGAGGACACTTTCTGTGCAGCACAAAATACTGTTAGGGTAAAACTGAAGGATTGATCCGATAGGTTGGCACCAGATATTGGACGGCTTCACCCTGCACACTGGGGGGCTCCAAATCAGTCCAGAGGAGTGATTTATCTCCCGATAATGTTTTCAGAAAATTAATCTGGTAGTTTGTTTGCAGCGCAAACCGATAGCTTTGTGTCTAAGCTTTCTGCCTATACATAATTCAGTTTGGAGAAATAAGATGGTAAACTTAGGCTACTAAGAGAATACAAAGGCCAATGGAGAGCAAACCATTTAATTTAGAAGAAAGTGACTAAACAGAATACTGGAAACAAATCTGTGGACATTTTGCCTGAATGGTAATGATGCTGCTGACATTGAACAGGAAGGATGATTTACTATTAAGATGAAAAGGTGCTGAGCCCTCTTCCCACGTGCAGGAAAGGGGAGAGCAGGCTGGGCTGAGGTGCAGCCTAGCCCTTTGGCCCTGGCTGGAAAGGCCCCATTCTTCTGCCTCTTCTCACTCTGTGTGGCTACCACTTGATCAAAAGGAATATCTTCCATCATAAGCTTCTTCACAGCACCCACACTTCTGGAATTTAGCTAATAGTGGACATGAACTGAGGGCTCCTGATCTCCAAGGGCGGAGGCTAGGGCACAAGTCTCCCACACCTCGGTCTATCCAAGTTTGTTTGTTTGTTTGTTTGTTTAGAGACAGCGAGCAAGCACATGGCAGCGTGTGTTGAGAGACAGAGGAAGAGAGAGTCTAAGGCAGGTTCCACTCCCAGTGCGAGGCTGGATCTCGCAATACTGAGATCACGACCTGAGCCAAGATCAAGGGTCAGTCAGGAAACGGAGTGAGCCACCCAGATGCCCCTTGACTTCTCCATGTGCCCCCAATGGATTCACTGGGGGGCTTGCAGGGTTAACTTCCTCTTGGAGCTTTTCCCAATGCTCAGGGCTGAGAAAGGGCCTCTCATCAGAGTGGAGGTACCCGTGGCTTAGCAAGAGGGAGGAGAAGATGGCCACACTCTGGGCAGGGGTGGTTTCCCCGGTGTGAGTGCGTATCTGTGAACCACCAAGGGCGCCTGTGGCTGAAGCACCACCTACAGCCGCAGCAGCGGTAGGGCCTCTCCCCGGTGTGGAGAAGCTGGGGCCGGCGAGGGCTTCCGGTGAGCACAGCGAGCCCCACACAGGCGCAGGTCGGGGGCCGGGAGGGCGGGGCGTGCGAGGACACACCCACAGGCTGCACCTGCCGCCGTCAGGACGCAGGTGTGCCCGTGTGGAGCAGCTATGCTAGACCACGTGCACCCTCTGGGAAAAGTGGACACTGCACAACCCCCCCCTTAACATACGCACACGCACACACACGGGGACAGTCTTGAGAGTGGATCCACCGGAGTCTAACAGTGAGGGGACCGGAAAGAGCTGCCCACGGCCCAGACATGTACAAAACTTCTTCCTTATGGAGGTGGCCAGCGCCCTACTTTTTCAAAAACAGCAGCCACACCTGGGGGAGGGGTGCGGGAAGGGGCAGCGGGAGACTGTCTCGCCTGGGCGGAGGAGCTGACGGTGGAGCAGCTCCTTGCACCACGAAAGCAGCCTCCATAGGGTCACAGCGAGACGCTGCTCAGCACAGAAGGCCCGGGGGGCCTGGCTAGGAGGAAGAGTACAGCCCAGACAGGGTGGCCCCTCTCACCTAGGCTGCATTCAGTTCCTTCACCCCCATTGCTTTCTGCACAGAAAAGAGAATCGGAACTAAAGATCGTGGGGTGCTCTGACCCACCCCAGACTCGCCCCGGTTCAACCAGGACAGAAGGATCTTAAGGGTGAAGGCGTCACCCGGCCGTGATCCACCAGCCTCAGGCAGTTTCCTATTTTCAGGAGAACCCTCCCTTCTCACCGCAGGCCTCCGGAAGGGTAGAGCGCTCCTAAAAAGAAGGGCTGGACTTTTTTCAGAGGGAAGCTGGCTCCGCTCCCTAGTTAAAGACCTTACATATGGACATTTCCGTGGAAACATTTCAAAAAAAAAAAAAAGCCAAACAAACCACACCTCAGTGCCTGTGGCACACACAAAAACACCTGTCTTCAACCTAAATGCAAGGTGGCAAGTCTTTAAATTCTGTAGAGGGTTCCAGGCAGCTTCCTAGGGCAGGATATGCCCTGAGAACAGGGGCCGCCCAACAAACCGAAACAGCCCCCTTCCAAGTCCCGTCAGAAATACACCATGCCTATTTTTAAATTAATTAAAATGAAAAAGCTCACTTCCTGGGGCACAAGTTCTAAATGGCCACACGTGGCTAATGGCTTCCGTGTTCGACCTCACAGACAGAACATCCCCCTGAGTAAAGCTCTATTGAAAGCAATAATCAAAGCACTCAGGAAAGAAGGCAAAAGACCTCAAACCCCAACTGTTGTCTCCCCCCAGCTGCCAGTCGGGGCTACCCTTGAATGCAAGGACGCACCCAGGTCTGGGGAAAAGAACCTTAGAAGGTTCATCGGATTCTTAGGAATTGGGGTCTGAAAGAGAAGGGTGCGGTGTAGGTGTGGCTGCGGGAAGAAAGCGCCTGCCCTGGACCGGCTTCCAAGAGCGGCTGCCGTCCGGCTCAGCCCCACTCTCCTCACCTAGCCCAGAGCCTCGGGGCCCCGCCGCCGCCTCCGGACGTTTGCCCTCGGGGCTCCAAGCCTCCGGCCTCCGTTTCCAGGAGACGAAGGAGGGCTCGGGGCCTGCGAATCCGAAGGAGCTGAGGCCACGAACAAGGCGTGCTGCGAGGTTGGAACCGAGACCAGGCGTCTTCCGGGCAGGGGTGAGTACAGTTCTGGGCAGGGGTGAGGACAGCCTCCCAAACCGGAGCGAAGACCCTCCCCAACAACACCCACACAAGCGCATCTGCACCCATACCGAATGGTACCCCTTTTGGTTAAAATGCGGAGAAGGGGAGAGCTGGGACGCTTCGATTCTCCCAGATGGCCTGGGGCCGGCCTCATCTCATCCTGGCCGAGGGCCCCGGGCTCAGCACCGGGGGTTCCAAGCCCTTCGCCCGCAAGGATAATGGCTCCGCCGGGCTTCACGCCCTTCTCCCGCCCCTGCACGGTCATTGGGTGACGCGGGGCAGGAAGCCCGGAGCCGCGTTCTGATTGGGTCTCGGCGAATCACTCGGTTGGAGGGAAGCCGGCCGCAGCCCGCGAGCCCGCCTTCTTCCGGGAGCCCCAGCCAATCCCGGAGCTCAGCGGCCGAGCCCCTGCTCCGTGCCCCGCGCGGTGCTGGGCCGCGTGCGAAGCGACGGCCGCGCAGCCCGGCTGCCCCGGGGCCCACGGCCGCGCTCGTCCTCCCGGGCGGGCTCGGCCCCAGTCTCGCCAGAGCCCCGTCTGCGCCGCGGTTGGGGGCTCGCTGGCGCCTTTGCACTCCGACTTGAACGACGCTGCAGCTTGCACGGAGCGCGCCCGTGTTGAGCTCCGCTCTCGGAGCTGCGTCCGGAGCAGGGCGCTGACCAAGCGTCCTCGGCCGTGGAGGCCACATAATGCCCTTCACAGCCTTCCAGAGTCTCAGCTCTCCGCTGGGTCGGACCCGAGGTTTAGCCCCAGAGCGCCTGCAGGTCTCCGTGTCTGATCCCGATTAAACGTGGCGTCTCCGAACAGCCTGCTGGGGGCTGGAAAGAGGTCGCATTAGGGTGGCTGCTCTCGGGGATGCTTACAACCTCTTGAGGTACAAAGGTCTGGGTGCCCCCGGGGCTAGAAGAGCCCCAGTCCCGAGATAACAAAGTCATCATAATGCACGGAGACTCCACTCCTAGCCTAGTATGACTTAGTCAGCATCGGAAGGCAGCCCAGTGGGCCTCCTGCTTCTTTCACCTCAGGTGACACCCCTTTCCCAACATTTTGGTAAACCTGCGAAGATTCACACGGGATCTTCCATGACAAAGCCACAGTGTTAGCCAGGACACACCAGGGAATTCTAAGACCACCCCTGGACAGAGCGGAGGAAAACGAAGACGGGAGAAGACAGGCATTGTGAGTCGATTTGGAGAAAGCAAGCGAGCAAGCGAAAAGGCCAATAGCTCCCCACTAACTGAAACCTGGAGAAAGAGCTAGAGAAATTACATTAAAAACGGTTGTTCAGGGACACCTGGGTGGCTCAGTCAGTTAAGTGTCCGCATTCAGCTCAGGTCATGATCCCGGGGTCGTGGGATCGAGTCCCGCATCGGGCTCTCTGCTCAGCGGGGAGCCTGCTTCCCCCTCTCTCTCTGCCTGCCTCTCTGCCTGCTTGTGATCTCTGTCTGTCAGATAAAATCTTTTAAAAATTAAAAAAAAAAAAAAAAACAGTTGTTTAGAGGCGCCTGTGTGGGTCTGTCTGACTCCTGGTTTCAGCTCAGGTCTTGATCCCAGGGTGGTGGGACTGAGTCCCATGTGGGGCTCCCTCTAGGGAGTCTGCTTCTCACCCTCTGCCCCTCACCCTGCTCCTGCACATGCTCTGGCGCTCTCCCTCTAAAATGAATAAATAAATCTTTTTTAAAAGCAGTTGTTTAGGGGCGCCTGGGCGGCTCAGTCGTTAAGCGTCTGCCTTTGGCTCAGGTCATGATCCCAGGGTCCTGGGTTCGAGCTCTGCATCAGGCTGCCTGCTCGGCGGGAGGCCTGCTTCTCCTTCTCCCATTTCCTCTGCTTGTGCTCCCTCTCTGTGTGCGTTTCTCTCTGTCAAATGAATAAAATCTTAAAAAAAAAATAAAGCAGTTGTTTAAAACAGGGATGATTAGATAAACCTGTTCAATATTCAAAAAGCTATGCTGTTCTCCAAACCACTGGGAGGCCTACTATGAAAGAAAGAAGGAACAAAGAGGGCAGGACGGAGGAAGGAAGGAAAGAAAAGAAGAAGGAAAAAATGAAACAAGATGGGATCAGGAGGGAGAAAAACCATTAGAAACTCTTAATCTCAGGAAACAAACAGGGCTGCTGGGGGTGGAGGGGTAGGGATAGAGGGGCGGGCTTATGGTCATTAGGGAGGCTGTGTGCTATGGTGAGTGCTGTGAAGTGTGTAAGCCTGATAATACACACACTTGTACCCCTGGGGCAAATAATTTATTATATGTAAATTTAAAAAAAGAAAAAGAGAAAAGAGTAAGTGCTGGCCAGGATGTGGAGTAACTAGGTTCCTGTGCACAGTGGGTGGAAATGTAAAATGGTGCAGCCACTATGGGAAACTGTATGACGGGTTCTAAAAAAAGTAAAAATAGAATTAGTTTATGACCCGGCAATTCCACTTCAGGTATGTGTCGCAAGAATTCAAAGTATGGCCTTGAAGAGCTATTTGTCTACACATGTTTATAGCAGCAAATTCACAACAGTCAAGAGATAGAAGGAACCCAAGTGTCTGTAGATCAATGAATGGGGAAACAAAATGTGGTTGATAACGTGCTATGGAATACCATCCAGCTGAAAAAGGAAGGAATGTCAGATACATGCCACAACTTGGATTAAACTTGAGGACATTATACTAAGTGAAATAAGCCATAGTGTATGATTACACTTATATGAGGTGTCTATAGTATCAAATTCATAGAAGCAGGAGGTTGGGTGATTGTGATAGTGGCTGAGTGGTGGAGGGGAACGGGGAAGGTTTATTTAATGAGTATAGAGTTTCAGTTTTACAAGAGGAGAAAGTTCTGGAGATTAGTTGCCCAACAACTAAGAGAGCATACACTTAAAAAATGGTTAAGATGGTAAATTTTATGTTGTGTGTGTTTTGCCACAAATAAAAATAAAAATACTTACCCAAATACACTAGTAGACCAAATCCAGCAATGTATAAAAAAGATTATATACCAGAATTGCACAGGACTAACCCAGAAATGTAAAGTTGGTTTAACATCTGAAAATCAATGAATGGTTGTCATCATCTATCAATAAAACAAAGACAAAACCCATATGATCGTTTTTTTAAAAGATTTTATGTATTTATTTGACAGACAGCACAAGTAGGCAGAGAGGCAGGCAGAGAGAGGGGGGAAGCAGGCTCCCCGCTGAGCAGAGAGCCCGATGCGGGACTCCATCCCAGGATCCTGAGATCATGACCTGAGCTGAAGGCAGAGGCTTAGCCCACTGAGCCACCCAGGCGCCCCACGATCATCCTTAATAGAAGTGCAAAAAGCCCTTGATAATATCCAACACCCCTTCATGATAAAACCACTCAAAGAAAATGTCCTCCACCTGATGAAAGACCGAATGCTTTCCCCCTAAGGTCAGGAACGAGACAAGGAAGCCCACTCTCACCATTTCTATTCTATTCTACTCACCACTGTTATCCTCAACACTTCTATTCTATTACACTGCATTGTTCTAGCCAGAAAAATTAGGCAATAAAATAAAATAAAAGCATCCAGATTAGAAAAAAAAGATGTAAACCTATCTGTAGATGACATGATATATAAACTCTTGAGGAATTCACCAAAAATGCCATTAGTACTGGGGCGCCCGGCCAGCTCAGTCAGTAGAACATATGACTTTATCTCGAGGTCATGAGTTCAAGCCCCACATTGGGTGTAGAGCTCACTTTGAAAAGGGAAAAGGAAAAAAGGCCATTAGTACAGCCATTTTTATAAGGTTGTCAATTTCTTACAAAACTAAACATACTCTCACCATATGACCCAGCAATTATGCCCCTTGGTATTTACCCAAATAAGTTGATAACATAAGTACACACAAAAACCTGCACAGAGATGCATATGGCAACTTTATTCATAACTGCCAAAGCCTGGAAGCAACTCCTCAGTAGGTGAATAGATAAATAACCAATGGTACATTCATACATGAAATATTAGCCCCAAAATACGTGAGCTATTAAGTCATAAAAGACGTGTAGTAGCCTTAAATGAGTATTACTAAGAGAAAGAAGGCAATCTGGAAAAGCTATATACTGTACGATTCCAATTATATTACATTCTGGAAAAGGCAAAAACCGTGGAAACAGTAAAAAAAAAAAAGATGAGTGGTTGTCAGGATTTGGGGAGAAGGAATGAAAAGGCGGAGCATGGAAGTTTTTAGGGTAATAATACTATAATAATTGGTGGATACATGTCCTTATGCCTCTCCCAAAACCCATGGAATGTACAGAAACAAAAGGGAACCCTAATGTAAATTGTGGGCTTTGGATGATAAAGATGATATCAATGTAGACTCATAGGCTGTAACAAATGTACCAATCTGTATGCGATGTTGATAGTAGGGAGGCTGAGATGGGGGTAGAGAGGTACAGGAACTCTTGGTACTTTCAGCCTAACCCTAAATTACTTTAAAAAATAAAATCGATTAAACTGTTTAAAAAATAATCATTCATTGTACAACACAGGTGAACCTTCAATACAGTATGTCACGTGAAAAGAGCCAGACAAAGGACCACATATCTTATGATTACAATGATAACAAATGTCCTGAATGGCAAATCAGTAGACAGAAGATAGATTAGTGGTTTCCAAGAGCTGAAGGAAGGGACAACGGGGTTGTGATGGCTAAAGGGTTTCTTCCCAGGGTGATGAAAGCGTTCTGGAGTTAGATTGTGGTGATGGTTGTACAGCCCTCTGAATATACTAAAAAATCACTGAATTATATACTTTAAAGGGACAAAGTTTATGGCGAATTAATTATATCTCAATAAAACTGTTAAAAAAAAAAAACACTCTACTTGGGTGTCTGCGTGGCTCAGTCGGTTAAGCGTCTCCCTTCAGCTCAGGTCACCATGCAGTAGTCCCGGGATCGTGTCACACATCGGGCTCCCCGCTCCTCGGGGAGCCTGATGCTCCCTCTGCTTCTGCCTCTCTTTCTGTGCCTCTCATTAATGAATAAAATAAAACATTTAAAAATAAATAATTAATTAATAATAAAAAAACCCAACTATGTTGTAGTCGTCTCTGACAGGGAAAGATGGTTGTGTAAATTATTTGGAAAATGAAACAAAAAGCCCAAGGCTTCCGGGAGGCATTCTAGAACAGTCCCTCCCTAAGTCTCAGCCCCACACTTGACCTCCTCTGTCCCCTCTAGGCATTTTGCAGGTCTGGGTGGTTTCCGTGGTTGCAGTTTCGATACATTGTGAAAAAACGAATGAGCGAGCAGCAGAAAATGGGCAGAGCGAGCGCCCCCACGTGGCCGTTAGGTCTCCCGCATCCCATCCGGCCAAGGCCTTCCGAGCCTCAGCCGTCTGCATTCCCGCCAGAGGACATGCACGACCACCGCGGCGAGCCTCCGCGGCTCGGGTCCAGGTCCTGCGCTCCAGACGGGGAGCGGGGCTGGCGGCGGCGCCGTGGACTCTTTCAGCCCCCAGATCCTGCATGCTCCAACCCCAGGGTCACTGTATTTCCCGGGCTGAGGAGACACTACCCCACCGGGCCCGGCCTCTGAGCTGCTCCGGGTCCGGCTTCGCGTGGGGCCAAGCTCCGTCCGGAAAGGAGGAATCACGGCATCCTGGGTCATTCGGGGACAGTGAGACCGGAACATGCCCCACGAGAATAGGGCGGCGACCGGCCTTCACAACCGTCATTCCGATGCACTGGGAAGCTTGTTACTCGTTCGGTTGACCTCATCTGTCGAGAGTCAGCTGCGAACGCTCAGCTCCCGCTCATGCAACCCCCAAGCCTGCGGTGGAGCCGGCGGAGATGGGCCCGAGGACTGGCCGCGCTCGGTGATTGGGCCAGTCCTCGCCGGAGCCTGATCTCCATCCCTGAAATAACTAGGTCTGCGCTGATTGGTCGCTGGGGCCGACGCTAGGACGCTGTTGCTAGGTAACGCCCGACAGGGGGCGGTTCCTACGCGCTGGACCGCGCGCCCTGACTGTGGCGTGAACCCGCACGGAGCCTGCTCTGCCCGCTTCTACCTCGGCTCCTTCTGCTCCCAGACGGGTCCCTGGGGTTTCCATGAGTGTGTAGTTTGGGGCCCGGGAAGCAGTGAACTCAAGAGGGTTATTATCCGAGGGAGATGAAACTTGCCAACAAGTGAGAGGCTTCCTACCGCGTTCTACTATCTTGAAGCAGGGAGACATGCTGTAAGTTTATATTGTTTATTCTTGGAGAAGCCTTGAAGGTTGGGGGTGTGGTCTTTGCCCCATCTTCTCCAGGGTCCCATCCCTTAGCTATTCAAGGATGTCCCAAACCCGTATTCTTGGTGTCCCCCTCACTCTCCCAGACTCAACTCACCTAGACTTCTGGAAGGTATCTGGATGGTGCTTAGTGTCCTCAGGTGAGTCCACATCTAGGAACTGAGACCCCTGTTCTTTTTACTGCTTCTTGACATGTTTCTGGATTTTTTTTTTCTACTACTGAACAGAGGATCATTCTGTTGATGCTTAATCAGAGCTAATAGATGGGAAAATACTTCAGGTCTTTGGGAAAGGTGTGATGTCACTTCCCCCTTACTCATTCAGGCGATGTCCTTGTAAGAGCCGAAAAGGGCCCAGCACTTCCTGTACCAGTAGTGAGATATTTCTGCGTACTGCTTCTGTGGCTAATCAGTTCCTAGGCCTTTGAGAAGCGACAGTCACACTCAGGAAAGAGGCAAGGCCATGCATCTTGGTGCAAATCCAAGGTAGGGACTTTTCAGAAGGCCCAGTTACAGTCAAGGTAACATTTCTGGTTACAGGGTTTATACTGGGAGATTAACACAGACTTGGATGCAGACTGTGGGTCCTAAGATGTCAGGGCATCATGAATGCCAGGCCCTGGTCCTCAGTCTCGGGGTGAGGCATCTGCTCTGGCCCTGATGTTTCTATCTCCCAAGTTTTCTTGGCTTTTGGTCCCTTCCTTCTGCATCTCTTTCCTCTTATTTTCTACTGAAAAATAGGCAGAATCTCAGAACTTAGTCTGTAACCACTTATGGCTCATAAAGGCAGTGGCAAATTCAAAGGCTTGAGTCAGAGCCCTCCTGAAGAGTTGTTTAAGAGAGGTGCCCAAGTCCCCACAGTTGGCTCACAGTCTTATTGAATCCTGGGGTCATTCATTAATCCCTCACCAAGAGCCCATCACGGGGCACTTGGGTGGCTCAGTTAGTTAAGCATCTGCCTTCAGCTCAGGGCATGGTCCCGGAGTCCTGGGATCGAGCCCCCATTGGTCTCCCTGCTCAACAGGAAGCCTGCTTCTCCCTCTCACACTCACCTGCTTGCGTTCCCTCTCTCACCGTCTCTCTCTCTCTCTCTCTGTCAAATAAACAAATAAAATCTTTGCAACCAAGAGTCCATCTTGTCAAGGATGATTGATCGAATGTTGCAGTCGAGATATTATTCTCCACCTGTGAAGGTCGACTCCCCCCAACACTCCTTTCCAATAACAGGAACCCTCTAGGGACCCTCTAGAATTAGCTCAGCTAAAGACAAGAGTCCTGAGATCGTCACTCTATTGAGAAACTACTTTGATATCCTTTATGTTTTAAGTTTCCAAAGGCCCAAGATGAGTATTCAGAAAGTGTAACTGGACACCTTAAAAAAAACTCACTAGATTTTAACCTTTTTTTAATGAGTGGCATACTAAAACTTGAAATGACCATGAGCATCAACTAAGCTCTTACAACACTCCCACCGTAATGAAAGAAAATGTACCCTGAGCTCCAATACTTAATTCATCTTTGGGACCCTTTCCAAAGAGTTCATGTTTCCTTTTGAATTCCCATTTACAAAGCACTCTGATCCTATGCTCCCCATTAACAAGGGGCCAGAATTCTCTGCCTTAATTTTCTTACCTGTTAAACATGGATAATCCTTTCTTTTTCTTCTGGATGTTGTGAGGATTAAATGAGGTAATGTAATTAAAGATCCTCTTTAGGAGCACTGAGATTCAGGACCCGAGCTCAGTAAGTGCTAAACAAAATTTATTTCTCTTCCCCAGTTCCACATCAGGACCCCCTCTCTCTATAGCATTCATTGGAGAAAAGATGTGTGGAGAAAAAATAGTCAAGGGTTCTTTTTAGAAACGTATTGTTATTTCCCCAAACCTAGAAGGAGCTTGGTACCACTTGCAATCTGAGAAAATGGAACTAGCCTAGAACACTGAAATTGCACCAGATGGTTCCTTGAGAAGGAGATCTTTGTGAGGGATGTGTCCTTGAGGCTTTCCAAGAAGTCTGACTTGAGATGTACACTGATGCCCTCAACTCAACAGACTTCTCTGGGATGTACCTTCTCTTTAGGATCTGGAGCGCCAGAGGACCACAGACCTCAACTTTTTGTCCGCCTCCCGCAAGAAACAAAAGGTTCTCTCAGACCCTAGGGAAGAAGAAATGTGTGTGTGTGTGTGTGTGTGTGTGTGTGTGTGTTTTGGGGGGATACAGCTCCTGCGAGGCCTTCTAGGCATTATTGGGACCATTTTAGCCTTAAAAAAAAAAAACTGGGGGCTCAGAGAAATTAAGTGGTTTGCCCAAGCCCACACCACATGTAAGAAAAGAATCCGAATCAGAATTCAGGTCTGTCTGATATCAGTGCAGAAGCACTTAGCCACTTGGAGGTTCTGATTATGCTGCCTCTGTGACCCATAGCTTTAGGGACTCAGAAGCATGGCCAAGGGGGAAGAGAGGCAGAAGGTCTTTAGCCCCAGGAGTTTCCTTGTTTTCAGGAAACTCTGAGAGAGTGAGCGAGAGAAGAGAGCCGGGGAGGGGCAGGGGCAGAAAGAGAGGAAACAGACTCCCCGCGGAGAAGGGGAGCCCAATGCGGTACTGATGCCAGGTTTCTGGGATCATGACCTGAACTGAAGGCAGCTGCTTAACTGACCGACCCAGGCGTCCCTGAAATGTAAACTTTTGGTTTTGTCTTCAAACAAGTAGTCTGGACCCAGAAACTATTACTAGACCTTACCCTATGTATTATTTTTATATTTATTTTATTTATATTATTATATATTATATATTTATTTTATTTATATTATTTTTATTTTATTTTATTTATATCATTATTTTTCTCTTACAGTTATTCTGTAAATAGAACAATTACATAGCAGAGTATTTTTTAAAGATTTTATTTATTTGACAGAGATCACAAGTAGGCAGAGAGGCAGACAGAGAGAGAGGAGGAAGCAGGCTCCCTGCAGAGCAGAGAGCCCGTTGCGGGGCTCGATCCCACGACCCTGAGATCATGACCTGAGCCGAAGGCAGAGGCTTTAACCCAGTGAGCCAGCCAGGTGCCCGCAGAGTATTTTTTAAAAGGATTTTATTTATTTATTTATTTGGGAGAAGAGAAAGAAAGCACGGGTGGGGGAGGAGCAGAGGAAAGGGAGAAGCAGACGCCCCGCTAAGTAGGGAGCCTGATTTGGGGCTCAGTCTCAGGACCCTGAGATCATGACCTGAGCCGAAGGCAGGTGCTTAACCCACTGAGCCACCCACGTGCCCCCATTGAAGTGCATTTTTGTGTTAAAAGCATCAGTGCGCTCAGTGCATTTAAGATACGCCACCTGCCGTGCTGTTTGTTTTGTTTTTCAGTCTCCCCCTCCCTCCTCACCCCTCCCCCATTTAAAAAATACAGCAGCTTGGCAGGGGGTGGGCATGAAGGGCTAGGACTTTAGCGACTTTTTAATTAGACCCGTGTCGGCCTGGGGCAGGGCTTTCCGCCCAGAGATCCTCCCCACTCGGAACCCCAGGCCGCCCCTTAAGCTGATGAGCCCCCGGAGGCCCGCTCAACCCTGGAGCCGCATCCTGAGACAGTCCCGGGGAAAACCGGACGACGCCAGCTTTGGGAGACGAAGCCGTGGGATGACCTTTCCCTGCGCGAGCGAGCACGGCTGGGCTCCGGCTCCTCGCCGCGGTGGGCGCTGCGCCCTGGGCGCCCGGAGCCGCGGCCGCCGGGGCTGCCCCACGATCGCGGTCGCCGACGGGCCATCGCCGGCAGGACGCGGGGGCGGCGGCTGGGCCTGGGGAGGGCGGGAGGCCGGAACCGCGCTCGCGGGGAGCGACCTGCCGCCGCGCTCCGGATCCCAGGCGGCTCCTCCCGCGGAGCTCGGCCCGGCTTCTCCCGGGGCTGATCCGGGAAAAGGGCTGTTGATCCGCAAAGATCACTGGGGGGAAAAAATCCCACGAAAGAAGTCCTTACGGAAGTCAAATAAAATGTGTGAAGGTTTATGTGGAATGTCTGGGACAGATCTGTGGACGGGCTGGGGAGGGGGTTGGGGATAGAAAGTGACACTAGCTAGGTATGAAGTCTCTTCGGGGATAAAAATGTTCTAAAATTAGGTAGTCGTGATGCCAATAGACCAAACGCCTTTGAATCGCACTCTTCGAAGAGGTGAGTTACGCGGTAAGTGAGCTCTTCCTCAGTAAAGTTCTTTTAAAGTGTGTGAAAGCTCTTTGTCACCTAACTAAAATTTGGGGCACTCTAGTGTTCCAAAACTTACCCATGCATTATTATCTAATTTGTTCTCCATCTAATTCTTTGAATTCAGCAGCATTTTATTTTTTTTTAAAGATTTTATTTATTTATTTGACAGACAGAGATCACAAGTAAGCAGAGAGGCAGGCAGAGAGAGAAGAGGAAGCAGGCTCCCCGCTGAGCAGAGAGCCCGATGTGGGCTCCATCCCAGGGCCCTGGAATCATGACCTGAGCCAAAGGCAGAGGCTTTAACCCACTGAGCCGCTCAGGCACCCCAAATTGAGCAGCATTTTAGAAGGGAACACAAATAATTACAGGACAGAAGGGACATGAGAAATGCCCTAGAAGATCAGAGGAAGACACTTGAAGAAGGCTTCAGAGAAGACGTGCCATTTGATCTAGGCCTTCAAGGATGGACCGGTGGCTCTATGTCCAACTTGGGGCTTGAATTCATGACCCCAAGATCAACAGAGACATGCTCTACCGACTGAGCCAGCCAAGTGTCCCAGTGACTGGTGTCTTTATAAGACGGTAAAATGGACATCCAACGACATCCAATGCCATGTGAGGACAGGACAGAGATTTAAGGACGAAGCTGCTGGCCAAGGAATGCCAAAGCTAGGAAGAAGCAAAGAAGCATTCTACTCCGCTCTTTGCCGCATCTACTGCGAGGATGAAGACCATTCTCAGCAATCAGACGGTCGACATCCCGGAGAATGTCGACATCACCCTGAAGGGACGCACGGTGATCGTGAAGGGCCCCAGAGGAACCCTGCGAAGGGACTTCAACCACATCAACGTAGAACTCAGTCTTCTTGGAAAGAAAAAGAAGAGGCTCCGAGTTGACAAATGGTGGGGGAACAGAAAAGAGCTGGCTAAGGTTCGCACCATCTGTAGCACGTGCAGAACATGATCAAGGGCGTTACACTGGGCTTCTGATACAAGATGAGGTCTGTGTATGCTCACTTCCCCATCAACGTTGTTATTCAGGAGAATGGTTCTCTTGTTGAAATCTGAAATTTCTTGGGTGAAAAATATATCCGCAGGGTTTGGATGAGGCCAGGTGTTGCTTGTTCTGTATCTCAAGCCCAAAAAGATGAGTTAATTCTTGAAGGAAATGACATTGAACTTATATCAAACTCAGCTGCTTTGATTCAGCAAGCCACAACTGTTAAAAACAAGGATATCAGAAAATTTTTGGATGGTATCTATGTTTCTGAAAAAGGAACAGTTCAGCAGGCTGATGAATAAGATCTGAGTTGTCCATCTGCAGAAACAGCGAGAAGCCGGGTGATTTTTCAGACTTAATTGTGATATTTTAAAGATGCAATAAAAGCTATACTGATTTGGGGCGGGGGGAGGGAGAAGCATTCTGCTCAGAGTCTCAAAAGGAACATGGCTCCGCAGACCCATCACTTTTGGACCTCTAGCTTCTAGAGCTGTGAGAGAATAAATTGCTGCTGTTTGAAGGCACCCAGTTTACGGTACTTTGTTGCAGTAGCCCTAGGAAATGAATGCACTTAGCCTATGGTAAGCATCGATGAATGCTAGTTTCCTCCCTTTCCCTGAACACAAAACAAGAATTTTGGTCCTTACACTGTAGGTGGCAGGGAGGTAGTTATATGGCTTTAAGATTTGGAAGAGGAGGACGCCCGGGTGGCTCAGTGGGTTAAACCTCTGCCTTCAGCTCAGGTCATGATCTCAGGGTCCTGGGATCGAGCCCCACATCGGGCTCTCTGCTCCGCTGGGAGCCTGATTCCCCCCACCCCCTATGCCTGCCTCTCTGCCTACTTGTGATGTCTGTCCGTCAAATAAATAATCTTTTTTAAAAAAATATTTGGAAGAGAACCTGGAGTTGAGAAAAGACTTCTGCTTTAGCTCATCCACATCCGAGTAAACAGGGGTCTTAACTCATGGAAGAGGAGTAGAAATGCACAAGTGTCCCTTCCAGAGACTTATGTTCTAAAAGAATGGCATGGTTTCTTACTGTTCTAGTCCCAGAAAAGTCTCCTTTTTAATTTACTTTTTTTTTTTAAAGTTTTATTTATTTACATCATCTCTATGCCCCACATGGGGCTTGAACTCGTGACCTGGAGATCAAGGGTCTCGTGCTCTTTATGGTTGAGCCAGTCAGGTCTCGCAAGAGAAAATTCTTAAGGCTCCCAATCCAAAAAGCCAATCTCTTGATTGAAATTAGTCTGAGGAAGCTAAGGGTTGGATGGAGACCCCTTCATGATTTTCTCTAACTTAATTTGTTTAAAGCTCTACTCCCTTCTTCTTTCCTTCAACAAACAACTTCTTTCCCTCTTGAGAAGGGGAGAGATCAATATTCTGTCCTTTCCATGACCCTCCAGGGGTGAAGAATTGCGGTGGGATACCCCTCTGCTTTCTCTCTTCTCTCTTCTCTGCTTTTGACCGTGTTGCTCCGTATTTGTGCGGTCGCTTTCTTGTTGCTAGCTACCACTATGCGCCTACTTTTCCATCACCTGTGTCACCTAGGATGCATAGTGGTACACAGGCACACACAAACACAACAGGGGTTTGTCAACGTGAGTCCATTAAAACAATTCTCTTCCAAGTCCTGCCAGCTTCCTCATTAAAACACTGCCGCTCGATGTCATCGGCGTCTGAATCCCTTTTCGTTTTGTGGGTTTTACTTTTCTGGCTCTTCTTTCTTTTGTCACAGTCTTTCTTTCTTTCTTTTTTAAGATTTTACTTATTTATTTGACAGAGAGAGATCACAAGTAGGCAGAGAGGCAGGCAGAGAGAGAGAGAGGGAAGCAGGCTCCCGCCGAGCAGAGAGCCGGGTGCGGGGCTCGATCCCAGGACCCGGAGATCATGACCTGAGCTGAGACCAAGAGTCCAATGCTTAACTAACTAAGCCTCCAGGAGCCCCCCAGCCCTCATCTTTATTTATGTATTTTAAAAATTTTAAAAGCTTATTTATTTATTTATTAAGTAATCTCCGCACCAAAGTGGGGCTTGAACTCATGGCGCAGAGATCCAGACTCACACGCTCTTCCCACGCACCCAGCCCGGTGCCCTGACAAGTGCATCTCCCTGAGATTCAGGCATCCAACCCCTTTCCCCTGCTCAGTGTGGAGCCTGCTTCTCCCTCTGCACCTCACCGCGCTCATCCTCTCTCTCTCTCAAATAAACAAACAAAATTTGGGGGGGGGGAACTGTTCTCTTTTTAAAACAGTTTTTTAAAACTTTTGTGTAAGTAATCGCTATCTTAGTATTGGATACATACTTTAAAATAAAAGACTATCTTTTATACTGAGGGTTATATTGTGTTTTTAAAAGTAGCACAGTAGGGATACCCTGCTGCCTCAGCTACTAAGCAGCTGCCTTCGGCTCAGGTCACGATCCCAGGGTCCTGGGATGGAGCCCTGAGTCCAGGTCCCTGCTCAGCCTGCAGTCTGCTTCTCCCTCTCCCTCCGCTTCTCTCTCAAATAAATAAAATCTTTTAAAATAAATGAAAATAAAAGCAGCCCTGTAAATGTGTTACTTCTCTATTCATTCATTTGTTCGTAGCAACAGGAGAATGAAAAATCATTCTAAAAGGCGTGCCATATGGGGCGCCTGGGTGGCTCAGTGGGTTAAGCCGCTGCCTTCGCCTCAGGTCATGATCTCAGTGTCCTGGGATTGAGCCCCGCATCGGGCTCTCTGCTCAGCGGGGAGCCTGCTTCCTCCTCTCCCTCTGCCTGCCTCTCTGTCTGCTTGTGATCTCTGTCTGTCAAATAAGTAAATAAAATATTTTAATAAAAAAAATTAAAAAAAAATAAAAGGCGTGCCATAGTTCTGAGAGGCTGCCACCAAATTGTTTGCAGCCTCCTGCGTTGGCCCTCTGGCCGTCTGCACAGCTGAGGTAATCCAGGCACGGTCCCCCTCCCTGAACTCCCTTGCCCTTCAATTCTCAAGATGATCCATCACTTTCTCAGAGAAGTCTCTTTCTCCAGCTCTGCTTCTGTGCTCTTTCAGGAACCTGTACACAACCTGAGTTTAGCATTTATCTCACTCTGCACTGTGTCTGTTGACTTGTCTCTCTGGGGAAAAGGACTCTCACTGTCTCGTCCACCATCGTAGCGTCGGTGTCTGGTATGTGCTTGGAATTCAACAAATGCGTTGAGCAAATAAATGGACACCTTAGCCCGTATTTAGAGCCTTCTCCACCAGCCAGGCCCCATGGATGTGTGTATGTGTGTGCGTGTGTTACGGACCTCCCTGCCCCGACACGGTCACTCCAGCTGTGAGTACCACTGTCCCTCTGCCTTCCCAGCCTGCAACACCAGGCACAGTCATTTCCAGAAACCTCTACCTAGACTTGTTTTCGGAGTGCTAGAGCTGACCTCCACCCGACACCAGAGGATGCCAAGGATGGCCTTTAGACAGCATGGCGGCCGCCCGACTCGCCCCCCAGCTGAGCCAGCTGTTCTCACAGGCACCGTCTGCCCTCATTTTCTTCTTTTCTTTCCTTCTTTTTTCTCTTCAAGTGTGAAGGGAGCACTGAAAATGCCTTTGTGGAATATGTCCGTGATGCAGCCTGTAAGCCTCTCCTGAAAACGGCCTACTCTGAAACATCTGCGTGTAACTGCAGCAGGGACTTTCAGATATTCTGCTTTATTTAAGCGAAAACGCTAGTATTTTTGTTGGTGGCGGTTTAAGTCTACGTCCAATCAGGAGAGGGAAAGTACACAGTAATTTGAACAAGGACAGTTTATTCTACAGAATTACTGGGGCAGGGGTTCCTGGGTGGCTCAGTCAGTGAAGCAGCTGCCTTCGGCTCAGGTCATGATCCCAGAGTCCTGGGATGGAGCCCTATGGGGGGTTCCCTGCTCGGTGGGGAGTCTGCTTCTCCCTCTCCCTCTGCCCCTCCCCCTGACTCATGCTCTGTCTTGTTCTCCATGTCAATAAATAAATAAAATTCTTGGGGCACCTGGCTGGCTCAGTCAGTGGAACACGAAGCTCTTGATCTCGGGGTTGTGGGTTCGAGCCCCATACTGTGTGGGGAGATGACTTAAAAATAAAATCTTAAAAAAAAAAAAAAGAATTATCAACTATAGCAGGGAAGTAGAGAAATGAGGGACTGGGATGTGTATTCGCTTCCGGGGCTGCCATAACAAGTTACACAAACTAGGTGGCTTAAGACAACACACATCTATTCTCTCATCGTTCTGGAGACTGGGAATCTGAAGTCGAGGCATCGGGAGGGCCATACACCTTCTGAAATCCTGAGTAATAACCTTCCACGCCTCTTTCTAGCTTTTGGCGATTGTTAGCAATCTCAGGCATTCCTGGGTTTCAAGATGTCTGCGTCTCTGTGCATGTCGTCACAAGGCGCTCTCCTTTCTATGGGTATCCAAATTTCCTTTTTCATACAAGGACACCAGTCATCGGGTCAGGATCCATCCTAATCCAGTATGACCTCACTTGTGTCTGTAAAGATTCTATTTCCAAATAAGGTCACAGTTACAGGAACTGGACATTAGGACTTGAACATATCTTTGAGGCGGGGGAACACAATTCTGCCCACTACAGATAACAGGAAGTAAAGATTCTCAACAATGCAGGAATAGCAGATAAAAGAAGTCACTACCCCAGCTGGGGATGCAGCACCCAAGGAAGAGCCTCTACCTGGGCCTCCCCGGGGTGAGATCTACAACTTTTCGGAGAGAGCACCAAAGTTGCTGGGGTGCCACTTCTGGTGGAACTTGCTGGAAATCCCTCTGCGACGCCAGGGAAAACTGCTCACAGGAAGGTGCCTCAGAGGCATTGCACCAGAGAACCGTCCAAGGGATGCAGCAGGGGAGCTTCTGGCCAGTGTGCCCGGCAGGAGCTTGGCACTGGAGAAGCGGCCTGCGCTTCAGAATCTGGGCACGGGGGAACCCACTTGTAAATCCCAAGAGCCTGTCAACAGGGCTCACTGCAACCAGGAAGCAAACTCCTTTTTTCCTGCAGTCCCTCCATAGCTGCCCTCTGACACATTTAATATGATGCCGGTTGGCAAAGAAAATGTATTTAAAGGGCTCAGATCCCTTTTCAGAGAGGAGGCAAGACGCATGAATTTGCAGCTGGAGTGATAAACTCGTAACTGGTAGAGACACGTACCATTGTTTCAGATACTAATGGACATCTGCCTTCACTCTTCTTTAGTCTCTACTTTGCTCAACCTTCTCCCCGCCTCTGACATCCTCACCATAAGCCCTATCACTTTACCACTCAGTTGTTCTAAACTTGACACCCTCCTATCATCTCCCCCTCGAAAAGAAAAAAAAAATAAAAAAAAAGGGAGACAAATACAGTACTGGTGGCAGGTGGCCCTCTAACCCAGGAAGCAGAGTTAGACCAGACGCAGGAGCAGCTTTCTCAGACCAAAACAAATTCCGGCAACTCGTAGTAGCTGACCAAAGTGGAAAGGCCCCAGAAGGGGTTCTTAAAAGCTCCTCACCTGGGGAATTAAATTGATCACGAATTGCTGACACTTGGCTGGGACAAGTCCTTTAAGGGAGAGAGGGCTGAGCAATGGCTCTTCTGTATACAGGAAAGTAAACTCTAACCTCCTGCGGGTAAGCACCTGTCTATCCCCAGGCACCACGTGCAGGAGGTGTTGAAATCTTGTTAAATGGTTGATGCCAACCAGAAGGGCAACTCAAACTCAAGGTTTCCTGCCATTTTCCAGGAGTGGTTGTTACCAAAGGATCTCTAGCTTACCATCCCACCCCTCCCAGTACCCTGCAGCCACAATCCAGCCCACCCCACCCACTCTGGCTGATCTGGAGCTCAGCCGAGAGGCTTCTGCAAAGGTACTGAGCAGAGACGGCTTGAGGGCCAAAAGGAATAGAGGGTACCCCGAAAGGAGAGATGGTTTATCACCCATATTTTATATATTTTACCTGTAGCCCAAGACTTAATTTATCAGGCACATTCAGATGTATCTTCTGATTTTATTTTGATTTTTCAAGTCTATTTCGAGGTAGGTATGACAGAGTTTATTGTTCTCATTTTACAAGTGAGGCCACTGAGGCTGGGAACAGTTAAGCAGAAGTGAGGCCGAGTCTGAAGGAGCCCCGAGTTTCTGGAGAATGATACAGCCATGTGTCAACCTCCAGCCACATCCCCTGCCCCAACGGAAGCTATGTGGGGCCTCTTGCTACTGGATCAGCACACACTGCCATGCCCTGGAGTGTGTGCACAGGCGGTGATAAGAGTTGTTGAAATGGTAGTCACAAGGAAGGCAGAGGTGAAAGCGCTCACCATTACTAGCCTGGGCTTAGGGTCAAGACACCCCAGTCTACATTAGACTTAATTTGATGAACGCCAGCACACCAACTTAGGGTCTTAGGGCTGTGCCTCCCTACCAGATTCTCAGGCCCAGGCTCTGACCCTTTCCTCAGGCTGCTCCCTCAGGCTGATTTCTTCAGGAGACCCAGAGAATCAAAACTCTGATCAGGCATGCTCTGCCCTTGAAAGTTTTTCTTGCCCTGGGGCTTAGGAAGCACCTGTTTAAGCAGAAAAGTGAGAGTCTGCAGAAGGGCTCTCGGGCTCACCAAGGTTGATCCGCTTTTCCAAGCAGCCACAGCTGGAGCGTCACCACACCCCTAAGGAACCCCTCTACCCCTTCAGGCACCATACAGCCAGCGGGATCCAGGGCAGGGAGAACACCTCTAGCTGGAAAAGGTGCCGCCTACCCTCAGCAGAGTCTCATCATGGACTTCCAGCGGGCCCTGCAGGCCTTGGGTTACAAAGAGTTGGCTGGGTCTGGAGGGGGAGCCCTGGATGCGTCCTTGCTTCCATCTGGATGGCTCTGGTTGAGCCCTGGGTTACAGGGCTGGGGAGTCCCTTTCCCCGGCAGCTCTTACTGACTGTGCGCTTTCCGTACATCCTCTCGGCGTCGTGACTTCTATCCCCAAGCCCCAGAAGAAAGGATGCTGCTGGGCGGGGAACTCTGCACCTTCATCTCAGACGCAGGATTCTAGGCTTCCCGCCCTCCGTTTCCCGAAGGAGAGAAGGGCCGGTTTGGATCGGAGAATTCTGGGGAAGGAGGACGGCCGCGAACCCGGGCACTGCGGTGGCGGTGAGGTGCCCTCGCAGCGCGAGAAGCTGGTGCGGGCCCGCTCCGCGCCCCGGCAGGTGGCCCCCCTCCGGGAAAAGGCTTCCCGGCACAGCCTCCAGCTGCGGGATCTCCTCCCTTAGCACCGCGGGACGACTGCGCCTCCTCCCCCGGTGACTGAGGATGTCTCCCCCCAGCAGCGCTCGTGGGCGCCGGGACGGAGAGGAAAGCTGCCGGACCCCTCCGAGCACGCCGAGGTGGGGGTCGGCCCCGCTCCACCGGGCGCTCGCGCGGGCCACGCGAGCCCCGCACCTCCCGCAGGAAGGTCGGCGGCCGCAGCCTCCTCCCCGTCGGCGCTCGGCCCGGTCTCTCCCGGACGCCGCGCAGGCCCTGCAGCGGGAGGCTCCGGCGCCCGGCCCCGCCCCCGCATCGTCCCCGCGACTCGGGGACCCGCGCGAGGAGTCCCGGGGGGGCCGGCACCGCCCTCGACGAGGCCGCTCTGGGAAGCTGCGAATTCCCCGGTCGTTACTATTCGGTTCACGTTCATTGGCCTAAGAACTAAAGAACCGGAAGATGCCCTTAAAAAACGTGGCGGCACGAGTCGCGACAGCCGCCTCCGTCGCTCGAGAAACTCGGGCTGGTCCTCAGCCGCCCACGGCCTGGCCTTCCGAAAATGACCCCCTCCGGCCCGCTTCGGCTCACCGAGGACCGCGCGGCCTGCCCTCAACTGCAATGGCGGCGGCGCCCCGTTTGGCTTCTTGCCCCTAGGGAAGATGGCTGCCAGGTGGCTTCACTCCGTTTCTCGCCACCCCGGAAGACGGGGGCCGGCGATTGGGCGGTGCCCGAGGGCCCGGAGAAGAAGGCCCCTGGCGGTTGGGCAGTGCTGGGCAAGGCTGGTTTAAAGGAGCCGGAGGTAGGCGCCGTCGAAGACCCGGGATCCGCGGGAGGCGGCGGTGAGCGGCGCGCGGGGGAGGGCACCGAGCGGCTGGAGCGAGGGCGGGAGGAGGGAGGGAGCGAAGCCAACGCTGGCGCCGTCTGCTCGCGGGCTGCGGAGCGCGCTGGGCGGGGAGCCGGGGGCGGCGGGAGAGGGGGTCTGTGGGCGGGACCTCCCGGGATTGGCGTGAAGGGGGTATCGGCTTGACAGTGGATCCCCGGGGATCCGGACTGAGTTCGTGATGCTCGGGCTCGGGCCGCTCCTCTCTGAGTGCAGCTTTGCGGAGCCCAGACTCCCGGGGACAGAGGACCCCCGCGGCGCCTCCCTGGAGGGACCGCGCTGTAGGATTCCTTCCGCAGGGACCCAGTCTAGGGGGTCTGGTGGGGCGGGGGCGGGGGGGCCCCGTCGGTGTGCGGGAGTCTAGCGTCGGAGTTCCCGGCCGCTCGCTGGCAGTGGACGAGGACTGCAGAGGGACCCGGCGGAAAGGGAGACTCCCAGGACCGGGATCCCAGCGGATCTCAGGGCGGATTCTGTAGGGACAAAGGCCCCAGAAGCTCGGGCCGTGGGAGAACTGGCGCCGCTGCAAGCCAGGTTCTCCCAGCAAGTGCCAGTCGGGACGCGGGTGGATCCGCTCATCTCGGGCGACGGCCGCGGGAAGACGCCCGCTCCGGACGGCCAGCCGGGGGCGCCCTTTCACGCCCCAGGGCTTCGGCCCTTGGGCTCCCGGGAGCCGCGGGCGGACCATGAAGGGCGGAGCCCCAGGGGAAGGGCTGGCCCTCACTCCCCGCTCCCCCGCTCCCCCCATCCCAGGCTGCGACCTGGGATCCCCCAGGGACTCCCCGGAGCCGCCGCTTCCCCCATGGACTTGCCCGGGGACTCCAGGTGAGAGCGCACCCCGCCCGCCTGTCTTGAGCTCGGGAGACGGGACCCTGGCGGCCGTCCCGGGGAACCGCAGAGCCCACGACAGGCTCAGGCGACCGTCCTCGGCTTCTCTCATCTTCCAGTTCACCTGGCCGGTCGCGTCTGTGCCGCCAGCCGCTGGCTCGAGCATTATGGGGAGCCCGGAGCCCCAAACGGCCGAGACTGCAGTCTCTAGCCGCCCCCTCACCTCTGGAGAAGGCCTCTCGGCGGGTCTTGGCCGTGGTGCTGGAAGATATTATGGCTGCCCACATGGTGAGCTCCCTCAACCGAGAGGCCCCTTTCTCCCCGGGGCCCCTCTTCAGAACCACAGTCAGAGCAGATCACTAGTGAGGATGATTGAGATCCAAACACCTCGTGCTCACACCCATTGCCACGCAGCCTCCCTAATGCGAGAGGTCTCCTTGGCTCTCACTTAATCCAACCTAGGTCTGGGCGGGGTCTTTAGTGCCCATTCCCCACAAAAAACCCTGCCGGGCTGGAACCCCATCTCTACAAGTGCTCTTAAGTATGAGAAACCCTTGCTTTCTTCCCAGCCCAGCGTCTAGGCCATTCTTGGGAAAAGGCTGAGGTCTTTGGCTCCATTGCACAGGTTAGAAAAACAGGGCCGTGACTCACCCAGGGTCACTCCTTTCCATTTCTCTAAACGGCCTGTGCGAGATTACTACAGCTCCGGACATCTACTCTCTGGCGCCGAAACGGAGTCGGTTAAATGCCCTTCTTTGGGTTCTGAAGCGAATTCTAGCCGTAGCCTCTGTCACTTCTGTGGCATGTGGCCCCGTCAGGCTCAGAAAGGCCCCGCGCGGTCCAACCTCATTTCACCGCCTTGCCCTCGACACTTCCTCCTCAATCAGGTTCCCCTGGCGTCCCAGGAAGAGACCCCCTGCACACGGCACCGCAGCGACCGGCAGGACTCTGTCTACAGCCAGCCGCCTGCCTCGCCACCCCAAGAGGCTGCGTGGCCCTCACAGACCAGGTGAGCATGGCGGGACGGAGGGTACGCAGGAGCCCACCTGAGCCCCTCTGATCTTCTTGCTTCCGCTCCAGGCCTCCCGACCCACTGCACTTATGCCGAGAGCCCTTGAGCCGCATCCACCGGGCCTCTTCTACCCTGAGGCGGCGACCAAGGACGAGCCCTGGCCCAGAGGAGGGCCCTTCACCGAAGGTGGACTGGGCCCCCCAGCCTACTCTGGTAGTGATGCTAGAGGACATTGCCAGCCCACGACCCTCAACTGAGGTATGAGAATTTGGGGTAAGGACATAAGGGTTCAGCTGGGATAGGTTTTGCCCAGAGCAAGGAGAGCAGCATTCTCTATGGAAGACACTGAGGAGAGACCTATATGAAAAAGTCTTTGGTGTGACCCCGGGCAGGCTTCTGGACGCTTGAGAGGGTCAGAATGTGGGGAGCTAGAGAGGCCATAGGGGGCTTCCCTGCCTCCCCCAAAACATCCTTTGTTTACATCCAGGGTTTTGCTGATGAGACTCCCAACTTCCTCATCCCCGCGAGAAGGTGAGAGGGCTGGGGCACGGATTGTCGAAATGTCCAGGCAGCAGTTGTTACCCCGGCAGCTAGAGCTAAGGGCGTCAGAATTTGCTTGTCCGGTAGCACCTTCCGAAGCCTTAAGGGACCGGGGAGGTGCTGGCTTGGGTGGGACCCGAACCGGGAAGCTCCCTCAGCCTTTACTTTCCCTTCACCCCAGAGCCGAGCCCGTGACGCTTGTTCACCAGTCAATGCCTCCGTCCAGGGACCCGGATCCCCCATTCCAGCCGTCTGCCCTGCCTGAGGACCCTCCGGAGACCCCACCACCAGGTAAGGACTCAGAGGGATGAGATTTAGAGCTCTGGAAAATCCTGGCTGAGCTTAAAAGTATCCGGGGCAGGGGGGGGCGGTGAAGGAAAGAGGCTTATCTCCCTCCCTGAGGGGAGTTTGGCGTGTGAAGATGGGGTACAGACTTCAGAGGCCTGACGTTCAACTCCTAAATGTAGGGCCTGGTCATTTAGGTGTGGGCTCATACCTTCGTGAGGAAAGCTTAGTGGTTGGGGGAGGGGCCGAGGCTACCAAAGTAGAGCTTAGGCACCTGCAGCCGAGGAACTCGCCCACCTGAGCCTCTCCTTCTCCTCAGCCCCGGATCCTGTACTGGAGCCCCCATCGGTCCCACCGCCGTCCAGCCTTTTACGCCCCCGCCTCAGTCCCTGGGGCTTGGCCCCGCTCTTCCGTTCCGTCCGCTCCAAGCTGGAGAGCTTTGCTGACATCTTCCTCACGCCCAACAAAGTCCCACGGCCCCCACCCCCATCACCCCCCATGAAGTTGGAGTTGAAGATAGCCATCTCAGAGGCCGAGCAGTCCCGGGCTGCTGAGGACACTGCGTCTGTCAGCCCCAGGCCCCCTATCCGCCAGTGGCGAGCCCGAGACCACAGCCCCCCAGCACCTCTCTCTAAGCCCTCTCTGGGCCGAAGCCACTCCTGCCCTGATCTGGGACCTCCTGGCCCAGATGCCTGCAGCTGGCCCCCTGCTCCCCACCACCCAAGCCGGTCACGGCCCCGGCGGCACACCGTGGGTGGTGGAGAGGCGGCCCGACCCCCACCACCCCCTCGGCCCTGTCTCCGGAAAGAGGTCTTCCCTCTTGGAGGAGTGGGAGGCTCTCCTACCCTTGTCACAACTTGCTCGTCCACCGCATCTTCCTCCTCCTTCTCTGAACCTGCAGAACCCAGGTAGTGCTCTCGATAAACCCTTCTTTTCTTTCTTTTTTTTTGGAAGATTTTATTTATTCATTTGAGAGAGAGAGCGAGTACATGCACGAGTTGGTGGGGCGGGCAGAGGGAGAGGGGGAAGCAAACTGTGCCTTGAACAGGGAGCCTGATGTGGAGCTCGATCCCAGCACCCTGGGATCATGACCTGAGTCGGAGTAAGACACGTAACTGACTGAGCCAGCCAGGTGCCCTCCGATAAACCCTTCTTAAAGCCCTGGCGCAGTCTGGGCTCAGCCTCCTGCCCTATTATCCAGTGGGCAGGAGATGGAGGTATTGCTATAAATTTGTCCATGAGCCTTCACTTTCTCTGCAGGTTGGGCTCAACCAAAGGGAAGGAGCCAAGAGCCTCAGAGGACCAGGTGCTTTCAGACCCGGAGACCAAGGTAGGAGTACAGATGTGGGGAGGAGGCAAGTGGGAGCCTGAGGCCATGCTGCACCCTTACCCTCTGCCCTGTTTTCATAGACCTTGGGAAAGGTTTCTCGATTCAGAATACGCAGAACACCATCCCGTGCTCAGCTAAACCTTACACCAATGGGGCTGCCTCGACCAATCCGGTGAGTGGCTCATCGTACGTGGAGCTGCCTTGGCGAAACAGGTGTAGGCTCAGATCCCCTGAAGAGTGGCTTTGTCTCCGCTCAGGGAACGTAATCCAGCTTGGAGGAGTCCATTTGGTCTGGACATGGTTTGCACCATCTGTAGATGGTAGAACCATCTGTCTGCCTTAGGCAGCATTCCTGGCCCTAGCGTGTCCCAGAAACTGAAATATAGACCAGGCCTTGCTTATCATTTTTCCAGGGTACAGCGGCTCTGGGTTTTTCAATGGCCTCTGCTCTTTGCTCCCAGGTTGAACAAGAAGGAGTTCAGCTTAGAAGAAATTTATACCAACAAGAATTATCAGTCGCCTACAACCAGGAGGTGAGACACTTTGAAGGCTTGGGGGTAACAGAGGGAAGGCAGGAGCCACGGGCCCTGCTGGTAACCAGCATCCCTCCCTGCCTGGTCCAGGACCTTTGAGACCATCTTTGAGGAGCCCCGGGAGCGCAACGGGACTTTGATTTTCACCAGCTCCAAGAAGCTTCGGCGGGCTGTAGAGTTTCGGGACAGCAGCCTCCCTCGATCCCGGCGGCCGTCTCGGGGGGTGCGGGCTGCGGGTGGCAGGACCCTCACCCCCAGCCTGCCCCCCAGCCCAGACGTGGGACCTCTGCTGCAGCAGCGGCTAGAGGAGCTGGATGCCTCACTCCTGGAAGAGGAAGAAGTAGATAGGGAGCAGCCCCGACGGACCTAGGAGCTCCATCTGTTTGTCCATCCGTCCTGAAGCATCTGAGGCAGTTATATATTTTTCTCTATATTTCTAGTAAAGTTTTCGATATGTTTCTGATCCTTTCGTATGTCTCTACCTGAGTTTGAGATGGATTGACGGTACTGGCTCCTGTTTCTACTTTGGCCCCCAAAGACTGGGCAATGGGGGAGGTGCCCGGGAAGGCCAGGAGGGTTGGGTACAGGGAAGAAGTGGGGGAAGGATCATGGGAGATACTTCCTTGACCTGAAAATTTCCGTGTGTGGAGGAAAACTTTGGACCCAGCTCCAGAAGATACGGAGACCCCGGACTCCGATCAGGGTTCTCTAAATTCACTTACATCAGGGAGGAGGCTGAGGGACCCAGGGCGGACGAAGGCCTCGATCAGGGTGGCCCTGAATTCCTCCTAACATGCAGGCGTGGCCCCGCTTCTGGATTCGAGACAAGTAATGGCCCGGAACTGAGCACCCGCAGCAACCTGCGGTACGTGCCCGACGCGCACAGCGCGTGAGCAGGCCTTGCACATCTGCACAGAGGAAAGCAGGTGCAGCGGCGGCGGGCGGAGCAGGTGCCAGGAGTTCGGGCCGCACGTGGGGCGCAGAGATCATTTAAAAACCAGAAAACAAGGTGAGGCGAACCGGTAACCAGGCAACCCGAGGCCCGAGCGGCCGCCTGCGTCTTTCGAACTCGGAGGCACCCCGGGGCGGTGACTCAGCACAGGCGGCGTGCGGAGCCGGCTTCGGTGAGCGCCGCACCCGCCGGAGCGCTCCTGTCGGCCACGGGCGCCGCACGCAGGCGCTCCCGCCTTCCCGTGCTAGCGCGGACACCGCACGCCGCCCGCCCCCACGGAAGGCGGCGACGACGGGACGCGGGCTCCTTCCCGCGCGTCCGGCGCTCGCCAGGCGCTCGGGCCGCCGCACGCCGCGGGGCGTCCCGCAGACGGCCGGCCGCCGCCGGGGTCCCCACGCGCGTGCGCGAGAAGCCAGGCGTCTGCGGGCTGAGCCAGGCGGCGGAAAGAGAGACGCCCCATCCGGCCGTGGAGCGGGGCCTTCCGCGGCCGCCCGCCGCCCAGCGGCCAACCGCCCCCGGCGCTCGCGCCGTACAGCACGACTCCCAGTCTCGACGCTGTCTGAAGGCGGACCAATGAACAGAGAGCAGGAAGAGGCGGGGTCGCCTGGGGGACCGCCCCAAGCGCCGACTTCGAACCAGTCGAGTCACAAGACCCGAGGGGGGGCGGGGCTAACCTGACGTATACCCAATCCAAGACTGGAGGGCGGTTACCGATTACCCACTCCCCGGAGCTTGACTCCGCCCCCCGCCTTGTCGTACACTTCTCAACCTATCAACGACGAAGCTTGTGGAGGGGTGAGGGGGAAGGGGGCGGAGAGTGGGAGGAGGCCGAGAGAGGAAGGAGGCGTAGGCTGAGGAGGAAGAGGGAGGAGGGGCAGGGAAGTCCTGGCGGAGAAGAGGCCCCAGACGCCAAAGGAGACAACAGGAGGGTGCGCTGGAGCTCCCCCGCCTCCCAACGGCCGTTCCGGATCCCTTACGGCGCAAGTCAGGCAGAGACGGAGGAAAGGAGGAAGAGACTTTTATGTCGGCAGACAGAGAAGCTCTACCCGTCACCGTTGCCTCACATCCGGGGCTTTGGAGGGCTGGCCCCGCGGCCCCGCCCCCCCCCCCAGCCTTTCATGGCGACCGGAGGCGGAGGCTGGAAGAGACAGGCCTGGAGGAGGCCCCTTTAAATCTCCTTAAAGGGGTGGCCGCTGAGCTCGGCCGACTGCATCGGCAACCTTAAAGGGGAGGCCATCGAGCCGAAGCTGACAAACTGAGAAGTGTGCTGTTGGGCGAGCTGGCGCGAGTGGGGAGTCTCTGCTCCTCTTCTCCCCCCGCGAGAAGTTCTTTCAACTCGGCCTAAAGGGGAAGCGGCCGCTTGCGGAGGACCAGAAACTTCACTCCTGAGCCCTGAAAGGGGGCGGCCTGCTGCGTGGAGGACCCTGGACTCCTTAAAGGGGTGGCCTCTTTTAGCCGGAGGACTTGAGACACTTTTAAAGGGGAGGTGTGCGTTTCGGGGCGAGCTTTCGGTCCCTTTTAAAGGGGTGGCCCTTCCTCTTCCTCGGGGAGACTTGTCTCGACCCCTGGCAGGGGGCGGCCACCGCACTGGGCCGGCTGGACACCATCGGGTCGTCGTAAAGGGGTCAGGGGCTGGACTACTCGAGGCCTCGCCTTAAAGGGACGGCCGCCCCGGTTTCGCCGTCTCGGCTCCGCCGGCCCCACAGGGGGGGCCCTCGGGCTTGTCGCCCCGGGGGCGGCGCCGGCTCCCCGGGCCTTGGCCTCGGGGCCAGCTCGGGGCCAGCAGATCCTGCTTGAAAGGGGAAGCCGTGGCCTTTCCGTCCCTGTGCAGCCGCCAGCGCCGCGCCTGCGACCCCGGGCCTGCGGACAGGCCGCTTCGGGCCCCGCCGCCTCCGGATGCGGCGCTGAGGGCGGTCGCCATGGAGACGGCGGCGGCCGCGGCTCCGGGCCCGGGCTGGGCCGCGGAGGGGGAGCGGCGGCGGCGGCGCTGCTCGCGCCGAGACCGAGACCGGGAGCAGCGGCGCCGCCGAGGTCCCGGCGGCGACGCGCCCCGGGCCCTGCTGGCCGCCCCGCGCGGCTCCTCGTCGTCCTCGTCGCCGCCGCCGCCCGCCAGGCCTTGGTCGTCGGCCTCGTCCGGAGAGCGGCCCGGAGGCCCGCGACGACGGCGGCCCCGTCCCAGGCCTCGGCCCCCGCGACCCCGAGCTCGGAAGCGGCCTGCCGGCTCGGGCAGCCGCGGGGAGGAGGAGGAGGAGGAGGAGGAGGGGGGCGCAGACGACGGCGAGGCCGAGGAGGAGCCCGAGGAGGAGGACGAAGAGGAGGAGGACTTGATCGATGGCTTCGCCATCGCCAGCTTCGCCAGCCTTGAGGCCTTGCAGGTGGGGCCTGTGGGAGCTGGGGACCTTTGGGGGCTTCCGAGGGGCCGAGAGAAGGGTATGGTGCCCGGAGTGGGTGGAGTTGGGGGGGAATGCTGGCACCCCAAACCAGAGCAACCGGCTCCTCTGGCCAGGCCTCTGCCCCACCCTGGGGTGGGAGGAGGTAGGGTTAGTCTCCAGGGACCAGCCTGGTTACCCGGCCGAGAGCCACTTTGGTAGCCTGGTCACCCCTAGAGAGGTCGGGAGCTTGCCTTTCTCCGTCTACTTCAGTCCCACCTCCTGCTCCACAGAAGGATGCATCGCTTCAGCCCCCAGAGCGACTGGAACACCGGCTGAAGCATTCTGGGAAGCGGAAGAGGGGGGGTTCCAGTGGGGCCACTGGGGAGCCCGGGGACAGCTCTGATCGGGAGCCTGGACGGCCCTCTGGGGATCGGGCCCGAAAATGGCCCAATAAGCGGAGAAGGAAAGAGGTGAGCTTGTCATGGATCCCTGTCCTTTAAGACCGGACGGCTCTTCACGTAGAGTTGTTGTCCATCGGCAGCGTTGCTGCTCCTCATAAACGGGGATTCTCTTCTCTGATGGCAGAGCAGATTTGAGCCCTCACGCCTCAGTCCAGGTCTGACAGAGGCATGTCCACACTCAGGCTTTTCTGCTTTTGGCTTGCCCTGTCTATCTGAAATCAGTTGGTTTTTCAGAGACGTATCAGCAAGACTTGGTGGAACCGTAAATGAATTAGAGCAGTCTCAGGTCTCTCCAGGCAACGGCAGTCTAGCAGGAAAGGCACAATCTGAGCAGATACCTTGATCCAAACCTGAGAAGCTACAGAAGGCGGAGGTCCGGGAGGGATGCTGCAGAAGCCACATGCGGAAGCCACGCTCTGCCTGGGGGATGGGAGCAGGGTTGTGGTGAGGGGAAGCCCCTGGGGTGCCTTAGTCAGGCCTTGAAGGACAGTCCTAAGTTGGCTAAGAGGAGAAACAGGCGAAGTTGTTCTGAGCAAAAGCACAGAGATGTGAGAATGTATTCAGAAAACGGTGAGCGCACTGGGGAGGGGCGGGCCACGGGAGGAGAAGCAGCGAGACAGAGGAGGAGAGTGTGTCGTGAGGGGCCTGCCGTTCCTTGCTGGGGAGTTTAGACTCGATCCAAAGGCCTCGCCAGTCGGCCTTACCTCTGGACTCTGGTCTTTCTCAGGCGTCCTCCCGTCATTCTCTGGAAGCTGGATACATAGTAAGTGCCCAGTGCCTGTACCGGCCCCTCCCCTCGCAGTTCCTCTCTGAAAGTCCCCTCTGTCCCTCGGGCCCCCCCTTCTTCCCTCTTGTGACACCTCTGTCTTTCCTTTTCCCCAGTGTGATGCAGAAAGCGATCTGGACGAGAGGGTGAGTAGGGCTAGAACTTGTTGGGTGGGCAGTGCTGTACAATTTGTAAAGCGGAGTGCGGCTCAGAGGTCTGCCGCGTACAGCGAGAGAGAGCCTCCCCCTTGAGTGGGGAACGTAGTTAGGTTGAGCCATGACTGGATGGGGAAGGGGGGTACGGGCAGATTGAATGGGTAAACGACTTGCTTTCTTTGGTAACTAGAGCCAGTTTCTAAAGAATAGAGAGCCCGGGTCTCAGTGTACCATCTTTTCCTAACCCTTCGGAAGACCAGTGGCTCTCCACAGAGATTCAGGTGGCTGTCGAGCTGAGCCGGTCACCCTGCTCGCTGCTGGACCGCTCTCCCAGAATCTGAGCGGAGACCACGGTTGTGGCCGCGAGGGCACCAAACCCTTGTGACCAGTGTAGAAACGTGTCTCACGAGGTTCTGTTTCGGTTTATTGTCAGGTCGGATGTGCTTGTTTTGAAATGATGTGTTTTAGTCGCTCTTGCTCTGCCCTTGCAACTAACCAAAAAGTGTATTCCCTGATGGGTGTCTTTTTTCATTTAAAAAATTGGCTGGACAGGGACTGTGGTGAACCAGAGTTCTTGTCTGTCTACAGGAGGTGACCACTGTCTAGTCCTAGCTAATTGTTGCCATGCGAGCACAGGAGCCAGTTCTTAAGGGAACCTGGAAGTCCGAGTTTGTATGAGGAATTCCTGGATTTGTAAATGTCAGCAGTTAGTTTCAAAGGGTTTTGCTGACACTTGTGGGCCAAACGGATCTGTAAGTCCGGGGGGCGTATGGGCCCGCAGTTAGTGACAACTGACATCTTTGGCTTTGATGTGCCTGCTTCTCTGACACACGAGTGCCGCCTCAAGTCAGTCCTCCTGGCCTTTCAAATTCGGAGGCGTAGCTTCCCACCCCTTTCTTCAAGCACAGGCCCCCCGGGACCCACAGTCTTTGCTGGATTTCACCGAAGCCGATAGAATGGACTTGGCAGCACTGCCACTTCCTAGCAGGCCGTGGGGGCTGTTAGCTTTCCTGGGTGAGGGCCTCGCCTGACCCAAACCTGACCCTGTCCCTGCCCTTCGTCCCCAGGTCTCCGATGATGACCTCGACCCGTCCTTCACTGTCTCAACCAGCAAAGGTTGGTCTCAAGGGCTGGGGCTGGACACTGGGGGAATACGGGCCGCAGCTGACTCCATCTGCCGTCCTGTCCTCACAGCCTCGGGCCCCCACGGCGCCTTCAACGGGAACTGTGAAGCAAAACTCTCCGTGGTCCCTAAAGTGTCGGGCCTGGAGCGGAGCCAGGAACAGCCCCCAGGGCCCGACCCGCTGCTAGTGCCTTTCCCCCCGAAGGAACCACCACCTCCGCCGGCCCCTCGGCCTCCTGTCTCACCCCCTGCACCCTTGCCGGCCGCCCCCAGCCTGCCACCCCCACCCCAGCCCCAGCTGCAGCTTCGGGTCTCGCCCTTCGGCCTCCGCACTTCTCCCTATGGCAGCAGCCTGGACCTCAGCACTGGCAGGTGAGTGGTCCAGGGCTTTGGTCTGGTCTGGAAGGACCTGGTCACTTTGGCGCCAACCCCTGCATTGTGTGGCTGGGACACGGGATGGTGCCTGTGGGATGTGACTTGAAAAAGGGATTCTGAGGCTGAAAAGCTTGAGAGACACTGGGTGAAGCAGATGTGAAGTGATCACTCGCTCACAGGGCTTCCCAGGGCCGCTTCAGCGGACGTTCCCGGGCAGGGAGCTGCTCTCTGTGCCGTCTCCCACCTTGATGCGCTGCTGAGGCCTTTTCGGAAGGCACATCTGCTAGGAGGAGTGTTCTTCAGAACACACTTTGGGAAATGCTGACATGATTAATAAGGGTGCTGGCTTTGGGGTCAGTCAGACCTGGTTCAGATTCTTGCTCTGCCGCTTGTGGCTGTGTGATTTTTGAAAAGTCACTTCATCTCTCTGAGCCTCAATTTTCCGTTTCGGTCATAAAGAACTGGTAATGGCCCCTTTCTCCTGGTAAAGCTGTCGTGAGGGTGGACGATGAGGTCGTGCAGTGTTTCCCAAAGTGTGCCCGTGTGTCGCTAGCCGGGCGCGGATCGTTTCGGCTGTTCCGGGGGCACCTGCTGTTTTAGCTGTTAATGGGCTTTAGGAAAACACGATCAGTACCTCAGCCCTGGGACGTCACACGTAGTGTCGGGCGAGGCGAAGTCAAAACGCAAGGGACTGAGTTAAGTGAGAGAAAGACCGTGCGGGGGGGGGGTGGGGGGGTTCGTGGCTGCGGCGGCCGCGGGGCAGGCGGCGGCACACGGCGGAGGCGGAGGTCGGAGGAGCCGGGAAGCCGCGCCAGCGCTGGGCCTCCAGTGAGTGCTCGCTGCGGGGTCAGGGTCGCTGATAGCCGCGCTGTCTCATTCCGTCATCCTTCCGGGCTCTTCCCTTGTTCTTGAGGAAACTAAGGCTCAGAGAGGGGCAGTGACTTGCTCAAGGTCACCCAGGGTGTTCATGGCAAGACGGGCCTAGAATTCAGGTCGCCTGACTCCTAGGCCAGGCCAGCGAGGTGCTGCTTCCACGGTCTTAGGCTGGGAACCCAGGTGGCCTGTTGTGAGGAAGCGTCACCGCGAGTGACGAGTGACGGGTTCGTGCCGCCGTCGAGCAGGGGCGGGTCACGTGGCCGGGGCCCTCCGAGAGAGGGGAGAGGGGGCTGCCGGGTGCGGGGTTCCCTCCGTCTGAGGACGGGCTCCGGGTGGGGCTGGGGGTCCCGGGGGCCGGGTTCTACCCCCTTCCGTGTTGGAGAACCAGCGGCAAGGTATCGCCCGGGCTTCTGACCCCTCCCGTCAGAGCTGGCACCTCCCGACCCTCACTCATGTCCCCACTTCTCTCCCCAGCTCTTCACGGCCGCCCCCCAAGGCCCCGGCCCCTCCCGCGGCTCAGCCTCCCCCCTCATCATCCTCTTCGTCCTCTTCCTCCTCATCTGCCTCCTCCTCGGCCGCGCAGCTCACCCTCCGGCCCCCGACGCCCTCCCTGCCCCTGCCTCTGTCCGCCCACAGCTTTCCCCCTCCCGGGCTGCGGCCCCCCCCGCCGCCCCCCCACCCCTCCTTGTTCTCCCCCGGCCCCACCCTGCCCCCGCCCCCACCCCTGCTGCAGGTGCCAGGGCACCCTGGGGCCTCAGCCGCTAACGCCCTCTCTGGTGAGTGTGGGGGCCTGGCCGGGGCGGGGGGTGGGGGGCCATGGCCCCGGGCTTGGGCCCAGCCGGCTGTGGGGCACCCGGACCTCAGCAGACATCAGGGCCCGAGGAGGGAGTGGCTCAAGGCCAGGAGGGAAGGCCAGTCCCCCGGGCCCGAGGAGGCTGTCCCGGTGGCGACAGACACTACAGCCTTCTCCCCCTCCCCTCCCACAGAGCAGGACCTGATCGGCCAGGACCTGAACTCTCGCTACCTGAATGCCCAGGGTGGCCCCGAGGTGGTGGGGGCAGGGGGCTCGGCCCGGCCCCTGGCCTTCCAGTTCCACCAGCACAACCACCAGCACCAGCACACCCACCAGCACACCCACCAGCACTTCACCCCTTATCCCCCGGGCCTGCTGCCACCCCACGGCCCCCACATGGTGAGCTCCTCACTGGGCCGCGGATGAGGCCCAGAGACTCGGAGGGAGGGTGTGGCTTCCAGGGGAAGGTCCCGGGTCCCTGGCTGGCAGCTCACTCTTCCCTTCTCTTCCCTAGTTTGAGAAATACCCAGGAAAGATGGAAGGCCTTTTCCGGCACAATGTGAGTGTGTGTGTGTGTGGTGGGGTGTGTGGGCACGGAGGCGTCCGGGTGTGTGGCCCTGACGGGCGGGGTGCAGTCTTCAGCTTCCGAAGCGAGAGCCTTGAGCCTGGGAGAGCTCCCTGGGGGGCTGTAGGGTGAGGCCCGAGGACTGACGGGCAGAGCCGCGGGGGCCGCGCGTCCAGCCCCAGCTGGGACCGGTGCCCTTCTCTCCGCAGCCCTACGCGGCCTTCCCTCCCGCGGTGCCCGGCCTGCCTCCGGGCCTCCCGCCGGCTGTCTCCTTTGGTTCCCTGCAGGGGGCCTTCCAGCCCAAGGTGAGCTCCCGATCCAACCGCCACCGCCTGCCACCCCCACCAACCCAGACACCGCCGTGCCCCGGCCCCCCCACCCCGGGCTCCACAGACATCGCCCCTTGTCCTGCCCTCCCAGTGTGGACCCAGCTTGCTTCGGAGCTGTGCTCCCTGCCTGTCCCCGCCCCCACCTTGGCTCTGGTGCCCGCTCTCCTGACTGAACCCTCCACTCCCCTTTCCCAGAGCACGAACCCCGAGCTGCCACCACGACTGGGGCCAGTGCCGAGCGGGCTTCCCCAGAAGGGGACACAGGTGAGGGGGGTGCCGAGGCAGGTCCTTGAGGAGCCAGAGTACCTGTTGAAGGAGAGCAGGGTTGATTGAGAGTGAACCCCTGATCCCTCCCTTTACTGTACGATCGGGACTACCCCTGAGAGTCTGACGAGAGGAAATCTCTGTAAATGACAGTTTCCCAGCCATGGGGAATAGGAATTTCATGAAGTTGCCCCAGAAATAAGATCACTAGGACAGTGGTTTTTTTTGTTTGTTTGTTTGTTTTTAAAGATTTTATTTATTTATTTGACAGACAGAGATCACAAGTAGGCAGAGGCAGAGAGAGAGAGGAGGAAGCAGGCTCCTTGCTGAGCAGAGAGCCCGATGCGGGGCCTGATCCCAGGACCCTGAGGTCATGACCTGAGCCAAATGCAGAGGCTTTAACCCACTGAGCCACCCAGGCGCCCCAGGACCGTGGTTTCTGTAGGAGTTTTCAAATTTTTTAAATTACAAAATCCTTTTTCTTTTCTTTTTAATGACATCATACCAGGAAGTCCTGTCCATAAAACAATGAAAAGATAAGCTGCCCCTTTGTGAAGTGGCACAGGGAGCAGCCTTCGAGCCCATGGCTCTGGGAACATCGGGAAAAGCACAGGATATGTTTCCGAGGGGGAGAGTAGACCAGATACCTTATGGTGTTTGTAGCAGCAGTAAAGGTTTTTTTCTAAAGAAATCTTACACAGAGTCTCATGACATGAAGCTGTTAGTAGAATGACTTGTCCGGTTGAGAAACTTGTCTTGCCTGCCCACTAACCCAGTCAGTCCCCAGTCTTCCAAGCGGAGCACGTCCCTGGGGCCCGGTTCAGGAACTTAGTGCTGGAAGGGAGATGCCCAGTGCGGGAGATGGGGAAAGGCGTCTTCATAGGAGCGGGAAAGGCGTGAGGGAGCCACACGAGGTCTCCAGTGTCTGGGTGGGGATTAGGGACTGTGGAGACGAGGTGCCCAGGACAGTAAACAGGTCTGAATCGCCACCAACCTCTGCTTTGCCATCCCCAGATCCCCGACCATTTCCGGCCACCTTTGAGGGTGAGTTTGGTGAGGACCTCAGGCTGCATGAGGCTGGGGGCTGGTGTCAGGGCACTTGGCTGAGGGCGGGTCTGGCTTGGGAGTAAGCGAGAAGCCCAAGACGTGGAGGCAGCCAGAGTTGGAGCGGCAGAAAGGGCGAAAGGCTTATGTGCCACAGACCTGGGTTCCGACGTAACCGGCTGTGGGACCTTGGGCAAGACAGTTCATCTCTCTGAGCCTCAGTTTCCTAGGCCGTGAAGCGAACCTAGTCATCCCTCCGTTGTAGGGGTGACGCGGGGGGTGTTGTGTGGAAAGGCTGGGCCGCGGACCAGGCCTGGGGCGGGTGATGAGTGAGCATTCTTTCCTTCCCTTTCCCTCTGGTTATCCTTCTGGGGCGCAGAAGCCAGGGAAGTGGTGTGCCATGCACGTGCGCGTGGCTTACATGATCCTGAGACACCAGGAAAAGATGAAGGTACCGGGGCTGGAGGGCTGGGGCAAGTGGGCTGGCCTGAGCCCTGGGCATCTGCTTTTGGCAGAGCTTGGCCGCATCTTGGCCAGAAACGTCCCCTCCTGTCCCCGGTTGCTGCCTGAGCACCTTCACAGTTAGCACTAGCTTCTCCGGCTGAGGAGAGGGGGGTGGCCCGAGAGGGCTCAGAGAGCTGGAAGTCAGGCACCCGAGCCCCATCTTGGCGCCCGCCAGCCCGTGGGGGGGCCTTAGGAGTGGAAGAGCAAGAGCAGCATCCCCCCCCCCCCGGCTCCTCACTCACCACCCCTCTCCCTGTCCCACGCAGGGTGACTCCCACAAGCTTGACTTTCGGAACGACCTCCTGCCCTGCCTTCCGGGGCCCTATGGGGCCCTGCCCCCTGGGCAGGAGCTCCCCCACCCGGCCGCCTCCCTCTTCACTGCGACTGGTGAGTCTGGCCAGCCCTCTCGGGGCCGGAGGTTCCCTTTCTGTAGCCCGAGGCCCACCTTGCGCCCACTCAGCCTCACCGGAATCTCCCACCTCTCTGCCCCAGGTGCCGTCCACGCTGCAGCCAACCCTTTCACGGCAGCTCCCGGGGCCCACGGACCCTTTCTGAGCCCCAGCACCCACATTGGTAAGAGCCAAGGGCACGTCGGGCAACCCCAGCCCAGTCCCTAACTTTGAGGAGTTCTCAGGCTGGGGATGGAGGTTAGACCCGAGCGGCAGCTGGAATGGGCACAGGCCTGGTGCCGTTTGCTTCGTGACCTTGGACGAGTTACTCTGACCCCTCTGCGCCTTGACCTCCTCACCTCTGTGCCGTGGGCTAGGACAGGGCAGAGTGACTGCCAGGCTCCGCCGGCTCAGACGCGGTCTCTGCAACAGCCAGCGGTAGAGGTAGCGTGCCGGAGGGAGGCTGTGCGGCCCAGGCAGAGCAGCGGCACTGGCTCCGGCTCCTGGCACTTCCGCGGGCTTTGTGGGGAGGTTTCAGCTGGGTGGAGAGGGCATTGAGCCTGATGGCACAGGGGAGCGTGCTCGTGGAAGAGAAGGCTGCGAGGTGTTCCCGTAGTGGAGTAGGTTCGTTCTTCTGACTGGCTCCGTGCATGAGCTTAGGGTCGGGTCGGGAAGGGCCTGCATGTCCGGTGGGAGGAAGCCGCCAGGGGTCTGCCGGCGAGCGGTTTGCTGGAGAGCTGGTCTGGGCGGCCCGTAGGGCGGATTGTGGGGTTCGAGCCTGATCTCTGGGGTCAGAGAGGCCCTGGGGCTGGCGCGGGGGCGGGGGTACCACTTGGTGGCTAGATGACTGACCGTTGGCAAGTCACTTCACCTCTCTGAGCCTGTTTCGTCATCTTGAAGTGGGCGTGGTCCTGTCTGCCTCTCGCGGGGCTTCTCGTTTGGGAGGTCAAACACCACGATGCATGTCAGAGCTCAGCATCTCGCGAGGCCCAAGGAGCAGCACCTGTTGTTAAAACCGAGTCGGCGCGGCTGAGGGCTCCAGGGCCTGCTTGCTGAGCTGCGCCTCCCCTGCCGGTGTGGGCGCCTGCGCGGCGCTGGCTGCCCAGTGCCCTGACCGTCGGAGCCGGCTGCCCAGTGCCCTGACCTCGGCCTTTCCTCCCGCAGATCCGTTTGGGCGTCCCACAAGCTTCGCCTCCTTGGCTGCGCTCTCCAACGGGGCCTTTGGAGGCCTGGGCAGCCCTACATTCAGTGAGTGCTGGGCGGGGCGGGCGGGTGGCTGTGGCAATGGGCTGGTGGCCGGGGTGGGGGGGGGGTCCCCGAGCGGGACCACCGCCTCCTCCTCGTGGCTCCTGCCACCCTCTGCTTCACCCTCTGTCTAGACTCCGGCGCCGTCTTTGCCCAGAAAGAAAGCCCAGGGGCCCCGCCAGCCTTCGCCTCCCCGCCAGACCCCTGGGGCCGCCTGCACCGCAGTCCTCTGGCCTTTCCTGCCTGGGTCCGGCCCCCTGAGGCCGCCCGGACGCCAGGCTCAGACAAGGAGCGGCCCGTGGAGCGGAGGGAGCCCTCTCTCACCAAGGAGGAGAAAGACAGGTGTGCCTCCCCGGCCCCCGCGCTGCCCGCCCTCGGTGCCGCCCTCGGTGCCACCCGCGGTGCCACCCGCGGCCGCTCGCTCAGACCGCTGCAGGCCCTGCCTTCTCTCCGCAGGGACCTCCCCTTCTCGCGGCCCCAGCTCCGCGTTTCTCCGGCCACTCCCAAGGCGCGGGCCGGCGAGGAAGGGGCCAGGCCGCCCAAGGAGTCGGTGCGGGTGAAGGAGGAGCGGAAGGAGGAGGCCGCCGCCGCCGCTGCCGCCGCTGCCGCTGCCGCCGCCGCTGCCGCTGCCGCCGCCGCCGCCGCCAGCACCGGGCCTCAGGGCCTCCACCTGCTGTTTGAGAGGCCCCGGCCACCCCCCTTCCTGGGCCCTAGCCCCCCGGAGCGCTGCACTGGCTTCCTGGAGCCGACCTGGCTGGCAGGGCCCCCCCGCCTGGCCAGGCCGCCCCGCTTCTATGAGGCTGGTGAGGAGCTGACCGGCCCCGGGGCTGTGGCCGCCGCCCGCCTGTACGGTCTGGAGCCCGCCCATCCCCTGCTCTACAGCCGCCTGGCGCCACCACCGCCACCCGCTGCAGCCCCGGGGACCCCTCACCTTCTCAGCAAGACCCCCCCGGGAGCCCTTTTGGGGGCACCGCCTCCGCTCGTGCCCGCGCCCCGGCCCAGTTCCCCACCTAGGGCCCCTGGCCCAGCCCGGGCTGACAGGTGAGGGGCGGGGAGGGGCCGGGGGCGCGGGCCATCCCCCTTTCCTGATGACAAGGTCCTCAAGCTGAGGTTGGAAGCCAGGGCTGGAGGGCAGAGGTCGTGACCTCACCAGCCACCTCTGAGGTCACCGAACCTGGGAGCCGAAGCCCCAGCCCCCGCAAGATCAAGCATCAGAGGGACCTTGGGGTCACTGGGAGGGCAGAGGTCACAGGCCTCTAGAGAAAGGGGTGTGTGTGAGTGTGTGAGTGTGTGTATGTGTCTGCGCGTGTGCATGAGAGGCGAGAGCGGGGGTCGTGTCAGGGGTCATCGCTCATGACCCCCTGAGGTACACCATCGCTCCCCCTGAGGGCCCCTAGGCCCTTGGCCTGCCTCCCCAAGGGCTCAGTAAGCCAGAGGCCAAAGTGCCCCCCGTTCACCTGCCACCCGAGTCCTCACGCCCTCTCAGGGCTGGGGGAGGAGGGGCTGACGGAAGGGGGCTCCATGTACATATCTATCTCCCCTCCACGTAGCCCCCCGACCTTTTGTACATTTTTACAGGGGTGCCCCTCCCCATGATCCCCCTTCCTGGTTAATTAAATCCTCAGACTGGTGCTGTGTTCCTAGCCTCCGGCCTCTCTGTGGGGGGAGGGGGGTTGTAGAGCGAAGAGCCAGGAGGGGACAGGCAGGAACCCGGGGCTCGTCCCCGGGAGCGCGGAGTGAGCAGCAGACAGAGCAGCGGGGCAGGGACCTGGCTACCTAGGTTGAGAAGGGCAAATGCTTCCTGCTTGGCTGACGGCCCGGCCGCCCCCAGCGTGTTCCCGTTAACCTCTGCGTGCCCCCCCACAAGGCTCAATCTCAGCTTCAGACTCCACCTCCTCGTGGCTCAGTCCCCCAACTCCGTTTCCAAGTGCCCCCAGGACTCCTGGGCCCTGCCCTCCAGAACCCTGTTCCCCAGAACCCTACCCTAGGCTGGGGTTGGGGGCGGGCAGAGAAGGTCACCACGTACCACACACCAAAGAAGGGGGTCGGCCCGGGGGTGGGCCACACAGGCAGCTTCTGCAGCAGCCTCTCGGCGGCAGCCCCAGCCTTCCCAAAGCAGCAGGCGCCCCCAGGCTGGGGCCCAACCTAGAAGGCAGGGGTCCGTTTAACAAAAACATAACGTTGACTTTTTTCCCCGGTGGGGCTTATTCTGTAACATGACTTGCGGATATTTATATAAAAATGAGTGTTACAATGAGGCCCCTTGGCTGCTCTTTGAGTGCGTGTGGGTCATGGGGGGGGGGAGCGGAGGGGGGACGGGGTCAGGGAGGCATGAGGGGGACGACGCTGTCCGCGTCCTGTCCGCGTCCTGTCCGCGTCCTGTCCGCGTCCTGTCCGTGTTCTGGTGAGGGCTGGATACAGGGGAGCCGTGGGCGTTGCAGCTTTTCACGTGTTCTGCAACCCAGGAGGACCTATTCCACAAGATTCAAACAAGACAGAAGGAAAAACTGAATTTCCCGTTTACCTGCCAGCCCGTGCTCAGCCCCGTTCCTTTCCCGAGGGAGCCCTTCAGGCATTTGGTCTGTGCTCTTCAGGCCTGTTTCTGTGTGTTTATCTGCACTTAATGTATATGCGTAGTTCTGTTAGAAAAGAGACACAATTTTTTTTTTTTTTTAGAAACTATTGGTTTTCCTTTTATAAATGGTCACTATAAAATGAACATAAATATGTTCTACAAAGGGAAAATGTCTTATAATCTTGTCCCTCAGAGCTGACCACTACTAATTGCCAGGAGTATCTTCCTCCAGTTATTTTTCTAGCTGTATGCCTCAAATACTGTGCAGAAGAATGGGGTCCCGTGAGATGTCCAGTTTCGCAGCTACCTTTTGACACTTAACGTTGTTTTTTGACATGATCGTTCAAAACCCAAGTGACTAAACCAAGCTGGAGAGGCTGGCTCTCACCCAAGCCACCCACGATTGTCTTGTTCCACGGTACTCACCACCTCAGGAAAGATGGCGGCCCACGTCCTCTGGCACCCCTGCCCACGCCCAAGGCCTCGAGGGACAGCTCAAGCCTGGACTGTTCCAAGGGAAACCAGACACGGTTGACCAGAAGGACACGGCAGTCCTTCCATTCAGCTTCTTTCGAGAAATCTAAAAATCCTTTCACACACAGCTGCTTTGTCTACGGCTGCCACTTGAGATGGGACACGATCTCTCCAGGTTGCCACCGTCTCCTCCACTCTTGCCTAGGAAGGAGCCTTTATCACTCTTGAGGTACTTCCCCGTTTCCCAAACACATTTGGGTGTGGAACTCTCCGAGTACTTCCTAGACACGTGTGTCCAACCTCTCCTAGATCCCTCCAAAAGTAACTTAGATACCCAGTCATCTCCGAGATCTGATGCTGTGCCCCCAAGCCCGACCCGTGTCCATCTCTGTGAGCGGCGCCAAGTCCGAAAGCGCCGTCTGCCCTCCTCTGATCCGCATCCGCGCCGCCTGTTGTTCTTTCTAGCTCTGTTCTCTTCGTCCTCCCGCCACCGGACTCACGGCTGGGGGCACAGAGGCGAACAAAACCCCAAATCCCGGCTCTCCTGGAGCTCACCCGCAGGTCCGGGGAGGAGCAACAGAACAGGCTTCGAGAAGAAAAGGAGGGTGACGGGCAGTCCCCAGGGCTGCCTTCTCGGGGCCTGCGCTCCGAACCGCTGCGCTCCACTGACCCGTCTCTGCGTGATCGGATCTGAGACTCCGGGAAGACTCCGGGAAGACTTGACTGCCAGAGAAGAGCAAAACAGAACCAAAATCACTTCAGCATCACGAGGCTGCTATTTGGAAAGGCATTTTTGTTTGTTTTGAATGAACTCAGAAGTGTAGCTATGTAATCTTGAGCAATGTGCTTATTTCTGGGCCATGGCTGACATAGAACGGAGGGGAGCTTTTTAATTTGAATATCTAATTGGCTCTATTAAATGATTCATAGATTGGGCAGAACCCCATCTAGCAAATGGAGGGGTTTTAAACAACTTCATTGAGATATTATTCACACGCCATATAATTCACCCAGTCTTTGATGACTGGCTTCTTTCATTTAAGCAGGATAAGTGTTCAAGGTGCATCTGTGTCGGAGCTCATATCAGTCCTGCATTCCATTTTATTGCCAAACAATACTCCATTATATGGATGTACCACATGGTGTTTACCTGTTCTTCAGCTGATGGACGTTTAAGTTGTTTTCTTAAAAAAAAAAAAAAAAAGTATTTATTTATTTATTTTGAGAGAAGGGGAGAGAGAGTATGTGAGATGGGGGAGGAGCTGGGGGGGGCAAGCAGAGTCAGGGGTGGAGGTGGGGTGGGGGTGGGGCTGGGTCCCAGGACCCTGAGATGATGACCTGAGCCAAAACCAAGACGCTTAACTGACTGAGCCACCCAGGTACCCCAGTTCTTTCTTTTAACCATTATGGCCACTATGAATATCCAGGAATGAGGTTTTGTTTTTAATTCTTTAATTCTAATTTTTCATTTTAATTCTAATTTTTTAATTCTAATTTTTGTTCTTAATTCTCTTAGGTATATACCTTGGATTGGAAATTGGAATTGTCATGTTGTATGGTAACTCTTATGTTTAGCATTTGGGGGAGCCCCCAAAGTAGTTTTCAACGTGGTTGCACTATATTTTTTTAAGATTTTATTTATTTGGGGCGCCTGGGTGGCTCAGTCGGTTAAGCATCTGCCTCCGGCTCAGGCCATGATCCCAGATTCCTGGGATTGAACCCTGCATCAGGCTCCCTGCTTAGTGGGGATTCTGCTTCTCCCCCCGTCCCTCTGTCCGTCCGTCCCTCCTCCTTGCTCGTGCATACTATCTCTCTTAAATAAATTAATCTTTTTTTTTTATTCTTAAAATCTCCCACCCACTCTGCGTGCTGTTCCCCATGCCTGTGCTCTCTCTATATATTTCAAATAAATACATAAAAATCTTTTTTAAAAAGATGATTTATTTGAGAGAGCACATGTGCACAAATCTGGGGGCCAGGGCACAGGCAGATTAGAAGAAGAAGCAGGATCCCCCCTGAGCAGTCAGCCAGACAGGAACCTAGGACCATGACCTAAGCTGAAGGCAGACAGACTTTTAAGCAACTGAGCCATCCAGGCGCCCCAGATGGAGTTTTGTAATAGTTGTCCTCATATTACTATGTGAATTTGCTAAGTTAATTAGCACAGACTTCTTAGAACAGTGCCTAGCACAGAGTAAGTGCTCGAACAATGGTTGCTGTCATTATCCGTGATGCCTTAAAAAAAAAAAAAAAAGATTTTATTTAAGGCAGACACTTAACCGACTGAGCCACCCAGATGCACCTTGGTAATACCTTTCTGATTTGACACTCCAAGAAGAGATCACAACCAGAGCCAAAAACCAAGAGTTAGATGCTTAACGTACTGCCCCACGCAGGTGCGTCCAGACTTCCTAGTTTCACCCAACGTCCTTTGCCTGTTCCAGGATCCCACCAGGACGCCACCTTCGGTTCGGTCATCATGTCTCCTCAGGCTCCTTTGGACCGTGACTTATCTAAACTCTCCTTGTTTTTGATGATCTTGAGTTTTGAGGAGTATTGGTCAGGTATTTTAGAAAATGACCCTTATTTGGGATTCGTATGTTGTTTTTCTTAGGATGAGACCAGATGTTTGGGTTTGGGGAGGAAGCAGAGGCGAAGGGCTGTTTTTCTTACAGTGAATCAGCGGTGCGCCCCTTCCAGACCATCTATCGGTTGCTGTGGCTGAGACAGCACTTGTCAGTTTCTGCTGCCGAATTAGTCTTTCCCCCTTCTTTGCCTGTTCTGCTCTTCAGAAGGAAGTCCCTCTGCGGCCCAGACTGCGGGAGCTGGGAAGTCACGCTCCCCCTCTTTGAGGACGAGCATCTGCCTACGTTACTTGGAATTCTGTATGGGAAATCTGTCTCCTCTCCCTTTACTTATGTATTCAATAATTTATTTATATTATCATGGATTCATGGATATTTCTTTTCTACTTATGTCATACCTCAGTACTATTTTATTTATTACTCCCCAGTTTTCAGTTGGCTCCTGCGTCCCTTTCATTATGGGTTGTTTTTTTTTTTAAGCAGAAGCTGATTTTTTTTAATGTTTATCCTTTTAAATCTTTCAATTTTTGTCTCATGTGCATGTATTATCTGTTCTTAAAAATTAAAAACTGCCAGTGTAATTAACATAAAAATTGTGTAGCTTATAGAAAAAGGTAGGAGAGGGGTGGCCGGCTGGCTCGTTTGGTGGACCATGTGACTCGATCTTGGGGGCATGGGTTTGAGATGACTTAAAGAAAAATTATTTTTAAGAATGTATTCATTTTTTACTTTTTAAAATATTTTATTTATATTTTTTAAAATTTAAAAATTTAAAAAATTTAAATTTAAATTTAAAAAAATTTTTTAAAAAAGAAGGTAGAATAAAAAGTTTCCTTCTTTCCCCGATCATTCCTGTTGCTCCATTTCAGCTTTCCAGAGATACCGTGTTGATTTCTTGTTTGTTCCTCCAGAACAATTCTTTTTTTCTTCTTTTTTTTTTTTTAAAGATTTTTAATTTATTTATCAGAGAGAGAGAGGGAGAGAGAGCGAGCACAGGCAGACAGAATGGCAGGCAGAGGCAGAGGGAGAAGCAGGCTCCCAGCCGAGCAAGGAGCCCGATGTGGGACTCGATCCCAGGACGCTGGGACCATGACCTGAGCCAAAGGCAGCTGCTTAACCCACTGAGCCACCCAGGCGTCCCTCTTTTTTTCTTCTTTCAAACAAATGTTTACATATAGTACATACTGTTCTGTGTGATGTTTTTCTAAAGTAACTATCTCTTGCAGGCTATAGCATTCCTATGGAAGGCTCTACCGTAATACACTTAACCAATCTCCTTTAGTGGATATTTAAGTTCTTTCCAGTCTTACTAGAACAAAGTGCTGCAGTGACTACCCACCCCTTTGTATACGTGAGCAAATACATCTGCAGGATAAATTTCTAGGAGGAGAATTGCTGAGTCGAAGGGTACATGCTTTCAACATCTAGATGCTGCTGCATTGTCCTGCCCAAACCTTGTAGCAACTGCCGATTTCACTCTCACCAACATCGTAAGAGAAGGCCTGTTTCCCCACACCCTTGCTAACACGGAGAGCTAACAAGCTTTTTGACTTTTGCCAATCCCATAGGTGAAAGATGGTGACTCATAGAAGTTTGAATCTGCATTTCTTTTAAATTTGAGTGAAGCTGAGCATCTTGCTGGACATTTACAAGTCCTTTGTGTCTGTTTTCTGTGAATTCCCTTTTCAAACACCTGCTCATTCCCCTCACGCCCTGCTCTCCATTTCTTTCTTTTTATTTTTCTTTAAGATTTATTTATTTACTTATTTATTTATTTTTAAAGATTTTATTTATTTGGCAGACAGAGAGGCAGGCAGAAAGAGAGAGAGAAGCAGGCTCCCTGCTGAGCAGATGTGGGGCTCGAGCCCAGAACCCTGGGATCATGACCTGAGCCAAAAGCAGAGGCTTAACCACTGAGCCACCCAGGCGCCCCGAGATTTATTTATTTATTTATTTATTTATTTGAGAGAGGAGAGAAAGCAAGCACGCACACACAGGGGAGAAGCAGGTTCCCCGCTGAGTAGGGAGCCCCATGTGGCGCTCAATCCCAGAACCATGGGATCATAACCTGAGCATCATGACCTGAGAAGGTGGACGCTTAACTGACCGAGCAACCCAGGCGCCCTCTTTGGGTTTGTTTTTTTTTTTTTTTTTTTTAATCACCTTTGTTTTGTGCCTCAGTGAAAGCTACTCATTCATTTCTTCCATTACCAAATATTTGTTTACCTACTGTGTATCGGACTCTGTGTGAGCAGTGTGACAGTGAGCAGAGGGCAAAGGTAATTCCGCTCCGGGAGATTAAAATTCTAGAGGGGTGGACAGAGAGTAAAGGAACAAATACATGTGGGTTGGCAATACTTGTTGGGGGGAAAGGTAGGGTTTGGGCTAGAAAGTTCTGGGGTGCTATTTTATGTAGATGGATTCAAGGAGGTTTCTGTGGGGGCTGCCCAGGGTGCGGAGATGGGAATACAGTGAGAAAAGGAAACATGCGGCCATCTGGGAGAGGCATGCTCTCGGCACAGAGGCCCTGAGGTAGGAGTGTGCTTGGTGAGCTGCGGGATCAGCCAGAGGGCCAGGGGGGCTGGAGCAGAGTGAGCGAGAGGCAGAGCGGGTGGAGGTGAGATTCGAAGGTAAGTGGAGACCAGATCACGCTGGGCCTCGGAGGCCTTTGTAAGGACCTTGGCTGCTTCTCTGAGAGAGGTGCTAGCTAGTCATTCCAAAGTTTATTTCGGCTGTACCTGTATAAAAAAAATTTTTTTGGAGAGTTTTGGAGCAGAGGAGTGACATTATTCAATTTAGCTTTTTAAAGGACCATATAGGATGCTTGGGTGGCTTAGTCGGTTAAGTGTCTGCTCTTGGCTCAGGTCCTGATCTCAGGGTTCTGGGATCGAGTCCCACATCAGGGTCTCTGCTTAGTGAGGAGTCTGCTTCTCCCTATATCTGCCTCTACACACACACACACACACACACACACACACACACACATTCTCTCTCTCTCTCTCTCTCATAAATAAATAAAATCTTTAAAAAAAAATAAAGGACCAAACAACAGCACGGTCTAGGAATTGAGACATTACAGTACAGGTGCCACTGGGAGCATTTCTCATCATTAGCCTGTTCAACTGGGATGTTTAGGAGCTGCGCCTGCTGTAAGCAGATCCAATGTATGAAATTTCAGATGCACCTGATTTTCTTTAACGGACTGGACAGTCACAGCCACGGCCATGGGTTCAGTTTGGCCATGGGCTAATGTGGTGATCCCAAGCCCCTAATCCCAAAGATTTTGCTCATGGACGACAAGTAAGCCGACCCTTTTCCCAGTGGAAGGAATCATCTCCCCCAAGCCCAGCAGCCACACCCCAGAACTGCCTTCTGTTGAGCCCTTTGTACAAAGCCATAAATATGCATGTTCAGGAATGTTCCCCAGAATTAGGTAGGTGGTAATAGCTGCCCAACTTTGTGAATATACCAAAAATGCCTGAATTGTATAATTTAAAGGGTTGGAATGTATGGTACATGAATTGTAATTCAATAACAATAATAATGACAAGGGATGTTCCCAGAAACGCTGTTCATCACAGCACAAAGACTGGAAACAACCCAAATATCCATCCACAAGGATCTGTTAAATACACTTGTAGGATCATCAGTGGGTAAACATGGAAATGTCAAAAAGAACAGGGTGTGTCTGCCTTTGCAAATGTGGGAGACAGAGAAGGCTCTCTGCGATGGGTTGTTACGTTTTCAAAAACGAAGGCGAGAGGGGCACCTGGGTGGCTCAGTGGGTTGAGCCTTTGCCTTCGGCTCAGGTCGTGATCCCAGGGTCCTGGGATCGGGCCCAGTGTCAGGTTCTCTGCTTGGCGGAGAGCCTGCTTCTCTCTCTTTCTCTGCCTGCTGCTCTGTCTACTTGTGATCTCTCTCTCTATCAAATAAATGGATAAATCTTAAAGAAAAAAGAAACACATCTGTTGGGGTGGCTGGGTGGCTCAGTCGGTTAGGCATCTGCCTTCCTGTCGGGTCACGATCTCAGGATACTTGGCTCGAGCACCGCATCAGCTTCTTGCTCAGCAGGAAGCCTGCTGCTGCTTCTCCCTCCGCCTGCTGCTCCTCTACTTGTGCTCTCCCTCAATATATAACATAAATAAATAAAATCTTTTAAAAACATGTTTATGTGTAACTCTTATGCAAACATACATTTTAAATATCACAAGAAGAATTTAGAAAATACAAAAATCAAGAATTGGGGAGAGGAATGCACCCTCTGGCAGAGGGAGCAGCAGTGCCCAGTGGCTGAGGCGGAAATGTGCTGGGGGCCCGGGGATCAGCCAGAGGCCGTGCGCGGCTGTCGCTGGCTACTGATCAAAGGGAAGACTGTGACAAGCATCTGTGGGGCACTTTCTACATGCCTGGCATTTTGTTGTGGGCGGTGGTGGGTAAGACTGAGGTATTTTTCCCAGTTCCTCCCAACTCCCAGAATTCCTCCTCGGTCTTGGAGGGAGTCCTCTCTTGCCTGTTTCACTCCCTGCCACCCTTTCTCCATCAAGTCGAGTCCGCAATGACTCTTGAGCAAAGGACTTCACCTTCCTGAACCTTAGTCTCCCCATCTGCAAAATGGGAAAACCGATCTAAGCCTGTCTCCGTGGAACTGTCGTGAGTTCTAAAAAGTAGCTAGAACTGGGGCGCCTGGGTGGCTCAGCTGTTAAGCGTCTGCCTTCAGCTCAGGTCATGATCCCAGGGTCGTAGGATCAAGCCTTGCCTTGGGCTTCCTGCTCAGCCTCGCCCTAACCCTCTCCCGCTCCCCCTGCTTGTGTTACCTCTCTCGCTGTGTCTCTCTCTGTCAAACAAATAAATAAAATCTTTAAAAATAAACAAATAAAAGTAGTTAGAATTACTGTGAATATTAGTCTGCCTTCAGCACTGACTACTCGGGTTGCCTATTGAATAAAAAGAGTATAATCCTCCTCCCAATTACACAGAGAGACAGGCGAGGCTGGTACTACTACGCCCATTTCGTAAGGAAGTACAGCGAGGCACGGAGATGAAAAGGGCTTTCAGACTTGGTGAAAAATTCAAGACGGGCAGAGTTTAGGGTCGTACAGAAATAGGAGTTTGAGTCTGTGCTTTGCAGCCTTTAGGCTAGTTAGCTCTCTCCAAGAGTTAACCACAACCTATCAAAAAGGGACAAGGCCTCAGACCTCACCGGACTTCAAGGATTCAAAGCTGCTGGAAAAGAACAGGCCTCCCATAGTGCTTGGAGCACGGCAGCTGTCCAGGAGCGAGCTGCTGTTAGGGTAATTATTCTGGCAAGGTTCTGCATGATAATATGTAGGGACCAAGGTGTCGCCTGTGTTAGGTGCCGAGGTCAGATGACAGACTAGGTCTTGCGGTCTCTAACTCCTTCCCGAACACGGGCTCCTGCCCTCCCGGAGCCCCACTGTGAATGAGGCGGAGAGGCCCTCAGTGATGCAAATGAATGTTGACTTTTTTCATTAACAAAACAATGAGCTCGTTGACACCTGCGGTGGAAATGTTTCAAACTTTGAAAGGAGAAAAATCGGTTCACACGTGTTTGTTGATGTACTCACACTCGTCAATAAAGATTTCCCAAGGCCTGCTGGGATAACCCAAGGCTGGACCCCTGTTGCGGTCTCTAAAATTCTGTGTGAACCAAAGCCTCAGCGTGTTTCAGGCTAAAGGACGCTAAGCCCTCAGGGCTGGGGGCGGAGCGGGAGGACTTTGATGAAATGTGTCTGAAGAGCCGGGAACCACTTAGAAAGTTTTCTTGTCTAAGGAAATCAGTTTATTTTACCCCAGACCTCCCCACCCCAACCTTAACTTCAGGAGGACGCTGACCACAACTGTTGGGGGATCGAGGAGCCGCTGACGGTCTCCCGGGGAACACACGGGGAGGAACACGGTGAGGAATAAGGGCCGTGGGCACCTAGGCCCGCTGTGCTGGCTGCAGAGCAGGCTGGTTAGGTACGCGATAGAGAGAGATGAAAAAATATATGTACACTGTTTTTCATACACGTGAAGATATTCACTGAAGCATTCTTTCTAGAACGAAGGGAACGAAAACAATTCCAGTGTCCAAAAGAAGAGACAGAGAAAATACATCATTCGACATTCACACAATGAATGGACCAATATGGTTTTTTTTTTTTAAGATTTTATTTATTTATTTGACAGAGAGAAATCACAAGTAGGCAGAGAGGCAGGCAGAGAGAAAGGGGGAAGCAGGCTCCCCGTCAAGCAGAGAGCCCGATGCGGGGCTCGATCCCAGGACCCCGAGATCATGACCCAAGCCGAAGGCAGCGGCTTAACCCACCGAGCCACCCAGGCGCCCCACCAATATGTTTTTTTAAAGATATGTTTTTTAAGATTTTTAAATTTATTTGACAGAGAGCGCGAGAGAGGAAACACAACAGGGGAGTGGCAGAGGGAGAAGCAGACTTCCCGCCGAGCAGGGAGCCTGATGTGGGGCTCAGTCCCAGGATCCCGGGATCATGACCTGAGCTGAAGGCAGATGCCAAAAGACTGAGCCACCCAGGCACCCCAAGATTTTTTTAAGTTTGTTTTTTTTTTATTTGAAAGAGAGAGAGAGAAAGAGCAGGAGCCAGGGAAAGGGCAGAGGGAGAGAGAGAAGCAGACTTCCTGCTGAGCAGGGAGCCCAATGTGGGGCCCGATCCCAGGACCCCAGGATCATGACCTGAGCTGAAGGCAGACACTTAACCCACTGAGCCATCCAGGCACCCCCCAATATGGCTTTTTAAAGTATAAGATAGATCTAACATGAACATCTGGGCTAATCTTCAAGATTTATTTTTAATAAGTAAGTGGAGATATCTTATGTTCATAGAGAGGGAGACTCAGGATTGCAAAGATGCAATTTTCTCCAGATTGGTTGGTAAGAGTCAATCCAATGCCAATCAAACTAATAACAGGATCTTTTTTTCATAACTAAAAATTTATTAAGGAGAAAAAACCAGTGCTGCAAATGGGACAACAGGATTTTTTTTTTTTAATGAAATTCAATACATAGGGAGGGGGCGCCTGCTGGCTCAGTCAGAAGAGCATATGACTCTTGATCTCTGGGTCATGAGTTCAAGCCCCATATTGGATGTAGAGATTACCTGAAGAAGTCAACTTTACACACACACACACACGCCTGGGTGGCTCAGTCTGTTAAAGTGTCTGCCTTTGGTTCAGGGCACTATCCTAGGGTCTTGGGATTGAACCCCTTATCAGTCTCCCTGCTCAGTAGAAGTCTGCTTCTCCATCTCCCTCTGCTGCTCCCCCTGCTCATGCTTTCTCTCTCTCAAATAAATAATATATTTATTTTTATATATAGAGAGAGAAGTAAAGGGGCAAGAAGAGGAAGAATAAAGAGAAAAGGTTTGCTGTACCAGGATTGTTTCAAGGCTGTAGTAATGAAGTCAAGATGCAAATCAATAAAGAACAACAAACCAGTAAAACAAAATAGGTAAAAGACTTGAAAATGCACATGAAAGGAAACGTGGCTGAAAATCTCACGAAGGGGTCGATGCTCAACATCACCAGTAATCAAGGAAATACAAATCAAGAGAACAATGAGATGCCACATCGATTTATATGCAGTCTGTGGCGACAGTTAACAAGTCAGGTAACACTAAGTGCTGGGGGAGAGCCGTAGGTCTCCTGTCCATGGCTGGCAGGACTGTATATCCATTTTGGAAAGCAATTTATCATTTTCTTGTAAAATTGAACACTCACATACCTTGAAAAATGGCAGTTCCACTCTTGGCCAAATATCCAGGAGCAAGTCTTATATGTGTGCTCCTAGGAATATATGACTATATTAACATGATATATGCATATGAATATATGAATATTCATAACAGCTATGAATAAATGGCAAAAAGAAAATCCCAACAACAACAGAAAGAACTCCAACTGCCCTTCAACAGGGGAATGGATAAGTGCATGAAGGTACATAGACCAAATGGAATACTACAGAGTGAGATTTGAATGAATCACAGCCACACATACCATATGGATGATTTTTTATTTTTTTATTTTTTTTAAGAGACATATTTTTTTAAAGATTTTTTATTTATTTATTTGTCAGAGAGAGAGCGAGCAAGAGCGAGCACAGGCAGACAGAGTGGCAGGCAGAGGCAGAGGGAGAAGCAGGCCCCCCGCGGAGCAAGGAGCCCAATGTGGGACTCGATCCCAGGACGCTGGGATCATGACCTGAGCCGAAGGCAGCCGCTTAACCAACTGAGCCACCCAGGCGTCCCCATATGGATGATTTTTTAAAACTTATTTATTTATTTGAGAGAGAGAGAGTGAGAGTGCATATGGGGGGAGAGGAAGGGCAGAGAGAGGGGAGAGAATCTCAGGCAGACTCCGTGCTGAGCGCAGATATCCTTTTTCTAAAATTCAGAAACACTACAGCTAAACAATATATTGTTTAATCATCATACTGGGGACAAAGCTACAGAACTAAAGGCAAAAACCAATAAACACTAAATTCAAGATAGTGGCTTCCTGGTTTGTAGAGGGGAGAAGCAGCTTGAATAGGATAGAGGTAGAAGTCATCAGAAGATGTGAATTATTGTCAATATGATCTTAATATTAATAAGTAAATATATAGGGGCACCTGGGTGGCTCAGTCAGTTAAGCATCTGCCTTTGGCTCAGGTCATGATCCCAAGGGCCTGGGATCGAGCCCCACAGCGGGCTCCCTCCTCAGCGGGGAGTCTGCTTCTCCCACTTTCTCTGCCATTCTCTATCTCTCTGTCAAATAAATGAATAAAACCTTTAAAAAAAGAAATTAGAATAAAAATGGAGGGTTTTTTTTAAGGTTTTATTTGACAGAGAGAGATCACAAGTAGGCAGAGAGGCAGGCAGAGAGAGAGGAGGAAGCAGGCTCCCTGCTGAGCAGAGAGCCCGATGTGGGGCTTGATCCCAGCCACCCAGGCGCCCCCATAAGGATTAATTTTTTAAAAAAGGAAAAAAAATTTATAGATTCACCATACCGCCCAAGATATAAGTGTACAAGATTGCCATCACAGCACAACACAAAATTAGTTACCCACCGTGGTATAGCCACACAAGTGAGTACTCAGCCACTATTTAAACACAAGAGATTGGGGCGCCTGAGTGGCTCAGTGGGTTAAAGCCTCTGCCTTCAGCTCAGGTCATGATCCCAGGGTCCTGGGATCCAGCCCCACATGGGGCTCTCTGCTCAGCAGGGAGCCTGCTTCCCTTCCTCTCTCTCTACCCACTTGTGATCTGTCAAATAAATAAATAAAATATTAAAAAATAAAAGTAAGCGATGCCTGGGTGGCTCAGTGGGTTGAGCATCTGCCTTCGGCTCAGGTCATGATCCTAGGGTCCTGGGATCGAGTCCCACATCGGGCTCCTTGCTCCGTGGGGAGCCTGCTTCTCTCTCTGCCTCTGCCTGCCACTCTGCCTGCTGTGCTCGCTCTTTCTCTAACAAATAAATAAAATCTTAAAAAAATAAAATAAAATAAAAGTAAGAGATGTCTGTATGTATTAACCTGGAAAGATGTTACACATACATTAAGTGTAAAAAGACAAATGCAGAACAATATATATAGTATGATATCATCTGCAGGCATAAAAGACACACATATGCATGGAAAATTCCTGAGCAAATGCAGACAGCTGTTAACACCAGTTACTTCTCAGGAGTGAAATTGAAAGGGTAAAGGGAAGGACATCCTTTCTGGTCTATATTCAATGCTGGAGTTTATTTTTTTATAAACAGCAAACACTTATTACTGTAATAAAAGAAATCTATTTCAGGGGTGCCTGGGTGGCTCCGTTGGTTAAGTGTCTGACTCTTGATTTCAGCTCAGGTCTTGATCTCAGGGTCATGAGTTCAAGCCCCATGCTGGGCATAGAGCTTACTTTAAAAAAATTAAATTAAAAATGTATTTTAGAAGTTCAAAACAAAGTATTACATGTCAATTACATCTCAGTGAAGCTGGAGGGCAGTTCATAAATTAAAAAGAAGCCAGGTGGGGCGCCTGGCTGGCTCAGTCCATAGAGCACGTGACTCTTGATCTTGGGATCAAGATCCTACAATATTTGAGCCCCATGTTGGATATAGAGATTACCTTTCTTAAGATTTTATTTATTCATTTGACAGACAGATCACAAGTAGGCAGAGAGAGGGGGGGAAGCAGGCTCCCTGCTGAGTGGAGAGCCCGATGCGGGACTCGATCCCCGGACCCTGAGATCATGACCTGAGCCGAAGGCAGAGACTTTAACCCACTGAGTCACCCAGGCGCCCCTACTTTTTTTTTTTAATAAAGATTTTATTTATTTATTGTGGTATAGTAAGAGAGAGAAAACACCAGCCAAGAGGAGAGGGAGAAGCAGGCCCCCTGCGAGCAAGAAGCCTGACGTGGGCTCAATCCTAGAATCTGAGGATCTTGGCCTAAGCCAAAGGTGGACGTCTTCGAAGTGCCCGGATGTAGAGATTACTTAAAATAAAATCCTAAGGGGCTCCTGGGTGGCTCAGTCAGTTGAGCATCTGACTCTTGGTTTTTTTGGCTCAGGTCAGGATCTCATGGGTTGTGAGACCGAGCCCCACCCCCCCCCTCCCCAGATCAGCCTCTGCTGTCCGTGGGGAGTCCGCTTGAAGAGTCCTTCCTCTGTCCCTCCCCCGCTAGTGCAGGCCTGTGCATGCTCTTTGTCTCTCAAATAATCTTCAAAAGAATAAAATATATTTTTAAAGATTTTATTCATTTATTTGAGAAAGGGAGAGGGAGAGAGTGAGAAAGAGAGATCATGTAGCAGGGGGAAGGGTCGAGGGAGACCCAAACTCCCCGCTGAGCTGGGGACTCCCGGCCCCCACGGCAGGACTTGATCTCAGGACCCTGACTGAGATCATGACCTGATCCCAAGGCAAACGCTTAACCTTAACCGACTTAATCGCCAGGTGGCCCATAAATAAAATCTTTTTTGAAAAAAGAAGCACCATGGGCACCTGGAGGCCACAGTCCGTTGAACATCCAGCTCTCGGTTTCAGCTTAGGTTGTGATCTCAAGGTCATGAGATCAAGCCCCACTTTGACTTTGCACTCAGCGGGGAAGTCTGCTTGAGATTCTCCCTCCCTCCCCCTCGGTCCCTCCCCTCATGCTCTCTCTCTCAGATAAATAAATAAATCTTAAAAAAAATAGAAGCAATGTAAAAAGAAGCAAATTTTTGCTCAGTGCATAAAAAATTTTTAAAGAAAATATAGGAGCACATGAGTAAGAAAAGATGTCAGTTTTTGCCTTCTTACCCTTAACAAAATGTCGTATTTAATAGTTCGGGGTATATTCTTTTAAAAATTTTGTCTGTCTTGGGGCACCCAGGTGGCTCAGTGGATCATGGGATCATGACCTGAGCCAAAGGCAGACACTTAACAAACTGAGTCACCCAGGCACCCCTAAGTACATGTATTTTTAAAAAAATAATTATAAAGCAAACATTTATGTGACCTCTACCCTAGAAATATTATTTTAAAATTGTTTTTGGGACGCCTGGGTGGCTCAGTTGGTTAAAAGTGGCTGCCTTCGGCTCAGGTCATGATCTCAGTGTCCTGGAATCGAGCCCCGCGTGGGGCTCCTTGCTCAGCGGGGTCCCTGATTCTTCCTCCTCCTGCCTCGCCCCCTTCTTGTGCACTCTCTCTCTCTGACAAACAAATAAAAAAAAAAAAAAACTTAAAGAAAATAATTTTTTTTAAGTTTAAAAAAAATAAGAAAACTAAAACAAACACCTGTGTACTTATATCCTAGGATTAGTAAACATGTGTTCTGTTAATTTTTTGGTTCCTTGTTTTTAGTTAATAAGACAACAAAATAGAATGTGTTTTACCCTAACACCTTGTTTTAGAATAGAGTACTTTAGGGTTACTCTCTTGTGAAAACTTCAATGGACCAAGACCAATACCGACAGGTTGATATTCTCCTTTTGAGGTTTCGGTAGTCTTAGAGTTGACCCTGAGTGAAGATTCCTGTGTCTTTCCAATAAGACTTCATTAATCTTGGAAAAGCGCCTGGCTTCCTGGCTCAACGAGATACCGCAGGCTTACCTTGTACCTTTCAGCCGTGGTCACAGACTCAGCCTTTTCGGCAACCCGCCCTTCCTAGTTCCTTTTTAAGACTATGACCTGAACACTAAGATGCTTTGTTAGGATGCAAAACTGTCAAAATAAACGCAACTTTACAGATACAGGTGAAGTCCTCTTTGCTCCGTGAAATAGTAGTTATCACTGTCCCCTGGTCCATCATCCATGAGGTAGACCATCTTTTCAATATACTTACTGGTCGGGGCGCCTGGGTGGCTCAGTGGGTTAGGCCGCTGCCTTCGGCTCAGGTCATGATCTCAGGGTCCTGGGGTCGAGTCCCGCATCGGGCTCTCTGCTCAGCAGGGAGCCTGCTTCTCTCTCTCTCTCTGCCTGCCTCTCCATCTACTTGTGATTTCTCTCTGTCAAATAAATAAATAAAATCTTTAAAAAAAAATATATACTTACTGGTCATTTGAATCTCTTTGCCTCCCAACTGCTGCTTCTTTGCCTGTTTTTCTGTTGTTAAAACTTCCATGGCATGTCCAAATTGTTTTGCTTTTATAAATAATGCTGTGATGGACATCTTCACACCTGCACATTTGCTCATTTTTCTGATTCATTCCTTAGCATGAGTTTCTAAAAGTGGAATGTCTGGGACAAAGGACATATTTTATTTTATTTTTTAAAACTTTATTTATTTGAGAGAGAGAACAAGTGACAGGGATAGCAAGAGAGAGCACACGCAGGGGGGAGAGGGAGAAGCAGGCTCCTGAAGAGCAGGAAGCCCAACGTGGGAGTCGGTCCTAGGACCCTGGGAGCATGACCCAAGCCGGATGCAGATGCTTAACCTACTGAGCCACCCAGGGGTCTCTGGGACCAAAGATATATTTTAAATTTACAACTTTTTTTTTCTTTTTAAGAAACAATTGTTTAAAAAGCCAAATCAGGGGCACCTGGGTGGCTCTGTAGGTGAAACGTCTGCATTTGGCCGAGGTCGCGATCCCAGGATCCTGGGATCAAACCCCAGGTCGGGCTCCCTGCTCCGCGAGAAGTCTGCTTCTCCTTCTCTGCCACGCTCACTTGTGTTCTCTCTCTCTCAAATAAATACATAAAATCTCAATAAAAATCCAAATTAAAAAAATACTGTGTACCTGTACACACCCCAGCCCCCGCGGCGTGTGAGTGCCCGTCTTCCCACGCGCTCCCCAGAACAGAACGTCACGATTTTAGTTGCCTTCTTGGAGGGTTGCGGATGTTTTGGATCGGCGTGCTTGCTTAAGAACGACTGGATTCCACCCGCAAGGTCCCCGCACTGTGTTGGCTGTGTTCTCAAAAGTTCCCAGTCTAGGGATGCCTGGGTGGCCCAGTCGGTTGAGCATCTGCCTTGGCTCAGGTTGGGATGGAGCCCCGCATCGGGCTCTGCTCCGCCGGGAGCCTGCTTCCCCCTCTGCCCGCTCTGCCTGCCTCTTCCCCTGCTTGTGCGCGCTCTCTCTCTCTCTCTCTCTGACAAATAAATAAAATCTTTTCTTAAAAAAAGTTCCCAGTCCTCCTAGAGAGGAGAGAGGGGTTCTAGTCGCTCACCACCCTCTCCTAGCCTCCTGGGATCTCAGCCACTTGACAGCTGCCTTTCAGAGGCTCCTCTCAGAGGCCCCCCCCCAGAGCTATTTGCTGAATCCGGCGACTCTACTCCCAGATTCCCGTTCCACGCCTCTCACCTGGACTGCAGCGGTTGCCCCCGGGCCTCACCCCTACAGTCCTTCTCGACACTGGCCTCTGCTCACAGCCTTCCTGCTACACTTGGAATCCCATCGGAACTGCTGAGCTGGGCCTTCAGAGCCCTGCCCAGCCCAGGCCCGGCTCTTCTCTCGATCTCAATGCCAACAGCTCCCCAGTTCCCTGCAGTCCCCTGGGCCTCCTGGATGTTCCCTGTTAGGATAAGCTGGGCCGGCCTCCGAGTCTTTGGACCTACTTACCTCTACTTGGAATGCTCTCTCCCCCAAGCATTCTCTGCTCAAATATCACCACACCAGAGAGGCCTTGCCAGGCCACCTTTGTCTATAACAGCACCTCCCCTGCCCGAACCCTGCTTCCTACTTCCCTGACACACATCACCTGTCATTATTTTATACGTCAACTTAGTGTGTCTTAGTGTGTTTGTTCTGGTCTTCCCTCACCGGGAATGGAAGCTTGATAAAAGCTGGAACTTCAAGTGTTTGACTGGTTTGTTTTTCCAGTATTATCTCCCCTGGGCCTAGGATAATGCCCGGCACTTCTCGGAGCGGGATCTGACCGTCTGTCCCGCACCACAGTTGAGGGCACAGCCGTGAGTCAGTCTCTCTGGGTTCAAGCCCCGATCTTCTTGCTGCTTTCCAGTTGCGTCACTGGGGCAAGTTACTTAACCATCCTTTCTACCATCTATAAAACAGAGATGATAATCTACTCTCATTAGGTTGTTTGGAGAGATAAATGAGTTAATCCACGTGAAAACATAGGCTGGTGTTTGTCACTATTACAGTTTCTGCGGGAGTTAAACACCTACGGGTTCTTATTACACACACACACACACACACTCACACACACTCACACACATATATGCAAACGTGACCCAACTCTGACCTTCCAGTGTATGTGCCTGTCACTCCCCCAGGCCATGGGTATAGACACGGACACAGAAACTAACAAGACAGTGTGACCCCTCTCTTACTGTGAGTCTCCAGAAACTCATATAATTATTCCTAGAGTTAAAAGTGTTGAGAGACAACAAAGCACCGAATTTTTCAGGAGATATAACTTAGTCTGAGGGTCAGCAAGAGGTCCTGGAAACTTCTGTAAGTTCCGAGCTGGTGGAGAGGAAAGAGAGACCCGCGTGTGAGAAAGCCCAGGGCGGAGAAAGAGCCTGTACAGTGGGAAGGCCTGTGTGGCTGCAAGTGCGAGAGAGGCGGCGGGAGAGTCTGGGGGGACCAGCAGGCGGGGCTTCGGTGGTCTCAGAAAAGACTGCCACAGGAGTCGTGTAAAGGAGGGACTCAGAGCTGGAGACTGACTCTGTCCACTTAACAGTTAGCCAGGTCTTCCCTGGCTGCTGCTTTAGGTCTCTGTTCAACAGCCCCCAGAGACCACCTTGTTTAAATGGCATCTCCCAGGGCGCCTGGGTGGCTCAGTCACTAAGTGTCTGCCTTTGGCTCGGGTCATGATCCCAGGGACCTGGGCTCGAGGCCCACATCGGTCTCCCTGCTTTGCGGAGAGCCTGCTGCTCCCTCCCCTCTCCCCCGGTTTGTATTCTCTCTCTCTGTGCATCAAATAAATAAACCAGATCTTTAAAAAGTAAAATAAATAAAATGGCATTTTCCCTGCTCCCCATCTCTGCCCCTCTTCACCTGCTTTAGTGTATCATGAGCCCTGACATTCTATCACTCTCTCCTTTTTCAAAGATTTTATTTACTTAAGATTTTATTTATTTATAATTATTTATTTGGTAGAGGGAGAAGCAGGCGCCCCGCTCAGCAGGGAGCCCGAGGCGGGACTTGAGTCACCCAGTCAGCCTCTGTCACTCTCTCTTACGCGTGCTCTCGTGTCACCCCCCTTGAAACGGAACCTCCAAAAGAGCTGGGACTTTGGGGAGGGGGAGAGAGACTGGCCACAGGAAGACGGATGAGGAGGTTGGTGTGGATGGCCAGAGTTCTGGAGCTTTGATTTACTAGGAGGGTTAGGAGCAGCTGGCTGGCTGGTAGAGAGCAGGAGGCTAGAGGACTTGACAGCTTGACACCTGACACCAGCCCTAGAAAGAGCAATTGTCCATATCAAAGAACGGAGAGGGGAGGCGGTGAGACAGTGGTAGTGAGGAAGGCGGACTGAAGTCCCAGTGGTCTCGGGGCGCCCGGCTGGCTCAGTCAGTACCTAAAGTGCCAGCAGTCCCCACAAGCCAGTTCTTGGTACGGTCACGGACTGTGAGTCATCAAGGGCTAAGGATCAAGTGTGGGGCTGGAGAGAAATAGAATATAGAAATGTGGAGGCGCTTGAGTGGCTCAGCCAGTTAAGCCTCTGCCTTTGGCTCTGGTTATGATCCCAGGACCCTGGGACGGAGCCCCCTCAGGCTCTCTGCTCAGCAAGGAGCCTGCTTCTCCCTCTCTCGCTCCCTGCCGCTCCCCTGCTCACGTTCCTTCTGTCAAATAAAGAAAGAAAATATTTTTTAAAAAGAGAATATAGAAATACACTCTAAAAATCTTTTTAGAAGATTTTATTTATTTGACAGAGAGAGAGAAGAAGCCAGGGGAAGGTGAGAGGGAGAGAGAGAAGCGGACTCCCCGATGAGCAGGGAGCCCGGCGGGCCTCGACCTCAGGATCCTGGGATCATGGCCCAAGCTGAAGGCAGAGGCTCAACCGACGGAGCTGTCCGGGCGCCCCAAGAATACAGAAATCTTTAAGATGTAATGGACAAGACTTGGCGGCCAGATGTGGAACGGGAGGGAAGGGAGGGGGACGTCTTCGTTTCTAGTTTAAGCGCGTGGGGGATGGTGGTGTCATCTCCTCAGAGCAGATTCTGGGGTTCGGCTGGGAGACCTGGAGGAATCCAGGGGTTATGCAGATGGGAACACAAATTCTGAGCTGGGGCAAACGTCTGGCTTAAGATATGGACGTTGGAATGCACAATGAAATCATGACAAAATGCCTTGTTCTTCTGAGGCCTCTTTAGGCAAGTTAAGTTGCCTTAAGTCTAGTTGCCACCAGAAAAGCTTCCATGTCAATGTTTTCTGGTTGCAGATGGGCTTCTCCACTTCATCTAGCCTGTTCTATAGCCCCCAGATACTTCTAGCAATGGACGGCCTCTGTAAAGAAGGGGTCCAGAAGCTTAAACTTCTTAGCTTCAGGGTATCCGCCTCTGCCCTTGTGGATGTGTTGGAGAAGAGAAAGCAACGGAGGGCAGAATCTTGAGGAACGCCTACGACTGGTGGACGGGTCCAGAAGAAGCCGCCCGCGAGGGAGACTGAGAAGGGGCGTCCAGGGAGGTAGGAGGAGACTGGGAAAGGCTTCACAGAAGGCAAGAAGAATGGCTGTTTAGAGGATCACTAGCACTAGCCATCAACCGTGTGCCAAGTTCTGCTAAGGCAGCCTCCGCAAGGTCTCGCCCTCTACCTCCACTGCCACCTCCTGGTCAATAGCCCCCATTACAACTGCGGGACTGCTCGGGAATCTCCATTTCCAGCCTCCAGTGGAGCCTGGACCACGCCCATCCCACCTCCGCGACTTTCACTAGCTCCCTGTCACCTCCAAACGAACCCCACTGCCTAGAATGCTGGACCTTTGGCCGCCTGGCTCCAGGGGACTTGTCTATCTCAACCTGCTCCCTGTGGTCTATTCGCCATCCCCACAACCCTCAGCCTTGCTGCAGCTGTGTCATCTTCTTGAATTGCCCACCCTTCGTGCCTAAATTTTTCAAGGTCAGTCTCCAATGACATCTTATCTAGAAAGCCCTCCCTGATACCGACTTGATCTGATCTGACCCTTGACCACCTTCTCTTGTGATAGCAAAACGCTACCCTGATTTTCACCAAGCTCAAAGATCACTCCCAGTGAGGCTAAGTTCTTGGGAGCAGAGACTGTGTCATCATCTCTCCTGTCTCTCCCATTTAACCCAGTACAGGCCCTGACACTCAGTGGGCAGAGAAAATGCTGCTCAGGAGAGCACACCCACTACCACCCAAATGCAGGAACAAGAAGTTGCAGATTCAACTACCCTCAGGAGTCAGACAGATGAGTGCATGAAGTTACCTACAGCAAGACAATTAGGAATGGCGGGGTCTGTGGCAAGTAGGAGCTTTCATTCTTCTGCCTAAAGTATTAATAACACTCGGAACATTAAAACACCCTGTAAATCATATCTTAAAACTAACTTGACCTGAAGAGCCATGAGTTTGAGATTGAAATATCGATCCAAAGTACACCCCTCTCTTTGGAGCTTTCAAAGCAATTTTACATCAGTAACTCTATCTCCCTTATACGTGTGAGAAAAGTGAGGCTCAGAGACGTGAGGTGCTTCTTAAGATGACATAGCAAGGAATTAGTAGCACAAGGCTAGGTCCAACCCTTTCGGACTCTGGCCTGCCTTCCTGTCTTCTGAAGGTGATGGGAAGAGGGTCTAAAAAGATGGGCACCATTTAATTTTTTTAAATTAAGGCTATTATAGGGGGCACCTGGGTGGCTCAGTCGTTAAGCATCTGCCTTTGGCTCAGGTCATGATCCCAAGGTCGTGGGATCGAGCCCCGCATCGGGCTCTCTGCTCAGCAGGAAGCCTGCTTCTCCCACTCGCCCTCCCCTTGCTTGTGTTCTCTCTCTTGCTGTGTCTTTCTCTGTCAAATAAATAAAATCTTTTAAAACAAAAAAAAATAAAAATTAAGGCTAACTTTTAGAAGAATATTGCATTGATAGCATTGAGGGAAAGGCACAGAGACTTCTTAGATACACCCGGTCCCCACACATGAGAGTCTCTCTATTACCAACATCCTTCATGATAGTGGGACATTTGTTACAACTGATGAACCGACATTGACACAGTCTAATCACCCAAAGTCCATGATTTACCTTAGAGTTAACTGTTGGTGTTGTACATCTTATGAGTTTAAACAAATATATGACGTGTATCCACCATTACAGTATCATAGAGAGAGTATTTTCTTCCCTAAAAATCCTCTGTTCTCGCCTCCTATTCATCCCTCCCCCACTGACCCCTGGCAATCACTGATTATTTTAGTCTCCATAGTTCTGCCTTTTCCAGAATGTCCTACAGTTGGAATGATACAGTAGGTAGCCTTTTCAGATTGGCTTCTTTCACTTGATAACATGCATTTAAGTTTTCTCCATGTTTCTCTCTCTCTCTCTCTTTTTCTTTAATTTTTAGAGAGGGAATTATGGGGGAGAGGGGGCAGACGGAGAGGGGGAGAAAGAATCTTAAGCAGGCCCCATGCCTAGGGCAGAGCCCAATGCAGGGCTTGATCTCACAACCCTGAGATCATGACCTGAGCCAAACTCAAGAGTTGGATGCTTAACTGGCTGAGCCAACCAGGCACCCCCCTCTTCCATGTTTCTGTGTGTCTCAATAGCTCACTTCCTTTTCGTGTTGAATAATATTCCACAGTCTGGATGTATCATGGTTTATCCATTCAGCTACTGAGAGCCACTTTGGTTGCTCCCAAGTTCTGGCAATTATGAATAGCACTATAAACATCCATTTGCAGTTTTTTGTGAGGATGTAGGTTTTTAAAAAAATTCCTTTGGGAATCAGAAGGAGTGTGATTGCTGGATTGTATGGTTAGAGTATGTTTACTTTTTTTTTTTAAGATTTTATTTATTTATTTGACAGACAGAGATCACAAGTAGGCAGAGAGGCAGGCAGAGAGAGAGAGGGAAGTAGGCTCCCCGCTGAGCAGAGAGCCCGATGCGGGACTCGATCCCAGGACCCTGAGATCATGACCTGAGCCGAAGGCAGCGGCTTAACCCACTGAGCCACCCAGGCGCCCGAGTATGTTTACTTTTGTAAGAAACCACCAAACCATCTTCCAAACTGGCTATACCATTCCCAAAAGCAACGAATGAGAGCTCCCATTGTTCCACAGTCTTGTTGGCATTTGGTGTTGTCAACATTCCGAATTTGGGTCATTCTGATCGATGCGTAGTGGTATCTCACTGTTGTTTTAGGTGGCATTTCCCTGATGCCACATGATGTGGAACATCCTTTCATACATTCACTTGCTGTCTGTATGTCTTCTTTGCTAAGGTCTTTGGCCCATTTTTAATGTTTTCTTATTGAGTTTTAAAAGTTCTTTGAATATTTTGAGTAACAGTCCTTGATCAGATGTCTTTGTAAATACTCTCTCCCGATCTGTGGCTTGTCTTCTCATTCTCTTCACATTGACTTTCACAGGGACATTTTTAGTATATGTGCTGGGGAAGCGAGCACTCACAGGGACATTTTGAATTTTAATGAAGTCCAGATTTCCAATTATTTCTTATATGGATCATCCTTTCCTTATTGTTTCTAAAAGGCATCAATACCACAGTCAAGGTCATCTAGATTTTCTATGTTATCTTCTAGATGTTTCACAGTTTTGCTCTGTACATTTAGGTCTGCAATCCATTCTGAGTTAATCTTTGTGAAAGGTGTAAGGTCTGTGTCTAGATTAATATTTTTGCTTATGCACGTTCAGCTGTTCTGGCTTCACTTGCTGAAAAGAGTATTTTGGCTCCATTGTATTACCTTTACTCCTTTGTCAAGATCAGTTGCCCATATCAATGTGGATCTACTTCTGGGCTCTCTATTGATCTTTTTGTTCTTTTGACCTATTTGTCTATACTTTTGCCAATATCATGCTTTCTTGTACTGCAGCTTTACAGTAAGTCTTGACGTCTTTCAACTTTGTTCTCCTTCAATAATATCTTGGCTCTTCTGCCTCTAAAGTTTAAAGTATAAACTTTTAAAATCAGTTTGTTGATATTCACAAAATAACTTGCTGGGATTTTTATAGGGATCGCCCCAAATCTGTAGATCAAGTTGGGAAGAATGGACATCTTGACAATATTTGGTCTTCAGCACTCACTTTCCATTCAACTGAAATTTCATTTGTCAAATGGAATAATCTCCTTTTTACAGCGTTGTCTGAAATGTTATCCAGAGTACTGTAATCCCTAGCACAATATCCCTGCTCTCAGGAAGCTTATCTTTTAGACGGGAGGAGGGCAGACAATAAACAAGCATCAGATAAATTAGTAATTTCCACGTAAGTGTTGTGAAGAAAGTATGGAATAGGGAGTGACTGGCAGTGAAAGGGCCGTTCAGTGTCAGGGAACTTCTCTGAGAAGGCAACATTTAAATTGAGACTTTGATGAAAAGGGAAAGCTAGCCATGAAGAAAAACTTTCAGACAGAAGAAACAACAAAAATGAAGGCTCTGGAAGCAGAAATGAACTTGATGGTTTGGAGAAGGACATGGTGGCTTCAGTGCAGTGAGCAAGGTGTAAACGAAGTTTTAAAAAATAAGTAGACAGGGGTCATGTCCTATAGGATATTTATTCTTAAAATTAAAGTATAAGATACATGCTTTGAGGTACACAAAATATACAAATGTTAAGTACACAGCTCAATGAATGTTCGCATCTATCTCGATCTGGAAATGACCTCCTCCAGATCAAGATAGAGAACAGCGGTCAGCAGACATTTTTGGTAAAGCACCAGACAGAAAGTTGCTTAGGCTTTGTGGGCTGAGGGCCTTTCTTGCAACTACTCAGCTATAGTACTGTAATAGGCAAGCAGACATAGATGCCATGTCAGTCAGTGGGTATGGTGGGATGCCAAGAAATCTTTAGTTACAGTGAAATTTGGTTTACATTTGCTTTTCATGTGTCACAAGAGTTTTCTTCCTTTGACTGTCCCTCAACCATTTGTAAGTGTAAGGCTTGTCACTTAGACTTGTTAACATTCTTAACTGGCAGGCTGTATGAAACCTGGGGCTGTACAAGACTTGCCCTCCGGGCCGCGATTCACCAGCTCCTGACACACATTTCTAGTGTCCTCCTTGTGGCTCTTCCCAGGCAAAAGCCCTCTCTCTCAATGGGTATTATTTTTATCACCATCGGTTATATTTTTTTAAAGATTTTTATTTATTTATTTGATAGACACAGTGAGAGAAGGAGGGGCTGGGTGGGAGAGGGAGAAGCAGGCCTCCCACGGAGCAGGGAGCCTGATGCAGAGCTCCATCCCAGGACCCCAGGACCATTACTCAAGCCAAAGGTAGACACTTAACAACTGAGCCACCCAGGCGCCCCACGGTCAGTTAGTTTTGTCTGCTCTTGAACTTTATATAAATGGGATCATATGTCAATTCTCTTGTGTCTGGCTTCTTCAACATAATGTCTGTCCTATGGAGATTTTAAGATACATAATTTAAGTGAATTAAGATGCCACTCAGGGGTCATAAGTATGAGAGCAACATGATCTTATTTATATGTAAAGGTCACTCTGGTTGCTATATGGAAAATGGAGTAAAGAGAAACAGGAGTGGATGTGGGGAAGCCAGTCAGCAACCATTATCTCCAACCAAGAGATAATGGTGGCTGGCTCTAGGGTGATAGTCATAGGAACAGAAGAGAGATTTGGGGTTTATTTTCAGTTTGAGCTCATGAATCCAATACCAGTTATTTTTGTTTTTAACCAAGTATTATAATACAAGTAGTTCACACTAATAAGTTTCCCAAATAATCTTTCTGAGACTGGCTTCGTGGATTTTCCTGTATAAACCATGTTCCTATCCTCAAGGGGTTAATACTTTTGGGGGTGGGGTGGACAGACACGAATCCAGATATAATGCAGTCAGTGCTTTAAGAAACCCAGGAGGACCCAGGGGGACGCCTGGGTGGCTCAGTGGGTTAAAGCCTCTGCCTTCAGCTCATGTCGTGGTCTCAAGGTCCTGGGATCGAGCCCCGCATCGGGCTCTCTGCTCAGCGGGGAGCCTGCTTCCCTTCCTCTCTCTCTGCCTGCCTCTCTGCCTACTTGTGAGCTCTGTCAAATAAACAAATAAATAAAATCTTAAAAAAAAAAAAGAAAAGAAAAGAAAAGAAAGAAACCAAGCAACCCAGGGGCTTTGGGAGCCAACAGTAACGGCAGCAGCCTAGGGGTGGTCGAATGGGATCACCTGGGGGTTGTCACCCTTGAGCTGAGTTTTGAAGGAAGAATAGCTGAAAAAGGACGGAATGGTTCATGGGAAGGCCCAGAAATGGGAGATCTCTTGGGAGCTCAGGGTGGTCCTATGAGGGGTCTCAGAAATAGGTAAGCTTGGTGTGGAACAAACCACCACCACCACACCCACCACCACACCCGCCTGGGCCTAAATGGGTGGACATTCATCCACTTTTTCAACCAAATAATCTGTCCTGAGTCCTTCTGTATGCCTCGAGGCTCCAGCAGAGGCCAGACGTAGCCAATGGGCAACCTGTGGCTGAATTTGACCCCCAGACGTATTGTGGCCCGCCGGGTGACCACTGGAAAATCGTGGTTTGAACAGCGGCTCTTCTCGCGAGTCGGAGCAGTCTCCAGGCCCTCTCATTCCTCACCCGACCCTCTTCACTTCCATGACTTTCGTGGCTCTTTCAGGTGTCGTCGTTTTCACACTGATCTGCTGACTGAAGTGTGAGCAGCCTGCAGTGTGATGCTGCTTCGCGCGCATCCGTCTGTTTTCGGCCCCGATCTCCGCTGGAAGCAGCAGAGAAGGACCAGCTCCGCGTGAACCGGGAAGAACTCGGCCAGTGAGGAGGTTTTGAAGGAGAACCTCATCCGGGCTCCCAAGGTGGGCGAGAGTCGGTGCAGCTGGACGCTCGGCCCCGACCCTGGCTCCGCGGTCACGGGCCCATCCAGGAGCTTCAGCTCATTCGTGAAACGGAGCTTGTCGGGATGGAGAGGGCCAGTGCATAAAGCGCTCTCGGCAGAAGGCGACCGCTCCTCTTCCGTTCTGGGCTGGCGCCTCTCCAGGGAGCCCCGAACCAGAAAGCTGGCCAGCGGACGGCACCACCGGCCCCGCCTAAGACGGAGCGGACCGCAGGGAACGCAGAGGCCCAGGTCTGCGGCCGGCTTGCTGACCAACCGCTCAGCTCTCCGGGTGATCTGGTCGCAAGCGGGGGCTGCTCCGGACCGGCAGCCGCAGTGCAGCCTCACGGGCACGGCCTCCAGTGGACCAAGACGCTGGGCCGCGGGGCGAGCGCGAGTCTCCAAGACTACATCACCCAGCCTGCTTTGCGCTTCGGGCAGCGCCCTACGCTAGCACGCGAGCCTCCCGTTCCCCCAACCTCGTTACTGTCTCTCGCGAGAGGACGGGCCGCGCCGGCGGTAGCGATAGCGAGCTGTGGTGCTGGTGCTGGTGGTGGCGGTGGCGGCCGAGACGGCGGCGGCCATTTTGGTGGGGCCTCGGACGCGGCGGCGGCGGTTCGCTGAGAGTAGCGTCTTCCATTTTTCCCACCCACCGCCCGCAACCCTGTGCCGCGAGAGGAGGCAGTGGAAGCAAGGCGGTGAAAGTAGCCGCGGGCCCCAGGGGAATTTAAAGGCCGCGAAGGCGGCAGCCAAGAGGGGGCCCTCCCCCCTCCTCGGCGGGAGGGGGGGTGGAGCGCACGCCCCCGAGGACGCAGGTAAGGAGAGGGAGACAAGATGGCGGACGCTCCACAGTTCCCCCTCCCCTGACGGGTGACTGCGCGCGCATCTTTCCGCCGCCGCCTCTCCTCCCACCTTCCCGGGGTGCTGCGCGCGCACCTTCGGCCGGGGCCCCGGGGCCGGTGCGCGAGGCTGTCGGCGCGCGCCCATAGAGACAGGCTGAGGGGGGCCAGGCCGGCCAGCACAGGGCCCGGGCGCATCTCCTCTCCCCTCCCGCCCGTCTGCGCACGCGTGCCTGAGCGAGCGAGCGAGCCCTGAGAGGACGGACCCAGGTGCGCTCCTGCCCGCCCACCAACCCCAGCCCCCCCCCCGGGGGCGCGCGGGAAGAGGAAGGGGGGCGTGGGACGAGGAGTCGGGGCGCGCGCCCACCCTATGCAGTCAGTAACCAGGACCCGGCGGCACGAACCCTCCCTCATGTCAGCCCTTCGCGGTCAGGTGGTGGGGGGCTCCCTGACGGGTAGGCATGAGAGACTTCCCAGCCTGCGACCCCCGTGTGCGTGGGCTTGGGCTCCGGCGGGAGCCCCCGGGCGGTGCGCGCAGCCGGCTCTCTCCGCCTCCAGGCGCGCACGCGCGGGCCCCTCCCCCAGTCCGTCGCGCACGTTGGGTGGGGTGGGAGTCGGGAGGGGGCGGGGCTAGCCTAGGGTTAGCGGCAGCTGGGGGCAGAGGTCAGAGGTCACGCCGGGTCAGTCTGTTGGGAGGCGCTGGGAGAGAGCCGTGCGGCCGGGGGTCAGGAGCTCGGGCGTCCTGGGGTCTGGTCCGCTCGGGTCCTGCGAATCGGCTGCGGAGGAAGGCGAGAATCCGAGGCTGCTCCGTGCTGAGGGCCGTCCTGGCGCGCGGGGAAGCACTTCCGGGCCTCGGTGGGTTTCGCCCACCTGTTTCCGGGGCACGGCTCCGCGCCCAGCGGCCTTTCTGCGCCTGACTTCTCCGAGGGGCCTGCGGCCGCGCGTGTGTCGGCGGGAGCGTGCGGCGCCGCAGGCGGAGGACGGCCCGCGCCCGGCCGGGAGCGGCTTCCGGAGCGTCCGCGGTGACAGCGCCTTCCCCGCGCCGCGCCGCGGCCGCCCGCACTGGCGCCTTGGAACTTCGGGCTTCACGTCGGGGCTTCCCTCCGGCCGGCGCCTTCGGCCCGTGGGGAATTCCTTTTCCGCGAAACATGGTTTGCTTCTGTTTTCCCGAGATGTGAGCTTCTCTTGCGGTTGTGGCTGTCTTCCCGGCCTCGGATGTGGGTGTGTTTAACAACCTCGGACGTGGCGGTGCAGAAGCGGGGGTCGCTGCGGGTCGCTGCGGGTCGCTGCGGGTCGGCCCTCACGGTGCCCCTCCCCGCTGTGTGTTCCAGGCGTGGCTCCCCGCGGCGCGGCGGCACCGTGGAAGTGCAGACCTGCACGGGGGCTGCGGTCTCGGCTCACGCAGGTGAGGGTGCAGGGGCCGCGTCGTGCGCGGCGCTGGCGGGACCGCTGTTTCGAGGGTCCGAGGGTGTCCGGCTGGATGCGGGGTGCGGGAACACACCGGGCGCGCTTAGACACACGTCCGACCGTCCTTGCCGTCGCCAGGCGCGGAGCACGTTCTCCGTGGTCTTGGCACGAACCTGCCTCAGTTGCAGTCTTCCCGTGGGTCCCGTGTGCGTCTCTGTGAGCCCTTTGTAGCGTGCGGTGGGGAGGGCTCATCTCCGCCAGGGATGTCCTCTCTTTACTGCAAAGAAGGAGCTAAGCTCTTATTAGGGTGCGAAAGGTACCTGGCTTGCAGGGCAGGTGTGAGGGTTATACAGCGTACCGGGTCGGGCTTAGTAAAGTGTGACCCACAGTGGAAGCTCCGGAAACATAGGCTATAATCATCGTTCATTCTCTTTATTCTTTCTCTTACTTTTTTTTAAGATATTAATTTGACAGACAGAGATCACAAGTAGGCAGAGCAGGGGCGGGCAGGCTCCCCGCTGAGCAGAGAGGACCAGGACCCTGGGATCATGACCTGGCCTGAAGGCAGCGGCTTAACCCACGGAGCCCCCCAGGCGCCCCCATTATCTTTATTCCTTAACATTGTTCTTGGTTTTTGTTTGTGTTTGTTTTTTTAAGATTCATTAATGTTTTCAAATCCCATTTTTACTCTTTTTACCCTATTTTAGGTGCTCCAGAGGCCGGTGGACCTGAGCGGAGGCTGGGACGCCCTAGTGGGCCCCGGGCCCTGGAAGGCGGGTCCCGGTGGCCGGTGGCCCAGAATGAGGCCAGCTCCCAGCATGCCCTGCAGCCGGACGCCAGCCCCTCGGCCAGCAGCAGTGGTGATAACGACCCAGTCATTCTTCAGGCGTCCAAAGAGGAGCCTGGGAGTGGGACCATGCAGAGCAGCCCCTCCCCTGCTCACCCTCAGCTCCCAATCCTGCAGACACAGGTTTGAACGTGGGGAGGATTCCTTCTCCGATTCTGCTTTGTGGGCTGTTAGATCTGAGTCAGAAGAAATGTGGCAAGTTTTAGCCACATTTCCATGATCCTACAGCTATCTGTATTTGGAAAATTTTTGGTGCTCAGGTTGACCATCAGTGTGATTAGATATTCACACGCTTTTTGACAGTAATATGATATTGATCGCTAAGACTGTGGAAACTCATTGTTACCTAAAAAGGGTGGAATTAGGCCAGGTTGGAAATGGAGATTGGGACAACATGCTTCCTAAGACTGAGCTTTGAGAATAGCTTAGTTTCCTTAGGAACTGGAAAAACATAAGTATTATGGATGGTGTGTAGTGTTTATACTTTTCTCATACTGAGGAAATGTAAGAGTAGGAAAAATGTGGCTTTTGAGAGTAGACATACATAGGTTTGCATAGAGTAGGGTTTTGATGGGCATGGATTTGATACTTAAAATTTTCCTGAGCGTGGGGGCGCCTGGGTGGCTCAGTGGGTTAAAGCCTCTGCCTTCAGCTCAGGTCATGATTTCAGGGTCCTGGGATCGAGTCCCACATCGGGCTCTCTGCTCGGCAGGGAGCCCACTTCCTCCTCTCTCTCTGCCTGCCTCTCTGCCTACTTGTGATCTCTCTCTGTCAAGTAAATAAAATTTAAAAAAAAAAAATTCCTGAGCAGCTGGGGAATTTTGTGATACACACTCATTTGTCATTTAACTGAGGTAGGAATTCCAGTGGCACACCTGTTAGGCGAGTGTGCTGGAGTAATTTATATGAGTTTGCTCACATCCACATTTAAGTGAGATTTTGTTCTTTACTTAACTATTTTTTTGCACTATTTTATGAAATAGTAGTTGAGTGTTTGAGAACAGTGACCAGTCCCCGTCCCCTTCCACTTTCCTAGTAAACGAAACAACCAAGATTGATGAAGAACATGAAGAGGTTTAAGTAATCTGGGAGGTGGTCATGGTTGCTTTTTGAACTTGGTGGTAACTGAGATTGATTCTAATAGGTGAATCTGCCATTCAGTGTAAAGGAAGAAAAAATGGGGAGGTGTGTATGTGAATGAACTTCTTTAGGTTCTGAAAGGATCATTAGTGTTTGAAATTATATGGTATGGTATTATTCTTGAATTTGGGAACTGTAAATGTCTGGCTGTGACTCCTTTTGCACGCCAGGCATCTGTAAACTTGGGTCTGCTATATTGAACACCTTACCAAAACATAATATCTTGTATATTTATATTTATAAAAATGAGATTGGTTATTTACTTGAGTTTTTTCTTGTAAGGTAGAATGAAATAATATGATGAGAACGTCCAATATCTTGCTAAGCATTCATTTTATCTATCATTTTCTGTTTATTTCTAGATGGTGTCGGACGGCATGACAGGCAGCAATCCTGTGTCCCCTGCCTCATCCAGTTCCCCAGCCTCTAGTGGGGCAGGCGGCATCTCCCCCCAGCATATAGCTCAAGATTCTTCTCTGGATGGACCTCCAGGGCCCCCAGATGGTGCCACAGTGCCCCTGGAGGGGCTCAACTTACCCCAGGCTGCTGACCTGGCTAACAAGGGCCCAAAGTGGGAGAAGAGCCATGCTGAGATTGCAGAGCAGGCCAAGCATGTACGTATTGGGAAGGCCCATGAGGATTCTCTTTCCTCAACTTCTGTGTGCCATGAACTTTTTACATTTCTTTCCTTGTGGATTTAGAGGGTGGGCTCTGCCTTAAATTGCAAATGTTGAGCAAGTTGCTTGGTCTCTGAACTTCCTTGTCTGTAAGTTAAAGGTGGTGTAGTAGTCTATAAAGTGTTGTGAGCTCTAAGTTAAAGGAGGAAATAGACCTGGAATGCTTTTTAAACTGTGAGGTTCTTAAGATTTACTGGTTTCTACTGCTCATTTCTGTCTTCTAGCCTCTGCTGCTTTACCCAGTGGTAAGTGTGGTCCCTGGACCGGCAGCATTGGCATCACCTGGCAGATTTGTTAGAGATTCAAGTTTGTTGGTACCCTTTTTACATCTATCCATTTAAAGCTAGAGGGTGGGGGCCCAGCAATCTGTCTTAAAAAGCGCTCCACGTGATTCTGATGCATGCTTAAATATAAGAGCTATGGTCTAATAATACCCTTGTCTTTCTTGATTTTTTTCTTCACCATCAGGCCATTTAGTTCCCTGTCCTCTCTGGCTCTTGTTTCCTATGACTTAGTTTTTGTCAGGAGAAGACAAGAATAATGGAAGCAGTTGTCTTGAGCTTGTTTTTAAAGATTTCTTTCTTTCAGAGAGGAAGTTGTTCAGGGGAGGCAGAGGGACAGGGACAGGGAGAGAAGCTGGGGGGGGTCTGACGGGGTTGCTGGGTCCTGCAAGCCTGAGATCATGACCTGGGCTGAAATCAACAGTCCAGTGCTCAACTGACTGAGCCACTGGGGCTCCCAGTTGTCTTGAGTTTTTAAGTCACTTTTGTCTATTTCAAATGCTTTCACTTTTTTGCGTGTGAAATTTAGCCATAGTAGAAACACGTTACCTTTTTATCATACTATTGTTTAATCTTTTACGTATAACTTTTCAGTATTTTTACCAAAATGTATATTTTTATAAAAACAAATCAGATTGTGTACATTGGGCTTTATATATCTAAGCATGAATGTACTCTTAAGTGGAATTCAACAGCGATGAAGATCCTTTGTATCCAGTCTATAAGGGAGGGTAGGCCCCTGCCTCCCTGGAGGCTTCCCTTGAAATCTGTTTTCCTCAGTCTTTCCTATGTTCGTGGGGCATGGAGATTGAGTGAGATAATGGAAAGAACATAAAATCTGTGTCTGGAATCATTAGACCTATTTTTTAATTTCCAGCTCTTACCACTTCCTGGTTCTGTGATCTCAAGTAAATCCCTTAATCTCTCATCTTTTCCCCCCTCCTCACTTGAAAAGGTTATAATACCTACTTACTTGCAGGATTGGTATGTGGACTTTAAGTCACATACAACATTCCGTCCAGACAGTGCCTATATTTAATCAGTGCCCAGGAATTCAGTTGTCTTCATGAGGTAGCATATATGTGCGGTAACTTGACTGACCTAGCTCTTCCCTGTTAGGAGGCTGAGATTGAGACTCGGATTGCTGAGCTGCGGAAGGAGGGTTTCTGGTCATTGAAGAGGCTGCCTAAGGTGCCCGAGCCTCCCCGCCCCAAGGGGCACTGGGACTATCTTTGTGAGGAGATGCAGTGGCTCTCTGCTGACTTTGCTCAGGAGCGTCGTTGGAAACGGGGTGTGGCCCGTAAGGTAGGTCATCTGCTGGGCGTACCTTCCAGTATTTCTTTTCCAGATTTCCTTTTCCTTGATAAGTGGGTTGGTTTGAAGGGAACCAAACAGAATAAACAGTATAGCGTGCTTATTCATGCCCATAGTTTCAGGAGGCAGGCTCTGACTTCCCAGATTTCTTGGCCTTGATTATTCTCATTGCTGTTGGTTTGAGAAGGGAGTAGGAGACTGGCCTTGGAATGTTTTCACTCTGGTGCCGTATTCCCACAGGTTGTGCGCATGGTCATCCGGCACCACGAGGAGCAACGGCAGAAAGAGGAACGGGCTCGGAGAGAAGAGCAAGCCAAGCTGCGCCGAATTGCCTCTGCCATGGCTAAGGACGTCAGGCAGTTCTGGAGCAATGTGGAGAAGGTAGGCGCCAGGGATCAGGAAAGGGCATTGCCGCCGGTTTGCTTAGTGCCAGCGTGGTAGCAGGAGCAGTCGAAACTGCTGCAGAGAGGGCGCCCGGGCGGCTCAGTGGGTGAAGCCTCTGCCTTCAGCTCAAGTCGTGATCTTGGGATCCTGGGATCGAGCCCCGCATCGGCCTCTCTGCACAGCGGGGAGCCTGCTTCCTCCTCTCTCTCTCTCTCTCTGCAGGGCATTCAGCATGCTTTCCCTAAAACCTCTTTATGCCATTTACCTGTTTAAACATCATCGAAGTTCTCAGTAATCAAATTGTTCTCATATAGGAAGTTTTGTTTCTCAAGTACTGCCTGGTTTCTGTCTGTATATTCAGTCTTGTCTCCTGCCAGTTCCTTTTCTTTTCTACTTCAAATATTCTTTTTTTGCACATCCCTGATAACTTACCCATGTTCTTTCTGCTGCCGGGAGTGCCTTTCTTCTCATGCCCACTTAGGGAACACCTACTTAGTCTTTGAGATTCAGCCCCAGATACATTTGTAACTCTTTCTCTGCTGCCTGAAGTTAAATTGGCTATTCTCTTTCCTGTGCTCCCTTTGTGCTTTTTTCAAGCACTTTTTTGTTTTGTTTTGTTTTGTTTTGTTTTCTTCAAAAGCACTTTTAAGGACATTTAGTTTTTCCCTCTTGAAAAGCAAGCCCAAAGACTAGCACAGAGGAGGTTTCCCTACATGTTGGGTTAAAGATTACATGAATAAAAGATTATATTCGTGACCTGTCCATTTCATGCTGTGGCAGGTGGTGCAATTCAAGCAACAGTCCCGGCTTGAGGAAAAACGTAAAAAAGCTCTGGATCTGCACCTGGACTTCATTGTGGGGCAAACTGAAAAGTACTCAGACCTTTTATCTCAGAGCCTCAACCAGCCACTAGCATCCAGCAAAGCTGGCTCTTCCCCTTGCCTTGGCTCCTCCTCAGCTGCCTCTAGTCCTCCACCCCCGGTTTCCCGGCTGGATGATGAAGGTGTGTGTCCTCTTTGGCTCTGTTACTCTTCCTCACGTGCCCTTTCCAGAGCTGAAAACCCACCCTGTGGCTTGCAGGGCCCCGTGGACTTTGTGACCTTGTTCTCCTGCTATAGATGGGGACTTCCAACCCCAAGAGGAGGAGGAAGAGGATGATGAGGAGACGATTGAGGTTGAAGAACAGCAGGAAGGCAATGATGCAGAGACCCAGAGGCGTGAGATTGAGCTGCTTCGACGTGAGGGAGAATTGCCATTGGAAGAGCTGCTCCGTTCCCTCCCCCCTCAGCTGCTAGGAGGGCCTTCCAGCCCCTCAAGAACCCCCTCATCTCGTGACAGTGACCCCCACGATGGGCCTGAGGAAGGTGGTGAAGAAGAGGCCTCTCGGGTGTTACAGGTATGCGGAGGATGGGTAGAGGGAGGACTCCGTGGGAGCCGAGCTGGAGGTTCAAGGACTGAGTTCTGGCTCATAAGGTCGTTGTGGTTTTCCGGAGTTCTCCCTGGTCGAGGGCATTTGGCTCTCGTTGAGGGATGGATAGTGAAGAATCTGGGTTTGGGGCAAGTTGCGTTCTGAGATGGGAAGTTTCCAATGCTGTAGTGGAAGAGTACTGTACTTTACAACTGTTACGTGACCTTGAAAAAAAATACTTAATCTAGTTCTGCCACTTCTGTGAAATGGTCCTAATACTCCCTATTGGTTTGTAGGTTTGGAGCTAGGATGATAATCCTGAAGTCTTTTCTGGACCTAAGCTGTCTCTTTCTTAGAAGTCTGAGTGTGTGGGGTTGGTGCCGGGGGCCTGTGTTTCTTATCTAGCACTTTCACAGATCCTCCTCTGGACAGTGGGGCCAGGATTTGGTAGCTGGTGCTGAAAGAAAACCCTTGATTGCATCCTTGCTCTGGGACTGTGCCAGTGGCAGCTGTCACTCAGTGGGACAAAGAGATTGTTCTGTGACGTCATATTCAACATTGCATCTTTCTCCTGCTGTTCTAACCTCAGGTCTTGTCCCTTTTCATGCTTTGCCATTCAGGTGAAGCCCCCACCCTCTGTCACACAGCGCAACAAACAGCCTTGGCATCCAGATGAGGATGACGAAGAGTTTACTGCCAATGAGGATGAAGGTCAGGCATGTTCTCTTTATCTTATTGCCCCTTGCCCTTTGAATTCTCTGGACCTAACATTTTCATGCTTTCTCCTCTCCTCAACTTGGACTGGGTCCTGTGATTCTGTTCCCATTGATTTGGGGTCATTCTCTCTCGCAGCGGAGGATGAAGAGGATACCATAGCAGCTGAGGAGCAGTTGGAAGGGGATGTGGACCATGCCATGGAGCTGAGCGAGTTGGCTCGAGAAGGTGACATTCACCAGACGTTTCATGAGCATCCGCTTGGTGCAGAATGTGAGGGATAAAGAGATGAATAAGAAAGGGACTTTTCATCCCCCTTGGAGGAACTACAGGTCTAATGACAAAGAGAGATGGAAGCAAATAATTATAAATAGACTATGACGACCGGTTATGATGGAAGTTTGAACAGAGTGACGTGACCATGTTGGAGAAGTGGAGCTAATATAAGAGCATATTGGCCACATTTGACCTGAACCTTAAAGACAGGTTTAGTTTGATGTTGTCCTTCCCAGCGGAAGGCAGCAGCATCCATAGTTCTAGCCCAGGCTGTGGGGCTTGGCTTTGAAGCAGGTGCTGAAAGCACACTCTCTGTCTCCCTTCAGACCTGAGCCCAGTAGTGTCTGTAGAAACCCAGATAAAATGAATGGGCACCACTCAGACCTCTGTTTTGTCTTTACCCCTTTTCCCTCAGAGCACCCAGAAGCTTAGCCGTGGTTTCTTTTCCAGGTGAGCTCTCCATGGAGGAGCTACTGCAGCAGTACGCAGGAGCCTATGCTTCCGACGCCTCGGTCCCAGGCTCTGGGAGTAGTGAAGAAGAAGATGAAGATGAGGTTGAGGCTAACAGCTCTGACTGTGAACCAGAGGGGGCCACAGAAGCCGAAGAGGCTCCTCAAGAGGATAGTAGCAGTCAGTCAGGTGACTCTGTGGCCACGGGCACCCTGGAGGGGAGATACTGGAGGAGTAGGCATGGGGAGCACTAAGCCTTGGTCTTGTGCTTTAGAATCTGCTGAGGAGCAGAGCGAGGAAGAGGAAGATGAGCATTCGGAGGAGGAAGAAACGAGCGGCAGTTCTGAATCAGAGGAATCTGAGTCTGACGAGTCTGAGGAGTCTCCATCACAGAGCCAGGCAGAAGAGGAGGAGGAGGAGGAGGAGGAGGAAGACGATGACGACTTCGGGGTGGAGTACTTGCTTGCCAGGGATGAGGAACAGAGTGAGGTAGACGCGGGGAGTGGACCTCCCACCCCAGGACCTGCCGCTGCTCTAGGCCCTAAGAAGGAAATTACTGACATTGCAGCGGCAGCTGAAAGTCTTCAGCCCAAGGGTTATACCTTGGCCACCACACAGGTAACCCCAGAGCCCAGCTTCTGCTTTCTCATATCTTGACTTTTCTGTTTCCCAGTGACTCGTGCCTCCTTTCTACTGTGCTGCCTCTCTTTTTCCCTACCAGGTGAAGACGCCCATCCCCCTGCTCCTGCGGGGCCAGCTCCGGGAGTACCAGCACATTGGGCTGGACTGGCTGGTTACTATGTATGAGAAGAAACTTAATGGTATTCTTGCTGATGAAATGGGGCTAGGCAAGACAATCCAGACTATCTCCCTGCTTGCTCACTTGGCCTGTGAAAAAGGTAACGAGGCAGGGCCCTCCCATTTGGGTCTTCTTGGCCAGTCCCCTGCAAAGACTGTTTAATGGGACTAACCGCGGGATGGTGAAGCACTCCCTGTTTTGTGTTGTCTTGGTAGCTTTATTGACTCTGGTCTGTAACTGGAGATGCCAGTGTAGGATTCTTAGGAGGGGCCATTAGGTAGAGTGATCGGGGTTATACCTGAGGAACCAGAACAGAGCCCTAAAGTTTGTATTTCCTTACTATGTCTCTCTTTAATTCTGCTTAAAATCTTTCTATTTTGTTTTTTTTAAGTTGAGATGTAGTTGGCATATAACATTATACGACTTTTAGGTGTCTAGTATAACGTTCTGAAACTAGTGTGTGTTGTGAAATGATTAGCACAGCACACGTCCACTACCACACAGTTGCAAAAGCTTTTTTTCTGTTGTACTGAGAATTTTTAACATCTCTCTTAATGGCTTTTGAGTATGCAGTCCAGTATTATTAACTATAGTCACCATGCTGTACATGTCTCATTCTTTTGCTAAACAGGTAACTGGGGTCCCCATTTGATCATTGTCCCCACCAGTGTGATGCTGAACTGGGAGATGGAGCTGAAGCGGTGGTGTCCCAGCTTTAAAATCCTCACTTACTACGGAGCCCAGAAAGAGAGGAAGCTCAAGCGGCAGGTTCGCAGTCTGTGTGATGGATCACTCCCGCGCCTCCTTTGCCCCACACTGATGCCTCTCTTACTCTTAGGCCCTTTTCTCAAAGAAGTTCTTTTCCCTCCCCTTTCTATTGCTGCCTCCTTCTTCTGGGACTTGGCTGTTTTCTCCAGTCCTGACTTATGTCCTTTGAGGACCTTAGCGTACCTTTTCTTTATCCTTTCCTTCCTTTTCACCCCACCATCTGCTGCTTTCTCCTGATTCCTCAGGGCTGGACCAAGCCCAATGCCTTCCACGTGTGTATCACGTCTTACAAGCTGGTGCTGCAGGACCACCAGGCCTTCCGTCGCAAGAACTGGCGTTACCTCATTCTGGATGAGGCTCAGAACATCAAGAACTTCAAGTCCCAGCGCTGGCAGTCCCTGCTCAACTTCAACAGGTGGGGGTGCAAATGGGCATTTGGAGGAGGGTTGACTTGACTTGAAGAGTGGGATGCTCAGAAGGTTGGGACCCTGCTGGTCACCCTTCTTCCAATTCCCTCTGTTTCTTTGCAGCCAGAGACGCCTGCTCCTCACAGGAACTCCATTGCAGAACAGCCTCATGGAGCTGTGGTCCTTGATGCACTTTCTGATGCCCCATGTCTTCCAGTCTCATCGCGAGTTTAAAGAATGGTTCTCTAACCCGCTAACTGGCATGATTGAGGGCAGCCAGGAGTACAATGAAGGTCTGGTCAAACGCCTGCACAAGGTAGGGCCGGAAACAGTTTGGCAGGGTGTTGGGAGCGGCAAACTAAGGGCAGTACCTGGAAGACCTTTAGGGAGAGGGAAATCAGTGCTGGGCTGAACTTGCTCAGTTGTCAGGTGGCAGTGTTCTGGTGACTGACCCATTGCCAAACTGAGTGACATCATCTTAGTCATTATTTTACTTGTCCCCCCCCCCCCAAGCAGTGACACTTGTCTTTATTCTCTGAATAGAATGGTCCTGCTGATTGGTCCTTGCTTAGATTTCTTCTTACCAGGCTTTCCTCAACTTTTGGGTTCTTTCTCTTTTTTCTGTGGGGTTTTTTTTTCCTCTCTCTCTCTTTCTTTTTTTCCTTTTGTTTTCTCTGGATCCTTTTATCCAGCCTTTTTTTTTTTTTTTAATTTGAAGATTTTATTTATTTTCGAGAAGGGGAGGGGAGGAGCAGAGGGAGAGGGACAAGCAGACTCCGCGGTGCGTGCAGAGCGTGGTGTGGGGCTCCGTTCCGTGATGCTGGGATCATGACCCCACCCCAAATCAAGAGTCGGATGCTCTACTGCTTTGTCCAGCTTCTAAGTAACATCTCTCAGCATTCTGGTGAGACAGCTCTTTTGTCTCAGTTCATGTGTCTTAAGGCTTTAAAGACTTTCTGATTTGTATTTTTACTCTCCCAACCAATCTGTATTTAAATTTCTGACTTGGTATCTTTAATTCAGAGTTACTGAATTCGAGTCTTGAATACACAGTATTTAAGCCAAACATCTCAAATTTTATAGCCTACTGTTTCTACTCTGTTTTCTTCACACTGTCACTTCGGTAAATCAAACGAGAAACCAGAATCTTCTTTAACTATGTGTCTTTCCTTCATTATATTTTTATTTTTCATTTCTTCCATGTGTATTTAAAAACTATCCTATCAGATTTTACCTCCTCGGATTTCAGATTCGCCTTTTTTCTCTGCTCTCTGTCACTGCCACAATTTTTGTTCTCAGCTTCTTTCCTGGATTTACTTTCATAATATTATAAATTTACAGTTCCTTCTTGAAATGTAATTTAAGTCATCCCTTCTGCATAGTTACTCTGCCCTCGGTGTCTTTTTCTTTTTTTTTTAAAGCATTTCTTAAGGAGTGGTATTACCATCTTTATATGGATCTCCTTCAATAGACCGTAAAGTCCTGAGTGGAGAGCTTACATTTGATTCCTCTTTCTGTGATTGATTCCTGGCATCCTTTATGGCTTTACGAGTATTTACAGAAGGGCTAAGCTAGGGTTCTGCTGGTCATTAGGCCAAGACCCAGCTAGAGGGGCGAGGCTGGGGCTCAGTGCCCATCGTTCTCCTATTAGCCTCCTGCTTATTTGCTTTTAGGTTTTGCGGCCTTTTTTGCTGCGCCGGGTTAAGGTGGACGTTGAGAAGCAGATGCCTAAAAAATATGAGCATGTTATCCGCTGCCGGCTCTCCAAGCGTCAGCGCTGTCTCTATGATGACTTCATGGCACAGACCACGTAAGGGAGGACAGAGGGTGGGCCCTGGGGCCCTATATTGGAACAGATGTGATTGTCAGGATGCCCATTTATTTTTCCTCTCTCCCAGCACTAAGGAGACACTAGCCACAGGCCATTTCATGAGTGTCATCAACATTTTGATGCAGCTACGAAAGGTCTGCAATCATCCAAACCTGTTTGACCCTCGACCTGTTACCTCCCCCTTCATCACCCCAGGAATCTGCTTCAGCACCGCCTCTCTGGTGCTAAGGGCCACTGATGTCCACCCCCTCCAGGTAAGTCGTTCCCAAAGTTATTGGCCCTAGCATAACCCTGTATCCTTTTTTTTAAGGCTAGAGTCCAGTTATGGCATCCTTCCCTTATAAATTGAGCACTTTTCCCCTGGTTTCATCGTTTTCTGTCTGTGTGACTTAGGGCAAGCTAATTTTTAATTGATCTCTAACACTAAGTTTGGTTGCCCTTGAAAGTTAGGGATTATAAAGGCCTATTATCTGCAATATGTTTGTGAAAACTGTGTTAATATTTTTGAAAGTGCCTGGCATGTTAGTGATACTTAAATACTATTTTGTTTTCCTGTTCCTTCCTTCTTTTTGGACACCGCCCCCCCAAACTTTTGATTTTGTTGTGGTAAAATACACAGTTTTACCAGGTTAACCCTTTTTAAGTGTATATTTTAGTGGCATGAGCATAGTCACGTTGTGCGACCACCACCACGCATCTCCAAAACTTTTTTCATCTTTCCAAATTGAAACTCCATGCACACGAAATAGTAACTCCTCATTCTCCCCTGTCCCCCAGCCCTTGGCAGCCACCACTGCTTTTTCTAAGTTTGACTCTTCTGGGTACTCAGATAAATAGGATCATATGTATTTATCCTTTTGTGACTGGCTTATTAGCAGATTGTCTTCCAGGCTCATCCATGTTGTAGCATGTGCCAGAATTTCCTTGCTAAGTGGGGATGCCGTTTCATACATGTATCTACATGTCTGTATACATCCATGCTTACACATGTATATGTCCTGCATTTTGTTCACCTGTTTACCCATCATGGATGGGTAAATAACTTTGGGTTATTTTCATTTTCTGGCTATTATAAATAATGCTACAGTGCACATGGGTGTACAAATACCAGTTTGAATCCCTGCTCTCAATTCTTTTGGGGACATAGAGTTGCTAGATCATATAGTAGTTTGATTTTTAATTTTTTGAGGTAAACGGCTGTAGTATTTTCCATAATGGCTGCTGCATTTCACATTGCCAACAGCAGTGCACAAGGGTTCTAATTTCTCCATATCATTGCCAGCACTTGGTGTTTTTTTGTTTTATTTTATAGCCATCTTAACAGGTGTGAGGCGGCAGTACCTCATTGTGATTTTTTTTTTTTTAAAGATTTTATTTATTTATTTGACACAGAGAGATCATACGTAGGCAGAGAGGCAGTCAGAGAGAGAGAGGAGGAAGCAGGCTTCCGCTGAGCAGAGAGCCCGATGCAGGGACTCAATCCCAGGATTTAATCCACTGAGCCACCCAGGCGCCCCACCTCATTGAGATTTTGATTTGCATTTCCCTGATGCTTAGTGATGCAGAGCACTTTTCCTGTGCGTTGTGTATTTTCTTTGGAGAAATGTTTATTTGGCATATTTGCCTGATGTTTTTACTTGGGTGGCTTTGTTGCTTAGTTGTGGGAGGTCTTTATATGTTCTGGATATTATCCTCTTACCAGATACATGATTTGCAAATGTTTTTGTCCCATTCTATGGCTCACCTTTTCATTTTGTTGGTAGTATCTTTTGACGCAGTCCTGCGATCAGTTTTTTTCTTCTGTCGCCTGTGCTGTTGGCGTCGTATCCAGGAAACCATTGCCTTATTGGCTCATCTGACACCACGCTTTTGTGTTTCTGCCAGCGGATAGACATGGGTCGGTTCGATCTTATTGGCCTGGAGGGTCGTGTCTCTAGATACGAAGCTGACACATTTCTACCCCGGCACCGCCTCTCCCGCCGGGTACTGCTAGAGGTGGCCACTGCTCCTGATCCCCCACCCCGGCCCAAACCCGTCAAGATGAAGGTCAACAGGTACCAGGGCTGACGGATAAAGGGATGGGTTCCTGGAAAAAGTGGCTACAGCTGGCTGGGGGCAGAAATTGGGGTGGAAAGGAGAGAGTCGGAGGCTCGGCTAAACGTTTGTGCGGGACGGATGCAAAGTCCTGGAGGAAGTTGGGGAGAGAAGAGGGTCCTGGGAGCCGCCCCTGTGTTGTCGCCGATCTGTTGCCCCCTTGTTGTGCTCGGTGCGTTTTGGTCATCGTGATTTCTTTCCCTCTTTCCCTTGTGTCCTTCGTGTCTTTATCGCCTTTGCTTTTGTGGCGCTGGACTTCCGCGTCGGCTTCATCTTCCTTACTCCTTCCTTCCCCGGCCCGCGCTCCTTCCTTCCTACCCGCCCTTTCCATTCCGTCCTTCCAGGATGCTGCAGCCGGTGCCCAAGCAGGAAGGCCGGACAGTGGTGGTGGTGAACAGCCCACGGACCCCCATGGGCCCTGTCCCTGTGCGACCCCCTCCAGGCCCTGAGCTCTCCACCCAGCCGGCCCCTGGCCCAGCCCCCCCAGTGCTGCCAGCACCGCTGATGGTGTCGGCCTCGCCTGTTGGGCCCCCGCTTCTCCCGGCCTCCCGGCCTCCCGGCCCTGTTCTGCTGCCCCCACTGCAGCCAAACAGTGGGCCTCTGCCCCAGGGTGAGTTACAAGGGGGCCAACCTGCTGGGGGGTCACCTCAGGCAGATTGTTCAGGTTGGGGAAGGAGTAATGGAATTAGTGTCGAGGGAGCGAAGTTGGAGACAGAGTTGTGGTGGTGGTTGGCTTGGGAGCGTGTGTGGAGCTTGCTGGGAGCGGGCTGGGGCTCCAGTCGGTATACCTGACAGATGTTTGCTTTGTGTCTGCAGTGTTGCCGTCCCCCCTGGGGGTCCTTAGTGGGACCTCACGGCCTCCTACGCCAACCCTGTCCCTGAAACCGGCCCCACCTGCTCCTGTTCGCCTAAGCCCTGCCCCGCCTCCGGGCTCCTCCAGCCTGTTGAAGCCCCTGACAGTGCCACCAGGCTACACGTTCCCTTCCGCTGCTGCCACCACCGCCTCCACCACCACGGCTGCTGCTCCCACCACGGCTGCTGCTCCCACCACGGCAGCACCAGCTTCGGCTCCTGCACCGCAGCGCCTCATCTTGTCCCCGGATATGCAGGCTCGCCTGCCTTGTAAGTTCTCCGTGGTTTGTGAGTGAAGGCTTTGAGACGAGAAGTTTTACATGCTACAGGGCTGGAGAAAAGCTGCTGAGGAGTATAAAAGGGTAAAATTCTAGGTAGCTAATGTCCATGAAGTATCTTGCTGTATGCTGGAAATTCATAATCGAGAGCTGTCAGGGAGTTCTGAGAGATGAGTGAATAATGGTAACCCTAGCAGTGGAGCGCTTATTTGGGGTGAAAGCGCAGCGTGGAGCTGGGGTGACGATTAGCCCATTAGAAGACATAAAGGAGATGGTTAGGCAAACCAGTGGGATTGAAAGTAGCCGCACACTGAAGGCTCAAAGGCTGAGTTTCCTGGAATTTGGTAAATTGAGGGGGAGGGTTGGAGGAAGTGGAGACCTGTGCTTCGTGGGGCAAAGTGGTGTTCGAGGCGTCCCTGGGTATATTCGGCCCTCTCTTTGTTCCCAGCAGGTGAAGTGGTCAGCATCGGGCAGTTGGCCTCGCTGGCACAACGTCCCGTGGCTAGCGCAGGGGGGAGCAAACCTCTCACCTTCCAGATCCAGGGCAACAAGCTGACTCTGACTGGTGCGCAGGTGCGCCAGCTTGCTGTGGGGCAGCCCCGCCCGCTGCAAAGTAGGTAAAACCCACCCCCTGTCCTGCCTTTTTTCTCCTCTTCTTTGTCTCTTTGTTTTTGTTGCTCTTTTCAGACGTCGGTCTTAATGTTTCTTTCCCGAGCTTCTGGTGGGTGGGGCCAAAGGGAGCGTTTGGAAAAGACAGGGTTGCCATCATTCTGGAGCAGTTCTCCCCCCTCTGTTCCTTCCATTTCCTCTTGCCCTCGCCTCTGTCCTCCGGCTGATAGCTGCTTCTCTCTCTCTCTCTCTCCCCTTAACCCAGGGAATGTGGTGCACCTGGTGTCCGCAGGGGGGCAGCACCACCTCATCAGCCAGCCTGCCCATGTGGCTCTCATCCAGGCCGTGGCCCCGACCCCTGGCCCCACCCCTGTCTCTGTGCCGCCTTCTTCGACCCCCAGCACCACCCTTGCCCCCACTGGCCTCAGCCTTCCGCTTGCTGCTAACCAGGGTGAGGCTCCTGGCCTTCCTACTTAGCCCTTGCCGGCCTCGGTCCCTTCAGGCATGCCCTGGGCTGCTGTCTGTCCGGCCTTCCCTCGCCAGTATCTCCAGTATCTGTCTGCTCCCCTCTCGTGCCCCTGGACTGTTTCCATCCTCTGGGTCTCTTGTTTCTTTTCTACCTTCCCCTCAATGTAGCTTCCTCTTGCAGTGCCACCAACCATGGTGAATAATACAGGCGTGGTGAAGATTGTAGTGAGACAGGCCCCTCGGGATGGACTGACTCCTGTTCCTCCATTGGCCCCAGCACCCCGGCCTCCGAGTTCTGGGCTTCCAGCTGTGTTGACTCCACGCCCCACATTAGCCCCTGGCCGGCTACCCACGCCTACTCTGGGTACCGCCCGGGCCCCCATTCCCACGTCCACTCTGGTGAGGCCCCTCCTCAAGCTGGTCCACAGTCCTTCGCCCGAAGTCAGTGGTGAGTCCAGGTGGCTAAGAGCAGATGTTTTTTCCAGGAATAGACAGAGGGTGGTCCAGACGATTTCTCAGTCGCACAGGTTTCTTGTTTATCCGCGTACTGACTTGCTTTGTAGTGGGCCCCAGAACCAGGCTGCTGAGGTCTTGCCTTATTTTAGAATATACTTCTTAGAATCGTGGGAGGGAAAGGAAATGTTAAATTGTCAAAGTCCTTGAATCTTTGACGTCATGGGGTGGGAGTGAAGGTTTTCTGGGAAAGGGATGAAGTGGTGGGGGGTAAGGGAAGGAATTCTGGGGGGCTAACTCATCCTCTGTCTCCACAGCTTCAGCGCCCGGAGCTGCTCCCTTGACCATCTCTTCTCCTCTCCCTGGGCCAGCCTCTTCTCCAATGCCAGTTCCCAACTCCTCCCCCCTTGCTAGTCCCGTGTCCTCTACAGTCTCCGTTCCGGTGCCATCTTCACTTCCCATCTCCGTCTCCACCACGCCTCCTGCCCCAGTGTCCGCTCCACTCGCCGTCCCTATCTCAGCCCCCCTGCCTGTTTCGGCTTCCGGCCCAGCTCTGTTGACCAATGTGACCCCAGCACTGGCACCTGTTGTCTCAGCGGCTCCTGGACCTCCCTCTTTGGCACCGGCTGGGGCTTCCCCGTCAGCGTCCGCTTTGACTCTAGGTTTGGCCACAACTCCATCCCTGTCTTCGTCTCAGGCACCTGGTCACCCTCTGTTGTTGGCTCCGGCCTGTTCCCATGTTCCAGGCTTGAACTCAGCTGTGGCCCCGGCATGTTCACCTGTCCTGGTACCAGCTTCTGCTCTGGCCAGTCCTTTTCCGGCAGCACCAAATCCAGCTGCAGCTCAGGCTTCCCTTCTGGCTCCAGCACCTTCTGCATCTCAGGCTCTAGCCACCTCTCTGGCTCCCATGGTGGCTCCACAGACAGCAATCCTGGCTCCTTCTCCAGCTACTTCTCTGGCTCCTCTTCCAGTCCTGGCTCCGTCGCCAGGTCCTGCTCCCCTCCTGGCTCCATCGCAGACTCCGGTTCCAGTTCTGGCTTCATCTTCTACTCCAGGAACCTCTTTAGCTTCGGCTTCTTCAGTGGTGCCAGCCCCAGCCCCTGTGTTGGCTCCATCATCGACGCAGACCATGGTACCGGCCCCGGTTCCATCACCTCTTCCAAGTCCAGCTTCTACACAGACACTGGCCTTAGCCCCAGTTTTACCAGCCACTCTGGGTGGCTCGTCTCCATCTCCAGCCCTGTCTTTGGGAACGGGGAGCCCTCCGGGGCCTTTTTCAGCGCGGACATCGCCGTTGACTCTGGCGTCTTCCCTAGTGCCGGCTCCGGCCCAGACATTGTCTTTGGCGCCAGGACCACCACTGGGTCCATCACAGACGCTGTCTCTGGCTCCAGCACCCCCTTTGACTCCAGCTTCTCCGATGGGCCCAGCCCCAGCTCCCACGCTGACTCTGGCTCCAGTATCGTCATCTGCTTCCCTCCTGACCCCAGCTTCAGTGCAAACATTGACCTTGAGCCCTGCCCCAGTTCCGGTGTCCACCTTGGGTCCAGCTGCAGCCCAGACTCTGGCGCTGGCCCCAATCTCAACACAGGCCCCAGCTTCCCAGACATCCTCCCTCGTGGTTCCGGCATCTGGCGCTGCTCCCTTGCCGGTCACCATGGTGTCCCGGCTGCCCGTTTCCAAGGATGAGCCTGAGACGCTGACATTGCGCCCTGGTCCCCCCAGCCCTCCCTCCACTGCTACCTCGTTCAGTGGTCCCCGGCCTCGACGCCAGCCCCCACCTCCACCTCGTTCCCCTTTCTATCTGGTAAGTTTTACTCCCTCAGAGAGAGGGAACAGGAACTTGGGGTTTCTTTGGAGTTCTGGTAGAGTGAATGGAACAGAACGATGTTAATCCGGGTAGATGACACAGCCTAGTTTTGTGGACCCGATACTTAGAGTGTGCAGTTGGCCAAGCCCCTTCTCTTTCCTGGCCCTTTCCTTTTTTCTGTGTAATGGGAATGATAATCTTTATTCCGCTTTTCTCAGAGGAGTAATTGAGGACCTAATGTGCTTTTTAAAACTATGAAGAATTACTGATACATTCAAGGCTGCCTTGGTACTGTTGGTCTTTTGGTACTTGCTTGTTCTTGAGTCAGCGTTAGCATCTGATGGCCTCATTTTACAGATGGAAAAGCTAGCCCACTGAGTGATACTATAAAGGTGGCACAACTTGTGCGAACTCAGATGTGTTGACTCCGTTGCTTTCTCCTCATCCACGCAAAAGGCATTCCTCAGAGATAGGAAAACTTTTTTCAGTTGCTAAAACCATCGCAGTTGTCAAGTATTTGAGCTTCTGGGGGAAGGGAATGGCACCATGGACTACAGTTCCCTAAGATCACAAGCCTCTGGCGAATGGTTCTCTCTTGTAGGTTTGTTGGTTTGTTTTACCTCCACAGTGTAAAAGGAGCTATGTTTCTTGTCCTTCCATGAATTTTGTGGGCCCATTTTTTTTTTTGTTACATGTACGGATCCATACATGTTTTTGCCTAACTTAAACTTGTAGCTCAAATTCGAGTAAGTAATTCAAGAACTAATAGGAAGAAAGATCTAGTGAATTGTTCCAGGTCCTTTGTGTCTTTCTGTCCCTTTAACATAAAGGGAGCTGCTGCTTATTCAGAGCTGCTGCTTATTTTTTTCCTCAGCCCCAGACCCCCACTCCACCCGTGCCGTTGACTCCGCCTTGCGGCCTTTTCCTGATGTTGCCAGGTTGCTCTGGCTTGCTGCAGGGAGAGAGAAGGGAGCTAGATCCAGCCCAAGAGTGGCAGCTGCATGGTCTGTGCTAAATTCTGGTTGCTCTGCAAGTATGTGGAGGCTTTTTTTTTTTTTTAAGATTTTGTTTTTGTTTATTTGACAGACACCGCAAGAGAGGGAACACAAGCAAGGGGAGTGGGAGACGAAGAAGCAGGCCTCCCACCAAGCAGGTCCTACCAGGACCCTGGGATCATGAGCTGAGCCGAAGGCAGACGCTTAATGACCCCCTGTAGAAGCTTCTCAACACTTTTTTTTAAGCACTTTTTTTGTTTAAGCAGTTTGTCATAAAGATCACATACCGCACAGTTTGCCCATGTAAAGAGTGGCTTTTAGTATATTCACATAGGTTGCAACCATCACTGCTATCGACTTGAAAATATTTTCACGGTCCTGAGAAGAAACCCCACACCCTTAGCCGTCATCTTCCAACTCTTCCGTCTCTTCTAACTTTAGACAAGCACTAATTTTTCTGTTTTTTTAGATTTTGCCATGGAATCATGGCATATGGTCTTTTGTGACTGGCTTTGTTCATTTAGCGTAATGTCTTTGAGGTTCATCCACGTTGTAGCATATGTTGGCATTTTGGTTTTTTTATTGTTGAATAACATTCCATTGTGTGGCAGTACATTTTATATGTCTATTCAGCAGTAGATGGACACGTTTGGAATATTTCTACTTCTTGGCTCTTATGAATAATGCTGCCCTGAAGTTCACTTGTAAGATTTTTTTTGTCTTCATATGTTTTCAGTTATATTGGATATATGCCTAGGAGCAGAATTACTGAGTCGGATAGTAACTGTGTTTAACTGAGGAGTTACCAAACTGTTTTCCAAAGTGGCGATAACCACTGATACCACTTTACATTCCCACAGGCAGCACAGAAGGGTTCCAGGTTCTCCACATCTTTGCCAGCACTTGTTGTTATGTCTTTATGATTGTAGCTGTGCTAGTGGGTGTGAAGTGGTATCTTGTGGTTTTGGTCTGTTTTCCTAATGGCCAGTCATGTTGAGCATCTTTTTGGTGGTTTGCCATTTGTGTATCTTCTTTGAAGAAATGTTAGGTACTCAGATCCTTTGTGTTTTTAATTTTTTTAAATTTATTTTTATTACTATTTTTTCTAAGTAAATTCTATGCCCAGTGTGGGGCTTGAATTCACAACTCTGAGATCAAGATCAAAACCACGCTCTAGGGACACCTGGGTGGCTCAGTCAGTTAAGCCACTGCCTTCCGCTCAGGTCATGATCCCAGGGTCCTGGGATCAAGTCCTGCATCGGGCTTCTTGGTCCCCAGGGAGCCTGCTTCTCTCTCTGCTTCTGCCTGTGATTTCGCGTGTGCAGGCGCTCTCTATCTCTCAGAAATAAATAAATAAAATCTCTTCAAAACTGTGCTCTACCAACTGAGCCAGCCCTTTTTAATTGGGTTATTGTACTGATTTGAAAGATACATTCTGGATACGAATATCTTTTCAGATACATGATATGCAGATATTTTCTCCTTTGCTGCTACTTTTGAGAGTGACATGCTTTGCTGGGATGCTTTTTCCTTTTTCACTTTGATCCCCAGGAGCCTCAAGTTTAAGGGAGCAGACAGGAAGGGAGATTTGGGACATTGCTTTTTCTCAGGATCATCTCCTAGGGTTCATCTTCATTTGTTCATTCTCATAGCAGCTGTTTATTGAGAGCCTGCTTGGTGCCAGATAACTGAGCTAGATAGTGGGTAATTATAGTGAGCAAGGTAAGATACAGTTTGTGTTATGGTTGCAGTTTCGTGGATAGAAGATATTAGTCAAAGACTCATACAGATGTAAAACAATGTGGTGAGTGCTGCAAAAAAAGAGGTAGTTTTTTAGCCTGTGAAACTTGAAGTGCTAGTGATGGGAAAGGACTGGGTCAAAGTCCTACAAATTTCCTGTCTGCCAGGGCCCTCCCCTTTTCTCTCTTAGGGTGATGAAACCCAGGTGCCTGATTAGCTTTTCCCAATTCTACCCCATTCTAGTATGGCTCCTGGGTGAAACCTCCCATGGATTTGATTAGCCACTCTGTCCTGGTCAGTGATTGGAGGAAGGCTTTCAATAATTGTTTCGGGTCCACTTCTAAAAGCCAAATTAATTTGAATGTTGTGGAGTTTAAGTGTTATTTAAGAAAATTCCCAGAAATCATCCATTTTATAAGCTTATTAAGTATACAGATCTTAGTTTTGAATATTTAGGCATTCTGTTTTGGTAACATATAAAGGAAGATCAGGGTTTTTTTGCAGAGAAGTTATTTCATATAAAATTATGAAAAGAGTAACTCTCATTATTGACAGCTTGGAAAAAAACCACTAAAAGCATAATGTAGTTTTGAATCCTGTGGTTTCCATAGGTTATGTTTAATTCTGGGATGAATGGTCAGGTTTTCTATGAGGACACTGATCACTTTTTCTGTGTGCGTGTGCGTGTGTGTGTGTGCGCGCGTGTGTGCGTGCGTGTGCGTGTGCGCGTGTTTTCCTCTCATCCCCAGGACTCTCTGGAGGAAAAGCGGAAGCGGCAGCGGTCTGAACGCCTGGAACGGATTTTCCAACTTAGTGAGGCTCATGGGGCCCTGGCACCTGTGTATGGGACTGAAGTCCTGGATTTCTGTACCCTGCCCCAACCTGTTGCCAGCCCCATCGGCCCTCGTTCTCCTGGCCCCAGCCACCCCACCTTTTGGACTTATACCGAGGCTGCCCGCCAGGCTGTACTGTTTCCCCAGCAACGACTAGACCAGCTGTCAGAAATCATTGAGAGGTTGGCAGGGCTAAGTGCTAATGGGAACCGGGTCTTGGGGCCTCTGAGTGGATATAGTGGTTAGGGCTGGTGAAGGTGCACTTTTGGGGCCTTTCCGAGTTCCATCTTTTATGCTGCTTGCCTTCTTCCTTCACAGGTTCATCTTTGTCATGCCTCCTGTGGAGGCGCCTCCCCCTTCCCTGCACGCCTGCCACCCTCCTCCTTGGCTGGCCCCACGTCAGGCAGCCTTCCAAGAGCAACTGGCCTGCGAGCTCTGGCCACGGGCTCGTCCTTTGCACCGTATTGTGTGCAACATGCGCACCCAGTTCCCTGACTTGAGGCTCATCCAGTATGACTGTGGTAAGTTCATTGGTCAGTAAGGATCCCTAGACCTTTCCCCCCACTGTGAGTAGCAAAGACTATATCAAAGGGACGCTATAGCTTGATTTTTGTGAGTTTCATTAAACATCAGCCAGTTTTTCAGGCTACGCTGATAGGTAGGATGGAGAAATGTAGACCTTATGATGGATTCTTGACATGCGTGGATTTGACTTCGATGAAAGTTGAAAATGTGTGTTAACTCATGCATTTGGTAATTATTTTGTGAGTATCTCTTGTATTTTACACTTAGGATACGGTGCCAAATAAGATAGCACAGCAGAGAGTTTTCAGATGTATGGGGAAAGGTGCAAGTTGGTACAAGACTGCACAGTAAATAGTAAGTTGTGTTTTAGGAAAACACAAGGATCTTCCTGTCTTTGGTTAGAATCTTTTTGGTTAGAATGCATTTGGCTACAAGTATTGTAAAACTGAATAGTGGCTTGAACCACAAGAGCATTTATTGAGAAATTCTGAGAATAGTGGTGTATGGCCGGTTCAGCTTACTGATGTTTTCGCGGACCCAGGACCTTCTGGTCTCTCTCCCATCCTTAGCTTTCATCTTCTTCTTCTCATGTTTATTTGTTGGTGGTTCTACCATGGCTGCCACAACTCCAGGGAGCACAGCAGTGCTCTGAGCAGGAAACAGGGCTTGAGAGAAAATATTCTCAGCAAGTTTCTCTCTTTGGGGGGTGGGAAGAAAGTTCTCCTCATTGACGACGCTTCATAGGGCACTGCTTTAATTTGGGCAATAAGCCCATCCCTAGAATAATCTCTGACAAAGGGAAATGGCAAAGAGGAACTATGGCTTTTTTATTTTTGTTTTTTAAAGATTTTATTTATTTATTTGACAGAGATCACAAGTAGGCAGAGAGGCAGGCAGAGAGAGAAAGGGGGAAGCAGGCTCCCCGCTGAACAAGGAGCTAGATGTGGGGCTCGATCCCAGGACCCTGGGATCATGACCTGAGCCAAAGGCAGAGGCTTAACCGACTGATCCACCCAAGCGCCCCAACTATGGCTTTTTTAGACCAGTCATGATCTATCTTTTGGGGTTGGATTGGGGCTTATCCTCCCTGGATCAAGGGATCTCTGCCAGGGTGTCTACAGTGTAAGTCAGGTTCTATTATGCAAGAGTATCTATTGGACAGTAGTGAATTGTTTCTGCAACAACCCAGCAGAGATGTTTCTTCAGTAACATGTTTGGAGATTTTGTAAATGGCCTTAGAATGTAAGACAACAAAATTTTTATTAACATATGCTCAAGAAATATTTTAGTAAAAAAACAATTTTGTAACATTTGAAACCATTTAGAGTAAGTAGACAAATTGAAAGTCTTTGTTAAAAGCATTTAAACTTTTCATCAGAAACATTATAGAAGGTATTTCTGTGTTTGATGGGAGATTGAATTAGATAACCTCATAGGATCCTCTATCCATGGTTATGATCTTAGGGATCTTCAATCCTTGTATGTAAGTCATAACATCCAGTGGATGTTGTTGATGTCTGTCCTGTGAATCTGTTGTGTGTTTTAGCTGGCACAACTCAGAGTAGCTCCTTAAAGATTTCCTTCCTGTTCATTTACCATTGAGGGTTTCCTTTTTTCCCCTGAGGGTCTTTATGTTATCCTACCCCCGGTTAGACATAGAAGGTAGATCCTAGACAGGAGCAGACTGAAGAGGGGGATCCCATAAAAGAAGGAAATAAAGTTAAAAAATATATATGTATATATGTATATATATATATTTTTTTTTTAATAAATATTTAATTAAGGATTCCTGGGTGGCTCAGTTGGTTAAGCCGCTGCCTTCGGCTCAGGTCATGATCTCAGGGTCCTGGGATCGAGTCCCACATCTGGCATCTTGCTCAGTGGGGAACCTGCTTCTCTCTCTGCCTCTGTCTGCCACTTTGCCTGCTTGTGCTCCCTTTCCCTGACAAATAAATAAATAAAATCTTTTTTAAAAAATTAATTAACTTAAAAATATTAATTAACTTGGGGCGCCTGGGTTGCTCAGTGGGTTAAGCCGCTGCCTTCGGCTCGGGTCATGATCCCAGGGTCCTGGGATCAAGTCCCGCATCAGGCTCTCTGCTCGGCGGGGAGCCTGCTTCCCTCTCTCTCTCTGTCTGCCTCTCCGTCTACTTGTGATCTCTCTCTATCAAATAAATAAATAAAATTCTTAAAAAAAATTAACTTAATTTAGAGAGCATGTGTATGGGGATGGGAAGGGAGAGGAAAAATCTGAAGCAGACTCTGCGCTGAGCGTAGAGCCCAGCACGGGGCTCCGTCTCACAACCCTGAGATCATAGCCCAAGCCGAAACCAAGAGTCAGACACTGAGCCTCCCAGGCGCTCCTAAAGTTAATTTTTTTTTTTTTAAGATATTTTTACTTATTTGACAGAGATCACAAGTAGACAGAGGCAGGCAGAGAGAGAGAGGAGGAAGCAGGCTCCCTGCTGAGCAGAGAGCCCGATGCGGGGCTTGATCCCAGGACCCTGGGATCATGACCTGAGCCAAAGGCAGAGGCTTTAACCCACTGAGCCACCCAGGCACCCCTAAAGTTAAATATTTTTTATCTTTTAGGCTAATTGAAACCCTCAGCTAAAGCTTTTATTATTTTTCAACTAGAGTCTTTGAGTGCTAAGTGTTCTCCCTATTCCAGCTTCTAACGAGCTCCCCATACCCTTCATTTTTCGTCAGGAAAGTTGCAAACATTGGCAGTGCTGTTGCGACAGCTCAAGGCGGAGGGCCACCGGGTGCTCATATTCACCCAGATGACCCGGATGCTGGATGTATTAGAACAGTTTCTCACCTACCATGGCCACCTCTACTTGCGTCTGGATGGGTCTACTAGAGTTGAACAGAGACAGGTAACCTGGACATCTGCAGCCCTTTGAGGCTCACCTCAGCTACGGTCTCCATTTTCCAGAAGGGGCCCCACTAAGCCTTGGGTCTGTGTGGGTGGCCGTGTCTCCTGATACAGTCTTTTCTCTTTCTCTCTAGGCTTTGATGGAACGATTCAATGCAGACAAACGCATATTCTGCTTCATCCTTTCAACTCGGAGTGGGGGTGTGGGGGTGAACCTGACAGGAGCAGATACTGTTGTTTTTTATGACAGCGACTGGAATCCCACCATGGATGCTCAGGCCCAGGATCGCTGTCACCGAATTGGCCAGACCCGAGATGTCCACATCTACAGGTATTGCCTACTCTCCCCTCATTTTGCAGCCTCTTTACTGGTAGGTTTATTACTCTGGCGGTTGACACGGCGCCTTTGTCACTCCGTAGACTTATCAGTGAGCGGACGGTGGAGGAGAACATCCTAAAAAAGGCAAATCAGAAGAGAATGCTGGGAGACATGGCCATCGAGGGAGGCAACTTCACCACAGCCTATTTTAAGCAGGTACTAAGATCTTCCAGTCTATGCAGGAGACAACTGCTGTGCCCGTAGGGATTGCTCCTGCTCATGAAAGTCGATTCTGGGGCACCTGGGTGGCTCAGGCTGTTACGCGTCCACTCTTGGTTTCAGCTCAGGCTGTGATCTCCTGGGGTTGAGTTGTGCGCTGGGCTCCACAGTCAGCAGGGAGTCTGCTTGAAAGAGTCTTTCCTTGTGCCCCTCCCCTCAAGTGCCTGCACGCTCGCTCGCTCTCTTTTTTTCTCTGAGATAAATGCTGGATGTATTAGAACAGTTAGACAGTAAATCTTTAACAAAAATAAGTAAATAAGATGCTTTGTTCTCCACAGATCTGCCTCTTCAACTAGTGGCATTCCTGATTATTTCTAAGAGCTCTTATTTCATAGTAGACTTGGGTCCAGCATTCCATTGGCTCTGACACTTCCCTCTCTTCTCTCCAAAGCAGACCATCCGAGAGCTGTTTGATATGCCCCTGGAAGAGCCGTCAGGCTCATCTGTACCCTCTGCCCCGGAAGAGGAGGAAGAGACTGTAGCCAGCAAGCAGACCCATATCCTGGAGCAGGTGAGAAAAGAGCCCGCATTCTCTGGAGTAGAGCGAATAGTTAAGGTGTGGGCTGTCTGGGGCGAAAGAACATTTCTGCTGCTTCCCGAATGACTGGTGGCCTTTAGGAGTTGTGAGTAGATTGCTTATTGGCTCATAAGATTTCATAGAAGAAAGGATTTGAAATCCTCAGTTACTTGTTTGAATTTTCTTTTCTTTTTTTTTTTTTAATAAGATTTATTTATTTATTTGACAGAGATCACAAGTAGGCAGAGAGGCAGGCAGAGAGAGAGAGGAGGAAGCAGGCTCCCGGCTGAGCAGAGAGCCCGATGCGGGGCTTGATCCCAGGACCCTGGAATCATGACCTGAGCCAAAGGCAGCGGCTTAACCCACTGAGCCACCCAGGCACCCCACTTGTTTGAATTCTAATAGGACCTCTTACTAGCTGTGTTTGTTAAGCCAAGTCAGCATCATCTTCTGAGCCTGGAATCTTGCTTTTCACCTTTCTGAACTGCTAATGGGAAGGAAGTAACAGGATAAAATGGAATAGTGGACGTAAGAAGTGCTTTGTATGTGGTGTGACCTCTTGTTTTCCAGATACTGATTGATACATAGTAGACTCATTTGGGGAACCTTTTGGCTTTTTATTTTAATTTGTTTTAAGTAGGCTGCACGCCCAGTGTGGGGCTCGATGAACTCACGACCTTGAGGTTAAGAGTCGTGTGCTCTACTGACTGAGCCAGCCAGGTGATCCTAAAGAGCTTTTTAAAGGATTGATTCCTGGGACCCCATCTGAGAATCTACTAAGTTATGATTTTGGGGGGGCAAAGGCTGGGAATTTGTATTTTTTCAGAGGTAGATGTTGGGAACTATAAGGTACAGTACGGAGGTGCTTTTCCCTGCATGCACTCTAGGTTGTGTTCCTCGGTGACTTCAGTGTGTGCTTTCTGGCTATTCATCACGGGAAAAAACCAGAGGTGCTTAGTCTGTTGTCAAGCGGTATCTCAGTGCAAAAAAGAGTTAGGGATTTTTTTGTAATTACAGCTTTCTGGGACTGTTCTCTTAAGAAGACAGAAGGTGGACTTGAATGGAAAAGGAAGTGGAGCTAGAGGTTTTTAAAACAGATGCTTTCTCACTAGTGGGCTTCCAAGTGAGATCTAGTTTATCCTATGTGGAATATCGCATTGCTTTGATAACTTCGAGGGCTCAGAAGAGAGTTGAGTTCAGTTATATACCTGGTTTGGTATAAATGTGGCCTCAGATTTTTGTCTGAATCAAACCACGGGATGTAGAATTCTTTAATTCTCCTGGTTTTTCTTCCCCACACCTTTGCAGGCACTGTGTCGGGCAGAGGATGAAGAGGATATCCGTGCAGCCACCCAGGCCAAGGCCGAACAGGTGGCTGAGCTTGCAGAATTCAATGAGAATGATGGGTTTCCTGCTGGTGAGGGAGAGGAGGCCAGCCGGCCTGGGGTTGAGGATGAAGAGATGTCCCGAGCTGAGCAAGAAATCGCTGCCCTTGTAGAACAGGTCAGTGTTGGACCCACTAGTTCTCAACCTCACCCTTCACAGCTTCTTCCTCTGGGCCTTGTGATCCTCCTCCTGTCTTCTCTGGTGAAAATAAGGCTATCGGGCCCTGGTTATCAAGTCCTTATGTTGTTGATTACCACTGTTTCTTCCCACAGCTGACCCCCATTGAGCGCTACGCCATGAAATTCCTGGAAGCTTCACTGGAGGAGGTGAGCCGAGAGGAGCTCAAGCAAGCAGAAGTGAGTATTTCTAGAAGGTGGGGATGGAAGTGAGAAGCGGCTGCTTTCTACCCACTCCTGACCCTGCTTGCCTCCCTCTGACCGCCCACCATTTGGGCTCTCTTGTTGGTAGGAACAAGTGGAAGCTGCCCGCAAGGATCTGGACCAAGCCAAGGAGGAGGTGTTCCGCCTACCCCAAGAGGAGGAGGAGGGGCCAGGGGCTGGGGATGAGGTTTCCTGTGGGACTGGTGGAGGCAGTCACCGGCGCAGTAAGAAGGCCAAGGCCCCTGAAAGGCCAGGGACTCGCGTCAGTGAGCGTCTTCGTGGAGCCCGGGCTGAGACTCAAGGGGCAAACCACACTCCTGTCACATCCTCCCATCATACCCGCAGCACTTCCACAACCCCACGCTGCAGCCCTGCCAGGGAGAGAGTTCCCCGGCCAGCACCTAGGCCTCGACCCACTCCAGCTTCAGCTCCTGCTGTAATTCCGGCCCCAATCCCTGTTCCAATTCCGGCCCCCAGTCCAATAACCATGCTTCCTGCTCCTGTCTTGCCTTCTCCCCCACTGCCTCCTTCACCGATTCCTCCCTCTTGTTCTTCTGCCTGTGCCCCTCCTCCTGCCTGCACCCCTCCGCCAGCTCATACGCCCCCTCCCACCCAAACTTCTCTCTCAACTCCTTCCTCCCCTCTCCTGCTTGGTCTGCCTTCTGTGCCCGTCTCCCCGCCAGTCACCAACCTCTCCTTGGGCTTGGGGCCTGAGACAGAGCTGTGTGCACAAGCATTGGCATCTACCGAGTCCCTGGAGCTGGCTGACTTGGCCAGTTCCGAGACGTCCCCGCTTCCTCTTGTGCCCCCTAAGGATCTGTTGCCAGTTGCTGTTGAGATCCTGCCTATATCAGAGAAGAACCTTTCTCTCGCCTCTTCTGCACCTAGCCCAACCCTGGAGGCTGACAGCGTCCCCAACGGTCAAGAGCAGGAAGTTCCAGAGCCTGCTGAGGGGACCGACCTCACAGTGCTGTCTGACGGTGAGGAGGTGCCCTCGTGTCTGAGTGAGAGCAATGGGCTGGATCTCCCACCTTCAGGAGCATCTGATGAGCTACTTCCGGAGCCAGTGGAGGTTGACAAGAGCTCAGAAGAGCTGATGGAGGCCCAGACCCCAACCTCCAGCCCAGAGAAGCCCCAGGAACTTGTTTCACCAGAGGTCGCAGCCCCATCCACCTCATCCTCCGCCACCTCCTCGCCTGAGAGTCCTTCACCTGCCCGGCCCCCTCGGCGTCGCACCAGTGCCGATGTAGAAATTAGGGGTCAGGGGGCTGGTCGGCCAGGGCAGCCTCCAGGCCCCAAAGTGCTCCGCAAGCTGCCGGGACGGCTGGTGACCGTGGTCGAGGAGAAGGAATTGGTGAGGCGGCGGCGACAGCAGCGGGGACCTGCCAGCTCCCTAGTGCCTGGCGTGTCTGAGACGGGCGCCAGCCCGGGAAGCCCGTCTGCCCGCAGCATGTCGGGGCCGGAATCCTCACCTCCCGCCAGTGGGCCCTGTGAAGCGGCCCCCCCATCCGCACTGCCCACCCCAACCCAGCAGCCCTTCATAGCTCGCCGTCGCATTGAGCTGGGGGTGACTGGTGGGGGCAGCCCAGAGAATGGAGACAGGGCACTGCTTGCCATCACCCCTCCAGCTGTGAAGCGTCGGAGGGGGAGGCCCCCCAAGAAGAACAGGTCTCCGGCAGATGTTGGGCGAGGGGTGGATGAGGTACCTTCATCCGCCTCTAAGGGAAAGACCAACGGGGCTGACCCAGTCCCTGGGGCTGAGACCCTTATTGTGGCGGAGCCTGTCCTGGGACCCCAGCTCAGTCCTGGGCCCCAGCCTCTCGGAGCCCCGCCGGTTCACAGACCAGAGCCCTTCATCCTATCACCTGTGGAGAAAAGAAGGCGTGGGCGGCCCCCTAAAGCCCGAGATTTGCCCGTTCCTGGGACCATTTCCTCTCCAGGGGATGGCAGCTTAGAGAGCCGGACACAGCCACTCCCGCTGCCACCTCCCCTGCCACCACTCCCACCACTCCTAGCCTGTCCCACTGCTACTGTCGCCAACACTGTCACCAATCTCACCATTTCAACATCCCCACCCAAGCGGAAGCGGGGCCGACCTCCCAAGAATCCACCATCACCTCGGCCCAGCCAGCTCCCTGTGTTGGACCGTGACAGCTCTTCAGTCCTTGAGAGCTGTGGCTTGGGGAGGCGGCGGCAACCCCAGGGCCAGGGGGAGAGTGAGGGCAGTTCCTCTGACGAGGACGGAAGCCGCCCCCTCACCCGCCTGGCCCGCTTGCGGCTTGAAGCGGAAGGAACGCGGGCGCGGAAGAGCGAAGGGTCCATGGTGGTGGCTGTGATTCAGGATGACCTGGATTTAGCAGAGAGTGGGCCGGGCGGGCTGGAATTGACACCTCCTGCGGTCTCGCTAGCTCCAAAACTGCGCTCCACCCGCCTGCGGCCAGGGTCTCTAGTGCCCCCGCTAGAGACTGAGAAGGTGCCTCGCAAACGGGCAGGGGCCCCAGTTGGCGGCGGTCCTGGGCTGCCAAAGCGGGGCCGCCTACAACCTCCAAGTCCCCTGGGACCTGAGGGTTCAGTAGAGGAGTCTGAGGCTGAAGCCTCCGGTGAGGAGGAGGAAGGGGACGGGACCCCACGACGCCGGCCTGGCCCGCGCCGCCTCGGTGGGGCCGCCAGCCAAGGGGACCAGCGCGTTCTGCGCAGCAGTGCCCCTCCCCATCTGACTGGCCCTGCCGTTAGTCACAGAGGCCGCAAGGCCAAGACGTGAGTGGGCTGCCCCTCCACCTAGGCTTTCCGCCACGGCCCCCCTCCCTCCGCAACCAGGCCTGACTCTGTTAACCACTACTTGAAGTCTTGAGGGGGAAAGCCTCCCGGGAGACATAGGGGCCTCTCCCTTCTTCCCACCAAAGTAGGGGGTAGGCGACTGGTTGTCATGGAAATGGGGCTCTTCACATACCCCTTCCCTTCCACCCCACGTGGCTGGGCAGTGTTAAGGGTGGCAAGATAGTCTGTCCCCACCCCCTGTACTTGATTCCCCAGCTATCTTTCACGGCCCCGCCCTTAGGGGAAGGGGGAGGGGCTTCTCTCTACCATGAGTTTTTTTTTTTTTTTTTTTTTCTTTTTTTTTTTAAGAAGAAAAAATAATAAACTTAGTTTCTGTATGAGCATCCGCGTAAGGAGGCTTCTGATTTTCTGGTCTGGTGGAGGGTTGGGTGGGAACTTGGGCATCGTTTTCTTCTTCTCGTTCTTGCCAAAACCCTAGTACCTGATCCCTAACTTAGAATTATGTGTCTTTGAGGCAGAAATCCTGCAAGAGGAGGAAAGATTGGCAAATCTGATCTGGTAGGGTGCCTTTCCCTAAATTTTCAGTTTTGAGTCACTCCAACTCCCACTTTTTTCTCTCCTCCTATTCCCTTAGTTCCTGGACCTTCACTCAGAGCTTTCTGATGCCTCGGACTTGTCCCTGCTTTCACCCCTCTTGTTCAGGGGCTTTCACTCCTTTCCCAGAAGGCAGGCATCCGACCTTCAGTCGCTCCGTTCCCCGTCTTTGCTCTCCTCCATCTAGCCAAACTAGTTTGAGTCAGCCACACCCCTTTCCGAGCTCCTGGGGCCTTTTGGGTGGTGGCTGGCCACCCACCCCCACCCCCGGGCTTGGCTTGGAGACCTGAGTCAGCTCCATCTCCACCCAAGCCAAATCCAACCAGAGGCAGGAGCCGAACGAAACTCGCAGTCCCTCGAGGCCCACAGCCAGGTAAGAGCCGCTGCTCGTTTTTTTTATGTTCCCTGAACCCTCTCCTAATGACTGTGTCTGTGTTCAGCACATCAGTTCTTTCCTCACTTCCCGTCCTGCAGCTGCGTGGCCGAGAGTCTTTGGCTCTGCTTATCTTGCCTCCTGTCACCCGAACGCTTGTTGCTTGTGTTCAGAGAACCGCAAGGCTCCATTTTGTCCAGGCTGTCGCGGATGGTGGGAGATGCGGGTGGCAAGGTGGCTGGCCGCCGCAGCTCGGAGGGGCTGAGAAGTTAGGGAGGGGAGAGATGATGAAGCATCATTATGCAGGTTTCTGTGTGGGTTATGAGGTCATGGCGCTGCTCTGAATACATTGGGTGGCCCGGGTTAAGATGGGGCAAAGAGGCAGCCGGGAGTGAGCCTAGCAAAGGAGGCCGTTTGGGGAGGTCTGCTGGACTCAAGTCCCCTGCCTCAGCCAAGAAGACAGCTTAGAGGGGTCCTTGCCCCTGCCTTCTCCCATCTCTGTGTCCTCCTCCACTCGCTTTCACGTGAGATGCTGCTGTGCTTGAAGTGGGGGGCAGGGCTCGGGGGCCCTTCCGCGAGCCCTTCCTCATACTCACGAGCAGCTTTTGAGGGACTTCAGAGAATGCTAAGACCCTTTGAAATACAGTTTAAAGTCACTGATTGGTGGAGTCTGGTTCCTACCAGCTTTTGAGATTCTGGGCTTCTCCTGCTTGTCAGTGTGTGCACCTGTCATTTTGTTTTTCCCTGCTTGTCAAAACAGTTAAGCAATACAGACAATGCTACGTTTGTGCCGGCTTCCCTTGAAACACTCAGAATCTTAGGCTGAGAAAAAAGGATTCCGGCAGAAGGTTTCCTCTCTTGGTCTGTGAGTCATGAGAGGAATTCCCCAGTACGGCAGCATTCCTGAGAGTTGGGCTAGGTCACGAGGACACAGCAGAGAGAGGGGCGGAGTCTGACGACCCAGGCCAATGGCTCAGTTGTTGGGCTTACAAGTACCTTGACTGTCGCCCACAGGTGATGGAGGACGAGGAGAAGGCAGTGGACACCTTGGTGAGCAACCTGGAAGCTGCCCACCCTCCATCCCCCGTCCGCTGCTGCTGGCTCCGCCTCCGCTACTTGGCAGCTACTAGCATTATCTGTGGCTGCTCTTGTCTGGGAGTCGTGGCCCTCGTGTTTGCCATCAAGGTGAGGAGTGCGATTCCTGTGGGAGCAGGGGGGTGGGTGTAGTCAGGTGATGGGTTAGCGCATTTGATCTGTGTACACTGATCACACAGCTGCTAAGTACTTGTCACAGCTTGGCTCCGGGCCTGGTGTCAGAAATGAGACCTGCTTCTGGCCCTCAGAGTGAGTGCCACAGTCTAATGAAAGAGAGAGCTGTGAACATGGGTAATTAATGAAATGTAGCTCGTCAGTATTGTGATGGGGAAACACAAGGTATTCTGGAAGCAAGGGCGGATATATATGTGTGATTACGTACCTGTGTATGTAGAGTAGGAGACAGGAAGGTAGCCTTAAAGGATGAGTGACTAAGGGCTGAAAGGGCATTCCAGGTAAAGGGAGCAGTGTGTGCAAAGGCCTGGGCTCCTCGTTGCCCACGACTGGACCAGTGAGGAATGGTGAAGATGAAGCCAGAGGGCCCAGACTCCCAAGGGCCTCCCAAGTGGGCTCTCTGCTCAGCAGGAAGCTTGTTTCCTCCTCTCTCTCTGCCTGCCTCTCTGCCTACTTGTGATCTCTGTCAAATAAATAAAATATTTTTAAAAAGAAGGTACTGAGGAGTACTTTAAAGACTTCTTGCAGAGGAGAGTGACATGGTCAGGTTTGTGTTCTAAGGCCTACATGGAGAGTGGGTTGGAAGGGGCAGGACTGGAGGCAGTTGAGCAGTGATTAGAGCAATCTATAGCAGTAAGGAAGAAGCTGTGGGGTTTTTTAGAGGGCTCCACCATTTCCAAACACCTAACCGAAACTGCAGGTTTACCTTTTTTTTTTTTTTTTAAGATTTTATTATTTATTTGACAGAGACAGCGAGAGAGGGAACACAAGCAGGGGGAGTGGGAGAGGGGGAAGCAGGGAGCCTGAGGTGGGGCTGGATCCCAGGACTCTGGGATCAGGACCTGAGCCAAAGGCAGGCGCCTAACGGACTGAGCCATCCAGGTGCCCCCACATGCACCTTTTGAATGGCCACACAGGCAACTTAAGTGTCACATGGGAATTTTCTCAATCCTGGTTTTATTTTAATAATCAGAAACTGTATTCTTATGACCTTGAGACTTTCTGGCTTCATCATATCAAAAAAGAATTCTTAGTAAAATGATGAGGCCCATTGGGCTAATGAGAAGGGGGTGGTGTTTGGCTGACGGGAGGGAAAGACTCCAAGATATCTCTCGGTTTCTTGCCAAGGATTCCAAATTCTGAATGAATGTGGGATGAGTAGAAAAAGATTGGGGATAAAAGGTTTGAAAAGGACTTTCCCATCCGTGATCTTGTGAGCTAACAATGGCTACTTGGAAGCTTACACAGAGCTGAGTAGAAACCTTACTTTGTAGAGGAGGCATGAGAAATAGACGTTGGAAAGGGAAAAGCCATTTTATTTCAGGGGGTTTGGGTGTCAGATTTTGAGCCATTACAAGGATGGAGGATTGGTATGGGACGGTGGGCTCTTTGGGGAAGAACCTAACCAAAAACCTGCCCCCGCAGGCAGAAGAGCGGCATAAGGCCGGCCGGTTCGAGGAGGCAGTGCACTGGGGGGCCCGGGCCCGGAACTTCATCCTGGCCAGCTTTGCTGTCTGGTTTGCTGTCCTTGTTCTGGGCCCCCTGCTTCTGTGGCTGCTCTCCTATGCCATCGCCCAGGCTGAGTGACCCTGGGTGGCCTCTGCTGAGAGTCAGCAAGACCTCCTGGATCCTGCAGTGCGTCATTGCTAGCGTCTGAGGCCAGCAGTGGTCCTTCCTGGCTGGAAGGATGATGCCTCTCTCAAAAGGCTTTGGAAGAGCTCTTCTAGACCTTTCTAAAAGGGGGCAGCAGCTAAAACTGTCGAGGGGAGGCCAGCCTGCTCTGTTCTTTCAGTGCCCACCATCCCCCAGCCTGCTACATCCTAGGGGCCTCGACCCAGAGGTGGGGTTGAAGACCAGGCCTGATTTTATTAGACTTTGTTTTGTAATAAAAATCTTTTTTAGCGGTGAAATGCTTCTGTCTAATTGTTCTTCCCCTACTTTCCCCTGGCCCTTGGCGAGAGCCAGACCGACACCTGACTGATGGCAAAAGTCTGCATTTCCTTACTTAGGAGCTGCAAGAGGGTTTCCCTTGGAAAGAACCCAGCTTCTCCCTTGCACATCAACAGAGAGCCCCTGCGGCCAGATAAGACAAGGAGCAGCTGCTCCTGTATTTATGGAGTGCTTCCTACATTCCAAGCTGTGTTCGTAAGAACTTTCTGTTACTTAACTCCTTCACCCCTCACAGCCACTCAGAGTGTTTTCACTCTTTTCATTTTATAGTTGAGGAAGCCGGCCCCCAAGGTCCTACAGCTAGTGAGATTCTGAGCTGGCATTGAACTCAGAGCCTTTGGTTCCAGAGTTGAGAGAGGAATGAACGGGATGGCAGCAGCAGGGGAATCTCTGCCCTGGATGTGAAAGTCTGTAGGATTACCATGGATTTTTATATCCTTTATCTTGGGCCCTCCCAGTAATATTTTAAACACATTTTACACCTCCTGATCTTAGCCAAAAGGCCAAGAAGCGATTAAACATATTTCAAATTGTGAAGCATATCATATATGTAGGAAAATATCCAAAAGGAATACATAGCTTTTAAGGTAACACAAAGCCAACATCTGAAAACCATCATTCAGTCAAGAAATTGAACGTGAAGAGCGCTCCCGAACCACCTGTCGACAGACCCTCCCAATCACTACTCCGTCCTTTTTCCCACAGGCACCAGCATTCTGACTTCTGACAGTGGGGTTTAGTTCTGCCTGCATTTGAGCACTATCTAAATGGAGTCCTATGTATCTTTTTATGTTCGACTTCTATGACTTAATATTGTTGGTGAGATTCGTCAATATTTGGTGTAGCTGTAGTTGTCGTCATACTGTAGAGTATCCCATTATATGACTTTGTTAACGGTTTAGCCATTATCTGTTGGTGAACTTTGGGGATGATTCCGTTTGGGGGAGATTATGAATCTTGCTACTGTGGACATTCTTATACATGTCTCTTGGAGTACATGTGCCCTGGGAACTGAATTTTTGGGCTATTTCACCATAATTCAGAGACCAGCAGAGCACCTAAAGGAATTAAAGATATTTGTTGCACACTGAAGAGAGAGGTTTAAAGGGGAAGATGGTTGTCTTCGATGTTCCAGAGTGCTCCAGGAAAGAAAAGTGAAGAGTATCCATTGCTGGTCCCAGAGGTTAGAGTTACAACACTGGGTAAAAGCCATACCTAGGGCAGTGGCTCTCAATCAGCTTCATAGCAGAACCACTGGGGAGCTTTAAAAAGTACTTATGCCTGGACTTCAGCCCTACAGATGTCGATTGATTGGTGTAAAATGCTGCCTGCCTGGGCACATTTTAGAGAGAATTATTTATTTATTTTTAGGTCTTGCTATTTTAAAACTCAATTTTGAAAAAATTTCAAACCTACTGAACAATAAAAGAATAGTACAATGAACTCATGTGTGCTCTTCACCTAGGTTTATAATTTTTCACGTTTGTTTTACCATGTTTCACGTTTACCACGTGTTTCACCACATTTGTTTTAAGGTCTTTCTAAATACACATATTGTTGGGCCACCTGGGTGGCTCAGTGGGTTAAAGCCTCTCCCTTTGGCTTAGGTCATGATTCCAGGGTTCTGGGATCGAGCCCCGCATCGGGCTCTCTGCTCAGCAGGGAGCCTGCTCCCCCCTCCCTGCCCGCCTCTCTGCCTACTTGTGATCTCTGTCTGTCAAATAAATAAATAAAATCTTTTAAAAAAATAAATATACATATTGTTATTGTGGAGCCATTAGAGAATAAGTGGAAGGCCCTTTATTCCTAAATTTTTTTTTTTAAATTTTACTTATTTGACAGATCACAGCAGGCAGAGAGAGAAAGGAAGGGAAGCAGGCTCCCTGCCAAGCAGAGAGCCTGACTTGGAGCTCCATCCTAGGACCCTGAGATCATGACCCGAGCCAAAAGCAGAGGCCTTAACCCACTGTGCCACCCAGGCGCCCCATTCCTAAATTCTTACTTACAGTTTTTAGTGTCAGTATGGTCTCAGATTGTTTTTTAGTTCAATTTGTTTTATCCATTACTGTCATCCTTTTAAAATACTTGGTTGGAGTATAATTTACATGAAGTAAAGTGCACAGATCTTAAGTGTGTGGCTTGGTGAATGTTTCATATAAACTCATCTGTATAATCACCTAGGTGAATAGAACATTAGAAGACTCCCTCATGGCCCTCATTATTCTTTTTGTTTCCGATTTTGACCAGTGGAAATTGCATCAGCCTAGTTCTTTTGTCCTGATAAGTCCCCACATTTCTTCACTTGCTTTCTGGCACAAATTATTCCAGGCTCATCTTACACTTTCTCTGCTCCAGCCTGGGAATTGGTCATTTCTCCCAAGAAGTCCTGGTTCCTTGAACTGGGGCCTGTCACGTTGAAATCAGTATCTAGACTAGCGGTCCTCATTCTCCTGAGATGTGACTGCTTCTAGGCCCTTTCAGAGGTTAGAGCTAGAAAATATATCTATTTTTAGATCTATGTTTAAAATCATACCTCCAATTTCAATCAGTCGTAAGTCTTTCTCTCCGTTTCCCATCTCAAATTCCATCGTCCTGTATTAAGAATGTTGTTCACTTGCAAATCTATTTAAGTATAACAATATATTCACTTGCTCAATTTCTGAATAATCCCATTATAATAACAAACGATAAGCCTACTAAGTGAAGTTCAAGTTTTCTTTGCCATTGTTGGTCTTTAGATTGGTGGTGTGAAGTCGAAGTGCTCTGCTCCAAAGTTACTTGGATTCAGGGTTGTGATCCCCAAGTGCCCTAAGACAGTTGTTAGAGGGACAGGATTCCTCCTGGGCCTCTTGCGGGAACGGGATCTCCACGAGGGCACGGCCTCCCTCCGGCCCCGCCGCGGAGTTTAGCGTAGGACGCTCGGCGCGTCTGCACGGGACGAGCCCGTGAATGCCGGGGCTGAGCGGGGCACTAAAGTCTTAAGAGGCGGGTCGCTCCCGGCAGGACCTCCGCCGCCGGGCTGGGAACGGAGCGCTACTCCCGGGAGGCGCCGGTAGAGGACTGGGCAGTGTGGGGCCCCAGCTGGCGCGCGCTCGGGAGGTGTCCAGGGACCCGGGCAGCCCCGCTGGGGGACGGGCCACGCGTCGTCCAGGGCCGCTCAGGGGCAAGCTGGGGGCCCAGGCCGCGGGCTCCGAGACCAGAGCGGGACGCGGCCCCCGAAAGCACCCCCTTGGGGCCAGAATGCCAACTTCCCAAAGAGCGGCTGGGGACAGTGGCGCCAGGAAGGGGACAGCGGCGCCCGCCCGAGTCCGCGAACGAGCGCGCCGCGGCCCCGCGCCCCGCTCTCCCCGACGCCTCGCTTCCGGGTAAGCCACTTCCGGCTCGCGTTCCCGGCCTCCGGCCGCGCTCGACGACCAGCGCTCCGCCCCCGTCGGCCCTGGCAGATGCTGTGCGCTAATTGGCGGCATCGGAAGCCCCGCCCCGGCGTCTCGGCCTTTGGAAACGCCGAGCTCTCACGCCCGCGCCCACCTCGAGACCCTCCGCTTCCTATTGGACTGCGAGCTCCCAATCGGAATTGTTTTTGAGCCACAGTTTTCCAGCGCCGCTGGCCATTGGCGGACAGGACGAGGGCGGGGCTTGGGGTCGTCGCCGGCGCCGCCCGGGTGCAAGGTAAGGGACGGGAGGCGAACCCCGCGACTGAGCGGCTTCGCGTCGACCCCGGCTCCTCTCCCCTCCCCCGCGGGTGAGCCTGCGCGAGACCCCGCGCCCCCTCCCAGTGCCCGCCCAAGTGCGCCTGCGCAGCAACAGCCACCTGCCCGTGCGCCCCTTCCCTTTTCCTCCGCACCTCTTCCCTTCCCCTCCCCCGCCCCTCCCTGCCCCGACACCCCTCCCGCCCCCAGGCCCTTTCGCGGGGTCTCCCCAGCCCCGATCCTTCCCCCACCCCGTCCCCGTCCCCGAAGATCCTGGCGCCCCAGCCGCAAGGGCTGCGCCTCCGCGAGCCGCGATGCGCGTCCTCCCAGAGCCCGTGGGCCTCACTGCCCTCGCTGCCGTCCGTCTCCCCCGCCCAGGCGCCCGCCGCCTTCAGAATGACGCTGGACGTGGGCCCGGAGGATGAGCTGCCCGACTGGGCCGCGGCCAAGGAGTTTTACCAGAAGTACGACCCTAAGGACGTCATTGGCAGGTGAGGCTCAGGCCAGGGAAACCGGCCCGGAGGGGTCGGGCCCTGGCCAGAACGCACGGCTCCATCTGAGGGCTGGACAGAGTGCTTACTTATTTGACAGAGAGAGAGAGAGACCTCAAGTAGGCGGGGGGCCGGGGGAGGGGAAGCAGGCTCCCGGCCGAGCGGAGAGCCCGGTGCGGGGCTCGACCCCAGCACCCTGGGACCATGACCCGAGCCGAAGGCAGCGGCTTTACCCACGGAGCCCCCCAGGCGCCCCTGCATGGTTCTAAATGGGAACGAACAGTGGTTAGTGGAGGACCATTTGGGGACTTAAGTCTTTGTCTGGGTTAATCCCCATTTCTTTCACATTCACTCATTTATGTGTTCACCAGACGTAGTTAAAGCAACGAAGGTCTGCCAGACACGAAGCCAAACACAGGGAGCGTAGAAGAGAGATTTATGCCTGGAGAAGTAACTGAAAGAGACACATGAGCGTTCCCGTAGTATCAGGTTGTGGGATGGGGCTCAAAACCACAGCTTTCCACAAGGGGTGATCTTTAGGTCTGGAAGGATGAGTAGTTCAGCAAGCAGAAAATAGAAGCACGGCTCCCCTGTAGAGACAGTGGCAGGGACACTCACCCATCCAAGCTTTCCTAAGCACGTCCGGTGTGCTAGGCTAGCACATACACTGGGATACAGGTCTCACATGTTTTCTGTTCTCCTGGACTTTGTATTCCAGTGGTAGAGACAGACAGTAAACACGAAACCAAGACAACGGTCCTCATCTGCTCAGGTGAGGGGATGAGAGTAATTAACGGCGCTGATGCTTGAAGGATGGGCACGAACGGGGGATATATTTGGGGCGGAGGGAACAGCACATACAAAGGCACAGGCAAGAAAAGGCCTATTCTAAAGCAGTGGGCAGATGATCATGGGGCCTGGGATGTAGTAAGAGTGGGACAGGTGGAGGAGATGCAGTTGGACAGGTCAATAGAGGCCTTAGGCCATGAGAAAGAATTTCCATTTTATTCTAGTGAAACTGATGGTTTCAAACAGGGTAGTTAAATTAACATGGTCTCATTTATATTTCTGTGGTCTGGGGGCTAGGCACTCAGCCTTTCTGTGCCTCAGTTTTGCCGTTTAGATTGGGAATAAAAATAGACCCTACCATGTAGGCTGCTGTGAGGATGGGAGGAATTAATAGGATTGTCTTAGAACACTTCTGGCAAATGTAAGTGCTCGACGTGAGTCTGTTACTACATTCAAAAAAGATCATTCCGACTCTTGTGTAGAGAATGGATAGGCGGCGGACAGGAAGGGATGTGTGCAGACCAGTTGGGAAGCTGTTGATTGATTCAGACCCGAGACGGTGGTGGTTTCGATCTGAGTGGCGCCGGTGGAGATGGAGAGAGGTGGGTAGGTCGAGGTGATGAACTGAGGAGACACTGATAGTTTCCTGAGAGAGCAGACGAGGGCCAGAAGGAGAAGAAAAGGAAATGGGAATCATGGCTAAGGTTTGGATTTGAGCGCCTGAGAACCCTTTTCTGAAATGAGGAAGGCCGAGGAGGATCGGGTGGCCGGGAGGGCCGAGCAAGTTGAGAGTTCAGCTTTGGAAATGGGAAGTTTGGGATATCCAGCCGGAGCTGTCAAGTAGGTACGTGTCTCTGCAGCTCAAGACACAGCTGTATAGAGCAGTCCGTTTGGGAGGCAGTAGCATATACATCGTAGCTGGCGAGAAAATACATGGAAAGAAGCGAAAGGGGCCACGCTCGGGCCCTGGGGCATGTCGCCATTAAGGAGCTAGAAAAGGAGGAGTCAGCAAGGGAGGCTAAGGAGAGAGCATCTTTGAGTTAGAAATAAAAACAGGAAAAGAATGTGCTTCTAGAAGGCTGGCGCGGTCTGCTGTGATCCGTGCTTCTGAGGCCAGGAAAGCAGAAAGGGCTGACTATTAGATGTGTTCAGACTCCTTTCGGATACCACATGCAGACGTGATAGAGGCCTTTAGGATCAGGAACTCTGGAAAGGAATCAAGCCTTGAGGCAGTGCAGTGGGAGCCGTTTGCACAACCGGTAACTTAAATGGCCCAGGACAGGACGGTCATGGGGGAAAGGGTGTCTGGAAAAGAAGAGAGCTGACACCCAAGTCCTAAACTGAGGTGGGGTTTCAGGACCAGGTAAGGGAGGGCTCACCGAGGCTAGGAGAGCCCTTCGGGAAGAACAGTGGTTCTGCTGCCACGGGGTGCCGAGAGATCGGTTTCGGAGGAAGCAGGTCAGGGAAGAGGGTTCGTTAGCCTCTCGCTCCAGCATTGCTGTGGCAGCAGCGTCCCTGGTCTCTGTCTTTTCCCTGTGTTTCTCCTGCACAGTAAATGATGTGTACACCCTCACTAAATGAGTTCCCAGAGTGCCAGTTTCTTCATGTATGAAATCTTCATGTCTGCAGCTTTAAAAGAGCTTGCTGCATTCTAGAAATTGGTGATAAGTTCTAAGTCACTGAAGCAAAGATTGGATAGCAGGGACATAGCCAAAAATGAGACTGCAAAGAAACTGGAGACCATTTGGTGAAGGCCTTGAATGACAGGTGAAGGAACTGGGGTTTTACTTCCATCTTGCAGGTAACAGGGAGGCAGTGTGGCGTGTCCTCCGTAGTTCGCTGGGTACGGTTGAAATTATTAGGGCTCACTTAAAAAGAGCAGAGTTTTTGCTCTACGGGTCCTGCTGAGGAATGAGGGTACGCTTAGAGCTTAGTTGAGAATTTAAGCTGGAAAGGTTTTAAGCAGCAATGACATAATTGGGGCGGTCATTCTGGAAGCAGCGTGGTGGACGGGCTGCGTGGCCGGGGTCGGCAGTAGAGGCGTCAGTGAGGAGGCCGTAAGGCTATGGGGTCAGTACTAGGAGGCAGGTTTGAGAAACACACCCGAGGGAGTGGCCTGACTGCATGTGGTAGGTTGTGAAAGAAAGGGGCATGCCAGGAACTCTCCTCAGATTTCCAGTCCGGGAGTCTGATGTCTGATTGAATGGCATTACTGTTAATGGGGGAATTAAAACTGTCAAGTGGCAAAGAGTAAGACAGTAGGAAGTGGTGAGCACTGTAGCGGCTGGAAGGTTCTCGTCCCACTCAAGACGGGAATTCAGATTTGAAAAGAACCGTTCACTGACCAAACACAACACACCCTTTGGCTGGAGGGTCAGTGGTTGAGATCTCCTGATGGAACCCGAGATGTGGGTGGCAGGCGGTCTAGGCAAAAGGAATTACGTAAGAGCAAAGGAAGCCGTGAAGGGCAGCCAGGGAACAAGCCCAGGAAATGTGTGAGCTCCGGCCCGAGAGATTCGTACTAGCCTGAGGTACTCGTGGGATCATAAGGAATTGGCGACTGATTCCAAGCCAGGAAATACATGTCTAGGACTTTCTCTTCACCATGCCAAATGGGTTTTTCGTCTTCTACCTCGTGGCATTGGACACCTCTTCAAGTTGGCCTTGTCCACACTTCAGAGCCTGCAAAGTGGAAGTCCAGAGACTTGATGTCAGTGGGTCACTTGGAGGTTAATTAGTGGCACATTTGGGACCTACACCAAGGTCTCCTGATTCACAACTTTGTTCTCCAGTCAGTGGTCTGCTGTTTATTTGGAGCCTCTTACACTTGAGGTATTGTAGGAGAACTTTGGGATTTGGAAGGGGTAATCAAGGGGAGTGTGAGTAAAATTTGGAGGGAGCCTTAGATCATTTCTTCTTGCTTACTCCTTGTGCGGTTCCGGGAGAAGGGGCAGGTTCTGGGGCTCAGTATGGAAAGGACCTCCCTAAGCTTCTCTATGCAGGGAGCGGCTGAGGCTGGATTCGAACCCAGCACCCCGCCTGCCTTCCCTGGGAGCTTTGTGTTGCCTCTTGCTGAGGCTACTGTGAAGCTGCCGTAGGCCAGGGCGGGCCGCAGCAGGCTGCCTTACTGTCCGGACGGGGCTTCCGAATACGGAGCAGGGGGATGAGGATGGCCAGGCTCCACTCTTGGTGGAAAGGAGCGCGCAGGAGGCCCTGACGTGTGTGCGGTCTGACTCTGGCAGAGGAGTGAGCTCCGTGGTGCGCCGTTGTGTTCATCGAGCCACTGGCCACGAGTTTGCGGTGAAGATCATGGAGGTGACAGCCGAGCGGCTGAGTCCTGAACAGCTAGAGGAGGTGCGAGAAGCCACGCGGCGAGAGACGCACATCCTTCGCCAGGTCGCCGGCCACCCCCACATCAGTGAGGCTGCGTTCCCCGCTCCCGTTAGCCGACAGCCACCTCCTGCCGGCCCTGCCCCCAGCCCATTCCCCCCAGCACTGCCTCCACACCTCTGCTCCCTTCATCACGGCTCTGTGCGGCCAGCCTTTGGGTCCCTCCTGCCTCCGTTCGGTTCTCCTTCCTTCCCAGGAACCGCCCGCTGCCACCTCGGGGTGGAACGCCCCTTTAACTTGCTCCTGCTCCTTCCCATCTCGTATCTCTGCCTTTTCTGCCTCTTTCCCAGTCACTCTCATCGATTCCTACGAGTCTTCTAGCTTCATGTTCCTGGTGTTTGACCTGTGAGTATCTCCCTGCCCTGATCTGAGACGCGTCCTCCTCCCCTCCATGCCTGGCCCCAGCCTGCCGGCGCAGTGGGCCGGTCGCCCTGCTCACCACTTCCCATGGGCCCGTGGCCCTGGCCCCTCTCCCTGGGTGCCCTGAGGAGGCGAGCTCTTCCAGAGTGCTCAGGACCAGCCAGTTGAAAAGGGCTTCCGTGACCCCCGGGCTCATTGTCCCAGTCCCCATGGTTATAAGATCAGCAGGGAACACTGAAGAGCTGAATACTTACCGACAGATTCTTGCTCCCCTGTCTCTTGCTCTGAACACCCTACTTGGTGTTTGTCTCTGCCCATCGGTTCACTTCCTGGGCAGTCTGAATCCAAGTGTGAGATGTTCTACAGTACAGTGTAAACCAGTGCAAAGGCACTTCAGAAGAGTGGTTTGAATAGCAAATAATTAAGAGAGACCCCTGGAAAAATTTCACAAAGTCTTCGTATAGAAGTGACCCTCTCTAAAAGGGGCGGGGGAGGTAGGAAGCATCTGTCCCCTCATCATGCAGCTTTGCAGAACAGTTGCAAGCCCCCAGGCAACACCTGACTTCAAGGGTCCACGCAGAGTTGCAGTTATAAACTTGGTTTTTGAAAGACAAGATAAAAATAACATCCTGCCCAACTTTTTTGCCATTATTATCTGTGAAATTTTGGCCCATATCTAGATAGATTCACTTTAGAGGGTCCTCTTTGAATAATGAGTCTCATATAATGAGGACCTCCTGTAAATTGCTGCCGGAAGGTTCTTATTCTTGCTAGCATAGCAGCCGTGGCATGGCGCATGTATTTTGACTGGCGACCCCTGGGCCAAACTGTCCCTGGCATCCAGTTCACTCTTGGGGCACACTGACCACTCAAAAAAAAAAAAAAACCAGAGAGGACTCTCTCTCCCCTGGCCTCTTCCGTGGTATTTTCTATGAGCGCTGGCTTATTTTTCCTAGACCCCGTGTAAGGTGCACCTACCTCCCAACCCCTCCTGTTCCTTAGGATGCGGAAGGGAGAGCTGTTTGACTATCTCACAGAGAAGGTGGCCCTCTCCGAAAAGGAAACCAGGTAATGACTGAGCCTGTGGCCCGTGGGGTGACCAGGGGACAGGGCGGGGTAGGGAGAAGCCGACGAGGAGACTGCGCCTCCCCCAGGTCCATCATGAGGTCTCTGCTGGAAGCAGTGAGCTTTCTCCACGCCAACAACATTGTGCATCGAGACCTGAAGCCCGAGAATATTCTCCTGGATGACAATATGCAGATCCGACTTTCAGATTTTGGGTTCTCCTGCCACTTGGAACCTGGCGAGAAGCTCCGAGGTGAGGGGGCCTGGCGCCTTAAGAGGCTTGGGAGGGAAGGAGACCCAGGCCTGACGCTGGTTAGCGGGGTCTGACAACCGAGTACCCAGGTATCAAGAAAAAGGGAGAAGTCAGTGAGCACTTGCCAAGTACCTTCTGTGTGCAGAGCCTCGTGTGCATCTGAGGGGGCTTCCCGGTCTGCGCGGGGGAGGGGACAGAGACAGGTGTGCAGGTCGTGGGACACAGCCAGGCAAGGGACCGTGCAGGAGAAGCCAGGATGGGGGAGCGCCTGATTCAGCTGGAGGGACCTACGGAAGGAGGGGTCTCCAGAGCTGGGCCTGTCCCCTGAGGAAGAAGGCGGTGGAGGGGTGGGGGTGGGGGTGGAGAACAGGCCTCAGCTGCGTGTTTGGGTTTTGGCACAGATAGGATGGCAGTGTGCTGCTTAGGAGCTAGGAAGAGCCCCATGCGGCCAGACTGTGCGGCTCCACTGGTGCACTGGAACTCGCCCTCTGTAACACCACTGTGTCACCATTGTGACAGATATTTTTAGTGCAAATGGAAGACTTCACAAAGTCTGACTGTGGACTCCTTAGAGCTATTAAGGTACTTTCTGTCCGTCGTTGGCTTGGCGCTGTGCTATTAGCAGCTGACGTTCGCTGGCACCCCACTAAGTCTTTATATGGCTGGGTTCTCCAGATCCTCTTGACCCCTCTTTGAGATAGTGTCTGGATCACCATTTGATAACTGGGCTTAAAGAGGTGAGGGGACTTGCCCAGCCAGGTAGCTGGGACTTGAGCAGTCGGACTCCAGAGCTCATGTTCATGACCTGTGGACTTAACACGTTTGTCTTGCGGATGCTTTGTTTCCCTTTGGGCTTCCCCATATACTTTTTCCCATTCTGGAACCACCCTTGCCCTTGGCTTCAGGAATTGAGGTTCCCCTTTAAAGCTCCAGGTTAGGTTAGGTCCCCTGCTTTCTCTTCTCCTCCCCCCTTCGGGACACACCTCTTACTCTATTATTTCTTGTTTGCTTTCGGATAGACAGCTTGGTAAGGGCACATCTAATTTCACCAGTGTCTAGTATGGTGCCTGGTACGTGGTGGGCATTCTTCAATACTTTTGGTGGGAATTACCCAGAAGAGTCAGGCCTGTTAAGCTCTCCTGGAAGTGTGGCAAAGAACACGGTTGGGCAGCTGCAGATGGAAGATTTGGCACCTGAAGCAGAAGCAGCTACATGTAACAGGCTTGGATCAAGTCGGGGAGGGCTCTGTGTTGCAGGAGTCTAGACTTGAGCCCAAGGCCGAATGGGCGGGGACAGCCAGGGAGGGATTTTAAATGAGGGACTTAGCTAGTGCATGCCTTAAGAAATCCCATACTCCCACTCATTCTCCTTGGGTTTGAGTGCTGATTCCACCATACAGAATGGTGATCATAGGTGGAGGAATCGATTCGGGCAGAAAGGAACATAAAAAAGAGTGAAGGTTTGTTTTCCATGTGTATCATGTATGTCAAAACGTGATAAAAGGCTGTGTAAGGGGTGAGGGGGTGGGGTGGCGGTGCCAAAAGATATGGGGACTGAAGTCAGTCCAAAAATCAGCTATGCCACAAGGAACCTTGGTGGGCACTTGAGTTGTTCAGCAGGGATGGGGCTAGGTGAGCCCTCAGCGGGGGGTGGGCAGGAGCAGAATGGGAACCCTTTAGGCCCTGGGAGTGTGGGGGCTCAAGCAGAGCCTGGAGTTAGGGACCCTTGAAGGGGCTGGTGGCATCCGCCAATCTCAGCCTTCTCTCCCCAGAGTTGTGTGGGACCCCAGGGTACCTCGCACCAGAGATCCTTAAATGCTCCATGGACGAGACCCACCCCGGCTACGGCAAGGAGGTCGACCTGTGAGTTTCCCGTCTCCCCGCCTCCCTGCCCCTCTGGGGCCCGTCGTCCGCACGCCTGCCTGGCACCTGCCTGACTCCGCTCTCCTCCCCAGCTGGGCCTGCGGCGTGATCTTGTTCACACTCCTGGCCGGCTCACCACCATTCTGGCACCGCCGCCAGATCCTGATGTTACGCATGATCATGGAAGGCCAGTACCAGTTCAGCTCGCCCGAGTGGGATGACCGTTCCAACACGGTCAAAGACCTGGTGAGCCGAGGCTGTGAGTGGGGTGGGGAGGAGGCCCAAGCGCTGCCTCTCACGCTCTGGGGTTCCCCCTAGATCTCCAAGCTGCTCCAGGTGGACCCTGAGGAGCGCCTGACAGCGGACCAGGCCCTGCAGCACCCGTTCTTTGAGCGCTGTGAAGGCAGCCAGCCCTGGAACCTCACGCCCCGCCAGCGGTTCCGGGTAAGCCTGCAAGCTTCGGGGTTGCGCCTGCTCCTCTGTGCCGTGATCTTTCTCCTACGGTGGCTACTGCACTGGAGTTCACACGGCCTCCCGCCTCCCCACCAGGTGGCAGTGTGGACCGTGCTTGCTGCGGGACGTGTGGCCTTAAGCACCCAGCGTGTGCGGCCACTGACCAAGAGCGCACTGCTGAGGGACCCTTACGCGCTGCGGCCCGTGCGGCGCCTCATCGACAGCTGTGCCTTCCGGCTCTATGGGCACTGGGTGAAGAAGGGGGAGCAACAGAACCGCGCCGCGCTCTTCCAGCACCAGCCCCCCGGGCCTTTTCCCGTCCTGGGCCCTGAAGAGGAGGGGGACTCCACTGCTATCCCGGAGGAGGATGCGCTGCTGGCGCTGGGCTAGCACTTTGGCCCCGGGGACCCCAGAGTGTAGGACTCTTCAGGAGGAGGATTTTTATCATTCCAGCTCTTCTGGGCTTTGGCCTCGGGCCTTGCCCCGCAGGCTGGCCAGGCCCACCACTGCTTGTACTACCATGAAGAGCAGCCGTGTATCCCTGCCCCCACCAGCCGGGGCTTTGGGGTCGGAGCAGAGGGGGAAGGCAGCCACTCGCAACACCACGCCTGGTCTCATCTGTGCTGCTTCGGCCACGTTTGCAATAAAATCTGCGCGCCAGAGGGAGCCGGTGCCCAGTGTCTGGTGTCCGGCTTTGGCACGGGAGCCCAGAAGGTGCTCAGGGAGCAGGGCGGGGATGGGGCTGCCCTGCCCTGGGGGTTTATTGGGGAAAATGCTGGGGGTCACTTGGTCTTGTTCTTGCCTTTGCCAGAAGGTGGCTGGAAGGGCCGCTCTAGGGTGGTCAGCTTGCTGCTGAGCCGGTCCTCGCTGGCCTGGAGCTGCTCCTCCATCAGCTGTTGGAGCTGCCTCAGCTCCTTGTTCATCTGGGTCCTGATGTAGGCTTGCAGGCTGGAGACCCGGCCTGCCGGGACAGGGAAGAAGGGGCAGGTCAGCAGAGATGCTGTGCCGCCGCATCAGCAGCATTGCAGCTTTATTTCAGGGAAAGCAGCTACACCCCCCTTCCGCGAAGAGAGGTGGGGGAGCTGGCCAGCCTAGGTCCTCCGGGTTGCTGATCCGCAGGCAGATAGCTCCTGCCTCCCCCCCAGCAGCTGCGTCTTAGTACCTGTTTGTCACCTTGGACTTCTGCATAAGGAAGCATTTGGAGAAAGGGCACTGTCCCTAACACAGACATGCAGTCCTGATGTGGTCCATACCCTTCATTTTATACCTGCCCAAAGTCACGGGGGACCCTAACCCATCCTCACTTGGCTCTGGCTCCGGCTCCGGCTCCGGCTCCGGCTGGACCCCTGTTTCTGGTTCCTCTTGTGGGCTGACGCCCTGCTCCACCTCCTCGCCGCCTTTCTCTGCAGGCCAGAAGCAGGAAGAGCCTTCAGCCCCAGCCCCAGCCCCAACTCCAGCCCCAGCCCCAGCCCCAGCCTTCTTCCCTACCTGTCTCCTCCTCTGGCAAGAGCTTGGGGGGCTGCAGCCCCACGTAAGTCAAAGACAGATCCAGTCGCACCTGGGGAGGAGGAGGAGAGGCTGAGAGGCGGACGTCTGCGCCGAGTGGGGGAGGTGAAGGGCGGCCTCCGTACCTGGGGCGTGAAGACGTATTTGTAGAGCTTGAAGTGGCGGAAGTAGGTGTTGACCACATAATCTGCCAGGGCCAGCAGCTGTTCCTCCCTAAAGAGGTTGATGCTGAAGGGGGGCCGCTGTGGGGGTGGTTGGGAGTGAGCGGACTGACCTCGCCCAGGAACCCTGACCTTTTCTCCAGGTGCCCAGCTGTGGAGGAGCAGGGAGAGCCCCTGCAGCCTTCAGAGGAAGACGAGGGTGAGGCATGTGCGCCAGGAGACTGGGCTAGAGCTTAGCTGTGGGAGGCCGAGGATCTTGTGTCAGGGGAACTGACCCTGACTCCGTGGCAAAAAAGGACACTGATGAAGTAGCGGTAACATTCCTCCACGTTGCCCAGGGGGGTTGCTGGGAGAGAAACAAGATGAACAAGTGAGTCCCCTCCTGGATCGTCACTCATTTCGCTCCCTCACCAGCTACCTTACTGAGCATGAGCTTTGGAAGTGAACAGCTCTAAGGTTAAGTGCTTGTTTCATCAACTCACTCAGCAGCACCCACAATGCACTGTTCCAGGCACTGGACAAGGCAGACGAGATCCTGCCCTTAAGTAACATAGAATAAAACAAAAACTACGGAATTTCAGCCCTTGTTGAACATCCCCCAGGATATCCGTTCCCGGAACAAAGTGGGAGCTGAAGGAGGAGCTGTTTCCCTGAGCCCTGTCTCTGTACTGGTGGGTAGTACCCACAGTATTCCTCAGAACGGTCTCGTCAGGTTGGTGCTGTCTGGAAGGAAGCGGTGGTTTCAGAGCTGAAGTAGCGTGTGCGTGAAAATGCTGCTTGTGACGGCAGAACCAGACTGCAGGGGGTGGCCCACGACTGCTTCCCGCGGCCCCGTGTGCAGTCCCCGCCTCCGCTGTCCCCTGGGCTGAAACCCTTTGGTCGCTGCCTCCTCTCACCAACACAGGCCTTATGAAGGTCCTGGAGCAGGGCACAAGCTGTGGATGTCTGTTCCAGCGAGAAGCCCTGCTGACGGCAGAAGATAAGTGCGTGGGAGAAGAGGTCTAGGGTGATGGCCTCCTTCGGGCTTGGCTCAGGACAGCTTAGCCCCAAGAGCTCAGCTAGCACCCTTGGGAGGGAGACAGGAAGGAAGAACTGAGCAGCCCCTTCCGCACCCCGCACCGGTGCCCCACGTACCCTGGAGCTGCGCATCCTGCCTTCCAGCCCGGCCCTCTCAGCCCTCCCCGGAGCCAGCGCTTCTGCTCTTCCCCGCCCCGTCCCCATACTCCCTCATCTCCTCCGTGCTGGCTGTCTTCTGCAGCCTGTGCATGGAATGCGTATCCAGGTACTTCCTGCGGTAAGGAAAGAGGAGAACAGGTGTTGGTGGCCGCAGGCCTTAGTCCCCTGACGGGGCTGACATGGCTAGAGCCCTGGGCTGGGAACCGGGAACCAGGAGACCTCAGCCTGAGGGTTCGCCCTTCTACTACCCTCACGGGGCAAGTCACTTCCTCTGCGGGTGTAACGTTCTCCATCTGTAAGTGAGGGGTGTGGTGTGTGCTGTAAAGGAGCGCCTGGGGTTCTCGTCATTTATAAAGCGGAGGGTGAGGTAGCGGGTTCTGTCTCCGGCTACACAAGGCCCCGCAGCCGCGGGTGGTGCCTCCGCAGCCGCGGGTGGTGCCTCCGCAGCCGCGGCGCCTTCCCAGCCCCCTCTTTGGACCGGGGAGGCCGGAAGCCTGGAGCTCTAGTCGCCGTGGACAAGTGCAGTTCCCTCATCTAGCAAACGGGGTGCCGCGGCTGTCGGACAGGCCTGTCGGGGGAATCGCGCGCGCGGTGTCGCTTTCCCCCGGGTCCTTCCCACTCACCACAGGCAGATCCGCGGTTGGGGCAGCGGGGGCTGCGGAGAGAAAGCCGAGTGGGCAGGCGGAGCGTTGCCACCCCGGCCCCAGTCCCTGACCCCTCCGGACTCTCCAGCCTAAGGTCCTCATGCTAAGGCCTGTGTGCGAGCCCCGCCGGCCGCCCAGGCTTCGCGGGACCCCGAGCACGGCCCGGGACCAGCAACCTGGAGTCACGACCCCTGCCTCGACGGGACGCCCTGCCGGGGAGCCCTTTCGCCAGCGCGGCGGGGCGGGCCGCGCTGTCCCGCCCTCACCGGGAACAAGGTGGCCGCAGCGTCTTCATCCGCTTCTTCCGAGGCCGCCGTGGTTCCGGGCCCGGGCCGCGCCCCCGTCGCCATCCGCGTGGCGGACCCGTCCACCGAGCCGAGGCCCCTCGGGGGTTCCCGCGGCAGCGCGGAGGGCTGGTCACGCTCCGACGGGATCTTCAGGGCCGTCAACTCGCTGCACTTGGGGCGGATCATCTCGTCGCTCTTCCTGGGCGCGGGTCACCGCGGGCCGCGTCCCGCCCGGGGCCTGGGAACGCCGGTTCTCGGGCCGCGATTGTCAAGTCCTCCCTCCGGCGACGCCTCAGCCAATCCGCGGCGCAGAGGGGCCGGGGCGGCCAATCCGCAGCGAGCGTCTCCCTCCGTCTCAACGGCGACCGTTGCTAAGGGAGTCCGGGGCGGGGGGGAGCAAGGGGAGGGCGCTCACCAATCAGTGAGAAGCCAGGGCGCATGCGCAGCAAGTTTCAGGCTCCGCCCCCGTGCCCTCGCTTCAAAGTGGCTAACTGGAGGTAGGCGATGCCCTTAGGGCTGGAGGATGGGCGTGTGGTGTCCGTTGCCACGGGAACTGTCTGCTGGCCAATCACCGGGAGAAAGAGGCGGTGTTCGGGAAGAGACCGAACCGGCCCCGAGAGGCGGGACAAAGCGCGACCAATAGAAACAGGAAATGAAGTTTCGCCACATCCGGCGTTGCCTGCGGCGCCTGCGCAGTGCGCCGAGGAGGCCGGTGACGTCCGGTGCAGTCCAAGATGGCGCGAGGCCGGGCCCGCCGCGGGTGAGGGTCCCGGCAGGCGTGTGCGGGGAAGGCCTGGGGCTGCGGAGCACTGGCCGCCTCGCCACCTCTGCCCTCGGTCGTCTTCAGGGGACGGGAGTGCCGCCGACGCCCTCCTGCCGTCCCTCGGGAGACCCTGCGGCGCTCCCCGCAGCCGCGGCCATGTCCGGACCCGGCAACAAGCGCGCCGCGGGCGACGGGGGCTCGGGGCCCCCGGAGAAGAAGCCGAGCCGCGAGGAGAAGACCACCACCACGCTGATAGAGCCCATCCGCCTGGGCGGCATCTCGTCCACGGTGCGTGGGGCCCTGGCCCGGCGCTCCCCGCTCGTCCCGTCTCCGAGCGCCGGACCGTCCGGAGCCTGTGCTCCCTGCTCCCCAGGCGAGCGGGGCCGCTTCCAGCACGCGCGGCTGAGAAGCCGGGGACGGACCTCTGCCCGCTGTCTGCAGACGGGGAACGGGCTGGCCGCAGCGCGCGGCTTGTCAGAGACCCGAGAGTTAGACACAGGCAGCAGCAGGCCTTGGCCCCCCGCTCGATTAGCGGCTTTCTCCGGGGTGCCTAGATGTCCGTAGGTCCTGCCGGTGGTTACGGTGGGGTCCTGCCCTCGCCGCCCCAGCGCGCTCCTCTCTCCCTCGTGATTGCCCTCTGGGGCCCTGCTTGACCCTCTCCTCTCCGTTTGTTCCCCTTTGGTAGGAGGAGATGGACCTCAAGGTGCTGCAGTTCAAGAACAAGAAACTAGCAGAGCGGCTGGAACAGCGGCAGGCTTGTGAGGACGAGCTCCGAGAGCGGATCGAGAAGCTGGAGAAGCGGCAGGCCACAGATGACGCCACGCTCCTCATTGTCAATCGCTACTGGGCCCAGGTGGCTGCCCCTCTGCTTCCCAAGACCCGGCCTCCATCCAGCTGCCCGTCCTCAGACTGCTCTCCTGGGAAACCAGCGTCGTGCTGGGCAGCACCTGAGGGAGTCCTAACATTTTTGGTGCTTTCTCCCTTCAGCTGGATGAAACTGTGGAAGCCCTTCTCCGACACCATGAGAGCCAGGGGGAGCTGTCTGGAGGGACAGAGGCGCCTGGGACCCAGGAGGGGCCGACGCGTGATGAGACCCCTCTCACAGAGCCAGGGACGTCGGACCTGAGGGGTAGGGCCAGAGCCCTAGGAGCTGGGGAGCTTAATTAAGTCCTGGGAAGGGTCCTGCTGAAGAGGGAACTTTTGTATTAATCTCCTGAGTTCCTCCCCACCCTTCACGCAGACACACATTTGACTGCATGTTTGGATAGCTGAGCAGTAGCGGTTAAGGACTCGGGCCCCAGGCTTTGGAATCTGAGTGACCTGGTTCATAGTGCGTGTCAGGTTTGACACTCATTTAATTCAGAAAATAACAATACCAAGTGATAGTTGTGAATTCATACTGTAACAGCCTTGGATGAGACAAAGATAAGCCAAAAAAGAAACACTGTCTTTGCCATCGGGGAGGAAGTGATTATAAACCACAAGTAAAAAGAATAGGAGCCCATGAAACGGAATTAGTGTATGTGCGCTTGCGTGTGGGTCTCGTTGAGATGGCGAACACAGAGGCGGCTTCCCTGAGGCATGATTTGGAAGCTCCGTGGCCTTGAAATTACTTAAGTTTCCTGGGCCTCCGTAGTTTCACTTTGATGATGGGGACACCAGTGTATTAACGGGCACTGCGCGTGCTGAATCCGTGAGCCACAGGGCGTCAAAGGGCTCAGTCTGGAACTTGGTATGGAGTGGCGGTAACTGCTGCTCTCAACCTCATGAGATCCTCATGAGGGTCTGTCCACCTCCCACAGAGCCCCTGCCCGTGCAGCTGCGGCCCCCGCTCAGTGAGCCAGCATTGGCTTTTGTGGTGGCCCTGGGCGCCAGCAGTAGTGAGGAGGTGGAGCTGCAGCTGCAGGGCCGGATGGAGTTCTCCAAGGCCGCCGTGTCCCGAGTCGTAGAGGCCTCAGACCGCCTGCAGCGCCGGGTGGAGGAACTCTGTCAGCGAGTGTACAGCCGAGGTTAGTTCTCTGTGTCCCACCGCAGAGGTGTCCGTCCCCACTTGTGTCTGGTTGTGTCCCCCCAATGCCCGAGTCCAGGGGCAGCCATAATTCTCCAGGGAATGAATTAACCACGTTCTTGGGAAAGCGGTAGTTAGTAGATGCGGCTCTGCCCTTGGTTCGTGGGGTTGCGCTCCAGAGAGGTGGGAGGAGTTGATGCTTCTGGGGCCACTGCCTTCCAGCTGGAGACTTCTCTGGAACACTGCACAGATCTTAGTTGCAGCGGCTGACCCACAAAGCGTAGTAGCAAGTGTCCAGGCTTTGCAGGCTGACAGGCTCTCCCAGCCCTAGTCCTGTCATTCTGAGCAGATGGTTCTCCTCTCTGAGCTGGTTTCCTCCTTTGTGCAGTGGAGATAAAAGACTCCGGGCTTTGTCCTGAGAAACTGGCAAGACAGCTGGTGGATCACACTGGGCACATAGCAGACTCCAGAATGAGTTAGTACTTTGCCCCATGGCCCTGGATTTGGCTCTTACCCGAGCCCTGCCTTCTCAGGGGACAGTGAGCCCCCCGGTGAGGTGGCTCGGGCACGCACCCGGGAGCTGGGTCGTGAGAACCGGCGGCTGCAGGACTTGGCCACCCAGCTACAGGAGAAGCACCACCGCATCTCGTTGGAGGTGGGATTAAAACCAGGGCAGGGTTTGGATTAGACACATACGAAGGCTCTCAGGGACCCAAGCTCCCTGCTCTAAGCATCTGACCCTGTCATTGTCTCCAGTACTCTGAGCTCCAGGATAAAGTGACATCAGCAGAGACCAAGGTGCTGGAGATGGAGACGACAGTGGAGGACCTGCAGTGGGACATTGAGAAGCTGCGCAAGCGTGAGCAGAAGCTCAATAAGCACCTGGCGGAAGCCTTAGAGCAGGTGGGGCTTGGGTGCTGGGTCAGACGGAGCCATGGCTAGGCACGTGGAGCCCTTGCTTCTCTCCTCCACCCCCATGGGTCTGTCTCTCCGCAGCTCAACTCTGGCTACTATGTGTCTGGGAGCTCCTCCGGCTTCCAGGGGGGCCAGATCACACTCAGCATGCAGAAGGTGAGTAGGCACCATTCTTCCCGTACCTCCTACAACCTCGGCCCCACCCATGAAAGTCCCCTCAGAATTTAGGACAGAGAGCTGCATGCTCTGAGTCCGTTCCCTGTCATTCATGCTGCTCTGTTTTATTCATTGATTTGTGTATTTAGTAAGTAATTATTAACGTTAAATCGTAGGCACGGTGCTTGGAAGCAGGCACAGGCGAAGACAAAAGAGACAAAAAGCAAAGCTTTCATGGAACTCGGGTCCTAGTGGGGGGAATAAACAGGAAGTAAGATAGTTCATCAGGTGGTTAAAGGTGCCCCAAAGGAAAAGCACAGAAAAGACACAGATGAGGGCACTTGGGTGGTTTATCAGGTTAAGTGTGTGCCTTCAGCTCGAGTCGTGATCACCAGGTCCTGGGGTCGAGTCCCCTGTCAGGCTCCCTGCTCAGTGGAGAGTCTGCTTCTCTCTCTGTCCCTACCCCGCTCATGCACGTGCACACTCTCTCTCTCACACGTGAAAGTAAATAAATCTTCAGAAAAAAGGGAGCGGAAAGGGAAGTGTGTTGGAGTTGACTGGCATGCTTAGCTGAAGGAGCCGTCTCACCGGGAGGGCTGTCTCACTTCTTGTTCATCGAACATATTTTTGTTCCCTGTTAAGCCTTAATTCAGGTTCCTTTTCAGGTCTTTCAGGAAGGTTTTTCTGATTCCCTGTCAGTTATGAGCTTTGGTTCCCAGCACTGATGACGTAGTGTTTTCTCCCACTTACCTGGAAGCCCTTAGGAAAACGCTTGGGTTTGGCTTGTCCCTGGGGCTTCAGAACCCATTACTGCCCACCTTGGGTGGGGATGAGAGGGAAGCCCGCATCCCGGCCCGGCCCTGCCTCCCGTAGCTCCTCCCATTCTGCAGTTTGAGATGCTGAATGCGGAGTTGGAGGAGAACCAGGAACTGGCCAACAGCCGGATGGCAGAGCTGGAGAAGCTGCAGGCCGAACTTCAGGGAGCTGTGCGGACCAACGAGCGCCTCAAGGTGGGCCCTGTTTGGGACTGGGAGGCCTAAACCTGCAAGGTAGTGGCCAGGTCCTGAATCCTGTTGCTGATCGCTCATGGGCACCCTGACCGTAGGTGGCCCTGCGGAGCCTTCCTGAGGAGGTGGTGCGGGAAACGGGGGAGTACCGAATGCTGCAGGCCCAATTCTCGCTGCTCTACAACGAGTCTCTGCAAGTGAAGACGCAGCTTGATGAGGCCCGGGGGCTGCTGCTGGCTACCAAGAATTCCCACCTGAGACATATTGAGCACATGGAGGTACGGCCTTGGAGCAGACCTCAGTGTCAAGGTGTCGCTGGCCTTTGCAGCCCCTGTGTGCTGCCAGGGGTCCCTTGGGAATAAGTTCGCCCCAAGCCACGGAGGCCTGAGGTCGGGGGGGACTCGGGGGATGCGAGGAGAGGAGTTTGCTAGGGGGCTCAGGAGTCGTGTGGGTCCTTGACGCTTCAACCTACAGAGCGATGAGCTGGGGCTGCAGAAGAAGCTGCGCACGGAGGTCATCCAGCTGGAGGACACGCTGGCCCAGGTACGCAAGGAGTACGAGATGCTGCGCATCGAGTTCGAACAGAACCTGGCGGCCAACGAGCAGGCGGGTACGTGGTGAGAGCAGGGTGGAGGGGGGACCTTATCTGGGATTGCTCGTCCCTGGTGTGGGGTTGCCGCTTATCCAGATGCGAGGGGGTGAAGCCCCTTCCTTTCGCAGAGCCGCCTCTCCCTGGCCAAAACGGGGCTCCTGCCACCAGACTCAAAGGCACGGTGAGGGTCACAACCAGGTGAGGTGGCTGACAGAGCAGGCACAGCCAGAACATGAGCTCTCGGCCCCGCCTGTGGTTCTCTGGCCCTACCGTGTCTCTCTCAGAGGTATTCGCTCATTTTATGAAGATTTTTGAACACGATCGATGAGCCGGGCTCTTTTCCAGGCTTTGGGATTATGTCCATGAACAAAACACAGACGATCCCTGGTATTGTGGAACAGTATTGTAGTGAAGGAAGACAACAAAGTAAAAAATAGACCTGCCTAACCAGATCTTAGATGGTGGCAAATACGTCCAGAAGAAGAAAGCAGGGAAGAAAGATAGGAAGCACGGGGAGAAGGGGGTTGAGGTCTCGGTTCTGGAGGCCAGAGAAGTGAAATTTGCAAGGTGACGTTTGTTGAAAAGTACAAAGAAAGCGGACTCATTTACTTGGGTGAATCTTAGTCATAAGTTCCTTTAAAGGAAATTTGGAAACACTAAAACAAAATCTACGTTAACAGAAATAACCCAAGTAGGAAGTCTCGTGTTAGTTTTGGGTGAGTTTCCTTTGAGGCTAGGTTATCACTTTGAGGTGATCACGCTCTACATAAGGCCTCAGTTGCCCTGTCGTCCGCAGTGGGAATGATGGCTGCGGCTCCCTTTCTTCCCCCATGGAGGGCTTGGGCCCTTTGTGCCGAGGCCAGTCGAACTACTTCTTCCCAACCCTCTCCTAGGACCCATCAACCGGGAGATGCGTCACCTGATCAGCAGCCTCCAGAACCACAACCACCAGCTGAAGGGGGACGCCCAGCGGTACAAGCGGAAGCTGCGGGAAGTGCAGGCGGAGATCGGCAAGGTGAGGGGCTGCCTGGGAAGACCCTTGGCTGGACCTGGGCGAGCACCGTCTCACCTCAGCCCTGTTCTCTGTCTTTGCAGCTCCGGGCCCAGGCCAGCGGCTCAACCCACTCCATCCCCAGCCTGGGCCACCCAGAGGACTCCAGCCTCAGTGCCCCGGCCCCAGGGAAAGAAGAGGGTGGGCCAGGCCCTGTCACTGCCCCTGACGGCAGAAAGGAGATGGCTTCAGTGCCCGGTGCCCCCACCGCTGCCTCCTCGGTGAAGAGGGACGAGCCGGTCCCCTCCGAGGAGGAGGCCCAGGCCCTAGCTCCTGGGTCCCAGGGCTCCTCGTCTCGGGGCCGAGAACCTGAGCCCAGGCCCAAGCGGGAGCTTCGGGAGCGGGAAGGGCCTGGCCTGGGACCCCCATCTGTAGCCTCAGCTCTCTCAAGGGCTGATCGGGAGAAGGCCAAGGTGGAGGAGGCCAAGAGGAAGGAGTCAGAGCTCCTCAAAGGTCTCCGAGCAGAGCTCAAGTGAGCCCCTCTTCCTGTTTCCCTCGCACCCCTGCCAAAGTGGCCTCCAGCCCCAGTCACCAAGCCTTCCTCCTGTGGCTCCCCAGGAAGGCCCAAGAAAGCCAGAAGGAGATGAAGCTGCTGCTGGACATGTACAAGTCAGCACCCAAGGAACAGCGGGATAAGGTGCAGCTCATGGCAGCTGAACGCAAGGCCAAGGCTGAGGTGAGGACAGGTAGGGCCTGCAGGGCCTGCACAGAGGCTGCCCTGGGGAGTGCTGACCAGAGCAGTGCCCTGGGTCAGCAGCAGGCTGTGGCCAGCGCTCACTCTCTGGTGGCTGTAGGTTGATGAGCTGCGGAACCGTATTCGGGAGCTGGAGGAGAGGGACAGGCGGGAAAGCAAAAAAATCGCGGACGAGGACGCCCTGCGGCGCATTCGGCAGGCGGAGGAGCAGATCGAGCACCTGCAGCGCAAGCTGGGTGCTACCAAGCAGGTGAGAGCCCCTGCGGTCCGCCTGCTTCTGAGTGTTGGGCTTCCCGTGACTCCTTGTGGAGCGCGTCCAGCAGATGGTCGGGGCCCACGCTGCTCAGCCCTGTTCTCCCACGGTTTCCGTATTCGGGGTCCTCTTTGCCCGTTGGCCGCAGGAAGAAGAGGCTCTGCTGTCCGAGATGGATGTGACCGGCCAGGCTTTCGAAGACATGCAGGAGCAGAACGGGCGGCTGCTGCAGCAGCTTCGGGAGAAGGATGACGCCAACTTCAAGCTGATGTCGGAGCGGATCAAGGCCAACCAGATTCACAAGCTGCTGCGGGAGGAGAAGGACGAGCTGGGCGAGCAAGTTCTGGGGCTGAAGTCCCAGGTAAGGCTGCTTGGGGCTTGCAGGCTGGAGCCGGAAGGGCCAGCGGCTCCCCAGCACTGAGCCAGCACCCCTGACCTCAGGTGGATGCCCAGCTGCTGACCGTGCAGAAGCTGGAGGAGAAAGAGCGGGCCTTGCAGGGCAGCCTTGGGGGTGTGGAGAAGGAGCTGACGCTGCGCAGCCAGGCCCTGGAGCTCAACAAGAGGAAGGTGAGGCCAGGCCCCAGGGGAGAAAGCAGCCTGAGATGGCGGCTCACAGCTGAAGCCTTGCTGGGCCCCGGCTCCCAGCCCAGCTCATGTCTGGATGGCTTACCGGGCTCTTACCGGGCTCCAGTCCCCGCGCTGAGCCTTATCTCCGGCCGCTTGCATTTTGGTCTCAGAACGGTCGTGAGGCGGTGTGTGTTGTTACTTGCTTTCCTCAGTGAGGAAACGGAGGCTTAGGGCGGGCAGCCGACTTGCTCAGGAAAGAGCGGACCTGGAATTGGGCCCTGGATCTCCTTGGCTCCATAACCCACGTTTTGGGCACCGTGTTGGTTGGCTGTAAAGTAGGCATGCTGGTCCTTGTCACAGAGTTGTATGAAACCTCAGGCTGAAGGTCAACATTGGTTTTCATTTTCTTCCCCATTTCCTTCATTAAAGCAGTCGTAGTCATGCCCTTGCTGTGAGCCCGCGGCACTGAGTGCTGCGGAGAACCTGGAACCAGGGGGCCCTACCAGAGGTGGGACCCTCCGGTCTCGAGGGGCAAATAACCAGCCAATAGTCCCACAGGAGAAATAGGCTGTTGCTGATCCCAGTAAGTCTTGTGAAGGACACTAAGGTGCCGTGAAAGGAAAACGGGGGAGCCTGGCTCGGGAGCTGAGTGTGAGCTGGGGCTTGGGGGCCACCGGGAAGAAGTGTGTGCGCTGTGGGAGTTGAGGGGAGCAGAGAAGAGCCCCGCGGAGGCTGAAGGATGGGCTGCGCATCATGCGGCTGTGCGGGGGAGTGTGTCGGGAGCTGTGGAGAACGGGGGGAGGCGAAAGTGGGGAGGTCAGGAGGCAGGACCGATTCTCGTGACGATACCGGACTTGATCCCAAAAGCAAGAGTCACTGGAACACGGAGCACAGGCATCTGGAGCTTCCCTAACTCCCAGGCTCAGGTGATCGGTGCCCCCCATCCCACCCACAGGCTGTGGAAGCGGCCCAGCTGGCCGAGGATTTGAAGGTGCAGCTGGAGCACGTGCAGACGCGGCTGCGAGAGATCCAGCCCTGCCTGGCCGAGAGCCGGGCTGCTCGTGAGAAGGAGAGCTTCAATCTCAAGAGGGCTCAGGTGTGTGCGTGGGGCAGGGGCCGTGTGGCTCAGGGTCACTGCTGTGGCCTGGGGCTGGGTGCTTCCGGAGGAGAACCCTTGCACTTAACTGGTCCTCCCCCTGCCCCAGGAGGACATCTCACGGCTGCGGCGCAAGCTGGAGAAGCAGCGGAAGGTGGAGGTGTACGCGGACGCCGATGAAATCCTCCAGGAGGAGATCAAAGAGTACAAGGTGGGGCTCAGGGCAGAGGCAGGCCCCGTCACCCAGGAACTCGCAGATGGCGAGTTGGTGACAGCTGGAGTGCACAGTCTGGGGACCCCCGAAACGAGTCGCAGAAAGTGGACAGCACCTTGGTTGTGGGGACTCGAACAGCTGCCCAGGTGCCGTGTGTGTGCTTGGGCCAGGCCCGGGCGTGGGAGGGCCGGGAGCTAGCCTGAGTGTCGGACCTCTTGAAGCCGACCAAGGGGAGGCGGCCGAGTATTCTGAGTGATGCGCGCTGTGGTGGCAGAGGCCGGGCGCATGGCAGCTCCGGGGGTTAGCAGGCTTCCTGGAATGACTGTCATCCGAGGAAAACCTGAGGCGTCAGACCCTGGAGCGTGTGGTGGGTCCGGCTGAGCTGCGTGGCTTATCCTGCAGGCCGCATGGAGACATCAAAGGGTTTTAAGTCAGAGAGTGATGTGGCCTGATGTGCTGTTAGATCCGCAGAGGAGGGGCAGACTAGAGGCAGAGAAGCCCGTTCCGCTGTTGGAGTCACTGAGGCAAAGAGTGGACAGGGAGCTAGCCTGGGTGTGCGACACATCAGGAGGCAGAAGTGCTCGGACTCCGCGTGGGTCGATGCGCAGAGGGAGGCGGCGGGAGGTGCTGAGCGCCGGCGTCCCGGATTTGAGAAACGAGCTGGGTGACTAGGGGCACGTGACGGCATTAGGGAGACTGTGGAGAAGCAGGTGGTGGCGGACGGTGTGTCTCCAGGATGTTGAAAATGAGGTGCCCGGGGGAAGCTTGCTGGGGAGGCCCTTGAAGCAGGAGACTGTCTGGACGACAGGGGGTTGGGGGGTCGTGAGCAGAGGCAGCGGGGCGCACTCCATCAGCTGTGGTCCCCCAGGGTGGGTCTGTGGCCCGGTAAGAGACGGCCCATTCTTTCCCCTTGGGACCCCAAAGCTTCCGTGAGAGAGGAAGAGAAGCCTGTGGTTTGGCCCTGAGGAAGCAGAGGCAGCTGGGGGCCGGCCGTGGGGCGGGGGGGGAGGTTTCCCAGATGAGAGAGGTTGCCTGGGGTGGGTTGCGAGCGGGGGAACGCCTGATCGTGGCGCAGTCGCAGTCGGCTGGGCTGCGATTTCAAGCCGGGCGAGCGGAGGAGGACTGTTGGGGGATGCGGAGTGGACGGATTCCCGGACTTAGAGGGGAGATCTGGTGGCCGGTGGGGGGCGTCAGGAGAGGAGATTTGTAAACCTTCGTAGAGAAGAGTGAGTCCAGGGACCCAGCCAGATCTCTGGGTGGCACCAGGCGTGCGCTCAGTTCAGGGTAGGGACGGCGGATTTCCGGTGGCACCGCTCTGCCCAGCTGTGACTTAGCAGGTGCGGAGGAGGAGAGGTAGACAGACAGCTTCAGCTAAGACTGGGGTTTGGCCAGAGGCGGCCAGAGGAGTGAGAGCTCGAGCCCCAGGGCAGAGGAGCCCAGGCTGAGCCTGTAGAGTATCAGCCTTGAGCGGGGACGTGTTGTTCACGGGTACCGGTGAGCAGGGTAGAATCCAGACTCTGCTTTTGTCAAGTCCTGAGAGCTTGCTCAGTCCTTGTCCAGAGAGCGCTCTGCCCCACCTCTTGGTTCTGGGGAGAGTTAGAGTCTGTATGTGGTGGGCGTGGCCTGGACCACCTCCTGCCGTCAGCTCAGGGTCTGGGTGCCATCAGGACTGGGCCCGAGCTGCTGCCTTTGCCCGGCCTAGGCGCGGCTGACCTGCCCCTGCTGTAACACCCGCAAGAAGGACGCGGTCCTTACCAAGTGCTTCCACGTCTTCTGCTTCGAGTGTGTGCGGGGCCGCTATGAGGCCCGCCAGAGGAAGTGCCCCAAGTGCAACGCGGCCTTCGGTGCCCACGACTTCCACCGCGTCTACATCAGCTGAACCCGCAACTCAGGGGACTTCGGAACACCCACGGACCCGGGGGCTGTGCCTCCAGTCCCTCCCTACCCCACGTTCAGTGGCCCCTACGCTCCATTCCAGACCCTGTGGGCCCAGCCCCTCTCCACCTCATTGGTTTGGGGGTCCCAGTGCATGCTGGTGGGAGTAAGATCTGTCATGTTCCATTCTGTCTTCTCCCCACAGTCAGAGATGTAGCCTGGGGCGCAGCTGCCCTGCAGGAGGGGTCTGCTCTGAGCAGCTTGTGGAGCCTGGAGCACTCACCTGAGCTTCCCGGAAGCTGGCCCTAGCCCTTCTCCACAGGCTGACTCCTAGTCCGCTGTCTCCACGGGCCCATCCTAGTCCAAAGGGTGCGATCCCCCAGGCTGTGACCTCCTACCCAAGAGAATGCTCATTTGCTACCTGCTTACCCACAAGTGAGGACCAAGGGTGGGCCACTTTCCCCAGCCCCTCAACTCTAGGGCCCAGGGAGACTTTCCACACTTGGGTGGGGCTTCCCTCCTGTGGACTCCCCTGGGCTCTTTGGTCTGGCTCCTACGCTAAGGGCCTAAGGAGGTACCCCCTGGGTGGGGGGCACGGTCCTCTTTTGGGGGGATTCCGGCTGCTGCGGTCGCCTTGCACTCATCTCCGGAGTGCTGAAGCGAGATCATCAGTTTCTATTCCGATCAGCCTCCCCCACACCATCTCTGTTTCTTTTCCAAACCCACTCACCTGCCCCCGTCCCGTGCTTCCCAAGACTCCACTGGGTCCCCAGCCTGACCCTGCTTTCATCTTGATGGCCTTAACTGCAGTGGAGGCGGAGTTTCCCAGGAGGGGAAGGGACAGACGAGGGGCTGGGCCAACTTCCAATCATTCCAGGTGGAGGAGCTTCATCGAACACCCTGTGACTGAGCCTGTCCCCACGATGCTCCCTGTGCCGCCTGCCCAAGCAAACGCCCATGGGGTGCGAAGGCGGCAGACGGCGGCCTGGAAGGTGGAGCTGCTGGCAGGTGCAAGGGCCCGTTCGGACCCGCAGGCCCTGCTCTAGAGAGCTCTTGTACAGGCTGTTAATTGTTATGAATAAACGTCCCCCTCTTCCTGCCCTAAATGTCCCAGGCTTGGGCTGCTACACTTCTCCCGTCGCTGCCCTGGCTGGCACGGGAACCCCAAGGCCCTCCATAGACCTCCCCTAACCACCCAGCGTCGAGTTCCGTTTGGACCTAACTGCCGCTCGGATGCCGGAGTCCGCTCGCAGGAGGAGCACGTCTGCAGGGGGAAGGCGCCGGTTCGTGCGTGCAGCCGGCCCCTCGCTGCCCGCCCCCGTGGTGGTGACGCTCGGCGGGGATCCCGGCGGCCCGGGAGCCCCTCCGCCGGGCTCGCCGCGCCCCTCGCTCGCATGGGATGCCGGGAGCGCCGCGTTGCACCCCGGGAGATGTAGTCCGTCGCTGGCACCGGGCCGCGGGGCTCCTCCGTGCGGGGCTCCTCCGTGCGGTGAGCGGGTGCCCGGCGTGTGCCTGCCCGGCCCGGACGCAGGCTGCGAGCTGTCCCCTCCCGCCCCGCCCCGCCCCCGCCCCCGCGAGCGGACAGACGAGAGCAGCGCCGCGGTGACCTCCTTCATTGCACTGTGCCCGCGCGGACGGCTGCCCGTGGGCTCAGCGGCCTGTCGGGTCCGCGGGTGGAGCCTTCACTGCGGCCGTCGGGGGGCTCCTGCCGGGGCCGGCCCCGTCGGAGCTGGGGGCCGGGGTCGGGCGCAGGGTGGTGGCCGCCGTCGCGCCTTCGCGCGGCCCCGCGGCCCCCTCGGCGGCCGCTCCTCTGCGGGGGCTCGCGGCCTCGTCCGCCTTCGGGCTGCACCTGGCGTCTGGGGTCGCGGCGGGGTCGCGGCGGCCGGACCAGGTCGGAGTAGAGGCGGAGCCGCGGGCTGCGGTGACCTCCGGCGCCGGGCCGGCCGCGGTGGGCGCGCTCACCGAGACCCGGGCCGCGGCCGGCGACGGCATCGCGCCGTTGGGGAAGTGTCGGCCGCCCGAGCGCAGCGCACGCCAGGCTGCGGAAACGCGGCCTGTTGCATCACAGAGACGCGGGCCGGCTCCGAGAGCAGGGCTGCCCCGCGCGGGTCGGGGTCCGCCAGCCCCGCGCGAGCGTCTCCACGCGCGCTTTCAGTGCACACTAGCGACTGCCCATCGCCTCCCCAAAGGTCGGTCTGGCTGGGGTCCGGATTCCGAGAAGTCACAACTCCTGTCTCGTCTGGTGGGCATCAGACCACTTTCTCAAGCGAAGCGCAGAGAATAAAGATGCCAGAATCTCTGGGAGGCTCTGCCTCCGGGGCTGGTCAGGTCCCTTCTCTCAGGTCAGATCCTGACAATCCCCAGTAACCCCCAGTGGCCTCCGTGGCTCTGTGATACCCTGGGCCCCTAAGATGGGCCAGAGCTCCACCTCAGCAGGCCTCATGGTGAATGCACCTGTTCTAGCTAGAACTAGAGCTACTGCTGCGGGATTGGCCGCGCAGTCCGGCGGCGAGTCTGGCATTGCCCACTCTCTGAAACTTCCTTGGACCGTGGTGCGGCACTCCTGGTTGTTCTCACGCCGTCTTCTGCCCGCCCTGCTCCTCCCACCCTAGGCTACCCCCTCTCCTTTTTTCACTACTTTCCGTCTTTATCCGCGGCTTTGGCTACAGCTACGCTGCTAAGATCCAGTTCTCCCTCCTGAGTTCGACCTACAAAACCGCCACCATGGTGGGGAGGGTGGGGGCAAGGTCGTCTCTCTCCTCCAGATGGTGCCCTAACCCCAGGCTCCTCAGGCAAGGTGCACCCCACTCTGGCTTCTGTTCTCTGCCTTACCTGTCTCTACTGGTGTCTGTGCTACCGCCTAGCCAGCGTGGTGTTCTGCACGTTCTACCCCCCACGCCACCCCACCCCTTGCCCTTCGCCTCAGGTCACTTCCTCCAGCCAGCTTCCTGACCCTCTGCTGTGGCGGGCACCGTGTCTGGGTCCACAGCCCTTTGTGCTAAGTCTCCGAACCAATCACTGTGCTCCCTGAAGTCCCCTCACTTGACTGAAGACTCCTGCGCTGGGACCGGGATGGTGAGCCCAGAACGCAGGATCAACCTCCCTGCTCGCCTCCCCGTGAAAGGCAAGTCCCTTGTCCCTGACTTACTGCCCCGCTTCCGGCTGTCCCGACAGGGAAGGGGAAGGAGAGAGACCGCGAGACTGCGCTGGAGGTCTGGGTCAGAGAGGTGCAGAGCAAGTGGAGAGAACGCTTCCTGGCTGGGACAGGAGGCTCCCTGCAGGCCGGGGCAGAGGCAGGCTACAGGTTAAAGCAACTGTGGCTCTCAGGTGGCTGTTCAGGGGGCCGTGGCCCGGCCTAGGCCCCGGAGATGGCAGCTGAGGCAGGCCTGGCACCGAGGATTCAGCGAGGGCAGCCCCGCCTGGCCAGACAGTGTGGAGCCCAGGCCAGGCCCAGGCAGGTCCCATGCTGGGGGAGGACAGGTTTGGCTGGGTACGGAGCCTGCTCCCGCCCGTTCTGGTTTCCCTTGCTGCCTTCCTGTGGATCTTGGGCAAGGGGTGCCCTCCTCCGAGCCTCTCCACACAGTGAGGGCTTGTCGCTGCCTCCTGGGGGGAGAGCTCCACCCATGCCTCTTCAGGGTCTAGGAGGCTCTGTTCCAGAGGTGGGCTGACTGGGCCCCAGGCGGACCAGGGGAGGTGCCACCGGCTTTTGGAACTAGATCTTTGGAGCTTTTCCTTGTGACAGGAGAGGCCTCCCTGGGGCCGTCTGGCTGGACCAGAGCCAGTAAGTGCCAGGATCACCAGGCAGCCGCCCAGCGGTCATTTTGCTGGTGGCAAAAGCCGGGCACCAACAAGAGCTGCTTGGCTCTGCCACCATCCCCACGTGTTTCTCCCTAGCACGGGGATTTTGACGATCCATAAACCCTCTGGCTTCTCCCTGTGAGCAACGTGTGGGAATTTGAGGGCAGCTGCGAGAAGGGGCCCAGCTGAGCTTTTGAGCAGACACACAGCCCCTGGCCCCGGGAGAGGACAGAGCGCCTTCTGCGGGTCCAGGCTTGAAAGACAAGACAGGAAACACCTGGGAAACCTTACTCCCTTTATTCTCTTCGACTAATCAACATGACCACCGGTGACACAACACTGTTATTGACACACAACACTCAAAAGTGGGGCCTCTCTTCACTCCACGGGGACAAGTCAGGTTGAGTGGGGCTTCCCTAATGGGGGCCAAGGCGTCTGGGGGCTGCCCGCCTCCGGAGCAGGGTCACGGAGTCTCCCCTCTTGGCTGTGACCGTTTCACGTGTCCCCACCGTTCAGGATCCATGCCCAGTTCTGTCGAGTTCCCATGTGACCTCCACAGAGGTTCAAGTTGCTCCCTAAGCTCAGATCAGGGTCTCCTCTCCTCTCTGCTTTCGCCAGTGCCCCTGCGACCGGTCTGTTGGGCCCCTCCCCCAGGGCACTGCTGAAGCCTGAAGCCAGGCCTGCGAGGAGCCGGACAAGAGGGTCTGGCTATGCTGCACCTTTCGGACTGAGTTCTGGCGGGCATGTGCCACGACCGTCCCCCTGGGCCTTCGCCTCATCTGGCCGGAGGGACTCTGGACACGGCCGCCTCCCCAAGCCAGCTCCCTGCTTCGTTCCTCCCAAGATGCAGCTCGCTCTGGGAGGGAAGCACCTGGGTAAAGACGTCTGGGGACGTGGGCAAGAGAGCACAGGTCATGCCCCAAAGGTCTCCGATCCTGCCCCTTTCCTGCTACAAAAGCCCGGACCCCAACTAGTCATGCCCGCGTCATCCATTCAGCACCGGAGCCAAGACCGCTGGCACTCCCCTGGCCCCACACATGCAAGCGTCCTACTACGTATGCTACACCCTAGTCCTCAGCAGGCTGACGGCCGGCCTCCGACCACACTGACCACGTCCCCCGCTACCGCCCCCGACCGGCCCCGGAGCCCCACAGGCTGCTCTCCCGGACTCTTCCGAAGACCGAGTCCTCAGACCTGTTTCCAAGCGGAGCTGTTTCTAGCTTTACAAGGGGTTTGTCTCTACAACTGGTTTCTTTCTACTACCGTCTTAGAACAAATCTGCTTTGACTTGGAGGACGGTCTCCTCTTCCTTAGTCTCACAGGGACACCCCCTCTGCTGATGCTTCTGTCGGTAGAGATTCGGGGGGCAGATCCCTTCTCCCCTCTCAGCAGTGCTTCCTGACCCGGCACTTGGGTGGGCTGCGGCTTTAGGCAGACGGCGACCAGGGTCTCCCCACCACTACCCAAGGCCGGCCACTCCCTTCTCCCCAGCGGGCCTGGGCTTTTCTTCCTACAGTGTTCTAGATTTCGATCCTTTGAACTTAAGGTCATCTCCTCAGGCGGGCAGGAGAGATGAAGGCTGAAGTGCTCTCACCTTTCGGGCTTTTAGGTCGTGGGATTAGAGGAACGCGGGTCGCCCTCTCCAGGGAAAGGCCCCCTCAGCCAGCATCTCCGTTCTCCGAGTCGAGGACCGCAGCGCGCAGCGGGTGCCAGCGTGGGGCCCCCGGGCACTTCCTTTGGACCCAGCACCGGACGGAGTCCTCTCCTTTCAGGGTCTCCTGGGCTAGAGGGTGGCTCTTGTTACAGGGGTCGCGAGAGTTTCCGCCCGACCATTTCCTAGGGCAGCAGTCTCTGTATCCCCCCAACCCCTGCCGCCCGCACACACACACACCCCCAGTCATGGTAGCGGGCTGGGCTGGGTTAATGAAGGAGCATCCCTGTGTGTGTATGAGGATGGGAGACGGGCCTGGCCGGGAGCGGGTTTCTCATCCTTCCATTTCCCTCTGGAGGATTCTGGCTGAGGAGGAGAGGTGGGGTCTGTCCCCTTCCAAGGCCACGATCGGGTGGGTCATCCCCACCTCAGAGTGCTCCAAGTACCAGCGCGAGGAAGGTGGTCAGGCCTCCGGATGCTCTTCAGGGCCCCATGGCCCCATCTGGGGGTGTCTGGATGCCCGCCACTACGTGCCGGCTGGCTCATCCCGCCAGCAGCCTGGCTAACAGCTCAGACGGGAGAGTGAGGCTTAAAAAAGCAGGTTGCCAGCTAATCCGAGCGCTCTGTTCTGTCGACTCGCTGTCCCTCGTGGCCGCAGAGAACCGACACGTTGCTCTTTTGACTCGGAGAAGAGAAGTCTAGGGAGGATTTAACCACACACAAGCCTGGAGTCTCTGAAGGGCTTTATTCTTTGGAGGTCGACTAGCAGCGGGTTCCCCCTCTCCACTGAGGACAGAATTCGAGGACGCGAGCTGCCACGGCAGCGAGTCTGGTGGCAGTTAGCTAGATGGCAGGAGACAGCTCCTGACGGTGAGACCTGAGAATGGGTAGGTGGGACCCTCCACCTGGGGAGGCCTCTTGGAGTCGAAGTCTCCAGGAGAGCCCTGGTGGCCGGAGCTGGGATCTGCTTGCACTTGCAGCTTAACAAGCTCCCGGAAACGGGGAGCACTGGGCAGCCCCGAGTTTGCTGGCCTCCATCCGGACACCGCGTCACCTTGGCTTGCTCTCCTCAAAGAAATCCCAGAAATCCCTCCCTGCCCCCTATTGTGGTGGTTACCCAGTATTCTTTGAAGTTTCTATGCACCCCAAACTTGAGCCTTTAAAAAGGCTTGACATCACTTTTTTTTTTCCTTCCCCATTTTTGGGTTCTCCCTCCTAAGGAATTCCGTGGGCCTCTTCCTCTAACACGCGATCCCCTAAGAGCGGCCTCGCCCCCCGAGGAAGCCCCAGGGCAGCGAGTGAACTTTCTCCTCCTAGCTCCCTGGGTTAGTTCTTCTCTGTGGGCCTGGGGGCTCCTCATCCCTCGTTTCTCTCCTCTCCCCACACTAGTCCCCAGCTGAACGCTTTCCTCAGCGCCACTGTCCAAGGCTTCTGGGAGAGAGGCCCCCTCCGAACTCCAGGGGGAGGGACACTGCGGACAAGTCCTCGGGAGGCTCTGCTACACCTTCTGAGGGTCACTCCTTTCAAGTCAATGCCACTGGATTCCCTGCACTTCCCCGACCCTATAGTTTCACAAGGATTTTGATACAGTTTTATAGGGTTGTCTAGAGACGTATTGGGACCTCTTCCTACAATTAATAGGGCTTTTATCCACTATGGTTTATAGGGTTTTTCTGCTACAGACTTAAAGGGCTTTTTTTTTTTTTCCTACATATTTAGAGGGTTTCTAACCCAACAGTTTTTCTCTACTGCCTTATTAAGTGGTTCCCACCAACATTTTTATAGGGTTTCTCGTCACTGATGTAAAAGAACTATTTTTACCCCGGGTTCTTTATCCTCCGCTTCTCTACAACCGGATAGGGTTTTCCTCCTTCCCCCCACACCATCTCTGGGGAGAGCCAGTGTTCCTCTCAGGAGAGAGAGGCCCTTGGTCTCCAGACCCATTTCACAAGGTGACCCCAGGGTGGCAGCTCCGATGGAGGAGGAGGGCTGTGACTTCCGTGAAGCCGTCTCCACACTCAGGGCACAAATAGGGCTTTTCTTCCAAGACGGTCTTGGGGTTTTCCCCGTCCCCATGGTGGCCACTCCCCGCGGGGGTGGGGGCCTCTGCCGCACCTTCCTGGCCCGTGGACAGGGTGGCTGGCTCTGGAGGGGGATCCTCAGGTGTGGGGGGCTTTTCTTGGGTGTGGGTCTCCTGGTGCCGGGTGAGCGCCAGGCGGTCAAGAAAGGAGGCCCCACAATCTGAGCAGCTGTAGGGCCTGGCCCCCAGGGGGCTCCTGAGGTGCTCCAGAAGGACAGAAGAGCTCTTCCCCAGCTCCGAGCTCTTCCCCAGCTCCGAGCTCTTCCCCAGCTCCGAGCTCTTCCCCAGCTCCGGACTCTTCTGGGATTTCCCACCTGCGTGGACTTTCTGGTGCAGCAACAGCTCAGAGCTGAGGCCAAAGCTCTTTTTGCATTCAGGGCATTTAAAGGGCTTTCCACTTAGGAAGGGGCTGGGCCCGGCCCCTTCCCCTAGACCAATCCTATAATCAGGGAAGAGAAAGGGCTTTTCATTGCCGTGGGTGAGCTGATGCTGGAGGAGCACGGCCCGATCCAGAAAACTTTCTCCACAGTGGGAACAAATGTAGGACTTGGAAGAGAGCAGGCCCAGCCTTTGGCTGAAGCTCTCCTGCCCCTCGGGCATTTTAAAGGGCTGTCCGGGGGGTTCAGCTCGGCCCTCCGCAGCTCCTGGGTAGGAATTGCCTCCGAAGGGGAGCCTGGCGGGTCGGAACTGAGGCGCCTTGGGGGCTGGGTGTGCGGTGAGGCCATCCGAGTTTTTGTAGGGGTTTTCTCCGATGTGGATCCGCTGATGCTGCATGAAGATGCCTTCGTCGTTGAAGCCCTTTCCGCAGACAAGACACTTGTGTGGTTTGGCTCCTGGGGGCGGGGTCAACAGGGCGGGGTCGCCCAGCCCCAGCAGGCTGTCGCCCTGAGCTCTGCGCGCCGGGGTCTTGCCCCTCTCGTGGACCACGCGATGCTGCTCCAGCTCGTGCGCCTCCAGGAAGGCCTTCCCGCAGTCGGAGCACACGAACAGGTTCTCATCCATGTGCGTGCGCACGTGGGTGATGAGGTTGGAGCTCTGGCTGAAGCTCTTGCCGCACTCGGGGCACTTGTAGGGCTTCTCGCCCGTGTGCGTGCGCCGGTGCTGGATGAGGTGGGAGCTGCGGATGAAGCTCTTGCCGCAGTCGGAGCACTTGTAGGGCTTCTCGCCCGTGTGGATGCGCTGGTGGCGGATGAGCGTGGAGCTCATGATGAAGCTCTTGCCGCAGTCCGCGCAGATGTAGGGCCGCTCGCCGCGGTGGATGCGCTGGTGGTTGATGAGGTTGGAGCTGACGCTGAAGCTCTTGCCGCACTCGGGGCACTTGTAGGGCCGCTCGCCCGTGTGCGTGCGCTGGTGCCGCAGCAGCGTGGCGCTCAGCGTGAAGGTCTTGCCGCACACGGGGCACTTGAACGGGTCCTCGCGCAGGTGGGTCCGCTGGTGCTTGATGAGGGTGGAGCTGTGGCCGAAGCTCTTGCCGCACTCCAGGCACTCGTAGGGCTTCTCGCCGGTGTGCGTGCGCTGGTGCTGGGTCAGCTCCGAGCTCTGGATGAAGCTCTTGCCGCACTCGGTGCAGCGGTACGGCTTCTCGCCGGCGTGGATCTTCTGGTGCTTGAGGAGGTTGTGGTTCTGGCCGAAGCGCTTGCCGCACTCGGGGCACTTGTACGGCTTCTCGCCCGTGTGCGTGGCCTGGTGCTGGATGAGGTCCGAGCTGCGGTAGAAGGCGCGCCGGCACTCGCCGCACTTGTACGGCTTCTCGCCCGTGTGCGAGCGCTGGTGCTTGATGAGGTTGGTGCTCTGGGTGAAGGCCTTCTCGCACTCCGTGCACTTGTAGGGCTTCTCGCCCGTGTGCGTGCGCTGGTGCTGCACCAGGTTGGAGCTCCAGCTGAAGCACTTGCCGCAGTCCGGGCACTTGTAGGGCTTCTCGCCGGTGTGCGTGCGCTGGTGCTGCACCAGGTGCGAGCTCTGCGTGAAGCTCTTGCCGCACTCGGAGCAGGTGTTGGGCCGCTCGCCCGTGTGGATGCGCTGGTGGCGCAGCAGCTTGGACCACTGGCTGAAGCTCTTGCCACACTCGTTGCAAATGTAGGGCTTCTCGGCCCCGGAAGGGCGGCCCTGCACCAACTCCCGGAGGCTGGGCTCATTGGCTGGGACCCCGGGAGGGCTGTTCCACGTGGTCAGAGTGCCCCACTGCCAGCTGGCCTCACAGGCCTTGGTCCAGTCCGAGGGCGTAGGGACCACCTCGGGGGCGGGGGGATCCAGAGCGGTCTGCTGGTCCAAGGGGTTGGGGTGACCCAGTGGGGTTGGGGAGTCCTGAGAGACTGTCGGATCCTGGGAGGGTCTCTCCGGGGCCATCTCTGCGGGGTCCTTGAATTCTGGACTCTGAGCGGGATCTCCCAAGATGACCTCCTCCCCAGAGCTTTCCTGCGGAGGGCTCTCGTTCCCACTCTCGGCACCTACAGAGAGAAAGGGAGTCTCCAGCCCCCATTTCCTTTCAGAATACGGGGCCGGGGCGCTCTTCCCTCCCCTGGGTGTCCCCCAGAGTCTGGGCCCCTCCCTGAAGCGGGCCGCTGTCTTGTCAGGCCTGCAGTCCCTTCTCGTGGCCCTCACCTCTGTGAGCATCGCTGGGGCTCTGTTCAGGACCCTGCAGATCGGGGCCCCACAGCGCCGTCTCGGGCTCCATCCCAGAGCTCAGGACTGCCCAGTGTTCCAGGGAGCCTGGGGGAGGGGGACAGGGGAGAAGAGAGGAACACGATCGCAGCTGATCTGCAAGTGTCTTTACTTCCCAAGCCCGACTCCTTCACCTGCTGGCCCCAGGCCGTGTTCCTCCTCGGCTGAACTTCAGTTTCCCACCTCCCCATTTTTCCGGCGTCCGTTCTCACAGCGGCCCCCCTACCCCTGCAGGCCCGATTCCTGCTCCAGATCTTAAGATCACAACTAAGCCGGTAAATGAATGTAAGTGTGTAATTAAAAGCTCATCAGTCATAACCCTCTGAACCCCGACTGGGGGCTAGAGAAGGATCTGACACCCACGGGGGAAGGAGGCTCTCACCCCACCCCTCTGATGCCCGAGGCTGGGAAACCTGTTATTTTGCTAATCAGAGGAAGCTCATTAAGACTCTAATTTTCCTCCTTAATGGGGCTGCTAATTGGGACCAATAAACTTTCCTTATGAGCCCAGAGAACTTACAGTGCCTGGAACACTTGAAGAGTTAAAAAAAAAAAAAAAAAAAAGAAAAGAAAAGAAAAGAAAGAAAAGCAAGCCAAGCAAGCACGAGAGCAATCAGATTTCCCTGAGGGGATGGGGCCCTCCGAAAGGACCGTGGCACTTTCCCGTTATCCGAGCACAAAAAGTTCAAGCCAGAGGTGGGGGCGGGGGCAGTCTGAAGCCGTGGGGGACTTCTGCAGAGATGACCTTGAGAGGGAAATGGAAAGGGGAGAATGTGTGGAGGCCGCCCAGTCGCTGCGCGGGTGCGTGTGCTGTCCTTCTCTCTCCCCATCGGACCGAGGAGTCCGGCTGTCCATTTTACAGATCAGGAAATCAACACTCAGGGAGATTTCTCCAAGGTCACGGGCTGGGAAGTGTCAGAGCTCAGACCAGAAATGCAAGGTTCTGCGTCTGGCTCGCCCCAGCCTCTGGGAGGGAGACGACCTTGGGAGTCACGTGAAACTCATAAACGTGGACTGCTGGCAGGAGACCGGTGATGAGGAAAGCTCAGACAGAACCTGGGGGCCATGACACGGAGACTGTCCCAGGACTGTCCACTTTCCTTGGCTGGTCGGATCTGGTGACTAGACCTGACAGTCTCTGCCGATGACCTCAAAACAGTACTCCGGGCTGAAGGCCCGCCCCCATTAACAGCCCTTCTTCTGTTTCATTTGTTCTGTTTTGTTGTGGCTGTACCCTGTGCCTAGGACAGTGCCTGACACGTAGAGGTGCCTTAGACATTTTGTTGAATGAATGGTGAATGAGGAGATGCCCCTCGTTCCTGGAAAACCTATCTGGTCTAATGCCTCTAAAGGTCAGTTTGCAACCGGGTTGGCGCCAAAGGAGCAGGAGTTCGGAGTGGCCTCCTGGTAAAACTTCACAGCTAGCTATCCCTCCAAAAAGGGTGACGGGATTCCAGCTTGAGGGAATAGGTCCTCGGGAGCTAAATTCTAGGCTCCCACAATGTTTAGAGCCTAAACAGAGTGCCTGGGGAGGGTCCTGGCTTCCAGAGGCTGTGTGGGAGGGGCCCAGTGCCTAGGGGGGCAGTGGTGCAGGAAGACAGGGCTCAGGAGGCGGCAGCTGGGAGGCCACCCAAGTGCAGCAGGAGCGAGCTGCACCCTGCCGAACAGCGGCCGGGGAGACAGGAGCTGGATTTTGGGAAGTAAATTAATGTCTTCACTTCTGCAGCTTCGTAGGCCATGAAATGTCCCCTCCCCGGTCTGTGAGTGTCTCTGGAGCGAAGGGAGCAGGGGCCTCCGCCTATTCTGAACAGGCCCGCTGGCCTTCCCGGGACAGGTAAGACCTCATGTACCTTGATGGTCCCAAGAAAGGCGAGCTCGGCGGTCGCGAGCAGAGGGGAAGGGGTTAAAGCCAAGGCCGCGGCGGAGGAGGAAAGCAGGAAGACCGAGGCAGGCAAGAAGCGCCGGGAGCCCCCCCCCCCCCCGGGGCACAGGCCGCGGGCCCCGGCCTCGGACCCCGGGCGGCCCCCCCGCGGGGAAGGGCAGGCCGGGGCGGCTGGAGCGCGGCCCAGGGGGACCCTGACGTGGACGCGGCCGCGGGAATGCAGCCGCCCCGGCCCCGGCCCCGGCCCCCGCCCCGGCCCCGGCCGCCCCCGCCGCAGCGCAGACCCCGGCCCTGCGCTCGCCTGCGTCCCCGCGACCCTGCCCCGGCTCCGGGCCGCAGCCCCGGTCCCGGCCTCGCCCGCCCGCCGGCCGCCCCGGCCCCCTTCCCGGCATGCTCACGCCCTCCTCCCCTCCCCCACAGCCAGACCCTCGCGCTCTTCCCAGAATCCTCGGCCCCTCGCGGCCCCGGCCCGGCCCCCCCCCCCAGCCCCCGCCGGCGCCCGGGGCGGGGAGGGGGCGCAGGCCCGCGCGCCCCCGCCTCCCGCGCCCCATTGTTCCCGGCGGCCGTCCCGGGCCCTCCGGGCCACCCCCCGGGAACCCAGGCGTCCCCCACTCACGGCTCTGGGGTCTGGGGAAGGCCGGAAGGCAGAATCCAGCCCCCGGCGACTTAACCCCTTGAATGCCCTGCCTCGGGAGGCAGGCTGGGCGCCGAGGACGCTGGGGTCCTTCTCAAGGGGTGATCCCGGGCTGAGGACCCGGGGACCAGTTCAGGGTGACTGGGACGGAGCAGGAAGTGACCCCAGCTTCCCGGGCCCCTCTAGCCTGGAGTCAGAGCATCAGCTCTATGGGATTTAACCCTTTGCCTCCCGCAGCCTGGGGAAAAAGAAAAAAAAGAGGACAGGGAGCGGGGGAGGTGGCCGAGACGCCCCTCTCTCGGGCTGCAGCGGGAGCGCGTCCTCGGGGGAAGCCCAGATGCCAGTGAGGGGTCTCTGGATTGCTGGCCGCTCTCCATCTGAAGGGGGTTCCGCCGGCCACTCCTGGCAACCCCGAGCTTGGATTTGGTGGCTGCCGGTCCCCTGGGGCCTGCCTTTGTTGGGACTCGGACTCAGGCATGGGGCTCAGATGCCTGGGTTGTGGGGTGGGAGCATGGACTGGCTGGGCAGATGCCAAGAGGGAGTATCCTACGGGCTGAAAACGGCATGAATGAAATAAGTCATGACAGCAGGAGTCTGGGCTGAGGGTCCCCGGCGGCCAGGAGGGATTTGGCTCTCCTCTGAGCTGCCCTGGTGGCAGGAGGGAAGTCAGTTGGGGGGGGGGGGTGTCACAGTGTCACTGACGAGGGAGGGCCCTTGCCCAGCTGCTCAGAGGGTACCCGGCTCAGAGCAGGAGAAACCTCTAACCCCCGGAGAACACTGGTGGCTTCCCAAGGCCGCGGCTACTTAGACTCCCAGTTCTTACACGCTTTATGTCATTCCTCCTCACCACAGTTGGTGATCACCCCCGTTTTGCAGGAGACGAATCTGAGCTGTGGGGAGGGCGGCAGCGCGCTCACGGCCACGGTCGCCATTATTTCGCTCGCACATTTGTCTCTTGAAGCCTGGATGCTGCGGGGAGAAAAGTGGGAGAGACCCCAGAGCTGAGCAGAATCAGGCTTTCTGCCCTCAAGAACTCAAGAAGTTCGACAGTGTGTAGGTGGTAGACAACAGGAGGTGCCCGGAGAGCGTGAGCAGGGTTTTTGTCCGGGGATGTGAAGGAGCGAGCGCAGGAACAAACTGTGTGTCAGAAATTATTCAAGAGGATGCAGCCCCTCTGGGCCTACATCTGAGGTGCAGAGTGTGTGGCCCCCATCAGAAGGGCCCCCCACCCCGCCCCCGGGCCCTGCCCCTGCTCAGGTCTCTGCGCTGTCCCCGTCACCCAGCTTCCCAGCCGGGTGCATCCCCGTCTGGAATACCTCTGGCTCCATCACCTTTGACACCTCGCTCCCACCTCAGGGCCTTTGCCCCTCCTGGTCCCCCTTTCTCTGCGGTTTCTCACAGCACACGATTTCCTCCTCCTTGCAAAAGCCTGACCTGGCCTGGGGGCACCAAGTCTAGAGAGGGGTTGGGGGTGGGGCTTGGAAACTGCATCCTGGAGGCTCTTGGAACAGTTTAATTTGGCCTACCCCCCCCACCCCGTTCGGTGGTGGGGATGGGGTGTGTGCACACGTGTGTTTAACCAGATTAATCAGCACCTCTAAAAATCAGTCCATTTCGGGACGCCTGGGTGGCTCAGTCGGTTAAGCCGCTGCCTCCGGCTCAGGTCATGATCCCGGCGTCCTGGGATCGAGCCCCACATCGGGCTCCTTGATCAGTGGGGAGCCTGCTTCTCCCTCTGCCTCTGCCTCTGCCTGCCACTTTGCCTGCTTGTGTACTCTTTCTCTCTGACAAATAAATACAATCTTTGAAAAAAAAAATCAGTCCATTTCACATACAGATCCAAATTCCCGCTTCTTTGGAAAATCCAAAGATGTGGCAGCAAGGCCCAGTTTTCACGGGGCCGCCTCTGGTTGGGCAGTAGCTTCCTTCATTACAAGGCCACTGGTGTTCCAGTGTGCCAGTCTCTGTCACTCTCTTGTGTCCAACCCGGAGGCCGAGAAGTGGTTTCACTGCGTCTGTGATCACTCACTGTTGGTGTTCCAAGCCCCGCTTGATGGGAGTTCTGGTTCTGTACCCCCCGGTGTGTCCCCCAGGTCAGAGTAACAAGTATGAGGAGGATGTCTTCTGAGGAGTTCCGTTTATTGTGCATTTACTATGTGCCAGACACTATGTCAAGGGCTCCGCAGACCTTGATAACAACTCGCAAAACCAATACTATCATCCTGAGGGTGGGGTAAGTCCCTTGTACGTGACTAAGTAGTGACGGAACTGCGATCACATCCAGACACACTGCCTTTAGAGCCACACGGCTTCTAACCACAACTCTCAGAATGGCTCACGTGTGTCTGGGGGTAGCCCCCGAGCCGCCCAGCCCGGCCATCCTCTCCCACAACGTGCTTCCGGAGCCGGCGAGAGCAGCGGGCAGGGGTGGGGCGCCCCTGCTCAGACCGGGCCATGCTGACGGCGGGTGACTGCGTGCGGTCCGCTGCCCACGGTCAGCCGGCACAGTGGCCGGAGAGGAGATCCTCCTGGAAAGACGACTGTACCCCCTCCCCCTTGCCTTTCATGGGCGACCCACTGCCAGGTTCTTCTTGGCTGCCGCTCAGCAGCCTTCCACGTGGCCCCTTAACGCAGGCCCCCGTGTCCTGAGACCCAGGTTGTGGGAGGGCTGTGAGCTCCTGGAGGTGGGCCCTGGTCTGTCCCTGCTGTGTCCTCACTGCTCAGGGTGGTGTTGGGCACCCACCTTGGGGATCTGGCTTCTTCTTGGGCAAGGGGAGGGGCGTTGGTTCCCAAGGGGAAGGGAAGGTAAGATGAGATGAAGCAAGAATTCAGAGCGGACCCGCTCTAGAAATGGCTGCCTCGTGTTTTCGCATCAGAGCGCACAGTCTGCCTGGTGGGCAGGCGAGCCAGGAGCCTGGAAAGCGTGTCCTGAGAGACACAGGGAGTGTGTCACTTGGGAGGACCTGAAGCGCTGACCCGAGACCCGAGACTCCAACCCTCCGCTCTGTGGGGGACGCGCTCAGGCCGGATGTGAGAGCTGAGGTGGTGCGGCCTGAGCAGGGCGGGGAGGGCTGCTTCCTCCGCACCCCTCTCCTGAGGGCCGCTGCCCGCCCGGGGCAGGGGGCCTCCAGCCAGTGCCGCAGGACAGGCTAGGCCCGCTTCCCTGGGGCTGTGCCTGCCCACAGGATGCATTAGGGGCTGCTCCGTAGGAATGTGGTCCTCAAGTGTGGAATAGGAGCGGAGTCCCAGGCCTGGGCGATCCCTTCTGCCTCTGAGAGTCCAGGAGCAGTCACTCCTCTGCTCAAGAACCTGCAGTGGCTCCCTAAGACTTCTCGCGTCGAGTCCTGCCCTCCTGCTGCCTCCTAACCACCACGGCCCCAAGGCTCAGAGCCACGTGCTTCCTTTACATTCTCTTCCCGAACACTTCCTGCTCCATGGGGTCAGTCCCGAAACCCTTCCGTGTCAGCTGCTTAGCCTTGTCCCTGTCCTCGGGGCCTTGCTCCTTCTGTCCCTCTGCCTGACAGCCGGTGCGCGGCGCGGTGGTCCGGGTTTACCAGCTCCGTTTCTCTCCTTGGTCCCCGGCCGTCCCGCTCCCCAAGGCCTGACGGGCCATCCTCTGCACCCCGTTTGTCAGCAGGTCCTCAGGCCTGTGGCACCTCTGCCGAGTCTGCTCGCCTCTCCTGTCGCCCTGCCCGGGCCACTGGCACTCCCTGGTGCTCATCCCGGAACGGCCAGGGTGACTTTCTGACAGGTTCTCTGGCCTCTAGCCTCCTCGGCTTCTTCCCACCTGTCCGGTCCCCAAGGATTCTTCCAAAAAGGAGCAGCGTGTTCACGCTCGGAACACCTCCTCCGACCTCGCCATCAATAGAGAAGGTTTTTGTGTGTGTTCGGTTTTTTAAAAAATTTTTGAAGATTAAGACCTTTTATAGATTTATATTTTGACAATAACTTCAAGCTATAGAAAGCCACGGGGCACCTGGGTGGCTCAGTGGGTTGGACCTAAATAAAATCTTTTAAAAATAAAAAAATAAGTAGAAAACATGAAAGTACATAAAATATACACATACTGTTGTGTTACCAGATGTTTGCATAAAGGCGTGAACCAAAAATAGCTCCAGTCACCACGATTCGGGGCCTCAGTCACGTTACCCCTAGAACAACCCGTCAGATCACATGTTCTCAACAGTCAGGGTCTGGCCATGTGGAAAGCTTGTCGACATATTCGACGTTTTGGGGAGGGTACGTAAGTGCTGGAAAGGACAGTGACTTCTGGGGAGAAAGACCAAGGATCTGGGATAAGAGGAAGTGATTTAACTTGGGATTCTTTGGTTTTGTTTGATGCTTTCCAATTTGTAAATTGGAAATTTCCAATTTCTGCTTTTTAAACGGTAATATTTGGAGTATAAGGTTGGAGTGGAGAGCCTGGGTTAAGCCACATTCAATCATGTTCAGCTGATTTCCTACTCACATGTGACACGTAGAGTAACCGAGAGAGAGGTCCCCGTCCCCCTGGAACAGATGCTTGACTGTGCCCTAAGCACGGGAAAGGGGATTGAAGACAGATGGAAGAGAGGATTAGATTGTCACACATGGTTATGATACTTAAAAAACAGAATCCGTAAGCTCCCGGAGACTTGAAACCGGATTCCGCGGTCACCCCACTCCCAAGGACCCCAGCCTTGTGGGTGGAGAAGTGACGTGTAAGCGCCAGGGAAGCGGGCCTGTCTGAAACAGCCTTTCTGCCTCTTTCCTCAGTGTCCCCCAAGGGGATCCCCACTGTCACAGAGTGCCACAGGCTCCACACCCACTGGGCCCCCCAACCCAGGACTGTCTGTCCTGCTCCTCCGGCCTCTCCCCAAGCTCGGCTCTCTTCGCCTCCGGAATGCTTCCCTTCTCCTCGCCACACAGCCAAGTCCTGTCTTCAGGGTCCTGTTCAGAGGCTAACGTAAGTCTCGACCCTGACACTCAGCCCCACTGAGCAAGTGCTTTAGAACCTATACTTTTGGGGCGCCTGGGTGGCTCAGTGGGTTAAAGCCTCTGCCTTCAGCTCAGATCGTGATCTGGGGTCCTGGGATCGAGCCCTGCATCAGGCTCTGCTCAGCAGGGAGCCTGCTTCTCCCTCCCCCTCTGCCTGCCTCTCTGCCTACTTGTGCTCTCTCTCTCTCTCTCTCTGTCAAATAGATAAATAAAATCTTTTTTTTTTTAAAGATTTTATTTATTTATCTGACAGAGAGAGATCACATGTAGACGGAGAGGCAGGCGGAGAGAAAGAGAGAGAGGGAAGCAGGCTCCCTGCCGAGCAGAGAGCCCGATGCGGGACTCAATCCCAGGACCCTGAGATCATGACCTGAGCCGAAGGCAGAGGCCCGACCCACTGAGCCACCCAGGCGCCCCTAGATAAATAAAATCTTAAAAAAAAAAAAAAAAAAAAAAAAAAAAAAAAAACAACCAACCCGGTGAGATCCCACTTCAAACCCACAGGGACAGTTATAATAATAATACTTTCTAAAAACCCAAGAGTAACCAGTGTTGATGAGGATGTGGAGAGCTCGCAACCCTCACACGCTGCTGATAGGAATGGAAAATGCTGCGGCCACTGTGGAAAACAATTTGGTGGTTCCTCAGAAAGCTAAACAGAGGACCACCCATGACCCCGCAATTCCGGGTCTGCATGCAAATGAAAACATATGTCCACACAAAAGCTTGGTCACAGATGCTCAGACCAGCACTCTTCAGCTAGCCCCAAAGTGGACACAGCTCAGATGTGCATCAAGGAATGAAGAGATAAACAAAGCGTGGTGTGTATCCATACCACGGAATATCATGAAGCCATAAAAAGGAATAGATGGCTGATAGGTGCTACAATGTGGATGAGCCTGGAAAACATTGTTTTGGGTTTTTTTTTTTAAAGATTTTATTTATTTATTAGAGAGAGCGAACACAAGCAGGGGCGGGGAGGGGAGGGGAGAGGGAGAAGCAGACTCCCCGCTGAGCAGGGAACCCCACGAGGGGCGCAATCCCAGGACCCTGAGATCGTGACCTGAGTCAAGGGCAGACACATTGCCGACTGAGTCACCCAGGCGCCCCTGAACTTGAAAACACTGTTAAGTGCACTAGATGTGTGGGGTTGCATATTTTATGATTCTGTTTATATGAAGTATCCAGAACAGGTGAATCCAGAGAGACACAAAGCAGATGAATGGTTGCTAGGGGTAGGGGGTTGGGGGGGGCATGGGGAGTGGCCGCTTAATGGGTACAAGACTTCTGTTGTGGTGATGAGAGTGTTCTGGAACTTGACAGGGGTGATGCCTGCACATCACTGTAAATGCACGACATCATTGAAGGGTAGACTTCAAAATGGTTGAAATCATTGTTATGTGAATTTTACAATCAAAACTTCAATCAGAGGCGCCAGGGTGGCTCAGTGGGTTAAGCGTCTGTCGCCTTCAGCACAGGTCATGATCCCAGGGGTCCCCCTCATAGGAGTCCTTGCTCAGGGGGGAGTCTGCTTCTCTCTCGGCCCCTCCCTGCCCTGCTCGTGCTCAATCTCTCTCTCTCAAATAAAATCTTTTAAAAAAAATTCAGCAAGAAGTTTAACCAATATTAAATTATGCTAATAAGTGCCATTGTATATTGTTGCACAATAAGGGTCTAAGGGGCTTGTTTTGTGTGTATGTGAGAAGGAGTGAGAGAGACAGAGGCACAGCGAGCGTGCAGTGGTGATAAAGTCCTCTGCACCAACCTGAGTCTCTCCCCTGGGTGGCCTCAAAGGGTTCTCCTGGGAAGGGGAACAGAAAGGACCGCCCTGCTTCTGGTGCGGTCTCAGCGCCCCGGCAAAGACCTTGACATCAATCACCAGGATGCCACCTTGCCTCCCCACCTGGGCGCTGGTGCAGGTTATACCCTATGCAAAGGCATCGGCCACGGCCACGGGGACCGATATGATGACACTTCAGTTGAGGCTTAATCCCCCAGCCAAAGCCCGTGGGTCGGGGGCTACCTGCCCAGAAAAGGGACCTTTCTGCAATTTGTCTGCCCCGAGCAGGCACCTTTCTCATAAATTGCTAAAATCCCTGTGGAGACTTCCTCAGTAGTGAGACACCTGGAAAGCCACCACCAAAGTCAGACTTTGTTTCAGTTCTTGTTTCTCTCACATTCAGTTGTGAGACCTTGTTCCATTCCTGGACTTTCTCTGATTCTCCATTTCCTCATCTGCAAAATAGGAAAACAACCCTTCCAGAGTGTGAGGACTGAATGCGGTGTGAGCTCACACTGACCCTTGGTTTTTTCCCCCGTAGTTAGCTTCAGCTTTTATCTTTGGCTTAAATACATTCTTTTTTTTTTTTAACACTAGAAAAATAGTATAACCATACCAACGAAAATATTTTAAAAAATCATGCATTTTGCATCTGCTCCTAGTTCAACTATTTTGCCTTTCATTGTATTCCCTTCCTGAATTTTTTTCAAAACTTTTTTTTTTTTTTTAAACTTAGTTATATGTTTTTGGTGCTTCATCGTCTTCACGGCCATAATTTTACAGGCTACAGAATTCTTTCTACCTACACCATATTTTGCTGAGTCATTTCCCTGTTGCTGAATATCTACACTGCCTCCGTTTTTGTTCTTATAAATAAAACTTCTGTGAACATCTCTGAGAGTATATGTCACCTCAATTTTAATTGTTTTCTTAAAAGAGAGTTCCAGAAATAGAAATATTGGGTCAGATCTAGGAGCATTTCCCTGGCTTTGGTGATGTGTTACCTTGTAATTAGTTGTGCTTCTAAGTGCATGATAGTCGGTCTCTGTCTGTCTTGTCTAAAGGATGTGAGGAAAGATTTGATTACATGCGTTGCTGAAATCCATCTAAACGAAATCTAGAAAATTTCCTTGGTCTGTGAACCTAATAAGAAACCTTGCAACCATAGAAAATAATTCCTACTTCATAGGGTGGACGTGAGTATTAAAGGTATCACGGCATGACCGTTCAGATCAGGGCCCCGTGTGAGTGAGCCCTTGGCCGGTCAGTCCTTATTCTTGTTTTAGCCTTGTAAAGGATGTGAGAGGACCCTCGGACTGCAGCTCCCTGTGGCCTTCTAGGGGTCACTGCTTCCTTACCACGCTCGTAGGGTTTGATTCTTGTAAGGTTATCGTCCCTTGACGAATGGTTTCTTTTTCTTTTTTTTTCTTTTTAAATAAGGATTTTATTTATTTGAGAGAGAAAGAGCAAGCACGAGCAGGGGGAGAAGGAAAGGGGCAGAGGGAGCAGCAGAGGCAGAGGGAGCAGCAGAGGCAGAGGGAGAAGCAGAGGCAGAGGGAGAAGCAGGCTCCTCCCTGAGCAGGGAGCTCGATGTGGGGCTCCATCCCTGAACTCCAGGATCATGACCAGAGTCAAAGGCTTAACCGACGGAGCCAGCCAGGAGTCCCTTGACAAATGGCTTCTGTTTGCTAAGAGGTTTTGTTTTGCTTTGTAGACTTGTTCATTTCCAAATATATGTCCAGAAAGAGAAGTATGAGGTCAAAGATGTGCAGCCTTTCACTAGCATGTATGATATTATAGATATTAAAAAGATATTAAATCAGATATTAAAAAGACACCTTTAAGAGCGAGGCTGGCAGTTGGGCTTGTTTATTTATACCTTGCTTGGTTTCAAAAAGGACCCAAGGCATTTACAGAGCCACATATTCTACAGCAGGTGCCTGGCATCTAGGAAGACCCACAGCTGTTCAGCACTGGCCATTATCACTGATAACAGCAGCAGGAGTAAAGTGTTATTAACAAGACCATAAAAAAAAAAAAAAAAAACAAAAAAACAAACCCAAAACAGAAAAGGCCAAGGTGAAACATAGGGGACATGATAACATGAATCCAGGGTCGATACCCAAAACAATTGCTAAGAGTGAGGCACCCTTTGGTGAACTTTCTAGAGGCCTGGGCAGATATTGGTTATGTAATTCATGTGAGACACGGGAGGAAGTTCTGTGAGTCCTCATCAAAATGACATTTCGGGACACTTGGGTGGCTCAGCCGGTTAGGCATCTGCCTTTGGCTTAGGTCATGATCCCAACATCCTGGGACGGAGTCCCGCATCAGGCTTCCTGCTCAGTGCGGAGCCTGCTTCTCCCTCTGCCTGCCCCCTCTGCCTGCCGTTCCCCCTGCTTAGGCTCACGGTCTCTCTCTGATTTAAAAAAAAAAAAAAAAAAGACATTTCGTGATGCGGAGGACATGTCTTCAACCCTGCCCCCTAGTTCTGAATCTAGTCCAACACAGAGACAGACGGGCACGCAACGCCCCAGTGCTGTGGGAGATGGCCCATGCCTGTGCTAGTTCGCAAGTTCAGCCAGTCTGCTTTGAAAGCCATTGTTACAAATCACACATCCCAGGCTTAAGCAGTCCTAATAAGGGGCTTAGCTACAACATGTATCGTTCGGCTCTGGGGTTTGGTAGATACACAGTAGCTCTAGCTTGCCAGTTCCAAGAGCCATCATGAAGAATGGAAGAGAGTGACTCTGGAAATACACATGGGCAAGAAGATGGCTTTGTTTCACCTTGTTAGAGGGATAATATAGGGAGCTTCTGTTGTTTGGTGTTTCACCCTTGAGATCTGACCGCCAGGTTTGGAGCAAGCCTGCTTTTTCCAGGGGCAATCAAGCTGTGCCTACTTCTGGCTGTTCTGTCTCCAGGTCACCTTCCTTTTTCTCAGGGGTCTAGAGCTTGTAACCCCAGAGGGCTTGGATTTGACCTTCCTCCTTCCATTTTAATTAATATTTTTTGTGCCAGGCAATTGACATGAGTTATTTTAGTTTTACCATAACTCTGGCAGGTGGGTATTGGTGCCCCTGCTTTATGCTGACAAAATAGAAGTTCAGAGATATGGGAAGTACCTTGCCCAAGGTGTCCCTGCCAGTATGAGCTGTGACTCAATGCCTTCCTGTAGGACTCAGGACCCTTGTTCCTCCCTGCACCTGCACCAAGCCATCTTGCAAATCACCTGTTTGATGCTCTGATTTAGGATCCCAGTTGAGTTAAGCATCCAGCTTTCTGGCCTTTGGCTTGTGTTATTAATATCTCTCCCTTGTTTGGAAAACTGGGACTTCAGTTTGTCTGTCTCTAGATTTTGGTATCTCTCCTCCAGTGAGTCAGGTGGCTCGGAGCGCTCACTGGCAATTTTTCTCTTTTTACTTCTTCAAGTCAGATCAGGAGGTGAGGATTGATTCAAAACCACACGATGCTTTTTAAAAAATTTTTTTTACCTCCACTGTCAGGTTTCAATTTCCTCTCACCAGTGTTTGTTATAAAAGAAATCTCATAAGGCAAATAAAAACCATGAAATACAAGTTTTAACCTAAGAGGTTTGCAAATATAATTTGCTTATAGACTACACGGAATCAGGAACTCTCAAACATCATTAGTAAGAGCATACATCTGCACTGCCTCTTTGGGGGAAGGGAAATTTGGCAACACTCGTCGAAATTCAACGTGTGCACCCCCTTCTTGACCCAGCAACTCCACTTCGAGGTCCTACAGACACGGGGGCACCTGCGCACTAAGCTATTGAGCAAAGGGTCGCTTCTATGGCAAAAGACTGAACGTATCCTACAAGTCCGCTAACGCTAACAAGGAAGTCGATTAAATACATTATGGCATATCCATAGAACAGGCTACTCGGCGGCTGTGAGAGAAAGGGAAGCAGATACGTACACACTGACACGAGACAGCCTCTGCGATATGTTTGTGCATAAAAGGAGGGAAGCAAGGCACCACAGTGCGCATTCTTGTATTTGGTTTTTCTAGAAGGAGACACTTGCGTATGGGTAGACTATCTTTAGAACGACACAAGAAATCGGTCACAGTTCTCCGGAGACCATGACAGGGGCTGGGGACAGGCATAGTCAGGAGGACAGCCTGCTTTCCCTTATAGCGTATGAATTTTTCCCCCAAATACAAAAGGAAGTGAAAAGGAAAAATGTAAAAGGAATCTTATTAGAAAACCTCCACCCTATGTCGTCAGGCCATGATTTTCCTCACTGGAGAAAGCAGATGGGGTCTTTAGACCTGGGTGGCGCCATACTCCTCACGCCACCCTTGGGTACATGGCGTGGGATGCCCCAGTGCCCTATTTGACAAACCAGTAACTGATGCAGTGACCCGGGGAAAGCCTCACACTTCTTGGCATTAGGGTGCAGAAGACAAGATGGACCAGGTCCTGCCCCCCCAAAGCTTCCACCAGGTGAGGGAGCAGCACGGCTAAGGGGCGAGAAGGTGAGAAAGGTTCTTGTCCCCCATCTCTCGTGGCCACCCCCCACTTCTCCTCACAGCGACCAGGCCTTCCTCTTCCCCGGTGACTTCCTGCATGATGGTCAAGTTGCTGAATGCCTAGGGAATGAAAGGCAAGGGCACAGCCTGACCCTATCGTCCAGGCTCCACGAACTCTAACAAAGGGCGTTTAGTCGTAAACGCTGGAACCCAGTTGGAACTGCCCAGAGGGACCCTGAGAGTGGAAACAGGGAGAAATGGCCGGCTGGACTGGCTCCCCAGGTTTCCACAGGTCATGTCAAAGGTTGGACTTGGTTGGTAATCAGTTTTGCACCTGAAAACATGGTTATATTTTATCCTTAAAAAATAGGGGTGCCTGGGGAGCTCAGTCCGTTGTGTCTGACTCTCGGTTTTGGCTCACGTCGTGATCTCAGGGGCGTGAGATCAAGCTCAGCGTGGAGTCTGCTTGAGAGGCTCTCTCTCCCTCTGCCCCTCCCCCTGTGCACGCTCTCTCTAAAATAAATAAATCTTATAAAACAAAAGGGTGGGGGGTTGCCTGGCTAGCTCATTTGGAAGAACATGTGACTCTCAATTTCAGGATGGTGCGTTCCAGCCCCAAGTTGGTGTAGAGATTGCTAAAAAATAAACTCTGAAATATATATTTACTCAGCGTCTTTCTCTTGCTCACTTTTTAAAAAGATTTTATTTATCTATTTGACAGAGTGACAGCAAAAGCAGGAACACACACAGGGGGAGTGGGAGAGCAGGCAGAGCAGGGAGCCCGATGCGGGGCTCGATCCCAGGACCCTGGGATCATGACCTGGGCCGAAGGCAGACACTCAACCACTGACCTACCCAGGTGTCCAGTGTCTTTCTCTCTTTGGATGTCTGCAACTTACTTCTTTTGAAGGTCACAAGATCCTTGTCTTTAAGCAAGTATAGCGTCCATGCTGGGCCAGCACCGGCCGTTACTGTGTGTTGGCCTGGTGTAGGAATTGGGTACCTTTGCCCAGGACTGACGGGACATTCCTGTCTGACAACCGTATTGGTTTTAAAGCTTCGGGTCAGAATTCCCAGAAAAGGTTCCTAAAATCAGTGCTGCGGAGGCCTGGGTGGTTCAGTCGGTTTAGCATCTGTCGCCCATTGGCTCAGGTCATGATGCTGGGTCCTGGGATGGGTCCCCACAGCAGGCTCCCCTGCTCAGCGGGGAGTCGCCTTCTCCCTCTCCCTCTGTCCCTGCCCCTCCTCGGGGCGCACAGGCTCGCTCTCTCTCTCTCTCTCTCTCAAATAAACTCTTAAAAATCAAACCCAGTCAAGTCAGTGCTGCCCTGTGGAGGAGAAGAAAAAGCACAGGCCCCGGGGTCAGAGGACCTTGAGTCCAGATCCCACGCCGACCTGCACTCAGTTCCTAACCGCATCCGAGAACTGGGAATCGTCCGACTGCCTTCGCGGAACAGGCCTGAGGCTGCAGGGGCCGGTGTGCGGGAACCCGCGCCAAGACGGCGCGTCTGTCGGTTCTCCCTTGCCCGGGCTCCGAACGGACCCTCGCTGCCCCGTCCTTGGTCACAAGGCAGCATCGACATCGTGACAATGACGACGAGCCTTTCCCGAGCCATTAGGGACAGGCCCTCTTCTGAGGCCCTCACGTGCTCCCCGAATCCTTACAGCGAGCCTTTGAGGCCGACACGGCGATGTTCACAGGTCGGAAGGCCGAGGCGCAGGGAGGTTCGAGAACCCGCCCAAGGCGGCCCAGCGCCCGAACCCCGCGAGCGCCCGAACCCCGCGAGCTGGCGCTGTCCTCTCGACAAGGGCACGAGGGTCACCGAACCGTCGCCCGGGGAGGACACAAGCAAGTCAGCCCTCGGCAGGGACAAGAGGGCGACCCCCCCCCGCTCCCCCCCCCTGCTCCCCGCCACTCCCCCTGCGGCGGCGGCCCGGCCGCTGGGGCCGAAGGGGTTAGTGGCCCGGAGACGCGGCGCCCGCGGCGGCTAGAGAGGCCCTGCGGGCGGCGGGAGCAGCGCGCACTCCCGGCGGCGGCGGACCGCGGGCGCGCACCGGCCGGACCGGGGTGCGGGGCGCTCGGCGGCGGCCGCGGGGCGCGCAGGGCGGGGCGGGGCTCCAGGGGCTCCGGAGAGCGAGCCCCGCGCGCTGGGCAGGGGCGCCCGGGCCGGGCGGCGGCCGGTGTCTCCGCTCGGGGCCGCCGGGGGCCCCTGGCCTGTCCCCGCGGCCGGCCGGTGTGTGTGTGGGGGGGGGGGGCGGTGCTCCCCGAGGGACCTCGAGCCTCCCCGAGCCCCGGGTCGGCGAGCGCCCGCGCCCTTCGCCCGCTCGCAGGTGCCCCGGTCCCCGCAGCCGCGGCGTCCGTAGTCGGGCCGGTGGGAGCCGCAGCGCGGGCGCGGGCTGGGCCTGGAGCCGCCGACCGGTCGGGACGCGGGCGGGCTCCGGGGACCCCTCGGCCGGCCTCCACCGGCCCTGGCCGGCCCTGGCCTTTCTTCCCTTCCGGGCGACAGACGTGGGTCGCGGTGGAAGCTCGCTTCTCTCTCCTCGCGCCGCTCCCCCGACGCCCCTGACCCTCTCCGGACCCGGTTCCTCTTCGTCTTACTCTTGTCCGCTCCGTCTTCCCGTTCCCACGGCCACCGCCTTTCCATCGCATTGTCACAAACCGTCCTGACGGCGGCGACCCTCAAACCTGACTGCTGCTCCGCCGGCTCGTATGCCACTGTACACCCCACCGGTCCCCAGACTCTTGCCTCGAGCCACACCCTTGTTCCAAAACCGTTTGGGGCCCCAAACTGAAGCTATGAGCTGGAGTCAAAAGTCTTCAGCGCGGCATTCAAGGCCCCTTAAAAATTTAGCTTCAGCCCATCTTCTAACCTGAACTGTCTCCCGGTGCCCTGAGTTAGAGACCCGTAGCTGCGATTCCAAAGTGTGTTTCAACTGGTGAGCAATTTCCTTCAAAAATTCGAGTTGAGGGGCGCCTGGGTGGCTCAGTGGGTTAAGCCGCTGCCTTCGGCTCAGGTCATGATCTCAGGGTCCTGGGATCGAGTCCAGCATCGGGCTCTCTGCTCAGCAGGGAGCCTGCTTCCCTCTCTCTCTCTGCCTGCCTCTCCATCTACTTGTGATTTCTCTCTATCAAATTAAAAAAAAAAATCTTAAAAAAAATTCGAGTTGATACTTACTTTAGAAGTGGGAGGTTTCATCTTAAAAACAGTAACAACCAGATTTCTAGCTTTTGATGCATCAGTAGAGCTGGAAACAGTTCACTCGTGTTCTTACACTAAACTGGTTCAAACAGAGTTGGCGCCCCCCTTAGCAGGACTGCGCGCCCTGATTCACCGTCCACTCCCAAGCCCTCCCTGAGCCTGAGGAACAGCAGCTATGCTTGCGCTGATGTTCTTCCTGGATGGGAAGTAGGTTTTGGTTCCTGTGCCTCTTTGAAAAGGGCACAAATGGAAGGTAAGCCAAGAGGCATTCAGATGTAAAGACACCAGAGTAAGCACCCAGGCCCATGTCCTATCCTTTCCTGGATCCTATAGCCGTTTGAATTTTCCACTCAGGCCCTAAAGGAATCCTCACAGATTAATGGCCTCCCAGATTCTCAAATGCACCCGAGGACGGTATCTTTGTACCGTCTTTTCCAGTGAGAAACCTCTATTCTGCAAGGTCCTCGGCTTGATCTCCTACCATGTGAAACCTTCCCTAACGACCAGCCGTCTAACGAACTTCCATCCGTCCGTCATCCGTCCATCCGTCTCGGCAGCATTTCTGGAGGCCCGGCTCGGGTTAGATGGGTTAGAACCAAACCAACCACGGTCATCTCTCCCTCCTGGGGATTTTTGTGACTGTGACTCCATATCTTATACGATGTCATACACACGGTAGGTGATTGATAAATACTTACCAACTGGATAAGTGGCATAGGCACGCCCATTTTATCCCCCTAGTTCGGTTGTAGATCCCAGAGGGACGGGTCCGAATCAGATCCACCTTGGCACTGTCCAGTGACTAGCACACTGCCTGGCACATAGGATTTGAGGAAACATGTGCCCTAAGAAGGGGCCCCAGATGGGCTATAGATCCTGAGTCTCAGTCCAGGCCTGTGGCTGGAGACGGCACCCCCACCACCCTCCCCCAATCCTGAGTGATGTAGAGGAACAGAGAGGCAGCCCCAAGAGAATGGAGAATAGAAGCCTTACTCAGTCCTGAGAGACAGGAACACTGCACAGACCCCTCGACCTGGAGGCTCTGCTCAGGACTCAGCTGAAGCCGTGTCTAGGACCCAGCTGTATCCGTGTGACCTTGTGCATGAAGCCCAGCCTGATTCTGATTCTGAATTCCAAGCTCTAGAATAACGACAATGGTTCACATGCACTGAGGCACTCTCTGAGCCAAGCCCTGGCAAGGGCCGCATCCCCTGGCCTCCTTCCAGCCCTACAGCGTTGGAGTCAAGACTGTGAGATTCTCTTCTTTGCTGATGTCAAGGCTGAAGCTCCATGCCTTGCCTGAGGCCATGTAGTAATGGGCTGAGCCAGGAGTTCAAGTCCATATGGGCTGAATCCAGCGCTCCTGTGCTTAGCTCTGTGCTCCTTGCAGACATCCGAGGCTATACCTAATACAACTGAACTGGACCCTAGATAATATTAAGGGGGCAAATGTTACATTATGTGTACTTCAATTCCATTTTTTTAAAAGATTTTATTTATTTATTTGACAGACAGAGATCTCAAGTAGGCAGAGAGGCAGGCAGAGAGAGAGAGGAGGAAGCAGGCTCCCTGCTGAGCAGAGAGCCCGATGCGGGACTTGATCCCAGGACCCTGGGATCACGACCTGAGCCGAAAGCAGAGGCTTTAATCCACTGAGCCACCCAGGCGCCCCCAATTCCATTTTTTAAGAGCAAAACGAAAACAAAACTCAGGCTGAAGAGGGATTTGGGGCAGGGCCCAGGGACTCAGCATTCCAATTCTTAGGGTTCTGGGTAACGCATCAAATGGTAGAGCTGAAGCAAACACCAAACCCAGTTCCTCATTCTCTAGCTTTCTCTCACATCCTTCTTTAAGTCCTTACTCAAATAATTAAAAAGTACATCTTAAGAATTAATATATATCTTCAAAACTCTCTATTTTTTAAAAGATTGTATTCACTCATTTGACAGAGGTCACAAGCAGGCAGAGAGGCAGGCAGAGAGAGAGGGGGAAGCAGGCTCCCCACTGAGCAGAGAGCCCGATGCGGGGCTCGATCCCAGGACCCTGAGATCATGACCTGAGCTGAAGGCAGAGGTCCAACCCACTGAGCCACCCAGGTGCCCCCTTAAAAACTCTTTAAAAGTCCAAAGTGACAACCGGGTTAAAAAAAAAAATCAAACTGACAATGTATCTTTACACTCTTGAGGAATAAGCCTGTATTCACAAGGAGAAGGTCACAGGAGAGAAATTATTCCCTCCCCCAAAGCAAAAATTAATCAAACACCTACTGCATGCGAGGGACTGACACCTGCTTTCATATTTTATCTCACCGAATCCTTACAACTATGAAAGTATTTTCCTATTGTGCAGAAGAAGGAAGTGAAGCTTTAGAATGTTACGTAATTTTGTGAACGTTAAACTGATTCTGAGAGCTGGAGTTGGATCAGAAACCAGTCCCGGTAGTCAGAAAGGTAACTGGAGGGGTATGCGGCTCCTGATCTTAGTGTTCGGTGGGTTTGAGCCCCACATGGGGTGCAGAGAGCACTTTAAAAAATAAAATACAGAAAAAGAAAAAGAAAACAATATGGCTGGCGTTCATCCTCTCTGCTGTCTCTGTATCGATGATCCAGTTTTTTTTTTTTTTAAGGGATTTTATTTATTTGACAGACAGAGATCATAAGTAGGCAGAGAGGCAGGCAGGGCTGGGGGAAGCAGGCTCCCCACCAGCAGAGAGCCCGATATGGGGCTCCATCCCAGGACCCTGAGATCACGACCTGAGCTGAAGGCAGAGGCTTTAACCCCCTGAGCCACCCAAGCATCCTGATGATCCAGTTTTGTTTTTTTTTTTTAAGATTTTATTTATTTATTTGACAGACAGAGATCACAGGAAGGCAGAGAGAGAGAGAAGAGGAAGCAGGCTCCCTGTTGAGCAGAGAGCCCGATGCGGGGCTCGATCCCAGGACCCTGGGATCATGACCTGAGCCAAAGGCAGAGGCTTTAACCCACTGAGCCATTAACCCACTGAGCCACCCAGGCACCCCTGATGATCCAGTTTTTTAAAAGAAAAGAAAATTCTTAACTTATGAGTAATGAGTTCATCATGCTAGTCCCTTACCACTCAGATGTCATTCTGGACCTCTCTCCTTGAACTCTAGAGGTGTGTGTGTGTGTGTGTGTGTGTGTGTGTGTGTACTTGCCCACACTTTAAGATGGGTCCAAATGAGGAAAAAATGGCTTCTTTCTGTCCCTTGCCTCAGAGCTATGAAGCTGTCAGATTTACAGTATACGCTCGTGAGACCTTCCCGGCGTGTTGAAGTTCATTCTTTCATTTACCCCCTCATTCATTTATGTACTCTGGGCTCTTCCAGACACTGCAGATACACTTGTGAACAAAACACCTAAAAATTAAAACCCAAACCCCCAAATCCCTGTCCTTACAAAGGTTAAATTCTAAGGAAGACAGACAACTAAGAAGAAGGAAAAGGCAGGGGTGCCTCAGTGGCTCAGTGGGTTAAGCCTCTGCCTTTGGCTCAGGTCATGATCTCAGGGTTCTGGGATCGAGTCCCGCATCAGGCTCCCTGCTGAGCAGAGAGCCTGCTTCCCCCTCCCGCCGCCTGCCTCTCTGCCTACTTGTGATCTCTGTCAAATAAATAAATAAAATCTTTTAAAAAAGAAGGAAAAAACAAAGTGAGCTAGGGAGTGTGGAGGACAGGGAACAGTTGTGGAACAGCCCACCACACAGTGCTCCCTCCAAGAGCTCCTCCAGGAGAAAGGCAGCCCAGATGAGGATAAAAGCTACTCACACACTGTCCGCCATCTCTGAAATAGCCCAGGAGGGGGGAGAAATCACAAAACATCAATGTTGATTTCTTTTCCCCCTCAACATTCCCTTTCTTTCTGATTTTTCTCTATCCCACTTCTTCAATATCCTGTGAGGCTCTATTCTGCCATGTGTCTCCTTCCCCACCCACCGCCCACCTTTTTCAAAGATTTTTAAAGTCATCTCTCCACCCAGGGTGGGGCTTGAACTCACAACCCCAGGACTGAGAGCGAGGCACTCCGCCGGCTGAGCCAGCCAGGTGCCCCAGGTACAGCACAGCCCCTGTTACTGCTCTCTGGTAGGTCTCTCTTGCTGTTGTAACTTCATTGAGAGAGAGTTCACATATTGTGCACTTAAAGTGCGATGCACAATCCACGGATTTCCAGGCTGTTACAAGAGTTGTGCCACCGTCACCATAATTTTAGTACATTTTCATCATTCCTGCGATAAACTTCGTATCTATAAACTTCTCTATCTATTTGCCTCATCTGGGCATTTCATATATAAATGTCACACCTGGGTTTTGGCTTTAGTTGGCTTTGTTTTTTGTTTTTTGTTTTTTTTTTTTTTTTTGGAAGCTGGGTGGATGATCACTGAAGAGTACTTCAGAGGGGTGTTTGGGAACATCAGAAGTTGAGAAGCTCTTCTGGGGAGGTAAGGGTGACAGAAAGAAAAAGCAGAAGAGGGAAATAACTTGCTTCTGTTTTATTTTTTTATTGCTCTGTTTCTGCTTTGAAGGTCCCCCTAAATGTAGGCAGGATACAAATCTTAAGTAAACGAAAGTGGGAAGTTTCTAATTCAATTAAGAAGTTTTGTTTTATTTTTCTCAAGATTTTATCTATGTATTCAACAGAGACGGTGAGAGAGGAGCCGAAGCAAGGGGAGAGGGAGGAGGAGAAAAGAAGCAGGCTTCCTGCTGAGCCCGAGGCCGGGCTTGATGCCACGACCCTGGGATCGTGACCGGAGAGGAAGGCAGGCACTTAACGACTGAGCCATCAGGCGCCCCAACTTGAAAAGATTTAAAGTTACCAACTAAATTGCTTTTATTTCTGTGGACAATTTCTCTACCTGCTTTTACATGTTTATGCCTTCTGTTAGCCAACACTGCGTGCAAAGGGACTGATCATGCAGTGAAGCCAGAAAACCTGGGTTCTTCCTATTAGCGGCCGGACCTAGCTACCCTCATAGTTTTCTCCTCTGTAAAGTGAGGGGATTAAAGTATTGAGGATTATTCCATTCTCCTTTCCAGCAAGGCCTCCTGAGCTGCAGGCTCTCACTCCCCTGTTAACAGTCCCTATTTTATTTTTAGATGCCGTTCTAGACTTTTCCCTCATTCCTGGAACACTTACAAAGAAATTCACGCGTGTTGTCAGGGCAGCCTCATAACTAGGAAGGACGAAAGGGACCTTAGAGGACATCAAGTCCTATCCCCTTCGCAGTGAGATGAGGGCACAATAGGGTGTGTCTTGGTCAAGGCCCCACGGCAAGTGAGTGCCTGAGCTGCGGCCGGTTCTGGGTTCCCCCAGGTCTATCCGTTTCCACTTGAGGAAGCCAAAGCCCCCAGAAGCCAGGGACTTCCCTGAAGGTCTGCTGACGGGGCTGGCTCCTTGGAGATCCTCTACTGAATCCAATCCTTCTTCTAAGAGCGGCTTAGGCGAGATGCGGGCCCTGGGTCGAGGTTTCTCGGAAATTTCCTGGCCCCGGATCCAGGTCCGGGCTGGCACCGCCGCGTGAATGAATAACCGGGGGCCCTGCAGGGTCCCGGGGGCTGAAGCACATCTCCCCGCGACGGCGCGGGGCGACTACCCGGAGAAGGGCGCCTGTGTCCGGGCCTCTGAGGGTTCCTCGCTAGGCCCGCACCGGGCTCGCACGGGGCTCGCACCGGGCTCGCACCTGGCTCGCACCTGGCCCGCAGCCTCGCACCTGGCCCCGGACGGCTCACCGCTGGGGGCGTGGCGAGAGCCCGGCTGGGGGCGTGGCCCAGCAGTGGCGAGCCAATCCCAAGGCGCGCCGTGATAGAGGCGGCGCGTTCTCGTCCACACTCCGCCCATTTTCTCCCGGCGCGGGTGGAGCCCGGCGGTGACCCAGGCCTCCGCCCCCGCGAACCGCGCACCCGCGACCTTTGCTCCGGCCGCCGCTCTGGGCACAAACTTTCGGAAAGCGAAGGCCCTTCCGGGGCAGGAAGGCCGGGGATGTTGACGGGTTGGCGGGATGAATGACCCTGGCCCTGGGGGAAGGGGAATCTCGTCCAGGCTGGACAAGGTGAGCCCGGGACGCACACTTTGCAGAAGCTGAGCAGAGAAAGGGCTTCCGTGAGCTGAAATCAGTGTTTCCAGTTCAAAGTAGCTGCCCTCCTAGGTGCGGGTGAAGGTAGCGGGCGCCCGAGAACCCCTGGGTCCCACGACCTGATCCTGTTAGTCATACTTCTTAGTTGTAGTATTGCGAGGAATACAGGCATTCAGATTTTATATTAAAAAAAATAAAGTTTACGTTTGACATTTTTGAAGCCGCTGTGATAGACACTTTCCTGAGTTCTTGGGCTCAGTGAACAAAACAGATTTCTGCCTTCTTGTAGCTTCTATTCTTAGCAAGGGAGATAATACAAGGCTATGGGGGGGGGGGAGTGCAGCACAGTGCAGAAAAATGCAGTACAGTACAGTAGACCCCTCCGGAGGGGTGTGAGTCTACGTGAGTGTGTGTGTGAGAATATGTTCCAAGAGTCCCAGTGGATGCCTGAAACCCCAGATAGTACCGAACCTTACTTATACATAAGTTTTTTCCTATACATACATACATACCTATGATAAATTTAATTTATAAATTTAATTTATAAATCAGGCATAGTAAGAGGTTAACAACAACAATAATACAAAGAGCAATTCTAACAATATACTGTAGGAAAAGTTCTGTGAATGTGGTCTCTCTCTCTGTCTCAAAATATCTCCGTGTCCTGTCCTCACCCTTGGTCTTGTGATAATGTGAGATGATCAAGAGCTCACACGGCGAGAGCAGGCAAGGTGAGCGAGCTGGGCATTGCAGCGAGGCTACTCCTGACCTTTGGAAGAATTCTGTTTCCAAACCGTGCTTGACCCTGTGTAATGGAAACTGCGGAAAGTGAAACCATGGCTAAGGGGGCGCTAAGGTAGAGCAAGGTCAAGGGAGCAGGTTTGGCCAGATTGCACACAAGCGAGAAAGTGAGAGTTGAAGGGGGAAGACGGGTAGCTAACGGGCTGGCGGCAGAGCACGCCGGGCGGAGGACAGCTGGCTGGTGTCACTGAAGAACAGCAAGAAGAAGTGTGTGCGTGGTGGCAGGAGCCTGTGAGGGAGGGGAGAGTGCCGGACGCGACTGGGGGAGAGAGAGAGAGAGAGAGAGCGCAGATTTTGTCTGGTTCTTGTACGCTTGGCTTTTAGTCCGAAATAGGGAGCCATTGCAGTGTTTTGAGCAGAAGGGTGACATCATCTGACATATTCTAAAATAACCGTTCTGGCTGCTGGGTTGTGAACTAACCAGAGGGACAAGGACAGAAGCAGGCACGCCTGCTAGAAGGTTATTGCAATAATGCCTGCCACAGCGTGTAGCTGATGGTAGCTTGTGCGAGAGTGGTGGTGACGCAGGTGGTGAGAGATGGTCAGATTCTGGGTATATTTTGAAGGTAGAGCCCCCAGGATTTCTCAAAAGGTTGGAAATGGGTTATGATATAAAGACACGAATTAAGAGTCACTCTGAGATTTTTAACCTGAGCAGCTAAAAGAAGAGTTTCCACCAGCTGAGGTGGGAAGGCTGGGGTGGAGCAGCCTTGTGGTCTTGGGAAAATACATGTTTGCAGCGTTTACTAGGACAGCCTTTTTTTTTTTTTTTAAAGTAATCTCTACACCCAGTGTGGGGCTCAAACTCAAAACCCCGAGATCAAGGTTTGCATGCTCCGTCCACTGTGCCAGCCAGGTCCCCCACAGGAGAGAGTTTTCTTCTTTCTTTCTTTCTATTTTTTTTAAATTTTATTCATTTATTTGACAGAGAGATGGAGACATCGAGAGAAGGAAAACAAGGAGGGGGGGAGTGGGAGGAGGAGAAACAGGGAGCCCTAGGCAGCCCAGGGCCAGGGTCATGATCCCATGACCTGAGCTGAAGACAGACACCCAATGACTGAGCCGCCCAGGTACCCCAAGGGGAATGTTTCAATCAGAGAAGCATGGGTGTGACCAGATTACAGAACAGGGTTTTTGGTGACTTAGTCAAGGGCCAGGAAGTCTCCCTTTCACCTCTGTAAGGGGCGAGAGTTACCCCAGTGAGCCTCCAGTGAGTGAGAGGGTCCTATTAGAATCACTGGGAAAATCTTCTCAATGGAGCCATGGAGAGGGGCGCCTGGATGACTCAAGCTGCTTAAGTGTCTGACTCTTGATTTCTGCTCAGGTCATGATCTCAGGGTGGTGAGATCGAGTTCCGAGTCAGGCTCTGTGCAGAGCCTGGAGCCTGCTTAAGAATTTGTTCTCTCCCGGGGGCGCCTGGGTGGCTCAGTGGGTTAAGCCTCTGCCTTCAGCTCAGGTCATGATCTCAGGGTCCTGGGATTGAGCCCCAAATGGGGCTCTCTGCTCAGCAGGGAGCCTGCTTCCCCTTCCCTCTCTCTCTGCCTGCCTCTCTGCCCCCTTGTGATCGCTGCCTGTCAAATAAATAAACAAACAAATAAATAAATAAATAAATATTTTTTTAAAGTACTGAAGAACAGGGAGGTCTGGTGGCTCAGTTTGTTAGACGTCTGCCTTTGGCTCAGGTCAGGGTCTCAGGGGCCTGGGATGGAGCTCCAGGTCAGGTTCCCTGCTCAGTGGGGAGCCTGCTTCTCCCTCTCCCTCTGCATCTCCCCCTGCTTACATTCTCTCTCTGTCAAATAAGTAAATAGAATCACTTTCTGAAAGTACTGAAGAACAAAGAGGAACTACCAGTCTAAAATCTAGATGAAAATGTGAGCCCAGAGAGGAACCCGAGTACTGAAACGCCCTTCACCCTGAGAACATTTGCTAAACTAGGTCAACTTGAGCAGGCATTTCAGAACAGAAATCCAAACCCATCCTAGTGATTAAGAAGAGATGCCCCTGCTGGATTCAAAAATGAGTCAACCGAGAGGAACCTAACCCAGGCGCTTTGCCCTAGGTGCTGAGCAGAAGAGAAGAAAGAAACTATTTCTGAGTTGTGATGAAAAGCCAGGCCTGGAGTGGGTATGTAGCTTCAAATTACATCATTGGTGGGGTCAAAAAAGAGAAAAATACTCAAGCTGTATATTTAAAGTGACTGCAGATTGGCAGTGTTCAGGTAACTGGTAGAAGCTAATTCCTTCAAATAAGTTTTTGAAGAGAATGGACAGTCAGAAATATTCCAGCACACAGAAATGACAGAATGCAGAAGCCAACATTTGTAAATATTTCATATATTGGAATTATTAAACCAAGACTATAATCTCTGATTATTGTTATGTTTGTTTGTTTATGTTTATTTAAGTAATCTCTACACCCAATGTGGGACTTGAGCTCACAACCCCAAAATCAAGAGCTACATGCTCTACTGACTGAGCCAGTCAAGTACCCCTGAGTATTATGTTAAAAAAATAGGACATAAACTTGAAAAATAATTGCAAGAAGCAGGAAACACCACCACTACCACTACCAAATAAACTAACAGATTTGAAAAAAGCCAAATAGAATACAAATAGAATACAAATAGACAAATATAGTAACCCAAATTAAATACTCTGTAGACAGGAACTTCCTTTTTTTTTTTTTTTCAAGATTTTATTTACTTGTGTGTGTGTGTGAGAGAGAGAGAGAGCTTGAGTGGGGCAGGGTCAGTGGGAGAAGCAGACTCCTCACTGAAGAGGGAGCCCGATGCGGGACTCAGTGCCAGGGCTCCAGGGTGAGGACCTGAGCCGAAAGCAGTTGTCCAACCAACTGAGCCACCCAGGCGCCCAGAAGGGAACTTCCTCATCTCACAAAATCTATGTAGAAAAAAAATCTACAGGGGCGCCCGTTTCATTCAGTCATTTGAGCCTTTGACTCTTGAACTCTGCTCAGGTCATGAACTCAGGGTCCTGAGATCATGCCCGGTGCCAGTCGGCTTAAGACTTTCCCGCTCCCTCTGCCTCTGCCCTGCCTTGTTCCCTTTCACACACACACACACACACACACACACACACACACGCTCTCTCTCTCTCTCTCTCAAAAAAAATATTATTTTAAAAAAAGATCTACTGCCAAAATCATACTTAAAGGTGAGATATTGTATACTTTCAATCTAAGATTGTGAACAAGCCAAAGATGACCCCTTTCACCACATTTATTTGACATAGTCCTGGAGGCACTGGCCAGTGCAGTAAGTCAAGAAAAAGGAAAGGCGTAAGAATCGGAAGAGAAGTAAACTGTCTCCGTTTGCAGGTGACATGAACAAGGAAACTTGTGAAACAACTACTCGAGCTGAGAAATGAATTTAGCTCCGTCTAGGAAACAAGGTCAAAATACAAAAATCAGTTTTCGTTTTTTAAGTTGTAATTTTTGTATAACATTACCAACATTTGGAAAATAAATTTTTAAAAAAGATTTTATTTATTTATATGACAGACAGAGATCACAAGTAGGCAGAGAGGCAGGCAGAGAGAGAGGAAGGGAAGCAGGCTCCCCGCGGAGCAGAGAGCCCAACTCGGGGCTGGATCCCAGGACCCTGGGATCATGACCTGAGCCGAAGACAGAGGCTTTAACCCACTGAGCCACCCAGGCGCCCTCTATCATTTTATTTTTAAGTCATCTCTTCCCAACATGGGGCTTGAATTCACAATCCTGAGATGAAGAGGTCCGTGCTCCGTAGACTGTGCCAGTCAGGCACCCCAGTCCTTTTTTTTTTAAGAGAAGGAGAGAGAGCGAGGCAGAGAGAGTAAGTGGGTGAGGGGAGGGGGAGAGGGAAAGAGAATCTTAAGCAAGCTGCACACTTCGTGCAGAGCTCAATTGGGGGCTTGATCTCATCACCCTGAGATCATGCTTCAAACTGAAATCAAAAGTCAGACACTTAACTGACCAAGCCACTGAGGTGCTCCTGCCCAAATACTTTTAATATGCTCTTACATTTGGCTTCCTAGTATTTTGTTGAGGATTTTTATATCGGTGTTCATAGTGTTGGTCTGCACTTTTCTTTTCTTGTGTTGTTTTGATCTGATTTTGGTGTCAGAGTAACCCTGGCCTCATGAGTTTGGGAGTATTGCCTCCTCTTCTGATTCTTGAGAGAGTTTGAGAAGAATTGATGTTAATTTTTTTTTTAATTTCCATAGACTGTGGTACCTGGGTGGCTCAGTCAATTAAGCATCTGCCTTCGACTCCCGGTCATGATCTCGGGATCCTGGGATCGAGCCCCACCTTGGCCTCGTTGCTCAGTGCGGGGTCTCCTTCCTCTCCCTCTGCTCCTCCCTCCCCCCATCATGTTCTCTCTCTCCCGTGAATAAATGAATAGATAAGTAAATAAATCTTTTAAAAAATTGAGTTGGTAGACTGAGTAAAGCAGGTTGCCCTACCTAGTATGGGAAGACATCACTTCTCATATGGAAGACCTGACTAGAAGAGAAGGCTGAGTAGGAAAGAATTCTCTGTGCCTGCCCGTCTTGGAGCCCGGGCTTTGGTCTTTTGTTCCTCGCTTCGTTCGGAGACTCAGGCTGAAACTTGCACCATCGGCTCCCGGGTTGGGACGTTTCAGCTTCTGTCATTGCAAGAGCCAATTGCTCGTAACAAATCTCTCCCTAATATATACTGGTTCTGTTTCTCTGGGGAATTCTAGTACTGAGCCCTTTTTAAGTACCCAATTCACTGGCCATAAATATGTTTTCATGTTGTGCACTCATCGCCACTACTCATTTTGAGAACTTTTTCATGATTCTAAACAGAAATTCTGTACTCGTCAAACAACAATCCTCTATTCTTGTTCTCACCGTTCCTTGGTGACCTCTATTCTACTTTTTTGTCTTTGTAAACTTCCCTATTCTAGGGACCTCGCATCAGTGGAATCATGCAGTAAGTGTCTTTTTGTGACTGGCTCATTTCTTAGCATAGTGTCCTCCAAGTGTCCCACTTAGCATAATGTCCTCAGGGTGCATCCATGCTGTAGCCTGTGAATTCCTTCCTTTTAACCAACTGAGCCACCCAGGCGTCCCAATTTCCTTCCTTTTAAAGGCTGAATAATGTTGGGTGCCTGGGTGGCTCAGTGGGTTAAGCCACTGCCTTTGGCTCAGGTCATGATCCCGGAGTCCTGGGATCGGTCGGGCATGGCGCTCCCTGCGCGGCGGGGAGTCTGCTTCTCCCTCCAACCCTCTCCCCTCTCGTGCTCTCTCTCTCTCAAGTTAAAAAAAAAAAAAATCTTAAAAGCCTGAAGAATGTTCCTGTGTGTGTGTGTGTGTGTGTGTGTGTGTGTATCTCACAGTTTATCAATTTGTCTGTTGACGGACATCTGAGTTGTTTCTGCCTCGAGCTGTTGGGAATACCGCGGCTGCGAGCGTGGGAGAACAGGGAAGCCTTCTTAAGTTCTGCTCTTTCCATCAAGGAATTATGTGGCGGGCATCAGCGTTTTTCCTGCCTAGCACCCCTCCCTTCTGCCACAGCCCCTCCTTCACCAAGAAGAGAAGAGAACCTGTAGTCAGGAATCACCCCACTTGTGCTAAATCTCTCCTGGGCCCCAGCTGTGGCCACGGGGTCCCAAACAGAACAAAGCGGGGCAGAGCTGAGGAAACTGAGGAAGGGACCCTGTTTGCAGCTGTTTGGAAACCCCGCTGGCAGGGAAAAAGCACACTCGAGTCATCAAGAGAGTTGGGGAGAGAATGACTTGAGTTCGGGTGCTCTGGGGCCCAGGAGGACTCCTTTCCTTCTTGGGATCGCTTGGGAGACGCTGGCCTCCTGCTACCTTCTTGTCCAAGCTACACCTTTGGATTTATGTCTCTTGCAAACAGAAGGACATAAATGCAAAAAAAAAAAAAAAATGACGTGCTCAGTCCATATCAGAATTCCTCCTGTCAGGAAGGAGCGAAGCAGCTTGTCTTAGGTCAGATTCTCCCAAAAGCTTAACCCAGGTAAGTGATTTATCAAAGAAGAGTTCTCAGAAAAAAACATTAAGGGAATGAAGTAGACAGGTGAGCACAGCAAACACGGGAAGAAGACCAGCCAGTGTGGGGGCATCTCAGGTCCCTACCTCACAGCCCTCAGCTCTGTCCTGCTTTGTTCATTTTGGGACCAAATGGCCACAACTGGGGCAAAAGAGATATTTAGCACAATTGGGGTGATTCCTGACTACAGGTTCTCTTCTATTCCTGGTGAAGGAGAGCATCTCTGCAGAATTTATCCTGCTCCAGGCAAAAGAGCGGGGCTTTAGCGCTGACTCACCCATCCCTGACCCTAAGCGCCCCCAGAGCAGGGAGGGTGTGAAGACATCAAATTTCCGTGGATAAACACCTCCAGTGCGCAAGAACGAACCTCTGAAGGTTGCAGGTGTGAGCCATTGGCAGGGAAACATGCAGAATCCCAGCTTGCAGTGCTGGTAAAAGGGACCTGAGGATCTGAGTGGCGGACACAGTGTTTGAAATGACAGCTGGGGACAGCTGGGGCCGCTCCCTCTTCCTGGCAACCCACATGCCCGCCAGCCAGGGAGAGGCTGGAGGACGCCATTCAGACTCACATGTCCACACACAGGTTGACACAGTGACCCCACCTCCAAAACTAATGTGTGTCAATCCGTGTTTGCACGCTGCAAAGCTCTCAGTTCCCCCCCACCGTTCTCCCGGTGACTTCTAATGTTTTGCATGGGGCGTTCTGTTTACCAGATGTGTACTGGCTAGAGAAGAAAGGGGTTCTTCAAGGCCTATTCTGCCTCCACAGCAGAGGCTTCGAATGCCAGCAGCGATCAGCCAGGCGCTATAACAACGATCATGGTAGTGAATTCTAGCTTTACTGAACACATTCATCTCATCTAATCCCTTTTACAAGGGAGATACCAGTATTATCTCTATTTTCTGGATAAGGAGTTGAAGTGAATAAGTGATGGAGCCGGGGTTTAAATCCAGGCTGTCTTGACTCCACAATGTAATTGCATACGTTAAATAACAAAGATCCACGAAAAAGATATTGAGTAATAAACACTAGGAGAACCATGAGAAACAGTTTTATTGGAAATATTCTAACACATCTTCTGAACAAGTAATCAAAAAAATAAATAAAGACACAGAAGATATGACCCTACAAAGTTTTTTCAACCTGAAAACAAATAGTGTACCTTCTATTCAAGTTCCATGGACAGTGACAAAATTCAACAAATATGAAGCTACAGAGACTATTTTGGTAAGTTTTGAAAAGTGGAAATTCTAAAAGTCAGTCTCTGATCAAATGCAATACAGCTAACAGTAATATAAAACACCCCACTTAGAAATGGAAAAGCATGAATAGCCTACCAAATTACTCTTAGGACAAGAAGTAAATCAAGAGTAAAAAAAAAAAAAAAAAAAAAAAAAAAAAAAAAAAAACTATTTAGAAAATAATTTTAAAAATAAGATACAGTAAAATCTATCTGCAGAGGTAAAACTAAGAGCACTAAATGCTTTTTAGGGTCAAAAAGAGAAAAATAAAATGAATGAGTGGACCACAAAAGTTGAGATTTTGGAAAAGAGCACAAAAATAGCCCCCCTTAAAAATATCAGAGAAAGGAAGTACTTGAAATAAAAACAAACAAACAAAAAACAAAACAAAGAAAAAACAACAATCACAACAAAAAAACACCCAGAAGCTTAAGAGTAGGAGAGATGTGCCTTCCAGCCTGTGGACAGAGAGGTATGTCCCGGAGCTCTGCTTGAACTTGGTCCCCTGACAGGTGTCCTCAATGCCCCCTTCTCACTGCGCATGCTCTGCTGTGCTCCTTGACCGCTGAGGCTTCGGATCCCCGACTAGAGTCTCCACGTCAGCACCGCATCTTGTATACAATGAGCCTGCCTTTGGCATCTTCTCGTGCTTTACAATAAATTCTCTCCACTTGGGGTTCCCGTTCAATTAAGCTTGAGGTCTTTACAACAGGAACTATGTTCTGATCGTCATTGTATCCTCAGGGCCTGGGAGACGTGAGTCCTGAATAAACGTTTGCTGAATGAGGGAAGGAGTGGATGGGCTCGAAGCACTGATTCCTGAGTTGCATTTGGTCCCGGGCTTGCTTCTATCCCCCCCTGCCCAGCTACAGGCTCCAAGCCAATGTCCTGAGGCCTGGAAATGAATTATTCCAACAGTAAGAGGACTAACAAAAAGTAGCTGCCCGATGGGATATGTACATAACCAACAATGACTGTGTGGGCAATGATTTCTCTCCCCTTCATTTTCTTTTCGGCTTGGATAATCAACTATTTCCTTTGTGAAATGGAAAATAATCCTCTCTGCCCTTAAGGCCCGATTCACACGCCACCTTGAAATGCCACCTTCTCCTGGTTCACATGGAACCTTCCCTCATTTCCAACTAGTAACTCTCTTGCCTTTCCCGGGCTCCCAGAACATCTGCCCCTCCCTCTTGGTGTCTTGAAATTCTGCCTTTGCTTATTTGTGTCTCCGATGGGCTTGTCGACCTCCTCTACACAGAACTGAGGGTCCCCTGCACAGCACCACCCTGGTTAAGTGAAGGGTGCTCTAGGATGCTCATTCAGACTCAACCCATTTTCCTCGGCACGTGCAGGAGTGCGGAGGGGACAACAGACTTTGGATGGGTGAGTACCTGGCTGGCAGAGACCACGCTGAACTTACAGCACGTGAGGGCAGAGGCTCACGGTGGCCAGACTCCCACAAGCCTCGGGGACCAGCTCGTGCACACTCCCACCTATGATGCACCTGGCTGAGAAAAGATCCCCGAAGCTGGGGTAATTTGAACACCAAGATAATGAAGGTTAATAGCCAAAATTATTGGAAAATAGCAGAAACCCAGAAGCCCCTGCTAATAGTAATAAATGTGTAAATAAATAGGCAGAAGCATGTCAAGGGCAGAGAGAGCTGAAGTCATTTTCTAACCCTCCTGACACTGACTGATTTGCTTTAGGCAAGAAGCCTTGCTGAAGGTTAAATCTCATCTATTTAGTAAGCTCTGGAAGACGATATCTGCATGGTTGGAACTACCTCCCTGACTGCTTATCAGTGACAAGGGAAAAACAATAACTACAGGTTAATAGGACAATATTTAAATCACCAAGGCGGAGGAGATAGACACTGTATGCCTTTTGTTGTCTCACCGGCAAAGAGAAAATAATGTTTATGTCGTCTTCCAGCAGGAAGCGTGATGAAGAAACAGAGGACAAACCCCCAAATGAAATACTCTCTTAACAGGGAAAACTGAATTTTTCTATCATGTCAGTGTCATAAAAGACAAAGCCAACTATTCCAGATTAAAGGAGACTACAGAGAAACGACAGTGAAATGCTTCGCTTCACTTCTAGACGGGATCCTGGACGAGAGGGAAAATGCTATGCAAAGGACAATACCGAGGTAATTGACAAAATGGTGGTAAATGAGATACTATGTTGCATTCATGTTAAATTTAGTGAAGTGGATAATGGTTCTTACATACACTGTAACTGTTTAGGCATAAAGGAGTGTGATGTGTGCAACTTATTCTCCAGTAGTTCAGAATAAGTTACCTGTAACACTTCATATAGAGAAAGAATTAACTTCCTTAATTTTAACAGGTGAATTCAGGATACAGGGCAGACAAATGTCCATTATACTATTCACTTTTCCTTAACTTTGAAATGATTTCCAAATAAAAAGTTAAACCAAAAAAATCCAGGCTCCTTACCATGGCCCACGAGGTACCTGCCACCACCCCCAGCCAGCCTGTGCCATCTTATCCTGACCCGTCGTCATGGGCAGCTCCATTGATATGGCTGCCTTCTGGGTTCCCAAACATACCAAGTTCTTGCCCACCTCGGGGCCTTCATGCACACACCTACTATTGCCTCTGTATGGATTTTCTTCCCCCAACTCAAGTACTCAGGGATATAGTAATTATCATTTCTCAAAATGGCCTTCGACCCCCCACTCCAACCTAATACAGACCAAGTATATTCTTTCATAGCTCCCTGAACTTTTCCTTCATGGTACTTATCACAGTTTGTAAGAATGCGTATTTGGGGAGGATTCCTAATGCCCATCTTCTCTAGTAGCCTGAAAGCTCCCCAAAGCCAAGGATCTCATCTTTTTCAGCTACTGGACCTAGCACACTGCTGGGCACTTAGGACACAGCAGATTAAATGATGTCTTCTACCCTCCAACTTCACCCCCAAATTGTTGGCAGCTGTCAGAGAACACACCCCACAGTCCACGTCTAGCTGTAGGAACGGATTCATGAGGTTGCGTCTACATGGGCTTCTTGGATTCCCTCTCGCTAACCCCAGTACTTGAAACTAAGAGGCCATGGTAAGGAAGAAGGGAAACTCTGGGGGAGACTGATGCTAAGGGAGGGATGATGAATTCAGCTGAGAGCCTGGAAGCCCCCAGGGGGATGTCAAGGGAGCAGTTGGCTGGACCGGGCTGGTGCTCAGAGGGGCAGTTTGGATTGGAGAGGCGGCCGACAGCCCAAGCTGTGGGCAACAGGAGGATCTCTCACGGACCTGTCTGTGCAAAAGAAAGAGAAAAAAGAGTCCAAGGAATGGGGCCCAGAGGAGCCAGACTTAAGGGCTATGCAGAGAAAAGCGTCTCTGGTGGCAAATAAACAGTGTCTGGGAAAGTGGGAGTGTTATCAGGGGAGAGAGAGAGAGAGAGAGAGAGAGAGAGATGTCACAGAAGACAAGAGAGGAAGCCAGGTAGGCGCTGAACTCCACACATTTGTGTTTCCTTTTTCCTTGTTCGAGCTCAGCATCTGGCATCTCATGAGTTGAGGTGGCCTGGACTAGGGGCTTGGACTCTCATCTCAAGACAAGAAGAATCTTGACTCAACCTCAGAATGGCTGTATGACCTTGGGCCATGGACTTAACTTTCCCAGACTCCAAGCCCCTGTCTTCAGAATGGGAGTAAGGCTACTATTCACTTTCCCAGGCTGCCGTCAGGATTGCAGAAACTCATCTCTGGAAAGCCCTTTGATCCATGTTTGATCTACAGTCTAGGGATGAATGAGCATCACAGGTCACGCACAGCAGGGGCAGGATGTGCTGCTTCCGGCTAACAGAATTGTTTCTGAGGTTTGGCCAATGAGGGGCTTCAGACAACAGTCAAAGAGCCCCCTCGTCACCTTCTAGGCCATGTCCCCTTCCCCTGATCCAATCCCTATTAAACAGACCTACCGTGGCAGGCTCCATTTAACACAGTCCTTTCTCCAAAGCCTCTTTGTGCCCCCAAGCCCCCAAATGTGCCCCAAGTCTGCCCACTTGGTTGCAACTAAACCCTGTTTATCGGGTAACCATGGGGACACCTCTTCCTCAACACAACTACCTTCCGTAGATCTCAGGAAGTATCCCCAGGCCTCTGACTTGGAGATCGCTCTAGTGTGAGCCAGTAGCTTCTGACCATCCCATCTCTGAGGAAAGAGAAGAGTGTGGACGCCTCTTCACAGCTTAGAAAGCTACTCCACACCAAAACCTCCCTTTCATCCTCACAACGGCCCCGTGAGGTAGATACAGCAGGTAATAGCTACTCTGGTCCACGTTGATCAAGCATTTACACTGTTACCATGCTCTGTGTGAAGAATTTTCATACGTGATCTCACTTAAACTCACCCAGATCCTATGAAGTGGGCTCAGCTTTTCCATTTTACAGAGGAGCAAAATGGGGTCACAGTGGCGATAAGTTGCCCCGAATCAGAGAGGTAGTAAGTAACGGATTCAAACCTCAGACCACACTTTCAACCCTTCTACAACATCGCCTCACGAAACAAGTATATTATTTCCCGGCGCTAGCTTATCCATTAAATGGGAGCTCAGAGAGGTAAAGTGACTTGCCCAAAGTCTCACACCCAGGAACTGGCGGAGCTGAGATCCACAACTGGATCTTCTGGCTCTGAGGCCCCTGAAACCAGGAAGCATCAGTGACTGGGTCTGGTGAGGTACTAGGTAGTTATTTCTGTAGCAGCCTTGCCTTGGCAATCCTGTTCAGCCCAGAATAGTATTTGTAAACCGGAAGTCCTTCCTGACATTTTTCTGGGAAATTTATGTTTTCCTGAATCCCAAGACCCATCAGTCAAGAGACTGGGAAAATAGGAAAAGTATTATAATTCTCTTGTGAGAATTCATGCTTAACAATAAACATAGAGGCATTCCTGGTAGGAAGGAATCACTGACATCAAGTAGAAATGCTGAGAGATGGAGTCCAAGACTAAGGTAGACATGTTGGGAACTTGGGTCAGAAGGAGAGAAGTGGGGGTGCCTGTCTGGCTCTGTCAGAGGAGTGTGTGACTCTTGAGCTCAGCTTTGTGACTTCGAGCTCCACATTGGGTGTAGAGATTACTTAAATAAATAAATATTTGTTAAAAAAAAAAGAAGTGGTCACAGTCTAATCATTCTTTTTCATAGCTGTTGCCATATCACAAGTGGATCTGTGGCCCTGTCTGTTGTAAACAGTCATTTTCACAAACGGAATATTAATCTGTTTACATGCATCATATATCTTGTACAAATCCTATGAATGGTGTTCCAAGAATCAAATTTTGGAAATAAGCTTGTCCTCCAATGGGCAATTTCAACACACACTGCCATGTGGTACAGTTATCTTGTTGAAGATTTAAACATTTCGTTATTCATATGTTACCAATAATATTCTGTTTTTTTTTTTTAATATTTGCTATGGCCTGCAGTTCTTTGTAACTACTCTTATGTATTTAAAAAAATACAGAATGTTATGAAAAATACAGACGAGTATGAATGATTTCAGGAATTCCCAAGAATTCCAATTTTTCATTTCCAAATCCCGAAGATGAGTTTCTGTTGGGAAATTGGACACCCGGCCCAGAGGAGCCCGACGGGCAAACTACGGAGACGCCATCTTTCCTGGCTTCCAGGAAGTTTCTGCATAGGAGCAGGTCCTGGAGTAGAGCTTCCTTGGCCAACAGCCCTCTAAAGGCAGAGGTCTGAGAAGAGGTTACTTCAGGGATCCATGGGCTGAGCCTGAGGCATTGGTCTTCATGTGAAACATCTGAAGGCTCAAGTTTTACCGCAATCTCATTCCAGAGAGCATCTGCTCATTTTAGTACACAAAGTGTCATGTAATTACCATGAGAAAAATGGAGTAAATGGATGCCGGGTCAAGCTCCGCCTTTAACTCTTGTAGGAACAGAGGCACTGCGGCAGGGGGGCTGTGGAATCAGGAAGGCGGACCTGGGACTGGATGCTGGTTCTGCTACCTAGTGGCTGTGTGACGTTGGGCAGGTCCCTTAACCTCTCTGAGACCTAGTTTCTCCTCCTCTGTAAAACGCTGATAACGAGAACACCAGTGTCCCTGGGATGCTGGGAGGATTAAGTGAGATCATCGCTGTAAACCACAATGCCCGGCACAGAGTGAACGCGAGACGTTCTTTCCTAATACGACAGGCCCAGCAGTGGACCTGGGGAGGAAGAGCTTGGCGAAGGCCCTTGGAACCACTCACAGGGCTCATGTGCCCCCCACCCCCGGCCTTGTTCAGGCGGGGATTTTGCAGGTCTCTGGGCTCCGCCAGATGCCCCAGGCCCGCCCTCCTAGCCCAGGACGCCTTGCGGGTCCCCTGGCGGGGCCAGGCCGGAAGGCAGGCGGGACAGGGCAGGAAGGCCTCTGTCCCACGTGGGTTCCCAGGGGACTGGCGAGGTTGGCACCGGGTAGAAGCTCTTGAAGCACGTCCTCTGGTGCTTGAGGTAACCCAGGCCCCTGCAGGGCATCCGTGGGCCTGCCGTGGGTGCGGACGGGGGGTGGCGGGGGGCGCCGGGGGCAGGTGGGGCTTGGGGCGGGAGACCGGGGTTCGGTGGCGCGGGGGAGGCAGTGGCAGGGGCTCCGCGCGCACGTGGGCCTCGCCGGCTCTGGGGGCGACGCGGCCGCGGGGCTGGGCGCGCTGCGGGGGAGGAGGTGGGCGCCCGCCCCGCACTCCAGGGCGGCCGGAGCCTCTGGCGGCGAAGCGTCCTCGGGCGCTGGGTGTGGCCCGAGCTGTGCCCCTTTGCGCCCGTGGGGTGCCCGTGGGCCCGCTCACTGTGCGAGCGCCCGTGGCCAGCAAGACGGGCGCTGTGACCGTGGGTTCGAGGGGACCGGGGCGGCTCGGCCCGGGGCTCCTGCGGTCGCCGGAGGGCTGCGAGGCTCTGGTCCACGCGCGGGGCGGGCGGCTGGATCTCGGGGCGGCCAAGAGAGACCCGAGGGCCTCGCCTCGCCTGGGGAGCCGGCTCACCTCCCCTTCCCCTGCGGAACCGTCCTGGGCGCCCTCGGAGCTTTGCTTCCTCCTGCGGGCGCTCTGGCGTCGGGCGGCAGCGCCGAACCCGGCCGGGCGCTTGTCCGGAGGCCCCTCCTGGGCAGGAGCCGCCGGAGGGGCTCAGCCTTCAGGCCTCTCTCGTGCAGGGCTCTTCTGGTCATCCGCACCCCCGAGTCCTGCCAGAGGAAGAGAAGAATCTGGGTCGTGTTTTCTTCTCCCTCCACCCACGACTAGGAAAACCTGCCTTGGGAGTCTTCAATGGGGCCACTTGGTGGAGAATCTGGGCAAACGGACAGAGGTCACTGTTTGCGGCAGCCGGCGGGGGCCGAGGCACGGCTTGGCCAGGACTCGGTGCCTGAAATCGGACGAGCCGGGCAGCCCCGCACTTAGCTGCAGTGTGATTCCAGGCAAGTCACTGACCTCCTGCGGTCCCAGTTCACTCCGTGGTGGGGTGGGGGCTAACGGTGAAGGCGGCCTCCGAGGGCTGTCCGTGTGACCGGGGTCCACAGACCGCAGGGCGGTGGGGCAGAGCCGCGCTGTTACATCGGAAAGATCAAATATAAACTCGTACCTTAAACGATTTTTTTTCCCAACTCTGTCGCTACTAGGTGAGGTCCAGTACCCAACTATTGTGTATACCCCTAGTGCCCAGAAATTGGTGTCTTACATTATTTACCATTAAAATAACCGGGAGTCCTTGGAGGGTAGCTGATTCCATTTCTTAGACAAGAAAAATCCACAAGCATCCTGCTGATGCCAGAAAACAAGAATGTTTTCAAGGATGTCGGGGTAGTGTTACAAAGACAAATATCCTAATTAAGTGGGCTACCATTTTCAAAGCTATGTTGTGATTTGAGCACCCTAAACCCTGCAACAATCATGAGGCGTAAGTGAAATGTCCCGGGAAGGCCATGAGTCTGTAAACGACTCCAAAGTAGAAAGTTAATATAAAATCTTCAAAAAGGTCATTGTAAGGCAAGTACACTCCTCTACGGGTACTAGAGGTTCTCCTACAGGGAGTTGTACTGGAAAGGTGATGAGGGCCACCTGGGTGGCTCAGTGGGTTAAAGCCTCTGCCTTCAGCTCAGGTCATGATCTCAGGGTCCTGGGATCGAGCCCCGCATTGGGCTCTCTGCTCAGCGGGGAGCCTGCTTCCTCCTCTCTCTCTGCCTGCCTCTCTGCCTACTTGTGATCTCTCTGTGTCAAATAAATAAATAAAATCTTTAAAGAAAAAAAAAAGAAAGGTGCTGAGAATAGATATGTATCATTTTGATGATTTTTTATGAATAGAGTGTAAATATATGGATATTTTGATTTCTCTCTTATTCCTCTACTTCTATTTATAAGATGGAAATATGAACTAATTTCTCTCTGTGCAAGGAGGGAACTGTGGGCCCACTGACCCTGGGTAAGGCAGGGTGACCGTGACCCACCAGCACTGATCAGTACACACGGTAGCCAGGTAGTTGGACATGTCAGCACTGTTCTAGCTGGTGATGACCCTGTTTGTCCTGATGAGAACTGGCTTCACTGAACTTATTACCGCATCTCCTAAGAAAATGCTTTTTAGCCTGAGGAAATTAAAAAAACACTGGGCTACAAAAATAAATAAAATAATAAAATAAAATAACCCAGCTACAGGTCCCATCACAAAAGATCCCCAGATTCTATAATAAGGGATTCATACTCAGGATAAAGAACTCTCAAACTTATCATAAAAGTCAACAAACCGATTGAAAAACAGGCAAAGGAATTGAACAGCCATGTCTCCAAAGAACACCAGAAATGGCTAACAAGCTCATGAAAAGACCCTCATCATAGTAACATATTAGGAAAAGGCAAATCAAACAAAGAGAAAACCACAAAACCACAAAAAACGTACTCATTTGGATAGCTACTATTAAAAAAAAAAAAAAAAGCTCACCCAGAAAAATAACAAATGTTGATGAAGATATGGAGACACTGAAACCCTTGTGCATAGTTGGCTGGAATGTAAAACGGTGCCGCTGCTATGGAAAACTGGGTGACGGGCCCTCAGAAAAGAACTGGCAGGGAGCACCTGGGTGGCTCCGTCAGTTAAGCAGCTGCCTTCGGCTCGGGTCATGATCTCAGGGTCCTGGGATCGAGCCCCACATCGGGCTCTCTGCTCAACAGGGGGTCTGCTTCTCCCTCTCTCTCTCTGCCCCCCGCCATGCTCTCTCTTTCTGAAATAAATAGATCTTTAAAAAAAAAAAAAAAGCTGACAATTTCACTGCTGAGTATATATCCCCAAAAATGGAAAGCAGAGTCATAAAGAGATATTTGGACACCCGTGTTCACAGCGGCCTTATTCACAATAGTCAAGGGATGGAAGCAACCCAAGCGTCCACTGACGGCTGAGTGGATGGACAAAAGGTGGGGTGTTATATACAATGGAATATTACCCAGCCTTAAAAAAGGAAGGAAATTCTGACCCAGGCCGCAACATGGATGGACCATGAGGACATTATGTTAAGTGAAATAAGCCAAAAAACAAAACAAGTAGTGTAAGATTCCTTTTATAGGAGTTCCCTAGAGTGGTCAAATTCAGAGTCAGAAAGTGGGATGGTGGGGCGCCTGGGTGGCTCCGTTGGTGAAGCGGCTGCCTTCGGCTCAGGTCATGATCCCAGCGTCCTGGGATCGAGTCCCACCTCGGGCTCCTTGCCCTCCGCGGGGAGCCTGCTTCTCCCTCTGCCTCTGCCTGCCATTCTGTCTGCCTGTGCTCGCTCTCGCTCACTTTCTCTCTGACAAATAAATAAATAAAATCTTTTTAAAAAAAAAGAAAGAAAGTGGGATGGTGGTGGCCAGGGGCTGGGGGCCAGGGGAGGAGGAGGAGTTAGCATTCGATGTGCACAGTTTCAGTTTTATAAGATGAAAAGGAGTCTGGAGATGGGTGGTGGTGGTGATTGTACAAGAAAATGAAGGTACTTAAGGCTACAGAACTGTCCACTTAAAAATGGCTAACATGGGGGTGCCTGGGGGCTTAGCTGGTTAAGTGACTGCCTTTGGCTCAGGTCATGATCCTGGAGCCCTGGGATCGAGTCCTGCATCGGGCTCCCAGCCCGCGGGCGGGGAGTCTGATTCTCCCTCTGACCCTTCCCTTTCTCATACTCCCTCTCTCTCAAATAAATAAATAAAATCTTAAAAAATGGTTAACATCGTTAACATGATAAATTTCGTTATGTGAATCTCAACCAAAAAACAAAAGATGTCCAGATTCTAATATGCAGCCAGGTTTGAGATCCTCTGTCAGGGGAAGGGCACAGAAGGGTATATGTGAAACTTTCATGACCTTACCAATTATAAGTTAATAATGGGTTTTACTAGTGCCAACAGACCCGGTCGATGCATCATAATAAAGGGACAAGAGCTCAGTTATTGATGACCATACAAAAATTGAATGTAACAACTCTGAGGAAGACACCAAGGTTCAAAAATTAGTATCTGTATATAAATCAGTTACATGTATTAGTTCCTATTTGTATTTTTATTTATTTATTTATTTATTTAAAAGATTTTATTTATTTATTTGACAGACAGAGATCACAAGCAGGCAGAGAGGCAGGCAGAGAGAGAGGAGGAAGCAGGCTCCCTGCCGAGCAGAGAGCCCGATGCGGGACTCGATCCCAGGACCCTGAGATCATGACCTGAGCCGAAGGCAGCGGCTTAACCCACTGAGCCACCCAGGCGCCCTGTATTTTGATTTAAACAAGCTGAAAAAAACTTAGTTGACATTTATGGAACATTTATTCAAATTGAAAATTCAAATACACTGGATATTTAATATTAAGGGATGATTATTTAAAAAATTTAGTTGTGATAATGGCACTACAGTTTAAAATCCTTAATCTTGGGGTGCCTGAATGGCTGTCATAGAGAATGTGATGGTTGATCTTGGGGTTGTGAGTTCAAGCCCCGTGTTAGTGTATGGATTACTTTTAAAAAATCTTTACAAAAAATAAAATAGATAAAATCCTTAATCTTTTTGAGTATCATGCCTTAACAGTTCAGATGACATTCTATCATGTGTGAGATTTGCTTCAAAATAATAAGGGAGGAGAATCAGTAGTCATGGGTTTAAACTGTTCAAGTTGAGCAGTGGGTTCACGGAGAGTCCTATAAACCGTATTTTTTTTTATTTGTTTGACATTTTCCATAATGAGTTTTTCTTTAAGGCATACAAAAGAAAGAGAGAAAGAGAAAGAGAAAAAGAAAGAGAAGAAAGAAGAAATATATGAGAAAGAAAGACAAAAAGAAAGAAACTCAAAAGCTCCCCAAGGTCACCAGGAAGCTTTATAGAAACGGGCACTGGGGCTAGTGACCCTCAGTTTGAATCCTCAGAGCTGGGACATGATCCCTTGTCTCTGGCCAGAACCCGCAACCTGCTGATTCTGAGAGTTTCCTTTCTCCTGTGGGTCCGGTAGGATTACAAAAACTCTAGGGGGCACCTGGTGGCTCAGTCTGTTAAGTGACTGCCTTGGTCTCAGGTCCTGGTCTCAGGGTCCTGTCGTGCGCTGCCCAGTGGGGAGTCTGCTTCTCCCTCTCCCTCTGCTGCTCCCCCTGCTTGTGTGCTCGCTCCCTCTCTCTCTCTGTCACATAAATAAACTGTTAATAAAAATTTTTGAAAGGTATAAAAATAATAACTGGTAGAATTACTGAGGCCCTAGAAAGGTAGAGAAACTGGAGCCCTGGGCAGGTGAAGGACTAAGGACAAGAGAAGGTTAAGCCCGCGGCTTCGGTACTTTCATAGCCAGTTCTGATGGCAGGGTCTTAATAAATGTTGTAATTACTCTGTAAACGCTTAAAGCATATGAGTAGTCAAAAAAAATCCACTGTATTGACTTTGTCTTCACAGTTAAATTATTTAAGGTAATTTAGCTGGTCAAATTTGTAATCAAAGCTTAAGTCCCCTGTGGGAAACAAATAGTTTTCAATTTTTTGTTGTTGTTGTGAGCGTCTAATACATCGAGCATCAGAGCATACAGAAGGTGGTAAATATTTCTCTCCAGTCCAGAAACTTCTCAGATAATGAAATCGTCTATCAGGGGGTTCTGACTTCCCCTTAAATGGGAAGGTAGAACACTTGGCACAAGGTCTACAGCCTAAAATGACCTCAAATCCAGTTCCGATGAGTCCGTGTACTGGAAAGGCTAGGGGCGGTCTTAGGGGCAAAGCACAGACAGGGGCTCTCACAGGCAGGCTGTGTGTCTGGCTGATCAGGCAGCAAGTCCGTCATGCAGCAGGTGCGAACTGGGCACCAAAGCGGGTGTCCAAGTCCCACTGGCCCTCCCTATCTCGCAGCCACAAACACTTTTCCCTTTGTGCCACTCTCATGAATACAGCAAAGACATTCCAGGCCCCCAGGGAGCAGCCCTGACTTCTCTTCCAGAAGCGGAGAGTCAAGGCCTCAATTCAGGGCTTAGGCACTTCGCAAATCTCCACCCAAGTGGCCAGAAGCATGGCCCACGGCGTAGGTATGAGTCCTGACTCAGCTGGGCTTTCTGTTTGGGTTGGGTTTTGGTTTTTTGGCTACGTGGCTCTGCTCCTTTTTATCCTTGACCTTGGGGAAGTAATAGAACATCACTAGGCCTGTTTTCTCGTCTACCTCATCAGGGTAATAATCCCTACTCAGCAGGGTTCCTGTGAGGACTAAAGGAGCTGATGTGTATGTCTGAGTGCATGAGCATCTGTCTGAGCTGTATCTATATTTGGATGGAGACACAGGCATGGAGGAACATCAGTGGCCAGAATTATCACCTTAATATTGCTGGTACTTCAGGCTTTGCTCCTTGGAAGATCTTGGATATTTGCTTATGAATCTAACAAATAGATTAGATCAAGCCACTGGCAAAACATGTTGTTTATTTTTCTGAATATTAATTCATCGCCCTATTCAGGCCAAATGATGGCCATTCTAGTTCACATGTTCCCCAAATCACCAAGGGATAAAATAGATGATGAGGGGTGCCTGGGTGCTCCGGTCATGATCTCAGGGTCCTGGGATGGAGCCCCGCATCGGGGCTCAGCATCTCTGCTCAGCGGGGAGCCCGCTTCCCTCTCTCTCTCTGCCTGCCTCTCTGCCTACTTGTGATCTCTCTCTGTCAAATAAATAAATAAAATCTTAAAAAAAAAAAAAAACAATAGATGACGAATATCAGAAAGAAGGTTCTGGGAAAACATGTGTCCAGAGAGACAGTGTGGGCAAGTGGCTGGAACGGAGAGGAGGTATCTGCTCCCACTGGGATCGGGGCTGGTGCTCGGAGCGTGGGAGTTACACGCGGCAAGACTTGGAGGTGCCACCCGCGTCCGGGCCAACGAGATCCGCGTAGTTATGACAACGACTTTCCAACAGACGGCGGTAAATTGTTCGAAGCTGTTGTACCTTTTCCGTATTCACACAGTCATGCTAGGAATTTATGACCCTCTGAAGGGCTGATTGTGGTCTCTCTAGGCGAGAGGGCACGTAACACACTTTCCTTGTGTGTCAGACAAGATCTAAGAAACCTCAGCGTCTGGGGCAAAGATAAGACTCCCTTGTGTGGTCAACAGACTTCTAAAGATAACCCCTAAAATTCCTGGCCCCTGGTTTTTCGATCCAACACTAAGCAAGGAACAGCTGCAAAGAGATTCTGCAGATCTCACTAAAGATGTCGTTAAAGTTCCAAGTCAGTTGATGTTAAGATCTAGAGATCAACACCCAATCAGGTAGCCACTTAAAAGCAGAGTTTTCTCCAGCTCATGGCAGAAAAAGACATCAGAGACTTGAAGCCGGAGGAGGACTGTGAGCCATTGCTGGCTTGAAGAGGGAGGGGCCAGTGACAAGGAACGCAGCAGTCTCTGAACAGCGGCGCCCGGGTGATAGCCAGCAAGGAAACCTGGAGCACGACCCCGCATACCCAGGAACTGAATATGGCCAAGAACCTGGACTCCTTTGGAAGTGGATTCTCCCCCCAGGCTAGGTAAGACTCCGGCCCAGCCAACATCTTGACTTTGACCTTGAGAGACTCTAAGCTGAGAACCTTGCCAAGCCAAGACACTGAGCTGAGAACCCAGCAAAGTTCACAGGACCTGTTTTAAGGGCGTGTTGTTTAAAACTGCTAAATTTGGGGTAATTTCTTATACAGCAAGAGAAAGCTAATACACTTGGTTTCAAGAAAGAGCTCAGCGGGAAAAAACATGGGAACTGCTTCAGGAAAGGGTCTAGCATCCCTCCTGCATAACAAGAGGACACAGTGTCCTCACTCTTAATGTTTCCTTCTTGTAGAGGGAGGACCGCTGGTCTGTACTCCTGCCTTCCCCACCCCCTGACTTCCCGAGGGAGAAATGCATCCTTATCCCAATCTCCCCTCTTTTCCCCTTGAGGGTGCACCTGCTGGGTAAAACCTGGGTTCACCTGCTGGGTAAAACCTGGGTGCACCTGCTGGGTAAAACCTGGGTGCACCTGCTGGGTAAAACCTGGGTTCTTTTTAAAAATTTTTTTTTTATTTATTTGTCAGAGAGAGAGAGAGGGAGAGAGAGCACAGGCAGACAGAATGGCAGGCAGAGGCAGAGGGAGATGCAGGCTTCCGGCCAAGCAAGGAGCCCGATGTGGGACTCGATCCCAGGACCCTGAGATCATGACCTGAGCTGAAGGCAGAGGCTTAACCCACGGAGCCACCCAGGTGCCCCGAGATGTTAAAAGGATTTAAGTTTCCTGGTTCGCTTTCTATAAAAGACCAACCCTAAAGGCCCTCATTGGCAACCCTGTCGGGACCCCTTCTCACTCTTGAGCTTTTTCTGTATCTTTTCTGTAACGTCTACCGCTTTACTCACACATACAAAAATAAAAATAAAAAATAAGGGTGGGCCCTAAGCCAATATGTCAGAGCAAAACTGACATCACCCTGAATCGACCTGGGGATACAGGACAGCCTTGGCAGCTAAAAGGCCAGGCTCTGGTGGACCCTTCATACTGTCAGGGAGAGAAAGCCAGGTAATAGCTACATGCCAGATACCAGGGACTGTGCCGAATTGCTCTGGGAAAGGTACCACATTGCTTCTGCATCCTGCATTCCCACTGCCGCTGCCTGGTTTCGGTTCATGACTGTCCGCCGTCAATCTCCAAGATCCATCGACTTATTCACAGGCCACACTGTGGGTTATGTGGGTGATAGATCTCCCTCCACCTGCTGCCTTCAACCCTTTGACCGAGGCTTCTGGGGCATGAATCTCTACACTTTTCCCAGGGATGTGGTATCTTTACTGCGTTGTTGTTTTTGTAGGGAGGGGAAATTTCCAGAGGCTTTCACTCAGTCCTTCCTACCTTATTGGCGCCCAGTCTGTGAGGAAGAGACTAGTGGGGATGCTGGTACTGTGTTAGTTTCCCATTTATTGCCTCTCAGTTCCAAAGTCTCCCTCCAGTGTCTGCTCCAAGGTAAGGGGCTGGACCACGCAGCACCTCTCAGGGCGCAGAACGTGATGCTAAGCTTTGCCAGCAGAGTGCGCCGGAGGCCACTGAACCAAGAAGGGGCTGCCCTTGGGGTTCTAAGGCCTGTCGAGGTTTCTCGCTTGTGCTGCGCAGATTTGCAGGACTACCTGTATGTGGGCACATCCAGTGGGCCTTAGATGCGTGTCCCGAGTAAGGAGTTCTCTGGGGGAGCTCACAGACCCCAGCTTGCCACCACCTCGCTGCGCCTTCTCTTCCGGAACGCCAGAGAGCGGAAAACCAGCAGACCCCAAGCTGCCTTTGAGGTCAGTGGATTCCTCCCACTTGGACTCCTTTTGCACCGTCAGTCTGGACCCCGTGCAGCGTTCTCTAGCACTGACCTTCTGCAGAGCAAGCGCTCTCTAGCACTTGACTTCTCCCGTCCTGTGCTTGATTTACCAAGTACACTTTCTGCTGGAGTCTGGCAAGGGCCCGGCTTGTGGAGGCGCTAGGCTCCCGTGTGGGTGCAGTTTTCTCCAGCCCTGAGCTCCTGCAGAGTCTGCTTCCTCGAGTCTGGGCTCTAGCAGTGCTCAGTAATCAGCAGCTTCACCGGAGCTCCAGAGGACAGGTTTCCAGGAAGTCCCACGGTAGGGGCCCATCGCTGACTTTTCTGTTATGCCCTCCCTTTTTTTTTTTTTAAATGTTTTTTTTTTTACTTAAGTAATCTCTACACCCAGCGTGGTGCTCAGACTCACAACCCTGAGGTCAACAGTTGGTTGCTCTTCAGACTGAGTCAGCCAGGTGCCCTTTCAGATAGAGCCTGGATCTCAGACCCGGTGGTAGAGGACTCTGCCTTGGGTGTTCTATTCAGCCCTAGGGATAAGTAGCTGATCGCGATGTCTGCTACTTCTATATTCTTTAGAATTGTCTTTAGCTCTCATTATTAGCTTATTCTCTAAATTCCAAGCCCCTATTAATAACTCCTTACCTTTAACTTTCCCATTGTGGCCTCTTGTCTCCTGACTGGACCTTGCCTGATCTAATAATTAGTGCTGGGAGTGGTCCTAGGAGACAGACCCACAAACATGGGGTTTTGCAGTTGATTTGGTCACATTTGGACTTCAGCAATCCTGAGTTCTTTGCCGACGGGAAATGGTACGCTAGTAGTCCACAGTATGCAGTCACGTCACAGTTAAAGCTGTCACCTGTGGCTGACTGTGATGAAGCTCGTGCCTTGGGAACCCAAATGCCTGCTGCCCTTGACCGCAACGGCAGCAGTAGTGACTAATGACTGTGCTGTAGGATGGATTCTTCTCAGTGCGTTGAGTGATCACAGAAAATGACAAGCTCAAGTCTACTGAGTCCCAACACAACTCAGCCTGAGAACCCGGGTGCTTCCGTGACAGTTCTAGAACAATCCCTTATGTTGGCCTAGGGCGAATATGGCTAAAGGTCAAACACAAAATATGATCATAGAGCTGCTGGATTATAATGACAGTTGAATTCAGTACTATCAAGTTTGTCATGGGGAAACTAGAGCATTAATCAGGATAGAATAGGATCTAGAAATCTGGAATGCTGTTTTTGGTTAGACCCAAATGAAGTGGACGATATTGAACTTCCAAGTCATTTTGCGTCTCTCTGAAGAGACCAACTTTCCTGTCTGAAAACTCAGCGATAACTTCATTTGAGGCAAATGCTTTCCCCTCAAGTCCAACACCAATTCTCTGTTGTCACTAGACCTATAACTAGGGTCAAATCTCAGCATGTTCTAGGGGCACAGTACACACTGTGGTCCAGGAGGAAGCAGTTTACATACCAAAAAGAATTGCAATACATTGCTAACGTGTTGGCGGAAAGCTGGGAAGTGTGTGGGAACGGTCTCAGACCAGTGAGCATAGAACATAGCACTAAACAGGGGCAAAGTCTTCAGTATGGGTGCATTTACTAGGATTCCAGACTTCATGTGCTAGCTTACGCACCTGAAGTTAGCTCCAAAAAGTTACTTAAGGGGCGCCTGTGTGGCTCAGTCAGTTAAGTGTCCCCAACTCTTGATTTTGGCTCAGGTCATGATCTCAGGGCTGTGAGGTGGAGCCCTGCATAGGGCTCTGTGCTCAGCAGGGAGCCTGCTTTTCTCCCTCTCCCGCTGCCCCTCCCCCTCCTTGCATGCTCTCTCTCCTTCTAAAATAAATAAAGTTACTTGATTCATTGACTGAACTTTGCATTTGATGGTGGCCTAATGTTAATGAAGTTGAGACGCCAGTTTTCCTGGCAACATGTGGAAGCAGGAATCCAAAGGCTTAGGGTATAGACTTGATTTATCTTATGCAACCCGTCAACTACATCCTGAGAGGACCCAGAAGACACTTCCCTTGCTAAGGCATTGAAGGGAGGATCTCCATCCTTGAAAAGCTCTATGATTACTCTCCTTTGGAGGCCAGGTGTCGCTGTAGACATATGACTAATGACTAATGATCACCAACACGGACATAGGCTTCCTGATCTCACTGGATATGATGAGATCCAGACAAAGTGGACACATCAAGTGTAAAGGGCAGCAGCGATCATCAGACAATCTGATTCCTTGGCTTGCAGAGGTCTTTGATAATGGGTAATTTTTCAAAAAAGATGCTTCTGTTTTAGTGTCTCTACACTCAACATGCGGCTTGAACTCACAACCCCAAGCTCAAGAGTTGCACATTCTACCCACTGAGCCAGCCAAGTGCCCCAAGGTAGTGGATAATTGATGACGGTGTTCCTAGGAATGAAACAGACAATCCACACTAGTATTGCTCAATCTGATTCCTCGTAGATCTTCTGTGTGGCTATTCCCTCCGCTATTGAAGGCTGGGTAGTGAAGTCTCCCACTATTATTGGCAAATTATCTATTTCTCTTTTTAGTTCTGTAAATTTTTTGGTCACGTATTTGGGGGCTCTTTTGTTAGGTACATATAAGTTTGTAACTATTTTGCCTTCCTAATGGATTGACCTTTTTGTCATTATAAAATGTCTTTTGTCTCTAGTAAAAAGTTTTGTTTTGTCTGATGTTAGTATAGCTGCTCTACATCTCTTATGGTTCTTGTTCTATCCTTTAACTTTCAATCTCTTTGCATCTGTGCTTATAAAGAGCATACTGGATTGTGTTGGTATTTTTAGTTTATTATATTTTTAGGGGGGAAGGGCAGAGGAAGAGGGAATCTTATTTTTAAGATTTTATTTATTTATCTTATTTGAGAGAAAGATAGACAGACAGTGGGGAAGGACCAGTAGGGGAAGGACCAGCAGACTCCACTCTGAGCACAGAGCGCGACATGGGGCTGGATCCCAGGACCTTGAGATGATGATGTGCCGAAATCAAGAGCCTGACACCCAACTGACTGAGCCATGCAGGCAGTGCCCCTTCTGTTGTTCTTTTGAAAATCCATTCTGGGGCGCCTGGGTGGCTCAGTGGGTTGAGCCTCTGCCTTCAGCTGGGGTCATGATCTCAGGGTCCTGGGATCGAGTCCCGCATCAGGCTCTCTGCTCAGCAGGGAGTCTGCTTCCCCGCCCCACGCCTGCCTCTCTGCCTACTTGTGATCTCTCTCTCTCTGTCAAATAAATAAATAAAATCTTTTTTAAAAAATCTTGTTTATTTTAATGTCAACTTAATTTCAATAGCATATAAAAACTTTGTTTCTATATATGTTTCTTCACTTTTTCTTTGTGCTGTTATTTCCATACAAGTTACATCTTCATATAAGCCTATAAACAGAGTTTTACAATTATTGCTTTTTGCAGTTGTCTTTAGAACATGTAAGAGGGTGAGTGCATGGGTGGCTCAGTTGGTGGGGGGGACCCCACTATTGGTTTCAGCCCAGGTCATGATCTGGAAGTGGTGAGATCAAGTCCCACGTTGGGCTCTGTGCTTGGGATGGAGCCCGCTTCAGATTCTCTCTTCCTTTGCCTCCTTAAATAAAATACTCTCTCAATCAAATAAAATCTTGAAAAAAGAACATATACGGGTATCCGGGTGGCTCAATCAGTTGAGCGTCTGCCTTCATTCAGCTCAGGTCATAATCCCAGGGTCCTGGGACTGAGCCCTGCATGGGCCTCCATGCTTAGCGGGGAGCCCTCTCTTCTGCACTGCACTCCCCCTGCCTGCTTGTGCTCTCTATCAAATAAGTAAGTAAAATCTTTTTTAAAAAAAGAACATATAGGGGTGCCTGGGTTGCTCATGGGTTAAGCCACTGCCTTCAGCTCAGGTCATGATCTCAGGGTCCTGACATCGAACCCCGCATTGAGCCCTGCATCGGACTCTTTGCGCAGCAGGGAGCCTGCTTCTCTCTCTCTCTCTCTCCCTCTGCCTGCCTCTCTGCCTACTTGTGATCCTTCTCTGTCAAATAAATAAATAGGGTCTTAAAAAAAAGAACATATAAAAGAAAGAAATTACAAGCCAAAAAATATTCATAATTTTTTCTAGTATTTATATAGTTTCTTTTATTGATGTTCTTTAAGTGGATTTGAATTACTATCTAGTCCTTTCATTTCAGCCTGAAGGACTCTTTCTTGTAGGGTAGGTCTGCTAGAAATGAATTCCTTTCGTTTTTATCTTGGAATGTCTTTTTTTTTTTTTTTTAAGATTTTATTTATTTATTTGACAGAGAGACACAGCAAGAGGGAACACAGCCAGGGGACTGGTAGGGGGGAGAAGCAGGCTCCCCACTGAGCAGAGAGCCTGATGTGGGGCTCGATCCCAGGACCCTGGGATCATGACCTGAGCCGAAGGCAGACGCTTAACAACTGAGCCACGAAGGAGTCCCTACCTCGGAATGTCTTAATTAATTCTTTATTTTTGAAGAAGGATTTTGCTGGATATAAACTTCTTGGTTGATGGGTTTATTAATTTAGCACTTAAAAATGCTTTATTTCTTTCTTTGAAGAGTGAGAGAGAGAGCATGAGCAGGGGAGGGGCAGCAGCAGAGTGGGAAGCCCACAGGACCCAGGGATCCTGACCCTGAGCCAAAGGCAGACACTTAACCGAATGAGGCACCCAGGCGCCCCTCTTTGAGCACTCGGAATATGTTATCCCACTTCTGGCCTTCATAGTTTCTGATAAGAAGTTAGCTGCTAATCTTACTGAGGATCCCTTGTACATGATGAATTACTTTTTTCTTTTGCTGCTTTCAGTATTTTCCTTGTCTTTCAAAGTTTGGCTATGGTGTGCCTAGATGTGAAACTCTTACAGTTTATCCTCTTTTGAGCTAGATTATATATATGTAGATTAATTTCTAAAATTAAAGTTGGGAGGGTTTGTCTATTATTTCTTTAAATATTCTACCCCATTTCCTCCTCTCTTCTGGGACTCTCATTATATGTATGTTAGTACACTTGATGTAGTCCCACAAGTCTGGGAGGGGCTCTTCATTTTTTTCATTCTTTTTCCTTCTGTTCCTCAGACAGTAATTTCAACTGTCTCCTCTGCAAGTTTGCTGATTCTGCTGCTAGGTCAGATCTGCTCCTGAACTTCTGTAGTCGGTCTTTCATTTCAGTTATTATACTTTTTAACTCCAGAATTTTTATTTTACATATATATAATTTATATTATATTTATTATATATAGGTCATATACATGTAATTTTTATCTGCTTATTAGTATCCTCTATTTTGTAAGACATTCTTATATTTATTTTTAGATATACTTTCCTTTAGTTCTGTGAATACATTTATAATAGCTAATTTAAAGACTTTTTCTAGTAACTTCAATGTCTAGACTTCCTCAGGAAGTTTCTTTTTACTGTTTTTTAGCTCTGCATGGGCTATACTTTCCTCCTTCTTTGCATGTCATAATTTCTTGTTGAAAGTGACATCTTAGGGGCGCCTGAGTGGCTCAGTGGGTTAAAGCCTCTGCCTTCAGCTCAGGTCATGATCCCAGGGTCCTGGGATCGAGCCCTGCGTTGGGCTCTCTGCTTAGCCAGGAGCCTGCTTTCTCCTCTCTCTCTCTCTGCCTGCCTCTCTGCCTACTTGTGATCTCTGTCAAATAAATAAATAAATCTTTAAAAAAAAGAAAGAAAGTGACATCTTAAATATTATAATGTGGCAACTCCGCAAATCAGAGTCCAGCGCTCCCCAGATGTTGTTGATATTGCTCTTTGTTTGTTTAGTGACTTTCCTAGAGTAATTCTTTTTTTTTCTTAAGATTATTTATTTATTTATTTGACAGAGGGGGAGATCACAAGTAGGCAGAGAGGCAGGCGGGGGGGGGGCAGGGAAGCAGGCTCCCTGCTGAGCAGAGAGCCCGATGTGGGGCTCAATCCCAGGACCCTGAGATCATGACCTGAGCTGAAGGTAGAGGCTTTAACCCACTGAGCCACCCAGGCACCCCCCCCCCCATAATAATTCTGTAAACAAAACTGTGTTTTTTGCTGTGTGGCCACTGAAGTCTCTACTCAATTAGCTTAGTGGTCAGCTAATGGTTGGACAGAGATTTCCTTAAATGCATTCAACCAATAAATCTTGTGTGAGGCCTTGTGTGTGTGTGTGTGTGTGTGTGTAAAATACTGCTTTAATATTCACTTCTGGCCTCTACAGACCCTCAAGGTCAGGTAGAGGTGAGAGGTTAGGATCTCCTCAGGGTTTTCCTGGGTACGCACACAACCCTACATTTGCTTGTGAACGTCTAGGAATTCCTAGGAATATGTCAAAGCTTTTCAAGGACTAATGACTATCTCTTCTTCCCTTGTTTCTCCTTTTAAAGTGTTTTGTCAGCCTCTCTCTCATGACCACCAGCTCGTACGGCCACGGCAGGCAGCTGTGATGTTAACCAACTGCCGCTGTCTTCTATACGTGACCCGCCGTTACGGCTATTAGCACAGGGAGAGCTCTGACGTCACTCAAATAAAGACAGACTCAGAACAGGCTTTCCTGAGAGCCAACAGACAGCGGCACTGCTCTGAGGACGGAGCTGCTGTAGAGCTTCAAACCTGTTCTGCCCCCTCTGGTGGCTACTAAACCATGGTTTTTCACAGCTCCCTTAGTTAAGAGGCTTCTAGTTTTCAAGGTTTCTATGAACTTTTGGGGAGAGGAAAATGGGCCTTGGGCAAGTTAAAATTTCACAAAGTTCACTGCTCTCACTAGGATACAGCTATTTTTTATTTTTTAATAAACATTCCTTGACCTTTGATTAGTTTCTAGAGTTCTGAAAAAGCTTATTTTGACAATGTTCTTCCAGAGTTCTTGTTGCTTTTAAAGAGGAGCGGATTTTTATTTATTTATTTATTCGTTATTCCATTTGAGATAGAGAGATACAGAGAGAGAGCATGAGCAGGGGGAGTGGCAAAAGCACGCTCCCTGTCAAGCCGGGAGCCCATGTGGGGATCGATGCTAGGACTTGGAGATCGTGACCTGAGCAGATGCCCAACCATCCAAGCCACCCAGGGGCCCCAGATGCTGGAAGAAATCTTACACCAGACACAAAGGAAAGGAAATCATACCATTATATGTAAATTTTAAGGACAAATCCAAAAGACCTAATGCAAATAACAGAGGTCCCAAAAGAAGAGAAAAGTAACAGATGGAAAGGGAGACTTGAGCCTGGAGATGAAACAGACTCACGTGAATAAAGGTAAGAATCTAGACATAGCCTGATGAGATTCCTGAACTTCAGAAATAGAAACAAAACTTACAAGCTTCTGGGCACCTAGGTGGCTCAGTGGGTTAAGCCTCTGCCTTCGGCTCGGGTCATGATCCCAGGGTCCTGGGATCGAGTCCCACATCGGGCTCTCTGCTCAGCGGGGAGCCTGCTTCCCTCTCTCTCTCTGCCTGCCTCTCTGCTTGCTTGTGATCTCTGTCTGTCAAATAAATAAATAAAATCTTTGGAAAAAAAGAACTTACAGCTTCTGGATTAGGTTATTTATAAAGGAATTAGAGACAAGCTAATTTAAAGCCACCCATCCCCAATACTATAAGCTAGAAGACAGTAGAATACAGACTCCAGGAGAAAAGAACATAACCCAAGAATCAAAAGTGGCCATCCTGTCACTTCCCAACCAGAAGACATCTGGCACACAAGATTCAGTGCACACATCACGTGCAAGACCTTTCTGAGGGAAGCGCTCAAGAAATCCTCTCAATTAGCGATGGAGAGCTCAAGATAATGACAGGTGAAGGGGTGAGGTAGCAGAGGTTAGCAATACAAAGACACATAGATAGATACAGATACAGGTACAGATAGCTCAGCTTACATGTTAGCAGTCGACTGGGAATTTGTGCTTTAAGTGTTAAATAAGGGTTCTTTTGCATAAGTGATTAACTAATGAAAAACCGAGTAATCGAACCCCAAATTGTAAGCTATCTTAGCAAAACTCTAGGATAGAGTGAGGAAGGTCAAAGCATTCTAGGGTGGTCACCTTTTGGGGGGGTTTGTGAAAGAGTGGGCAAGGAAATTGCCTGGTGAAGGAGTAGGGTTCCGACCACGCACTGATACAACCATTTAAGAACAACTGTGGTCGCTAGGAAAACGGAGATCAACACTGGCCGGTTCACAGAGGCAAAGGTAATAAACAGAAACTCGACCAAACCCACAGAAGTGTTTGTTTGTTTGTTTGTTTTTAAAGCAAACAGAAGGGCGCCTGGGTGGCTCAGTGGTTTAAAGCCTCTGCCTTCGGCTCAGGTCATGATCTCAGGGTCCTGGGATCGAGCCCCGCATCAGGCTCTTTGCTCAGCAGGGAGCCTGCTTCCTCCTCTCTCTCTGCCTGCCTCTCTGCCTACTTGTGATCTCTGTCAAATAAATAAATAAAATCTTTAAAAAAAAAATCTTCAAAAAAAAAAAAAAGCAAACAGGAAAACATTAGTGAAAAAATAAATAGTAAATGTAAAATCAAGTGGAAAGGAAAATCACAGATTAATGCCAAAAACAGGAACACACTGAATCGATGTCATGACAAAACTTGTCAGACTAAGTTACTTTTAAGGTCTGCTATAAGCAGAAAAAAATTTCAAAAAATTCTTTTAATCTGCTATGAGCAATTTATAAGAAAGACACATAAAACAAAAGTGAAAAAAATATTGCAAATAAATAGATGGACAAAAAGAATTTCAGGCAAATGCAAACAGAAAACATGATTAAGGGGCGCCTGGGTAGCTGGCTCAGTGGGTTAAGCCTCTGCCTTCGGCTCAGCTCATGATCTCGGGGTCCTGGGATCAAGTCCCGCATCGGGCTCTCTGCTCAGTGGGGAGTCTACTTCCTCCTCTCCCTCTCTCTCTGCCTGCCTCTCCGCCTCCTTGTGATCTCTGTCTGTCAAATAAAAAAATAATATCTTAAAAAAAATAAACATGGATAAGTGGGGGGTTTGTGGTGATTCTGACAATGTTTATTTCTTGGTTTGGACGATGGTGGCTGGGGTATTTTAATATTACATTAAAATGTCCATTTCCCTATGAATGTTTATGCATCAGGATGATATTTCATAACTGCGATAGGCAGAAAAATCGCCTTGCTCTAATTCCCAAAATGTCCATGCCCCAGAGCTCAGAGCTGGTGAGTGTGTTACTTCACAGGGCAGAAGGGACTCTGCAGATGTGATTAAGTTAAAGACCCTAAGATGCGGGGATTATCCTGGATTACCCCGTGTAATCACAAGGGTCCTTAAAATCAGAGAGCCTTTTCTGGCTTCAGACAGAGGGAGATGTGACAGTGGAAGAAGGGTCTCGGAGAAGTGACACTGCTGCTCTGAAGATGGGGGCAGGGGACCATGAGCCAACGACTGTGGGTGGCTTCTGGAAACCGGAATAGACAAGGGAGTGGATTCTCGCCTCGATTCTCAGAAGGAACAAAGCCTTGCCCACATCTTGATTTTAGCCCAGTGAGACCCGTATCAGACTTCTGACCTACTGAATTGTAAGGTAATAAATGTGTGGTTTTAAGGCATTACATTTGTCGTAATTTGTTAGAACAATAAAATACTAATACAACAACAAAAAAAGATGCACCTGATGGCGCAGTAGGTTGAGCATCTGACTCTTGGTTTCGGCTCAGGTCCTGATCTCGGGATCCTGACATTAAGCCCCGCTGTTGGGCTCTGCACTCAGCATGGGGTCTGCTTCTCTCCCTCTGCCCCTCCTGCTCATGCTTTCCCTCTAATAAATAAATCAATCTTTAAAATGTTTTGCCTTCCTGTTACGACTTCTGCTTCACCTTCCTTGCCTTCTCAGCATCACTTTCAAATTGATCTATAGTTTTCTCCTGGCCGTAGCTTTGTGAGGCAGCAGTCGTTGGGGGAGAACAAGTGGAGAAAGCATTGAACTTGAAGCTAGGGGACCAAAGTGGTAGTTCTAGCTTTGCACTTTCTGTGTCACTCTTGAGCCTATAACTTTTCCTGGGTCTGTAACTTTAACTATTTTAACTGGATTTGTAACTGTAATTATAAATTGAACACAATATTTGGCTAGGCATTGTTCAGGAGTATAATACTTTCCCGATCACAGAGTCTACTTACACAGAATTCTTAAATATGTGGGTTTACTTCTTTCTGTTCAATTTTTAGGCAACTGTGGGAATTTCAGGTTCAGTATACACAAATCTCAAGTCATTCTTTGTCATGACTTGGGACTTGAAGCTGTGAAATTAAAACGACAGCAAACATCTCATGGACTAACTTCTTAGAGAGCATGTGAGCTTTCTGAAAATAAACTATGGAGAGAATGAATCCTAAAATTATTTCAAGAAAATAAAGAAGGGTATGTAGACTACCCTCCAACAGTGGAAGTAGTTTTACACTATTTAAAGTGTCACTTACTGCCTATTCACTGGCATTCAGTTTAAAAAAAAAAAAAGGATTTTTCATACATTGATGCATCCCATCGAGCTGCTCAGTGCTCATGTAGAGTCTTACAGACACCTGGGATATTGGTCAAGCCCCAGGAGACCCAGGAAGTCATGGGGTCCCTAGAACATCCTGTTCCCTTAGAAGTGACACATCCATTCCCAGGACAGTGACACCCTTCTTCCCCTAGACCCCTGATATGGAGTTGCATTAACTTCAATATGATACGAGTTCTACTTTTCCTGGGACTGGTTTTCAAACTTTCCAAGACATTAGCTGGTCATCTGGGTAGCCATGATACAACTGAACAGCATTTCCAGATCTAGACACCTCACCAGGTCACCAGGCCACCCACAGGAATCCACTGTCATTCTGGGCATTGTTGGGTGGGCTGCCTAGTGAGTTACAAGACCATCCATCAGCCTCCCTGGGTCTGGCTCACTGCATGCCTCTAGCATCCTCTGAAGTTATGATAACCAAGTCTGCGTTCATAACCTTCCTAACGCTCAGGCCCAGGACCACCCTGTTGAGATTCCCTGCCGTGGAAAGTTGGGTTCAGATGCCAATCCCTAGGCCTATCAGGGACTTGAGAGAGAAGTGGGGTCATGACATTTGGTTCCTTTATTCCAAAGGAGCTGCAGATGTGGCTGCCACTGGAAGTAAGGGGACACCCCTCTACTACAAGGTCTTGACTTCTTTTTTTTTTTTTTTTTAATTTTATTTATTTATCAGAGAGAGAGAGGGGGAGAGAGCAAGCACAGGCAGACAGAATGGCAGGCAGAGGCAGAGGGAGAAGCAGGCTCCCTGCTGAGCAAGGAGCCCGATGTGGGACTCGATCCCAGGACGCTGGGATCATGACCTGAGCCGAAGGCAGCTGCTTAACCAACTGAGCCACCCAGGCGTCCCAAGGTCTTGACTTCTTTAACTGGAACTTCTCCCACTAGGGGGGTTATGAGGCAAGTCATCATTTAAATTGGAGAAAGAGTACTGTAAGGAGGAAAGGCATTCGGTGAGGGAAGGGGACTGATCTTGGTCACGGAGGCAGTCTACCTGCACTACGGAAAGTTAAGAAATACAGGTAAGTAACATTATAGTCATACCACCTAGTGACCCCTATCGCTAACACCAGAAATTGGTCTTTTCGAAGAGCCGGCCATGGGGACTAGCAGAGAAGAGAACTTCCATGACCCTCGAAGGAGGAAGCAGCCATGACCCCTCGCCTCTAAACTAGGAGGTAGGGTGAAGTGATCTCAACAAAACTCCATCTAAAAATCTGGAATAGAATGGTAGATAAAAACATGACCTCTAGCCTACGTATGCACACACACCTAGTACGTACACACATCACACACATACACCCCCACAGGACTTAGGCCATGGCCTGGCACGTTATTAGGACACAGTAAACAGAAGCATTGTTATCATGATGTCCCCATCTTTTCCCTGAACTCCGACTCCCCAGTCTCATTGCTGTTCTAAAACCCTAGGCAGAAAAGGTCTCCTTAGAGCAGACAGTATGACCCCCCCCAAAGAAACTCCTTTATGGGAACACCCTCTTTACAGTAGTCTTTGAGTCTAATTTTGAAATTGAAAATAAAACAGGAGCACCTGCGTGGCTTAGTCAGCTGGGCAACTGACTCTTGATTTCAGCTCAGGGCATAATCTCAGGGTCAGGAGATTGAGCCCTGTGTCAGGCTCCGCTGAGCACTCGCGCTGAGTCGGTTTGTCCCTCCCTGTCCCACCACTTGCATGTGCATGTTCTCTCTCTAAATAAACAAAATCCTTAAAAAACAAAACAAAAAACTTCTCCCAACTTTCATTAGGAAGTTGAGAAACATGAGGAAGGTAAAAAGAGATTCTGCAAAGAAGGAAATAGAGCCAGAGAGGCTGGGAGGTTCTCTCGGGAACTACAGAGAGACGCTGCCCGCCACGAACCCACTTAGGTGGCTCTCAACTCTGTACGATCGCTAACGCGTCTTACAGAGCAGGAGACGCAGAAGTGGGCATCCAGGTTCTAATCCTGGGGCTCCATCCACTAGCTGTGTGATCTTGGGCAAGTCACTTGGCCTTCCTAAATCTGTTCGCTGGTCTGTAAAACGGGGATTGATTCCTTGCGGGGCTGCAGCAAAGAAGAGAGAAGTAATGCGTCTACCTGGCCCAACGTGGACACGTAACAGTAGCTGGGGTTGGCAGTTTGGGGACTGGGGGAGCGACTGGAGTTGGAAGTCATGCCCAGGGCGGCAGGAGCTGGGGAGGGAGAAAGGCGTCCTGTGTGAGAGATCCAGGTCTCAGAGTGCTCAGACTCCTCTGTGGGGAGGAGAGTCCTCCCAGTTCTGCTTCCCAAGTAACTACAAACTACTTTCCAATATATACGGAATACTAAGATATTGCTGTAAGTGATAGAGGAAATAGTCTGATTTCAGAATATGTGCTCTGTGTTTGACAGCCCACACTGAAGTCAGACTATGTGGACTGAAATCTTGCCTTTACTATTTATTAACCATGGTGCCTTGGACAAAAGACTTCACTTCTCCATGCCTCAGTTTCCCCACCTGTAAAATGGACACAATAACAGTACTTCCCTCTCGGAGTTGCTGAAGAGATTTTGGGGACATTATACATGTAGAACTCTTAGAATATGACCTGGAGCAAACTTAGTTATTTTGTTTATAATGGTCAAAAATAACTCTTAGATCTAAGTTGTCTGGAGTTAGGGTTGAGACTCCCTCAAGCTGAGTCACACCAGATGGACCTCTGATCGCCTTAGAAGGAGGACAGGCGTAGTTAACACACTTGGGTCCATGTTGAATTGCACAGCTATGAGATGAGAGGATTGAGTTACAAAGGTGTTGACAGGGGCGCCTGGGTGGCTCAGTTGGTTGGGCAACTGTCTCCGGCTCAGGTCACGATCCCGGAGCCTCAGGATCGAGTCCCGCATCGGGCTCCCAGCTCTGTGGGCAGTCTGCTTCTCCCTCTGATCTTCTCCCCTCTCATGCTCTCTCTCGCTAGTTCTCTCTCTCAAATAAATAAATAAAATCTTAAAACCAACCAAACAAAAAAACCAAAGGTGTTGACAACAATGTGACAGGATTTGGTTCTTTTGTCTTCTACTTGCTACTTTTTGCTTAAGTTAAGGTTTAAAAATTGAACGCTCTCTGCCCTTTAGGAAAAGGGAACTAGTTTAATTGGAAATGGGCTGGGAGTTTCACGTGCTATTGAAACCCAGAGTGAAAAAATAAGAAGCGGAATAAGAGGGTTTGGGAGGGGAAGAAGATCTTGGTGAAAGTCTCTGGCCTGGAAGAGGCAAGAGGGGGTCCTACTGCTGCCCCACGGCTATGCTCCAGAAAGGAGCCAGCCTTGAGAGCAGGTGGCTGCCTGATCTTCAGGAAACAGGGGACCCTACATACACGGAGTCTCGGCTGGCCCAAATTCTGGTGCCTCACACATGATACAGGGCAGAAGCCATGAACTTGAAGGGAGCACTGTGGGCTTGGACGGCAATCACCAAAAGCGTCAAGCTGGACCACAGATCTGCCCAGCACCAACACACACATGTGCTCATGGGGACACACACACACACACACTCCTTATCTAGGTAGCACCTCCTGGACTCTGGCGCGCCCGTAAGAGAAGAAAGCCCCAACTGTGACTGAGAAGGGATTTCTGTGTAAAGTCACAAATTAAGTTATTTTATAGAAATATGTGAACATTCATTGCGATACCAAAAACAAGGTGGCCAGCCTGGCCCCCACATGTCCTGGTACTTTGGCTAGAGTCTTCCCTCCTTCAAGCCTGCTCCTCCATTCCTCACCCCCCGTGGGACGTCCGGATTTGGTAAGGACGTGGTCTTCGGAATTAAGACAGACCTCAGGGGAAGTCTAGGTTCTGTCACTAACGGTGTGACTTGGACAGGTCATCACACTTAACTTTTCTGCACCTGCTTCTTCATCAGGAAGATGATACGCTTCCTCACAGCAGCTGGCAGGGGAGTCAAGTGGAATAGTAGGGTCGTTTCCAAGCCACGTCCTGGAGAACCTCAACGCAAGACAATCTAATGTTTCCCAAACGTCATTCACGTCCTATCTTCCTGGCTTTTGGAGATAAAAGTTGGAGATGGTCTATTTAATCTTGTTCTTTAAAAATGCCAACTCAAAATTTGAAACAAATTTATTCAAAAATTTATTCAAAAAGGAAATTTCGTATCACGCACAGGAAATATCTACCATTCGTCCTGGAGTGGCAAAAATAAATCCAACAAAATCAAAGCAATGCTCTTCAGTTCTCGCTGGGTTTGGTTACAGGCCCAAGCTCTGAGCTAAGGCTTTGTTTAAAAAAGATTATCTCGGTCACAAAAGGCCTTATAGGAAATGTCCGTAATGGGCAAATCCATGGAGACAGAAAGTAGATTCGTGGTGGTTTAGGGCTCGCCACAGGAAGGGGGCTGTGAGAGCGCTGGAGAGCTGACCGTGGTGCTGCGGTGTCCAAGTGTGTGAACATCCTGAGAAACACTGGGCCGCACATTTTACCGGGGCGAGGTCGGGGCTTCCCAGGAGCAGAGCCGCGCCCTCGCGGTGACTGACGGGCAAGGGTGTGCCGTTACGATTAAGTAACAAAACACGATAAAAGAGCGAACTGTACGGCCCGAGCCTTGTCCTACTACGGCCGTGCGAGAGAGAGGTGACCAGGTGTGACACCCCCCAACCGCGTCCCCTGTCCGCCTTGGCCCTCCGTGAGAGGATTCGGTCCTGGGCACTCAGTAGGGGCCACTTTCCCCCAAACACCGGCCCGTCAGGCGCGACCGCCCGGAGTTCACGGGTCTCGCCGCGCAGCCACCGGCCCGCAGCCACCGGCCCGCAGCCACCGGCCCGCACCGTGAGTCGGGAGAATCGCTCTGAGCCTCGCTTTTCCTGCGCGCGTGGCCGGCAGCCTCGGGAGGCCGCGACACGGCGGACAGCAGACGCCCGGGGCCGCCCCGGACACACGGAGCGCCGCGCAGCGCCCGCCCCGGGCAGCAGCGGCCTCGAGATCAAGGGCCGAAGGGACTGAGAGCGCCGGCCCCGGCTTCCCTGACTGCGCGGCGGGGAGACCGCGGGCGACGACCCGGGCAGCCCGACCGCCCTCGGCCAGCCCCGGGATCCGGCGGCGGGACACCGAGGCCCCGAGGGGCTCCCACGCCGCGGGTCCCGCACTCGCGGGCTGAGGCGCTTGGGGACTCGTCGCGACGGACCAGCCGAGGTGACCCAGGATGCCACCGCGGCGCGCCGAGCCTCGGAGACGCGCTCCTGCACCCAGGCACCCCCGCACGCCGCACACCGGCTCATCCGCACGCCGCACCCCCGCACACCCGCACACCGGCTCACCTGCACACCCGCAGGCTGCACCCCCGCACACCCGCTCACCCGCACGCCCGCTCACCTGCACACCCGCAAGCTGCACCCCCGCACGCCGCACACCTGCTCACCCGCACGCCGCACACCTGCACGGCCGCTCACCCGCACCCCCGCACGCCCGCTCACCTGCACCCCCGCACGCCGCACACCTGCTCACCCGCACGCCGCACACCCGCTCATCCGCACCCCCGCACGCCGCACACCTGCACGGCCGCTCACCCGCACCCCCGCACACCCGCACGGCCGCTCACCCGCACGCCGCACCCCCGCACGCCCTCCGCCCTTCCCGCAGCCGCGCGGCGCGCGCCGGGACCCGCGCTCCGGAAGTCCGCCCGCGGCCGCTCTAGCACGGGAGCGCGCCGCTCGGTGCCCTTAACCCCTGCGACGCCGCGGCGCGCCTGGCCGTGGCGGAGGCGCGCGTCCCTCCTTTGTTCGCTCGGAGCCTCACAAAAGGCCGGCGGGGAGAGCGCGGGGCACCGCACGCTACAGACGGGGCCGCTGGGGTCACAGCCGCGGAGCCGGAGCCAGCCCCCCCCCCAGGCTGTGCTCACCCCACCCGCCTGGCCTGGCCTCCCCCGCTGGGGCTTAAAAATAAACACGTTAAACCCTCAACGGGGCATTGCAGGCCGCCGCGGACTTGGGCTTCTCTTTGGCATTTCCGAGTGCCCGCAGTGCCCGGAGGCCTACCCGTGGTTCTAAACACTCAAGGCTGGAGATAACCACGACTTCCACAGAAAGCGGGTCTGCACACAGCGGCCCGGGCGCTCTGCACCTGCTTCCCACGGTGCCTGACACGGGCGGAGAGGTTCGACCCCAAAGACGAGGCAAGGATCACTGGCCCCATCTTTCAGACGAGCAGCTGAAGTCCAGGCTGGGGAGGGACTTGCCCAAGATGACACAAGTTAATGCGGATCAGCTGACTATGAAAACCTCCATTCCTGCCCTATCCTGACCATTGGCTACACCACCAGCTGCCCTCAGAGGGGACTGGAGGACCAAGAGGGGACTGGGAGCAAAGCCACTGCCAAGTGAAAGTCAGTAGACAGAAGTCAGGGAATGGAAAGGGAGTTACCCTTGTGCTTGCCCTGGATGGGGCCCTGGGGGGACCAATCAGACACAGACCTGCCTTCACAGACGGCCGCAACTCAGTCACCTGCTGTGGGGATTCTGCCCACTTCTGAGTATGCCTGTTCCAATTATGCACTCTGACACGGAGGAAACAACCACAGAAGGGGTTTGGGGACCCACTGGACTCACTGTGAGCTAGACCTGAGCTTAGTGAGGTTTGGGTGTCCAGGAGCACAGAGTTGACTACTGTAGTAGAAATGTAAGCACAAGAGTAGAATTTTGCCAGCGGAGAAAGGGAGATGTTTTTCCTTTCCTTCTTATGTTCATTTGTCATTGACGAACACCTACCATTTACCAGGCATGGCCCTATTTACCTGGACCCTGGGAGGACAGAGATGAACGTGGTAGCTTTATTCTAGCAAGGGAAGTGAGCTGTTAAACAAAAGAGGAAGTGCCGTGACTAACCAGTGACCTGACCTAGTTTGAGGGTCAGGGAAACTTCCTGAAATAGACAAAATCTAAGTCAAGGCCTGAAAGATAAGTAGGCACTGGCCAGGAAGAAAGAAAGAACAGAGGAAGGGACGAGTTCCCCAGGCAGAGCGCGCCGCACCTGACAGAAGAAGAACTAGCCTGCCCAGGCTCGGTGTATTAGAAGGTCCGTGTGTTAGATGAACGTGGGAAGAGGGGAGAGACAGATGGCCGTGGCCACTGAGCAAGGCCTTGTCTGCCTTGATGAGGAGTTTGGTGGAAGAACTGCTTGGGCAAAAGCAGGTGTAGAAAAGCCACATGAGGCCATATGGCTGGAGGGCAGAAGTGAGATGAGGAGTTAGTGAAGAGGCTACAGAGCCGAGACCTTAGCCTGTAGGCCAAGCACATGGACACAGATGAGCAGAGGAAGCACCGGGGAGTGGCTGAGATTGTGGGGACCAGAAAACACATGCTTTGTCTCCAAGAGGAGCCAATGCTCCACACCCCCTGGTGATTACCATACTTGGAAGCACTCAGTATCTCAGACCTTCTGCTTTCTCAAAGGGAGCTGCGAGCTGGCGCACCTGGGTGGCTCAGTCAGTTGAGGGTTTGGTGGTTTCGGCTTGGGTCATGGTCTCATGGTTGTGAGACTGAACCCTGCGCTGGGCTCCATGCTTAGTGGGGATTCTGCTTGAGGTTCTCCGTATCCCTTTCCCACTGGCCCTCCCCTGCCTCTATCTCTCTAAAATAAATACACAAATCTTACCAAAAAAAAAAAAAAGTAGCTAGGAGTCTAGATTTTTATTTGAAATCTTTTGCTTTTAAACATAGGCACTACCAGCAAGCAAATCATACCCATAAGCCAGTGGTTCCCAAACTCAGCAGCAGATCAGCATCACCTGTGGAGCCTTCTAAAACTCCTGATACCCAGTCACAGCCTTAAACCAGTTAAAATGTCTGGGGTAGAAGCCGGGCATCAGAATGCCCCAGGTGGTTCCATTGTGCAGCAACGTTCGAGAACCACTGCCATAGGTCAGTACATCTTTTGGGTATTGCCAGGCAGCCACAGGGAGCCATGGGATATTTTAGAGCAGGGGAGAAGTTGATCAGTTCAGAGTTTATAGAAAATCAGTCCTTAGGAGGAAGGGAGTGTAAGTGTAGTCTGGGGTGAGAAAGGGCCTGGGGTCCTTGGGGCAGTGCTGGGGCCCTTGGGGCAGTGCTGGGTTCCTTGGGGGCAGTGCTGGGGTCCTGCAGGGCAACCAGCCATCCCTGTTTTCCCGGGGTTTCCCAGGAACAGGACTTGAAATGCTAAAACCTGGGAAGTCCTGGGCAAACCAGGATGCTTGTTCACCCTACATCCTGTCCCCTGAATTAGTTCTGTCTCCCCAGATTTCTGGGGGACTGAAGTCATAGACTGGCTACATTCTAGAAAGGTCCTGGGAAATAAGCTGTCTGTCTTCCTAGGGTACACTCATCCAGGGCTCTGGTCCCCCGGCTTGACAGGCTTGTGCAGGGAGCTAGAAACAGGGAGAGGACTTGGACCTCTGTTCTCCATCTGGCAGAGCATTCCTGGTCAAAGCCAAGTCTATGGACTATAGCCTGGAAATAGAAAGGAGCACACTATCGTACAGATGAGTTTCAAAAACATGATGCTGAGTGAAACAGATGCAAAGAAGTACGTTCTTATGATTCCACGCATAGAAGTTCTAGAAAAAGTTACCCTAATCAAGACAAAACCAGAACAGTGATTGCCTCCGAGGAGCTGGGCTGGGGGTAGCGGGTGGTGCAAGGGGCAACAGGAAACTTTCCAGAAGGGATGATGATGTATTTGGTAAGAGCTTGCATTATGCAGATGCATGCATTTGTTGAAACTCATGGAATCATACAGTTAATACCTATGCATTTCACTATGTGGATATTTTATTTCAAGGGACAAGACAAATCTGTAAATACTGGACCCTTAGTTAATGATGGGCATGCTGAAGGACTTAGAGGGAAGTACCCTATCGTCTGCAACTTATTTTAAGTGTGTCAAGAAAATAAGCTAGATTGACAGACGGATGGATTAGGAGATGTGATAAACAGACACAGTAAGATGTTACGGAATCTAGGTGGGGGGTATGCGGGTGTCACCTGCGCAATTCTTCCAACTTTGCTGCATGTTTGAAACTTTTTACCATAAAATATCCTAGACTCTATTTTCTTAACAAAGGACTTATACCTTCCTACCGGTGATGTAACTTATTGAAGGGAAACTCCAAGAAAGCAACAATTTTTTCCGTTTTGTTAATGCTTTATTCCCAGGGCCTAGAAGAGTCCCTAGCCAATAGTAAGTGCACAAGAAATACATGTCGCTAAAAATAAAGGAATTCTGCCCCTGCTGAGCCGGCCGACTGATGCCTCAGACGGAAGCCAACACGGACCATCCCAAGGCAATGCCTGATGTTCTCTGAAATGGGCACAGGAGGAGGCGGAGGGCATGATAACGAAGTCATGGGGAAGCCGAGGTTAGAAAAAAAAAAAAGAACACGTCCCCCAGATGAAGAGAGGATGAGAGGGACACTCCTGGCGGAGCAAACAGCACAGTATGGTGAGAAACAGCACAGTATGATTATAAGCAGTTCTCAGGGGAACAGGGCAGAGGTGGTGGGGAAGAGGCAGGGGTAGCTCCATCCTGCCAGGAAGGAGGGTTGGCACCCAGGGCAGTACCAGGGGGCTTCTGAGACTGCCCAGCTGCCAGGTGGAGAATGGATGGGGGTGGGCAAAAGGGAAGCAGGAAACCCACCAGGAGGCACCTAGCAAACAGGAGGCCCTAAAGAAAGGAGCAGATGGGAGTGTTACTCAGGATAGAGACTTAGAGAACTCTGACTTCCAGGCGCTCTGATCCGGGGACTGAGGGGCCATTTCTGGGTGCAGGCGAGGGGAGGAACAGGTTGGGAGGAGGAGGGGCCAAGGGTCCGGGCATCCCAGGGGTCTCCGAGTCGAGAGGGAGGGCGCAGCACTTGGATGCAGAGACCTGGACGCCCTTCATTCCAAGAGTAGGTGGGCCTGGTAGGGAGTGTTCATGACGAGAAGAGCTAGGCCGGACAAGAGATGCTTAAGGGATCAGGAGGAGGAGAGACGGATGCGCCGAGGAGAAGGGGGAGCCCTAGAGGCCAGCGCCTGAGAGCCACGGATGGACGGAGTTCCTAGAAGACAGATGGACACCGTGGACACCGGGAGGGGCTGCAGGGGGAGGCAGGGAGGGCAGGGTAAGGTGATGACCGGGGGGCGTCGCCACGACAGGTGGATTTTAAACCAGAGCTTAAAACAGAGTGGATCACCGAGCTGAAGGGGGCTGGCCTGGGAGCGAGGACAGACGGCTGGGGTCCGGGACCAAGGGAGGGACAGGACCGGGGGGACTCGAACTTTAGCCTTTCAAGCGTGCTCGGAAATGGACTCTTCCTCCCCAGGCTCACCAACAGGCACGTCTCTGGCCTCTCTCCCTACACCCTCATATCCTCCTCTGTGCCATGAGTTACATGAAAATAGCTGCTATTTATTGAGCACTCACTATGTGTCAAGCCAAGGACACGCTCTCCGTGTACTTCCTCATCTAATCCTCACAACACTCGCCAGGCTGATGTTACCAGCATCCCCAGTTTACAGATGAGAAAACCGAGGCCCAGAGAGGTTAAGTCACTCGGCTCAAGGTCACAACCAAATGAATGGAGATGCTGGTATCCAAACCCAGAGCCCGTGGTCTGGGCTTTGACGCTGTTCTAAGCCAACGAGGCACTCTATAGTTGACAGAGCCCTTGCGTGAACTCCTGGGATGACCGAGGGCGATACGGAGATGACCGCCACACCCCAAAAATGCTGCGTGGAGATGCCCACGGCCTCACCCCAGAACCAGTGCATGTTACTTTACGTGGCAGACGAGATGTTGCAGGTGGGATTCGGTTAAGGGTCCTGAGACGGGAAGTCTCCCGCACCGCCCAGGCGGGCTCCGTGCAGCCTCCTTTGAAGAGGGAGGCAGGAGAGGCAGAGACAGATCGGAAGAAGCCGCGGAACATGGGGGAGGGGTGCAAGTCAGGAATGTGGAAGAAGCTGGAAAAGGCTGGGAAACAGACAGTCCCCCACAGGCTCCTACAGGAACCGGGAAAAATTTCCTTTTCCTGCTGATACCCTAACTTTAGCCCGGTGAGACTAATTTTGCACCTCTGGTCTCCAGAACGGTAAGATCATGAATCCGTGTTGCTCTAAGTGACTAAGTACGTCTGTGGTCACCTGCTGCAGCAGCAAGAAGAAACGAACATACACGTCACTGCACGTCTGCTCCGCGGGCTCAACCATGACAACCCTGACAGCCGCTATCAGAAGACAGCCCTCCATTTCAAACAGTCTTTTAAAGTTCCAGTTTGGTCCCTCTGAACCTTTTAACCTTTGTTACCAGTAAAAAGAGGGCTAAAACACCTAACTCTAACACTTTGCCAGGCAGAGTGCATGTTATTTGAAGGTTCCCACAAACCGCCAGGGCAGATGAGGCCTAGTGACTGCCCCCGTTGCTCAGATGAACGAACCAGGCTCAGAGAGGGATGCAGAGAGCCACACACCTGGTGAGTGACAGAGCCGGGATTTGAACTTCAGACCTACCACACCGAGGTTCCCATCTCACACTCAGCCTCCTCAGAGAAGCCTTCCTGGATAGCCTCAGCAAATTCATTTATTCATTCATTCACCAGTTGCTATCACTGCTCTATGCCCAGTGTGGTGCTGGATGAGGCTGGGGACCAAGAATCGACCCTCAGGAGCCCAAAAGCTAGTGGGCAAGGCAGTGGCATCCCAAATGAGCCATCCCAAACAGCCTGATAAACGCCAAGACAAAGAGGAGGAGGCACAGCGGGTGGTGGAAGCCCAAAAGAAGGGAAACTGATTGAGCCAGGGGTCCGGGAAGACTTCCTGGAGGAGGCGGTGATTGAGGAGAGGACAAGTAAGACTCAGCCAGAAGTGTGGGGAGGGGCTCCAGTGGAGGGATGGCTAAGCAGAGGCAGGGGTACAGCTGCAGCTTCTCGAGGGCGAGGCACAGGCTGGGTCATATCAGACCCCAAAGTCCCTCCAGGCCTCTGTGTTCCTGTGTATGATCCTGCGTATGAACAGGAATCAAGGTACAGGTGCCCAGAGCTTTGGTAATTGCTGGGCCTGGGGGCGGGGCAGGGGGGCTGAACGGAAGAAGGGGGTCCTGGGATTCCCAAAGAGGAGGGCTGAAGGTCAGGAAGGGTGAAAGCTAAGGAGACGGGTGGGCGGAGGCGGTCTGGGGAGGCAGGGTCCGGGCTTGGGCTCCCGTTCTATGTCTGACTCATGGTATGACTATAGGAAGGTGCCCTTAGAGCCTCAGTGACTCCATCTGAGAAGTGGAGCATGAGACAAAGCTGTCTCCAGAGACCCTCCCCAGCCCTGACGGGGAAATGACATGACACAAAATTACAAAAGGGTCTTTATTTGTAAAAAGCCAAAGGGGCCCTTGGGGCGACAGGACAGGCAGGCCGGCTTCTCAGGGGTCAGGGGCATTTGGGCAGATGCGCTTGAGTGGGGGGGCGCCCTCCGAATCCTCTGTGTCACCCTGGGCTGCCTCGGGGACAGGTGGCACTGGCTCAAAGACGGGGTAAGCTTCAGGGGCCTGGAGAGGAAGGGCGGACAGGCGTGAGCTCCACCCAAACCCAGGAGTGCCGCCTCCTAGCCCCTGCCTTCTCCAACGCCTCCAGCGCACTCCCCTCCTGGACCTAGGAGTCTCGCCCAGGCTCGGGCCCCAGGAAGCAGAGGAAGGAGGCACCAGAAACAACAACACCGTTTGGGGGAAGAAGGTGATACTGCTATTTCTGGGAAATGCATCAAGGTAGTCCTTGTGGGAAAAGTCGGAAGCTGTGGGGGACTGACTCTCTTAAGCTAATATGACAGTTTAGGACTAAAATAAAGTAAGAAATAAAATAAAATACTTGGAGGAGCACCACGATCTTTTCAGGCTTTTAATGGTCTTAAATCTGCCCCGATCCAGCCCGCAGGACTTTGTCTTCAAACACCCTTTCCTTTTCTGTCCCCAGAACCCGGCCTCTGAGACTTGAGCTGTGCCTGAGGTGTCCACTTCCTGCCTGGGCCTCAGGAGTACAGCCCCCCAGCCTTCCGCTGCCCCAGAGCCCCCACTGCATCAGCGACCCAGGAGTCCAGCCTTCCGGCCTCTCTCACCTCAGCCTCCAGCAATTCGGGAACAGGCTCCTCCTTGGTCAGCATTGGGGGTTCATCGGTGCTGCCTGCAGTTTCGGCCCCAGGATCTGGAACATCAAGTGAAGAGACATTCCCTGAGCAGCTGCTCTGTACCACAGCACAGACCCGGGGCCAGGGGATGCCGAGGAGGACGCCGAGACCCTGGCTGCGAGCCAGGCAGAAGCCGCAGGAAGGACATGGAAGCGGGGTCTCAACGTGGTGAGCAGGATTTGGTCAGGGGGACAAATGGGGCACATCTGACGCAGATAGGACACAGGTTTAGTGAGCACAGATTGTGAGGCTGGACTCCCTGCGTTCAAATCCTGACCTTGAGCCTGTGACTTGATTCCTCTGGGCCTCGGTTTCCCCATCTGTAAGTGGGGATAATGAGGAGTAATTCCCACAGGAGACCGTGGTGAGCATGAAATGAGATGTTACGGATAAAGCCCTTAGCAGAGTGTCCTGCCCTCAGCACCGGCTCAATAAATGCCTGTTGTTGTTCTCTTAGTAAAGGTGTGACCGAGACACAGTCCACAGGCCCAGGTCATGGTATTGTTGGAAAGGAAGAAGGAGACCGGCAGGGGTCACTCACTGGGCCCAAAGGGCAAAGTGGAGGAGTCAAAGGCCATAGGGAGCCACTGAAGACCTCGAAGCACAAACGATCCTGCCAGACTTGTGCTATAGAAAAAGCTGGTCTGGCAGCTGTGTCAAGGAGACCCAGGAGGAGGCTGGAGCCAGGCAGGGGTGAGAGATGGCGCTTGTAGACCCACGTGGGAGGTGGTTCAGACCAGGCAGGGTTATAGTACGGATATAAAACACGTTCAGTGCTTAGAAGGGTGTCTGGGACACAGAGCTCAGCAAGTCTTAGCTGTTCTTTTCACGTCCTAATCGCACTGAGGAATATCACTATTACTTACTCCTCAACAAATATCAGCTGAGCACATTCTATGTGTTCCACGCTGTTCTGAGGATTTAGGAGCAACATGAGCCCAAGGTTCAGAAACCGGACATGACGTGGGAGCCGGGAAAGAGACTGGAGTAGCAAAAACAATAAAACTAACATGGAAATCTCAGACAGTGGTTAGTTATCTAAAGACCTAGAGAAGCCAGATGAACGAGACCTTCACAGGAGGCAGGGCGGCGACCTTCTGTAGGAGGCAGGGAAGGCCCCCGGGAGGGAGCAACACAGGAGGGGAACAGGTAGAGGTGCAGGTAAGCCGCTGGGTTCAACTTTGCAGAGGACAAGACTCAGAGGAGAGGGCTGCCGGGAGTCACCTGGTCCTACCTCTCTCTTGGCCCAGCCTTGGGGGCTGAGCATCCTCTGGGACCCCTTCTGGTGGTCCAGCAGGTGACACAGGGCGGCTGGGCTGGGGGGTGCCCCCAGGGCTGGGTTCGGTGCCCTTTTGCAGGGAGCCTTCCGAATGGAAACTCTGGTTACTGTTCTCATCTGTGGGAGCAAAAGCCGAGGGGGTTGGGCCTGAGGGTCCCAAGCCCCTTCCCCACTTACCCCACACACCGCCCCCAAAATCCCAGGATCCCTAACATACCATTGAGATCCAGCAGGATGAGAGGGCCACCCCCTCGGGGACTGGCGCCCCTGCCCCGCCGCTCCCGGCCTCGGGATCTCTCTCCCCCACCACCTGCCCTCCGACGCTCCTGGGGGTTAGAGGGATAAGGGTCAGTGACAGCTTTTCAGTTAGTGCTTGCAAAGCCCTCCAGTGTACAAATAAGGAAACTGAGGCAAAGAGAAGCCAAAGGCCCTGCATCAGGTGACAGTGGTTGGTACCGTGGGTTAGGTCTCGAACTCAGGGGTCTGAAACAAGAAAAAGGGAGAAGGGGGTGGAGTCGCCAGTAATTGTTAGCATCTGTCTTGGCTGCTGCGTTTGAGGTCTCGGAGCGGGACTGGAGGTGGAGGCCAGGGTTGGGAGGGGCCGGCCTGAGGTTGCACAGATGAAGGGCCTAGTGTGGGAGAGTCTGCTCACCTCCTCCTGGGGGTCCACCACTGGCACCCACTTGAAGATACGAAGGGAAGTGTCGCCCACAGTCACCCAGCGCTTCTCCCTGTGGGAGGGTGGGGGCACTGGGTCAGAGCTCTGAGCAGAGAGCCCTCCCGCAGGAGCTGAACGCAGACGGGGAGACCTGGGGAAGGGGCGGTGGTGCGGCTTTGCTAATGGGGCATAAAGTCCGAAGGAGAAAGAGGGTCCTGCAGACCCCAGGCCAGACACAGTGGCGTCTCTGGGGAGAGCGCATGGCTGGGGGCCATAGCTCTGCAGACCCCTGGGGCGTACGGGGGAGAAAGGCTTTGGGCCCGGCCGGGAACCAGAGGAAGAAGATCCTGGGCACACTTGAGGGAGGAGTGTCAAAGCCTTAGGGGGCGGGGCGTAAATGAGGGTAAGGCTTGGGAACACGCTTTGTAGACCCGAGGGTGTAGCCAGAGGGGGACGGAGCCCTGGAGCTTCAGGGAGCAGCCGGGGGGCCCCCGCGGGCGAAGGGCGGGTAGACGCATCTGGGAGAGAGGGGTCCCGCCGGGTCCCAGCCCCGGCCCCGGGGCAGCGCTCACCATCTCCGGACCTTCTCGATGGTCGCCATCACCTTCTTGATGTCATCCTTGGCCCGGCTCCGGGTCTCGGCCCGCACGGTCCGGCCGGCCATGCTGGCGGGACCGGGGCCGAGGCCGAGCCCGCGGCTGGGCCGCCTCCCGTCCGGCGGGCTCAGGCTCGGCGCCAAGCCGGGGCGCCGCTGTCTCGGCCCGCCGTCCCTCCGGGAGTTGGCCGCGCCCTCCCCCGCTCCCCGACGCCTCCGCGCGTCCCCGCCCCGTTTCCTGCGGCCGCGCCCCGCCCCGGCCCGTCCCCGGAGCGGCGGGGCGGCGCGGGCGGCCGGAGCCCAGGCCTGCAAGTCGGCGGGCCCCGCCCCGACCGGGCCCGCCCCCTCGGGGCGCCCCCGCCGCGCAGCGCCCCCTACCCGCCGCCGGAGGGAGGGTTGGGGACCGCGCGGCGCCGGGACTCGCGCGGCCGGGCCGAGGAGCTGCGTTCGGACCACGTGGGCACGGGGAGGGGGCGGCGGGCGCGAGAGGGTCCCTGTCCCAGCCCGCGTCGGCCGCGCGGGGGCGACCCGCGCGCCGTGTGCACCGCGTGCGTGTGTTCGCTGAGCGCCCTGACCGACCAGACGCGGCGGATCGGAGTAGGGGTCTCCACCTGCCAGGAGGGTTAACGCGAGAACGACAGGCCGGACCCGGTGCAGACGAAGAACTGGAGCTTCTGGGGGACTGGAAGCGGGTGGAGGGTCTTTGGGAAACGGGCGGATTTCTGGAGAAGCTGAACTCGCACCGCCCAGCGGTTCTGCTCCTGGGTCATCAACAACCGAGAGGAACGCGTGGGCATGAGCCCCGAGAGATGTGTCCCCGGAGGTCCATAGCACTGTCGATAACTGCCTCAAACTGGAAACAGCCCGTCAAGAGTAGAGTGGACGCGGAATTGTAGCCTGGTCGTACGGTGGACACAGCAGAGAGTGATGTCCCGCACGACGGGGGGATGTTTCCTGAAAGGAATCGGATGCCACTGTATACGCCGCGTGATTCCTTCCATATGAAGTTCAAAACAGACAAAACTGATGAATCGGTGTCAGGAGAAGTGGTCGCCCTTGAGAGAGACAGAAAGGGAGCTCTGGCCCTGCCCCTGTTCAGTTTCTTAACCGGAAACTGATTAAGATAGGGCTGGTCGCTCCTCCCCCACTGTATTTACTTCGAATATTCACCAAACTTTGAAAATTCACCAAATTTCCCCTGTCTATTATACCTCAATAAAGCCTTACTTAAAATGAGTGTGATTTGGTTGAGTTTATTTAAATCTCTATTTGCCAGCAGATAATGACCTGTGTTGCTATGTGTGTGTGTCTCAAGGGTTTGGCTCTCGGCTCTGTGTTTTGGTGTGATTACGTCCAGAGGGGTAAGGTATAAGGAGGGCGACTCTGACCGAATTTCTGGAGCCAAACTGCTCCTGGGCAAAATCCCAGCTCTTCTTGTCCAGTGACCTTGGGTGACTCACTTATCTCTATTCCTTCAGCCGTAATATGAGAATAAGTTAATATGTAACTCCCGGAACAATGTGCCTTGCACATAGTAAATGCCCAATAAATAGTCACCGTTCATAAGTGCCTCTACCGTTCATGATTGTCACCCCGACCAACAGTCTGGCTTCAGTTGTTCCTCCTATGCTCTCTGCCAGTTAATACCTTCCTTTACTCTGGCAGTCGACTGCTCATGGTAAAACCCTCGCAGAAACACAGGACTCCCAGTCCCTTCACTCACAAACCCTAGTACCTTCTGTTGTTGATGGTCACCTCCATCAGACTGTGAGCTCCTCAGGAGGCCAGAGACCAAGGCCTCCATCAGACTGTGAGCTCCTTGGGAGGCCACAGACCAAATATGGATTTTCTCTGGGTCCCAGAGCCCGGGACGAGTAGGTGCTTGGGAACCACTTATGGGTATAAGTGTGCACACCATCCACAGTTTATCTGCACCTGCTCAGTGGGGTTGATATATCGGTATGAACCCCTTACCTGTCTCAGAAGTGTGTTCCAGGGTGAGAATGAAAGTCTGTATGCAGTAAATGTGTGTACTTCAGAGGGGGTTCTCTTACTGGGCCTGGTAAGGTGAAGTGAGCGGCTGCCTCGTCTATTCCCCTTCTAGTAGACGTGACAAGAGAGGGGAGCAGAAGAGTATCTAAGATAGGCCAGGAGGTATGTGTCTGGGCAGGTGTGGCCCAAGCCTGAGGGCCCTCAGCGAGGCCTCTCTCGCACCCAGCTTCCCCCTCCCCACCCCCAGACGGAAGGGAGGACCAGCACATTCCTGTCTGGCCGGCTCCACCCTCTTATTCCGCTCCCCCTAACCCCAGCTTTCTCTGAAAAGAAGCTCGCTCACTAAGCCTGGCCCCGGGTCAGAGCCTGAGCCGCCTCCTCCCGCCGGTACCAGGGCTGCCTCCCAGGCCTGGGCACACCCAAACTCTAGGTTTTGAGCACACCACGCAACCTGCCAACCCTCCTCAGGCCCCTTTCCCGACCGACCACGGGCTGCGCAAGCACGGAGCTGAGCTCAGAGCCAAGGAATCCTGCCTGCGGCGGGCGGTGGGGCGGGGGGAATTGTTTGGGGTCTGAGCCCTGATTGGTTGCGCCCGGACCACGCCCCTACCCCTCTCCCCCTTCTCCCCCTGCGAAAGGGGGGCGTGTAGGCAACCGGGATCAGCCAGGGGCCAGCATGAGCCGGAGGGAGGGAAGTCTGGGTAAGGGGCTGAAGGGCTGGATGCCCAGTGCCCGAGGGGAGCAGGGGTCAGAAGGGCTGGAAGCTGGGGTCTAGGTCCCCACCACCCCCGGGGCCGGGAAGGGAGCGGCCTGAGCGGGGGAGAGCAGGGCCCCGGTGTCAGGTAACGGGCGGGTGAGCTGCGGGTGAACTGTGGGACAGGACAAGCACCGGAGTTTAGCGGAGGCCTAGGCTGTGGCTTTAGGGCCTTGGGCTAGGGTTTAGATCACAGGTTCGAGTACACCTTGGGAGAAAGGACTGGGGTCGCAGGTGGGGCTGGACGCCGGAATCCTCTGTACTGGTAGTCCTGGGAAAGAATCCGAACTGCGGACCGGAGGGATAGAGTTAGGGAAGGAAGTCTTTGGGCCACGGGAGCTAATGAATGACAATAGGAGACGAAAGTCGAGGCCATTAAGGATAGAGACTAGCGGTGGGAAACTCCGGCGCGGGGACGGGGGGACCTGGGGGGCGGGGCGGGAGTCGCCGGGCCAAGACTACATTCCCCAGCATGCCCTGGCACGTGCCCTGGAATCTCGGGAAATGTAGTCGTCCTTCCGGGGCTCTACCCCCCAGCGTAGGCCAGGGAAGGCCAGTCACTGATGCCGCAGGGGTCCTGGCCGGCGTCCGCACAGACTGTCCTTCCGGGAGGACGTGGGACTTTAGTTTCCCAATCTGTAGAATGGGTTTAAGGTATTTTTCCAATTTGGAGTTCTGTGCTTCAGTGATGTTAAATTTCACCAAAATCAGTGAGGTATGTGGATATGTGAAACCTTCCCTCAAAGGACTCCCAGCCTAAGGCCGGTTCACACAGATAAAAGAGACATTCAAAAACAACCTTGGGAGTATAAACAAATGGCCTTAAGTAAAAGGAAAAAAAGGCAATTTAAGGGAGAGGTGAATCCAGAGACCACACTAAGGAGGCAATATTTTCATTTGGCTTTAATAGGATTTAACAGTGATTGGGGGCCAGGGAATACATTTCAGGCAGGACAACTGTTTCACAAATGTTCGGTGTCTCATTTACCATCATTTGGAATGGGACAAAGGCTGCCTGGCTTGAAAGTTGGAGAATTCAGAGCAGAACTTGTGGGTTCAGGAAGGAAGAGCCAGCCTGCAAGAGTAGTCAAGGAGCAGGGGTCTGGGCTGCCTTCATTCCTCCCCCTCTTTCACCAGAAGATCCACAGGCTGACTCCTCCATCTCACCCCTTCCCCACTTGGAGGCCAAGATCCGTCAGACACACAGCCTTGCCCGCCTCCTCACCAAATATGCTGAGCAGCTGCTCCAGGAATATGTGAGTGGGGATGAGGATGGGGGTGCCAGAGGCCTGAGGAATGGGGGAGTACAGATCACAGAGGTTCCTGACCTCTAGTTTTTCTGACCTCATTTCCCAGATACAGAAGTTGGAGCAAACTGGAGGACTCTCCTGTGCTCCAAATGCCCCTCTGTCTGCCTCAGCTTGGAGGTTCCCCCCACAGTGCGTTAAGACAGGCTGAAAGAGTGAAAAGAATCCTGGTCTGGGAGTCAAGAAACCGAGGTTCCAGGCTTTCTGTGATCTTGTCACCTCACCTCCAAGGGCCTTGGTCTCCCCAGCTATTAAAGGAGACAGTTTAAGAAGATGAGTTGTGAACTCTTCTACCTATGCTATGCAGAGAGACCGAGAAGGGTTTCAATTTAAGGCTAAAATTCTAGCCCAAAGGGGCGCCTGGATGGCTCGGTGGGTTAAAAGCCTCTGCCTTCGGCTCAGATCATGATCCCAGGGTCCTGGGATCGAGCCCTACATCGGGCTCTCTGCTCAGCAGGGAGCCTGCTTCCCACTCTCTCTATCTCTGCCTGCCTCTCTGCCTGCTTGTGATCTCTGTCTGTCAAATAAATAAATAAAATCTTAAAAAAAAAAATTCTAGCCCAAAAGGGGACTGTAACAGAGGAGGGGAATTTGCCAATGTCTTTGGTTGGGCATAGGGCCTTGCCCAAGGAAGAGGGTATTTCCATCAATTACTCTGGTGTAATGGAAGGAGGGTATAGTTTTGATTTGGAAATAGACCGTAGGCCTGCTAACTTACTTGGCCTTGGGCACTAATGGTAACATGAAAAAATAATGATGTAACAGTTATGAAAGTGGGATAATAGAAAGAACTAACTTTGTGGTGCTATGAACTTGGTTCAAAATCTAGCTCAGGGGGGGGGGGGCGCCTGGGTGGCTCAGTGGGTTAAAGCCTCTGCCTTCGGCTCAGGTCATGATCCCAGGGTCCTGGGATCGAGCCCCGCGTCAGACTCTCCGTTTGGCGGAGAGCCTGCTTCCTCCTCTCTCTCTCTCTCTGCCTGCCTCTCTGCCTACTTGTGATCTCTGTCTGTCAAATAAATAAAATAAAATCTTAAAAAAAAAAATCCAGCTCTGTCCTTTCCTAGGCGGACCTAGGGCAAGTCAGTTTACCTCTTCAGCCTCCATATCCTCATTTGTAAAATCAGCATTATCATAATCATCATAGGTATTTGGAAAGATTAGGAGTAGTGTTTAAAGCAGCAAACAGTGCCAATCCGGAGACAAGATGTTAGAAAAGGATAAATGGTATTGTTGTGGCATTTTTACAAATTACAAATCTCCTTTAATGTGTTTGTTCATACAACAGTTATTCATTGAGCCCCTGCTGTGTGCCAGGCACAGAGGTGTTGGGGGATGGGGGCGGGGGTTGGTGAGAAGGACCAGGCTTCTGCAGTATCTTTGTGATTCTCAGGAGATCCCTGGTGGAAAGTCAGGCCGGGACCTGATCCCCCATTTTACAGATGACCAGGCCGACTGGGAGAAGGGAGATGGTTTCGCATGTAGCTGCACAGCTAGCAAGTGGTGGAGTCGGGGTTGTAAGATAGCATCGAGGGTATCGCTAACATCCACTGTGCTCCCCAGGGGGCCAGCATTTGCCTGAGCCATTTTAACATGCTCATGGCTATCCTATTAAGTTGCTACTTCGTCTCTACTTTTTTAAAAAGATTTTATTTATTTATTTGACAGGCAGAGATCACAAGTAGGCAGAGAGGCAGGCAGCGAGAGAAGGGGAAGCAGGCTCCCCGCCGAGCAGAGAGCCCGATGCGGGGCTCGACCCTCAGACCCTGGGATCATGACCCGAGCCAAAGGCAGAGCTTTAACCCAGAGCCAGCCAGGCGCCCCGTCGTCTCTATTTCAGAGACGAGGAAACAGGCGCTGGTGCAAAGCCCACTTGTTGTGGTGGTTGTGGTCGTGGTTGTTTCGGAGAATCCCAAACCCAGCAGCTTTGCCGGGAGGAAGGCGTCCTCGGGAGGGGTGAACCGCGGCCCCCGCGAGAGGAGGCGGCGGCGGCGTGCAGAGGTCCCGTCGCGCCTCGGCGCCCGCCCCGCACTGACGGCCGTGTCTCCGCAGGTGCAGCACCAGGGAGACCCCTTCGGGCGGCCCGGCTTCTCGCCCCCGCGGCTGCCGGTGGCCGGCCTGAGCGCCCCGGCTCCCGGCCACGCGGGCCTGCCCGCCCCCGAGCGGCTGCGGCTGGACGCCGCGGCGCTCACCGCGCTGCCGCCGCTGCTCGACGTGGTGCGGCGCCGCCAGGCCGAGCTGAACCCGCGCGCCCCGCGCCTGCTGCTGCGCCTGGAGGAGGCGGCGCGCCAGGCCCGGGCCCTGGGCGCCGCGGTGGAGGCCGTGCTGGCGGCGCTGGGTGCCGACGAGACCCGCGGGCCCCGGCCCGAGCCCGCCGTCGTCGCCACCAACGCCGCCGCTGCCGCCCCCGACGCGGGCGTCTTCCCTGCCAAGGTGCTGGGGCTCCGCGTGTGCGGCCTCTACCGCGAGTGGGTGAGCCGAACCGAGGGCGACCTGGGCCAGCTGGTGCCCGGGGGCCCGGCCTGAGCGCGGGGCTGCAGCCCGCCGTCCGCCGCTCTGCGTCCCTGTGGGCTCCTGGGGGGCCCCGCCTGTCTCCATCTCTGTCTCTGCTTCGCGTGCCCTCGTGTCTCTCGCGGACCTCCCGTGCGCCTGCCTCTTCCCGTGGCCATCACTGTCTTGCTTTCCCGTCTTCCCCGTGGCTTGGGCCTGCCTCGGCTCTCCTGGATCTCCGCCTTCACCCATCTCTGGGCGACCTCTCTGTCTCCCTTTCCTCCGTCTCTTGGCTCTCCTTGGCCCCATGGGAGCACGGGCCTCGCTCTGGCCTTTCCTGGCCGAGTGGCAGGGCTACTTCGGACAAATTGCCGCCCCCGCCCGCAGCGCCAGCCGCCCCGCGGTGCTCCCTGCCCCATCGGGCCCTTTGGACGCGCCCTGCTTCCTGCTCGCTCCGACCTCCTTCTCCTCCCGCTGTGTCCTAGCACCACCCCCACCCCCAAGCCAGGTCTGTGGAGAGAAAAGATCAGCAGCCTAAAAGAGTTTTATTTCGGAGAATAAATTAATTTTTTGTAAATAAAATGTTTAAAAATAAAAAGAACACTAACGTTACCAGTATATATAGTTGCTGACAATGGCCAGACACCTTTGAGGAGAACAGGATCCTTGGGCCACAGCCTGGTCTCCCAGACATACCCCAAAGCCACACAATATCAATAGGAGTTTCACAAATGCCCCCAGGCCAAGGATAACATCAGTCGCTCTAGAACAGGAAGTGGATGTGTCCCGAGCAGTAAACATCTGGAGGAGTCCCGACTTTTCAGCCGGACTGCCATTGAGCGCGAAGTGAAGTCTCTCAAAATGGGAAGTTGGAACGGAGGGCCTAGGCAGGGAGGTAGACTCGGGAGGTAATGAACTCCAAAGAAGGGAGGGAGGCCTCTCTGCTCAGAAAGCACACAGCTTCCCACAGGAAGTGAGGTAGAGACCAGAAGTCCTCTGCAAACTTCCAGGAGCAGGACGGTCTGAAGCAGAGCCCAGGAAGGAGACCCACTGTCCTCTCCCTGCAGAGTGCAAAGTGAAGCCTCTTCAAAAAGACGCTTCTTTCCACCCAGGATGTGGGCAGCCAGGACCCCTGGATTGAGAACCCACAAAATGATATGCATAGAGTCCCCCCCAGATCCGGAAGGGAGGCCATAGGACCGAGGCAGGAAGGGCCCAGGCAAAAGGGACTTGAGGCTTACTTCCTAGGTAATATCCCCAAATATGCACCCCCTGTCTGCTAGACACGCTGTGTCTCCTTTCTTGCCAAGAAGCAAGGCAGAGAAGAGTCCACTGGGAAAGAAGCGTGGCAGCCTGACAGGACGTCCCGCCTCCCCTATCCAGGGTACTTGGCCTTGAGCAGAGCCAAGTCCCTCACAGCTCGGTCTGTCCAGTGGCCATATTCCCGGGTCACTACATAGCCTCGACATTTCCTCTCAAAGGCCGAGGCCCCGAAGGGGACAACCCCGAGAGTGTCCTCTTCAGGGGGGATGGGCAGGCCCAGGGCGGTCATGATGGCAGCCATGTTGCCCAGCAGGCCTTGGGCCCTGAGTCTTGCAGCCCCGAGCTGAGCCAGCAGGATGGGACTGCCAGGGTTCAGGTCTCGCTGGTCGTCCCCCACGAGCTGGAGGTGCTGGGTCAAGGCCAGGAAGGCCCCCTGGGCATGGCTCAGCCGCTCCCCGTCACCCAGGGCATGCCAGGTCTTGAAGGAGACGGCAGCAGGAGGCAGGCTGCTGAGCTGAAGCTCGGGGGCTGAGAAGCCAGGGTCACTGAAGGGGCTGCCCTGGTGCTGGAGCTGCACGAGAGACAGAGACAGGAGTGCAGGGACTGAAGTGGGCCCCTGGGGCTCCCCCTGGCTTCACATCTGACATCTTCCCAGGGGGAGCTGGTGGACATCTCCTAGCACAGAGCCTGGGCTCTGTAATGGCCCAGTTTCATGTACAAGTTGTACCACTTTGAATCACAGCTTCAGTAATTCCCATGCATCAGTATTCTTGTGCAAACATAAGAAGTGCTACGTAGAGAGCACTTAGCACAGCTCCTGGCATACAGTAAGGGCACGGTAAGCCACTGTTTATAATATATTAATGTCATAACACTAGGATTGTATCATTTATTATACTATTTTCAGTCTAAAGAATTGACAATGTAATTAGAGTCTCTATGGTTCTTTTTTATTTGTGGCATTTAGTTATTTACGCTTATTAATTTGATTATAATTATTAATAAATAATTGTTAACATTATTAAATTAGTTGAGTGCCTTCTCCGTTAAAGTTCTGGCCTCCACAAACCTGGACCTATAGAATCTTGATGCCCACTGATAAATCCCCAAATTGATAGACCATCTAGTCCTCCGTTCCTATCTCACAGGTGAAGAAACTGATTCAGGGTACCCAAAGCTAACCAGGGAATGGCGGCAGTTATAGGACTAGAGACTACATTTAGTAACTTCGCATGGGCCTGGAATATAGTACTATGGAGAGTCACGAATCCTGGGGCCTCTAGGGGCTAGGCAGACCGTGTAACTTGGGGAAGAAGGCAGAACTAAGATGGGGTAGGGGCCAGGAGTGTCCCTGCGCTTGTTGGAGACAGGCAGTCGTGTTCAAAACTTGAACAGGTATATCATGGCCCAAACAGAAAACACCTGTGGGTCAGATTCAGCTGGCAGGCTGCTAGTCTGAGCTGCTAGACAGCAGTGGGGGGGAGCCACAGACCAGGGTTAAGATCCTGGTGCTGCCAGTGATTTAGCTGTGTGACCTTGAGCAAAGTTTTCACCCTCTCTGAGACTCAGTTTCCGTATCTGGTTATGACTCCGTCTCTCCGAACTGTTTGAGGCATCTGTGGGGGAAGGGGATGCGTGCCTAGTGCAGCATCGGGCCCAGGTAAGCACCCAGCATGAGGTCTTTCTGTCTGTGCCGCCTCTGAGTCTTGTAATGGTCCTGAAAGGTGAGCAAAAGCAGGACCCCAATTCCATTCTGCAGGTGAGGGAGCTGAGACGGAGAGAGAGAAGGAACAACTAGCCCACAGTCACCCGCCATCAGTGACAGTGTTGGAGTGAGTCTCTAGTGCACGGAGCCCCTGAACCCTCGGACTCGTGGAGGAAACGTCTCCCGACCTTGCTCTGCTTCCGCTACCCGGGGCTGGGCCAGGAGGGCGGTGTCCCTCTGCCCTTGTCCCCTGCTTGTGCCCCGTGTCACTCACATAAGTCTGCAGCAGCGCTGACGTATTCTTCTGCATGTAGAGGGCCAGGCTGTAGGCCTGACGGATGGGCTCAGCTGGGGAGACGGGGGCCCCCGGACGGAGGGGCGGCAGCAGCAGCAGCGTCAGCAGGCAGAACGGGGCTGGCGGAGGAAATCAGAGGTCAGCATCCAGTCCCCGAGCCCGCCTGCTGGTTCATTCATTCTCTGTCGCAACTCTTCCCACGGGCACAGCCCTTGGCCTGCAACAATGGTGTGTATCCAAGTCGGGGCCGCATCACCCTGTAAGGAGATTCTTTCCAGCCCAGAACGTTCCACGGGACCCCAGACCCGATGTGTTCAACTTCCTGCTTGACCTTATTGGACACCAGGAAGTGTCTCAACTCAAAGTCTCCAGCACGGACTCCGGTGCGGCTTCCGCCCGCCCTCCAGCAGTCCCCACCTCAGGCAGGGGCGCTTCCACGCTTCCCTTTGCTCAGGGCACAATCTGGGATCCTCTTCGAAGCCTCATTCTCTCTTGCTGTCCACACTCACAGCACAGTAAACCCTACCGGCTCTGTCCTTAAAAGGGAGCCAGTCCAGCTCTGTGTTTCTTGGTCTGAGGGCTCATGACAAGGAGACGATCATTTTGTGAAAATTCATCGAGCTGCACGCTTCCCGAGTTGGGTACTTTGCTCTTTGTTCTTCTCAATAAAAAGCCTTAAAAGTTGACAAGAGGCACTGAGCACCTACCGGCCGCCCCTTCCGCGCATGGCCGCCCCTTGGGCCCCGGCCACCAGCCCTCCTCACCCAGGAGCCTCCTCCCACCTGTCCCTGCTTCTCCGACCCTTGCCGGCCTCCCCCCCACAGCCCCCAGCTCAACGAGGTCCCTCCTGTGCCTGAATTCTTCACACAGTGCAAGGGAATAAACCAAAGCCCTTCGGTGGCCTGCAAAGCCGCGCCCCTCCGTACTGGCTTCCCATTCCACTCCCCACCCCAGGCCCTTGCCCTTCCTGGGCCCTGCCAGGACCACCCCAAACCTTTCCCGCCACTGGATCCTTCTTGTTCTTCGGGCCTCAACTCAGATAAGCTGTCCTCACCTCGTATCAAAAGCGCCTCCCCGGTCTATAGTCTTCAGAGACGTTTGCGCTTTAATTCATTTCCTTATTTGTCTGCCTGCTTGTTACTGTCTCTCCCCCTAGAATGTTGGCTCCAGGAAAGAGAGAACCTGCCCTGATTCATTTGCTGCTGGTTCCCCAGCACCTAGCACGGAGCTTAATAAATATTTGTTGAATGACGGAACGCGGCCGTGAACATCCTTATCCCAAACTCTTTAGGCACCTTTGAGGGTGTACTCATTTTATTTTATTTTATTTATAAAGATTTTATTTATTTGATAGAGATCACAAGTAGGCAGAGAGAGAGAGGGGGAAGCATGTCCTCTGCCAAGTAGAGAGCCCCATGCGATGCGATACAGGACTCGATCCCAGGACCCTGGGATCATGACCTGAGCCGGAGGCAGAGGTTTTAACCCACTGAGCCACCCGGGTGCCCCAAGGGTGTGCTCATTTTAAATTTGAATAAATGCTGCGAAGTGTCCACCTACAGCTCAGGCCCAGTTCTCTTCCAGTGGGAGGCTCAGAGGGGGTTACCTAGGGTCCCGAGCAGGAGGCCATGGAGATGAGAAGCACATTGTGATGGTCTCCTTTGCCCCCTTCGGCATTCCTGAGTTCCCTAAGTTTAGAACGTAAGGGAAGGCTGAAAGCAAAGGCCTCTTTGTTCATGCGTTCGTTCAAAAAATTGACTCATTGCGCTCACCTTCTGTCATACGCCTTGTAATGTACTTACCTTTTAAAAAAGAATTTATTTATTTGATTGAGGGAGAGAGAGAGATAGAACACGAGTGGCGAGGAGGGGCAGAGGGAGAGGCAGAGTCCCTGCTGAGTAGGAAGCCTGATGTGGGTCTTGATCCCAGGACCCTGAGATCATGACCTGAGGGGCCGAAGGCGTTTAACCAACTGAGCCACCCAGAGACGCCCCATAATTTACTTACTTATGATGATGATGTGTATGGTCTGTGTGCAGAATGAAATCTCCCTGAGACCATAGCTTTTTGTCTGTTTGTTCACAGCTGTATCCCCAAATGCTTAGAAAACTACCTTGCACCTCAATAATGCTTGAATGAATGAGTGAGTGATGAACAAAACCTTCTGTGTGTAAGGATTTGGAGGTTCCTAGCATGCAAAGAAGCAGCCAGGCACATGAGTCCTAAGGGCTAGAGACCCTGGAGGGTACCTCTTCCCCTCCTGGACTCTAGGCCCTGGAGCTCCACACACCCCCTTCCCCAACTCACCTAGCAGATAGCTCATGCTCTCTCCTTGGCTGCTTCCTCCTCCAGTCTCTGGATGCTTCTGGGGCACCTGTCTTCCCGCCCCTCAGCTTTATACCTGGGCTGAGCACTGAGGCCACCCAAGAGGGGGGGAAGGAGTCACACCCTAGAGCGGGGGTGTGTTGGGGAGGGCCGCACAGGTGCAGAAGCCCCAGAAGCAAAGGACAGGCTGGGAGGGGGACACGGAGGTGACACCCTAGTCTTCGACAGTCCCCAAACTCGACCTTAAGACCTGGTTGTTGGGAGGGAGGGGTCAAAGGAGCGGATTATCGGGGGACAAAGGGGCCGCCCTGCTCCCTGCTGCTCCGCACGTCCGGGATCCAGTTACTGGGAGAAGGCGGCCTCCTGCTCCGCCCCCACTGGGACCCAGGCATTGGGCCTGACCTCCGAGGAGTTTGGAAAAGGGATGGGAGTGGTGGCTTGTGAGCAACTTCACTCACACCAAGGTACCTTAGACACAGGAGCGTGTGCACATCTCCACACACACGTTGGCACGTGGGCGCACACCAGATACGTGAACACACTCACATTCAGTCATTTAGGTAGTACTGACGCCCACTGTGTGCTGGTCCCTGTTCCAGGGGCTGGGATAGAACAGGGAACAAGTCGGAGAAAAATCCCGCCCCTGGCTCGGGAAGCCTGGGTGGCTCCGCTGGTTAAGTGACTGCCTTGGCCTCAGGTCATGATCCTGGTCCTGGGATGGAATCCTGCCTCAGACTCCCCGCTGAGCAGGGAGGCTGCTTCTCCCTCTCCCTCTGCTGCTCCCCCTGCTTGTGTTGCGTGCTCTCTCTCTCTCAAATAAAGATATAAAAATCCCTGTCCTCACAGAGCTCCCACTCCAGTGGGCCTGGCCACCTGTGTATGGGACCACACACACTGCCAGGACCACAGGCCCTACAGACGGAGGGTGCAAACACGTGTGCACGCAGACACAGGCACACATGTGCTCACAGAGCCACACCCAGAGGCCCTCGCAGAGGCACATGCTCAGAGCAGACAGGTCCATACGTGGGTGTACACACACCACTGTCCCGTGTGTGCACACAGACACACGTGCAGCTGGAGGTCAGGACTCCGGAGATCTGGGCCAGTAGTGGCCCTCTGCCCAGACACAGCACATACAGACACACAGACACACACCTAAGGCCCTTTCCAGCTGGGGAAGCCTTGCCACTCAGCGGGGTGGCTGGGTTCTGGTCCCCCTTCACAAGGCCCCCAGTCTCTCCATACGGGAGCATTGTTTGGTTCTCAGCCCCTGCCCGCACACTGAGTCAAAGTGCTCAGGCAGAGCTGCCCCCAACCCCCATACTGCTTCTATCCAGTCGTGGGGATGGAAGACGGCTCTACCTTCCTCCCTGGTGTGAAGAAGGCCCACAGCTTTCCTGCAAAGGCAGGAGATACACCTGTTCATTCACTCACCCACGTCTACATTCAATTAGCCAGTTTCGATGGGACCTCTACTGTGGACTGGCATCAGGGTGAGTAATAAGACGGGCTGGGTCCCTGCCTCGTAAGGGTGCCCAGTCCAGAGACGGGACACCAGCAACAAGTATGTGAACTGATAAAAACAAAATTTCCTGGGGCGCCTGGGTGGCTCAGTGGGTTAAAGCGTCTGCCTTAGACTCCGGTCATGATCCAAGGGTCCTGGGATCAGGCCCCGCATCGGGCTCTCTGCTCAGCAGGGAGCCTGCTCCCCACCCCTGCCCCCCACCTCTCTGCCTACGTGTGATCTCTGTCATATAAATAAATAAAATGTTGAAAAAAAGAAAAAAAATTTCCCAAAGCAACAAAGTGCTGAGAAGAAGCCAAAATAGGTTGATGTGATTAGCCCAGGTCAGGGGAGGGGTGGTAAGGAGACAGAATAAGGCGCCTGAGGCCCAGAGAAGGACATCTGCTTAGCTAAAGTCACACAGGAAGGCTGAACAGATCCTAGACTCCTGCTCCCCAGCTTGGGGCTGGATCTGGGGGTGTCTCTGATCCAAACTGTGAGCTGAAGGAGGGAGAAATTTGAAAGAAAAATGGGCTCTGGGGGGGGGGGGAATCCTAAATTGGATCTCCAAGGCCAGGGGCTCCCAGGGCTGCCAGAAAGGGCCCGTGAGGAGTAGTGGTGATGTCAGGGGATTAGACTGGGCCTTTGAGTGGGTGCACTGAGGCGTAGGCCAGGCCAGGTAGTGAGGGGGGAGGCGGAGCGGGAGGAGGAGAGCCCGAGGGCGGAGGGGAGAGGGAGACAGATACTCGATCTGGTGCTATTCACAGGCGGACGGTGGACGTGGGGCTGGGCCTCACCCCAGAAGGCAGGTTCACCCTCCTGCAGCCCCACCACCTCCTCTGACTCTTGGGGGCTTACCTGTCTCTCTCTCTCTCGACCCCTAGGTGCCCTTCACAGCTGGAGGAACTGGCCCCCAGCCCAGGCCCAGCTTTACCCCAAGGCATCTGTCTTGGCAAAGGGCATCAATTTCATCACCCTAACCATCCCCACCTCGCAGCCCATCTGTCTCCATCTCTGTTTTAGTCTCACAGAAGCTGATGCTTGGGGACCCCCCAAACTCAGGAGCCAGCGGACTTGGATGTGAGTCCTGCCTTTGTCCATCACTAGCTGGAGTGAACCCCGCAACCTCTCTGAGCCTGTGTCCTCATCTGGAAACTGGGTAATACTTCCCACCACGCCGGTTCTTGCTGACCCCACCCACCAAATGCCTTGATCCCTGCTATGAGGACCCTCCTGGGTCCCCCCAGGGTCACCCCCATGGCATAGAAAGCCTCCAAGCAATGGCAAAATCTTTGGTGCCGCGTGACCCCACACTTGGAGGCCCACCCCCACTGCCATACATACGCTCCTGAGAGATCTCCCCTGTCCCTCCCTTTCAAGCATAACCCCAGTGTCACCTAGCAGGTCACATAATGAGGCCCATTCAGAACAAACACCTGTGAACTCCAAATCAGAGCCTCCCCCTGACCTCCATATTAAGCCCAACCCCATGCCTCCCCCCTCCCCTGCACTACAAATCTTCACCCTTCCCTCTCCAGGCAAAGACAACAGTAAGTGCAAAGGCCCTGAGGTGGGAGCCTGGGTGACAGGTCTCAGGAGCAGACAGGGATGGCAGAGAGCTTGGTGGCTGGTGAGCGATGACAGGCCAGGGAAAGGCAAGTGTCATCCGGCCCTCTCCCCCCATCCATGTCTTCCTCGACTCCCCAGTGCCCTCAGGACACTGTCCTAACCCTGAAGCCTGCCCTTTGAGGCCTGTGATCCCCCAGGCCAGGCGCAGCCTTGCAGCTCACTTCTTGCTCTTCCTCAGCCGTGCAGCCTGCTTACGGGCCTGCTCCAGGTACTTCTCGCCGCACAGAAAGCCCTCCTGCTCCGCCTCCCCAGACACAGTCCTTCTTTTATGTTAACCTTCAACTCAGGCTTTTCCCTCCTCTGGGACGCTTTCCTGGTCTCCTCAGCCCCCTGGGGCTCTCCCACGTCCCTCAGTCCCCTTTGCGTGTCCTGATCACCCTACATTGTCATTCTCCGTCTCCCAGGCATTCTGCCCAGTGTGACAGGTGGCAGGGACTTATCTCTGCAGCCCCAGCACCGGGCCAGGTTCAAGGTGACACCTCAGTGAGTATCAGCTGAAGGCAGGCAAGAGCATCATGGTTCCAGCCTGACGCTCTGCAAAGCCAAGCCAAGCCAGGGAGGCAGGTTGGCTGAGCAGATTCCCCAGGTCAGCGCCTCAGCCTAATGGGGCGGCTGGCTGAAGAGGGGGTGAGGGCGTTTGGAAGAGAGGCCCCCAGCGCAGGCATCATCGGGCTGAGGGGTGCAGCCTGCTCCATTCACTGTTCCAGAGCCCCTGGTGGTGGTGAGGGGGGCCAGGGTACCTCCCTTCTGGGGAGCAGCCCAGCCACACCACCTCCAGGATTTCTCCGGTGCTTCCTAAGGGCTCCAGTATCTCACACTTCCTTTACAGAATCCCATGGGCTGGATAGTGCTGTCTTCCCATTTCACAGGTGAGGAGACTGAGGCACAGCGAGGTCACCTGATCACTTCGGGGTCACACAGCCCACAGGGAGCAGTGGTGAGATTCAAACCCGGCCCTAGAGCCAGAGCTCTTTATGTTACCGTCACCTCTCGTTTCTGGGACTTGACGCTTTCCAGCTCCTGGGGCCCTGGCTTTCCTTCGGGGTTATGTGACGGGCGGTTGGCCCCCATTTTGCAGATGAGATTGTAGGAAGGAAGGAGATGAGAAGATAAGGAAAAAATCACTTTCTTTTTAGCCTCTTTTATGTTACCAGTCACTTCATACACAGATGCCCTTTTTTCCTTGTAACAACTCTGGGAAATAGGTGTGGTACTAATGAGGTTTAGAGAGTTCGGTGGCTTCTGAGGATCACGCAGAGAATGACTTCTGGAGGCCTTGAATGCAGGACTGGCTCCAGTGTCCGGACTGTTCCCTGCCGTCCCCAGATGAAGCTCCCTTGTCCCGTTATCTGCACCACCGTCTGTCCCCAAGCTGGTTGGACCCCACGATGACCAAGTGAGACAGGTGGATCCACTGGTGATCTGCCTGGACATCCTTAGCCAGTCCCAGCTCGGCCCTTGGCCACCTCTGGAATCCAGCGGAGCGTTGCCCCTGCTTCCTGAGTGGCCCTAGGCTGGAGGAGGAGGGCCCGAGGGAGAGGCGTAGCAAGCCCTGTCCTAGGAGCAGAGTCCGATGGGGGGTTAGGGTGTTGGATTAAAAACAGGGAGAAAGTGGATTTGGAGTCAGCAAGTCTGTCCCCCTGTTCAGCAGGTGCCCACTGAACTCTCACTCCATGACCAGACTTCCCAAAGAAGTCTAATCAGGTGAGCAGACTCCATGGGATAAGAAAAATGTCCCCCAAGGTCTACTACATTAAACACTGTGTGAAGGAGACACAGAACTGGACAAGCAGCGTAATGGAACAGAACAGAAAGTCCAGGCGTAGACCCATGGATACATAACAATTTAGGATATGATAAAAGGGTCATTTAAAATGAGGGAGGGTAAGGATAAACTATTAAAATCAAAGGCAGGGCGCCGGGGTGGTGCACTCGTTTTAGCATGACTCTGGGTTTTGGCCCAGGTCCTGATCTCAGCATTGTGAGATCGAGCCTAGCGTCGGCCTCTGCGCTCAGCGAGGAGTCTGCTTGAGATTCCCTCTCCCCTGTCCCTTCAGCTCATGCGCTCTCTCTCCCCCTTGCAAATAAATAAATAAATCTTTAAAATAAAATAAAAGGCATTAGATCAGCTGGAAAATTATAAGGAAAAGTTCGAGCGAGATCCCGTAATGCATGCTGCCGGTGTCCTGCTCAGATCCCTTTCACTAGCAGGGCACCTAGCTTCTGGCTGATGTGACTGCTGATGACTAGTGACCCACAGCTGCCTTCTTCTCCTTCTGACTGAGGGACCTATTCACAACGGAATTGTGGTGGAGGACACACTGCATTTGCTGTCCCTCCAGAAGCTGCTGGCCTCCTAGTGTAATGGAACAGCTTCTGGAAGGTGCAGCTTAAATGGCAGCACGAAGAGGACCCCGCGCTATCTTTTAGGATGCGATATATACCGTAGGCCAATGGCTGTTTTACAGTCTGTGCCACAGAACAGAGGTATATGAGCCTGGAAACCCAGGATTCGGAGCAGGAGTGGTCCTGCTTCCCATCACTCCCGGTAACCTCTTTGGGGAATTTGTGCTGCCAGCCTGCTAACTGTAGGACCTGTGCGTCTAGAGACTAGGAGTTGATGACTATCAGGGAAGGCTCTAGAACTAATTCTCTTCCAAGTTTACTTAGAAATTGTGACCCTCAGAATCCTGGAGTAGCTGCACCTGGATGGAGAGAACTTCAGGGGGAAACGAGTAGATCCGGGCAGTGCAAAGGCGAACTCTAGTGCATGCGGTTGGGGCCCCACCAGATCCTTCTAGGACAGTAGACCCATCGCCCGGCTGCCCCCGTCTCTGGAGAAGCGCCCAGCACCCCTCCCCCGGCTGACCTTGGCCAGTGGCAGATTGGCACAGATGTAAGGAAGGGCTTACCTCCAGGTGAACTCACCTGGTAATACAATTTGGGCTCTGGAGCTTCCTCTAGGGTCAAACCAAAGCTGGTCAACAGCTGAGACCACGTTCTTGCTCCGGTTCCCTCCCGGCCCTACCTGATGATCGTCTTCTGAGAATGTGTCCCAGTCCGCGGAGCCCATCTTAGGCTGTTTCTGGGGAAAACTAACCTAAGGCAGATCCCTTTCTAATACTGCTAGGAATAAATAAATGATAGATTAAAGATTTACATATGAAATAAATCTCTGAAATTACTAAGCAAAAACATAGAAGAACATTTTAAAAGCTAGGACTTGAGGGTTAATTACAATAGCAAAGACAAGGCAACAACCCAGGCGTCCTCGGTTGTTGATGATGAGGAGACCAAGACAATGCGGTATAGACACACAACAGGTTACTATTCAACCATAAAAAAAAAAAAAAAAAAGGAAATCCTGATATTTGCAACAACACGGATGGACTTTAACAGCATTATGCCAAGTGAAATACGTCAGACCGAGAAAGACAAACACCGTATGATCTCATTGATTTTTGAAATCTCAAAAAAACGAACGCATAGAGAAAGTGATCAGATTTGTGTTGCCAGGTAGGAGCTGGGGGTGGTGGTGCAGGAATTGCGGGAAGATGGTCAAAAGGTCTAAACTTTGGTTATATGACAAATAGGTAGCGAGGATATAATATAAAACGTGATGACTGTAGTTGATGCTGCTGGGTGATCTAGTGGAAGCTTGCTGAGAGAACAAATCCTAAATGTTCTCATCAAAGGTAAAAACATTTTTGTGTGATTACATGAGGAGATGACTGTTAACTAAACTTATGGTGGTAATCATTAAATATATACATATTGGGGGTTAAGGGGGTAGGAGAAGAATCAATGAAACAAGACGGGATTGGGAGGGAGACAAACCATAAGTGACTCTTAATCTCACAAAACAAACTGAGGGTTGCTGGGGGGAGGGGGGTGGGGTTATGGATTTTGGGGAAGGTATGTGCTATGGTGAGTGCTATGAAATGTGTAAACCTGGCGATTCACAGACCTGTACCCCTGGGGATAAAAATACATTATATGTTTATTTTAAAATAAATTAAAAAATTAAAATATATATATATACATATCAGCATATTATATATATATATATATATATATATACACACACACACACATATATATACACCTGGGTGGCTCAGTCAGTTAAGCGTCTGTCTTCAGCTCAGATCATGATCCCAACTCCTGGGATCCAGCCCCACATGGGGCTCCCTGCTTAGCCGGAAGCCTGCTTCTCCCTTTCCCGCTCCCCCTGCTTGTGTTTCTTCACTCGCTGTGTCTCTCTGTGTCAAATAAATAAATAAAATCTTTTTTAAAAAAGATTGTTGTTTTGAGGTGACTGAATTTAGGAGACAATAGAATACTAAGACAAGGACCATGTGACATGTGTGGCATAAAAACGGAGAGTAATAGAATGACATAGATTCAGTAGCAATTTGCAGAAAGAGTTCAAAAAATGACGGGGCGCCTGGGTGGCTCAGTCATTAAGCACCTGCCTTCGGCTCAGGTCACGATCCCAGGAGCCTGGGATGGAGTCCCCCACCTCGGGCTCCCAGCTCAGTGGGAAGCCTGCTTCTCCCTCTCCCTCTGCTGCTCCCCTGCTTGTGTTCCCTTTCTTTTTTTCTTTTTCTTTTTTTAATTTTTTATTGTGTTCCCTTTCTTGCTGTGTCTCTCTCCATCAAATAAATAAATAAAATCTTTAAAAAAGGATGTTTAACATTTCAGACTCCCCAGAATTTCTTAAATCTTCAACAGTTCATATGCAATTGGGCTGATTTTCCCATAAATAGTTTAAGTTGCCTTAAAAGAAGAAACCTTGGCTTGGCAAACTGAAAAACCAGGCTGTCTCTCCCATGCAAGGACTTGAACCTATCTGTGCTCGCCAGTACCACTGGAGTGTGTGAGGACGTGCGTGTGAATACCTCTGGGACCAATTCCCCCACTCTACCTGTAACCTAATCCCTCTCTTTCTCCCGTAAGAGCGTGAGTCCATGAATTCAGAAAGTAGGAGAGGGAACAGTTAGGCACAGCCTCCTACCAAGTAAATGCTGCGAGAATCATTATATCCTGCAGACGAGGAGACAGAGGTTCAGAGAGGTGAGGTCACACAGCGCTCCACAGAGGGTGTGAAAGCCAAGCCTTTAGACCAACTCTGTCGGGCTTCCAGCCTCCCTCGGATGTAAGGATCCCCTGGGATGCTCTTAAAGGTCCAGATCCCTGGTCCCTACTCCAAGATTCAGGAAGTTCCAAGGAGCCGGGGCATCTGCATCTCTGTACGGGAGACACCACCCTATCTCCCTGGGGATTCTCGGTCCCACTTTGAGGGACGCTGATTAATACACATGACTCTATCTTCCAAATAGGACCCGGCCTGGCAAGAAAAAGGCCACAAGACATAGGCGAACTGTTGTACATAGAGATTCAGGAGACATAACCACGAGATTAGTTATCTACTGCTGTGTAACAAGTTACCCCAGAACCTTGTGGTTTAAAATAACAGTCGTGATTTCCATTTTTGGTGGGTCAGGGATCCAGGCTGAGAGGCTCTCGCGAGCCTGGCGGCAATGTCAGGGCTGCAGTCATCTCGAGGGGCACAGGCTGCCACTTCCAAGTTCCCCCTCGTGATGTTGGCAGGGTTTGGTTCCTCAAGGTTTGGTAGTGTGAGGGCCTCAGTCCTTTCCTGGCTTTTGGTGGGAGGCTGCCCTCAGGTCCTGCCTCGTGGAGCTCTCCGTGGGGCAGCTCGCGACGCGACATCCCGCTTTCTCGGAGAAGCAGAGACGAGCCGGAGAGGGGTGCGGAGGTGGAAGCCTCAGCCTTTCGCAGCCTTCTCTTCCGAGTGCGGTCCTGTCCCTTCTGCCGATTCTAGTCATCGTACAAGCAAGTCACGAGGTCCAGCCTACATCAAGGGGAGCAGAATACCAGCAGGCAAGGATCACTTGCAGCAACGCCAGAAGCTCCCTATTTTAACAACCAAGTGCAATGTGTGAGCTTGCTTTGGGTCCTGACTTCAACAAACCCACTGTACAGAGACATTTGGGAGATAATCCAAGAAATTGCAACATGGACTATGTATTAGGTGATATTAAGGAATTACCATTATTTACTTAGATGTGACGAATGTCTGTGGTCACATTAAAATAACTCCTTATGCCTTAGAGGTATATCCTGAAGAATACCTTTTTTTAAGATTTTATTTATTTGGGGGCGCCTGGGTGGCTCCGTGGGGTAAAGCCTCTGCCTTTGGCTCGGGTCATGATCCCAGGGTCCTGGGTCCCCGGGTCTCTGTGTTGGGCGCTCTGCTCAGCGGGGAGCCTCCTGCCCCCTCCCACCCCCGCCTCTGCCGGCCTCTCTGCCTACTTGTGATCTCTCTCTCTCTCTCTGTGTCAAATAAATAAATAAAATCTTATAAAAAAAGATTTTATTTATTTATTTGAGAGAGAGAACATGGAGGGGCAGGGCAGGGGCAGAGCGAGAGGGAGAAGCAGACTCAGGGCTCCATCACAGGACTCTGAGACCATGACCTGAAGAGAAGGCAGACGCTTACCCAACTGAGCCACGCCGGTGCCCCAATCCTGAAGAATACTGTAAATGAAGGATTATGATGTCTGGGATTTGCTTTAAAATAGTATAGCAGGGGTCGGAGGAGGGGAGGCCTGGGCCATGGAGGGGACTGGAGTAGTCATATGTAGGTGATGGTTGCGTGGATATGGGGGTTGTTATACTGCGTCTCCTTTTACACGGGCTCAAACTTCCCCACGATAAAGAGTTAAAAAGCAAAATGAATTGAAGCCAGTGGTACACTGCCAGTTGAAAGAACACACAGTGTCTAAAGCTGTTGCATATCGACTGTATTTTAATTGTTAGGAAAGACAATGACAAAAGAAACCAATGACCATAAATACAAAAAGAAAAAAACAAAGAGGAAGGAAGGAGGGAAATGGAAGAAGGAACGGTAGAACTGGGCCCGGCAGGCGGCTGGCTGTGGGAAACGGCGATTCCTGACTCTGTTTAACCAAAGCAAGTGGGATTCGGGTCATTCTAGTAGAAGTGAGAGCTTGGGGCAGCCGCAAATCCAAGCCTCCAGGGGTTTCTAGTATCTTTGAAGGACCAGCTGGGGTTTAGAGTTTGCCCCGAGCCTGCAGGGATGGGGAAGCCGGGCTCATTTCAGAAAGGCAGGGAGCGGGCGGCGGGCCGCGGCTGGCGGGAGTTCCGGCCTCCGACAGAGCGTTAGGAGGACGCGGCATTGTGCAGGAGGCCACAGTCTGTTCTACAGACCCTAGAGCATGCGGGGAATAAATCCCCAACCCTCATCTCTAGACATTCTGGATTAGACATCATAGCTGCCTTGGCATACAAGAAGTGTTTACTATTCATGTATTCAATCTAGTGATTGTGGTCCTCAACCGGATATGTACCTCAGAATTTTCCAGAAAACTTTTTTTTAAAAAAAGATTTTATTTATTTATTTGACAGAGATAGAGACAGCAGGAGAGGAACTACCAGCAGGGGGAGTGGGAGAGGGAGAAGCAGGCTTCCCGTAGAGCAGGGAGCCCAATGTGGGGCTCGATCCCAGGACCCTGGGATCACAACCTGAGCCGAAGGCAGATGCTTAACTGACTGACCCACTCAAGCGCCCCTAGCTTCTTCTTTTTTTTTTTTTTTTAAGATTTTATTTATTTATTTGACAGAGATCACAAGTAGGCAGAGAGGCAGGCAGAGAGAGAGGAGGAAGCAGGCTGCCCGCTGAGCAGGGAGCCCGATGCGGGGCTCAGTCCCAAGACCCTGGAATCACGACCTGAACTGAAGGTGGAGGCTTAACCAACTGAGCCACCCAGGCTCTGCCTGTTTGTTTTTAAGTCACAAGTTTAGCTATCTATCCTGTTTTTACAAGAAAGTGAATATGACTAGAATATAAATGTAAAAAGTTTCCAAGTAATACTCTGAGTTCACCGCATCATTTAAATCCGTATCTTCTGTATCTTTTCTAAACAAGAAAACCTGCGGCTCCGGGGTTCAGTTGGTTAAGCCTTTGCCTTTGACTGGGTCATAGTCCCGGGGTGCTGAGATCGAGTCCCACATCAGGTTCCTTACTGGCAGGGGAGCCTGCTTGGCTGCTTCTCCCTCTCTCTCTGCTACCTCCCCCCACCCTTCGTGCTCTCTCTCTCTCTGTGTCTATCTCAAATAAATAAATAAAATCTTGGGCGCCTGGGTGGCTCAGTGGGTTAAAGCCTCTGCCTTCTGCTCAGGTCATGATCCCAGGGTCTAAGAATCGAGCCCCGCATCAGCTCTCTGCTCAGCAGGGAGCCTGCTTCCCCTTCTCTCTCTGCCTGCCTCTCTGCCTACGTGTGATCTCTGTCTGTCAAATAAATAAATAAATAAATAGCCCTTTAAAAAAAAATCTTAAAAATAAATAAAATCTTAAAAAACAAACAAACAGAAAATTGTTGCAATTCTGTTCTTCTTCCCCCCTTACTATAGTGAAGTGGTTTGTTGGCGTTGTAGCTTGTGGTCAAATATATATAACATAAAATTGACCATTTTAATCACTGAGCCATCCAGGCGCCCCCATTTTAATCATTTTTACGTGTACATTTCAGTGGCCTTCAGTATATCCACATTCTTGGGGACCATGAGCACCATCTATCTCCAGAACTTTTTAATTTTCCCAATTTGAAATCCGGTACCCGTTGAACAATAACTCGCCATTCATTCCCTCTGACCCTGGCCCTGGGGGTCATTACTGTGAATGTGATTCCTTGAGATGCCCCAGACACAGAGGGTGTCTGTTTGTTTCACTTAGTATCCTGTCTTCAAGGTTCATACATGTTGTGGCTTGTATCAGAATTTCATGCCTTTTTAAAGTTGGAAATATCCCATTGATCTATCTGGTCACCCACTGGCAGACATTTAGTTCAGTGATTAATTAATAATTCTGCTATGACCGAGTGTGTGCCAAGTATCTGTTCCAGTTTCTGCTTTCAATTCTTTTGGATACATACCCCAGATGGGACTGCCAGATCATATGGTAATTCTATGTTTGATTAACTGATTAATTACACATTAATTACACATTAAATTCATGGGTGTCTTTTTTCTTTTTTTTTTTTGAGGACCTGCCAGACCGTCCTCCTCATCAGCTGCGGTATCTTACACTGCTGTCAGCAACGCACAAGGATTCCAGTTTCTTTTATTTTATTTTATTTTTCAGATTTTATTTATTTATTTGACAGACAGAGATCACAAGTAGGTAGAGAGGCAGGCGGAGTGAGAGAGGAGGAAGCAGGGTCACTGCTGAGCAGAGAGCCTGATGTGGGCTCGATCCCAGGACCCTGGGATCATGACCTGAGCCGAAGGCAGAGGCTTAACCAACTGAGCCACCCAGGCGCCTCCAGTTTCCTTTTTTTTTTTTAAAGATTTTATTTATTTGACAGACAGAGATCACAAGTAGGCAGAAGCTGGCAGAGAGAGAGAGGAGGAAGCAGACTGCCCGTGAGCAGAAAGGCCGGATTCAGGGCTCGATCCCAGGTCCTTGGGATCATGACCTGAGCCAAAGACAGAGGCTTTGAACCCACTGAGCCACCCAGGTGCTTCAGGATTCCAGTTTCTTACATTCTTGTCCATACTTGATATTTTCTGTTTGTTTGTTTTTATTTTTATTTCTTAAGATTTTATTTATTTATGAGAGAGAGAGAGAGAGAGAGAGAGAGGACGAGCTGTGGGGAGGGCAGAGGGAGAGAGAGTGAACCAGACTCCCTGCTGACCTGGGAGCCGGAGATCATGACCTGAGCCAAAAGAGCCCAACCGACAGAGGGACCCAGGAGCCCTTGGTTTTATTTTATTTTTTAAAAGATTTTTTCAAAAATCATTTGAGAGAGAGAGAGCAGAGCGACGGAGAACACAAGATGGAGAGAGGCAGAGGCAGAGGGAGAAGAGGCCACCCGAAGCCACACTCATCGGTGAGAATTTCATTTCTGGAATCTTCATGGATCAGATCCAGTCAGCTTTGGGGTGACTTACTTTTTTTTTTTTTTTTTAAGATTTTATTTCTTTATTTATGTAAGAAGAGAGCAGGGGAGAGCAGGGGGGGGTAGAGGGGGAAGGAAAGACAGCATCTCATCTCCAGCAGATTCCAGGCTGGGTGCAGAGCCTGACGCGGGGCTCCATCTCACAACCCTGAGCCCAGGACCTGAGCCAAAACCAGGAGCTGGACACTTAACTGACCAAGCCACCCAGACACCCCAAGGGGCACCTTGCTTTTGGTGATGACTCGCAGATGCCTCTGCATCTGCCTTGCACCGGGGTATTTTTCCGTTCACCTGTCCACTCTAGCTGGGTGTATTTCAGACTGCTCTCTCCTGCCTGTGGGTGTTGCCATACCGCAGGACAACAGAAGAGCTCGCTCAGCAGCTATCTCCTAGTGAATGTTCCCCAGGAAATCTTCTATATGGGGGCAATGAACTTCCCCTAGGGCTCTTAAGAAGCTGTATTTGTCATTAGGGTTGCTCACAAGTGTTCCAGTTCTTCTAGGCCTGTGGGGACATCGCTGTTCTGACTCCTTTGAGGTTAGGTCGGGTTATCGACTGGCCAATACAGTGGGAGCAGAACTGTCACATGGAAGCTCAGATGGAGATGGAGTCTCTTCCCCGAGGGACTGGAAGGAGCAGACCACCTGCACTAGACATGCAGCAAGAGTAAGAAACGACCTTTGCTAGAAGCCACCAAACTTGGTGTTCTTTGTTACTGCAACTTAACCTAGCCTATCCTGGCTGATCTAGAAGCTACCAACACCTACAGAGATCCAGAAGAGATGGAGAAGGGAGCGCAGCGAGCAGCCTTCAGGACAGGAATGGACCGCGGGATAAATGGGCTGCCCCAGCTGCTGAATCAGTGTGCTCACTCCAAGGCTACCGCTAGTTCTGAAAGGAGGCAAGTGCCCTTTATTCCTTTCTAGCGGTTCCTCGAGGGACTGAGGGATCTCACCTATTTCTGAAACTGGCCTGTAGTCCTATAGTCCAGGCCGTCAAAAAGAAAACCACCACCACTGAGTGGTCCTAAGCCATCCTTCCAAAGTGCTAGATTTCAGGATTTCAAGTGAAAGTGGAAACCCATTTTTGCTGGACAATTTTGCAAACAATTGTTTTTGTTCCAAACTAAGCTTACACATCCGGCTGAATGTGGTCCCTTTGTAGATGTTGCAGTAGTCCTCAGCCAGGGGCTCTGGAAACTGGGTCCCCAGTTTTCTCATCTATAAAACGGTTCTATCTCCTAGGATTCTTCTGAGGATCGGATGAGATGCTGAAAGCACCGAATTAACACAGAAGTGGACACCTCATAACGCTTACCATGTAGTGAGTCAATAAATGAATTTCATCTGGGAATTACAGGAAGACTTCATTGGGGCAGCGGCACTTAAACAGAAACCTGGGGGCGCCTGGGTGGCTCAGTGGGTTAAGCCGCTGCCTTCGGCTCAGGTCATGATCTCAGGGTCCTGGAATCGAGTCCCGCATCGGGCTCTCTGCTCAGCAGGGAGCCTGCTTCCTCCTCTCTCTCTCTCTGCCTGCCTCTCTGCCTGCTTGTGATCTCTGTCTGTCAAATAAATAAATAAAATCTTTAAAAAAAAATAAAAAAAATAAACAGAAACCTGCAGGATGCAGAGTAGAGAAGTGGGATGCGAGAGGGGAAGGACCTAACAGGCCATGGGAAAAGCGGTGGAAAAAGTCCTTAACAATCACGCCAGCCAGCGCTCAGGCAGCGAGCACACAGAGGGGACCATCATCTGAGAGCCAAGGGCCTCCTGACAAGGTGGGAGCTGGAGGGAGCCCGCCCGGCCTCAAGCCAGTCCCTCCAACCTCAAGATCGCCCTCCCCGGGCCGGCGTGAACTTCCCGGGCCGAAGAACCACTCCAAGTCTTCCGCAGGGCGCTCCAACACAGGCGGGGAGAGCCGGGGGTCAGAAGTGGGTAGTTTTGCAAGCGGAGGAGGCAGATCGAGAAGGCCGAAGGGGGGAGCAGTCCCGCTCGCCTTGGCCGCCGAGATGGCTGCAGGGCCGCCGCCGAGGCCGGTCGGCGATGAGGCCGCCGGTGGGCACCGCCCGCTACTTGAAGGCTGAGGCATCCGGCCAGGCTGCAGGACGTCAGGCACACGGAGACTGGGCGCCCCCTGGGAGCCGCGCTCGGTAGTGGACGCGGGAGGACTCGGAGGAGGGGCGGGGGCGCGGCTGGAGATGCGGGGTGCGGGGGCGGCTGGAGGTGCGGGGTGCGGGGGCGGCTGGAGATGCGGGCCGGCGGCCGGCCACAGTTTCCTCCTCCCGGGAGCGAAGCCCTCCCGGCGCGGTGGATGCCTGGGATCCCCGAAGGGCTGGGCAGGAAGGAGCCCCGCGAAAGGAGCGACCCGCACGAGCCCCGGGTCAGGCCCCGGGTCAGGCCCCGAGGGCGTCGAGCTCACGCACCTGACCCTTCCCGGTGGGACCCGCCATCATCCCCACTTCCCAGACGAGAAGACCGAGGTTCCGCGACTCCCGGTTTCGCAGGACTTGAGAGCCCCTTCGCCGGAGTCCTCGCGACCGGGTCGATTCCGGGTCGGACTCCCGGAGGCCTGGGGGAGGCGCCTCGGGTGCGAGGGACGGTCCCGCCGGCGACAACCACGCCTCCCTCGCCGCGACAGCGCCGTTTACGCTGTTCTCCCTGGAGAGCCTTACCCCAAGGGCCCTTGAGCGTCCTTGCCGCACGCGGGGCGACATTATATATTCCTTGGACTCCCGCGGGTCTTCCTCCCTCGCCTGCCTTGAGCCCCACTGGTGACCTACATTCTCCCCCTCCGCTGGCGAGTACAGGGCGCGGGACTACAAGTCCCGGCAGGTCGTTCGGAAAGAGGCGGCGGGCAGAGGCGGAAAGACCCTCTCGCTTTCCGTAGGCTCGCAAGTGGGCGTGTCCGTCGCGATGCGCATTTCAACAGCCCAGGTCCTTTCTCCGGAGGGCTTAGGAAGGGACTACGTCCCCCAGCAGGCATTGCCGCAGAGAGCCGGTGATGGTCCGCCATCATCATTGTAGTCCTCTCCCGCGTTCTTACAAGAGAACAACCCTAGTGCATGGACTACAAATCCCAAGCCGCCATCTCCCCTTCCCTTCGGCCGCCATCTTCGCTGGTTGTCCCCGCCCCTTTTCCCTTCCATTGTCTCCGCCGAAGATAATAGAGCGGACCCGGGAAGACTGCAACTTCCGTCAGGCTCTGCGCCACCGGGAGGGAATCTCTATGTCACAGGCGGGCGAGGTGCCCCAGGTGGTAGAATGAGGCGGCAGGGAGAGGCCAGGTAGCCTGCCATCTTTACGGTAGTCTCCTTATTCTCGTGGTTCCGCCATTCTTAAGGCACGCGAGAAGGCCCGAAGACTACCGTTCCCATCGCACCTCATAAGACCGACTCCTAGTCAGGTGTACGCCCCTCTCCCGCCATCTTGCTTGTAGTCCTCGCTCCTTTTCACCTTTCCATTGTTCCTGACGAGTAGAAATGGCAGCGGGAAGGCAGCAGATGGACTGCGACTCCCGTCAGGTACCACACACGCGGAGGGTTGTGGACAGGAGGGCGTGTGAGCGCCTGGGAAGGAGGTCGGGTCGGGGGAGAAGGCCATCTTGTTTGTAGTCATCGTTCCCGCTCCTTCTCTATCCTCGGCTACGGGGAGCCTCGGGGCAACCGGACTATAACTCCCGGCGTCCTCGGCGCCCGGCTGGGCACGCCCTCCGCCATCTTGTTTGTAGTCCCCGCGGGCCCCAGCATCCCCTTGTTCCCACGGTGTCACCGGGCCGCAGGACTACGACTTCCGTCGTGCCCTGCGCGTGCTCGTCCTGGAAAGTGGAGGTGGTGGGGACAGGAGGGGGCAGGGGGCGGGGTTCCTCTGGGAGAAGGAGGGAGTAAAGAGGAGGAGGAGGAGGGAAGGAGGAGGGAGGGGTGGGGGAAGAGAGGAGGAAGGAGGAAGGAGCTCAGGAGGGATGAGAGAGGCGGCCAGGGCCCCGGGCCGAAGCAGCGCGGGGCCGGGGGACCAGGGGGGCTGAGGCACCCCAATTGCCCCCTCCCCCTTTCCCTGCCCCCTTCCATCCTTTCCTTCCATCCTCCGCCTTGAGGAAGGGGATTTATTCAAATTTTATTTAAATCCCCGTCTCTGGAGGGTCGCGCGCTGGGGGGAGGGGGAGAGGGCGGGGGCGCGCGCAGGCTGGGGGGGCGGGGCCGGAGCAGCTTCCTTCACCCCCCTCCACTCGCCCGGTAGCCCTAGGGCAGGGGGCCGCAGTCCAGGGGCGGGCCCAGGGGAGGGGGGCAGGTTACAGGGACCCCCCCCTCCCCGGGAACCGGCGGTGGGCGGGGCTTGAACCCCGGAAACGGTGGGGGGGCCCAGGCCTGGCCCTGGACCCCTTGGGCGGTGGGGGCCGGGAAGGGGCCAGTAAAGGGCCGGGGGCGCTGGGGAGAGGCGGGGTGGGGGGAGGGGAGCTGTGACTCGGACCCCGGACTGAGTGGGGCCCGGGCAGAAGCCGAGCACCCTGCGCCCGAGGAGCCCCCGTTGGCCTGGGGGGGCTGAGGGACTGAGCCCCCCAGAGCAGGACCTCCCCCTGGAAGGGCCGCGCCGCAGCCCGTGGGAGGGCCTCGCCCCCGGCGCCCCCCATCTCCACTCGCCGCCGTCCCGGCCTCCGCCGGAGGGAGGGGCCGAGCGCCCTCGGGGGGCCGTGGACCCCGGCGTTCTGAGCGTTCCGCGCCCCGCGCCGCCCGGCCCCCCCGCCGCCGATGGCCGCCGACCCGCCGGGAGCTGCCGAGAAGGGAGAGATGGCTCCCGGGACACGTGTGAGGTGGGTTCGTGCGGCTCCTCCTCACCCCCAGACCCGGGCAGCTCCCACTCCCATTCATCCTCTGCCCGGCCTCTCTCTACCTTCCCCGCCCCCAGCCTCGCCCTCTCTTTGCTCCAAACTCCTCGTGCCCAGCCCTCCTTCCTGTTAGCGCTCAACCCTGGGGACCGGCCTTCCTTCCTAGACCCTGCTTCCCCCGGCAGACCCCCATCCCCGCCTGCATCGCCGCCCTCCAGGCCCTTCCCCTGGAGCGCTGGAGGGCCCCTTCCCCCCATGGATGGGTCTGGAAGTCCCTGGAAAGGGGGAAGCTAGGGTAAGACTCTGGCCACGAAGAGACCCCTCCAGGCCTGCTGAGTCTCCGTGGGGTCTTGGAGGATCTGGTTTCCATGGGAAGGGGAGCCCAAGGGATTCTAGACAATTCGGGATGGAAAGTAGCCTGGGAAGCTGCGGGGCGGGGGAGAAGACATGTCGGGCTGAGCCCATCCTGAGTTCTGTGGAGATGTCAGGGGGGATTCTGGAATCCCAGGGAGTCTGGGAGATGGCCCAGACTGACCTGAGAGATCCAAGAGGAGGGTGTCTTGGGGCAGAGGGAGCTGTGTTGGGGGAGCACAACAGTTGAGGTGTGGGGCTGAGGAGGGCCTCTGAGGCAGCATGGGGAGGAGGGTGTCTCAGAGCCCTGAGGGCGGGGGAGGGCAAGCATCCTCCCGGGTCTGTTGACAATGTATAGGTTTGGGGCGAGAGAGACTGGGCGGCAGCTGCGTGTGAGGGAGAAAGGAGGGAGGAGGAAGGGTCTAGAGCTTCTGCCCCGGAATTTGTGGGTATCTGGAGGGAAGTGTGGGGGAGTTGAGGTTGGGGAATGCTTGGGGGGTAGTACATTTGGGTACCGGGGGAAGAGTTGGGGTCTCTCTGAGGAACTCCACAAACAAGGAACCCCGGCTTTCCCAGGAGCTTTGGTGTGGAGGTGTCAGAGCCGAGGCCGAAGGCCCTTCCTCCTCCTCTGGGTAGCCAAGGGGGTGCTGAGGAAGGGTTAGAGGAAAGAGGAGTGAGGTCAGGAAGCCAGTTCTCAGGCTCCCAAAGGAGCCAGGTGAGCTCTTTGGAGAGAGGCCTTGAGTAGAGGGAGTGGTGCCCCCCCGACCCCCCCCAGGAGGGACAGTCTCCTTGTTCGTTGTCTCCCGCACCCCGGGACAGGGGTAGGAGAGCAAGCTCTGGCTGCCTAGGAATGGGGGGAGCTGCTGCGAGTGTCCTAGGCCAGGGCCTCCGTGGGCCCACCTGACCCTGTGTCCCATTCACCCACAGCCCTCGGCGTTGCTGACGCCCCCAATGTCGTCGAGCAGCCGGGGGCCGGGGGCCGGAGCGCGCCGACGCCGAACCCGCTGCCGCCGCTGCCGGGCCTGTGTGCGAACTGAGTGCGGGGACTGCCACTTCTGCCGAGACATGAAGAAGTTCGGGGGGCCCGGGCGCATGAAGCAGTCGTGCCTGCTCCGGCAGTGCACTGCCGTGAGTTCTGCCCCCGGCGTGCCCGACACCCCTGGGGGCCGTGGGTGCCCTTCCCCAGCTGGCCCGGGTGCCCTCCTGGGCTGGCTGCTTCCTCGCGCTCACTGTAGAGTTCCTGTTCGTTCACACAGTCGTACGCTGTCTTGTTCGGATGTCCAGCAGGCCTGTTTTTGTCTCCAGTTCCAAGCAGGGGGCAATGTTAGCGCCCAGAAGAATCTAATGTTCTGCTTACCTTCATGTTTTTCCCGGCTTCAGAGGCACAGACCCAGAGAGACCTCAGCCCCTCTGTACGCCTCCCTAGAGGAATGTGTGCCCAGGGGTCCACTCCCAGAGCTGGCCCAACTGAATAGGTCTTAGCCTTCTCTGGCTTCTTCCTCACCTGCCAGAGTGGTCTCGGATTTGAGGCCAGGCTTACCCTTTGTGTGACCTTGAACAAACACATTGAACCTCGAAGTACCTTTTCAGTGAAACCTTTCCTTTGCTGAGTCGTAAAGATGAAGCAGTAGCAGAGATGTGAGTGTGCCCAGCACACAGTAGGTATCAGAGAACATGAGTTTCTTCCACGGAGCTCCCCAGAGCTCCAGGATGTGGCCCTTCTCAGGCGGCCTTTTCCATCTACCTCCTCCTGGAGGACCACCACCACCTTTTCCCTCCAACCCGTCTGCTGCTTCTTTGCCCTAGAGCCCCCCCCTTCTCTTTCTTTGTCTCCCAACCATCACCTTGCTTTCCTGTTCCTCCTTTCCCTAGTCCTTTTTCCTTGGGCCTGTCTCCCAACCTTCAGCATCCCTCAGATGACTGTATTACCCTGCCCCCCCACCCAAAGTCAAGTTGTCAGAGGGCTGCTCTCTCAGGACCAGCCAGCTGCCTTTTGCATTCCCAGGAGTCTTGCCAAAACCTGATTCATTGTAGGGTCCAGGGCAACACTTGGGCTGCCCATTGTGCAAACTCCGAATCATCCCAAGCTGCAGCCGCAGTCTCCTGCCGCTTTCTCTTGCAACAGTATGGTCCTATTTGCTATGGTTTCTATCCTTTCCCCAAAGCCAGCAAGAGTTTCAGGGTCACACACACAGACCCTGATTCCAGCTGCAACATTTGCAACCGTGATAACAACTATGTATCCAGTGCTTCCCCGGGTGAGCTCATTCTTCCAAAGGTCCTGCAAAGGAAGAATGCCTAGCCCCATTTTATGGATGGAGACATGAGACGTAAGGTTAAATCACTTGCTCAAGGTCATACTGTCAAAAGGGAACAAATTCAAGATTTAACCCAGATGGACCCATGGGTTCTGAACCTCATCCCGCAGCTGGCCAGGCTCCCCGGAAGGAAGGGTCTTCCCCTGTCACTTGCTTTCTGGGTCCCTAATACTCCCTCTTCCCCACAGCCCGTGCTCCCACACACAGCTGTGTGCCTCTTGTGTGGGGAGGCTGGGAAGGAGGACACAGTAGAGGGAGAGGAAGAAAAATTTGGTTTGAGCCTCATGGAGTGTACAATCTGCAATGAGATCGTCCACCCCGGCTGCCTGAAGGTGATGGCCCTGGGGGCCCTGGAGTCTGAAGGTGATGGCCCTGGGGAGCGCTGCCTCTGGGTTTCCTGGCGCGCTCCATCCACTCCCTGCCCTCTGCCTACAGATGGGGAAGGCTGAGGGTGTCATCAATGCGGAGATCCCTAACTGCTGGGAGTGCCCTCGATGCACCCAGGAAGGCCGGACCAGCAAGGTAGGGGTGGGGGCTGGGCTGGGCGCTGGGTTCTGCGCAGACAGTGGGCTGGGGAGCTGGAGAGAACCTCAACCCTAGCTTCCATCTCCCCAGGATTCAGGTGAGGGACCAGGCCGCCGCAGGGCTGACAACGGCGAGGAGGGCGCCAGCCTGGGGAGTGGATGGAAGCTGACGGAGGAGCCGCCGCTTCCGCCACCCCCACCCAGGCGCAAGGGCCCCTTACCTGCTGGGCCCCCCCCAGAGGACGTGCCTGGGCCCCCCAAAAGAAAGGAGAGGGAGGCAGGGAATGAGCCCCCCACCCCAAGGAAAAAGGTGAGCCAGGGAGCATGCTCATTAGGTCCAGCCCCAGGGATTCTGGGATTGGTAGTCGAGTTCCTTTTCTGGGAGGGTAGGCCTGGGAGGCTGCGCCCCGGTTCCTCAAGGGGTTGTTGGGGGATGTCGGTCAGGAACTTTGGGGAGGGTGGAGCGAGCTCGGCGGGGAGGAGAGGTGCAGGTGAGGGCAGCTTGGGCTGGGCAGGGAAGCCTGGGGAGCCCCGGGTGCTTCAGGTGGGAGGGGGAGAGCATGCCCAGATGCGCTGCCTCCGAGGAGGAAGGAGGGGCTGGAAGGGCCTGAGGGGAAGAGAGCAGCGGGGAGCATGCTCAGTGAGCCCAGGCTCCGGGAGCCGGGCCGCTGGTGGGGAGGTGAGCATGCTCAGAGTGCTTCCTGAGATGGGGGCTTCTGGGATTTGTAGTCTAAGAGCCGAACAGGACTCTTGGTGTTGTGGCCTGCGAGGGGCTGATGGGGTCTCGCCCTTCCCCCACATTTCATTCTCGCTCCGGTAGGTGAAAGGAGGCCGGGAGAGGCACCTGAAGAAGGTGGGTGGAGACGCCTGCCTCCTCCGAGGACCGGACCCAGGCGGCCCCGGCCTTCTGCCCCCCAGGGTTCTGAATCCGAGCCAGGCCTTCTCGTCCTGCCGCCCTGGGCTCCCTCCCGAGAACTGGGAGGTGTGCCGGGGACCCCCCCCCCACCTTTCCTTGCCCCACCCTCCAGCCTAGAGACCGAGATCTGCCCCTTCCTGCTCACCTCGTCCACCCCTGCCCCGCTTGGCCACAGTGGGCATCTGGGCCCCTGGGAAGAGTGGAGGGGGAAGGGCTGGGTTGGGGCCAGGCCACAGGACTTCCCAGCAGCCCTGGGGGTGTCATCTGACCCATCTGCGTCATGTTTCCAAACCTTGAAGGGAAAAGAACTGAGTTCAAATCCCTGCCCACTGATTCCCTGTGTGGTCTTGGCAACTTGTCAGCTGCTCTGAGCCTCGGTTCCTCACCTGTGAACGAGAGGACACCACCTACCTTATCCACCCATCCCACAGAACTGTTTACATCTAATGAAAGTAAATGAGATTTGTGAACTGTGAAATGTACTTCGGTGTGAGGAAGGCGAGGCCCAGAGAGGTTAAAAGACTTGCCCCAGATCACACAGCAAAGCTAGAAATCAGCTGTCCCTTTGCACTGACACATGAATGCAAGGGTCGGCCTGATTGTGTTCAAATCCTGCTTCTGCTGTTTGTTAGTTTGTAACCTTGGGCAAGTCACTTCGTCTCTCTGAGCCTCTGTTTCCTCGAGTGTAAGAAAAGTGGCCCAGGTTGCCACTCCATTGGAGCGCTGTGAGGATATGAGTCCATGAGCATGAGGTGCTCTGTCCCTCTCATATCGTTGACTGTCAGGCACTCGGAATCATCTAGGCCAGCGTTCCGTGTTATGGATGACAAGGCCGGGGCTTCCCAAGGTCACACAGAGAGTCAATAGCAGAGCTAAATCTCAAAATGACATCTCTAACCTTCTCCGTATTTCACAGCCTTTGAAAACTCTTAAGCTGTTGAAACCCTTAAGGCTTCTAATTCTTTGAATCAATATCTTCACATGACAGATAAGGAGGGATGTGACGTGGCTGAGGCCTCACGCCGCTCAGGGGCAGAGTCAGGGCTGGAACTCAGGACTGCCTCTTGGGCTGCTCCTCCCCTGCTCACTCCTCCGGGCAGGCGGGCGAAACCGTGCATGTCAGACCCTAGAGCGGCCTCCCCCCATCTCCTTGCAGAAACCAAAGCCGCCTTTGGCCTCTGCCGAGGGCCCGGCCGTGCCATCCCCGTCGCCGCAGAGGGAGAAGCTCGAACGCTTCAAGCGGATGTGCCAGCTGCTGGAGCGGGTGCCCGACACCTCCTCGTCCTCCTCGGACTCGGATTCCGACTCGGACTCTTCGGGCACATCGCTGAGTGAGGATGAGGCCCCTGGCGAGGCCCGGAATGGGCGCCGGCCAGCCCGGGGCAGCTCGGGCGAGAAGGAGAACCGCGGGGGGCGGCGGGCTGTGCGCCCTGGCAGTGGGGGGCCCCTCCTCAGCTGGCCCCTGGGCCCCGCCCCGCCGCCCCGGCCCCCGCAGCTGGAGAGGCACGTGGTACGGCCCCCACCTCGAAGCCCTGAGCCCGACACGCTGCCTTTGGCCGCTGGATCCGACCACCCCCTGCCCCGCGCCGCCTGGCTTCGTGTCTTCCAGCACCTCGGGCCCCGAGAGCTGTGCGTTTGCATGCGAGTCTGCCGGACTTGGAGCCGCTGGTGAGTGGCCTGGACGGGCCTGGGTTCTCACTTGCTGTAGGACCTGCAGCGGCAGGTCATGCCCTCTCTGGGTCCTGTTCTTACTTCGCTACTACTCTTGTGTCGAGTATGCATTCCAGTCTGATGCTTCCCCAACTGCTGCGTGCAAGCTCCTTTGCATCGCTCGAGCTCATTTAACTCTCAGAACAACGCTGTGAGGGCAGGTACTATTATTCCCTTTTACAGAAGCCGAGGTCAAGGTTGTGGAGAGGAGGTAGTGGGACCAGGAATTTGAACCCACGCCCCATGGCTCCAAAATATTTCCTCCTAAGAACTGTCATTTATGAGTGTTCCTGGGGCAAGTGTAGTGCTCAGTGCTGTCGTACGTCACCCGATTTGCTTTGCACAGTCCTTTTGCTGAGGACAGTCTCACCGGAGGGTCCATTTACACGTAACTGAGGGGGCCCTGCCCTCTTGGGGGCAGCCACATTTCAGGCTCCTGTCTCCCCTCGTTCCTTCTTCGTGCCCCAGAGCGGCTCCCCGCCCCCTCTGTCTGTCGCCACCCCATCTGCCCCGGAACCTTCTTTGTTCAGAAATGTCTGTCATCTTCCCAAGCCCCGGGCTTCTCTCCGATCCTGCCCCGACCAGATCCTCCCCAGGCCCACGACCACCGCAGCGTGCTCTTCCCCTCGCCGAGCACGCGAGGACCCTCCACACACCGGCGAGCCCGCGCTCGTTTCTCCATACTCGTGTTCACAGCGCTTGCTCGAGCGGGGTGGATACTGTGTCTGTTTTATCTGCGTGTTCCCAGCACGGGACCGGGGCAGTGGAGGCACCCAAGAAGTATTTCATTAAATGAGTACGTTCAGGCTGTTTCCCAGGCCCTTACTGTGGAGGAGGCATCCTGGTGGTCACTTTGCAAATCGGGGACTAACGTGTTCCTTGTAATGGCAGCCCAGGGGGAGGAGGAGGTACACCTGGAGTCCCGGTGCCAGCGGCTCTGGAGGCAGACTGCCTGGGCTTGACTCTTACTCTTGCCCTGATAAGCTGACGGCCGCTGGGGGCGAGTGTCTTAACCTCGCTGTGCCTCAGTTTCTTCTTCACCTGTTAAGCCTGAAGAAGCGAAGTGTTCACTTCATACATCTTTGTGAGCTAGTGTACGCAGAGAGCCCAGGACAGTACCCAGAAAGTAGAAACTACTCAGTGCCCTAGCCGCACCCAGTATCATTCCCTCAGTTGCAAATACTGACTGAAAGCACAGCCTTTACGTCCTCAGACTTAGCCGGGAGCAGCTGCCAGTCTGCCTGCAGCCTGGAAGCTAAGAACAACTGCCGGGGACAGCCACCCCACGCGTGTAGTGACTGGCGCTAGGTTTGCCGAGGCCTCTCCAAGGCCTGCTCTGTGCTTGGCAGGAGGGATCCAGGACTGAAGAGGACTTAGTTTCTCCCTCAGGGAGAGACTTGTGACTGGAAGTGGACGAAGCAGCGGACCTGAGGCGGCACAGAGATTCCCAGCTTGGGCCCTGGAGTCTGGCGCCCATGGGTGTCCTCTGTGCTTCCTGTCCTGCCTGAGTGTCTAGCCGGGGGGGGGGTGGCTTTACCTTTCAAGGCCTGTTTTTTCACCTGGAGTCTAGGCTTCATACTCCTGCCCTATGGGGAGTAAATAAAGTAGGTCTTACAGAGCCCTTAGCACAGTACTTGGAAGGTGCTAAAGCCTCAGTAAAATGGTGTTTTAGGTTTTTTTAAAGATGTATTATTTATTTGACAGATCACAAGTAGGCAGAGAGGCAGACAGAGAGAGGAGGAAGCAGGCTCCCTGCCGAGCAGAGAGCCCGATGCGGGGCTCGATCCCAGGACCCTGGGACCACGACCCGAGCCGAAGGCAGAGGCTTTAACTCACTGAGCCCCCCAGGCGCGCTAAAATGGTGGGTTTTGATAAGGATGAGAGTAGGCTAGCGCAGGTACAGGAGGCTCTGTCAGGTGCAGGCACAGAGACAGGGACAGGAGGGGTAGAGAGCAGGACTTGGGCTGAGAACTTTTTAAAAGCAGAGCAGCTTGTGCTCAGTCACTAAATGGCTGTTAGAGCACCAGGGTGATGACTCTTCGGCTGAGTGTCTGGCCCACGAGCCTGGGTGGGCAGCAGTGCCATTCCCCAAGCTTGGCAGTAGCAGAGGACGAGCAGATTCTGCGAAAGGGAAATGCTCAGATTGGACACGTTTTTGTCCAAAAGGCGTGGGGGCTAGTCAGTAGCTAGCAGGACAGCAGGTGGATGTACAGATCTGATGCTGGAAAGATCCAAGTTTGGAAGTTTCCCCGTAGGTAGCAGCTTCCAGAAAGAGGGCAGGAGACAGAATGTCAGTGTTTGTGAGTTAGAGAAAGAGCAGCCAGAGACGTACGTGAAGGAGATGGTGGAAGTGTCCTGCAGGAGAGAGACTGAGGAAAGAGTGAATGAGAAAGTGTGGGAGTTGGCGAGAGGTCGTGGGGGACCAAGGACCAGAGGTGGCCGTTGGGTTTGCTGCACGAGACCCTGGGGTCCTCGGCTGTGCTGCGTGGGAGTAGGGACCAAAGCCATGTCCATGGGGTTGAAGACATCAGCTCCACGGCGGGGACTTGATCTGTTCTCTGCTGTGTCCCTAGTTTCTAAGATGGTGCCTGGCATGCAGGAGGCTCTAAGACAATACCGGTTGGATGGACGGACGGACGGAAGTGAGGAAATCAGGATGGTGTGTGGAAAGAGCTAGTGAGGGTGGAGGCAGAGAGAAATCCGTAGGTAGGAGAGCAGGAAGTTGCAGGCTTTCCTGTCTGGTGGCTTCTATCTCCTCTTGGGACTGGGAGGCAAAGTGACTGTACCAAGAGCGAGGGGAGGGGTGGGCAGAGGAAGCATGGTGGAGTTGTTGAGGCGCAGAAAAGAGGGTTGGAAGTTTGGAAGACGGGGAGAGAGGGTGGCCAGGAAGGGACTGTACCCCTAAGTCGAGGCCAGTGGGGGCTCGGAGGGAGGGCCCGGAATGGGTGGGGGCGAGCACAGCGGAGGCACCAGCGAGGACAGAGCGCCGAGAGTAAAGAACCAGCCTGGGCTGCAGCCCAGAAGGCTGGGAGCTCCTGGCAGACATCAGCCGGGCGGGTGCGTCTGCATCCCCAAGGCGCCCCTGCAAGACAGAGGTTTAGGATCAGAACTCCAGGTTCGGGAGGTGGGCTTAATAGGGGGCTGACTCAGTCGGCGTGGCTGGAGTCTAGGGAAAAGTGAACTGGGTTAGGGAACTTGGACATCACGCCCTAAGGCCCCTGAGTGAGGACAGGCGGTGCCTCCTAACAGTTCTCCCAGCCCCTCCCCTTTGTGTCATTCAGCTTAGAAAGGACCCGTCCGAGGTTCCCTGCTGCCCTCACACTGAATTCCCACGGCCTGCTGGACATTTAAACACATACGTGCGTCAGCGAGTGCGCTAAACGACAGACCCGCCTGGCATTGCGGCCCGCCTTGCCACACCGTGCCCGCCCCAGGCCCCTTCTGCAGTCTCCCCCCGGCCCCTACCTCCCGCTCCTCCCTTAGACCTGGCTCAGGCTCAGTCCAGAGCAGCTTGGGTGAAAGCCTGGCTCTGCCACCACTGAGTAGCTGTGGGACCTGGAACAAGTTTCTCAGCCTCGCTGGGCCTCCTTTTCTGTAACTCTAAAAAGGAGGTTGTAGGAACAGTATTTACCTCCTAGGGCTGTTGTGAGGTTAACTGCTTGAGGCACAGACTAGTTCCTGGCCCATAGAAAACCCTTGATAAACACTAGATCTTTTTTTTCCCCAAAGATTTCATTTATTTATTTGACAGAGAGATCACAAGTACACAGAGAGGCAGACAGAGAGAGAGGAAAGGAAGCAGGCTCCCTGCTGAGCAGAGCCCGATGCGGGACTCGATCCCAGGACCCTGAGATCATGACCTGAGCCGAAGGCAGAGGCTTAACCCACTGAGCCCCCCAGGCGCCCCGACACTAGATCTTAATCCCGTGGTCATCGCCACCTTCCTCCAAAGGTTCCTTGCCCTTTGTTCCTGCTGCTTGAGTTGCTCCGAGTGCTCCGAGTTCTCTCTGTGTTCTAGGCCTGGCTGCTGGCTCTTCCCCATGGGAGCATACACTCTCTTCCTCCCCTCACTGTCTCCCTGGGAGGCTCCCTGTCCAGCCCTCGCTGACTCTCACTAGATCCCTTGCTGCTTCAGTTACCGTGGACGGGCTGTTTCTCCCGTTTCCTGACAGCCCAGTGGAGGCGGTCACTTAGGATCCGTAGGGCCCTGAGTGATCATGGGCTGCCCCCCTGGTCATTCAGGGGCAAAGGGACCAATTAGTTCAAGCTAAGAAAGGTCATGGGAGACTTCCTGGGCGAGGAGACACTGGGACTGGCTGTTGAAAGCTTGGGTAGTTTGGCATTTTGGTCAGAAGCATGACAGGCGCCCATATATGTTGGCACCAGGCAGCCTTGTGTGTCTGTCGGCTGGCAGGTGGTTCCGTGTGGCTGTTGTGGAGTATGTTCTAGGAAGAGCTGGGGGGCCTGTGTGTGCCCCTGATGGGGAAGGTTTCCCTCTCTAGCCGTGGAAGATCCAGAAGGGCTTCGGGGTGATCGTGGCAGTGGAGCTGAGACTCCAGACTGGGCAGGAGTTCACCGAGTGGCTAGAGACAAGGGGCAGAAGCTGGGTTGCGGGTAGGCAGGGTGTTTTCCTTTTCTGTTTTCTAGTCCGAGAGCTTTGCAAGTGGAGAAGTGGAGTCGTTGGGCTTGAAGCCCCCCAGTAATTCCCTAAAATGTCAGACGGGAGAATGCCTGGCAGTCTCAAGTGGCACAGAACCCTGCTTCATCTTTCTGTCAGTTCTGAAACGGAAGTCTGTCCACTGGGTGCTGTATAACACCTAATGCTTACCTCCCTGTTTTACAAAAATAGTCTTCAGACGGTAGCCTAAAGCCACAGCAGCACCTGCCCAGGATTTGAGAGACCCGGTTAGTTTTCACTGTACAGGTTTCTAAGGTTAACATTTTTATGTGAAGAAATACTGATTTTAAGTGCAAGGAGGGATCGACTGAAAGATAAATTCATGTTCTGAGAGAACGGGAGAGCAGCTGACTACGCGCCAGGAGTGGGCACCCCCTGCTGCAGCCCAGGGCCTCTGGAGGGGAGAGCCCTCAGAATGGGGCGGGGGTGAAGGGCAGGAAGACACAGCTTCCCGGGCCTTCCCCACCCCTGCTGCTTCTGACACAGCCCGTCCGGCCCAGTGGGAATTTCCTGATGTGCTTTTGAGAACTGGAAGGGGAGTTTAGACCGAGTCTCAAGGAACCTTAGTGTGCCACGGAGCGTTCACAGATGACCTTGGGAGAGCTGGGGAAGGGTTCCTGGTAAAAATAAGTTTGGGAAACCCTGCTCTGGTTCACTGCATGTTGGGCCCCTCGGGGCCGTGAGGGATCAGGGAAGTTCTTTCACTTTGTGCAGGCCTCGGTCGTCTTTGGAACTTGGATTCCTGGGCGCCACCGCGCCTTCCGTAAGCCCCGAGCCGGTAAATGAGAAGCCGTAGGTGACGTGGGCTGTGGGGGAGCGCTCCGGGGACACTTCAGGGACTTCCCACCAGCTTCGCAGCATTCGCTGGTGCAACAGATGACCCCTGGCATGGGGCTGGGTCCCGGCGCTACCAAAGGGGAAACGCCGTCCAGCCCTGGAGGGCCTACATGCTAGTTGGAGGGATACAGTAACCCGAGACGGGGTAAGGGGGCTGTAAGCTGAGCCTTGGGCAGCTGGCCATCAGGATGGGGCAGATGCGGCTCAAAGGCAGAGATGAGTAGAGGAGATGCGAAGTTCCCACGAGTCCCCATAGCTTAGCCAGGGAGAACTCCAGAAGGCCAAGGTGGGGGTGGTAGAGGCTGCCGAGGGATCCCTCTGGTGTTACATCAGATACAGCGTGTGGGGTGTTGGTGTTCTGGCTGCTTTAGAAGCTGTAAGGGCCACAGACTGCCGTGACCTCATTTGCTCTTGCGGTAGCCCTGTGGGGCCCCTGTGGGGCCGGCTGCGTCTGGACGTTGCCTTCATTTTACAAGCGGAGCATCAGAGGCTCAGGGAGCGGAGTGGACCTGCCTGGGGTCTCGCATTCGCATAGTGATGAAACTGAGCCCCAGACCTGGTGCTCTCGGCCTGAGCCCGGGTACTTCCTGCCACCCCTGCTGTCGCTGTGGGCCAGGACAGAGCCGTGGCCGTGGCCGGGGAAGCCCTGAAGGAGGGGGTGTCCCGGGCTCCCTAAGAGCGGAGGGCTCTGTCTCCCTCTCGTGGCCGATAGGTGCTATGACAAGCGTCTGTGGCCTCGAATGGATCTGAGCCGGCGAAAGTCCCTGACTCCACCCATGCTCAGTGGTGTGGTTCGTCGCCAGCCCCGAGCCCTGGACCTCAGCTGGACAGGTGTCTCCAAGAAGCAGCTCATGTGGCTTCTGAACCGTCTGCAAGGTAGGGCGGCATGGCAAGGTAGGGCAGGGTGAAGAGGGAGTCGGTCCTGGGATGCAGTGCTGACTTCCGGCCTCCCCGTCCAGGCCTGCAGGAGCTGGTGCTCTCCGGCTGCTCCTGGCTCTCTGTCTCTGCCCTGGGCTCAGCCCCACTGCCGGCCCTGCGGCTCCTGGATCTCCGCTGGATTGAGGATGTGAAAGACTCCCAGCTCCGCGAGCTGCTCCTGCCTCCACCAGACACCAAACCAGGTGTGGCGTCCGTTGGCTCATTGGTAGAACGGGTTGGCCAGGGGGGGAGGTATGAGGCTTCCAGGGTCTCTTCCGACTCGTGCCGGATGTTAAGAGATCCGAAGAAAGGGCAGAACACATGAGTGTGGTGAGGAGGCCTTGCGTGGCTGCCGTTCATTCCTTTACTTAGCTGCTGTGCATTGGGCCCTGCGGTAGGAACTGTGGGGAACAGGATGAAGGGGAGGTAGGCCCTGCCCCCCAGAGGGGAGAGAAGTACGTGCTGGAACATGGTAGGGGACAGGAGGGCGACATAAGAATTCTGGAAGAAGCCAGGGGCATGGCCGGTGGCACATCGGAGTGAAGTCACTGGGTGTGGTGGCACTACTGGAGAGCCTCCTCCAAAGGGAGCAGCGGCAGTGGCCATGAGAGAACGCAGGCCCGGGGTGGCCAGTCCCTTCCACTCTTCAGGAGGAGCCAGACACTGGATTTTCCTGTGAAATATCCTTGGTTTTAAAAGATGGCAGCTAATATAGCATTCTTCTAAAATTCACGCGTGGATCAGTACACATACAAGCGAGCCATAGAATTGGCCTCTGTGCCCTCTTGCCCTACAGTAAAAGGACAAGGGTTTCCTGAGGGAGTGGAGCAGAAGCAGGGAGACGGCTGACCTGGAAGGTTGCATGGGGCTGGTGGTATCATCTCCCAAGTCAGGCCAGCTACCTTTTCACCCCGGGTCCAGCCCAGGTGCCCTGTCAGGTAAAGACGGCTTTTACTATTGAACATAGACTCCGGCCTTAGCCCCGTGTCAGGCCTTGGAGACCTCAAACAGCCCCAGCCCCTACCCTGATAGAACCCCAGTGATGCAGGAGAGAGAGAATCGGAATAGGAGGTCACAGGGTGATCCGACCGAGGCTGTGGTTGGGTGTGGGGAGCAGTGAGAGAATCCCTCCTTGAGGCCAGGCTGTTCGAACTGATCCTGGAAGGGACAGGGTTGTCCCGGGAGTGAGGCAGAATTAAGCACTTCGGTAGGAGAGGAGGCCTGTACTGGCAGCAGAGGCAGGTCCCAACGCAGGTGTGGGTTAGGCACACTGAGGCCTGGGCCTTCCCGTCTAACCAGGAGATGGGATGCTCACAACAGCTTCCCTGGCCCCCATAGTCTGGCCTCCACACTGATGCCGGGGGAACCGTCAGAAGGCACACCTGTCCATGTCACCTCTGTGCTCTAAACTCTTCCTCATAATCCCCCAGTGCTCTTTGGATAAACACTCCTACATTGTCACCGAGGCCCGGATGGTCTGGCTTCCACTGACCCCTGCCATCCCCACGTTTCAGCCTCTTCAGCCTCCTTGCCAAGATTCTCTCCAGCCCTCAGGCCTTTGCTTAGTCCTCTTTGTCAGAACGCTGTATCCCCCTTTGTCTAATTAACACCTAATCATTCTTCAGGCCTCAGCATAAATGCCACTTCCTCCTAGAAGCCCTCCATGATCCCCCCCCCACCAGATCAGGGTTCCTTTAGCGCTTTGGGAGCGCCCCCCCCCCCAGCTGTGACTGTGTGGCGGTGAAGTGTTTGATGAAAACCCATTTCTTCTCCCCGAGTTCTAAGCTCTGGGAGGGCAAGGACTGTACTCACTCTAGAGCCTTGCTTTCAGAGCTTATTTTTCGGTCCCTTCTTCCCACTCCGCCCCCCTCACAGCAGCCTTGGAAGGAGGTAGGGGAGCATCTAGGATTCTTCTGGACAAGGCACCAGAGGCTCAGAGGGGTTGACTGACTGCTGCGAGTCACACAGGCAGAGCTAGACCAGAGAACTCCCCCGTTGCCGCTCTCCCCGGAATCTGCCTGGGCCAGGAAGGTTCGGGTGGGGATGAGGGTGAGCACTGGGAACCGTGGCTTCCCTGAGGTGAGAAAGTGCCGGCTGGCAGGCACACTGACCCCCGTTCTTCCTGCCTGAACTACCCCAGGAGCTTGCAGAGATGAGCCTCCCAGGCCCTTGGGACCTCCTCTAGTGTTGGGACTCGACAGCCGTCTTTCTTATCTTGGCACCCTGGCTCTGTGCAGCATTCCTCCAGCAAAACTTACAGTTCTGCTGTTTCCTGGTTCTTGTCCCTGCTGTCCTCTGCCTGGCCTGCTCTCGTCCCACTTCTCCCGTTCAGATCCTTGGAAGCTTAAACCCTGTCATCTCCGTGAAACCCTTGCGGATGCAGAAGCCGGAAGTGACCTGCCTGTCCTCTGCTTCCCTCCAGTGGCTTTTAACTGTGCCCCAAGATCAAGGGCATCTGTAGATGTATCCTTCCCAGGCTCTCAGCTCCTCAAAAGAAAAAATCGAGGTGGAATTCAGTTTGCCAAGTCAGGTGCCCACGGAGATGGCCTGGCAGGTGACAGAAGGGATGGGCTCGGTGAATGACTGGAGGGAGTAACATCTTGCACGCAGTGTCCAGCTAGCCTTTTCCAGGTGCCCAGCTAGCCCACTGGTGCCAGATCTTAGGGTTTTTCAAAGAAAAGGTCTAGCCAAATTCCTTTATGGAAGTGTCCTTTTTGTAGCATTCGGTATTAACATAAGAAAAATGTCAGCGCTCTGCAGATTCCGTAACACGTTTGTGTAGACTAGTTTCGTGAGTTGGTGATATCTGATCCGGTGTATCTATGGCCAGGGCTGGTGCCTGAGGGGCAGATAGTGCCGTGGTGTTTGGTCTGGCGTCCTCTGTTCAGTCCTGCGGCCTCGGACAGATTGTTTTAATGATTTGAGCCGCAAAGTTCTCATCTGTAAGCAGGAGTGATAATCGCGCAGCTGTGGTTCTTCGAGCAGGGTCCAGACGAGCAGCATCTCCATTACTGCAGAACTTTGCAGAAAAATAAACTCGGAGGCCTCCCTTAGGTTCCCTAACCTCTGGGTAGGTCCAGCAACCGTTGTACGCGGTCCTCCTAGCCCCTGGCCTAGGAACAGGCCGCCACTTGGCCCCCTCGGCTGGTGGGCCACACTGAGTGGGCCACACATTAAGCACACTGAGTGCTTAATTCATGGTGGCTGGTGTACCTTAGGCACTTAGTTTAAAAAACAAAACAAACAAACAAAATAGGGGCACCTGTGTGGCTCCGTTGGTTAAGTGTCTGACTCCTGATTTCGGCTCAGGTCGTGATCTCAGGGGCAAGAGGTGGAGCCACCCATTTGGGCTCCCCGCTTAGTGGATCCTGCTTAAGATTCTGTCTCTCCTTCTGCTCCTCCCTGCTCTTCCCAAAACCCCAAATGCGGAATGGGGTAGAGACACTAAAAGAAAAGCAGGCTGCATGCCACATGCTTTGGGTGTACAAATGAGGGATGTGCGTTCTTCCCTGACGTGGGATGAAGCGGTCACTAACCTCAGAGCTAAAAGCCAAGGACACCAGCCCCTCATAGGACTGAACACCGGTGTCTGTGGACAGAGTCGCAGAGCAGGGTCACCTGTGGAATTTGGCCCAGGTGTTTGGGAGTGTGGGCAGGGAGTTGGGAACAGAGACAGGGATGAGCCCTTACAGGAACTGGAATGTTCTAACCAAAAAGGGGCGCTCAAGAGTTTCTAGTAGAGGAGCGATGGTGCCCCACTTTTTTTTTTAAGATTTTATTTATTTGAGAGAGAAGAGAGAGCACGGTGGGGTGGAGAGGGGGAAGCAGGCTCCCTGCTGAGCCGGGAGCCGGACGCAGGACTCGATCCCAGGACCCTGGGATCATGACCAGAGCCAAAGGCAGATGCTTAACCGACTGAGCCACCAGATGGCCCATGTCCCGTTTGTTTTTGAGCACGGCTCTCTTTGAATGCCAGGAAGGAGAGGAGAGACTTGACTGGGTGGGGAGGCTGGGGCAGGAGTCCCGGCAAGAGTGCTGTTGTCCCCGAGGGGCGTCTGGGGATGGAGAGAATGGGACCCAGCTGGTGGTGTCACCAGTGGAAGGAGAGGGAGGTAGCAGGGGACCCTGGGGCGGCAGTTCTGTCAGACGAGGGAGTAGTACGGAGCACCGACGTCCCTCGCTAGGGGTAGAGCAAAAACAAGACAAAAATTCCTGCTCTTGTGGAACTTACTCTAGTGGGAGGAGAGGGGAAAAAAGGTCCCATGGTAAGAAAAGGGGAAACACGAATGGCAGGGAAGGGGTAGGACCAGGTGGGATGTCACCAGATCAAATGGAGCGATCATGGAGGGCCTCGCTGAGGCGGCGACGTGAGCAGTGGACAGAAGAAATGAGGTCAGGTTGTGCAGGGGTTTGGGAGAAGACGAAGCCGCGTAGAGGATGCAGGCGGAGGCGCCGCTGCTGTGGAAGCAGGCTTCGGGCGAGGCAGGGGGCGCCGGCACAGCCGGCCGGGCCGCCCGGGCGCGGGCACGGCGGAGCCGCGGCGCTGATCTCCCTGCCTGCCTGCCCAGGGCAAACGGAGAGCCGCGGGCGGCTGCAGGGGGTAGCAGAGCTGCGCCTGGCCGGCCTGGAGCTGACAGATGCCTCCCTGCGGCTCCTGCTGCGCCATGCGCCCCAGCTGAGTGCCCTGGACCTGAGCCACTGCGCCCACGTCGGGGACCCCAGCGTCCACCTCCTCACAGCCCCCACTTCCCCGCTCCGCGAGACCTTGGTGCACCTCAATCTTGCCGGTAAGCATCCTGTGTGTCGGCCCGCTGGTGTGCTGGTCCCCGTGGCCAGTGCCCACCCCCCCACTAACCTTTGTGGTCTCCGCTCCCACTGCCTCACCCCTCCCCAGGTTGCCACCGCCTCACGGACCACTGCCTCCCGCTGTTCCGCCGCTGCCCGCGCCTGCGCCGCCTAGACCTGCGCTCCTGCCGCCAGCTCTCCCCTGAAGCTTGTGCCCGGCTGGCAGCCGCTGGGCCCCCTGGCCCCTTCCGCTGCCCAGAGGAGAAGCTGCTTCTCAAGGACAGCTAGTTGGGTGCCCCCCACCCTCCCCCAGGACTCATCAGGAGCCTGGACCTCGGGCCTTCGTTTTATCCCTGCCAGGAGGCCAGGTTACCCACCCCATGACTTGGGGTTCCTGCCCAGGGACTTGAGCCAGCCTCCCTCCGCCTCCCTACCCCCTGCACTGATATCTCTGGGGGTCTCTCCTTCCCGTCCACTCTCCCTTCCGCCTGCTTCATTGTCCATCCCCTGGGGGGAGTGGGTCAGAGGTACGGGGGGTGCTGAGCCAAAGGGATGGTGGGAGGGGGGTAAGGTGCAAGTGTGAGGGAGGGTAATGGGGCAAGGGTATCTGCACACAGGATCCTGGGAGCCGGGGGGCTGGGGGAGGTGGAGCAGGGCTGGGGGAGGGGGGCAGAAAGCAGATCACCAAGGGTTCAGGGAACAAAGACCAGATACTTGGAGTTGGGGGGTGGGGGTGGGGCCGAAAAGGGAAACCGGAGGAGCAATTGGGGACCCACGTGTCAGAGATGGGGGGACTCGGGGAACCAGGGGAAAGGCAGGGCTGAGTGAGGGGTGGGGGCAAAGAGCAGGCGTGGGGGCAGTAGGACCCCCTCGGGGTCACACCCCTCTCCTTACTCCCTCCCCAGATTTCAGTTCTTCCCCCCCCAACCCTGACTCCTTGAACGTCACTGACAATGGCAGCTATTGCGAGGAGTGGGGGCCGCGGGCCTACCCGCTGTTCAGCGCGGCCCAGGGGAGTGGTGAGGGGTACCCCAGCCCCCTACCCGCCTCCCCGCACAATACTTGAACATTCATCTGTACTGAAGTGTTACTTGAACCGGGGGAACCTCGGACCTGGGGGAGCCGGAGTGAGGGGACTGATCGGCTTGGACTGAGACTGGACCGGTGGGCACCCAGCTTGGACTGCGCCACCCCCCAGGCTCTCTCTTGCTTTACTGTATGGAGCAGCTCCACCCCTCCTGACCTGAGGTGGGGGTGGGGGTGGGGTGCCAGCCCGATGACGGGGGAAGACGGGACTCCTCCAGCGTGGCTCTTCCCACTCTTTCATCGTCATGGAAACTTGTATCCCATTTGCCCAGGGAACTGCCACTCCTGGTTGCCATGGAAATAGCAGCCAATGGACACCTCCCGAAGCCAGTGCTAAGGCTGGAAATGGCCCCTCTTAGTTGCCATGGGAATTTAGTAACAGACTCTTGGCCCTCCCCCACCCCTCCTGGGGCGGGGGCGGGGCTTGGGGAGCCGGGGGGAGGAGTTGGGCCAGGTCCCGCCCCTCCGCCCAGCCCTCCCCGGGGAGCCGGGATGTACCACGTAGGGGAGGGGGGAATCTATCCACATACCTCAGGTAACAGGGAGGTGCGAGGGTGGGGGCGAGGGACTGGGCGGACCAAAGGCCGGAGGGGAGGGGGTTCTAGGTATCGCGAAAGGCTTGAGGATGGGGCCGCTTGGGGGAGGGGTGGAGGCAGCCCGGCGGGGGCAAGTTGGTGGGGGGGTCCCAGCCGGGCTGGGCCCCTGGGCCCCAGGTCTGTACCATACGGTTTGCTATAAAACTCAAAATCTTCCAGCCAGGGCCGCCGCGTTCGTGTGTGTCTCTCCGGCGCTGGGGTGGGGGAGCGCTGGGACGACCGCAGTGCTCATCCTTGGGGCCTCCTGGGGAAGGGGGCTGTTTGGGTGCATCCGGGGGTCCTTAGGACCTCCCAGCTTCTCGGAGCTGATGCCGGACTCCCTGCGATCCCTGCCGGCGGATGGGTTCCCCTCTTCCCGGCTCGCCGTTAACGGAAGGGGTTTGGACGTCTGGGCATCTGGGGGGTGTCCGAGGGTGCCGACCTGGCCCGGGCCCCGGAACTCCTGGCCCTACGCTCGAGCTCGGGCGCTTGGGTGGGGGCGAAGCGGCCGGGGTCGCGAGGTCCCTTGGGATCTCTGCCGGCGGTCTCCCCGCCCCCTGGCTCCGCCCCGTCACGTGGCCGCGCCGGCTCCGCCCCCGCCCCAGTTCCGGTTTCGGCCGCTGCTCGGGCTCGGGCCCCGGCGCTGCCCGCGGACGCCTGCGCTTCCTGCTCAGCCCGGGCGCCGGCGTCCCTGCTCGCCCCGCCGGGGGATGGGGCCTTCCGCCGGCCTGGGCCGCCCCTCGGGGGGCCCCCGGGGCGACTCGGCGCCCCCGTGACCACCCGGCCCGCCCAGTGCTGCGGCCCCCAGGATGAAGGGCGGCGAGGGGGACGCGGGCGAGCAGGCCCCGCTGAACCCGGAGGCCGAGAGCCCCGCGGGCTCGGCCACGTACCGAGAGTTCGTGCACCGCGGCTACCTGGACCTCATGGGGGCCAGTCAGCACTCGCTGCGGGCGCTCAGCTGGCGCCGCCTCTACCTCAGCCGGGCCAAGCTCAAAGCCTCCAGCCGCACGTCCGCCCTGCTCTCGGGCTTCGCCATGGTGAGGGGCGGCGGGGGGCTCCCGGGCTGGGGCTGGGGCCCGTGGGGCGAAGCGAACGGGTGCCCGAGGAGAGGGGGTGGGCGGAAGGGGCTTTGAAGAGCTAAAGCAGGACCGACACGGTCCCCAGGGACTGCGCGGCTCCCTTCGTGCGCGCGCGAGCGTGAACCCTTGGCGTGAAGTGGCCCCTGGCCGTAAGCAGCCCCGAGGGGTCCGGAGGGGAGACGGACCACGAAGGGGAGTGTCTGGGCAAGCGCGGGCAGAGAGGTCCAGGAGCGCGGTTCCAGGCAGAAGCGACTACCAGGTTCCCGCCAGAGCGCCCAGGGCAAATCAGAGCTGCGCGGGGGTGGTCGGACCAGAACTGGGGGAGCCAAGAAAACAAACGGGCTGCGGCAGTGCCCAGGGGGTGGCCAGTGTCCAGCAGCCACAGAGAGTTCTTGGTGGAACCCAGGACGGCTTTGAGCAGAGGGGATGGCCCTTGAGGAAGCTGCTGGGGAGAGGAGGTGATGGGGAAGCGGATGCATGATTCCTGATCTGGTCAACGGCTCGTGTGGGACGGTGACACCAGCTTAACGGTCCCCGGTCCCCGCGGTGGCCTCGCAGGAAGTGGGGCCGGAGGAGTCAGCAGACACAAATCCTGCGTCCTCTGGGCTTGTGGCCAGCTGTGTGGCCCTGGACAGGCATCCAAATCCTCCAGGGCCAGTGGGAATCTGGGGGACCATAGAGGGTGCGCCCTCTGTAGCCTGCAAATAGCTGCCCGGGGCCAAGTTGACGCTTGGGAGCTCTAGATCCCCGCGTGTCAGAGCGGGACACACATCGGAGATGGCTCAGACTGCCTGTTGGCTGCGCAGGCACAGAAACCCAGGCCCCGAACGGGCCATGCCTCTGCCAAGGGTGCTCAGCAGATGAAGGTTGCAGAACGAACCTGAACGACCCTGCATCCCTGAACTGTTGTTAGTGCGGACTTTCCCCACCATCGTGATGGGAAGGAGAAAGCAAGCTGGAGGGCATCCTCGTAGGCGTAGGTGGAGATGGGGACGGATAGAGGGGTCACGGCGCTCGGTGATCTGCGCTAGTCTCTGCCCTGCTCTTGACCAAAGCCTTTGTATTTGAACGATGAGAGGAAAAGTCTATCCCTAGGGGTCATCCAAGGTCTCTGGTTTTCTGTATGGGCCAGCCCACTTTCCCTGACACGGAGTCAGCTAGGGACGAGGAAGTGGCTCCCTTTCACCTGTACTGACCGCAGAGAGAAGGAAGTGACTTCATGGACCCAGCTGAGGGAGGTCCCCAACCCCCATCCGTACCACGGTCAGCCTGTTCCCAAGCCTGCTGCTGGACTTGCAGGTTGCTAGGGTGACAACTTAAATGCCAGGTCCTTCTAAAGGCCAGATGAGTAGGTTCTGAGGGCAGGAATGGCCCCAGTCCTGACGGGCAAGAGCAAGGCTGGGTCAGACTCTGGCAGAAACCAGGCCTAGACCTGGCCCAGATCTCCGTCTGTGGAAAACTGCGAACACTCGCCATGGCCCAATTTCCCAAAATACTTAGCCTTGTCTCCCTGCCACCACCCTCCAGGCTGTGTACCTTCTTCCTTCCCCCAGCCCGAGAGCAATCGAATGGATCCTGCAAGAACCAGGCCTGGGGAGAGATCCAGATTCTGGGATCTAGGTAGCCTGGGTTAGAAAAACACGATACAAATTGTACTGCCCTGTCATGCAGTACCAGCTTCTCTGTGTTTCACATTTATTATTCTGTGAAGTAGGTACCACTGCTATGGCTGTTTGACAGTTGAGAAAACAGGATCAGAGATGTTAAGACACCTGCCCAGGGTCCCACAGCAAGGACGTGGCAGAATTTGAACTTAGGTAGTCTGGCTCTGGAATCCGAATTTATAGAACCGTAAAATCATAAAAGCAAATGTTTGCCAAGGACAGGCAGGTACTGTGGACGTCAAGTTGGCTGAGTGGGGACTGTGGCTATCAGGAGATCTCATGACCTGTCCAAGGGAGTGTTCCTGAGCCAAATCTAGCTGTAGCTGAAATGGAGGAATGTGGGTCTGGTGTAACCAGATCTTCCAAATTTTCAAGAGGAACTGGAAATAAGGATATTTATAGGAAATCTCTTGAGTTTTAAAAGTACAGACTAGTTTCTAAAAAAACACACTATGAGCCAAGCAAAACATGTGTGTAAAGTTGGCTTGGGTTCATGGTACACCACTTTGCAAACTCTGCCCTTGGACTTCATTCAGTGTTCTTAAGAGCCTTGCTCTCCCCTAGCAGGACTGGCTGACAGGACTGGGGCCAGTCCTGCCCCCAGAACCTCTTAGCAGTGTTTAGGCCACTAATAATAACACCAGTATTAATAACAGTTAATAACCCTACTAATAAGTAACAAACACCTAGTGCTTACTGTGTGCCTTATACTGTGCTTAGTGCTTGGTGTACATTATCTCGTTTAATTTTCACAAGAACCCTGTAAGGCAAGTAAGGTGCCATGATCAGTCCCCACTTTCCAAACGAGGAGATGGAGGCATAGAGCAAAATCACTTGCTCAAGATTCCACGGCTTGTAGAGCTGAGTGAACCCAGGAAGCCCAGCTCTGGAATTGGCTTTTTTTTTTTTTTTTTAAGATTTTATTTATTAGAGAGGGAGAGGGAGAAGCAGACCCCCACTGAGCAGGGAGCCCAATGTGGGGCTCGATCCCAGGATCATGACCTGAGCCGAAGGCAGATCCTTAACTGGCCCAGCCACCCAGGAGCCCTCAGAATCTGCTTTTTTAACCCCCATAACAAGGAAAGATTTTCAGCCGAAGTGTCAGCCCTCTCGATAGCCAGGTGCAGAGACCAAAGCCAGAACGACAGGAAGCCTTACCACCGTTCTAGGCCCTAGGGATACACCGGTGATGTATAGCAGCAGGCCAGCCAACCCTCAGTCCGTCTCCTCTGTCCCCACAGGTGGCCATGGTGGAGGTACAGCTGGAGAGCGACCACGAGTACCCGCCAGGCCTGCTGGTGGCCTTTAGTGCCTGCACCACCGTGCTCGTCGCTGTGCACCTCTTCGCACTCATGGTCTCCACGTGTCTGCTGCCCCACATAGAAGCTGTCAGCAACATCCACAACCTCAACTCTGTCCACCAGTCGCCACACCAGCGACTGCACCGCTACGTGGAGCTGGCCTGGGGCTTCTCCACTGCCTTGGGCACCTTCCTCTTCCTCGCTGAAGTTGTCCTGGTGGGCTGGGTCAAGTTTGTGCCCATTGGGACGCCCTTGGGCACACCGGCCTCCGTGGTACCTGCCTCCCAGGTGCCTGGGACTCTGTTACCACGGACTACCTCCCTTAGTCCAGCTTCTAAGCCCTCGTCTGCCTCTGTAGCTCCGTCGCAGTCTGAGCCGCCTGAGGCCTGCCCACCCCGGCAAGCATGCGTTGGTGGAGGGGCCCACGGACCAGGCTGGCAAGCGGCCATGGCCTCCACGGCAATCATGGTACCGGTGGGGCTTGTGTTCGTAGCCTTTGCCCTGCATTTCTACCGCTCCCTGGTGGCACACAAGACCGACCGCCACAAGCAGGAGCTAGAGGAGCTGAGTCGTCTGCAGGGGGAGCTGCAGGCTGTGTGAGGCCGCTGCGCGCCACCGGGGCCAACACTGCCTCCCTCTGGTCCGCAAGGGGACCCAGGTCCACGGGCCCCATTCCCTGCCCCTGCCTGGGGCCACTTCTTGTGGCCACTCTCAGGTAAAGACCAGATTCCTGCCTTCAGGGTCCTTGGGGCAGCTTCCACATTCCCGGGGATTCTCCCTATCGGTTGATCCCAGTCAGGCTACATCTGGGCTGGGAGGAGCGAGGAAGTCGAAGGTCGTCAGTCCAGGGATCCTGGTAGGTAGAGCGGAGGCCGGAGACCTGGTCAGACCTTTGGTGCTGACCCTTAGCCACTTACCCCCATCCAGGATGTGGAGGCCAGAAGGTTGCACACCCACCCAACTGCCTCAGAATGTGGTCAACCCTTGCTTTGTTTTTGTAGAATCTACGGGAGGCATGTGGGGGAGGCTTTTCCCCATCGCCAGGTCTTGATGGGTTCCCGTGCTTGCTCACGTGCCGCAGACGAGGATTTGGGGGGCTCTACCACAGACATCGGTCCAGCATTTCCTAGGAGGAGCCTTCCTAGTTTTGGAGGTTCAAGTGCCTGCTCCACTGCCCTAGACCCACACTGAAGCTTCTGGTTCCTACTCTCCTAGGCTAGGGCCCCCGATGTTTGGAGACTGAGGGCCTCTGTGACCACCTGACTCCCGAGCAAGGGTTGTGGGGGAAGGTCCCGTCACTAGCCCTGGGAATGCAGAGCTATTCCGACACTGCGGTTTTGATGCACCTTGTTTTGTAGAATAAAATGCGTTTCACGGATGTCTCTGTGGCTTGGAATGGGGTGAAGGGGCCGCCTCCTTGGGATCAGGTGACTCTCTCTCTTTTTAAATATTTTATTCATCTGAGAAAGCGCGAGCAGAAAGAAGCAGAGTCCGCACTGAGCAGGGCAGGACTTGGGGCTCCATCCCAGGACTGTGGGTCCGTGACCCCAGCTAAAGGCAGGTGCTTAACGCACTCGCTGGCGCAGGTGCCCCCGTGACTTACTCCTGGGAGCAGGTGGCAGCAGGGTCCCGGGGGCGGAGTGGCTCCGGGCGCGACCCCTCCTGACGCTCCTCGCGGGGAGGCCGAGTTACTCCGACGCGAAGTCGTGCCCCCGAGCCCAGAGTCTCCCGCCGTCGCCGGGGGGTTCCGACAAGCTGCTCCCGGTGTGCCCTTCCGGGCGCTCAGGCCCCCTCGCGAGACAAGTCTCTACCACTCGCGTCTCGGAAATCGGGAATCGGGCCTGAACGGAGGGCTCGCCCCGAGCCTGCCGCGGCCGCTCCCGCCGGGGCCGGAGCCAAGCCCAAGCCCGGGACGGAGGCGCGGACCGCCTCCCGCGTTGTCGGTTCTCCGCGCCGATTCCGCTAGCTCTTGAGGGGTTCGAGTCCCTCGTCCGTTCTCCGCGCGAGGCTCGGCCAGGCCCGTCCTCTCTCGTCCTCGGAATCGCGAGTCCGCGTGCACCAGGCCTGGGTCGCCCGCACGGGCCCCCGGGGCAGAGGAGGAGCCCCGGGGGCGGCCCGGGGTCACACGGTGGCGGACTAACGCGCCAGAAATACCGGCGAGCTCGAGCCGAGGGCCCCGGGCAGGCCCGTCCCCCGGAAACCACCACGTCCCGCGGCCCAGGCCGAGAACGGGACGCGCGGCCCGGTGACCCCGCGCCCGGCCGTGCTGCCCTCGAGCGCCGGGGCCGCGTAGCTCAGGGCCTGCCCGCACCCCGACCTGACAACTGGGCAAGGGGACGTCGCCCGGAGAACGACCCGCTCTAGGGCTCCGAGGCGCCCCGTCCTGTCAGCGCGCTGAGGCGGCCTCGACTGCCCGCGGACGCAGGGTCGAGAGCAGGCAAAAGGCGGCGCTTCCTGCCGGCCTCAGCCCCCCAGTCCGCCGTGCGGGCCCCTCAGCGAGCGGCCCGGGGCGGTGGCGACAGGACAACCTGCCCGTGTTACGCGCGACGCCCGGCCAACGGCCTGAGTCACCGCGGGCGGTTGTACTTTTCCGCCCTCGGAGGGTCCGACCGGAAGCGCCCCGCGACGCCGGGCTCGGCCGCCCTGGCCACGCCCTCTGCGCGCGGCGCCTCGGCCCCGCCCACAGGAGGGTCCGCAGATTCGCTAGGTCGGCTCTTCCTCGGAATTACTCGGGCCTCCCTATACTCCGCCGGAAATTCTCATCGTACTCCGAGCGCAGCGTTGGGCCGTCGCCATTTACCCGGGGCCGGAACTGGGCCTCCCCTAAGCTGTGCTACTAAGACAGATCCCGATAAAGTGGCCGACTCTGCCAACAGGGCTTGGCTAACCGGGCGTTCGTTTCTTGACTCCGCCAAGACGGGTGAAGGGAGGCGACAGCGAGGCCAGAACCTGTGGCGAATCTGCAGCCTTCTAGGTCTTTGGCCGCGCGGGGAAGAGGCAGGAAAGAGGAGCGAAGGAGCGCGCATCCCGTCCACCGATTCGCCCCGCCCGCCTGACGAATCTGCGCCTGTTCAACGCACCACTCAAATCTCCCCAGCTCTGGCTGGCCTCCTCCCCTCCGCCCCGCCCCCCTTTCCTCAGGGATTAGTCGCCGCTTCCGTCGCCGCCGATTCGTCAAGGACCCCCGGCCAAAGCAGCTGGATAGTCGTGGTGAAGCCCACTCTCCGGGGAATGCGGCCAATCTCCAGGTTCCCTGGGCCGCACCTTTCGAGCCTTAAAGGGCGCCGGCCGAGGCGAAGCCGCTTTCCTCGGCCCCGTGGATCTCCTGGCGGCACCCATGGCGAAAGTGCGAATGTAGACGTTGTGCTCGCTGGGCCTCACGCAGGTGGCGGTGGTGTTTGGTGCGCGCGCCGGGGAGGTGGTGGTGGGGGGGCGCCGCCGCCGCCACCGCTGCGGGGCCGGGTCTCGCGCTGCCGCCGCCGCCGCCGCCGCCGCCGCCTCGCGCCGCTGAGGTGCCGCGCGGGGTGGGGGGAGGGGGAGCCGCTCGCCACGAGCGGGTGAGTGAGGCCTCGCCGCGCGTGCGCGGGGATGGGGGGGCCGATCGCGCCGGGGCGGGAGGAGAGGGCAGCGGCGCGCGTTCCCCCCACCCCCCCCGCCCGGATTCGGGGCCGAAGCCGGGTCTCGGGCTCGGTCTCGCGGTGTTTCCAACGCCCCGACGAGGTGCCACCTCTTGGCCAGAGGATCGGGGCGCGGGGACGCGAGCGGGTGTGTGGGAGCGAGAGCCGGGCTCGGCCCGGGCCGCTGGCCGGTGAGGAGGCGGGAGGGGGCGGGGCCTGCCAGGGGGCGGGGGAGGGGTCTGGCTCGGGGGCCAAGCGGGGCGCGCGCCGGGCCGAGCGGGAAGGTAAGGGGGCGCGCGGCGGGCCTGGGGGCCTGCGGGAGAGTTGGGAGGTGCGGGGAGGATGGGGTGCTGTGGCGAGAGCGGGCGCGGGGGCTCTGGGGGGCCGCGGGTCGCGGCGGGGTGTGGACACTGCGGCGAGGGGACGACCCCACGGCCCGGCGAGTCGGGGAGCGGCGGCCGGGAGTCGGGCCGCAGCCCCAGCCCCGCGCCTGCCCCCTTTGCGAACAGGGTAGATGAGCAGCGATGGATCAGGAAGGCGGGGGAGATGGGCAGAAGGCCCCGAGCTTCCAGTGGCGGAACTACAAGCTCATCGTGGATCCTGCCTTGGACCCTGCCTTGCGCAGGCCTTCTCAGAAGGTGTACCGCTACGATGGCGTCCACTTCAGCGTCAACGTGAGTGCCCAGGCCGTGCCCCGCGGGGCGCTGGGTCAGCTCGCTTGGGCAGCCTGACCTTCCCGCCCGCGGCGCGCCTTCTCACGAGGGGCCGCCGGGACCCTGCTCCTGCGCGCGCGGCCGACGTGCTCCCGAGCTCAGCGGCCTGGCTCGCCGGCAGCTGTTTCTGTGCCTGCTTCTTGCTAGGACTCGAAGTACATACCCGTGGAAGACCTCCAGGACCCCCGCTGCCACGTCAGGTCCAAAAACAGAGACTTCTCCCTCCCGGTCCCCAAGTTTAAGGTCGGTGTCTGCTAGACTCGGGGTGCGGTGGCCCTTGCTGGGTGGGTGCGCGTGCGGAGGAGCCGGCCTGGTCATAGCGTCTCAGCAGAAGCTAGTACAGGGGACGGGGGCTCGTCTCCGCGGGTGGCAGCCGGATCGTGTCATCTCTGAGGCGGGCACACTGAGTCGCTCTGGAGAAGAGTCGTGGAAAGGTGCAGGCGAGGTGCTCCCGGCGGGGGTGCTGGCTTCCTGAACGGGGAAGTGCAGGCACGTTCAGTTGCTGTACCCGGCCCGGGGCACCCCCAGAAGGCGCACAGCATGACCGTGCCCTGGTGCGGGACCCCAGTTGCTCCACAGTTCAGCAGAGTGACAGGCTGGGGACGCCTTCGTTGGAGTCCTTAGCACTCCTGTGCCACGTGATCCTCCATCTCGTTCCCTCAGAAAATTCCCGTTTCCCTGTCTGGGCAGGATTCTCATCAGGCCGTGGACTGGCCCTTGAAACGGGTGGTTCTTGGTTGCTCCATTCGCTCTTTACTCTCCTTCATTTGTAGGGAGTTCTCTGTCAGGTCCCCCCACCTCTTTGTACACTTTGTACACTCCCGGGACCGTCTTTCTCATGCCCGTGATTGTGACTTCCAGTTTTCTGTTCCCAGACAAATTCAGTCTCTCCACTCCAGACTTGTATGCCTGGAGAGGGACAGCTCCATCTGGAGGCCCCGGAGACACAGCAAACTCAAGAGACGGGGGACAAGTTACCTTTACCCCTTCCATCTCCGTTTTACTGACGAGCGCTAGCCGTCTGCTCAGCTGCAGAAACGGGAGGCTTGGGAGTCATCCTTTGATTGCCCTCTTCTTTATCACATAGCGCGTTACCAAGGCCTGCTGACTCCTTTTCCTAAACGGATCTTCGCTTCATCTTAGTTTTCCTATTTCCATTGCTGGTTTTCAGTGCGGACTCTTAGATTCACTTTTCTGGGTTTCCTTGCTGCTTTGTCTTCTCCCGTTTCGTGTTGCACCCTGCCGTGTGTTTTTGTATTTTATTCTTACATTACTTTCGTTGCCAAGTCCATGTTTTGTGCATTGGCACGTACAGTTATTGATCTGGCCATGCCTCATCTCCTGCCTTCCTCGTGTACACCTGTTTCCTCGCTACCGTACGCTTTACAGCTCCTATGAGATGCCAAGTACTTTTACAGTTCTGTGTCTTACAGTCCTTGTCACCTGGTGAACTCTCGCTCCCCAAAAAGCCAATATGAGTGACACCCTCTTTACGAATTCTTCCCTACCTGCACTCACCGGGCCTCCAGACACCCCGTCGACACTCATGTCACATGACATTTGTGTCCTCTTGGGACTGTGTGTGTCTGTCTTACCTGCTTTTTTGAACCAGAATCTTTATTTTTTTCATCTTTGCGTTCCTACTGTTCAGTCCGTGGCAAAAGGTAAACTAGTGAGTGAGTTTCTACAATTAATTTTTTCCGCGTGTGCGTACTTCTCAGTTGTACGTTCTTGGTTCTTGTGGTATTCTGTGACAAGAAGGCAGAGCAGAGAGGGGTCAGTCTTGTTGGGGCCCTTTCCCCGTTTCTTTGCCTGTGTTTCCTGGTCTTCTCTGGACCAGGCTTCCCAAAGGGCAAAGGCACCGTGGTCAGTATTGAGACCCCACTCAAACCTCCTGTCCTCTCCACAGCTGGATGAGTTCTATATCGGACAGATCCCACTGAAGGAAGTGACTTTCGCGAGGCTGAATGACAACGTGCGGGAGACCTTCCTGAAGGATATGTGCCGAAAGTACGGTGAGGTGGAAGAGGTGGAGATCCTTCTTCACCCCCGTACTCGCAAGCACCTGGGCCTGGCCCGCGTGCTCTTCACTAGCACTCGGGGAGCCAAGGAAACAGTCAAAAACCTCCACCTTACCTCCGTCATGGGCAACATCATCCATGCCCAGCTCGACATCAAAGGTGAGGGCTCTCTTGCCTGCTGCCTAAGGTTGAGCTCCCGCAGAGACTGTACGTGCAAATGCCTGTGGGGGCCGGGCACATGATCAGGCTCATGATTCCTCCATGAAACTCTTGGGGCCAGGTGTGTTTCTGAAATTAGAATTTTACAGAGGGATTATGGCTTTTTGTGTGTTTTGCGTGTGTTTGTGATCTTTGGCAAGGTTGGGTAGCATCGGACAGGCCAGCACGGAACCGTATTTGTAAGAAAACATACAAAGGGTCACCCTAGGTACGATCGGTATAAGCTAGTAAATCCCCCCAGCTCAGATCAGATATTGAGGTCAAGTTCCAAAAAAGGCTTGGTCTGGAGGTTCTTGTGTTTTTGAGATTTGGGATCGAGAATTTGGGACCTGTGCAGAGGACTGAAGCAGCCTGGGGTTGTGCGTGCAGAGGCCGTAGGGAGGAGCGAGGGCCTGGGGGGACCTGAGGAGGCCTGGGGAGTAACGCGCCACGGAAGGAGGCAGCTGTTAGTCGGCATTAGCCAGTTTGCAAGTGGGAATGAGGACTAATATTGCCAAGTATTGTTTTATTATTAAGTCACAAATCTAGGCTTCTGTGTGCAATCTCAGGGTTTTAAATGCTGCAACCCCCTCCCCCAAATTTCTTAAGAGATTTTGTTGGGCAAGTGAGATAACTGTGGCCTGGATTTAGCCCTCAGGCTGCCATTTTGCCACCTTTAGTTTATAGGATGAAGAGCATGGTGGGATGTAGCATCAGATGATCTGGGTTTGAATTCGTCTGCCACTGACCAACTTTGTGACTTTGTGCAGGTCAATTTTCTTTGAGCCGATAAAATAGGGGTACTGGTGCTTCTCTTTCCTGGTGATATCCAACTCCATAAGATAAATAGAGGTGTTTATTTATAAGCAGAGGTGTTTATTTATAAGCTGCAAAGCACTGTTCAGTATGTCGTTTGTAGTATCGTTAGGCAGAGACGAGATAGGAGGTCCCAAAGATAGAGGTAACATAGCTGGAGTCCCTGAGCCCAAGACGCCAAGAAATTGTAGGAAACTGGAGGTCTGAGGAAGAAGTGGGAACGACAGATCGGGGAGGAGGGGTTTCTCTATCTCAATCTGATGGTTCCCCTCTTCCTCCCTCCAGGACAACAGCGGATGAAGTACTATGAACTGATAGTCAACGGCTCCTACACCCCTCAGACAGTGCCCACCGGGGGCAAGGCCCTGAGTGAGAAGTTCCAAGGCTCTGGTGCGGCCCCTGAGACAGTAAGTAGCTTGTGGTTGCTGTGGCCCTAGCCACGCGGGCACGGTCCTCGGGTGCCAGGAACGGTATTTGAGAGGTTCTGCACTTCCCTGTTAAGGATAGCAAGAACCGAGAAAAGATGCTGAGATGCTTTCAGAGGACAGGGAATTGGGGCTCTTGGTTTGGGAAAGGACAGGTTGTCACGTGGTACTTGATCTGTTCTGTTCTCCCTGCTCTGCTTCTGCCGTTCCAGACCGAATCCCGCCGCCGCTCCTCATCTGACACGGCTGCCTACCCGGCAGGCACCACTGGTGTGGGCACTCCTGGCAATGGCACCCCTTGCTCCCAGGACACGAGCTTCTCCAGCAGCCGACAAGACACCCCATCTTCCTTTGGCCAATTCACCCCTCAGTCCTCCCAAGGAACCCCTTACACATCTCGGGGCAGCACCCCCTACTCTCAGGACTCTGCCTACTCCAGCAGGTGCAGAATGAACACCTCTGGGACCCCCGGATTCTGGGAGTTGCCACTGGGAAGAAGATACCTGGAGTCTCTCTAAAAGGGCATTGGGAGTCATTTGTCCTGGTTTCGGTGTGGCTTCAGCTAACCTATCCCTGTCCTCGGGGGACTCACTGTCTAGCTAGAAACCCAAGAGCATCTAGACTTTTCTTTGGGGGCGGTGTCTCGAGGGGCTTCGAGTCCTGAGAACCAGGACTCTAGGGTTTGGTCCTCCAGAGCTGAACGCAGCTAACTCCTGCACTTTCTCTCCAGCACCACTTCAACCTCCTTCAAGCCCCGGCGCTCGGAGAACAGCTACCAAGATTCCTTCTCCCGCCGCCACTTCTCCGCATCTTCAGCCCCCACGACCACCTCCACAGCTGTCTCCGCCACGACTGCAGCCACTGCCGCCGCCTCCTCCTCCTCCTCCTCGTCCTCCTCGTCGTCCTCGTCCTCGTCGTCCTCCCATTTCCGCGGGACTGACTCGAGCTACCCCGCGTATTACGAGAGCTGGAATCGCTACCAGCGCCACGCGTCCTACCCTCCCCGCCGGGCGACCCGGGAGGAGCCCGCTGGGGCAGCCTTTGCCGAAAACGCAGCTGAGCGCTTCCCACCCTCCTACACCTCCTACTTGCCCCCTGAGCCCAGCCGGCCCGCTGACCAGGACTACCGGCCGCCTGCCTCAGAAGCCCCACCCCCGGAGCCTCCAGAACCTGGTGGAGGCGGGGGTGGGGGGGGGCCCAGCCCGGAGAGAGAGGAAGCTCGGACCTCCCCCCGCCCAGCTTCACCTGCCCGCTCCGGCTCCCCGGCCCCAGAGACCACCAATGAGAGCGTGCCCTTCGCTCAGCACAGCAGCCTGGATTCCCGCATTGAGATGTTGCTGAAGGAGCAGCGCTCCAAGTTTTCTTTCCTGGCCTCCGACACAGAGGAAGAGGAAGAGAACAGCACCGCAGGCCCGGGGTCTAGAGACTCAGGGAGCGAGGTGCCTTCGGGGTCAGGTCACGGTCCCTGCACACCCCCTCCAGCCCCGGCTAACTTTGAGGACGTGGCCCCGACGGGGAGTGGGGAACCCGGGGCTACCCGGGAGTCTCCTAAGGCCAACGGACAGAACCAGGTGAGCTTGGGGTCAGCCAGCAGAGGTGCCTGGGATCCGGGAAACAGGGTTGGACCCTTCGGGGGAGGGAATTAGGCAAGAGAACGGATTTGAGGGAAAGCCCTGGGAATAGACAGAAGCTTTCCGTGACCCGCCTCTGCATCCCTACAGGCTTCTCCATGCTCTTCTGGAGAGGACATGGAGATCTCCGACGATGACAGGGGCGGCTCACCCCCTCCGGCCCCAACACCCCCCCAGCAGCCTCCGCCGCCGCCGCCTCCGCCCCCTCCTCCCCCTCCTTACCTGGCCTCTCTGCCCCTTGGGTACCCTCCCCACCAGCCTGCCTACCTCCTCCCACCACGCCCTGATGGGCCGCCGCCCCCCGAGTACCCCCCACCTCCTCCGCCACCCCCCCACATTTATGACTTTGTGAACTCCCTAGAGCTCATGGATCGACTTGGGGCTCAGTGGGGAGGGATGCCCATGTCCTTCCAGATGCAGACCCAGATGTTAACTCGGCTTCACCAGCTGCGGCAGGGCAAGGGATTGACTGCTGCCTCAGCTGGTCCCCCTGGTGGAGCCTTTGGGGAGGCCTTCCTCCCATTCCCAGCCCCCCAAGAGGCAGCCTATGGCTTACCGTATGCTCTGTACACACAAGGGCAGGAAGGCCGAGGGGCCTACTCCCGGGAGGCCTACCACCTGCCTTTGCCCGTGGCAGCCGAGCCCCTGCCCTCCTCCTCGGTCTCGGGAGAAGAGGCCCGGCTACCTCCCAGGGAGGAAGCAGAGCTGGCGGAGGGCAAGGCCCTACCATCGGCAGGCACTGTGGGACGTGTGCTGGCCACCCTTGTCCAAGAGATGAAGAGCATTATGCAACGAGACCTCAACCGCAAGATGGTGGAGAATGTGGCCTTTGGGGCCTTTGACCAGTGGTGGGAGAGCAAAGAAGAGAAGGCCAAGGTGAGGGGCGCTGCCTGGCCTGGGAGACCTTGGGGCTCCGTGGGAGAAAGTAGATTTCTGGTTTGTAAGGCCCTTAGATCTCTTGAGTTTCGATCTTCAACGTTTCCGTTTGTAGAGTGGGGCTACTAGTAGCTGCTTTGTGAGGTGGGCGGCCTAAAGGAGCAGACTTTGGAGAAGACGCTGTACAGGGGCTGGTGCACGGGAGGTGTGGCATAGATCTGTGTCAAATAGAGGAGTGAGGAGATGCGTTTCTGTATTCCTGGGACCTGGGAGTAGTTCTCAGGCAGGAGGCAGGAGGGAGCGCCTGGGTTCCGGGGCTCAGTCCCCCTACTGCCTGCAGCCATTCCAGAACGCAGCCAAACAGCAAGCCAAGGAGGAGGATAAAGAGAAGACCAAACTCAAAGAGCCGGGCCTGCTGTCCCTCGTAGACTGGGCCAAGAGCGGGGGTACCACGGGCATCGAGGCCTTCGCCTTTGGATCAGGGCTGCGAGGGGCCCTGCGTCTGCCTTCTTTCAAGGTACCTAGAACTGATCTTGCTTCATAGGGAGGAGAGGGTGGGGTGGGGACCTCTCTCCCTTGGGGTAAGTAGAGGGTGGTTGGGAACCATGAATGTTCCCAACATCTCTTCCCACGCTCCAGGTGAAGCGAAAAGAGCCTTCAGAAATTTCCGAGGCCAGCGAAGAAAAGAGGCCCCGTCCTTCCACTCCAGCTGAGGAAGATGAAGATGGTGAGTGGGAAGTCGGGGGGGGCGGGAAGGGGAAGGGGCAGGGGCTGCCAGCTTCGGGCAGGAACGCTGGAAGCAGCGAGAAAGGGGGGGTAGGTGTTGGCCAAGTGGCCAAGTCGAGGTTTCGGTGCGGAGTTGAAGCGGTGCTGAGAGGGACGGGAAGCTTAAGATAGGGTTATCCCTGGGTCCTGGTTGTGGTTCTTACTCTGGTGTGCTGGTTGCAATGTCCCGTTTCGTATCTCCCTTGTAACACAAAATGGTAATTTCAGCATCTAGAATCCTGTGGTGTCGAGGTCAAACAGGTCACTTACCTCGGTTTTCCGTCTAAGGCTTAAGCTCTTCCCCAACCTTCCTTCCAGTTTGCCTGGGTGTGAGGTGTTGGTTGGTGGCTTATGTGGCCAGGGAACTTCCTTACTGAGTCTGATTGGCTTCCCTGGAGACCCGTGGGTCTTGGTGCTGTTTTCTTGGGGCAGGCGTAGCCAGTCTGCTCCCTCTTCCACCAGACCCAGAAACGGATGAAAGGTGGAACAGGTGTGGTGCGGCTGAACTACAGAAAATGCTAGGTAGCTCTGGGGGTTTTGTGTTTCTCTGTTGAGCTTCCGCTTCTTGTCTGTGAAATGAGGTCTGTGTTGTGGGACCATCAGAAAGGTCAGCAGTGCTGTGTGCAAGGCTCCTCTCAGGCCAGGGGAACGGGAACTGTTGTTGCTGATGGTAAATTCTCTAACTGCCACTCAACTGGGCCTAGACCCTGAGCGAGACAAGGAGGCTGGAGAGCCTGGACGTCCAGGGACCAAGCCCCCGAAGCGGGACGAAGAGCGAAGCAAGACCCAGGGCAAGCACCGCAAGGCCTTTGCTCTGGACAGCGAAGGGGAGGAGGCGTCCCAGGAGTCCTCCTCAGAGAAGGTGAGGCGCAGGGGCCGTGGCGCCCCCTCCCTGCCAAGAGCTTCCTGAGTTCCCGTCCCCATAACCAGCTCCTCGCTGGGCTGGAGCCCAGAGAGCTGTGCCCCCTGGAGGAGCGCTGTCTTGTTGTTAGTCCCCATTTGTCCTTTTCTTTAAGGATGAGGAGGAGGATGAGGAAGATGAAGAAGATGAAGAGCGCGAGGAAGCCATGGACACGGCAAAGAAGGAGACGGAAGCGTCAGATGGTAAGTACAGACGGGACGGTAGAGCCCTGCCTTGGGGAAGAGCGGGCTCGCCGCCTGCTGACCCTCCTTTGCTGAGCGCAGAAGCCTCATGCTGCGTGTTGGTCTGCTTTGCTCTTCCCCAGAGCAGCTTCCTTCAGTCCCTCTTTTGGAAGCCTTGGCCCATTGTAAACAGTACCTGACGCCCAGGCCGCTGCCTTCTGCTTGCTTCCTGTGCGGACACATAGTTCTCTCCTGAAGGCAGGACAGCAGAACTAACTTCCTTTCCCAGGCCCTCAAGAAGAGGGGTCTGGGTTCCGCTGCTGCCCCCGATACTACCAGGCTGGGCCTTTCTGCTCTGAGCGCTGCTCTTGGAAGCCCTGCCCCGAGCTGTGCTTCTCCCCCCTCAGCTGCCACCACCAGACACAGCTCCACTCTCCACCTGGACACCCGTTCGTCCGTCCACATCCGCTGAGTCTGGGCTACATGGTTTAGTCTTGCTTCTCCTTCACTTGTTCAGAGCTAGCTGTTGAGCCCTTACTCGGTACCAGGCCCTGTTCTAGGTATTGGGGACACTTGGGATCGGTTGGAGGGGAGGAGGAGACTTGACAATTGAACACGTAGTAGCGCCTTGGGTAGAGATCTGTGGTTTGAAGAAGAGAAACTAGGTCACTGGGGTAGGGAGTAACGGGTGGGGGAGCCGGGGAAAGATGGGCTGTTCTCGAGCTCCTGGAGAAGGAGTGCCTCTGAGAAGTGCCGTTTCAGCAGAGGCCAGGCGGGGAGAGCGATGATCTGAGAGGCTGTCTTTTCAGGAAGGTAGAGGGTGGGGTCCCCTGCTCGACGCGGGGAGACTGCCACACATGCGCTTGGTCACCGCTGTCTGTCCGTTTCGCCGCCTCCGTGTCGCTGGCACTTGTTGCCTTCTCTGGTCCTGCTGGCCTGTCGTAGAAGACTCACTTGAGAGAAGTGAGAAGATTCACTTAGAGTCCTCTGCAGCAGTGTTGACGCATCCCCTGCCTTTGGTTCATTCCTCCTCCTCGCCAGTCCATCTTCCAGTCTGCAGACAGACTTCTCTTTCCTTCCGCGCACACCTGATCCTGCGGCTTCTCTCCATAAAGTCTATTTCTAGCTCCCTATTTTCTAGAAGGTGACTCCTCAGCCCGGTACTTTGGGCCATTTATAACCTAGCTCCTGTTTATTTGTTCGGCTCCTCCTCGCCACGCTCCAGGCCCATCCCAGGCCGCCGCCACCACCATCTATTCTAAATTCATCCGCTTGTGTTCCTCAGACACTTCGTAATTCTTACCTTCTTATAAAGCCCTTCCGCCATATTTCCATTTCTTGGAGGCATAGAGCATGTAACACTTAGAAAGCTTATATTACTCTGGAATCCTTTTTATGAGTCTTCTCCAGGCAGCTTCTCGGAGACCCACCTTGGGAACGTCTTCAGTAGTTAGCGCAGAGCGCTTAGCGGTGTCCGGGCTCCCGTTTCCCTCGCCTCTGGCACCCCGGTTGGCCCTCATTTCTGCCTGTCCTCCTTGACTGGAGCATCTCCTGCCTGGGGCTCCCTCCCCTGCCTGGGGCTCCCTCCCCTGCCTGGGGCTCCCTCCCCTGCCTGGATCTTCAGGCGGAATCCAGGACTTCCCTTTGCCACACTCTCCTGGTCTTCCACACGGAAGTTGGTCCCGCTGTGAACAAATAGCCTGCTCGTCTAACTCCTTGAGGGTTGGACTTCCCAGCGCCTGGCGCAGAGCCTAACCAGTCCGTAGTAGAGAGTCAGTGAGTGGACCCATGGCTTGACCAAGTGAGGGGTGTTCCCACCTCGCCTGATTGCCCCTTCTGGATTTCCAGGCGAGGACGGGGAAAGCGATTCGTCCTCCAAATGTTCTCTGTATGCTGACTCAGATGGTGAGAACGACAGCACGTCGGACTCCGAGAGCAGCAGCTCATCCAGCTCCTCATCTTCCTCGTCTTCCTCCTCCTCATCGTCATCCTCATCATCATCTGAGTCCTCCTCGGAAGAGGAAGAGGAAGAGGAGCAGCCGGCAACCATACCCTCAGCATCGCCTCCCCCCAGAGATGTCCCCGCACCCCCGCCAGCGCCCGTGGAAGAGCCCGAGCCCGAGCGGGTCGCGGGCTCCCCAGCCACACCCCTCCCTGAACAGGAGAAGTCTCCAGCAAGACCTACAGGTGGGTGGTGCCCAGCGGGTGCTTTGGTCTTTGTTTATGTTTGTATCTGTCTTTGTGAGAGCGTCAGGGCCGTGTTTGTGAATGATGTGCCAGTGTGTGACTTTGTTTGAAAGCATACACGTTGGCCGGAAGTCATCATCTCCTGCCTGTCCTCCCTTGGAGACGTTTATGGCCACATTCAAACCGTGCTGCCGGGAGTGGCTCGCTGAGCCGGAGCAGGGTGTAGGGTGTCTGGCTAATACGGACAGCAGTGGTCTCTTTCAGCAACACCCCCTGCCCCGCCCGGCCCAGCATGGTCTCTAAGTTAAGTAAGGAGAAAATCCCCAGTTTAACAAGTTCTTCCTATTAATTTTTCTTGAGCTTTTGCCTTAACGTGTTGTGTACTTACAGGCGATTCAATGGACAGATAGGTAGAAGACAGCTTGAACAGCATTGGCTTGGAAGCTAATTTCACCTTACTTTGCCTTGTGGATTTGTACGTTTGATCGTTCCTTTATAGCACGGACACCTAACTTATGTTCTGAGTGACGTGTTCCGGCAGTGGAGTTGACTTACTGACCCTTGAACGATGCCAGGGTTCGGGGCGCCGGCCCCCTATGCAGTTGAAAATCCACCAGTAACTTTTGACTCCCCAAAAACTTAGCTCTTAATAGTCTACGGTTGACCAGAAGTCTTACTGATGATGCAGATGGTTAACACATTTTCTGCATGTGATACATACCGTGTACTGTATTCTTGCGAAGAGAGTAAGCAAGAGAAAAAAAATTTTTTTTGAGAAAAAAAATCTTTAAAGTCATAAGGAAGTTAATATTTACTATACTCTATCACATTTCCCAGAAAAAGCATGTGTATAAGTAGCCCCGCACAGTTTGCACCTGTGTTGTTCTAGGGTTGTCTGTATTTTAGGGCAGCTGCAGAGGCGCAGCGGTAGGCACGAAGGGCCCTGTTCCCACCCTCCTGAAGCTTACGGGCTAGAGACAGTTTAGTTGAGTAATAAGTATCTCAGAAAATCTGGGATGACAAGCTGGTAAGCCCCATGAGAGAAAGGTACAGGCACTCGGAGAACCTGAGCACATCTGTGAGCACCTCTTTGCTGGTGTCTTCTGCTGAAGTGTTCTTGGGCTGCAGTCAAGGCAGAGCAGGCAGCCGGGCTTGGTTAGCATGAAGCCCTGAGGGCGGAGGAAATAGCGTGTCAGAAAGCATAAAACCTTCTGGATGGTGGGGAGCGAGGGGGAACGAATGACTGAAACGGGAGAGGTGAGCAAGGACTGGGCTGTACAAGAGGAGTCGCTCTGGTAGGAACTGGGTCTTTATCTTGAGGGCAGTGGAATGCTGTGGAAGGAGTGACGCGATCTTATTTGTGTTTTGAAAAGATGCGGTGCAGAGAGAACTAGGAGAGGGGCCAGAGTCTGTGTTCCGGTTAGTAAGTAAGGCAAGCGGTGGTGGTAGCTTGGACTAGGATGGTGTTGGGAAGGCTTGAGTAAGGCGGTTTTCAAGATGGGCTGTGTACTCGCGCTGGCCTTCCAGACCCCCCTCTCAGATGTTACCGAGAACCTGTGATCTGAGATGATCAGTGACCACGTAAAGACCTCCCAGCGCTCTTGGACTCTGCTCCGGTGTCGACCTCATGAGAGAAGTTGAGGGTCTCATTAACCAGATGCCTCCCCGGCCTTTCCTGAGCCCACTGGTCACAGAAGAGCTGGTGATCAGAGGGTGTCGCTGTCAGTGGGGTGGATAGAGAGAGTGGGGCATGGTCAGGCTTGCATTTCTCCAGAAAGATCATCCTGGTGGGAAGGGGGGATTTGGAAGGGTGAGGAAGGAGGTAGGGTGACCCACGTGAGGCTGGAAGAGATGTAGGTAAGCGGAGGGCGTGAACCAGAGCAGCGCTGGTCACAGCGAGGTGTGAGGAGTAGAAGAGCAGATGAGGGACTGGGAGAAGTGGAGGAGGTGAACCGCTTGGTTAAAGAACTTTCCAGGAAAGGGAAGAGAAGGCAGAGAACCGGCACTCGGAAGAAAGCTCGTGTGCTTCCTTGGGCTTGACTTCGGTGTGCCTTCGGGACCTTCTGGTAAGAAACAGCCACCAGGCAGTTGGATCACGGGATCGGAGGGTCTGGAGAGAGCAGTAGGCTGGAAACGAGGTAGATGTTGGAGAGTAGGGCAGCTGTGGGTGAGAGTGCATTCACACGCTGGAACACCGTGTGCACCGAGAGAGGGGCCAGCGCCTTCCGGTCCTGGGCGAGGTTGGTGGGCAAAGGGGAGCTGGGGAAGGCCCCGCAGGAGCGGTCGGCGACATGGGGAGGAGACGGGGCAGCTTGGTTTTCCGAAGGCCGGAGTGGTGAGTATCAGCAGGCCGGAGGAGAGCTTGTCAGATAGGAAGAGCTTCCGCTGTGTTTGGCAGTTACGGGGTCACTGGTGACCTTATCACTTCAGTAGAGTGGGTCCGACTGGAGCCACGCTAGAGGGTGTGAAAGGAGCGAGCAGACCAGACGACAGAGATAAGCAGCCTTCTGGAAGGTAGGCCGCTCCGGGAAGACGAGCCGGGAGGCTGTGATGAGTGGTGTTAGCAAACGTTTCTCTGGTGCCTCGGGTGCGCCGGGCGCTCGGCCTGGCACACCGTGGGTTTGCTTCCTCGTCCAGGACACACACCGTCTGTTACTCCACTTTCCAGATGAGGACGTTGAGGCTTAGTGACATGCTTGAGGTCACCTGGCTGGGAACAGAGAAACGAAAGAGAATGCAGGGTTGGCGGAGGGTTAGTTTTTTAAAAACTCAAAAGGTGAGACTTAAGCATGTAGATTCAGGGCCGGAAGAGGGGCAGGTAGACAGGCCAGGAGAGAGCGCAGCACCTGTCGGGGCCCTTCCTGGGAGTGGGCGGGCGCACCCGTAATTGGGGAGCAGAGAGATGTGGGCTTTCATGCCCCGGGACCCCCGGGCTCACCCCGCAGTAGGAAGGAAGGGCATTTTCTGAGCAGCCGCGGGGAAGGGAGGAGTACGGGGAGGAGGAAGAAGGTGGGTGGGGCTTGCGACTCCGAGCGAGACTGAGAGTCGGGTGGGGGAGGAGAAACGCAGGGGTTCGGGCGAAGTCAGGGTGGGGGGTCTCCAGGGTGGCGGCAGCGGCTGAAGGCTGCGGAAGGTGCTGCGGAAGGAGAGGACGGCGAGGGCCCTGCGGGCAGGCACAGGAAGGAGCCGCTCGCTTAGGAGAAGGTGACAGGGCAGGGGGGCTCTAAGGGGGCAAATGGAACCGCCGATGGGTCAGCCGAAAGGACCTGAGGATTGTGCCCGGAGGGCTGGGCGTCGGGGGGCAGGGGCCCCCGGCAGGGCCATTCCGGGGGTTCCGAAGGTCATGTGCGCGCGTAGGGCGGGCCGCTGAGACCGAGTGAGGGAGAGCGCCGCAGGAGGCACGGCGGGGAGGACCGTCCCCGGCCAGACGACAGAGTTGGCAGAGGAGGAGGAAGTTAAGGCAAGTCCCCTGGCTTTTAGGGAACAGTGGGGTTGTGCGAGTTCCAAGCGGGAGCTGGGTAGAGGGTTGTGGCCCCGTGCCAAGAGGGCGCTTGTCTGGCGAAGCCCGAAGATGGGACCCGGACACCTCGGGGACTTGCTGTTCTTCTGTCTTCCAGTCTGATTGGTTCTCTCGTCTGATTCATCCTGCAGATGGGTTTCCCCTTCTTCTGCTCACCCCCACGGAGAAAGCCACTCCTGTCGTAGATCCTTACTCTCAGGGAAGCTTCTGGTTGGCCCGGCTTGGGTCAGGTGGTCATCCGTTAATGTAGGCTGCGCACAGAGTGGGGCAGGTCATGTTACGGAAACCTTGGCTTCGGGGAGTTGTATCGACTGGACGGGTTTCTTTCAGAATAAGAAGCAAAGGAGAAATCTGCGAGAAGAAGCCGAGCCACGAGGGGAATTCGTTCTCCTCAAGAGCCAGGTTTCCAGAGGGCTCAGTGGCTCCGGTGGGGTGATGGGTCAAAGGCAGGGCTGCTCCAAACAGAGAGGAGGAGAAGAAAGGGAGACTTGGAGAAACTGGAGAGCCTGGGACGAGCACCCGGACCTCACTAGCTTCGGAGTGGCTCCCTGCTGGTGAGGCTCCCCGCTGCTGTCCGCACGGTCAGGAGCCAGCAGGCTGAGGGCCTTGCTCGGGGCGTCTGGCTGGGTCACGTCTCCTGAGGTCTTGGACACAGGTCAGTCACTGCCTGCCTGGGTCAGGCCCGGTGTCAGACAGGACACCGCGGAGTCCCACAGCATGGCCACCCTCAGGGGTGGCCAGGGCCGTGAGGGGCAGTTGAAGAGAGCTCGAAATTCAGCCCAGGCCGTCTGGGTAGACCCTGTTCTGGCATTTGCGAGCTATAGGACCTTGGGCCAGTTATTAACCCCTCTCCGCCTCGGTTTTCTTATTGGTAAGCGGGGTCCAGTAATCGTGCCCACCTCACATGGTGGTTGTGGGGAATGAAGGGAGTACTTAGCATATGTGAAAGTCTTGGATGGATGCTTGACACAAAATACTAGTGGTCAGTCTGCCGCCACCCTGAAGCCTGGCACTTGAGAACCCCTGGCCTTCTGGTTCGGAGAGGAAGTTACTACCAGCATCTCGAGAAGTTGGGGTAACCTTCACAAAGATGGCGTTGAGCTGGGGCCGAAAGCCGCATGTGGCCTTCCCAGTAGGCAGGAGGCGGGGGGAGGTTTCAAAGCTGTGCCTGTACCGGTGGCCGAAACCCAGGAGCGGAGAGGGTCAGTCCGCAAGACAGGGTCTGCCCCAGAGACGAGGCGGTGTCCGTCTCGAGCTGTATTTAGAGCCCCGCACTCAGCAGCAGACTTGGGAGTCCCAGCCGAGGGAGGATGTGCTTCCTGTCCGGGGGGCCGGACAGAGAGCGCCCCCTGCTCAAGAGGGTGTGTCCCTTCCCCGGGCTGTCCCCCATCCTTGGGATCTCACCTTCACCCTTAGCTTCTTTAGGGGAGTCTTCCGGAGCCTCCCACCGCTCGGCAGGTGGTGGGAAGGGAGCCGACTTTGCTCAGTGTTTTCGTACAGAGGTTCAGCTGCTTACGTTGTTACCTTTCTCACATCACTAAACAGAGAACATTGTTGTAGTTGAAATAACGGATACTGTAAATCCGAGAGGGCTCACCGCGTGCCCATCACTCAGCGTGACCGGTACAAACGGTCGCGGCCTGGGGGCCTGCTCCTTGGACGTAGTTCAGTCTTGGTGAAGAGGTTAGAGCCTAAGCGTGTGTTTCTCCAGGGCCCCTGTCCCGACTCTCCACAGTCGGCTGTACATTTGTTTCCTGTCATTGTCCCCATCGGACTGTAAGCTCTGTGAGGGTTTTGAAAGTGTCCACTCGACTTGTTTGGTGCTCAGTGAATGTTTGTTGAGTGTATGAACGAGCAGGTGCATAATCCTCTCCTGCCACGGGAGCCCGCTGTGCCGAGGACGTCGCCGCTGGGAAGCAGCGCTGTTGGCTGAGCGGGCACAGGTGGCGGCCCGAAGCCGAGGCGAGCCAGCAGCCTGGCTGCGGCCTCCCCGGTGAGGCCGGCCGGTGCCCTGCCTGCCAGGAGTCTGCTCTGATGACATTGGCCCAAGTCAGTGACCCTCTTCCTTCTTCCTGTGTGCTTCCTTCCCCAGGTTCCACCGAGGAACCACCTCCCAGTGTGCCGCAGCCACCCACCGAGCCGCTGGTGGGACCCCCGGCCCCGGCCCCCCGCCCGGACGAGCGCCCCTCCTCTCCTATCCCCCTCCTGCCCCCCCCCAAGAAACGCCGGAAAACTGTCTCCTTCTCTGCCCTGGAGGAGGTGCCGGCGCCCGAGCCTGCCCCCGTCACCCCAGCGCAGATTAAGTGTCCCGGCCCCGCCTCCCGCAAAGCCCCCCGGGCTGCAGAGCGGACCATTCGAAACCTGCCCCTGGACCACGCGTCTCTGGTCAAGAGCTGGCCCGAGGATGTGGCCCGGTCAGGGCGGAGTCGCACTGGAGGCCGCGGCCGCGCTGCCGATGAGGAGGAGCCAGAGCCGGCGACAGAAGTGGACCTGGCGGTGCTGGCCGACCTGGCCCTGACTCCAGCCCGTCGCGGGCTGCCTGCCCTGCCTCCTGGTGACGACTCGGAGGCCACTGAGACATCAGACGAGGCCGACCGCCCAGGCCCCCTGCTCAGCCACATTCTCCTGGAGCACAACTATGCCTTGGCCGTCAAGCCGCCGCCCTCCACCCCGGCCCCTCGGCCCCTGGAGCCGCTTCCTGCCCCTGCGGCCCTCTTCAGCTCCCCAGCGGATGAAGTCCTGGAGGCCCCCGAGGTGGTGGTGGCCGAGGCGGAGGAGCCAAAGCAGCCGCCGCCACCGCTGCAGCAGCAGCAGCAGCAGCAGCAGGAGGAGGAGGAGGAGGAGGAGGAGTCCGAGTCTTCGGAAAGCAGCAGCAGCAGCAGCAGCGGTGGGGAGAGTGCTGTGCGGCGGCGCAGCCTCCGCTCCCACGCCCGGCGCAGGCGGCCCCCGCCCCCGCCCCCGCCCCCGCCACCCCCCACCTTTGAGCCCCGCAGCGAGTTTGAGCAGATGACCATCTTGTATGACATTTGGAACTCGGGCCTGGACTTAGAGGACATGGGCTACCTACGGCTCACGTACGAGCGGCTGCTGCAGCAGACGAGCGGCGCTGACTGGCTTAACGACACCCACTGGGTCCATCACACCAATATCCTGGGCCCTGGAGGCCGGCCTGCTCTGGACAGGAGGGCAGGCCCTGGGGACGGGGACAGGCTTCCCTGGGGTCGCACAGCTGGGTAGTGGCCCCCCTCGGATTGTCGCTAGCCTCTGGTTTATTCCGCCCCCGTCCAGCGCTCTCTGTTACACTCAGCCTGGGGAGCTCTCCTCTGGCCCCCAGGCCCTTCTGTCCTTCCTCCGTCTGCTCTGCTCACACTCAGTAGCGCTTGGGACCTCCAGCTAAGGTCAGTCACCCTTTCCTTGGGCTGGGACTAGGATAGAAGGGAGGGCCCCGGGGATCCGGCCGGCGAGGAACCCGTTTTCTTCCTTAACTCCCCGCACTCACCAACCTGAGCACTCCGAAACGCAAGCGGCGGCCCCAGGACGGGCCCCGCGAGCACCAGACAGGCTCCGCCCGCAGCGAAGGCTATTACCCCATCAGCAAGAAGGAGAAGGACAGGTACCTGGACGTGTGCCCCGTCTCGGCCCGGCAGCTGGAAGGAGCGGACACTCAGGTAAGACTCTGCCCTGCTGCCTGGCCCCCTGGCGTCTCTTCCCACGGTCCTGCTGTCACTTACCCCTGGTCCCTGGCTTGCCTCGCAGGGGACTAACCGCGTGCTTTCGGAGCGCCGGTCTGAGCAGCGGCGGCTGCTGAGCGCTATTGGCACCTCTGCCATCATGGACAGTGACCTGCTGAAGCTGAACCAGCTCAAGGTGAGGAGGCGGGACTCGGGGGAGGGCTGCACCACAGAGTCTCTTGGCCTCTTGGGGGTGGGTGCAGAGGTGAGGGGCCGAAAGCATGCTCCTCCCCTCGGAGGACAGCAGCCAAGGCACTGAGCGGCAGAGTCTGCCTTCCGCCCTCTAGTTCCGGAAGAAGAAGCTCCGGTTCGGCCGCAGCCGGATCCACGAGTGGGGTCTGTTTGCCATGGAGCCCATTGCGGCCGACGAGATGGTCATCGAGTATGTGGGTCAGAACATCCGCCAGGTGAGGCCCTGTACCCAGCCCCCGGTCACGTGGCAGCACGGGATGCTGGCCTGAGAACCACCTCGTCTCTGGGTAAAGCCCCACGTGACCTCCTGGTTCCACGGCGTAGTTGGTGAAACCTGCCTCCTTGTGCTTCCTTCCTTCCATCGACGGGAAGGGGTGCTCCTAAACTAGATGGTAACGACCCACAGGAAGCCCGGCCAGTGCTCGCTCTTGTTCTGAGGGCCTCCCACGGTTTCAGCAGGGGGATTGCAGTTGCCGTGCAAGGTGGCATTCGGTCGATCAGGAAGGGGAAGTTCGGGGGGGGCCGTGGCAGTGGGCACACAGTGACGTGGAAGCCAGGAGCTGAAGGAGGATGAACTCCCAGACTCAGGTGACGGGAAGAGTGCTCCCCGTTGCCAGACAGCATGTGCAAAGGCCCGGAGACAGGATAGTCTTAAGAGGGCAAGGTCAGCATGGTCAGTCGGAAAAACCAGGGCCAACGGCCACAGTGCAAGCTCCAAGGAGGCCAGTGGAGGCTGGACTCCACGGATCTTAGGAGCCGTGTGGGTGACCTGGGGCCAGTGGTAAGGGGAGGGAGGCTGTGGCGAAACGCTCCCCTGTAACAGGCTTCGCAGTCTGTGGGCCCCTCAGCTACAGCGTGAGGGGACAGCTAGAGGCGAAGACCGGTGGGGGCGCCATCGCAGAGATCCCGTAGGGGCCCAGGTGGCCCAGACGAGGCAGTTGCAGCCAATAGGAGTCTGTGGGTCCAAAGCCGCTGGCTGGACTGGACAGGCGAGTAGGGAAGGGGGGACGTGGTCATTTCTCTGTGCTGCTTGGAGCAGCTAGACGCATCTCCGGCTGCCAGTGAGGTGGGGAGCGAGCAGAAGGAGCAGCTGTGTGGCCACGAGGAGCTCGGTTCCGGGCCCGTGAGGTTGCCGGGCCCTGGGGACACCTAGAGGATGACGCCCAGCAGCACCACCGAGGTGGATTTTGGCTGGAGAGGGCAGTTTGGGAGGAGTCCCCAGCACTTACCTGGCAGCTGAAGCGCTGGAAGAGAGTGAGGTCCCCGAAGGAGAGAGCGCAGAGGGCTGAGCGTCCCATTTCCTGGGAAGAAGGAATCACTCCTTGCACAAGACTGTGGGCCCTGAAGGTGGCGAGTGGCAGCCCATGGGCGCCTGTTTCGGGGGGAGAGGGTCCTGGGAGAAGAGAAGGTCGGGGTTCAGCCTCTGAACTGGCCACGCTATCTTGGGAACTGGCCTGGCCCCACCGTAGACCGGGAGCCCCACTGGGGGCCGGACAGGGGCTCCAGGCAGGGGCTGTGGCTCCTGCCCACTGAGCCCTGCAGACTTCTCTTTGGGAGATGCAGAAGGGCAGCCAGAGGTGTCGGGGTTGGGGGGACCCTCTGAACGGGGGCTCCTGGAGCAGACGGTCAGCACATTGGGTCGGTGGGAGCCAGAAGGAGAGGTGCAGGTCCAGGACAGGCCAGTGTGGCCCCCAGGGGTGGTAGCCGGATGACTGTCCAGGGCCCCTTCACGGGGGCTGCCGGGGCACGGCGTGGTCTGGCAGGAAGCTGACCGCGGAGCACCCTGTTCTGCCAGATGGTGGCCGACATGCGGGAGAAGCGCTACGTGCAGGAGGGCATCGGCAGCAGCTACCTGTTCCGGGTGGACCATGACACCATCATCGATGCCACCAAGTGCGGCAACCTGGCGAGGTTCATCAACCACTGCTGCACGGTGCGCGTGGTGGAGGGGGGCCTGCGGGGGCGGGGGGGCGGCCCAGGGCAGGGGCTGCCGCTCATTCCGCCTTCCCTCCCGCAGCCCAACTGCTATGCCAAGGTGATCACCATCGAGTCCCAGAAGAAGATTGTGATTTACTCCAAACAGCCCATCGGCGTGGACGAGGAGATCACCTACGACTACAAGTTCCCGCTGGAGGACAACAAGATCCCGTGTCTGTGCGGCACGGAGAGCTGCCGCGGCTCCCTCAACTGAGGTGGGGCAGGACTGGTGCCCGCGCCCCTATTTATTCCCCGTGGTGCCCTGAGCTCCCTGCGCCCCAGCCTTAGCGGGCTCTGCAGGCCCCACCTGCCCCCGTCTCCAGATACGGGGTTGGGGGGCCCCAAGCCCAGCGAGGGAGCCTCAGTCCATTGAGGCAGCTTCTGCCTCCCCCGTCGCCCCCACCCACCTACCCCCTAACTTTTTTTTCTTTGCGGAGAAGAAGCTGTAAATGTTTTGTAGCTGCCAGCAGCTGTTTCCTGTGGAAACCTGGGGTGCCGGCCTGTACAGATCTTGTTCTTGGGGGGCTGCATAGCCTCCTTGCTTTGTGTTAATGGGGACTTCCCCTTTGTGCCCTGCGTGCACCCCTCCCCAGTTTAGGGGTCTCTAGGGGCAGTGGCCATGTTCTCCCCCCTGGGGGGGGCCCTGTGCCCCCAGTCCTAGGGACTCCGTGCCTGGAACCCTGCCTCATCTTCTGTTCCTGCCAGACCCTGTGGGTCGCCCTCCCGCCCTGGCGTCTGGAAGCTCCTGCTCCACCAGGCCCGGATGGTGGGAGGCGGGCCCTTCCTGTGGGGCTGGATTGTACATATGTTAATAGTGCAAACCCAACGCCACATTTTTATAATTGTGATTAAACTTTATTGTACAAAAGTGCTTGGTCAGTATCTTTGGGGAAGAGTAGGTGGGGGGCGGGGGTTTGAAGACAGGGGACTGGTCAAGCCAAGAGAGGGCAGCGGTGGACCGAAGTTTGGGGGGCGGACGTGCGGACTCAACCCCTCAGGCTGGAATGGTCACCCAGAAATCCCCCAGCAGGGTCAGCCAGAGCTGGGCCAAGGTTGGCGTCCCCTTCCCTTCCCAGAACCGCAGCTGCCGCTGGGCCTCTGGCATCCCGGGAAACCCAGCCCAAGGGGAGGACTGAGGTCATGCGGTGGGATGAGGTCACCGCACCTGCCCCGTCCTCAGGGGCCACCGCGCAGGTTCCCGCTTCCCCAGCCCCCCTGTTCCTCAAGTTCTTTGCTGGAACCAGACGCCCGCGGAGTGCAGGGTGGCCACCAGGGGGCGCCCTACGGCAGGCGGGAAGGGGGCGGCGGGGCGGAGGCCGGGCGGGAGGCTGTTCCTGGAATGGGCCGGGAGCGGGGAGGAGCGGGCGGAAGGGGACGGTGTGGGGCCCGGCCGGCCCGGGGTCAGCGAACACAGCCCCTCCGGTGGCCGGTGTGGCTGCCCCGGGACTGGCTGCAGGTAGGCGGAGGCGATGCCGGCCCGGGGCCTCCCCTGTCACAGCGCTTCCCGGCTCCTTCCTTCCTCAGCTCCTGACCTCCCCCTCCACTTTGTCCCAGAACCTCCCCTGCAGCTCAACCCCAGGCTTCACCCTTCTTATCTCGGTAACCGCCGTCGGGGCCGGGCCGGTGGCGCAGCTGCTGCAGCCCACGCCCGGGCTCCGGAGCCACTCGGGGCCCCTGGCGTCCCCACTCCGGCCCACTAGGCCGGAGGCCGCAGCTGGGAGCGACAGGTGTGCTGCGGGCACTGGGTAGGTGGCGGCAGGCAACTCCGTTCTCTTCCCCGGCCAGGCATGGCCGAGTCTCCAGAGGCCCGGGAGCTGGTGTACCTGGTCACAGGTGGCTGCGGCTTCCTGGGGGAGCATGTGGTGCGGATGCTTCTGCAGCGGGAACCCCGGCTCTTGGAGCTGCGGGTCTTTGACCTGCACCTGGGTCCCTGGCTGGAGGAGCTGAAGACAGGTGACTGTGCTGGGGAGGGATATGGGGGCGGGTGGGCTCCTTCGCGAGGCTGGAAAACATGCCTGTTTATATCGTGCAGCGCGCACAAATGGGATGAGTGAGTCACACTGGGAACATGTGGCTCCTAAGGGTGTGGGCTGAGTCCGGCAGCTGGCGGCGGCCCCAGCTCTGATGCTCCTCTGGCTGCCCCCATCCCTCCCAGGGCCCGTGCAGGTGACTGCCATCCAGGGGGATGTGACCCAGGCCCACGAGGTGGCAGCGGCTGTGGCTGGAGCCCACGTGGTCATCCACACAGCCGGGCTGGTGGATGTGTTCGGGAGGGCCAGCCCCGAGACCATCTATGAGGTCAACGTACAGGGTGAGGTGGCTGTTTACTCCCCACCCCCTTTGACCTTGATTTCTGGGCTTCTCCTGTGGAAACCTGTCCTCTGGACACGTCTGCCCCACTCGTGGCCGTCCGGCAGCCCTCCCAGCCCTGCTGTGGTTTTTCCCCGGACCTGGGGAAGGAAGCCCCGGGCCCTCATCCAGAATTGAGATGCCGAGAGGGAGGAAGCTTTAGCTCAGGTCCACCCTCCCCTCCACCCCCTCTCCCAGGCACAAAGAACGTGATTGAGGCTTGTGTGCAGACTGGAACACGGTTCCTGGTCTACACGAGCAGCATGGAAGTTGTGGGGCCCAACATCAAAGGCCACCCCTTCTACAGGTAAGCGGAGGTTCCCCTCAATCCTTTCAGAGACCCACCTCCCCTCAGCATTAAGAGCTTCCCTGTCGCTCAACTAGGGGCGACGAGGACACGCCGTATGAAGCAGCGCACAGCCACCCCTATCCTTGCAGCAAGGCACAGGCGGAGCAGCTGGTCCTGGAAGCCAACGGTCGGGAGGTGAGGCAGGAGGCGGAGAGCCCCGAAGCTGGAGTGGGGAGGGCCGCCTGGCCTGTCGCAGCAGAGCTGGCACCGCCCTGGGCCCTCCCCCCTTCCCTCTCCCATGGGAGGAGGCCAGGCCAGAGGGCAGGCTGCTGGGTACTGGGTCTTCGCTATGCCTGCCCTTCACCCCCAGGTCCATGGGGGGCTGCCCCTGGTGACATGTGCCCTGCGTCCCACTGGCATCTACGGTGAAGGCCACCAGATCATGAGGGACTTCTACCGCCAAGGCCTTCGCCTGGGGGGTCGGCTCTTCCGGGCCATCCCAGCCTCCGTGGAGCACGGTCGGGTCTACGTGGGTAAGGCCCCGGCTACACGGCAGGGGGGGGCTCGGGACGGGGCGGGGCCCGTGTGGTCCCGGGTGGGCAGCGTATGCCGTGGCCGGCGAAGGGTGAGCCACGCGTGGGCCAGAGTGGCCGGATATGTGGGCCTTGTGTGCCCAACCCCAGAGGAAACAGCATCCGTGCGAGTTGGGAAGGCTGAGGTAAAACACACGTCACCCGCCAAGGACAGGACGGCAGTCAGGGGAGCGGCATCTCCCCAGGAGAGGTGAGGGGCAGCCCCTGTACGGGAGCCCCCAAAGAAGTAGCACGCACCCCGGCCGGCCCAGGAGGGCGAGTGGGGAGAAAGCAGCCTTTCCAAGAGCGGTAGTTCCGGGGGCCCCTGGGACACGGGCCAGCCCAGGAGAGAGCAGCGTCTCCGTGGGCTCTAGGGCACTCGGGACCACGTCCGCCCCCTTCCCCCACCGGCAGGCAATGTGGCCTGGATGCACGTGCTGGCGGCCCGGGAGCTGGAGCAACGAGCGGCACTCATGGGCGGCCAGGTGTACTTCTGCTACGACGACTCGCCCTATAAGAGCTACGAGGACTTCAACATGGAGTTCCTGGGCCCCTGCGGGCTGCGACTCGTGGAGTCCCGCCTGCTGGTACCCTACTGGCTGCTGGTGCTTCTGGCCGCTCTCAACGCCCTGCTGCAGTGGCTGCTGCGGCCCCTGTTTCTCTACGCCCCCCTGCTCAACCCCTACACACTGGCTGTGGCCAACACGACCTTCACCGTGAGCACCGACAAGGCGCAGCGCCACTTCGGCTATGTACCCCTGTTCTCTTGGGAGGACAGCCGGACGCGCACCATCCGCTGGGTGCAGGCCATGGAGGGCTCAGCCCAGTGACGGTGGAGCTGGGGCCTGGAGCCCGGTGCGTGGCACGTCCATCCGTCCAGGTGCGGGGCCCTCCAGCCCTTGGGGGCAGAGGGGCCGGTGCTACACCAGCTCGCCTGCCTTGCAGCTCCCCATGCTTCTAAGCCACGAGCCGTGAGTCTGCATCCTCACGCCTCTTAAGTCCTGGGGCAGGGTTTTGCCACGGGCACATCTTCACTCTCGACCCAGGCGAGATGGCTGGCTGGGGAGTGTCCGATGGCCCGATTGTTCTCAACTGCCCTGTCCCATCTGGCTTTTCAAGCAGGAAGTGAGAAGGGGTCCCACGGGCTTCGTGCCGGCCTTCTGAGGTCTGGGCCTGGATTCGGCCTGGATTCGGCCTGAAGATCCTTTCTGGCTCCTCCTACCACCTGGGACCCTCTCTGAGGGTCACAGTCTCATTATTTCAGAAATCATTTATCGCCTTTTGACAGCTCTCTCTGCTCTTCAGCGACGCCTGAGCAAATCTGCAGGGTTTCCCTTCTTCCCAGCTCTCCACCCAAATTACTCCTACAGTATTGTGCTGCACCCAGCCGAGCCCTGGATTAAAGCTCCCCGTCCACGCCCGTGTCCGCCTCCCTCTCCAGTTCCCCTCCTGCCTCCCACCCTGTCCCCACGGCGCCTGTCCCCCGCGGGGACAGAAGGAAGTGAGCACACGGCACGCCCGCTGTTGGATTGGTTGCTATTTCTCCCGTCCCACGGGGCCCGACCCGGCCCGGGGTGGGGGTGGGGGGCTCTGGGGACAGGACATGCAGGGCGGGGTGGGGGGGGCAGAATTTTCCTGTGTTTTATCCATTTGCAACTTGGTCACCAATAGAGAGAAATGGACTCTGAGGGCTACCAGGAGAGGGTGGCCTGGCTCTGGGCCCCCAGCCAGGCCCCAGGAGTCCTGTCCCCTCCTGGGAGGAGAGGGAAAGAGCTCTAGAAACCAACAGAGAAACAGAAGGGGCAAGGGCTCATGTCAGCAAACACGGCTACATCACGTGACACGCCAGCGACACGGAAACACACGCCAACGCACACGGCTGCACAGCGGGCAGGGGGCGGGGTGGGGGAGAAGGGAGCCGGGGGCCACCCATCATGTCCTCTGCGGGGCGGGCTTGGGGGACAGGGTGAATGCATAGAACACATCATGTACACACGCTCAAGGCGTGGCAAGAGCGTGCACCGGCCCACAGGCACATGGGATGAACACGCGGTGTGCTTTGAGAGAGGCAGGGCTTGGGGGGAGGGGAAGCAGCGAGCCCCGGCCAGGCCCAGGGCCACCCCGGGTCACTCGGGGGCTTGGTGGCTGTAGGCGCGTGGAGGGGAGCAGCACACCCTTGTCCGAGAACATGCACGAGACACCAGCCCCCAGACGACGACGTTCCGGGACCCATACAGACACAGCCGCCAACAAGCTGCCCTCGCACGACGTGCGGGACTTGAAGAAGCTGGGGCCCAGCAGACCCTTGATGAACCTCCAGTCCAGCTGCCCAGAGATGGGCAGCCATGGGCCCGCTGCCGCTCCCGGAGGCCACGGCATCCCTCCAGACACGGCTCCGCCCTCCCGCTGGTGGCCCCGAAGGCGGTGGGAATTCCGGAAACACCTGGGCTGCGAGGGTGTCCTGGCGCCGGAGGCAGGAAGGAAAAAGGGTGGGGGTGCGGGGGCCTGTCCTGATGTCCCCGGAGAAGCCCGAGATGAGAGGAGGGCTGTGATCAGAGGCCGGGGCAGACGTCCCGTCGCGCTGCAGGACACCCTTGGCAGGGACGGGCAGGCTGCCCTCCGCAGCAGAGCCCACCTCTGGGGCTGTTACACAGATGGGCCTCACACGGGGCTCAGACAGCTCGGGGAGCAATGGGGCCAGCCACGGGAGCTGGGGTGGGGGCCCGAGGGGGACTGTGTTCTGGAAGGCCACAAGTGCAGAGTCTCCCTGTCTCTGTCTCTGTGTCTCACACACACACACACACACACACACACACACGCCTCACACGAAGGGGGACCCTGGGAAACACCGTGAACACACGTGCCAGACTCCCTCACCCTGCGCACACACAGGCCCTACCCCGCGTGCGTTCAGGCTGTACCCGCGGGTCCCGCGCCCCCGCACCCCGCGCCTGCCACCAGCCCCGCAAACCCGCCGTGCCCAGTGCCGGTGCCCTGCGCACCCAGCGAGGGAGGGGCTGGCCCTTCCGTCGCCCCACGGCCCTGGGCCCGTGCCTCACCTCGGGGTGGCTGTGTCCAGGTCCGGGGGAGGGTCCCGGGACGCGCCCCCGGCCCCACCGCGTGCAGGCCGCCACGGGGGCCATTCCGGTCCCTGAGGCAGAGCCCGGAGCGTCGACTGGGGCGGCCAACACCCACGCGGGCCTCTCCCCGTTCTGAGGAAACGTGTGGAAGGCAGCGGTGCCCTCCCTCGGCGCCTGTCTGGGGCAGCCCCCGGGGTGCCACTGCCCGCGAAGAGGCCGGGCCAGGGGCCACTCGCGCTCACGGCCTGGCCCGGGGGCGCACCGAGGCCCGCCAGCGTTCCCAGATGAAGGCCGCCCCCGCGGGGCCACGGAGAAGGACCGGCATGCGGGCGCACGGGCCCGGAGACCCGGCCGGCCGGGCAGGCCGCCGCCGCCGTGTGGTGGATCGGGGTGTGGGGCCGCCCCAGAGGGCGGTGGGCAGTCGGGGGAGCGCGAGCGGGGCCGACGGCACACACGGCCGGTGACACAGCCGGCGACACGACCCCGGACCGGGCGCCCGTCTCTGAAGAACACGTGTGCACGTCTAACACACCGGCGGGCAGAAGCACACTGCGTAGAAAGCCTCTCCACACACACTCACACTCACACTCACACAGACGTATTGTACACAGCCCAGAAATACAGCTCTGGCGCCCACCCAACACGGGTGTCCGCGCACAACACGAAGCGCTCTGAGGAGAACAGCGATCAACCGTGGAAGCACACCCTTGACACGCACACACACACACACACACAAACACACACACGCCTGTCACAGAAGACCGAGCAGGGCTGCTGTGTTACACCTGGCCGCAGTCCACACACAACAACCCAAGTGAAGGGGTAGAGCTCAGATGACACACAGACCGGGGGGGGGGGCGGCTGAGGGGGGTTGGGGGCTTCTACACACACGTCGCACGCGCACACACACACGCTGGGGTGTCCACACGTCTTGAGCATGTTCTGGCGGCACGCATGTGGGTGTGCGTGTGTAATCACGCCTGCTGCTGTCTACGTGCGGGGGGTGGTCCATGGCGGGTGGGGGGCAGGTCCGGGGACTCTGGGGTCCGACAGGAAGTGGGGAAGGGGGGCTGCCTGGGTCTGTCTTGGGGGTGAGCCTGGAGCAGGGGATGGAGTGAAAGGGGCGGTGGGGGTATTGCTCCCAATGTGGGGGGAGGGTCTGGGCGAGACAGGGGTGGGGGTCTACAAGCCCAGCGTCCCCCCAATGGATGACGCCAAGACCACCCCCAGCACCACACAGCAAATGATGATCATGATTTTCTTCTGCAGGCGGAAAGGTCGACAGAGAGGAAGGCCGAGAGAGACGGACAGATGAAGAGAGACGGACAGATGGGGCGCAGGTCGGGGAGGAGGTGTGCGGAAAAGAGGAGGGGGGAAAACAGAAAAAGGAAGAGGTCAGAGCCCGAGATAAGGCGTCCCTCCGGCTTTCAACACCCGCCCGCCCCGGCCTGAGCCGACGGAGCCCTCCTCCGCTGCCGCCCACCTGCCCTGGCTGCCCACCCCTCGCCCCTCCCCGGGGCCCACCCCCCACCCTTGCTCACCCTCCGGGCCTTGCTCTGGTATTTCACAGCTTTCTTGGTGTCGGACACGGCTCGCTCCACATAGTCCACGGAATGTTCCACGTTGTACTCAATGCGGTCAATCATCTCGCCCTGCAGAGGATGGGGTCGGGGCTGGGCTGAAGCGGGGGCACCCCAGGGACCCGCAGGAGGGTCCCAGAAGGCGGGGGAAAGGCAGTACCTGGCTTTCCACAAGCATGGCCATGTCCACAAACATGTCGTGCAGCTCTCGGATGCTGGTCTCCAGTTTGATGATCTCGTTGTGCCTCGTCTCGATCTCATTCAGTGCCTGCTTCGTCATCTGCGAGTCCATTTTGATCTAGGGTGACAGGGGGGGGCGCGAGGGGAGGAGCTGCAGACCCCTCTGCACCCTGGTAAGTGTGGGTTCTGCAGCCGGAGTGTCTGGGCTGAAATCTGACCGTCCTTTCCTAGCTCTGACTGTGGGCCAGTTGTTTAACCTTCCCAGGCCTCAGTTTCCACACCTAGAAAAGGTGGATGATAGCAGTGCCCACCTCCCACCGTGCTTTGAGTCACTGTATATCCACCGATTAGAACGGCACCTGCCAGGCACACAGTAAACACCAAAGAGAAGACTGAGTTACAAGAAATAAAAGTTGGCTTGAACCCGCCACCTCCCCAGGGCTTCCTCTAACACACACACACACACACACACACACACACACACACACACACTCACCAGGGAAGAGCGATAGGGTTGCAGAGTCACCACTAGCATTGGGGGCCTTTGTCTGGTCAAAGGCAGAGGACACCGCAGAGAAAGCAAGTAGAAGCAGAGAAGGCAGTGTGCCTGCTCTGGAGCCCCCAAGACATGAGCGAGGGCAGAAATAAAGAATTGCACCGCAGCCCTCAAGAGTCGGGGGGAGAGAAATTCACTCCCATCCACGAGCAGGGATTCCCTCTCCCCCCCACCCCTGGCCTGAGCCGGGCCACTCGCTTCCCCAACTGCTTACTGTTCAGACCCCATCAAGCCACTCCCCTGCTCTGAAACCCTCCAGGGCCCCCCACAATTCCTCCCTGCCCCCCCCCCAGTCTGTACACCTTCACCCTACCCAGGGCTCAGTCTCCCTTTCTGCCCTAATCTCCTACATCTCCTCTACGAGCCAAAATCATCCAGTGGCTGTTTGGCAAGTGGCCCCCTCCCCCCACCTTGGTTCAGTCTGCTCCCCTTCTCTGGTGGGCTCTTCGCCTCACCACATCCAAATGCTCCTTGTTTCTTACAGCACAGCTCCGTGCCACTTCCCCCAGGAAGCCTTCCCTGACGCTAGGAGTTAACTGCTACCTTAGGGCCTGTCTGCGGGTTGCACATCCCTCGGGCACGATCCCCGAGCACCCTGCATTGTACTGACGGGTTTCCGTTGCAGTGACGGCGGGTTCACTGGCAGGGATCAGCTCTGTCCTCTTAGAACCCACCAGGCTCCCCTCTGTTCTCCCACGGAAGCCTGGGCAGAGCTGTCTGGGAGGGCTCCAGGCTGCTACCCGGCCCTAATCAATTTGCTCCAAAGCTAATTTAATCGAGATCAGTTCTCTAAATAACAATTTGCTGAAAACTGCTAGACAGTCACTGAACAGACTCGAGTTCTGGTCTAGAAATCTTAACCAGAGCCGTTCTGCCGTCAGAAGCAGAGACAGAACTGGGCAGGCCGAGGCAAAACCTACAAAGAGAAAGGAGAAGTACAGTGGGGGAAGCCTGTCCACTCGCATTCAAGATGACAAAGGCAGGGCAGGGCGTAAAACTTTAGCAAAACTAAAACTGGTGTATTTTCAAAATCTCATAATGTGGGCACATTACTCATTTGGTGAAATGCCGCGCTTCGGCAGGGAGTAGCAGATCTTCTCAGGACGTCAAAGCCCTAACTGGCAGGAAGGAGACCCGGTATCTGAATCCTGGCTCCAAGGCCCTGGGCGTGTTATTTAACCTCTCCGGTTAATCTCCGCGTCCGATGTCCTCACTGGTGAACTGTGGCTCCCTCAGAGGGTGGTGGTGAGGACCAGATGAGACAGCAGGTGAATGCAAGTATGTAAGGTGCTTAGAACAGTGTGTGGCTACTCAACACGTTGCCCGTTTTTATGGGGGTGCCTTGCTGCCCTGCTCCCATGGCAGTCCCCAGCTCCAGGACCTGGCTTCCCGCTGTCTGTGATCCCAGGGTGGACTTAGGACCTTAACGCAACCTCACCCCCACCCGGGGCTCACATCGTCGGTGAAGATGGCCAGCTTCCCGCTCTCCAGCATGTCTTCCAGTTCCTCGTTCGTGGTGGTCCTTCCAGCTGTGGGGAGAAAGGCCTCCCTGCTCACGGACTGGGCCAGTCTGGGGGCCTGAGGTGGTGGGATGGGACAGAGACCCAGGAGCCCCCCGCCCCCAGCCTTCAGCCTCCACGCAAGCCCTGGGGAAGCCACGGAAGAGGGCCGGGGCAAGCCGGGGACTCGGAAGCGGGGCGCACGCACTGATCTCCAGCTGCCGCTGGATCCGGTCCTTGCAGCGGTCCCGGTACTTGGACTGGGTCGCGTTATATTCGGTCATGACCTCCACGAACTTCCGGGAGAGTGTGGAGTGCTAGGGGAGGGGCACAGACACATCAGGAGGCCGGGGCAGGGGTGCAGCGGGAAGGAGATGCTGAGCGGGCCTGTCGCCCTTCTGTAGCTCAGCCACGATCCCAACCCCAGATAAGTGCTCAGTCCCGGGACGACCCCCGCCGGGCCCTCCTCCAACGCCCTGGCCTGCAGTGGCCCAGCTGCGCCCCTGCCCCGCTCCGCTCTGGCCGACCACTCTCCTTTCCCGGCTCCAACCAGGGCTCCCTCCCCAGTCCGGCCCGGTCCGGTCTGGTCACCTGGGTCTTACGGATGCGCAGGTCCGCCGAGGAACGGTTCAGCCCCTCCTCTTGTTCAATGCTTTGCTCGATTGCTGCGGGAGAGAGGGTACAGTGACCAGCCCGGGACATGTGGGGCCGGGGTCTGGGACGTAGGAAGGGTCGACATCCCGAGGCAGGCCCCGGGCCTGTGAAGAGATGTCACCCCCATGGCCAGGGCAGACAATAAAGGGTCCGGGTGCGGGGACAGGAGGCGGATGAATAGAAGACAGACGTATTGGAGGGTCTGGAAGGCAGGGAGGAAGGAAGATTGAGGGTCACCGGGTCACCAGACAGAAAGGGGCTACTTGTTCTGGCGGAAGGGTTGGGTCTTGAAGGGTCCCCCAGCCGTATAACTCCTGCTTGTCCCCAGGAGGGGCTCCAGTAGGTGGGGAGCTCTCCACTTCCTCCAGCCTCTGGAAAGAGGGCAGGAACCCGTCCTGCGGTTTTTCTAGCAGAAGGCTGGCACTTCAGGTGGGTCAGGTTCTAGTGGCCGCCTTTTTCTTGGAAAATTCTAAGGGGAAGGAGGGATACTGCGACAGAAACTAGCTCTCCCCCAGCCCTGCAAGGTGATCTCTGTTTCCGGAATTCCCACTTCTAAATTCGCACAGGTTAACTGGGAGTCCTGCTTCTGGATCAGGCTCTCCTGACTTCCGTCCTTCAGATTTTCTAAAAAAGAGCTTGCCTGCGCTAAGATCTACAGCGCTCTGAAAATGCAGCAGAGATGAATCACCAGGCCCTCCAGACCTGGAAGGGCCTCCAGGCCATTCCTGAGAACATCACTCCTCTGTTCTGCTCTGGCAGGAAAGGCTGGGGGCTAAACAGCACCCCAGTGCTCTCCTGCCACCAATGGTGGGCACAGGGACTGAGTGACACTCCTGGCCTGCCCGCTGCAGAAAAGGCACAGGCACGCCAGACACAGCCAGGGAGGTCGGAACCTCTGGCCCCTACCGGGACTCTGTTGTCAGAGTTGGGTCTGGGGCCCAACTCCATAGTGAAGGGTCGTTCAGAGGATCTTATTGACTTCTTACAACAATCCCGAGCTCAGTCATAATCCGCCCATGGGTCACGTAGAACCTGAGGTTCAGCCAGGTAAAGCGACTCACTTATGGTCACACGCAAAGCCCGAGCTCACGCCATCAAGTAGCTGGAGAAAGATGCAGGAGAAGAGACTCTCTCTTCTTCTGGAGGTCCGGAAGGTCAGCTTCTCTACGTCACTCACTGCTACATTTCCTAGCTCTTTCTTGGTCTGTTTCTGAACTCACACATAATCCACGGAGCCTACCTCGTGGTCTTATAGAGAGTGTTAAGGTCAGAGCTCGGGGGGCCCAAAGGATTTGAAAGCAGCGTTCCAGAGAACCCTGCTTCTGAGAAAGAACCTCCGCAGCCATTGCCGGAGGAACGGGGAGCCAGGTGGGTGGGCGCGGAGCCCCCCAAGGCCAGTGCAGCCAGAACAGCCTATCTTTTATGGATTGTATATATTGGAGTTCTTTGTAAGATTTCATTAAGGAAAAAAAAAAAAGTGCTGCCCCCTGGAAAAAAAGCCTGCTTTGAAATTGCTTCTGTTTTTCTTACTGAGCCAGTGAGGCAGCCGACGGGAGGAATGAGTTGATGATGATGGAAGTTGAACCCCCTCCGCCTGGCTTTGTACTTAATGTGCTCCCAGTTTAAGTCATTTTCCTTTCCAAGATGCAAGTGTAAAAGGGATATTTTTACTGATCAGCACTGGAGGCTCACACATGACCTCCCACTGAGCGCGGGACACATGGAGTCCCTGTTCTCTCTCTCTCTGGACCCAGGTAGGTGTGTTCAAGGCCAGGCACCTGACCTGGCACCTGTTCCCCAATGCCCTGCACGGTGCCTCGGACAACGTAGGTGGCTGGCAAACGTTTTCTGAGGCTGCATTTACCCCGTCACGGTAACACCGCTATCCCCCTGGCACCGGCAGACAAGGAGGTTCCCAACCCACAATGCTTTGGGGGAAGGTGGTTATTACCAGCACCCAAGTCCTTAAATTAGAGTGAATACATAAGCATTTGGCAGGTCCCTCCTGAAAGCTTGCCAGCTCCTGATGTCAGCCACACAATCCAATCTGTCCTGAGCCGAGGATACCAGTTCAGAAGCATTTGCTGGGCCCACCTACTGGGTGCTTAGCGCTATGCGCGGCACCTGTTCTGGAGAAAGACGGATTTAATGAAACTGAAGCCACTTGAGAGCCTCTGTTTTCTGGTGGACCTTCACGCCGGTGGATCCAGCCACGCTCAGATGCACCTGGGACAGAAACCTCCTCTCCCTCATTTCTTCGTCATGTTATCTTTCTCCAGAGATCTGGATCTGGGGTTTTGTGCTTTCTCACTGTTTAGGAAGCTGCGTGCTGGAAACCTGTGGGCACTCCTTACAGAAAGGCATGTTTGGTCCAATGAGGGCGGAGTTGTTTCTCCCCTGAGTCTGGGGATTGCATTCCTCACCTTTCAACTTGGAGCGAACCTTGTTGGCCGTCTTCTTGATGTCTGCGGTGAGATCCTCCAGCTCCTGTTTGGTCTCTGAGGGGAGAGCCAGAGCGGGTAAGAAGTCTGGAGGGGAGCCCATCCCCCACCTCCTCCCCCCTCAACACTGTCCACCCCCATCCCGCTGACGGCCACCCAGCAGCAATACTCACTCTCATCTGGATTGGGGGCGGCCAGGATGGCGCTGTGCTGTTTCTTCACTTGCTCCACATCCTCTGACAGTTTCTCAATGCAGCCCCGGATCTCTTCCACCTGGGGTACCAGATGAGCTGTGCCCAGCCAAGTCGCTGAGCCAGGCAAGGGGCCCTGGGGCTTAGTCGGGGTTCGGGTAATCCAGAGTCGAGGGACAGGTAAAAAGGCCAAGAGGGTGTAGCAGTGGAGAGCAGGGGTGGGAACAGGGCCAGGGAAGTCATTGCCTGGGGGCCAGCTTCTGGGTCTGGAGCATCAGACGCTCAGTTACCTGTTCAAAGAACTCATCCATGAAGTGGTCGCGATCCACGTGGACCACCTCCTCTTCATCATCACTGTCTTTAGCCTGGGAGGCGAAGAAAGGTAGAATCCATGAACAGTCCCTATCCTGGATCTGATGCTCCCAGCTCTAGGTTCAGAGCAGAGGCCTGGGAAGGGGTCATCTGCAGGGGGCAGGTCATCCGCAGGTCAAATGCAAGGGCCCCAAGCGGCCCGAATGAACACTGGAAAAATTGTGGAACAGGGTCCGGGAAGCCAGGTAGCTGAGAGCCCAAGGGACACCTTGGAGGGAATTCGCAGAAGGCACCCTTTCAAGGGTGGATGTGACCCCAAGAATGCAGTCACCCTGGGGGGGGCGTGACACCCAGGACAGCTGCCACTAACCAGTATCATAGCTACCAGCTAAACGCCAGCCTTGCAGGAATCGGCTCTGAGCTCCGGGAAGGGGTCTGGAGCGGACGCCCCGGGGGCTGACTCGAGCCGCCACCCCCAGCCACTCCTGTGCAGGGGGGGGGGTCGCACTGCTCCCCTTCTCTTCCCCTCCAGCCTCCACCCGACCGGCCTCGTCCCCCGGGCAAGGTCACGTCACTGCCGGCTGCGGGCGCCAGCTTGAGCATACAAGCCCAGGGAGGGCTGGAGGAGACCCATGGCGGCTCCCCAGCCCCGACCCGCACCCCGCTGCCCGCGCCCGCCCCTCCCGCTTGGCTTCTCCGCTCCGTGGCTCTGCCCCTCTGGCTCTGGCGTCTTCGCTGGCTTCCTTGTAGCCTCGCTTCACAGCCACCTACTCTGCCTGCCTGGATTTCCCAGTTGCAACCTGCGGCGGCTCAGCCCTCCACCCCCGGGGCTCAGAGACACAAAGGGGTTCACCCACCCACAGCGCCCCCGCCCCCGCCACCGCCAGACAGACCAGTGACACAGACAGAAGGGCTGACACACAAGGCACACAGAAATAGGCCCCCGACACCCACGCGGAGACACTCTGACACGCTGACGTTCACCCACACGCGGCCCCACGGCGAAGCTGCCCGCACAGACGCGCACCCGCAGCCCCGGGGCGTCGGAGGCACCGTGTCCCCCAGGCCCTCCCGCCTCGGGCCTGCACACTCAGGCGGAGCCAGGAAGGAAGACGGGCGGACCGGGCTCCCCGGTGCTCCGCGCTCCTGACTGGAGACTCTCCCCCGCTTGGGGCAGAAGTCTGAGGACAGAAAGCTGAGCCCGTCAAGCTTAATTACACGCGGAGCCCTAATCAGCCCCAGTGGAGATTTAAACAGACGGACTTCTGGAAACAACCTCGCCCAAACGGGACAGCATCGCACTACCCGAGCCGGAATGGCATCAAGACAGGACCCGAAGGTGTCCACCTGGAGCACAGCCGGCTGGGATCCAGAGAGATCCCAGGATCCCGTGGATCCCCGACAGGGTCCCAGCAGATCGCAGACAAGACCTGACAGAAACCAGACAAGCTCAGACCCAACTAGACTAGGGGCAGACAGATCCCAGACAGCTCCGATCGAACCTAGACAGAGCCAGATGGGGCCGAGATGCAATCGCGGCAGCCGAGTGAACTCGGAATCAGCAGAGCCCCGACAGCCCCGGGAGGAGCCTGCGAGCCTGGGGGAGCCCTCCAGCTGCATGCTCGATGCCCCCCACCAGGCTCCTGCCCAAACAGAATGCAGAGAACTCTCCCTACTGACACGGGCCCCACCCCACGTCAGAAGATGTATCCAGCACTTCCAATAAGTTTCCAGACGATTCCAAACATCCCCTGGGAAAGGGAGGCTCCTTTGTCTCTGTGCACAGCTGCCCTCGGAAGGAGACGGGGCACAGGTGGGGCTTGGGTACTCCAAGAGGACTCCTGGCTTCTCAGGTCTCCACCGGATCCAGGGTTACCCCGATAGACCTTGGCCCCAAGAGGCTCCGGGAGGCCCAGCTCCTCTCGGAGGACCCACCAACGTCCCCTGACGCCCTGCCCTCAAGCCAGCTGTCGCATGGGGTCTCCTTCCCCTAGAGCCAAAACCACTCCTCTGCCCTTTCTCTGACTTGGGCCCCTTCCCAGCTGCCCAGAGGTCATGGGGCGTCCCTCTGGCCTGGGAACTTTCCTGTTCTCCACCTTTTCCCCAGGCTGACTCTCGACCTTCTAAAGTCTGATTTCCCTTTCTCTCTCTCCTGTTTGTCCCCAGAGCCAAGTTCCCCTCGATTCTGCCCTGGGGCATCCCTGGTTGCCTGTTTACTTGTCCTTGAGAGAGAAGAGAGGCGGAGACCCAAGGATGACTTATTTGCTATAATAATTACAGGGAGCCGAGAGCGAATAATCCTCTGCATCTCACAGACACTTGCACATCTGTAATCCCTTTTGATCCTGACCACACGAGCAAATATCATCGTCCCCAGTTCACAGATGAGGGAACCGGGGGTCGGGGGGGGGGAAACAGAAGGGACTCATCCAAGGGCGCCTGGGCTGAATGGGCCGGCAATCATAAGCACCTAAGACAGACTCCCCGCGAGCCCTTTGAAGGCTCGAGGCCAGGCCCCCTCCTTCCAGGGCCTCTGCCACTAGCTATCTTCCCTCTCAGCTCAGCTCCTGCTAAGGCCCAGTCTGATGGGGCTCTGTACCCTGAAACCCTGGGGAAAGAGTATCTTCTACCAGCATCTTCTACCTGGGCTTTACAACGTTTGATCTCCGTGACTCTTTCGTTAAACCCTATCAGGGCCCCTGGACTGCGTAATTATCATTAATGCCAAACATTTCCATAGCAGGTGATGAGGAGCTGGGCGCGGTTCTACGCCCTTTGGCTATTTGTCCATTTAATTCCTACAAAAGCCTTTCTTGAAGTCGGTATTATTATAGCTCCCTTTTATAGACAGGGAAACTGAGGCACAGAGAAGCCAAAGAACTTGCCCAGGCTAGCAGCCACAAGGCCACACGATTTCTGCCTTCTGGGCTTCAGCCTCCGCCGTAGCTGAACAGCAGTAATATCTGCCCCAGATGCTGGGCAGGTGGAGGCGATGAGTCCAGGCAGGAAAAATGCCTCATGCTGCCCGAAGGACGCAGTGTTTCGTGCGGGTTGGCTGGCACCCCCTGCAGCTCCTGTGTTACAGATAAGGAAGCAGGCTCAGAGAGGCTGCCTGACCTTCCAAAGGCTTCACAGCAAAACAGCCCAGAGGTGGGACCTGAACGCCAAGTGCTTAATCCCAGGCTTCCCCGGACCCCACTCCACGATCCTGCTCTGCTTGTCCCCAGCACTGCTGAACTCCTGGGGCCAGGAGAAAAATCGAGGAAGGCCGGCCAGGCTGCAGGAAGAGCCCAGGTAGGAAGCCAGGCGCTCTACCTCCCCTCCTCTGTGATCCCAGGCAAACCTCAGCGGTTCTCTGCACCCGTCGGTCTGCGGAATGGGCAGGCTGGTGCACCCCTCCCCGCTCTGAGGGGTGCGCGCCTAGTAATGACTGAGGCCTCACTTCCGGACGGAGCTGGCCGGCCTGAGGGAACGCAGGCTGTGGGCAAATGAGATCACGCGGGAAGAGAGGCTCATATGCACCCGATCCGCCTGACGGACAACTCCAGCCTCAGTTTCCTCACGTCCGAAAGGAAGGAGATAAGAAATCTAACACGTGTGTACTAATTATGGTGAGCTGGGCCCTGGGATACATGTTTCGTGCGTTTCGTTTAACCCTTATAAGCACTCCATGAAGCAGATCCTATTCTTACACCCATCTGACAGAGGAGGAAACGGAGGCGTAGAGAGATGAAGGGACTCGCTCAGGATGACACAGCAGGCGCCGTCTGGGGCACCAGGTGTGAACCCGGCCCTCTGCCCACCAGCTCTACCCGCGCTTCAGAGCATTCCATGAGGGACTGCAGAGGTCCTGGGCGCCCTGTGGCTCCGCCTTGGGCCTTGGGGCGTCAGATCCAAGCCTCCAGCCGCAGTCTTCCCATCAGAGAGATCAGCGGCCCTGGGGCCCCCCCGGGCAGGGCGACAGCAGAGACAGATGTGTGGATGGTCGGAGAGGGACAGTGAGCAAGTCAGGGACCAGAGACAGATGGTGAGAAGGTGACTAACACAGAGGCGGAAAGAGCCCGGTGTTGGGTGACAGCAAAGTCATAGAGCGCGCGCGCGCGTGTAAACACACATGCGTACCCCTGCACACAGCACACACGTGCTCACGCGTGCTCCTCGGGGTGCAAGCATGGCTCGATCTAGAGGCAGCGGTCTCTCTCCGCCGCACCCCCACTCCTGTCCGTCCGTCTCCCTGACTGGGCCTCTCGGCCCTCCCAGCGCCCAGCCTGGCCCTCCCAGCGCCCAGCCTGGCCCTCTCACCCCCCCCCCGTGCCACTCGGCGCTCCCTCCTTCCCCTCCTGCTCGCCCCGAGTCCTCCCTCTGCCCCTCTGAGTCGCTCATTCACCTAGCACACATGTATGAGCTGAGCCACATCCCCTGGCTGCTGCTGAGAGCACTGCGGCGGATAAGACAGGAAGGAGGTCCTGCCTCCGACAGATCGAGGGAGATGAAGATGGAACAGGACGGGTTCCGTCTGTGCGAGCTAGCAGGGGCTAGCAGGGGTGGCTTTTTTCAGGACGACACAGAATTTTAGGCGGAGGGAACAGCAGTCTGCGTGGAGGGAAGAGCACTCAAAACAGAGAGACCAGCAGAGGGAACAGCAAGTGCCAAGGCCCTGAGGCAGGGGTGAATTTGGTGTGTCTGCATGGCAGAAAGGAGCCCTGTGCAGCCGGGGGATTGGCAGCCCATCACCAGGGCTCTGCTGGGTCCTGCTCCCTCATGGGGTCACTCCTGCCCGCTGTCTTTCAGGCGTGCCTTCGAAGGCCCTCTCTGTGCCTAGCCCATATCTGAGTGCTACCCAGATGACTCGTCCCTGCCCTCAGGGTGCGTGGCTTGTCCCATCACAGCCCCCACTCACTGCAGGCCTTGCCAGGTCTCTCCAAAGTCCAAACGCAACCCCGCCCACACACAGGCTTCTCTCTCTCCCCAGTCCTCCCTCTACCTCACTTACTCCTCTTTCTCCCCTCTTGAGCCCCATCCCTGGCCCCGCCCCTTGGACCTGGAGCTCCCGTCAGTCAGGCGTCAGGCTGAGAGCTCCCCTCCAGCCCAGCAGCTCCCAGCTCGCACCCAGAGGTGCCTGGTGAATTTAGAAAACAGAAAACCCTGGTCCGGCACCAGCTCTGCTTACCATCTGTTTGACCTCGGTCAGGCTGCCTCTCTGGCCCTTTCTACTCCAAAATAAATTAGGGGTCACATCCCGCCCATCCCAGGGTGCTGGTGTGATGAGGTTCAAGGGAAATAAGCAAGTCAGCTGTAGAATAACAAACACCCACAGAGCACTGGGTGCCCACGGCCCTTCTTAGCCACCTTTTGTCTATTACCTAGTTCCAATCCTTTGGACAACCCAGCGAATAGGTACAATTGTTACCCCCAATTCACACGTGAAGAAACTGAGGACCAGAGAGGTTAAGAAACCTACCCAAGGTCACACAGGAAGTAGCAAAGCTAGGATATGAACCCAGACAGGCCGACTCCCAACTCTGCGCCCTCACCCGCTCGCTATGTGATAAACAGATCTGAGAACCCCTGGGGAACGCTAGGTCCTGCTGGAAAGATGATCAGGTCCCTTGAGGTGACACCCCCCTCTGGCCCCCGCCATCGCTCTCAGGATCACAGAGACTGCTTTGGCAGGCGTCTCTCCCCCCTGCCCCGTCTCCCTCGCTCCCAACTCTGGTGGGGAGACCCTGGCGCTCCTTGCGTCTGGCAGCTTCTCTCCACCCTACCCGCCACCCCCGTCCCGAATCTCCAGTCTCTCTGAGCTGTGACTAACACCAGAGCCATTGGCCCCTTTACCCCCCAAGCCGCCTCCCACCTCCCCACCTGGCTGCCCACCCCTGCAGCCCCAGCAGCCAGAACTCCTCGCTTCTGGGCAGGGGCCTATCTGATCCACTTGGATGAGGATGCCATGCTCTGCCTCCCCCTGCATCCGTGTCTTAGGACTTTCCCTCCCTCTCTCTGATCAGACCTCAAATTTGCCAGCACCTCACCTCAACAACCGCTTTCCATTTCTCTGGGTTTTGGAGTCATGGAACAGTGTTGGCGGCGGGGGATCTGGGTTCCAATCTGCGTTCCTCACTTGAGAGCTGTGTGACCTTGAGCCAGGTATTTAACCACTCTGGGCCTCGGGTTCCTCAGCTATAAGGTGAGGTAGTCTGTCATCTACATACCTCACTGGGAGGTCAGCGAGGGTCTCATGAGATAATGGACGGCAAACTGCTTTGGAAAATGCAACGTGAAAGCAGGGAGCTCGGAGCGCCCGTGTGGGAGCCGGCCCGCCTGCCTGCCGTTTCCTGGCTACGTGACTCTTAACCTCTCTGGGCCTCAATTTCCTTACCCGTAAAATGGGACCACACTAGTACCAGGGTTGTGGCGGAGACCAAAATGAATAAACATGAATGAAACGCTTAGGACAGTTTCTGGCACTAGAAGGTTGATTATTTTTAATACTGTCCTTTAGTGGATGCCCGGCCCCATATTCAGTGTAAGTCGAATACAGAAACCTTCAAAATTCCCTCTTTCAACCAGCAGTTTCTCCTTCCTTCCGATTTGCCAACACATCTTTCCCCGGAGACAGCAACAGTCATTCTATCTTCCAGCCCCTTCCTCCTAGCTTTCTGTAGCCTGGTTTCCCACACCCCTATCCTGGGGTCTCCCCAAAACAGAGCTTTTTAACCCCAGTGTGGAGACTTCTGTTTCAAGGATCCAAAAAAAGCAGAGACTCATGTCAACTTGCCAGACTGAAACCCAAATTCCCATCTGATTCTCCCACCCACTTGCTTGGTGACCTTGGGCGAGCTCTTGCTATCTCCGAACCTCAGCTTCTTCATCTGTCCAATGGGGTAGTAACCCGGGGAAGGAAACAACCAACAGGGTCCCCCTGGTAGAGACCCGGGGCGTCAGGTTGCATCATGGCTGGGGCTAGTACTTTCTGAACATAACAGCACAGGCCCCGAGCACACAGCAGGCTGTCAGCTTTGCCTCCTCGGACCCCGGGGTCATTTCCACAAACCCCCCAACGTTCTCCCTACCCTAGAAACCGGTCTCATCAAGCCTCTCCAAGTGGCGGCCGCCACTGCGGGCATCAGCGCCACCCTCCTCCCCTGTCACCCAAACTGCCTGGCCAGACTCCTGAAGCTGGGCCTCTTCAAGGCCTGCAAACCAGGGGCCCACACCAACCAGCCCCTGCCTGTTCAGGATGCCCCAGTTCCCCCCAGCAGAGCACGGGCCGTGTCACACAACCCAGTTCCATGGCCCTGGGCACCGAGCCTCCTCTTCGTCTCTCCTCTGCAAGCCCTCTCCCGCCTCTGGGGTCACCGCATCCCCAGCCCTGGCCCTCTGGCTGTCTGCTGAGGCCACCCCTCCCCTCCTCGTCTCTGAGACGTGCCCCCTCCCCACAGGGAGCAACACACGCGTGTGCACACACACACACAGACACTTCCGTCACTGCCAAGTGTTGGCATCTCTGTCCCAACCTGTGTCCTTCCCCACAGCACCCCCCGAATCTCGGTCCCGCTGGACTCAGCCTGGCCCAGTAACCGCCCCCATCTTTCGAATTCCGCAAATCTGCCCAGGGGAGGACAGTACCCTCCCATTCTCCCCGGACATTCACTCTCTCCCCTCCCGGAGGAGACCCCGGGGCCCTCCTGGGAACGTGGGTGGCTAAAGCCCCTGGAACCTCTCCTGCCCCCTTGAGTCTTAATGGCCTCCAACCTCTCTTCCTGCCGCCGTCCCCAAAATGCAGGTTCATTGGAGACATCAGGTGCCTCCAGATGCTGGGGTGCCCCGACCACCCACCTCCTCCAGTCCGGTCGTCTGCCCCCATGTCCCAGCACCTCCCCCACTCCACCCCCACGCGCCCCCCCAATATTGGGGTCCCGCCCCCCCATTTTCCCCACCCCCGGCTCACACTCCGCAGCTCCTGAGTCCGATCCTTCATCCTGCGACGGCTCCTCCTCCTCCTCCTTCTCCTCCTCGTCCTCCTCCTGCCTCTGCCGCGGCTCCCTGCCTCCCGCCTCGGGGCTGGAGGCTGGAGTCTGGGGGCGCCGGGGGCGGGGGGGGGCACCCGAGCCGCTGGGGGGGGGGGGCGCCCGCGGGCGGGGGCGGGGCCGGGGGCTGCGGGCCGAGGGCCGGGCAGGGGCAGGGGCCTGGGCCGGGCTCGGCTCTGCCGGGGCTGCGGTGGCGATGCGGCTGCGGCACAGGCTCGGATGGATGCGGGAGCCGAAGCGCGGGGGAGGGGGGCGGAGGGAGGCAAGGAGGGGGGGGGGGAGCCGGGAGGGGGCGGGGAGCAGGGGGCATGCGCAGCGCCCGGGGCTGGGGGCGCCTGGGGGTTGTAGTCCGGGGGAGGGGGCCGGCGGGGAGCGCAGTGGAGAGGCGCGGCGGGTGGGGAAGGGCCGGGCCGGGGCGCAGGGAGCGATTCCGCAGAGCCGGGAGCTGCGGCGGCCGGAGGGAGCTGTTGGCCGGGGGCGGGGGGGCGCGGCAGAAGGGGGGCAAGGGGAGTGATTTCGGGGTCACCCAGGGAGGGGCGCCCTGGACCCCGTTACAGCGGGGATGAGGGAGACTCGGGGTTCGGTGTCTGCGAGTCTGGGCGAGCCCGGCTCGACCACCTCTGCGCGTTCGCCCCGCAGGACGCGCTTTGGACACTGGAAATAGCCAAAGTGACCCTCTAGGTGGCTTTTGTGATGCAAGGAACCAGCCGAGCCTGAGAAGGGCAGGACTCGTGTGTTTGGGGGTTTATGCTGCGCAGCCCTCCCCACTCTGTCTGTGCCCATCTCTGGGCAGCCGTGGGTCTCAGAGGTCTGCTTGTCTACCTCGGGGAACAGGGGGCTCACTACCTTTCCTGACCTCTTGGCCTGTCTTCCATGACTGTTGAAACGGAAACCCGCCCTTCTTGGAGGGGAAAGCTGGTGCCCGGCAGATGCAGGTGCCCGCCGTCCTGCCCCTTGACCCCACCTCCCTGCTCCCATCGCCGTAGTTTAACATCTCATCAACACCTCCACCCCTGCCGCGGGCTTTGGCCCCTTGACAGGCCTCGAACCAGCTTCTACCAGTTTACCCGATGACCTTCTTGATGCCAAGTCCATCGGCCACGGGTCAGGCCTTACCCATCATGATCTTTCGGTGACATATGACCCTGATGACCTCTCTCTTTGAAACCCTCCGCTCCTTGACTCCAGCCTGCCTTCCCCCACCCCCGCCCCCCGTTTCTGAATGTCCAGCCTCCTTCCAGATCCCTCCTTTCTCCCACAGCCCCTCAGTGTCAGGGCTCCCCGGGCCCCACCCTGGCTTCTCCGCTCTCTTTCCCTCTCACTTCCCCGGGGCCGACTGCACCCACTTGCCCACAGTACCCACATCTGTGGCTCCAAGGCAGACCCTCCTCCTCAAAGACAGCCCCTGCTCCGAGCACTGAGAACAGAGAGGCGAAAGATGTCATCAGAGGTTCGAGGAAGTCCATAGCTGCAGTGAATGAGGCCAGAGCTTTGATGGAACCTCCAGGACTGTGGCCTTGCCTCCTCCTCCCAAAGCGCTCCAGCCTGTGTTCTCCATGGGAGGTGGCATCTCCATCAGCCAGTCACTGCGAGCGGAGACAAGACTGACCTTGGATCCCTCCCCCATCCCCATAATGCTGCCGTGCTCTGAGCGCACCCCCCACCCCGGGGGTCATGCAGAGTAGGTCCTAGAATCTTCCCAACCACGCAGCTGCTCCTGCGCTTATCCCAAGTGCACAGATCCGGAAACTGAAGCTCAGAATGCTGAAATGGTGGCCCTAAGTTCACAAGGTTAGTAAAGGACAGGGCTGGGGCTCTCGCAGGCATCCTGTGATTACAAAGCCTGTTCTTGTAAAGCCACAGTGTTGTACCTCCTCCCTCTGCTGCCAGATCCAGAGCTGTCTCCTGGGTCCTCTCCCTTCTCACTCACCACTGTGGCTCAGTCTGAGCCCTCGTCGGCTTCCCCCGCAGCATCACATCAGTCCCCCCTCTGGTCCTCCAACGGCAGCCCCTTCCCTGTGTGTCCGGTTTTCTCCCCAGGTGTTTGTGCCCTGAACAAATGGGGTCCTATCCGTCCCCTGCACCACCGACTCTACCCCCCACTCTACCCGCCATGACCCCCCCGATGGCACTCGGTGGCTGCTCTGGCCTTTGAATGCCAGCACCCTCACCTCATCTCTCCTACCACTGCCCCTCCTTGGGCTGCAGAACCCCAGCCTTAACCACACCACAGGATCCCAGACCCCGGACACCCCATACCCTTCCACTATGCCGTCTCTCCTCTGCCCAGCACTCTGTCTTGCCCCCTTCTTGGATAGTCAGACTTCCCATCCTTCAAGCCTTTCCCAGCAGTCTAGGCAACAGCCTCATGAGGTGTGGGCTGAGTCAGCTTCTCCACGAGACCAGTCTGGGCCTGACTCATGTCTGCTTCCCTAGCTTCCCTCCAGCAACCAAGGTCAGGCGCAAAGCAGATGTTCACTAAAAATCTCAATGAACTAATGAATGAATGCATGGTCTATTCCTTCACACCCTTAGCCAGGCATAAGGACAAAGGAAATAAGGCGGGGACCTTTGTGTGTTTCACTCGTGGCTGGTTTCCCAGTGCACTAAAGGCACCCGGCACATAGAAGGTGCCCAGATATTTGTGAAATAAAGGGATGAGTGAAAGATGTACGTCTCAAATCTGGCTGCAACTCTAAAGGTGGACACAAGAACACACAAGAGTTGACAATCGTAAATCCTCTTGTTGCTCAGGGATTTTTTTTTTTTTAAGATTTTATTTATCTGACAGAGAAAGAGCACGAGCAGGGGGAGAAGCAGGAGAGGGAGAAGCAGGTTCCCCGCCGAGCAGGGAGCCCGACGCAGGGCTCGGTCCCAGGACCCTGGGATCCTGACCCGAGCCAAAGGCAAACGCCCAACCACCTGAGCCCCCCACCCCCGGCACCCCCCGTTCAGGGATTCTTAAAGTCCATCGAATAACCCTGTGAGATGCGTGACCCGGACCACGCCCCAGCCTCTCATGCCGCCCCTCCTCCCGACTGGCCTTTCTAAAGCATCAGCACAAGCAGGCCAGCACCTGCTCGGAAGGTCTCCCCACGTCCCCACTATTGGTAAGATAAAGCCCAGACCTCCTACCCTGACTTCCCACTTCAGCACACACCACCGTCGCTCGTGAACCCCAATTCCATTCCGAGCACGCTTCCCCGCATTTCCCCCCGTGCTTTTCCTCGTGCTCCTCTTGACCCCTAGAACTCCCTTCCCTCTCGCATCCCCAAGCCCCTCTCCTACCCTTCCTTCAAGTTTAGCTGCTCGGGCTTTCTTGACCCTTCTGAAGATGGAGGGGAAAGCCTGTTAAATATACAGATTGCCAGGCACTTCCCTGGAAATTCGGATTTGGGAGAGCTGTGCTGCAGCCCAGAAATCTGGGTTTTGAGCAATGACTGCCGGAAAGTCTTATGTTTAGTCAAGTTTGGGAACAACAGGGTATCTGGGCTGTGCCGGCTGAGGCTAGGTTATGCTATGTAACAAACATCCTCCAGGTCTCAGTGATTTAATGCGACCAAGGTTTACTTTTGCAGCGCACTTGGGTTACTTCCTGTCCTTCAAGGAAGATTCAGTACTTCATGTGGAGAAATTTCTTTTTTTTTTTTTCCAGATTTTATTTATTTGACAGAGAGAGACACAGTGAGAGAAAGAACATAAGCAGGGGGAGTGGGAGAGGGAGAAGCAGGTTCCTGCAGAGCGGGGAGCCCTCCGAGTGCTCATGCCACGACCCCGGGATCATGACCTGAGCTGAAGGCAGACCCTTAACAACCGAGCCACCCAGGTGCCCCGAAAATCTCAGTTCAAGCTGATGTGAAAGAGCACGGTTGTCCTGTGCTTCCACCCCTCCCATCAGGCTTCCAGGTTCTATTTCTCACGGCCCTGGAATGTGCTGCTCAGGCTCCTTCCTATTCCCACTGCCCCTTCAGACCATTGTGAACCTGTGACATGAACAGAATGTCCATAGCGTGGGTAACAGTAGAGATGGTAATAGTTAGATCTTACTTAGTGCTGATCATGTGCCAAGCCCTGCTTTACGTGTTTTGTTTGTATTAGTTAATCTTCACAACCACCATCTGAGGTTATCACCGACAAGGGAACAGAAGCACAAAGAGTTTAAGTAGTTTATTCAAGGTCGGAGCTGGGATCCAATCCCGGCAGACAGCTGGACTATTGAACCGTTCTCTTTGCTGGTTGGTATCTGACTGCCAGGGGGCTCATTCCGGCCCTTCTCTTCATCAGAACCATGCGGCAGACACTGGATCGTGGCTCGGACTTTGGAGATCTATTTTGGAAGAACTGATGTCATTGCAATACTGACATCTTCCTGTTCATTTACATGGTATATCTACCCATTAGTTTTGGATTTCTTTAAAATCTTTTGATAAAATTGAAAATGTTCCGTCATGGGGTGCCTGCGTGGCTAGGCTGGTTGAGCATCCGACTCTTTTTTTTTTTTTTTTAAGATTTTATTTATTCATTTGACAGACAGAGATCACAAGTAGGCAGAGAGGCAGGCAGAGAGAGAGGAGGAAGCAGACTCCCTGCCGAGCAGAGAGCCCGATGCAGGGCTCGATCCCAGGATCCTGGGACCATGACCCGAGATGAAGGCAGAGGCTTTAACCCACTGAGCCACCCAGTCTCCCCAAGCATCCAACTCTTGTTTTCGGCTCATGTCATGATCTCAGGGTTTTGCGATCAAGGCCGGCATCAGGCTCCGTGCTCAGCAGGAGTCTGCTTGAGATTCTCCCTCTCCCTCTCTGCCCCTCCCCCACTAAAATAAGTAAACACAATCTTTTTTTAAGATTTTATTTATTTATTTGGCAGACAAAGATCACAAGTAGGCAGAGAGGCAGGCAGAGAGAGGGGGTAGGGGAAGCAGGCTCCCTGCCGAGCAGAGCCCAATGCAGGGCTCAATCCCAGGATCCTGAGATCATGACCTGAGCCAAAGGCAGAGGCTTAACCCACTGAGCCACCAGGAACCCCAGTAAATAAAATCTTTTAAAAAAAAAAGTAAAGTGTTCTTAAAAAAATAATAATTTTATTTATTTGTGTGTGTGTGTGTGAGAGAGAGAGAGAGAATGAGAGGGGAGGGTCAGAGGGAGAAGCATTCTCCCTGATGAGCCTGATGTGGGACTGGCTCCTGAGACTCCAGGATCCTAACCTGAGCTGAAGGCAATGAGCCACCCAGGTGCCCAAAAGTAAAATGTTCTGTCATAAAAGACATGAACATATTTTTAAAAGGTTTCCTTAGGTACTATATATTTCTATAAATGGTATTTTTCCATTTCCTAATAGTCTGTTGCTGTGATTTATAAAGGCAATCTATTTTAAATAATTTATCCTATTCCAGCAAACTTGCCTGCACATAGAGCGAGAGGCAGATATCCAGGGGTGGTCTAGGACCCTCCTGCTCCCTTACCAATTTTTCCAGTCTGCTGCCATGTCTGATAGACTCTGTCTCTTTAATGGATGTTCCATCCCTAACTTCAGGCCTTATTATCTGTTAACTGATTTCCCAATCAACCTTCACCTGGCCAGGGCCGCTGCCGACCCTTACTGCGCCTTTGTGTGAATAGAAAAAGGTGTCCCTTCCTCGTGATACTTGATCTCCCTCTGTCAGACAATTGTAATAAATGTTCAGATATGCGGATGTCCACGATGTGGTTGGGGGCCTCTCTTGTGTGACCGCTCCCACCGTGCCCACGGGCACAGCCATCTGTGCACATGGCCACCAGCAGGATCCTTGAAAAGTGAAAGTTTGATCATAGTATTCTGTTATGGGCTGAAAGTCTTTGTGCCCCCCAAATTCATATGCTGAGGCCCTAACCCCCACTGTAATGGTATCAGGGGGGTGGGGCCTTTGGGATACAACGAGGTTGAGAAGCCGTCACAAGGGTGGAGATGTCCACCCACCAGGGAGACGTCCCTGATGGGACGGGCAACCTCTTAAGAAAAGGAAGAGAGACCAGAGGTTCCTCCTTTTGCTCTTTGAGGATGCAGCAAACCATCTACAATCCAGGAAGAGCGCCCTCACCAAGAACTAAATCTGCAGGCACTGTGATCTTCTTCCAGCTTCCAGAACTGCGAGGAATAAATGTCTACTGGGTAAGCGGGCAATCTGTGCTATTTTGTAACAGCGGCCCAAGCTGCCTAAGACAGCTTTTTCTTTGTTGGAAATTATTTGAAGGTAGCTTCTTTCTTTGATACAGTTATTTAAAACAGGTAGTACTTTCACAGATTCAAAAATCTAAATAACATTAAAGGTTGACGGTGAAGATTCTTACTCTTGACAACTGTGCTTACCAGCTTGTTCTCTTCTGTAACTTTCCAGGATTTCTTTGAGGATACAAGCACACGCGCACACACATGTGCACATACACACACGCACACACACACTTTTTTCTTTTAAAGATTTTATTTATTTGACAGAGAGGGAGAGAGAGATCACAAGTAGGCAGAGAGGCAGGCAGAGAGAGAGAAGGAAGCAGGCTCCCCTGCTGAGCAGAGAGCCCGATGTGGGGCTCGATCCCAGGACCCTGAGATCATGACCTGAGCTGAGGCAGAGGCTTAACCCACTGAGCCACCCAGGGGCCCCCACACTTTTTTTTCTTATACCTCAATAGCATGGTCTACTCATTCTACACCTTGATATCTGACTAACGAGGGGTCTTAAAGCACTCTCACATCAACGTCCTCACCCTTTTTCACAGCTGCTCACCTGCTGATGGACAAGTCTGCAAACAAAATCCAATGAATAACATTGATGTATATGCCATTTCATTCATGGGCAGATAGAGGGCATTAAAATTCTGTTTCTCCTCCCCCCCAACCTTTTGCAGCTGGTATGGACTTGTGACTTGCTTAGAGACTAATTGAAGAAATAATGTCGAACAACTTCTGAGCAGGGCCTCAAGAGACCCTGAAGCTTCTATTCTCACCCTTTTGGAACCATGAGGATGCTGTGCTATGAAGAAACTCGGGCTGGCGGCACTGACTGGCTCAGTCAGTACAGCGTGCAACCCTTGATCTCAGGGCTGCGAGTTCAAGCCCCACACTGGGCAGGGAGCTTAAACAAACAAACAATTAAACAAATTCAGGATAACTGACGTACCACATGGAGACAGCGGCTCAGCCCCCCTCTAGCTGACCGAGCCATCAGGGCTAAGGTCTCAGACCTGTGACGGCCACGAGGGGCCATCCAGGCCCAGGCTAGACGTCAGCTGACTGCCATCACTTGAGTAATCTAGATCAGATCAGCAGAAAAACCACCTGGCCGCCCTCCGAATCTAGAGAAACAATAAATCGTTGTTCTACGCCAGTAAGTGTTAAGGTGGTTCCTTGGGAAGCAATAGCTAATTGATAGAGGTAGGTTTTCAGATAGATTGTTGCAAGTGAGAATGCTGGCTCAAAGTGTGTATACATTTATAATTTTGATAAATAATGTCTGGGTTGTATCATTTTGCATTCCTCCCTACAATGGGTGAAAGTCCCTGCTTCCCCACAGTCTTGCCAAAAGAGTGTTTCATCAGACATATGGGTTATTGCTAATGCAATAAAGGAAAAAAGGCATTTCAGTATCGTCTTTTCATTTCTCTCATTATGTGTGACGTTGAATATCTGCATATGTGTTAAGGCCTTATGTATTTTCTCTTTTGTGATCTGTCATGTTCTTTGCCCATTTTTTAAAAAGATTTTATTTATTTATTTGACAGAGATCACAAGCAGGCAGAGAGGCAGGCAGAGAGAGAGAGAGAGGGAAGCAGGCTCCCCGATGAGCAGAGAGCCCGATGTGGGGCTCTATCCCAGGACCCTGGGATCATGACCTGAGCCAAAGGCAGAGGCTTCAACCCACTGAGCCACCCAGGTGCCCCAGTCTTTGCCCATTTTTTATTGAACAACAAGGTGTTGTATGAGGAAGACATTTAAATAGTACAAAGATTACCCTTTGTATATGATAAGAATTGCAAATATTTTTTCCTAGTTTATTGTTAGTCTTTTGATTTTGCTTTATTTTTTAACCATGCAGAATTTTTTCCATGTCAACAAACGTATTAATCTTTTATAGCTTCTGACTTTTGAGTTGGAGTTGGAAAGGCTTCCTCGCTCCAAGAGTTATAAACGATTTTGCCCATATTTTCTTCTGGTGTTTTTAGGGGGGCTGACAAGTTGTGTGACCCATCACTTTTAAAATGAAATTCAAGGCCAAGGTTATGGCACATGTGATCAGGAGTATCCCACATGGAGAAGCAACAGGAGAAACAGAAGCTAGCTTATGAGATTCTCAGGGGGAGACGATGCCTCCTGTTTGAAACATGTTGAATTTAAGGTGCCTATGGGACCCCCACAAAGGGATGTCCAGGAGACAAGTGGATTCAGGGATCTGGAGCTCAAGAGAAAATTTGAGCCTGGAGATAGGGATTTGGGAGGCAGCCCATGCATGCCAGTTAAAGCCACAAGAATGTGTGTAGTGTCTGAAGAGAGGTTCTCAGATGGAACTCTAGGGAGTGGTCAAGGTCAGGCCACAAACACAATCATGAAAAGAGAGCTGTGGGGGCTTCCTCTCTGTGGGCCTTGGGGCTTGGCACAAAACCCACCTCAGAGACTTGTAGGATAAACAGAGGCCCTTTATGCCAAACATGCACGGATGTCTTTGCTCCTGGGGAGTGGGAAGAAGGCCAACAACTTCCGGGCAGTCAGCCCTACCCAGCAGGTGTGGAAGAGAGAACTTGGGAGGGACGCCTGGGTGGCTTCGTTGGTTACGTGTCTGCCTTCTGCTCAGGTCCTGATGCCAGGGTCCTCAGGTAGAGTCCCGCACGGACTCCTTGCTCAGCAGGGAGCCTGCTTCTCCCTCTGCTTGTGCTCTCTCTCTCTCTCTGACAAATAAGTAAATAAACAAATAAAATATAAAAAAAAAAAAAAAAAAGGGAGAGAGACCCTGTGATGGGGAGGGGAAAAAGCTCAATCTTGCAGGTCAAGTCCTCCCCTCTCCGCCCCACAGATGATCTAAAGCAGGGCCTCAACAGGTGACAGCAAGTTCCCAAAGGTAAGTAGACACAGGGAGCCTCCCCTAGCCCACGCTTTCCTTGGACCACAGTGGAGTAGACAAGAGCCCAGAATCTAGACCTCTACTTTCTGGGTTCAAATCCTGACTCTCCCCTTTGCTAGGGTGTACCCTTGGGCAAGTTACTTAATACTGCCGTGGCTCAGTTTCCTCCTCTGTAAAATGAGGACAACAATAGTACTTACCTCACAGAACTGCTATGAAAATTAAATGAGTTAATATTTACAATGTGCCGGGGCGCCTGGGTGGCTCAGTGGGTTAACGCCTGTGCCTTCTCCTCAGGTCATGATCCCAGGGTCCTGGGATCGAGCCCCGCATCGGGCTCTCTGCTCAGTGGGGAGCCTGCTTCCTCCTCTCTCTCTCTCTGCCTACTTGTGATCTCTGTCTGTCAAATAAATAAATAAAACCTTTAAAAAAAATAAAAACAATAAGTCCATTCATTCATGAATATTTATTGTCCAGCTACCGTTTGCCAGGCACTGTTGGAGGCCCTGGAGACACAGCAGTGAACAGCGCAGGTGAAAACCCCTGTCCTCGCCGAGCTTCCATTCTGGTTAGGTGAAAACAGACAATATAGAAAATAAAAATAGAAAGTATAAGAAAATATATGGTGTGTCAGATCCAGGTGGAGACATGAGAGACCTCATGTCCATGGAGAGGCCTCCAGCCTTGCACCCGAAGCACAGCAGGGTGCAGGAGTTGGAAAGCAGGAGACCCTGGGCAGGCCGCAGAGTGGAATCCCTGCCCACCCCCTCGGGGTAATCATCATCATCATCAGTGCCCTATAAAAGCAGCAAACACTTCTATCGCATTTATTCCGTGCCAGGCCCTGTTCTAGTCACTTTGCATATATCCCCTCATTTAATCCTACAAGGTTGGTACCATTATTGTTCCCATTTTTCGAATGAGGGAACTGAGGCATAGCAAAGTTCTGTACCTTGCTTTCATGAGCTGTATGATGAGGGGAACAAGCTAGGATTCCAGCCCAAGGTCATCTGGTTCCAGTATAGGTAGGATGTGGGTAGGCTGGACCTGCAGTGGGGGGGGGCACTGGATGGGCTGCCATGCCTTGGGACTGGGTAGGGCCTGACCTTCCCACAGACTGGAAGGAACACACGAACAGAGCCCTAATACCTATACATCCAAGACCCAATATACTTAATGCACAGCTCAAGGTTGTTCAGAGGGCCCAAAAGGAATAACCCCAAAACCATGAAATAGAGATAAGGACTCAGCTCTGGAGAACTCCATCCCCAGAGCCATTCTCCGTATGCGGTCCCTGCTCCCCACCCTCTCTCCAGACCACTCCATGAGGCTTTAAGCCCAGCCTCCTGTGACCTTAAGTCACCATTCCAAAGCCCTGGGATCCCACCCAGAGACCACAAATACAATATATGAATGAATAAATATCATAAGCCTGGGAAACTTACCAAAGGCACCAACAACTCCAGACTCAGCTGGGAACCAAGAAGGCAAACCTTCAAGAGGCCAACAGAGAGGCAGGTGGGACTGGTGATCCTAGAGAGAGCTGGAACCCACAGTTGTAAAATTCCACGGAGGGGGCAACCCTCTACAGTTCGCAAGACCTTTCCACAGCCTTTCTCACCTCACTTGATACTGTTCAATTCTTACCTTAGGCAAGGCAGAATTTGTGAGACCAAGTTATCAAATGGAGAAATTGAGTCCCAGAGAAGAGTGATGAGTTATTTAAGACCACATGCAGGACTGGGAGTCAGATGTCCATGTCCAAAAGCCCTTCCATTGTCCCACTCAGAGAGACAGAGTAGGAGAGAGAGAAAGGGAGAGAGAGAGAGAGAGAGAGGAGGGGCAGGAGGCAGAGGCTGATATAGAAGACCCAAGAGTGGAGAAATCCTCCTTCATGATCTCCAGGAGACCCTAAGGGGCAGGGCTTAGCCTCCTGAAAAACCCTCCAACCCTCCTGTAGGTTGATCAGAGCAGCACACCATCTTCACTTCTCCATTCCCAACCCCAGGCAAGCTGGGTTCTGAAGGGAAGAGAAGGATCAGAGCCCTTCGAGTAGAATCAGACAGCATTTTACAGTTTCCAACCTCATCATCAATGAACTTTAGAGCAGGGGAAACCCATAAATACGATCTCCCTGTCCCTGTATGCCTCCCATTGGATATAGTTGGGAGATGGAGGCCCGGAGACAATGAAGTCCCTTCCAGAAATCCACACCAACTCAAAGGAAATCGATATTCTCCTTGCCAGGGCATACTAGACAGGAGCCATTCTTTCTTTTGGTTGACACTGTAAGTTCCCTGGAAAGAGCCCTTGGAATCCAGGAGACCTGATTTTTACTCTGGCTATGCTGAGACTCACTGAGTGGCCTTGGGGACTCCTCTTACATAATGCAAGTTTCATAAGTGAAAGGTATTTTGTCTCTCGGGCCCTGATTTTTCTCTGACCCCTTGAACGGTCTCTGCTCTATAAGTGCCCAATAAATATCCATTGAATGGTCATCTAGAGGGCTAGGGCAGTGTCCCCATGAGAGGCTGACGCCTGAAAGACAAGACTAGGGAGCCACAAGCTTTATCTTCAGATACACGAAGGGCTCAATTCTGTCCACGGATATTTATTGAGGGCCCGTATGTGCTGGGGACTGGGTATTCAGGTAAGAGCGAGACGGCCCTGCCCTGACCCGAAGAGCTCCCAGTCCACTCTAGTGTGGAATGCGTGCACATTTCTTGGTGGGCTTCCGAGGTAGACCCCGGTGCTAGGCAGGAGTTAGATGCGAGGGGCAGACTGCTCAATAGAGTCCGGACGCTTTTCTCCGCTTTAGCTGCCCTGAAGTGGTCTCATGCTCGGCGCAGCGGAACTGCAGTGTTCAAGCAGGGCGCCAACCGCCCACCCGCGGAGGCCGCGCCAGGACTATGCGGGAGAAGAGATTTCTGCCTTGGGTGAGGCCACTTTCCACCCCCAGAGTCTCTGCCCACAAACCCTGCAATTCTCTGACGCTGGATCTTATTATTTTCCAAATTTCAAGGTCTCAGGACGCTGACAGCCGCGAATTCTGAGTTCTCTGTGCGCCCGCACCCCCGGACCCCAAAGCAACGGAGCCGGTGCCAGCAAGGGTCCTCCCACCCACGGCCTCGCGAGGTCTTAGGGGAGGGTCGGGGGCCCCTCCCCGCCGCGCGGGGTGTCGGGGCGCAGCCTGCGCGCGGAGAGGGGTGTTCGGAGACCAGGGGGACGGCGCCGGGACACGTGACGTTCGCTCGTCTCGGTCTGTGGTCCGCGACGGTGGCACCGGGCCGGTCACGTGACGTGCGGGTGCCCATGGGGTGATGTGCGATGCAGGGTCCGTCCGATGACGATCGGTGACGCGCTCCCGCCCGGGCCGGCAACGGCATTTCCGTCGGAAGACGCGACAGTTCCGGCGAAGGGGCCGGGCTCCCCCGTCCTGGCAGCTCCGCTTCCGCTCGGGGCGCGGCGGCTTCCGCCCGCAGCCTCTCCCCGGGCGAGGAGGAGACGCGACCCCGCGCGCATGCCCCGATCATCCCAGAGGGGCGGGGCCGAGGCTGCAGGAGCGGGAGGGGGGAAAGAAAAGGGAATTCCAACCTGTGGGACCTCGGGGGGGTCCCCGAGGTCGGCTTCTTCCCACTGGCTGTGGATGGTGCCCGGGGCAGGGCCTCTGGTGGCTCGTGGGGGAGCTCGGGGGTCCGCCGGCTGAGGGAGGGGGGAGTGTCCGTGTCCGAGTACGAGTGGGGTACGCGAGTTCCAAAACTTCGTCTTGCGGCCCTCGGGGCTCCGGCGCCGGGGACAGGGAACTCGGGCCGCCATGCGCGACAGGACCCGCGAGCTGAGGCAGGTGAGCAGTGCGGGCTGCCGGGTTGCGGACGGGCGGACCGGTCAGGGTCTGGCCGGACCCGGGAGTCCTGGACTCCGGGGCAGGGAGGGGTGGCTGCGGGCTGCGGGCTGCGGGCTGCGGGCTGCGGGCTGCGGGCAGACCCGGAAGTCCCCGAGTCCCGCGGCGAGAGAGCCACAGCGAGGAGACGATGCCGCCGACCCCGGCCCTGTAGGGGGATGACAGTTCGGACGAGGAGGACCAGGAGCGGGTCGCGCTGGTGGTGCACCCGGGCACTGCGCGGCTGGGGAGCCCGGACGACGAGTTCTTCCACAAGGTAAGACTGCGGTCCGGCCTTCTGCGCGAGGGGCTGGATGGCTCGGGGTGCAGCGGGGCCGCAGAACCCCATCGCCCCTTCAGCCCTCTCGGTCACCTTCCCCAGGTCCGGACAATTCGACAGACTATTGTCAAGCTGGAGAATAAAGTCCGAGAGTTGGAGAAGCAGCAGGTCACCATCCTGGCCACGCCTCTTCCCGAGGAAAGTCAGTGAAACCCCAAGTGCAAACGCGCGCTCAGCCGGAGGGATTGTGGGCTTTGTAGTTCCGTGAAGGTGGTGGCCGGGGAGGTTGGTTGAGGCAGGGGCTGCTGTTGGGGAGTCCTGGGTTTCTCTTGCTCAGGTATGAAGCAGGACCTGCAGAACCTGCGCGAGGAGATCAAACAGCTGGGGAGGGAGATCCGATCGCAGCTGAAGGGTGAGCTCCCTAGGACCTCAGACGGATCCTTCCCTGTGGTCCTGCCCGGCTCCTGGTATGTCTGAGGAGTGTGTGGCCCAGAGAGGCCAGTGATGTATCCAGATCACATAGCAGGCCTAGGCCTAGAAGCACTCTGTCCTGGCTTCCTGTCCATATTGTTTTCCACAGCACATGCCAGCCCCTTAAGTTCCTTTATTTGTAAGGAAACCATTTACTTCTACAGTTTTTGCTGCCTAATGTGCATTCTTTGGAGGGGCAGATGGGGGTTTCTCAAGAGTCCTCTGTATTCCGGTGGGAATGCTCTGATGTATTGCAAAGAAAAATACATGTTCTTCCATCGGAGGCTCAGAATTAGTCATTTATGATAAATTATAATTCCCAAAAGAATCCCATGGAGATATGCACCTCTCTGTTGTATGGATGGGGTATGGCTCTGGCCCTGTGTCCTGGTCTCATGATTTTTTGAAATCACAGCTCAAATCCCCTTCCTCACCAATACCCTGTGTCTTCCCACAGCCATAGAGCCCCAGAATGAGGAAGCTGATGAGAATTATAACTCAGTCAACACAAGGATGAGAAAGACACAGGTGGGTTGTTAGTCCCAGAACTAAGACATTTCACATCATTAGATGGATCATTAGCTGGTTTTCAAATGGGGAAACTGAGGTTGAAAGAGAGAAAGGACTCACCCAAGGTCAAGACTCCCGACTCCCAGTCTACTTAACAATCTGTCACCTTCGCCATTCGGTGACAAGTTGCTGGGTCCCCAGATATGATCTGAGCTTGACTGTGGAACGCATGCTTTCTAGAAACCAAGGTGGGAGGTCAGGCTTGAATAGGTGACAGAGACATCACTCAGATAGGGTTTGGTAGCTAATATCCCTGCCCGGGGAAGAAGGGGGAACAGTCATAAGTAACTGGGGGTTTCCTGCCCACATGACAGGGACAGCCTCTGCCCCATGGGCAGAATTCAAGAAGTCAGCAAGAGGAACTTCCTGGAGGAGGAAGGTCACGGACTCAAATCTTAGCAAGGAGATTTGAGGCAATCCAACTGCCCCGCTCTGGGTTCACAGTGAGGAGTTACTCGGATTTCCTGGAGGTCAGAGTTGGAGCAGGAAGGCCCAGAGCTCAGCAAGTCCCCTAGATTGAAGATAGAGCCGTTTGGGCAGCCTGCAGGGGTGCAGCTGAGGGCAGGAGAGCAGATAGGTCTCTGGGGAAGGTGCTCCAAAGATTGAACACATTGAAGGTGGCCGGGGAAAGGCAAGATGAGAGAACATCTCATAGGGAGCCTGTGGCGGTCCCTGGTGCGAGAGGCTGAGGGCCCAGATGGACCCTGTCCCAAGTGCAGCAAGTGGACTGCCCTCCGGGTATACTAGCCCACCTTTGGTCTGAGCAGTGAGGCTGGTGTTCAGCAAGTATTCACAGGTGTTTATGAGCTGTTTGTTTTAGCTGTTTGGGATACAGCAGTGAACCCAGGAGCCCTATCCTCATGGAGCTTCTGTTCTGGTGGGGAGAGACAAACACGTTGATAAATATGTACATTATTTTAGAACATAGTTAAGTACTCCGGGAAAGAAACGAGGAGAAGAGGGATGGAGTGTGCCGGGAGAGGGCGGGCTGCAGTGTTAGTAAGGTAGAGACGAGTTCGTTCCGTCGGTGATCTCCGCGGGGCGTGAGCGTGCTAGACCCGGGGAGCAGCGAATGCAAAGTCTGCGGTGGGGTGGCTTTCGTGGAGGCAGGAGCAGCCCGCCGCTCAGAGGGGACATGGGGAAGGGAGCGTCACGCAGGCTCAGAAAGGGCTTTGGCTTTTCACTTGGAGAGAATGGTGCTGCGGCGGCAGGCACCTAGAACAGCCTGTGCTGTCCTCGTGGGGGTGTCGAAGCCAAATCCTTCCGGGGTGCCCAGCCTCGATTCTCTCCCGTCAGCATGGGGTCCTGTCCCAGCAATTCGTGGAGCTCATCAACAAGTGCAACCTGACGCAGTCCGAGTACCGGGAGAAGAACGTGGAGCGGATCCGGAGGCAGCTGAAGATCAGTGAGTCGGGGTGTGTGGCCCGCAGTCAGGTCACCCGATGCAGCTCTGAGCCTGGCTTTTCCCCTTCACAGCAAATGCCGGGATGGTGTCGGATGAGGAGCTGGAGCAGATGCTGGACAGTGGGCAAAGCGAGGTGTTTGTGTCCAATGTGAGTGGCCACAGCTTCGCCTCCCCCTTCGGGACGCTTGTCTTCTCCGAGGCCTGGCCCCTTCTGGTTGAGGGAATACGGAGGCCCAGAGGGGAATGAATTAGCAGGCTTAGTGTCACGTGTCAGGGCCCCAGCCCCGGTTCCAAGTCCCAGGGCTGCCCGAGAGCTCAACGGGAACTTCGGACCTGCTGCCAGGTTCCCTGTGACCCGTCTGTCCATTGCTGTCCACTCCCCAGATACTGAAGGACACACAGGTGACTCGACAGGCCCTCAATGAGATCTCGGCACGACACAGTGAGATCCAGCAGCTTGAACGCAGTATCCGTGAACTTCATGAGATCTTCACTTTTCTGGCTACCGAAGTGGAGATGCAGGTGGGCCCCCGAGACAGCCCACTGGGCTTGGCCTGAGACCGTGTTCAGTCAGAACCCCTGCCGTGACTGCCCGCCCATCTCCACCCTCAAGCCTCTCTCTCTGAAGCTTTCGTCCCCCATCTCCCCCAGGCTGGCCCTCACTCCTGAGCGCCTGCCTCCGCAGGTCTGGATGAGGCCGGGTGGGAGGTGGTGTTCTTTTGTGGCCCTTGGCTGTATGGCTGAGGGTAAGCTTCCGGCTCTGTCCTGGGGGAGCTCACTCGCCAGTGCCTCAGCCAATAGCCTCGTGCAGCTGCGAGTCGCGGGGAAGGGACTCCATTCAGTAGAACCAGGACCTGAAGGCTGGCGGTGCCATGAGGAGGCAGGGGTGGGGAGGGCTTCACAGCTGTTGAGAGGCAGGCCTAGAAGAATGGGCAAATTCAGACAGATGTCCGAGGGGACAAAAGTCCACACTCTGTGAAAAGGTATGGGCCTCTTAAGGCACTTGGCCCTAAGTCACAAAGGAAGGTTGTAGCACGTAAGGGAGCAGGGCAGAAGGGGCCACAGGATAAGAGGGAGCCCGGAGGCCCCCCTCAGGCACGTGAACTTTTGTGGTCCTGCCCCGCACCTTGTTAGTGCTGTTTGCTGCCAGAAAATGGCCTTCAGGCGGCTGGGGCGCACAAGCAGAGGAGGTGCCGGCCCTCGGCCCCCAGTCATGCCTTCCTGCCTGAAGCACGCGCCCCTCTGAGCAGGGGGAGATGATCGACCGGATCGAGAAGAACATCCTGAGCTCCGCGGACTATGTGGAACGCGGGCAGGAGCACGTCAAGATTGCCCTGGAGAACCAGAAGAAGGCCCGGAAGGCGAGCATCCCCTCCCGCCCCACCCCTCCCCTCCCCTCCCACCCCTCCCTTCCTCTTCCCTCCCCTCATCCCCGACCCTGCTAGCCTCCCCCCCCCACCCCAGTGAGTGTCCCTGAACTCCTCTCCCACAGAAGAAAGTCTTGATCGCCATCTGTGTTTCTGTCACTGTCGTCATTCTGGCGGTCATCATTGGTATCGCCACATTGGTGTGAGCACGTCGCACATTCTTGGTGAGCTCCTGCGGGCCGCCCCCAGCCTGCCGCGCCCCCGGCCCCGGCCTGGCCTCCTTCCCTCAGACTCTCTTCTCCCTCCTTGCCTTGCAGGCGCTAACAGCCCAGAGACCCGGGTCTGCCCTCGCTACAGCCCAGAGACCCGGGTCTGCCCTCGCTACAGCCCAGAGACCCGGGTCTGCCCTCGCTCAGCGCAGCTGAGGGGGGAGGGCAGGACAGAGCCTCCCACTGGGCCTGTGCAGAGGGGCAGATGGTTCTCCTGGGGTCGGCAGCCACTCATTCTTGGGGGCTTCCGGAGTCAGGCCACCATGCCTGCGGGAAGGCCTGTGGCATCCTGTTCGGCTGGGACACATGGTTTTGTAAGAAATTAAAAAAAAAAAAAAAGTGCTTGGAGCCTGCCCTGTGCTTGTGTGTTCCTGGAAGGGGCGGCCCACGGCCTTCAGGTGTCTAGCTCCCCTTTTCCTGGCCATCCTTGGAGCCAGGCCCAGCCCAGAGAGACTCCGATCAGACTGGTAGGTGCTGTGACCGCAGAAACTGGCCCGGCCCTTCTACTCTCCCACGGGAGCAGGTGGGACAGGCACGGACACATGCCCCTGTCTGGCTTACACTGCCCTTGGGTAAAGACTACTGGGAGTCCCTAAGCCAGAGCAGTGAAGCTGGGCCAAGCCAGCCTGGGCCAGGGGAGATATGTGTGGGCACTGGTGGGCATCGGAGACCAGGGAGAGGCACTCTGAGTCATGGAGGCTGATACAGTCAACAGGGAAAGGCCCATCTCAGAATGGGTGACGTTTGGACGGAGTACTGAGGAGGAGCCAGTTACAAGGAAGAAGCAGGGGAGAGTTACAGGCAGAGGAGAGCCGCCCTGTACCCAGAGAAAGGCCACATCAGAGTGTGGCCTGGAGAGCCAGGGACTCCGGATCAAGCCCTCGTTACTAAGCGGCTATCTGGCTGAAGCAGTAGAGGAGCCTGAAGAGCCTGAGCCCTGGTTTCTCTGAGGCACCTAAGCTCCAGACCCCAACTCTCCCTGTCGAAGAGTCCCAAGTCCCGCAGCCTGGTGTCCAGAGCTGGGCGTCCCTTCCCCAGACGCCGGGTTTCAGGGGAAAGCGAGCTCCCAGCCCTGAAGTCCGGCTGGAGTGGGGCGGCGCTGACCCCAAGCCTCGGTGTGGGGGCCAGCCACCCCGACCCATCCCACTTCCATCCCTCAGGTCCCTGCTGCTGCTGCGTCGCTGCGGCTCCGACCTGCCCTTGCGCAGCCCGTGTGGCCTGCAGGACCGCTCGCTTCTGGGGCGGGGGTAACGCGAGCCCGAGAAGGGCGGTCTTGCCCTTGGTCTTGTCCTGGTGCAGTCTCGGACCCTGCCCCGGGACCCGGCCTGGGGAGGAGCCGGGGGGCGGGACTAGGCCCCCAGGACCCCGGCCGGCTGTGCCTCGGTCCACCTGGGTACCCGCCTGCAGCGCCTCCCAGTGGCCCTAGACAGACTCCGGCTTGGCCGTTGCAAGGCGCGTGCGCCGGGTTCCAGCCTCGGCGGGGCCCCGGGCGTGGGGGCGTGGCCTGGCCGCAACTGGAAAACGATTGGCCCGCGGAACTAAATGTTTTTCCTAAGGAGCATTGGGATTGGTCAGGAGGACGCCCAGGGACCGCCCGGGGGAGGGATCAAACCACGACAAGCCTTCGGCAGATATGGGCGGGGCCTCAGTGAGTCCTCGGTCACCCTCTAAAGTGATTGGGTCACGGGGCGGGGCTTGACCAAACCTCTCAGGCTTGAGAGAGGCTGACCAGGATGGGCGAGTCGGGTCCCTCTCCCCAGCCCCCGGACTTGGCAGCTGCTCGGGTCTGGGAGGGTAGCCACGCCTTGGTCCTGCCCGAGATCGTGTGTCCTGAATCCAGGTGAAGCCCTAGACACATCAGCAAAGAGCTCCCCGTTCTCGCCAGTGTGCAAGCACGACCTGGATGTCCACTCGGTGCGAAACCGCGGGGCCAGACGGATCTTGGCCCAGTAGAAGATCAGTCTGGATACGGGGCCTCCGGGCTTCCCTAATCCTCCATCTCTTCCCCTGTGGCCTGCATCTTCCGCGGAATCCTGTCCTCGCGGTCGCCTTTGTCCACCCCTCATCTTTCTCCTTCGGAGGAAAACTGCACAACTCGTCGGCACCTACTGGGACCTGATAGAGACGATCAGATCTGTGATGAGACAGAGTCACATCGACGCACCTGAGGGTCAGTGTGTGGTATGTGACTTGGGATTGGCTTTGCTGGACGGCGTCCCCCCTGAAAGCCCGCCTACGTGTCTGTCTCCCCCAGGAAGTGGTCCAGAACCTCCTGACAAACATAACTAGATGGCCGAGTGAGGCCTTGGATGCCAGGCCCAGTAGTTTGAACTTTTCCTGTGGGCTAGGGGACACATGGAAGGTTTTTGAACAGGTGAGTGGCAAGTTTGGGGCAGACTTAGCAGTCAGGTGGACCTGTGCACTGGACATTTCACAGCCTCTCCGCATATACCCTTTCCCTGGGGGGAACTGACCTGAATGAGGGGTTAAGGGCAGGTTTTGCACTGAAATCTTCTCTTGGGAGCTGTCAGCCCAACTTTCAGAGAACAGGGTCTTGTTTGGATGTGGTTTTTCCAAATCCATCTTGCATCATAACTTTTCAGCTGTAGCTCTCCCTGCTTATTGCCTCATTCACTCAGTATTTTATGGTTCAAATTACCAGGAAAAATAACATACAAATTGTCTAGCCGGGTCAAGACTTTACCCTTGACCATGATGTATGTGAAGTGTTTATGTGGCACAAAACACTGCAGCAGAGTGTCCATCAAGGGGGAGTGGACGGGCTCAATGACTGACATTTCTTGTGCAACCCTGTGATAGACTGTATTATTGTTCCCAATATATACTGCCCTTCCTACTGGACCACTCACTATAGGGTTGTATCCATTCGTGCCCCACTTAGAGTAGGGTTGGCTCTATGTCTTGCTTTGGCCAATGGATTGTGAGTAGAAATGTAAAGTGTCACTTTCAGATAGAAGCTTTAAGTATCAGTGAGTAGGCTGGCGGTTTGCCTTTTCTTTTCCCGTTTGCTGCAAACCACCGATATTTGGAGACTAGTTGTTGCCACATCAGAATAAGTCTAAACCAACTGTCACAGAGCTAGTACCCAGAAGTGGGGCGCTACCACATTAATAAATGAACCTGAATTATGTGCCATTGGCTTTGGAGCTGGACAGCAGCTGATGAGGAAACCATCAGCAGAGGTTGGAAAGATGGTGACGTGTTAGGCTGTGGTGAAGCATTTGGTTAAACTGTAAGCTGGAAATAAGTAAGAATATAAATCATGTCCAAATGAGCTTGGGCCTTTAGGGAAAAAGGAATTTAAGAAAGAATATCAGCAGCATGACTTGATTGCTTTGGGGACGCATTTGACAGATTACGGTAAGAAAGAGAGAACTCTGAAAATAATGGGCTAGTTTTTAAGCAGAAATGGAAGAGAGTATAGAAGGTCCAGGCAGGTGATCTATATTTTTAAGCAATGAAAGATAGAGTTGACAAAGCCCTTAAGCTGAAAAGTTTGAGTGAAATCCATCTTTGTGGCAAGGGTCTTAATCAAGTGTATGGCTTTCATGCCTTTTGTAGAAACCTCTGAATTGATCAAAGTGGTTCCAAATAAAGGCTTTCAGTTAGTGGAGGTGATTCAGAAAAGAGAGATTAAGAGTACAACTCTCCCAGAGGAGTTAGTAGGCTTCATTTGCTTACAATTAACTCTAAAGAGAGAGGCATGTCTGAAAAGAATTGTGGGTTTGGCAGTTAGCCCATAGAACTGACTGGATTCAAATAGATAAGAAGCTTCTTTCCTTCCTCACAAAAGCCACTAGCTTGGATTTTCAAAAGACCATGAGTGTTCAAGATCTTGAGAGCTCCCAAATTTCTATGAACATGAAGGAGACAGAAAGCTACTTTGCCTCTGAAGGGCATAACCTCCAATGTTTTCTCAGATGTGGCCAAGGAGAATAAATGGGAAAGAATGAGTTACTCTATGGGAACCAGGGAACTAGCTCCAGGAAGCAATCCCACCCCCAGGTAAAGGTGGGGGCCTTGAACATCTGCAGTTACCATGGATCAGTAAGTTGCTGTGTGTCTCCCAAACACTCCCAAATAGTGTTTACTGCTATTATCCCTTCCCTGTTCCACTCCAGATGTTGGATGTGCATGAGGAAGTGGGGGCCGAGATAACTGGTGATGGTGGTGGTGGTGGTGATGGTGATGATGATGGTGGTGGTGATGATTATGGTGGTGGTGGTGGTGGTGGTGGTGATGATGGTGGTGGTGGTGGTGGTGATGATGATGGTGGTGATGATGGTGGTGGTGGTGGTGGTGGTGATGATGGTGGTGGTGGTGATGGTGGTGGTGGTGGTGATGGTTTTGGTTCATAGGTCTCTGGATCAAGAGAAGCTACCTCTGGACCTGCTATGACACTACTAGTGGTCCTGGACTTGAGCATGATGCCATGATTAGATGGGTCATTTGGGTGGTCTCCCTGGGGAAGGATATGTATATATCTTGCATGTAGAAAAAACACAAAGGCCATATTTGTGACAAAGAAGGCAGACTAGGAAGATTTCACAATTGTTCAAAACCTTGCTGTGGGGCCCACCATATGAGATTATATTTCCCTACCCCACAGACATCAGCTTTGGGGATGTGGCTTGCTTCAGGCCAAGGAACTCGAGTAGGAGTAACTGTACCACTTCCAAGAGGAAGCTTTAAAAGCCATCACAGGGCCTGACGCCTTTCTTCTCTTCTTTGTCTTGAGATTGAAGAATTCCAGATTGAGGCCGTTCCTTCAGACTAGATTCCGATTCTGGAATGAAGATGAAGTAGAACAGAGCCACAGCTGTCCCATGGAGGACATTGGTTCACAACATCCTCAGAAGCTTCCCAAGTGAAACCTGAAACCAGCCCCTGTACACAGAGCACAGGGAGAGACTGAACAAAGAGGCAGGCCACCGCAGATCAACACATGGTGGGGTTAAGAAGCAAGGGGACCTACATGCCACCAGACACGTAGATCTCTGCACCTCCCACCAAATCTTAAAAATCTATATAGAGGGCTTGGGGTGCCTGGCTGGCTTAGGCAGTAGAGCGTGTGACTTCTGATCTCAGGGTCATGAGTTCAAGCTCCATGTTGGGCACGGAGCCTACTTTAAAAAAAAGTTTTTGTAGAGGCCTTCACTGGGTTCAGTCATGTCTACCATGCAGATGGTCTCAACAACACAGTACTCTCTCAAGGCTGCATCCTTGGGGCAGCGTCTAGGGGCAGAGAAGTCAAGCCAAATGGACATTCCAAGGACAAGGGAGGGGTATGAGGAGCCTTTGATTACAGGGGAGGGGGGTGCTGCTCACAGGTCAACTGGCAGTCATATCCTTTTGATGACCTGATGAGCTCCCCCAAGAGAGGACATGGAATATCAGTGAGAAAAACACATTTGTTGTGAACCACTGAAATTTTGGGATGGTTGTTACTGCCGCAAAATTTGATCCTAGTTGATGGATAAAAGCTCTCCATGTTGCAGAGACTCCGTTCAGTTCTCCTGTCCTTTTTTAATTTTTAATTTTTTAAAAAGTATTTTATTTATTTATTTGACAGAGAGAGAGAGATCACAAGCAGGCAGAGAGGCAGGCAGAGAGAGAGGGAGAAGCAGGCTCCCGGCTGAGCAGAGAGCCTGACTTGGGGCTCGATCCCAGGACCCTGGGATCATGACCTGAGCCGAAGGCAGAGGCTTAACCCTCTGAGCCACCCAGGCGCCCCATCCTATACTTTTTTTGAAGAAATATTTTATTTATTTATTTATTTATTTGAGAGAGAGGGAGAGAGAGGGAGAGAGAGTGAGCGAGCGCACAGAAGGAGAGTGTGAGGAAGAAGCAGGCTCCCCGCTGAACAGAGAGCCTTACGCAGGGCTCGATCCCAGAACCCTGACATCGTGACCTGAGCCGAAGGCTGATGCCTAACCCACTGAGCCCCCCAGCGCCCCGTAGTTCTCCTCCCCTGTCGTGGAGACAGTCAGCATACCAAACTGAGCTGAGGTAGTTCTCTGAGGTCTGAGGCTTGCTCCTTGTTTAGGGATATTTACCCTCCGATGCAGTGAGCCTTGCTGGTTCTTGGCAGCCTGTGGCAGCTGCTTATGTGACCTAGAAAAACGTCTGGGCGATGGGGCTCAGACCTTCCACCACCAGCTTGGTGCCTGGCAAATGTCAACCTCACATATATCCCAAGACATATCTTAGGATAGACCATATATATCCTGAGCCCACAATGGTGCTATTACAATGGACTTGTCCAAAAGGAAAAAAAAGTAAAACTGAAACTTGCCTTAATTACAAAGATGTCTGCCCTTCCAGGAAGCCCCAACATAATGGATAGTAAGTGGCAATTTGTACTTTTGCTTATGGGTACATCTGCATGGAACAGAGAACCAAACTAACCATGGCTTATGCAAGGTAGGAGTTTATTTCTCTCTTGTATAAAAGTCCAGATTAGTATGGTGGGTCTTTGCGTGAAGTTATCAGGACCAAAGCATAATAATTAAAAAATAATAACAAATTATTTGTTTAAGATTTTACTTGTTTATTTGACAGAGGGAGAACGAGCAGGGGCATGGCCGTCGAGGCAGAGGGAGAAGCAGGCTCCCTGCTCAGGGGCCCGATATGGAGCTTGATCCCAGGACCCTGGAATTGTGACCCCAGCCAAAGGCAGATGTTTCAGTGACTGAGCCACCCTCGTGCTCCAGTAATAAATTCTTTTGTCTTGTTGCTGTTCCATCCCTGGGATACTGCCCTCCCCCACATAGTCTAAGAGGGTCCACCAGCACTTCCACAGCTGCGCCCTTGTGAAGCAGGAAGTGAAGGGGACGGCTTGCCCTTTACCCTAAATTGCAGACCCAGAATTTCTGCTCTAATCCTATTGGCTAGAATGTAGTCACATGGCCAAGAAATAGACTCTTCCCCTGGGCAGGCTTTTTGTCCGCCAAAAGTTCTAGGGGAACTGGGAAATTATTCCCAGGAAACAAGCTAACTTGGGAAGGGTGACTATTGGGGGACAGTCCACAGTTACAGCACATACTACCAGCACTCACCCCTCCCAATTGTATTAGCCTCCTGTTACTCCTGTTACAAAGTCCCACACACGTAGTGGTAAAACAACATGCATTTATTCTTTTACAGCTCCAGAGATCAGAAATCCACAACTAGTTTCAGTGGGTAACCCGTCAGGGAGTCGGTAGGGCTGACTCCTTCTGGAGGGATCGTTTGCCTTTTCCAGCGTCTGTTGGATGCCGGCCTTCCCTGACCAGCGGCCTCGTCCTCCAAAGCTTCCATTGTCTTATCACCTTCTGCTGTGATTCTGACCTTCCTGTCTCCCCCTTATAAGGATGCTTATGATTACTTTGAGCCCACCCAAATACTCCAGGATAATCTTCCGTCTTACAACTCCTAATTTCATCTGCAAAGTCCCTTTTGTCATATAAGGCAACATTCTCAGATTCCAGGGATGAGCATGTGGACATGGTTGGGGGCAAGTGCTTAGCCTCATTTCACGTGTAAGTGAAATTTTTAAAAAATAATAAATTACATATATATAATTTATTTATTTGACAGACAGAGATCACAAGTAGGCAGACAGGCAGGCAGAGAGAGAGGAGGAAGCAGGCTCCCCACTGAGCAGAGAGCCCGATGCAGGGACTCGATCCCAGGACCCGAGACCATGACCTGAGGCGAAGGCAGAGGCTTTAACCCACTGAGCCACCCAAGTGGGGTTTTTAGAAATGTATTTACTCATGAAATATTTCTTGACCAAGAGTCACATATTCGGTGTTTTAGAAAGTGCCGGAGAAATAGAAGTAAAAATACTTCTGCCTTTCATGGAGTTATATTTTAGTGGAAAGGACAAGTAAAGAAATAACTAAGACATTCCAAAACCATGACATGTATTATTAAAAATTAAGCAGCATTCTATGACAAAAAATGACAAAGGATTGGAGATGGCCATGTTAATAGGTAGTTAGGAATGGCTTCTTAGAGAAGGTAACTAATCCCAAGGACAGACCCGGGAGCTCAGGCCAGAACAGAGCCATGGAGGATGACTTCTAGTCTGGAAACCTAAGGGAATCTGCTCAGCCGGTTGTTGGAATTGCTTTGGATTAGTGACTCCTTTCTACCTTCCATTTCTCCCCATTTGAACCAGAACGTCTATCAACTCTTACCCTATGCATTTCCCACCATGCAAGTTGGGAGTACCTGACTTGTTTCTTCAGTTCTATAGACCACAGATGGCAGGAGTTGTGTTCTAGGAAGAATTAGAACCAGAGCATCATCTGCATCTACTTTTGGATAATGAGATTTAGGACTCTGGACTTGATAAGATTTGTATGAGGTTTTTTGGACTCTGACTTGATGCTGTAATGGGATGAGACTTTTAGGGACCTTGGGAGGAAGTGGATGTATTTTGCATGTGGAACAGACATAAATATTTGAGGGCTAAAGGGTGAACTATAGTAATGAGAAAAATGGCCCCCAAAGATTCCAACCCCTAATCTCTATGAATATGTTACCTTACATGACAAAAGAGACTTTGCACATGTAATTAAGTTTACTAATTGGTTGACCTTAAGATAGGCAGAGTATCCTGAATTATTCAGGTGAACCAATGTAATTACATGAACTCTGAAAAGCAGAGATGCTTCTCCAGCTAGCAACAGAAGAGGAAAACAGAAGTCAGAGAAGTTTGAAACAGGAGGATTTGATGTGCCAATGGCCAGTTTTGAAGGGCCCCCAGCCAAGGAATGTAGATGGCCTTTAGAAGCTGAGATCAACCTCTGACTGACACCCAGCAAAGAAAACAGGGACCTGAGTTCTACAGCCAAATGGAACCGAATTCTGTTAATCACCTGGCTAAGTCTGGAAGTGGTCTCTAGGGGAGAACCTCCAGATAAGAGCCCAGACTGGCCAAGACCTTGACTTCCATTTTGTGAGACCCTAAGTAGAGGACCCAGCTGAGTCACACTGGACTTTGGACCTATAGAACTGTGAAGTAAGAAATGGGTGGGGCGCCTGGATGGCTCAGTCAGTTAAGCAGTCGACTCTTTTTTTTTTTTTTTTTTTTTTTGGACAGACAGAGATCACAAATAGGCAGAGAGGCAGACAGAGACAGAGGGGGAAGAAGGCTCCCTGCTGAGCAGAAGGCAGAGGCTTTAACCCACTGAGCCACCCAGGCACCCAAGTATTCGACTCTTGATTTCAGCTTAGGTCATGATCTCTGGGTCCTGGGATCGTGCTCAGTGGGAGACTATTTCTCTCTCTGCGCCCCACTCCTGGCTGGTACGCTCGCTCTCTCTCAAATAAATAAATAAATCTTTAAAAAAATGGGTGTTGCTTTTAAGAGGCTGAATTTGTGGTTTTTTAGTACGCAGGGATAGAAACCTAATACTGGAGCCAGGACTTGAACGAAGAGAAAGAGCATCATGGATGGGCAAATCCTGGGCAGTGTTTTCCATCCCCAGCTTTTCGCAAGCGTAATGGCCCCAAGCCTGGGAAGAAACAAACAAATTTGTTTATTTGCTGGGGCCTGCTCTGTAGGAGTAGGTGGATGAGATCAGAGCAGGATAGGGACTGAAAGGAAGGCAGGCCCCAGCTGGAGGATTTCTATTGAGAGGGGACTATGTGTAGGGAATTGAGAACTGGCTTCCAGATCTGGGTTGAATTCAGAATCACTGCTCCACCTATTAAGCTTGCTGACTTCCCATTATCTCCTCCAAAGCCCTGGCCCTGGAGCATTCTCCTGGGAGAAGCTCATAATTCATCCAGCCATTTGGCTGGGAAGTGGGTGATGAGTGTCATGCACAGTACGGACAGAGCAGTGATACAGCCGCTGCTTGTACCAGCAGCAGGGTGTGTGATTTGGCATTCCTGCGATGTGCTCCCCCTTGGACAGTCGTGGTAGAGAGCCAGGGGGCAAATGAAATGAGGACAGAAGAAAAGTGAAGGCCAGAAGTTAGATTGGACATTATCCAGATAATAAAACTGGACACATACATCACAAAAAAAGAAAATTACAAACCAGATCTATCAATATATGAAAATTATTATACAGCATAATTTTTTCCCAGAATGCAAGGTTGGTTTAACATCCAAAAATCAATTAATGTAATTTTTTAAAGTTTATTTAAGTAACCTCTAAACCCAAGATGAAGCTTAAAGTCATGATCCTGAGATCAAGAGTTGAATGCTCTTTCAACTGGAGCCAGCCAGGCACCCTTCAATTAATGTAATTCTGAATATATTTTAAAAATTTTATTTGCTTATTTGAGAGAGAGAGCCTGAGCGGGTGGGGTATAGGGACAAAGGGAGCAGGAGAAGCAGACTCTGCTCTGAGCAGGGAACCAGACCCAGGGGTTGATCCCAGGACCTTGAGATCATGGCTTGAGCTGAAGAGAGATGCTTAACTGACTAAGCCACCCAGGCGCCCCTAATTCTGAATATTAATAAAGAAGAAGAACCATATAATCATCTCAATAGAAAATACATTTGAGGACTCCAACACCCTTTAATTACAACAATTAAAAAAGCTTGAGAAACTATGAATAAAATGAAACTTCCTTAACTTGCTAAGTATCAAAAGGCATCTATAAAAAAATTCACAGTTAATATACTTAAATGGTGAAAGACTGGATGTTTTCCCCCTGAGATCAGGATGTCTGTTCTCTTTAACAATGTACTGAAAGTTCTAGCTCAGGCAACTAGGCAAGAAAAATAAGTAAAAGGTATCCAGATTACAAAAGAAGAAGTAAATTATCCAGATGACATGATCTTGTATATAGAAAACCCTTAGGGATACACACACACAAATTATTAGAGCTAATAAACCAGTTTAGCAAGGTTGCAAAATATAAGAATAATGCACAAAATTTATTGTATTTCTCATTGCTGGCAATGAAGCAATCCAAAAATGAACTAAGAACAATGCCATTTATAATAGAAGCAAAGAGAATAAAATACTTAGATATAAATTTAACAAAAGAAGAGTAAGGTTTATATGCTGAAAGTGACAAAAACACTGAAAAGAAATTTAAAATCTAAATATATTTTTTTAAATATTTAATTTATTTATTTATCAAAGAGAGAAAGAGCACGAGGCAGAGGGAGAAGCAGGCTCCGCACTGAGCAAGGAGCCTGATGCAGGACTGGATTCCAGGACCGGGATTCCAGGACTCTGTGTCTGGCCAAAGGCTAACACAACTGACTGAGCCACCCAGGTGTCGTGAAATAGATTCTTTAAATCCCAAGTTCATGGGTCAGAAGATTTCATGTTAAGATGGTAGTATTTCTCAAACTGATCTGCAGATTCAATGCAGTGCCCATAGAACCCCAGCTGCTCCTTACTTTTCACAAAAATTGTAAAGCAGATCCTAAAATTTGTATGGAAATGTAGGGAATCCAGAAAAATTTGAAATAGAAGAATAAGTTGGAGGAATTACAAGTCTTGGTAAAACTTACTACAAAGCTACAATAAGCAAAAGAGTGTGGTACTAGCAAAAAGAAAATAAAGAGGGAGATGATAGGTAGATGATAGATAGATACACCTACATGGAACACATGGAGATTCTAGAGATAAACTATGTGCACAGTTAGGTTATTTCCAACAAGGGTATCAAGAGGATTCAGTGGAGAAGGAACATTCTTTTTAACTAATAGTGTTTGGATAAGCATGTGCAAAAGAATGAAATCACATATAAAGATTAGCCCAAAATGGATCAAGTATCCAAATGTAAGAGTTTTAGCTATAAAACGTTTATAGGGGCACCTGGGTGGCTCAGTGGGTTAAGCTGCTGCTTTCAGCTTGGGTCATGATCTCAGGGTCCTGGGATCAAGGTCCCCATCAGGCTCTCTGCTCAGCAGGGAGCCTGCTTTCTGCTCTCTCCGCCTGCCTCTCTGCCTACTTGTGATCTCTCTGTCTCTGTCAAATAAATAAATACAATCTTAAAAAAAGAAGCTCAGGTCATGATCCCAGAGTCCTGGGATGGAGCCCCACATCGGGCTCTCTGCTCAGCTGGGAGCCCGCCTCCCCCCCATCTCTGCCTGTGTCTCTGCCTACTTGTGATCTCTGTCTGTCAAATAAATAAATAAAATCTTTTTAAACAATTAAAAAAATAATAAAATGTTCAAAGTTTACCGAAAAAAAGTTATAAATTTTTAAAAAGATTTTATTTATTCATTTGACAGAGAGAGACACAGCGAGAGAGGGAACACAAGCAGGGGGAGTGGGAGAGGGAGAAGCAGGCTTCCTGCCAATCAGGGAACCTGATGTGGCACTCGATGCCAGGACTCCAGGATCATGACCTGAGCCGAAGGCAGACATCCAATGATTGAACCACGCAGGTGCCCCGAAGTTACAAATTTTTTAAGAGAATTTATGTTGAGAGAGAGAGAGAGAGAGTGCACCTGAGATGGGGGGGGGGGCGGAGGGAGAGAACCCTCAAGCAGACTCCCTGCGGAACGTGAATCCAGTTGCAGAGCTCCATCCTAGGACCTGTGGTCATGACCTGAGCCAAAACCAAGAGTCACATGCTTAACCGACTGAGCCACCCAGGAGCTCACAACTTTTATAAATTTTAAGCCTTATAAGTTTAAAACTAGGTTGTAAACTTTGTACATAAGGTTTCTAACACTTGTAGATAAAAACATAGGCATAATTCTTCATGACCTTGGATTAGGAAAATGGTTTCTTATGTATGGCTCACGAAGCACAAGCAACTAAAAAAAAAAAAGATAAATGAGATATCTTCAAAATTAAAATTTTTTTCTTTTGTGCTCCAAAGGGCACCCAGAAAGTAAGAGGACAATCCACACAGTAGGAGAGAATTTTTGGAAATCATAAAAAACTTCTATCTGGAATACAGAAACAACTTTTGCCCCTCAACAGCAAAAAGCCAAACAGCCCAATTAAAAAACACGCAAAGAACTTCAATAGACATTTTTCCGAAGATGAGGTACAAATGGCCAATAAACAAACAAAAAGATGTTCAACATCAGTTTCTTTTTTTTTTAATTAACATTTTATTTATTTATTTGACAGAGAGAGATTTTAAGTAGGCAGAGAGAGAAGGGGAGACAGTCTCCCCACTGAGCAGAGAGCCCGATGTGGGGCTTGGTCCCAGGACCCTGAGATTATGACCTGAGCCGAAGGCAGAGTTATAACCCACTGAGCCACCCAGGTGCCCCAAGACGTTCAACATCAGTTTCCACCCAGGGAATCCAAATCACAACCACAAACTCACACCCACCAGGATGGCTATAATCAAAAGATAATAGCAGCTGTTGGTAAAGGTATGAAGAAATTGGAACAGTCATACCCTGTTGGTGGGAATGTAAAATGGTCCAGCCACTTTAGAAAACATTCTGACAGTTCTGCAAACAAGAGAATTGAAAAACATGTCCAGGGACGCCTGGGTGGCTCAGTCAGATGAGCATCTGCCTTTAGCTCCAGTCAGCATCCCAAGATACTAGGATGGAGTCCCACATCCTGTTCCCTGCTCAGAGGGGAGCCTGCCTCTCCCTCTCCCTCTGCCTGCTTCTCCTGCTGCTTGTGGTGCTCTCTGTCTCTCTGATAGATAGATAAATAAATAAATAAATAAATAAGAAAAACATGTCCACATAAAAACTTTTACATGGGGCGCCTGGGTGGCTCAGCTGGTTAAGCCACTGCCTTTGGCTCAGGTCATGGTCTCGGAGTCCCGGGACCAAGTCCTGCACAGGGCTCCCAGCTCTGCAAGGAGTCTGCTTCTCCCTCTGACCTTCCCGCTTCTCTCACTCTCTCTCTCTCTCTCTCAAACAAATAAATAAATAAATAAATAAAATATTAAAACAAAAAAATTTTACATGAATGTTCATAGCAGCTTTATTCACAGTAGCCAAACAATGGAAAACCCAAATGTTCATCAAGTGATGAAAGGATTATAAAATGTATTTCTGGGTGCTTGGGTGACTCAGTCGTTAAGTGTCTGCCTCTGGTTCAGGTCAGGATCCCAGGGTCCTGGGATCAAGCCCCGCACCAGGCTTCCTCCTCCTTGGGAAGCTGGCTTTCCCTCTCCCACACCCCCGGCTTGTGTTCCTGCTCTCACTGTCTCTGTCAAATAAATAAAACCTTTTAAAAAAGAAAAAAGAAAAGAAAATGTATCTCCAAGGGGCACCTGAGTGGCTCAGTAGGTTGTCAGCCTCTTGATTTTGGCTCAGGTTATATCTCAGAGTTGTGAGATCAAGCCCAGTTTTAGGCTCATGCGCTGGGCTTGGAGCTTAAGATTCTCTCTCCCCCTCTTTTTGCCCCTCCCCCCTCTCCCTCCCTTCCTCTCAAAAAAGTAAATGAAATTTATCTCCATACACTGGAACATTATTGACAATGAAGAGGACTGGAGTCCTGACAGCACAGCTGAACCTTGAAAACGCTGTTGGAAGTGAAAGAGGCCGGTTACAAACAGCACATATGGTGTGATTCTGTCTGCATGAATTATCCACAAGGGCAACTCCAGAAAGATAGAAAGTAGATTAGTGATTGACCAGGGCTAAGGGAAAGAAGTTGGGGTTGGGGGCAATAGGAAGGGACAGCTAATGGGTGTGGAGTTGCTTTCAAGCAGATGAAAATTAGATTTCGAGGACCCTGTGGATATACTAAAATCCACTGAATTGGAATCCAATTCAGAGATAATCTAAACAGGTTAATTGTACAGCATGTAATTTATATCTTAATGAAGCTGTTAAAATTCTTTTTTAAAAAGGTCAGACCATCGGAGTCCTTAGGGAGCAGGCACTGGGGTATGGGGTGGGTGCCTGGGGTATCAGAGAAGGGACACCAAGAGATGGGTGCACTGTCGGGGCTCAGAAAGGGAGCGGAGGCTGTGGATTCCTCCCAAACATCCAGGGGACCACTTCATCCTTCACTATAGACAGATACCCATGGGTATCTGTCGATTAGGGAATACGGTATCTTTGTACCAATTTTTAAAAGATGCCTAGTCATTCCCAACATAAATCATCTTGGGCAAGGTCACAAAGCTAGTTGGGAATAACCCAAATCCCCCTGTTTCCAATACCCCAGTCCAAGTCTGTTTCTTCCTGGACCCTGTCAGTATTTGGTTCCAGCCGGTACAGGCAGAAAGCCTGGGGTCAGTGCTTATCCTGCTTTGGACAGTGAGTGTCCTTGGCCAAACTGGTGTCTCCTCCCACAACCATGACACCCTGGTCCCTGCTGGTGCCATGTGGCCTCCTTGTCCTTGATGGAGAGCAGGAATGAGAACCTTTCTAAAACTAATTTCTGAGGATTGGTCATGTCGACTGTAAGTGAGGTCCATGACATCAGGGGACACTTGATACTTCTGTTCCTGAAGCTACCTGGTGCTGCCCAAGTCCCCTTTGACTGGCATGTGGGCCTAAAGAGGGGCTGCACATTGGTCACTTCCTGAGGCTGCCAGCTTGGTCTAGAGTTGGTAAGAATAAGTCTAGAGATGATAAGAGCATGGGAAGGAGGATCTGAACTTTGGCTTCATTTTGGCTTATAAATCGGGAGGGCCCTAGCAGCTGGACTTCATAATAATCCAAAATCAGTTCTGGAGTGTCCTTCTAAGAATATATTTTTTTAAAGATTTTATTTATTTATTTGACAGAGATCACAAGTAGGCAGAGAGGCAGGCAGAGAGAGGAGGAAGCAGGCTCCCTGCTGAGCAGAGAGCCCGATGCGGGGCTCGATCCCAGGACCCTGGAATCATGACCCAAGCAGAAGGCAGAGGCTTTACCCACTGAACCACCCAGGCGCTCCTCCTTCTAAGAATATTCTATAGGAATTTGAGTATGAATATGTGATTAGACTCAGATGGGAGTATAACCATACTGCTTTGCATCTTATTTTTTTTTTTTAAAGATTTTATTTATTTATTTGACAGAGCGAGATCACAAGTAGGCAGAGAGGCAGGCAGAGAGAGAGGAAGGGAAGCAGGCTCCCCGCCGAGCAGAGAGCCCGACGCGGGACTCGATCCCAGGACCCTGAGATCATGACCCGAGCCGAAGGCAGCGGCTTAACCCACTGAGCCACCCAGGCGCCCCTGCATCTTATTTTTTTCACTTGACATATTTTTGGGAGATCTTTCAAAAACCTGGGTTAATAAATGTCATTTTAAAAAATAGCTGCATAATATATTTTACAGTGGCTAGCCTTACTTAATTAGTCCTTTGCTAATGGACTTTTTTAAAAAAGATTTTATTTATTTATTTGAGAGAGACAGTGAGAGAGAGTATGAGAGAGGAGAAGGTCAGAGGGAGAAGCAAACTCCCTATGGAGTTGGGAGCCTGATGCAGGACTCGATCCCAGGACTCTGGGATCATGACCTGAGCTGAAGTCAGTTGCTTAACCAACTGAGCCACCCAGACACCTGAAGAATCAACATTTTTAATGTTTTTCCATTCAGGTACTTAGTATGTCTCCTTTCACTTAGGGGTTACAACCTTCAGAACGGGGATACCATTTTCTTCATATGGGTTTTGCATGTTTCTTGTGAGGCTTATTCCTTTATAGTTTATGGGTTTTCTTGTTACTGTGAGTGGAACCCCTTCATCCCCTACGTGGGTTTTCTGGTTTGTTATTGCAGTATACGAAATACACTAGTTTTGGACCTCAGTGGATTATCTATAAAAGGATGGAACTACTCAGTAAAAAGTTTCCATGATGAAATAACATTGGGCTAAACAAATGTAAGTAGATTTGTTCATTGTTGTATCAGTGACTTTAATACACTTTTGATCACCAAAAATCCCCAAGAAGGGCACAGGGTATTTCCTGTACTTCCTTGACCAGGGAACCCTTTGTCAAGACATTCTGAAAATATACACTGGGAAACAAGCCAGCCAAAGACACTTCTGGTTTCTAATCTGTCAATCCAGGGGTCTCCAGTGAACCTTATGTGATGCCCAAACTCCCATTCCGTTTCCCCCAGCCAAAACAGAAGACAACCCAGTGTCAAAGTGAATGTTTTAATGAGTGTTGCTCAGAGGACACGTGTCTCTGTCCCCCAACTCTTTGCTGGCAAGGAAAGCTAGCTGCCCGGGGGACAGGAATCTGGAGTCTAAAAAGCAGGGGCAGAGAGGTTCAGGAGGCACCCTGTGAAGTCTGGGCTCCTGGCCGTGAGGTGGAGGGGGCATGGGCCTCAAGCTGGTCCCTCCTCAGGCATTCCTAGCAAAGCCACAAGGGGCTCCAGGGGCGTGGGGGTCCCGATGGGCACAGGGTGGGTGCGCTCGTGCTTGCGCAGGTCACTGGCACTCAAGAAGGCCTTGGGGCAGTGGGGGCAGGTGTAGGGGCGCACAGAGCTGTGGGTGCGGCTGTGTTTGCGCAGCCCAGCCCGGTCAGAGAAGCTCTTGCCACACTGGGTGCAGGGAAAGGGTCGGAGCTCCGGGTGCGAGCGCTCGTGCCGCCGCAGCAACGTCAGCGTGGAGAAGGTCTCCTTGCACTCGCGGCAGGCAAACTGCGGCGGCTTCTCGTCCACCTCCTCTGCCCCCACCTCGCCTGCCCCCGCCAGGTGACCAGGAGCCTCCCCAACCCCAGCATCTTGGCACTCCACGTGTTCCACCGTCATGCCCACCACCTGCCACTGGGTGGCCATCACCCCGCCCGATTCCGGGGGCAGCCCGAGCAGCCCTGCTGGGGGGTCCCCTAGCGCGGCGCCCGCGGCGGGGCCGGTGGCGCCCTCGCCCGCCACGCCGACGGGCAGGGCCAGCCCCACGACCAGCTCCTGCGGTGGGGGCGCCCCTGCGGCTTCGCTGCTTCGGTGGGTGCGCTCGTGCTTCCGGAGGCTGGACGAGACCACGAAGGACTTCCCGCAGGCCGTGCAGTGGAAGGGGCGCTCGCCCGAGTGCACGCGGCTGTGCTTGGTGAGGCTGGCGCGCTCGGCGAAGGCCCGCCCGCACTCCTCGCAGCGGAACGGCCGCTGGCCCGAGTGCACCAGCGCGTGGCGCTTGAGGTCCCAGGACGCCACGAACGTCTTGTCGCACTGCAGGCACTTGAAGGGCCGGTCCCCCGTGTGCACCCGCCGGTGCATGGCCAGGTCGGCCGGCTGTCGGAAGTCTTTGCCGCACTTCTCGCAGCGGTGCGGCTTCACGCCCTCGTGCGCGCGCTGGTGGCGCCGGAAGCTCGACGGGTCGGAGAACATGCGGCCGCAGCGCGGGCACAGGAAGGGCTTCTCGCCCGAGTGCGTGCGCTCGTGGCTCTGGTAGGAGCTGAGCTGCGTGAAGCCCTTGCCGCAGGCCGGGCAGCGGTAGGGCTTCTGCGCCGCGTGGATGCGCTGGTGGCACGTGAGCGAGGACGAGCGCGAGAAGCTCTTCCCGCACTCGGAGCAGAGAAAGGGGCGCTCCCCGGTGTGGGACCTGCGGAGCAGGGGACGCGGCATGAGGCGGCGGCGGGCCTGGCACCCGGCCCCTGTGCTGGCCGCGCTGGACCGCGGCGCCTCCTGGTGTCCCCGGGGACCAGCGGCTGCGCCCCGGGGCGGGAACCTTCCGGCCGGCTCTAGACCCCGGGGAAGACCTGGCCCCGCGCGCCCAGGCCGGCTCCACTCCGGCCCGCCAGCGTCCGCCAGGGATCCTCTGGGCACCACGTCCAGCCCCGCGCGCGGTCCGCCCCGCCGCACCCAGCTGGGGCACCCCCTGCTCCCCGGCGCTCGGCTCTCCCCGCAGCCCGCCCGCTCGCCTTCCCACGGGCTCCCCTCGCCCCCGTTCCCAGGGCTCCCCGGGCCGGCCCTTCCCTAGCTCTCCCCGACGGGCCCCCGCACCGCGCCCTCACCGCTCGTGGTTGCGAAGGTCCTTGAGCTCCGCGTAGGCCTTGCCGCAGCGCTCGCAGCCGTAGGGCCGCAGGCCGGCGTGCGTGCGCCGGTGCTTGCGGAACACCGAGGGGTCGGCGAAGCTTTTGCCGCAGTCGGTGCAAGCGTAGGGCCGCTCGCCCGTGTGACCGCGCTGGTGGATCTTGAGCTTGGAGAGCGCGCCGTAGGCCTTGGGGCAGTGAGCGCAGCGGAAGGGCAGCTCGCCGGCATGGGAGGCCAGGTGCACACGCAGGCACACGGGCTGCATGAAGCGGCGGCCACACTCGGGGCAAGGGAAGGGCTTTTCGCCAGTGTGGCTGCGGCCATGACTGCGCAGCTCGGGAGCCGTTTTGTAGGCCTTGGGGCACAGCGGGCACGCGTAAGGCCGAGGCTTGGCCGGTGCGCCTGACACCTTGTCCCCGCCAGCATCCTCGGCCTTGGGTTCTGTCTCTGGCTTCAGCTTGGCTTCCGCCACCTCTTCTGCGCAGTCTACGGGGCCGTGTGTGGCCGCGTGACGCGCGGCCCGAGGCGCATTTGGGAACGTCTTCGTGCAGGACAGGCACTTGTAGCGGCGGCCGGAGCGCTTGTAGCCCGGCGCGGGGGCGGGGGCGGCGGCGGGCGCGGGGGACCGGGCCTCCGCAGACTCCACCTCCATGGCTTCCAAGGCTGGAGCTTGTCTAGGAAAGAAGCAGAGTTAAGACACCAGCCGCGTCCCTTTGGCGTTCTCTAAGGCCTCAAGGGGACTCCGTCTTATCTGCATTTGTCTCACCAGGGAGGGTCCTATCTCTCCTTCCAAACATCCCTGGCTCTCACGCTCTGAACTGGCGTTTGCTCTCTGGGCTGTTCACTGATGGAAGAAGTTGGACCAGGTAACCTTGGAGGGGCCGAGAGAGGGGGCTGGCGTCATCAAATGTCCACCGGTACTTTCTTCCCCAGGCCCTGAGCTTCTCCAAAGGCTGAAGCATCCCAGAAGGCCCAGGCTCCGTCCATCTCCCCATCCTCCTGCAGCTCAGCGGCTAAGGCCTGTGCCAGGGCACAGGGTCCCCTGCAGGGCTGCAGACACAGAGGTTACCCGGATGTGGGCCCGGCCTGAAGGCGGCCAAGTTCCCAGGGAAGGCAGAGGCAGGTCCCGAAGAAGGCAGAATTAGTGGGCTAACTAGCGACCGGCGCCGTCTGTCTGAAGTGACAGGTCCCCAGTCCCCAGCGCATGTACTCGGTCTTTCCCCTCTGGTTAGTCAGAGGCAGCAACTTTTCACAGAATTCTGGCCTTGCACAGCTGTAAGGGACTCCACCCCAGCCAGGAATCCTGGTCCGCCCTCTGCTCCGGAATCGCTGTTGGGCTCCTGTTCCCATAGCTCTGGTAACGGGGAACTCACTACCCTCCGGGCAGCTTCAGCTGCTAGCAGTTAGATGTGTCTCAGTCACAATCAATACATCTGATTTAGCCTGGCGTCCCGGGGCACCCGCTCTAGCTAAGGCCTCTTCTTTCTCATTCCACCCAGCGGCTCCTGGGGCTCACGGCTGGGAGGAAATAGGATTAATGGCTGCATTAGTCTTAACACCAGCTCATCCTCCCAAGGGGATGAAAAGAAGAGGATTATGGGCAGATCCACTTAGGGAGCACTGGCAGCAGCTGCAGGGGCGGCCAGTGTGCGGGGTAAGGGTGCTGCTGTAGGCCGTGGTGGGAGCCAGGTGTGTCCCGAAGCTAGTCTGGGCAGAAGGAGCCTGAGTCGAGTGCTCCTTTCTAGGCCTGCTTCCTCATCTGTATACCACAGGGGTTGGTGGTTTCCAAGTCAGGACCCACAGGGAGCCCTTGGGGTAAATGGCACGGGCTGAATCTTGGACAGTACCTTTCTGCCTAGTGGCCCTTCCCCAGTCTCCCGCCCCTAGACACAAAAAAACGCCATGTGTACAGGCAGCCAGAATCTTCTTTAGGTATCATGTCATACTTTGTCCCCTGCTCAGTAACTTCTGATGACTTCCAGCACACCATGCAAGCTCCCAGGTTCCTCCTGGCTATTACAAAGCCCACCAAGCCTTTCTTTGAGCCCCACTTCCCCAAGGAAGCTCTTCCTGTATCTCCCCTATGGTTTTTGGCCCTAACCCCGCACAGCTCTGTTCCAGTCTCAGCTTGTTTTGGTTTGGTTCCCAACCCCCCCTCACTTTTCCCACTAAGTGCTGGGGCTGGAAGGTGAGTTAAAGGGCATGAGGCCTAACCTTCCCCGTGGCTTGAATTCTCCCTAGAATTTCCAGGGGATTCTTCCCTATCTCTGGATTAGGCAGTCACTAACTCCTTTCTAGACCATCTCTGGACAGTCTGACTGATAAAGTTTCCCTTAAATAAAAATGATAGTTCCTGTTTACTGAGGACTTGCCTCAGTAAAAGGCAGTATCCTAAGCTCTTTACATGTGTTAACTCAAACTTCACGTCAACACTGTGAGGCGTGTTCTGTTATATATATTCCTTTTTTACAGAAAAGGAACCTGAGGCTCAGACAATCAGTGTAGCATTGTGGCTAAGTGTCCCATCTCTGAAGCCAAACTGCCTGGCTTCCAGTCTTGCCTCACTCACTTCCTAGCTATGACCCTGTGCCATTTACTTCATGTCACGGCACCTCGATTTTCTCATCTGAAAAATGGAGATAATAATAGTACTTCCCTGGGCGCCTGGGTGGCTCAGTGGGTTAAAGCCTCTGCCTTCGGCTCAGGTCATGATCCCAGGGTCCTGGGATGGAGTCCTGCATCTGGCTCCCTGCTGAGCAGGGAGCCTGCTTCCCTTCCTCTCTCTGCCTACTTGTGATCTCTGTCTGTCAGATAAATAAATAAAATCTTTAAAAAAAAAATAATAGTACTTCCTAGTGTTGGTTGAATTCTGTGAATAACTGCCCTCAAGTATTGAGAGTCTTCTTAGAGCCAGTCACTTCGCGGAGCATGCTCCCTTGGGTCACTCTCTTAGAGCTTCCCGAGCTAGGGATGCTTGTCCTCATTCACAAAAAAATGAACTGAGGTTCCCAGAGGTTTAGAGACTAGCCCATGGTCACAGAGATAGACTCACAGCTGGAGCTTGAATCGAGGTGTTTAATTTGCCTTGAGTTACTGGGCTCTTGCATCAGTTGTCTGGGCCCTCCCTACGCTGATCAGAACCCAGAGTTCAAGCCACATCTTCATGCTCTCTCACCCCTGTGGAACACCTTGAGACCAAAACCAGCACCCTTTTTGCGTCTGTGTCCCTCTCCGAGGGTTTGACCCCTGCCTGGGTTCCAAGCTCTGGGCTTCAGTGTTCCTATCTGGAGGTGTACACCTGTCCTCCTAAAGCACTTCCTGGGGGGGGGAAGGTAGGGAAGCATCAGGTTGGTTGCACCAAGAGCCCATCCACAAAGAGCAGGGGACTATGTAGGCTAAAATCCCACCATTAGGGCGCCTGGGTGGCTCAGTTGGTTAAGCATCTGCTTTCAGCTCAAGTCATTACCTTGGGGTCCTGGGATCCAGCCCTGCTTTGGACTCCCTGCTCAGTGGGCAGCCTGCTGCTCCCTTTCCCACTGCCCCTCTGACCACTCATGCTCTCTCTCTCTTTGTCTCTCAAACACTCTGTCTCTCAAATGAATAAATAAAATCTAAAAACAAAACAAAGAAACCTTAAAATCCACCATTCGCTCCTCGCTTCATTATTTACCAAGGACCTTCCACCCACCACCCCCTAGACTGGGATTTCTCCAGGTCAGGTCCGTGAACCCCTGTGCGACAGTCACCATCCAGGGAGTATGGGACTCGGACACACGCTCTTGGGGTCACCTCAGCCAACACTTAACACGTAAGAACCAAAGACACATCCTTAGGTCTTCACAAAGCTTCTAGAAGAGGGGCATTGCTACCAGGCCTCTCTTTCAGAGAGGAAGGCCCCCGTAAGCACTTTACAAGGACACCTAGCTGTCAAGAGGCCCAGACTCCAAGTTTTCAGGCCCCCGGGCTGGGCTCTTTCTCCACCAGTCTGTATTTACTTCAGGTTTATGCGCCGCATCCGGAGGCTTTCCACTGCTCCTAGGACAGACCTGCATCTTTCCCTTGTGGAGGCGACTCCACCTCCCACTCCTCTCTACCTGCCCACTCCTCCCTTTCTTTCCCAAAAAGAGCTAAATTCCTTTCCACCCCAAGGCCTCTGTACCAGTAGCTCCCTCTGCCAGAACCACTGTTCCCCAAGGATCACTGTGTAGCTAACGCTTTGATTTCATTTGGGCCTCAGTCCCCTGTCACCTCCTCAAAGAAGGCTTTCCCTGACTACCACCTTCCTTAATGCAGTTTTGGATTCTTGCTAATCACTAGTCCCTCCTCTTCAGTTTCCCATATGGTGTCATCTGGGTAACATTCCTTGCAAGCTTACCACTGGCCAGGTATCGTTCTATGCATTTTGTGGGTGCTACTCAGGCTAAGCCTCGCGACTGCTTAGAAATGTCTTGTGACATTTATGAATGAGCGCATGCATGGAGAAGGCCCTGTGAGGCTATAACCAGAGGGAGGACACCTATAGGCCAGGAAAAGGGTCCTCACCAGGAAGTGAATTGGCCAGCATCTTGATCTTGGACTTCCCAGCCTCCAGAACTGTGAGAAATAAATTTCTGTTGTTTAAGCCCCTTCAGTCTGTGTGGGTTTTTTGGTTGTTGTTGTTGTTATGCTTAGCCTGAACAGACTAAGTTAAACAGTATTATTTCCCCCGTTTTACAGACAAGGATACTGAGGGGAACAGATATGAACTCGTTAGCCACAGCTAATATTCAAAGCCAAGTGGTCTGGCTCTCAAGCTTCTGCTTTCTGGGGTGCCGGGGTGGCTCAGTTGGTTGAGTGGTTGCCTTCGGCTCAGGTCATGATCCCAGGGTCCTGGGATTGAGCCCTGCATTGGCCTCTGTCCTCAGCGGGGAGCCTGCTTTGTCTCTCTCTGCCCCTCCCTTGCTAGTGCTCTCTCTCTCTCTCAAATAAGTAAGTAAAATCTTTTTAAAAATCCAGAAAACAAAAAACTTCTGCTTTCTGTGCTGATTGTTGCTTATACATTTAATGTTGCACTTGCACATTTTATGGCTGGATTATTAATCCTCTGTCTCCAGGCTGGCAAAGAGCCAGGAACCTTTATTTATTAATTATTATTATTATTTTTTGTCTCCTGTACACCTAGAACTGTGGCTGATGCCCCAAAACAAAGTGAGACAGAATTCAAACCCAGGTCTACGGCCTCCCCCATACTGGGGGTTTGTGAGACTGTCAACGACTATTTATTAACTGAATTTCTCTGCCTTTCCAAGTTCACAACGTCCAAATACCAGCCAGCACCCCACGGTGCGTCCACTGCTCTGGTGAGGGAGGCTGGTCTTTGCTTCACTGGTTTAGGAGGGAGATGCTGCCCCAACAGGCTGTACATGCTAGAGGCCTTGATTTACTTCCCAGACAGCTTAGGCTAGGGCCCTGCCCGCGGGGATGAAGCAGAAAGGAATCCGTTTTTGTCCCTCTGCGCCTCGGTCTCCCCGGCTGTCCATACGCAGACGGCAGGCAGGCGGCCGCGAGGAGCCGAGTGCGGACCCAGGAGCCGCGCAGAGTGAGGGCTGACGCTCCCCGAAGCGTCCACGCTGCGCAGCTCCCAGCCCACTCCCAACCCACTTTCCCAGCCTCGGCTCCAGCGCGGGGCTGCCCTCCCGAGAGCGAGCGCACCCCGGCCTCAGTCCTCCAGCGTTCCCCCCGAAATGCGTCTCCGCTTGCAGCCCCCCGCCCCGGAGCCCTCGGCCGCCGCCTCCCCCGGGAAAAACCCTGGCACCCTTCAAACGCGCGCTTCCCCGGACCCGCGGCAGGGCCAGGGCCAGGGCCAGGGGCGCTCCGGCCTCGGGCTTCCCCACAGGAAAACGGGGCCTCGAGGCCCGCGGGAGTTTGAAGGGCTCGGGCCGAGGGGCAGCGCCGAGAAGGGCCTAAAGCTGCGGAGACCCGGCGCCTCCCGCTCCCAGCAACGATCGACGCGTCGGCGCCCTCGCCAGGCCACCCCGCGGGCCCGAAGCCGGGGCGGACTCGTGTCCGAGGCCGGGAACGCGGCCGTGGAGATGGAGTCCGGAAGGAGCGGACGGAGACCCGGAGCACCAACTAATGAATGGGCGGAGGGCCGCACGCCGGACAAAGGCCCGCAAGATGGCGGGCTCTAGGACCGCGGGCGGGGCGGCCGGGCCTCGGCCGGGGAGGGGCGCGCGGGCGCCGGGGGCCTCGTTAGGCGGGCCGCGCGCCCGGGACAAAAGCCCGCAACATGGCGGGCTCTAGGACCCCCGAGGCCCGCACCGCACGAGGCGGGCAGCCGCGCCGGCCGAGCCCTGGAGTCCGCAGCAGCCGGCCCGCGGGGACAACCGGCGGGTTCTAGGACCCGCTGGGCCGGAGCCCGCCGGCGCCCTCCCGGGGCTGCACTCCTCCTGCCCCGCCCGCGCTGCTCGCGCCAGGCCAACCCCATCCGCCCTCTGCACCCGCGGGAAACCGAGGCCTCTAGGACTGCGTCCGCGCTGGGGCGGCCCGGGGTTCCCCGCGGCTTCCCGCCGGCATCTCGTACCTCCGCGAACTTGGGTCGGGTCCGTGGCGTCCGCGGCAGCTGCTCTCGCCGGCGGAGTCCGGGACACTGCCAGGGAGGGGCCGGCGCTAGGACCCAGCGGGGGGGAGGGGAGGCGGGGCCGGCAAGCGGAAGTGGGCGGGAGCTTTGCGCGCCCGGGAGGAAGGCGAAGTTTCTCCGGCACTGCGGGCGCGGGTGGCGGAGAAACATCTCGCCGGGGTTCTCTTTGGGTGCTCATGACAGGGGACGCCAGACAGCGGTACGGTATCTGCCGGGCCACTGCTAGCTTGGGGACAGGTCACCAAGAGCTGGAGGGCGGGAGGAGAGAAGGGTCCTGGCAAGATGTGCAGTGCCCCAGCCCGCTTCCATTCCGCCAGAGTTCTCTCGGTGTCACGGAGTGACGAGATTCCCTCCATTTGCCTTGGGCAGTTTCTCAGGGGACCCCACGGAAAGTGTCGCTCAGGTATCGGGGCCAGAGCCGCAGGACGCCTTTTTTTCCCCTTGTGCTGCCGTCCTCTGCCCCGGAACCATTTGCGCAGCTCGTGCCGGAAGTGTGGCTGGCGGTGGTGCGACGCTACCTACCGCGTCGACCCTCCTGGGCGGGGTCGGAATCGCGCTGCTGCACCCTCTCCCGCAACCCCGGAAGGGTGTCTGTGGAGCCGCTGTCTCGGGGGCGGCGCAGGAAGTGCGCTCGAGGCAGAGGTTTCGAGGGGAACCTTTTGCGGCCAGGACACTTCCTGTTTCCTAGTAACAATAGGAAGTGTCCGCGGAGCTGGGGTAGACCGTGGCGCCGGCCAGCTGCGCCCTCTCCCTCTTCTCCTTTCCTTCTGTCCCTCCCTCCCCGCCTCCCCGGAGCCCTGGCGAGGGGCGCGTGCGTGGGAGCGCGAGGGCCCCCCACAGCCATCCCCCGGGGCGCGCGGCTGCAGTCAGGGGGAGGGTCCCAGTGCGCAGGCGCGCTCCCGTGCGCCGTCCCCAACGGACGCCCCCGCGGCGGGAACGACGGGGGCCGCGCGCGCGAGGTGGGGTCCCGGGGGGCGCCGGGCCGAGGACAGGAGAGAGGCGAGCGGCCCCGACGGGCGGCTGACCCGGAGACCGGGCTCGAGCGACGGGGCTTTGTGAGGTGAGGAGTCGGGGAGCCGCGTCGGTGCGGGCTGTGGTCCGGAGGCTCGAGCTGCGCGGGGGTCCCACGGGAGCGAGGCCTCCGGACGGGCCGGGGCCGCGGCGTCGGACGGGCCGGGGCCTGCTGCGGACAGAGGGGGCTTCGGGAAGCGGCGCGCCGCGGCCCCCGGGTGTGCGCCCGGGTCAGCCGCGGGGACGGCGCCGCGGCGCGCCTGGAGCCCCCGGGGCCGACGAGTGTCCGCTCTGAGCTCACGGTGCGGCCGCCGTCGCCGGAGATGCCGGAGGACGAGCCGGAGGCAAGGCGAGAAGCGCGTGCGGATGCGCTGTAACGAGCACGTCGGGGGCTTCCCCGACCCGGGGGAGTCGCGAAGGAGACCTGGTGACCCTGAAAGGAACAGGGGAGGTGGGGGGACAAGCCAGGGCTTGGTGCTGACCCCAGCTCTCCGGTCCCCGCCGGAGCTGGAGAAAAGGGCTGCGGAGCGGTGCCTGTTCGCTCTGCTTAGCCGGGGGCCAAGGGCAGAGGCTTGGACTTCTCACCCCGGAGGGCCCAGAAGAGGTGCGGGTCTCCTATGCAGAGTTCGCAGGGGATAGGCTGGTTGGTCGGTTGGGGATCATACAGCAGTGAAGGCTAGGCACAGGCGGTTTCCTTGGATATGGCCGGAGGGGCCGAGGTAGGCGGGTCTGTGCTCACAGATCGGTTGCGTCCCTCTAGACGTTCGTTTTCTTATCTAAATCTCTAGGGATGCGTTAGGCCTGGGGGAGCTTCCGTCTTTGGGGAGCTTGCGGGAGGCCTTAGAGGACGGGTGCTTCCAGAGTAGACCTAACAGAAAGCAGGTCCCTGGGCATTAGTGCTTGGGGAGCACTTCCGTGAGCTGATGAGCTTGTTGCTTGTAGAGCCATGAGGCAGTGTGAACTCAGGCCTGCCTTCTGACCACTGCCCCCTCTTCCTAGGCCGTTGCCCTGCCACTAGAGGAGGATGCTGCTGCCACCTGCCTGCTTTTCCTGAACCTCCAGGGTTTGCCACCGGCCTCATGGAAGACACGCCCACCTCACTCAGCTGCTCTGACTGTCAGCGCCACTTTCCTAGTCTCCCGGAACTGTCCCGGCACCGAGAGCTGCTCCATCCATCCACGCAGGACACTGAGGAGGCAGACGGCATCCCTCGGCCCTACCGCTGTCAGCAGTGTGGGCGGGGCTACCGTCACCCAGGGAGCTTGGTCAACCACCGTCGGACCCACGAGACTGGCCTCTACCCCTGTACCACCTGTGGCAAGGACTTCACCAATCCCGTGGCCCTCAAGAGCCATATGAGGACTCATGCTCCTGAGGGCCGCCGTAGGCACAGGCCTCCCCGATCCAGGGAAGTCATTCCACACCTGCAGGGGGAACCAGTCTCCTCTGACTCTAGGGACCAGAGGCCCAGCCCTGGGGAAAGCTGGATGAGCCAGAAAAAACAGGCTGAAGAGACATCTGGCTGTGAGTCTGGGCCTGACCCCAGGGCAGCTCTGAGCACTTGGGAAGATCGACCCACCAGACAAAGAGAAGGCTGGCAAAGCCAGCCAGATTCCGAGGGGGGTGCAGAGAGCTGGGGGCCCACTACTAACTCTGCCAGAGCCACCCCGCTCCCCACCCCAGCGAGCAGTCTCCTTAGTAATTTGGAACAGTATTTAGCGGAATCAGTAGTGAACTTCACGGGGGGCCAGGAGCCCACTCAGTCACCTCCTGCGGAGGAGGAACGGCGGTACAAGTGTAGTCAATGTGGCAAGACTTACAAGCATGCTGGGAGCCTCACCAACCACCGTCAGAGCCACACCCTTGGCATCTACCCTTGTGCCGTCTGCTTCAAGGAGTTCTCTAACCTCATGGCTCTGAAGAACCACTCCCGACTCCATGCCCAATATCAGCCTTACCAGTGTCCCCACTGTCCCCGTGCCTTCCGGCTTCCCCGAGAGCTGCTGGACCACCAACAGACCCATGAGGGTGAAAGGCAGGAGCAGCTATGGGAAGAGAAAGGGATGCCCACTGCCAACGGGCACACAGATGAGAGCAGCCAGGACCAGCTCCCGACTGCTCAGATGCTGAACTGCTCCGGGGAGCTCAGCACCTCTGGGGAGCTGGAGGACGGTGGCCTAGAGGAGTACCGGCCTTTCCGCTGTGGGGACTGTGGCCGTACTTACCGCCATGCTGGGAGCCTCATCAACCATCGCAAGAGCCACCAGACAGGAGTCTACCCCTGCTCCATCTGTTCCAAACAGCTGTTCAACGCAGCTGCCCTCAAAAACCACGTGCGGGCTCATCACAGGCCCCGGCAAGGAGCTGGGGAGGATGGGCAGCCATCAGTGCCAGCAGCTCCCCTGCCCACGGCTGATACCAGCCACAAAGAGGAAGAGGTCCCCACCACCACCCTGGACCACCGGCCCTATAAGTGTGATGAGTGTGGTCGGGCTTACCGCCACCGGGGGAGCCTGGTGAACCACCGCCACAGTCATCGGACAGGAGAGTACCAGTGCTCAGTCTGTCCCCGCAAGTACCCCAACCTTATGGCCCTGCGTAATCACGTGCGGGTACATTGCAAAGCTGCTCGCCGCAGTGCAGGCCCAGGGGCCGAGGGGCCCCCCAGCCACCTCAAGGTAGAGCTCCCTCGTGACCAGGTGGAAGCAGCAGAGGCAGCCCCACATACAGATCAGGGGCATGGGTGCAGACATGAAGAGGAGGCAGCTGATGTCCCACCAGCAACAAATAGGACAGCACCCCAGATCTGTAGCACGTGTGGGTTGCTCTTTGAAGACCCTGAGAGCCTCGAACGTCACAGCCAGACCCACGGGGAAGGGGAAGACAGCAGGACAGAGACCAGGATGTCCCCTCCTCGGGCATTTGCCTGCAAAGATTGTGGAAAGAGCTATCGCCACTCGGGCAGCCTTATCAACCACAGGCAGACCCACCAGACGGGGGACTTCAGCTGTGGGGCCTGCGCCAAGCACTTCCACACCATGGCCGCCATGAAGAACCATTTGCGACGCCACAGCGGGCGGTGGAGCAGGCAGCACCGGAGGCGGGCTAGCAGTGCTGGCAGCGGCGGAGAGGCCAGACTCCCATTGGGCGGGACCTGGACCCAAGAGTTGGTGGAAAGTGAGGGCCCGGACTGCCTGCAAGACCCTTCTGGGGGGGCCCCTAATGGAACCGAAGGCAGCTTGGGAAGTGATGGGGGCTGTTTGCAGGCTGAAGCCGAAAGGACCGAATGTGGGCTTGAGCAAGCGGAGGCCCATGTCCAGGGTGCGAAGGAGAGCAGGCAGACCGAGGCGGGGCTGGAAAGGAAGGAGGCCTGTTTGCTGGACAACTTGGAGATCGCGGGCGATGAGGAACGCGGTGGGCCTCGCCTCTGTGATGGTCTCACCAGGCTGGATGGAGACCCCATGGCAGCCACTGGCCAGGCCAGCTCCCCTCCCCAGTCTCCCGAAGCTGGCCCTGGCTGGCAGGCTGAGGTCTCGCACACGTGTTCTGACTGTGGGCATTCTTTCCCTCATGCCTCTGGCCTGCTGAGCCACCGGCCCTGTCACCCGCCGGGCATCTATCAGTGCTCCCTCTGCCCGAAGGAGTTTGACTCTCTGCCTGCCCTGCGCAGCCACTTCCAGAACCACGGGCCTGGGGAGGCAGACCCTGCACAGCCTTTCCTCTGCTGCCTCTGTGGCATGATCTTCCCGGGTCGGGCTGGCTACAGGCTTCACCGGCGCCAGGCTCATGATTCCTCTGGCCTGACGGAGGGCTCAGAGGAGGAGGGAGAAGAGGAAGGAGCCACAGGGGCAGCCTCTACCCAGAGCCCTCCGCTGCAGCTCTCGGAAGCAGAGCTGTTGAATCAGCTGCAGCGGGAGGTGGAGGCACTGGGCGGAGCCGGTTACGGGCACATTTGTGGCTGCTGTGGTCACACCTATGACGACCTAGGGAGCCTGGAGCGTCACCACCAAAGTCAGAGTTCTGGGAACGCCACAGATGAAGCTCCCAGCCACTTAGGAGAGCCCAGTGATGCCATGGGAAGGGCTGCAGGTGGTGACCGCGTCTTTGAGGGCGCAGGGACCCCTCTGTCTGGGGGGGGCGAGGACACAAAGTCTGGAGAGGGAGCCGGTGCTGTGGCTGCGGACAGCCTTTGCAGGCCCGGCGGCGAGGACAGCGCGGCAGAGGCCCAGCCCCGCCCCTTCCGCTGCAACCAGTGCGGCAAGACCTATCGCCACGGGGGCAGCCTGGTGAACCACCGCAAGATCCACCAGACGGGTGACTTCACCTGTCCTGTCTGCTCCCGCCGCTACCCAAACCTGGCCGCCTACCGGAACCACCTGCGGAACCACCCGCGCTGCAAGGGCTCTGAGCCCCACGTGGGGCCCATCCCGGAGGCGGGGGGCAGCGGCGAGGCTCAGGACGCCGCCGAAGAAGGGCTGGGTCCGGCAGATGGGGGCAGGTTCCAGGAAGAGAAAGCGGAGCCCGTGGAGGAGGAGTGGCGGGAGGCCGCCGGGAGGCGGGAGGAGGAGGAGCCGAGGCTGGAGACGGCGGAAAAGAGCTGCCAGACCGAGGCCAGCCCCGAGCGGCCCTTCAGCTGCGAGGTGTGTGGCCGGTCGTACAAGCACGCCGGCAGCCTTATCAACCACCGCCAGAGCCACCAGACCGGCCACTTTGGCTGCCAGGCCTGCTCCAAAGGCTTCTCGAACCTCATGTCCCTGAAGAACCACCGGCGCATCCACGCCGACCCCCGGCGTTTCGGCTGCGGCGAGTGCGGCAAGGCCTTCCGGCTGCGGAAGCAGCTGGCCAGCCACCAGCGGGTCCATGCCGAGCGGGCCGGGGCCGGGGGCGCGCGGAAGCTGCGGCGGGAGGACCGGCCCTTCGGGTGCGGGCAGTGTGGGCGCAGCTACCGCCACGCGGGCAGCCTCCTGAACCACCGGCGCAGCCACGAGACGGGCCAGTACAGGTGCTCCACGTGCCCCAAGACCTACTCCAACAGCATGGCCCTGAAGGACCACCAGCGGCTGCACTCCGAGAGCCGGCGGCGGCGAGCGGGCTTGTCCCGGCGGGCAGCCATGCGCTGTGCCCTGTGTGGCCGGGGCTTCCCTGGCCGGGGCTCTCTGGAGCAGCACCTGCGGGAGCACGAGGAGCCCCGAAGTCCGGCAGACACGGAGGGCCGTGAGGGGAACCTGGCCAGGGACCAGCGACCGGAGGCCAGATCGGGTGGTCCTGAATCCGTTCCCCGGCTGGAGGGTGGAGCCAGGAGGCTGGGGGAGCCGAGTCTGAGCCCCGTCCCCGCGGCAGAGCCGGGATTCCGGGACGCAGGCCGGGCCGAAGGGAGGCAAGGAGAGGGGGGACCAGCGAATCATGGTGGAGATTGGGTTCCTCAGGGCCATGTGCTGACCAAGCCAGCAAATCAGTTGGAGGACACTGTCCCCAAGAGCCCTTGTTGTCACGGCAACACCCAGCCCAATGGACCCAGTCTGAGTCCTGTGGACAGCTGGCGCAGTGGAGACAGCAGACTTCAGGTCCAGCCAGAGAGTCCCCCCTCTTCCTGCACCCGTCGTGGCGAGACGTACTGCCCGTCGTCGGAAGGCCCTTTGAACCGCCCCAGCACCCCTGAGACCGACTGCCACCATTGCCTGCCCTGCCCTGAGGAGTTCGGGAGTCCTGTGGCCACTAAGAGCCACAGCCACAACCACGTAGCTGCCCAGACCTTTGCCTGCTCTGACTGTGACAAGGCCTTTCGGGCTCATCATGAACTAGCCAGTCACCTGCACACACATGCCAGTGGCCTCAGTCAGGTGCTACCGCAGATACAGGAGGCCACAGGTCCTGACGGTGGGACCATGGAGGATGAGGTAGATGCCCCTGGCCAAGGGGGAACCCGGAAGTCCCCATCAGAAGCCCCCAGGGCCCCAGGAGAGGATGCTGGGAGTGCTAATGGGGGGCAAGGAGTAAAGTCCACTCTGGCCGAAGAGGAACGGCCCTTCCGCTGTGCCCAGTGTGGGCGGTCCTACCGCCATGCTGGGAGCCTGCTGAACCACCAAAAGGCCCACACCACTGGACTCTACCCCTGCTCCCTCTGCCCCAAACTTCTACCCAACCTGCTGTCCCTTAAGAACCACGGCAGGACCCACACAGACCCCAAGCGCCACCGCTGCAGCATCTGTGGCAAGGCCTTCCGGACAGCTGCCCGGCTGGAGGGTCACGGGCGGGTCCATGCGCCTCGGGAGGGGCCCTTCCCCTGCCCTCAGTGCCCCCGCCACTTCCGCCGCCAGAATCAGCTTTCAGCAGCACCAGCAGCAGCACCAGGAAGAGTGGACGGTGGCCAGCTCTGGTACGGGGGCCTGAATGGCTTGGGCAGAGGATGGAAAGGTTCCGGAGGAGGTGGGCACAGAGTCGGGCTGGGGGGCACGGAATGAGAGGGGAGGGTCATGGGGCTTCCAGGAGGTGTGAGGCGGGTGGGGGGAGCTTCGATAGGAGGAAACTAGTTTGAGGATGCTGCCTTGTGAGGGCTGAGGTTGAGGTCAGCAGCATGGTGTGTGGGATGGTGGGGTGGGGTGGGCGCCTGGGCAGCTGCTGAGCCAAAGAGGAAGGGGCTTTTTATTTGGGGAAGGGAGCACCTATGACCTCTCGCTACTTCCCGGATCTAGCCAGAAACAGAATGATTTCCAGAGAAAGAAATGGTCTAGGCGGTGCTCTTTCCTTGAGGCGGAGAGCAGGAGAGGGAGGAAGGGCGTGGGAGCCACCCCCAGACTAGACTGCTCTGTGGCTTCTGCCCGGACTTGGCCAGGGAAAGCAGGCCACCGGCTGGCCCCCAGCTCCCTGTCCCTCTTCCCTGCGTCTCGTGCCCCTCCTCTTGTCTTGGAATCAAGGCCTTCGGTCCTTTGCGAGTGGTACTGCCGCATGTCTCCCCTCACTGAACCCTTTCTTCTCTCTGCTGTGATCTCCTCTTCAGGAGCCGACCAAACCACTCTACCCGCAGCGCACCTTTAACTGGAGGACTGAGTCACAGATAATTGTTTCTTTGAAGGCAGGCCCAGCCGTAGTAACCGTAGTAACCGCAGTCATTAGCCCCTATCTCGAGTCCTCTATCAGGGGAATCTCCATGGAAAGTCACCCCACCCAGCCCGGCTGGAGGATGAACCTGCCGGGGAGTGGGGCAGCCTGTTTCTGAGCCCTGGGCTCACGCCTTCAGCCTCCCCCTCGAGGTCTCTAGGCCTTCTCCCAGGACCCATTCCATTAAGTGGCCACCGAGGGTGGGTGTCCCTAGATGGCAGGTCTGACCAGAGATTGTCAGGGAAGGAGGGCATGGTGGCCGAGAGTCCCCTGAGAGAGCCGACAAGATAGCTTTCAGGATAAAAGATGTCTTGTGACCTCAAGGGAATGAGTGAGAAGCCAGTTAATCAGGCCTGGAAAAATAATTGGGAGTTTCTCATGCAGGCTTCTGGGGCCGCGGTGGGGGTGGCGGGGGCGGGGGCAGCCGGATGGCCTACAGGGCTTGGGAACAGGGTGCAAGCTGTGTGCTGTTCGCTGCCCTCAGTGACCTCCTCTCTTTGTCCCCAGGAGCCCCAAAGGCACCAGCGGCGGGGAGAGGGGACATGGCATTGCCCCCTCCTCCCACCGGCACGACCTCACTTCTGGATCCTTCACCCCAGTGGCCTGCAGACCTCAGCTTCTCCCTCTAAACTCCAAGTCTCCAAAGATCAGAATACGGGCGGGGGCGGGCGGGCTGCAGGGAAAGGCCGGATCTCCGTGTTTTGCTCAGGAGTAGTGAGGCGTCCCGTCTCTCATTTTCTTCTCCCGCTGTGCAGGGGACCTGGATCGGGCTTCTTGCCCAAGGAGGGGGTACGGTTTTCCTCACGTCCCTGTCCTTGGAGACCCTCCTTTTCTCAGCCTTGGTCACTATGCTCTTCCCTGTGACGAGCCCTGCAAGAAATCCGGTGCCAGGCTCTGCCACAAATGGGGGCCACCGTTACCAGCCAGATTCCAACGCCAGGGAGAGGCAGAATCAGAGAGCCACAGGCGGGAATGTTGCCTGTGGAAGGGGAGCCTTTACTACAATTTGTAACTTATTTTCTAAAGTCTATTTTGTAACAATTTATTTAAGTTTAGAAAAAAAAAAAAAAGGCAAATTGCCCCCCCCCCCAAAAAAAACCTCGAATTTTCAAAGTAAGTGACTGGTGTGATCCTATCTGGGTCTGAAGAATAGGGAAGGCTGGGGACGCCTGCACCGGACAGCAGGGCTGAGTGTGTCGGGGAGCATCCTGCAGGCGACATCTCCCTGTCCTGCAGGGGTTGGGAGTGAGGGCAGCCGCCGGTCCAGGAGGGCTCCAGCGCTGAGCTCACGGGACTGGTGGGCCTGCCCTGGTGCCTGGAATCCTGTGCAGGCAGGGACTTCAGGAGAGGGACATGGGTGGTGACTCAGAAATTGTCTGACTGTGTCTGCAGCAGCATCCCAGAGCCACCTGTCAACAGCTGGCTGGTTTGCCTGTCAGAGGAAGGAGAGCAGGGTGGACCTCATCCGAGATCCTCTCCCTCCCTCCCTGGAAGGTACTATTTAAGCCCCAGGACTGATAAGAAAATGCAGGTTTGAAGAAGTTGGGAGGCCTGCTCCCAGGCACAGTGATGAAGAACCAGTGTTATGCCCATGGCCCCACCCAGGGCAGCTCGAGGTGGGCCAGAACTGATACTTCCCAGGTGGAGAGAGCAGGCATCTAGAGAGAGAAGTGTCAGCAGAGAGGCCCTAGGGCCACATACTTGTGTTGGCTGAGCAGCTTCCAGTCTCGGCCTCGGGCTCGGGCTCCGGCTCCTCCGCAAAGTAGACCTGCCAGTCCAAGCTGCTGACCCAGTTCTCATAGGCGGGAAGCGCCACAAACACTGCAGGGCTCGCGGGGCCCTGGCAGGCATCTCCAAAGCTGTGTAGCCCAGCCAGGAACCATGTGCCCCTCACCTCGTGCACCAGTGGTGCCCCAGACAGGCCCTGTCAGGGTTCAGGTGACAGTGGGTGACTTTCTCTTCTCCCTAGGCAACTGTGGGGGCTGAGGCTCTGGCCGTTTGGGAGCTGGTCCACAGAAAGACCCAATTTCGAGGGAGAGGCAAGTCTGGAGGCCAATCCTGGCTAAGGTCCGTTCATGAATTAGAGTAAAGCTGTCAGCCCTCTGGGGGGTAAGGTCTGGGGGACCGGGGCTTACCTCACAGCGGGGCGGCTCACCCACGACACTGGAACACACCATGCCTGGCAGAATGGGGGCACTGTCGCTCCCGAGAGTTGTGCGCAGCCGGCTACAGGCCCTGGGTCCCAAGAGGGTCACAGGCACTGTCTGAGGGGAGCTGGTGCCTGTAGGGCAGGGGACAAGACCCAGCTGCCCAGCAGCCTCTAGGCTGGATGGACAGCTGCTGGCGGGCCTGTCCTACGTACCTGTTTCTGGGCGGGGCAGCCCCAGGACCCATCCGCGTTCCCCATCAGGCAGGTGGTGGTCAGAATAGGGCAGGCAGAGCGGCCGAAGGCTGGGGCCCAGTGTCACGGGTTGGGCCAGCAACAGGAGGGCTACATCGTAGCCCCCCTCTGGGTGGGTGTAGGCCCCATGCAGGGTGAGCTGCTTCAGGCCCCGCTCCTCCAGTCCGGACCCCAGCCCGACGCTCCATTCTCCTGGGGTCTGGCGCCTGAGCAGAGGCAGCATTGACAGCCACGGGTGGCAGGGCTGCCGGCAAGGGCACGGGGCACGAAAGCAAGAGAGACCGGGCTCACCCGATGAAGCAGTGGGCGGCCGTCAGCACCACCTCCTCCGACACCAGGGCTCCTCCACAGGCCAGCTTCCCCCGGTGCATCAGCCTGGCGTCCCAGGGCCATGGGGAGGGGGCTCCTGCCTGGGGGCCGCCTCTCCTCAAGGACCCACAGGCTGGAACAGAAGGGATGACCTCGCCGGCTTCTTGCGAAGTGCGCGCCGCATGTCTGGCCCTGCGCTAAGCGCTTCCCTCTAACCTCAGATCCTCGCGATCTGCTTTTAAGCTGGATGTTGTTACCCTCATTACCAAAGTAACCAAGTCCCAGCGAGGTTAAGTGACTTTTGAACTCAGTAACCACAGGCAGGGAGCCAACTTGAGACTCAAAAGCCAGGGCCCAAGCTTTTAAACCCTGATGGTCTAGGGGGAGCGGCCAAGCTCATCATACTCCGCGCCACCTGTCTGCACCCCCAGGGCTGGGACTGGCCCCAGAATTGCCGGCTCACTAGTACTCCTCTCACCATCAAGACACAGCTTCCGCCCTAGGAACTCTTTTGCATGTTAGTCAGCCTGGCGTCCCAGGGTCATGGTAAATTTTGAGTGGGAGCCCTGCCCTGCCCCATCTTCCTGGTTCCCTGCTTAGAAACTTGGAGCTTACTCCCACCACCTTATGTTAGACCTCAGGTCCCTCTTCTTACCTAAGCTCCAAACGCACGGAGTTCTTGGGTATGTATGCCTCTCAGCCCTCAGTGGGGCTGTTCCTCTCTTAAGGGCTGAAAGGGCTCTTAAAAGCCACCTAATTCGCCCCTGGCAGTGTGTGAGTGCCTTGTCCCAGTTCTCTGTTCTGAGCTGACACTGGCTCACGATGCTTCTATCTGCTCCCCAGAGGCCCTTAGCCAGGCCCGGTTGTCCCCACCTGTCCCACTCCCGACGCCCCTCGCTCATACCTACACAGCTGTCCTCGTCGCTCATCTCCGGGGTCCCCGGGTTCTGGGACAGGAAGGCCGCCCCCTGAGCTCGAGCGCGCAGCCAGGAGCTGTGAGCAGCCGTGCTGGTCAGCAGCACAGGGGTGTCTTCTTGGGCACAGCTTGATGCAAAGCTGATGATCCCAGCCTGAACCCAGTGTCCATCAGGCTCACGGCACAGCACGGGGCCCCCAGAATCTCCCTGGAGCCAGGCAAGGGAGTCAAGGGTGGACACTTGAGCCCCAGCCACAGGCAGACCCCCTCTAACAGTGGCACGTCCACCTGTCCTTAGGAACGGAGCCCCGAGCCCGGGGCTAGGCCCCTTCCCCTTCTGTTCCCCTCCCTCATCTCCCCCATCAGACCTGACAGGGACCCTGCACCCCAGGCTGGGCACCCCCACACAGCATCCCAGGTCGAGCTGGGCTGGCCAGCAGCCGCTGGTGCAGCCGGTTGTAGAGACAGTTACAGGTAGGGCGGCTGATTAGACGCAGGCGCAGATTCCGCAGAGTCCTGGGAGCTGCCAGAAGAAAGGGGCTTGGTGGGGAGCAAGGGAGGTGGCGCAGAGAGACGGTCGGCAGCTGAGGCTGTGTGACCCTGGGGGGCGAGCACAGTGCCCCTCCGGGCTTCAGGCCGGGCCGGCACTTACCACCATTGGTGTCCTGATCCCAGCCTGTGGCCCAGCAGGAGGTCCCGAAAGGGAAGCGATGGGTGGGCTGGGGCAGGCAGAGGGGTGTGCGGGCCGTGGGCCGGGCGAGCCGCAGCAGGGCCAAGTCCGAGCCCTGGCTGTAGTGGTTATAGGCCCTTGGCAGCTGCAGAGCTGTCACCCCCACCGCCTCGGCCCCTGGGCTCAGCCCCTCACGTTGCAGAGAACCCAGGACAACTGACCAGGAGTTGAGTTCTGTCATTGCTGCCCTGGAAGGGGAGGGATAAAGCTGGGGCACTGAACCCAAGAGGGGACAGTGACACCATGAGAGACAGCACGGGTAGGGGAAGGACGGACAGAAGTCAGCCTGGAGCCTTAAGCCGGGTCCTCCCCTTGCCCACCCTCCATTTGCTTGCTTCTAAGCCTTCCAGCACGAACGGTGCAGATTAACCTGATAATGTGTGCCTAGCACATGGCCTGCTCTCAGGACATGGCACCGTGTTACTCTAGGGGCACAGCGTGGGTCAGTTTTATGGAGCTTGGGGACATAGCACCCACGCCCCCCCAAAGGCCAGAAACTGCTTGACCCCAGCCAGGACTCACTTTTCAAAGCAGTGCGCAGCAGTGAGGACCCAGGTATCTGCCACCAGGGTCCCGCTGCAGAGGTGGACCCCCTGCCGCCTCACACTCGCTTGCCATGGCCACTCGCCAGATACTGTGATGCCCTCCTGAGGCTCAGGGGGGCCAGGGCCACGCTGCCCACAAACTGTAAAGGGGAGGGGCGCAGGTCAGACTGACTGAAGGCCCCTGTCCCCACAGGCCTGAGCCCGTGTCCCCAGAGCTTACCGGGCCGAGCTGCTTGAAGACCTGCGAAAAGAGACAGGGGTGAGACTTGAGGGAACCTTACCTGCCCGGCCCAGCCTTGGTGGAAGACAGACGTTTTGGGGGACTGGCCCTGGATCCTTGCCTATGACTGTGCAGCTACCTCCCCAGCCTCTCCCAGAATGAAAATATATGAGGTCAGGAAACAGCTTTTATTGGAACCTATTCAGAGCTTACACTCAGTAATTAATTCTCCTCCTTCAGCTGTGCTCAGCACTCCTAGGCCCGTGGAGGAGGGCCAGGGTTCAGCCTCCTCCAGGCTTCCGAACCCCCAACTCCAGCCCCCGCCACTGAGTCAGGGAGGCGGCCTGCATATGTGGGGAGCATTAGCTTAATTGTGCCCTCAGCCGTGATGCCTAAGAGGAAGGATTAGAGGCAGACATCATGTCCAAGTTGGGGAGGGCACCAGGAGATGGAGAAGACTCACCCCACCCCTGTTCTGACGACTCAGAGTCCCCCCCCACCTTTCCAGAATCCGCCAGAAACTCTACCAAAGGATCCCCCGCCCTGCCTCTTTCCCATCACAGGCACATCGGTATCTGGGCCGGGAGAGGCCAGGAGGGATGGGACAGACAGATGAGGACACAGAGCCCGAGGGCTCCCAGAGCCTGCTGAAGGTCGTTCTGGAAGCAGAGAAGGAGAGAGGCAGAGAGGGGCGCAGGGTACACGCACAGGCTCAGCGACAGCAGACACAGACCGTCATCTGGCCGGGGAAAATCCCACCTGTTCTGACGGAGGCAGCTGCTCCGCAGGCAGACGCGGTCACACCAGCACCGGCCGACTGTCGCCCCACGGGCTCTCACCCTCACGCCCCCCGAGCTGCAAGCCTGCTGGGACAGCGGGGGGCCCGCCACACCACTCCCCTGCCCGCTCACCCGCGGTGGCTCACCCTCCACGAGGACCACTGCTGCCAGGATGAGCAGTGCTGGCCCCCAGCTCTGCTGCATGCTGCTCCAGGGCACTCTGCCGCCTCTGCTCGGGTTTTCAGAGGCCACCTGGGTCTCCGTAGCTCCACCTCTGCTCCGCCCCCGGCTGGCTAAGAGTCAGGCGTCCTTGCTTTTCCTCCGGCTGGAAGGGAGCCTGCAGCTCCTAGCTCTGAGCCTGTGACTATGTTACCCTGGGCTCTTCACCCCTCCGTGGGGCTCCACCATGGCCAGACTGCATGGGTTCAAATCCTCATTCCCCCAGTTATTGCCTAAGTGACCTTGGACAAGTAGCCTGTCTGTGGACTCAGAATTGCTGAAAGTGAAAATGCTTGGGCCAGAGTCTGACACAGAGAAGACTTGCTCCCAGTGTGGAGGCTGTCCTCTGGGAATGGGGAACTGGGAACTGGGAGGGGCACTGGCAGAGGTCGGGATGTTTCGGCCTCCCTAGCTCTCCCCAGGCCCACGAGCAGATGGTCTCCCGTACCTTCTCCCACCTTGCTTCAGAGGCCGCGTGTGCAGGCCCAGGACTCTCTGTCCCTCGCTGCAGCGAGGTGGACCTCTCTGCCACCTTCCCAGGGACTAAGGTTACAGAGGCGCCCACCCTTCTGGCAGGTGATGGAAGACTCAGTTGGGAAGGAGGAACACTCAGGGGGCACCCGTTTTCTCCTCCCCACTTCTAATTCAGGCCAGCCCAAACTACTCAGGAACCCTGACCCCCAACACAGGCAGCTGTGGTAAGGGCAGACATGAGCCACACGGCCCCAGTGGATCTGAATCCCCAGGGGCCCTTAACCCCCTCCCTGGCGCCAGCTGTGTGGTCTTAGGTAAATTACTTACCCTCTCTGTATCACAGTTTCCTCATCAAGATAGGGTAAGAACATCTACCTCGTACAATTGGATATGTAAGGGTTAGAGGAGTTAACATATGTTCTTTTTAAAAAAAGATTTTTATTTATTTACTTCATAGACAGAGATCACAAGTAGAAAGGCAGGCAGAGAGAAAGGAGGAAGCAGGCTCCCCACTGAGCAGAGAGCCCTACTCGGGGCTCGATCCCAGGATCCTGAGACCATGACCCGAGCTGAAGGCAGAAGCCTTAACCCACTGAGCCACCCAGAATATGTCATGTTCTTATGCAGTGCTTAGCATGTGGATAGGTGCTTAGTACATATTAGGAAAACTAAGACAGAAATACTCAAAATGTGTTCCTGGTCCTCAGGGTGGCCAAGACTGGCGTGGGGTGGTAGATAAGGCATCTGGAGGGGTGAAGGTTGGACCACAGGAAGAACTTCCCGGCTAGCACGCACAGAAGGAGAAAGGTAGGTTTGCCCCTGCTAGTGTGTGCTTGGTACCCCAGAAGAGAAACCCTCCATTGGGCAGCAAGGGCAAGCTGCCAGCCTGTTTTTGGAGGTGGGGCTGATGGCGCCCAAAGTCTTACCAACTCCATACACTGGAGAAGGGACCAACCATCCTTTCCAGGCATGCCCTACACTCTCCCTCTGACTCATTTGCTTCCAATCCAGAGGAGACAAGACTGGGGGAGGCCCAACACTAGGGTCCCTCACAGACAGATGGCTCAGACTTAGCCAGATCATTTAAGAAATTTTATTGCTCAGAACCTTCCCTTTTTGTGCAATGGCAGAAGCTTTGGAACCCAGCCCTTGGGGACAGAGCCAGAGGCACTGGCGTGGAGGAAAGAATGTGGCACATTTGGTCCATTGTCCTGCGTGGGAGTATGGTGGGGTAAGGCTGCAGACTTCTAAGGACCCAGACATGGGCCCCCCTAGGGAAGGCTCCCATGCCAAGGCAGAGCGTGACGTCAGCCTGGCTTGGGTGAGGGCTCAGTGCCCCTTGACCTTGCCCTGCGGTTCCCGGACCTTCCGGAAGCTGAGCACCAGCAGGCCCACATTGATGGCATAGGTAGTGATGCAAACGATGCAGAAATCATAGAGTATGAAGAACAGGATCCAGGCCAGGTAGACAGAACCGACAAGAGACACCAGGGAACTCAGCACCAGCAGGATAGATGCCCAGCGGGTCCGGAGGCAACCTGCAAGGCAGACAAGGCTCAGGCAGGGCTTCAGGGACTGGCCATCTCTAGAACACTGCCTTGACTTCAGGGTACCACCCAGACCTCAGGATCTGCTTGGGAAGAGTCTCTAAAGTGAGAGACTAGATGGGCCTCACCAAGGCCTTGGTTCTCCTATTTGTTCATTGAGCCCTAGAAACCAAATGGCGAATGTCCCTGTTGAGCTCTGCATGTGATGAAAGAGATGCCGGCCTTGGAGTCCCCCCGAGTGTAACTCCTGAGTCTTTCCCACAAAGTGGAGTGAGACCTAGGAGGTCTTTAAGGGCCCTTCTGGCTCTGAGAGGACCTTAACCAAGTGAAAGACTTGGGAGTTCCTGCCCCCTCCAGGGGGCTCGCTGATGTGCGTCGGGCTCTAGGCTGTCTGGGTTGCGGAGATTGCGAGGGATGGGCCTGGGCGGGCCAAGGGGGAGGGGCCCATCAGGAAGAGGTGGAGCCTGCAGGGAAGGGGCGGGGTCACTCACCTAACAACAGCTGTAAAGTGTAGAAGATGCACCCGAATATGCTATTGGATTGATTGAGGATGCTGTCCTCGCCGAGCACAGGTTCCACCAGCCCGAAGCCCCGGCCCCACCTGGTGGAGGGCAGGACCCCGGTTAGGAGTGGCAATCCAGTGCCTTGGCCCTGTCCTGTCTGGAGGGGTGATTTCCAAAAAGCCACCTAGGTTGTACTTCCCCTTCCCTCCCCCACGCCCTCCTGAGTCCAAGGGTCGATGAACTCCTGGCTACCCTTCCTTTGGCTACGTCGGGACTCCCTGTCCCCGCCCCTGTGTTCCCTACCCCCGGCCAGGGCTGGCCAGGGCTCCACCATATGCCCCTCTTTTCATCCTAGGCCTTCGGTAATTCTTAAGATGGCCAGGTAGGTAGAACGGTTGACCTTGCTTTCCTGGGAATCAGGTGCAGAATCTCTCCGCCCTGGACCTCTAATCTCCAGCTCCTTCCCGCCCACTCCCCTCTTCTGTATGCTGTCAACCCCAGGCCCTCAAGCACCGTCAGAGCTGGCCACTTTACCCGAGTCACGGCCATCCCCAAGACCTCAAGCCCATCACCGGTCCCCAGACGCTCACCCATGCCCCCCTTCTACGTGGTTACGGTTATTTCTTGGCATCCGGATCTCTGTGCCACTCCCCAGAACCACCGCAGTGCCCAGCACTACCCGCACCACCCGGCCCCCGCCCGAGGCCCCACACTCCTCTCTAGGAACCGGGTCTCCCCAGGCGATGCCCCCTGGAGCAGCCCCGCCCCCAAGCGTCCGATCCCAAACTCCAGAAGCCGCCGGCAACCCGGCCCCAGGACGAGCAGCCCGGCCCCGGACGACCCCGGACCAGCAGCCCGGCCCCGACGACCCCCGGACGAGCAGCCCGGCCCCGGACGACCCCGGACCAGCAGCCCGGCCCCGGACGACCCCGGACCAGCAGCCCGGCCCCGGACGACCCCGGACCAGCAGCCCGGCCCCGGACGACCCCGGACGAGCAGCCCGGCCCCGGACGACCCCGGACCAGCAGCCCGGCCCCGGACGACCCCGGACGAGCAGCCCGGCCCCGGACGACCCCGGACCAGCAGCCCGGCCCCGCGAGCCCTCCGCTCCCGGGCGCACCTGGAGGAGAAGACGCGCGAACAGCTGACGGCCGCGCCCACGTCGCAGAGCGCGCGGTAATCCCGGTCCCGGGCGCGCGCCGCCTTCACGTGCAGCGCGTAGAGGGAGAGCCCCAGACCCGCGAGGCACAGCGCCAGCCGCGCCCATCCGGGGTTCCCCCAGGGAGCGCCCATGTCCTCCGATCCCGCCCGGAGGCCCTAACCCGCAGGCAGCCGGCCACGGCGCTGGGGGCAGGACAGGATGTGGCCACGCCTTCTCCCCCCCTCGGACGGGGCGATTGGCCTTCCTGGCCTCGCACTCCCTGATCCCATTGGTTGTTCCTGCGGCTTTGATGGGCGTGGCCGGGGAGGAAACCGGGGAGGGAGGCTGGGCTGGGAAAACCAGGTTAGGGACCCGGGGAATGGCGGGAGCGCGCGGCCTGCCGGGCATCATGGGAGTTGTAGTCGGAGTGGCCGCAATGCCTTGAGGGAAATGGAGTCTCCGAGTTTTAAAATTCTATTAATGCATTAATGCGGCTCACCGTGCAGCGTTGACGCTGTGCCACACTTTGGAACATCCGGGGACTAGGGACCGGCGGACCAGGGAGCCCAGAGAATACTGCGATCCGATCAAAACCCAGCATTTTCACTGAAATTATTATTTCGGATACTATTAGGACTCTGTCTCCAATCGTCCTGTCTTGCTCAGCTTTTCCCTTCTATCTCATCAGCGCCGCCTGCAGGCCAGCCCCCCCCCCCCCCCCCCCCCCGCCCCTCTCCCTCTTGCCCCTAAATTCCCAGCTCCACACTGGGTATGGTGCATGAACAGTGCTTGACCTCCAACAGTGGCAGTCACTCCTGCACAGGAATTCTTTTTCTCTGGATTCTGTGACATTTCACTCTCCTTCTGGCTCCTCTCTCTGTGCATGCTCCTTCTCAAACCCATTCTTTCAGGCGGCATGGTCCCCAGAATAATGGCCCCCAAAGATGCCCATTTTAATCCCAGTGATGAAGTCCCAGAACCTAAGTCAGGTTCCGTGGGGTGAGGAGGTTCGGAGCCGACGACTAAAGAAAGAATTCTTAAGACGTCGTTGGTGCAAAATGGTGGTTTATTAAAGCACGGGGACAGGACCCGTGGGCAGGAAGAGCTGCTGCCCCGGGTTGTGAGGGTAGGCATGTTATATACCCCACGTTTGGGGGGAGGTGGTGAAGGGATGGGAGATTTCAACAGAGTTCTCACATGTTAGGGAGGGCCTACAAGGTGCCGGGGGGAGTCCTTGCCCTGATGGCTTGATCAATGTCATCTTTAGGTCAGGCACTAACATCAAGATAATTGGGGGATTCTTGGTGGGGCATTATGATCTGGCTATCATTTACATTCCCTTCTACCCCAGTCTCCTCCAGTTTATGGTGGGAGGGGGACATTAGGGCTTCAGGAACCAAGAGTTATTTGCCTCTGGAAATTTGTGCTATTGATAAGGTAACCTCCCTGTTCAGGTCTCTAGGACATCTTGTAGAGCAAGGGAGATTCCTGTTCTGCAGGATTGCGATCCCTGCAAGTTAACCATTTATCGTTTTATGGCAGTCATGGGTGCCTGAGGAATGCCACACATATGGAGGGGAGCGGGAGAAGAGGGGGTGCAAGGCGCCAGCTTTTGCTGTGTCCTCAGCCAGCCTCCTGCTCCCTCATCACCAGCGACCTATGCATGTGTGAGTTTCCATGGCAAAGAGGCATTACGACTGCAGATGGAATTAAGGTTACGAATCTGCTGGCTTTAAAACAGATTATCCTGTGGAACCAATATAATCACTTAAAAGTGAACAGGGGCAGGGGGAAAATGAGAAGCAGCAGCAGAGGAGAGTCAGAGGGAGGTGTGACTGTGGAAGGAAGGTACAGAGAGAATGCAGCGGTGCTGGCTTTGAAGATGGAAGAAGGGGGCCATGAACTGAGGAATGTGGGGTGGCCTCTAGAAGAAGGAAAGGCAAGGAAATGGATTCTGCCCCCAAAGTGTCTGGAAAGGAACTATTGAGATCTTGATTTTAGCCCAGTGAGAGCCTTGTCGGGCTTCTGAACTGCAGAACTGTAAGAGAACAGATTTATGTTGCTTTAAGCCACTAAATTTGTGATAACTTGTTATGGTACCTTAGTCCTATGTCTTGTCTCCAGTATCCTGTGGGGTCACATTAGCCCTAGGCAGTGCTGGAAGATACTGCAGAGTGGTGTGAATACCAGAAGGTGGGAATTGTTGAGCACATACTGCTGGTCAACAAATCATCTCAACAAAGAATGGCGTGAAACAAAAATGGTCATTTTATTTTCTCTTACAGATTTTATAGGTTGGGAATTTGGGAAGAGAATTTTGGCTCAGAATCCTGGGTCCCATAGTTGCAGTCCAGTGATGGCTAATGCTGGAACAATGGGAGATTGAAGTAGCTGAGGGCTAATGTAGCGATTCTTTCTCCTTCTCTTGTAGTCTCAGGATCCATGTAGTCTCTCTGTAGGGACTAGTCTGGGCTTTCTCACAGCATGGCAGTCTCCAGGCTACAATAGTCAACTTTGAAAATTGTCCTAAAGGATTTCCGTTTTCTAGTATTCATATCATTCAGTGTGTAGTCTCTTTCCACACTAGATAGGGGCCAACCTGGGCCCATAAGCTAGTCCAGAAATTATGGTGTGTCATGTTCATGGTAGGTCATAAAGATATTGTGGCTTCCATCTTGCTCCTTCTTAGATCACTGGCTCTGTGTGAAGCCAGTAGTGATGTTATGAGGACACTCAGGCAGCCCTAGGGAATGGACCACTTAGTAAGGAACTGAGGCTTTTTGCCAACAACCAGCATGACCTTGTTAGGCATGTGGGAGAGCCACCATGGAATTGGATTCTCCAGCACCAGTCAAGCCTTTAGATGCCTGTAGTTTTAGTCAACATCTTGACTGGAACTTCGTGAGAAATCCTGAGCCAGAACCACCTAGCTTAGCTGCTTCCAGATCCCTGACCCAAAGAAACTATGAGATACCAAAGGTTTATTGTTTTGAGCACTGCGATGCTCTGGGAGTAATCTGCTACACGGCCATAGATGATGAATACTGGACAGTCAGACTGCTTGCTTAGCAAGGCAGCTCTGGATTCTAGGACAAGTGCTTCAGGGAGCGAGGGGGAAGCTGTATCATCTCTTATGATGTAGCTTTAAAAGTTACATGGTAGTGTCCCAGCTCAGTTGGTGGAGAATGTGACTCTTGATCTTGGGGTTGTAAGTTTGAGCCCTATGTTGAGCATAGAGATCACTTAAAAATAAAAATTTTTAAAAGTCACATGTATCTCTTCCACTGTAACACAAGCCTCCTCTGTTCCAAGGGGAGGAACACAGGACTCCGTCTCTTGATTTGAGAAGTGTCAAAGTCATATTCTGAGACGTTCATGTGGGGTGGACCATTTCTGGAAATACAAACTACCACATGGGAAGGCATTATTTCTCCTCTGTCTTTTCTTACTCCCTCCAGGTCACAGCTTCCAACCTCTGCCCTAAGCCTAGATCTTTCTCCTGGTTCCAAACCCCATTGTAGGATCACCTCTTGGACATCACCACCTGGATGCCTCCCAGGCCATTCAGATGCAATGCCATGCGTCCCAAAAGGAGCTCCTTAAACTTCCCCAAACCTGTTCCTCTTCGGGCTTTCCCAACCACCCAAGCCACTCCTCCACCATTACTCTCTCAATCCCTGTAATCTGTGCAGACCACTACCCTGGTCCAGGCTACCTTCACCTCCTGCCCAGATAAATGCAGTAGTCTCCTCATTGGTCTCCCAGGTACCCCTGTCTCTCATCCACAGACTGATTCTCTGCATCACAATCAAAGTGACTCTTTCAAAAGTGAAAACAAACAACAAATTAAGCCAACCCCGTGCACAAGAAGGGAAATAATCAAGATTAGAGCAGAGATCAATGAGTTAGAAACTAGAGATACAGTAGAAAACATCAACGAAACTAGAAGCTGGTTCTTTGACAGAATCAATAAGATCGATAAACCATTGGCCAAACCAATTCAAAAGAAAAGAGAGAGGACACAAATTAATAAAATTATGAATGTAAGGGGAGAGATCACAACCAACACCAAGGAAATAGAAACAATCATCAGAAATTATTATCAACAGTTATATGCCAGTAAGTTAAGCAACCTAGAAGAAATATATGCATTCCTGGAAACCTATAAACTTCCAACTGAATCAGGAAGAAATTGACAACCTGAATAGACCGATATCTAGTAACGAGATTGAAGCAGTGATCAAAAACCTCCAAAAAAAAAAAAAAAAAAAAAAAAAAAAAAAAAAAAAAAAAAACAAGAGCCTAGGACCTGACAGATTCCCTGGGGAATTCTACTAAACATTCAAAGAAGAAATAATACATATTCTCCTGAAGCTGTTTCAAAAAATAAAAATAAAAAAGAAAGAAAGAAAGAAACAGAAGGAAAACTTCCAGACTCTATCTATGAAGCCAGCATTACCCTGATCCCCAAGCCAGGCAAAGACCCCGACAAAAAGGAGAATTTCAGACCAATATTCCTGATGAATATGGATGCCAAGATTCTCAACAAGATCCTAGCTAATAGGATCCAACAGCACATTAAAAAGATTATCCACCATGACCAGGTGGGATTTATCCCTGAGACGCAAGGGTGGTTCAACATTCTCAAAATCAATCAATGTTATAGAACAAATCAATAAGAGAAGAGAGAAGAACCACATCATCCTCTCAATTACTGCAGAACAAGCATTTGACAAGATACAGCATCCGTTCCTGATTAAAATGCTTCAAAGTACAGGGATAGAGGGAACATTCCTCAACTGTATAAAATCTACGTATGATAAGCCCACAGCAAATATCATTCTCAACAGGGGAAAAACTGACAAGCATTTCCTTTGAGATCAGGAACACGACAAGGATGCCAACTCTCACCACTGTTGTTCAAAGTAGTACAAGAAGTCCTAGCAACAGCAATCAGACAACAAAAAGAAAGAAAAGATATTCAAATGGGCAAAGAAGAAGTTAAACTCTTTCTCTTTGCAGATGACATGGCACTTTACAAGGAGAACCCAAAAGACTCCACCCCCAAACTATCAGAACTCATACAGCAATTCAGTAATGTGACAGGATACAAAATCAATGTACAGAAATCAGTTGCTTTCTTATGCACTAACAAGAAAAACACAGAAAGGGAAATTCGAGAATAGATTTCATTTACTATAACACCGAGAACCACAAGATACCTTGGAATAAAGCTAACCAAAGAGATAAAGGATCTGTACTCAAGGAACTACAGAACACTCATAAAAGAAATTGAAGAAGACAGAAAAAGATGGAAAAGCACTCCATGCTCACGGATTGGAGGAATAAACATTGTTAAAATGTTTATACTGCATAGAGCAATCTATACTTTCAATGCCATCCTGATCAAAATTCCACCAAGCATTTTTCAAAGAGCTGGAACAAACAATTCTAAAATTTGTATGGAACCAGAAGAGACCCTGAATTGCTAAGGAAAGGTTCAAAAAGAAAAACAAAACCGGGGACATCACATTGCCCAATTCCAAGCTTTACTACAAAGCTGTGATCACCAAGACAGCACAGTACTGACACAAAAACAGACACATAGACCAGTGGAGCAGAGTAGAGAGCCCAGATATGGACCCTCAACTCTGTGGTCAAATAATTTTCGACAACGCAGGAAAAAATATCCAGTGGAAAAAAGACGGTCTCTTCAATAAACGGTGCTGGGAAAATTGGACAGCTATGTATAGAAGAATGAAACTTGACTATTTTCTTACACCATACACAAAGATAAACTCGAGATGGATAAAAGACCTCAACTTGAGGCAGGAATCTATCAAAATCCTTCAGGAGAACATGATCTAACAAATGTTTATGGAGCCCATGTTATGTGCCCGAGATTGGGTTAGGAGCTTGGGATAAATCAGGAAAGCAGACACATATTCATGCTCTGGTGTTACATTTTATTTTATTAAAATGTGATCTGCGAGAAGGAGAGAGCGAGCCCAAGTGGGAGAGGGCAGAGAGAAGCAGGCTCCCTACTGGGTGGGGAGCCCCACACGGGGCTCAGTTCTAGGACCTTGGGATCATGACCTGAGCGAAGTCAGATGCTTAACCAGTTGAACCACCCAGGCACACCTGGTCTTATATTTTAGAAGAGAAGATAAAAGGGGCACCTGGGTGGTTCAGTTGATTGAGCATCCGCCTTTTGATTTGGGCTCAGGTCATGACCTCAGGGTCATGGGATGGAGCCCCAGGGTGGGGCTCAGGGCTCAGGGCTCAGGGCTCCATGCTCAGTCTGCCTGAGATTCTCTCTCTCCTTCTCCTTCTGCCCCTCCCCCTAATCTCTCAAACAAATAAATAAGTAAATCCTTTAAAAAAGATGAAAAAGTGCACAATCAATACATAAAGTATATAGGATCTTGCTGGTGACAAATGCTACAAATAAAAAAAAAAAACAAAAACGAGAGAGTGAGGGGAATGGAGGTGACCGCAAGTTTAAACAGGATGGTCAGGGTGGGCTTCATTCAGCTGCCATTTGGGCGAAGGCTTGAAGGAGGTGAGTCAGCTGGTGCGCATCCAGGAAGGGCGCTCAGACGGAGGGAACAGCCGTGAGAGGTGCGAGGCAGAGGCACCTGCTTTGCTTAGGGAGCAGCAGGGAGGGCCGTGTGGCCGGAGCCGTCGCGTGTGGGGGGTGAGGGCGGAGAGGACAGAGCGGGGCGAGTCTTTTAATCGATCTGTAGAGTGATAATAATAACAGTTGCTGCCTCATAGGTGCTATGAAGATCACATTAATACAACACACGACTCCTCCAAGGGTGCCCCCGCAGGGGCGGACTGGGCGCGAGTGCTACGAAACGCCCGGTGCATGTCCACCCGCCGCCGCCAGGTGTCAGCAACGAGCTCGGGCCGCGCAGGGGTCAAGCCGGCGGGGTCAACCGCGGCGAAGTCCTGCCCAGACGCCTCCCGCCGCTGGGCCGCTACAGCACCGCTGCCCGGGCCACGCCGCGGCCGCGTGAGCGCCGAGTCCTTCGCCTCTCCGCGCACGCTGTCCTCCCCATCCGAACCAGCCTTCCCGCGCCCAGAGCTCAGAGGCCTCGTGGCCGCGCTCCAGGATTCTGCCGGGCAGCTGGACAAGAAAGGGCGGGAGGGGTGTGCGATGAGGGGCGCAGGGGACATCCAGAGACTCGGGGCTCTAGCCTCGTGGTACACGCAGACCTTCCTCCGGTTCCTCGGGCCCTCAGCCGTGCTAAAGGGTCCCACCTCCGCTGAAGTTTAAAGACAGCCTTTGGGCTCCAAAGATGTTGCCTGCTTCATTTAATCCTTTTTTAATTAAAAAAAAAAAGGGGGGGGATGCCTGGTGGTCTCAGTCAGTTAAGTGTCTGCCTTCCACGCAGGTCCTAACAGCCCGGGGATGCTGGGATGGAGTCCCGCATCGGGCTCCTTGCTCCGGGGGAGTCTCCTTCTCCCTCTGCCTGCCATTCCCCCTGCTTCTGCTCTCTCTGGCAAATAAATAAGTAAATAAAATATTAAAAAGAAAACTTACATCAAAAAAACTTAAACAGTGAAATTTAAAAAATATTTAGAAAATACGTAACTATGGTAAAGAAAAATCCGATCAGGGGCGCCTGGGAGCCTCAGTGGGTTGGGCCACTGCCTTCGGCTCAGGTCATGATCTCAGGGTCTTGGGATCCAGCCCCGCGTCTGGCTCTCTGCTCGGCCTGCCTCTCTGCCTACTTGTGATCTCTCTCTCTCTCTGTCAAATAAATAAATAAATGTCTAAAAAACAAGAAAGAAAGAAAGATCCGATTAGTACAAATACAAGTACACACACATACACACACACACAGAGGAAAGTCTCTCCATCACCTCCTGCCTAGGAAAAGTAAATCGTTTTTTCACTGGTCTCTGCAGTTGGTCTCACCAACATCCAATCTTCCAAACACTATAGCCACAGGAGTGTATCTAAGGAGCAGATGGAATTAAAACTCTTCAATGACTTCTTGCTATCTCAGGACGAATGCAGCATCCTTGCCCTTCACCATCAGGCTCTACTCACCCCATTCAGCCCTTCTCCTTCCTAGACTCCACATGGCTGCAGGCATATCCTCAGATGATCCAGACTATTCTCTGTCTTGTCATGCCCTTCCCACTAAGGCTTGGGTACCTGACCACATCCTACTCATGCTGTGCCTGTACCAATGTCCCAGACCCCATCTGATGCTTCCTTCCTGTGCAGCCTTCATCAGGATTTATGACCCTGAAACTTCCTTCCTCTGTGGGTCAGGGGAGGGTCCACTTATTTGATTCAATACCTCAGCTCCTCTTCTGGCACGGAAAAGTCCCCCAATGAGCGTATCAGGCCTGAATGAATAATAATAACTCACTCACATGTGCTAATTTCATGCCTGGCACTGTTCTAGGCATTTGACACCTATAAACTCATATACCCACACAATCGCAAGTTTGGTACATCCTAATTTTATGAACACAGACATTAAAGCATGAGGCAGTTTAAGTTAAGTCATTCCGGATGGTAAAAGTGGCTGAACTAGGGTTTGAGCCAGCAGTCTGCGCTTCCACAGGTGCGTCAGGAAACACTGGTGGGGACGGATGGGACCGCAGGAAAGGGACGCGGGGTTCGGCCTGCGCGCTTCACGTCTAAGGGTCTTCTCGCCCTGTCCCTCTTCCCATACCAGGAAGCCTGTTTTATAGAACAGGAGACGGAGACCCAGGGAGACCCAGGAAGGAGCCGTGGAAATTCATCTGGGGGTCCAGGAGCAGGGGCGTGGCTGACCTGGTCCGGCTCCAAACTACAACTCCCAGGAGGCACCGGGCCCCCGAAGCCCCGCGACGTCACGGCGGCAGACGGCGCAGGCGGCTCGGCTCTCCGGGCCCGTCGACTGTCGGGCCGTTCCGCTCGGACCTCGGCCCTGGCCCCGGCCCCGGCCCCGGCCCCGGCCCCGCGGTAAGTGGAGCAGCCGGCGCGGACCCTGCCTGCCGAGGCTCGCGGCGCGTGCTCGGAGCCTCCGGCGTTGAGCTGGACCGCGGGGTGCGCGCCCACCGGGGTGGCATCTACCGTAGAGGGGGGATCGGGCCGAACCAAGCGACCCTGCGGGCGGGGAACCCAGACGGCGACTCCGGGGCCGCTACTCCGATGCCGCCGGCCCCCGGGGGCACAGAGCGGTGTGCCACACACAGGCAGGCCACTCTCGTGGGGGGCCCGGGTCTGAAGGCGCCGGGTAGGGGTCAGCCCCGCCCCCTGAACGAGGGTGCCCAGGACCACCGGGAGGGGTGTTGTTTTCCGGCTGGACGCGTCTGAGATTCCCCTCCCCTCCAGGCACCAGCTAGAGCCTCAAGCTGAAGAACAGGCCGGCAAAACAAGGTTGTACGGGCCCGGCCCGTGTGTGTTTGGGGAGGTGGTTGCACGGGTGCGGATAGAGATTGCCCAGGTCTGATGATACCGGGGTCCACGTGGAGAGTTGGTGCAGATCGTCTGCATTCGGATCCTTACAATTCCCCCTTTCTTTCCCCGGCAGATGGGAGCTGCTCCCCGGGGGCTGAGCTTGTCAGCGTCCCGGACCTGCCGTCCTGGCTCCTGAAGTCAGAGAAAAACCCCTGCCCCGCTCTGGGGTCGGCTTGGTGTATCCGGTGCTCTGCCCTAGCAGTCGCCTAGTTTGAAAAGAAACAAAGGAGCGGAGCAGGACAATGATACTGGCGTCCGTGCTGGGGAGTGGTCCCCGGAGCGGACCTCCACTCCGGCCCTTACTGCGGCCTGCACTCTCACTCCGGGCCCGCTCCACATCAGCCACCGATACGCACCACGTGGAGATGGCGCGGGAGCGCTCCAAGACTGTCACCTCCTTTTACAACCAGTCGGCCATCGATGTGGCCGCGGAGAAGGTGCGCAGCTGGGCAGAGGTCCTGTCTGGAGCTGGGGACGGTGTTCAGGGAAGGGGTGGAGCTAATGTGGTGGGGCGGTGCTGCAGATCCAGGCCTCAAAGTCCCCTCGCCCCTCCAGCCCTCAGTCCGCCTCACTCCGACCATGATGCTCTATGCTGGCCGCTCTCAGGATGGCAGCCACCTTCTGGTAAGATTCCAGCCCCCTTGCTTGGTTCCGGGTTCCTGCAGCCCGGGCACAGCCTGTCCGGCCCTGGCCCTGACTGCCCTCATTTTTCCTAGAAAAGTGCCAGGTACTTGCATCAAGAGCTGCCAGTGAGGATTGCTCACCGCATCAAGGGTTTCCGGAGCCTTCCTTTTATCATTGGCTGCAACCCCACCATACTGCACGTGGTAAGATGGCCTCAGGGGGTGTGAGTTTTTCTAGAGGGCATTGTAGATCAGTGTGCCCACTGCCCATGGGGCGTGTCGGGAGACGGGACCAGAGTGGGAGAACCTTGTCTGCCAAAAGGTTTCAGGGCCAGAGGGCTCAGACCCAAGCCCTCGGAGGCCAAAGCTGCATATTTACTGAGGCTTAAAAGGCCACAGTGGAGGTGTAAACCAAGTGCATTGGGGTGGACGGCAATCCCCATGGGTAAGCACGGGTGGCTGCGCTCTACCCAGTGCCCACAGCACCCGTGAACTTCCACACCTCTTCCTTGCAGCACGAGTTGTACATCCGTGCCTTCCAGAAGCTGAGCGACTTCCCTCCGGTGAGGGCTGGGCCAGGGCAGGGTGAGGGGCTGAGAGGTCAGGGCCGAAATATCCAAGCTCATGACTCTGTGGCCTGTAGATCAAGGACCAGGCGGACGAGGCTCAGTATTGCCAGCTGGTGCGACAGCTGCTGGACGACCACAAGGATGTGGTGACCCTCTTAGCGGAGGGCCTGCGCGAGAGCCGGAAGCATATAGAGGTCAGGGGCAGCACAGTGGGCACCCGGGCCTGTTGGGGGGCCTGCGAAAGGCACGGGGTTTCTGAGGACCCACTCTTCACAGGATGAGAAACTCGTCCGCTACTTCTTGGACAAGACGCTGACCTCGAGGCTTGGGATCCGCATGTTGGCCACTCATCACTTGGCGCTGCATGAGGACAAGGTGGGATGCTGGGATCTGAGACCTTCCAGGTGGGACAGACGGGACCAAGCCAGGGTTCCCTGGGGCTAGGGGCTGGGCCAAGGGCCTGGAAGGGGCTTGGGGCTGCTTCAGGGGTCCAGAGATGGCAAGGTGTGGGTCAAGGTACTGTTTAGTCCTGACTTTCTTTCTCCTGCCAGCCCGACTTTGTTGGCATCATCTGCACTCGCTTGTCGCCAAAGAAAATTATTGAGAAGTGGGTGGACTTCGCCAGGTGAGGCTAGAACAGCTAAGGGGGTGGACGGCTTCTGGCTGGGAAGGGTTGGGCCTGAGCCCTTGCCTGGGACAGGGTTTCTCAAATGTGGCACTATTGACATTTTGGGTCAGATAAATCTCAGGGGCTGTCCTGTGCTTATTCGGATCTTTAGAAGGAATCCTGGCTTCTATTCAGTACAACTCGCAGTGTGGCAAGGAAAAATCTCTCTAGAAATTGCATCTGGGGTTGGTGGAGGCAGAACCACCTCTGTCTGAGAATCACTGGCTAGGTCGGCTCCTATCCACAGACGCCTGTGTGAACACAAGTATGGCAATGCCCCCCGCGTCCGCATCAATGGACATGTGGCCGCCCGTTTCCCCTTCATCCCTATGCCGCTGGACTACATCCTGCCTGAGCTCCTCAAGAATGCCATGAGGTAGGCTGGCTGGATACGTTGGAAGGGAGCAGACAGGAACTGGGGTGAGGCTGGGGCACCACCGCCTACTGGTGTTTCCTCCCCACATAGAGCCACGATGGAGAGTCACCTCGACACTCCCTACAATGTCCCAGATGTGGTCATCACCATCGCCAACAATGATATTGATCTCGTCATCAGGTTTGGCCTGAGTGGGAGTTAGGCTGGAAACGCGGGGGTCGCGATTTCTGCCTGGCTGCATGACCTTGAGCTGGCAGCTGCTCTACTCTGAGACTCGGTCCCTGGTCAGACAGAATGCTCTCTGGTTTTGAGTGCTGTGAGCTAGAGAGGAATGGATCTGGGGCTGGCTGCAGGTGCCAAGTCCTATCCTTGTCAGCAGCTGAGGGTCCTGGAGTGGGGAGTTAGGAGTAACCAGTCCACGGCGTCGGGCTGGTGGTAAGTGTGAAGTCCCGCGAGAAGGTGTACGCAGCCAGTGGCCCAGGCAGAAGTGACGACGGAAGGGTGGTGCTTATAAAACAAGGGCCGGGGTCTGGGTGGAGCCCGTCCCATCCTTGGGTGGAAGGGGCAGGAAGGCAGACTTGGCACTGTTTATTTGGGAGGTAGTGAGGCTCCCACCCAAGCGGAGCCAAGCCCATGTTATCAACATCTTGCCAGGATTTCAGACCGGGGCGGGGGCATCGCTCACAAGGACCTGGACCGGGTGATGGACTACCACTTCACTACAGCTGAGGCCAGCACCCAGGACCCCCGGATCAGCCCCCTTTTTGGCCACCTGGACATGCACAGTGGCGGCCAATCAGGGCCCATGCACGGGTGAGGCCCCACCTGGCCAGGATGGAGGGGGAGGGGGGCCCCAGGAAACCCAAGCCTCTGAAGCTATCCTGTCCCCCTGCCCATCCCAGCTTTGGCTTCGGGCTGCCCACCTCACGGGCCTACGCGGAGTACCTCGGCGGTTCCCTTCGACTGCAGTCTCTGCAGGGCATTGGCACAGACGTCTACTTGCGGCTCCGGCACATTGATGGTCGAGAGGAAAGCTTCCGCATCTGACCCCACAGCCCTCGGCCTACTTGCCTGCCTCGCCTGGGCCCCACACCCTGCCAGGACCTTTTGGGCGAGGCAGGGTGCCACCCTGGTCCACATGCTGCTGCATCTTGGGTCTTCGGGCCCCAAATAGATGGAGTTCCATGGAGCCCGGTGCCACGCCTCCTCTACAGAGGTCCACTGCTTCGCTGCCTCCAGGCCTTGGAGGAGAGAAAGTGGGGACCCGTGAGGCCTCCGGCACCAGCTCCTTTATTCTCGTTCCTGGGGAACCCCGACCTTGACCTGCTGTTTATTATTAAAGTTCACATTTTGAATGCCCTCTTGGGCCCCGTGTGTGGGGAGGGCAGGTGTGTGTTGCCACCCTGTTCTGGTTCCCTGGGCCGTTGGGTTTATGTAGCTTGTGTCTCAGTCTCGAACTGTCCAGACAGCCTGTCAGGCCAGGTATAGAATTGCCCCCAAATCTCTTTAACAAATGTTAAATTTCGTTTAACAGATGTTTCTGTGTCCCAGGCTATATTGAAGGCCCAAGTTGGCCTAGCCTCAGGCCTCAGTTCTGACACCTCCCTTCCTGGCAGTCACAGGTTCTGGAGGTGAAGGTTACCAGACTGGGCAATCTCCTTGAGCCACCTGATTCCTAAGTAAGGTTAAAAATACTGCCTGCCAGCTGTGCCTGCTTCTGCCAAGAAAAAGGAACACATAAAATTATATCCTGGCAGGCCCCAGGGGACAGTGGGGCCTTGGTGGGGGAGGGCAGAAGGAAAGGGCTCCAGACAGCAGGTGGGGACCCAAGGGAGGGGAAGAAGGGCCGGAAGCCCTGCTTGGTGGGACTGGTGAGAGAAGTGGGGATTGAGGAAGACAGGAATTCTATCTGATGTCACATGCCAGGTGGTGGAAACCATAGTGACATCCCAGGCTGAAGATCCTGCTGGCTGTGGCGCAGGGGACGTGGCTGGAGTCTGGCCAGGAAATACGGGCTTTTATCCTGTAGGCAGCACGAATCCATGGACAGATTTTCAGCAGGGCAGGGATGTTTCTGGTTGGGTTTCCTGGGAAGCGGACGCTGAAAGGCTTAGTGTCTCTGTGATTTGTTGGGAAAGTGCTCCAGTTAGGGAGTAGGGGAGGCACGAAAGGGAAGGGCCGGAGGCCAGACAAGGACATCATCTCGGGCAAAAGTTCAGGGCTAGCTAGTAAGTTCTGCCTTAGAGTTGGAGGCAGGAGAGCTAAGTTGCACAGTCATTGATGAACTCTTCTTGATAATCATTGGTTAATGTCTGTATCGGAAAGTAGAGGTGGATAGGTACTTAAACTTCCAAACTGAAAACTTCCTTTGCTTTTTTAAGATTTTATTTACTTATTTGAGAGAGAGGAGAGGACAGAGAATCCCAAGCAGAATCTGTACTGAGCCCAGACCGCACCACAGGGCTTGATCTCCTGACCCTGAAATCATGACCTGAGCCAAAAGTGGGAGTCGGATGGATATGAAACCAACTGAGCCACCCAGGCTGAGCCACCCAGGCGTGTCCCCACCCCCCTCACTCCTCCCAGCCCCCCACTGCCTTTTCAGCTTTACTTAGGCAAAACAGCTTTATTGGCCCAAGGGATAGTTTGATAAAGAGCCTCTGGCTTTTGAAGGCACATCAGAAGTAATCTGGATCTGAAGAAGCAACAAAAAGAGATTCCAGAGGGTCTGGGTGAAGCATCCACACAGTTCTAGAAATAACAGATTTGCACATTAGAAAGAGGATTAGAGGGAGACTAGTGAAGAGGTTGGTGTAGTAATCTGGATCAGGGGTTTTAAAGCCTAGGCTAATGCTCAACTAGAAAGGACAGCAGCCCTGTAACAAGATGTTGGGTGCAGTCAAAAGTGAGGCATCAGGACCGTGGGTGGAGAGAATAACAGTCTTGAAGATGGGGGCGGGGGTAGGATGAGGAGTGGGAGAAGGCACTGTGGTTTCTTTTAAAGATTTGTTTTAGAGGGTGGGGAGGGGCAAAGGGAGAGAGGGAAACCATCCTAGGCAGATACCGTGCTGAGCACGGAGCCTCACAAGGGGCTCTATCTCATGACCTGAGCGGAAACCACGAGTCCAAAGCTTAACTGACTGCGCTACCCAAGTGCCCCAAGGCATTACAATGTTTTTCTTTCTTGCCTGACTTGTTTCTTTGGCTTATTACGCAACCAAACACCTGGCATTCACTGCTCAGGCGCCCACCAATTCTTTAACTTCCCCAAGTCCCTAGTGCTTCCCACTGCTCACTCCTCTACTTCTTGATCTGAAACCCGAGTCCCGACTCCGTTAGAACTGAGCATTCCACTCCTTTAGAACTGCTTTTAATCCCAATAACCAATCTGTAAGTCAAAGAAAATTCAGAGAATGGCCAAAAAGAATGTCTATTGCGTACCTACCCTGTTTGACACTGTGCAACACACTTTATGTACCAAAGAGATCGGTAAATATATGGCGTGCCCTTTATATAGCTATCTGGGCTATCCACTGATAAAGGATAACCTTCTCGGCACTCTGAGGCTGAACACCTTGCACAATTTACCCAGAGCAGGGTCAGAACCCAAGATGCCTCACGAAGCTCAGGATGCTCCACTATGGCCACTGCCTTTGACTAGTTTGTTTAGGGGATGTCTGTTGCGCGCGCCTGGCTCTCGTCTTCGGTTTCATTCTGCGAGAGCAGTTTACTGGCCACCCCCGGACACGGCCATCTGTTTCCCTCGCCCTGACTGAAGGAAGGCGGCTCCTCCGACCTTTACGAAAGGGGCGATCTGGATCAGTGGGGCGGGGATGGGCGGCGCAAAGGCGGGGGTGAATTCTGGGCTCAAAGCCTCAGTGCCAGGACCCCGGGGGCCGCTCTAGCTCGCCCCGCTGCCGGGTAAAGTGGGGGCAGCACCTGTGCCCAGGGGCACACCCTCGCTTCCTCGGGTACCAGGCCCTTTAAAGGCCGGGCTGAGTCATCACACCAGGAAAATCTCCTCTTTCAAGTCGGGGTCCAGCCGTATTTCCAGACGGAAGAAAGGGCCAGGGCCCTTGGCACAGAAAGGTCAAACTTGGGCCGGGGCGGGGGCAGGCCGCACTAACCAATGAGCTCTTGCCACGTCACAGACCCCGCCCTCAAGCCGGCAGCGGCCTCCGCCACGCGTCGCTGACCCGGAACTAAAGGGCTGCGCGGCGCCGGATTCTGGCGTCATCTCCACTACAGCGATGGCGGCGCAGGGAGCAGCTGCTGCGGTTGCGGCGGCGACTTCAGGGGTCGCGGGGGAGGGCGAGCCCGGGCCCGGGGAGAATGCGGCGGTCGAGGGGACCGCCCCGTCCCCGGGCCGCGTCTCTCCCCCGACCCCGGCGCGCGGCGAGCCCGAAGTCACCGTGGAGATCGGAGAAACGTACCTGTGCCGACGCCCGGACAGCACCTGGCGTGAGGGCGGGGCCCCACAGGCCAGGGGGCGGGGTCTGAGGGCGGGGTCTCGGAGGCGCTGGGGTCACGAGGGCGGGGTCACGAGGGCGGGTTCTCGGAGGCGCTGGGGTCACGGGGGCGGGGTCTGAGGGCGGGGTCTCGGAGGCGCGCGGAGCTTCGGCCGGTCCCGGGCGCTCCTGCAAGCCCCGCGGGTCTCGGCAGTCCGCGGCTTCGTCCCGCCGCTTGTCCGGTCTCGGGCTTCGTGGCCTTTCCGACAACACCTCGGCTCTTTGCTGGTGTCTCCCGCCTGCGCGGCTTCCTCTTCGGCGCCGCGGAGGGAGACGCCACCGGGCCCCCCCCCCCTCCCCTGCCCAGGTTCCGTGCAGGGCGGGCGTCCGCGCGACCGCCCCTCGCGAAGGCCCCGAGCAGAGCAGAGCAGAGCGCGGTGTGCCTTGCCTCCTGTGCCCGCTGCTCCGAGGGTCCCTCCTGCCCTTTCTCCGGGCTCGGCTGGCAGCGCTTACTCAGCCTCTTAACGTGCCCTAAGTCCTGGGATGCCATTCCCGGCTCCCTTCCGGCCGCGCGAGTCGTGCCCGCGGCATTCTCTTCATACCTCGGCGCGGTGTGTGTGACACCTGCTGTCACTGTCTGGCTGCGCCTTCCTCTGGCCACGGGGGAGCTTCTGCAGGGCGGGACCGCTTGTGACTCAGTGCGGTGGCTTCTCTGCCCGGCAGCAGCACAGCTAGGACCAGACCGGCCGTGGTGGTCTTGCTCACCTGCCGAATGGTCTGCTAGTTGGCAGTGCTGTGCTAAAGCCTTTAGAAGCATTAAGTCGCCCTCTGAGACGGGCACTATTATCCCTGTTTTGTAGACGAAGAAACTGAAGCTCACCCCAAATAATTTGCAGTTAAATAAAGGCCGTGGGGAGCTAGGGCTCCGTATAAACGCAGAGCCAGCCCTCATGACTCCTGAACAAATGAACGCCTGAGTACAAGACAAACATGGAGTTTGGAGCCAGACGTAAGCTCAGTGGAGTGTTAACTTCTTGGCACTTTGTACATATGTGAGCTTCGGTTAGCCTCCGTGTGTCACCTGCAGAGAAAGAGCAGCAGCTCCAGCCTGGCCCACTTAACAGGCAGTGATCAAGGGAATGGCCGATGCGGCCAGGGGCGGTTAGCTCATGTGTGACCTGGCATCTGGAAACTGCTCCTCGGTCGAAGGATCCTCCTTGTCCCATTCCTGCCGGCCTTGCTGATGATCCTGGCCTTTCTCTTCCACAGATTCTGCTGAAGTGATCCAGTCTCGAGTGAATGATCAGGAGGGCCGAGAGGAATTCTATGTACACTACGTAGGCTGTGAGTGACTTGGGGGTGTTCGGGCCTGGGGTGGGGCAGAGGGCTGGAAGGGCAGCCCACTCATGGCCCGTCCTCACAGTTAACCGGCGCCTGGACGAATGGGTCGACAAGAACCGGCTGGCGTTGACCAAGACGGTCAAAGATGCCGTGCAGAAGAACTCCGAGAAGTACCTGAGTGAGCTGGCTGAGCAGCCCGAGCGCAAGATCACTCGCAACCAGAAGCGCAAGCACGATGAGATCAATCATGTGCAGAAGGTCCGGGTCCCCTCCCCTTCTCCAAGGCCCCAGGAGGCTCAGCTGCCTCTGCCAACTCCCTTGAGTCCTGGGGCTAGAACCGCAACAGCTTCTGTTTCTTAGGCTTCTGTAGTGTGTCAGGGACTTAGCCCATGTTTTGTCAGACAGTCTTCGCAGAGAAGAAAAGTGAGGCTCAGAGAGGGCAAGCACTTGGCTACAGTCTCGCAGCAAGGAAGTGGCGCAGCTGGGATTGGAACTCAGGGCCTCCTGCAGCAGTATTCTTCTTTGTCTCCTATTTGCCACACCATCTTAGACAAAGGTTTGAAGTCCAAAAGGAAGGAACAGAATGAATGATTTTGGGCACTGCTGCTGCCCAGCACTGTGCTGACTCCTACACATATATAAGCTCATCATATCCTTCCTAACCATCCAGTGCCATGGCGATCATGGTTTCTGTAGATGAGGAAGCAGCATCAGAGAGGTTAGGTAACATGCCCAAGGTTGCACAGCTAGTAAAAGGGTGGGCTGGAATTAGAATAATAATGGCAGACATTTATTGGCTTGTGAGCCGAAGTTATAGGCTTAGTATTTTAATATATGATCTCACTGAAGTTTCACAGCAGCCTTGTGAGGTAAGCAGCGTTATTATCTCCAGTTTACAGGGAAGAACAGATAAGTTTTAAGAATCTGGTCAGGAATTAGATTTGCCAGCTTCTGGATTGTCTGGCTTCAGGGCACCAGAGCCCTTAACCATGACTTCACCACGTCCTTAGAAACTCAGGCTACTTGATCCAAAACCTGGAAGGATCCTTCTTGATCCAAAAGCTGGGTATTTTTATCCCCAATCCATGCCACCCGTGGGGGTTGCTTTTCCCTGACCCTGAGCCTCGGTTTCCTGATTTGTAAAGTGGGGAGCGCAGATGAAACCAGGGTTTATTGAGTTCTCAGGCACTTAGACATTCATTAGTTTCAGCCACTGTGATTTCCTTCTGAGTGCTCATTGTGTGCATGTTCTCCATGCTTCCTTCTGAGTGCTCATTGTGGCAATGTTTTTCCAGCGTGGGGGCACGGCCAAATTAGTTCAGTGGGTTGTAACAGGCTTTTAAATTGAAAAATGAAAGAAAGAGGGGTGCCTGACTGGTTCGGTTGGCGGAGCATGTGACTCTTGATCTTGGGGTTGTGAGTTCGAGCCCCATGCTGGGTGGAGAGATGACTTAAAATGAAAATATGGGGCACTTGGGTGGCTCAGTCAGTCGGTCAAGTCTCTGATCCCAGGTCAGGTCTTGATCTCAGGTTCATGAGTTCCAGCCCCGCGTTGGGTTCCACGTTGAGTGTGGAACCTGGTTAAAAAAAGAAAAGAAAAGAAAAATAGGGAAAGATAGGAAATGTCAGAGTACGTTGCACTTTATTAAACGTTATATATTGTTTTTGAGAAGCTTTTATTTCACGTACAAATACATGTAATGTGTATGCACTGACAGGTCAGCTGGGTTGCAGTGCTAAGCATTTCCTGCTGTGGATCATGGTAAAAAAAGTTTTGAAATACCCTAAGCTGCAAAGACCCTGCAAGGCCTAAGGCAGCAGCGACCTACTGACCTTCCTGTGATAAGTGGGAATGTGTCTGTGCCGTCCGGTAGAGCAGTGCCGCTAACCATACGTGGTGACCGAGCACTTGGGATGTGTTTCATGTGGCTAAAAATTAAATTTGTGTTAAATTTAATGAATTCAAATAGCCACCTGTGGCCAGGTCTCAGTTTCTCTTAGTTCCTCGAACAGGTTGTGCTGGCACATTAAAGTCTCAAAAGTGTACCTGGAAGCTGGTAGTCAGCAGGGGTGCCAGTGGGCCGGTGGTGATAAAATCAAAGGGTGATGGATAATCGGAGTTAATAATAAGCAAGGTTCTTCAGAGCCAAATTAATGTTTAATTCTAAATAAATTGCAGCATTTAAGACAAGTACTGTTTTTGTAGTTCTTTAACACCCATGCAGGAGAGGATTGTCTTTTGTGAGAGTGGGGAAGTGGGTTTTTAAAGAAACATGTAAGGAGAAAATTCCTTCTTCCTCATCTTTGCAGGGCTCAGGCTTGGAGTTGGGCCAGCCAGGGGCCCGTGTTCAGCGCTGCTGGGTACCAGTTCTATAACCTGACCTCTCTGTACCTCAGTTTCCTCTTTGTGCCATGTGGATGATGAGCACTCCTGTCTCAGGCTCTTTGTGAGGGCTAAAGAAAATAATGCCTGTGGAGTGTTTGGCACTTGAAGTAAATGGCAGTGAGCTAGTCCCCAACGACAAGTGACTTCCCTCTCCCTGCCTCTTTACTTCTCTTAAACAGAAATAAAAAGGCTATGGCTCAGCGTGGTTGAAAAGGTTTCATGAGGCCACACAGGCCAACACAGGCCAGGTGCTTATTGGGAAGGGATCTGGGGAAAATGCTGACCCCCTCCTGCCTCCCCAGCCACAGGGCAAGGCTGCCGTCTCCCCTGGTGTAGGTCATAGGCCTTCCTGGGGTCCCTTTCCATTATCAGGCTGTGTGCTTGGTTCCTCCTACAGAGTCTGACTTAGGAACAGGATGTGCTATGAGGGTGACATGACTTTCAGTCCCTGATTTCTAAGGACTTGGAAAATTGGGGAAACTAAGTGGCAGCAGGCAGAGTGGATTGTTGTTAATGCCTTACAAAACTTGGAAAGGAGAGGGCGTGTTCTGTGGCGGAAGGATTCAGTCAGGTCTCCCGGAGGGTGTGGGCAGCGCGCAAGGCCTTGAAGGACAGGGAAGAGCACAGTAAAAACAGTTCCACACGATGGCTCGCAACACGGCCTCACTTCACACTCCCCTGGCTCACGCTCCATGCGAGGCTGAATAAGCAGTTTTTGGAGGTCGGGGAGAGGGAACTGCATGCGCAGAGCACGAAGGCCACAGAAAGCGGGGTGTTGAGAGCATAGAGCTGAAGGGGCTGTGCCTGGAGGCTGGGAATCTGCGGAAGCTTAGTTAGGGGTCCAGACTGGAGATGGTGGCTGTAGCTCTTCGGAGTTGGCCAGAGAAGAGTTTCAGAGACGGACCGATGGCAGAGACCTCAAGGAGGTAGAATTGACAGACCTTGGCCCTTCATCAGATGCCAGGCTAAGAGGAGGAGGAGTCCGAAGAGCAGACCTATTGGTCTTGGGCAGCTGGACTGAAGGTGCTGCTCCCAGTGAGAGGGGGAGCCCGGGAGGATTAAGAGGTTTGCGGGGAGGACGGGGTTGAGTTTCTTTCTGGACACCTAGAGTCTGATGTGGCTGCGGGAGGGAGCAGGCAGCTCCCTGGATATGGTGCTCAGGAAAGAGGCCCAGTCTCACTGGGAAGTCCAGCACCAGTTCCTGCTCAGAAGGTAAGATCCGGTATTCATCTGTCTCATGACAGTTTGAGCAGAGCTGGATTGATCCTTTTGTGTAGCTGAAGCTCTTACCAGCCCAAGGGCTGGAACCAGACCTCCTGATCCTAGCCCTGTTCATCTGGCAAAAGGTCCAAACTTGGGCAGGAGAGGAGCTTGGCCCAGCTTCAGAACCACGTCAGACAGGTTAGCTGTTCATGTGGTTGTTAGTGTCATCCAGGGGATGAGATCTGGAAGACCGGAGGGAAGCACTGGGTTCTGGTGCAGTGGACGCCACTTGACCACCACTTCTGTTTACCTCTGTTCACGGCTCTGTCCTTGCGCAGACCTACGCAGAGATGGACCCCACCACAGCAGCCTTGGAGAAGGAGCACGAAGCGGTAAGCAGGGGCCGGGCTCCTGACTGGGGCCCTCCCTCGCCTGCTGTCCTTGGCCCTGAGCCAAACACCGCCCTGCGCTCCCACCTTACCCACAGATCACCAAGGTCAAGTATGTGGACAAGATCCACATCGGGAACTACGAAATCGATGCGTGGTACTTCTCACCGTTCCCCGAAGACTATGGGAAACAGCCCAAACTGTGGCTCTGCGAGTACTGCCTCAAGTACATGAAATTTGAGAAGAGCTACCGCTTCCACTTGGTGAGACGGGGCTCGCTGGACCAGGCTGAGGGGCTGAGGCAGCAGCCATAGGGAAGAGACAGGTCCAGAGGAGTTGAGTGCGAGGAAAAGCTGCCCGCGGCTCAAGAGCCCTGGGTTCTAGGCCTGGCCTTGCCTTGCCTGGAGTGAGTGTGGCCAATTTGCTGCCTTCGCCCAGGCCTGAGCGTCCTCGTCGTGGAATGGGGTGGCTAACTTACCCAGCCCTTACCGTCTCTCAGGTCCCCCCAGACCCCACGTGTTCCTCAAGGCCAGCCCAGTGCCAGATTCCTCCGGGAGAGAGAGCAAGGGAGCAGAGCCCCTGAGCAGTGGAAGGTGTGGACCAGATGGGAAGCGTTGGCAGAGGCGGAACAGGGTGGGGGGGGCTGGGGGCTCACAGTACTAGCGCAGCAGGGCGGGTCCCGCAAATGTATGCGGTTTAGGGATCGCCACTGTCGTGGATGAGAGCCCTCCAGAGTCCTCCAGAGCCAGGCTGACCCGAACTTGAGACCATCTAGCTGTGTGATATTCAACCCAGTTACTTAGCCTCTCTGCACCTTGGTTTCTTCATCTGTAAAATGGGCTCTGTGTCAGGTAGTTTGACTCAGATTACTTGATAGAGGTTAAGTATGGAGCCCAGGGTCTGCAGAGGGGGAAACAGAAGTGGAGGCCTGTTGCAAGCCACGCAGGGTGGATGGGGGCTCCCAGCAGGAAGCCGAAGGTCTTAGGCCTCGTCTCCTCCTCCACACCCCCAGGGCCAGTGTCAGTGGCGGCAGCCCCCCGGGAAGGAGATCTATCGCAAGAGCAACATCTCTGTGTACGAGGTCGACGGCAAAGACCACAAGGTGAGTGGGGGGCCCGAGTGCTGTGGGGAGGTGGGGGCAAGCACCTCCTGGGTGATCTTCGTTCTCACCAAAGGGTAGAGGCCGGCCTGAGGACCAGCTCCAACCTGGGAAAGGCCCGTGAGATCAGGCTTAGCCTGGTGAGGGGCCCGTGGTGGGGCGCGGTAAACACCCGACCGCGGGGTACCAGCCTTGGGGACCAGGTTTCTGTTCTGTCCCTGAAGACTTTTCTCCTGATGGGGTGGCTTAGCTTGGGGCATTTCTGGCACTCAGAGTGAAGATTGTTGTGCCAGAGGCTGCTTCTACAAGAGCTTTCTCTTTCTGCCGGAAGGAAAGCTGTCTTCCCCGGGAGGGACCGCTTTGTGTGGGACTCGCTGCCCAAGAGCTGTGTAGCTCCAAGAGCCGAGTTCCTGGTTCCTGGCAGCAGGACCTCGGGGGGCAGGGTGCGGCGTTTGCGGCCTGCTTTGCTGCCGTTGAGCACCTGGCCTTTGCCTGGTCAGTCTGGGAAGCTCTCACCATATGTCCCTGTTTTCCAGGGCAGGGGACAGTAGAGGGCAGGGCAAAGTGGGCAGGCTGTGGAGTGGTTCCTGCTTCCAGCTGTGCTGTGGTTGATCGGCTGACCTTGGACAAGTTACTTAACGCTGTTTGTTCCTGTTTCCTCATCTGTAAGATAGGAGTCATGATAGTGTTTACCCCGTAGGATTGTTGGTGGAGCAAATGAGCCGGCAATGTCAAGTGCTTAACACAGTGTCTGGGATCCAGAGGGTGCTTAGTAAACATGGGCCTTTCTTATTACTGGTGACCTCCTGCGTTCAGCCAGCCTTGTGGGAAGTATTTGCTGTTAGCCTGGCCTGGGTCCCCTGGTTTGCCTTTCTGAGCATGAACAGGGGAGTGGCAGAATGGGCTCCAGCAGGAGGTGTGGGTGTTCTTTCTAGATCTACCCTGGGAACTTTGAAGTCCCAGCCAAGGACTTCCCCTTTCCAGAACCTCAGTTTCCTCCTAGGTAAAATGGGCTAGCAATGCTGGACTTCACAATCGTTGGATCAAATAAGAGTGGATGTAAAAGGTGTCATAAACCAGAGGGCCTCTTGGTCTGTGCCATGAAGCCAACCATTCTCCGTCCTGATGTTGGTCTTTAGCCTGGGTGCATAAAGAGGCTGCCGAGGCCCAGCAGAGGAGTATGGCCAGGTGGGCAGATGGCTCAGAGCCGTCCATTCCACAAATATTTACCAGGCACCAAGCTTCCCGCTTAGCCATGTGCTGGCTGTTGAGGATACAGCTATGAACAAGACAGAACTCATATACCAGTTTGAATCCTGCCCTAGCACTCACTAGCCTTACATCAGCCACTTATCTCCTCTGAGCCTCCCGTTTCCTGATTTGAAGTGTGAGAGTTAATGTCCCTGAAGATTCAACTCCTGCTTAGCACTCAGAAGTGGTAACTGATTGGGATGCATGGCTGGTTCAGTCAGTGGAGCGCAAGACCCTGATCTTGGGGTTGTGACTTCCTGCCCCATGTTGGTGTAGAGATTACTTAAGAATAAAATCTTAAAAAACAAGCAAACAAGCAAACAAAACCAAAAAAACTTTTGCCCATGAGCCCTATCCCCATGCTTTAAGTAAAAAAAAAAAAGAAGCCTTTGGGGCACCTGAGGGGCTCCGTTGCATGTCTGACTCTTGATTTTGGCCCAGGTCATGACCTCAGGGTCATGAGATCAAGCCCTGCGTCAGGCTCTGTGCTCAGTGTGGAGTCGGCCTGGGATTCTCCGTCTCCCTCTGACCACCCCGCTTGCACATATTCTCTCTGAATAAATAAATAAAATCCTAAAAAAGCCAAAACAACTCACCTTTTTGCACCGGGGAGAAAAAAAAAGAAGCTGTCATTGATTAATCCAGCTGTCTGGTTTTTAGTTTCCCTGTCCCTCAGGAAGTGACTGCAAGACTCCTCTCAGTTCTAAAAACTGCTATTCTGGGGAGGAGCCCACTTCTCCCTAGCGTGGCACTGGCTGCTCTCCGAAGGCTGGCATTTGCGGAGCAGGGTAACAGCCACTGTCCAGGCCTCACTGAAGTTGGGGGTGGGAGGCAGCCTCCACCTGCTCCCTGAGCCTCCACCTTCCCTCCCCTCAGATTTACTGTCAGAACCTGTGTCTGCTGGCCAAGCTCTTCCTGGACCACAAGACCTTGTACTTCGACGTGGAGCCCTTCGTCTTTTACATCTTGACCGAGGTGGACAGGCAGGGGGCCCACATCGTTGGCTACTTCTCTAAGGTGCTGCACCGGGAAGCCCAGGTTGAGGGAGGGCGGGGACTCTGACCTGGGGAGGTCAGGCTGAGCCTCCCCGCTGGTCCTGACCACACACTACCGTAGGAGAAAGAGTCTCCAGACGGCAACAATGTGGCCTGCATCCTGACTCTGCCCCCCTACCAGCGCCGTGGCTATGGAAAATTCCTCATTGCTTTCAGTGAGTGGTTCCTGGCCTGCGGAGGAAGGGGCAGCCAGGGCGGGGGTGCCGGGCAGGGCTGGGTCCTCCAGAGCCTCTTTCGCTCTGCTACCAGGTTATGAGCTCTCCAAGCTGGAGAGCACAGTCGGCTCCCCAGAGAAGCCACTGTCCGACCTGGGCAAGCTCAGCTACCGCAGCTACTGGTCTTGGGTCCTGCTGGAGATCCTGCGAGACTTCCGGGGCACACTGTCCATCAAGGACCTTAGGTGAGGGCCCTGGAACCCTTAAAGAGGGAAGGATCCTCTAAGACGCTGTGATCCTGTGTCCTCGTCCCCTTTTCTGTCCCAGTCAGAGCCCACGGGGGGACTGTTTGCAACGTCTGTGCTAACCCTTTCTGCAGCCAGATGACCAGCATCACCCAGAATGACATCATCAGCACCCTGCAGTCCCTCAACATGGTCAAGTACTGGAAGGGCCAGCACGTGATCTGTGTCACACCCAAGCTGGTGGAAGAGCACCTCAAAAGCGCCCAGTATAAGAAACCACCCATAACAGGTGGGTGGGGGGCTGCCCAGGGTGTGTGTGGTGGGGGGCAGGTGTTAAGATCTCCTGGGATCCAGAGCCACCTTTTGGCTGTTACATGATCCCAAACTAGTCTGACCAGCTCCCAGGACGGAAGCCCTGGGCAGGCTCGTCACTCCCGGGCTGGAGGTGAAACCTGGCCGGGGCCCGGGGCCCAGCCCCGCCTCTCATGCCTCTCTCCCCACAGTGGACTCAGTCTGTCTCAAGTGGGCACCCCCCAAGCACAAGCAGGTCAAACTCTCCAAGAAGTGAGCGGGCCGCACCCCTGCTGCCGGACCCTGCTTCCCTCCCCACCCCCCCTTTCCTGCCTGTAAATATGTACAGACCTGTTTCATCATTTTTTTTTTTTTAATAAAGTAAATTCTGCCAGTGGTTCTGGACTTCGGAGGTGGGAGGGAGAGGCCAGGAGCCGCCGTTCTCGCTGCGCGTCACACACACAGCCGGTGGCGTCAGAACAGTTCACTCGCGCTTGTTCTCTCTGTCCCTCACCCCAAGTCCGGTTCCGGTGGGGGCTCAGTCCTCCGGAGTCTAGAAGTCGAGGTCAGGAGGGCACGGCAGCCGATGGGGCAAGATTGGGGCCTGTTCTGTTCTTGAGAACACGCCGCCCAGGGCAGCCCCGGCTCAGGAGACAGGAAGAGGGTGACGAGACGGGACTCCTCAGGCGGACGGAACGCTCCGGGTCTGGAGCCGGCCCTCCGGCAGCAACAAGGCAGGTGCCCCGCCTTCTGGAAACAAAGTGGGGAGTCGGGGCTCATTTTCATCGTAAAGGGTCCTCAGGGGCTCCATAGGAGTCCAACCAGCAGGTGGAGGTGGACAGAGGTTCTAGCCAATACCACAGGTGGGAAACCTGACTGGGGGTTGTAGTCCCAAAGAACAGACCCAGAAGAGGGGGCTCCCGCAGGTCTGGGGAGGAAGGAGCGGCTCCAGCCAGTCCCCAGGCCCAGAAGATGTAAGGAAAGGGTCAGGTCCATTTCCGGGCCAGGTGTCCGTCCTCGGGTACAGTGTGGAAGTCCAAGAAGCAGGGTCAGCTCGCAGGATGACCCGCTTAGCAGATGAGGCCCAGGGTCAGGCCTAATGGCAGCAGAAGGATGAGCCCCAGGAAGCCCCGGACTGGGGCCGCGCTGAAGGCCTGATGGTTGACACAGAGATGGCCGTCAGGCTGGGACTCCTCCACGTGGGGCACCAAGCGAGGCTGGAGCTCTGTCACGTGATAGTGAATCCAGGAGGCATAGCTGGAGGTCAGGGTGTACACACCAGGCCTGTTGGGGGCCCCACAGGCATCCCCCCAGCTCACGATGCCTGCCAGGTACCAGAGGCCCCCCACAGGGCAGGAGAGTGGGCCCCCAGAGTCTCCCTGAAGAGAAACAGAGTGACTGTCAGGATGAAGCGCCAGGGCCTCAGGCCGGCCCCGCCGACCCTCGACGGCCAAGAGGCCTCGGTCTCCCAGCGCCCCCGATTCACCTGGCAGGCGTCCTGGCCTCCCGTCACGTAGCCGGCACACACCATGTCCTGCTGGATGTTGTGGGGCTCCTCGGGCTTGGCGCCGATGTTGTACAGGCACCTGCACGTCTCACGGCTGATCAGTGGCACCTCAAGTTGCTGTAGCTGCCGGGGCGCCAGGAGGCTCACTGTGGAGCAAGAGATGCTCGCCTGGGGCCTCCTGCCCCTGAGTCAGGGCCCCCCGCCCACGCCGGCCGCTAGAGGTCCGCGCCCACCTCACCTGAGGGCGCCACATGGCCCCATCCAGTGACAGTGCACCGGAGGCCATTGGGGAAGGAAGCGTTGGCCGCAGGGAGGCAGATGGGCCGGATGTGGCGGGAGAAGGCGACCGGCCTGTTGAGCCGGAGGAGTGCGATGTCTCCCGGGGAGCCCTCCTGGCGGTAGCTGGGGTGGGGCATGACCTGGGCCACGGTGCGGACCTCGGCCTCAGGGCTGTAGGAGTCCAGCTGGTGCGCCCCTAGCTTTACTTCGTAGTCTTCTCTGAGGTGCTCCCTGCAGGCAGAGGGGCCAAGACTGGGACCCAGGAGCTCTCTCCTGGTTCCCTGATCCCTGCCAGGGATCCCTGTTCCAGCCAACCCCAGGTTCTGTTCCCCATTGAAGGGCCTTTTAGATCTTTTTTTTTTTTTTTTTTTTTTTTTTTTTTAAATTTATTTATTTGACAGACAGAGATCACAAGTAGGCAGAGAGGCAGGCAGGCAGAGAGAGAGAGAGAAGCAGGCTCCCTGCTGAGCAGAGAGCCCGATGTGGGGCTCGATCCCAGGACCCTGGGATCATGACCTGAGCTGAAGGCAGAGGCTTTATCCCACTGAGCCACCCAGGCGCCCCGAAGGGCCTTTTAGATCTGAACTGTCCGTTTGTTTGATCCTGTGACCTGGGACCCCTGACTTTCACTCCTGGCAGACTTCATTCCTGCGACCCCAGACCCAGCCCAAGCATCCCAGCCTCTGGCCTACGTTGATGCCTGCACTTTGCCTGCCTGCCCCGCTGTCCCCCGCCCGCTGGTACCTTGGGAAGCAGTGAGCGGCGGAGAGCACCCACTGCTCGGACACGAGAGAACCGCCACACACGTGGGTGCCGTCGTAGGTGATGCTGACCTGCCAGGGCCACCGGCCGGCGGCTGCGCCACTACCACCCGTGATGCGGGCTTGGAAGGTCACACCGCAGGAAGCTGTCCAGAGAGGAAGGGGAAGGGGTCAGGTCCTTCTGGGGCGCACCCCCTCCATCAGGTTCCCCGGGCCTGCCACGTCGCGACAACCTGGCTGGGAGCTTGGGAAGGGGGTTCACAGGAGCAGCCCCTGTCTGTCCCCGTCCCCTGCTCAGTGGGCACGGTTAGTTCCCCCCTCACCGTCCCGTCACCTGACCGGGTCTCGTCCAGCCTTCTCTCAGGCCCCACCTTCCGTCCGCTCCTCACTAGTCAGAAGATCTTTATACGCGACGAATGTGACCCGGTCACACCTCAGCTGAAACCCTTTCCTGGCTCCTCACTGCCCGTAGATACGTTCCAGACCTTCGGTGACGCTACCACCTACTCTGGCCGTCCCGCGGGACACTTCCTGCCACACACACCGGGCCACACACTTGTTCGCCTCTAGACCTTCGCTTATCCAGGTCACTCTGGCGCTCGAGCCTGCCTTCCGCATCCCTTCGCAGCTCAGCAAACCTCTTTGCCTCTGGGGGTGCTTCAAATGTCAGCCTCTCCTGACTGGGCAGGCTGAGTTGGACGATGCCGGTGGCTCTTGGCGGGGGGATGGGTGGGGGTTGGGGGGGTGCATGCTTTCCCCAACACTGTCCCATCACACAACGGTGCTGCTGGTGTCTGCGACTCTGTTTCAGCTGTCCCCAGTCCGGGCATTCCCTAGTGACAGGGACTGGAGCGGATCTCCTTGTCCCCGGGGCCCGGTCCAGGATTGGGCACACACAGCTGGAGTCAAGGACATGTGTTGACCGAACAACAGGACTCCCACCCGGAACATCTGGTTTCCAGGACAGCCTCACCCGCACTGAGGCTGCGGCCGTTTGGAGCCGGACCCAACAGCCCATCACCAAGTCACCTTGCCTGGTGCAGCGAAACGGTCCAGCCAAGCTCCTCCTGCCCTCATCATAACGACAAGAGCTACCATCTAGTGACTGATCAAGCACCTCGCTGGGCTGCGAGAGGGCTTTCACTTCCTTTATGTCCCTAAGTCCTCACTGGGCCGCGGGAGACAACCAACATCTTCATTTTTGAGGCAAGAGGACTGGCCAAGAATACACAGCCAGCAGTACGCGGTGAGGCTGGGCGTGAAAATCGGACTCGGGGTCGGGTGGTGCGCCTTGCCGGGAAGTAACCCTGGTTGGTTTTCCGCAAAGGTCGTACCTTTGGAGTCAGACCTGGGTTTAAAATCCCAGCTACGCCTCCGACTGGCTATGTGCTCTTGGGCAAGTCACTCTCAGCACCTCAGTTTCTGTCTCTGTAATCCTCATCTCGGGACTGATGGGAGGATTTACATAGGCAGCAGGGGTGGGTACATGGCCCTCCCGGAGAGGGCTCAGCACTCCGGAAACCTTCCACTGGACTCTGAATCCAGGTCCCCTTCCTTTCCCCTCCCCCACACAAGCCTCACCTTCGTCCCCATCAGCCCCTGGAGGAGAGGAAAAGGGAAGGAAACAGGAAAGACTAGAGGTCTGTCTCTCACCCTGTGCCCCTCAGGAGGCCAAAGCTGAAGGGAAGGGGGGAGGCCCAGAGCTAGGGAGGTTGAAGCCGGGCGTTGTGGAGCCCCGGATAAGGGATGTGCCCAGAAGAGGGATATAACCTCTGCCTATGTCCACCACCCCTCCCCCGAGCCCCACACTCTGACCGATGCAAATACTCACCAAGTCCGGACCGGAATGATCCAAGAAAAAGCAGAACGGCCACAGCCCCCAGCCACCCAGGCCCCAGGCCTGCCCGGTGGGCCATGGCCCAGGACCAGGGCCCCTGGGGAGAGACACCAGGCACCGGAGGGGAAGGTACCTAGGGCTGGTTTCAGAGACGAGTTCCAGGTATCGGCTCCAGACGGAAGGGATCTTGGAATCCGAGCCGCGAAGGGGAAGAGGCGTCGGAGGGTAGCTTCCAAGTCAGGGATAAGGCACGAAGGGAGACGCTGGGGTCCGCGCAGCCCGCCGAGGGGACACGTCTCCAGCGGGGCCTGGCTGCGTAGAGACCTTCCAGAGCGCGGATCCCGGGGGAAGGGCACCTACCTGCCTGCCCCTCCCCTAGCCCCGCCCTTCTCGCTTCGCTCCGCCAGCTTTTCCTGCTCACAGAGTCCTAAGCCCTCCCAGACCCCCAGGCTCTCTGTGTGTGTTTAGGTGCGCGCCCGCTCGCAAATCCCTGATAGCTGGACTCCCTAGAATGTGACCCCACTGCCCTCTGTCCCAGGTCTTGCAAGTCTCCCAGACCAGTTATGTCCCCCAGGGCCTGGCCCAGCCTTGGCTGTCCTGGGGCAGTTGTGGTTCTGACCTTTTTTCCCTCCTTAGGCCTGGCGGCCGAGCCCAGGACACCTGGGGCTGCTCCAGGCCGGCCATTTCAGGCCCGTCTGTGGCGTCTGCAGCGTCGCCTGTGTGCGGTGAGGTGTGCCGAGGGGCATGGCAGTGCCGGTCACCTCACAGACATTTCCCGAGTGCCTACTATGTTCCAGGCACAGGACACAAACACAGACACCATCTCTGCCTTCGCTGAGCTCCCGGTGAAATAGCGTGACAGGTCTGAATCAAAGCGTCACACAGACATTATGGAGTACTTGCGAGCCAGGCACTATGGTAAAGAAGATGGGGGCTCTGGGGGCCTGTCCTCGGAAGTCTGACATAGGTTCCCATCAGGAAGGGCTCCTCAGGAAGACTGGAGGGGCTCTGGGAAGGTGTCAAGGCAGGTAGAGGAGAAGGGCGATCCAGGGAAGAATCCAGGGATTCTCCTGTGGAGCAAACAGGTGGCAAGGGCTCACGGGACGGAGGTCCATGGGACCAGTTTGGGGGTCAGGTTCATCCTCTGACCCTGCATGGGTCTGTGGGCAACTTGGCATGTATGTTGGCTTCAAGCCTCAGAAAAATAGAGCCCCACTCCCCCACCTACTTTCTATATGGGGCCTCTTAGCCAAAACTTCAGAGCCTCTCCAGGAGGGCAGGGAATTCCTGGGGTGGGTGAGGGGCTAGAGGCTAATTGCTGGGGAGGAGGGGCAACATTGGACACTGTGGTGGGTTTGGGTGGATGGTGGGTGTATGAAATGTTTGTGAGGGACGGCATATGGGTGACTGTCTGGGTATAGGACCAGCTGGGGGGTAACAGTCCCTTTAAGAACCTCTGTCCAGCTCCTTAATCTCCCAAGAACTTCCTACTTCCCCTCCGCTATCCTCTGCCCACTCAACCAAGACATGGTGACTGCAGCCCCAGAGGGGACCCCTCTGCTACCCTCACCATCTGGTTTCCACGCCAAGTACTCCTCTTTCCCCGGGTCTCCGTTTGTCCCTTTTCTGTACTCAGACCTCACCTCTTCTGGGACCCTTTCCGAATCCCCAGCTAGGGGTGTCCACATGTGCCCCTTTTGCCTTGGGAGCACTTCAGGGGCTGATCTATCAGACCCCAGACCCCCTGACTTCGCAATTAGCAGGGAATGTGGTTGAATTCACACAGGGAGGGGCACTAATAGATGGTGGGGGAGGGGGGCGCCTGGGAGGCTAGGTTGGTTAGGCCTCTGGCTTTGGCTCTGCTCATGATCCCGGGGTGGAGCCCCGCATCCGGCTCCCTGCTTCTCTCTCTGCCTCTGCCCCCACCTCCCTGGCTCTTTCTCTCTCTTTCATTCTGTCTCCAATAAATAAATAAAATCTTTCAAAAAAATGAAGGGAGAGGGAGTGCGATGTACCCTCAAGGATGCTTGACGGTGCCCTAACTCTGGGGACACTGGGCAGGATGTAAAAATGGGGGACCACTGAAGGACATGTCATGTGTGAACTGGGGACCCCGGAGGGTGTACACTCTGGGGTGCATAGGAGAGCAGCAGTCTGCGGATATAGACTACGGGAGACCCTGGACTCCCAAGCTGCGACCCTTCCTCAGCCCTCAGCCTCACCCCTTGCTCTGGGAGGCGGGGCAAGGGCAGTAGGGGCTGAGCTGGGGCTGAGGTGTCCGGCAGGTGCTAGGGTTGCTGATTCCACTGGGGAGGTGACACACACCCAGCTGCCACCCCACCTCCCCCGCCCTGGGGCAGGAATGAGGGGCAGCTGCCACGTTATCAGGGACACATTTCCTGGGAGCCCAAGGCCTGACTCACAGAGGCCCAGAAGGGATGGGCCCGATTCCTGGGCTTCCCCCAGCCCCTCGGCCTGCCCCTGGCCATGCCACAAGGCCACGTGTCTGTGTTTACACCTTTATTATCCGCTTCCCGCTGCCCCCAAGGATTCCCGTGCCCGAAATAGCCGGGCACTGGGACCCAATTGTCCAAAGCCGCTGCAGCCCAGGTGGGTGAGGCGCTCCGGAGGTTCCGGCAGGGAACAAAGCCGGTTGGGCCACATTCCAGCCCTGCTCGGCGGGAAGTGCAAGGCAGGAGGGAGTGGGGGGTAGGGAAGGTTGAGCCAGAGACCCCGGCTCCCTCAGCCCCGGATCAGGGGCGTTAGTAGCAGCAGGAACAGAGCAGCCTGAGGGGAGCCTGAGGCCCTGGCCATGTCGGGGGGACAGAGATCGCTGCCTTCTGGGGTCCAGTAGGGGTAGCCACTGGGAGGCAGAAAATGGGCCTCCTCCACTGTCTGGGAGATCCAGGCCTCTTCAGGGGCGATGGCAGCAAACAGCTCCCGGCTCCCTCGCACAGCCACGCCCACGAGGACCCAGGAGCCCTCCTCGGTCTGGCACAGGAGTGGAGGTGCTGAGGTCACCTGCGGTATTAGAGTCAAATCCCAAAGGGTCTCTTACTCTTTCTTCCTCCTGATTCCCTGCCCCTTCTTAGAGTCCAGCTACAGAGCACTGCTTGTCCCCACCCTTAGGCTTCCTGGCCCCAGTCTCTCTCTGAAGTCCGGCAAGGAAGCGCTGCTCCTTCCCACTTGGCGCCCAGCACTCAAGAATTCCAGCCCTGTTCTCTCTCGAGGACCTGGCTGCCCAGCACCACGCCTCTGCTCCCTTTACCTCACATGTGTCCTCCTGACCTTCTGAGTACAGAACACAGAGAGTCCCAGAGGGCAGAACGCCCTGATAGAGACAGTGACAGAGTCGAGGCATCAAGATGGAGACAGCTGCAGCCACAGGGACTAAGGGGAGAGAGAGTTGTCACAGGATTTCTGGCCTTCAGTCACTTCTCACCCCCAGGACCCTGGGCTCTCACCTCGGTCCCGGGAGCTCTTCCAGCCCAGGACCCAACAGCTGGCCCCCAGGGGGACACCCCCTGGGTGAAGGCAGATGGGCAAGGCTGATGGGGAGGGCTCCACCCGGGAGCTCAGCTCCAGGAGGGCCAAGGGGGGCCGAAGTCCCAGGTGCCGGGGCAGGCGGATGCTGATGACCAACCGGGATACCTGGTGGCCCTGTGGGAGGGGGGTGGCCCCTGCCCGGCCCAGGTGTACTTCAATATAAGGGACGGTTGTAGAGCCTGGCCTGTTGGAAAAAAAGCCCAACGTCACCACCTCCTCCCCCAGTCCTGTAGTGTAGGGGACAGGGCAGAATGAACTCCAAGGTCACTCCATTCATGATTCCTGGTTCCAAATCTCTCTTCAATCTCAAAACACTTGTTGTAATTCCCTGTACTGTCAGAACCTTAAAGGGAGAATATCCCACTATTTTAAGATTCCTTTTGCCCATCTCAATTTTCCCCTCTTGTCCAAGAGATGGGTGAGACCCACCTGAGGACACAGTGAGTGGCTGCCAGGACCCAGCCTGGGGCCACGAGGATCCCCGTGCAGACTCGACCTCCAGCTACGTGCACCTCTGCCAGCCAGGGCCACAGGACCCCCATCGCAGCGGGCTCTGGTCTCAGGCCACAGGCTAGGGAGAGGAGATGTCCACTGAAGTGGGGGCTCCACAGCTGCACCCTGAAGACACTCTCATGGATCTCAGCCCACGTAGGAGCCTCTAAGTCCCAAAGCCCTAAGGAGACTTTGAGCCCTCACCCCCGCGTTCTGTGGTGGGGGGACACGTCTGTGTCTCAGTCTCCTCCCCCTCAGGGCCCCAGTCCCAGGTCAGCTGGTCTTCGAGGTAGGCTCCCCGAGTCACATGGCTGATCCAAGGGCCGTGGGTCTGCAGCGGGTAGAAGGCTCTGGGACGTAGGCAGCCACTGGAGAGGGGGCCGATTCCGGCCAGGAACCAGGTCCCCTCCTCCTGACACAGAAGGCTCCAGCGCGAGTCGTTCTGCAGCAAGAGTGTGGGGGCGACGGGAAGCACGCGGCTCGCGGAGGTGCTGGGGCTTTTTCGTCCTCCACTGTGTCCCCGAACTCAGGCGTAACAAGCCCCCTCCTCCCAGCCGGGCGCCAGGACTCATCTGTCTAAGTCGGCCCTCACGTTAGGCTCCTCTTTAAACTAGGGGTAGCCAGAAGGCCGGACATCCCCCAGGGCCCAGCCCAGGGCCCTGCCTGGAGGCCTCGACGGCCAGACTCCGCCCCCCAGAGCCTGCAGGACCCGCCTTAATCTCCGCCCCGCCCCGGAGCTCGCCGCCTCCCTCCCAGGCCCCTCCGGCCCCGCCCCTCCGGCCCCGCCCCCGTCACTCACCCAGCAGCGGCCCGCCTCCTCCTCCTCCTGGTAGGCGGGGCACAGCGCGCGCGGCGGGTCTCCCGGCGGCGGCACCGGCGCCCCCTGGCGGCCGTACAGGCAGTGACACCACCAGCCGCTCGACAGCTCGGCCTCGAGCGGGGCGTGGGGACCGGCCGCGGGCTCTGCAAGGGAGGAGCGAGGGAGCCCGCGCTGCGGAGGCGTCCCGCCCGGCTCCGTCCGGCCGCGCGCGGGCCCCCCGCTCACCCCCGCGACCCCAGAGGGCCAGGCGGCAGCGGCTCCCGGGCAGGAAGTAGTGGTCTGGGCGCGGGAGGCACACCGGCCGCGGGGCCGCGCGGAGGTCCACGGGCGCGCGCAGCTGCAGCAGCGCCAGGTCGGCCGCGGCGTCCCACGAGGCGTTGTCGTGCGGCACGAGGCGCGCCACCCGCTCGGCGCGCGGACGCGAGGGCAGCAGCACGCGCCAGCTGTCCGGGCCGCCGGGCGCGCCGTCGGGGCGGGCGGGGCTGCGGGGCGGGGGCGCGGGGGCCTGGGCTGGATCCCGCACACGCAGCCCCAAAGCCACGCGCGTCCGGCCTGGACCTGGGCTTGCGGAGCACCGTGTGCCGAGACCCCGGCGCCCTGCGTCGAACCCGAACCCCCGCCCGCTCGTCCCCTAGACACGGACCCTGCTTGCACGCTGGTCCCACTCCTGCCAGGGAGACCCCGTGCCCCAGACCACGGCGCCCCTCCCCTCGACTCCCACCCCACACCGGGGAAGGGCCAGGGTCAGGGAAATAGTGTCTCGGGCCCGAGGCGGGGGCGGCCAGAGTATGTCAGGCTGGGTTTTCACTCACTCCAGAAAGCAGCTGGCGGGTGCCAAGACCCAGCTCTCGGACACCAGCGCCCCACGGCAGGGTCTGGATCCCGGCACCATCACCTGGGCCTCCCAGGGCCAGGCCCCTGGCCTTGGGGCCTTGCCGCACTCTGAGGGGTGAGAGGCCGGAGTCAGGGGGCCTCCCGGACCCGCAGCAGTGTCCGCCCCGACTGCGATCTCTCCCGCCCAGCCACCACCGAGGCGTCCTGCTCCCGCACCTGGCAGGGCGATGGTGCAGTTCCCTTCCCTGGGCTCCCGCGGACCCGACTGGGGCTCCCCGGAACGGCTGGGAAAGGCGGGCCCAGGCTCGGAGCCCATGACCCGTTCCCGTATCCAGGCCTCGTAGGGAGCCACAGCGGTGAAGACTCCAGGACGGTTCCTTCGTCCACAGCCAAAGCCAAAGCTGGTGATTCCCGCCTGGAACCATCGGCCGCCTTCCTCACAGACCAGCGGACCCCCAGAGTCTCCCTGGTGATGGACAGTTCAGTGTTACACGATCAACGCAGGGACCCACCAGTGTATACTGGGTCACCTCACCAAGGTTCTGCGCCTCTTCTTGCCCAATACAGAGCCACTTCCTAGAAATCTGTCCTGTCTGAGCCTTGCCCTCTGCATTCCCTACAACTGTAAACAGAAGAAAGCCTTGTGAGGCAGAAAGGCTGATGAGCAGCCAAAGCCACGGGCACCCAGTTAATGCACCAAAGGCCACTCCACAGAGATCTGCAGGTCTTGTTCAGAGCCAAATGATTCTTGTTCAATAAATGGCTCAAATAAACACTGTTTTGGGTTCCTAAGTGCACCCAATTGTTAAGGTAAATCAGAGACGCCAACTTCAGGAGGAAGAGGCTTCTAGAAATAAGCCGTTAGAAAAACAGCAAGGGGGCACCTGGGTGGCTCAGTTGGTTGAGCGCCCAGCTCTTGTTTTTGGCTCAGGTCATGATCTTGGGGCCATGAGATCTGACTTGTGCTCTGTGGGGAGTCTGCTTGTCCCTCTCCCTCTGCTCCTCACCCTGCTTGCACACTCACTCTCTCTTTGTCACTATCTCTAAAATAAATAAATAAAATTTTTTTAAAAAAGCAGCAAGAGGGGCGCCTGGGTGGCTCAGTGGGTTAAGCCGCTGCCTTCGGCTCAGGTCATGATCTCAGAGTCCTGGGATCGAGTCCCGCATCGGGCTCTCTGCTCGGCAGAGAGCCTGCTTCCCTCTCCCTCTCTCTCTCTCTCTCTCTGGCTGCCTCTCTGTCTACTTGTGATTTCTCTCTGTCAGATTAATAAATAAAATCTTTAAAAAAAAAAAAAAGCAGCAAGAAGGGTTAGTTTGAAAGCGAGTAAGCAGAGATAACTACAATTAACAAACACTAAATTAGCCTTGTTCCTAAGGCATCTTCCATAGTCTGGGTCAGGCATCTCTGTGACCTGAGGAGGCCCCAGAAAAGGCTCTTGGAATCATTGAGAACTGTGCTGTGCAGTGTGGTAGATGCCACCCACACGTGGCTATCTGAATTTAAATTTAAGCTAAGCATTTAAAATTCAATTTTTCAGTCACACTGAAAATGTTTCAAATATTCAGTAGCCACTGTGGCTAGTGACTGGTGTACTAGACAGTGCATGGTTTTCTTTTCTTTTCTTTTTTTTTTTTTTTAAGATTTTATTTATTTATTTGACAGAGATCACAAGTAGGCAGAGAGGCAGGCAGAGAGAGAGAAGGAAGCAGGCTCTCCGCCGAGCAGAGAGCCAGATGTGGGCTCCATCCTAGGACCCTGAGATCATGATGTGAGCTGAAGGCAGTGGCTTAACCCACTGAGCCACCCAGGCGCCCCTGGACAGTGCATGGTTTAGAGCAATCTAAACTGCCATCCCTGGCAATCCTGTTCAAGAAGGCAGGGGATTACGTCCATAGGTTCTGGAACCTCATAATGGGGAGGGATCCTGAAGACAATGTAGCTCAAATTCCCTTCACCACCATGCATGCTTGAGCATCCTCAAAAATGTGTGCCATTCGGGCGCCAAAAAAAGAAAGTGTGCCATTGGGAGCACCTGGGTGGCTCAGTCAGTTAAACATCTGACTCTTTCTTATTTTAGAGAATAAAAAAACCTCATTTATTTAAAGATTCTATTTGTTTATTTGAGAGAGAGAGAGAGAGAGAGCATGAGTGGGGTGGGGGAGGAGCACAGGGAGTAGGAGCAGCAGACCCCCCGCTGAGCAGGGAGCCAGATGCGGGGCTCCATCCCAGGACCTGGGATCATGACCTGAGCCCAAGGCAGAGGCTTATCTGACTAAGCCACGTAGGTGCCCCTATTTATTTATTTGAGGGAGAGAAACACTCTCAGGGAGGAGCAGGGAGAGGGTATGAGGAAGCAGACTCCCAGCTGAGTAGGGAGCCCAGATTCGGGGTGATCTCCCAAGCAGGAGATCATGAACTGAGCCCAAACCAAGAGTAGGACACTCAACTTACTGAGCTGCCCAGACACTTCAAAGCATCTGACTCTCGATTTTGGCTCAGGTGACGATCTCAGGATGGTGGGATCGAGTATGGAGTCTGCTTCTCCCTCCCCCTCCCGCTGCCCATACTCTCTTAAATAAATAGATAAATCTTAAAAAGAAATATGTGCCATTGGAGGAAAGTTTCTGGGGAAGATGGTTAAAATATACTATGTGCTGGCTTTCAGCAAGATAACTGGAAACTTCTATAAAGGATTAATCCTTCTACTTTTTACAATTTTATTTTTAAGTAATCTCTACACCCAACGTGGGGCTTAAACTCACAGCCCTGAGATCGAGAGACCCCGCTCTATGGACTGAGCCAGCCAGGCACTCCAGATTAATTCGTTTTTGAAAAAAATAACTATTTGCTGAATATCTACTAAGTAACAGGTGCTGCGCTGTGGCCTGGGATATGGGATGATAATAATAATAGCTAAATACTTATTGTAGCTCTGATTAAAGACCAAGGCACTGTCGTATTACATATTCCTGCTGTCGTCATAACCACCATATGAGGTAAGTAGTGCTATCACCTCCGTCTTCCAGACGAGAAGGTCTGGACATATGGAGGTTAAGTAATTTGGCCAAGGTCACACAGCTAATAAGTGGTGGCGCTGGACTTGTCAGCAGACTGACTCCCTCTGGCACCGCCGTAAGGAACAACGGCCTCTTGTTGAGCTCCAAGTTCTAATCTCATCCATCCCATTCACTGGCCATCTTGCCCTCTTTTTGCAGACACGAGAGAGATGAGATTGCCCTATTCCTCTTGTTTCCCAATGGTCAGGGCTCTCTGCCTGGCCCCGAGGGGCAGCTGCGGCGACCTCCCCTCACCTGGCAGGTGTCCCTGCGGCCCTCCGGGTAGCCAGCACACAGCATCCCTGGCAAAAGCTGGAAAGTGAGGTTGAAGGGGCCGGGCCGGCTGTAGAGACACTGACAGGCGGCCTCTCCCAGCAGCCTCAGCTCCACTTCCTGTAGCACCCATGGGAGAGGCAGGCGGTCTGCAGGTCGAACCAGAGAGCAAATGCTGTGAGGCAGATGTGAAGTCCCCTGGTCCCCAGCTCAGCGTTGTGCCCTTGAGGTGCCTCCTGGACATCTCTGTCTAGATGCCCCGTGACACCCGCGCCTGCTGTGTTCAAAACCAGTCATTGTCACCTCCCGCTCTTCTCTTACCTCGGGAATCGCCTCACCCAGAACCCAGTGAGAGCTTCCACAGATGGTTGTGCAGTGGAGAAAGTTATCTAGATGGCACAAGATGCATGTCGGGGCTAAAATCACTAAGCTCTGAGCCCCAGTGTAGGTTGTATAGTCTTGAGAGGGTGACCTTTTCAACAAAGACGTCATATAGCCTAGTGTGGTCCCACACTAAGTTGACAAGTTGGCAAGCATGGAGTCTGTACATCATCCTTGGCCTCGCCTCAGTTCCCAAGTCCTGAAAACCTCTCGTTTATGACTTCTTGGAATTTTCACTACAACTGCCCTAGTTCAGGAGGCACAACTTTGGGCCTGGATGACTGGCCTAGGCTTCGACTGGTCCATTCCCCAACCCACCCTTCACTTATTGCTGACAGAGAAATGTTCTTTTTTTAAAAATTATTAAATTAAAAAAAATTTAAATAGGTTCCACGCCCAATGTGGAGCCCAACTTGGAGCTTAAACCCATGACCCTGAGATCGGGACCTGAGCGGAGATCAAGAGGCGGACGCTTAACTGACTGAGCCGGCCAGGCGCCCCATGACAGAGGAATGTTTCTAAAACTCAGCTCTGATCTTACCAAAAACCATCAATGGACCCCATTGTTTACATCTGAGCCCTCCGCCCTCTCCCGGGGTGAACCTACCTTTGATGGAAACAAAGTCTCAGATTCCAGGAATGGGGGGGGGGGGCTGTGGACCCGGCTTCTTCCCTCCACACCCGGCTTCCTGCAAGGTCCCGTGATGGTGAAGCTGTACCTGAGGGTCAGCCAGGGAGGTTTGGGGATTGTCCTGGGGATCCTGGGAGCTGGTGGGGTGCTCTGGCCCTCGGTTTGACCTTAAGGCTTTCACGGTCCAGCCCGAGCAGCTTCTGTGGCCTCTGTTGCCTCTTCCCCTTCCACTCCGGCCTCCCAACCTGGACCTTCTCCAATTAATATGTCTCATGTGGGTTCCCAGAGTGGCCTCCATGTGCCCCCACTTTCCTGTAATGCTAACTTAGGTCCTCTTTACAAAGCCTCCCCAGAAATCCCCTGTTCTGGGGACGCCTGGGTGGCTCAGATGGTTAAGCATCTGCCTTTCGCTCAGACTGTGATCCCAGCGTCCTGGGGTCCTGGGATCGAGCCCCGCTTCAGGCTCCCTGCCGAGCAGAGAGTTTGCCTGTCCCTCTCTTTCTCTGCCCGCTGCTCCCCCTGCTTGTACTCTCTTTCTCTGTCAAATTCATAAAATCTAAAAAAAAAGAAAAAGAAGAAAAGATCAATCTCCTGTTCTGGGTGCCCTTTATCGGGATGGTCTGGGGCCATCACCAGACTTCCCCGGTGCTCAGAATTACCTTTTCTTGTCTTCTCTCCCCTTGATGGGGCCCCTCCAAGTACAGGCTGTGGCACCTTCCTCATCCTTGCCAAAGCCCTGGGCACTACACAGGTCTGATCACGGCACATGCACAATAATTGTGGGGCTTTGCTAGCATGGACTGTAGGATGGTGAGGAACGGGAAAGTGGTCTATTCCCCCCCCCCCCACACACCTTCCAACACAGCGTTTGCTTATCTACTGAATTTCTAGCTTGTCTGCCTACTGGAGCTTAAGCTCTGAGAAGGCAGGGAGTTTTGCTTATGTTCGCTGATACATCTCTAATGCCCAAGTCGGTGCCTGGCCCAAGAAGGGGCTCAAGACGTTACCTGTCGAGTGGATGAAAGATGAACTGAATGGAGGAGAGTGACTTGGGAGAAGACAGGAGGTGGGCGCGTAGACGCGGATTGGGGGGGTGGAGGAGGAAGAGGAGCGGGGGAAGAGGGCAGAGGCTGCCGTCTGCCGAACGAACGAGCTTGCAGGACTCCGGGCTGTGCTCTAGTGCCCGATTGCCTCGGGCAAAACTATCCAACGCGCGCGAGTTACTGCGATGTTAGGCAGCGGGCTAGAACCCTGACATGGGTTTTCTCATTTAATCCACCCAACAACCCCATGGACTGGGCACTATTTTCCTCCGTTTTCAGAGGAGGGCATGGACTGGGTGAAGAGCTAGGGTGGGAACCCTAGTCAGATCCTAAATGGAGGAAAGAAAAATCTGGAAGGAAAGGTGAGGAGGGAATGGGGTGGAGGAGTGCGGAGTCTCAGTGTGCGGGCCCAGGGGGAGGAGGACTGGCGGACCCGGGGAGCGGCCCTCGCAGCCGCCGGGCGGAAATCCGCGCTCCAGGCCCCCGCCCAGGGCCCCGCGCCGCGGGTTCCACCTCCCGAGCTGCCGCCCCGAGGACCCACGCGGCTTCTCCTACTCGCCCCGAGGTGCCGCCCCGGGGCCCGCTCCGGAGGCTCCCGCTCTCCGGTTCCGCACTCCCCGGACCCCCCGCCTCCCCCACTTACCGTCTTCCTGAATGTCCCCCCAGCCGGTGGCCCAGCAGGCCGCGCCGTGGGCGAAGCGGTGCGAGGCGCGCGGCAGGCAGACGGGCCGGACGGCGGGGCCCAGCCGGGCGGGCGAGGCCAGGCGCAGCAGGGCCAGGTCTGCGCCCAGGTCCACGCGGGTGAAGTTGTCCGGCACCAGGATGGCGGCCACCGCGCGGACGTGCGCGCCGTCCAGGGGCCCGTCCTGGGAGTGCGCGCCCAGCAGCACCGACCACTCGGCCGCGGGCTCCAAGGTCCCGTTCCTGCACCGAGGCCCAGGCGGGAGGCGATTAGGTGGACCCGAAGACGGGCGGCCCGACAGCCGTGGGGTGGCGGCTCAGAGGCCGGGGAGCAGGTGGGGTTAGTGGGAACCCGCGGGGCGGAGCCGGATCTAGATCTGGGCTGCGGCGATCCAGGCTGAGTTAGGTTCCCCGAAGCGAGAGGATCCGATTTTGAGGCGGGGGGAGGAGGACCCGGGGCAGAGGGGATTCCGATTCGGGTACTGGGGGGAGTGGTGGGGCGAGTGACCCGGCGGTACCACCCGCATTCAGGGCCGGGGCACCCCCGCAGAGGGGCTCGGTTCCAGGTTAGCGGTCGGAGACTCCGGGTCAAGCTGCGGGGCGGGCCTGGCTTTGGCAGAGGGTCCGGGCGCGGGCGAGTACTCACGTCAGGAAGCAGTGAGCCGCGGAGAGCACCCAGGACGGGGCGACGAGGGAGCCCCCGCAGACGTGGCCCCCACGCTGCTGCAGGCTCACCTGCCACGGCCAGCGGCCTGGCGGCGCGTCTGAGCCCCCCACGATTCGGGCAGCGAGCTCGGGGCGACCGCAGTCTGCCATGGAGGACCGTGGAGGTCAGCCTGCCGGGTCCCTGACGCCGGAGGCCCGCGCAACCCAAGACAAAGCCTGTCTCCCACCGACGTTAATCTGCCCCTTGAGCAGGAATCAAGAGGACTAGGTACTGCTGACTTCCCGGCACTGGCACCTCCCTCCTCACCTAACCAGACTTTCTTTCTTTTTTTTTTTTTTTTTTAAGGTCCGAGGAGCCCCCGTTCTTCCTTACCTAGATCATCAGGTTCTTCCTGGGCGGGACTGAGAGCTGGGGGTTGGAGGGGAAAGAGGGGAAGGTGCTGGGACCCCAGCCCGGCGCTGCCAGCCTCCATCGTCCTGTTCCCCGCCCCTCCCCCCCACCCCGTCCCTCCCCCAGTCCCCTTTTCCAGCGTCCCCCTGCCAACACCATGCTACCCCTCCTCCTGCCTTTAAGGCCTCCCACGTGATTTCCCCCAGTCTGACTGCCTTACCTGAGTCCTGGAAAGCTCCTGGGATGGGGCTGAAGGCTGGAAAGAGGGAAGCAGGAAGAGGCTGGGGACCGACACTGAGCGGCCTCCGTGACTCCCCTCCCCCGCAAGCTTTCCGGCTGCTCCGTCTCCCCGGACGCTCGGCCCCATCCCCCTCTCATACACCATTCCTCTCCCTTCTGACGCCTTACTCCGTCCTGTTTCTGACCTTCTCCTTCCCTTCCTCTGACACCCCCACGACCCACACAGGACCCAGAAGTCCTGCTTTCGGACTCAGGACCCAGGCCCATCAAAGCCATCTCCTGTCCCCTGAAGTTACCGAGGATCAGAAGTGGAAGGAGCAGGTGCTGGGACATGGCACATTTGAGTCAGCCGGAGGCACGGAGATGAGTGAAGGTCTGCTCCCCGCCACAGCTCTGTCCCTGCCTAGGCAGCCCGTGACACCCGATGGTCCCAGGACCAGCCCCACCCTCCCTGGCTGGAGCCCATCCCTGGCAATCTGAGAGGATCTGGGGCTGGAAGGGGGAAGTAGGGAGCCTAAGGCCCCACCCAGAGCACTGTGAGCATCTCACATCTCTGGAGGCCCAAGGTGGGGGTGGGAGGCACATGTCCCAGCCCCAGGACACGGCTGGGTGGGAACCCTGTGGGCCGTGCTGGGAGGCTGAGGCCCTGGGTCCTCGGTGAGGCATGGCTGTAGGGGAGCCCAGGCCCTTGGGACAGAGGAGGTGGCCCCTCAGTGGCGTGACTTACCTGAGACCTCACCTCTGTTCAGGGTGTGGCTGATTACCCCAGTGGCCTGGCCTTCTCTTCTCACACAGCTCTGGTTACTGGAGTTGCTGGCCAGGTCTGGGAAGGGAGCTCTAGGGAATTCAATCCCACCCAACAAAGGGATCACAGATTCCTCTGGTTGGGCAGGGCCGAGGATTCTGGGGGGGCCGGGGTGGGGGTGCACTGGGCAGCCTGGCAAAACCAAGACGAACACCACCCTTTTTTGTGTTAGAGTCGTCTCCATTGTGTTGTCATTCTTTGTGTGACCCTGGGAAAGTCACTCAACCCTTCAGTGTATATCAATAGGAGGCCACTAAGAAACATGTGGTGCCTCAAAGAGGAATTGTGGGGAGTTTAGTGAAGGAACCATTTACAGAGGCACAGGCAGGGTTAAGGGAAACCACCAAGGGCTGGTGAAGCAACCCTGGGGCTAGCAGTAATGGAGAACTCTGCCCTGCCCTGCTGGGAGAGGCAAAGAGAGGGAGCACAGACCCGAAACAGAAAGGAAGAGCGGCAGAAGGAGCGAGAGGCTCCGGATAGGAGCCCCTTCAGTGGAGCAGTGCAGCCTTCTTCAACGCGTGGCTCAGCTGGAAGTAAGTCTCCATCTCCCGTTCCTCCTTCCCTCTGCTCACCTGCTAGCTCCTCCAAGCTCTGAAACTTCCCCGAAGCTGGAGGGATCCGGAGCCCATGATGTGGCCCATAAAGATCGCTCTGGGGAAGCAGATCAGGATGGAGAAGCGGTGGAGGAGAGTCACAGTAGAGCCACCCCCGGGTTTCCCTGCCACGCATGAGAAGAGCAGTTCTTTCTTTCTTTTTTTTTTTTTTTTTAAGATTTTATTTATTTATTTGACACAGAGAGAGAGATCACAAGTAGGCAGAGAGGCAGGCAGGGAGAGAGGGGGAATCAGGCTCCCCACTGAGCAGAGAGCCTGATAAGGGGCTCCATCTCAGGACCCTGAGACCATGACCCAAGTCAAAGGCAGAGGCTTAATCCACCGAGCCACCCAGGTGCCCAGAGAAGAGCATTTCTGTGAGAACTTCTGGAAGTGGAAATGACATAAAGCAAAGAAGCCATTACTATCAATTTATATGAAAAGTACTTTGAGCATTCCCAGATCTAAGAAATCACCTCTTCTAGGCCTCCTTTCTTTCTTCTTTCAAGGATTTCATTTTTAAGTCATCTCTGCGCCCAGTGTGGGGCTTGAGCCCACAGCCCTGACAACATGGGTTGCACGGTCCATTGACGGAGCCACCCAGAAGCCTCTCTCCTAGGCTTTTCCGATACCTTAGGACATATTTTGGTAACAAAAGCACAATATAAATTGAGATCAAGCACAGATGCTGGCTGCTGAGACACTGAGCATAGCTCTGAGGAGGAGATCTTGGGGTGCTTCCTGCCTGAAAAGCCAACCCGGAACCCTATTTTCACTTTTCACCTTTTTTCAAAAAAGTGAAAATCCTCTTTGGATTTCTTTTGGTTAGCAAAAACACATTCAATGTAGGCTTTCCTAAAATCCAAGTGGCACAATGCGAACTTTTGAAAAGCAGGGGATATCTGAATATCTATTTTCTTACCAATAATATAGGCTAGTAATAATATACAACTCTGTTAGTCCAGTTTCCCTAGAAAATAGGGGCCTGGGTAAAGGCTACATTCCTCGGGCAGCAAGAGCAGGGAAATGAGATGTGCTTAGGAAGGGAGTAAATGCAGACACAAGGACCCAACGTGGACCGAGTTCATTGATGAGTTTGCTAACCTCAGCTAGTCCACGGAGACAATGAAGGTAAACTTGGTGGCAACAGCTTCAGAATCATTAACACAACCCTGGAGTTTTAGTTAGTTAGTTAGTTTGTTTTTAAAGATTGTATTTATTTGTCAGAAAGAGAGAGCACTAGCAGGGGGAGCGACCGGTAGAGCAGGCGGGAGGGCGAAGCAGGCTCTCCGCTGAGCACGGACCGTGACCTGAGCTGAAGGCAGACGCTTAACAGACTGAGCCACCCAGGCGTCCCTGCTTGTTTGTTTATTTAAAGAAAGCCCTACGTCCAATGTGGGGCTTGAACTCACAACCCAAGATCAAGAGTCGCAGTTCCTGGGGTTTCTAAGTCTCCTCAGATACTCGTTGGCAAGCATTAGCCCCTCCAACTATGAGGAACCTGTCATTTATGCAACAAAACTCAGAGAAATGAGGCAGTGGACAAACAAAGGTAGGAGAGGAAAGAGGGTGTCGGTTGGTTGCGGCGAAGCACGCAAGGCACGAACACCTTCACCTGCAAACCGCTGGCTGAGGCTCAGTAGTTCTCCATCATTTGGGTTTCAGGACCTCCTTACACTCTTAAATATTACTGAGGAATCTAAAGCGTTTTTGCTCATGTAGGTTATATCTATCAATATTTATTATCTTTGAAATTAAAACTAGAAACACTTAGGGATTCCTGGGTGGCTCAGTTGGTTAAGCGTCTGCCTTTGGCTCAGAATGATCCCAGAGCCCTGGAATCGAGCCCCTGCATCAGGCTCCCTACTCAGTGGGGACCCTGCTTCTCCCTCGGCCACTCCCCATGCTTGTATTCCCTCTCTCGCTGTGTCTCTCTCTGTCAAATAAATAAAACCTTTAAAAAAAGGATTTTATTTTTTAAGTAATCTTTACACCCAATGCAAGGCATGAACTCACACCCTGAAATCAAGGGTTCCATGCTCAGGGTGCCTGGGTGGCTCAGTCAGTTATGTTTCCCACTCTTGATTTCAGCTCCGGTCTGTCACAATTTTGGAGTCCTGAGATCGAGCCCCACATTAGGCTCTGTGCTCAGTGGAGTCTGCTGGATATTCTCATCCCCCTGTTGTCTCTTGCTCTCTCTCTCTGATTCTCTCAAATAAATAAATAAGTAAGTAAGTAAATAAATAAATAAATAAATGTTTTTTAAAAAAAGATTTTATTTACTTATTTGACAGACAGAGATCACAAGTAGGCAGAGAGGCAGGCAGAGAGAGAGGAGGAAGCAGGCTCCCTGCTGAGCAGAGAGCCCGATGCGGGGCTGGATCCCAGGACCCTGAGATCATGACCTGAGCTGAAGGCAGAGGCTTAACCCACTGAGCCACCCAGGCGCCCCAACAAATAAATCTTAAAAAAAAAAAAAAAGAGTCGTGTCTTCTACTGACTGAGCCAGCCAAGCACTCCCCAGCTTTTAGTTTAAACAAAGTTTATGTAGTCATGCTGAGTTAGAAAGAAATGTAGGGGCACCTGGGTAGCTCGGTTGGTTGAGTGTATGCCTTTGGTTCATGTCACGGTCTTGGGGTCCTGGGATGGAGACACGTGGAGTCTGGCTCCCTGCTCAGTGGGGAGGCTGGTTATCCCTTTCCCTCTGGTCTCCCCCTGCACTCCAGCCCGCATGCACGTGAGCTCGCACTCTCTCTCTCAAATAAATAAATAAAATATTTTTTAAAAAGAAGTCTAAAATGATTTCCCTTATATATCAGGCCTTTAGAGAGTTTTGTCTATCATCAAAGAGTGGCTCACCAAAGCAAAGGTTCTTGTGGGGGGAAGGGGGACACTTTGCTTTAGGGAGACAGATTGAAATTTCTGGGTTGCAAGGACAGTTTGCAAAAGCTGCCTCTGGGGATTCTGGTTCTTCCAGCCCAAGATGTGTTTGCTTGAGAATCGCTGTTCTAAGCTTCCTAACAACCAACAAACACAGAGAGGGAAACCCAAGCAGAGTCTCCTCCAGGTCCTAGGACGGAAACTCATTTTCTCCTGCAGGTTCTGATGGGGAGGAAACTTCTGGGTAATGAACTCTTCTTCAATAGCACCATTATGGCAAATGCAACAAAGAGTGTCATGAGGTTGGTTTTTATTGTGCTGCTTACTGGCAGCCAATAACCCTACAGTCAAACCACAAGTCAATAAAATGATGATGTGGTGGTTGCCTCTGGGTAGCAGAAACCACCATACAGACACACCGTTCTCTGCGGGTCTGGTCCGTGGGAGGAGAACTCTCAGATCAGCTACCATACTCGTTTTCTGTCGCCCATAGAACAAACGATCATACAATCAATGGCTTAAAGCTATAACAATTTGTTACCCTATACTTCTGAGAGTTAAAAATATGACAAGAGTCTTGCTAGGCAGGGCTGGGTTCCTTCCTGGAGCCGCTAAGGGAGAAGCCATTTCCTTGCCTTTTCAGCTGCTAGAGGCTGCTCTCAGTCATGGGGTCCTGGCTCTCCTTCCCCATCTTCAGAGCCAAGAAGGCTGCATCTCTCTGACTTCTTCTCTTTTGCCTAAAGCCCAATGTGGGGCTTGAACTTATGACCCTGAGATCAAGAGTCAGACGTTTTACTGACCAGGAGCCCCTCTCTGACCCTTCATCTGTCTTCACATCTTTCTGTCTGACCAAACCAGGAAGGGTTCTTCGAGTTTAAGGATCCACATGACTAATGGGCCCAAAGTCCTTTTTGCCATATAAGGTAAAATATACCTTAAAAATAAATAAAATGTTAAAAAAAAGAAAATTGGCAGTATTGACTTAAGCTGTATGCATACTTGTATTATGATTCCAAAATACTTATGATTAGACAAGAGAAACAAGTGTGCCAAAAGACTTGAGCATAATGTAGTGTCCATAGCAGTTTTATTCACAAAAGTCGAAACCTAGAAACAGCACAGATGTCTCATAACAAGAAAATTGACAATTTATACCACAATTTATTATTGTGGTGCTTTGATACAATGGAATACTGTGTAGCAATAAAAAAGAATGACCCATTTTTTGTTCACCAAAGAGAAGGTTCAGACTCTATGATTCCAATTATATGCAACTTAAGAGTACGGTTCCTGGGTGGCTCACTTAGCTAAGCGTCTGCCTTCCGTTCAGGTCATAACCCCAGGGTCCTGGGATGGAGTCCCCCATCAGGATCCCTGCTCAGCTGGGAGTCCGCGTCTGCCTCTGCCTCTCCACACTGCTTGTGCTCTCTCTCTCCCTCTCTCTCTCTGTGTCAAATAAATCATTAAAAAAAACACCCCAATTCTTATCCTTAAAAAAAAAGTCTATTGATAAAAAAAAAAAACAACAACAACATCAAAAACAAAGCTAGGGGCACCTGGATGGCTCAGCCTGTTAAGCGTCTGCATTTGGCTCAGGTCATGATCTCAGGGTCCTGGGTTGAGCCCTGAGTTGGGCTCTCTGCTCAGCAGGGAGTCGCTTCCCCCTGCCCCTCTGTCCCTCCCCAACCCACCCCCCCCAGCTTGTGCTCTCTTCCGCACTCTCTATCTCAAAAAAAAAAAAAAAAAAAAAAATCTTAAAAAAAAAAAAGAACAAACAAAACTAATTGATATTGGTGAAGTCAGAATAGTGGTTACCACTGTGGAAGTATTGACCAGGAAGGAATGAAAAGGAACGTGCTAGAGTGCAGGAAAGTTATAGATCTTGATCTGGGTGGTGGCCACACAGGTGTACACAAACGAAATTTCATTAAGCCGACCCTTTAAGATTAGTACACTTCATGCACTTTACTGTAGGGTTCTTACACCTGAATGAAAAGAGACAAAACACATTTTGCAAGTAAGTGAATTCCAGGGTCAGTTAAGGATAAATGAACTGAACCAGATCTAAAAATGCTTTCCTAGACCACAAGCTTTGGTAGAAGGTGGAATATTACCTCAGATACACCAGGGACTAAGGGTTATATAGTTTCTGAAAGTTTAGCCAAAGCCCTTAGCAATTGGAGAAGCAATAAAAGCATGCTTAAGCAAAGTTGTTGCCATCACCTCCCTGATAAAAAAAAGATCATTTCTTTAAAAAAAAAAAAATTGGTAACAGGTTACTTATTTTCTGAATTGGCCTTCTCAGTAAGAAGGTTATCACTGACCTAAAAAAAAAGACATCCTTCAGATAATCCTTTAAAAATATTTTTTCTCTTGTAGGTCAGTCACTTCTCAAGAAAACTGGAAGAAAAATATTGCTTCTCTCAGGCAAGCTTTTAAAAGGTGCTGGGTGGAGGGAGCAGGAGACCGTTTCAACAGGTTAAGGGCAGAGCCGTCTACGCGTCACAGAAGCTACTGGCGGGCCAGTGGCACTGCGTCTCCTTGTGGAGAGAGAAGGTCCACTCAGGTGAAGTTGCTCCGCTTCTGGTCAGGGCTGCCCGGCGAAGAGCTCGTGGGCAGGACCATGTGTCTCCTCAGAAAAGAATCGGGAGCGTCTGCTCTAATGCGCCCCAGAATGGGTGCCCTTACAGAGTGAGCCTGCAAATATTTCCGTCTGGGTAGCGTTCAAGCAGATGTAAGCCCCTTAGGGTCTGCCTAGATGAAAACAGAGGATGTTCAGTCAAAGCTCAGGTAATCCATGAGTAATTGTTTTTGTATCACTATGTCCCTTGCAATATTGGGGATATAGTTATACTAAAAAATATAATTTGTGTTTATCTGAGATTTAGATTTATTTGGGTGTCCTGTATTTTTATTTGCTCAATCTGGCCACCCTATTACCTTGGCCATAATATTGTCTCGCTAAGTTACTGTGCTGTTGCCTCTGCTCGGGAAGAGCAAAGACTTTCAGGAGTGAGCTCCAGGATAACCTGAGCGACGGTCTAAAGGGCCTGGTCCACCTTACTTGACGGGGTGATCTTCTGAATGGGGATAGTTGAGAAATTCCTGATGAAAGTTGAGGACATCCTGACTCCACTCTGCAGAAGGCTCGTTAGCGGTTTCCGCCCCGCCTTCTGGTGCTCGCCCTTGTGAGGGGAAGAGTAACTGCTTCTCCCGCCGCTTCACTGGAGACACCAGCGCCACCTGCCTCTAACACCTGGTCTCCAGGGACCAGAGGGGTGGAGTCCCCCAGCCTTTCTCTCAATGTAGTGCCTGAGCAGCTGAGGCCTACTGGAGCCAGAAAGTGCCCCAGGAGGTGCCTGGGTGGCTCAGAGGGTTAAGAGTCCACCTTCGGCTCAGGTCAAGATCTCCAGGTCCTGGGATGGAGCCCAGCGCTGGGCTCCGGGCTCGACAGTGAGCCTGCTTCTCCCTCTGCCTCTGCCACTCACCCTGCTTGTGCTTTCCCTGTCTCTTGAATGAAAAACTAAAAAATATATATATATACATATATATTTAAAGATTTTATTTATTTATTTATTGGATGAAGAATGCTTAATTTCTTATTGAAAATATTGAGAAAAAGATTTTATTTATTTATTTGACAGAGAGTGAGAGAGCGAGAGAGGGAACACAAGAAGGGGAGAGGGAGAAGCAGGCTTCCGGCCCAGCAGGGAGCCCCATGCAGGGCTCCATCCCAGGACCTTGGGATCATGACCTGAGCTGAAGGCAGACGCTTGATGACTGAGCCATCCAGGCGCCCCCAAATTAAAAAAAAGAAAAGAAACTCTTTAAAAAAAAGAAAAAAGAAATCGCCCCAGGACTCAGTACTTTGGTCTCAAATGAGCAGTCCAACTTTAACTAAGAATACCTCACCATTTTTTAAAAAGACTTATTTATTTTGGGGGGCAGGGGAGAAGGAAGAGGGAGAGAGAGAATCCCAAGCAGACTTCATGCTGAGCACAGGGCTCAATGGTGGGCTCAATCCCATGACCCCGAGATCATGACCTGGGACAAAGTCAAGAGTCCGATGCTCAACCAACCGACTGAGCCACGCAGGTGCCCTAAGAGTACCTCAGTTTAGTGAGAGCTGTTACATGCCATTCGGGGAGTGGTTCCTGAGAAACAGAGGGAATGGTCTGACTTGTGTCTGGAATAGACACCCTCTGCCTCAGCGGAGAGCAGCTGTGGGGTTCTCCTGCGCAAAACGGAAGAGCGTGGCTGAGTCAGTGTGGTCCCTGCAGGTGAGACAGGTGACCAAGAGGATGGAGGTGAGGGCAAGATTTTTGATAAGTGGCTAGAAGCAATAGGGCCCTGACTTGGAGGCTGAACCAGGAAGCTTTCTGGACTCCTCTGGTCAACGGGGGGCATGGGGCAGGGTAGGATCTTGGGCATTCATACCATAGCAGTTACTTCTCCTGGGGGTGGGTTTTGTTCTCTGAATTCTAAACATCTAAAATGAGTACATGGGGGCGCCTGGGTGGCTCAGTGGGTTAAGCCGCTGCCTTCGGCTCAGGTCATGATCTCAGGTCCTGGGATCGAGTCCCACATCGGGCTCTCTGCTCGGCAGGGAGCCTGCTTCCTCCTCTCTCTCTGCCTGCCTCTCTGCCTACTTGTGATCTCTCTCTGTCAAATAAATAAATAAAATCTTAAAAAAAAAAAAATAAAATGAGTACATGGGTACCAACTGGCTCATTTACCAAATGAGTAAAGTGAGTCTCAACTGGCTGGCTTGGTTGGTAGAGCATGGAACTCTTGATATCAGGGTTGTGAGTTCAAACCTCACGTTGGGCATAGAGCTTACTTGCAAATAAAGAAATATATAAATTAAGTATAATTAATTAATTAATTAATTAATTAAATGGGTGTATGAGGAAGAAAGCTATAGGTAACAGAAACCCATTCAGATTCTCTTACTACAGAAACTGGTGCATTATTATCAGGATATCGAGGGTTTCTCATTGAATCCCAAAAGCTCCCATGGGACTAAAGCTGTATGTGCTAGACTTCTAGACCGGTACTGTCCACACAGAGGTAATTAGTCACATGTGGCTACTAAATTTAAAATTAAAACTGATTAAGCGGAAATTGAAATTCATTTCCTTAGTCACACTAACCACATTTCAAATGCCCGATACCGCGTGTGGATAGTGGTTCCCACACTAGACAGCAGAGATGTAGAACATTTCTTTACTGCAGAAAGTCCTATTGGACAGCTGCTTTAGATTATGTATCCAGCTTACTATTGCTCCTATCTGCTCCCATGGTCCACAGGAATGGGATCTTGGCTGCTATTACATCAAATTTTGAAATTATTTGCCCCTGCTTAAAAAATTTTCTGTGGATGGAGTGCCTAGTTGTCCCAGTTGGAAAAGGATGTGACTCTTGATAGCAGGTTCCTGATTTTGAGCCCCATGTTGGGTGTAGAGATTACTTAAATAAAAAATTAACTTTATGGGGTGCTGGGTGGCTCAGTTGGTTAAGTGTCTGACTCTTTGTTTCTGCTGAGGTTGTGATCTCCAGGTCATGAGATGAAGCCGCATGTAGGGCTCTGTTCTCAGTGTGGAGTCTGCTTGTCCCTCTCCCTGCTCCCTATAATAAATACTTTAAAAAAAAAAACTTAAAAAGACAAATAAACTTTAAAAAATCTTCTGTGGCTGCTCAAAGCTCTTATAATTGAATTAAGCTGCTTAGTGCGGCCAGCAATGCCCACAAGAAATGGCCTTGATGCCTTTTTCCAGTATCATACTACTCGTCATTTTGAAAGGCACAACCTTACTTCCCTGGCAAGTTCTTGGTCCAGAACCGTGGACTCAAGCTGGGCTGATCAGGGTGTTAGAATGGGCGGTGGTCTTCAGGTGATCTTGCCTGGCCCTGCCCTCTGATAGATCATTATTTCTCATAGTTCTTTACAGAGGAGCACCTGCTTTGTATCTTGGTTCGGATTGGGTTAGCTCCTTTGGTAGTTGACCCTCCCTAGAAGTGATCTTAAATTTCTGATCACTGCAGGCCACTGCCTGCGTTAGGTTAGTACACGAACCGTCTAAGGTATGACAGGCGGATTTATACTTGGCCCCAATCAGCTCATAGAAGAAATCATGTGGCTCTCTGATCCTTTTTCTGCTGTGGACTGTTCCACAGAGGAGATCTCTCAGGAGACTTGGGTTTACCCATGGATCTGCAACTTGGCTTTCAGATTGGTTTTAATAATAGATCATAGATCAGTGGTTTTAATTCTAATTCAGGAGCTGGCAGACTGGCCCTCTGGCCAAATCCAGCCATCAACCTCTTTTTGTAAGTCAAGTCTCATGGTACCACAGCTACTTCCATTCATTGACCTGTTTTCTAGGGCTGCTTTAGTGCTATGAAGACAGGGTCGAGTACTTGCTACAGAGACCTTTACAAAGCCTAAAATATTTACTGACTGTGCTTTATGGAAAATGTTTAATTGACTCTTGTTCTAGATGGTCAACTTGTGGACAAAATTCCCATTTTTATTATTTAAAAGATTTTATTTATTTATTTGTGAGAGAGAGCTGGAGGGAAAGAGAATCTGAAGCAGACTCTACGTTGAGGGCAGAGCCCTACTCAGGGCTTGATCCTGTCACCATGAGATCATGACCCGACCTAAACCAAGAGTTGGGTGCTTATCCAACTGAGCCACCCAGGTGCCTCTAACATTGTATCATTTCTATCAGTGAATAAAACAAAGATCACCAAAGTTTGAAATAGCTTTTTTAGCTGAATGTGTTTGACAGAAGAAGAAATTCACTGGGAGGGTTGCTGAGTGGGAGAGGTCAAGAGAGCTGAATATTAAGAGGGGGTTTTCATGGTGATATGCTAATTAAGAATGAAAACTGAACACTTTGGGTAGAATGGAATGAATCCATAGGTTTGACCCAGGTGGCTAAAACAAGGCCCATTGGGTGCCTGGGTGGCTCAGTGGGTTAAGCCTCTGCCTTCGGCTCAGGTCATGATTCCAGGGGCCTGGGATCGAGTCCCACATCGAGCTCTCTGCTCGGCGGGGAGCCTGCTTCCCCCCTCTCTCTGCCTGCCTCTCTGCCTACTTGTGATCTCTCTCTCTGTCAAATAAATAAACAAAAATCTTAAAAAAAAAAAAGCCCATTGTTCATTGGTCAAGAAGGAGTCTTCAGTTCGGTCCCATAGGGGTCTGGCATCTGGAACTCACTCAAAGTCCACGCCTATTTATTAGTTTCAGCTGGCTGGAACTAGTTGTGATGAAATACAGTACTCAGTTATGCTATCTTGTAACAAGTATCGCTCCGATGGACATCTTCCCGTTTTAGGAGATACACTCTGGAGCCGCTGGCACACTCAGTTGGTAGAGCATGTGACTCTTGATTTTGTGAGTTCGAGCCCCATGTAGGGGGATAGAGTTTACTTAAAAAAAAAAAAAAAAAAAGAGATACATTCTAGGTGTGTTTCCTGCCTCTTTCATTATACTATTTGAGATTACTAGCGTGAGAGCCCACTGAAACCCAAAGGAAGGGGGAAGACGGTGAAAGCTATTCCTTCCCTTTTTTCTTGCTAATCAGACCCCAATTTTGTTCAGCCACTGGATGGGCAGCAATATGTTCGTGGAGGTAAGGTGCCCTACCCTCTGCCCTGAAGTTCTGAGCCTCTTTGGGTTAACACTGCTCCTCTTTATCAGAAATCGATCCAATTCTGACCCGCGGACAGTCTGCTGGGGCTTCTGAGAAAGAAGAATTTTTTCAAGGAGAAAGAATCATTTTCACAGGGCAGGATTGTCCTTCCGGCCCCACCCTGTGCTTGAGGAAAGCCACGTGACTAGTTCTGCCCAGTGAATTGTAAATGGAAATGAATGTACAACTACTGGACCAAAGCTTTAATTCGGAGACCTCTGGCGCTTGTTTTTCCCCCTCGCCCCCAAAACTCCCAGTGTTCTAGTTTGGTCCCATTATGAGGATGATGCAGAGCAGAGCTCTCGGTGGACATGAAGCATAAGCAAGAAGTAAACTCATGTGTGTTATTTTATTACTATAGCATAATAATCTAGCTTAGCGGTTCTTAAAGTGAGGTCCGGGGAACTCTTTGGGTTCCCAGACACTTTTAGAGGGGCTGCAACATCAAACCTATTTTCATAATAATACAAAGAGATCATTTGCCTTTTTCACTCTCTGAAGTTTTCCAGAGACTACATAACATGTAATGATAATTAAAAGTTTATCAATTTCTAATATGGTAGCTGTAGATAGCTGTAACCTACCTAAAGAAAAGTTTTTTGGGGTTACTTTCTTCTTTCTTCGTTTCCTTACTTTCTTTTCATACATACTGACGTTTCTCCAAAATATTTGTTTTATGAAATGTCTTATCACACAAAAGTATATCTTTAAATTACTGTACCATCCAGAGCTTTGTATTTTATCCATAAAGGAGCATCTTTGCCCGTCCACTTTGGGCTACGGATATACCAACATAATTTACAAACAGAGTAGCTGGCCAGCACATCTGTTGAAGCAGGTGCAATGGTCCCTGCGGCCGGGGCATCCCGAGACAGCCTCTGTAGTGTGCAGGTCCCAGCTGGCCTGTTGAACACTTCCAGTCATAAGGTCCCCAGCATACCAACTAGAATCAATGCTATTGGAACCTGATTTTATATTATCGGATTTATAAAATCATAGGCCCTCTCTGTTACAGGAATTGTCCTTGGTATTCTTTTCCTTACATTAAGGGGGGAAAAGCTTACATCCTTGTGTTTTATTTTTGCATCTCTGCTTCCCTCTTCTTCTGTTCCACATCAAAACATGTTTTCGGGCCTCTGCCCATCTGCCCTCTGTTCCCTGAGTACAGAGATTAAAGATTAAAGGTTTTATTACTCAGACATTTTATAAGGCAAAGTAAAGGGCACCTAGGTGACTCAGTTGGTCAAGCCTCTGACTTGATTTTGGCTCAATTCATGTGGGATCAAGCCTTGTTTCAGGCTCCATGCTCAGTGCAATCTGCTTGAGATTCTCTCTCCCTCCGACTCTCGCTCTCTCTCAAATGAAATAAATAAATAAATAAAATCTTAAAAAAAAAAGAATGTAGGGGTGCGTGGGTGCTTCAGTGGGTTAAACCTGTGCCTTCAGCTCAGGTCATGATCCCAGGGTCCTGGGATCGAGCCCCGCATCGAGCTCTCTGCTCTGCAGGCAGCTTGCTTCCCTCTCTCTTTGCCTGCCTCTCTGCCTACTGGTGATCCCTGTCTATCAAATAAATAAATAAAATCTTTAAAAAAATAAAAATAAAAGGGGCGCCTGGGTGGCTCAGTTGGTTAATCGACTGCCTTCGGCTCAGTATGATCCTGGAGTCCCTGGACGGAGTCCCGCATTGGCTTCCTGTTCAGCAGGGAGTCTTGCTTCTGCTGACCTCTCTCCTCTCATGCTCTCTTTCCCTCTCTCAAATAAATAAATAAAATTTTAAAAAAATAAAAAAAATTTAAAAAAGAAGGTAAATTAAAGTCTGAATTATTGAGAATTACTAGGTAAAGCAGGCCTGTCCGTCTATTTGCTTTTGGTAATAATTAAATAGCTTAGACCAAAGCTGGAACAAAGATATCTTTGGGGTGCTTGGCTGGTTCAGTCAGTAGAGCCTATGATTCTTTCTTTATTTATTTGACAGACAGAGATCACAAGGAGGCAGAGAGAGAGAGGGGAAGCAGGATCCCTGCTGAGCAGAGAGCCCGACATGGGGCTCCATCCCAGAACCCCGGGATCATGACCTGAGCTGAAGGCAGGGGCTTAACCCACTGAGCCACCCAGGCGCCCCGAGCATGTGATTCTTGATCTCTGGGTCACAAGATTGAGCCCTAGGTTGGGTGTCAACTATCCTAGAAAGTCCTAAGGTTTTCCCCATAAATTCCAATTACTCTCTAGTACTTGGGAGTATTCAAGTGTTTATTACATTCCTTAGGTAACACCATTGAAAAAGAGTTCTGGAAACTAATTCAAGATTATTCTGGAAGACTCACCCAGGGAGTTTACTTGAACCATTTCAGTGTAAATACTACATGTTGTCTTAGACCAGTAGAAGGAGGCTCTGAAATATGAAAACTCTGGCGAATCACAAGCCCATAACTCCCCTACATTTGGGTACATTTTGATACGATTATCAGCGAATTTCCACACGATTTTGGTACTGGCCCAGAAGGGTTTGCCTATTGTCATAGAAAAGTAGCAAACAATAATCACATTGAGCGGAGTTATGTTATTTTTCTCTGTGGACTAAAATAAACCATGCCTGTATCTTCAATTTTACACTCAGTAGTGGTTGGGCTTCTGGGATAATGTCTTTCTCCTCTTACCACAGAGAAGAAACACATCTTCCGCTAAAAATTACTAAGGTCAAATTTACCCATAAAAATGTCTTCTTATTTCAGTAAGGACCATCAGGAAAGAAAATGTCTAAAACGAGAAGAAAATCTTCCAGTTTATTTTGCCATGTTTTTCAGACCTATTTTTTCAAAAAAAATTTTCTAAGTTATCTCATATGAAACTTTCACTAAAGAAAGGAGTTGCTAAATTCTCTGGCTTCTAGTCAGCTAAAAGGTATAAGCCTTAGGACAAATTCTTTTTTTTTTTTTTAATTTTTTTCAAAATTCTTTTTTTTTTTTAAAGATTTTATTTATTTTTTCCTGACAGAGACACAGTGAGAGAGGAAACACAAGCAGGGGGAGTGGGAGAGGGAGAAGCAGGCTCCCCGCTGAGCAGGGAGCTGGATGCGGGGCTCCATCCCAGGCCCCGGCATCATGACCTGAGCCCAAGGCAGACCCTTCACCCACTGAGCCACTCAGGCACCCCTTTTTTTCCAAATTCTTTTTTAATTTTTATTTTCTTCTTCTTCTTTTTTTTCCAAAATTCTTAACAACATTGGAAAAACAACTGTTTAGTGGGAAACAAAAGCTGTCATGGATATTACTAGAGATGTCCTTCTAATTGTGTGCATGTATCTGTCTATCCCTTTTTGGTGTATAGAGCCTTTTCAGACTCATCTTGGTGGCCCATATGATTTCAAAAACTTAGTAGGGAAAGCAAATAATGTAAACTATCCCACTGATTTGTTTTCCTTTTTTTTTTTAATTTTAAAAATTTATTTGAAATCGAGGGCACAAGCAAAGGTAGAGGCAGAAGCAGTTTCCCTGCTGAGGAAGGAGCCTGATGCAGGACCCTGGGATCAAAACCTGAGCCAAAGGCAGACGCTTAACAATGGAGCCACCCAAGCACCACGATTTATTTTACTTTTTATTATTTTTATTTTTAAGTTTTAAAAAATTTACTTATTTATTTATTTGACAGACCGAGATCACGAGTAGGCAGAGAGGCAGGCAGAGAGGGAGAGGGGGGGAAGCAGGCTCCCTGCTGAGCAGAGAGCCCGACTCCACTCGGGGCTTGATGCAGGGCTTGATGCAGAGCTCAATCCCAGGACCCTGAGATCATGACCTGAGCCGAAGACAGAGGTTTTAACCCACTGAGCCATCCAGGTGCCCCTTGTTTTACTTTTTAAAATGTTACTCCTAGGGGTGCCTGGGTGGATCAGTTGGTTAAGTGAATGCCTTTGGCTCAGGTCATGAGCCTGGAGTCTGGGATCGAGTCCCACACTGGGCTCCCTGCTTGGCGGGGAGTCTGCTTCTCCCTCTGCCTCTTCCTTCTCATGCTCTCTTTCTCTCTCATCCTCTCTCTCTCAAATAAATAAATAAAATCTTTAAAATAAAAGAAGATTTTATTTATTTATTTGAGAGAGAGGCAGTGAGAGAAAGCATGAGCGAGGAGAAGGTCAGAGGGAGAAGCAGACGCCCCGTGGAGCTGGGAGCCCGAGGTGGGACTCGATCCCAGGAGTCCGGGATCATGACCTGAGCCGAAAGCAGTCGTCCAACCAACTGAGCCACCCAGGTGTCCCAGATAAATAAAATCTTTAAATGTCACTCCTAGGGGTGAGTTGAATCGAGCTTCTGAGTTGGGCTCTGCACTTAGCGCAGAGTCTGCTTGTCCCTTTTCCTCTGACCCCGCCTCCCTGACCTCACACACTCTCTCTCCAAATAAATAAAATCTTTAAAACAAAATAAGTAAAATGTCATTCCTAGCAAGTTAAAATACATAGGTGGATCATAGTTTCCTTGAAACATCCATTCAAAAAAAGGTTTTCAGAGAGAAATCAGAGAAATCAGAACTCTTCTTAATAGTTTTACTTTTATCTTCCTGTCAAAATAAGCCAATAAATCTGATATATATCTTTAGCATGCGAGGGTTCAGATCTTTGCATGAACAAGTCAAGCATAAACAAGTTTTGTCAGATTCTTCTGCATATTTGTCAGGAAGCCCCTACTCTGCTACTCTTTCTAGGCCCTTTTTTCTTTTCCTTTGTCTTTAGAATCGAAAACCCTAGGGTCCTGGGTCTTTGTGATGATGCTGGAATGCCACCAGTCTTTTACATTACAATTTTCATGAACCAGGTGCCAGGATTCAGGGTTGCCTAATTCGTTCCCCTGGGACATCTAACCCATTTGGGGGTGACTGTGGCACAATGATGGGAAACTTTCCCACGGTCCCCGACTCCTCACCCGGTGCCTGTTCAGGTTCCTGACCCTGCCCTTCCTGCTCAGACCCAGTGACCTGTGCGGCGCTTTACCAGCTGGTGCATGCAGCTTTTCTCTTAGTGCAGCCCAATTTTCTGCTCAGTATTTACTTTCCAGTTCTGTTGACTGTGACAACCTCTCCTAGAGACACAAAACCCGAGGGAGGTACACACAGAGGCCCTCCCTATCCTGCCCAAAGAAATAATAAAGCATTTATTTCTTTCTTGAAGCCATATACCTTGAAGGATGGGTGAGAGAGAAAAGGACTTTTACTCACGCCTACTATGTTCCAAGCCAAGTTACAGATGACTTGTAAATGGGAATATCATTTGGTATTTACAATTGGTCTCCAAGGTCACTTTCTTCTATTCCTGTTTTGAGTGATATGAAGTAGCGGAGTCTTTTCATGCCTCGAGGCCTCTGCTTAGGATGGTGTGGGTTTCGTCCTACAGAATAGCTAGTTGGGACTGAGTGAACTTCAGGTCTTGGGGTGCCTGGCTGGCTCAGTTGGTAAAGCACACAACTTGTGACCTTGGGGTTGTAAGTTCGAGCCCCAGGTTGGGAGTAGAGATTACTTACAAAAGAGAGAAAAAAATAAGAAAGAAAGAAGTTCAGCTCCTGCTCCTTTCCTCAACCCTTGAGGCCTGCATTGGCTGCACTGGCCTGGAGGAAGGGGTGCTTTTCTCTACTTGCACTGCAGGCTGCAAGTGGTCCAGGTCTGGCCCAATGCCAGAACTCCACCGCTCCCCACTGCCCCTCAGGCTCCGGAGAAGAGGGGCATTTTCAGCTCTCCCTTCTGAGCTTTGTAGACAGGGCACCAGCCTAAGTGCAAGGCCAGGACAAGAACCCAGTCAGGTGGTTTCCTCCCTTTTTCTGTTCTTGCTGGTCTTGGGCTGACAAATCCTTTTTCAGCCGGTAAACTCCTCGGTGAGATGTCATCACCTCAGGGAAGGCTGGCCCATCACATCCCACTCACTGCAAAACGGGTTCCCCCTCCCGCCCTGGTGGTCCCCCTGTAACACCCTTTCAGCAACTTTGCTGGGCTGTTCTGTAAGTCAGTTTCTTTTTTGAATTGGTCAATATACATTCATAGTAAGAAATTAAAATATAAAAGAGGATCTAGGGAAAATTGAGTTTTCTTCATACACTTGATGCCAGGTGTCTCAGATTCCTTCCCCAGAAATAACCACTTTTCTTCCAGATATTATATGCATAAAGACACACACGTGTATGTCAGTTATTCATTCTCCCTCTTCAAGCCCCAAATGATAGCATAGTACACACATTGTTCAGCAACTTGCCCCCCACCCCCACCATTAATAATAGAGCTTGGGTATTCTTCGTTATCTGTGCGTTTAAATCCACTTCATTTTTTAAAAAAGATTTTATTTATTTATTTGACAGAGAGAGATCACAAGTAGGCAGAGAGGCAGGCAGAGAGAGAAGAGGAAGCAGGCTCCCTGCTGAGCAGAGAGTCTAATGTGGGGCTGGATCCCAGGACCCTGAGATCATGACCTGAGCTGACGGTAGAGGCTTAACCCACTGAGCCACCCAGGCGCCCCAACCTCTGCCCATTTCTTGATTGGATTATTTGTTCTTAACAACTGAGCCACCTGGGGACCCCAATTTTAATTTTTTATTTTAAAATTTTCAAGATTTTATTTATTTATTTGAGAGAGAGGAGAGAATGAGAACAAGTGAGCATGAGAGGGGGAAGGTCAGAAGGAGAAGGCAGACCCCCTCCTGAGCAAGGATCCCGATGTGGGACTCCATCCAGGACTCCAGGATCATGACTGGAGCTGAAGGCAGTCCCTCAACCAACTGAGCCACCCAGGCGCCCCCAATATTAATTTTTTAAAAAGGTTTTATTCATTTATATGATGGGCAGAGATCACAAGCAGGCAGAGAGGCAGGCAGAGAGAGAGGAGGAAGCAGGCTCCCTGCTGAGCAAGAGAGCCCGATGCGGGGCTCGATCCCAGGACCCTGAGATCATGACCTGAGCCAAATGCAGAGACTTTAACCCACTGAGCCACCCAGGCACCCTGTCATAGTTTAGTTAGTAAGCCTTATCATAGTATTACTCTATTAAAAATATGTGTTAGATATATAATATACATAAAATGATCATTATTAGATATTAGTTATGTCATTAAATTGTTTATTTTGTACACTAATGCATCTTCAGTGCCCAGAAGAGTGTCTGGAACACTGTAGGTGCTTAGTAAATATTTGTTGAGTGATTAAAGTAATGAGTCATCGACTTCCTTTTGTCTTACTCCCTTTGTCCACTCCCTTGTCCTTCCAGTGGGATAGGTGACAAAGTGTTCAAGAACCAACAGGGCCTAAATCAGGAACTTTATTTTTTTAAAAAGATTTGTATTTATTTATTTGGACAGACAGAGATCACAAGTAGGCAGAGAGGCAGGCAGAGAGAGAGGGAGAAGCAGGCTCCCCGCAGTGCAGAGCGCCTGAGGTGGGGCTCGATTCCAGGACCCTGAGACCATGACCTGAGCTGAAGGAAGAGGCTCAATCCACTGAGCCACCCAGATGCCCCTCAATCAGGAATTTTGTAGAAGTTGTGGGCAGGCCTAGGGCATAGTCCTCAATTGTTTCTCTAGGATAAAATGTCAAATCTACAAAGGAAGTTCTGGAACCCAGGTCAAAGGTAATTTGAGAAGGAAAATCTGCTTGGCAAGTGTAACAGGATTAATTTCATTTGTCTTGTTTTATTTAATACTTTAAAATTTCTTTCTCTAGGCCAGGCTGATTAGAGTGCAAGTTGCACGTTAGTTTGAATTCCAGTTTTTGTTCTTGTTCACAAGGAGTGAACAGGCTTCAGAACACTGCAAAGCGTTCACGTAACAAAAACAGTGTTTTGCAGCCCCACAGACCTGGACTGGAATCAGGTTGAACCCTCAATCACTCCACAGTCTGGACTGCGCTTGGCCTTAGTCTGACGTTTCCTGTACCTTTACTTTCTTCACAAGATGGTGATGGGAAAGCAATCAGTCATCCTTTCTTCCCGTAAGATTTTATTTCTTGAAAGGTTTGGTTTATTTGGGAGGGAGAGAGCACATGAGCAGGCTCGGGAGCCGGAGAGAGGAAACCTCAGGCGGACTCTGGCTGAGCACGGAGACCATGTGGGGCCGGGTTCCGCCACCCTGAGCCCACCCCCTGAGTGGAAACCGAGAGTCCCGCCCCTACAGATTTTATTTTAAGTACTCTGCACCCAGCATGGGGCTGCAGCTCCCAACCCCAAGGTCGGGTCACACGCTGCACTGAGCAGGCAGCCAGGCGCCCCGATGGGGGATTTTGAAAGCACTGCAACTCCCCGTAAGTGCAGGCAGTGCCGGGTCTGCACATCGGCCGCCTGGCAGGGCCTCCCAGTCAACGGAGTAAGGGAGACCCCCACCCCAATCTCCACGCCGCGTCCCGTCGCCAGGCGAGAGGCTTCGGGGGGGCGGGTCAGTGCTGGACCGCGCCGGGACTCGGGGGTCCCCGCAAACGCCCTGTTTTCCTTCGGGTCAACCGTCACCACCCGCAGCTCCGGGCGGGCGCCGGGGAGACCCAACCGCCGCGGACGACGAGGTGGAAACCGAGACGCGAGGGGTGTGCGCTCGGGGAAGGAACGCTTGAGCCAGAGCGAGGCTGGAGCGGGAGGCCCCGAGCGTCTGCGGCGGCGGAAGCGCCATCCCGAGTGAGAGTGGGGCCCAGGGCGAGGGGCCAGAAGCGTCGCGGTTCCCGCCCCGCGACTCCCGGCTTCGCCTCCAGCGGCGTCCGCGGACGCCCTGGGCCCCTCGCTCCGCCCCCGAGGCTAATCAGGCCGTACCATACCTTGACAGGGGTGGGGCCGTCGTGGGGAAGTCCTGCACGGCGAGTCGCAGGGCTCTGCCAGGAAGAGCAGGGTTGCACGTGTTGCTCTGGCGGGTTTCGGCAGCGCGCTTCCCCTGAGTCGGCTCGAGCGCTCCACGACCCCGGAGGAGCGGCGGGAGTCCGCGCGTGCTCCCCCCTCGCCCGCCGCACTTGGTGCGTTCCGCCGCGGCGCGTAGGCGGGAGGCGTACTTAAACCCCGACGCAGGAGGCGGGGCCGCTCAGTCCTCGAGGCGGCGGTGCTCGGCGGTGCTGGAACCTCGTCGCTGGTCGGCCTGTGCGCGTGCGCGGACATGGCCTCCAACGGTAGGCGAGGGCGCGAGGCGGCGGCGGCGTGCCAGCCCGGGCTTCGTTTCCTCCGAGCCCGGCTTTTGTTTTTCGGTGGGACCTGGGCGGCGGTCGCGCGGAGGGGCTTCCCGCAGCCCTGGCGGGAGGCGGCGAGAGGGTGGAAGGGGGAGGCCCGTGTCGCCATCTTGTTTCGCTCCCCCGGCGCCTGGCGCGGGGTGCGGGGCATCTTGCCTTCGCAGTCGCTTCACGTGACATGGGATCTGCGAGGAACGCCGCCGGGGGGTTGGACACGGGAGACACGGGGGGAAATGCTCGGCCCGGAGCCCGCCTTCCCCTCGCTCCCGGCCGCGAGCTCGGCCCGCTTTGTCGCAGTGCTGCATCCGGGCACTCGGCGCGCGCACGCGCCCTGCTGGCCCCGCCCCTTCCTCGCGGCGCGAACCCCTCCCGCCGCGCGGTAGCCCTGCTTTTTGTCGCGATACCGTCCGCCGGGGGCTCGGCGGCCGCGTCCGGCCTGGGCCTCGCCGCGGGTCCCTCGGGAAGGGGCGGGGCCGCCTGGTTCCCGCCTCGCTGGCCGCGCGGCCGGGGGCGGAGGCCGGGCATCGGGGCCGTGCGCCCGCCTAACGGTTTGCGGGAGCCCTCGCGGGGGCTCGTGAACGGGCGTGGGACGGGCCCCGCGGGTTCTGCCCCGAGTTTCCGCTTCCTGACGGGGGAACCGAAAGGAGCGGCCGCCCGAGGCACACCCTCTCGCGGCCCTCGGCCCTTTCCCGCGGGGCAGCGCTTGGCTTCCTGGCCCGAGACGGGCCGGTCTGCGGGTCGGGCCGCCGTGGCCGAGACTCCGCGCAGCCCGGGGGGGCAGCGCAGAGGAGGCGGCACCTTCGGACGTCGGGCTCGGGACTGGGGCCCCGTGGGTCGGCCTTCCCCGGCCGCCGTCGACCCCCTGGCCCGTGGATCCGGGAGAGTCCCCCCGTCCCTGGCTTTGCGCTAACGCCCGCTTGGCCTCCAGGACGGGGCTGTGCCTCTCCTCAGGCCGTGGCCGACAGGGCGGAGGCCACACCGGCGCGAGTGCGGCCTCCGGCTCGACGGCGGCGGGACCGCGGTGACCCTGCAGAGCGGGCAGGAAAATGAAGTCCGTGTGCGCGTGCAGTTCGGACCCGAGTGGAAGTTTCAGAGAGTCGTAGTTTTCTAACCCGATCCCATGGTTTCCTCCGCTAGCGCTAGGACTTACGGTTTGTGAAGGTTTGGTTTTCCTTTGATTTCGTTCCGTTCACCTTCCTTGGGGATGACCTGCCAGCCTGTCCCTCCTCTGCCAGGAAGCTGTTGTCTGTCTTGCAACGCGGCCGGGCGCGGGTTGAGAACCTTAGTTCTGTCTGTTGGACTCTAGGGATGGCTGAAGGTAACGAAGTTGTGTTTTCTCTTGCAGACTATACCCAGCAAGCAACCCAAAGGTGAGTGTCATGTCGGGGTCTGCAGGTGGTCGAGTGGCAAGGGGTGGCCGAGGTCAGACCTTTTCCTGATGGAACCGCTACTCTCCCTCTAGCTATGGGGCCTACCCCACCCAGCCTGGGCAGGGCTACTCGCAGCAGAGCAATCAGCCCTATGGACAGCAGAGTTACAGTGGCTACGGCCAGTCAGACACTTCAGGCTATGGCCAGAGCAGCTACGGTTCTTCCTACGGACAGACCCAGAACAGTGAGTCTGCTGCGGTGGGCTGCCCGCCTCTTCCTGTTCTTTGTGAACGTAGCTCTTCTTGATCCAGGGCAGTGCTGACATGTTGGGTTTCTCTCCACTTAGTCTGTAACCCTTACGTTTGTGGAGTCTGCATCTTTGCAGACAGACACTTAATGGCTGTGTAATTCTGGTTCCTTTTATTTTTGACTTTTTCATCTTCCTGTTTATGCGCCCCTTTTCCCCTCCGCAGTGAAACGTGGGGGAGAGAAAGAGAGTTTTAGGCTTTTCATGGAGGGAGGGGGTGATTTTCATTAAGATGTTTGAGTTCAGGGCGCCTGGGTGGCTCAGTGGGTTAAGCCGCTGCCTTCGGCTCAGGTCATGATCTCAGGGTCCTGGGATCGAGTCCCGCATCGGGCTCTCTGCTCAGCAGGGGGCCTGCTTCCCTGTCTTTCTCTCTGCCTGCCTCTCCATCTGCTTGTGATTTCTCTCTGTCAAATAAATAAATAAAATCTTTAAAAAAAAAAAAAAGATGTTTGAGTTTAGGCTACTATGTATGGTGATGATGTACAAGGGGTAGAATTTGCCCTGAGGTCCTGATATGTAAATAATGTGGGTTGCGTTTGTTACTACACATGTGTAAGCAGGTTAAAATGTTAATGAATAGGACTTTCTTGGGTCATGATTAGTAGTGGTCCTGAAGACTGGCTTCGGGCTGGGTGGGATGCCAGTGGCACTAATTAATATTGATAAGTTAGTATTAGCTTTACGGTGGAAGGGAAGGGCATCCTCCACCAAGATAGGAAGGATTTCCAAGCGGCTTTTAAAAGGCTGACTTTCCAAGTACGGGGAGCATTAGGATGTATATGTTTTCTTCAGCCCGTTTTCTCGCTTTTCTCATAGTCTTTGTGACTTTTTTCTTTTCCTCATAGCAGGCTATGGCACTCAGTCAGCTCCCCAGGGATATGGCTCAACTGGTGGCTATGGCAGTAGCCAGAGTTCTCAGTCATCTTATGGGCAACAGTCCTCTTATCCTGGCTATGGCCAGCAGCCAGCTCCTAGCAGCACCTCGGGAAGGTAAGAAATTTTGAGGGGAAGGCTTGGAATGTGCTTAGGAATGGTGCATCAGCAAAAGGAGCAAGTAGGAGTAATTGTCGGGGGAAGGGGTAGGAATCTTTGAAATGGGGGTTGGGTACAGAGGTGGGGTGTGCAAAACATAAAGTTGTAGATCTGCTGGCATTACGATTCTGTTTTTTTTTTTTTCTTTTTCCTTAGTTATGGTAGTGGTTCTCAGAGCAGCGGCTACGGGCAGCCCCAGAGTGGGGGCTATGGCCAGCAGTCTGGCTATAGTGGACAGCAGCAAGGCTATGGACAGCAGCAAAGCTCCTATAATCCCCCTCAAGGCTATGGACAGCAGAACCAGTACAACAGTAGCAGTGGAGGTGGTGGCGGAGGGGGTGGTGGAGGTGAGGGGTCTTTAGCTTTGTCTCCTCTCTATTTTCTGTAGAGGTTTATATGCACTGCTTGGCCCCTTGCCCTTAAAGGTTCTTAAAATTTTTGCATTCTTGTTTCTCATCTGGCTTTATTTTCATTGTCTTATATCTTTTGGCAGTGTTTAATGGCAATGTGCATTTTTTTGTTTAAAGAATCCTTTCTCTCCTGACAGGTAACTACGGCCAAGATCAGTCCTCCATGAGTGGTGGCGGCGGCGGTTATGGCAATCAGGACCAGAGTGGTGGTGGCGGTGGCTACGGGGGAGGCCAGCAGGACCGTGGGGGCCGCGGCCGGGGCGGTGGCGGTGGTTACAACCGTAGCAGCGGTGGCTATGAACCCAGAGGTCGTGGAGGTGGCCGTGGAGGCAGAGGCGGCATGGGGTAGGTGTTCTTGTGAGCCAGGGAGTAACTAACATCAGTGGGGAGTGTGGAGGGTTGCATGAATCTCCCTTGAAGCTCAGTTTCTTAGTGCATGATTAGTTTTATTCTAGGGATCTATGAGGGTTTGGAGTTGGGGGCATTGGTGGTTTCTTTGTACATCCCCATTTTTTGGAGAGCATTTGGGAGCCCGAACTTGTTTCACCCACACCTCTGCATAGAGATTTGAGTACTGACACTTGTATATCCAAAGAAAAGGGCAAAAATACATAAGTGTATATGGATTGGGAGTCATTGATATCCTAGGCAAGAAACATGGAAGTAAAGTCTACTTTTTCTGCAAAGGAAACCGATGATCCCACTCCTGGTAATAGGGAAACTTGTTACATGTATTCCCATGTGTCCTCTAAAGGAGTTGTTAATGCTTAACGTGATGACTTCAGCTTCCAGGAGTTGGCTTCTCTTCCCGTATTCTGTAGTCATTTGAATCCATGAGCTTGATTTGTAGTAATTTTGACTGGCAGTAATGATTTTGTGTGTGACTCGGTTATGGGGCTGTCTGAAGTGTGCAGACTTTCTGGACAAAATAACGCTTGACAGTGGTGTCTGATCTATTCGCTCCACTGTCCCCTTCCCTGGTTACTTGTCCAGCTGGACCTTCTCTTTCTTCCCCTTCCCGCTGTAGTTGATTTTGAAGAAAAACCTTAGATTTGATGTTAAAGCATTGGTCAAATCTGTTGGTAAATATGATTGGAAGGACCCTCCTGTGTCTCCCTTTGAAAAGGGGGGGAATGTCAGTGTGTTAACTCCTTTTTTGGAAAAAGTAGGTTTTTTAAATGAGGTGGTATGTGGTAAGTATTCAGAGGTGGGTGGGGGCAGTCTCAAGAACCGTACAAAAATAAGGAAAACTCTGTTGTGTGCGTGTGTTTAATGCAAAACTTTAAAAAGAAAAACAACTGTTATGTGACTGTTAACTTGCTCTGCATTTTATGTGCCACAGGTATGAAAGGTGACATTGCAAAATACTCCGCTCTTCTCGCAGTGTAGAAGGGGTGACCCCGGGGGTGGGGGGCAGATCAAAACCAGCTCAGTAGTTAGGGTAGGGCTTAGCTGAGTTTGTCTTGCTTTAGGGGACATTGCCTTTGGTTTTGACTTTTTATGGAACGGGGTTGGGTCTGCTTGCTGCTTTCAAAGCAAAAACCACAAAAATGTGTTCAGGGCTACCCCAGCCTGGTGTGAAATGTCTTCTGGGTGAATTGGGGTAGGGTTTTTAAATCAACTACTGGGTTGTCAACCACTCACGACAAGAGGAATAAACATCTGCTACGTCGGAAGAACAACCAAGGAAAATGGGTCATTTTTTTTTCCAGAGGAAATAGATACATAACCTTTTAAAAGCAAAATCCTTAAAAACTGTGTCTGAGAAATTGCACACGTGTGTGTGACATGCTCAAAGGTCAGACAAGGGGTGGTCAGGAAGGGGAATGTATTTTAGTAGCCACTTGTATCTTTTTTCCCAAAACACCTACCCATGTTTGGGGAATGTTAAACAAAAACAAAACAAAAACCGCCCTTTTGTAGCCGTTGGAAGCTTCATGTCCTTTCTTCTAACTTGTCTTCTCCAGCGGAAGTGACCGTGGTGGCTTCAATAAATTTGGTGGTAAGTGAACAGAGTTTCCAAAATTCCCAACTCCCAGCAATGCTTTGTCTGATTGTTCATTTGCAGATGTCTTAGCGTGTTTTAAATGTCAAAAGGTTTTGAAGTGTCCAGAACCACCTCCAGAAAGGGGTGGGGTAGATTGCCACCTGCTGCCAGATGTGTGCTAACCCTGGAGGCAGGCGGGGGAAGACTCCGCAGTCGTCTGGTGCCAAATTGGTTTGACCCAGGTTAAAAAGAGGTGTTCAGTAGGCCTCTGACAGGAGTGTTGCCACCTCTGGCACTTAGTGACCACCATTACGAAAAACTGGAGAGTGTGTGCTGGAACACATGGTGCCAACTTGGCTTTAGGATCTTTTTGATCAGTGTGTCCAAGGTTAGTGTGTGTGTGTGTGTGTGTGTGTGTGTGTGTGTAACAACCTCCAACAAATGTTTTAATTCTGGAAGGGGGATGTGAAATGCTGTCCTGCCCTGAGGATGGTGAAGTTGGTATATATTTATTATATATTAAATGCTGAATGGTGTCAATGCAATTCTACATCTACGTGCTTAAACTCAACTAAGACGGGCAAATAGAAACTAGCTCTGGGAAGGAAGGTGTGGACTACTGTACGACAAGAAAGGTTTGGGAGCATGTGTGGCTCATGGGAAATAACCAGGTCTTAACAGCACAAACTGAATTCATGGAAAAATGGCAAATTTGAGAAGTCTCCCAGTAAGCTGGAACTTTTCTGGTTTGGTTAACTAACAAAAAGGTTTCTTGATTTGTCTCAACATTTAAAGCCAAAGGCTCGGGTTCATGATTTAGGTGTCCATTGAGTGTGGGTACACTATATATGGTGGATTCAGATAAACTTCGGTCAAAGATGGTCTCTGGAAAAAAAATAGAGGCTGCGTTATGGAAATAAGATTTCTGGTCTGTTCCCTGGGACATGCTTTAAAAATACAATAGTTATTATGTATGTTTTTTTATTTTCATGTGGTTGGGGAAACAACACGGTTTTAAGAATGGTTTGTAAAGCTGAAATTAAAAATTGTTCCACAAGGGATAAGTGTCTTTGGTGTTAAAGTTTTGGAGAAACTGGACGGATGCATATCACATTGCTGGTGGTGAGCCCGTTTCTCTCTGGGGCGAGAGAATAGGGCCAGGCTATGAGTTGGTCTTGTTAACTGCAATGGGTCGTCTCCCTCCTGACCCCCCCAGTCTGTGCTGAGGACATTTCCCAGCCTGAGCTGGGGGAGGCAGAATTTTCTGAAGTGTGGAGTTGTTCCTGTGGGGATTCAATTACATACAGATCTTAAGAAAAGGGGCTTGTGTCTTCCCCAGCCCTGTCTAGGATTTTCTCTGGGTAGGCAACCCAGGACAGGGTTTGGATGAGGCTATGAGCACTTACCTGATAATTTTGCAAGAATGTGAATTGGTGTTAATTTTTTTCCTTATCTGTCTCTTCCTGTTGACTAACAGCTTCTCTTGTTTGTTTGTTTTTTTTTTTTTTCATGTCACTTAAGGCCCCCGGGACCAAGGATCACGTCATGACTCCGGTGAGTTCATAGCTGGCATGAAAGAAGAGCTAGTGTGGTATTGGGACTTTTTCCTGGGCTGTTCTTGGACACTTCAGAAATCTGAAAAAGCAGGGGTAGAGGGGTGCCTAGGTGGCTTGGTTGTTAAACTGCCTTCTGCTCAGGTCCTGATCCAGGGTCGTGGCGTCAGCCCCACATTGGGCTCCTTGCTCTGGGGTGGGGTGGGGTGGGGGGAGTCTGCTTCTCCCTCCGTCTTTGCCTGCCATGCCCCATTTGTGTGCACTGTCTCTGTCAAATAAACACAGTCTTTAAAAAAGAAGAGGGGCGCCTGGGTGGCCCAGTCGGTTAAGCATCTGTCTTTAGCTTATGTCATGATCCTGGGGTCCTTGATATAGATCCCAGGGTTGAGCTCTTTGCTCATCTGGGAATCTGGGAGTCTGCTGCTCCCTTGCCCTCTGCCTGCTCCTGTCCTTGAGTGTGTTCTTTGTCAGAATGAATGGATAAAATTAAAAAAAAAAAAAAAAAGAACAGGTGGAGAAGGAGGAAAATGAAGGGAAGGGAGTTCAGGTGTCGTCATGATCAGGACTGATCTTTAAACGAGGATCGGAAGGATCTCCTCAGTGGTTTCTTTCCCCAGCAACTTAGTAGGTCTGGGAGGATCCTGATAATCTGCATTTCTAAAAAGTCCCAGGAAATGGTGATATATTTGTGTGTAGACCATGTTCTGGTACTGCTGATTTAGAGCAGTTTTAAAAATGTGGATCATGACCAAACTAGTAAATGCAAAAGACCCATAAAGGGAAGGATTTAGTCTCTTTTGGTGGTGTGTTAGATTTTAGTGTAAAAAAGGTTTCTTATCTTGGGTCTTCTTTTGAAAATCACAAACACTGTTGTACTTAGTGTGTGATCTTGCAGTGAACTCCTGAGCCCTGGGTTTCTTCTATGGATATTAACACATTTCAAGGGATAGTTCTCAAAAATCACATTTAAATTTGTGAAATGGCTTAGCATATAGCCACTTAAATAATAGAAGGGTAGTGGGTTTTTCCCCTTCTTTGTCTTACCTTAAATCAGATGGGTTTCTTCAGAATGTTTTTCTTTGAAAGTTTAATATCCAGTATTAGAGTTGGGTTAAGAGTCACTGACTCGTTTTACCTTTGCTGGTTTTCTTCAAATTCACATTTTGTTTTTTTTTTTGTTCAAGCAGAACAGGATAATTCAGACAACAACACCATCTTCGTGCAGGGCTTGGGCGAAAATGTTACAATTGAGTCTGTGGCTGATTACTTCAAGCAGATTGGTATTATTAAGGTACTGTAGAACATGGCGGGTGCTTTTCTGTTGGTTCTGCAGGCTTTTAGATCCCACACATTAGTAAAAATAAAAGTCTTAATTGTTGTCCTCTCAACTTGGTGAGGAAAGAATATTAGATGTTGCCATTTTCTAAAAGGAAAGCACACTTCACACAGGAAAACGTAGTTATTAAAAAAAAAAAGAGTTCCCTAAACTTTGTAGTTTCATTGGTAAACATAAAGTGAGAGATTGTTGTAATGACTTGAATTCAAGGTACATGTGAGGTAGGAGACAGTAACCGGGCAGGGAGGAGTCGAAATACGGCCATGATAAACCTCAGGTTCTTGAGAAGGAAGGTGGAAGGTGGGTTGTCCCGTCATCTGAGACTCACGTTCTCTCATGCTGCTTTTTTCAGACAAATAAGAAGACAGGACAGCCCATGATCAATCTGTACACAGACAGGGAAACGGGCAAGCTGAAGGGAGAGGCGACAGTGTCGTTTGATGACCCACCGTCTGCTAAAGCGGCTATTGACTGGTTTGATGGTGCGTATGAGGAGGCTGGGGGCGGCGGGTGGAGGGTTAGGGCAACTAGCCTTGGGAACCAGGTTACATTTTGAAGGTTCCTTTTGTGTCTCCCAGCACTTTCTTTCTGCTCCTTTAGTGTCTTTACACTTGACCATAACACAGGTGTAGGGCTGCCTGACTCCTGTGCAGTTAACAAATCTGTATATAACTTGACTTCCCCAAAACTCCAATCATTTGCCTCCTTTTGACTGGAAGCCTTAGTAATTAGTTGATAAACACATACTTTGTGTATTGAATATTGAACTTGAGACAGGTATAAAGAGAAAATTCATTCAATGTACTGTGCTGTATTGAAAAAACTCTGCATGTAAGTTCTAACGCATGTTCAAGGGTAAACTGTTGTCTTTGGTTTGTAGGTCATCTGATTGTAAGTCTTTACAGGAAGGTGTAGAGTCTGGGATTGTACTACACTTGCTTTTGGATCCACAAATCTTAACAAAAGGTCTCTTTTTATTTATATCTTTACCTCATTAGGTAAAGAATTCTCTGGGAATCCTATCAAGGTCTCATTTGCTACTCGGCGAGCAGACTTCAATCGGGGCGGTGGCAATGGTCGTGGAGGCCGAGGGCGAGGAGGTGAGCTGCTGGTGGGAGAGGTGGTGGGTAGAGGAAGGAGAGGGAAAGGTTCGGCTGATGGAACTCGGAAGGGGAGCAGACCCATGTTTCTGTCTTTACTAGGACCTATGGGCCGTGGAGGCTACGGAGGTGGTGGCAGTGGTGGCGGTGGCCGGGGAGGATTCCCTAGTGGAGGTGGTGGTGGCGGTGGCCAGCAGCGAGCTGGTGACTGGAAGTGTCCAAATCCGTGAGTGAAACCTTTTTTTTCTTAGTCCTGTAAATGTGTGCCATTTGATATTAGAGTTGGGATGTTTCTAGACAGACGTCAAGGTCACAGCGAGGGGGATGGATTTGGCTGAGAGCTTACCTAATTAAGGTTGTTAGAGTGGGAAAGCTACTAGACTGGGTTCAGTCTGTAGTTTTTGTTCCTGGTTCTGCTCCTGAGAAGCCTTTTTTGCCTTTTTGGAGGCCCCTGTTTATTCACAGTTCGCTCTAAGGTCACTGGACTCTTCCTGATTCCTGGTCTTGTTTACTCCTGCCCTTGCAAACTAATTTTCTGTCTTTTTCTCAGTATATGTGAGAACATGAACTTCTCCTGGAGGAATGAATGCAACCAGTGTAAGGCCCCTAAACCAGATGGCCCAGGAGGGGGACCAGGAGGCTCTCATATGGGTAAGAAGGGACAGAGCTGATAATGAGGAGTTGGGATCACAAAGCCTCCCCACCCCCGTGAAGATTATTTATTATAGGCGGGAGGTAGGAGAAGCAAGCCAGCTCTACGCTTAGTGTCTGTGCTCAGTGTGGAGCTTGAAGCAAGGCTCAATCCCACAACCTTGCCTGACCTGAGCTAAAACCAAAAGTCAGATGCTTTTAACTGGCTGAGCCACCCAGGTGCCCCAGAAAGCCCTTCACTTGAAGCAGGGAGGTTACAGGAAATGTAGAAAGGATTTGGGGGTCATGTGGTTTATCCTGTTTCTTTTGTCCTAGGGGGTAACTATGGAGATGATCGTCGTGGTGGAAGAGGAGGCTATGATCGGGGCGGCTACCGAGGCCGAGGCGGGGACCGTGGGGGCTTCCGAGGGGGCCGGGGTGGTGGGGACAGAGGTGGCTTTGGCCCTGGCAAGATGGACTCCAGGTAAGACTCTAAATTAAATGAGGGCTTGACTGGAAATTTGTTAAACCGAAGTGCGGTATGGAGGGAGGGTGAGAGAAAGACCTTGGGGAACTAGTCTGTAGGTGACGCTTACATTCTTTACTCGTCCAGGTGAGGCCTTTCTTGGGAGTGGGTTCGCAGGGGTTTGGGGGGTTGGGTGGATGGAGAGGCTGGCAACTCCGATCTAACAGATGCTCTTTTTTGCAGGGGTGAGCACAGACAGGATCGCAGGGAGCGGCCGTACTAGCTCGGCTCCTGACGTTCTGCAGCAGCTTTCCTTCTCGTACCCAGTGTCCCCTCATTATTTTGTAACCTTCCAACTCCTGATCACCCACGGGTTTTTTGTGTCGGACTATGTCATTGTAACCGTACCTCTGGTTCCCATTAAAAACCATCGTTTTAGTTAAATTTTTTTCCTCTTCCCCCTCTTTACTCCACTGGAGGATTGGTATCTGGGTCAGGAATGCGGGGAGCTTTCTTGTTCAGACGGTCCTGCCTAGCAGGCACGGGGATAATTTGTTTCTGCTTAGCAGGAGCTGGAATAAAGTGTTTGATACTTGGTCCAGGGGAGAAAAAGTCAAGTGACATCTTTGAAAGTAGAGATTAAAACTTTGCTCTAATGGCAAAAATTGGATGTGTGACTGGGGTGAGTGAAGAGCATGCGGTGTCATGGCTGTGGCCCTGTATGTTTACTGTGTGCGAGTTCGTCTTTTACCGCATTTATTTACATGCTGGTCTTCGCTTACTACTCTGTCAGTTTGATACCCTTTTTAAGGTTCTTGGCTCTTTTGACACTTTTCTAAGGGTGGGGCTCAAATTAGATTGGCTTTTGGGGCAGTATTCAGATGGACAGTTTTCAGATTCGCCAGCGCATAGCTAGCTAAATTGGATTTTTGGGACCTTTAGGATGGAGTGTGTACCTATTTCATGGCAGAGGTTCTGTGGCCTCAGGAGACAGGAGAGGCAGGAGGCAGGAGATGGAGTTGCATGGGTATTTGGCTCTCAGAATCAGAAGATGGTAGAGCCAGGATTGAGGCCTAGTTTTAGGAATTTTCATTCCTTAGCATTTGGTTCTGAGATCACTGTTCTTTTTTTTTTTTTTTTTTTTTTTTTTTTTTTTTTTTTTTTTTTTAAAGATTTTATTTATTTATTTGACAGACAGAGATCACAAGTAGGCAGAGAGGCAGGCTGAAAGAGAGAGAGGAAGAAGCAGGCTCCCCGCCAAGCAGAGAGCCCGATGCGGGACTCGATCCCAGGATCCCGGGATCATGACCTGAGTCGAAGGCAGACGCTTAACCCACTGAGCCACCCAGGCGCCCCTGAGATCACTGTTCTTAAAGGGGACAAAATGCTATCCCAAAACCTTCATTTGCTTAGGTCTTTTTTTTTTTTTTAATTTTAAAGCCAGTAAATTTTTATTTAAGGAGTTTTTACATGTGATTCTTTTCTGCTGCCAGTCGCTGTCAGTCACCATAGTTCCTCCAAAGTCAGAATCATAATCTTCAAAATAATCCTTTTTTTTTTTTTTTTTAAAGATTTTATTTATTTGCCAGAGAGTGAGCGAGCACAGGCAGGCAGAGTGAGAGCAGAGGCAGGAGAAGCAGGCTCCCCACCGAGTAAGGAGCCCAATGTGGGACTCGATCCAGGATGCTGGGATCATGACCCGAGCTGAAAGCAGCCGCTTAACCAACTGAGCCATCCAGCTGTCCCCAAAATAACCCTTTTTAAAAGATCTTGATCAATACACAGTTGTCACTGTCACTCGTGTATAACAGGAACATAAAGTAGGTTTCATTTCCGGAGACGATTATGTAAACTGAAGCCAGCCTCCCTCTACTAAATCTGTAGTATTACAAGTTGCATGGTTGTTAGCAACATAGAAGGATTTAGCAAAGGACATCTGCAAGTAGAGATCTAGGTGTGTACTGTTCCATATACTAGCTGTGTATGGTCAGATGAGAATATGAAATGCGACCATTACCAAATCACCTATGGCTTGTGTTAAGTTTATACTGGACGGTGCTGATCTAGGCCATGGAAGTAGAACAGTTGATAAAATGTTCCCAATAGGCTGAGTGCTAGCAAGGAGGAGAAAACCTAGTGGGAAGTTGTTTTTATGGTTGTGTCCACAGCAAATGAGAAACTGCGTTCTCAAAGCCTTGGTAATGACTGTCATTTGCTTAGGTCTTAAAGAGGTTGCTAAGTTTGAGGGAAGAGGGTTGGGAATGAGTTGATAAGGTTAGCTGGGAAAGGAAAGTAGAGGTAGGTAGCTCCTTGCAGTTGAAGGGGAGTGCTCCTCTGCCCATTTTCCTGAAGATGGGGCTTGGGTAGGAGCTGTAAGGAGACTTGCTTCATATCCTGCCTAGACTTAGGGCTGAAATCATGGTATTTTGAAGTTTAGGGAGGGTGTTGGAGATAAAGGGTAGGGCTAATGAGTTAAAACCTTAGACATTTCCCCTCTGCTTTACCATATGGCTTTCCTGACTCCCCAAATCTCTTTTTTCCCCCCTCAGCTAAGAGTCTTGAGTTTCGAAGACTTTCTTTGACCTGTCAGAAGCCTAGCGTGTGGAGTTCCTGGGACTCTTCTTTGGGAGGTGTTTCCTCTCTGTTCAAAGTTGTCAGGTGTGTAGAGAAGGATGCTTAAATCTGGTGACAAGGCAGGGGAGTGAGTTCCTTGTAAAACGTAGTAGTTATTTTGTCTTGAGTAAGGATGCTTAGTAACCAGGAGTAGGTTGAGAATGGCTGAAGTTCTTCCAAGCAATCCTTTGGTTTGGCTATTGAATTTGGTACATGTGAGAAACGCTCATTCAGAGCCAAGGATGTGGCAGTTCTTCTTAGTGTGATCAGGCTGCCTTTACTGTTGCTTTTTTCTTTTTTTTTTTTTTTTTTAAGGATTTTATTTATTTATTTGACAGAGATCACAGGTAGGCACAGAGGCAGGCAGAAAGAGAGAAAGAGAAACCTCCCCGCTGAGCAGAGATCCCCAAGCAGAGACCCCCATGCGGGCTCAGTCCCAGGACCCTGGGATCATGACCTGAGCTGAAGGCAGAGGCTTTAACCCACTGAGCCACCCAGGTGTCCCGCCTTTACTATTTCTTTGATCTCTTTGCTTAAATGATTGGTTTGGATGACATTGTTTCTGCTTCACCTATTAGAGTTCTAGTGTTAGGGTTCAGTTGCGGTTCCTGGATCCCTGCCGCAGGGGGTGAAGGAGCTCCTTGTGAACTTGATTACTGACTTGGCACTGTTAGTACTACAATTTTAACATTCTTGAAAGGGCTTAGTGATTGGCCTTGATTGCTTTTTTTTTTCCCTAAATTTTTAAAGCTCTTTGAGAGCAGGAGAGCCACGAGCGGGAGGAGGGGCTGAGGGAGAGGGAGGCCAGCAGATTCCCGAGTGGGGCGCCTGATGTGGGGCATGGTCTCAGGATCATGACCTGAGCCAAAATCCTTCAACTGACTGAGCCACCCAGGTGCCTAGTGATTGGCCTTGCTTTTTTCTTTTTTAAGATATTATTTATTTATTTGACAGAGATCACAAGTAGGCGGGGGGTGGGGTGGGGGGGGAGCAGGCCCCCCTCCCCAAGCTGAGCAGAGAAAGGAAGTAGGGTCAGGTGTCTGACTTATGGGTGAATGGGTCTGGGGGCTTTTCCAGGACAGTGGGACGAAGGTGGAAAGACCAGCAGAGGGAGTTGGTTTGGTTCTGAGCAGCTTGTTCCGGTCTCAAGCTCATTGGGCTTGCGGAATTTGGACCCTTACTGTTTGTTGGGTTGCCTTGTAATAATATCCTGGCCAGGGGTAAGCAGTAGCTAGTTCTGTTTTCTCTCATGGGTGAGCATTTTAGATTTTGAATCCTTTGTTTTCTAACGAATACATTAATCTTACTGAAGTATTGAAAACAGCCTCCTGTCTTGAAAGCACTAGGAACAATTTTGGATAGAGATGATCAGGCTAAGAGAGGAGGGAGAATGGTGGTGGGCGGGGAGAGGTCTGCTCACTGCCTCCTTTGATTTAGTTCTTGGCTAGGGTCCAGACCCCGTGAGACAATACATTTTACTTCTGTGTATTTCTTCACACTCCACTGGATTCTCTTTTGTTCCTTGGTGATGTGCTATGGATTTTGTCACCAGATCTCGTTTCCACACTAGAATGCAAGAGAACCGACGCTTAAGTATTAGCTGAAGGATCCCATCCGCAACCATTCCTGCCCAGTTTTTCCAGAACTTCCTTTGAGCCCTCAGTACTTGGTCTGTTTCCTCTAATCTTTATTATTTTATTTTATTTATTTATTTTTTAAAAAATTTTATTTGACATCGTGAGAATGAGAGAGGAAGTAAGTATAAGCAGGGGGTAGTGGGAGAGGGAAAAGCAGGCTTCTCGAGCAGGGAGCCGGATGTGGAGCTCAGTCTCAGGGCCCTGGGCTCATGACCTGAGTTGAAGGCAGACCCTTAGTGACTGAGCCACCCTGGTGTCCCTTCTTTGTTATTTTAAAATTTTATGCTATTTTATTTATTTAAATATTTTATTTACTTATTTGACAGAGATCACAAGTAGGCAGAGAGGCAGGCAGAGAGAAAGGGGGAAGCAGGCTCCCTGCTGAGCAGAGAGCCCGATGCGGGGCTCGATCCCAGGACTCTGAGATCATAACTTGAGCCGAAGGCAGAGGCTTTAATCCACTGAGTCACCCAGGTGCCCCTTAAAATTTTATTTTTAAGAAATCTCTACACCCAGTGGGGCGCTTGAGTCCCCATGCATCAGGAGTCACATGCTCTTCTCATTGAACTAGCTCAGGTGCCCTTCTCATTTTTAACATAGTATCTTGAAATAATTTTAGACTCAGAGGAAGAATTATTAAATTTATTTTTTAAAAGACTTTATTTGACAGAGAAAGCCAGCATGAGAAGGGGGAAGGTCAGAGGGAGAAGCAGACTCCCTGCTGAGCAAGATCCTGATGGTGGGACTCTACTCTCTGGGACTCCAGGATCATGACCTGATCCGAGGGCAGTCGCTTAACCAACTGAGCCACCCAGGCCTGTATTAAATTCATTAGAAGTTGTTTCACCTCTGTGAAATTCTTTAAAGATTTTATTTGACAGAGCTCACAAGTAGGCAGAGAGGCAGGGAGAGAGAGAGAGGGAAGTAGGAGCCCTATTGAGCAGCGAGCCTGATGCAGGGCTCGATCCTAGGACCCTGAGATCATGACCTTAGCCGAAGGCTTAACCCACTGAGCCACCCAGACGCCCCTGAAATGCAGTATTCCTGGTGCTGATACATAAGAGCCAAAGAAGTTGAGTCAGGTGGATCTTGCCAACACTTTTGACTTTCTGGGCTTGTAGAAATTATTGGGTCCTAAAACTCATGGTGTTAGTAGAAAAGCTTTTTTTAAATTAAAAAAAATTTTTTTAAAGTTATTTGACAGGGAGAGCAGGAACACGAGCAGGGGGAGTATGAGAGGGAAAGCAGGCTTCCTGCCGAGCAGGGAGCCCGATGCAGCCAGGATCATGACCTGAGCCAAAGGCAGACGCCTAATGACTGAGCCACCCAGGCACCCCTAGAAGAGCTTTTGGAGGGTGTTCAATCTGAAAGTTCCTGGTACTGAAGCAGGAATAGTTGAGGAAAGTACTTATGAGCAGGAGTTTGGGTCTGGAAATAGTGCTCCGTGCCGACAGTGCTCTTTGCTGTTGGACAGTGGCTTCTGTCCCTAAATTTTGGGGCTGTAGTGCCAGAGAGAAGGGCTTTTTTTTTTTTTTTTTTTTTTAATTATTTTTAGAATGCAAATTTGGGGGGGAGGGGCAGAGAGAAAGGGAATCTCATTGAACCTGCTCAGAGCATGGAGGCCATTACCCTGAGAGTGAGACCTGAGCCAAAATCAGTTTGATGATGCTGATGCCCCACTGAGTGTGTCACGTAGGGACCCAGAGAGAAGGGTCCTCTAACAGAACAGTTGAGAGCCACTAGTGTGAGGAGTAAAGGCAGGAGAGGAGCTGAGACTATCCTTGGGTTAAGGGTTTTGGATTCTCTGTCCTGCAGTGGGACCCAAATTAGATGGTTCACGTGAGCAAGGAGGGTGAGCGGGATGGGTGTGGAAAGAGGAAGAGCGCGGCAGCCTTCCAGGGGGCGTTGCGCGCGCACGCCTCAGGGTGGCAGTGTTGCCCAGCTACACCGATAACACCCTGTAGCTCGCACACTGCCCGTGACCCTAGGGTTCAGCTGCCACCCCTTAAGGGAGTGAGGTTCTGCCAGGTCTAGATGGACGGGGCTTCTGTGTATTTTTTTTTTTTTTTTCTTTTTTTCCCAGAGTTTGAGAGGAGGATGGCCTATTCTCTTTACTGTCTCCCTGAGTAAAGAAGCACATGCACATCCTGATCAGGGAAGGCCTCAGCAGACCTCAGATGGTGGAGCCAGATCCCCTCCAGCAGTGTGTCTTAAGCTGAACACGGGAATCATTTGGGAATTTTGTTAACATCTGGATTCTGATTCACTGTGTCGATCCAGGTGGGACACACGTTCTCTGGCCGTTTATGTTGCTGCTTCAACTGTACGCTAAGATCATACCTTCCAAGTTTCGCAGAGATTCCTTTTCTGCGGTTTCCCTGTACCTTTCCTGTGAAGAGCTTGGCTCTGTAAAACTTTCTGTATAAATGGTGCTAGTTAGGAGCGAAGCTAAATGTCACCTTACGAAAGGTTGGGTCCTGCTTACAGATTTTTGTTCAGATTAGCACAGTCTTCGCCAACATTAGCTCTTGTTCTTCTTTCCCCCTTTTTTATTTTTCTAGAAAGATCTACGGGGCACCTGGGTGGCTCAGTGGGAAGCGCTTGCCTTCGGCTCAGGACATGATCTCTGGGTCCTGGGATCGAGCCCCACGTTGGGCTTCCTGCTTGGCAGAGGGAGTCTGCTGCTCTCCTGCCTCTCCCCACAGCTGCTGCTCTCAAGTAAAAAAAAAAAAAAAGATTTTAAAGATTTTCTGTAATTGACACAGAGAAGGAGCACAACCAGGGGGAATGGGAGGAGCAGCAGGCTTCCCACTGAGCAGGGAGCCCGATGTGGGGCTTGATCCCAGGACCCCGGGATCATGACCTGAGCTGAAGGGAGATGCTTAAGGACTGAGTCACCCAGGGGCCCAATAAATAAAATCTTTTTAAAAGATTTCAGTTGTCAGAGTTGGGGGGACACAAGCAGGGGGAGCAGCAGGCAGAGAAGTGGCTCCTTGGTTCTTGTTCTTTTTAAACTTTTTTATTTTTTTAAAGATTTTTATTTGACAGAGAGAGATCACAAGTAGGTGGAGAGACAGAGAGGGGAAGCAGGCTCCCGGCCAAGCAGACAGCCTGATGCGGGGCTGGATCCCAGGACCCTGAGATCATGACCTGAGCTGAAGGCAGAGGCTTAACCCACGGAGCCCCCCGGGCGCCCCTCTTGTTCTTTTCTTTTTAAAAATTCTTTGTTCTGGTGATAGAATAGCAGGCATGGTGCTGGGTAGGGCATATTCAAATTTGCAAGGGGGTCAGTAATACATTTTTTTAAAAAGGTTTTTATTTGTCAGAACAAGAGAGCATGCACAAGCCAGGGGAGTGGCCGGCAGAGGGAGAGAAGCAGGCTGGAGCAGGGAGCCTGATGCGGGGCTCCATCCCAGGGTCCTGGGATCCTGACCGGAGTGGAAGGCAGATGCTTAACCAACTGAGCCACTGAGACATCCCCCTGCCCCCCTTTTTAATAAGATCTTTAATTACACCCAACATGGAGCTCAAACTTAAAACTCTTGAGATCAAGAGGCACATTTTCCACCAGCTGAGCCAGCCAGGTACCCCTGTTCTTGTTCTTTTTTCAGTCTTTTTTTTTTTTTTTTTTAAATATTTTATTTATTTATTTGACAGAGATCACAGGCAGAGAGGCAGGCAGAGAGAGGAGGGAGCAGGCTCCCCGCTGTGCAGAGAGCCCGATGCGGGGCTCGATCCGAGGAACCTGGGATCATGACCTGAGCCGAAGGCAGAGGCTTTAACCCACGGAGCCACCCAGTCGCCCCTCTTTTTTCAGTCTTAACGATACTTGGAGATGAGAGAAAAGTTTGGTTCCAGTGTTATTTATGTTAAGCCATTGGAGAGCTCAAGATCAAAAACATGCTGGTGGAGATACATGGACTGAAGTGTACTAGTTGTGGACCAGTTGCTGTTATCCCTACGTTATAGATGGAGATGCTGAGGCACAGACTGGCCTTAAGGCCTCATAACTGATGTGAAGTGGAGCAGGGATTTGAGTTGATATCCTTTGGGGGAGAACGATCTTCGACCACCGTGTTGTGCTGTGCTTAAAGACTTCGGTAGAATTCAGCCTTCCTGGGGGTACCTCGGGTGGTGTTGTTGGTTAAGCATCCGGCTCTTGCTTTCTGCTCAGGTGGCGATCTGGGATCGAGCCCCCAGCTGAGCCCTGTGTCAGGCTTCATGCGTAGTGTGGAGTTTGCTTCAGGTTCTCTCTCTTGCTTTGTCTCTGTCCCCCTGCTTGTGCTCTCTCTTAAAAAAATTAAAGAAATACTACAAAAAAGAAACTCTGTTCTCCTGTGCTTCTCCCCTTCCCCCAATCATCTCCCCAAGGGAAAAAGACCCCCCAAAATTTTAACCTAGGGAACAGTTTATTAGAGCCATTTCTTTTGCTTCAGGACTGCATTGGTTTTGTAACGGACCTTTTTTTTTTTTTTTTTTAAGATTTTATTTGTCAGAATAAGAAGGGGTAGTAGCAGGCAGAGAGAGCTAGGAGCTTTCTGATCAAAGAGCCTGCTTAGGGACTCAATCCCAACACCCTGGGATCATGACTCGAGCTGAAGGCAGACTCTTAACTGACTGAGCCACCCAGGTGTCCCTGTAACTGCTCTTTTTAAGGATAACTTGGCAAGAAAGTTTTGGCTGAGGCCTCCTCATCTGAGAATCATTAGTTTTATGTGAAGTCTTATTTTTTAGAGATTTTATTTATTTGAGAGCAAGAGAGAGCACGAGCATGGGGAGGAGAAGCAGGCTCCCGTCTGAAGCGGGCCTCTCTCCCAGGACCCGAAGGGAGGCTTAACTGTCTGTGTCACCCAGGGGCCCCTTCGTGTGGTGTTTTTAAGAAAAGTTGTTAAGATATTGGAGATACACAGCTACCATTTGTTCTTTCTTTAAAAAGATTCTATTTATTTGACAGATCACAAGTAGGCATCGAGGCAAGTAGAGAGGGGGAAGCAGGCTCCCTGCTGAGCAGAGAGCCCAATGCGGGGCTCGATCCCAGGACCCTGAGATCATGACCTGAGCCGAAGGCAGAGGCTTTAACCCACGGAGCCACCCAGGCGCCCCCATTTATTACTTTTTGCATGCAAGATACTTAAGAGGTTGAAAAACTGCCTTTTTATTAGGGCTCAGCCCTATGTAAGAGACCCAAAAAGGTTTGCTTTACCACAGCAATCCTGGAAAATAGCACTGGAACCCAGATAAAGGTTTCAAGGTGTCCAGAGTTAGGGACCTTCATGTTCTAGGGAATGGGGTGTGAGCAAATATTGCTGGAATCATGGGACATGTTAAAGGCTGGATGGAGTCCTTAAAGGTTGGGCCGAGGGGCACCTGGGTGGCTGGGTAGCATTAGGAGCAGTTCCTCCCATGTGATGAGTGGGCGACCTTGTCTTACCTTGATGCTTTCTCTCGTAGCAAATTACCTGTTTTCTCCAGTTGCTCAGGTGATCCCGTAGATGAAGACAGGGAAATTTCTTACAGACTCACAGTATTGTGTGTCCACCCCTAAGGGAGTGTAGGGGGAAGCATAAACACCACATTTCTAGTTTTTGTGTCCTCTGGGTGAGGGAGTCCACACAGCTTTGTTCATTGTGACCCGGGGTGTCCTTGTGAGTGGCACAGAACCACTCATGTGCCCACATATCTGAATCCTCTGTCTGATGATCTGACCCCCTAAGACTAGGACAGCTGGGCTGGTGTGCCTGCCCGTTGCTTTGCCTACCAAACCCTATCTTGCTTCAAAGCCAGGAAGAATTTTGGGTGCCAAGGGTATGGGGGATGTAATCCTAGGATCCTGGCTCCCCAGCAGCCTTTGCAAAGGCTCCTTAAGTGCTGTTCTGGAGAAAAATCTATATCCCTTGAGGCAAAAATTCAACCAAGAGAATAAATGGCTCCTAGAATGGTCTGTTTTGTGGGCAAAGTATAACCTATAACCCCTTCCTCCAGGTGGCTGGCAGGGTGCAGAGGGAGTGGTGAGGCCGGCCCACCGCTGTGCTGGGGCCAGAAGAAGCCCTGGAAGGATACTTAATTTCTTGTCCTCTTCTTTATTTAGAGGGTACTCTCTGTCCCTCGGAAAAGTTCTCTAATTTTACAATTTTTTTTTTTCCTAAGGAAGAAGTGAAAGTGAAGCCGCGGAGACCCGTCTATTGTCAAATACCCGACAAAGCTGGCCTGTCTGTTCCAGACCCTTTGCACATATGTTTTAGACCTTGGCCCCAGGGCTAACTAGGGGGGCACTGGAGGAGGTGCCAGATGGTAAATGAGAGGGGCCAGCCTGGGGTGACCGTGAGGGTAAGGGGGGAACCGGCTGCCCTGGGAACAGGCAGTGAAAGTAGAGCTTTGCTTGGCCTCTGCGCTGTTCATCTCTAGCTTAGCTCTGCCTGTGCTTCCAGGCTCCAAGTAGGAAAAACACACAAGTACAAGCTGGCTTTTCATATATTGTATATAAAAAAGTCAGGTTTGGGTGAATGCACTGGACCTGCCCCAGATTCTGGGTGGGGCTGCTGCTGCGGGAGACCCCTCAGCTTTTCTCCAGGTCTGCCACCAGGTAGGGGTGGGTGTTCCTCAGGGCCTGAAGGAGCAGGTCTTTGCACGTCTTGTCCCAGGCCGGAGCAAAGGTGAGGAGCTTCCTCATCTTCATGGTGTTGGTGGGCTCCGCCCGCACGGCCTCATACTGCCCGCCTGACAGGACCGTCCCGTACAGGGCGTCCAGCACCCCTTCCACGTCGGTGACGCGGGTGATGAGCGCGGCCCGGTGCCGGTCCACGAAGTGCGGTGCTGTGGGCAGAGCAGAGAGCTGTGAGCCAGTTCCCAGGGTGGGTGCAGGCCTGTGTTCCAGCACTGCTTGCTTCAGAAGTTGCTCTAACTCACGGGGTGGGGCTCCAGGTGGGCAGCCCACCCACACTACAGATAGTGGGACGAGCAGAACTTGGTTTCTCTTTCCCTCCGATCAGCCCCCCTGCCTGGCCCCTGCCGCCCACCGGTGTGGCCCACGGAGTGTAGGTGGGTAGGAAGGAGTGGAGGTGGGCAGGAAGGCTGGGCCCGATCTTGCTCCCCTTGCTCCTGGCTGTGGGACGCAGCTGCTTTGCTTCAGGCTGATGGGGCGTGATGGGGTGCGGCTGAGCGGTTGGGAGTGGAGGCCTCACCTGGCGAGGTTCCAGTCTGGTGATCCTGGATCCCAGCAGGCCCTGGAGCGGGGCCTATAAGGAAATGAGTCAAGTGGTCGCCTTCCGGTCATCCCGTAGCTTTGGTCTCTCTGGGGTTAGGGGCCCCTTGGTATGGAAGCTAAGTACAGGGCAAGCACAGGAAACCTCCCTTCCCAGCAGGAGAAGCTTTTGTAATTTTAGAGGGTAGGAGGAACAGGAAGTGAAAGAGTCCGAGGGGCAAGTGTTGGGGGGCTGATGCAGTGAGGGGTATAGGAGGTGGCCCCTGCAGAGTGTGTGTAGGGGCGTGCTCACCTGTGCACTTGATCTGCAGGTGCTCTGCTGTCTCCTGCATGCCCATCTCCCGCAGCACGATCACGGTGAGCTCTGTGCTGTACTCTTCCAGATAGGAAGAGACGAGCTTGTCTGTGAGGTCTATGGCGTCCATGGACATCAGTGTCCCCCGTGGGATGCGCCCATAGCCTTCGCGAAGGGGCACTGAAAGTAGCTTCAGCTTGAATTTCTTGAACTCGTCTGCAGTCAGGTTCTCCAGTGCGTCCAGGATGGCGTCGCGAGTGCACCCCATGGCGCTGGGGTCCTCTGCTGCTCTCGCTCACCGGGATGTGTGCAGATCAGGAAGTCTGCTCTGGGGCGGGACCTGGAACTCCCCGCCTTCTCCCGATTCCTGCCTTTGCCCCAGCCCAGTGCCCTGTGGCAGAGGGAACCCTGATGATCCCATTGGTTCCCACCCACCAAGGTCTCCAGACTCCATAGCCTGGCCATCGGGGGGCGCCCAGATTGCATCCTGCAGCTGATGTGTAGGGTGGGACCAGGGAGATGCCACAGAGGGACTTCCAGGGTAGTGCCTGCATCTCCAGGCTTGCAGTAATTACCACAGACCTGGGGAGCCTGGTTTATTCAAGTGCCAAGGTTAGAATCTTGAAGTTCTAGAACACTATAATGTCCACATTTCCTTGAACCTTAGCATCCACTGTCACAAGTCAAAGAACCTTAGAATCATAAAATTCTAACAGCCAGAACCGTGTAGCTTACCAAATTCCACATAGTGGGAAGAAAAGAGATGTAAAAAAAAGGGTAGGGGGGCACCTGGGCGGCTCCGTTGATTAAAGGTCTGCCTTCAGCTCGGGTCATGATCCCGGGACTCTGGGCTGGGCTCCCAGCAAAAAGGGATAAGCAAGGAATCTGCTTACCCCTCTCCCTCTGCCCCTACCCTTGCCCATGCATGCTCGCTCGCTCGCTCGCTCTCTCGCTCGCTCTCAAAATAAGCAAGGAATCTGCTTACCCCTCTCCCTCTGCCCCTACCCTTGCCCATGCATGCTCGCTCGCTCGCTCGCTCTCTCGCTCGCTCTCTCTCAAAATAGCAAGGAATCTGCTTACCCCTCTCCCTCTGCCCCTACCCTTGCCCATGCATGCTCGCTCGCTCGCTCGCTCTCTCGCTCGCTCTCAAAATAAGCAAGGAATCTGCTTACCCCTCTCCCTCTGCCCCTACCCTTGCCCATGCATGCTCGCTCGCTCGCTCGCTCGCTCTCTCGCTCGCTCTCAAAATAAGCAAGGAATCTGCTTACCCCTCTCCCTCTGCCCCTACCCTTGCTCATGCATGCTCGCTCGCTCGCTCGCTCGCTCTCTCGCTCGCTCTCAAAATAAGCAAGGAATCTGCTTACCCCTCTCCCTCTGCCCCTACCCTTGCTCATGCATGCTCGCTCGCTCGCTCGCTCTCTCGCTCTCAAAACCTTTCACAACTTTTTTTTTTTTTTTTTAAGATTTTGTGTATTCATTAGAGAGAGCATGAGAGGTGGAGGGGGTGGTCGGAGGGAGAAGCAAACTCTCTGTGGAGCTGGGAGCCTGGTGTACGATTCGATTCTGGGACTCCGGGATCATGACCTGAGCTGAAGGCAGTTGTTTAACCAACTGAGCCAGCCAGGCGCCCAAGTTGTGTCCTTTCTCTGCCTCGGTTTCCTTATCTGTGAAATGGTATCATAACACCCACTTATCCACTTAATATTCTTAGTATTCCAGCATAACGTGGGGTACCTGGTGGCTTCTGAAACCTTGCTAGATACTTCCTGGGACAACCAGGATTTGGTCCCAGCAGCTGAATTTCTGGGGAAATGGTGATGAGACGCTTGTGAAACTTCTTGACTGGAGGGAAAGTTCTGGATGCACTCTGGGCCCAGAGGGCTTGATGTAGAAGAGCAAGTGAAGGCGGCAAGAGTAGTCATTGGAGCCCAAGCTGTGCCCAGAATCCTTACCTTGCCTTTGACATGGTGGGAAGGCCCTGCTGGTCTGGCCCCTGGTGAACCTCAGCAGCCTCGTCTTGTGCCACACCCTGCCCTCCCCCATCTCTGAGTTTCAACCACACTGGCCTCTCAGTTCCTCAAACGTGCAACACTACTTTGCTTCTCCAAGCCTTTTTTTGGTTTTGTTTTTTAAAGATTTTACTTCAGAGAGAGAGACCATAGTGGTAGACAGGCAGCGGGAGAAGTGGACTCCCTACTGATGTGGGACTCTGTCCCAAGATCTGGGATTATGACCCCAGCCGAAGGCAGACGCTTAACCTACTGAGCTACCCAGGTGCCCCTGTCCAAGCCTTTTAACATGTTCCCTTGACCTGACAATCTCTTCCCTTACTCTTGGCCTGCTAAATTCTTGAGACTTTAGGTCTCCAGTTAACGGTCACTTCCTCTGGCCAACCAGGTTTAGAATTCCTTCCAGACTAGTTCATAGCCCCTGCTCTCCTAGCAATTGTGACTGGATTGTAACTGCGTGGATTTGCTTGGCATCAGTCTTCCCTGCCAGTCTGTAAATTGTGCCCGTCCAGATCATTGTTGCATCCACAGCATCTAGAACAAGCCTATGGTGCAATCAGTATGAATGAAGGGACCTTGTGGGAAGCAGCTCATGAGAGAGAACAAACTGAGGGTTGATGGAGAGAGACGGGTATTAGGGAGGGCATGTGTTATAATGAGCCCTGGGCGTTCCATGTAAGTGACGAATCGCTGAGCTGTACTCCTGAAACCAAAACTGAACTATATATCAACTCACTAGAATTTAAATTAAAAAACAACAACGAGGGAGGGTATGTGCTTTGGTGAGTGCTGTGACGTGTGTAAACCTGGCGATTCACAGACCTGTACCCCTGAGGATAAAAATATATGTTTATAAAAAATAAAAAATTAAATTAAACAAACAACAATGAAGGCACCTTGTGGTTCAAGGGAGGATACCAGGAACTGGAGGGTGCGGTTTACATACACACTTTCGAAGAGGCCGCTGCCAGGAGCTAGAAGACAGGGCTCGAAGCTGTACAGTGTCTAGTTTGAATCTGGGCCCTCCTTCTAGGTGGGTATTGGGAGCCCATTTTTCCAGTTCAGCTGGGTTGTAGCAATCACCATTCCTTTTGTGGATGTGCTCCTGACTTCCACATTTATTTATTCACTTATTGGACATCCATCGCCCATCAAAACGTGAGCTTGGTAAGAGCAGGGACCTTCTCTGTCTTGTTCATTGCTGAATCCCCGACATCAGGAGAGTGACACGTAGGAGGTACGCGGTGAAGGTTTGTTAAATGAAGGAATGAATGAGGCCGTGGTGCCTGCAGCGTGTTGTATTCAAGAGCTTCCAGCAAGGGCGGCGGCGGCAGGGCTCACTCCCCATCCTTGCTCATGTTGCCCCGTGTGCTCTGGGCAGGTTGCGTGCCAACATCCTCACCACGGGTGGCACTTGTGGTCCAATAGCCAATGTTCCTTGGCTTATGGATGGTTATTATTGTGCCTCTTCCCTGGTCTTTATCCTTTTAGAATCTCTAGTTCATTTTGTACGCTGTGGCTGACAGGCTACCTCTTCCTAGCCCACACATCAATCTTCCTCCTTCTCTGCTCAGAAACCTGTGACTCTCCAGTGCCCTCAGAACCAAGTTCAAGCTCCTTGGCTTGGCCTTCAAGATCCTTGCCAACTTCCTTAGCTATACTTTTGACCCTATTAGCCTCTGGACTTCCCTCCATAAGTGGCCGCTGTCCTCTGCTTGCCCTCTTTTCCCTTCTGGTTGGCTTGATGAGTTACTGCTTGTCCCAACCTTCTTCAGGAGTCAGGCTCCATGCCCAATGTGGAGCCTGACATGGGGCTTCATCTCACCATCCTGAGATCGTGACCTGAGCGGAAGTCAGGAGTCAGAGGCTTAACGGACTGAGCCACCCAGGCACCCCTATTTTATTCTAAATACATGTATTAAGAATCTACTAGATGCTCACCCACGTGGTAAGTGCTGGTGAGATGCAGTAATAGTAGTAATAAAAATTTCCATTCTTTAGAATTTACATGTTCTAGACATGTGCATAACATAACATAACATGCATAATTTTTTTTAAAAAAGATTTTATTTATTTCACAGACAGAGATCACAAGTAGGCAGAGAGGCAGGCAGAGAGAGAGGAGGAAGCAGGCTTCCCGCCAAGCAGAGAGCCCGATGCGGGGCTCGATCCCAGGACCCTGGGATCACGACCCGAGCCGAAGGCAGAGGCTCAACTCACTGAGCCACCCAACATGCATAATCTTATTTAAACCTCCTGACATCCCCGTGAGGAGTGTTAATTATCCCACCTTACAGAGGAGAAAACTGAGGTTTTCAGAAATTACTCTCAAAGCCAACAATGGTAGTAAGTGAGGAAACAGATTGAACCATCTGATCCCTAGGCCCAAATTCCAACCACCATCCTTACCTCCTTGAAAATCGACAAACGGCTTGGAGAGATTATGTATATGGAGATTTATGCCTCCTCCAGACTGTCCACAAACATCTTAGGAGGGTAGGTATTACGATAGTAGTAATGATAACATTAACTTCCTCCTCTTTGCAGAAAGCTCTAGAATTTACGTTCAGAAGATGGTTGAATAGTGGGAAAGGAAGTTGCTGACTGGTATCAGCTCCACTTAGATTTGATTCCCAGATCCTCTTAGCTGTGACTTAGGGAGGTCACAGCCCCTTGCTGGGTCTGTGTTCTGTAATGTGAATGTGCTCACCTCATCAGCCTGTAGGGAATCAGGACCCTGAGAAGGGCAGTGACTTGGCCAAAATCAGGGAGGTAGAGGCAGAGCCTACTTGTTCCTGGACACTGCCAGGGTGATTTTCATCTGGGGAGGTGGAGGTCAAGAGGTATGGACTTTCCGGGAAGGCCCAGGGAAGCCATGATAATCTCTTCCCCTCAAAACCTCCCTTTCTTGGGGGGAGTGCCCAGAGCTCTGAACTTTGATCCCTGGCAAGAAAAGAACTTTCAAGTTTTACTTCAGGCCTACCCTTGCCCCTGGACTGGAGCCAGAGCTGTTGCTGGTGGTAAGATGTCTCTTGGGTGTGCTCCTCGCCACCTAACCAAAGAAACCCTTGATCATTGGAACCAGATTGCTTCTTCTGCAGCCAAGACCACAGATTTCCAGAACATTGGTCAGGCCACTTAATCTCGTCCCTCATGGCCTCCTGTAAAACAGAATCAATGCTGGGTGGTTACAAGGTTATAAATGAGTTTATGAGGTTGTAAATGAATTAAGAATGGTGAAATGGTTGGAACAGGTGGTGATTCTGTCACTTGTTAAACTTGTTAAAGTTTCTGAGCCTTGGTTTTCCAGTCTCTGAAGTAGGGATGATGTTATTTACCTTATAGAGTTATATGGAGGATTCCTTGGAATACTTAGTAATAATAATTGTAGTACTCTCAATAGCCAACATTTATTGAACATTTCCTATGGGCTTGGCATTGTTATAAGAGTTTTGTTTGAATTAGTTTGCTGAATCTTCATAACAATCCAAGAATTTTTTTTAAGATTTATTTGAGAGTCAGTGCATGAGTGAGCTGGGGGAGCGGAGCAGGACGACAGGAGAAGAGAGAGAATCTTCAGCAGACTCCCTGCTGAGTGCACAGGCTGATGTCGGGCTTCGCTTCATGACCCCGAGATCATGATCTGAGCCGAAATCAAGAGCTGGATGCTCAACTAACTGACCCACTCAGGTGCCCCAATCCAAGGGTCTTTTTTTAAAAAAAAAAAATTTATTTATTTATTTGACAGAGAGAGAGAGAGAGAGAGAGTGAGAGCACGCACAAGTAGGGAGAGCGGAAGGCAGATGGAGAGGGAGAAGCAGGCTCCCTGATGAGCAAGGACCCCCCCAGCCCCCTGCCCAGTGTGGGGCTTGATCTCAGGACCCTGGGATCATGACCTGAGCTGAAGGCAGATGCTTAAGGACTGAGCCACCCAGGCACCCCGCCCCCCCCAATCTAAGAGCCTTAATAAAAATCCTTACATGATTCCCATTTTACAATTGAGAAAATCAGGTTAAGTGACTTGCCCAAAGTCACACGAGGAAAGAGCAGAGTCAAGATTTGAGCCTAGTGGTGGCAGTCACTGCCCCCTAAGCCCCAGGTGTCAGCATACTGCCTCTGGTGTTTGTTTAATATAATATCTGGTTTAATCCTCATAGCAACCCTACAGGGATGGTATTATTTTCCTACTTATCCTCACGTTGTAGCTCCAGAAATTGGAGTCCAGAGAGATAGGTGACCTTCCTGAGTGTATGCAACATGAATTTGTGACATGAGCATTCAGGACCTGCTTTTACTCTGGCCCTGATTAGAGGATTTCTGCCTTCTTCCTACATTTACCCAATACAAGGAGCTCTCACCTCCCATGGCATTTATGACTTTAGCCATTGGGAAGCTCTCCCTTAGGACAAGCCAAAATCTGACCCCTCTGAGCCCTGGCTGCGGGGACTTCAGAGAGCTCCATCCTAGGGTTAGCAACCCAAGTCCTTACTTCCTTCTCGATATGTTCCCTGCTGTGGACAACCAGTGTCCCTCCCATGGGTCAGAGGTCAGATCTGGCCCATGCGCAGGGAGAGATTGAGTTGACTGTCACCCCCTTGTCCTGGGCACCCACTCCTTTTGCTCAAAGCCTTCAGCCTCAGCCTGGCAGTGATGGAAACTCCAGGTGAGATCAACATTCAGCACATGGACTTTCTGAGTGGAAGTGAGGTAGCTTGTGGTTTCAGAGACTGCCTCCAGATATGCTGTCATCCCCACCCACTCCTGTTCAGGGAAATCAAACCTCCCTGGGCTGCTCAGTGTTCTGGTAAAAAGTCCTAGGAGCTTCCCGAGACTTTTCAATACTTTAGTCATTTGTGTAGCCAGTGGCTCTGATCCAAAAGAATAATAAGACTTATCTCTTCCTGAGAGGCCTAAATCATGATAACGTGTACAAGGTTCCTAGGTTAAGCCCAAAGGTGCCAGGAAGCCTGGGGAAGCTTCCTAAGTGGGCCAGCATGCAACATGCAAGAGCTTCAAACGTTTAATAAGATATGAGGGGCACCTGGGTGGCTCAGTGAGTTGAGCCGCTGCCTTCAGGTTGGTCATGATCTCAGGGTCCTGGGATCGAGCCCCGCATCGGGCTCTCTGCTCAGCGGGGAGCCTGCTTCCCACTGCCTCTCTGCCTACTTGTGATCTCTCTCTCTCTCTGTCAAATAAATAAATAAAATCTTTAAAAAAAAAAAGAAGAAGAAGAAGAAAAATGAACTGCAGAACTTGGAGACAAGTCTGAAGACTTGTCGTAATTAGGTCTTACTCATGCTTTTGGGATGCAAGTTATCGTTTATCTAGACACTGCTTTGGGATTTAACAAATTATTAAAAGGAATGGGAGGGGGCGGGAGAGAGGGGGTGGCTGGGTGATGCACATGTAGAGGGCATGTGTTGTGGTGAGCCCTGATGCTTCACAGACCTGTACGCCCGAAACAAGTAACACATTATATGCTAACCAAAATAAATAAATAAATAAAAGGTAGAAAAAAAGCACGGGTTGGGAGGGAGGGTAGGAGAAGTTACCAGAAAAACAACAACAACAACAACAACACATGGGAGGTTCGGTTCATAAATAAAACTTTTGTCTATAAATACAAGAATGCTCACATGTTTCTAGGATTTTGATCAAGCATGAGCGAGCAAATCTATATTTAATCAACAAGGCTGGGGCACCTGGGTGGCTCAGTGGGTTAATGCCTCTGCCTTCCACTCAGGTCATGATCCCAGGGTCCTGGGATCGAGCCCCACATCCGGCTCTCTGCTCAGCAGGGAGCCTGCTCCCCCCACCTCCTTTGCCTGCCTCTCTGCCTACTTGTGATCTCTGTCTGTCAAATGAATAAATAAGGTCTTTAAAAAAAATCAGCAAGGCTTAATAAGATAATCTTAAAATTAATCTACTATAAGATCATGAAGATTATAGAGCTGTGCTCTTCCATTGATAGCTGCTATCAACACATGGCTCTTGAGCACCTGAAATGAGGCCAGTCGGAAATGAGATGTGCCCCCAATGTAATATACACACCTGATATCAAAGACTAAGTATGAAAGAAAGACTGTGAAATATTTTGTTAGTATTTTTTTCTAGTAAGCTCTATGCCTGACATGGAGCTTAAATTCATGACCCCGAGATCAAGGGTTGCGTGGTCTACCAACTGAGCCAGACGAGTGCCCCATATTAGTAATTTTAATATTAGTTACATGTCAAATGATAATATTTTGGATACATTGGGTTAAATAAAATATCTTTGTGAAATTAAAAAAAAAAAAAAACAAAAACAGAATAAAAACAGTAAAACCAAAGACTTGAGCTGAGACGTGTAGGGAGTTATCTGGCTCCTGGGGAGATGTATTTACTTGCCAAAGAGTTGGAGGAAGAAGATCTTTAAGGGGGCACCGGGGTGGCTCAGTGGGTTAGGCCTCTGCCTTCGGCTCAGGTCATGATCTCAGGGTCCTGGGATGGAGCCCCACATCGGGCTCTGTGCTCTGTGGGGAGCCTGCTTCCCCTTCTCTCTCTGCCTGCCTCTCTGCCTACTTGTGATCCCTGTCTGTCAAATAAATAAATAAAATAAAAAAAAAAAAGAAAAAGATCTTTAAGCAGGGGATAGGGGCAATTGATTTCTTCTCCTCAATAATCAGGGAAAGGAATTCTTCCTTGTAGATGCTTTGCACGGTACCTGGCTGCTGTCATGGGCCAGTTAACTTGGCTCTTATCCATCATCCTAGGGCACAGAGAGCCAGACATTTACTATTTCCTGGGAGAGATTTAGTATGCTTGTCTCTGATCCAGAGCACCTCATGTGCTCATTTGGGATAAAATTAATAAGAATGGAGATTAAAAACCCAAGAGAGAGGTAAAAAGAGAGTCCAAAGTCCTCATGTTTCTGAAAGATAAGCAGAAACTCAGATTAAGACAGGCAGCATGTGGTTGAGGGAGGGAGAAACGGACAAATCCAGGAAAAGCCGAAAGTGTGGCTGAGAGGCCAGAAGAGCACTCAGTGACCTTGTGTGTTTATTCATTCACTGAGTACTTCCTGAGCTCCTGTAGTGTGCACATGCTTTATTCTAAATTGGAGACAAGCAGTGTATAAAATTTATGTTCTGGTAGGAGGAATCAGTCAAAAAAACCCAAGTAAAATATTGCTTGTCTGATGGTAATAAATGTTATAGGGAAAAATAGGGCAGGGGAAGGGAGATGTGAGATTTAGAATCAGGGAGCTGGGAAAAGCCTCACTGAAGAGGGGACATGGGTAAAGATCTGAGGGACAGGAGGGTGGCAACCATGTCTGAGAGTGTTCCAGGCCGAGGGGCCCGCAAGCCCAAAGGCCAAGGCTGGAGTGAGCAGGTCCTGTTCTCCTGCTGGTGGAGCTAAGGAGGGTCAGTGTGATCTTGGAGAGTCAGAAACTTGGGGAGTGAGTAAGTGGGTGACAAACTGGGGATGGGCCACAGGCAAGGGGGGGTGGTGCGGATGGGGGGGGTTGGGGGAGAAGGGAGACACTCCTCCCAACCTAGTTTCTCTCTTTTCTGTGACTCCCTGCTGTTGTAATTTCTGGCTCCAGGCTGAGCCAGGGAGGGGCCAGTGGATGGGCCAGGACAGGTGGCCTTGACATGTGATGCTTGTCCGCTGACCACTCAGTCCTCACTTTTAGAACGCTTTCCAGAAGTGATGGAAAGGGGTGGGCAGGACGACTAAATATAGTCCTGGGGCCAAGACAGTCTGGGAGGGTCTGTCTGCGATTCACTCCGTGCCCTCAGCGGTGGGGTCCACTGCTAGCCGCACCGGTGAGCCCCGGTCTGTGCTCTGTGCTTGCTGTTTGCCCTTTGCCTGTTTTCAGACACAGCTCTGACCCGGCTAAGTTTGGGCCTGACCTTGAGTGGGCCTCCCGGGAGTCTCTTTTTGCCCAAGATCTCCAACCAGACCTGTGAGTCCTGCGGGTCCTGTGGGCCTGGATATATGGGGGGAGGGGAGGCCTGGGGATCCTGGAGAGGTAGAAGGGGAGGGGTGGTGGCTCTGGGGAATCTGGGGCAGGGGCTGAGGCTGGGGCTAAGACAAGGGAAAGACTGCAACCTGGATCCTGTTTAGGAACTGTTTAGGGCTTGAGACAAGGTCCCTGTTCGTGGCTGTTTTGGGGGCTGGGGCTGAGAAGTGCAGCTGAGACTGCTTTTGGGATCGAAACCGAGTGCCCCTCCCCCCCCCCCCCGCGTTGGCCAGAACCAGAGTCCTTTTCTGCACGAGAAATGCGGTCGTTATAGGCTGGGGGCCCTTCCCGTCTGGGGCTGGGGCTGGGCGCAGCGCGGGGCGCTCCGCGGAGCCTCCCTGACCGACCCCTCCTCTGCCCAGGACCGTCATGTCGGCGGCGCCCGGCCTGCTGCACCAGGAGCTGTCCTGCCCGCTGTGCCTGCAGCTGTTCGACGCGCCGGTGACGGCCGAGTGCGGCCACAGCTTCTGCCGCGCCTGCCTGAGCCGCGTGGCGGGCGAGCCGGCGGCGGACGGCTCGGTGCCCTGCCCGTGCTGCCAGGCGCTCACGCGGCCGCACGCGCTCCGCACCAACCTGCAGCTGGCGCGCCTGGTGGAGGGGCTGGCGCAGGTGCCGCAGGGCCACTGCGAGGAGCACCTCGACCCGCTGAGCGTCTACTGCGAGCAGGACCGCGCGCTCGTGTGCGGCGTGTGCGCCTCGCTCGGGTCGCACCGCGGCCACCGCCTGCTGCCCGCCGCCGAGGCCCACGCGCGCCTCAAGGTGCGGGAGTCGAGCGCGGCCCGCCGAGGCGGGGGAGCCCGGGCGGGAGCGGACGGTCGGCGGCGCGGGGCCCCGCACGTTCCCGCAGGGACCTGGAGTCCGCGCTCCGGGGCCAGGGGCCCCCGCGGCTGTGCGGGACGCGGGCTGGGCGAGGCCGCTGGGGAATCGGGGCGGACGAGCCCCGAAGCGGGGGGGCCTGGCGGGGACGAGACCCTGGAGGGGCGCTCAGGGAACCCCCGGCCTAGGTTTCCGGGGCTGAGCGGGGGCCGCCGCACAGCGGAGCGGGCTGAGCCGGGAGGGGAACCGGCGTCTGGGCCGGCGAGTCGCGGCCCTTCCGCGGGTGTCGGCGGGGAACCGGGAACGGCAGGGGCGCGGCCGGGGGCGGTGTGGGTGGAGGCCACCGAGCGGCTTCGCTGAGCCCACGTTCTGCTCCTGCTGCTGAACGCGTGCGGGCCCAGGGCTCAGCGCATCCGGCCGGGAGGGCAAGGCAGGCCTGGGGACGCTCCTCTGGGCGCAGGCCCAGGTTGGCTCCGAGACCCAAATCCACCTGTTTTTCCGGATGGAGCTGGAAGTCTTGAACGCTGGCTAACAGAGCCAGCCCACAGCTGTGCTCTGCCCAAGGTTTGCGATTCCCACGGGTGCCCAGAAAAGATCCCCGCAGAATAGTGAATAGAGACGCGCGCACACACACTGGCTCGTTCGTGTCAGACGTGTGGCAAGTCACAGGCACGCAGCTACGGGAGACTACGTGTCTACACAGGCCCAGGAAGGTCTGCCATGAAGCGTTGGTGGGGCTGGGAACAAGAAACGACGGGTGCGGGAGAGGGGCAGGGGGTTCTGGAGGCAGGGAACGGTCCTTAACCCCGCAGTGAAGCCGTCATTGGCTTCTCAGGAATGATGAGTGGGGGGCTTCTGCGGGTTATCTTTAGCCACAAACATCAGCGTACTGCGCTTCTGCTTCGCCCCCAGACTTCTAAAGAGGGTAGACCACTGTCTTTAGGCGGGTATTCGAGGCCCCCAGACTCTCCCAGGGACGCAGCCCAACATTCTGGCCCCCTTCTGCCTTGCCCAGTCCTGCCCAGTGCCGATTGGTGGCTCTTAGACCAGTGCAGAAGCTTCCTCTTTCCAGGGGCCTTTCCAACCCAGACTCACCTTTGCTGGTAACCCCAGGACTCCCAGCCTGGGCCCAAGAGAGAGATCTGTGAAGAGGGAATAGAGTCCCTGACATGGAACAGAGCACCAGGTGACCCAGGAGTCCTGAGGGGGCAGAGAGGTGGGATACATTCTGCCAGGATCCGAATCAGCCCCAGCCCTAAGACACAGGGGAGGGCTGGCAGGAATTCGGAAGAAGGGGCCCAAGAAGGGTCTGATGGAGGAGGGAGACAGGAAGGCTGGGGCTGGGCTGGATGCCTCGGTCCTTGACCACGAAGAGGGCTTGGGTCCAGAGACCATGTACCAGGACTCAAGAGTAGTCGAATGGGATGTGCCGGGAACGGGGGGCTGATGCGACACCCCGAAACTGAGCTGCATCCTCCTGAGTGCCAAGGTCGCACAGCATGGCTGCCTTGGGCTCGGATCCCTACAGAGCTGGAGCCATAGTGCTCACCGCAGAGGGCAACCAGCTTGTGGGGACTCTAGCTGCCGGAGTGGCCCCTGCAGGACTTTCTGAAAGCCTTGGCACAGCGATTCCACCCCCAGCTTCCGTTTGAACTTCTTGAGGTCATCAGTGGTCAAGTTTTCCCTGTGCAGCCAGGATGACGTCATGCTTCTTCCTCATGGCTTAGCCCTGTTGCTACTGAACCTCTGAGGGCTCCATGCCGAGAGCCACCAGGTCCGCCCTGTCCTGCGACAGGCTGGGCTAATCCTGAGGCACCTGCTAAAACTGGGACCCATCTGCAGGCAGAGCCTAGAGGGTCTCTCTGTTTCCCTTAGGGGGAGTAGGGAGGAGGCCACGGGTCTGTCACAGCTATGGGTGAGGGGAGGAAGATGCTTCCATTCTAGAAAGATGAAACTGAGGTTGGGAGCCATGGAGGTGGGCCTGGGACCGTCTGATTCCAGGGCCTTGCAGTTTTCCCACAAAGAGTGACTTTGGCAGGAGCTCTTAGTTTCCCTACACCTGCATTTCCGGACTCACGAACTGGCAGGCCTACGGTAGGGTACCCCCACAAATGTGTTTGGTAGACACAGCAGAGATTATCTATCTATTTATATCTATATGCATATTTTTAAAGATTTTATTTATTTGACAGAGAGAGAGAGAACAACTAGGCAGAGAGGCAGGCAGAGAGAGAGAGGGAGAAGCAGGCTCCCCGCTGAGCAGAGAGCCAGACACAGGACTCGATCCCAGGACCCTGGGATCATGACCTGAGCCAAAGGCAGAGGCTTAACCCACCGAGCCATCCAGCACCCCATATATATTTTTTTAAAGTAAGATTTACCCCCAAGGTGGGACCGGAGCTCACCACCAGGAGATCGAGGGTCCCGTGCTCTACCGGCTGAAAGAGCCAGCTGCCCCAACACAGCAGACACTTTCATTCAATTTCCTTGCCCCCAGAGCCCTTGGGTAGGCAGGAAGGCTGATTGGGGTGTTTTGCTGTTGTTCTGCTTTTAAGGATGGGGTAAAGCCCCAGGAGAGGAGGAGGTTGCATTTCTTCCTCATACACCCCACACTGAGCCCAAGAGGCCTTCTGGGTCAGCGCTGTACCCCTCTGTTGGAGGACACCAAGCCGCGTTTGCATTTGTCGCCCTCACAAAGACGTGTGCTAAGGGTGCTAACCGTGCCCGGAGAGGGATGAGGGATGGGTGGCCAGGGAGGACCTCCTGAAATAGTGGGAGGGCAGCGCGTTCTTGCCATCGGGAGCAGTGCCGCTGAGGGCCCAGACGTCTGCCCACGAGTCTGCGGAGTGGGGAGATGCCCACCCGACTGGGGGAGGGCCGGTGTTCAGGCCAAGCCAGAGATGGCGGGCCTGGGGCGGGGCGGGTGGGGCCGGGGGCAGCCCTGTCATTGGCTGCTCTGCCCCTCAGACGCAGCTGCCCCAGCAGAAGCTGCAGCTGCAGGAGGCGTGTATGCGCAAGGAGAAGAGCGCGGCCGTGCTGGAGCACCAGCTGCTGGAGGTGGAGGTGAGCGGCTCAGCACGGCAGGGCCTGGGTCCTAGGGTCGGGCAGGAGCTCCCAGCCTAGTGCTCTTGCCTGTCTGCTCCCGCAGGAGACGGTGCGTCAGTTCCGGGGGGCGGTCGGGGATCAGCTGGGCAAGATGCGGGTGTTCCTGGCGGCGCTGGAGGGCTCCTTGGATCGGGAGGCAGAGCGTGTGCGGAGTGAGGCGGGGGTCGCCTTGAGACGAGAGCTGGGCAGCCTGAACTCTTACCTGGAGCAGCTGCGGCAGATGGAGAAAGTCCTGGAGGAGGTGGCTGACAAGCCACAGACGGAGTTCCTCATGGTGAGCACTGGGTGACCTTCGCTCTCTGCTTCTCAGCCCGGGTTCCGTGCCTCGAGACCTCATCCTATTGTCCGACATGGACTTTGAGGTCCAGAGCGGGGCAGGGACAAGGCCGGGTCACACTTCGGAGAGGGACGGGCTGCTGTTATGGTTGTTTAGGTTGCACACTGCACAAGGACACTGAATCTAAGTGGTCATCATTCCTATCACAGACGTTAGAGGTTTGTGTGTTTATTTGGACAATCATCTACCTGGTGGAATTGTTTGTTCTCTTGAGGAAAGGGAGTATGTTTTTCAGTTCACACAGAGGTAAAGGGCTAGGGTTGGCCTTAAATTCTGGGTTCCTTTTGGCTCTTTCTGATTCTTCCTGACCCCCCACTTAGCATTCCTGGTGGTCCGTCCATCCTCAGAAGTCCCCAGTGTCTCCCCTGCCAGCCTCACCTCCATCTCTTTATCTCTCTTTCCAGAAATACTGTCTGGTGACCAGCAGGTGAGATCAACTTGGCCCCTTTTCCCAACTTGCCCTGGTCTTCACACTTGCTGCCTCACCCTCGAATCGCAGCAAACCTGTACGCCCCATTCCGCCCCCTCCGTCGGCCTGCCTTTGTGCTGAGCACAGAAATGACCCTGACCCTGACCTGGTCCTTCTCCTCAGGGACCTCCCAGACAGGTGCTGGGGATGGACATGGGCGGGGACACAGGCGTAGTAGGTGCTCGGTGCTGCCGTATCGGGAAGCGGGTGGCTGGGGTAGGCTTCGCAGAGCAGGGCACCTCTGCATGGGGCCCTGGGGGAGTGATGCGAGTTGGTGAGGTGAAGAGCTCGGGGAGACGCAGCAGACATGCGCAGGGCAAGAGCCGAGGCTGGAAAGAGGGAGGGAGGCGGAGCCAAGCCGGAGTCCTCGGGAGCCTGGCCCTTATCCCAACAGAAGGTTCTTCTTCTTCTTCTTTTTGGTGGGGGCTCCTGGCTGGCTCAGTTGGTGGAATCTGTGACTCTTGATCTTGGGGTCGTGACTTTTGAGCCCCACACTGGGTGTAGAGATAAGTAAGTAAGTAAAAAATTGTGGTAGAATATACACCATGTAAAGTTTGCCGCCTCAACCATTTTCTGGCATGTAGTTTTAAGTTCAGTGGCGTCCACCATCTCCCTCTAGAACTTTCTCATCCTTCCAAAGGGAAACTCTGACAGAGGTTTAAGCCAGGAGTGACACACCAGAGATCCTGGACCTCCACCACAGCCCAGTCCTCCTCTCTTTGGGGTAACACCTTGTGCCCTGCCCCTGCCCCATGCCTCCTCCAGGAAGTCCTTCCACACACACACCTGCCCCCACGTCCCCGCCCCCAGGCTACAGAAGATCCTGGCAGAATCACCACCGCCTGCCCGGCTGGATATCCAGTTGCCTGTCATCTCAGATGACTTCAAATTCCAGGTGTGGAGGAAGATGTTCCGGGCGCTGATGCCAGGTACGGGGGAGGGGCTGTCTCCGGGTTTGTGTTTGTTGCTGTGTGGGTGAGGGGAGGTCCTGACTACACAAGAGAGACCTCTCAGTCCCAGCTGGGAGGTCATCGAAGAAGGTGCCCATTGCTCCTTTACCTCTGTGTTTGCTCTGCACCTTGTAACCTGAGCTCAGAGAAGGACCTTTGAGGCATGGGGTTCATGGGTGGGTGACTGACGTGGGGCAGACTCTGCTTGCTGGGAAGCTGCTGCTGCCGTTGGCAAGCAAGGGAGGCTGGGGCCTGGGGGTTGAGCCCTGTGTGATCCTGGGTCAGTTCCTGCCGCCACTGGATGGCTGCCAGCTGGAGGCTGAGGATGTGCAGAGCCGGTGCCCTGGGGACGGGCCTAAGCCAGAGAGTGACTCTGGTGGCCTGTGGCTGGAGGCCCCACGGGCTCTGCCTTCTCTCCCTGAGAGCTAGGTCACAGTGAAGTGGCATTAGCTACAGAACTGCAGGACACGTGCACAGGGCTGGTATAGTCCTGACTGCCCTGCGGCGGGGCGGGGCGGGGATTCTGTTTTATGCAAGGCAAGAGTAAGGCCCAGAGACTGGCTCAAGACTTGAGGGACTGGGTGTGGGGCATAAACAATGAATTGTGGAGCACTGAGAAGATAAAATAAAATTAAAAAAAAAAGAAAAAAAAAAAAAAAGACTTGACTGCAGTCATACAGCCGGGCGAGGTGGGGGCTGGCCTAGGACCAGGCTTCCTGTCTCCTGCTTTGTGACCTGGGCTTTAGCTACAGACTTACATGCCCTGTGGCCACGGGGTCCTCCCTACCTTGGAAGGGGGCAGTTACGGCCTCGTTTTCAGCAGAGCCAGCTGAAGCTCAGAGACATCCAGTCTTTGGCCCAGCGCAGGAAGCAGAGAGGGGCTCACCTCTCAGAGATGCTGGGGGACCAGGGCGGACCCGCTGGCCCCTAACTGATTGGGCGGAGCTGGCGGTAGGCAGACTCGCAGGGGCCCGACCTCGCCTCCCTCCCCTCCGCAGTGACCAAGGACCTGACCTTTGACCCGAGCACCGCCCACCCGAGTCTGGTGCTGTCTCCCTCGGGCCGCCGCGTGGAGTGTTCGGATCAGAAGGCGCCGCCGGCCGGGGAGGACCCGTGCCAGTTCGACAAGGCCGTGGCGGTGGTGGCGCGCCAGCTGCTGTCCGACGGCGAGCACTACTGGGAGGTGGAGGTGGGCGACAAGCCGCGCTGGGCCCTCGGCGTGATCGCGGCCCAGGCCAGCCGCCGCGGCCGGCTGCACGCGGTGCCCTCGCAAGGCCTCTGGCTGATCGGGCTGCGGGACGGCAAGATCCTGGAGGCGCACGTCGAGGCCAAAGAGCCGCGCGCCCTGCGCCCTGCGGAGAGGCGGCCGTCGCGAGTCGGGATCTACCTGAGCTTTGCCGACGGAGTCCTCTCCTTTTACGATGCCAGCGACGCCGACGCCCTCGAGCTGCTCTTTGCCTTCCACGAGCGCCTGCCCGGGCCCGTGTACCCCTTCTTCGACGTGTGCTGGCACGACAAGGGCAAAAACGCTCAGCCGCTGCTGCTCGTGGGGGCTGATGGCGAGGAGGCCTGAGCCGCCCGCTGGGCTGGGGCGGGGGCGGGGGGTTGCGGGGGTTGCGGGGGTCCTGCAGGCCTGGAAGGAGGCAGGGAGGGCAGGGGCTGTCGGGACTGAAGGCGGAGGGGGTTGGGGACTGGGGACTCTTTAGGGGTCTGAGATGTTCGGGGTTGGAGGGGTTGGGGTGGGTGTGGGGAAGAGAGATCTAAAGTCAGGTCCGCGAGGAAACCCCAGTTTGGGAACCAGGAAGCCCGAGGGTTCCAGGAAGAAATTGAAGTTGAGGGAAGGAGAGAAAAGGGTCAGGGGTCCGGCTGGGGTGGGGTGGGGGTTGGGGTGGTGGGAACTGAAGATCTCTGGAGAGCAAAGAGCCCCTTTTCCCTCCTTCCTGGCGGCCGTGGGGTGTGTGTGTGGGGGGCCCAGATTCACCACACAGAAAGATCTTTCCCTTCATGGTTCCACAACTTAAGCGTGCACTTTTTCAAAGCATGTGACAGTGACTTGTTGAAGCCGAGTGTTGTGTTTCTGGTTCACTAGGTCTGGGTGCAGACCAAAATTTTGCTTTCCTTACAAGTTCCTGGGGCCGTGCTGTTGCTGCAGGTTACAAGTGGGATCACCTGGAAAACCCAGGACTTGGACCCTGGTCTGTTCAGTGAGCTCTCCATTACACAGAGGTGGTTATCAGTAGCTCTCAGCTCGCAGGAATAGAAAACCCACACTATATTCCTCTGGAGATTCAACAGTCATTGAAAAACTGCCAGATACCATGCTGAGTGAATGAATAAACTGGCCCCTAGCTAGTTCCTTTTGCCTCTGGAATATGATTACTGAGTGTCTTGGACATTGAAGTAATCCCCCAAGCTGCCAACCCAGAGAAAGAGCCTGATGCGGATCCCAGCCTGGGCCCTGCTGCTTGTGGGGAAGAGAAGGCCTCCCCCACCAGCCCCGCTTCTCCTGGGTTGGCCCCTCGCTGCTTACTCACTGGTTCACACCTTCTTTGGTTTTAGTTCAACGGCCCGTGTCTTGGGCCCTGGAGTTAGACCGAGGCCCAGAGTGACAGTTCCTCTTCCTTAGGGGAAGGCCTGTGGGGACTCAAGCCGGTGGGAGCGGAGCTGCTGCCGCTTCTGTCCGAGAGGTGACGGTAGGGGCCGTTTGCTCTCTGTGCCAGCGTGCTGCTGCTGATGTGTGAAAGGGCCTGGGAACCCCTGGAAACAGGTGCCAGTACAGGAATTTTCTTGGGGGATCGAGTGAAGGAAGGTGTGGGTAGAGTAAGAAAGGCCTCAAGGTCTGGCTGAGGGGACTCTCGGCTGTGCTCCCAGAGGAATGGTTCTTGGACACTAAGGGTTATTTGGTTGTAAAATTCAGTAGCATTAATAGAGACGATTATATTCAGATTCCTTCCCCATTAAATCTTTGTGAAGAGACAAGTGACCTATTGCTAGGCCTAATAACCTCTTATTGTCCACCTGGCTTTTAGTCTTGACCCATCTCATCTTAGCAAAACACAAATGTGGGGGCACCTGGGTGGCTCAGTGGGTTAAAGCCTCTGCCTTTGGCTCAGGTCATGATCTCGGGGTCCTGGGATTGAGCCCTTCATCGGCCTCTCTGCTCAGCAGGGAACCTGCTTCCTCCTCTTTCTCTGCCTGCCTCTCTGCCTACTTGTGATCTCTCAATCAAATAAATAAATAAAATTAAAAATAAAAACCCCACAAATGTGGTGGTGGGATCCGGTTGCTCAAAACTTTCAACAACTCTGTGTTCCCCTCTAAGAGAAAGCCCTAGATCTTTGGCTCAGCATTTGGGACACCCTGCTATTCTCCAGCCACATCTACACTCTGGCCCTACTGACCTCTCGGGGTCCGTGTCGCAACACCACATTACTCTGTTAGGATGCTTTTTTCTGTTTCCCTCTCATCCCCCAGGAATTTCTTGAAACACTATTTCACACGATTTCCCATGCTCTCTAGACCCCAGCTCACCTTTACAAGGTGCATTCCGATGTCCTCGCTGTCACAGACTGGCAACGTCCAAGAACCCAAAGCCCCTTCCTGAAGAATTAGGTGCTCTGAGAAACAGGTGTCAAGACAGCATTAAATGTCAAGGGTTCCCTCATTAAATGAGGGAAGATGCCCCTGTGCGAGCAAACGGGGCGGTCAGACTGTGATGTCAGTCTGACCCTGAGTGAAGGAGAGGGGGAGGGGAATTTTGGATGAAAGTGTCCTTGATGGTTGTGGGGACTTCTCTTCAAGCTGCCTGTGCAGGAAGCCCTGCGTGTCCCAGTATGGGCCTACCTTCGTGTCCCTGCCGTGTCTGGGTCATTGCTGGGAGCTGGCTGTGGGAGCTATGCTCAGCACAGGTACGGGGATGGATTTCACGGCTCTTTAGCTGCTGCCCTCAGTCTTTGCTCCCCTTTGTTGGAGTTCTGTCAAGAAAATTTCTTTTCACAGCTGCTACAGGTTCTTTCTACATAAAGTTACCTTGGCTTGAGCTGTGTGCATTGAGGGAAACGACCCTGTGATCTTGCCTATGGCTGACTGAGTGAGAGAGGTGGGGTCCCTGAGACAAAGGCTTCCAGGGTGGGATATGTCTGTGGCAAACTTTGCCTAGTCAGAGTGTTCCTTGTTGGATGTTGGCCACCTGAACAATCCAGAATCTTCCTGGTGATGTAGGAAGGTGAAGTGGGAGCACAGAACTGGGTTATTCCATAACCCATGCTTCCAAAGACCAGAGTCTTCTCCTTTAGTTCTTCCCCTTCACGGAGACTCTAAGAACCCAGAACAACTGGATGTTGAGAAGTTTCCTGTACCTCCTGACTTCCTTGTGTACAGGAACAAACCGGCACCTACCAGAGCCATGCTACACTGCAAAAACAAACAAACAAACAAAAAGACCCCCAAAAACCCTTTTTTAAAATTTATTTTTTATTTTCAGTATAACAGTATTCATTATTTTTGCACCACACCCAGTGCTCCATGCAATCCGTGCCCTCTCTAATACCCACCACCTCGTTCCCCCAACCTCCCACCCCCCGCCCCTTCAAAACCCTCAGATTGTTTTTCAGAATCCATAGTCTCTCATGGTTCACCTCCCCTTCCAATTTCCCCCAACTACCTTCTCCTCTCTAACTCCCCTTGTCCTCCATGCTATTTGTCATGCTCCACACATAAGTGAAACCATATGATAATTGACTCTCTTTGCTTGACTTATTTCACTCAGCATAATCTCTTCCAGTCCCATCCATGTTGCTACAAAAGTTGGGTATTCATCCTTTCTGATGGAGGCATAAAACTCCATAGTGTATACGGACCACATCTTTCTTATCCACTCGTCCGTTGAAGAGCATCTTGGTTCTTTCCACAGTTTGTCGACCGTGGCCATTGCTGCTATAAACATTGGGGTACAGATGGCCCTTCTTTTCACGACATCTGTATCTTTGGGGTAAGTACCCAGGAGTGCAATTGTAGGGTCATAGGGAAGTTCTATTTTTAATTTCTTGAGGAATCTCCACACTGTTCTCCAAAGAGGCTGCACCAACTTGCATTCCCACCAACCGTGGAAGAGGGTTCCCCTTTCTCCACATCCCCTCCAATACATGCTGTTTCCTGTCTTGCTAATTTTGGCCATTCTAACTGGTGTAAGGTGATATCTCAATGTGGTTTTAATTTGAATCTCCCTGATGGCTAGTGATGATGAACATTTTTTCATGTGTCTGATAGCCATTTGTGTGTCTTCATTGGAGAAGTGTCTCTTCATATCTTCTGCCCATTTTTTGATATGATTGTCTGTTTTGTGTGTGTTGAGTTAGAGGAGTTCTTTATAGATCCTGGATATCAACCTTTTGTCTGTACAGTCATTTGCAAATATCTTCTCCCATTCTGTGGGTTGCCTCTTTGTTTTTTTGACTGTTTCCTTTGCTGTGCAGAAGCTTTTGATTTTGATGAAGTCCCAAAAGTTTATTTTTGCTTTTGTTTCCTTTGACTTTGGAGACATATCTTGAAAGAAGTTGCTGTGGCTGATATCGAAGAGATTACTGCCTGTGTTCTCCTCTAGGATTCTGATGGATTCCTGTCTCACATTGAGGTCTTTTATCCATTTTGAGTTTATCTTTGTGTATGGTGTAAGAGAATGGTCGAGTTTCATTCTTCTACATAGAGCTGTCCAGTTTTCCCAGGACCATTTATTGAAGAGACTGTCTTTTTTCCAGTGTATATTTTTTCCTGTCCAAAACCCTTTTATTGAGAGCTTGTTATTTGATATTCTATCTGAGATCTCACAATGACTAAGGTCCCTACTCTGCTTTTTATTTTAAAAAATAATTATTTGAGAGAGAGTGAGCGAGTTGCGGAGAGTCAGAGGCAGAGGGAGAAGCAGGCTCCCTGATCACAAGGGTGATCCCAGGACCCTGGGATCATGACCTGAGATGAAGGTGGATGCTTAACCTACTGAGCCACCCAGATGCTCTGGTTCTGTTGCCTCTGTCCCTGAGGTTCAAATAGCCTCTGGGAACATGATGGTATAGCCATGAAGGACCTGAATCCATTAGTGCATGATGCCTCTTGGAGTATCAACTTTATACTAAGATTATTATTATTCTTGATGGTAGTGGTGGTGAAAAAGTTCTATAATTTAACCCATAAGTAAACATTGCAAACAGTTTCATATTAAAACAAACGTATTATGGAGTACAGAATTGATGAAAATTTTTGAGATCAAACAAGAGATGTCCACAAACTTCTGCATTTGTACTGGCGATGTGGATCTAGCCTTCTAGACCCTCAGGGATATGAATTCCTAAAATTATTTTAAAAAATTAAAAAAATGCACAAGTATACTTAGAATTTTTTTATTATGTGATGTTAGTCACCATACAGTGGATCATTAATTTTTGATGTAGTGTTCAGTGATTCATTGTTTGCATGTAACACCCAGTGCTCCATGAAATCCATGCCCTCCTTAATATCCATCAGCCACAATAGCCAAACTGTGGAAATAGCTGAGATACCCTTCAGCAGATGAATGGATAAAGAAGATGTGGTCCATATACACAAGGGGTATTACTCAGTATCAGAAAGGTGAATACCCAACTTCTGCATCAACATGGATGGGACTGGAGGAGATTATACTGGTGAAGTAAGTAAAGCAGAGAAAGTCAATTGTCATATGGCTTCACTTACTTGTGGAACATAAGGAATAGCATGGAAGACATTAGGAGAAGGAAGGGAAAAATGAAGGGGAGAACTCAGAGGGGGAGACAAAACATGAGAGACTATGGACTCTGGGAAACAAACTGAGGGTTTTAGAGGGGAGGGATTGGGGGGATGGGTGAGCCTGGTGATGTACAAATATACTTAATAATACATTACAGATAAGAGGAATGTTCTATGACCATGTTTCCCTCCCTCACCCATTCCTAATTTCTTCTTTTTCTTCTTCATCAGAAATAATATCTGTTGTCAGTTTGGGGAGTAGTTTGCTGGGACTTCCTGTACATATATGTTCCACAGAAAATACATAGTATTATATTTTTCTTTCTATATAAATTATATCATACTCTTCATAAACATGACATATTCTACAACATGTTTTTTCATTTAGTCATATAGTTAGTTAGGAGATCTATCCATGTAATATGTAGAGTGTACCTTCTCCTTTTAACTGCTTTATAGTATTCTACTATATGAATGCGGCATTGCTTACTTAATCATTCCCTGATTAATTGGTATTTGTTTCTATTGTTTGTAATTATGAACTGTGCTGCAATGAGCATCCTTGTATATGCTCCTATATGCACATACACAAGGTTTTCTCTAGGGTAGATTCTGAGTGGTGGAGTTTCTGTGGTCTAGCATGTGTGTCTTTAAAGTTTGAATAGGTGGGGCATTAAACAAGAAAAGTATGCAGCTAAGCTGTCACTGAAAATAGAAGCAGTGATAAAAATCTCCCAGGACAAACAGAAGCTAAAAGAATTGTGATCATTGGGGCACCTGGGTGGCTCAGTGGGTTAAGCCTCTGCCTTCGGTTCAGGTCATGGTCTCAGGGCCCTGGGATTGAGCCTCATGTCGAACTCTCTGCTCAGCAGGGAGCCTATTTACTCCCCTCTTTCTGCCTGCCTCTCTGCCTACTTGTGATCTCTCTCTCTTTGTCAAATAAATAAAATCTTAAAAAAAATTTCAGTCACCAAACCTGCCCTACAAGAAATATTGAAAGGGGTCCTCTAAGCAAAGGGAGAGCCCAAAAGTAACATTGACCAGAAGGGAACAGAGACAATATACAGTAGCAATCACCTTACAGGCACAACAATGGCACTAAATTCATATCTTTCAATAGTTACCCTGAATGCAAATGGGCTAAATGTCCTGATCAAAAAACACAGGGTATCGGATTGAATAAAAAAGCAAGACCCTTTGATATGCTGCCTGCAAAGGATTCATTTTTGACCCAAAGACACCTTCAGATTTAAAGTAAGAGGGTGGAAAGCCATTTATCATGATAGTGGACATCAAAAGAAAGCTAGAGTGGCAATCCTTGTATCAGACAAATAAGATTTTAAACCAAAGATTTTAATAAGAAATGAGGAAGGACACTATATCATACTTAAAAGATTTATCCAACAAGAAGATCTAACAATTGTAAATATTTATGCTCCTAAAATGGGAACATCCAATTCTATGAGCCAATTAGTAACAAAATCAAAGAAACACATCAGCAATAATGCAATAATAGTAGAGGACTTCAACACCACCTCACTGATAAGGACAGATCATCTAAGTAAAGATTAACAAGGAAATAAAGGCCTTAAATGACAGGCTGGACCAGATGGACATCACAGATATATTCAGAACATTCTGTCCCAAAGTAACAGAATACACATTCTTCTCTAGTGCACATGAAACATTCTCCAGAACAGACCACATCCTGGATCACAAATAAGGTCTCAACTGGCACTAAAAGATTGGGATCTTTCCCTGCATATTTTTGGAATGTGCTTTGAAACTCAAACTCACTCACAAGAAGAACGTTTGAAAGAACTCATATACATGGAGGCTAAAGATCATCCTACTAAAGAATGCATGAATCAACCAGGAAGTTAAAGAAAAGTTAAAAAAATTTATGGAAACAAATGAAATGAAAACACAACTGTTCAAAATATTTGGGATGCAGCAAATGTCTTCCTAAGATGAAAGTATATAGCAATAATAAGCCATTCTTAGGAAACGAGAAAGGTCTCAAGAACACAACCCAACCTTATACCTAAGGGAACTGGAGAAATAACAGCAAATAAAGCCTAAACCCAGCAGGAAAAAAGAAATGATAGAGACCAGAGCAGAAATTAATGAAATAGAAACCAAAAGAACAGTAGAGCAGATCAATAAAACTAGGAGCTTGTTCTTTGAAAGAATTAATAAGATTGATTAACCCCTAGCCAGACTTATCAAAAAGAAAAGGGAAAGGACCCAAATAAATAAAATCATGAATGAAAGAGGACAGATCACAACCAACACCAAAGAAATACAATTATAAGAACATATTATGAGCAACTATATGCCAACAAATTAGATAATTTGGAAGAAACAGATGCATTCCTAGAGACATATAGACAACCAAAACAGAACCAGGAAGAAATGGAAAACCTGAACAGATGTCTAACAAATGCCAGACAAAGACCCCATCAGAAAGGAAAATTAGAGATCAATATCCTTGATGAACATTGATGTAAAAATGTAAAAATTGATGTAAAAATTCTCACCAAAATACTAGCCAGTAGGACCCAAAAGTACATTAGAAGATTATTCACCATGACCAAGTGGGATTTATTCCTTGCCTGAAAGGTTGGTTCAACATCTGCAAATCATTCAATGTGATACAATACATTAATAAAAAAAAAAAGAAAAAGAACCATATAATACTCTCAATAGATGCAGAAAAAGCATTTGACAAAGTACAGCATCCCCCCACTTTTTTTTTTTTTAAAGATTTTATTTATTTATTTGTCAGAGAGAGTGAGCACAGGCAGACAGAGTGGCAGGCAGAGGCAGAGGGAGAAGCAGACTCTCTGCTGAGCAAGGAGCCCGATGTGGGACTCTATCCCAGGATGCTGGGATCATGACCTGAGCTGAAGGCAACTGCTTAACCAACTGAGCCACCCAGGTGTCCCTACAGCATCCTTTCTTGATCAAAACTCTTCACAGTGTAGGTATCGAGATTACATAACTCAATATCATAAAAGCCATCTACGGAAAAGCCACAGTGAATACATCTCTCAGTGGGGTAAAAATCTGGAACACAGCAGGGATGTCCACTATCACCACTGCTGTTCATATAGTACTAGAAGTCCTACTCTTAGCAACCAGGCGACAAAAAGAAATAAAATGTATCGTAATCTGCAAAAAAGAAGTCAAACTCTCACTCTCTGCCGATGATATGATACTTTATGTGGAAAACCCAAAAGACTCCACCCCCAAATTCCTAGAACTCATACAGAAATTCAGTAAAGTGGCAGAATATAAAATCAATACACAGAAATCAGTTGCATTTCTATACACCGACAATGAGATAGAAGAAAGAGAAGTTAAGGAATTGATCCCATTTACAATTGCACCCCAAACCATAAAATACCTAGGAATAAACCCAACCAAAGAGGCAAAGAATCTGTACTTAGGAAACTATAGAATACTCATGAAAGAAATTGAGAAAGACACAAAGAAAATTTAAAAACATTACACGTTCATGGATTGGAAGAACAAATATTTTTAAACGTCTATACTACCTAGAGAAATCTGCACATTTAATGCAATCCCTATTAAAATACCATCAACTGTTTTCAAAGAAATAATCCTAAATTTTGTATGGAACCAGAAAAGACCCCAAATAGATGGAGGGATGTAGAAAAAGAAAACCAAAGCTGGTGGCATCACAATTCCAGACTTCAAGCTTTATTACAAAGCTGTCATCATCAAGACAGTATGGTTCTGGCTCAAAAACAGACACATAGATCAATGGAACAGGATAGAGAGCCCAGAAATGGACCCTCAACTCTATGGTCAACTAATCTTCAACAAAGTAGAAGTAGACTTTTCCAATGGAAAAATCACAGTCTCTGCAACAAATGGTGTTGGGAAAATTAGACAGCTACATGCACAAGAATGAAACTGGACCATTTTATTACACCATACACAAAAGTAGAATCAAAATGGATGAGAGACTTCAATGTGTGACAAGAATCCATCAATATCCTTGAGAAGAACACAGAGGATAGCAGCCTCCTCCATCTCAGCCACAGCACCTTCTTCTTAGAAACATTGCCAAAGGCAAAGGAAGCAAGGGCAAAAATGAACTATTGGGATTTAATCAAGATAAAAAGTTTTTTCACAGCAAAGAAAACAATCAACCAACAGAATGGGAGAAGATATTTGCAAATGACATATCAGATAAAGGGCTAGTATCCAAAATCTATAAAGAATTTATCAAACTCAACATCCAAGGAACAAATAAGCCAATCAAGAAATGAGTAGACATTTCTGCAGAGAAGCTATCAAAATGACCAACAGACACATGAAAACATGCTCCACCTCACTCGGCACCAGGGAAATAAAAATCAAAACCACAATGAGATACCACCTCACATCAGTGAGAATGGCTAAAATTAATGAGCTAGGAATTGATGTTGGTGAAGATGAGGAGAAAGGGGAGCCCTCCTGCACTGTTGGTGGGAATGCAAGCTGGTGCAGTCACTCTGGAAAACAGTATGGAGGTTCCTTGAGAAGTTGAAAATAGAGCTACCGTATGATCCAGCAGCTGCACGACTGGGTATTTACACTAAATATATAAATGTAGTGATTCGAAGGGGCACCTGCACCCCAATGTTTATAGCAGAAATGTCCACAATAGCTAAACTATGGAAAGAGCCCAGATGTCCATCCACGGATGAATGGGTAAAGATGTGGTGTGTGTACACACACACACACACACACACACACACACACAGGAATATTATACAGCTATCAAAAAATGAAATCTTGTCATTTGCAATGAGGTGGATGGAACTAGAAGGTATTATGCTAAATGAAATAAGTCAATAAAAGACAATTATTATATGATCTCACTGATCTGTGGAATCTGAGGAACAAGCAGAGAATCATAGTGGAAGGGAAGTAAAAATGACACAAGATGAAACCAGAGAGGGAGACAAACCACAAGAGACTCAGGAAACAAACTGAGTGTTGCTGGAATGGAGGGAGGTGGGAGGGATGGGGTGGCCGGGGGATGGACTTTGGGGAGTGTATGTGCTAAGGTGAGTGTTGTGAATTGCGTAAGACTTATGAATCACAGACCTGTACCCCTGAAACAAATAATACATTATATGTTAATAATAAGAAAATTTGAATAAATGTTACCATTAAATTGTGGGCTTGAAAAAGTGGTGGACTTGGAAGATTACATCAGGAAACTGTCTTTTACCTCTGGTTTCAGCCATACTTTGGAGGATTTCACAGAGTTTTGGTCATTTTCAGCTTTAAGAACAGTCTCATTTTCAGATATAAACAAGTCCAGTCCAGAATATTTCAAGATTTCAACATCATACCCAGTTTAAAGGGACCCTAAGTGGAGAAGGGAGGGGAATCTATCACTCAATCCCTCTTCACCAGAACCCTCCCTGCCTCTGCATTGCTAACTTCTCAAGGTTAAGGTTACTTAGAGCTTTCCTCCAAGAGTCAGAGGCAGAGTACAACATGATTGGTGTGGCTATAATGTGGGACCCCAGTCATGACAGGACAGGCGTCCAAATACTGCTGCTTTCATGGGAGATGCCTTTGAGGTCTTCAGAGATGATGTAGTCAGACACTCTGGGGCTCACCTCTTGTGGAAATTCCTCAGCTCCTGCTCTGTAGCCCTTCTTTCCCCAAATACATTCTTTTTAAAAAAAATTATTTATTTGATAGAGATCACAAGTAGGCAAAGAAGCAGGCAGAGAGAGGAAGGGAAGCAGGCTCCCCACTGAGCAGAGAGCCGGATTCGGGGCTCAATCCCAGGACCCTGGGATCATGACCTGAGTCAAAGGCAGAGGCTTTAACCCACTGAGCCACCCAGGCCCCCCCTCCCCCACAATACACTCTTGAAGTAGTTATACTACTGCCAGATCCCTTCATCAAGGCAGGTGGTTGTCTTAGGCAGGGGCTGATCACAGCACTTTGGGCCCAACTACTCTGGTGGCATTCATATGACCTAGGGTGTCTCATAAAAGACAAGGGCATACTTCTATCTCTCTCCTTGCCTGGCCATCCTGGAATGTTCTGGTATATACTCTGTTCCTCCTCTGGAACCCTCCAGGTGGGAAACCAGGACTAGTCTCCATGGTCTTGTAGTTCTCCATATTCTGAGACATGTTTCAGGTTCTTCTGAGAACTCATTAGCCTTCATCTGGACCTTCAGTTCTTGCAGTTCAGGGCAGAAGAGTTACCTCTAATATCCATGAGGGGTTCTTTTGGAGCAATACTCTCACTTGCTTTGAGGTTGGGAAACACACACTATGATTCTCTTCCATTGAGGTGGGTGATGATGGTGGAATTTGCTGGGCTGGACTTGCCTCTTACCAGAAAGTCTCAAAAGCTGTGTCTGCAGCATTTTTTTTTTTTTTTTAAAGAATGTGGGGCAGTGTTTCAGTCACTGTCCTTAGCTTTGGGGTTTTAAACAAAAACTATCAATTTACAGCCTAAACAGCACCATTTGAGAATGTAAATTCCCTAAAATTTCTCCAGCTCTCAATATTATCAAACTCAAATTCTTTATCTCTTTTTGCCAATGTGATGGGAAATAAAGAAATAAAGAGACTGCAGATTCTGAGGAGCTAACTGAGGGTTTTGAAGGGGAGGTTGGGTGAGTCTGGTGGTGTGTATTGTGGTGTGTATTGCATGGAGCACTGGGTGTGGGGCATGAACAATGAATTCTGAAACACTGAAAAGAAATTAAAAAATAAATAAAAATTTAAAAAAATGCAAAAAAAATCTTAAAAAGGAATACTTTCTATTTATTTTTTTAATTTTTATTTCTTTTAATACTTTCTATTTAAAGAACATATATCATCCCAAGAAATTTTCTCTTATTTTACAAAAGAATAGTCATGAGTCGTGTTATGCATACAGAAAAAAATACTAGTTTGATAACTATGGTCATTTATATAATTTTATAATAAAAGAAAGTATGAGATCCCCCCAAAAAGAGATAAATAGTATCCCATTGTTCTTTTATTTTAATTTACATATTTCTCTTTACTTCTATTTATTGACTAGTAACATTTTCTCTTCAAAAAATTGCCTGTTCAGGGACCCCTGGGTGGCTCAGTCTGCTTTTGGTTTGGGTTATGATCCCGGGATCCTAGGATCAAGTCCTGCATTGGGCTTACCAGGAAGACTTACCAGGAAGGCTTAGCAGGAGCCCAATCCTTCCTCTGCCTGTCACTCCCCCTGCTTGTGTACCGCCCCCCACCCCGGCTTATGCATGCACTCTCTCTCTTTATGTATCTCTCTGACAAATAAATTAATAAGATCTTTTTAAAAAAATTGCGTGTTCAGGGATGGCTGGGTGGCTCATTTGGTTAAGTGTCTCACTCTTGGTTTCAGCTCAGGTCATGATCTTATGGGTTGTAAGATCAAGCCCTGTGTTGGGCTCCACACTCAGTGGGGAGTCCGCTTGAAGATTCTCTTTCTCTGTCCCTCCCCCCACTCACATATGCTCTCTCTCCCTCTCTCTCTCTCTCTCTCTCAAATAAATACATAAATCTTGGGGGTGGGGTGGGGGAATGGATGAGCGTGGTGGTGGGTATTAAGGAGGGCACGTATTGCATGGAGCACTGGTGCTATATGTAAACAATGAATCTTGGAACACTACATCAAAAACTAATGATGTGTTGCATGGAGACTAACATAACACAATTAAAAATATTTTCTGGGGGGAACCTGGGTGGCTCAGTTGGTTAAGGGTCTGCCTTGGGCTCAGGTCATAATATAAGGTCCTAGGATTGAGCCCCACATCAGGCTCCATGCTCAGTGAAAAGTCTGCTTATCCCTCTCCCTCTCCCCTTTCCCCCTCCCCTTTTGTGTTCTGTCTCTCAAAAAAATAAATAAAATCTTTTAAAAAAAGACTGTTCAAGACATTTCTGCAAAGACAACATCCAGATGGCCAACAGACACATGAAAAAGTGTTCCACATCACTTGGCATCAGGGAAATAAAAATCAAAACCACAATGAGATACCACATTACACCAGTCAGAATGGCTAAAATTAACAAGTCAGGATATGACAGATGCTGGTGAGGATGGGGAGAAAGGGGAACCCTCCTACCTGTTGGTGGGAATGCAAGCTGGTGCACTCACTCTGGAAAGCAGCATGGAGTTTCCTCAAAAAATTGAAAATAGAGGTACCCTATGACTCAGCAATCGCATTACTGGGTATTTACCCTAAAGATACAAATATAATGATCCAAAGGGGGCGTGCACCCAAATGTTTGTAGCAACAATGTCCACAATAGCCAAACTATGGAAAGAACCTAGATGTCCATCAACAGATTAATGAATAGAGAAGATGTGTGTATATATATACAATGGAATTCTATGCAGCCATCAAAAGAAATGAAATCCTGCCATTTGCAACGACGTGGATGGAACTAGAGCAAAATAAGTCAATCAGAGAAAGACAATTATCATATGATCTCCCTGATACGAGTAATTTGAGAGGCAACATGGGGAGTTTGGGGGGCTAGGAAAGGAATAAATGAAACAAGATGGGATCGGGAGGGAGACAAACTATGAGATTCTTACTCTCACAAAACAAACAGGGTTGCTGGGGGTTGAGGGGTAGGGAGAGGGTGATTGGGTTATGGGCACTGGGGAAGGTACGTGCTATGGTGAGTGCTGTGAAATGTATAAACTTGGCAATTCACAGACCTGTATCCCGGGGCTAATAATATGTTATATATTAAAACAAACAAACAAACAAACAAACCCCACAGGCTCTGCTGATGTGCCCTTTGGCCTGGGTATGATTGTTTTAGAGTCTCTGCAATTCCAAACCCAAACTTCTCCTACAACTTTTACCTGTTTGCAGACACAGGGGGGCATTGGAAACTGAGGCAGAGAAGAACAGAGAAATTATAAAAACTTTCCCATAGAGAGTGAAGAAAAGGCAAGCTCTAGTTATACTACTTCTCTCTCCTTTTGCTGTATCTGAGTACTCCCCAGTTAATTTACCTTTTTGTAAGTAAGCAAGTTTGCACAAACTGTTACCAACAAATATTAAATAAGTCAATATTAACAACTTTTCAATAAATATAATTGTAAAATGCTAAAAAAAACCCTGTTCATATCACTTGCTCATTTTTCTTTTTTTAAATAAGATTGTATTTATTTATTTGTCAGAGAGAGAGAGAAAGAGAGAGAGAGAGAGAGAGAGAGAGAGAGAGAGAGAGAGAAGGGCAGGCCGGCTACATAAATAAAATCTTAAAAAACCCCCACCTGTTCACATCACTTGCTCACTTTTCTTTTTTTTTAAATAAGATTTTATTTATTTATTTGTCAGAGGGAGAGAGAGAGAGAGAGAACAGGCAAGCAGAGGTTAGGAAGAAGCTGACTTCCAGCTGAGCAAGGAGCCCAATGAGGGACTTGATCCCAGGACCCTGGGATCATGACCTGAGCTGAAGGCTGATGTTTAACTGACTGAGCCACCCAGGCATCCCCATTTGCTCATTTTTCTTAATGAGTTATAGTGGCTCTTTATGTATTCTGCATACTTTTCCTTTGTCAATTACAGACAAATTCCTTTCGTCAATTACAGACAAATACTTTTTCTTAATTGGACAGCTTATCTTTTAACTCTATGGGGTTCTTTTTCTTGCAGTTTTTGGAGGAAGAGTTTAAAAATCTCTGGCCTAAGTGTCATCTGAGCAGTATATTTTGTGCCCTCTAAGTGCCTGAGGGCACGCTTCTCTCTACACTATGAGCTCTTCCTAGCAAGAAGGGACTTCTGAATCCTAAGCATGCACTCTTTGTAATACCACCCCTGTTCAGTCAGGCAGAAAAATTCCTGTCCCTAAAATATTTCGAACTGGAGTATGAACTTGGATCCTTAATTTGTTTAGAGCATCCTAATTCCTAATTTTTTTTTTTTTTTTTTTTTTTTTACAAAAGCAGTGCTTTAGAATTTATGTTTAGGGACACTTGGGTGGCTTAGTTCCTTAAGTGGCTGCTTTTGGCTCAGGTCATCCGGGGTCCTGGGATCGAGTCCTGCATCTGACTTCCTGCTTGGCAGAGAGCCTGCCTCTCCCTCTCTCTGCCTGTTGCTCTCCCTGCTTGTACTCGCTCTGTCAACTGAATAAATAAAATCTTAAAAAAATTAAAAAAATTATGTTTAATTTATTAAATTTATTAATTTAATTACAGAGTGTTTTCAAATCTATATTACCTCAGCCTCTTGGAGGGTTGGAATTATGTCTCTATTTTGAGAAAACTGAGGTTCTCAGTAGTTCCTAATGACAACTGAATCATGCTGTCAGACCTGGAGCCCAAGTCTGTTTCTCCCAAACTGTGGCCTCTTTTGGCATGGTTTCCCATACAGCCATTGTTTAATATCCATCTTAAAAGAATTCGGAAGAATTTCTGAGGAGGATGTAACAGGTAATCTGAGCTCCTCAGAAGGAATGCTGTGTCAGTAAAATTAAAGGTAATCATAGACAATATCGGTTGTTGCTATTGTTTTTCTGGTTTTTCTCTGAGAGGAGATGCTGAGTAGAGAATTTAGCAAGACTGGTGGAGCCAACAGTTCTAGGAAAGGATTTGAGAACTGGGAAACATCCCTTGTTTAGTTGCCCAAATCCCGTCTGACTAGAAATATCTCCATCATGTAAATATATTTTCTTTTCCTTTAAATCATTATGAAACCTTATGAAACATATAGTATGAGTTATTATATCAAGAAGTTATTTATTAAAATATTTTATTTATTTATTTGAGGAACAGAGAGAGAGAGAGAAAGCATGAGAAGGAGGAGGGTCAGAGGGAGAAGCAGACTCCCCCCTGAGCAAGGAGACCAAAGTGGGACTCGATCCTGGGACTCCAGGATCATGACCGGAGCCAAAGGCAGTCACTCAACCAACTGAGCCCTCAGGTGCCTGAGTTATTTATTTATTTATGTATCTACTTAAAACCTAAAAAAGATTTTATTTATTTATTTGAGAGAGAGAGCGAGAATGGGAGGAGGGTCAGAGGGAGAGACAGAGTCCTTAAGTAGATTCCTTACTGAACGTAGAGCCTGATGCAGGTCTCTGTCTCAGGACGCTGGGATCATGGTGTGAGTCAAAATCAAGAGTTGGCCACTCAGCAGACTGAGCCACCCAAGTGCCCCTGCTGTTTTCTTCAAACCAGTGAGTGTCAGTATACTGATAGGTATACTGGTAGGAAGTGGCAAAGCTGATTCTAACTCAGAGCTAGTTTACAGTTCAAAGACAAAGTAAGTTCTGCCTCTGGAAGGAATGTTCTACCAATTACAAGTTGGTTTTACTAGGACAACCTTGGCATTCATTAGTGACTGACACATGAGAATGTTATTTTCTTTTTGGTGGTTCCATAAACTCGCTGATTCAGTTCAGGAGAAAGTCTCCATTTGGTACTTAGCACCTCTCTGACACTTACTAATTTTTTTTTTAAATTTTTTATTTTTTATAAACATATATTTTTATCCCCAGGGGTACAGGTCTGTGAATCACCAGGTTTACACACTTCACAGCACTCACCAAAGCACATACCCTCCCCAATGTCCATAATCCCATCCCCTTCTCCCAAGCTCCCTCCCCCCAGCAACCCTCAGTTTGTTTTGTGAGATTAAGAGTCACTTATGGTTTGTCTCCCTCCCAATTCCATCTTGTTTCATTGATTCTTCTTCTACCCACTTAAGCCCCCATGTTGCAACACCACTTCCTCATATCAGGGAGATCATATGATAGTTGTCTTTCTCTGCTTGACTTATTTTGCTAAGCATGATACGCTCTAGTTCCATCCATGTTTTCGCAAATGGCAAGATTTCATTTCTTTTGATGGCTGCATAGTATTCCATTGTGTATATATACCACATCTTCTTGATCCATTCATCTGTTGATGGACATCTAGGTTCTTTCCATAGTTTGGCTATTGTGGACATTGCTGCTAGAAACATTCGGGTGCATGTGCCCCTTTGGATCACTACGTTTGTATCTTTAGGGTAAATACCCATTAGTGCAATTGCTGGGTCATAGGGCAGTTCTATTTTCAACATTTTGAGGAACCTCCATGCTGTTTTCCAGAGTGGCTGCACCCGCTTGCATTCCCACCAACAGTGTAGGAGGGTTCCCCTTTCTCCGCATCCTCGCCAGCATCTGTTATTTCCTGACTGTTAATTTCAGCCATTCTGACTGATGTGAGGTGATATCTCATTGTGGTTTTGATTTGTATTTCCCTGATGCCGAGTGATGTGGAGCACTTTTTCATGTGTCTGTTGGCCATCTGGATGTCTTCACACTTACTAATTTTTTAACAGAGAAATCGCATCTCCAGCTCAGACCATTTAATAAGCAAAGACTTCTAGGAATTTAATTTTATTTTGTATTTATTATATTTATGTGTTGCTCTTACCTTCTATTCATAAAGAAGTGATACTGGTTTTTAGATATAGTTTTGACATATTAACCTTTAAAATATATGTATTAGAGGGGCACCTGACTGGCTCAGTTGGGAGCATGTGACTCTCGATCCTGGGGTTGCAGTTTGAGTTCCATGCTGTGTGCAGAGATTTCTTTTTCTTTTTTTAAGATTATTTATTCATTTATTTGACAGACAGAGATCACAAGTGGGCAGAGAGACAGGCAGGGGGCGGGGAAACAGGTTCCCTGCTGAGCAGAGAGCCCGATGTGGGGTTCGATCCCAGGATCCTGAGATCATGACCCAATGGCCTTATCCCATTGAGCCACCCAGGTGCCCCTGTAGAGATTTCTTAATAATAGTTTTTTTTTTTTTTTTTTTTACAAAGCAGGAAAGAATATTGAATGGAAAAAAGACAGTCTCTTTAACACATGAAGATATTGAAAAAATTAGCAGCCACATACAGAGGATGAAGCCAGACCACTTTCTTACTCCATACAAAAAATAAACTCAAAATGGATGAAAGACCTAAATGTGAGACAGGAATCCATCAAAACCCTAGAGAACACAGGCAGCCACTTCTTTGACCTCACTGCAGCAACATCTTGCTAGACACGTCTCTAAAGGCAAATAAAAATAAAAATGAACAATTGGTACTTCAACAAAATAAAAAGCTCTTGAACAGCAAAAGAAACAGTCAATAAAACTAAAGGGGCAATATTCAAAATCTATAAAGAACTTATCAAACTCAGCACCAAAATACAATCTAAAAACCAAGAAATGGGCAGAAGAGGGGCCCCTGGGTGGCTCAGTTGGTTGAATGTTTCCTTGGGCTTGGGTCATGATCCTGGAACCAGGGATTGAGCCCCATGGCAGACTCCCTATTCAATGGGGAGTCTGCCTCTCCCTCTCCCTCGGCTCCTCCCCCCCACTTGTCCTTGTGTGCTTGTGTATCTCTCAAATCAATAAGTAAAATCCCCCCAAAATGCAGAAGACAGGAAGAGACATTTTTCCAAATAAGAAATAAAAATGGCCAACAGACACATGAAAAAATACTCTAAATCACTGGGGGTCAGGGAAATACAGACCAAAACCACAATGAGCCACCCTCTCACACCAGTCAGAATGGCTAAAATTAACAAGTCAGAGACAACAGATGTTGGTGAGGATGTGGAGAAAGGGAACCCTCTTACACTGTTCGTAGGAATACAAACTGGTGTAGCCACTCTAGAAAACAGTATGAGGGTTCCTCAAAAAATGAAAAATAGAACTACCCTTTGACCCAGAAATTGCACTACTTGGTATTTACCCAAAGGGTACAAACATAGTGATTCAAAGGGGCACATGCACCCCAATGTTTATAGCAGCAACGTGCACAACAGCTAAAATATGGAAAGAGCCCAGATGTCCAGTGACGGATGAAGGGATAAAGATGTGGCAAACACACACACACGAATATTACTCAGCCATCAAAAAAGGATGAGATCTTGCTATTTGCAGTGATGTGATGGAAATAGAGGGTATTGGGGCACCTGGGTGGCTCAGTGAGTTAAGCCTCTGCCTTTGGCTCAGGTCATGATCTTAGGGTCCTGAGATCAAGTCCTGCATCGGGCTCTCTCTGCTCAGCAGGGAGCCTGCTTCCCTCTGTCTCTCTCTGCCTCCCTTTCTGCCTACTTGTGATCTGTCTGTCAAATAAATAAATAAAATCTTTAAAAAGAGGAAATAGAAGGTATTATGCTAAGCAAAATAAGTTAGTCAGAGAAAGACAAATACCATATGGTTTCACTCAAATGTGGAATTTAAGAAACCAAACAGATGAACATAGGGGAAGGAAGGGAAAAAATAAAATAAGACAAAATCAGCAAACCACAAGAGATGGCTGAACTTGAAGAAACAAACTGGCCATTGCTGGAGCGGAGGCGGGTTGGGGACAGGGACAATTGGGTGACGGGTATTAAGGAAGGCACTTGACGTAATGAGTGTTTATGCTACTGATGAATCACTAAATTCTACTCCTGAAACTTAAAAAAAAAAAAAAAAGTTTTCTTAAAAAAAAAATATTCAGGGGCACCTGGGTGGCTCAGTAGGTTGAGGTGTCTAACTCTTGATCTCAGCTCAGGTCTTGATCTCAGGGTCATGAGTTCAAGCCCTGCACTGGGCTCCATGCTGGGAGTGGCGTCTACTTAAAAAAAAAGTCTTAAAAAATTAAAATAAAAAATAAAAAAGGTACATGTAATAAAGAAAACACACACATGAGCACATGTATAGTCCTAGATTATCTTGGGAAAGAAGTATGAGACACTGGTGCTATGATTCTGGGGGGACAAGGAGAGAAATTTTTCACAGTGTACATTATTGTACCTTTTGAATCTTGAATCATATGAATATGTAATGTACTAAAATATAATTTTTATTTTATTATTATTATTTTAAAAGGTTTTATTTATTTATTTGAGAGAGAGTGAGAAAGAATGTGTGTGCATGATTGGTGGGGTGGAAGCAGAGGGAGAGGGAGAAGAAAACACCCCATTGGCCAAGGAGCCCAGGACCCCAAGATCATGAGCTGAGCTGAAGTCAGAGCCTTAACCAACTAAGCCACCCAGGCGCCCCTATATAACTTTTATTTTAAAGACAGAAATTAACACGGAAAAAGGAAATTTAAAGAGTCTATTAAAATGTATTAATTTACGCTTATCATGACAAACACTGAGTAATGTATGGAATAGTTGAATCATTATATTGCCAGCCTGATACAAATATAACACTATATGATAATTATACTTGGATTAAAAAGTAAATTAAAAGTATATTAATTAGATACTATAGGTGGTCATGTGGATATGACAGATATAAAAAGAGCATGTGGTTTGTGGCAAAAATTGTAAAGGCAGTATGTGAGTTAAGGAAGGCTGGAAACACTACTTAAAGGATCTGAGGCATTTTGGCAGGTTCCCTTTCAAGTAGAGGTGGCCATGTGGGTGAAGGGGGTCTTTGGTGATGGCCAGGTGTTGAGGGAACAGCTCATCTTTCCTTTCCAGGTCTCAGTCTTCTCTGTAGTGGGAAGGGGCTGGCCTGGAGTTTTCTCTGAGATCCAACTGTCTTCGTTTGGGTTCCCCAGAAGCAGACCTTAAAGCAAAGATCCCAGTGAAAGCCCCTCCTTATTTAGGAAGTGCAAGAAGCACCCACTGGGTGTGGAGAAGTGAGCGAAGGAGTCAGGGAAGGTGCATTGTGAGGCAGGTCAGCACTGTGGGGAGTGACCCTTGCTTCCACTGAGAAACAGTAAAAAGCACTCTTCTCAGTCCACATGAGGCTGAAGAATCTGGGCATTTAGACACTGACTCCTATCTGTCCCTGGCTGATGGTGACCCCAAGGGAGGACAATTCTCCTGTACTAGTAGTCTGCTGTTCACAGGGGCAGGTCACCTGAGACTTGGGAGAAAGTCCTCAGGCTGGGGGAAGCACCTATGGTGGTGACAAGTCCTGGAGCCCGCAGGAATCCCCCGTCTCAGTCACACCCTCCTACTCTGACTAGCTTAAAGATTGACTGATTTATTGGTGGGGAGGGGCAGAGAAAGAGGGAGGGAAGCTCAAGCAGACTTCCCGCTGAGCCAAGCCCAAGTGGGGCTTGATCTCATGAGACCGAGATCATGACTTGAGCCAAAATCAAGAGTTGGACGCTTAACCCACTGAGCCACCTGGGCTCCCCCAATTCTGACTAGCTTAGAGTCTCTGCTTGCAGGCTTCCTGAGAAATGTGGTGGCAGTGGGAGGCTGGATGTAGACATAGTTCCTGGATATGAGCCACACAGGAGGAGAGGCAGGAGGACACGTGGAACCGGCATGGGAGGAACCCAGTAGCTAAGTGGGTTCCCTGGGTGTTTCCTGTTTCAGCTGAGTCACCCCTGTTGTCAAGACCCGTTTATATTCTCCGGCCCTGCCTGCCGCTGCGCGTCTAGGAGCAAACGTTCCGGGCTGGAGAAGGGAGTGTGTAGGTGGCTTCATGGACTACCAGTCCTTGTACCGTTTCTTCTGGTACTGTGGGCAGAATGGATTTCCCAAGAATAATCAGGGGCTAGGCCAGGATGTGTGGGTTTCTGGGTGGAGAACACACACGGCAGGGGGAGAAGGGAGGTTGAAGGGGCAGATGTTGGGTTGGAGACCTCAGGAAATGGGCTCAGCCCTGGCTCTACAACAGAGCAACCAGGGAAGAACGAAGACCAGACCCAGGGGCCTGGAAGCAAGAAGCGAGGGCCTGGAGGAGGTTGTGAGCAGTGAGGTCACTCTGCTGTGGGGAGGGCTGCAAGCCTGTTGCCAGAGATGTTTGCTGTGTTTGCCTCTCAGCCCGGTACCCAGTCATCCTTTCTGTCTTTTTTTTTTTTTTTTTTTAAAGATTTTGTTTATCTGACAGAGATTGCAACTAGGCAGAGAGGCAGAGGGGAGGAAGCACTCCCTGCTGTGCAGAGAGCCTGATGCGGGGCTCGATCCCAGGACCCTGAGATCATGACCTGAGCTGAAGGCAGCGGATTAACCCACTGAGCCACCAGGCGCCCCCTTCCTGTCTTTTTAATTTTTTAAATTAATTTTTATTTTTTAAAGATTTTATTCATTTGAGAGAGAGAAAGAGAATGAGTGGGAGGAGGGGGGAGGGGCAGAAGGAGAGGGAGAAGCAGCCATGGTGGGGTTTGATCCCAGGACCCCAGGATCATGACCTAAGCAGAAGTAAGACGCTTAACCAGCGGAACCCCCAGGCTCCCCTCATTCTTTCTGTCTTAACAGGAACTTCAGCAATGATTTGACAAAATTGCTTGCTCATTCTATACGTGAGGAAACTGAACTACCCACAGGAATTAGTTTCCAAAGCAATGTGGCAAGTTGGTGACAGAACCAAGGCCAGGACCTCTCTTTCCCAACTCCTAGTTCAGAAATCTTTTCGAGATATTACTCCCACTTTTGGAAGTGTAAGATCTCTGGCAGAGAACAATATACTGTACTTTTCTGCTAAACTGCGGGTGCACAGAGTTAAGTTATGTGCTTCATTTGTACACTATCATTAATTGGCCTAGGAATGCCTCTCTTGTATTCTGTTACCACTTTATTATAAAATCTGAGCAATCATGATTTCAGTACTTAATCCAACAAGTAGATGATTCCAAAGAATTTACTCATGGATGGATTTCTCCTCTATCCCCAGAAGTGACAATTTATCTGGATTTGCGTTTTTCATTTTTCCTGCTCCTTCTTTTAATTATCACACATGTTGTTAGTTTCATTTTACTTGTTTTTGAACTATATGACTATGCCAAGAAAATGTTCTGTTTTGGGGGAACTGGCTTGTCTATTAAAATTTGAAGGTGGTTGGGGTAAATTGGAAGGGGAGGTGCACCATGAGAGACTATGGACTCTGAAAAACAATCTGAGGGTTTTGAAGGGGGGGGTGGGAGGTCGGGGTACCAGGGGGTGGGTATTGGAGAGGGCACAGATTGCGTTGGAGCACTGGGTGTGGTGCAAAAACAATGAATACTGTTATGCTGAAAAGAAATAAAAAAAATTTTCTTATTGTGAAAATTTCAAACCCATAAAACAGGGAAGAGGAATACTCTGAACCTCAGAATGCCCGTCATCCAGCTTCAACAATTATCAAGATTTTGCCCTCTTGCTTCACCTATCATGTTTTTCTTGGAAGGCTTTATTTATTTATTTTAAAGTATTCCCTACTTCCAATGTGCGGTTCAAACTCACAACCCAAAGATGCTCTATCAGTTGAGCTAGCCCGGCACCCCTCCCTGGGATACTCATTCATTCATTCATGTTGCAATTTGTGTTTATTTCTTTATTTTTATTATGTTATGTTAGTCACCATACTGTACATCATTTGTTTTTAAAAAATTAATTAATTGATTTTATTTTTTAAAATTTAATTTAATTTCTTTTGCGTATAACAGAATTCATTGTTTATGCACCACACCCAGTGCTCCATGCAGTCCGTGCCCTCCACAATACCCACCACCAGGCTCCCCCAACCTCCACCCCCCGCCCCTTCAAAACCCTCAGATTGGTTTTTGATGCAGTGTTCCACAATTCATTACTGGCATTTAACACCCAGTGCGCAGTGCAATACTTGCCCTCCTTAATACGCATCACCGGGCTAGCCCATCCACAATCCTCTCCGAAACCCAGTTTGTTTCCCAGAGCCCATAGTCTCTCATGGTTCGTCTCCCTCCTCTGCTTTCTCCCCCTTCATCTTTCCCCTTCCTTCTCCTAATGTTCTCCCTGCTATTTCTTATGCTCCACAAATAAGTGAAACCAAAGATAACTGTCTTTCTCTGCTTGCCCTATTTCACTTAGCATCACCCTCATGTCAATGGAAATGGTGGGTTTTCATCTTTTCTGATGGCTGAGTAATACTGCATTGTGTATATGAACCCCAACCTCCTGGAATACTTTAAGGCAAATCTTAGATATTATTTCACCAAAGCCCTTCTTTTTTTTTTTTTTTAAGATTTTATTTATTTATTGGACAGACAGAGATCACAAGCAGGCAGAGAGGCAGGCAGAGAGAGAGGAAGGGAAGCAGGCTCCCTGCTGAGCAGAGCCTGATGCGGGGCTCGATCCCAGGACCCCGAGATCATGACCTGAGCTGAAGGCAGAGGCCTTAACCCACTGAGCCACCCAGGCGCCCTCACCAAAGCCCTTCTTATTAAGAATGTAAATTTGCAAAGCACGTGTTAAAGTAAAAAGCAACCTTTCCATATTAGGAGATACAAATTTGTAAAAATAATTTTAATAAAGCCTGTAATTCAGTTGTCAAAAAAGTGTACTTGTGGGAAGGCGGATGGTTGAAACAGGTGAAGCGGATTAACAGTACTTACTGTGATGAGCACTGAGTAATGCATAGAATTGTTGAATCATTATATTGTACAACTGAAACCAATATAACACTGTATGTTAATTATACTTGAATTAAAAAATAAATTAAAAATTACTTGTACATAGTCACTTGTGCATACTTCAGAACTCATTTCTGAAAACTGTTGATTTTTTTCTTTAAAGATTTTATTTATTTATTTGACTGAGAGAGAGAGCAGCAGAGGCAGAGGGAGAAGCAGACTCTTCTGCTTCTCCACAAGGAGCCCGATGTGGGGCTGCATCCCAGATGCTGGATCCCGACCCAAGCTGAAAGCAGACTCTTAACCAACTGAGCCACCCAGGTACCCCAACTGTTGACTTTTTAAATGTAATCATATTACTATCATCACCCTGACAAAAGTCAACACTTTGGATTCTTTAACATGCAGTACCAGGAACCTGCTAATTTGACTTAACATTGTGTTGCTAGGATTATCATCCATGGTATTCCGTTTGGCTGTATAATATTCTATTTATGCCTTGTATCTGTTTGTTCTCTTATCACAGACATTGGATCACTTCTAGTTTTTAGTCATTGTGGACAGTGTGATATGAATATTATTGCATGCTTCTCCTGGTGCATATGTGCTAAATTTACCTTGACAAATTTGTAAAAGTAGACTTGTTGGGTAGGATACGCAGTGTTTGAACCTGTGTTTCAAAAGTAATTCTTTCAGTTTTCACACTAATCAGTAAGTGTTAGCGATCCCACTGGTTCACAAACCCCTTAATACTCGTATGTATGGACTGGGTTGTAAAGTAAAATTCAGGTTTTTAAAAATTATTAATTATTATTATTATAATTACTATTATTTTTACTGTGGTTATATTCAGAAATTTTGGAAGAACCTTGGTTTAAGAGCCAAATAGTTAGGGGGTGCCTAGGGGGCTGAGTCACTTAAGGGTCTGCCTTCAGTCGAGGTCATGGTCTCCAGGTCCTGGGACGGGTCCTGTGTCAGAGCCCCTGTTCAGCGGGGAGACTGCTTCTCTCTGGCTCACCCACCCCCACCTTGTACAAGTGCTCACTCTCTTTCTCTCATAAATAATAAAATCTTAAAAAAAAAGAAAAAAAGAGCCAAATGATTATACAAGTTTTGTGACAAAAACCTACAGTCCCTTGGTCCCGTCTCCACCTACCCCGGGCTATCACTTTTGCTAATTTTGGCGTTTATTTTCGTAACGGTGAGCAATACACATGTACTGTGTTTTCTCAACTCTTAGGCACGATCTGTTAGGCTTTCTTGCTAGGGAAGGTGGGCTTCTTCCTCGTTCTCCGCTCCTCTTTTCTTCCATCCTCCCGATAACAGTTCAAGTTTTATTTTTGATTAAATCGATGTTTTGGGGCACCTGGTGGCTCAGTCAGCTAAGCTGCCTTTGGGTCAGGTCATGATCCCAGGGTCCCGGGACTGAGTCCCACATTGGGCTCCTTGCTCAGCAGGGAGCCTGCTTCTCCCTCTGCCCCTCTCCCCTGCTTGTGTGCATGCTCTCTCTCTCTCTCAAATAAATTAATAAAATCTTTAAAAAAATTGATGTTCTGGCTTTACATTATTATGACTCTGTAAGTGCTATTCTTGGCTGAGCAACGTACTATATTCTGATTTGTTTTTCCCTCTTGTGTAACTTTTTGTTTTCTCTATATTTAAGGCATATATTTTCTATAATCTTGATTATATATATATGTATAAGTGTACATATATATAAAATAGATAATAATAATTGCCTTTTTTTCTTAGTTATCTTGGTGGTTACCACTCATTCAGTTGCAAGCCTATTTTCCAGTTGTCTGATCTCCTGAGTATGTCCAGAAACATTAGATGCTCCATGCACGGTGGTATCTGTGCATCTTATCTGTCTCTCTGTCTTTTGTGGCCACAGTCCCCAAGGCTATCACCTTTTCACCTCTTCCTCTTCCTGGTGTAGAGATCGCATCTGCTTATTTTTTGAAATGTATTCTTCAAGCCACAGCAGTGTGGTTTCCACATGCCCTATGCCTCTGCAATGACCTTTTACAAGGTCAGGTTTATGCTGCTAAATCCGTTGGGCATTTTTTTTTTTTTCATCTTCACCTCTCAGCTGCATTTTGCACCCGGGGCCACTCGACTTCCTCGAAGCAGTTTCCTCTCTCTTGCTTATCATCGGTGTCGGCCGTGGGTTATGTTCTCCCAGAAGTAGAGCCTGAGACAAAGATGTGGGTGCAAGGACTTTGGGAGGTGTTGGGGTCGCTGGCAGAGGGGCAGAGAGGAACGGCAGCCAATAAAAGGTACATTTAACAAATTGTTTCTCCAGCTTTCTTGAGGTATAGTTGATAAATAAAAATTGTATATATTTAGAGTGTACAGATTTTTTTTTAAAAGATTTTATTTATTTATTTGACACACAGAGATCACAAGTAGGCAGAGAGGCAGGCAGAGAGAGAGGAGGAAGCAGGCTCCCTGCTGAGCAGAGAGCCCGATGCAGGACTCGATCCCAGGACCTTGGGATCATACCTGAGCTGAAGGCGGAGGCCTTAACCCCCTGAGCCACCCAGGTGCCCCTATTACTTTATTTTTAAAAATATTTATATGAGAGAGAGTGAGAGAGCAGGGGAGGGGCAGAGGAGAGAGAATCTCTCTTTTTAAAAAATTTTTTATCTAAATTCCATTTAGTTAACATATACTGTATTATTAGTTACCAGGGGGAATTTAGTGACTCATCAGTCGCATATAACACAGTCCTCATCACATCAAGTGCCCTTCTTAATGCCCATTACCAGTTACCCTTCCCCCCGCCCTTTCCCTTCAGCAGCCCTCAGTTTGTTTCCTAGAGTTCAGTGTCTTTTATGGTTTCCTTACCTCTCTATTTTCACCTTATTTTTCCTTCCCTTCCCCAATGTTCACCTGTTTTGCTTCTTAAATTCCACCTGTGAGTGAAGTCATATGGTACTTGTCTTTTTCTGACTGACTTATTTTGCTTAGCACAATACCCTCTACTTCTATCCATGTCATTGCAAATGGCAAGATTTCATTCTTTTTGATGGCTGAGTAATATTCCATTATATCTATCTATCAATCGTCCATCTATTTATCTATCATCTCACATCTTCTTTATCCATTCATCTGTTACTTGACATCTATGATCTTTCCATATTTTGGCTATTGTGGACATTGCTGCTATAAATATTGGGGCACATATGCCCTTTTAAAACACAATGTTTGTATCCTTTGGGTAAATACCAAGTAGCAGAATTGCTGGGTTGTAGGGTAGCTCTATTTTTGACTTTCTGAGGAATCTCCATATTGTTTTCCAGAGTGGCTGCACCAGTTTGCATTCCCACCAGTAGTGTAAGACATTTTAAGGGAGAGAGAATTTTAAGTAGACCCTGTGCGGAGCATGGAGCCAGACGTGGGTCCCCTTCCTTGTCCCTGAGATCACAACCTGAGCCGAAATCAAGAGACAGCTACTTAACTGACTATGCTACCTGGGCGCCCCTGTTATTATTATTTTGAATTATGTTATCATACTATGTGTTCACTATTTGTTCTATGTTCTTAAAATGTTCAATTTTCAAAATTTGGCTTTTTAGTTCCATTTTTGATATTTTCTACTTCTTACCTTAATGTATCATGATTAGAGAGTAGGGTATGAATCATTTCTTATCTTTTGTGGCATAAAATTGGAATGGTTCTTACAAAATGTGCTTCAGTGTTTAAAAAAACCTTTTATAGAAATAAAAGGTTTTCTTGGCAAAGTTAATCTTCACATATGTCTACTAATGTTGCCTTTCTAGTTGTGTTGTTCAGAGCAGTTGGTTCATTCCCATATCTATAAATCTGAATGTGTCCCCTTTCCTACTTTCTGAATCTTTCCAAGATCCACCTCCCCTTCCAGGTTCTAATTGGATATCATTCCAACCTCTTCTCAAATTTCAGTTTGTTTCTAACCTCTAAGATCCTCCTGTTCTCTACTGGCAAAAGAACTTTCATTATCAAGATTCTGGAAAAAGACTCCAAGCGATGGCTTTTCTAGCATTACTGCTGGATTTTTATATATTTATATATTTAAAATTTTTAAAATTTAAATTCAATTTAGTTCACATATAGTGTATTATTACTTTTGGGGGATAGAATTTAGTGATTCACCAGTTGCATATAATACCCAAGATCCCTTCTAAATTAGGTGATGAGCATCACCTAATCAGCCCATCTTCCTACCCATCTCCCCTCCAAGAACCCTACTGGTGCATCCCTTAAACCATACTTCCTCTAGGACACCTGAGTGGCTCAGTCAGTTAACCATCCAACTCTTGATTTCACCTTGTATCATGAGATCAAGCCCCATGTCAGGCTCCACATTGTGGAGCGTGTCAGCATGGAGTCTGCTTGAGATTGTCTCTCTGTCCCTGCCTCTGCCTCTGCCCCTCCCCCTGCTTGCTCTCTCTCTCTCTCTCAAAATAAATAAACAATAAATAAATAAGTAAACAAACAAATAAATATCTTTAAAAAACCCTCCACACTCCTTGTCCCATCTGTGAGCAGGAAGTGTCTGGAACCAGATGTTCCTCTTTTCTAGATGCTGTCAAAATTCAACCTCTTCCCCTCCCCCACCATGTTGCGGGTGCTCAGCTTTTGGCCACATTATTGCTTCACTTCTCTGTTGCAAGAGTTCTTGCACTTTTCGGTCTACGGACTAATTCTCTTGAGCGCAAAAGACACTATGGAACCGCCCATTGCAGCTTATCTAGGCTTCGGTGGCATTTTTATGACCCAGGAAAGGAGTTTTTTTAAAAATTTATTTTTAAAATTTCTTTTCAGTGTTCCAGAATTCGTTGTTTATGCACCACACCCAGTGCTCCATGCAATCCATGATCTCCTTAATACGCACCACCAGCTCCCCAAACTTTCCATCCCCTCTCCCTCCCAAATCCTCAGTTTGTTTCTCAGAGTCCACAGTCTCTCATGGTTCATCTCCCCCTCCAATTTCTCCCAATTCCCTTCTCCTCTCCAGCTCCCCATGTCCTCCGAGTTATTCCTTATGCTCCACAGATAACCGAAACCATATGAAAATTGACTCTCTCTGCTTGACTTATTTCACTCAGCATAATATCTTCCAGTCCCGTCCACATTGATACAAAAGTTGGGTATTCATCCTTTCTGATGGGAGCACAATACCCTATCGTATAGATGGATCACATCTTCCTTATCCATTCATCTGTTGAAGGGCATTTTGGTTCTTTCCACAGTTTGGCGACCGTGGTCATTATTGCTATGAACATTGGGGTACAGATGGCCCTTCTTTTCACTACATCTGTATCTTTGGGTAGTGCATCCAGTAGTGCAATTGCAGGGTCATAGGGAAGCTCTATTTTTAATTTCTTAAGGAATCTCCACACTGTTCTCCAAAGTGGCTGCACTAACTTGCATTCCCATCAACAGTGTAAGAGGGTTCCCCTTTCTCCATATCCTTTCCAACACATGTTGTTAAGTGTTTTGTTAATTTTGGCCATTGTAACTGGTGTAAGGTGGTACCTCAATGTGGTTTTGATTTGAATCTCCCTGAGGGCTAATGATGATGACCATTTTTTCATGTGTCTGTTAGCCATTTGTATGTCTTCACTGGAGAAGTGTCTATTCATGTCTTCTGCCCATTTTTTGACATGATTATCTGTTTTGTGTGTGTTGAGTCTGAGAAGTTCTTTATAGATCTTGGATATCAATCCTTTGTCTGTACAGTCATTTGCGAACATCTTCTCCCATTCTGTGGGTTGCCTCTTTGTTTTGTTGACTGTTTCCTTTGCTGCACAGAAGTTTTTGATCTTGATGAGTTCCCAAAAGTTTATTTTCACTTTTGTTTCCTTTGCCTTTGGAGACATATCTTGAAAGAAGTTGCTGTGACCAATATTGAAGAGATTACTGCCGATATTCTCCTCTAGGATTCTGATGGATTCCTGCCTCATGTTGAGGTCTTTGATCCATTTTCGAGTTTATCTTTGTGTATGATGTAAGAGAATGGTCGAGTTTCATTCTTCTAGACATAGCTGTCCAATTTTCCCAGCACTGTTTATTGAAGAGACTGTCATTTTTTCCACAGGACATTTTTTCCTGCTTTGTCGAAGATTAGTTGACCATAGAGTTGAGGGTCCATATCTGGGCTCTCTACTCTGCTCCACTGCTCTGTGTGTCTGTTTTTGTGCCAGTTCCATACTGTCTCGGTGATCACAGCTTTGTAGTAAAGCTTGAAATCAGGCAACGTGATGCCCCCAGTTTTGTTTTTCTTTTTCAACATTTTCTCAGCAGTTCAGGATCTCTTCTGATTCTATACAAATTTTAGGATTACTTGCTTCAGCTCTTTGAAATATGCTGGTGGAATTTTGATTGGAATGGCATTGAAAGTATAGATTGCTCTAGGCAGTATAGACATTTTAACAATGCTTATTATTCTGATCCATGAGCATGGAATGCTTTTCCATCTTTGTGTGTCTTCTTCAGTTTCTTCCATGAGTGTTCCTTGAGTACAGATCCAGGAAGGGAGTTTTCAATGTAGGCTAAAGAGCTGATGGTCAGATGTCAGCCAGGGCTACAGTCATTTAAAGGTTTGACTGCTGCTGAAGGATTTATTTCCAAAGTAGCTCATTGACACAGAGGGTGAGTTGGTATCGCTAATGGTGGAAGACATCAGTTCTTCTCCATCAAGGCCTCTTCACAGGGTAGCTTAAATATCCTTAGCAGCATGGTGGGTGACTTTCTTGAGACTTCAGAAAGGGTAATCCATGGGAGCAAGGCAGAAGCCAAAATTCCTTGGAAGTCACACACTTTCAGTTCTGTTGTTACACAGGCCAGCCATAATTCAGTGTGAAAGAATATTAAGAAAGGAAGATAAGGGTTGCCCGGGTGGCTCAGTGGGTTAAAGCATCTGCCTTTGGCTCAGTTTATGATCCTAGGGTCCTGGGATCGAGCCCTGCATCGGGATCTCTGCTCAGCAGGGACCCTGCTTACCCCCCTTCTCTGCCTGCCTCCCTGCCTGCTTGTGATCTCTGTCAAATAAAGTTTTTTAAAAAAAGGAAAGGAAGATCAAAGGGGCCATCTTGAATGCCGACTATTACCTAGGGCATGCCAGGTGTAACTGATGTAGTGTGCTTGGACTATAAATGGTTAGCAATGAGGCTGAAAATTATTTATGGACTAAATTATCAGGGGCTGAAGAGTTTGGTTTTTAACTGCTGGTGCTAGAGAAATCTTGAAATATTTTGAAGAAGGCACCTAGGGTTGAACTGCTTCTTCTTATCCAAATCTGGCAGCAAGCTGTCCAATACAGTTAAATAAGCTCTCAACATTCTCTGCTTCTCCTTTGGGCTGTTTGAAAATTCATGTATATTTACATACATCTCATTGTTTCATTTCTGTTGGACTGACTTTTGGAAACTGTTAGTTTGTATCATATGTCAGCTTGGATTTCTTCCACTGTGTCAAACTTAGTATTTCTGCATCAGCTGGGATATTTTTAGTCACAAATAAAAAATTCCACCCACAATGACTTAAGCAATGAAAAGAATTTATTGATCATGTGACTGTAAAGTCCAGAGGTAAAAAGGATTTCAAGTGCGGTTTGATCTAGAGCTTTACATTTGCAAGAGGGATTAGGCTTTGTTTTTATGCTAAATTGGTTTAGTCTCAAGTGGACTTTCTTCACAGTAGCAAAAATGTCTATAGTGTTCCAGGTTTTACATTATATTGGAAAGAGAAAAAACATCTTTGTCCTCAGATCCACTTTGGTGGGTCTGGATTAAGTCACATGCTCACATTTTAAACCAATTGCTGAAGTCAGGGGTATGGAATATATGGATTGGTTTAACTTAGTTCACATGGTCTATGCTTGGAGCTGGGGGTGAGCCTTAAACCACATAGTTGTCCAAATGGAAATTAAGAGTTCTGGGAAGAGGGAATTGGATGCTGGGAAGGTTAAATAGATTATGGGGATTAAGGAGTGTACTTGTTGTGATAAGCACCAGGTGATTCTGGAATTATTGGATTACTATATTGTACACCTGAAACTAATATTACACAGCATGTTAACTAAGGAATTTAAATAAGCTTAAAAAAAGGGCACCTGGGTGGCTCAGTTGGTTGAGTGACTGCCTTTAGCTCAGGTTGTGTTCCCAGGGTCCTGGGATTGAGCCTGGCATTGGGCTCCCTGCTCGGTGGGGAGCCTGTTTCTCCCTCTTCTTCTGCTGCTCTGCCTGCTTGTGGTTTCTTGCTCTCTCTGTCAAATAAATGGAGAAAATATAAAAAAAAAAAACTTAAAAAATAGTTGCTGGGAAGATGGAAATTGGATGCTCGGGAGGCAACCACTAGTGTTCAACACTAAATCAAAATTGTGATGTTGTTCACCTAAACAAAATTTCCTGGGGCATCTGGGTGGCTCAGTTGGTTAAGTGACTCTTGGTTTCAGCTCAGGTCATGATCTCAGGGTCCTGAGCTCAAACCCTGCATCGGGTTCCACATGGAGATGCTTGAGATTCTCTTCCTCTCTTTTCTGCCCCTTCCCCTGCTCTCTCTCCCTAAAATAAATAAATAAATAGATAAGTAAGTAAATAAATACATAAAATATTTAAAGAACATTTTCTGAGCCCCAGTCAAATATAGTGTTGGGTCCTGGGATAGAGCCATGAACAGGACACAATCCCTGCTCTCAAGTGAGACATAGTAAATATTTGTTAAATGAATTGTCCAGGGGTGCCTGGGTGGCTCAGTGGGTTAAAGCCTCTGCTTTCGGCTCAGGTCATGATCCCAGGGTCCTGGGATCGAGCCCCACATCAGGCTCTCTGCTCAGCAGGGAGCCTGCTTCCTCCTCTCTCTCTGCCTGCCTCTCTGCCTACTTGGGATCTCTCTCTGTCGAATAAATAAATAAAATCTTTTAAAAAAATAAATGAATTGTCCAGGGGAAGGATACATATATACAGAATTTGTCATACCATGTAAGGTCTGTTTCTGGCTCTAGAGACTTTGAGGAGATCTGCTTTTTCATTCCTCTTTCTTCTTCTTTTTTTCTCTCTTTCTTTTCTAATTGAAATCTAGCTCTTCCAGGGTGAGAGACACTGAGAGGAAAGAATTGGACAGATAGCAGAGGGTTCCTCACATGTGCCTTGCTGCCTGTTGGTAGCCAGAGGTGTCCCCATTCTCACTCTGTTGCAGACTGGGTCCATCTCTTACTTATGATCTTCAGGATCTGAGGTTCAAGGTGTTCTTGGGGGGGGATGATATTTAGTTTTACCATGGTCCCCTTCCCTAGTGAGGAGTCCTTTGAAGGGGGAAATACCCAACTCACTTGGCCTCTCCAGGCTTAACCCATTCTCTAACATGTATTTCTTCATTTGGAACCATGAAGTCCCCCTCTCCCTGCTTCTTGGTCTTATTTAAGCTGCACAAAACTTTTCTGGAGGAAGGATATGCAGCCCTTCTTCAAACCCTCAGGTCTGTAAGAACCCTGACCATGGAGACCTTGAAGCTGAATGTGACAGTAGTGATACAAAGTCCGGTCAAGGATCATGATTATTTGTCAAACTGTGCAAGATTTTGTAACCAGAGGATGTAATATAATTAGTGTAACGATAATGATAATGCGTCAGGGACATCTAGTTGTCTTCTGGATCTATTTCTTCCTTAGGAGTCAAACTCCAAATTTTTCCAGAATTCAAACTCAGCTTCCTTCGCAGCTATGTAGCTATGAGTGACAAAGTTCTGGCCGATGAGATGGGAGAGAAGTAGGTGTAGCTTTTGGGTCATACCCTTAAAGGAAGTTGGTTGCTATGAGCAAAGCAGGGAAGAATGGATATTGAGTGGCCAAAAACAACAAATGTCCACTATGAATAAGTAACAGGATTTCCAATTATGTGAAAATTAATAAGTTAATAAAATCTCACTAAAGCAAGAGCCAGGAGGCTGCAGTGTGAGGTTAGAAGAGAAAGCTGTAGCACTCGACCTCAGTTACAGGAAAAATGGGTAATTACAGACCTCAACAGAAGAATCCTCAACAGGAAGGAATTATAAATGATAGGTTCCTGTAACCATCCCTCAGAATAACATACTGCTTAAACTATAACTTTAACTAATGAGGAGTTGTACTGGTCCTGCAAGCACGCTTAAAGATGACCTTGACAAAGACATGTGCTAGCAGCAGGCCTCTGGTGGAGGCGATGATACAAGTCTTTGCAGCCAGCAGCTGGGAAGGCCCGGCCGGCTCAGGGTGGAACACCGCCCTGCTTCCGGTTTTGTCTCCCCTATCTCAGAGAAAGCTTCCTGCTAAGGTAATACACTGAGTGTGTTGCACAGCTACACATCTCCTGCTGCTCGACTGACACATCCTACTCTTTTGTTTACCTCTAAAACTTGTGACCAACATACGATTCTTCCTTCTGTTTACCCACTAGATACATGACTAATGTATAACCTTTTCTTCTCCTTTGTTATCTTGTATCTAATGAATATGGGATTGAGGAGTTCAGGTGACAGTCCTTCCAGCTGTTGTCCCCTGCTCCCATTCTTTTACAGCTGACTTGTTTGTGCCTCATTCTTCTCTCATGCACCCTTAGGAAAGTGGCAGGTTTCAACAGGCAAAGATGTATACTACGTCTACAAGAAGTTGACTACTCCAGCAATCCAGCCAATGGGAAACTGTCTTCTCCTGGACCTCTGCTTCTCTTCAATGGACTTTTGTTCCAAACAATCCCTACCAGCTTCCTCAATTTCTATAAAAATATTCCTCTCCTTTGTTTGTTGTACTTGCCTGTGGTTTTGTCATAGCTTCCATAAATTGCAATTCTGTGCATAAATTTAAGCAATTCTTGAATAAACATATTTTTGCTAGTAAAATAATTTATTTATAATGTTTAACTATTATAAGGAAAATGAAGCTCAGAGAGTAAGTTAACTTGCCCAAAGTGACCGAGCTAGTAGAAAACAGTTAGTGACTGAACCCAGATTAACTGATATGCTTTTTTTTTAAAGATTTATTTATTTATTTGACAGACAGAAATTACAAGGAGGCATAGAGGGAGGCAGAGAGAGAGGAGGAAGCAGGCTCCCCACCGAGCAGAGAGCCCGATGCGGGACTCGATCCCAGGACCCTGGGATCATGACCTGAGCCGAAGGCAGTGGCTTAACCCACTGAGCCCCCCCAGGTGACCCAACTGACATGCTTTTAACCATGATGCTGGGTGGCTTCCAATGGCTAACTCAGGTGAGGTATATTTGTGTTTGAATCTCCACGGAGCAGTTCTGTGCTCAATTGGGTTTCTACTGACTGATGCCTCTTCAAATAGGGTATAAAGATGAATCTAATGCTAGCGCTTTTCCCTCTTGATCCTTGGCTTTATTTAGCCAGAAGTTGGGGCATACTTTGATAAAAGAACAAAAAATTTGAAATCATCTGCAGCCTGCTTCATCCTGCAATGCTCTGCAGGATACAGGAGGTCCAGACAGCTATCAACAGGCTCCTGGTGTGTGAACATCCTCCTCTCCTCTTGTGGAAAAGAACAAAATCCCTAATTGCTCTGCCCTTTGAGTTCACCAACATGGAATACACATTGTAAGAACAGCTGGAATACCTGCAGGCTGGACTGTTTCTAAAGAATAAATACCTACCTGAATTTCTACAAGAGAATAGGGGCTTGGTGTGGAGACAAGGGATCAGGTATGCAGATGCGTGAGGGCTGGACTGCCACTTTCCTAAGGGTGCACAGGAGAAGAATGAGGCACAAACGTGAGTTGTAAGAGAGAGGGAGCAGGGTTTGACAGCTGGAAGGACTGTTGCCCCAACGAACTCCTCAGCCCTGTATTTATTCGATACAAGACAGCAACGAAGGAGAAGAAAAGGTCGTACAATAGCCATCGGTCTAGTAGGTAAACTAGAAGGAACATGTAATATGTTGGTCGCGAGTCTTAGAGGGAAACAGGAGGAGGAATAAAGTGTGTCTGGTCCAGCAGCATGAATTTATAGTTGAGCAAGTGCACTGCAAGGGATTACCTTAGCAGCAGGCTTTCTCTGAGGTAGGAGAGACGACAAAAACGGGAAGCAGGTGGCTTCCAGCCCGAGCAGGCCGGGCATCCCCAGCTGCTCAGCTTCAAGGATGTGCATCATCCTCTTCACCAGAGGCCCGCGGCCAGTACATGTTTTTCTCAAGGTCATCTTTAAGCTTGCTTGTGTGACCAGTACAACTCCTCATTTAAAGTTATATTTTGAACAGTCTATTACTCTTACGGACAGTTCCATCGGACTAAACTGGAAATCACCACAGAATTCAGGCTGCTGCAGGACTCACTCTCCCTTTCTCTCTCAGGGGCTCTGTGTCTCCCTCGTGTTATCTTTGCTTCTCTCTGTGAATAGACTTTATTCCCTTCCCGTGACCACTGCTCCTTCACAACATAGTCTGCTCCAGCTGTCACTTCCACATTTCAGGAAGAAGGTTCAGGGAGAGCATGAGCCTCCTGTCCATCACGTTTCCCTTACATCTCATTGGTTAGGATGGGACCACATGGCCACGCGTGGCTGTAAGCCAGGCTGGGGAACCCTGCAGGCCCCTTTTCTAGTCTCTGTCTTAGAGGCATGGGAGAGGGAGCTGGAGTTAGCCTACTAAAGTATCCGCCCCAGGAGGTGGAATTTAGATCAGCCTGTCAGCGTGATTGAGATAAAATTTATAAAATGGTTTGAAACTATAAAGCACTGTAAAATGTTGACTTCAAAATGGGATGCATGTGGGACAACCCATTGGGAGAGAGTCATTTAAAGGGCCCCAAAGTACGAATGGATAAGGAAGATGTGGTCCATATACACTATGGAGTATGATGCCTCCATCTGAAAGGACGAATACCCAACTTCTGTAGCAACATGGACGGGACTGGAAGAGATTCTGCTGAGTGAAATAAGTCAAGCAGGGAGAGTCAATTATCATATGGTTTCACTCATTTGTGGAGCATAACAAATAGCATGGAGGACATGGGGAGTTAGAGAAGAGAAGGGAGTTGGGGGAAATTGAGAGGGGAGGTGAACCATGAGAGACTATGGATTCTGAAAAACAATCTGAGGGGTTTGAAGTGGTGGTGGTGGGGGGTGGAGGTCGGGGTACCAGGTGGTGGGTATTGGAGAGGGCACAGATTGCATGGAGCACTGGGTGTGGTGCAAAAATAATGAATACTGTTTTTTTGAAAATAAATAAATCAATTTAAAAAAAAAGGGCCCCAAAGTGTGCATCTAACTTGCTTGAGTCATTTCATCTTAAAATTATATCCATAAAAAGGAATTACAGAGAAGCAAAAAGTTATACGTAGATAATTTTTTAATACAGAACTGCCTAAATTTGCTAAAACTTCTCAACTTAATGGAATACTTTGTATCCATTAAAATGGGTATAAATATGAAATATTTGTGCTAAAGTGTTATATGACAAAACCACGATACAGGGTTAAACCAACCCTGTCATGGCAAATTTGTAAATTATGTCTGTGCTGGGAGTGAGGGCAGAGAAACTGATATGTGATAGAAGTGGGGCTGTATGTTGCTTTTTCTTGTTTTCTTTAATATTGTCATAATACTGTTTGTACGTGAACATACAGGGAAGGGAGGGCAAAAAGTGGGAGGAAAAACCCATACGATGTCTTTGTAGGTGTAGCTCAACTGTCAGGGACTGAACAGAGTTGTGTATCTTAGGACATATCTGACCTACTCCCTAGAAGTTGGGGAGAAATTGTTGCCCTTTGACGTTTGTGTCTATCCCTCTCCTCCAGAAGCAAAAATATCATATAAAAGAGTTTGTAGTTCTTTTCCTTCTGTTCCTTTCATATGAAGGAAGTACAACTTCCTTTCTGTCCTATTCCAGAAATTAGAAACTTTCTTTTCAGTCCTCAGGTCACGTCCTGAGCCACTTCCTCTTTCAAAGACGGGAAACAGCAAGACGTATTTCAGGGGTGGTGGCAGTGCATGGTTTCTCTGCCCTGCCAGTGACCGCTGCCAAACATGGTCTTAGTGTGATCTTGGAGAGGGAAGACCTAGGACTCCCAGAAAACGGATGGTATGGCTGTTTATTTCTCCTGCCTGAAGTTTGGATCTCTGGTTGAACAACTGAGGAAGTGCGTGGAACCATCTAGAATGCTTCTGAGAGCAACAGGCAGCTTTGAGACCAATATTCCCTTTATGTATCATTGGGGATGTGCTATAGAAATAGTCTGAAGCCTTAGTATGGCTTCAGACCCCAAAGGCTTAACCAGATTGTTAAGAATGACATTCAGGTGGAACTTTTCTCAGCAATAAGTGTAATGGAAAAACAATATAGTATTTGTACTTCCCAGATCTTCTCAGAAGGGTAGATCCTGTGTGGCCAGTTCCTTTGAATAGGGTAGTTCAAGCAAATTGGGGAGGTTCAGACAGAGGTAACTTGTCTGTGTAGGTGGGGGCTGGGAGAAAAATTTGGAGAGATGGGTCCGGGAGATTGTGTTGGGAAGAGAGGAGCCACAATCCTGGGTGCCGTGTGGGACATGGGAGATTAAAGAGACCCTGCTACCTTCCTCATTCTCTTGAGGGCAAAGGCAGAAAATTAGGGAGAAGAAAAGAGGATTTGCCAAGTTGAATATAAAGACTTAGGTGATACCCCACTTATCTGAAGTAGTTGAGAGAATCAGTCTTGAAGACATCTGGGGGAAGAATAGTCCAGTGAAGGGAACCGCCAATGTGCTGGAAATGTGCCTGGTGTGTCTGGTACCAGCAAGGAGTCCAGCATGGCTGCAGCGGAAGGAGTGAGGCTCAAAGAGAAAGGGATGAGCTCGGAGAGGTAAAGGTGGGAGAAAGGGACCAGATGCCCCATGTCGACAGACGACAGATGACCCAAAGCACTGTTACTATTGACTGAAAGTGTGAGAACATCTCCACCACGGTGCCTTGGCCTCCTGGAATGCCACATAGTCCACACAAGCAAAGGCTTGAACAACAGCTTGTCTGCATTTTGGGAGAGTGCCTGTGATCTTCCTAGAACAGAGAGAATGGGAGGCCTGTGAAGAGCTGCACTGGGGTCGCTTTCTGCTGGCCTCTCTTCTTCCCTTAGGAGGCCATCACAAACCAGTTTCTGTGATCTCCCGGGTTCTGAAGAGGTATAGAACTTTCTTGCGCACCAGCCCCCACCCCTAAGGGCTACAGACTAAAACTGCCTCCTCTATTAGTCTAGAATATTGCCTCCCCTTTTCCAATTCACCCTTTCTGATTCTCAGGGCAAGAGCCATGTAGAAATTTGTTTGCCATCCAGGTAAGTAATAAACGGTCTGAACCTAACTGTGGCTAATTGTGTCTTGACTAATCAATCAGTCAGGCCTTGGCCTGACCTAGCTTTGTTGTCTGCTTGAAGCTGAGATGGGGCCAGCCGAGGGAAGGAAGATCAAGAGCCACCAGGCATTCTGTTTTAGACATACTTGGTTTGAAGTACTTGTTAGACATCGAGCAGGCAGTGGGATACCTGAGTCTGGAGCTCAAGAGAGGTGTCTGGGTTGGAGGTATAAACTTGGACATTGTCAGCATGTGGATGATATTTACAGCCCTGAGGCCACCCAAGGACAGAGTATAGATTAAAAAAAAAAAAGGCCCAAAGACTGAGCTCTGAGATCCTCCTTAGGAGTCTGGGAGAGTACAAGGGACTGACAGCAGGAAGAGGAAGGAGGGACTGGATGAAGCCAAAGTACAAATTCGTTCCAGGAAGGACCGGTCAAGTGCCAAAAGGTGCGCTGGATCACTTAAGAAGGTTGAGAAACAGCTCCTGCAGTCAACCATGTATCCCTGGTGACATTGATGAAGATGGTTTTGATGGGGGTGGGGGCTGGTGTGGGGCAAATGACTGATTGAGATGGGTTTAAAGGGGAGCGGGAGGAGCAGAACGGAGCGCAGCAAACAAACATTGTCTACTGTTTTAGAAATGTTCGGCAAAAAGGAAGCAAAAAAGGGAGCAATGAAAAGAAAAGAAAATATTTGCTTTTTCATGAAGACAAATAAATTATTCTGATGAGAATACCAGATTTCTGTGTATACATTCAGTATTGTTTTCATTGGCCTTATGCATTTATTCAGGAACCCATACCATACTTTAACTTACAATGGGTTTGGGGTTTTACTTTGATGTGGCATCTCTGGCTGTGGAATGGTATGATCTAATAAGGTTTGTTTCATAGTTTTCTAAGCTATTTCTATGTGTTTTCTCTTCCAGGTGAGTTTTATTTTTTAAAAACTTATTTATTTATTTCATTTTATAACAATGCACATTTATTGTTTAAATTTCTGAAAATCAGAAAAACAGAAGGAATTGTTTTTCATTGTATACTATAATACCATCAAGCAGAAGATACCACTACTATATTTTTCTTTCTTCTCACATTTTTTTCTGTCTCTCTCTCTAGATATATCTATATATATGTGGGTGGTATTATATAATTATGATTTTTAAAAAAGATTTTATTTATTTATTTGACAGAGAGAGTGAACACACAAGTAGGTGAACAGCAGAGGGAGAGAGAGAAGCAGACCCTGCTAAGCAAGGACCAATGCAGGGCTCCATCCCAGGACTCCAGGACCGTGACCTGAGCTGAAGGCAGATGCTTAACTGATTGAACCACCCAGGCACCCCACTGCCAGATAAATTTTAGAATCAGCTGTCAAATTCAATAATAATTCTGTTGGGTGAGATCATACTGAATTACTGATTTCTTTGATAGAGAACTGATGTATTTATAGTGTTAAACCTTGTTATCTAAGAATATGGCTTATCTCTCGATTCTTTGATGTCCTTGAGGAAAGCCCAATAGTTAAAAAATACAGTTTTTACATATTTCATATTAGATTTGTGCTTATGTATTTTGCAACTTTTTGATGTTATGGATGGTGTTTTCCCGTTATATTTTCTCATTAGAAGATTAGTCAACCCTAGCTGAACAAGGAATAGATTAGATTATATATGAATATATAAATGTTCATCTTGCTGAATAAGATTAGTTCTAACAAGTTACTGTTAATGGTCTTGGATTTTCATACTTGCTGCAAATGATGACTTTTTGACCGCTGAACATACCTTGTGTGGGAAAGAGTTATGACTGGATGTTATTCCTGCCCATATTTTTTGCTCTTGGGGAGTCAACAAAATGATCAGAACAATTCTTTGAAGTGGTTTCCTAGCTGTGCCAGGTTTACTCAAACTGAAAGAGAAAATAATTGCATTGGTGGTGCTATGTAATACTGGAATCTTGCTTTATATTGACTTGCATAGTGAACAGATGAATGGCTAAAAAACCACACAAAAACCCCAAATAAATATAGAGAAGTAAAATTTCCTTCTAAAAGCTTGTTTTAAAATCTTTTCAATAAATGGAACTGGGAAATTATTTGTTCATATAGACAAAAATGAAATTGGACTCCTTATTTCACACCACATACACACAGAATAAAAAATAAAAAATAATTAAAACATTGCAGCAAGTCAGAAATTAAATAATGTAAGTAAAACAAATATTGGATAATATATCAAAGGAAAATGTTTTTTCTAACTTTGGAGATTTCTTAAGTCACAGGAAAGGTCAGTAATAATAATCTATATTAAACATAAAAATATATGCCCAAGAGAAATACCAGTTATAATTGATAACAGCATCTAACTTGCAGTTTGAGCATGAGTATCAGAAGAGGTTATGTCTGTGAAAGTGACTTGTAAAGTGCTAGGTAAATGGTGGTTGTGTTTACTTTTGAATCCCCCAGCAATTTGCTTTATTTTCTATTTAGTTTTATTTGGTGTTAAGAACACTGGTTCACTCAGGTACGTGGGTGGCTCAGTGGGTTAAGCCTCTGCCTTTGGCTCAGGTCAAGATCCCAGGGTCCTGGGATTGAGCCGCACATTGGGTTCTCTGCTCAGCAGGGAGCCTGCTTCCCCCCCCCCTCTCTGCCTGCTTGTGATTTTTGTCTGTCAAATAAACAAATAAAAAGCCTTAAAAAAAAAGAACACTGGTTCACTCAAATTATTTCAAGTTTTGAAGATTTCATAATTAGGACTCTATGATAGCCATCACTACTGGTCACTATTTTTTTCTTCTATTTCCAGGTGCAGGAGACAATTCCTCTTCCCTGCCTGGATTTCTGAGATAACACATAAAAGATAACTTCTTGAGAGAATCTCTTTCCTGTAGTAAATTTTGGACAAATAAGAAATAAACTTCTGGGATGCCTGGGTGGCTCAGTTGGTTAAGCCGAAGCCTTTGGTTCAGATTATGATCCCAGGGTCCTGGGATGGAGTTCCGCATCAGGCTCCTTGCTCAGCAGGGAGCCTATTTCTCTCTCCGTGTCTGCCTGCCACTCTGCCTTTTTGTGCATGTGCTCTCTCTCTCTCTCTCTCTGACAAATAAATAAATAAATAAATAAATAAAAAAAATCTTTAAAACAATGAATACTGTTATGCTGAAAATAAATAAATAATTAAAAATGTTAAAAAAGAAATAAATTCTATTATATTAGGCACTGAGAATTTGGTGTTGATTGTTACTGCAGCAAAACCTGACTTATCCTTACTGATGCAGAAATCCATAGTCTGGATGGAAAATCCATCTGAATTTCTAGTTTCTTAAATTGTAAAGTTAGGATGCTGATTTGAGATCTTCCTTTTATTTTAGTGTGTTTTTGACTATAAATTTCCCCTTAGCACTGCTTTCACTGCATCCCATTTTAAGTTTTGTATGTTGTGGTTTTACTTTATTCATCTCTAAATATTTAAAAAATTTCCCTTGTAATTTCTTCTTTAGCCCATTGATCTTTGAGAGTATGTTGCTTAGGGGTACCTGTGTGGCTCAGTTGGTTAAGTGTTTGCTTTTGGCTCAGGTCATGATCCTGGGGTCCCGGGATTGAGCCCTGCATCAGGCTCCCTGCACAGCAGGGAACCTGCTTCTCCTTCTGCCTCTGCTCTTCCCCCTGCTTGGTCTCCCCCTCTTCCTCTCTGTCACATAAATAAATAAAATATTGAAAAAAAAGAGTACATTGCTTAATTTTCACAAATCTGTGAATTTTCCAGTTTTCCTTGTATTATTGGTTCTAACTTTATCCTACCATGGTTGGAAAAGATACTTTGTATGATATCTGTCTTTTAAAATGTATTGAGACTTGGGGCACCTGGCTGGATCACTTGCAACAACAAGCATGCAACTCTTGATGTTGGGGTTGTGAGTTTAAGCCTCATGTTAGGCATAGTGCTTACTTAATAAAAAATCTATTGAGACTTAATTTTTTGCATAACCTAAAGTCTGTCTTAGAGAACATCCAATATGAACTTGAGAAGAATGTTTATTCTGTTCCTGTGGGGTAAATTCTTCTGTATGTCTCTTAATCTATTTGGCATATTTTGTTGTTCAATTCCTCTATGTCCTTACTTATCTTCTGTCTGGTTATTCTACCCATTATTGAGAACAGAGTATTGAAGTCTCCCAAGAATTATTATAGGATGGTCTATTTATCCCTTAAATTCTGTCAACTTTTTGCTTCATAGACCATATTTTAATGGTCCATTATTAGGTATGTAAATGTTTATAATTGCTATATTTTCTTGCTGTATTAAAATTTTTATTAACATATAATGTCTTTCTTTACCCTTTGTGTAAAGTTTTTGATTTAAAATTTAACTTGGGTGGCTCAGTTGGGTTAAGTGTCTAACTCTTGATTTCGACTCAGGTCATGAGCTCAGGGTTGTGAAGTTGAGCCCCCAGTTGGGCTCTGTGCTCACTGAGAAGTCTTCTTGATATTCTCCCCTCTCTTTCTGCCCCGTTCCCCCACCTTCTGCTCATGCATGTGGATGGGCTCTCTCCCTAGCTCTCAAAATTTTTTAAAAGATTTTGTCTGATGGGGGTGCCTGGGTGGCTCAGTGGGTTAATCCTCTGCCTTAGGCTCAGGTCATGATCTCAGGATCCTGGGATCAAGCACCACATCAGGCTCTCTGCTCAGCAGGGGGCCTATTTCCCCCTCTCTCTGCCTGAATCCCTGTGTACTTGTGGTATCTCTCTCTCTCTGTCAAATAAATAAATAAAATCTTAAAAAAAAAGATTTTGTCTGATGATAATATAGCTACCCTTGCTCTTTCTTGGTTACTATTTGCAAGTATCTTTTTTCCATCTGCTTACTTTCAATTTATTTGTGTCTTTTCTACCTAAAGTGAGTCTCTTATGGAAAGCACACAGTTTATAGTTGGATTATGGTTTTTAAACTCATTCTTCCAATCCTTATCTTTTGTAGGGGGGGTAATCTATTTACATTCAGAGTAATTACTGATAAGGAGGGACTTACTTTTGTAATGTCACAGTTTATTTTCTTATGTCTTAAAACTTTCTTAATCACCTTTTTTGTGTTTATAAAGTTGATTTTTTTTGCAGTGAAACATTTTAATTCCATTCTCATTTCCATTTGTGTATATTGTGTAGTTATTTTTTTGGTTACCAAAAGATTACATTTAACATCCTAAAGTTATAACATTTTTTTTTAAAAACATTTTTTTAAAGATTTTATTTATTTATTTGACAGACAGAAATCACAAGTAGGCAGAGAGGCAGGCAGAGAGAGAAAGAAGGGGAAGCAAGCTTCCTGCTGAGCAGAGAGCCCAATGTGGGGCTCAATCCCAGGACCCTGGGATTATGACCTGAGCTGAAAGCAGAGGCTTTAACCCACTGAGCCACCCAGGCACCCCTCTAATTTGAATTTATAATTTCACTTCATGAATATACTAACTCTGCTCCCTTACAGCTCCATCAGCATGCCATTTTGCTTACTTACATCACTAATTTACATCTTTATAAAAGATGTAAAAACAAAAACACAGGCTAACAGTTGTTTAAAAATATGCATTAGTTTCTTCAAATATGTAGAAAACAAAATGTGGCATACAAACCAATGGTTTACAAAGTGTAGTAATCTCCTAAATCCTATAGAAAACCAAAAAATTCATAATGCAACCTTATTATTATTATTATTTAAAAAAGATTTTATTTATTTTTTTGACAGAGAGAGACCAGAAGTAGGCAGAGGAGTAGGCAGAGGGAGAGGGAGAAACAGACTCTCTACTGATTGGGGAGCCCGATGTGGGGCTTGATCCCAGGACACCAGGATCATGACCTGAGCTGAAGGCAGCCACTTAACTGACTGAGCCACCCAGGTGCCTATAATGCAAACTTTTTATAATAATACTAGTGTTTATAATTGCAGGTATTCCTCTTTACTGAGATCTTTATTTATTCATATGACTTCAAGCTGTTGTCTAGTGTCCTTTCATTTCAAACTGCAGGACTACCTTTAGTATTTCTTTCCAGGTAGGTCTAGTGGTAATGAGCTCCTTCAGCTTTTGTTAACCTGAGAATGTCTTGATTTCTCCTCCACTTTTGAAGGACAGTTTTGCGGGATATAAAATTCTTGGCTTACAGTTTTTTTCTTTCAGTACTTTGAATATATCAGCCCATTGCCTTCTGGCCTCCAAAGTTTTTTTTTTTTTAAATTTTAAAAAAATTTTTTAAATTTTATTTTTATTTTTTATAAACATATATTTTTATCCCCAGGGGTACAGGTCTGTGAATCACCAGGTTTACACACTTCACAGCACTCACCAAAGCACATACCCTCCCCAATGTCCATAATCCCACCCCCTCCCCCCAACCCCCCTCCCCCCAGCAACCCTCAGTTTGTTTTGTGAGATTAAGAGTCACTTATGGTTTGTCTCCCTCCCAATTCCATCTTGTATCATTGATTCTTCTTCTACCCACTTAAGCCCCCATGTTGCATCACCACTTCCTCAAATCAGGGAGATCATATGATAGTTGTCTTCTCTGCTTGAGTTTTTGATGAGAAATTGTCTGAAATCTTATTTAATATACCTTCTGTGCAGTGATTCATTTCTCTTTTGCTGCTTTCAGACTCTCTTGTCTTTATTTTTTGACAGTTTCATTATAATATATCTTGTATGGGTCTCTTTGAATTCATTCTACTTGGATTTTATTGAACTTTTGTAATCTATATACTCAGGTCCTTCAAAAAGGCTGAGAATTTTTCAGTCATTATTACTTCAAATAATCTCTCCGATTCTCTTTCTCTTCTAGCACTCCCACAATGTTTGTATTGGTCTGCTTAATGATGTTCCACGGGTCCTATAGGCTCTTTTCACTTTTCTTTAATTTTTTTTCTTTCTGTTTCTTAGACTCAATAACTTCAGGTTATTGGCCTACCTTTAAGTTTGCTGATTCATGTTTCTGTCTGCTCAAACCTGCTTTTGTATACTTCTGGTGAATTTTACCCTTCAGTTACTGTGGTTTTTGGCTCTAGAATTTTTTGGTTTATTTTTAGGTTATTTTTAATTTTGGTTTTCTTTTTATTGATATTTTCATTTTGTTTTTTCTTTATGTTTTCCTTTAGTTATTTGGGCAACTTTAAGACAGTTGTTTTAAAGTTTTATCTAGTAGGTCTACCGTTGGTCTTTCTCTGGAATAGTTTCTGTTTTTTCCCTTTGAATGGGCCATACTTTCTAACCATATAGTAACTCTGGAAGTCAGATTCTCTCCTTTCCCCAGGGGTTTGTTCTCTCTCTCTCTCATTGTTATAGGTTATCTCTGTGCCAGGGAAGAGCTTGAGGTATTAAGGTCTTCTTAGGGCAATTATAGAGACTTTGTAAACTCTTTTCTGTAGCAGTTGTTTTTTAAAAAAAGATTTTATTATTTCTTAGTTTTTGAAATTAAAACTTTGTTTTAGGGGTACTGGTCTGTGATTCTTAAGTCTACACACTTCACAGCACTCACCATAACACATACCCTCCCCAATGTCCATCACCCAGCCACCCGATCTTCCCCACCCTCCTCCCCTCCAGCAACCCCATTTGTTTCCTGAGATTAAGAGTTGCTTATGGTTTGTATCCCTCTCTGGTTTCACCTTGTATCATTTCCCCCTCCCATCCCCTATGAGCCTCTGTCTTGTTTCTCAAATTCTTCATATCAGTGAGCTCATATGATAATTGTCTTTCTCTGCGTGGCTTACTTCACATAGCCTAATACTCTCTAGTTCCATCCACATCACTGCAAATGGCAAGATATTTTTTGATGGCTGCATAATATTTCATTGTATATATATCTCACATCTTTATACATTCATCTGTTGCTGGACATGTTGGGTCTTTCCATAGTTTGGTTATTCTGGATATTGCTGCTATAAACATTGGGGTGCAGGTGCTCCTTCATATTACTATATTTGTATCTTTGGGATTAATACCCAGTAGTGCAATTCCTGGGTTATAGGGTAGCTCTATTTTCAACTTTTTGAGGAATCTTCATACTATTTTCCAGAGTGGCTGCACCACTTGCATTCCCACCAACAGTGTAGGAGGGTTCCCCTTTCTCTGCATCCTCACCAGCATCTGTCATTTCCTGACTTGTTAATTTTAGCCATTCTGACTGGTGTGAGATGGTATCTCACTGTGCTTTTGATTTATTTTTCCCTGATGCCGAGTGATGTTGAGCACTTTTTCATGTGTCTGTTGGTCATTTGGATGCCTTCTTTGCAGAAACGTCTGTTCATGTCTTCTGCCCATTTCTTTATTAGATTATTTGTTCTTTGGGTGTTGAATTTGATAAGTTCTTTATAGATTTTGGATACCAGCCCTTTATCTGATATGTCATTTCCCATTCTGTTGGTTGTCTTTTGGTTTTGTTGACTGTTTCCTTTGCTGTACAAAAGTTTTTTTTTTTAATTTTAAAAAATGAACATATAATGTATTTGCTTCAGGGGTACATGTCTGTGAATCATCAGTCTTACACAATTCACAGCACCCACCATAGCCCATACCCTCCCAAATGTCCATAACCCAGCCACCCTGTCCCTCCTCCCCACCCCCCAACAATGCCCGATTTGTTTCCTGAGATTAAGAGTATCACGTATGGACATTGGGGAGGGTATGTGCTTTGGTGAATGCTGTGAAGTGTGTAAACCTGGCGATTCACAGACCTGTACCCCTGGGGATAAAAATATATGTTTATAAAAAAAAAGAGTATCACGGTTTGTCTCCCTCCCTGGTCCCACCGTGTTTTGTTTTTTCCCCTCTCTATCCCCCACGACCCCTGCACCTTGCCTCTCAAATTCCTCATATGAAAGAGATCATATGATAATTGTCTTTCTCTGGTTCACTTATATCAAAAGTTTTTTGTGTTGATGAAGTTCCAGTAGTTCATTTTTGCCCTTGCTTCCTTTGTCTTTGACAATGTTCCTAGGGAGAAGTTGTTGTGGCTGAGGTTGAAGAGTTTGCTGACTATGTTCTCCTCAAGGATTTTGATGGATTCCTGTCTCACATTGAGGTTTTTCATCCATTTGGAGTCTATTTTTGTGTGTGGTGTAAGGAAACGGTCCAGTTTCATTCTTCTGCATGTAGCTGTCTAATTTTCCCAACACTATTTGTTGAAGAGACTATCTTTTCCATTGGATATTCTTTCTGCTTTTGTCAAATATTAATTGGCCATAGAATTGAGGGTCCATTTCTGGGCTTTCTATTCTGTTCCATTGATTTATGTGTCTTTTTTGGTGCCATACTGTCTTGATGATTACAGCTTTGTAATAGAGCTTGAAGTCTGGAATTGTGATGCCCCTCGCTTTGGTTTTCTTTTTCAACATTCCTCTGGCTATTTTTTGGTTCCATATAAATTTTAGCATTATTTGTTCCATTTCTTTGAAAAACGTTGGTGGTATTTTGATAGGGATTAGTAGTTGCTTTTGAATGTCCTAGTTCTTTTTTTTTTTTTTTTTTTTTAAAGATTTTATTTACTTATTTGTCACAGAGAAAGACAGAGCACAAGTGGGGGAAGTGGCAGGCAAAGGGAGAAGGGGAAGCAGACTCCCTGCTGAGCAAGGAGCCTGATGTGGGACTCCATCCCAGGACCCTGGGATCATGACCTGAGTCGAAGGCAGACACTTAACTGACTGAGCCACTCAGGCATCCCAAATGGCCTAGTTCTTGAAATGCATGTGTTATTCTGGTTCCCAAAAGTGAAAAAAGAGAAAAGTGGAGGAGAAAAAGGCACCAGCCCATTAAATATCCTGGAAGTTGATTCTGCTAGAGATGGAAGTGCTTGCATAAATGGGTGGGGTCCAACATGGTTGCCTGGCTGTGTCTGAACTTCTGAGATCAGAAGGGGCAATCAGCAATCAGAACACTCCTGCAAGCTGCATGCAAGCTGCTCCTAGAACACAAGCACAGTTTCCTTCCACCTGTGGGAGATGGGGGATCCATAGCTGCCGTAGTACTGGGAACTGAAATAGACTGAAATTTGCCACGAGTCTCTGAATAGACTCCAGAATTCCTATATCGTAACATAAGACATGTTCTGCCAGTACAATTGCTGTCTAGGTAGGGAGAAGGATTCCTGATACTCTCTACTCTGCTATCTTTCTGAAATTTTCATTCTGATTCAATTAATTTTTATTATGAATCTTTTCTATGAGCCAGTCACTGTCCTGTGCACTGAGCAAGATACACAAGAATCTCTGCTCTCAGGGATCTTATATAGTCTAGTTGGGGGTTAGACAATAAAAAAACCCCAAATAAATATATAATTTCATGTAATGATAAGTGCTAAGAAAAAAAAATTTAGTATTTGTAGCAGACATTGTAGTTTCTCTCCTCACATGCCATCAGTATTTAACATTCTCTTGCAAGCCCACCAGATTTCTAGCTGTCATTGCCTTCACGTGGTTGCCTGAGCACTCTTTCTGCCTCTGGAGCCTCTTCTTCCTGAGCATAATGGCAGGCATGTTGGGAGTACCAGAGAATTAAGGCTACTCCAGAGAGCACCCCTCAACTAACAGCTGATTTGAATTGTGGGTAAGAGTCTAGGGGTGTCTGGGTGGCTCAGTTGGTTAAGTGGCTGCCTTCAGCTCAGGTCATGATCCCAGGGTCCTGGGATTGAGCCCTGCATCCAGTTCCCCACTCAGGGGAGCATTTCCCTCTCCCTCTGCCTGCTGCTCTGCCTACTTGTGTTCTCTCTATCTGTCAAATAAATACATAAATAAATAAAATCTTAAAAAAAAAAAGAATATAGACCCCCTTACTTCCCAGGCAGATAACTCTGAGGTATGTTTTACACTGGTTTCCAGAGTTCTCAAGGTATTGAGCTTCAATTGTCCATAGTGTTAATTTTTTTCATCACACATTTTTTAAGGAGCTCTTTCCGTTCCCACGTCGACACCAGTATTTCTTGTATCACCTCCCAAGTAAATTACTTGCACTTGGATCCTTGTTTCAAGGTCCATTTACAGTGGAACCCAAGCTAAGGTTTTATCAAGAGAGGGGCTGAGGAATGGATGAGAGGAAATGGCTGGGAACCCATAGACGGGGTCACCTCATCAGGTGAAGACCTATTGTTGAGTAAGTGAGAAAGGCTCCGTGGTGTGGATAGCCATTCTGAAAATTTACCCATGCCTTTACAGATAATGGGCCCTTGGCCACTCTTCAGGACAAAGAAGCCCTCATGTCTGAGCTATAGCAGCGTCCTGTGTTGATCAGCATGTGAAAGCTTTTACCGAAACAAATCAAGCATATACATGAAATTATTCCTCCATACTCTCATTGGATCCTTTCATCCAGGGCCTATGACTTTACTCCTCTTTCCTCTTTACTGCTAACATGTATAGATGTATAGGCACTTTGTTGTTTTAAATTATTTATTGGTGTTTTTCTTTTCTTTCTGATTATAAAAATCATTCTTTTTTGTATAAAAGTTTTAAATACAAAAAATATAGAAGAAAATGAATATCGTCCTGTGGCCGATTAAAATAGACCATAATTCTTTGACACAATTCCCACTTAGAAGTGGAATCTAGTCCTCTCTCCTTAAATGTGGGTGAGTTCTGTGACTGTTTGACCAATAGAATATGGTGGATGAGATCCTGTGGCAGTTTTCAAGTCAAGTCAAAGTCTCATGAGACTGGACACTTTTGATTATTATTTCCTAGAACACTTACTCTTAACGTCTAATCACTATGCTGTGAGAAGCCCAAGGAACCCAGAGAGGCATATGGAGGTACTTCAGTCAGTAGTCCCAACGAAGCCCCCACCTGCACCAACTGCTGGCAATGTGAATGACCACTTTTGAAAGTCCAGCCCAACTGAGCCTCAGATGACTCTACTCTAGTGTTTGTCATAATCTGACTGTGACCACATGATAGCTTTCAGTGAGAACTGCTGAAGCTGGACAATCTACAGGACCATGACACAATAAGTCACTAAGATTTGGAGTGGTTCATTAAGCAGCCACGTTGCTGAATTGCTGTATGAGTTCTAGTAGTTTGGGGGTGGAGTCTTTTGGGTTTTCCATATAAAGAATCATGTCATCTGCGAAGAGAGAGAGTTTGACTTCTTCATTGCCAATTTGGATATCTTTTATTTCTCTTTGTTGTCTTATTGCTGTTGCTAGGACTTTTAATACTATGTTGAACAAGAGTGGTGAAAGTGGGCATCCTTGTCTTGTTCCTGATCTCAACGGGAAGGCTGCAAGCTTTTTCCCATTGAGGATGGTATTTGCTGTGGGTCTTTCGTTGATAGATTTGATGAGGTTCAGGAATGTTCGCTCTATCCCTATACTTTGAAGCGTTTGAATCAGGAACGGATGCTGGATTTTGTCAAATGCTTTTTCTGCATCAATTGAGAGGACCATGTGGTTCTTCTATCTTCTCATATTAATTTGTTGTATCACATTGATTGATTTGCGAATGTTGAACCACCCTTGTAGCCCAGGGATGAATCCCACCTGATCATGGTGGATAATCTTTTTAATGTGCTGTTGGATCCTGTTGGCTAGGATCTTGTTGAGAATCTTAGCATCCATATTCATCAGTGATATTGGTCTGAAATTCTCCTTTTTGGTAGGGTCTTTGCCTGGTTTGGGGATCAGGGTAATGCAGGCAAACATATCCAAAAATGGGCAGAAGATATGAACAGACAGTTCTCCAATCAAGACATACAAATGGCTATCAGACACATGAAAAAATGTTCATCATCACTAGCCATCAGGGAGATTCAAATTAAAACCACATTGAGATATCACCTTACACCAGTTAAAATGGCCAAAATTAACAAAACAGGAAACACCATGTGTTGGAGGGGATGTGGAGAAAGGGGAACCCTCTTACACTGTTGGTGGGAATGCAAGTTGGTGCAGCCTCTTTGGAAAACAGTGTGGAGATTCCTCAAGAAATTAAAAATAGAACTTCCCTATGACCCTGCAATTGCGCTCCTGGGTATTTACCCCAAAGATACAGATGGAGTGAAAAGAAGGGCCATCTGTACCCCAATGTTTATAGCAGCAATGGCCATGGTCGCCAAACTATGGAAAGAACTAAGATGCCCTTCAACGGATGAATGGATAAGGAAGATGTGGTCCATATACACTATGGAGTATGAGGCCTCCATCAGAAAGGACAAATACCCAACTTTTGTAGCAACATGGATGGGACTGGAAGAGATTATGCTGAGTGAAATAAGTCAAGCAGAGAGACTCAATTATCATATGGTCTCACTTATTTGTGGAACATAACAAATATCATGGAGGACAAGGTGTGTTAGAGAGGAGAAGGGAGTTGGGAGAAATTGGAAGGGGAGGTGAACCATGAGAGACTATGGACTCCGAAAAAAAATCTGAGGGGTTTGAAGGGGCAGGGGTGGGAGGTTGGGGTACCGGGTGGTGGGTATCGTGGAGGGCACGGATTGAATGGAGCACTGGGTGTGGTGAAAAAATAATGAATACTGTTTTTCTGAAAATAAATAAATAAATTTATATATATAAAAAAAGACCCGCTTTTACAACAGGAAGATATCTATACTTTATATTTTTTTCCTCCAGGAGAGGGAAGATTTTCTCCTTGCCCACCAACAACCTGCCAATAAGAGACTGTTACAACTCAGCAATGAAAAGCCACTACATTTTGAACCTTTTGTTTATTTTATTTTTTAAAAGATTTTATTTATTTACTTGAGAGAGAGAGAGTTGAGCACAGGTTTATTCTTTACTGATGAATTTTATTTTATTTTTTAAAGATTTTTAAATTTATTTGACAGAGAGAGAGATCACAAGTAGGAAGAGAGAGAGGGGGAAGCAGGCTCCCTGCTGAGCAGAGAGTCCAATGTAGGGCTTGATCCCAGGACCCTGAGATCACGAACTAAGCTGAAGGCAGAGGCTTAACCCACTGAGACACCCAGACACCCTATTGGTGAATTTTATTTTTAAAAGATTTTATTTGTTTATCTGATAGAGAGAAAGAGAGAACAAACAGGGGAAGTGACAGGTAAAGGGAGAAGCAGAGAGCCAAGCAAAGAGCCTGAGTCTGGACTTGATCCCAGGACCCCGGGATCATGACCTTAACCCAATTGACTAAGCCACCCAGGTGTTCCGAACTTTTTGTTTATAACAACTCCTCCCAATTCCTTCCTTTCCTCTCTAAAAGAGCTTTCCTGTCCTTTGTTTTTGGGACTTGCCTCTGGTTTTGTCATTAGCTTTTAAGTCTCAAATTGCAATTTCTACTATTCCTAAATAAACCCAGTTGTGCTAATAAAATAACTGACAGTTTGGTCTTAAGGGTTAACACATGAAATTATGATCTTATGTCTTTGAAAACAGATTCAGAAGTGAGTAGACAGGGACGCCTGGGTGGCTCAGTTGGTTAAGCAGCTGCCTTCAGCTCAGGTCATGATCCCAGCGTCCTGGGATCGAGTCCCACATCGGGCTCCTTGCTCAGCGGGGAGCCTGCTTCTCCCTCTGCCTCTGCCTGCCATTCTGTCTGCCTGTGCTCGCTCTCTCCCACTCTCTCTCTGATAAATAAATAAAAAAAAAAAAAAAAAAAGAAGTGAGTAGACATAATGGCATGTAAGGGTATATGACAGAGTGAGAGACATCATTTAACCATCCCACTATTGTTGCGTTTAGGCTGTACTTGTTTTTCATTATAAAAACACTGGCACAGTGAACAAACTTGTACATACCTTTTTGACTGTACTTCTCAACTATTTCTTAGGATAAATTTTTGGAAGTGAAAATTCCTGGACAAAGGGTTTGAGGCTTAAAAAATTTTTTTCTTTTATTATGTTCAGTTAGCCAACATGTAGTACATCATTAGTTTTTGACATAGTGTTCAATGATTCATTGTTTTTTTTTTTTTTAAAGCAAACTAATATTCAGAAAGTACTGGATTTCTCTGTATCTGAATTGTCCTTTCTGATGGCTACAGAAGGAAGACAGCACTGGCCGAACCGTACTCTTTGTTTCCTTGGACAGGAGGGAAGGGCCTCTTGTAAAGTGTGTTTTCAGGGAGAAACAGTGTGACCTCCCACAAATGCTTGGTTTGTATAAATGCTTAGACACACTTTCCAGGAGAAGGCAGGCCCTGAGTCTATTCAGCTTGCTTTTCATAATGTTCAGCCACCCCTAGAAGCAGGTGGGAACAAACCTCCCCCCAAAAACCCCAACCCACCTTTGGTGATGTAGGAAAGATGTTACGGTTTGAGGCTGATGGCCAAGAAAAAATTCTTGAGATGTCTTTGGTGCAAAAAGGTGATTTTATTAAAGCATGGATACAAGACCCGTGGGCAGAAAGAACTGCTTTGGGGTCATAAGGAGTGGTCCGTTATATACTTTCAAGTTGGGAGGGGGCTACGGATAGTGTAAGTCTCTAAGGAATTTTGGAAGCAAGATTTCCAGGACCTTGAGAGGGCTAGCTGTTGTTGGGAAAAGATAATTTATTACTGTCTAATAAAATCTTAGTTATGAGACCCTTCCGATTATATCAGTGGGCCACATGCTTGGGGAATGGTTGCTAAAACGTATCTTGGGGGTTTTAGAGATAAAGGAAGTTTCCAAAGGAATTTTTATAGTTGAAGTAGACCTACAGGATCCTGGGGTGAGGGGGTCAGGCTAGCATTACCTTTTGCCCTTAGGAAAGTATTAACATGGAGGCAGTTGAGTCCCTAGAGGAATGTCACTCTGCCTGTTTCAAGGACTTGTCAATGGGCTGTACTTAATAAGGAAATTTAATAATTTTTCTTCTGCCTCTTTTTCCCACATCACTTGGGACAATGATCTTGATGGTTTGGGCCAGGAATCTGGTTAGGAAGGGAGCACAGGCTGTTTGCAGCCCCAGGAAAATGTCAAGCAGGGCTGGTGTGCTCCCTGAGCCTCCGCCCTCTTCCTTTGAATCGCTACCAGACTTCTGCCTCAAGCTTCTCCTTTTCTGTCCTTCCTGTGCTTGGTGGCTTTCTTGAAGTGGCTCAGTGGTATGTGCAGCCCCGCAGTTCCTGCTCTCTCCAGCTATGACTCACAGAGTCCTTCTGTTAACAGGTACACCAGGGACTTCAGCGGGAGGGGGACTCAGGGTCAGGAGGGGTTTTATGAGTCTGAGTGGAGAGAGGCAGCACAGAATATGTAGGAACTAGCCTGGGGGAATATAAAGAGGGCTTGGGGAAAGATAAGGGATTCGAAAGAGAGTAGAACCAGACCAAGATACCCAGAGAAGCTTGGATGAATACTTAAATTCATGGACTATGCAATGGGGTTTGGCTGTTCCCTTCACTTTACAGACCAGGAAACTGAGGCCCCAGAGAGGTGGAATGATATGCCCAAGGGTGCACAACGCATACTGGATACTGAGTGTTTTTCTTGCATTCCATGTTATCACCTTCACTTTGTCCAGAGTTCTGTTTTCCAAGAATCCAGGTGTACATGTTGAGTGGCTGGCCAAAATTTTTCAGTTTTGTTTCCTTTTATGCCCATGCTTTGTAGAGAATTTGTAGAGAATGAACCAAAGGGAAAAAAAGTGCTTGATAATTCCATAGGAAGGAAATTACCTAATTGAGTCTTTAGGAACCTGATTGTTGGGCAAATCAGTAGGTGGGGGCACAGGGTGGAGATAGAGACCGGCTGAACGCACCCCATTCAACTATCAGGAATCAGCAGCTGGGGCTTGTGGGGATCCAGGGGGGCTTCTTCCCGTCTGTTTTTATGCCACTTGTGAGCCATAGGTCTCAGATGAGCATTTATTTATTTATTTTTTATTTTATTTTATTTTTTAAAGATTTTATTTATTTACCTGAGAGAGAGACAGTGAGAGAGAGCATGAATGAGGAGAAGGTCAGAGGGAGAAGCAGACTCCCCATGGAGCTGGGAGTCCGATGCGGGACTCGATCCCGGGACTCCAGGATCATGACCTGAGCCGAAGGCAGTCGTCCAACCAACTGAGCCACCCAGGCGTCCCGAGCATTTATTTATTTTTAAATAAATGAGAATTTTAAGAATTTTCTCAAATAGGCTTTACACCCAGCATTGAGCTCAATGTGGTGCTTGAACTCAGGACCCTGAGATCAAGACCTGAGCTGAGATCAAGAGCTGCTGCTCATCCCTCTGAGTCGCTCAGACACCCCTCAAATGAGTATTTATAATCTATTTATGATAGAGAATACTAACTTTGAATCCCAGAGATGTTATCTTCCCCAAAGAATTCCATTTGTCTCATTAGTAAATTTTTAGAAAAGATTTTACTAAGCAATCTCTACACACAACATAGGGGTTGAACCCCCAGGGTTGAACCTGTGACTCTGAGATCAAGAGTCACAGGCTCTACTGATCGAGCCAGTCAGGCACCCCTAATCAGTACTCAATTATTATACTTTGCATTTCCTTATTGAAAAATGTGTGGAATGCATTTTCTCTCTTGTTTTATTGGGCCACAAAACCTAAAATATTTGGCCCTTTATAGAAAAAGTGTGACAACCTCTGCCTCAGGCTAATAGAGCTGGACTTGGGAGACAGACATTTCCATGCTGGGTTTGGGTGAGTTTCAGCCGGTAGATGCATGGAGCAAGAGGGTAAGTTGCTTTCTTACCTTCTTATCCCTGCCTGATCCTCACCGCTTGTCCTTCCTCTAGCCTTGGTCTTACTATGTGACGGGTTCAACCTGGAGACTGAAAAAGCAGCGATCTTCCAAGAGAATGCAAGGAGCTTTGGGCACAGTGTGGTCCAGCTCGAGGGATCCCGGTAAGGACTGCAGGTGGAGGTTGTCTTATACTTATTCTCTTTAAAACATATATGCCTAAACCCCCCCACAATTTCCTTTATTTTTTTCTTGATTTATTTATTTTTGTATCAGAAATACAGTTACAGAGTTCTACATTTGAAAGATAGAACGTAATAGTAAAGTTTTCTCAGCACACACTCCTTTCCCCCATTCCCTACTCAGGAGGGTCCCTGGTAAATGGTTTCTTGTGGGTTCTTCCATAGAGGTTCTATGCTGTGTGTGCCTCCACATTTCCCTAACCCCAGTACCACACACAATTTGTAGCATGTTATACTCAAACTGCAGCCTGCTGCCTATTTTTGTGAAAAAATTTTATTGACACAACCTTCATCCCAACTTGCCATTCATTGTTTATGGTTGCTTTGGATTTAAAATGAAATCAAGAGTCTTCAAAAGAGAGTATATGGTCTGCAAAGCCTAAAATATTTGCCTATATGAAATAATATTTACGGAAATAATAGTACCTTCCAGAAAAAGTTTCCTGGCCTCTGCTCTATACTGAACTCTGAATTTTTTTTTTTCTTAATAGAGCTTGGTGATTTTACCTGATAAATGTTTAAAGACCTTACTAATTCTTTTTTTTTTTTAAGATTTATTTATTTGTTAGAGAGAAAGAGTGAGCGCGTGCAAGCAAGCATGGGTGAGGGGCAAAGGGAGAGGAAAAGAGAATCTTAAACAGACTCTACGTGGGGTGCCTGGGGCTCGGATCTCATGACCCTGAGGTCATGGCCTAAGCTGAAACCAAGAGTCAGATTCTTAACCAACAGCGCCACCCAGGCACCCCATTTTTTAGAAAGATTTATTTATCTTACTCTTTCTTTTTTATGCTTGCTTCATAATCTATTATTTTGATGTACTATAATTTACATTGATATTACACTTAAATCTTCTTAATAGACATTAGATTGTTTCCAAACTTTTGTGATGTGAAAAATGCTGTCATTTTGTACATGTGCAAGTATGTTTGGAAGTAAGTTCCCAGAACTAGGATTCCGGGATCAAAGGATACATATGCATGTGTAAAGTTAATAGGTTTTTCCAGATTACTCTTTATGGAGGTGGCAACAATTTACATTCACACCAGAAATTTATTGAAACACCTACTTCCCCACCCATTTACCAGCCCAGTGTGTTATCGAACTTATTGATCTTTGCAAATTGAATAGGTGAGATATGGTATCTCAATTTAGTTTTAGATTGCACTTATGTTTGAATGAGAGATAGATTTCCTTTTCTGTGAACACCTTTTTCTTATTTGTTGCCCATTTTTCTGTTGTTTTTTCTTCCTTAATTGGTTTGTAGGAGCTCTAGCTATTGAGGAAAGTAGTCTGTGGCACGAGTTGCTAATCTCCCTCTGCCCAGTTTGTTGCTTGTCCTTTGATTGCTTGTGGTAGTTTATCATGTACAGAAAATTTTTGTTTGACTTCAGTTAGCCAACATAAGGAGTTTCAGATGTAGAGTTTAGTAATCCATCAGTTGCATATACACCCAGTGCTCATCGCATGATGTGCCTTCCTTAATGCTCATCACCCGGTTACCCCGTCTCCCCACCCACTTCCCCTCCAGGAATCCTGTTTGTTTCCCGAGATTAAGAGTCTCTTGTGGTTTGTCTCCATCTCTGATTTCTTCCCGTTAAGTTTTCCCTCCTTTTCTATGATCCTCTGCACTATTTCTCCTACCCCACACGTGAGGGAAACCATATGATACTTGTCTTTCTTTGATTGGCTTATTTTTCTCAGCATAATACCCTCCAGTTCCATCCACATCAATGTAAATGGTAAGATTTCATCTTTTTTGATGGCTGACTGATAATCCATTTTATATTTGTACTGCATCTTCTTTATTCATTCATCTGTTGATGGACATCTGGGCCTTTCCCATAGTTAAGCTATTGTGGACATTGCTGCTATAAATATTGGGGTGCAAGTACCCTGTCAGATCACTATGTTTGTATCTTGGGGTAAATACTTAGTAGTGCAATTGCTGGGTCATAGGGTAGCTCTATTTTTAAAAAAAATTTTATATATATTTTATTATTATTATTATTATTTTTTTATAAACATATATTTTTATCCCCAGGGGTACAGGTCTGTGAATCACCAGGTTTACACACTTCACAGCACTCACCAAAGCACATACCCTCCCCAATGTCCATAATCCCACCCCCTTCTCCCAAACCCCCTCCCCCCAGCAGCCCTCAGTTTGTTTTGTGAGATTAAGAGTCCCTTATGGTTTGTCTCCCTCCCAATCCCATCTTGTTTCATTTATTCTTCTCCTACCCACTTAATCCCCCATGTTGCATCACCACATCCTCATATCAGGGAGATCATATGATAGTTGTCTTATTTTTAACCTCTCTATGGTTTTCCAGAGTGGCTATACCAGTGCATTCCCCCCAACAGTGTAAGAGGGTTCCCTTTCCTCCACATCCTCACCAACATTTGTTGTTTTCTGACTTGATAATTTCAGCCATTCTGACTGGTATGAAGTGATATCTCTTTGTGATTTTGATTTCTATTTCCCTGATGCTCAGTGATGTAGAGCACTTTTTTTCATGTGTCTGTTGCACATACAGAAAAAATTTAAAAGGTTTTAATTTAAATTCTAGGTGGTTAACATACAGTGGTATATTAGTTTCAGGTGCACAGTACAGTGACTCAACACTTCCATACAATGCCCAGTGCTCATCACAAATGGCACTCCTTAATCCCCATCACTTATTTAACCCGTCCCCAGTTCTTCTCCCTGCTAGTCACCAACAATTTGTTCTCTATAGCGGAGTCTGTTTCTTGGTTTGCCTCTCTCCTTTTCTTTTTTGTGTTCCCTAGCTTGTTTTCTTAAATTCCACATATAAGTGAAGTCTTACGGTATTTGTCTTTCTCCGATTGACTTATTTCACTTAGCATAATACTCTCTAACTCATCCATGTCGTTGCAAATGGCAAGATTTCATTCTTTCTTTTGGTTGAGTAATATTCCTTTGTATATATGCACCATAACTTCTTTTTTTTTAAGGTTTTATTGGGTAAGTAATCTCGACACCCAGCATGGGGCTCAAACTCACAACCCCAGTATCAAGAGTCACATGCTCCACTGACTTAGCCAGTAACGGACCCCAATATGCCACATCTTCTTTATCCATTCATCAGTTTATAGACATATGGGCTCTTTCATAATTTGGCTATTGTGGATAATGCTGGTAAAAACATTGAGATGCATGTATCCCTTTGAATTAGTGTTTTTATATTCTTTGGGTAAATATCCAATAATGTAATTGCTGGATCACAAGGTAGTTCTGTTTTTAACTTTTTTTTTTTTTAGCTTCTTGAGGAACTTCATGCTGTTTTCTTTTTTTTTTTTTTTAAAGATTTTATTTATTTATTTGACACAGAGAGAGAGATCACAAGTAGGCAGAGAGGCAGACAGAGAGAGAGGGGGAAGCAGGCTCCCTACCAAGCAGAGAGCCCGATGCGGGGCTCGATCCCAGGACCCTGAGACCATGACCTGAGCGGAAGGCAGAGGCTTAACCCTCTGGGCCACCCAGGCGCCCCTTCATGCTGTTTTCTAGAGTGGCTGCCCCTGTTTGCATTCCCACCAACAGTGCAGGAGGTCCCCCTTTCTCCACATCTTCTCAGCACCTGTTGTTTCTTGTGTTTTTTTGATTTTAGCCATGCTGCAGGTATAAGGTGATACCTCATTATGGTTTTGGTTTGGATTTCCCTGATACCACGTACAGAAATTTATTTAAAATGACTGTGGCCTGTGATTAAATGTATTCATTAAAAAATTTTAATTCTGGTATAGTTAATGTACAGTGTTATATTAGTTTCAGATGTACAATATAGGATTCAATAACTTTTATTTTATTTTACTTTTACTTTTTTTTTTTAAAGATTCTATCCATTCATTTGACAGAGAGAGAGAGAGATCACAAGTAGGCAGAGAGGCAGGCAGAGAGAGAGGAGGAAGCAGGCTCCCTGCTGAGCAGAGAGCCCCATGTGGGGCTCGATCCCAGGACCCCGAGATCACGACCCGAGCCGAAGGCAGCGGCCCAACCCACTGAGCCACCCAGGTGCCCCGGATTCAATAACTTTTAAATGGCTTCTTGGTTTTGTATCATTCTTAGAGAGGCCATTCCCCTTCCACAATTTCAAATTTTCCAATTTTTTTTCTTTGCGGAGTCATCCTCCTATTTCTGGGGAATTGGGAAATACGTGTGAGGGTCGTGGGTCCTCACTTTCCTCTGGGTGGCCAAACTTCTATGATCTCTTTCTCTCCTCAGACATCAGAGTTTGCTCTTGTCCCTGTGGTGATTTGTTCCTATCTCACCTCCCCAGGTTTGTTGTTGGAGCCCCCCAGGAGATAAAGGCTGCCAACCAAACAGGTGGTCTCTACCAGTGTGACTACAGCATGGGCAAGTGTGAGTCCATCAACCTGCAGGGTGAGTCACTGCCCCTCCCTGGGACCCAGGGCTAGGTTTCCACCTGTACATACACCTGAACTTTCCAGGAATTCCTTTTGCTTTGGGGATGTGTGATTGAAGGGCTCAGGGGTTCAGCTCCCCAGCCTCTGTGTGTATACAGACTTAGCCTCAGACATCCTCAGGTACTCCCTTCATGTTCCTTTCCGAGGACTTGGGTTCCTTCTTGAACTGTTAGGTCTCCATGTATCCCAGGTCAAAGTGACCTCTGTTCACCTTCACAGAGCCCCCTTTACTCCCCAAAGCTGACCATGTATTTATGTCTCCCCAGTCCCCCTGGAGGCGGTGAATATGTCTCTGGGCCTGTCTCTGGCATTTGCGACCAGGCCTTTCCGACTGCTGGTGAGTTGTCCTGGGTCATGGGAGTGTCCCGAGGGAAGGAGTTGGGGGTCCATGGCTGCTGGAGCTGTGGTCTGTGGAGGGTGAGGTCCTGGGGTGAAAGGACAGGAATCCGGAACAACCCCACCCACCTGCAACCTTTCCCAGGCCTGTGGCCCCACCGTGCACCAAACTTGTAAGGAGAACACCTATGTGAATGGCTTATGCTTCCTGTTTGGATCCAACCTATGGCAGCCGCCCCAGACTTTTCCATCAAAGCTCAGAGGTAAGTGGCTTTTGGCAGAAACTGCAGATGGGCAGTGTGAGGGAAAGGGGAGGACTGTTCATAGCTTGAGTGGTGACTTAGAGGTCTAGGTGCAGAAGCTAGAGGGACTGGGCTCCAGTAGAGAAGGTGGGGGAAGATGGGAGGGTCTTCAACTTTAAGAAAAGTCCTGAGAGAATCCATCAAAATCCTAGAGGAGTACAGAGGTAGTAACCTCTTCAGCATTGGCTACAGTAACTTCATTCAAGACATATCTCCAAAGGCAAAGGAAACAAAATGAAAAAGAACTTTGGGACCTCATCAAGATAAAAAGTTTCTGCACAGCAAAGGAAACAGTCAACAAAACAAAGAGGTAACCCATGAAATGGAATAAGATACTCACAAATGACACACAGACAAAGGGCTGATATCCAATCTATAAAGAACTTCTCAACACCCCAAAAAAATAAATAATCAAGTCAAAACATGGGCAGAAGACATGAACAGACACTCTCCAATGGAAGACACACAAATGGTTAATTGACACATGAAAAAATGTTCATCATCATTAGCCATCAGGGAAATTAAAATTGAAACCACACTGAGATACCACCTTACACCAGGTAGAATGGCAAAGATTAACAAGGCAGGAAACAAATGTTGGAGAGGATTTGGAGAAAGGGGAACCCTCTTATGCTGTTGGTGGGACAACAAATGCAAGTTGGTACAGGCATTTGGAAAACAGTATGGAGGTTCCTCAAAAAGTTAAAAATAGAGCTACCCTAATGATCCAGAAATTACACTACTGGGTATTTACCCCAAAGATACAGATGCAGTGAAAAGAAGGGCCATATGCATCACAATGTTCATAGCAGCCATGTTCACAATAGCCACTCTGTGGAAAGAGTGAATATGCCCTTCAACAGTGAATGGATAAAGAAGATGTTGTCCATATACACAACGGGATATTCCTCAGCCATCAGAAAGGATGAATACCTAACTTTTGCATCAACATCAATGGAGCTGGAGGAGATTATACTGAGTGAAGTAAATCAAGCAGAGAAAGCCCATTATCAGATGGTTTCACTGACTTGTGGAGCATAAGGAATAGCACGGAGGACATTAGGAGAAGGAAGGGAAAATGAAGGAGGGAAACTGGAGGGGGAGACGAGCCCTGAGAGACTGTGGACTCTGAGAAACAGGGTTTTAGAAGGGAGTGGGGTGGGGTGATGGGTATTAAGGAGGGCACATATTGAAAGGAGCACTGGGTGTTCACATGTAAACAATGAATCTTGGAACACTATATTAAAAACTAATGATGCACTGTATGGTGACTAATACAACAATAACAAATAATAATAGAAAAGTCCTGAGGTAGCTACTCATCTTTGTGAGATGATTCTTCCATCCCCCAGCCCCTGCCATCATCCTTAGAGTAAGTGTCTAAGTCTCCTGACCATAGCCTTTGAGGCTCTCCCAACATTATTATTTCATCCACTGTGCTCCAGGCACCCTGGCTGCCTCTGTTCTCCAAGAATGACACCAAGTTGTCCCTGCCTTAGGGCCTTTACTATTCCTCCAGGCTGGAATGCTCTTCCCTCAGATCTTAGCTCACAACCCATTATTGTCATCTCTGCTCAAATGTCATCTCCCAAAGAGGCCTTTCCTGAGTGGCTCTTATAATCATTTCCACCATTAATTCCCACCACATTATTATTATACTTTACCATCTTCATATCTGTATATACATATTTTGTTTCTTTTCTGTGTTTTCTTCTAGAACGTTGGCTTCATGATAGCAGGAATACTGCTTACCTTTGTTGATTGCTCTATGCTCTTGTATCTATTGCTGCTTAACAAATTGCCCCTAAACTTAGCTAAAAACAATAAACATGTATATTACTGTTCCTATCAATCAGGAATCTGGGCATGGTTTAGCTGGGTGCCTCTGCCTCAGGTTTTTTCATGAAATTGAAGTTAATATGTTAAATTGGAGCTGTGGTCTCATAAAGGCTTGACTGGAGGAAGAAGATCCATTTCCAAGCACATTTACAAGATTGTTGAACTGGGGACCTCAATTTTCACTGGCTGGTGGCTGGAGGTTTCTCTCAGTTGCTTGTCACGTGAGGTCCCCCATAAAGCAGCTTACAACTGCTCCCCCTAGAGCAGTTGACTTCCCTCAGAGTGAACAAGGGAGTAGGAAAACAAGAGAGAAAACACCCAAGAAAGAAATTAGTCTTTCCATAATCTAATCTGAGAAGTAATAGAACATTACCTCTGGCATCTTATGTTCCTTTGAAGTGAGTAAAAAAAAATCCATCTCCCATTCAAGAGAAGGTGATTATGTAAGGGTGTTATTTCTAGGAGGTGAGAACCTTGTGCATCATCTTGGTGGCTGCCTACCACATGCTTGTTCCCCAACATTTGTTGATTGATAGAGAGTGAGTGAGAGTGATCAAATCTTTTTTTCCGAGCTGCTTTCTGCCACTTACTTCTTCAACTGCTTGGCCATCCTTTTGCTTGTTTTTCAAGTTGCCTTTTAACAAAGGCAGATATGTCTTTCTTTTGTAGTTCCCCCCTCAAGCACTGCTCCTTTGTACTTTACTCTAAACAGATAACCTTCCTTCCTTCTTCACAAAGAAAATCAAGGTTTCCAGGGATGAACTCCCTCTACTTACTCCTTCTTCTTGTTCAAATTTTTGCAATGGTACCACCCTTGGCAGTGTCTCACTGGTTTTAGAGGGAGACCTAACTGTCCACCTTTCCATGAATCACTCTTCTATCTGGGCTTTTGAGGCTTTATCATATCGCCAACTTGAAGCCCACACCCTCAATCATCATCTCTCCAGGAGCTTAAATTTCTCCCCGTCCTTTGAATGTAAACATGCTCATGCCTACCTATATCTTTAAAAAATCAACCACCAGAATTGATAGCTTTGAAAATAACCTTTCCTCTCCCTGGTCTTCTCTACATCTTCTGCTATTTCTCCTTTCTTTCACCACCAAACTTCTTGTAAGAGTTCTCTCATCTTATTTCCATTTCCCCATATCACCATTCTTTACCCTCTGAAATCTGGCTTCTGTCCAACCATCACATATATATCTTCCTCTTACAGATGACATTTGTGATTCCCTAAATGCCAAATCTCTATCCTGTCCTCATGTTTACTGACTCTGATGTGACCTATAGATCATCTCTTCCTTCCCTAAACACCGGGGCTCCAGATTTCTCCCGTCCCCTGTTCTCCCTTCTTCTCCCATCCCATTCCCCTTGCCGCCCCTTCCTCTTGCTTCTTCCCCTGCCAAGGCTTCTGCTGAACCTCATCTCCAGGCCGTCTTCCTCTGTCGCCTTTGCATATGTAGGTAGGGGTACCAGGTTTCAGCTTCTGTTCTCGTCCATGTGTTCTTCCTGCCCAACTGCATTCAGTTCTGTAGCTGCAGCTCTTACCCTCACATTGCTCTCTTCAGTCCTCACTCTTGGGATTCCATACTTTTCTTTTTAAAACACATTTTCAGCTCTTTTTTTTTTTTTTTTTTAAAGATTTTATTTATTTCTTTGACAGAGACAGATCACAAGCAGGCAGAGAGGCAGGCAGAGAGAGATGGGGAAGCAGACTCCCTGCTGAGAAGAGAGCCCGATGTGGGGCTCGATCCCAGGACCCTGAGATCACGACCTGAGCTGAAGGCAGTGGCTTAACTCACTGAGCCACCCAGGCGCCCTCATTTTCAGCTCTTTAAAAATTATTCAGAATTCAAACAGCACTCAAGCACATAACACTTCTCTCTCTTGATTCTTCCAGCCTACGTTTTCTTCCTGGCATTCAACCACTGTTACCAGTCTCTTGTGTCTTCCAGTAATACTCTGTATTCCCAAACATATACATATCTCTAATGTTCATTTTGTGCCACAAATGGTAGCATGTTGTACACACTTGATTCTTTTCATTTAACATACCTTTGAGATTTTCAAAATTTTTTCTGTTTAATTTTCTTTGTATATGTTCCATACAGATATTAGAATCTGCTTATCTATTTTTGAAAAGCCAATACGTTTGGGGGTAATTTTATTTTTTCAAAGATAATACAGTTAAATTGGCCTTTTTTCTTTTAGTATACACTTCCCTGAATTTTAAGGTATGTATAGATTTTCATTAGAAGACAACATGAACATGGGCTGCCTGGCTGGCTCAGTCAGTAGAGCAGGTGACTCTTGAGCTCCAGGTTGTGAATTCCAGCCCCATGCTGGTTGTAAAGATTACTTTACAATGCAGGACTCCATCCCAGGCCCCTGGGATCATGACCCAAGCCGAGGACAGATGCTTAACTGACTGAGCCACCCAGGCATCCTTAAAAATAAAATCTTAAAAAAAACCCAACATGGACAGAATACCAGAGTTCTGTTACTCCCCTAAAAACATCCTTCACGCTCTCTCTCTTTTAAAAAATATTTTATTTATTTATTTGACACAGAGCGAGTCTGAGCAGGGTGAGTGGCAGGCAGAAGGTGAGGAAGAAGCAGATTCCCCGCTGAGAAGAGAGCCCAACGTGGAGCTCTATCCCAGGACTCTGGGATCATGACCAGAGTTGAAAGCGGAAACTTAACCGACTGGACCCCCCAGGGGCCCCTCAGTGCTCTCTCTTTATAGTTAGCTGCCTTCTCCCTCTCCATCCTAGCCCTTGGCACTCACTGGTCTGTTCTCCATCACTGTTTAGTTTGTCTTAAGAATGCTCCATGAATGGAATTATGACCTTCTGAGATCAGCATCTTTCACTAGCATGAGGTATTTGCCTCATTGTTCATGCATGTTGTTGTTGTGTCACTAGTTCTTTCCCTTGTTATTGCCCAACAGTATTCCATCGCAGAGATTTACAGTAGTCCCGGAACACAGTCTGTTCACACACTGAACGATGTTTGGGTTGTTTCCAGGGTTTGGCAACCATGATTAGAGTGGCTAGAAACTTTCCATTGCTACAGTAATCTTTCTAGATACAAAAAAGATCCCCTCGCCTCCTTTTCTAAGAAAACTTCTGTGGCTTTCCACTGCCTAAGGGACAAAGTCTAACTATTTTGGGGGGATGGAAAGGCCCTTCCCAACTTTCCTCTGCTTAATGACATAGGCTTATCTCCATTCTCTTCACATAGATTGATTTTAGTAGAGCCATTTCAATCCCTCAATTCTGCAGAATTATTTTAAGTTCATTTCCTTTTTATCAGTCAGGGATGGTACACTCCAGTTAAAATAAGTTGAGAAGGTTTATTTACAAAGGGACTAATTTTAAAGGTTTGTTAGAGTCCTAGGGAACTATAGTGGACCCTAAGGGCAAGCAGCAGCAGAGCCGTTACCACTCCTAGGCTGACTGGACAAGGAGAGGGAGAAGTAATGAGAATTCAGAAGGAGAGAGTTGTGTGGAGTGTGCCTCCTTGAAGGAGCAGTGATTTTCCACTGAGGGCCACAGCTGGCCCAAAGCAACCTTCCAGGAAGGGAGTAAGGGGAGAAAACTCTGATCTCACTCTTCCCTCCTTCCCGTCTTCTACTGAGGCTCCTAATTGGGCAAATCCAAGTAGAAATCAGAGGCAAAGGAATCCCGAATGCATGTGGTTTACGTGGGCTGACTTCCTGGGGTGCAGAGCAGTTGGAGGAGGTAGAAAGTGGATTTGGGGCTGGGAACAGAAAGAGGAGGATATCCAGCATGTTGTTGTATGTGCTGTTCCTTTTTCCTGGAACTTATTTCACCCTTTGTATTTCTGGCAAATTATTTCTCCTTCTCAGAGTTAGCTCTGAGCTAATACTACTACTTTTCCTGACTTCCTTGGGCAGAATTTACCAAATTTTCCCACACTTCATCCATATTCTAAATTGTATTAAACAATATTCAAGTTTATTAAACAGATCTTTAAAAGTATTATAAAATGTTTAACTCTCATCAGCATCAAGGTTTATTTTGCTCCCAAATTTTGCATATAATTGAACTTTTTAATATGCTGACATCTGCTGAATTGATTCTACTATAGACTCAAAGGCTTCAGTTTCTTCCTGCAAATTTTTCTTTGCTTCTCCTAACATTTCCTGTGTTTATTCTTGTGAATGGCTAATGAAAACATCACAAAATTGATAAGGAATCATTAAGCAGTGGTCGTCTATCTGCAAGTATGATGTCCTTACAAGCATCTTTAAATTTTGTAGTTTTTCTTGTTTACTTCTATTTCTTCCTTCAGCTATGTGAATCTACTTGTATTCATGAAAATTTGTTTATCTTTTGTTGATCTTCAAAAGTAACATTGGCACTGTGGAAAGAACCAAGATGCCCTTTAATGGACGAATGGATAAGGAAGATGTGGTCCATAGACACTATGGAGTATTATGCCTCCATCAGAAAGGACGAATACCCAACTTTTGTATGAACATGGATGGGACTGGAAGAGATTATGCTGAGTGAAATAATTCAAGCAGAGAGAGTCAATTATCATATGTTTTCACTTATTTGTGGAGCATAGCAGATAACAGAGAGGACATGGGGAGATGGAGAGGAGAAGGGAGTTGAGGGAAATTAGAAGGGGAGGTGAACCATGAGAGACTATGGACTCTGAAAAACAATCTGAGGGGTTTGAAGTGTCAGGGGGGTGGGAGGTTGGGGGAGCCAGTTGGTGGGTATTATGGAGGGCACGTATTGCATGGAGCACTGGGTGTGGCGCATAAACAATGAATTCTGTTACGCTGAAAAGAAATTTAAAAAAAAAGTAACATTGGCATCTTCTGGCAGATGTCTTCTTCATAGTGGCTGTGATCATGAGATTGTGTCCATGTTTTTATTAAGCGTGGAACATGGGTTGGATATTGTTTACCTTTTATTTTGACTTCTCAGCAGAGAGCTGACATGCAAAAAAAATGAATGCATTTAGTTAGTGCATGTACTAGTACTTAATTAGTTCATCCTTTCTTTTGTTCCCCAAGAGTGCCCTCGGCAAGACAGTGATATTGCCTTCTTGATTGATGGCTCTGGTAGCATCATCCCGAGTGACTTTCAGCGGATGAAGGCCTTTGTCTCAACTGTGATGGATCTATTCAAGAAGTCCAAAACCTTGGTGAGGGCATATGGGTAGGTTTGGAAAGAGCTCAAATATATGGCATCCAGGTCTCCACTTCCCCCTTTTACTTCTATTGCAGACATTGTTAAATTGCAAATTGGTCATGGTTTTCTTTCATGATTCTTTTTCCTTCTCTGTCTGGATGCAGCTTCAGCTTCTTCCAGCCATCTGTATAGCATACGACTCTGGCTCATTGATAAGGGTTGATATGGGAGATAAAACTCACATATCCTCTCTGGGTGAGTTCTAGTACTTAGAAGTGGGAGCGGATGGCAGATCTCTGTCCTGGTGAGGTGGAAGGATTAGGGACTGTATAGAATTTGGAGGGATTTGGAGACTGCAATGTTTCAAGATCTATGTAGAGCTTCCTGGGAGATGGGTAAGTGTGAGGCGAGTCATCTTCTCCAATGTAATGGCAGATGCCTGTTCCCAGTTTTCTTTGATGCAGTTCTCTGAAGACTTCCGGCTTCATTTCACCTTCAATCAGTTCAAGAAAAACCCTGACCCAGAATTTCTGGTGAAGCCAATAAGACAGCTCTATGGGAGAACACACACTGCCACAGGAATCCGCAAAGTAGTGTAAGGTCTTTGCTTGGGAGTAACATGGAGGACTTAGGAGAAGGCAAGGACAAGTGAAATGGGGGAAATCGGAGGGGGAGACAAACCATGAGAGTCTGGGGACTCTGAGAAACAAACGGACAGTCTTAGAGGTGAGGGGGATGGGGATATGGCTGAGCCTTGTGATGGGTGTTAAGGAGTCATGTATTACATGGAGCCCTGGGTGTTGTACTTAAACAATGAATCTTGGAACACTACTCCAAAAACTAATGATGTATTTTATGGTGACTAACATAACGCACACAAGAAGATCTTCGCTTAGGGTGGAAGGAGGAAGTGATTTTTTTTTTTTTTTTTTGCTGGACTTTGAAGAGTGAAGGGGCTTATTCAGACAGGGACGGGGTAAGGGACCCGAGTACAGGTGGAGGAGAGACTCGCAGGGCGCACTCAGGAGCGACGGGTTGTGAGTGAAGGAGAGATGTGAGGAAGGTGAGAGAGAGGCTGCAGAGACTAGTTGAGGCCAGGTCACTTAAGGCAACTGAAAAGTGGGTGGGGGTCTACTGAATGTTTTAAGCCGTGGGGAGATGTCACCATATCTTGTTCTGGAAGTTCGCTCTGATATGATGTGATGTGTGTGTGTGTGTAGAGGTGAGGGTGGGGGTTGGACAGAAGTTCAGGAAGATGAGCTAGAGAGTTGTTGAATCAAACCAGGAAGGGTTTGTGAAAGCCCAATTAAGCTTAAAAATTTGTTTTAATTTAAGGGTATAATACTCAGTTAAAAAATCAGTTTATGGGGGGCGCCTGGGTGGCTCAGTGGGTTAAGCCGCTGCCTTCGGCTCAGGTCATGATCTCAGGGTCTGGGATCGAGTCCCACATTGGGCTCTCTACTCAGTGGGGAGCCTGCTTCCTCCTCTCTCTCTGCCTGCCTCTCTGCCTACTTGTGATCTCTCTCTGTCAAATAAATAAATAAAATCTTTAAAAAAAAAAAGAATCATTAAAAAAAATCAGTTTATGCAAACGTATATAAAGGCAGTGATGCTTTCCTTTCCCTCCTCTCTTCTCCCTTCTCCTGCTGCCTTTCCAGGTCTTGGGGCAACCACATCTCCATGTTCATTCCAGGGGAGCCTGAAGCTCTCCTAGCTGCATCCGTGCCTGTGACTACTGACATTCCCTCCCTAGCATAACGAGTGTCTCTGTCTGTTCACATTTGACTTTTCTTTCCTCTTCCCTGGACAGAAGAGAACTATTTCACAGTAGCACAGGAGCCCGGGAGAATGTCTTTAAGATCCTAGTTGTCATCACAGATGGAGAGAAGTTTGATGATCCCTTGGATTACAAGGATGTCATCCCTGAAGCAGACAGAGAGGGGATCATTCGCTATGTCATTGGGGTAGGAGATGTGGCTTTCTGGCCTGATGTTTCTGTGGAGGGTTTCTGTTTGGATATACGTTCCCTTCAGTTTGAAAATATCCCTAAAACCAAGGTGGGCCAAGGGTCACTTCTAGCCCATATGGGCCTATATCAGTTAAGTGTAACAAATTAGAATTCAGTCTTTGAAACAAACGATTCTGTAGTTCAGCTGAGGAGTTTTTCTGATTTTGACTGGCTCTCTCTTATATCTGTATTCATTTGAAGGTTGGTTGGCAGCTTTGCTGATCTTGGCTGAGCTCTCTCCATTTCTGAGGGTTTCCAGTCATGTCTGTTTGCTGGACTAGAACGGCTGGAACAACTGGAGTTACTTGGTTCTTCTGTTCCCTGTGTGATCCTTCTGTGTGCTAGCCTGGACATGTCTTCATGGTGAAGGCAGGGGAACAAAAGAGCAAATTAAAGTGTTGCAAACACTCTTTGAAGCCTCTGTCTGCATCATTTATGATAATATCCATTAGCCAATGAATATTAGCAAGATGCATGGCTGCACCCAGAGATGGAAGCAGGGTAGGTTACTCTTTCATGAGTGAGAAGATACAGCAAAGTTCTTGGGGGAAAGAGCTTGGATATAGGAACAGGTAAAGAGTTCAGATCATCATTGTAGTCAAACTACCACATTACCTCGTATGACAGAAAAATGTATCATCTTTGGTGCATGGTTTGACAAGTAGGAAACCTCTTCATAAAGAGGAAAAGACTCTCTTTACTCTGGGGAGACGTCAGCCCCACACCAGGAGACATGGCACAACAAAGGAACCAAAGGCTGTATTTCAGCTCCTAATAACTTCCTTGACAGAATGCCCCATGCAGGGCATTCTGTTTTACTCAACTTGGTGGCCCTGTCCCAGGGGCCTTATGGTGCATTCCCTCATTTGACATATTCTGTTTCAGAATCTTTTCCTTCAGAATTTTTTTTTTTTTTCTGAATGAGACAGTTAACTCCAGATGGTGTCTGATTGTCACTGTCCTTGGTAACAGGTGGGAGATGCTTTCAATGTTCCAAAAAATCGTGAAGAGCTTAATATCATTGCATCCAAGCCTTCTCGTGATCATGTGTTCCGGGTGAATAACTTTGAAGCTCTGAAGACCATTCAAAACCAGCTCCAGGAAAAGATATTTGCAATTGAGGGTAAGCTAAGGTTCTGCATTCCTGCAGCAGCTCCAGAGGCAGTCCTTTACCCTCCAATATGCCTTTCTTCTTTAGAAACTAGGATTTCCTAACCCTTGATATTTTGACTCTTAGGATTAATTCAACTCTCTCCACTTCCTCTAGTTCCCAGCAACTCTGGCCTCTCTTGGTCATTTCCTTTGAAATCAAAGGTCTGGATTTTATCTCTACTTTGCATTGGCGATAGGCTGGAAAATTGGAGGGTAGGGGAGCCAAACCTCACACACTATTTTTCCAAGAATTTGGATATGCTGCCAATATTTGTGTGTGTGTTTCATTGTTGAATCTCCAGTGTCTAGAATAGTGTCTGGTCCATAGAGGATGCTCAATAAATGTTAACTGATTAAGAGAATTTTAAAAACTGGGGGAGGGTTCATATACAATTTGGATTTATGGTTTGTCTTAAAAAGTTGGAACATTAGACTGCATTGTCATGTGGCAAAAACCAGTTGGAGCCAAATAGCTACATCTTTATAAAAGGGGTATTACTTTCTAATTCAGCATAGCTGCCATCTGAGCCTCCTTTTGTCTGGTCACCATAGCATTTGAGTTCCAGCTCTTCTGCTTTCCTTATTATAGAAATCTCTCTTCCTCTCAGGTACTCAGACAGGGAGTACCAGCTCCTTTGAGCATGAGATGTCTCAGGAAGGCTTCAGTGCTGCCGTCACCTCTGTAAGTGGTCCTTCATTAAATTGGGATTGGGCAAGAGGTTTGGTGGCTTTTATCTGCAATGAGTACCTGTTGGGAGGCATTTCTTTGATGGGGAGCAGTGGTCCCTTTTCTTTCCCTTTTTAATCCTGGTTTTTTGTTGTTGTTGTTGTTGTCATTGAGGGTATATGACACAGATATGGATATATGATAAGATTTTAGCTTCAAGGGGTGCCTGGGTGGCTTAGTGGGTTAAAGCCTCTGCCTTTGGCTCAGGTCATGATTCCAGGGTCCTGGGATTGAGCCCCGCATCAGGCTCTCTGCTCAGCAGGGAGCCTGCTTCCTCCTCTCTCTCCCTGCCTGCCTCTCTACCTGTAATCTCTATCAAACAAATAACTAAAATCTTTAAAAAAAAGATTTTAGCTTCAAGTGTATAACATAAGGATTTGATATATGTGTATATTGTGAAAACATCACTACAATAAGTCTAATTAATATGTATCACTACATATGTTACAAAAATTTTTCTTTTGATGAAAACTTTAAGATTTATTTTCTTTTTTAAATTAAAAAAATTTAAAAATTCTTTATTTAAGTTCAATTTAGTTAACATATATTGTATTATTAGTTTCAGGGGAGGAATTTAGTGATCCATCAGTTGCATCTAGCCACCCGCAGTTTGTTTCCTTAAGCTCAGCATCTCAGCATCTCTTCGCTACCCTCTCTATTTTCATCTGATTTCATTTTCCCTTTGCTCCTTCCCTTCCCCTATGTTCATCTGTTTTATTTCTTAAATTATACATGAGTGAAATCATACTGTATTTGTCTTTCTCAGACTTATTCCACTTAGCATAATGCTCTCTATTTCTATCCATGTCACCCCAAATGGTAAGAGTTCATTCTTTTTGATGGCTGAGTAATATTCCACAGTATATCTTCATCCATTCGTCTGTCACGAGACATCTGGCCTCTTTCCATATTTTGGCTACTGTGAACATTGGTGGCTATAAACATTGGGGTTCATGTGCCCATTCAAATCACGATGTTTGTATCCTTTGGGTAAATACTGACTAGTGCAGTTGCTGGGTATAGTGTAGCTCTATTTTTCACTTTTTGAGGAAACTTCCTACTTTTTTCCTGAGTGGCTGCACCAGTTTGTCTTCTCACCAACAGTGTAAGAGGGTTTCTCTTTCTTCACATCCTTGCCAACATCTATTGTTTCCTGAGTTGTTCAATTTTTTAAAAAATTTTTTATTTTTTATAAACATATATTTTTATCCCCAGGGGTACAGGTCTGTGAATCACCAGGTTTACATACTTCACAGCACTCACCAAAGCACATACCCTCCCCAATGTCCATAATCCCACCCCCTTCTCCCAAACCCCCTCCCCCCAGCAGCCCTCAGTTTGTTTTGTGAGATTAAGAGTCACTTAGGGTTTGTCTCCCTCCACTCTGGAAAATAGCATGTAGAGCATTTTTTAAATGTTCTGTTAGCCATCTGGATGTCTTCTTTGGAAAAGTGTCTATTCATGTCTTCTGCCCATTACTTTCTTTTCTTTCTTTCTTTCTTTTTTTTTTTTTTTACTATTTTATTCCATTTTATTTTTAATTTTCCCCCCCAAAGATACATTTTTTTACTTATTTTTTTTTAATTTTCAGCATAACAGTATTCCTTGTTTTTGCACCTCATGCAGTGCTCCATGTAATCTGTGCCCTCTCTAATACCCACCACCTGGTTCCCCCAACCTCCCACCCCCGCCGCTTCAAACCCCTCAGATTGTTTTTCAGAGTCCATAGTCTCTCATGGTTCACCTCCCCTTCCAATTTCCCCCAACTCCCTTCTCCTCTCCATCTCCCCATGTCCTCCATGCTATTTGTTATGCTCCACAAATAAGTGAAACCATATGATAATTGACTCTCTCTGCTTGACTTATTTCACTTAGCATAATCTCTTCCAGTCCCGCCCATGTTGCTACAAAAGTTGGGAATTCATCCTTTCTGATGGAGGCATAATACACCATAGTGTATATGGACCATATCTTCCTTATCCATTCATTCGTTGAAGGGCATCTTGGTTCTTTCCACAGTTTGGTGTCCGTGACCATTGCTGCTATAAACATTGGGGTACAGATGGCCCTTCTTTTTATGACTTCTGTATCTTTGGGGTAAATACCCAGGAGTGCAATTGCAGGGTCATAGGGAAGTTCTATTTTTAATTTCTTGAGGACTCTCCACACTGTTCTCCAAAGAGGCTGCACCAACTTGCATTCCCACCAACAGTGGAAGAGGGTTCCCCTTTCTCCACATCCCCTCCAACACATGTTGTTTCCTGTCTTGCTAATTTTGGCCATTCTAACTGTGTAAGGTAATATCTCTATGTGGTTTTAATTTGAATCTCCATGATGGCTAGTGATGATGAACATTTTTTCATGTGTCTGATAGCCATTTGTATGTCTTCATTGGAGAAGTGTCTGTTCATATCTTCTGCCCATTTTTTGATATGGTGGGTATTATAGAGGGCACGGATTGCATGGAGCACTGGGTGTGGTACAAAAACAATGAATACTATTATGCTGAAAATAAATAAAAAAATAAAAAAAGAGAAAGATACGAATTTAGTGTTATTGTATTATCTGTAAAGTTGCTATTTCTGTAGATTGTCTCTGTTCCTTTCTGGTCTTTGTTACCATTGGGCTCTCTCTTCACTCAAAGGATCCTCTTTAATATTTCTTGCAGGGTTAGTTTAGTGTTCACAGATTCATTTAATTTTTGTTTGTACTGAAAGTCTTTTTTTTCCCCCATTTAAAAAAATTAATTTATTTATTTTCAGCATAACAGTATTCATTATTTTTTCACCACACCCAGTGCCCCATGCAATCCATGCCCTCTCTAATACCCATCACCTGGTACCCCAACGTCCCACCCCCCCGTCACTTCAAACCCCTCAGATTGTTTTTCAGAGGATAAGGAAAATGTGGTCCATATATACGATGGAGTATTAAGCCTCCATCAGAAAGGATGAATACCCAACTTTTGTAGCAACATGGATGGGACTGGAAGAGATTATGCTGAGTAAAATAAGTCAAGCAGAGAGAGTCAATTATCATATGGTTTCACTTATTTGTGGAGCATAACAAAAAGCATGGAGGACATGGGGAGATGGAGAGGAGAAGGGAGTTGGGGTAAATTGGAAGGGGAGGTGAATCATGAGAGACTATGTACTGAAATTCTTTATTTCTCCTTTCATTTTGAATGACAGCCTTGCTGGATAAAGTATTCTTGGCTGCATATTTTCCCCATTTAGCACATTGAATATATCATGCCAGTTCTTTTTGGCCTGCCCTGTCTCTGTAGGCATGTCTGCTGACAACCTTATGTTTCTACCCTTGGAGGTTAGGGACCTCTTGTCCCAAGGTGCTTTCAGGATTTTCTGTTTATCTCTGAAATTTGAAAAATTCATTATCATATGCTGATGTGTTGGCCTATTTTTATGGACTTTTTGGACTTGAATGCCTGTTTCCTTCCCTTCAGATTAGGTTCACAGCTATAATTTGTTCAAATAAGCCTTCTGTCCCTCTCCCTTGCTCCTCATCTTCTGGGATCCCTACTATCAAGCTGTTACTTCACTTTATGGAACGGCTGAGTTCTATTTAAGTATGCCTTTATTGTTCAGTAGTTTTCTTTCTCTCTTTTTAGAAGATTTTATTTATTTGACAGACAGAGAGAGAGTGAGAGTACAAGCAAGGGGAGCAGCAGGCAGAGGGAGAAGCAGGCTCCCTGAGGGAGCCTGATGTGGGAATTGATCCCAGGACTCTGAGATCATGATGTGAGCTGAAGGCAGATGCTTAACTACCTACCCAGGTGCCCTCTTTCTCTCTTCTTTTCAGTTTCCTTATTTTTTGTCATCTTATCTTTTATATCACTGAGTTGTTCTTCTGTCTCATTCACTCTAATTTTTATAGCCTCCATTTGGGACTGGTTCTTGGTAATAAGATTTATTTTCTTAGCAATTTCAAATATACATTACAATTTAGCTAACTATACTCACTATGCTTTATATTGCATCCCTGCATTTATTTATTTAATAACTGGAAATTTGTACCTTTTGACCACCATCACCCATTTTGCCTACCCTCCCAACTCATTGCCTTTTGCAACCCCCAATCTGTTCTCTGCATCTATATAATTGAGTTTTGTTTTGTCTTTAGATTCCACATATAAGGGAGATCATACCCTACTTGTCTCTCTCTGACTTATTTTTCATAGCATAATGCCTTCAAGGTGGGCACATATGTGTTGTCACAAATGGCAGGATTTTCTTTTTTATGGTCAAATAATATTCCACTGTATTATATATCACATTTTCTTTATTCATGCCTTGATGGATAGTTAGATTATTTCCATATCTTGGGTATTTTTAAATTTTTAATTTTTAAATTTTTTCAGTGTTCCAAGATTCATTGTTATGCACCACACCCAGTGCTCCATGCAATACATGCCCTCCTTAACACCCACCACCAGTCTCACCCATCCCCCCATTCCCCTCCCTTCCAAAACTGTCAGTTTGTTTCTCAGAGTCCACAGTCTCTCATGCCTTGTCTCCCCCTCTAATTTCCCCCAATTCACTTTTCCTTTTCTTCTCCTAATATCCTCCATGTTATTCCTTATGCTTCACAAGTGAAACCATATGACAATTGACTCTCTCTGCTTGACTTATTTCACTCAGCATAATCTCCAGTCCCGTCTGTGTTGCAACAAAAATTGGGTATTCATCCTTTCTGATGGCTGAGTATTGTTCCATTGTATATATGGACCATATCTTCTTTATCCATTCATCTGTTGAAGAGCATCTTCACTCTTTCCACAGTTTGGCGATTGTGGCCATTGATGCTATGAACATTGTGGTACAGATGGCCCTTCTTTTCACTACATCTGTGTCTTTGGGGTAAATACCCAGTAGTGCAATTGCAGGGCCATAGGGTAGCTCTATTTTTAAATTTTTGAGGAATCTCCACACTGTTTTCCAAAGTGGCTGCACCAACTTGCATTCCCACCAACAGTGTAAGAGGGTTCCCCTTTCTCCACATCCTTGGCTATTGTTTTTTTAAATTATTTTTTTCAAGATTTTATTTTGAAAGAGAGAGTGAGTGAGTGTGAGTGGGGGGAGGGGGAGGGGCAGAGCAGACGGAGAGAATCTCAAGTGAATTCCATGCTGAGCATGGAGCCAAACGTGGGTCTCAGTCCCACAACCTCAAGACCATGACCTGAGCTGAAATCAAGAGTTGAATGCCCAACTGAATGAACTACCCAGGGGTCCCTGTGTCTTGGCTATTGTAAATAATGCTTCATGAACGTGGGGTATCTCTTGATTTAGGGTTTTCATTTCCTTTGGATAAATACTCAGAAGTAGGATTGTTGGATAATTTGGTAATTCTATTTAAAAATTTTTGAGGAACCTCCATTATGTTGTCCACAGTTGCTGCACCAAATTGCTTTGGATATTTGGGGTCTTTTGTGGTTCCAAAAATTTTAGTATTGTTTGTTCTATTTCTGTGAAAAATGCTATTGGAATTTTGATAAAGATTGAACTGAAGTTGCAGGCTGCTCAATCTTGTTCTACCCTGTTTCCCAGAATGGTCTCTTGCTAGGTGCTGTGGGAAGCTTTGACTGGGCTGGTGGAGCCTTTCTCCATGTGTCAGAGGATAAATTTACCTTCATCAACACAACCAGGGTAGATTCAGACATGAATGATGCTTACTTGGGTAAGTGGAAAGGGCAGGGTAACTTTAAGAAGGGGTCAGGATATGGCCTAATTCAATTAACATATATATCATTGGCTCTTTTTGGACCCTTGGAATAACTGTAAGGACAGAAATTTCAAAATTTCAATTTAATTATGTTAAGAAAGGGGAATATAGTGCAGGGTCCAGTTATCCCAACCTACTAAGCATGGGGCTACTGCATTGCCCCTACTTAAGGGATAGGTCTCTCAGAGGGAGCAGGGTCTGTGAAGGAAACACTTACCTTCTCCAGATCACCATCTTCAGGTTATGCTGCTGAAGTCATCTTGAGGAGCAGGGTACAAAACCTGGTTCTTGGTGCACCTCGATATCAGCACACTGGCCTGGTGGTGATGTTCAGAGAGAGTGCTGGTACCTGGGAGAGCAGTGGTGTTATCAAGGGCAGCCAGGTAAGTGCAGAGCACTTCCCTAATACTCTTTGAACTTCCCCATGATCCAGCAACTATGGGGTCAGACAGGTCACCTCAGAGGAGGAGTTCAGACATACTCCAGCTAAGCCCCTGCTCAGTGCCTGAGCAGCCCTAGGGGTTTGAATTTTTGAGTATCACTCCTGCAAAAGCAGTGTGATTTCATCTTATGTGGAGTATCTTATGTGGTATGAGAGGCAAAAATTTCTAGTTCCAATTATCCTTGCAAATTCCTGAAATAGTACTGTGCTCATGACGCTGTGTCTGTAGTTCTGTGTGTATTCCTTTAATTTTCATCACTGGTTCACCGGTAATTAATGCATCATATGTGGATGAAACCAATTTAGTCTGTTTTTCATAATTCTTTGCGATTACTCAAATTCTTCAAATGGTCTTTTCATAGGTTTTATCCACACAAGTTGACTGTTGATGGCATAAGTGCCTGACACATACAAGGGGTGGGGTGGGGGAGAATGTGTAGGGAATTCCAGGAAGCCGACTGTGGGTGTGATGCTACTTCTCTGTTCTGTGTGTGTAGTCCGAGATCACATGGAGAAGGATAGCTAGTGAACTCTTTCACCACACACAGGTATTACACATGCAAATTCTAGTCAGCGGTGATAAATACTTAAACTGGGACAGTCTGGGTGTTATGAGAGCAAATGGGAGGGGCGTCCACACAGGAGTATTGGGGAAGGTTTCCTGGAGAAAGTGATAGTTCAGGGGAGGAACTAGAGAAGTGAAGAATGGGGAAATAAAGCACCGAAGAAGGGAGAGAGCAAGAGAGAGCTCAGGGTGTGCATGTTGGGGTTGGGGGGTGTGGGTGAACACACTGGGAGCAAGGGCAAGAAAAAGATCAATCTCAGATCTATCCACTCCCTCCATTTCTACTGAAATCAGCCTGGTCCAGGCCATCATCATGTTTCCTGTGGACCTAGCTGTAGCCTTGCTGGTCTCTCATAGGCTCGTGTTGTCTCCCTCTAATCCATAGAGGGAGGGTGACCTTTCCAAATGAGAAACTGTTTATATCAATCTGCAGTTTAAAACTCTTTGTTGACTACAGAGCAATATTTAATAAAATTTTAAGTCTATACAAATAGTACTTATAAAAAGGATAATACATCATGATCAAATGTGGTTTATCCAGGAATGCAAGGCTTGTTCAGTAGTGCTGAGAAATGGGCAAGCTGATTCTAAAATTCATATGGACATGCAAAGGGCACAGAATAGCCAAAATAATCTTGAAAGAGAAGAATTTCCAATTTCAAAACTTACTGCCGATCTACAGTAATTAAGATGGTGTGGTACCAGCAAAAGGATAGGCCTACAGATCAATGGAATGGAACTGACAGTCCCGAAATAAATCTATATGTCTGCAATCAATTGATTTTTGACAAAGGTACCAAGTTCATTTAATGGGGAAAAGTAATCTTTCAACAAATGGTTCTGGACATTTGGATATCCCCTGCCTCATGATATACAAAAATTAACTCAAAATAGATAAAAACCCAAAGGCAAGAAATAAAGCTATAAACCTCTTAGGAGGAATCACATTAATTTTTGTAAACTTAGATTTGGCAGTGATCTTTTTCCACTTTTCTGGATTTAAAAAAATTTAAAATCAATTAATTAACATAGAGTGTATTATTAGTTTCAGGGGTTAGTTTCTCTGCTGAGCAGAGAGTCTGGTCCTCCCTCTCCCTCTGCCCCCCCATCTACTCATGCTCTCTCTCTCTCTCTAATTAATAAATAAACAAAACCTTAAAAAAGTCCAGCTAACATCACACTAAAAAATAGAACTTTTACCCCCTAAAATTGGAAATAAAACAAGAATATTCACTTTCATAAAGAAAGGATGAAAAAGAACAGAACAAAAAAGGAAAAGAATATAAAATAAAATAAAATAAGATGAAACCAGAGGGAGATAAACCACAAATGACTCTTTTTAAATTTTTTAAAATTTTATTTTAATTTTTCAGTGTTCAGTGTGAACAAAGATTCACTGTTTATGCACCACCCCCAGTGCTCCATGTGATCCGCGCCCTCCATAACACCCAGCACAGGCTCACCCGTCCTCCACCCTCTCTCTCCCAAAGCCCTCAGTTTGTCTCTCAGAGTCCACAGTCTCTCATGCTTTGTCTCCCCTCCGATTTCCCCCAATTCACTTTTCCTTTCCTTTTCCTAATGTTCTCCATGTTATTCCTTATGCTCTGCAAGTGAAACCATAGGATAATTGACTGTCTTTGCTAGACTGATTTCACTCAGAATAATCTCCAGTCCCATCCACGTTGATACAAAAGTTGGGTGGGTATTCATCCTTTCTGATGGCTCCGTAATATTCCATTGTATATATGGACCACATCTTCTTTATCCATTCGTCTGTTGAAGGGCATCTTCACTCTTTCCACAGTTTGGCGATTGTGGCCAGTGATGCTATGAACATTGGGGTACAGATGGCCCTTCTTTTCACTACATCTGTATCTTTGGGGTAAATACCCAGTAGTGCAATTGCAGGGTCATAGGGTAGCTCTATTTTTAAATTTTTGAGGAATCTCCACACTGTTTTCCAAAGTGGCTGCACCAACTTGCATTCCCACCAACAGTGTAAGAGGATTCCCCTTATGGAGACATGTCTTGAAGTTGCTGTGGCTGATGTCGAAGAGGTTACTGCCTATGTTCTCCTCTAGGATTTTGATGGATTCCTGTCTCATGTTGAAGTCTTTCATTCATTTTGAGTTACTTTGTTTATGGTGTAAGAGAATGGTCGAGTTTCATTCTTCCATACATAGCTGTCCAGTGAAGACATACAAATAGCTAGGAGATACATGAAAAAATTTTCATCATTAGCCATCAGGGAAAATCAAATCAAAACCACATTGAGATACCACCTGACACCAGTTAGAATGGCAAAGATAAACAATGAAGGAAACAACATGTGTTGGAGAGGATGTGGAGAAAGGGGAACCCTCTTACACTGTTGGTGGGAATGCAAGTTGATGCAGCACTTCAGAAAACAGTGTGGAAACAATCTGAGGGGTTTGAAGTGGTGGGGGGTGGGGGGTTGGGGTACCAGGTGGTGGGTATTATAGAGGGCACGGATTGCATGGAGCACTGGGTGTGGTGAAAAAATAATGAATACTGTTTTTCTGAAAATTAATTAATTAATTAATTAAAAATTAAAAAAATCTAAACACAGAGATGTAAAATAGCTGTCTTGCTAATTGCACTGAGTATATAATTCAAAATAATAAATTGTAAAATTAGAGCAACAACAACAACAAAAAAGAAAACAGTGTGGAGATTCCTTAAGAAATTCAAAATAGAGCTACCCTATAACCCTGCAATTGCACTACTGGGTATTTACCTCAAAGATACAGATGTTGAGAAAAGAAGGGCCATCTGTACCCCAATGTTCATAGCAGTAATGGCCACGGTCGCCAAACTGTGGAAAGAGTGAAGATGCCCTTCAATAGACAAAAGGATAAAGATGTGGTCCATATATACAATGGGATATTACACCTCCATCAGAAAGGACAAACACCCAACTTTTCTATCAGCATGAATGGGGCTGGAGATTATGCTGAGTGAAATAAGTCAAACAGAGAGAGTCAATTATCATACGGTTTCACTTGTGGAGCATAAGGAATGACATGGAGGATATTAGGAGAAGGAAAGGAAAAGTGAATTGGGGGAAATTGGAGGGGAAGACAAGGCACGAGAGACTGTGGACTCTGAGAAACAAACTGAGCAATTTAGAGGGGGAGGGGAATGGGGGTTGGGTGAACCTGGTGGTGGGTGTTATGGAGGGCACGTATTGCATGGAGCACTGGGTGTTGTACATAAACAATGAATCTCGGAACACTGCATCAAAATTTATGATTCATTTTATGGTGACTAACATAACATAATTAAAAAAAAGAAAGATACATTTAAGAGAATGAACAGATAAGCTACAGATTGGGAGAAAATATTTGCCAATTTTCCTTCTTTTTTAAATTATGTAGCTGACAAAAGACTTATATCCAGAATATATAAAAGATTCTCAAAAACTCAACACTAAGAAATTAAACAATCCAATTAAGAAGAAAGCTAAGTTTTTTTTTTTTTTTTTTTTTTTTTTTTAGTATATGTGCTGCCAAAGTGAGCACAAGCTAAATATTTTTTTAAAGATTTTATTTATTCGTCAGAGAGTAAGAGAGAGCACAAGCAGGGGAAGCAGAAAGGGAAGGGGGAGAAGCAGGCTCCCCACGGAGCAAGGAACCTGACGTGGAGCTTGATCCCAGGACCCTGGGATCATGATCTGAGCGGAAGGCAGACGCTTAACTGACTGAGCCACCCAGGCATCCCAGTAAGCTAAATATTTTAACAGACACTTCACCAAAGAAGATACAGAGATGGCAAGTAAGCACATGAAAACATCCTCCATGTCATTAATCATTACAAAAAGGCAAATTAGAATGACTATTAGATACTATCACATAGCTATGAGAATGATTAACAGAAGGTAGTAAACTGGCAATATCAAGTCGTGGCAAGGATGTGCAACAACTAAAATCCTCATACATTTCTGCCTGAATGAAAAATGGCATGCCTACTTCGGAAACAATTTGTCAGTGTCTTACAAAGTTTAATATGCTGTTACCATACTGGCAATCTCACTTTGAGGTATTTACTTAGGAAAAACAATAACAGATGTTCACATGAAAACCTGTATGTGAATGCTTCCAGTGGCTCTATTCATAATTGCTAAAAACGAGAAACAGTCCAAGTGTCACTCAACTGGGGAATGAATAAACAAACTGTGGTACATCCATATAATGGAATATCAGAAATATTGGAAATAAAAAGGAATGGACTACTTATATATGTAACAACCTGACTGAATCCTAAATGCATTACTCTGGGTGAAAAGGAGCCAGACATGAAAGGCTACATACAATTCCATTCATACAACATTTTGGAAAAGGAATAACTTTAGGGACAGAAAGCAGATCAGTGGTTGCCAGGGTTGGTGTTGGAGAGAGAGGTTGTTTACATTAGAACATGGAATATTTTGGGAGTGATGAAACTTGTATCTTGATCATTGGTGGTGGTTACATTACTTCATGCATTTGTCAAGACTTAAAAAACTGTACTAAAGAGGCTGAATTTTATTGTATATAAATTACTCCCTAATCAACTTGACCTTAAAGACAAAAAAATCCTACTGACTTTAGGTGAAAGCTTTAAATGCCTTTATTGGGCAATGAGTGAGGCCTTCATCAATGGTGTGTGGTGCAGAAATCAGATTGTATTGACTCATGTCTTGACATCTCTGGCACTTTTCCTTCCTGGAACTTGCCCCACTTTGAAATTGCTAAATACATCTCCCTGTTTGTCTCCTGCTCCATGGAGAGCCCTGGAAAGCACTGTGTTTCCACGACTCAGTCTCATGCTCAGCAAAGAGCAAAACTTCGTAAATGAATGAACAAATGAGTGAACGAATGAATGACTAAATGGATGAGTCTTGTGGGTAAATTCTACAGATTGAACATATTTTTGTTTTTTGGAAACATACTTTAAAAATTATTTTAAAAGATAGACAATACTGCTCAATACCATGCAAAAAAAATTCCTGCAGGAAGTTATTTTTAACTTAAGCCAGTTGATTCCTTATTAGCCAGACGGTCAACATTGAAGATATTCTGTATTCTCTCCTAGGCTTTTCTGTGTAGTTTCCAATTCAACTTCTTCCTTGCTGTACTAATCATCTCCCTGGCACACCATTGTTGGTCAATACTCAGCCTCTTCGCATCACCTCTCTAATATTTTCCTCTAGCTGGCAGTGCATTCAAATGAGAATTTGAATCATAAAGAAAATAACATCTGCTTCTAAGTCCTTTCCCTAGCTGGTATGATTTTTCCCTCACAGGGAGAAAACACTCACACATTGATTTTGGTGGCAAGAGATGTGATCCTGGGCTCATCTCTTTCAGATTGGCTCCTACTTTGGGTCCTCCCTCTGCTCTGTGGATATTGACAAAGATGGCAACTCGGACCTGGTCCTCATCGGGGCCCCCCATTACTATGAGCAGACAAGGGGAGGCCAGGTGTCTGTGTGCCCCTTGCCTCGGGGGGTAAGTGGCTCCTGGAGCCTGGGCTGGGTGTGACCTGGGTGTGGAGTTGAGGAGTTGCCTGGGTTGGGACTTGACATTCTTTTTATTCAACAGAGGGCTAAGTGGCAGTGTGGGGCTATTCTCCGCGGGGAGCTGGGCCATCCCTGGGGCCGCTTTGGGGCAGCCATGACGGTGCTGGGGGATGTGAATGGGGACAAGCTGACGGACGTGGCCATCGGGGCCCCAGGAGAGCAGGAGAACGAGGGTGCTGTCTACGTCTTTCATGGAACCTCAGGACTGGGCATCAGTCTGTCCCATAGCCAGGTAAGGTCGGGTCACTGTCCCCATCATGTCAGTAGCCTCTTTGTTGATCTGTTCCTTTCTCATTCAGCATCCCCATGGCTGCCAGATCAATTCTCCCAATACTACTATTCAGAAACTTTAAAAGTAATAACACATTTTATGGAAATTCTTGCCACAACTATAGGAGGCGCATGGGACATCACCACTCCCACTTTATAGATTAGATGAGGAGATTAAAGCTCAGAGGTTGTACCTGACCAGCTGGAAGTGTTGGGATGTAGGCATTGTTTTCTTCTGAATCTCAGTCAATCTTGGTAGGGAGACCAATAGTCCTGTTTTGCTCAGATCTGTCCTAGTTTTAGTACTGAAAGTAAGAAGGATCTTGCTCTTAGTTTAATGCTGCTCTTGCTTTCTTGATGTTATTAATTTTTGAACAAGGTGTTCTGCACTTTTATTTATTTATTTATTTTTGGTACTGGATCCTGCAAATTATGTAGCCCATCTTGGTAGTTGGCCACTTGAAATTTTGGTTGCCACAACTGGTTTCCTCTCTGAAATACCTCCCTGTTACCTGCTAGATGGAGTCCACTATGTAGAGGGACTCCCACAGTCTGGTTCCTTCCCGTCACCACCATCACACCCACTGCGCTTCCACCCTTGGGTCTCTGGCTTTTTTCCAGCTTCACATTTTTCTTAAGTGTTTTTCCTTCCAGTCCCTCCATAGCACCTGCCAGATCTCTCATGCCAGAGGTTCAATCTTGTCAACATAATGAAATAACCTGAAGGATTTAAAAAAACACAGATGCTTAGGCCCTGCTAGTATGGGTTCTAATTTAATTAGTCTGGAGTTGGTGCCCCAGCTATCAATAGAAATTTCCAGCATCTTATTTAGAAAATTTTCAAATTTACAGCAAAGTTGAAGGAACTGTATAACGAACACCCATATATTTACAACCTAGAATCTACAGTTAACATTGACCACTTATGTTATCACACATCCATTTTTTAAAATTTCTTTTTTTTCTGTTTTCTGTTTTTATTTATTTTTTTTTTCATTTTATTTTCAGCATAACAGTATCATTATTTTTTCCCCACACCCAGTGCTCCATGCAATCCGTGCCCTCCACAATACCCACCACCTGGTACCCCGACCTCCCACCCCCCGCCCCTTCAAAACCCCTCAGATTGTTTTTTTTAAATTTATTTTTTATTTTCAGCATAACAGTATTCATTATTTTTGCACAACACCCAGTGCTCAGATTGTTTTTCAGAGTCCACAGTCTCTCCTGGTTCACCTCCCCTTCCAATTTCCCTCAACTCCATTCTTTGATTCACTCTATTTCTATCCATCCATGAGTCTATCCTGTTTTTTAATGCATTTCCAAGTAAGTTACAATGCCCTTAACTACTTAAGTACTTAACTAGAATTCACTACTTAGAATATCTAGTTGGATATTCTAGTTAAATATATCTAGTCAGAATATCAGTAATTAGAATTCAATATTTACTGACTGTTGTTTTTAAGATAACATTTATAGATAGGAGATGCACAAATCCTTTGCCATTCAATGATTTTGACAAATGCATACATCTGTGTAACCCACATTCCTATCAAGATATAGAACATAATTACCACTCCAGGAAGTTCTCTCCTGCCACTATCCAGTCAGTTTCTGACACGGCTCTATTAGAAAGGAAACCACTGTTCTGATTATTTTCCACCATAGATTAGTTTTACTCATTCTAGAACTTCATATAAATAGAATAGTATATACCATGTAGGCTCCAGCATTTTATTTATTTATTAAAAGTTTTATATCTTTATTATTTTATTGGGTCTTTAAAATTTTATTTAAATTATAGTTAGTTAACATATAGTGCAATATTGGTCTCAGGAATAGAATTCAGTGATTCATCACTTACATGCTAAACCCACTCTAGTATTTTAAAGGTGTTTGTTAGTTGCTGCCAGGGCTAAGAACCACTGCCTTTCTTCTCTCTGCATCATGGAGCCTCTTTCCACCATTGTGTGACTCTTATAATTAGGCCTTTTTTCACTCACACCTGCTGCTTCTCTGTGTATCTGGGGTATGAAGGCTCTAGTTTTACTTTATCTTCAAAAAAAGATCATTCTGTCCTTTTCTGCTGTTCTACTTATCCTATCCTGTTCCACTGTTTGTGTTTTGTCTCGCTTTTTTTCTATGGTTAGGGAGGAGGGTGGTTAGTGTTAGGATAAGTAAGCATGCTGTGGCCTTCCCAGCTACTTAATTTTACATTATGCTTAATTACAAAACAAAACTTCCTCCCAATAGAATACCATAAATTTTTCTCAAAAAACTTCGAGGCATAATGTGCATCCAGTAAACACACCCATCTTAAGTGATGAGTTTTTACGTGTCCGTGAAGTTGCGTAAGCACCGTCTAGACTAAGATTTGGCACATTCCCAGGAACTCATCCTTCCTCATCCTTCGATTCAGTTGAGAAAATCACTTTTTAAAAAACTGAGGTAAAATATACATGACATAAAATTTACCATCTTAACCACTTTTCAGGTGTGCAATTCAGTGGTATTAAATGCATGACAAAAATCACTTTTAAAATTTCCTTTAAATTTATTTGGCTGTTATTTGTAGAGTGTTTTTTTAAAATTTAAATTTAGTTAGTTGACATATACTTCATCGCTAGTTCAATGATTCATCAGTTGCACCTTCCACCCAGTGCTCATCACACGCCCTCTTTAATGTTGCACATAGATTAAAGAGTGAAAATTATTCTTAAAGTATCATTATGAAAAATAACAATCACCACACTCACACAGTAACTTCCTCTTTATTTTCTCTTCTCCTGAAACTTCTTGCAGCTCTTTCAGTGATTCTCCCTAATTTTCAATGACATGATTTTGTTGCTGCTTCATTATTGTTTTAACATTGACTTCCCATTGTGGGAGGTGAAGACTGACCTTGCTTTCAGAAAGCTTGCCACCTCTGACCTTTTGCCCTCTTGCTCCACTCCTTAGATGAGAATTTTGGTAAGATCAGTATTCAGTGTTTGCATTATCCTGACTATGTGAAAAGATTCAGCTTAGTCAAATAGCATGCTGTGTCATGTCTTTCCTGTAAAACTTTGTTTTTCTTGGAAAACCTGGGTAATTGATAGAAATTTTGGTTGTCATCTCAAGGCTGTGGTCTAAAGCTGAATAATTCCTTAATTTCCTTGAGAAGCTGTAGGAGATGTGACCAAAGTGGAGCCCAGACAATACGTCCTGGGGTCACTCTGGGCAATTGAATCACACACTTTCCTATTCTTTCCCACTCCCTTTCTCTCCCCCTTTCTACCCTCAGAGGATTCAAGGCTCCCAGGTCTCCCCCAGGCTCCAGTATTTTGGTCAGTCACTAAGTGGGGGCCAGGACCTCACAATGGATGGACTGGTAGACCTGGCTATAGGGGCCCAGGGCCATGTGATGCTGCTCAGGTGAGAACTTCTTTTAGAGCACACCCAATATCTTCTCTTTAAGAAATGGCTTTATTGCCTGAAGGCCCCTGATGGCCCTCTGGTGTCCCTATAGATCCCAGCCTGTGCTGCGTCTTGAGGTGACCATGGAGTTCACACCCAAGGAAGTGGCAAGAAATGTGTTTGAATGTCATGAAAAGGTGGAGAAAGGCCAGACTGCTGGAGAGGTCAGAGTTTGCCTCCATGTTCGCAAGAACACACGGGACCGACTAAGAGCAGGTGAGGCTGGGTAGGTAAGTCTGAAAGGGTTAAATGACTAGAGACATTGATGGGTGGACCACTCCAGTCCTCCCAGCCTTCTGTCAGTTTAGAGCAAACTTCCAGACAGGTTTTGGCAGGCTTTTATAAGCTTGGCTGGAGTGACAAGGCACTTCTCTGGCTGGGTGGAGAGCCCCAGCAAACCCCACCAAAAAGTGAGTATGCAGTACTCCCTTACTCTCTCAGTTCTCCAGAGAAGCAATGGCCCCACACCTGTGAACTAACCAGGATTTTTTTCAAGCTCAAGAGATGACTCATTTAAATGGGAGTTTGGGTTGATGAAGCTAGACACAAATTCACAAAACATTCAAACATGCATTTTTTCACAACTGACTTGACTTTCTCTTTATCTCTATTCTGAAAAAGTAGCACTGTGCTTGGTATGGAGGAATTGTAACGGTGGTACTAGGGAGAAATGGGAAGGAAATAAAATTAGGTTTCTAGCAGTAATCTTACAGGGCTGAGGAGATAGCAGTCAGTTTCGGGCAGCCAGCATGGCAAGACACTGAGAGCAAAATGTTGGAGAGTAGAGAATTGCATAGAAGTGCAGTATGAATTCCTCTCAAGTCATTGGCTGAATTCTTAAGCCATGTATGTCTAGGTCAGGACTCTAAGAAACTCAGTAGAAGATAGCAGCTAAGGAGTTGAGTAGAAGTTGAACTCTCCAGTGCTGAGGAGACAGAAATGTGAGAGAGAGATTGGTAAGCAACTTGGTCTTTCTATTGGAACAATGTCTATTCAGACCAGCAACCAAGAGAAACAGTAGATAATAGAAATAGACTGATAGGTGATTCAGGAATTAGTTATTAGGAATTTAAAAATAACTACAGTGACTATCTTCAAGAAAAAAGAGGAAGTGGTGAAGTTTAGAAAAGACCTGGAATTCATAAAATAGATTAAAATGGAAATATAGCACTGAAAAATACAGAGACTGAAATTAAGAGCTCAATAAATACATTTAATAGGTTAGAAGCAGTATAGAGAATTGGTGAACTGGAAAATAAATCAACTGAAAATATTTCAATTAACACATGGAGAGAAAAAAGGATGAAAAATACCGAGAGAAATCACAAGGCATATGGAACACAGTGAAAATTTAATAAATATATAATTGGAATTCCAAACAGAAGAAAGAGAGAGAATAAGAAGCAACAAAATAGTGGTAACACATTTTCTAAAACTATGAAAGACATCAAGATTCTCTGCCAAATCAAAGAAGGATAAATATACAGGAAACCATACCATAGTATATGATACCGATGTATAAGACATTATAGATTGTACCATACCAAAGCACAAACTTCTGAAGACCAAAGTAAAGAAAAAAGTTGAGAGTTTCCAGGAAAATATACTTAATATTTTAGGATGTAACAGAATAACTGCCATTTATTGAGCACTTGCTATGTAGCAGGCATTGTGCTAAATGCTTTATGGACACTATTTCATTTAATTTTCACCATGAAGAAGGTACAATTATTATTCTCAAATTAAAAATAAGGAATGGAGATTCAAAGAGGTCATATATGGTTGGAGAGCAATAGATATGAACCTCAAACACATGCTTGTTTGACTCCAAAGCTGGCCTCCTCACCACCATGCTGCCCTGCCCCCCTCAGGAGAGATCCAGAGCATCGTTACATATGACCTGGCTCTGGACCCAAGTCTCCCACATCCCCGAGTTGTCTTTGATGAGACAAAGAACAGCACACGCAGACAGACAAGGATTTTGACGCTGAATCAAGAATGTGAAAGCCTAAAGCTACTGTTAGTGGTGAGCAAGAGATGGCCACACTTCTGGGTCCTTCAAGCATGGGGTGGGCTTGGGAAGCTGAGGAAGGCAGACTCTTAAACCCCTGTTATCTCTCAGTATTGTGTAGAGGACTCAGTGACCCCCATCATCCTGCACTTCAACTTCTCTCTGGTGGGGAAGCCTTTGCCCTCATTCAAGAACCTCCAGCCATTGCTGGCTGTGGATGCTCAGAGACACTTCACAGCTTTGGTGAGTCCTCAACTTGTGGTCCTGCAGGAGCATGGAAGGGACCAGAGGCCAAGATCACTGAAGCACATTTTATTTCATTTCACGTAATTTTATTTCAATAATTGGTTTTATTGTTTCATTTCACATCATTTCATTCTTTCCTTCCATCATATTCTCTCTCTCTCTCTCTCTTTTTTTTTTGGTAGTTTCCCTTTGAGCAGAATTGTGGCAGTGACGGCATCTGCCATGATGACCTCAGCATCACCTTCACTTTTATGGGGTGAGTTTCTTTTCCTCACTGCTACCTGCAAATCTGCACCACAACCTGGTGCTTTGTTCTTCTCCAGGCCTGTAAGGGAGCCTGGCACAGAGCAGCTGCTTCAGAGGTGTTTGTGTGGCTGCCCCATCCCCTGTCTTCTCTCTCCAAGCATCTGTGCCTCCTTCCCACCAGGGCAGACTTGCCACATGGAAGCCCTCAGCATCTCATGGCCTGGCTTATTCTTCCCACAGCCTGGATGCCCTGGTGGTGGGTGGTCTCCGAGACGTCAACGTGACACTGACTGTGAGAAACCAGGGTGAGGACTCCTACAGAACTCAGGTCACCATCTTCTACCCACCTGGCTTGTCCTATCGGAGGGTGTCGTTGGCCCAGGTAACCAAATCCTTGTCAGGCTCTGTTTGACTTTATTCTCCCTGTCTCTCCAGTGGGTGCTTGACATCGCTACCTCTGTCTCCCTTGCCTTCCAGAAGCAGCTCTCATGGAGACGCTGGCGCCTGATTTGTGAGTCTGAGGACTCCACCAATGGGCCTGAAGGCTTGAAGAACAGCAGCTGCGGCATAAACTACCCCATCTTCCCAAACTCCTCAGAGGTCAGGCTGCTGTCCTCCTGTCTTTTTCTCTTTTGTTTTCTCCTGAATTCTTCTCTCTCTCTTCTTGGCTCTTATTTTGAAAGATAGTTTTATTGAGATATAATTGAATTCACCCATTTCAGGCACACAGTTCAATGGCTTTTAGTTAATACAGAGTTAATACATTCATCGCCATGATCGATTTTAGAATTTTTTTTTACCTCAAGAAAATACCCTGCTCTCCTTAGCCATAAGCTCCAGTCCTGTCATTTCTCCAAGCTCTAGGCAGCCAGTAATTTGTTTTCTGCGTCTAGATTCACCTATCCTGGACATTTCGTGTAAATGGGTTTGTACAGTATGTGGCCATGTTTTCAAGGATCATCCATGTTTGCCGCATGTATCAATACTTCATTTCTTTTTACTGCTGGATAGCAGTCTGATATATGGATGCACCACATTTTTAAAAATTTCTTTTCAGCGTAACAGTATTCATTGTTTATGCACCACACCCAGTGCTCCGTGCAATCCGTGCCCTCTCCAATACCCACCACCTGGCTCCCCCAACCTCCCACCCCCCACCCCTTCAAAACCCTCAGGTTGTTTTTCAGAGTCCATAGTCTCTCATGGTTCACCTCCCCTTCCAATTTCCCCCAACTCCCTTCTCCTCTCCATCTCCCCATGTCCTCCATGCTATTTGTTATGCTCCACAAATAACTGAAACCCTATGATAACGGACTCTCTCTGCTTGACTTATTTCACTCAGCATCATCTCTTCCAGTCCCGTCCATGTTGCTACAAAATTGGGTATTCATCCTTCCTGATGGAGGCATAATACTCCATAGTGTATATGGATGCACCACATTTTAAAAATTAACATGTACTGTATTATTTGTTTCAGGGGTACAGGTCTGTGAATCAGCAGTCTTACACAATTCACAGCACTCACCATTGCACAGACCCTCCCCAGTGTCCATCACCCAGCCGCCCTATCCCTCCCCGCTGCCAGCAGCCCTCAGTTTGTTTCCTGAGATTAAGAATCTTTTAGGTTTTCTCCCTTCCTGGTCCATCTTGTTTCACTTTTCCCTCCCTTCCCCCCACGAACCCCCACTCCTGCCTCTCAAATTCCTCATATCAGAGAGATCATATGATGATTGTCTTTCTCTGATTGACTTATTTTGCTTAGCATAATACCCTCTAGTTCCAACCATGTCATTGAAAAAGGCAAGATTTCATTTTTTCCCCAAGCGATTTGTTTTTCTTTTTTTTCTTTAATTTTTAAAATATACATGTATATATGTATACATGAGTATATATGTAAATACATGTATATACATATGTATATATACATATACAGATACATACATGAATAATATATTTATATATGTAAATACACCTATTCATATATGTATAGATACATATATATGAATACTATGCAGCCATCAAAAAATGAAATCATGGAGGACATGGGGAGTTAGAGAGGAGAAGGGAGTTGGGGTAAGTTGGAAGGGGAGGTGAATCATGAGAGACTGTGGACTCTGAAAAACAATCTGAGGAGTTTGAAGGGGCGGGGGTGGGAGGTTGGGGAACCAGGTGGTGGGTATTATAGAGGGCATGGATTGCATGGAGCACTGGGTGTGGTGAAAAAATAATGAATACTGTTATGCTGAAAATAAATAAAAAAATGAAATCTTTCTGGAATATCTATCTATCTATAGATATATATATGGAGATATATATGAATGGATACATATGGATATATATATATCTATATATATGTGTGCGTATATATATATATATCCATATCTTTTTTTATCCATTCATCTGTTGATAGACATCTAGGTTCTTTCCATAGTTTGGCTATTGTGGACATTGCTGTTACAAACATGAATCTTTAGGGTAAATACCCAGTAGTGCAATTGCTGGGCGATGCACCACATTTTATTATTCATTCTTTAGTTGATAGACATTTGGGTTGTTTCTTCTAGTCTTTTCACTGTCTCTCTTTTCTCTAACTCCAGGTCACTTTTACTATCACATTTGGCGTGGAATCTGATGCTTCCTTGGGAAACAGACTACTCCTCAAGGCCAATGTGACCAGGTGTGCTGAGTCAGCTTCCCCACTTTGAGGTCCCAAACCCCTCCCCAGTGTGGACCACTGCCCTCTCTCCCCACTGGTTCTCCCTTCAGCTCATTCATTCACTCATTCGTTCAGTAAATACCAGCTGAGCGCCCACCATGCAACAGGCTCTGTACTCAGTGCTGCTGGTGCGACAGCATGGATAAGACGTGTGTGGTTCCTGCCCTTACAGAGATTATAAATTCGTGAAAAAGATAGATATACAAGAAAGCTCTCTGTTTCCCTTCAGTGATAACAACACGACTAGGACCAACAAAACTGAATTCCAGCTGGAGCTGCCTGTGAAATACACTGTCTTCGTGGTAGTCACCAGGTGCTGGCTTCTAGGGCTTTAGCCCTGCCTTTACCACTGGGCCAAACATGGCCCATTGTGTATTTGTGTGTGCGTGTGTGCGTGTGTGTGTGTGTGTGTGTGTCTAGCATCTGTGAGCATGGGTGTGTATTTGTGCATGTGGGTGTGCATGTGTCTGCATGGCCCAAGCTAGTACATTCTGTGTGTCTGACGTGTCTGGCCCCCTATACACCATCCCACTGGCACTGTCTCAGGGCAGCCTTACCCTTATGTCTGTTTATTCCCTAACACACTTAGCCCAAGACCTCCTCTTAGGACACATGTAAAGTCCTGACACCTCCTTTTACTTTCTTCTTTCTCCCATCAGCCATGAGGTCTCCACTAAATATCTCAGCTTCACAGCTGCAGAGAAGACCAGCCGCATTATAGAGCACAAGTATGAGGTGGGTAGCTGAGAAGGAAGCCAGGGAGGGAAATCAATGGGATGGGGCGTGATAATGGGAAATAATGACGGGAGGCACGCATCAGTGCTTACTACGTGCTGGGCTCTGTTGCAGGCTCACTTTCATTCTGTGCACACCCAGGACTGCGTGCGCATGCGTACACACACACACACACACACACACACACACACACCCCTCATTTTATCATTACAATGATTCTTTGAATCAGGGACTGTCATTATCTCCAGTTCGTAGATGGAACAAATGAGGCTCAGAGAGGGTAACAGAACACAGCCATGGTCTCACCGCTAGTAGTGGAAGAGCCACTACTTAGTACCAGCCTGTCTGGCTTTCAAATGTGTGTTTAACCCCTACCGTCTTCTGACTCCCAGAAAGCATCAGGAGGCAGGCTGCTCGGGACTGCGAGGCCTTATTAGGTGTACGGGGTGTCAGGAGTCGGGAGGCCGACTCTGGGTGCTGGTGGGAGCAGAAAGGCAGAGTGCTGATATCCACCGCCCTCCGCCCACTGTGCAGTTCAACAACTTGGGGCAAAGGAGCCTCCCCATCAGCGTGGTCTTCTGGGTGCCTACCAAGCTGAACCAGGTCACTGTGTGGGACAACCCTCAAGTCACCTTTTCCAAGGTAAGTCTAGCTGGGCTTGAGGAGTGACCCAACTCCTACCACCACAGCCCTGGTCTTTCCTAAAATCTCTGGTTTTTTTTGGTTGTTGTTGGATTTTGGAGCCATTTTGACCCTCTCCTGGACCTTGGCCATTTCAGTCTCCTTGATGGTGGACCCATGAGCCCTCATTTTCTGTCCTTCTCACAGTGTCTCTCTTTCCTTAGAACCTTTCCAGCACTTGTCACAGCAAGGAGTGGGAACCCCCTCTTTCTGATTTCCTGGTGGAGCTTAAGAAGACTCCAGTTGTGGTGAGAATAACCCTAACCCAGCTTTAGGGACACGTGCAGACTCAGCACTGTTCCTTTATTAGTGCTGAGTACCACCTGCCAACAGTGTGGACTGGGTGCATGGATATTTTCTGTATCCAGCTTAGTCATTCCTGCCCTCTGCTCTCTCCCCAGAACTGTTCCATCGCTGTCTGCCAGAGAATCCAGTGTGACATCCTGACCTTTGGCATCCAGGAAAAGCTCAATATCACCCTCCAAGGCAACCTCTCATTTGACTGGTATATCAAGGTACGTGAGGGCCAAGGCTCAGCTGGGCACAGACACGATACTCCAGGGGGCCCACAGGTCCAACGTCCATCCTTTCTCTCCCATAGACTTCAACACACTACCTTCAGGTTGTGAGCACAGCAGAGGTCTTGTTTAATGATTCGGAGTTTGCCATGCTTCCAGGACAGGAGGCATTTCTGAGGGCTCAGGTATTTTCCTCTGACCCAGAGGGACTATGGGAGGCAGGAGGGGAGGCTGGGCTTGGGGCAATCTCTAGGTAAAGCGATAGAGTGAGACAAGGGAGGAGGAGTGTGGGGGCGCCCGGGCGGCTCAGTGGGTTGAGCCTCTGCCTTCGGCTTGGGTCATGATCCCAGGGTCCTGGGATGGAGCCCCACATCGGGCTCTCTGCTCGGCAGAAACCTGCTTCCTCCTCTCTCTCTGCCTGCTGCGCTGTTTACTTGTGACGTCTCTCTCTCTCTGTCAAATAAAGAAATAAAATCTTTAAAAAAAAAGGAGGAGTGAGGGTCCAGGGAGGGGCTAGTCATTGGGTTCAGGGAGTGCACAAGTTCTGACGGGGGAACCCCTAGAAATCTGAAGTTCATCATTACCCCTCTCTCCCTCTGCCACAGACAGAAACCAAAGTGGAGCCAACTGAAGTGCACAACCCTTTACCACTTATAGTGGGCAGTTCAGTGGGGGGGTTCGTGCTTCTGGCCCTCATCACCGCTGGACTGTACAAGGTATTCCCTTTTCCTGTCTGCTCCCCTCTCCCGCACTGCTTCTTACTCAGCAGCTCGTTACTGGCTTTGACTCCCACCAAGTCACAGAGTCTGTTTCTTCAGCTATAAAATGAGTGTCAGTACCATTTTGTGAAGGTAATTGGGTATTAACCCAATATACGTAGTACACTTAGAATGGTCCCTGGTATAGAATGACCACTATAAAGGTATTGATTTTGAGGAAGTGGTGATGCGACATGGGGGCTTAAGTGGGTAGGAGAAGAATCAATGAAACAAGATGGGACCGGGAGGGAGACAAACCATAAGTGACTCTTAATCTCACAAAACAAACTGAGGGCTGCTGGGGGGAGGGGGTTTGGGAGAGGGGGGTGGGGTTATGGACATTGGGGAGGGTATGTGCTTTGGTGAGTGCTGTGAAGTGTGTAAACCTGGTGATTCACAGACCTGTACCCCTGGGGATAAAAATACATGTTTATAAAAAATTTTAAAAAAAAGGTATGAATTTCCCCTTCTCCTTCTGTATTTTATTTCTTTTCTATCTTTCCTGTCTCTAGCGTTAATGCCTCTCTTTCCCTGCCCCATTTCCCCCAGGTCTTTAGAGTCTGCCACATTTTTCTTTGTGCCTCCTGATCTCTGTCCCCCTCCTGGTTTGCATGGCCTTCACCACTTCCCTGGCTTTGCTGGTCATTACTCCCTTTGTCTCTGCCTCCGCAGCTTGGCTTCTTCAAGCGGCAGTACAAGGACATGATGAGTGAAGCTGGTCCCAGTGCTGCCCAGGCCCAGTAGCAGCTCCTTCCCCATCGAGTGGCCTCTCCTGCAAGAAGTAAGACATTGGTTAGACCTACAGTGCAGGTCCTCAGGCTGTTGGACAGATTCATGTATTAGGGGAGTGGGGTGGTAGCAACTCATTCAGGAAAGAACAGCTTGGACTTCCATTCATGTGTGTCTATGTTTGTTCAAGTGTGTGTACAAGCATATGCATGAGTTGTATGCATGACTCCGATGTCTCTTGGAAGGGGATGAGTGCTTTCAGTACAACCTCTCAGGAAGAAGGGAATTGCTTGAGATTCCTTACATGTGGGTGAAGGGACCATTGGACCTTCCTTCTGACAGAGGTGATGGCAGCTTTTGTGGGTGAACATAAAGGGAAATGCAACAGATTCTCTTCAGGAAGAGAGACCTTTCATCGGCAAGGACATAGAGCTGCGGGAGCCTGTTCGGTTGGGTGGAGACCACACTGGAAGAATCATGGTGGAGTCAGGGTCTGGTCAGCCACCAGGAGCCTGTCCACCCATTCCACACTTGAGCTATATAAGGTCCAAGGAGCAGCAGTGGTGCACCTCCCTTTATCTATGCATTTACTTACTATTTTAATGTTATTTTTATTTTTTGGATAGATAAACCCATCTGTTAAAAAAATCAAAAGATGTGCAAGCATTTGTGGTGAAGTTTTCCTTCATTCTGGTCCCCACAGCCTTTCAGGTCCCTCCTAAGGGGCTGTCAAGGTTGTGTGTATTTTGGGGTCTCCTTCACAAAGATTCTAGGCATATGCAAACACATACACAAATACAAGCTTTTTACACAAATTATAACATGTTATTTATACTGTTCTGCATCTTGCTTTATTCATTAATATAGCTCAGATGTTTTATATCGATACATAAAGCATTTTTTCATTCTTTTATACAGCTGCATAGTGTCCCTTTGTGTGGGTGGGTCATAATGTATTTAACCGGTTTCCTTTTGATATTCCCAACCTCTAGCAAATAAAAACATGGTGAATTAATAAATTGAATATGTTACTTTTGCATATGTATAATTTATAGGTTATGTTCTCAGAAGTTTGAGTTCTCCCAGAAGTAAACCCAAGATAATAATTTGAGTGACACTGAAAAACAACCTGAGGGTTTTGAAGGGGTAGGTGGTGGGAGGTTGGGGGAACCAGGGAGTGGGTATTGGGGAGGGCACGGATTGCACGGAGCACTGGGTGTGGTGCAAGAACAATGAATACTGTTACTCTGAAAAGAAATTAAAAAATGTAAAAAAAAAAAAAAAGAAATTAAAAAAAAAAGAATTTGAGTGAAAGAAGTTTATTTAAGAGTGTCCCTAAGAGATGGGGAGGGATGTGAGCTGGGAAGGAAAGTATATTTAAGAGACACCACCGTGTATCCCTGCAGAGTCACCTCATTGGGAGTTCTGGGAGACAGTAGAATGCAAACCTCAGCATTGTTCCACTTGAAGACAGAAGGAACTGGAGTATGTCTATGGTTGGCCCTTGAACAATGCTGGGATTAGGGGCACTGATCCCTCATGCCATTGGAAATCCATGTATTTGACTCTCTAAGAACCTAATTACTAAGCCTTACTGATAACATAAACAGACACCTAATTTGCATATTGTGTGTATTATGTATTCTTATAGTAAAACTCAAGAAAAGAAAATGTCATTAAAAAATCATAAGGATAGGGGCACCTGGGTGGCTCAGTGGGTTAAGCCTTTGCCTTCGGCTCAGGTCATGATCTCAGGGTCCTGGGATTGAGCCCTGCATGGGGCTCTCTGCTCAGCAGGGAGCCTGCTTCCCCTTCTCTACTTGCCTGTCTCTCAGCCTACTTGTGGTCTCTCTCATTCAGTCAAATAAATAAATAAAATCTTAAAAAAAAAAAGAAAATCATAAGGAGAGAGGGGGCAAGATGGCAGAGAAGTAGAAGGCACTGTTTCAACCGGTCCCCTAAAGTGAGCTGAATATCTACCAAAGCACTCTGATCACCCATGAAATCAGCCTGAGATTAGAATTATACACTTCTGGATCTCTATGGGGGCAGAAGACTCCAGTGGACAGATAAAGCAGAGTGGGAATATCGGACTGATATCGGAAGATAAACAAAAGGGGGAGGGAGCCACCAGAAGCAACCCATTGGAAAGTAATACCCAATACAAGAATGCTGTGTGATTGTGATGAAGTTCTAGAACCTAGGTGAGGTTTGGTGGGCTGAGGTCCGGAGCCGATGACCAAGAAAGAATTCTTGAGACGTCTTTGGTGCAAAATGGTAGTTTATTAAAGCACAGGGACAGGACCCGTGGGCAGGCAGAGATGCGGCCGCCCCGGGTTGTGAGGGGTGGTTGGTTATATACACAGGAGTTGGGTAGGTGAGGACAAAGGGGTATTCAGAAGGGATATTGGGGCAAAGAATACTATCAGGATATTGAAGGCTTAGTTACTATCAAGTAAAGACAATTGAGAGTCTCCTGGTGGAATGTTACATTCCTGCCATCAAGCATCCTTGTTAATGAGATTTAGGTTTAGAAGAAATTTAACTTTATTTACTTTTCCTTCTCCCTCCACCTCCTTCGGTTTTTATGGAGGGGAGGGTGACATTAGGCTTGAGAAACTGAGTTCTTTGTCTTTGGAATTTGGGCTATTGATAAGGTAACTTCTTGGTTTGTAAATCTCAAGGACATTTGCAAACCAAGGGAGACTCCTGTCTTGTAGAATTGTGATCTGAGCAAGTTAACTATTTATCATTTTTATGGCAGTCAGGGGTGCCTGAGGAATGCTACACCTATGGAGGGGAGCGGATGGAAGGGGGGGGTGCAAGGCGCCAGCTCTTGCTTTGTCCTCAGCCAGCCTCCTGCTCCCTCATCATTCCCCCCTGAACAATTTTGACCCTTAAATCTTTAAGGTGGCTGAAGGTGGAAGGTCTCATCTTCTGTAACTTCTTCATGCTGAATAGGGGCGTAGAGCTGTCCCTACCTACTGGGGTCAATATTGATCAGTGGAGGAATGTATAGGGGAGTTACGAAAGGCGGAGGCAGCCGAATCCAGCGCTGACAGTGAAGGAGTGTCTTTGCGCGTGGTAAGGATCATCTGTCGTGGTGAAGTCATTGCAGCAATGGAGTCTCGGCACCAAGTAGAGAAACATGGAACAAAGCAACATACTAAGGTTAATAAGGCGATAAGAATAAGAAGCCCGAAAAGGAGATTCGGCCATAGCCCTCCTTCAAACCAAGAACTTAACCATTCACTGAGAGAGAGAGAAGGATCTTGTAGGGCCTTAATCTGGGTATTCATGTCTTTTATTAGTCCTGTGACATTTTTGTGATAGTCTGGAATGTACACACAACATTCTGTCTTGATAATTGCACATGTGCCACCCTGTGCTGCTGTCAGGACATCTAAGGCCATCCTATTCTGTAGGACTGCCTGGCGTATTTGTGACACTTCAGTATTAAGTAGGGAGATGCTGTTCAGTGAGTCATTGAGTGCCTTTGTAGTATATTTATTAAGGGCTTCTACATGCCACATGACATCCTCTAGTCCCGCAGATGGAACAAAAATGGATGCTAAGTGATCATACCATTTAAAAACAGATCGTGTCCATCTTTGTTTCAAGTTGGGGAGATTAGCTGGAGTTGTAATGGTTTTAGTAATGCGCCCATGGATCCAGGCAAATCCTAAAGTACAGCGACCTATCCACCCTGGAGGAAGCCAGGGCCACAGGTTGGTTCCACATATCCAGTGGGTTCCGTTTAGAGCTGGCCATCTAATGCCAGGTCGCCTTACCCAATCAGTAGCAAAACATTCAGTAGCCTGGAGTACTATTATTTGGGAACACATTTCTAATGATAGCCATCCTCGATACTGTGTGTTATTTGTCCAAGTGTCACTCGTATGATTTCTTTGTTCCCAGCATAAAATTGCCTTTTGACTGAGCCGTCCAATCGTGAGTGTGAGCCACAGATATGTATCCCAGATTTGATATATGCCATCCTTAGTATAGCGATAAGGAGGGTTTTGGAACTTAGGCCCATATTTGATTAGGGAGTTAAGGCTTGACAGCAATCTCCTTTCCTTCCAAATAGCTCCATGGGCATGTAGTACCAGGAAAGCATATTTGGAGTCAGTATAAATGTTAATTCTTAGACTTTGGCAATTGCAAAGTGCTAGTGAGCACTATGGCACACCTAGCTTTTCTTATTTTTTTCTATGAAAACTACTGTCATCAGAAAACCAACTGTTATTCATATTTTTAACAGGGACATCTTAAATCTGGACAAATAGAGTAAGCAAGATCAATAACCTTTTTGCTCTATAGAGAAAGAAGTACAGTGGTCAGGTTCAGGCATACGGGTAACTAGGTTTAAAGTTTGACAAGTTTTAAGTATTATTTCTGGCTTATCTGTTAGTGTAGCCCAGTATTTAATAAGTTGGCCTCCATCGTCCATTGGTGGCCTTTGCCTTCTAAGACAAATCTGGACCTGATGTGAAGTCATTACAGTCAGGGACTGTCCCATAGTGAGCTTTGAGGCTCTTTTATGAGGGCTGTTCTAGGTTTTGCTAAAGCATCTATTTGCAATTGCACCTCAACGGAGGTGGCCTCTAGGATAAATATGACAAAGGGGTGAAACCAATAAGACGACCTTTGAGTGGTCCAGCCTTAACAATATCCTGATTACAGAGGATCATTGTCAAGTGGGAGAAAACTTGTCAAGAGATAAGGGGAGCACCCCATGAATCATCCAATCCACTCATAAAGAAAGTGGGGTCATCCATTATCTCCACAAGTCCATAGTTAATCCTATGGAGTGTGATAGGTTGGCTTTTAGGCATTTCATTATCCCAGCCACACATAAGGTGTTAGTTAAGTTATACCATTGCAGGGGAATCAATCCCTTTTTTCCAGTTGTTTAATCATGTGCTGTGGGGTCTGCTAATATCCCCCACAAAATAATAAGATTGACTAAAGAAGCTATTGTGCAATTTCTCTGAAGTTTACCTCAAATTGTTTAGCTTAGGTAAACAAGCATTTAAAGACAATCAAATCTAGAATTTAATATCCATGAAGGTGTGTTACCGAAACATAATTTTTCTCTCTAAAGTAACCCTCATTTCCAGTGATAGCCAAATCAGGACTAATTCACTTGTGACACAGGTCCAGTTTTAACAAACTTGGCCTAATTATTTACATAAGCTCAGCAAGAACAGTGACTGTGATCAAATAGATCTTTTAGAATCTGCTTTGCTGGAACTTTGTATAAGGAATCTCTAGGTTGAACTTTTAGTAGCCTCTCCGGGCCAGAAGCCAAGCCACATACTTGCCATCAGGCATGCCTGCAATACCTGTTAATTTGGGCGAATGCCTCTTCTGAGTCTCCGCACCTACCAAAGAGTGACATTCTTTACTCACCTGGTGAGGCTGCTGGGAACTCTGTAAGCAAGGTATCAATCAGGCCAACAGTCCCAAGGGGCTTTATGGCTCCAGGTTTCATAAAGTCAACCTTAGTTCCTTTAAAGCTGTCTGGTCATATCTGAGTCTATGCATGTCTTTCTCAAATATGATATTCCAGCCAAAAAGCCTTGGTAAAATAACCCGTGTTTCCAATTGTGTCCTGTTACAAGGAGAACAGATTCTTATTGAACTTATGCAAATGACTGATTGCCATGGAAGAAAGAATACTTAACTGAGACCTTTTGGTTTCAGAGGGTTCAGATAAAGAGAAAAGGTGAATGCTTTGAGCACTTTTACAAATGAGCACTTTTACATCTCTATAAGTTACAGATAACTAGGAGGGAGTATCCCTAGTCTGTAAGAGCAAACAGTAGAGAGAACCAGCAATGTTTAAAGTAAGACAAAACATTAACAGACACAACACTACAATCTTTTAGTTAATTTAGTCCCATGCTACTAATTCTGGTGAATGCGGCTTTAGTCAGTTTTGGAAAATTCTTACCCATTTCAGTTTTAGGATTTTCAAGCATATCAAATATCTATATTTGTCCTGAAAGTCCTTTATAGGAATCTCCTTGAAGATAATTTTACAAGAGAATTAAAACAATTATAAATGACAAAAATTCAGAGTGGGTATGGTTAGAGCTAAAGAGACACGGGAGTTTACAATTTAGCTGCAAGGAAATCAGGTTATTTCTGTGATACATAACATTTCCATAATTACAGTATCAAGCGGTGATCTCTCTCAAAACATTAAAAACTTTAGGAAGTGTGTAGAATCTCTAGAATAGTTATAGCATTTTCCCAAATGTAATCCAAGGTTTGTCACTGGTTCAGTAGTACTTCATGAGCAACTTCACATACCAAGGAAAAGCCTGAGTTAAAGAGATTTACAATTTAAATCTTGTCAACATTTGCTAAAATCTTAGAAAGTGTTGAAGCACATGCCTAAATATAATTAGGGATGTTAAACACCTGATAAAACAAAGCATAGAAACTGGTTTTTCTGGCCAGGCAAAGAGAAAACCATTTACATTTTCTTAACAGCAGATCAATTGATCTAAGAAAACATTGTCCTTTTGAACAGAGAATTTCAGTCTTGTACCAATGTACCTTTAAAACCCATTCATTTCAATCTTCGTTCATTCTTGACTATAGCTAAAATTCCTTTTCTGAAGATTTCCCTTCACAAACCTTCTACAACTTTCCTTTGCATTCAGGTTTTGTCCCAAGCCATTTCCTTCTAAACAACCATCTCATTTAGGACAAAATTACCTTCCTTTACCTTCAACAAAATGTATTCCCATTCCTTAAGTCTTTCTTACATATCTCCTACTTTCCTACATACAGTTTCCCTTTATTTCCATCAGTCTTAGTTACACTAAGCAGAACTTTGTATTCTTAGAAACACCTTTAGTTATTAACCAATTGTGAACTGTTACAACAGAATTCTTCAGGTGGCAATTTATGAATCAGTTAAGTGGCAAACAAGTTTACCAACAGATTTAAATACTCTTAGTTTCTTTGCAGTAATGATGAGGGAGCAGGAGGCTGGCTGAGGACACAGCAAAAGCTGGCGCCTTGCACCCCCTCTTCTCCCGCTCCCCTCCATATGTGTGGCATTCCTCAGGCACCCCTGACTGCCATAAAACGATAAATAGTTAACTTGCAGGGATCGCAATCCTGCAGAACAGGAATCTCCCTTGCTCTACAAGATGTCCTAGAGACCTAAACAGGGAGGTTACCTTATCAATAGCACAAATTTCCAGAGGCAAATAACTCTTGGTTCCTGAAGCCCTAATGTCCCCCTCCCACCATAAACTGGAGGAGACTGGGGTAGAAGGGAATGTAAATGATAGCCGGATCATAATGCCCCACCAAGAATCTCCCAATTATCTTGATGTTAATGCCTGACCTAAAGACGACATTGATCAGGCCATAAGGGCAAAGACTGCCCCCCCCCCGCACCTTGTAGGCCCTCCCTAACATGTGAGAACTCTGTTGAAATCCCCCATTCCTTCACCACCTCCCCCCCAACCGTGGGGTATATAACATGCCCACCTTCATAACCCGGGGCGGCAGCAGCTCTTCCTGCCCACGGGTCCTGTCCCCGTGCTTTAATAAACCACCATTTTGCACCAATGACGTCTTAAGAATTCTTTCTTTAGTCGTCGGCTCCGAACCTCCTCACCCCACCGAACCTGACTTAGGTTCTGGGACTTCATCAGTAAGAAGTCAAAAAGCACAAACCTACATCCAGTAATTAACAACTTAGCATTTTATCCTGTTTGGTTAAGATACAGGTGTCCACAATTTAATTCCATTTGTCATCCAAGCAAAACTTTAAAACTTTCAGGTTACCAAAGACTTTGAAAGCTACTTCAGCAATTACCCATTAGAACTTTGAGATAGACAATTAACCATCAGTTTAGTCATTTCTTTGCTAACAAATTTTAATAACACAAGCTTATTTAACCTTCAGTAAACTTTGATAGAATAAAGCTTCACATTTACTGCTGTTAACTTCAAAGATGCATCTATCTTAATTAAACCGACAAACTTAACTTAGTTCCAATACTGATTTACGTTCCACCTGGGCCCACTCCACTTTGCATGTTTACCTGAGACATGCGTGGGAAGATCTGGAGTGGGGAGTGTTAGGTCCAGGGGTGCTCTTCTTGCTCCTTTACAGTGGAGAGAGAAGGAGCTGTGGTGCATGATCTAGAGGCCAGTCATGCAGGCTGCACGCACCTTGGTGCAGAAACAGAAGGGGAAAACAGAGGAAACAAAGTGCTGCCAGGAGGCAGAGAAGGGATTCCCGGTTTCAGAGCTCATAAGCCCCAACAGAGGAGCAGATGCCATGCTTTCCCACCAGCAAGGGGGGAGGGGTTAGGCAGTCCAAGTCAGGCCAGAGAACATAGGGAAACTTCCCCAAAACAAAGAGAGTTTCGGCAGCTGCTTGGGAATATTCCTTATCGTCTCTGTCTCGAGTTAGACCAACCCCAGTTGGCTCCAGTTATAGCCATTAACACGGGACGTGAGTGAGGGAGAAGCCCCCACATCTATTAGGAGTAACAGAGAGAAATAAAGCCAGAATCCCCTTTGCTAGGGATGGCCCAGCAACCTGGGTTTACTAGAAGAAGGCTTATTTAGGTAATTACCATCCAATATGTCAGGAGAAAGTTTACTAGCTGACTCATTTGGGCAAACACATTTCGCAAAAGCCCCTTAGTCTGGGGTCCTGGTATAGAGCAATAAAGGCCTAGGTATGAGCAGTGAAGGTATCCTAGGTCCATTTGCCCTGCAGAGGAGATCTAACGGATAGATCCCACTGAGGCCATGCAGTGTTACAGGAGCTCAGTCCTTTCCTAAGTTTTGCAATCCAAATTATTTCCAGTGGGTTAAAAGGCACCCCAAGGTAGAGTCCTTGGGAACTTAAGAAGCCTACTGAGGCCATGCTTCCATAAAAGTAAAGAAGGTCCATTACCAAATCCCCCGACTCCTGGGTAGCGTCCCACGCAGGATATGTCAGAGGTTCCTGTGTGTCAAAAGCGACCAGAGGCGTCCCTCAAGATATCGCTATTGATCACCATCCTGCCTTCCCCAGAAGGCATTCCTGCCATAAGAGGCCCTGGAGGGGTGCCGGCGTCCCTCCACTTCCCCATCGCATCCTAGGCTGCTGATGGGTGCCTGGTGAATGGACTAAAACGCTTGTGCCATGCCATCGTCTGTCCTGAAGACTGCATACTGTTTTGCCATATTAACCCACAAAAACGCTAGAGAAGTTTTGGCAAGGGGAAATTACTCAATTTCATAGGCGGTTTGCAGAAGACACTGACGAGAAACAGTAAAGACTGAAATCCATCATGGTCTAAGCGACATTCCAACACATGTGGTCCGTACAGCCAACTTCCCTAGGAAACGGTCCCCGGTTGCGTTTTAATTCAATCGGGTACTGGTTTCGGCCGGCTCCCAGTGGAGGTCCCGCGGCCAGAAGTGGCTAGACCGGGCATGTGGAGGGGATCACATTAGATCAATCAGGAGGAAACCTCACATGGGAGTCTTAAGATTGGCAGCTGTCCTGGTGACTTAGTTGGCTGTCCCGTGCCCAAGAGAGACAACTTTCTATAAGAACAGGAATAGAGTGAGGCCATCAAATTTCTGGGTCTTATTGCCATTCCGGCCAGGGTACTAGCTTACAGCCAAAAGGCAGACGCTCTCCTCCCCGTAGAGTAGCCACGGGCTAGAGGATTACAGCCTGAGCAATTGACATGCAAGTGTTCCAATAAGACCATACTCCTTGAAAAGCCCCTGAAATCAGAGTAAATGGAAAGAAAGTACTCACCAATTTTGCACCGAAGCTCAGAGTCCAAATGTAAAGACTCACAGCCCCACGTTGGGCGCCATATGATGAAGTTCTAGAACCTAGGTGAGGTTTGGTGGGCTGAGGTCCGGAGCCGATGACCAAGAAAGAATTCTTGAGACGTCTTTGGTGCAAAATGGTAGTTTATTAAAGCACAGGGACAGGACCCGTGGGCAGGCAGAGATGCGGCCGCCCCGGGTTGTGAGGGGTGGTTGGTTATATACGCAGGAGTTGGGTAGGTGAGGACAAAGGGGTATTCAGAAGGGCTATTGGGGCAAAGAATACTATCAGGATATTGAAGGCTTAGTTACTATCAAGTAAAGACAATTGAGAGTCTCCTGGTGGAATGTTACATTCCTGCCATCAAGCATCAAGCATCTGTTAATGAGATTTAGGTTTAGAAGAAATTTAACTTTATTTACTTTTCCTTCTCCCTCCACCTCCTTCGGTTTTTATGGAGGGGAGGGTGACATTAGGCTTGAGAAACTGAGTTCTGTGTCTTTGGAATTTGGGCTATTGATAAGGTAACTTCTTTGTTTGTAAATCTCAAGGACATTTGCAAACCAAGGGAGACTCCTGTCTTGTAGAATTGTGATCTTAGCAAGTTAACTATTTATCATTTTATGGCAGTCAGGGGTGCCTGAGGAATGCTACACCTATGGAGGGGAGCGGATGGAAGGGGGGGGTGCAAGGCGCCAGCTCTTGCTTTGTCCTCAGCCAGCCTCCTGCTCCCTCATCAATTGGGGACCAGCATTAACTTGGAGTCTGGTTAAAAGCACTCAAAAAGAACAAAAGATCTTAAGGGGAAGTTGGAATTGGGCGGTTAGGGACATGGCTTAAGCCCACGGACCCAGGATGGCCACCGCTGGTGCCGTTCCAGAATGAGTGCGGCAAAGAAGCCAGGCCTTGGTCCCTGAGCTGCTGGTGCCCATGAGGGCATCTGGGTGGCGGCGCACATGACGGAGTCTGGTGTGGACGCCAGCTGGTGTTCTCTAGATCCACAGCTTCTTGCACTCTGCACTCACGCAGTGTGACTGGGGTCTGAGTCACACTCCACACCCTCCCCTGAGAGAGGTCTGTGCAGGCGTTAGTGGGTGTTCTCTAGGACCGGTGAGAGTCTTAACACTCCCAGCATGAAAATCTCAGTGTGCTGTCTCCGCTTGGGACCTCTCCAGTGGTCTGGACCTGCCCAGACAGCCATGGCAGAGGCAGCCACTGGAAGCCAGCTCTCTGGACTAGTTAGTACTTCTCATGGTTTTGGTAGCACCAGGGTAGAAGCAGGAGCTCCTGTGACCCCTGAGACTGGGCTGGGGTTGTGCTCTGCCAGTGGGAGGTGGCAGAGGGGGAATTTATGTGCTCTGGAGCACCCAGAGGGGAACAGACTGAGGCTTATGTGCTCTGGAGCACCCAGAGGGGAACAGACTGAGGCTTATGTGCTCTGGAGCACCCAGAGGGGAACAGACTGAGGCTTCTCTGTGAGACAGAGGTCTCAGCAAACTGCAGTTTGCTTTTGTCTAAACCTCCAAAGAATCACCAAAAGCCACCAAGGGAGGAAAAAGAAAAACAAACAAAACAAAACAAACAAAAAAACCCTCCAGAGAACAAAAGCCTGAAAAACCGGTTTCCTCAGAGCCCAGCCCCTTGATAGGGGGCAGGACTCAACTCCAGCAAGACTGCTTGAAAAATCCACGTGGCATCGATGATCTGTCTATTTCTGAGAGAAGCGTGTTAGGATCTCCAACGATTAGTGTATTCATATCCATATGACTCTCTATCTTGATTAACAGTTTTCTTATGTAATTGGCTGCTCCCATATTGGGGGCATAGATATTTACAATTGTTACATCATCTTGGTGGATAGTCCCTTTAAGAATGATGTAGTAGTGTCCTTCTGGATCTCTGACTACAGTCTTTAGTTTAAAATCTAATTTGTCTGATATGAGAATCTCTATCCTGAAATGCCAATAGAGTATTACCCCCACCTTAAAAGACCACCAGAGGCGTGAGTCAAAGCCAATCAGCAAGGGTTGTTTATTTGCAGGTTCGAACCTGGACCTCTGCGCTCGTTGCCGATAACGCCGAGAGGTCCCGAGCTGGGTTCGTGCAGGGTTTTTATAGACGGGTACAAACAAGTTTCGGGTGGGGCTGACCTGATTGATTGACAGTTTGAACAGGCATACTTGGCGTCAGTGAATTGGGTCAGGGGACCCCGCGCGAAAGCAGACAAAGCAATCTTACAGAAGCAGAACTGGCCGGTTAGCCCACGTATGCGGAAAAAAGCACTATCAGGATATTGAAGGCCTGGTTACTATCAAGTAAAGACTATTGGGGGTCTCCTGGTGGAATGTTACATTCCTGCTATCAAGCATCCTTGTTAATGAGATTTAGGTTTAGAAGAAATTTAACTTTATTTACTTTTCCTTCTACCTCCGCCTCCTTCGGGTTTTTATGGAGGGGAGGGTGACATTAGGGCTTGAGGAACTGAGTTCTGTGTCTTTGGAATTTGGGCTATTGATAAGGTAACTTCTTTGTTTGTAAATCTCAAGGACATTTGCAAACCAAGGGAGACTCCTGTCTTGCAGGATTGTGATCTCAGCAAGTTAACCATTTATCATTTTATGGCAGTCAGGGGTGCCTGAGGAACGCCACACATATGGAGGGGAGCGGGTGAAGGGGGGGGGAGCAAGGCGCCAGCTCTTGCTTTGTCCTCAGCCAGGCTCCTGCTCCTTCAACCCCAGCCTTCTCTTGAGGCCCGTTGGCATGAAAGATGCTTCTCCATCCCTTCACGTTCAGTCTGCGTGTATCTTTAGGTTCAAAATGGGTCTTTTGTAGACAACATATGGATGGGTCCTGTCCTTTTATCCAGTCTGCAACCCTGTGCTGTGCCGTTTTATGGGTGCATTTAGGCCATTCACATTGAGGGTGATTATTGATAGACACGTTTTTATTGACATCGTGTTACCTTTGAAGTCTTTCTTTCTGTAGATTGTCTCTATATTTCTGTTCAGTGCTATTCTTGGGCTTTTTCCTCCGTTAAAGAAGCCCCCTTAATATTTCCTGCAGTGTCAGCTTGGTGGTTGCATAGTCTTTTAAGCCTTGCCGGTCCTGGAAACTCTTTGTCTCTCCATCCATTTTGAATGTCAGTCTTGCTGGATAAAGTATTCTTGGCTGCATGTTCTTCTCATTCAGTGCCCTGAATATATCTTGCCAGCCCTTTCTGGCTTGCCAGGTCTCTGTGGACAGGTCTGACGTTATTCTGATGGGCTTTCCTCTGTATGTAAAGATTTTCTTTGTCCTAGCTGCTTTCAAGAGGTTCTGCCTACAATTATAATTCTTCATTCTTACTATTAGTGAAAGACCCTTCCCCCAGTTGTTAACTAATTAACTGCTCTTTTGCCTTTCTGTAACCGCCTGGCCTTTCCCTTCCCCCAGTTGTTAACTGATTAACCGCTCTCTTGCCTTTTTGTAACCGCTTGGCCTTTGACCACCCGCAGGCGCCTGCGATACAATAAAGAACCTCTTGCTGTTTGCATCCTGTGGCAGAGTTGAATTCTTGGGTAAGGGGATCTGCGGGTCTTTCATTAGGTGTCTCGAGGACTTTCGAGAATCTGTAATCTTGGGGGGAAACCTTCCGGCCTCTAGTATTATTAAATACATAGCCATCCAAGCCTCCCTCAAAAAAAAAAAAAAAAAAAAAAAAACGTAAAAATCCAGAATACACCAGCTCTCTTTATGCCTTAAAGAACAGGAGAATCAACAACAAATTTTTGCCAACCCCACACTTAAGAAGGGAAATAATCAAGATTAGAGCAGAGATCAATGAGATAGAAACTAGAGATACAGTAGAATGCATCAATGAAACTAAAAGCTGGTTTTTTGAAAGAATCAATAAGATCTATAAGCCATTGGCCAAACTAATCCGAAAGAAAAGAAAGAAGACCCAAATTAATAAAATTATGAATGCACGACTAACAACAAGGAAATAGAAACAGTAATCAGAAATTAGTTAATAATAATTAGAAATTAGTTAATAATAATAAGTTAAGCAACCTAGATGAAATGGATGCATTCCTAGAAATGTATAAACTTCCAAAACTGAATCAGGAAGAAACATAATCTGAATAGACCAATATCTAGTAAAAAGATTGAAGCAGTGATCAAAAATCTCCCAAAAAACAAGAGCCCAGGGCCTGGCGGATTCCCTGGAGAATTCTCCCAAACTTTCAAAGAAGAAATAATACCTATTCTCCTGAAGCTGTTTCAAAAAATTGAAGCAGAAGGAAAACTTCCAGTCTCTTTTTATGAAACCAGCATTATCCTGATCCCCAAACCAGGCAAAGACCCCATCAAAAAGGAGAATTTCAGACCAATATACCTAATGAATATGGACGCCAAGATTCTTAATAAGATCCTAACTAATAGGATCTAACGGTAAATTAAAAGGTTATCCACCATGACTAGGTGGGATTTATCCCTGGGATTCAACTGTGGTTCAACATTTGAAAATCAATCAATGGGATAGAACAAATCAGTAAGAGAAGAGAGAAGAACCACATAGTCCTGTCAATTACTGCAGAAAAAGCATTTGACAAGATACAACATCCATTCCTGATTAAAACCATTCAAAGTACAGGGATAAAGGGAAAATTCCTCAACTTCATAAAATCCACCTATGAAAAGCCCAGAGCGAATATCATTCTCAATGGGGAGAAGCTGACAGCCTTCCCTTTGAGATCAGGAACACGACAAGGATGCCCACTCTCACCATTGTTGCTCAAAGTAGTACTAGAGGTCCTAGCAACAGCAACCAGGCAACAAAAAGAAATAAAAGGTATTCAGATTAACAAAGAAGAAGCCAAACTTTCTGTACAGATGACATAATACTTTATATAGAAAACCCAAAAGACTCCACTCCCACACCACTAGAACTCCTACAGCAATTCAGTAATGTGGCAGCATACAAAATCAATGCACAGAAATCAGTTGCTTTCTTATACACTAGCAATGAAAACAGACAAAGGGAAATTAGAGAATCAATTCCATTTACTATAGCACCAATAACCATAAAATACCTGGGAATAAACCTAACCAACGTGAGACAGGAATCCATCAGAGGAGAACATAGGCAGTAACCTCTTTGACATCGGCCACAGCAACTTCTTTCAAGATATGTCACCAAAGGCAAAGGAAACTAAAGCAAAAATGAAATTTTGGGATTTCACAAGATCAAAAGCTTCTGCATGGCATAGGAAACAGTCCACAAAACAAAGAGACAACCCACAGAATGGGAGAAGATATTTGCAAATGACAATACAGACAAAGGGCTGATGTCCAGGATCTATAAAGAACTCCTCAAACTCAACACACACAAAACAGATAATCATGTCCAAAAAATGGGCAGAAGACATGAACAGACACTTCTGCAATGAAGACGTATAAATGGCTAACAGACACATGAAAAAATGTTCGTCATCACTGGCCATCAGGGAGAGTCAAATCAAAACCCCACATTGAGATACCACCTTACACCAGTTAGAATGGCCAAAATTAACAAGACAGGAAACAACGTGTGTTGGAGAGGATGTGGAGAAAGGGGAACCCTCTTATGCTGTTGGTGGGAATGCAAGTTGGTGTAGCCACATTGGAAGAAAGTGTGGAGATTCCTTAAGAAATTAAAAATAGAGCTTCCCTATGACCCTGCAATTGCACTACTGGGTGTTTACCCCAAAGATACAGATGTAGTGAAAAGAAGGGCCATCTGTACCCCAATATTTATAGCAGCAATGGCCACAGTCACCAGTCTGTGGAAAGAACCAAGATGCCCTTCAATGAATGAATGGATAAGGAAGATGTGGTCCATTTATACTATGGAGTATTATGCTTCCATCAGAATGGATGAATACCCAACTTTTGTATCAACATGGACAGGATTGGAAGAGATTATGCTGAGTGAAGTAAGTCAAGCAGAGAGTTAATTATCATATGGTTTTGGTTATTTGTGGACCATAAGGAATAACACAGAGGACATGGGGAGCTGGAGAGGAGAAGGGACTTGAGGGAAATTGAGGGAGAGATGAACCATGAGAGACTGTGGATTCTGAAAATCAATCTGAGGGTTTTGGATGGGAGGGCGGTGGGACATTGGGTGAACCTGGTGGAGGATATTATGGAGGACACATATTGCATGGAGCACTGGGTGTGGTGCATAAACAATGAATTCTGGAACACTGAAAAGAAATTAAAAAAAAAGGTTACTTGAGAAAAAAAATCTTAAGGAACATTGGGGTACATATGGCCCTTCTTCTCACTACATCTGTATTTTTGGATGAGCCATGAGAGACTGTGGACTCTAAGAAACTGAAGGTTTTGAAGGGGGGAGCTTGGGGGGATGTTGAGCCTGGTGGTGGGTATTAAGGAAGGCATGTATTGCATGAAGCACTGGGTGTGGTGCATAAACAATGAATCTTGGAACACAAAAAATAAAATTAAAATAATAAAATTATGTAAGTTAAAAAATTGTTAAGGAAAATACATTTGTTGTATTGTATGCAGTTTTTGAAAAATCCACATATAAGCGGAACTGTGCAGTTCAAACCTGTGTTGTTCAATAGTGAACTGTACAGCAGCTCTACATAATTATTGGCTGAGGTCTGCTCTTGGTGGGCAGCGGTGTCATCAGTTCCCTGGCACTTCTGACCTCACCTGAATGAAGACAGAATGGGCTCTGGTGGCCAAAGAGATAACAAGTTCTGCTAGTTGGAAATATGAAAGATGAGCTTATGGTCCCTTGTCAAGGTCCACATGGATCCAAACAGGGCATTGGTAGCACTTGCTATCAAGGGCATGTAAATTTTTGATAAGCTGTTTCTAGGCAAACTTCCCTCCTCAGGGGAGCACTACCAGTTCCCATTCTCCCATCCCTTTGCCAATGCAGTTAACTATGACTCTCACCTTAGTGTGCATCCTAATTCTGACGCCAGTCCTGCTAAGCAGCCACCACTTGCTATTTAATAATACCTGAATTTCACTTATGAGAAAACAGACTTAGAGATCATCCCAATGGCCTGAGATCATACATATAGGAATAGAAGGGAGCTGGGATTGAAATCTGGCTCTGTCTGGTTCCAAAGCTTTTCTCTTTTACTGTCCTGATGGCTTTTGAGGAATACCCTGTGACAGGACAGGCACAGGGAGGTGTGGGGAGACTGTGGCTGTTATCTAGATGTTATAATATTAGGTGATAAACCATACGAAATTGTCAACATGTTTTTTTGACAAAAATGGCAATTTCATGGGGCTCATCAAAATACAGAAAATCATGTCTTAGACATCTGTTCCAGGATAAGAACAGAGATGGTAGGAAGGAGGGGTGGTTTCTCCTACTTGGGAAGGTGTGGGAAGGGTCCCCAGGGGAGGCAACACCTGACTCAAGTAGAGGCAGGAATGTTCCAGTCAGAGGGAAGCACAGATGGGGTCAAGGAGTGGGCATGAGCTTGGGCAGTTGTGCTTCGTAAGCCAGAGTGAGGAGTTTCCATTTTACTCAAAAGTGAAATATGATGTCATTAAAGGGTGACTAATGAGACAATGGTCCTTGTATCCTTGGGGGTGCCATAGCACATGTCACCTTTGGATGATTCTGCACAATTTCCTCTTCTGACTTCAAAATTCATTAAAAATGTTTTTCTACTTCCTTAAGTTGAAAGATAAAGGACCTTAATATTTCCAGAAGTCCTTAACTGAGCCAGGAAAGGGGAGGGCTTCTGTATTTGCAGAGGCCTGTCTTTGAATGAACAGTTAAGGTCTTGAGGGCTCAGAGTCCACATTTACATAATTGAGTTGGAAGATTCTGTTGAATTCAGCCAGATAGGAGTTTTATGATGGGTTGGAAAATAAATAATTTTTAGTGACAAATTACCCTAGTATAACCACAAAGTTACTAATAAACAGGGCCACAAATCTCATGATAAGCCGCCAACCCCAGGGAAATCTCTTGTTTTTACTTTTTAGAGTCCCTTGCTTCAGAATACATAGAGCCCTTCAGTTTCAATCCTCATTTTCTTGCTCAGGAATAGGGTTCTTATCTGGGCCACCATGGAAGATCGTTAGAATTATGACCCCCATGCTGAAGAAATCAGAGAGGGAGAAAAGCCATGAGAGGCTCTGGACTCTGGGAAACAAATCGAGGTTGGGTGGGGTGAAATTGTAACTGGGTGGTCAGTATTAAGGAGGGCATGTATTGCATGGAGTACTGCGTGTTATAAGCAACTAATGAATCAGTGAACACTACATCAAAAACTGATGATTTACTATATTCTGGCTAACTGAACATAAAAGAAAAAGAATTATGACCCCCAATGATTGTGTCTCCTCATATACCACTCATTTATTGCTTTTTCCATTAAGTAGAGGGGTCTATCTCTACCAGCTAGAATCTGAGCTGGATTCTGTGGCTTGCTTTGACCAATAGAATGTGATGGCTTATGGGATGTGTGGGAGTTCCAGAGCCTGGGCTGGGAAGCACTACAGCTTCTGCTCTCACCTTCTCAGAATCCCAAGACCACCATCCTGAGATCCACTGAACACATTAGAGAATGAGCAGCCACAGGAGGAGATGACTAAGGCCCCCAGTAGACAGCCAGCAAGACTGCATGCTTGAGGTCCTCATGGCCCTTCCAGCCCAGTCTAGCCATCTGATGACTGCAGCCACCGGCAAGTCCAACAAAAGAATTGCTCAGAACTGTGAGAAATAATATATTGTTGATATCTCAATTCTCTATGCTTTGGAATGGTTTGTTATGCCACAATGGGTAACTAATATAACCACCCAGTTAAAGAGCATATTTCCTCGTTTCCTATGCAGCTATGATGCCTGTATGGCTAGGTTCTGTGTGGGATATGAGTAGGTTGAATGAACAACTTTGGAGTCAGTCCACTGACAGAAGTGTGCTTCCTTTCCCCTTACCATTTTTTGCCAGCTGGGGCATGAATGCCATGGTGTACCATTTTGGACCTTGCAGATAAGGGCAACATACAAAAAGGCTAGAGTGAGACAGCAGAAATCTAGGTTCTAACTCTGTAGAACTACCATGTTAACCCTGGGCTCCATAATCTCATATTGTTATAAAAAAGAGAAATGAAAACTAAACTTTTGGGCACTGGTATTCTGAACTTCCAATACAGCAGCTGCCCCTGTATGGTAATACCACTACCTTCTCAAAAGTTTTGTTTTCTTACTTGATCTAAGAAATTGTCATAAAGCCTGAAAGTTTCATGGTGGTGCTGCTAGCCTAATTCCTAGCATTTCAGTCCCCTCCTTCTTGTCAGGACTTAGGATATGGCTGGCATCCAGAAAGGGGGGCTGGGAGTGTTCCACTCTATCCATCCTCAGGATGGTCACAGGCTTCAGTTATACTTTTCTCCATCTGTGGGGCCTTTCTGATGAACCCTCTTGGTTTTGGTCTCCAGAATTTATCCTCAACCTCTGAGAGCACAAAGCTGGGATCCCACCCATTTATTTCCTCCCTCCAGGTGGCTAAATGACCTGATAGAGAAATTAACTGGCCTGTTTCCCCTGTAGATGCATGAGAAAGGTACTTGGAAGGTACTTCTCTTTCTTCTTTCTCGAGATTACCAGAGATGTATATCTTGATGGTATGGATTTCCCTTCCCAGGGAAAGCTCATGGTCTTTAATTTATTTTTTAAATCCTTCCCCTTTACTCATTTCCAGTTTAGATGGATTTTAAAGAGTGCACATTGTACTGCTGAGCACTGGGTGTTATAAGCGATTAATGAATTGTTGAGCCTTACATCAAGAACTAATGATGTTGGCTAGTTGAACACAATAATAATAACTAAAAAAAAAAAAAAGAGATTTCTAAATGACAACGCTTAGGCCAAATCCAGCCCTCAGATTTTATTTAGCCTATATGGTTTTGTTTATTTGTTTTTTTATTAGTTGCTAACATTTTAAAACCGAGAGCTTTTTTTAAAAAAGAAATTAAATTAAATTTAAATCCAATTAATCAACATATAGTATAAATTTCAGAGATAGAGTTCAGTGACTCATCAGTCATATATAACACAGTGCTCAGTACATCGTGTGCCCTTCTTAATGCCCATCAACCAGTTACTCCATCTCCCCATCTTAAAATTGAGAGATTTCTGAGAGAAATCCAGATTTATGTTTTTTCTTTTTTAAAAAAGTAACATATAATGTAGTATTAGTCCTAGGGCTACAAGCCTGTGAATCATCAGGCTTTAATAGCAAATACCCTCCACAATGTCCATAATCCAACCATCCTCTCCCTGCCCCCAGCAACCCTCAGTTTGTTTTGTGAGATTAAGAGTCTCTTATGGTTTGTCTCCCTCCCAATCCCGTCTTTCTTCATTTTTCCTTCCCTACCCTCCAAACCCTCCACGTTGCCTCTGAAATTCCTCATATCAGGGAGATAATATGATAATTGTCTTTTTCTGATTGACTTATTTCACTCAGCATAATACATTCTAGTTCCATTCACATCATTGCAAAAGGCAAGGTTTCATTACTTTTGATGGCTGCATAGTATTCCATTCTATGTATATACCACACCTTCTTTATCTATTCATCTGTTGATGGATATCTGGGTTCTTTCCATAGTTTGGCTATTGGGGACATTGCTGCTACAAACACTTGGGAGCACATGCCCCTAAGGATCACTACATTTGTATCTTTAGGGCAAATACCCAGTAGTGCGATTGCTGGGTCATAGGGTAGCTCTATTTTCAACTTTTTGAGAACCCTCCATGCTGCTTTCTAGACTGGGTGCACCAGCTTGCATTCCCACCAGCAGTGTAGGAGTGTTCCCCTTTCTCTGCATACTATCCACCATCTGTTGTTTCCTGACTTGTTAATTTTAGCCATTCTGATTGGCATGAGATGGTACTCTCATTGTGGTTTTGATTTGCATTTCCCTGATGCTGAGTGATGTGGAACACTTTTTCAAGTGTTTCTTGGCCATCTGGATGTCTTCTTTGTAGAAATGTCTGTTCATGTCTTCTGCCCACTTCTTTATTTTTCTTTTTTTTTAGTTTTTTAAAATTTCTTTTCAGTGTAACAGTAGTCATTGTTTCTGCACCACACCCAGTGCTCCATGCAATCCGTGCCCTCTCTATTACCCACCACTTGGTTCCCCCAACCTCCCACCCCCTGTCACTTCAAACCCCTCAGATTGTTTTTCAGAGTCCATAGTCTCTCATGGTTCACTTCCCCTTCCAATTTCCCTCAACTCCCTTCTCCTCTCCATCTCCCCTTGTCCTCCATGCTATTTGTTATGCTCCACAAATAACACAGTAATCAAAACAAAACCAAAACCAAAAGACAATGGACAGAATGGGAGAAGTTTGCAAACGACATGTCAGATAAAGGGCTAGTATCCAAAATCTATAAAGAGCTTAGCAAACTCTTAGCAAACACCCAAAGAACAAATAATCCAATCAAGAAATGGACAGAGGACATGAACAGGCATTTCTGCAAAGAAGACATCCAGATGGCCAACAGACACATGAAAAAATGCTCCACATCACTTGGCATCAGGGAAATACAAATCAAAACCACAATGAGATACCACCTCACACCAGTTGGAATGGCTAAAATTAACAAGTCAGGAAATGACAGATGCTGGCGAGGATGCGGAGAAAGGGGAACACTGTTGATGGGAATGCAAGCTGGTGCAACCACTCTAGAAAACATGGCGGAGGTTCCTCAAAAAGCTGAAAATAGAGCTACCCTATGACCCAACAATTGCACTACTGGGTATTTATCCTAAAGATACAAACGTAGTGAACCAAAGGGGCATGTGCACCCGAATGTTTGTAGCAGCAATGTCCCCAATAGCCAAACTATGGTAAGAACCTAGATGTCCATCAACAGATGAATGGATAAAGAAGATGTGGTATATATGTATATATATATATATATATATATATATATATATATATATATATATATTTACAATGGGATACTATGCAGCCATCAAAAGAAATGAAATCTTGCCATTTGGAACGGGATGTGGCTAGAACTAGATGGTATTATGCTTAGTAAAATAAGTCAGAGAAAGATGATCTCCCTGATATGAAGAAGTGGAAATGCAACGTGAAGGGTTTGGAGGGTAGGAAAAGAATCAATGAATCAAGATGGGATTGGGAGGGAGACAAAGCATAAGTGACTCTTAATCTCACAAAACAAACTGAAGGTTGCATGGGGGGAGAGGATTAGGGAGAGGCTGGTGGGGTAATGGACATTGGGGAGGGTATGTGCTATGGTGAGTGCTGTGAAGTGTGTGAACCTGGTGATTCACAGACCTGTACCCCTGGGGGATAAAAATACATTATATGTTTATAGAAAATTTTAAAAAAATAATAAAAAAAGAATATATGAAGGAACGAACAAAATACTAAAGGGGTGGCAAAGACCCCAGGAAAATGTGTTTTAACCAAATCGGAAGAGACTCCAAATCATTGGGGGGAAGAAAGGGGGTAAAAAGAAGTCCAGAAAAAAAAATTAAAAAAAGAAAACAAATAAAGATAAAAAATATATATATTAGACTGTTGAATAGAACAGGGTCACCCACTTAATTGGGGAGTAGTTTGGTCTCTTAGAAGAAACTACCTCCCCAAATTTTAAGGAATGAAAAACATGTCTAAGGGTAAGCACAATGAAGGGATGGAATAAGAGTATAAAGATGAAAATTATTTTTATTTTTAAAAAAATTTCAAAAAATAGAGTTAATAAGATAAGTTGGTTGGGAGAATAAAGAAAAAGAAAGTGGAGAGTATTTTCTCAGGCTGGAGACTAGACCAAAGCCCTGTGCTAGATTTAGGGTGTATTTTGATATATTAGAAGAAGTTGTACCCCAATTTTTTAGAAGAAAAAAATGTGTATACAAAAAGAAAACTGCGTATACAAAAAAAAAGTTGTATACAATGAAGGATAAAATATGAGTATAATAAAAAAGGTTCAAAAAAGATTTTTTTAAATGAAAGATATTGTTAAGATAAACTATTTAAAAAATGTTAAAAGAGGAAAGGGTAAAAGTAAAAAAAATTTAGTAGAAGAAAAAATAAAATAAAAAATTACTCAACTTTGCAAGACTAAAGAATCACGGGAAGAAAACCATGAATTCCATGCTTTGCTTTCTCCTCCTCTGGAATTCCACTGTTCGCCTTGGTAAGTGAATTTGGTCTTGGCTGGATTTTTTGCTGATTATTTCAGGGAGGGGCCTGTTGTAGTGATTCTCAAATGTCTTTGCCCAAGGCGGAACTGCACCACCCTTACCAGGGACCAGGCGAAGTAATCTGCTTGCTTGGGTTCACTTTCAGGAGCTTTTGTTCCCTGAACGCTTTCTGTAGAGTTCTGGAGGATGGGAATGAAAATGGTGGTCTCCTGCTCTCTGGCCCAAGGACCTGAGAGCTCGGGCCCCCACTTCTCAGTGCGTCCTTGGAGAAAAGTGCTCAATCACTCCCATCTCCCTGGCCTCTGGCTGCTCTCTGACCTCACCCAGCCTGTGACCAAGTTTCTCTGTCTCTGGCAAACAGCCCCGCATGGATTCTCCAAACCCTGCAGATCCCTAAGCTCTTCTGAGGGGTCTCCCCAGATCTTGTGGGGTCCCTGCTCACAGAACAGTGGCCTGTGCCACAGATCATGATAAGGTAACCCTGAGCTGAGAGCTCACTCCTTGGCTCCATCTCTGTAGTCAGCTTCCCTGCTCTAATACTTGTGAGCTCTGTGACACTCAGCCCCGATCCTTCTGTGACCCCCCTGGGACCTGAGGCCACTGAGGAGTGGGGGCCCGAGCTCTCAGGTCCTTGGGCCAGAGAGCAGGAGGCCACCATTTTCAGGCCACTGTTCCTGCGTGGGCTTCACCCCAGCTTAGCCTCTGGAGCGATGCCCTTCAGTGGAGCAGACTTTTAAAAGTTCTGATTTTGTGCTCCATTGCTCTGTTGCTTGCGGGGAGCCAGCCCCTCACCCAGCGATCTATCTTCCCATCACTTTGGATTCACTTCTCTGCAGGTCCTACCTTTCAGAAAGTGGTCAATTTTCTGTTTCTAGAATTGCTGCTCTTCTTCCTTTCAATCTCATTTTGGATTTTTAGGTGTTTGGAATGGTTTGATAAGCTATCTAGCTGATCTCCTGCTACCTGATGCTGTCTCAGTCTGCTACTTCTTTGCCATCATGACTCCTACCCCACACTATATCATTCTTAAAGAGTATATCCAAAAGAAGATCTAACAACTGTAGATATCTATGCCCCCAACATGGGTGCAGCCAACTATATAAGCCAACTGCTAACCAAAATAAGGAGACATATTGATAATAATACATTTATTGCTTCTTTCCACAGTTTGGTGACTTTGGCCTTTGCTGCTTGAACATTGGGGTACAGATGGCCCTTCTTTTCACTACATCTGTATCTTTGGGGTAAATACCCAGTAGTGCAATGACAGGGTCATAGGGAAGCTCTATTTTTAATTTCTTAGGGAATCTACACTGTTCTCCAAGGTGGCTGCACCAACTTGCATTCCCACCAACAGCATAAGAGGGTTCCCCTTTCTCCACATCCTCTCCAACACACGTTGATTCCTGTCTTGCTGATTTTGGCCATTCTAACTGGTGTCAGGTGGTATCTCAATGTGATTTTGATTTGAATCTCCCTGATGGCCAGTGATGATCAACATTTTTTCATGTGTCTGATAGCCATTTGTATGTCTTCATTGGAGAAGTGTCTGTTCATGTCTTCTGCCCATTTTTTGACATGATTATCTGTTTTGTGTGTGTTGAGTTTGAGCAATTCTTTATAGATCCTGGATATCAGCCCTTTGTCTGTACTGTCATTTGTGAATATATTCTTCCATTCTGTGGGTTGCCTCTTTGTTTTCTGGACTGTTTCCTTTGCTGTGCATGAGCTTTTGATCTTGATGAAGTCCCAAAAGTTCATTTTCACTTTTGCCTTTGGAGACATATCTTGAAAGAAGTTGCTGTGGCTGATATCGAAGAGGTTACTGCCTATGTTCTCCTCTAGAATTCTGATGAATTCCTGTCTCACATTGAGGTCTTTCATCCATTTCGAGTTTATCTTTGTGTATAGTGTAAGATAATGGTCATGTTTCATTCTTCTACATATAGATGCCCTTCAACAGACGAATGGATAAGGAAGATGTGGTCCGTATATACTATGGAGTATTATGCCTCCATCAGAAAGGATGAATACCCAACTTTTGTAGCAACATGGATGGGACTGGAAGAGATTATGCTGAGTGAAATAAGTCAAGCAGAGAGAGTCAATTATGTTATGCTTTTGCTTATTTGTGGAGCATAACAAATAACACAGAGGATATCAGGAGATGGAGTGGAGAAGGGAGTTGAGGGACATTGGAAGGGGAGATGAACCATGAGAGACTATGGACTCTGAAAAACAATCTGAGGGTTTTGAAGGGGCGGGGGGTGGGAGGGTGGGGAAGACTGGTGGTGGTTATTATGGAGGGCACGTATTGCATCGAGCTCTGGGAGTGGTGCATAAACAATGAATTCTGTTGCACTGAAAATAAATTAAATAAAAAAATAATACATTAATTGTAGGAGAACTTAACACTCCACTCTTAGCAACAGATAGGTCAACTAAGCAGAAAACAAACAAAACAAGTGCTTTGAATGATACTCTGGAGCAGATGGACAATATATATCTATATTTCTGTATAGATATATATAGGTATCTGTAACATTGCTTCCTAATACAACAGAATACTCATTCTTCTCAATGAGAACTTCCTCCAGAATAGACCACATACTGGGTCACAAATCATGGTTCAACTGATACCAAAAGATTGAGATTATTCCCTGCAAAGTCTCAGACAACTATGTAAAGCTGGAACTCAATCCCAAGAAAAGGTTTTGAAGGAATTCAAACACTTGGAAGCTAAAGACTATCCTGCTCAAGAATGTTTGAGTCAACCATGAAATCAAAGAAGAACGTAAACAATTCATGGAAACCAATGAGAATGAGGACACATCAGTCCAAAACCTATAGGATACTGCAAAGGTGGTCCTAAGGGGAAAATACAAGGGCATCCAAGCCTCACTCGAATAAAAAATAGAAAAATCCAGAATACACAAACTATCTTTACACCTTAAAGATCTGGAGAATCAACAACAAATTAAGGATAACCCATGTATGAGAAGGGAAATAATTAAGATTAGAGCAGACATCAATGAAACAGAAATGAGTAATACAGTAAGGAGATCAACAAAACTAGAAACTGGTTCTTTGAAAGAATTAATAAGACCAATAAACCACTGGCCAGACTTATCCAAAAGAAAATGAAAGGATGCAGATTAATAAAATTATGAATGAGAAGGGAGAAATCATGACTAACACCAAGGAAATAGCAAGAATAATCAAATACTATTATCAACAGCTATATGCCAATAAGTTAAGCAAACTAGAAGAGATAGATGCCTTCCTGGAAACCTATAAACTGCAATACTGAAACAGGAAGAAATTGACAATTGAATACACCAATAACCAGTAACAAGAGTGAAGCAGTGATCAATAGCCTCCCCAAGGACAAGAGTCTGAGATCTGATGGATTCCCTGGGGAATTTCACCAAACATTTTAAGAAAAAAATAATACTCATTCTCTTGAAACTGTTTTAAAAAAATAAAAATAGAAACTAAAGGATGATTTCCAGACTGTATGAGGCCAACACTACCTTGATCCTCAAACCAGGCAAACACCCAATCGAAAAGGAGAATTTCAGACCAATATCCCTGATGAATATGGATACCAAGATTCTCAACAAGATCTTAGTTAATAGGATCCAACAGTACATCACAGTCCATCACAACCAGGTGCGATTTATCCCTGGAATGCAAGCATGGTTCAATATTTGCAACTCAATCAGTGTGATAGAACACATAAATAAGAGAAGGTTTTCATGCATTTTTAAGGAGTGTGATGACCAGATTCTAGTTCAGACAAGGCTGGACAAGTCCTGTCCTGAAGGCTAATCCAGTTCTCATGAAATTCTTCACAGCTGCTCCATGAGGTGGATATTATTGTTCCCATTTTGCAGAAGAGGATACTGATTATTAGTGAGGTTATGTTAACTTAATCAAGGTCAGGTAGACTTTTCATAGCTGAGACTCCAACCCAGCTTTGCCCACTCACCTTTGAGAGCTGAATTGAAGGCTGGGAGCTGGGACAGCATTGTGGAGCCTTCAGATGGAAAGTATGTTCTCTCCAACAGAAACACAGAAGGAGATAGCTCAGTTATCAGTGTTTAAGCCCCTACCCCCCTTACTCTGACCATATAATTTCCTCTTCTTTTTCCTCATTTTCCAGTGACTTGTCTTTGCTTCTTCTTTTCTCTTCTGTCTCGATTTCACAGAACTTAAGTACAAATTAAGTACTATGTTCTTCTCATTCCAGCTAAGTCACTTGCCAGCAGTGGGAGTCAGAGCAAGAACAACACTTTGACTCTCCTAGGAGTTTTGCCAATGTCTGTACATGAACCAAACCAGTGCTCCTTCCTTATTCCTTCACTGTTGCCCCAGGGTTTTCCTCATCCACCAGGTACACATTTGCTGGGTTCCCTAACATCCCTCTTCTTATTTCCTAAAGCCTTTTACTCAACCTAAACAAATCCCTGTTGTATCCAATATTTGCCCTAATTCAAGTTAGTTTGCATTCTAGTAAGGCTGCCTCTGCCTTGTTTTGAGGCAGTGTTCTGATTTATGCAACAATTAAGCAGATTGCACGGTGATCTGGATGGAAGAGTTGGTCTATTAACTTCAAATCTTTGCAGACTCCCTTTCCACATACCTGTCCACCCCACTTAAACACTCATCCATTCACTTTTTCCATTTACCCTGTCACTTGCTCATCTGTCCATGCACATACTCATCTACATCTATCTATCTATCTATCTATCTATCTGTCTATCATCTATCTATCTATCATCTATCTATCTGTCATCTATTTGACAGAGAGAGAGAGACAGAGACAGAGTGAGTGAGAGCAAGGATACAAGCAGAGGGAGTGGCAGAGAGAGAAGCAGAATTAGGCCCCCTGCTGAGCAGGGACCCTGACACAGGACCCAATCCTAGGACCCTAAGACCATGAGGTGAGCTGAAGGCAGATGTCCAACCATTTGAGCAACCCAGATGCCCCTCATATGCCCTCTTATCACACTCATTCATCCACATACTCAACAGAATGTTTGAGCCCTGGTTGTATCTACTCCAATCCTACAGGTGATCCTTGGAGAGAAAAAGAGAAATGACTGTCTGCTTTCAATGAGCCTCATTGAGAGGGTGTCACCTTTTATTATTCACTAAGGAAGACTGATTGTTAATTTTCACCTTTGTCCTCAGCTTATAGCAACAGCAGCAACAAACAGCAGCAAGTGCTATTTCCCAGGCACATAGCTGAGTTGCAACAGCGAACGAGACCAGAACTGTTGGATCTTCTGTACAAAAAGACTTGTTCCCTTGCCTGGGATTAGCTCTGCCATTCTTTAACTTCATGTGGGTACTGAGTATTCACTGGGTGCTTCCTGTGTGTCAGGTGTTGTGCTGAATGCTGAGGTCAGAGGAGCCGGAAGGACAAAGTCCCAATTTGAAGTCTATAGTCCCTACCTACCTCAATCCCTGGTGTTTCAAGACATTTTTTCCCCAAGCATCTCCTTATTAGACTCGTCAAAGCTGAGTTAGTCACTTCCTTTCTGAGCCATACAATCATTCTTCTGTCTAGTAAAACTTGTGATTTGAATGCATGAAAATATTTTCTCCCTTGTAGGGTATGGTCTCCTTGAGGGCCAGCACGCTTTCCTGCTTGTCTTGCTTCCCCAGCAGCTAGCCCACAGTCTGGGTCACATGAGAAGCTCATGTGTGTAGGATAAATGGTTGAGTGAACAAATGCTGCCCAGGCAGCATATGGGGTAGCGAGGAGGCAGTAAGATCATTAGCAGTGTGGTCAAGATTCTGGTTCCTTGAAATCTGTCTTTACCTTGTACTAGCTGGGAAACTTGAGACAAATGACTCAAGTTCTCTGTGCCTCAATTTTGCATCTGTAAAATGAGAGTAATAGCAACTCCCCACCTGCAATGGACTGTTGTGAACATTCAGTGAGCTAACATACATAAAGTGTACAATATGTTAGTATTACCTCAGTTCTTTTGTTCTGCCACCAAGATGTTATTACCTTATGCCAGCTTCTCCTGTCCACGTCCCAAGTTCCTAACTACTGGCAAAAATCCTCTAGCACTTTCAAATCATTCATCATAACACAACTCCAGGCCTAGAGCTCCAGGAATTCAGGAGAACCAGTTGCTTTTGGAGGACAGCTTTTTCCCTAAGAACATGAGTATGCATGTGTGTTTCTATACTATAGAATTAAAATAAATTCTGTTTTGAGAAAATCTGGTGGTGAGGCAGGCAATGTCCTTCAAAGACAGAGAAGTGAGACAGACTTCATGTAGTAAGAGGAAGGGCAGAAACTCTAGGGAAAATCCGTTCAGGCTACACCAGTAAGGGTGGGGTGGAAATGGACTAAAAAATACAAGTTTTCCACCCACCAGATATCGGTTCTCTTTCCATGGAAAAGAAACATGGGAGACAGACCCAAGATGATTCAGTTCTACTTAGCTCAGGCAAATCAAACCTGAATTAAAGCAGCTTATGTCTGTGTTGTGTTTCTCCACTAACAACCGCCCCCTCCCCGGCCCCACCAGTATGTAACAGATCAGATGCAGCCCTTACTGCCCCACTGCCCTGCCAGAATCTTCTTCAGTCAGCACCTCTAGGCTCAGGGACAGAGCAAAAACTTTTTGAGTGAGGAATGTCAGCAGTGGGAAAGGCTGGCTGCCCTCCAAACTTCCCTAGACCTCCCCATGTGAATACCTTAGCTGTGCCAGATGGACAGAGCTGGATGTGACTGATTCATGGTCCCACAGGACTCAAGAGATTGGGGAATTTGGGCGTCCACTCCTTCTTTGCTTATATTGTCTCCCTCACCTGCCTTCCTTTTTCTGAAAGTGTCACATCATGATTCACTGAAATGAAAAGGGGCTGTGCATTTTAGTTCCTGGTTGGAGCCTCACTGCTCTCATCTGTAAAATGGATGGGCTGAACTAAAGACATATCCTGTTCTCACTGTTATGGTTTAAGTTATCTTTGCTGCAGGTTAGATGTCTTACCTTTCTTGGATTTTCTCTGAAGTATTATGGAAGTATGCTGGGCAGCTTGAAAGAAGAAACGAAGTCTTATTTGTCCAATATTATTGTCTTATGTACTCTAACCCACCAATGGTGGAGCCCAAGCCCAAAGAAAGGAAGCAATGGAAAGGTCAGGACTCACCTTCGAAGGCTGGGGTCCTCTCTGATACTCACCCTGTCTGTGAGCTCTAGTCTCACAGACATCTTCTGGCTTGAGTCATTTCTGCCTTGTCTTTTATTTTCTTTGGACTCTGTGCCACTTCTCCTTTTTCTTTATTGGGGTTCTTTGTCATAATTTCCTTCTCCCTCAGATTTTCTTCATCTCCAAGAATTCCAGGGCTTTTCTCCATCCGTATTGTATCTGAGGTCTCTTCAGGGCTGCTTATCTCCAAGTGACATTGGTGCCCACATTCTTCAGTCCCAGATCCTTTCCCATTACCCTGGCACCGCTGACTCCAGGGTCCCTGGAAGCTTCTGTTGTCATAACTGAGAACTTCCTCACTTTGCATCTGACAGCTTGTGACCCTGTATACACTCCCTTCCAGGCAGCCATTCCATGATGTCCTTTTTTTCTCCTGGGCTTCTTTCTTCCTCTTTGAAGACTCCTTTCTTCTCAGTCTTCCTCTGCTCCTGCTCTGCTGCCAACACTGACTTTTCTCTCCCTCCTCTGAGCATCTTTCTCTTCCTTCTTTACACTCCCATCAGGATCTCAACCAGCACTTCTGATGGATACAAAACTCATCTCCAGCCAAGACTTTTCTCTCGAGATCTAGCCCCATTGGTTCAGTCCTCCTCTAGGACACCTCCTCTTTGAAAGCCTTTAGTACCCTCTTACCTAACACAATAATCATCACAGCACAGTATTGATAATAGTCAATAACAGAAGCTCTTATACATTCTTCTTAACATTTCACACTTACTAACTCAAACTTCCTGGCAACAATAGGAGGTGTGTATTTTTTTGAAGATTTTGTTATTTTTTATGCTCATTCTCTTTTTTTAATTTTAATATTTCTTTATTTATTATTTATTTTCAGCATAACAGTATTCGTTTTTTTCCATGGTTATATATACATATTTTTAAAATTTATTTTTTATTTATTTTCAGCATAACAGTATTCATTATTTTTGCACCACACCCAGTGCTCCATGCAATATGTGCCCTCCCTAATACACACCACCTGGCTCCCCCAACCTCCCACCTCCCACTCCTTCAATACCCAACTTTTGTAGCAACATGGACGGGACTGGAAGAGATGATGCTGAGTGAAATAAGTCAAGCAGAGAGAGTCAATTATCATACGGTTTCACTTATTTGTGGAGCATAACAAATAGCATGGAGGACATGGGGAGATGGAGAGGAGAAGGGAGTTGGGGGAAATTGGAAGAGGAGGTGAACCATGAGAGACTCTGGACTCTGAAGATTTTATTTTTAAGTAATCTCTTTTTTTTTCCGTTGTGAATCTGAGGGTCAATGTTTAATTTATTTTTGTTTATTTATTTATTTATCTATTTATTTTCAGTTATCCACTGTATAGTACATCATTAGTTTTTGATGTAGTCTTTACACCAACGTGGGGCTTGAACTCACAACCCCAAGACCAGGATTCATGTGCTCCACTGACTAAGCCAGCCAGGGACATTTGTACTTTTATTATCACCTCCCACTTTGTGGATGAGTAAACTGGAACCTAGAGAGGTTGAGAGAGTCCAAGCTCTTAAACACTGAACTTTGGTTTTCAAAATCAAAGTAGTCCTACCTCACTGCTCCCCTCCGCCACCCCACTCCTACAAGTATTCTCAGGGACCATCACCACAGTCCTCCCCTTAGGGAGCAGTTAGCCTCCAGTCCATTCCCATGGCCACTAGCTCACCCTATAGGGCCCCATTACCTCCCTCTTAACTGATCTGTCTTCAGCGAGTTCCCAATGAAACCCAATTCATATAGCCCCTCTTTTTAGCTTCCTAAAATGTAAATTTGAAGACTTCTTTCTCCCTAATTTGATACAATGCTTCCCTTTGCCCTCAGGATAAAATAAACATGCCTTAATGGGGCTTTCCAGACCTGGGTCCTACTTCTCCTCTCCCCCGCCTCCCATGGTATTGGCCTCATTTCTTGCCACTTCCTACCTCCTACTCTCTGGTTTCCCATCACTGCTTTCCCAAGATGCACACTCATTCTCATGCCTCTTCTATATTTGGTTACCTCTTCTAAAATACACACCCCTATGGTCAGTTGCCTTCAAGACTCAGCTCAAGTGCCCCTCCAGGAAGACTTTCAGGAAATCCACACCCTTCTAACTTGAGTAAGCTGCTCTGTGGTCTGTGGCCTTCTCATTTCATAGCAACATCTTGCTGTTTGCACATCTGTCTTCTCTACTGACCCCAGGGCTTGTGTTTTTGTTTTATCTGTTTGTTGTTAGAGAGGTACATGATCAGCCTCAAATTAGCATGTTGTGTAACTGATTGAATATTCACTCTGTTCTCCTCCTAAGGCCTGGATTCATGACTTGTGGCCCAGAGATTTCCAGGTCTGAAGTGGAGGGTCCCCATCAGGGTCTTCCTTAGGGCCCTAACTACTCTGGCACCTGGTGGTTTTCCCTCAGCAGGTGAACTGAAATTTCAAGGTCAAGAGGAATCTTCTGCCAGTACAACTAGAGAAACTTGGAGAGGTGTTGCAGGGCAGGGATCTACAACCACCTAAACCTAGTTTGGTAAGGCAAGAAATCTCTGGTTAGAAAGACACCTGAAGGAGATTCTGTGTGGCTCAGTTGGTTTAAGGGCAGGGATCTACAACCACCTAAACCTAGTTTGGTAAGCCAAGAAATCTCTGGTTAGAAAGACTCCTGAAGGAGATTCTGTGTGGCTCAGTTGGTTTAAGCATCTGCTTTCAGCTCAGGTCATGATTCCGGGGTCCTGGGATCAGGCCCTGCATTGGGCTTCCTGCTCAGCAGGGAGCCTGCTTCTCCCTCTCCCACTCTCCCTGCATGTGCTCTCTGTCCCTCTGTGTCAAATAAATAAATGAAATCTAAAAAAAAGAAAGAAAGACTCTGACATACAGCATATGTGGCCATGTCGACCCTTTTTTTCTGCTTAATTTAGTCCTATTCTCCGCCCTCTACCTCTGACTCATGCTGACAGCTTCCCTTCCTGCTTCTGGCCTCCTGGTCACCTCTCTGCACACTTGTTCCCTCTGCACCCTGGTTCAGCTGTTCTCTCAGCAGCTGAGGAGCACAGAAGCTCATGTCTGACCTTCCAGTCATGACCAGGATCAGAACATCCCTCCTCTTGTTGATGGGTAAGTCATGGGCCCCAGTGAAGGGGTATGGGAAGATTGGGGTCCAGGTAGAGAGAGCTGAGACTGTACACGTTTTAGACCCAGACATTAAGGGGGTATCTGGAAATGCATAGGGTTTTGGATCTGGAGTTTTTGGAGGGAGAGGATATTGAAGAACTAATTTTAGGGGAGTTTAAGAGACACTAGAAAAGGAGCCGATTGCCTGAATAACCCAGTGATTTCCCAAGTAGGAAGAACAAGTCAAACTTGCACTCTATTCACAATGTTACTTTGGCCCAAGTTTTCCTGGATTCTTCCTCTTGGAAGCCCCCGGTGGCAGGGGTGACAAAGGAGGGTCTTTCGAGCTTGTGTGCTGCTCCGTGAAAATGGAGAATTGAAGCTCGCCAGTGGGTCAGCGGGTGAAGAACTGTCTCTGTTGCCTGAGGAGAGAAGGCCGGGCGAGGGAGGCCAGGCTGGGTGTTGAGAAATCCTGGAGGTGCTGGGACATTGGGCCTACAGGGGACAATGGGTGTTGGGGGCTGGAGAGATGGAACAGGAGGAAGACCCTTCTTCAGAGTTCCTTTTCTCACCCCGTTCCTCAGCCTCGGCTTCTTCTCTCTGCTTCAATTTGGACACAGACCAGCCAACAATCTTCCTTATGGACAGTGCTGGATTTGGACACAGCGTGGTCCAGTATGGCAATACCTGGTAAGGACGGGTGGTGACTTGCCTTTGATTTTTACCAGCTCCTCTCCATGCATAGGGTCCAGTCCTTTCCCATGACCCTCTTATTCTCTGTCTGGTGTGGCAGTTCCCCCAGTGCTATGGAGAGTTGGACTGAAAGCAGGTGTTGTCCTGCCATCTTGATAATCACAACTAATATTTATTGAGTGCTTACTAAGTGCCCAGCACCCTTCATGTGGGCCCTGGTCTGTTTAATTTTATTTCACTTTACTTTAAATTCCAGTATAGTTAACACAAAGTGTCACTATTAGTTTCAGGTGTACAATACAGTGATTCAAAAATCCCATACCTCCCATCCAAGTACTAACCAGGCCCGACCCTGCTTAGCTTCCGAGATCAGACGAGATCGAAGTGCGTAAACCTGGTGATTCACAGACCTGTACCCCTGGGGATAAAAATATATGTTTATAAAAAATTAAAAATTAAAAAAAAATCCCATACCTCGCCTGTGCTCGTCATGACAAATGCACCTCGTAACCCCCGTCACCTGTTGTACACAGCCCCATGCCCATACCCTCTGGTAACCATTGGCTGGTTCTCTATAACTAAGAGTCTGTGATTGGTTTGTCTCTCCCTGTTTTTGTTTGCTTTGTTTCTTAAATTCCACATGTAAGGGGCGCCTGGGTGGCTCAGTGGGTTAAAGCCTCTGCCTTCAGCTCGGGTCGTGATGCCAGGGTGCTGGGATCGAGCCCCACATCAGGATCTCTGTTCTGCGGGGAGCCTGCTTCCTTCTCTCTCTCTGCCTGCCTCTCTGCCTGCTTGTGATCTGTCTGTCAAATAAATAAATAAAATCTTAAAAAAAAAATTCCACATGTAAGTGAAATCACATGGTATTTGTTTTTGTCTGACTGACTGATTTCACTTAGCATACTATTCTCTAGCTCCATCTATGCCATTGCAAATGGCAAGATTTCATTCTTTTCTGTGGCTGAATAATATCTCTATCTCTATTTATCTGTATATACCACATCTTCCTTATCCATTCTTCGGTTGGTGGACACTTTTGCTGCTTCCATCTCTTGGCTGTTATAAATATTGTTGCTATAAACATCAGGGTGCATATAGCACTTTCAGATTTTGTATTATTTGGGTAAATATCCAGTAGTACAATTGCTAGATCATAGGATATTTCTATTTTTAACTTTTTGAGGAACCTCCATACTCTTTTCCACAGGGGCTGCACCAGTTTGCATTCCCACCAATGGTACACAAGTGTTCCTTTTTTCCCACAACCTCATCAACACCCCTTTTTTTAAATAAAAAAAATTTATTAACATATAATGTATTGTATGCCACAGGGGTAAGGGTCTGTGAATATCAGGCTTACACACTTCCCAGCACTCACCATAGCACAGACCCTCCCCGATGTTCATCACCCAGCCACCCTCTCCCTACCCCCCACCCTCAGCAACCCTCAGTTGTTTTCCTGAGATCAAGAGTCTCTCATGGCTTGTTTCCCTCCTGATTCCATCTTTATCAACACCTCTTGTTTCTTGTGTTAGTTTTAGCCATTCTGATCGGTGTGAGGTGGTATCTCACTGTAGTTTTGATGTGAATTTTTAGGTGAACACTGATTCATTCTTCACAATAACCGTATGAGGTACATAGGTATCAACTGTTCAACAAATATTTATTGAACCCCTACTACTAAATATTTCAGGAGCCAGGCATACACCAGAAAACAAAACAGACAAAAAAATCCCTCCCATGTGGAACTTACAATGTATCAATCTCCACTTTGCGGACGGGAGGGTTAGAGAAGTGAGACAAGCTTACTGAGAAGTCTGGCTCTGCTGTTCACATTCTTTCTAAAAAAATTTATAAAGACTTTTATATATTTATTTGACAAACAGAGAGAGATAGTGAGAGAGGGAACACAAGCAGGAGTAGTGGGAGAGGGAGAAGCCAGCTTCCGGTGGAACAGGAAGCCTGATACAGGGCTCGATTCCAGGACCCTGAGATCATGACCTAAGCCATAGCAGACGCTTAATGACTGAACAGCCCAGGCGCCCTGCTGTCCACATTCTTAGTTACAGTGTTCTTTGTCTCCCTCCAGGGTGGTGGTTGGAGCCCCCCAGGAGATAAAGCGCACCAACCAAACAGGCAGTCTCTACCGGTGTGACTACAGCATGGGCAAGTGTGAGCCCATCCACCTGCAGAGTAAGTCACTGCCCCTCCTTAGGACTTAGGTCTAGACTCTCATGCTCTAGGGAACTGCGGGGAGCACAGAAGCCCTCCTTCTCAGTTCCAGCTCTGTCTGAGACCCTAACCTTCCGGGCTTCCTGGCTCCCTTATGGCCTCCCTGTCCGTCACACCCCCACACCCCCACGGCTCCATCAAGACCCGAAAGCCCTCCACCAGTCAGACTTCTTGTCTTTCAGAGTTGAGGTGACCCCTGCCCAGATCTTTTACAGCCCCCTCTGCCCTGTGGGTAACACATATATGGCCCCTCAGTCCCCCCAGAAGCTGTGAACATGTCCCTGGGCCTGTCCCTGGCTGCCTCCACTGGTCCCTCTCAGCTGCTGGTGAGTTGCCTTGGCTTGTGGAACTGTCCTGAGGGAAGGAGTGGGGACCTGTAGCTGGTGCGGCTCGGGGTCTAGGGGAGGGTGACGGCACTGGGACAGGAGGACGGGATGGAAGGAGGAGCAGGCCCTCCCCTCAGGCGCCTCTGTCCCTAGGCCTGTGGCCCCACAGTGCACCATGCATGCAGGGAGAACGTGTACTTGACGGGGTTCTGCTTCCTGATGGGCTCCTCTTCTTGGCAAGCCCAGAGGCTCCCGGCTGCCCTGCAGGGTGAGTGTTGGGTGTCCACTGGCTCCTTTGAGGGGCAAACACGCCTTGTGACTGGATAAAAAAAGGATATCTGGAAAAAAACATTACTGGATGGGAGAGTGGTTCCAAATGTGGGCTGAGTCACTGCCTGATTTTACACCTTGCCCTGTCACTGTCCCACTTACCCTCTTGGAGACTCAGTTTTTTCATCTGTCTGATGGTGATAATGACACAACCAAGCCTAAGAGGGACAGAAGATTATCCATGGCCAGGATTTAACACAGTGCCTGGCAAGTGGTGAAGGCTCATTTAATGTAGGCTGCTTTTATTTTAGGAGAAGGGGATTTATTTGCACACAGTACCTCCTAGGGTCTAACCACTTGGTTTGTGGAAATGTGTCATGAGAGTGAAGCCAGTCTGAGTGGTGTGTGTGTGTGTATGTATGGATGTATACATCTGTGCGTATGCATATATATGTGTATGCATGTGTCTGATGTCTATTTGCATGCAAACGTATACATGAGTATGTGTGTCTGTGTGTGCATATGAGCATGCATCTGTATATGTGGGTATGTATATGTGAATATGTATATATGAATGTATGTGTATACACATATATATGCACACACATGCATATGCACACATGTCTATAGGTACATGTATGCATGTGTGTGTGTGCATGCAGGTTGAGGCATAGGGTCTGGCTTTCCCCATGTTGATAGAGGTGGGAGATACGGAGTAAGAACAGTAAGTTTTCAGATCTAACCACGGCAGTCCTAGGCCTCTCCTTGGTCTCACATTTACACTCAGGCTCCTGTGGAGATTGACATCTGGCCACTGAATGGAGTACGCTTCCAGTACCTCGTAGACTCTAGACTTTACTCATAGGAGCCTGGGCCCCCTTCAGAACACCCAGGTGGGAACCTCTGGAACAGAAAGGGGAACCTGGGAGAGGTTCCTCTTTTTTTTTTTTGACCACTTCTGAATTCACTCAGGAGGGGCTTAAGAGCCTATATTTAAGCTGAGAACAGAAAAGGGCCAGTATGTGGCTGTTGTCGGGGTGACATTAAAAATATTCAGCAAAAGTACAGTTTGGCACTGACTAATGAAGATGGACTCTGGCCAGGGCGGAAGCAGTCCCCTTTCATGCTAGATCATGGAGATGTGGGGAAAGAGGTAGAGTAGAGCTTGGGAAAGAGACATGGACAGCCAAGCTACCGTGGGGAATGGCTCCCAGCTTCTTACCATCTGGATTTGAGGAACTTTTTTTTTTTTTTTTAAATTTTCAGCATAACAGTATTCCTTGTTTCTGCACCACAGCCAGTGCTCCGTGCAATCCGTGCCCTCTCCAATACCCACCACCTGGTTCCCTCAACCACCCACCCCCCGCCGCTTCAAACCCCTCAGCTTGGATCTGAGGAAGTTTTACTTTTTTTTTTTTTTTTTTTAATAAACCAGGCTGACTACACAGGTGTGAGCAGCTGTGTCACAGATGTAGCTTCTTTAAGGACTTTAGGAGGCCAAAGGGCCCCGTTCTATGCAGGGTTTGTGGAAGCCCTTGGGTCGGGGGTGGAGAGTTCTTACAGCCAAGAGGTTGAGGTCCTAGGCTCTGGAGTGTTCTTTGGAGGACGGGTGCCACCTCTTTTCCCAGAGTGTCCAAGGCAAGAGCAGGATATCGTGTTCCTGATCGATGGCTCGGGCAGCATCTCCTTCCCTGATTTTGCCAAGATGCTGAATTTTGTGAAGGCTGTGATGAGCCAGTTCCAGAAACCCAGCACCCAGGTGTGCCCTTGGGAGAGGGAAGGGAAGTGTGCAGGCCCGTGGGGGAGGCTGGCGGCGGGCAGCCCGCAGTCCTGCTCCGGCGGCCTCGGCCCCCAGCCCTGCAATTCCCTCAGTTCTCCCTGATGCAGTTTTCCAACAAGTTCCGGGAGCACTTCACTTTCAAAAAGTTCACAGACAGCTCAAACCCACTAGCCCTGTTGGATTTTGTGGACCAGCTGGGAGGGTATACTCACACAGCCACAGCCATCCGAATGGTCACGTGAGTCCTGGCTTCTCCTGGGTCCTTCCCTAAAGCATCTGGGTCTTCCTTTGGGCTTCATCTCGCTCCATGACAGAGGGACAGGTTGGTCCTGAAATTCAGCCTGTGGTTTCCGCATCCAGCTGGGGACCTAGGGGTGGGAGCAGGGCCTCCAAGGGATAGGGAGCATCTCCTTCCCCAAAGGCATTAGGAGCTAGCGGCAGGCCTGTTCATAGGTCTCTGGATCCTTTTCTCTGACAGAAACGAACTGTTCACTACCTCAAAAGGAGCCCGAAAAGATGCCTCCAAGATCCTCATTGTCATCACAGATGGGCAAAAACAAGGCGACCGCCTGGGTTATGAGGATGTCATCCCTATGGCTGAGGCTGCGGGCATCATCCGCTATGCAGTTGGGGTAGGATGTGGACATACCCTGTCACACTTCCTCCCCTTGCTTCCTCTTAAGGCAACTTCCCTTTCTAGGGAAGGGAAGCTCCCTCCTGCCAGCTCTCTCAGCTTCTACTACCTTCAGGATGAAAGCTGTGTCTGGGGACCCTGATCCTTTTCCCTACCCTCCTTGATGCTGTTTGAGCCTCACTTTTCTCATCTGTACACTGTGTGTGATAATATTGACCTTGAGGGGTTACTGGCGTATGTCAGCATCCAGCATGTGCCAGGCATATTAGATTCATGATTGTTTTCACTGAGTTGGTCTTCACTGGGGACAGGTGGGATCAGCTTTTCAAAACCAACGTTCCCGGAAAGAATTAAATGACATTGCATCGAAGCCCTCACAGGAGTACATTTTTAGAGTGGAGAATTTTGATGCTTTGAGAGACATTCAAAACCAACTAAAAGAGAAGATCTTTGCCATTGAGGGTAAGCTACAGAAGAAAATACTCATTTCAGAAACCCTCACCCATAAATGCTTCTTGAACCTGGATCCCTGGCATAAACCCATCCTTTTGGGTGTTAATCTCCCACATTAGATCCTCTAAAGCGGAGGTGTCCTTCTCAGACTTGGCAAAGCTTGTCTTTCTCTCTGAAACCCAGGTGTCATGCCTTCCACCAGGTACGCAGACCATAAGCAGTAGTTCCTTTGAACTGGAGATGTCCCAGGAGGGCTTCAGTGCTGTGATCACACCTGTGAGTCAGGCCCCTTTCAAGCCATTGATGTAGGAAGAGGGATAAGTGCTAGGAGGGAAGGTGAGGAGGGTGTTTGGTGAGTGAGTGGAGGAAGAGAATTCCAGACAGTGAGCAGAGTCGGTGGCAGGCCTTGCTGGGGAACAGGCCATCTTCTTTAGGCTTGGTCTGGCTCAGCCCTGGAACCCTTTCCTCCCAGGATGGACCAGTTCTGGGGGCAGTGGGGAGCTTCAGCTGGTCTGGAGGTGCCTTCCTGTACCCCCCAAACCAAAGCCCCACTTTCATCAACATGTCTCAAGAGAATGTGGACATGAGGGACTCTTACCTGGGTGAGAAAAGGCTGTGGTTGGGGGCACAGGTGGGACAGGAGCTGCCTGGGGAGGGCAGGAGCTCGGGGGTGGGGAGGAAGCCTTTGTGCTGAGCTGTGCCCTCCTCAGGTTACTCCACTGAGCTGGCCTTTTGGAAGGGGGTCCAGAGCCTGATCCTGGGGGCCCCCCGCCATCAGCATACTGGGAAGGCTGTCATCTTCACCAAGACGTCTGGGAAATGGAGGCCGAAGGCTAAAGTCGCAGGGACTCAGGTTGGATGTTGAGGAAGCCAGAGTGGAACGTGAGGGAGGCAGGGTCTGCAGGGGCAGAGAGAGAGGAGATGAAGGGGTCTGGGAGCCTGTAGGGGGAGGTCCCGGTGGCTGGGGAGAAGTGGGACCTGTCCCAGAAGCGGCTGCCTCTGGCAGGGGCAGGCGGGATGACTTTTGGCTGTGCCCTGCAGATCGGCTCTTACTTTGGGGCCTCCCTCTGCACTGTGGATGTGGATAGAGATGGCAGCTCTGACCTTGTCCTCATCGGGGCTCCTCATTACTACAAGCCAACCCGAGGGGGGCAGGTGTCTGTGTGCCCCTTGCCCCAGGGGGTGAGTGTCTGATGAGCCCAGGGCTGGGTGGGGCCTGGGTGAGGGGTGGAGGGATTGCCTGTGTTGGGACCTGACACTGGTTTTGTTCTGCAGAGGGCTAAGTGGCAATGTGAGGCCATTCTCTTTGGGGAGCAAGGCCACCCCTGGGGCCGCTTTGGGGCAGCGCTGACAGTGCTGGGGGATGTGAATGGGGACAAGCTGACAGACGTGGCCGTCGGGGCCCCAGGAGAGCAGGAGAGCCGGGGTGCTGTCTATGTCTTTCATGGAACCTCAGGGCTGGGCATCAGCCCCTCCCACAGTCAGGTGAGGCCCAGTCACGTGTTCTTTTGTTACAACAGCTTTTTCCTTGCTTCTTCTTGTTTCCTAGTCTGAAAATTCTCCTTTACCTCATCTTACTTCTTTGCCCAGCACTGGCACCTTGTAGGCAGCAAGCAAAATCTGTGGAACTTAAAAATGAACACATTAGAATGTTCTCTGCTTTGTATGGGGACTTGATTTTTTAAATTTATTTTTTAAATTTATTTATTTACTTGACAGAGGTCACAAGTAGAGGCAGATGGAGAGAGAGGAGGAAGCAGGCTCCCTGCCGAGCAGAGAGCCCGATGTGGAGCTCAATCCCAGGACCCTGGGATCATGACTTGAGCCAAAGGCAGAGGCTTTAACCCACTGAGCCACCCGGGTGCCCCAGAGGACTTGATTTTTTTAATCCCACAGTGGCTTTATAAGGTACATAGGCCTGGTATTAACAGATTCATTTTAGAAATGAAATCTGGGGCATGGAGAATACCAGTGATTTGACTTGTCCAAAGCTTATAGTGGATCAGGAATGGTGATGAGTTAGGTTCCAATTTCCTGACTTCTAACCCAGTTCTTGGTCTTTTGATGGCTCCCTGGTGCCAGTCTAGGTCTGGCTGCCTTAGTCTGCCTGTCTGCTCACCCCTTCTTCTCCATAGATGCTATATGGCCATTCCCTCATGCCATCAGCTGTCCTGCCAAATGTCTGTCTTGAGGGGAAGCTCCCTGAAAAGGGAAGACTTCTTCCCGTGGCAAAAGTCACAGAAAGCCCCATTTAAAAATAGGTGGAAGATCCGAACAGACATTTCTCCAAAGATGATCTACAAAGGACCAATACATATATGAAAAAATGCTGAACATCATTAATCATCAGTCCTTAGCAAATCAAAACCACTATGAGACACTACTTCACAGCCACTATGATGGCTAGAATAAAAAAGACAGATAATAACAAGTGTTGATGAGAATGTGGAAACTTTGGTACCCTCAGACTCTGCTGGTGGGAATATAAAACGCTGCAGTCACTTTAGAACACATCTGGCAGTTTCTCGAAAGGTTATCTGTAGAGTCATTGTATGACCTAGCAATTGTACACTGTATGACTCAAGAAAATTGAAAACCTATGTCCACACAAAAAGTTATACATGAATGTCCATAATAGCATTATTGATGGTATCTAAAATGTAGAGACAGTCCAAATGTCCATTAACTGGTGAACACATACGTTCTATTGTAAATAGATATGCATACAATGGAATACTATTTGGCCATAAAAGGAATGAAGAACTAGTATTTGCTCTATGAATGAACCCCTTCTTTTCCTTATGCTAAGTAAAAGAACCCAGAAACAGAAGGGTACATACTGTATAATTCTTTTTATATGAAAGGTAAATAGGTAACTCCATAGAGACAGAAAGTAGATAAGAGTTGTCAGGTGCTGGTGGTGGAGGAAAATAGGAATAAGGGGCTGAGTGATAAAGGGTTTTTTTGGGGGGGGGTGATGAAAATGTTCTAAAATTGATTTGGTGTTGGTGGCATAACTCTGACAACTTCTTAAAACCATTGAGTTGTATACTTTATGAATTACATCTTAAGAAGTTTTTAGAAAAAAATGTCAAAGAAGATCCCTATAGTACTGTTACTTCCTAGCTATAGGATATTACACACCTCTCCATGCTCAGTTTCCTCATCTGTAAAATGGTCATAGTAAGAGAACCAACCTCACTGGGCTGCTACTGTGAGGATTAAATGAGTTAGTACATATACAGTATCTACATAGTATAAATATATATATGTACCTGGCATATAATAGGTATTAGAGTATTATAATCAATGATTGTTAATACAATTTAACAATTGAAAGGGTTCTAAGGAACTTGGAACTTTAAGAAGAGAATGAAAGTCTTTGTTGACAGTAACACCAGATGTTCGGGAATCGCATTCATTCTACACCAACTGGTCTAACCTTCCCTTTGCTGCCGCAGTTTAGAGGCATGTGTGTGAACACCCGCAAGTACCACTTGATATTGCAAGTACCACTTGATATTGCAAGTATCACTTGAGTTATACCTGAAAGTCTTGACTCTAAGAGAAGGCCTTTCAGATTTTCCGGTCCACCATGATTTTCTTCCTTCCCACTATGAGGTATCCCACCCCATTACTTGACTGGGAAGGACTGCCCTTATTCCCACGGGGCCCACACACTAACCTGAGGATGTGGCCGTGAGATCAGTGTTCTTGAGCATGAGGCTGCTCGACTGGATTTGTGCTAACTCTACCTACCTCTTTCTTTTTAGATGTCCTTAGTAATTAGTAAATTTATCTTTCATTTTATTATTACTATGCTTAATGCCTGCCAGTCCAGCTGTGCTTAGAGATTTTAAAGGGCACATTCTCCAAAGGGTTGGTCATTATAGGAACAATGGAAATAAAAGAGAAGGAACCCACAGGGAGGCAATGTTCCAGAGCTTAGTATTTTCTTGTGGCAATAGCCACTTCTCATCCCAACTTTTCCCCTCCTTGTCCTCTGAAGAGAGAGGGTGGTCCTGGAAAGCAGAAAGGGGCCCTGACACGGAGACAGAGGGTTTGATTTTAGGTCTGGAGGTGACCTCTTAAAGGCTCTGTGGCCTTGGCACTTTCTGCAAAGTATGGAAGTGGGGTTAAATGAGCTCTGAGTTTCCCCTCTAGCTCTAATACTCATCATAATCAATGACTAGTGATGTCTTCTGTTCAAAGACATATATGCATTTAAGCTTTGCGCAGTGGCAGTATCGTAGCCAATGAGGTTTATCCGAGGTGTGATTATTGCTAATTGAAAACTTTTCTCAAAGACATATATGCGTTAATTCATTTACTACTTACTGCTAAAGTCTAAGATATTATTATCCCCATGTGAAAGATGAGGAGACTGAGGCACAGTAGATTAGATCCTAGCCCAAGGCCTCATGGCTCATGACAAGAGCCAGAAACTGACCTGAGAGTAAGTGGATGAGTGAATGAATGAGACACAGGTCACCAGGCCAACACTTCAACCACCACTTCTTCATTTATGTCTTAGGGATCTTTTCTCTGGTCATCATTTTCCCACCCCACCTCCTCTTTTTTAGGTACTTCTGGTGACATCTTTTCATTACTCATCTTTTTCTGTGTCCTACATTCCTACCTTCCTGTTCCTCTTATTGCTCATTTCCAACTTGTTTCCATCACCCTTAATCTGCCTTGCCTTTCCCTCTCTTTTCAGAGGATCTCAGCCTCCCAGCTCTCTCCCAGCCTCCAGTATTTTGGGCAATCACTGAGTGGGGGCCAAGACCTTACCCTGGATGGACTGGTGGACCTGGCCGTGGGGGCCCAGGGACAGGCGCTGCTGCTCAGGTGAGAAAGTCCTTCTCAAACACTTCCAGATCATTCTAAGTCTGCTTAGGATTTTAGCCTCCCCACCCCCATCCCAGTTTGCCCTCCTGGGACCAAGGACCTACCCTCAGCTCAGTGTTCTGCCCATAGGACCAGACCTGTACTCAAGGTGTGGATGCGAATCCAATTCAAACCTGCAGAGATAGCCAGGTCTCTGTTTGAGTGTCGGGAAGAGACCTCCTCTGTCAACGCACTGGGTGATGCTAATGTCTGTCTTCGTATTTATGAAAGTCCCAAGAATCGACTGGGTAAGTCCTCGCCTCTCTGACCCAAGATGTCTGGTCCTTAGAGTCCCTCAGCTCAGGACTTCTGTCTCCTGCCTTGACACTTGTCCATCTGGGGAGTTCCTCGCTCTCTCAGCCCTCCTCATCTCTTCTTTTCCCCTACAGGTGACCTCCAAAGCTCTGTGACCTTTGACCTAACCCTCGACCCTGGCCGCCAGAGTCCCCGTGCCATCTTTGAGGAGACAAAAACACGGAATCTGACTCGTGTCCGAGTCCTTGGGCTGAGTCAACACTGTGAGACTGTGAAGTTGCGTCTCCTGGTAAGTGGACCTCAGAGTCCTGGGGATGGCAGAGATTCTGAGGCTGGCAGTGGGATGGGCAGGGAAGGAACCTGGAATAAGGAGGCATATAACACTGGTTAGCTGATGAGTAAGTGAGCAAGCACATGTATAAATGGATGGGTCATCTACAACTGCTGAGGCTACATAGCTGGATTTTAGGAGAGTATTACTGCTTCAGAGAACTATGGGGTGATGAGTTGGGATTCTTTGAGGAGCTGCTTCTCTAGATAGGCCCTGTCCTAGGCACTGGGGACACGGCAGTGGACAAAACAGTCGTGCCCACCGGAACCTGAGAGAAGGCAAAAAACAATCAAGTTCCTAGGTAATAGATATCAGGTAGTGATGAATGCTATGAAAAAAGATGAAGTCAAGGAGGAGAGTAGAGAAGATGTTGGGAGACCTCTTAGATCAGGTAAATTTTGGGAAGATCCTGAATAGAATGAGTGAGCCATGGGGGATGCTGTAGGGAAGGAATAAGGCAGAAAGCAGGCAAAGCAGAGGTTCTGCATGGTGGAATTGTAGCAATTGAACAAAGCTGGGTATCATTATTACCCCATTTTACAGATGAAGGAACTGGACAGTGACTGTGAAGACGCATTCCTTAGTCCCTGCTGTCTTTAATGTCCATCCTCTAGGCCTGCGTGGAGGACACGGTGACCCCCATCACCTTGCGTCTCAACTTCTCCCTGGTGGGCAAGCCTATATTTTCCTTTGGAAATCTCCGGCCTATGTTGGCTATGGATGCTCAGAGATATTACACAGCCTCTGTAAGTCTTGGTTTTGTAATCTTCCAGAAGGGAGTGGAGGGTGTAGACTCCAGACCTTGAGGAAAACCCTGCTTTGCCTTCCCTCTCAGCTCCCCTTTGAGAAGAATTGTGGAACTGACCATGTCTGTCAGGATGACCTTGGCATCTCCTTTGGCTTCTCAGGGTGAGCTACCACTCCCTTAGACCCGTCCTGGTTCCCCAGCTCCTCTTCTGGAGCCTGGGACTCTTGCCCTGGCTCTCCCTAACACTTCTAGCCTGTGCTCAGAAAGACCTCCTCTTCCCTGTTTCTCCTCTACCTCCCCACTCTGTGTTTCATCTCCAGACCATTTCTAGCCCCAATTCCAGGATTATCTTCTGCCCTCTACCCCAACACCTAGCTTGAAGACCCTGTTGGTGGGGAGTACCCTGGAGCTGAATATGACAGTGATGGTGTGGAATGATGGTGAGGACTCCTATGGAACCACAGTCACCTTCTTCTACCCTCCAGGGTTGTCTTATCGACGTGTGACAGAGAGCAAGGTATTTCTTTCTGGGGAATAAAGCATCTGATGCCTGGAGATCAGCAGAAACTCCTGTGCTGGGTTCAAAGCCCAGGAGGGTGCTGCCATTGCTTGGCAGCCTCTTGTAAGCCAAGAGGTCTAGGTTGTTCATGGTTGGGTGATGGATTTAGTCATGTTTCTGGGGCTTGCTTTGCCTCATAATGTGTTCAACTCTGGGTATTGCATTTTAGAGACATTGACTATTAGGAATGAGTTCTCACAAGGCTGCTAATGTGGAGAGAGAGGGGACTCTGCTTTAAATTTCTTCGTATTCCACATCATACCAATATTCCTTTGAAAGAAAACATATCTCTACCATCAAATATTTTAAAACATTGTTCTGTATAAGAAAGAGTTGAATTTATCACTAACTCTAGTTAAGGGTTTTGCATACCTTGATAACCAAACCTGTCTGTATGCCTGATGCACAGCAAAGCCAATCACTGAGACATTGAATTTGAAGCAAGGAAAGAATTTATTGAAGAGAGCCAAACCAGGAGACAGGAAAGCCAGCCTCAAAACTACCCCCTCTAAGTGGGAGAGTCAGAGATATTTATTTATTTATTTTTACTTTTATTTTTATTAATTTTATTTATTTCTTTTCAGTGTAACAGAATTCATTGTTTATGCACCACACCCAGTGCTCAATGCAATACGTGCCCTCCGTAAGGGGAGATGAACTATGAGAGACTATGGACTCTGAAAAACAATCTGAGGGTTTTGAAGGGGCGGGGGGTGGGAGCTTGGGGGAGCCAGGTGGTGGGTATGACAGAGTCAGAGATTTTTAAGGCAAATATAAAAGGATCTGGTTAGATCCTTTTGATCTGTTTAGGGGAGAGGAGTTTAGGGATGTGACTTCAGAATAGATAAAGGAAATTACTAAGTAGGGGAGGGTTGATTTTGTTATCTCTGCCTGCTAAAAGCTTCTGTATGTATTTTCATGCAATCCATAACCAGAAAATGGCATCCTTAACACGATCAGAGGGTGGGGTTTTAGGACTTTCTAGGTCAAAAGTTCATCCATTGGACACTTGTGCATGCTCAGAGACAGTGTTCCTGACTGGTTTTGGTCATTTTCTCAGTGAAGTCTTGAGTAAGACAACTAAATCAATATTCTGCTATCATGGTGTCAGGCAAGATTCTATAGAACCTGAGTGGCAGGCTGTATTCTGAGAACAAGCAGATCTGGGTAAAAAGTTGCTGTTACACTTATTAATCCCATTAACCCTTTGGTTACTGGTTTCTACTTCCACTGTCTTTTGATCATTCCTCATTCTTGAGGGAATTGGGAAGATGACTGCTTTAGCTATTTCCTGCTGAAATAGTGTGGAAACCAGGGTTAGAGGAATGGAAACTTTTCGTACTCACCTGGAAATATTCCTTTGTTCCAGTTTGTAAGCCAACATTCTGCATTATCAGTATTTTTGTACTTTTTTTGTTTTTGTACAACATTTTATACTACATTTTATGATTAAGTAGCAAAGAAGAAGAGTTAAGAATATGGATATTCTACATATCCTAGGAAAATTGACCTAATTTTTTGGAGGATCCAAGAAAATAACACTGAAAACCAGTCCAAATCTGAATCTGTGACTTCAGGGGAGATTTATGGTAACCAAGTAGCTCATGTTCTTATTTTGTGAGGACAAACTTCAAATTTCTGAGGAAGTATTAATATATGTACTGTAGGATGAATTAGCTTCTACACAAACACATTGCTCTACTAAAATATAATCTAAAGCAGGGTACCTGGGTGGCTCAGTGCGTTAAGCCTCTGCCTTCAGCTCAGGTTATGATCCCAGTCTACTGGGATTAAGCCCCACATTGGACTCTCTGCTCAGCAGGAAGCCTGATTCCCCCCTCTCTCTGCCTGTTTCTCTGCCTATTTGTGATCTCTCTCTGTCAAATAAATAAATAAAATCTTAATATATAATCTAAAGCAATTATATTATCTTAAACAATATTCTGGCCAAAGGGTCTAAGGCCTTTTGTTGGGCTGTTTGTCTTGGGCAGTTTCATTTGCTATAATTTCTAAAGTTATTGAAAAATTTCAAATTGTATTTACATGTGATACCATTGCCCACCATGGCAGTAATGTTCTCCTAAACATGTATCCTAAACATGTACCCAATTCCATCTTCTTGATTTCTGGGAAGATGATCAGAATACTTTGTGATTTCTCTTTTTAACCTGAGAATAGTTGATAGTACTGGTCCAATGGCTGATTTAATTAGAATTACATATGAAAAAAAGGGATGACCAAATATCCTAAAAGACAAGTACCTTCCATGCTCCAGCCATTTAATAATTCATATTGCCAAGGGAAGTGTTGATATCCACAGACAAAAATGTAACATCGGGGTTCATATAGCACTTCTCTTAATTTATTGGGGCGAATACATTCACTATGTAGAATCATTGAAGGTATCATTTGAAACTAAGGAGAATATAGTTAAGTTTGGTATAATTGGTAAAAGGTTATACAGGAAGAAGTGTGGGGGCCTCATGTGGTCAAGTTCATTTACTCTACAGTATCGTATAGAGAGAAGTAGGACAAGATGAGTAACTTTTGTTAAGACATGATGGGTATTAAGGAGGGCATGTATTGCATGGAGCACTGGGTGTTATACATACGCAATGAATCATGGAGCATTACATCAAAAACTAATGATGTACTGTATGGTGACTAACATAACATAATAAAAACTGAAAAAAAGATTAAATTTTAAAAATTTCATTTTTTTTCATTCTTTCAATTATTTAATAAATGTTTAGAGAGTTCCTATTAAGTACCAGGCACAATACTAGTTTCTTTCTTTTTAAAAATTTGTCTTACTTTTAAAGTGTTCCAAGATTCATTGTTGGTGCACCACACCCAGTGCTCCATGCAATATGTGCCCTCCTTAATACTCATCACCAGGCTCACCTAACCCCCACCCCTCCCCTCCAAACCCTTCAGTTTGTTTCTCAGAGTCCACAGTCTCTCATGCTTCATCTCCCCCTCTTGTTACCCCCTATTCACTTTTCCTTTCCTTTTCCTAATGTCCTCTGTGTTATTCCTTATGCTCCACAAATAAGTGAAACCATATAATAATTGACTATATCTGATTAACTTATTTCACTCAGCAAGATCTCCTCCAGTCCTGTCCATGTTGCTACAAAAGTTGGGTATTCATCCTTTCTGATGGCTCTGTAATATTCCATTGTATATATGGACCACATCTTCTTTATCCATTCATCTGTTGAAGGGCATCTTCACTCTTTCCACAGTTTGGTGATTGTAGCCATTGTTGCTATGAACTCTGGGGGTCTCTGTGGCCCTTCTTTTCACTACATCTGTATCTTTGGGGTAAATACCCAGTAGTGCAATGGCAGGGTCATAGGGTAGCTCTATTTTTAATTTTTTGATGAATCTCCACACTGTTTTCCAAAGTGGCTGCACCAACTTACATTCCCACCAACAGTTTAAGAGGGTTCCCTTTTCTCTATATCTTTTCTGATACTTGTTGTTTCTGGTCCCATTGATTTTGGCCATTCTAACTGGTGTAAGGTGGTATCTCAATGTGGGGTTTTGATTTGAATCTCCCTGATGGCTAATGATGATGAGCATTTTTTCATATGTCTGTTAGCCATTTGTATGTCTTCATTGGAGAAGTGTCTATTCATGTCTTCTGCCCATTTTTTTTTTTTTTGACATGATTATCTGTTTTGTGTGTGTTGAGTTTGAGGAGTTCTTTAACGATCTTGGACATCAGCCCTTTGTCTGTATTGTCATTTGTGAATATCTTCTCCCATTCCATGGGTTGCCTCTTTGTTTTGTGGGCTGTTTCCTTTGCTGTGTGTGAGCTATTGATCTTGAGGAAGTCCCAAAAGTTCATTTTCGCTTTTGTTTCCTTTGCCTTTGGAGACATATCTTGAAAGAAGTTCCTGTGGCTGATGTCAAAGAGGTTACTGCCTATGTTCTCTAGGATTCTGATGAATTCCTGCCTCACCTTGAGGTCTTTTTAAAAAAATTTATTTATTTTCAGCATAACAGTATTCATTGTTTTTGCACCACCCCCAGTGCTCCATGCAATCCACCACCTGGTTCCCCCAACCTCCCACCCCCCTGACACTTCAATCTCCTCAGATTGTTTTACAGAGTCCATAGTCTCTCATGGTTCACCTCCCCTTCCAATTTCCCTCAACTCCCTTCTCCTCTCTAACTCCCCTTGTCCTCCATGCTATTTGTTATGCTCCACAAATAAGTGAAACCATATGATAATTGACTCTGTCTGCTTGACTTATTTCACTCAGCATAATCTCTTCCAGTCCTGTCCATGTTGATACAAAAGTTGGGTATTCATCCTTTCTGATGGAGGCATAATACTCCATAGTATATATGGACCACATCTTCCTTATCCATTCGTTCATTGAAGGGCATCTTGGTTCTTTCCACAGTTTGGCAACTGTGGCCATTGAGTTTATCTTTGTGTTTGGTGTAAGAGAATGGTCAAGTTTCATTCTTCTACATATAGCTGTCCAATTTTCCCAGCACCATTTATTAAGAGACTGTCTTCTTTCCATAGGATATTTTTTCCTGCTTTGTCGAAGATGATTTGACCATAGAGTTGAGGGTCCATATCTGGACTCTCTATTCTGTTCCACTGGTCTGTGTGTCTGTTTTTATGTCAGTTCCATGCTGTCTTGGTGATCACAGCTTTGTATAAAGCTTGAAATCAGGCAGTGTGATGCCCCCAGTTTTTTTTTTTTTTTTCAACATTTCCTTAGCAATTCAGGGTCTCTTCTGGTTCCATACATATTTTAGGATTGTTTGCTCCAGCTCTTTGAAAAATGCCAGTGGAATTTTTATTGGAATGCCATTGAAAGTATAGATTGCTCTAGGCAGTATAGACATTTTAACAATGTTTATTTTTCCGATCCATGAGCATGGAATGGTCTTCCATCTTTTTGTGTCTTCTTCAATTTCTTTCATGAGTGTTCTGTAGTTCCTTGAGTACAGATCCTTTACCTTTTTAGTTAGGTTTATTCCCAGGTATCTTATGGTTCTTTGTGCTCTAGTAAATGGAATCGATTCTTTAATTTCCCTCTCTGTATTTTCATTGTTAGTGTATAAGAAAGCAACTGATTTCTGTACATTGATTTTGTATCCTGTCACATTACTGAATTGCTGAATGAGTTCTAATAGTTTGGGGGTGGAGTCTTTTGGGTTTTCCATATAAAGTATCATGTCATCTGTGAAGAGGGAGAGTTTGACTTCTTCATTGCCAATTTGGATACCTTTTATTTCTCTTTGTAGTCTGATTCCTGTTGCTAGGACTTCTAGTACTATGTTGAACAATAGTGGTGAGAGTGAGCATCCTTGTCGTGTTCCTGATTTTAAGGGAAAGGCTCTCAGCTTTACCCCGTTGAGAATAATACCTGCTGTGGGCTTTTCATGGATAGTTTTTATGATATTGAGGAATGTTTCCTCTATCCTTACACTCTGAAGAGTTTTAATCAGGAAAGGATGCTATATGTTTTTTTCTGCATCAATTGAGAGGACCATATGGTTCTTCTCTTTCCTCTTATTAATGTGTTCAGTCACATTGATTGATTTGTGAATGTTGAGCCACCTTTGCATCCCAGGGATAAATCCCACCTAGTCATGGTGAATAATCCTCTTAATGTACTGTTGGATCCTATGGCTAAGATTTGGTGAGTATTTTGGCATCCATTTTCACCAGGGATATTGGTCTGAAATTCCCTTCCTGATGGGATCTTTGCCTGGTTTTGGATCAGGGTAATGCTGGCCTCAAAGAATGAGTTTGGAAGTTTTCCTTCTGTTTCTATTTTTTGAAAGAGTTTCTGGAGAATAGGTATGATTTCTTCCTTAATTATTTGGTACAATTCCCCTGGGAATCCATCAGGTCCTAGAATCTTGTTTTTTGGGAGGTTTTTGATCACTGCTTCACTCTTGTTACTGATTATTGGTCTATTCAGACTGTCAATTTTTTTTTTCTCTTTCAGTCTTGGTAGTTTATGGATTTCCGGGAAGGCATCCATTTCTTCTAGGTTGTTTAACTTATTGCCATATAGCTGTTGATAATTATTTCTGATGATTTCTATTTTCTTGGGGTTAGTTGTGATATCTCTCCTTTCGTTCATAATTTTACTTATCTGAGTCCTTTCTCTTTTCTTTTGGATAAGTCTGGTCAGTGATTTATCGATCTTATTAATTCTTTCAAAGAATCACCTTCTAGTTTCAATGATCTGTTCTATTATTATACTTCTGGCTTCTATACCAGTGATCTCTGCTCTAATATTAATTATTTATCTTCTCCTGCTTAGTTTAGTTTTTGTTCTTTCTCCAGTTCTTTAAGGTGTAAAGTTAGTTTGTGTATTTGAGATTTTTCTTTTCTTTTCTTTTTTTTTTTTTTTTTTTTTGGAGTGAGGCTTGGATGGCTATGTATTTTCTACTTAGGACCACCTTTGCCATATCCCATAGGTTTGGGACCGATGTGTTTTCATTCTCATTGGTTTCCATGAGTTGTTTAAGTTCTTCTTTGATTTCCCAGTTGATCCAAACATTCTTGATCAGGATGGCCTTTAGCTTCCAAGTGTTTGAATTCCTTCCAATTTTTTTTCTTGTTATTGAGTTCCAGTTTTAAAGCATTGTGGTCTGATAATGTGCAGATAATAATCTCAATCTTTTGGTATCAGTTGAGCCCTGATTTGTGACCCAGTATGTGGTCTGTTCTGGAGACTGTTCCATGTATGCTCAGGAACAATGAGTATTCTGTTGGGTTAGGGTATAATGTTCTGTATATATCTGTGAGGTCCATTTGGTCCAGGGTGTCATTCAAAGCTCTTGTTTCTTTTTTGATCTTAGTTGACCTGTCTATTGCTGAGAGGAGAATGTTGGAGTCTCATACAATTAACATATTATTATCGATATGTCTCTATTTTGGTTAACAGTTGGTTTATGTAGTTGGGTGCTCCCATGTTGGGGGCATAGATACTTACAATTGTTAGATCTTCTTGGTAGAGAGACCCTTTAAGAATGATATAGTGTCTTTCTGTATCTCTAACTACAGTCTTTAGCTTAAAGTCTAATTTGTCTGATATGAAAATTGCTACCGGAGCTTTCTTTGGGGTATGTTGGCATGAAAAATAGTACCCCATCCCTTCACTTTCAGTCTGGATGTATCTTTAGGTTCAGAACGAGTCTCTTGTAGACAGCATATGGATGGGTCCTGTCATTTCATCCAATTTGCAATCCTGTGCCATTTCATGGGAGCATTTAGGCTGTTCATGTTGTGAGTGATTATTGAAAGATAAGATTTTATTTTCATCGTGTTGCCTGTAAAGTCTTTGTTTCTATAGATTGTCTCTGTAAATTTCTGATGTATATCACTCTTCATGTCTTTCTCTTTTACAGGAAACCCCCCAATATTTCTTGTAGGGCTGGGTTGGTGATCATATTCTTTCAGTTTCTGCCATTCTTAGAAGCTCCTTGTCACCCCATCCATTCTGAAGGACAGCCTTGCTGGATAAAATATCCTTCTCATTTAGTACCCTGAATATGTCTTTCCAGCTCTTTCTGGCTTTCCAGGTTTCTGTGGAGAGGTCTGATATTATTCTGATATTCCTCCTCCCTCTGTACATATAAATCTCTTCCCCCTTAGTGCTTTCAAGATTGTTTCCTTGGATTTAAGATTTGCGAATTTTAGTATTGTATGTGATGACATTGGTCTCTTCTTGATCTTGGGAGGGGTCCTCTGTGCCTCTTGGACATGAATGCTTGTCTCCTTCCCGAGATTACGGAAGTTCTCAGTTATGATTTGTTGAAATCTCTCTCTCTCTCTCTCCACCCACTCAGGGATTCCAATAATGCTGATATTGGAACATTTAATTGAGTCATTAATCTCTCTCCATCTGATCTCATGGGCTTTAATCTGTTTTTCCCATGCCTCCTCCATCTCCTTCTTTTCTATCATCTTATCTTCTAGCTCACTAATTTTTTTCTTCTGCCACGTTTGCCCTGGCAATTAGAGTATCAATTTAGACTGCATTTCATTCATAACATTTTAAAGTTTGGCCTGATGAGACCCTATATTGTCATTAATATTTTTCCCAAGCCTAGATACTGACTTACTAATTGTTACTCTGAAGTCTATTTCTGACATCTTGGTTTTATCCATGTCCATTCTTTTTTTGGGTTCCTCCTCTTAGTCATTCTCCTTAGGGGCAGTTGAGGGAATGTACAGAGTCCAAAGTATTGACCATGACCCAGCAAGATGTACCTGTTTTATAGGGAACTTAGGGTTGTCGTTTTCTTGTTCTCCATCCTATCTTCTGGTGGAGGGGATTGGTGCACTGTTACTCAGGCATCCCTCTTCGGGCAGAGTTGTACTGCCCCCTATGGCGAGGAGATGGACTCAGTGAAAACTGGGGCTTTTGTTTTCTGGTACTGGACAAATGGATAAGGAAGATGTGGACCATATACACTATGGAGTATTATGCCTCCATCAGAAAGGACGAATACCCAACTTTTGTAGTAACATAGACGGGACTGGAAGAGATTATGCTGAGTGAAATAAGTCAAGCAGAGAGAGTCAATTATCATATGGTTTCACTTATTTGTGGAGCATAACAAAAAGCATGAAGGACATGGGGAGTTAGAAGGGGGTTGGGGGAAATTGGAAGGGGAGGTGAACCATGAGAGACTATGGACTCTGAAAAACAATCTGAGGGGTTTGAAGTGGCAGGGGGGTGGGAGGTCGGGGTACCAGGTGGTGGGTATTATAGAGGGCATGGATTGCATGGAGCACTGGGTGTGGTGCAAAAATAATGAATACTGTTATGCTGAAAATAAATAAATGAAAAAAAGAGTTAAATCATTGAAAAAAAGACATATAAATGGACAACAAACATATGAATCAGGGGTCAGGGAAATACAAATCAAAACCACAATGTGATGCAACTTCACACCAGTTGGAGTGGCTAAAATTAACAAGATAGGAAATAACAGATGTTGGTGAGGATGTGGAGAAAGGGGAACCCTCTTACGCTGTTGGTGGAAATGTAAACTGGCATAGCCACTCTCCAAAACAGTATGGAGGTTCCTCAAGAAGTTAAAAATGGAGCTACCCTATGACCCAGAAATTTTACTTCTAGGTATTTATCCAAAGGATACAAACATAGTAATCTGAAGGGGCACCTGCACCCAATTGTTTATGGCAGCAATGTCCACAATAACCAAACTATGGAAACAGCACAGGTGTCCATCAACAGATGAATGGATAAAGAGTATGTGGTATATCTATAATGGAATATTACTCAACCATCAAAAAAGAATGAGATTTTGTCATATGTGATGATGTGGTTGGAACTAGAGGGTACTATGCTAAGCAAAATAAGTCAGAGAAAAATAGATACCATATAATTTCACTCATATGTGGAATTTAAGAAATAAAAGCAATGAACATAGTGGAAGGGAAGGAAAAATAAAATAAGATGAAAACAGAAAGGGAGTCCAACCATGAGAGGCTCTTAACTATGGGAAAGAAACTGAGGGTTGCTAGAGGGGAAGTGGGTTGGGGGTACGGGGTAAGTAGGTGATTGGCTTTAAGGAGGGCACTGGATGTAGTGAGCACTGGGTTAGTTATACGTAACTGATAAATCACTAGATTCTACCCCTGAAACTAATAATATAGTATATGTTCACTAAATTGGATTTAAATAAAAAATTTTAAAAAAAGAAATGCAAAAAAAACCCCTTATTTGTTGATGACATACATTAAAGTATTTCTGGATAAAATGATGTGATATTCAGAATGTGCTTTAAATTTTTCAGGAAAAAAGTGGCAAAGAGCTGAATAAAGCTGAGTGAAATAAGTCAAGCAGAGAGAGTCAATTATCATATGGTTTCACTTATTTGTGGAGCATAAGAAATAGCACGGAGGACATGGGGAGTTAGAGAGGAGAAGGGAGTTAGGGTAAATTGGCAGGGGAGGTGAACCATGAGAGACTATGGACTCTGAAAAACAATCTGAGGGGTTTGAAGTGTCGGGGGGGGGGTGGGAGGTCGGGGTACCAGGTAGTGGGTATTATAGAGGGCATGGATTGCATGGAGCACTGGGTGTGATGCAAAAATAATGAATACTGTTATGCTGAAAATAAATAGATTTAAAAAATGGAAATACAAACAAACAAACAAACAAAAAAGAGTAGAAAAATGCTAGTAATTAAAATTGAGTGATGGGAACATGGGCGTTACTTTCCTAGTCTCTCTCTACCCTACTAAGTATGTTTCAAAATTTCCATAATAAAAAGCCTTTTAAAAAGAACAGTAAAGAAAAAGGGGGTAGACTCTAATAAATCTGGCATTTCTATTAGGAAGAAGTTTGACCGAATAGTGTCTAAATATTTTTATTTTATTTTATTTTTAGTGTGAGGATTTTTTAAAAAAACATAATCTGAAGGTAGATACTTCACTGAAGGTAGAAACTATCACTACTTCATGGAGTCTCTTTGGAATATGAACAGATGCTCACCTGTTTTTTTTCCATCTGTTCTTGCCTAGAACCAGCTGCAGCCACACTCCCCACGCCTGACCTGTGATGGCAACCCAGCCCAGGGCCAGGGTACTCAGAGCACTCGCTGCAGCATCAACCACCTCATCCTCCATGAGGGTGCCCGGGTTAGCTTTGCTTGTGTCCACCCCCAGCTCCCCTGCCCTCACCCTATCTCATTCCCTGTAACCTCCCTCATTACTGCCTCTTCCTCAGATCACTTTCCTGGTCACCTTTGATGTCTCCCCCAAGGCCATGCTCGGGGACCGGCTGCGTCTGGCGGCTAATGTGAGCAGGTGAGCTGGGCGAATTTAGAGCCCCTTGCACATTGCCTCCTCCTCTGGGATGTTTACCAACTAGGCTCCTCCTCTTTCTCCAGTGAAAATAACACTCCCAGGACCAGCAAGAGCACCTTTCAGATGGAGCTCATGGTGAAGTATGCCATCTACACCGTGATTAGCAGGTACCATAACATGACTTCTCCACTCTGATGGGTCTAGGCAAGTGTTGCAGCCACTGCAGCAGTTGAACACCCGAGACATTCAGGTTTTATCATCACCCTTTCTATTGGTAGATGATCAAGTATTGAGTGTTTATTGTGAGCTTGTTATGATGATAATAATTGTGATATTATTATCATTACATCATACGTTTAATAGAGATTATGGGTCCTTTAAAAAAATTATTCATTTCACACACACACACACACACACACACACACACACACACAGCACAAGTAGGCAGAGTGTAGGCAGAAGGAGAGGGAGAATCAGGCTCCTCACTGAGTAGAGAGTCCACTGTGGGGCTCGATCCCAGGTGGGATCATGACCCAAGCTGAAGGCAGATGCTTAAACAACTGAGCCACTCAGATGTCCTGAGGTTATGGTTCTTAGAAGTTTTTCTTCAAAGTACCAAGATTGTCCTGGGTTTCCTGAGACATATGAGACATTTTCCAGTCTTAAAGTTTTTACAGCTTTGTTGGGGAGGGAGTTTACCCTGATCCAAGGTAGAATCTCATCAATGACCTCTCTGTGGTTCTGTACCCTGAAGCTATTATGAATTCCCAAGAGCAGCTAGAGACTCCTTTCAGGGAGGCCTCAGCTAAATGTTGAAAAGTCCATAACTTTGAGCTTAGCCAGTGATTCTCAAAGGAGACCTTGGCATTTGGATAAGACAATTCTTCATTGCAAGGAACAGATGTACACCACATAGGTCTTTTAGAACTGCTATTCCTCCTTTTCCCAGTTCCCTTTGGGAGGTATAGGAAGAAATGAACTGCTTGCTGCAGAAGCCGAGTGTCAGGGAGAAGGTAGATAAAAGAAAGACCTTAAAATGCTGCTCCAGGGTATTTACCCCAAAGATACAGATGTCATGAAAAGAAGGGCCATCTGTACCCCAATGTTCATAGCAGCAATGGCCACGGTCGCCAAACTGTGGAAAGAACCAAGATGCCCTTCAACGGATGAATGGATAAGGAAGATGTGGTCCATATACACTATGCAGTATGATGCCTCCATCTGAAAGGACGAATACCCAACTTCTGTAGCAACATGGACGGGACTGGAAGAGATTCTGCTGAGTGAAATAAGTCAAGCAGAGAGAGTCAATTATCATATGGTTTCACTTATTTGTGGAGCATAACAAATAGCATGGAGGACATGGGGAGATAGAGAGGAGAAGGGAGTTGGGGGAAATTGGAAGGGGAGGTGAGCCACGAGAGACTATGGACTCTGTAAAACAATCTGAGGGTTTTGAAGGGGCGGGGAGTGGGAGGTCGGGGTACCAGGTAGTGGGTATTATAGAGGGTACGGATTGCATGGAGCACTGGGTGTGGTGCAAAAATAATGAATACTGTTATGCTGAAAATAAATAAATTTAATTAAAAAAATGAAAAAAAAAATGCTGCTCCAGGAGGGATAATAGATGAGTTGTTTAAAATTTAGGAGTCAAGTAATATATTTAAGCATATACCTTCCTTCTGTAAATACCTTCCTAGCATTTGCTGTGTTCTAAGACAGGGCTATATTTGCTTTATATAAATTCATTTAACATTCAACAAAGGTTTATTGAGCCTCTATTATGTATAATCAAAACCAGATGTAACGACCTGTCCTTGTGTGATGTGTACACTCATGATGTACAACAAACCCATGTGGCTTAGTATGGGTACATTCTGTTGTACAAGTTCTGTCCTTGTGACTCATTGGACATCCTTTCCACCCAGTTTCACATTCTAATTCACACTTCCATACCAGGAGCTCTCAGCAGCCTGGCCAGGTGCATGCTCTGAGCTTGCTTACTAGAGTGTGCACTGGGGACCCATATGCAGGGTACACTACATCTAAGTGTATGTGGCTCTACAGTTCAGTTGTGCTCTGCTGATCCAACTCTGTGGGTGCGGATGTTCAGAGAGGCCCTTAAGATGAAGCTGGGGCATTTGGGGGGAATTGCTCACAGAAGAGGGATGAGAATTCAGAATAGAAGTAGTCTAGATTTAGGACTGTGCTGGCAAAGGACAGATACTTAAGAAGTAGAGCAAGAAGGGGTGGGGGTGAGACCACATGTTCAAGGGACCAGGCTGGCCACTGGGTCTCCAAACATGGGTCTGGGAAGGCCTCAGGAGGAATTGTTACACTGAGATCTAGCCAACAGTCTACTGTTAGGCCTTCCCTCACCTCTAAGCTCCAATCCCAGAAAAGCCAAGGAAACAGGAGATGAGAAAAGGCCTGTGGGAGGCCAGACAAGGGTAGTGTTCAGTAGACATTTGTCAACAGCATCAGCATAAATCTCTCCAAAATTCTACTGTGTCTCACATGCATATCTAGTATTCTCTGTGCCCATGAAAGCCTGAAAGGGAAACAGTCACAGGGAGGGATGGCCTGGCCCATGCTTTCCAGTGAGTCAATGACATAGTTCTGGGTCCATTTCACTGTAGTCTCTGCCCAGTCCCCTGGTTAGTTTCCTCTGTTGGGAGCTCTTTTTAAGAATCTTGCACCCAGCCTGAAGCCCAGTCCTGCTCCATAAACACTCCCATTATCCAACATCAGTAATAGACTTCATTGAAGACCACCCCAAGACCCCAGTGACTACCTATCCTGTGATGCTTCTAGCCAGAACTCTTTAGGAGGCCCTCATGGGACCTCAAATTCATCCATGCCTTTTCTCTCACCAGCCTTGAACAGTCCACTAAGTACCTCAACTTCTCAGCCTCAGACCAGGAGGAAAGCAGCCAAGCTCAGCATAAATACCAGGTAAGTGATGATGACTCAGGACTGGGGGCTATGGCAGGGACCTGGTATCCAATAATTAGGGAGAGAAATGGGTTTTGACATGGTCTTTGCCCTCACTGTCCTCTGTGCAGGTGAACAACTTGGGACAGAGGGACCTGCCTATCAGCATCATCTTCTCTGTGCCTGTGAAGCTGAATGGGGTACCTGTGTGGACACAATTAGAGGTCTTCCACCCCCAGGTACTCCAGGACTGTGTACAGCTCATGTAGTTTACCTGGATTCTCTCTGTCCCTCATGAATTCCCAATGACCCCATTGAAATGCTTGCTTTGTATTTTCCTAGAATCCCTCCATTCAGTGCTCTTCAGAGAGAATAGTTCACACAAAGTCTGACTTCCTGACCAAAAATCAGAAGAGTTATGTGCTGGTAAGGAGGGTTACAGGCCATTTCCACTTGAAGCCACACTTCAGAGGAATTTAATTCAGGAATCAATATTATATTCAGATGGCTGTCTGCTGAGCAATCCTCTTGAATTCAAATGTGGCTACTCCTCTCATCGGTCAGTTTAATGCTGTCTTCTACCTTTAAAACCACCTATATCTAGCCTCGTGTTACTTCTCTATTCCTAGGACTGCTCCATTGCTGACTGTCTGAGGTTCTGTTGTGACCTCCCTTCCTTTGGCATCCAGGAGGAACTTGACTTCATCCTGAAGGGCAACATCAGTTTTGGTTGGGTCAGCCAGGTGTGTGGGCCCAACAGCAGAGTCTCTTCCCTGAATCCAGGTGGACCATATGTGTCTGTGGCCACCCTCAAACCAGGACTTTACTTGACCTCTGAGCCTTTCCCAGAGATAGTCCCCAGCTCTGCCCCTCTGTATTGCAGACATTGCAGAAGAAGGTATCTGTGGTGAGTGTGGCTGAAATCACGTTCAACAGATCCGTGTATTCCCAGCTTCCAGGACAGGAGGCATTCTTGAGAGCTCAGGTAGTGACCATGTAGTAGGAGTGGCCAGGCTGGTAAGAGGGCTCTTAATGCTAAATCTGTGGTGCTGTGTGGGAGGCTCAGAAGCCTGGAGGGAGGAAGGATGAATGTCCATCAGCAGGAAATCTGTCCCTAAGCCCATGAGTGCTTCTATATCCCACCTTTGGAGAAAAAGGAAGGAGGGGAGGGAGCTAAAGTTTGGTGAACCTAGAAAGAGTCTGGGAGAGGAAGAGTTCTGATACTTTCTGATAAGGTCATCTCCACTCCAGATGGAGACGGTGCTGGAGAAGTATGAGGTCTACAATCCTATCCCCATCATTGTGGGCAGCTCTGTGGGAGGACTGCTGCTGTTGGCTCTCATCACAGCCGTCCTGTACAAGGTGAGACTTTTCCACTCTCTTCTTCCTGTCTTTTGTACTGCCTTCCTCACTACATGTTTCTTTTAATGGCAAATATTAACATAAAAACAGTGGCCTGGATTAGGTGTTGACACCACCACTGATTCTGTCTGTAGCTGTAGGCAGTGTCTGGTCCATGCTGGACCTTGATTTCTTGTTCTGAAGGTGATTCCACCTAGTTCACAAATCGTGGTAAAGTCTAAATGACCCAGTATGTCCAAAGACTCTAGTACAGTGCTTGAACATAGAGTAGATGTTCCAGAAATGGTGATCCCTCTCCCCTGAGCCATCTTTTCCTCTCTTCCACTGGGTTTCCTAATCCTTTTTTCCTTCCTCCCCCACAGGTTGGCTTCTTCAAGCGTCAGTATAAAGAAATGATGGCAGAAGCAAGTGGACAGACTGTCCCAGAACATGGGACTTCTGACCCTCAAGTTGCCCAATAAGAAACTACCTCCTATTGTCCCTTGAACCTGTTATCTTCTGAGAAGCTTTCTTGTTCTCTTACAACCACCAAAGTTAGGCCTACAGGAGGAGAAATGCTCCACATGAGTGAGGCTAAGGTCAAGCTGATTTCTCCCTTTGGGAGGATGCAGTGTGTCCACACTACATGCCTTGCCTGGGGAGGGCCATTTGTCCTGTCAAGGTTGTAATTGGAAACCCCAAAACGGGATTCTAACCATGCCCACATGCCATGACTTGCTCTGTGCCTCCCCATCATCCTTATTCCTAGTAAAATCCTGTCAATATTAACCCTTTGTCTCAGGGATCTAGGTCCAGATTTCCCAACCTGAACTGGAAATAAAATGTCTGCACACTGGAATTTGTAAACTTGGTTTTCAGGCTTTGTCAGCATTGCTAGCTGGGAAGGAGGAATAGAACCCCAGCAGAGGGGACGTTTCTGTTCTCAGTTTTTCCACATTGAGGGTGATGTTGGCTGTGGGTCTTTCATATATGGTCTTTATGATGTTGGGGTATGTTCCATCTATACCTACTTTGTTGAGAGTTTCTATTGAAAATGGATGCTGTACTTGGTCAAATGCTTATTCTGCTGGGAAGAACATATGGTTCTTATTCTTTCTTTCTTTCATTAATGTGGTATATCACCTGGATCCATTTGCAAATATTGAACCACAAATACCACTTAATCATGGCAAATGGCTCTTTTGATGTACTGTTTGATTTGATTTGCTGGTATCTTGTTGAGAATTTTTGTATCCATGTTCATCGGAGATATTGGTCTGTAATTCTTTTTATAGGGGTTTTTCTGATATTGAATAAAGGTAATACTGGTCTCATAGAAAAAAAAAAAGAACTCCAGCAGAGTATTGACTCAATGCCACTTGGCTCACCTAGCTCTAGCATCTCTCAGAGATCAAGAGGACCAGGGCACTTCCATATTTTGAGATTGCAAATATAGTAAATGAAGAAATGCTGAGACATAATTATAAATTTTTTTATTTAATTTAAATTTAAATGTCATTAGGTATTTAGTGCCAGTATTTAAATGTTGGCCTTAACAAATAAACATGTGTCGTTAAAACCAATGTATGTACCTTTATTGGGAAATAAGTCAAAGATCTAAAATTAAGGCCTTTTAGGGATGTAGATCCTGTATAATGATGCCCATGGTGTCCCCTAACCAATGGTGGATGCTGGCCAGCCCTGAATCCTGGGGCCAGGACAAGAATGTTAAATAAAGGGAAGGCTATTACATCCCTATATTGGGGTAACCTGGCTTCTTATTCTACTCACTTAATTCTCAAAGCTGTCACTGATGGGAAGCTAATGGAGCTGTAGCAGATGGGGATGGGGCAAGAAAAAGGCCTCTGGTGGAAAGGTCATTTGAGTGAACCAGTACACTGGTGTTTCTTACAAATCCTAGGAGGCAGTGAAGGGGACATTGTTTGCGTAAGGTTAGTGACCGGCAGGCACTTTGAACTCCTATATCAGAGATCTGCTGTCCCCAATATGGTCATTGTTACTATTATGTCTGTTACTGAGCTGGGTGTCAACACATATCACGTCATTCCCTGCCCTGAAGTGATCCCACTGTTGCTGCCATCTCCGGGCCATGTGGATGTTCTAATTAGAAACACACTCATGAAAGAAATTTAAGAAGACACAAAAAGATGGAAGACCATTCCATGCTCATGGATAGGAAGAATAAACATTGTTAAAATGTCTATACTGCCTAGAGCAATCTATACTTCCAATGCCATTCTGATCAAAATTCCACTGGCATTTTTCAAAGAGCTGAAGCAAACAGTCCTAAAATTTGTATGGATCCAGAAGAGACCCCAAATTGCTAAGAAAATGTTGAAAAAGAAAAACAAAACTGGGAGCCTCACGTTGATTAATTTCAAGCTTTACTACAAAGCTGTGATCACCAAGACAGCATGGTACTGGTATAAAAAGAGACACCTAGACCTGTGGAACAGAGTAGAGATCCCAGATATTGGCCCTCAACTCTATGGCCAAATCATCTTCAACAAAGCAGGAAAAAATATCCAGTGGGAAAAAAACACCAGTCTCTTCAATAATTGGTGCTGGGAAAATTGGACAGCTATTTGTAGAAGAATGAAACTTGACCATTCCCTTACACCATAAACAAAGATAAACTCAAAATGGATAAAAGATCTCAACATGAGGCAGGAATCCATCAGAATCCTAGAGGATAACATCGGCAGTAACCTTTTCGACATAGGCCACAGCAACTTCTTTCAAGATATGTCTCCAAAAGCAAAGGAAACAAAAGTCAAAATGAACTTTTGGGACTTCATCAAGATCAAAAGCTCATGCACAGCAAAGGAAACAGTCTAAAAAACAAAGAGGTGGTGTAAGAGCACCACACAGCACCGTGCTCCAGAAATCCGTGCCTTCTTTCACACCCACCACCTGGTTCCCCCACCCTCTAACCCCTGCCCCTTCAAAACCCTCAGATTGATTTTCAGAGTCCTTAGTCTCTCATGGTTTACCTCCCCTTCCAATTTCCCTCAACTCCCTTAACCTCTCCATTTCCCTTTGTCCTCCATGTTATTTGTTATGCTCTATAAATAAGTGAAACCATATTATAATTGACTCTCTCTGCTTGACTTGTTTCACTCAGCATAATCTCTTCCAGTCCTCTCCGTGTTGATACAAAAGTTTAGTATTCATCCTTTCTGATGGAGGCATAATACTCCATAGTGTATATGGACCACATCTTCCTTATCCATTCATCTGTTGAAGGGCATCTTGCTTCTTTTTTTTAAATTTATTTTTTATTTATTTTCAGCATAGCAGTATTCATTATTTTTGCACCACACCCAGTGCTCCATGCAATCTGTGCCCTCTATAATACCCACCACCTGGTACCCCAACCTCCCCCCCCCCCCGCCACTTCAAACCTCTCAGATTGTTTTTCAGAGTCCATAGTCTCTCATGGTTCACCTCCCCTTCCAATTTCCCCCTTCTCTTCTCTAACTCCCCATGTCCTCCATGCTATTTGTTATGCTCCACACATAAGTGAAACCATATGATAATTGACTCTCTCTGCTTGACTTATTTCACTCAGCATAATCTCTTCCAGTCCCGTTCATGTTGCTACAAAAGTTGGGTATTTGTCCTTTCTGATGGAGGCATAATACTCCATAGTGTATATGGATTACATCCTCCTTATCCATTCGTCCGTTGAAGGGCATTTTGGTTCTTTCCACAGTTTGGCGACCGTGGCCATTGCTGCTATGAACATTGGGGTACAGATGGCCCTTCTTTTCACGACATCTGTATCTTTGGGGTAAGTACCCAGGAGTGCAATTGCAGGGTCATCGGGAAGCTCTATTTTTAATTTCTTGAGGAATCTCCACACTGTTCTCCAAAGTGGCTGCACCAACTTGCATTCCCACCAACAGTGTAAGAGGGTTTCCCTTTCTCCACAACCTCTCCAACACATGTTGTTTCCTGTCTTGCTAATTTTGGCCTTTCTAACTGGTGTAAGGTGGTATCTCATTGTGGAAAAATTACTAAAATTGATAACCCTCTGGGCAGGCCTATCAAAAAGAAAAAAAGAAAGGACCCAAATAAATAAAATCATGAATGAAAGAGAAGAGATCTCAACTAACACCAAAGAAATACAAATAAACATAAGATCATATTATGAGCAACTATATGCCAGCAAGTTTGACAACCTGGAAGAAATTCCTAGAGACGTAGAAACTACTAGAACTGAACCAGGATGAGATAGAGAACCGGAACAGACCCATAACCAACAAGGACAGTGAAGCAGTCATCAAAAATCGCCCAAAAAACAAGAGCCCAGGGCCAGATAACTTCCCAGGGGAATTCTACCAAACATGTAAAGAAGAATTAATTCCTATTCTCCTGAAACTGTTCCAAAAAATTGAAATGGAAGGAAAACTTCCAACTCATTTTATGAGGCCAGCATTACCTTGATCCCCAAACCAGACAAGGACCCCATCAAAAAGGAGAGTTACAGAACAATATCCTTGATGAGCACAGATGTGAAAATTCTCACCAAAATACTAGCCAATAGGATCCAACAGTACATTAAAAGATTTTCACCACGACAAAGTAGGATTTATTCCTGGGCTTCAAGTTTGGTTCAACATCCACAGATCAATCAATGTGATACAATACCTTAATAAAAGCAAAAACAAGAACCATATGATACTCTCAATAGATGATGATAGATGCTGAAAAAGCATTTGACAAAGTACAGCATCCTTTCTTGGTCAAAACTCTTCACAGTGTAGGGATAGAGGGTACATACCTCAAAATCAGCAAAGCCATCTATGAAAAACCAGCAGTGAATATCATTCTCAATGGGGAAAACATGAGAGTTTTTCCACTAAGGTCAGGAACATGGCAGAGATGTCCATTATCACCACTGTTATTCAACAAAGTACTAGAAGTCCTAGCCTCAGCAATCAGAAAACAAAAAGAAATGAAAGGCATTGGAATCAGCAAAGAAGGGGTCAAAGTCTCACTCTTTGCAGATGATATGATACTCTATGTGGAAAACCAGAAAGACTTCACTCTATAACTGCTAGCACTCATACAGGAATTCAGTAAAGTGTCAGGATATAAAATCAATGCACAGAAATCAGTTGCATTTCTATACACCAACGGCAAGAGAGAAGAAAGAGAAATTAAGGAGTTGATCCCATTTACAATTTCACCCCAAACCATAAAATGCCTAGGAATAAACCTAAGCAAAGAGGCAAAGAATCTGTACCCAGAAAACTATAAAATTCTCATGAAAGAAATTGAGGAAGACACAAAGAAATAGAAAAACGTTCCATGCTCATGGGTTGGGAGAACAGATATTGTGAAAATGTCTATGCTACCTAAAGCAATCTACACATTTAAGGCAATCCCTATCAAAATACCATCCCCCCTTTTTTCCAAAGAAATGGAACAAATAATCCTAAAATTTATATGTTATAAGAAATGACCCTGAATAGCCAGCAGAATGTTGAAAAAGAAAGCCCAAGTTGGTGGCGCCACAATTCTAGACTTCAAACTCTATTACAAAGCTGTCATCATCAAGGCAGTATGGTACTGGCACAAAAACAGACATATACATCAGTGGAAGAGAATAGAGAGCCCAGAAATAGATCCTCAACTCTATGGTCAAAGCAGAAAAGAATGTCCAATGGAAAAAAGACAGTCTCTTCAGTAAATGATGCTGGGGAAATTGGACAACCACATGCAGAAGAATGAAACTGAGCCATTTCCTTACACCACACACAAAAATAGACTCAAAATGGATAAAAGACCTCAATGTGAGAAAGGAATCCATCAAAGCCCTTGAGGAGAACACAGACAGCAATCTCTTTGGCCTCAGCCATATCAACTTATTCCTAGAGATATAGCTAAAGGCAAGGAAGTAAAGGCAAAAATGAACTATCTGGACTTCATCAAGATCAAAATATTTTGCACAGCAAAGGAAACAGTCGACAAAACCAAAAGACAATTGACAGAATGGGAGAAGATATTCACAAATGACATATCAGATAAAGGGCTAGATTCCAAAACCTATAAAGAGCTTACCAAATTCAACACCCAAAGAACAAATAATCCAATCAAGAAATGGGCAGAGGTTGGGGCGCCTGGGTGGCTCAGTGGGTTAAGCCTCTGCCTTCAGCTCAGGTCATGATCTCAGAGTCCTGGGATCAAGCCCCACATCAGGCTCTCTGCTCGCCGGGGAGCCTGATTCCCCCTCTCTCTCTCTGCCTGCCTCTCTGCCTACTTGTGATCTCTGTCTGTCAAATAAATAAGTAAAATTAAAAGAAAAGAAATGGGAAGAGAACATAAACAGACATTTCTGCAAAGAAGACATCCAGATGGCCAATAGACACATGAAAAAGTGCTCCACATCACTTGGCATCAGGGAAATACAAATCAAAACCACAATGAGATATCATCTCACACCAGTCAGAATGGCTAAAATTAAGAAGACTGGAAATGACAGATGTTGAAGAGGATGTGGAGAAAGGGGAACCCTCCTACACTGTTGGTGGGAATGCAAGCTGGTGCAGCCACTCCGGAAGGCACCATGGAGGTTCCTTAAAAAGTTGAAAATAGAGCTACCTTACAGCCCAACAATCACACTACTGGGTATTTACACTAACGGTACAAAAGTAGTGATCCAAAGGGCCACGTGCACCCAAATGTTTATAGCAATAATGTCCACAATAGCCAAACTATGGGAAGAACCTAGATGTCCATTAACAGATGAATGGATAAGGAAGATGTGGTATATATACACACAATGGAATACTATGCAGCCATCAAAAGAAATGAAATCTTGCCATTTGCGACAGTGTGGATGGAACTAGAGCACATCATGCTTAGAGAAATAAGTCAAGCAGAGAAAGACAACGATCATATGATCTCCCTGATATGAGGAAGTGGAGATGCAACATGGGGGGTTAAGGGGGTAGGAGAAGAATCAATGAAACAAGATGGGATTGGGAGGGAGACAAACCATAAGTGACTCTTAATCTCACAAAACAAACTGAGGGTTGCTGGGGGGAGGAGGGTTGGGAGAAGGGGGTGGGATTATGGACATTGGGGAGGGTATATGTTTTGGTGAGTGCTGTGAAGTGTGTAAACCTGGCGATTCACAGACCTGTACCCCTGGGGTTAAAAATATATTATATGTTTATAAAAAATAAAAAATTTAAAAAAACACCAACAGCATTTTACAAAGTGCTGGAACAAATAATACTAAAATTTGTATGGAACCAGAAAGACCCTGAATCGCCAAGAAAACGGAAAGGAAAGCCAAAGTTGGGGGCATCAAGTTGCCTCACTTCAAGCTTTACTACAAAGCTGTGATCACCAAGAAAGCACGTTACTGGCACAAAAGCAGACACATAGACCAGTGGAGCAGAGTAGAGAGCCTAGATACAGACCCTCAATTCTATGGTCAAATAATCTTCAACAAAGCAGGAAAAAGTATACAGTCAAAAAAAGACAGTCTCTTCAATAACTGGTGCTGGGAAAATTGGACAGCTACGTATAGAAGAATGAAACTCGAACATTCTGTGACACCGTACACAAAGATGAACTCTAAATGGATGAAAGACCTCAACGTGTTGCAGGAATCCATCAAAATCTTAGAGGACGACCTAGGCAGTAACCTCTTCGACATCAGCCACAGCAGCTTCCTTCAAGACACATCTTCAAAGGCAAGAGGAATGAAAGCGAGCACAAGTAACAACACAGAGGACATGCAGAGATGGACAGAAGAGAGTTGGGGGAAGTTGGAGGGGGAGACGAGCCATGAGAGACTGTGGACTCTGAGGAACTAATGAGGGTTTTGGAGAGGAGGGACATGCGAGGTCGGGTACCAGGTGGTGGGGATTGTGGAGGGCACGGATTGCATGGGGCACTGGGAGTGGTGCATAAACAATGAATTCTGGAACACTAACAAGAAACTTAAAAATAAAATTCCAGTTAGTTAACACCCAGTTAAAAAAAAAAATGAAGTTTTGGGGCTTCATCAAGATAAAAAGTTGTGAGGGCGCCTAGGTAGCTCAGTGGGTTAAATCCTCTGCTTTTGGCTCAGGTCATGATCCCAGGGTCCTGGGACTGAGCACCACATCGGGCTCTCTGCTCAGCAGCGAGTCTGCTCCCCCCTCCCTGCCTCCCTCTCGGCCTGTGATCTCTGTCTGTCAAATAAATTTAAAAAATTGTTTTTAAAAGATAAAAAGCTGCGCAGCAAAAGAAACATTCAACAAAACAAAGAGGCAACCCACAGAATGGGAGAAGATATTTGCAAATGACACTACAGAAAAAGGGCTGATATCCAAGATCTATAAAGAACTTTCAAACTCAACACCCAAAAAGCAGATAATCATGTCAAAAAATGGGCAGGAGACATGAACAGATAATTCTCCAATAAAGACACACAAATGGCTAACAGACACATGAAAAAGTGTTCATCATCATTAGCCATCAGGGAAATTCAAATCGAAACCACACTGAGATACAATCTTACACCACTTAGAATGGCAAAGATTAACAATGCAGGAAACAACAAGTGTTGGAGAGAATGTGGAGAAAGAGGAACCCTCTTACACTGTTGGGATTGCAAGCTGGTGCAGCCACTTTGGAAAACAGTGTGGAAATGCCTCAAAAAATTAAAAATAGAGCTATCCTATGACCCTTCAACTGTACTACTGGGTATTTACCTCAAAGATACAGATGTAGTGAAAAGATGGGCCATAGGTACTCCAATGTTCATAGCAGCAATATCCACAATAGCCAAACAGTGGAAAGAGCCAAGATGCCCTTCAATAGACAAATGGATAAAGAAGATATGGTCCATATATGCAACGGAATATTACTCAGCTATCAAAAAGGATGTATACCCAGCTTTTGTAGCAACGTGGATGGGACTGGAGGAGATTATGCTGAGTGAAATAAGTCAAGCAGAATGACTCAATTATATGGTTTCACTTACTTGTGGAGCATAAGGAATAACATGGAGGACATTAGTAGAAGGAAAAGAAAAATGAATTGGGGAAAATCAGAGGGGGAGATGAGCCATGAGAGACTGTGGACTCTTAGAAACAAACTGAGGGTCTTGGAAGGGAGGGGGTGGAGGGATGGGTGATTCTGGGGCTGGGTATTAAGGAGGGTAAGTATTGCATGGAGCACTGGGTGTGTGCATAAACAATAAATTCTGGAACCCTGAAAAGAAATTAAAATTAATTAGTAGGTGGCCTAGTGTTTTTGTTATTTGTTTTCCTGAGATTATAGTATTATGTACAAATGCTTCAAAGTATAGGAATAGAGGGAACATTCCTGAACTTCATAAAATCTATCTATGAAAGACCCACAGCAAATATCATCCTCAATGGGAAAAAGCTTGCAGCCTACCTGTTGAGATCAGGAACACGACCAGGATGCTCACTCTCACCACTCTTGTTCAACATAGTATTAAAAGTCCTAGCAACAGCAATCAGACAACAAAGAGAAATAAAAGGTATCCAAATTGGCAATGAAGAAGTCAAATTCTCTCTCTTCACAGATGACATGATTCTTTATATGGAAAACCCAAAAGACTCCACCCCCAAACTACTAGAACTCATACAGCAATTCAGCAACGTGGCAGGATACAAAGTCAATGTGCAGAAATCAGTGGCTTTCTTATACAGAAAGGGAAATTAGAGAATTGATTCCATTTACTATAGCACCAAGAACCATAAGATACCTGGGAATAAAGCTAACCAAAGAGGTAAAGGATCTGTACTCCAGGAACTACAGAACACTCATGAAAGAAATTGAAGAAGACACAAAAAGATGGAAGACCATTCCATGCTCTTGGATCGGAAGAATAAACATTGTTAACATGTCTATACTGCCTAGAGCAATCTATACTTTTAATGCCATTCCGATCAAAATCCCACTGGTATTCTTCAAAGAGCTGGAGCAAATAATCCTAAAATTTGTATGGAATCAGAAGAGACCCCGAATCGCTATGTACAAGATAGAAAACTTCTTTCAAGTTTTGTAATTCCCAGCTTGGGCTAAAAAGAAAGAAAGAAAAGCATTTGACAAGATTCAGCATCCTTTCCTGATTAAAACGAGTATAAGAATCATGAGAGACTATGGACTCTGAAAAACAATCTGAGGGTTTGAAGTGGCGGGGGGGTGGGAGGTTGGGGTACCAGGTGGTGGGTATTATAGATGGCATGGATTGCATGGAGCACTGGGTGTGGTGCAAAAATAATAAATACTGTTTTTCTGAAAATAAATTAATTTATAAAAAAAAGAAAACAAGAAATTAAAATTAATTGATTAATTGATTGATTGATTTAATTGTGTTAGTCACATACAGTATACCATTACACAATTTTGATATAGTGTTACATGATTCGTTGTGTATAACAGCCAGTGCTCCATATGCACTGAGATATTACTCAGCCCTCAGAAAGGAGGGATACCCAAATTTTACATCAACATGGACGGGACTGGAGGAGATTATACTAAGTGAAATAAGTCAAACAGAGAAAGTCAATTATCATATGGTTTTACTTTGTGGTTCTAAACACAGAGAAGATCCATGGAACAGAAGCATGGGTGCTGCTTTCTAGGTCTCCTTAGCCCAAGCTTAACTTGACCTTGACATTCTCAGCAGGGAGTAGGGAAGTCAGCCTTAAAACCAGCAACCATAAACTTTGGCCCTATTCCCAGCATCAATGCCCTTCCCAGTATCTAGTAATTTTTTCTCTTCCTTAAATATCAGCTCAAGAAAACTGAACTAAAACTTTTGTCTAGAAGACTATTTTGTATTGTCTATACTTGACATGTAACCTGCATTTTAGGTGTTTAAATAACTGTCACAAGTATACGTAAAATAATATGCCATAGTTAGGGATTTCGTCATGTATTCTACCCTTCTAAGTCTATTCCTCGGCTTTTATACTATGTACCTTTTTTCAAGCTTTTGAGAAACACTCATATATGCTTAATTGTAGAATATTCAAAGCACACAGAAAATTACAGAGAATAAATAACAACTACCCACTATCTACCCTTCTACCATTTAACTAACTTTAAAGTATTGTTATTAAATATTAAAATAGCAAGGGTTGAATGTTAAATTTAACAAGTGCTAGAAGTTTCTTCTCCACCTCCACTGGTGGCAATCACTGTTCTATTTCTATCCTCGTGGATCAGTTTTTCCTATTTGTTTGAAAGTAGTCAAACATTATGCAGCTTGGTGTCTGACTTGCTTTTACTTATGACAAAGTGGAGATTCATCCATGCTGTTATATGTATCTGTAGTCTGTTCTCTTTTTTTTTCTTTTAATTTTTTTATTAATTTATTTATTTTCAGCATAACAGTATTCATTATTTTTTCACCACACCCAGGGCTCCATGCAATCTGTGCCCTCTATAATACCCACCCACTGGTACCCCGACCTCCCACCCCCCCGCCACTTCAAACTCCTCAGATTGTTTCTCAGAGTCCATAGTCTCTCAGGATTCACCTCCGCTTCCAATTTCCCCCAACTCCCTTCTCCTCTCTAACACCCCTTGTCCTCCATGCTATTTGTTATGCTCCACAAATAAGTGAAACCATATGATAACTGACTCTCTCTGCTTGACTTATCTCTTTTATTGCTGACTAGTCAGTCAATTTAAGACTACTCAGTCTATTTACCCACTTGATTTTTCATTGATCTCTTGATGGAGTCTGTTTATTTATTTATTTAAATTTTATTTTATTTTTTTCTGTGTTCCAAGATTCTTTGTTTATGGCACCACATTGTTTATGGCACCACATTGGGGTGTGGCACCACACCACACTGCTTTTTTTTTTTAAATTTTTTATTTTTTATAAACATATATTTTTATCCCCAGGGGTACAGGTCTGTGAATCACCAGGTTTACACACTTCACAGGACTCACCAAAGCACACACCCTCCCCAATGTCCATAATCCCACCCCCTTCTCCCAAACCCCCTCCCCCCAGCAGCCCTCAGTTTGTTTTGTGAGATTGAGAGTCCACACTGCTTTTTTAAGCAACACCCTCACTCATGCTGTCCCCCATCCAGCACCGCTATCTGAGGTGGAGGTCTGCCTCTCTCCAGGCTTGTGTTCTTCCAGTGGGGCCTCTGTAACCATCTATTTCATCCTTCCACGTATATGCAGTCTGGTTTCTGAGGCCCCAGAGGGATCCTAGATTCCCTTGATACTAACTGGGTCTCAAGGGCTGGGGAAAGGTGGTCTTATGGGAAAAGCAGGCCCTGGAAAAGGAAGCCAGATTTGCAGAGGTGATGGTGGTGGGAAAGTATGGGAGATTTTCCCCAAGGGCGTCTTTGGCCTCCTGCCCCTGCCTCTGTTCTGTGATTAACTGAGAACTTCCTGACTGCGCTCTTCCTTCTGTCACCTCAAGGCTCTGAGTCAGTGTTTTAACTCTCCCCCAGGGCACTGAGTGTCCTTCGGTGCTCTACTGCTCAGCTCTTCACTTCTCCTTCGATGCATGCTCTGTGATGGCTTTTGGAATTGTGCTCCTCCTGGGTGGTGAGTGGGGGCTTTCAGGGCTGAGAGAAGCCTGGGGGTGGTAGTTTCCCATCTGGTAGGACAGGCTGGGGCTGGTGGTTAGCTCATATATCTCTCTGGAGGGGCTGTGAACAGGGGAGGACCCACTATAGTGTCCAGTCTTGTGTGGAAGGAGGAATGGCCTGGAATCAGGGGAGGGTCATAACCTGAGCAAAGAGAGAGAAGTTGGACTTACAGGCTATGCTGGGGTGGAGGATGAGCTCCCTTTCCACAATTCCTCCTGTGAGAATTCTGGTGTGTGGTATGGGGGATAGGACTCTGCCCCAGGGCCTCAGGGTGAAGGCCATAGGAGTCACTAGGAAGATGAAATGGTGGATATCACCTCCTTGGCTCCTCATGTCCTTCAAGTCTTGATTTCAGGTATGTTGTCCCGCTGTTGCCAAAAGAATAGTCCAGAAATTAAGAACTGTATCAGGACCACATCGATGTGTCATTTGAAATCACTTGTGTGTCTATTAAAAATCAGATTCCACACAAAAGTCTAGACTGTCAGCATCTCTTGAGAGATTGTAAGGTCTAGAGCTCTGAACACTAGAGCTTGGTAGTGGCTTCTTCCTTTAAAGGGGCCACAGACTGTAAGGACCAGTAATTCCTTGTGCTCACACTTACCCACTTCAGTTACTGATATCACCTGCCTGGCCTCTGAGGTATTTGAGTCTGAGACCCTTGGCACCCTCTTACTTGTCAGGTCATAGAGCCTGTTTTCAGACTCAGAAACAGAATCATTCTTTGAAAGGAAGATATAGGATGTGAAGCTCCCTTGCATATGGCTATAGTAGGGTTACAGCACCATCAACATCTGGCCTTTTCCTTAGAACCCTAGGGTTCAAGTGTCTGTCACTTCCTGGCCTGATGCTTTAACTCCTTAGAATTTCCTTACTTTGTGGGCTGGAGTTGATGCCTCAATCGGACACTGGGAATTCTAGTAGAAATGGTTAGTAGCAATGTTGCTTGGGAGTAAGGGTGTTAGGAAAAGCCCTTGAAATGTAGAGGGTCTTCTGCTGAGGTTTTGAGCTTAGTCGCCAGAGAGGAGAATGTCAAGGGTCAAAGGAGTGGGTTGGAATCCTGGTGGTATCAGTGACTTGTGATGCGGTTCTAGGCCAGCCAACAAATAGTAATTAGTCATTGCTAAGGGCCAGGCACTGGACCAGGCACCACACAAAACTGTTGCAATCCTTGCCCTCTTAGAGCCTAACACCAAGAGAGGGGAACATGGAAAATATAAAATTACAAATTATCAAATTTACAAATAAAATTCTCAGTCTGTTCCCTAGTCTGGACCTTAGGGTCTCTGTATAATGAGAAGATGGAGCAGGACAGTATTTAAGGAGGGTAACCATAAGCCCTGATCTGCCTGGTCCGGTCCCAATGATCCTGGTGTAATTATTAACGGTGCCCCTTTCACTCACAGAAAGTCTCAGTTTAGAAAATAAATTACATGGGCACTTTCTCTTTAGGGGACATGCCTGATCTAACAGACCAGGAGATGACAGGCCTAATTTCAGATTGTGGATGTCCTATGAAATGTCCTGGAGGGGGCATTTTTCTGGATTGTCATTTTTTGTATTGTGGCTTAATTATTTATGAGGGAGAGAGACAGGAGCCATATAGATGGCAAATCAGGAAACAAAGAAAAAGAGAACACCCTTCTCCTGGGCACATGAGCTGAACTGGGGTGGGCATCAAGATCCCAAGAAGTCAGGGGTCCAGAGCAGATGAGGCTTTTCTGACGGTTCCCCCTACCCCTGCCTCTCTTTCCATATTCCTCAGTCCTGGCTTCTTACCATGGATTCAACTTGGATGTGGAGGAGCCCGTGATATTTCGAGAGGATGGAGCTAGCTTTGGACAGAGCGTGGTCCAGCTTGACAGATCTAGGTAGGCCCTGCCCACTACCTTACCTGTACTCCTTCCACCTGCAGGCAAATGGTTGAACATGGCATGATTAGGAGGGTGTCCTGGAGGAAGGGCAGCATGGGCAAGAAGCCTGTCCACTGCTCCTCCAAGGCCCATGACACCCCTACTACTAACTATTCACAATCCCAAGAAGGACCATAGACTCTGGACAAGATAATCCTTCAGGAGAGAGGTCCTGAATCTGTTCTTCTGTGATCAGTACATGTGACCAGTACAGTCACCCTTGTGCTTGAAGTAATGTTTTGCAGTCTTCCTTTTGAAAATGTTAATAATTTAATCTTAGCATTTGTATACTGTAAATTAAATTCATGGGACAGTGGAGCTGTGCTGTGGCTTAAAGCCTTGGCTCACATGCAGCCCGGCATTCTGGGGAATGTTTCTCAGCTGCCACCCTCAGTCCCTGGCACGAGCTGAACAAGGTCAGGGTTGGCTCGGGTGCACAGTTCACCCAGTCTTACGGGGGTTTTCACTTGTCCCATGAGTATCCCTGTGCCTGAGGGAATGCAGCATTAAAGAGAAAAAAGGAGATACCAGGACAGGCAGAGAGGCAGATTGCAAAGAAGAATAAGAAGAAGGAGGAGGAGAAGAACAGAAAACCCAAAAAAAGGGAAAAAGGAAAAAAAACCCCCTTTTTTCCCCATGTACAAGAGGCCCTGCATCTTTATGTCACTCTGGGACAGGCACGTTATGTGCCTCACCCTGCCTCCAGAAGCGCAGTCTCAGCTCCCAGTGACCGGGCCCCAAGATGTTGAAGTTACCATGTGATCCAAGCATAACCAAAGTCTGGGAGGCACCGCAAGGGAGAGATCAAACCCAAGAGGGAATTCCAGGAAGGCTTCACAGAGGAGGTGACATTGGCAATGGGCCTGAGAATACAGGAAGATTCACCTGGGCAAGAAGTAGCATTTTGAGGTCACTGAGTTCTACATGCACATCCATCCCTCCTCCTCATCCAGCTGGGACATGGAAGCAAGTGCCAGGTGCCAGAGTTTTGTCTTTTCCTTTGTTTGTTTTGAAATCCAGAGCTCATAAACTGAAGTGCACAAACTCGAAAGGTCCAACTCAATGAATTTTTCATATGTATATAGCCAGGTATCTGCTGCCTAGATCAAGGTGTAGAACATCTTCAGCTCCCCTACCCTGGGTTCCTTTGCTTGGCAATTAATTGAAAGACACAAACATTTATTTAGTTATTTCATTTGAGAGGAGAGATTGTTGGTAAATATAACTTTTTAATTCAAAATTAATTCTCTCCTTTCAAACAGTTTTGCAAAAATTCTTGCACTTATATGATAGATTTTGATATGAATTTGGATACTGTGGTTTTATTTTTTTTGTTTCTTTTTATTTTTTATTAACATATCATGTGTTATTAGCCCCAGGGGTACAGGTCTGTGAGTCGTTAATCTTACACACATCACAGCACTCACCATAGCACATATCCTCCCCAGATACTGTGGTTTTAAATTGTCCAACTTAAATTATTGATATTAAAACTGTCTAATTAATTACAGAATCATCTATTTGTTTTGACAACTTATGGCTTTAGTAGGTTTCCGTTTCAACTGAGGTGATCTATTCTTGGGTGGCTCAGCACGATGGCACCTCAAAAACCAAATGCTCTTGTCCATGGCTGGGAATTGCTGCTTTGCATTGGATAGTTTTATTTTTGGTGAATTCTGAAAAAACAATAACACGAAAACCATTTTTGTATATAAATACACATTTATTTATGTATACACCCACACAAACAAAGAAAAAGCCCAGCATGGTCCTTTGGCACATGTGGGTTGAACTCAGGCCCCATTATTTAAAGCTTCATGAGTGGCAAATGCCAAGAGCTTCCCTCTCAAAGTCTCACTTCCCTGTTACACAGTGATACTTCCTCACTTGAAGTGCCCTGTGCCCTTACCCTTCCTGTAACTATATGTCATGTTTGTGCCTACAGACTCGTGGTGGGAGCCCCCCTGGAGGTGGTGGCGGTCAACCAAACAGGACGGTTGTACGACTGTGTGGCTGCCACTGGCCTATGTCAACCCATACCATTGCACAGTGAGTGACCACCCAGGAATTGTGGCCCTTAGTCCTCTACTGCAGTGCTCCCTCCCTGGCCTCTAGCCCTGACTCTCCCCTCAAATGGGGATGTGCCCATGAATGATCATGTGTATCTGCCCTCTCAGCACCCCCAGAGGTCATGAACATGTCCCTGGGCCTGTCCCTGGCAGCCTGCACCAATCGTTCCTGGATACTGGTAAGTTTCCCTGGGTCATAGGAGGTGATGAGGGGAGGAGCAGGGGCTGGGGGAGGCTGGGACTGGAAAAGAGTATGGAGGGGCCTGGGGACCCCTTGTTCACACAGCCTCTGCCCTTAGGCCTGTGGCCCCACCATGCACAGAGCCTGTGGGGAGAATATGTATGCAGAAGGCTTCTGCTTCCTGTTGGGTTCCCACCTGCAGACCATTTGGACCATGCCTGCTTCCCTGCCAGGTAGGTCCTACAGAGACAGTGATGCTATGTGAGTACATGCTGGCACTGAAGAGTGGGCAGAGCATGTGATTGTGGTCTTGGCTTCCTGTGCCCATGGCCCCTTCTCAGAGGCCTCAGCAAGCCCAAGAAGGTCTGGGAACATGGTCTGGCCTGGTAGGGAGGGCAGATCACAGAAGGAACTCTAAGCTAGTCAAGGGGAGAAAGTTCTGGTGAGGCAGAAGGGAGTCTCAGAGTGCTGGCTGCAGGAGGCATGAGGGCCTCACAGTTGCCAACAAGTGGAGGGATGCTTTCTGGGCTTTCAGAAGAAAGACCCTGGATTTTGAAAATGTGGTGAGGATGACAGATCCTTGGATAGGGTCCGAGAAGGAGGCTGTTCTGGATCATTGACTGCTGAGCTTCTAAGGGGAGCAAATGCTAGAGCCATGGACACTGTGATGCACAGTTTTGCCAGCAATGATGCTTTCTGCAAAGAATGGTGTCAGAGACACTGAGCAGCAACTCTGGGAGTCAGCCTGAATGAGTTGGTCTTCTGTATACTTCGGACTTCTTTCCTGGGCTCTAATTTCCTCATTGGTAAACTGGGTCTGAATAATTAAGGTGGTTGTTACAATCAAAAGATTTGATATATATAAAGTGTTTCGACCTCTGCCCAACACATAATATGTGAATACTGTCATGACTGACCTTCTAGCTAGGACCATGTGTTTGCACTAGGAGGAGGAGAGGGGCTCCAAGTCAGAGACAGGGGCCACTCAAGGTACTGACTGAGAGCAATGTTTCAGACTAGAGAAGCAATGATGCCAGCCATGGTGGGCTTTTAGGCAAAGGTTAGAGCTGCAACAGCAAGGCCTCGCACCCAGACTCTGAGAGCAGAGTCTACAAAGGGGACAGAGAGTAATGAGCGGGATTCCAGGAGTCAGGGATACCATGACTTGCCTGCGATGTCTGTGCAACCAGTGGAGGCGATGTGGTATTTAAGTACTAGGAGGTGAGTCTCTTCTCCTGGATGTCTCCATGACTCACGCAGTGGGGTGCCTGATGAAAATGGAACACAGGCATGTGAGCCTGGTGTAGGCATATCAAGTTTGAGTAGAGGTAGAACTACCTCAGTTGTAGCCAGACAATGCCTGATGACTGGTGTGCATTTTTATTGCACCCCACAAGATCCGGGCTAGTAGGTAGGATGGTCCTGTCTAGCAAGCAAGAAAACTGAAGCTCAGAGAGCTGAGTTCCTGCTGTTAGGAAATGACAGAGCTGAGACCTGGAGCCAACCTCACCTGACTGATTTGGTCTGTTTTTCAGAAGATGCTCAGCTATAGCCTGGTGCTTGCTTTTGGAAGCCCAGTGGAGATAGTAAAAGGAACAAGAAACAGAAGTGATATTTTTAAAAGACTTTATTTATTTATTTGACAGACAGAGATCACAAGTAGGCAGAGAGGCAGGCAGAGAGGGAGGAGGAAGCGGGCTCCCTGCCGAGCAGAGAGCCCAATGAGGGGCTCAATCCCAGGACCCTGGGATCATGACCTGGGCCGAAGGCAGAGGCTTTAACCCACTGAGCCACCCAGGCACCCCAGAAGTGATATTTTGAGGGAACTTGCCACCGTCGTGGCCTGAGAGAGGATATGAGGAGTGGTTTTGTGGTGCAGCTAACAAAATGAGCCACAGGTGTAAGATGTGGGGATGGGGACTTCAGCTACTCAGCTGTGGGGTCATTGGGTGAGGAGGGGTGCAGTGAGGGCTTCTTGGCCTGCCATGTGTGGGGCTGAATTTCCTGGTCAATAATTCAGAAAAAAAACAACAACCAGACTTTTAACTGTGGAGAACAAACTGGTGGTTAACAGGGGAGAGGTGGGTGGCAGAATGTAAGAGTATACTTAGCACAGAGCTTCAAATGGTAAGGGAGGGACACCAGAATGGGAAGTCATCAGAGAGGGAGAAAAACCATGAGAGACTTAACTATAGGAAATAAACTGAGGGTTGCTGGAAGGGAGGTAGGGGAGGGAGGGGTCATTGAGTGATGGGCATTAAGTAGGGCACATGATGTGATGAGCCCTGGGTGCTATACACAACTGATAAATTACTGAACACTATATCTGAAACTAATGATGTCTTGTATGTTGACTAAACAAATTAAAAAAAAAAGAAGAAAGCAGGGGGAAGTGGTCTTCCATTTCTTCTCAGCAGGGGTGAAGCACCAGCTGGTTGCATAGATGGGATGGGGAGGTGTGGGGAGCAAGGAGAAAGCAGTTTTGACTTTTCTTTTTTTGCTTATAAAAAATTATGAAAATATTTATTGACTGCTTTTATTCCCCAGTTGAGGTGACTCATTAATAAGTATTTTGTGTATTGTTCCCTGCTTCACCATGCCCTTGTGGGGCCTAAAGGGCAGATGGGTTTACCCTGCTCCCCTGGGGTAGAGAGTCTCAGGCAGGCCAGGGCACTTTTTATGCACAAGTTCGCTCACTCTGTGAGTCAGAAGACCTTCTTTCTGGTTCCATTAACTACTGACGAAGTGAGCGAACTTGTGCATTTTTGACTTTTTTAAGAGATTTTATTTATTTATTTATTTGTCAGAGAGAGAGAGAGCGAGCGCACACGCACAGGCAGACAGAGCGGCAGAGGGAGAAGCAGGCTCCCCGCTGAGCAAGGAGCTGGATGTGGGACTTGATCCCAGGACACTGGAATCATGACCTGAGCTGAAGGCAGCTGCTTAACCCACTGAGCCACCCAGGCATCCCAGTATTTTTGATTTTTTATTTCAGTGCCAGGAGGCCAGCTTCCACAGTTCAGCATCAAGCTTCATGACTGTCTGTGGTGGCTGATCTCCTGCCCCCTGGGGAGCAACACAGGATGTGGGGCACTGGTGGAGCTACCAACTGTGTCCTTCACACAGGCCACAAACACTTATGTGAGTTTGGGGTCAATGTGAAGTGTCTTATTTGTTTATGGGTGTAAGCTGTGATTTTCCATTATGGTGGACTCCATGAGGGCGGGGGTGATATCCTTTTTCAAGCTATGGTCTTAGACCAAGTTTCCTGAGAAATAGACCCTGAGGTTCATTTGGGAATACTCTTGGGAACAACAGTTCTTAGAGTGTGAAGGAAGCGGGACTGGGCAGTGAAAGAAGATGGGCTCCTCAGCCAATCCAGAGGAGCTTGGAACATGGCTGGATGCAGGGCGCCCCCAGGAGCAGGAGTTGTAATCTTGGGCAAGGCCTCTCCTGAGTTATCATCTGGGAGGCATCCACAACTACTCCCTGTAGCTGATAATAAGGACCTCTGTCCTGAAAAGGCGTGTGTCTTCTTGGGGGCAAACCTTAGCATCTGCTGTGGGTGTGTTCTTGTGCCTAGAACAATGCCTGGCACACAGTGATGATGGTCATAACAGCTAATCTCCATAAGAGCTATGGGGGGGCCAGGCCCTGTCTTAAGTATTTTAGGTACACAGCAGCACTTTTTAGCCTACCCCATTTGTTAGGCACTGCTATTTTACTGTCCCGTTTTACAGATGGGAAAACCGAAGCCCAGTGTAGTTAAATAAGTTGCCTGAATTCACCACTAGTAGGTGGCAGAGCTGGGGTTTGAGCCCAGCATGCTCAGAATGCACACTTGAATCACTTTGCTAAATTGCCTTTCCCTCGTGCTCTATGGCATTCCTAGTGCGTAGTCCGTAACTATTTGTTGAGGAGTCGAGCGAGGAGCCCGTCTTGCCTCTGGCCTTGCCTTCTTTCTCCCCTTTCTAGACCTTGTGGAAGGAGCGAAGCGGGATTCCGCAGGTGGGGGCAGGGGTGCTGGGGCAACGGAGTTCTTTTTTTTTAGTTTAGAAGTCTTTTTTAAAAATTAAGTTTTAATTTTGATGCCAGTATAGTTACCGTACTGTGTTATGCTAGTGGGTGTACAATATAGTGATCCAACAGTTCCATACATCACCTGGTACTCGTCCCAACATGTACACTCCGCAAGCCCTCTCACTGGTTTACCCGTCCTCCAACGACCTCTCCTCTGGTAACCATCAGTTTGTTCTCTGCAGTTAAGAGTCTGTTTCCTTCTTTTTTTCTCTCTCTCTCTCTCTCTTTCTCTTTTTCTTCAGTCATTTGTTTTGTTTCTTAAGTTTTGGGCAATGGATTTGGGCCTCCTCCACGGAAAGTGTGGAAACTGGCTGGGAATTGATTCCTAGGCCAAGAATGGCCCCTTAGCTCTGTGGTGCAGGAAGGGTTTCTGGACCCTGGGAGACGGCTGGGACCCACACGGGCATCTCTTCTTCTCTATAGAGTGTCCAAGTCAAGAGATGGACATTGTCTTCCTGATTGATGGTTCTGGCAGCATTGTCCAAAGTGACTTTAAGCAGATGAAGGACTTTGTCAGAGCTGTAATGGGACAGTTTGAAGGCACCAACACCCTGGTGAGACTGGGTCCCCGAGATCTGGGAAAGGAGGAGGGGGTGGCAGCTGCCTTGGGAAGACCAACCTAGTAGGAAGCCTGGTATTGCTAGGGGTTAGCTTAGGGGACCTATGCCATGATGAGACTAGTGTCCTAATACAGAGCTGATTTGAGTCCTGACCTGAGGGAATTCCCCCATGGCATTTGATATGTCCCCACATGGCCTAGGTAATACGTTTTTTTTTTTTTTCCCTATTTAAAAGCATTGAAAGGATTGCAAAAAAAGTTTTACTGTGAAATTAGACTGAAGGTAACTTAGCCAAATAATTAATGATTTCTTTATTATGTTTCCATGTAATTCATGATTTATCTTATTTTATTTCTCAGTAATTCGTGCATATGTATGCAGAAATTCTTGAGAAGTGAGAAAATGTAGTCTATAAGTTGATTTCACATGTTATGAAAAAATTTTTTAAGTCCAAGTTAAGAAATGTTGAGGTAGGAAAGGTTATTCCTTGCAAACTCTGAAAGAAGCATCATTTGGTTTCAATTTTCTAGTTTCTTTTTGGGCCATATTTCCCAAAAGAAATATGGGTTTTAGCCTCAAAGACACATGAAAAGTTGTTTGTAAATCCAAAGGTATGCCAAAGTAAAAAGTTTATTAAAGAATAATTCCTGAGCCTCAGGGCATTCCTCTTCTCCTTTGCAGTTTTCCCTGATACAGTACTCCAACGTCATGAAGATCCACTTTACCTTCAGCCAATTCCAGAGGATCTCGAACCCTCAGAGCCTGGTGGATCCCATCGTCCAGCTGGATGGCCTCACATTTACAGCCACGGGGATCCGGACAGTGGTGTAAGTTCGCCCTTCTGCCTCATGTGGATAAGCCACCACACCATTTCCTATGCTGGTCTGCACAGCCCTTCTGCACAGCTGTGGGAACTCTGGGCTCCAAAGGGAAGTGAGGGGGAAGCAGGTGGAGATATCCTTGCATTATTCCCCTGATACAGTACAGCACTTCTCTTCAGTGTTTCCTCTTGGCCTGCCCTTGGCTTGGCTGGACCCTAATTCCAAATGGGGCAGCCAGAGACATGGACTTTGGTTCAGGTCTGCTCACGTTCTCATTCTTGCTCCCTGTTGGTGACCCGGGCCCCCCTGGGAGTTACTGAGTCTTTCTAAGTCTCAGGAAACTGTCAAATGAGGATAAACTTACAACTTGGTTGTAAGGATTAAAGGAGATAACATGCATGCAATTCTTTTGCACCAGGAGTGCTAGGTAAGTGTTTTATCCAGAGAATGGTGCACCCCTGTTTTACCTCCCTGGTAGATGCTTGGAATTGTGGCCACGTGTTTCTGCGCCTCTCTCTTCACTCATTTCCTTTCTTCCCACATTCCTCTCCATGTGAACCTTGATTGGTCCAGCTAGGCCAACCATAAAGAATGACTTAGGCGGTGGGGCAAGAATAGATGATGCGGTTCTTTTTTTTTTTTTAATGTTATATTAGTCAGCATACAGCACATCATTAGTTTTTGATGTAGTGTTCCATGATTCATTGTTTGGGTATAACGCCCAGTGCTCCATGCAATATGTGACCTCCTTCATACCCACCGCTGGGATAATCAGTTCCCCACACCCCCTCCCTGCTAAAACCTTCAGATGTGATTCTTATGGGAAAGAAATGGGCTGAATATATGGGATTTTCGACTTCCTGAGGACCCCTGGGTCCCTCTCTGGAGGTGGTGCAGGAGAAATGCTGAACAAGAAATGCTTCCACCAAATGTATCCTCTTTATTGCTGGGTGGCTTTTCTGCCTTGAACACTTGCCCCATGGGACTAGACAACCAAGACGAATGCCTCTGTCCTTTAAAAGAAGGGCCATATGCATCCCAATGTTCAAAGCAGCCATGTCCACAATAGCCAAACTCTGGAAAGAGCCAAGATGCCCTTCAAGAGACGAATGGAAAAAGATGTGGTCCATATATATACTGGACTATTACTTAGCCATCAGAAAGGATGAATACCCAAATCTTGCATCAACATGGATGGAAGTGGAGGAGATTATGCTGAGTGAAGTAAATCAAACAGAGAAACCCAGTTATCACCTGGTTTCACTTACGTGTGGAGCATAAGGAAGAGCATAGAGGACACGAGGAGAAGGAAGGGGAAGTGAAGGTGGGGGGAGTCAGAGTGGGAGACGTACCACGAGGGACTGAACTCTGAGGAACAAACAGAGTGGGGGGATGGGTTGGCTTGGCGATGGGGTTAAGGAGGGCACGTATTGCGTGGAGCGCTCGGTACTATATGTAAACGATGAATCTTGGAACACTACATCAAATGCTAATGAAGTGCTGTATGGTGACTAGCACAACATAATAAAAAATAATAATAATAAAATGAAAGTTACAAAGGAGTGATACCTCTTCCCAACTGTTGGAGCTCCTTGCAGTGGTGGGTGATGGTGCAGTTGTCCTCAAGACCCATTCTGCTCCCCTCACCCAGAACAGCACCTTCCCCACTCACCAGAGCCAAAGCCATCTCAGGGCCTCTCTGCCACCCACTGGCTTTTTCTTTTCTTTTTCTTTTTTTTAGAAGCTTCATTACAAAAAAGGTACAATTGCAATAACATTAAGGAAATTTGGGGGAAAAGTGTTATAGTCCCTCTACCACCACCTCACAGTATTTTAGCAAAAAGAAAGGATGAGAAATGAATCAACAAATCCCACCCACAAAGCACAGGGCCATGTCCATCCTTGTCTTTATTCAGACATATTTTATATAGTCACAGTGTGGGCAGAAACTAATTTCATCCTGCCTTCTTATTTTTTTTTCATCTGTTACATGAGCTTGTGCCATGTTTTCTACAGCTTTTACTGTTTTCCTTTGAAATGGATACTTTCTCACCGAGCAGGTGGATCATGCTTTGCTAAATCCCTTCCCTGATCTTGGACATTTAGGTTGTTTCCAGTATTATATGTGGAGAGAGAGAGTGTGTGTGTGTGTGTGTGTGTGTGTGTGTGTGTGTGTTTATTCTGCATCTATAGAACTACAAGATCATATAGTTACATTTTTAATCATTTGTAATAGCTACTATAGAATTAATGCTTACCTATAGGCCATTCTCTAGGGGTGAATTTGATCCTCAGAATAACCTCATATGTTTTGTCTCATTTATCTATTGTTCCTTAACAAACCACTCCCAAATTTAGTGGCTTAAGCAACAACTCTTTTATTAATAGTTTTCATGATTTGGGGCTCATCTGCTTTCAGAAGTTGGAACATGAGAGATTCATTCACATAGTCCTACGTGGGCAGGACTGGCTGGAAGGCTGGGCTCAGCTGGGGTGGTAGAGTCTTTCTCTCCATAGCTATAGACTTCCCTCATGGTGGCTCATAGCTTCCCAAAGTGCAAGAGCTATCAAGGCTTCTTGGGCCTATAACTGGCATGGTGTCATTTCTATTTCATGCTATTGCTGAAACTGGTCACAGGTCAGATTCAATATGGGAATGGAACCAGGTGCTGCACACTGGGGATCATCTTTGAGGAATAGCTATGGTACAATTATTATTTTCACCTTCACAGAGAGAAGCAGAGACTCAAAGAGGTAAAACAACTGTCCAAGTCTGTTAGACTCTAAGGTTCCTATTCTGAACCATACTGCCTCCTGAAAATGAGATTCCATGGTAGATGGAGTTATAGAAAAAGGAATATGAGTACCTTTATTATTTTTTAAAAGATTTTATTTGTTTATTTGACAGACAGAGATCACATGTAGACAGAGAGGCAGGCAGAGAGAGAGAGAGGGAAGCAGGCTCCCTGACGAGCAGAGAGCCGGATGCGGGACTCCATCCCAGGACCCCTGAGATCATGACCTGAGCCGAAGGCAGTGGCTTAACCCACTGAGCCACCCAGGTGCCCTGAGTACCTTTATTATTAGTCTTACTAATCAATGCATTACTTTCAAAAAAGGGTGAGGTGGTTTTTTAACATGCCTGAGATAATCTGACGGTACCAGGACTCCCCAGTCTCTCCAGATGAACTTCTAGTGCTACAGGTTATTTCTTTTTTAAAGATTTTATTTATTTATCTGAGAGAGAGCCAGACAGACAGAGAGAGAGAGAGACTATGAGAGGGGAGAGGTCAGAGGGAGAAGCAGACTCTCCGTCGACCGGGGAGTCCGATGTGGGACTCGATCCCAGGACTCCAGGATCTACCTGAGCTGAAGGCAGTTGCTTAACCAACTGAGCCACCAAGACACCCTACAGATCATTTCATTCCAGAATCAATATCATCTACAGAGTCATCTCCCTTTCTTCCTTGACAGGGAAGAACTATTTCATAGTAAGAATGGGGCCCGAAAAAGTGCCAAGAAGATCCTCATTGTCATCACAGATGGGCAGAAATACAAAGACCCCCTGGACTACAGCAACGTCATCCCCCAGGCACAGAGAGCTGGCATCATTCGCTATGCCATTGGGGTATGTCCACTTCCTCATGTCTCCCTCAGACTCAGGCTGTATCTCACTCTGGCAGAAAGGCTGGTGGTCTCCTCCTCACCTGTCTGTCTGTCACAGGTGGGGAATGCTTTCCAGAAACCCACTGCCAGGCAGGAGCTGAACACCATCGGCTCACTGCCCTCTCAGGACCACGTGTTCAGGGTGGACAACTTTGCGGCACTCGGCAGCGTCCAGGAGCAGCTTCAGGAGAAGATCTTTTCAGTCGAGGGTAAATGCAGGGCGAGCCTGGGTCTTGGGATTGAAGGTTCTGGACCCAGCTGTCCCCTGAAGTACGGAGGAGCTATCCATATTCACGGCTCACCCAGAATTGTGCCCCAGAACCCGAGCTTCAGATTCATTCTTTTCCTTGTGCTCTGAGTCCTTGTGGTCTCATGGTCCCCAGAGCCTAAGTGGCCTGTTTCCCCACAGGAACCCTGTCGAAGGCAAGTAGCTCTTTCCAACATGAGATGTCACAGGAAGGCTTCAGTTCAGTGCTCGCAATGGTGAGTGGGACACATACTTGATAAACGGGTGTCAGGCACCAATCCTGGGCCAGCCCTGTGCTGGGGGTTGGGACCCAGGAGTAAATAAGAAAGCAGATTCTGTCTTCAAGTTCATCGTCTGTTCAGAGACAGACATATGGGTAGTGTATGTAGGTGCCAGGAGCACAGCAGAGAACAGGGTAGCCACGGTTCCTGCTCTCATAGGGCACATATCCAGTGGGGGGAGACAACAAACAACCAAAAATAACTTCAGATTGTGCCAGGCATTAGGATAGAGCAAGAGAGGTGATCAGAGGAGGCCCGAGGAGTGACAACTGAGGCCAAATGATGAGAAAGGGCCAGCCCTGGAAAAATCTGAGAGAGATTGCTCCAGGAAGAGGAAAAAACAAGTGCAAAAGTCTTGAGGCCTGAACACGGTTACTGGACCAGAGAGATAGAAGGGCCGGCGTAGCTGGAGCAGAGTGGGGGGGGGGGCAGATGGGGGCGGCCAGATCATGCAGATGAAAGAAACGACAATATAGCATGGCTTGTGTGCAAGTAGATGTGTGTTCCAAGCATCCAGAGGGGTTTGCTTCAAAGTGATTTTGGGGGTGAATTGGGGGGACATAGAAATGAAACAATGTTGGTCATGAATTGGTCACTGAAGGTGGGTCATGGGTACTTAGGAGTTCATTAAGCATTTCTTTCTACTTTTGTATATGTTCTAAATTATCCATAGTCAAAAGTTTAAAAAGGCAAAAAACAAAGTATGCAGAGTAGGAAAGGCCTATCACTCCCTGAGGGAGCCAAAGAAGACCTCACAGAGGAGGTGAGTTTGAGGTTGAGTCTTCCTGAGAAAGGAGTGGAGTCCTAGAAAGACAGAAGAGAGAGGTGTCCAGCTCAAATGCTTCATGTGTTTAAACACAAGGTATCTCCACAGATTTGACTGGGAGGACCCTAGATGCAATCCTCAGGGGCTTGGCGACAGGGAGCCATCTTGGATTGCCAGCTGGGGGGTGGCTCTACGTTTCTTGGTCCCGGGGAACTTACCTCTGGTGTACTAGAGGATGGAGCAGAAAGGGTCATGGGTGAGAAGAGTTGGTACTTACTGGGACAGTGGCACTGGGCACAGCTGAGAGACGTTAGGAGTGAGCGACACTGAAGTTGTTGAAGAAGACTGGGGAGGAGAAGAGAATTCCAGACAGTGAGCAGAGTCGGTGGCAGGCCTTGCTGGGGAACAGGCCATCTTCTTTAGGCTTGGTCTGGCTCAGCCCTGGAACCCTTTCCTCCCAGGATGGACCAGTTCTGGGGGCAGTGGGGAGCTTCAGCTGGTCTGGAGGTGCCTTCCTGTACCCCCCAAACCAAAGCCCCACTTTCATCAACATGTCTCAAGAGAATGTGGACATGAGGGACTCTTACCTGGGTGAGAAAAGGCTGTGGTTGGGGGCACAGGTGGGACAGGAGCTGCCTGGGGAGGGCAGGAGCTCAGGGGTGGGGAGGAAGCCTTTGTGCTGAGCTGTGCCCTCCTCAGGTTACTCCACTGAGCTGGCCTTTTGGAAGGGGGTCCAGAGCCTGATCCTGGGGGCCCCCCGCCATCAGCATACTGGGAAGGCTGTCATCTTCACCAAGACGTCTGGGAAATGGAGGCCGAAGGCTGAAGTCGCAGGGACTCAGGTTGGATGTTGAGGAAGCCAGAGTGGAACGTGAGGGAGGCAGGGTCTGCAGGGGCAGAGAGAGAGAGGAGATGAAGGGGTCTGGGAGCCTGTAGGGGGAGGTCCCGGTGGCTGGGGAGAAGTGGGACCTGTCCCAGAAGCGGCTGCCTCTGGCAGGGGCAGGCGGGATGACTTTTGGCTGTGCCCTGCAGATCGGCTCTTACTTTGGGGCCTCCCTCTGCACTGTGGATGTGGATAGAGATGGCAGCTCTGACCTTGTCCTCATCGGGGCTCCTCATTACTACAAGCCAACCCGAGGGGGGCAGGTGTCTGTGTGCCCCTTGCCCCAGGGGGTGAGTGTCTGATGAGCCCAGGGCTGGGTGGGGCCTGGGTGAGGGGTGGAGGGATTGCCTGTGTTGGGACCTGACACTGGTTTTGTTCTGCAGAGGGCTAAGTGGCAATGTGAGGCCATTCTCTTTGGGGAGCAAGGCCACCCCTGGGGCCGCTTTGGGGCAGCGCTGACAGTGCTGGGGGATGTGAATGGGGACAAGCTGACAGACGTGGCCGTCGGGGCCCCAGGAGAGCAGGAGAGCCGGGGTGCTGTCTATGTCTTTCATGGAACCTCAGGGCTGGGCATCAGCCCCTCCCACAGTCAGGTGAGGCCCCCGTCTGAAGCCTTTCCCAGTTCCACGTGCTTTTCTAGGTCTCAGATTTGCCTGATGCCCTGTCATGTCACTGACCTGAACAGTAGCCATGCTCCTTTTAGGGGTCTTGTGCCCTGAATATCACCAAGTCAAGCTAAGCACAGAGTATCTCTCCTTTCTCCTGTGGGCAGCTTAGTGGTTAAGAGATTGCAGGGCGTGGGTCAAATGCCTGGCTGGCCATGTCAGCTGTGTGGCCTTAGGCGAGCGACTGATTTAGCCTCTAGGAGCCTTAGTTTCCTCCTGTGAGACATTAAATGAAGGAGCTCTATGTCTGGGGTCCCTGGGGTCTCAGTACTCTTGCTTTCCATTCCTACCCTCTTATCTCTCTGAATTTTTCCATTCAGTTCTGCTTTCACTGCAGTTTTCTTTCCAAATCTTTCTTCTCAAATCTTTCAGATGCCTTCCCCTTGACTTCCACTTTTCCTTTTCCCCTCTGGCCAGCGGATCGCGGGCTCCCAGCTCTCTCCCTCACTCCAGTATTTTGGGCAGTCTCTGAGTGGGGGTCAGGACCTCACCCAGGATGGACTGGTGGACCTGGCTGTCGGGGCCTGGGGACAGGTGCTGCTGCTCAGGTGAGAAGTCTCCACATCCCACCCTTGCCCACTGTGTGTCCATTCAACAAGCTGCCCCCTCCCTTGTCCTCCTGCCCGAGGCCAGATCCAGGTCCTCAGCCCCTGCATGCACCCTCAGGAGTCGGCCAGTGCTGAATGTGGGGGTGGCCATGAGATTCATGCCAGCGGAGGTGCCAAAGGTTGTGTACCAGTGCTGGGGAGACATGCCATCCACCCTGGAAGCTGGGAATGCCACAGTCTGTCTCACTATCCACAAAAGCTCACTGGACCAGCTAGGTGAGTTTCTTCCCAGTGGACCCAGTCCCCTATCCCCTTGAGACCCCCAGCCTACCTCAGGAGAAAATGGGCTAAGGAATCCAGGTAGCACCTCCACAGCCACCTGCCTGCCAGAGTAGGAAACCTGGGGTCCCTTCTCTCCCCCTCTCCCCACACCCAGGCCAGTGGGCTCTAAGTCCAGGAGATGACCTGGAGTCTGCCCACTTCTCTCCACCTGCTCCAGCCACTGCCTACCTTGGAGCCACCGCTTGTCTCTCCTACCTGTTCTTGGAGCTGTCTCCGCGTCTGTTCTTGCAGCCTCCCCACCTTTCTCCACGAGAAACTAGAAGTATTGGTCCTAAAACACAAATCTGTTCTCCTCACTTGCCTACTCAACATCCTTCCCTCCATTCATGAAGCCCAAATCCTTCTCTACGATGTCCTTGTTGGTTTCGCTCCTGCCGGCCCTTCCGACCTCACCTCATCCCACTCTCCCCTCCTCCCTCTCTCTTCTGGTCCGAGCCATTGTTCTCATGGTCTGGGACCTTCTGCTCCCATTCTTCACCAACCCGTGGTCATCTTCCAGGTTGGGGCTCAGACAAGGCCCACCCAGGAAGGCATTTCTGATCCCAGGCAAGCCCTCCTTGGTACTACGGAGGATCCCATCATTGGGTTTATCATGCTGGGAGATTATGCCCTGCATGCCTGTCTCCTTTCCTAGACTGAGAGCTTCATGAAGGCAGGAATGATATTTCTTTATCTTCTTCTTCACATTTCTAGCACCTGATACAGCTCATAGCCCATAGGAAGTTCTCAGCAATATTTTTTTTTTTTGCATGAATAAACAAAACCTGAACATTCGAGGTTCTTTTGGACTTTCCATCTTCCATTCCTCCCTTCTGCTTTAGGTGATGTCCAAAGCTCTGTCAAGTATGATCTGGTATTAGACCCAGGCCGTCTGGTTTCTCGTGCCATTTTTGACGAAACCAAGAACTGGACTTTGACTCGAAGAAAAACCCTGGGAATGGGAGTTTACTGTGAAACCATTAAGCTGCTTTTACCAGTAAGGACTTTGGTTCTGGGAAGGGGATGGGGAGAAGGAGCCCAAGGAGAACCTCTGGTACCTCTGCTCCCTGTTGAGTGGCGTGTAAAGGGTGGGGATATTGGAGTCAGAGAGAGGAAATTGAAGCCAGAGGACCTGACTCCACAGCTAGGACAGAATGCTGTCCTGACAGTAGGAAATGGATGCAGTTGAGGAGAAGGGTCAGTGGTGGAAAATAACGAGAAGGATAGTGGTTTCTTGAAAGCCCATTCTCCCTCAGGACTGTGTGGAGGACGTGGTCAATCCCATCATCCTACGCCTCAACTTCTCCTTGGTTGGGGAGCCCATTCCCTCATCTCAGAACCTTCGCCCTGTGCTGGCTATGGACTCACAGGACCTCTTCACTGCTTCTGTGAGTCTTCCAATGAAGTCCCAGGGATGTACTGACTTTCACTCTGTGGTTTTCAACTTTTCATCAGCCACATCAAGTCCATAATGCCTCCACCCAGTTACCAAGGCCCTGCCTAACTTGGACCCTTACACACATCCCAGCTAGTCACCACTTTACCTCAACATAAATTCTGATTCTTATTCTCCAAATCCTTCCCAATTTTTCTCATTCCTTTCTCTGTTTCTTTGTGCATGTCGTAGCTCCTACTTGGAAAACATTTCTTTCTCTCCACCTCAAAGATCCTTTCTAATTCTCTAAGCCCTGGTCTTATCTTCCCCCTTTCTGGAAATCACAGTCAGCATCTGTCACTCCTTCACTGGCTTCCTATTACATCATGGTGATACCAAATATTACATGACTGGAATCATGGCATTTGGCATCCACTTTGGTTGATCTCTGGAAATTGTGAGTTCTGTGAGTACAAGATTCATGTCTAATTCACCTGTGCTTCCATGCTTCCTAATGCCTCTCCCAACTCAGAACCTGTCCCCTACTGACACTTAATTTTGTTTGTTGAGTAATTGTTCCAATGTGAGATGGAATTAACTCCTCAGCTAAACTTCATGTTCCTTGAAACCAAGGATCTTATCATTCTGCCCCTTTCTTACTGCCCCACTGCTTGGCAGTGTCTAGCATAGTGCTAGGTGTGGGATGGGTGCTCAGTAACGCTCAATAACAAACACTCAGGATGAGTGGTCCTCATGAGGGAAATGCAGAACAATTAAGACATGGAGAGAAAGAGAATCTCCTGTTTTTCTGCAGCTCCCCTTTGAGAAGAACTGTGGACAAGATCACCTCTGTGAAGGGGACCTGAGCATCAATCTCAGCTTCTCAGGGTAAGCTGAGAGATGTCTATCTCTTTTCATTTCTAGACACTTAAGCATATGGGTCTCCTATCCCCATGAGATGAGAAATGCTTGTTTCCCTTTGGCTTCCTTCTAACAAAGAAATTAAATTTTTATTGGAATGTTATCAGTTCACGAGTTCCTGCAGTCCTGGCCTTACCCTTGATCCAATTCCAACTGATTTCCAGTGGAGTCTCTTTTTCACTTTTGTCCTTCCTCTTTCAGCCTGCAGACCCTTGTGGTAGGGAGCTCCCTGGAGCTTAATGTGACAGTGACTCTGTGGAATGAGGGTGAGGATTCCTATGGAACTGTGGTCCACTTCTACTACCCAGCAGGGCTGTCCTATCGACGAGTGTTAGAAACACAGGTAAATAGCTTCCCTGTTCTCTTATGATTCTTCCCTGCCCTGGGTTACAGTGGGTTCTTTTCAATTCTTCTATGATGAAATCTAAACATAGATACAGACAATTCTGAAGAAGAGAGAGAGACAGAGAGAGAGTGGTGCATAAAGCAGATGTATATTTAAATAAATAATATTAAGCAAATAGCATCCAGCTCAAGAAATAATACACTGGTAGTACCTCCAGAAGTACTCTCTCTATGTTCTTTTCCTCATGAAAACCTCAGTCTCTCCCCAAAGTAACCTCTATTCTGACTTTGTGATAACCAATTCCTTGTGTATTTTATGGTTTTACCACCCATGAGTTCATCTATGAAAAAACTGTTGTTTTTTGCCAATATTTGAAATTTATGGAAACATGTTATATGTTCTTTTGTGTGTTTTTTCATTTCTTCAATATATGTTTGTGAAATTCATCCCACGTTGTTGCCTATGGCTGTAGAACATTTTTAAAATTATGTTATGTTAGTTATGTACTGTACTTCATTAGCTTTTGAAGTAGTGTTCCATGGTCAATTGTTTTTGTATATCACCCAGTGCTCCATGCGATATGTGCCCTCCTTAATACCCATCACCATGTTACCCCGTTTTCCTACCCCCTCTTCCCTCTAAAACCCTTAGTTTGTTTCCTAGAGTCCACAGTCTCTCATGGTTCATCTCCCCCTCAGGTTTCTCCCCCTTCATTTTCCTTTCCTTCTCCTAATGTCCATCATGCTATTTCTTGTGTTCCACATATAAGTGAAGTCATATGGTAATTGACTTTTTCTGCTTGACTTATTTCACTCAGCATAATCTCCTCCACTTCCATCCATGCTGATTCAAAAGTTGAGTATTCATCCTTTCTGATGGCTGAGTAATATTCCAATGCATATATGGACCACATATTTATTCATTTGTCTGTTGAAGGGCATCTTGGCTCTTTCCACAGTTTAGCTATTGTAAACATTGCTTTATGAACATTGCCTATAGAACATTTTTATTGTATATAGAATCCCTTGAATGACCATATCAAAATTTATTTACCCATCTTAAAATTTTTAATGAAAGTTTTTATTTAATTTCTAGGTAGTTGACATATAGTGTAATACCTTACATAGAACACTCAGTGCTCATCACAACAAGTCCCTCCTTAATATCCATCACCCATTTAGCCCATCCTCAGCCCACCTCCTCTCCAGAAATCTTCACTGTGTTCTCTACAGTTGAGTCCCTCATGGTTTGCCTCCCTCTTTTTTTCCCTTCCCCTAGTTCATCTGTTTTGTTTGTTCAAAAATGTTTTGTTTGTTAGTGTTCACATATGAGTGAAATCATATGGTATCTTTCATTGACTGACTTATTTCAGTTAGCATAATACTTTCTAGTTCTATCTTGCAAACAGCAAGATTTCATTTATTCTTTTAGATGGCAGGATAATATTCCATTGTACTAGTATACCACATCTTCCTTATCCATTCATTACTTGATGGATATTGGGGCTCTTTCAATAGTTAGTCTTTCATATTTAATGTTGCTGTAAACATTGGGTTCCATGTGCCCCACTGAATCACTATTTTTATATCCTTTGAGTAAATAGCTAATAGTGCAGTTGCTGAGTTGTAGGATAGTTCTATTTTTTAATTCTCAAGGAAGCTCCATACTGTTCTTCAGAGTGGCTGCACCAGTTTCCATTCTCACTCACAGTGTAAGAGTGTTTCCCTTTTTCTGCATCACTGCCAACACCTATTGTTTCTTATGTTTATGTTAGCCATTCTTTTTTTTAAATTTATTTTTTATTTATTTTCAGCATAACAGTATTCATTATTTTTGCACCACACCCAGTGCTCCATGCAATCCGTGCCCTCTATAATACCCACCACCTGGTACCCCGACCTCCCACCCCCCGCCCCTTCAAAACCCTCAGATTGCTTTTCAGAGTCCATAGTCTCTCATGGTTCACCTCCCCTTCCAATTTCCCCCAACTCCATTCTCCTCTCTAATTCCCCATGTTAGCCATTCTGATAGGTGTGAGGTGATATCTCAATGTAGTTTTTAAAATTTTTTTATGCCCATTTCTTTTTTTTAAATTAATTTTTTATTTTTTATAAACATATATTTTTATCCCCAGGGGTACAGGTCTGTGAATCACTATGCCCATTTCTTAACAGGATTATTCATTTTTTTGGTTGTTGAGTTTGATAAATTCTTTATAGATTTTGATTACTAACTCTTTATCAGATATGCCATTTGCAAATATCCTCTCCCATTCCATTGGTTACCTTTTTATCTTGTTAATTGTTTCCTTCATTGTGCAGAAACTTTTCATCTTGATGAAGTCCCAAAAGTTCACTTTGGTTTTGTTTCCCTTGCCCCCAGAGATGTGCCTGGTAAGAAGTTGCTTAGACTGAGGTCCTATAGGTTGCTGCCTCTGTTCTTCCCTAGGATGGTTTCCTGTCTCACATTTAGGTCTTTATTCCACTTTGAATTTATTGTTTTGTATGTTGTATGAAAGTGGTCCAGTTTCATTCTTCTACATGTGACTGTCCAATTTTCCCATCACCATTTGTTGAAGAGACTTTTTTCCATTGGATATTCTTTCTTGTTTTATCAAAGATTAGTTGACCATATAGTTGTAGGCCCATTTCTGGGCTTTCTTTTCTGTTTCATTTATCTGTGTGTCTATTTTTGTATCTGTATCATACTATCTTGATGACTACAGCTTTGTAACACAACTTGAAGTCTAGATTGTAATGCCCCCAGCTTTGCTCTTCTTTTTCGAGATTGCTTTGGCTATTTGTGGTCTTTTGGTTCTATAAAGATTTTAAGTTTGTTTGTTCTAGCTCTGTGAAGAATGCTGGTGATATTTTGTTAGGGATTGATTTAAATGTGTAGGTTGCCTTGGGTAATATGACATTTTAATAATGTTTTAATTCCAATCTCTAAGTATGAAATATTTTTTCATTTCTTTGTGTCCTCTTCAACTTTTTTCCTTAGTGTTCAATTTTTGAAGAGTATGGATCCCTTACCTCTGGTTAGATTTATTTGTAGGTATCGTTTGGTTTTTGGTGCAATTGTAAATGGGATCAATTTCTTGATTTCTCACTCTGCTGCTTAATTACTGGTGTATAGAAATGTAACAGAGGTGGGTGGGGGGTGGGGTAAATGGGTGATGGGCATTAAAGAGGGCATGTGATATGATGAGCCCTGGGTGATATCCTCAACTAATATGATGAGCACTGGGTGATATCCTCAACTAATATGATGAGCCCTGGGTGATATCCTCAACTAATATGATGAGCCCTGGGTGATATCCTCAACTAATATGATGAGCCCTGGGTGATATTCTCAACTAATATGATGAGCCCTGGGTGATATTCTCAACTAATATGATGAGCCCTGGGTGATATCCTCAACTAATATGATGAGCCCTGGTTGATATTCTCAGCTAATATGATGAGCCCTGGGTGATATTCTCAACTAATAAATCATTGAACATTATATCAAAAACTAATGATGTACTTACCTTGGCTAACTGAATTTTAATAAGTAAAAACAAAAAAAAAAACAACAATAAAAAAGAAATGCAATAGATTTATGTACCTTGATTTTATATTGTTTGAGTTTGCTGAATTTGTGTATCAGTTCCAGGAACTTTTTGCAGAGTCTTCTAGGTTTTTAAATAGCGAATTTTGTCCTCTGTGAATAGCGAATAGCTTGACTTCTTTCTTGCAATTTGGATGCCTTTTATTTCTTTTTATTGTTGGATTATTGAGGCCAGGACTCCAGTAATACCTTAAACAACAATGGTGTGAGTGGACATCTGTACTCATATTACAATTTGTGGTCATTTGAGTTGTTCCCTGATTTTGGCCATGACTGTTCTTGAGCATGTATATTGGTGCACGTATGCATAACATTTGGAAAGTATTTGCTACATATGGACTTGCTGGATCTTGGATTCCTGTATCTTCAATTATAATAAGTAGAGACCAACCATTTTCACCTATCTGCACTTCCATCAGCAGATTATTAGAGTTTCTGTGAGTTTCTATCCACTGTAACACTTGGCATTGTCAGAGTTTTAAATTTTTGTCCATCTGGTGATATTTCCTTACAGTTTTAATTTGCATTTCTTTAATAAAGTTGAGGAACCTTTTGTCTATTTCCTGGTGATTTTGATTTCTTCTTTTAGGAAGTGCCTGTGCAAATTTTTTTATTTTTCTACTGAATTGTCCATACTTTCATTTTCATTTATTTTTTTATGTAAATTCAATTTAGTTAACATATATCATATTATTAGTTTCAGGGGCAGAATTCAGAGACCCATCAGTTGCATATAATACCTACATTACGTAAACTGACTTCCTTAAGGCCCATCACCCCATTATCCCATTACCCACCCACGCACTTTCACATACTTTTCTTAATTGTAAGCATTCTTTAATATTCTGGTTACCAGTACTTTTCCATTTACATGGGTTTAGATATATTTTCCAGCCCTGAAGACAAGCGTCTTTTCAGTTTCTTTTAGAGGGACTTTTAATAAATCAAATGTGTTAATTTGATTGTGGTTGATTTTTACCAAAACTTCCTTTAGGTTTAGTGTTTTTATGTGCTGATCTTGGTGATGTCATGGTTCTGGGGGGAGGGGGCGGGGGTGAGGTCAGGTCTTGACGTCCAGCAGGGGCATCAGCGTGTGCTGGTCGCTACTCTGCCAGCTGTGTACCACCTTGGGGTCCCCCACATCCAAGAGCAGCTTCTTCTCGGCCTCATGCAGTTCCTCCGCGGGGTCGAAGCTGTAAATGGGGAGCAGGTGATGGCGAAGCTGGTCCACTCGCTTTTTCTTCTGCACATACATTACCATGGAGTCCCTGCTGGCTTGGGGGGCATTGGGCACTGTGGTGTTACTCATGACATCCGCAGCGGGAAGGCTGGGTGGTCAGCGTGGACAGTGGGGCCTCGGGAGGGCGCTTCCACGGGGCTCCCTCCTGTGGCTGCAGCCCGGACAGGAACGCCCTCGGTTGGCTCCCAGCTGATCTTGTTTAAGAAATAATTCCCTACTCCAATGTTACCAAGATATTCCCCTTTATTACATTTTAGGAGCTTCATAATTTTGCTTTTTCATGTGAAATATTTAATCTAGTTGGAATTTATTGTAGTGTATGGAGTGAGGTAGGAATTCATTGGGTTTTTTGTTTGTTTGTTTGTTTTTCAGATTGCTTGATTTTTTTTTTTGTATTGGCTAATTTTCCTAGTATTTTTTGTTGAAAATTCTGTCCTTTCTCCTACTGCTCCACAGTGCCGCCACTGTTATATATCAATCCCCAAAATGTACATGGATAACATTTTTTGAATTTTATTTCCTTCCCTGAAAGCAACCCCATCAGCGCCCACTGCGCCTGGCGTGTGAGGGAGGGCCCGCTGGGGATGAGGGCCGGAAAAGCAGCAGCTGTAGCATCAACCACCCCATCTTCCAAGAGGGCACCAAGGTGAGCGCCTCCCCACAGATGCTCGTCACTCTCTCCTCTGTCCTGACCTGCTCCTGTCTCATATTCTCCCATGACCTTCCTTGTCCTCATTCCTTCTGTCTTCTCCCAGGGCACCTTCATAGTCACATTTGATGTCTCCTACAAGGCCACCCTGGGCAACAAGATGCTTCTGAAGGCCAGTGCGAGCAGGTGAGGCCAGCTGTATCCCTCCTGCTTTCGCCTCATGCCCCTGCAGAGAGTTCTCCCCTGGGTTTCTGTTCAATAAGGTTCCCCCCACTCTCTCTCCAGTGAGAATAATAAACCCATGACCAGCAAAACCGACGTTCATCTGGAGCTCCCAGTGAAATATGCTGTCTACGTGGTGATCAGCAGGTGTGAAATTTTGACTCTCCTGTAAGCCTAAATCTCCCCTTGCAGCCCAGACTGATCTTTAAAGGATAGGTATGTAACTAGCCCTCTAGTTCCTCACATGGGAATACTTGTGACCAGTCATCTATTTATGCTATAGTAACATACACTATATGCTTCTTGCTTCTTCTCTGATAGGTTTACCTATTGAGTTTGCCACCACTCTTGCACACCACCCTCTATCTCCAAGGCGCAGGCCTCCGTTAACATGAAGCCAATTCTATTCTTCATGCTAAATTTGAGTGTGCTGAAGTGAAAGTAACTAGATTAAGACTGAGGCTTCTATGAACACTCTGAAGTGGGAGATGTGGTTTGTCACCACACAGAGGAAAGAAAAGGTCAGGGTTTCACACAGCAAACAGGAGACTAGAGATGTGACAAACTGCTGAGAAAGTCACCAGAGTCCAAGGCTGTGGCAGGTCACAGGAAAGTCATGTGCAGGGCTGTTGCTGTCAGTTCTGAAGGTGGGTGGTGGAGCAGGGTCAGGCCAGGATGGAGGAAGGGCAAGGACACCCAGATAATCCGGCTAAACTACAGAAGTTTGGAAGGTGGTCAGAAGCTTATAATATTGCCATGGGACAGAGTTTGCCACTGTTGCTGCTGCTGATGACACATGAATGTCTAGCGCAACTGGGGAGAGACAATCAAACCGTGTCATTGCCCTTCCAAAACCATGTATGAATTTCCCCTACTGTCCACAGGAAAATAGTGGAACTTACATTAAGAGCTTACAGTTATATATACATACGATATGCCAAGCATTTAAAAAGTACTTTACAAGTATTTACATTCATTTAATCCTTCTAATAACTATGGGATATGCTTATTGTTTTGTTTTTAAAGATTTTACTTATTTATTTGACAGAGAGAGATCACAAGTAGGCAGAGAGAAGGGGGGTGGGAAGAAGGCTCCCCGCTGAGCAGAGAGCACGATGCGGGACTCAATCCCAGGACCCTGAGATCACGACCTGAGCCGAAGGCAGCAGCTTAACCCACGGAGCCACCCAGGCACCCAATATGATTATTGCTAACCCCCCTTTATTACCAACAAAGAAATCAAGAGGTTAAGTAACTTACTCTTCTCAGTCAGCTGGTAAGTGACAGAACCAGGAATCAGTCAAATGGTCTGGCTCTGGAGCTTGTGCTCATGCCATTGCAAGGGTTGGGGAAGATGAGTGATTTACTCAAATTTGAAAAGAGTGTTAGAACTGGAAGATTTTAAAGTGAGAAAACTGAAGCAGAGAGGGAAAGGTTAGGAGTGAAAAACAGAAAGGTTAGCACCGTAAGGGAAACTATGAATTCTAACATTTATACCATTGCTGCAACAACTCTATCACAGGCACTATTATTAGCAATCTCAGGTTATACAGGAAGAAACCACAGAGGTTAACTAACTTACCTTAGGTTACTTGGATAGGAAGTGGTAGACAGAAATGTCAGATGGTCTGGTTCCAAGCCTGTGTATTTAATCATCACACTGACAGTTACATTTGTGGGAAACTGTGGGGAGCCCATGGAATTTCTGTATGGCTGGCCAGGCTTCTGTACACTACATACGGGTGAAATGTGCAGCACCCCTGCTTGTTTGCTTGATTCCACTGAGACCTTAGATGTTAACTCTGGGAAGGAAAGGATTATGGCTTGTTAACTGTTGACTCTCCAGAGCCAAGTACACAGCCAGGTATAGGGTAAATGTTTACTGAAGGAGGTGACGGATGGATGGATGGATGGATGGATGCACGGAAAGCCACCTGAGGCTGGAACATTTGTGACCACTCCAGGGGCTTGTGTTTATGCACCATCCTTTATCACGCTTACTTGACTGCCCCAGGATGGCCACATCTTTTTTCTTCATTCCATCGTGGAGGGGCTTGTACTGCATTTTTTACCCCAAGTAATCCAACCATGATTCCCTTGAGTCCCCTTAGGCTTATTTGTTCTGGCATCAGCCTCTGCAAGCATTGCCAGATGCCAACCATATACCTAGTAGAGGAGAAAGTCATGTGAACACCTTTTTTTTTTTTCCCCATGGGAAAATGTTTAAATGTTATGAGAGGTCATGTTTAAGTTGGGCCTTTAAGTGAACATTTCCAGAAGAGGAGGGGTAGGGGTGTTCCAAGCAAAAGAAAGAACTTGAACAAAGCTATGGGGATGTGAAAGATCCAGGGTATCAAAGGATGAGCTAGCAGTTCTGGGTGACTGGAGCAAATGCCATAGGAGAAGAGTTGAAGCTGAGGCTGCAGGAGCATGTGGGGATCATAATTCTTTCATGGGATTGTCTGCTGGGGGCCCAGCAGAGCCCTTGGCCTCAGACAGGGGCACCACTGAGGATGGCTCTGGGAGTGTTTCTCACCAACAAGCCCTCTCTCTCCAGGCAGGAAGAGTCTACAAAGTACTTCAACTTTTCAACTTCTGATGAGAAGAACAAGAAAGAAGCTGAGCATCGTTATCGTGTGAGAAGGCAGGGAGTGTCCATATCTTCCCTCCCATGGTGCTGCTAATGTTGGGAGCTGGTGGGAGAGAGAATAAGCAGCTGAGGGCTATATCCAGGAATGAAGTGGTATTTTGGATTCTTCTGGGAGCACAATAATGTTGTCTCAATTTTCTGCAGGTGAATAACCTGAGTCAGCGAGATGTGACCATCAGCGTTAATTTCTGGGTTCCTGTCCTGCTGAATGGAATGGCTGTGTGGGATGAGGCTGTGGTGGCCCCTTCTCAGGTATCTCCTTGCCTTTCCTAATTCTCCAGAGTCTGATCCTATAGTGCCTCACATCCTCTTACCAGTGAAATGTTGATCATTCTGTGGCTGCTTCTCTCTCACACCAGAATCTCTCCTGTGTGTCGGAGAGGGTACCTCCCCAGCATCCTGACTTTGTGACCCAGATTCCAGGGAGTCTTGTACTGGTGAGAAAGACCCTGGATTCCCACTGCAGGACCAGCTGCCCAGTGGGGGATTTAGGGAAACGCAATTGCTAGGTTGGAGATCTTTATATATGTCCTATATTTGTTCATCTATTCTCCAACCCAGACCTGACAGACTTCCTTTTTTCCTGGTGGCTCTTGCCTCCTCAGCTTCATTCTTCTCCTGTCCCTAGAACTGCTCCATTGCTGACTGCCTGAAGTTCCACTGTGACCTCCCCACTTTTGGCATTCAGGAGGAACTTGACTTCATTCTGAAGGGAAAACTCAACTTTGGCTGGGTCAGCCAGGTGCGTGGATCCAACAGCAGAGTCCCTCCCCTGGATTTGGGTGGTACTAGATATGTCTGCACGATCCTCAAGTCAGGAGAGTTCTTGAACTCTGAGGCCTTTCCTCAGGCTATTTCCCCAGCTCGGTCCCTGTGTATTGCAGACATTGCAGAAGAAGGTATTGGTAATGACTGTGGCTGAAATCACGCTCAACAGATCCGTGTATTCCCAGCTTCCAGGACAAGAGGCATTCTTGAGAACTCAGGTAGTGACTGTGTGGTAGGAGTGGCCAGGCCGTAAGTAGGAGGGCTACTAATGCTAAATCCATGGTGCTGTGTGGGAGGCTCAGAAGCCTGGAGGGAGGAAGGATGAATGTCCATCAGCAGGAAATCTGTCCCTAAGCCCATGAGTGCTTCTATATCCCACCTTTTGGAGAAAAGGAAGGAGCGGAGGGAGTTAAAGTTTGGTGAACCTAGAAAGAGTCTGGGAGAGGAAGAGTTCTGATACTTTCTGATAAGGTCATCTCCACTCCAGATGGAGACGGTGCTGGAGAAGTATGAGGTCTACAATCCTATCCCCATCATTGTGGGCAGCTCTGTGGGAGGACTGCTGCTGTTGGCTCTCATCACAGCCGTCCTGTACAAGGTGAGTCTTTCCATCCTGCTCTTGACGCCACCAGCAATTTGATCCCATTATTTCCATAATGTAAGAAAGAGCTCCGCTTGGGTATAGGCGCACAGTCTTGGCAAGTCATTGCATGTGAGACATCCCCGTTCATCTATGACATCACTGGTTCCCAACTGTCTCCCATATCTGTGCTTCTCTATCTGATTTTCAGGTCTCCTTTAGTTGCTCTCTGGGTATTTTCCACTCTTTTCTTCCTCACTACATGTTTCCCTTCACAGCAAATTACAACATAAAAGCAGTGGCCTGAATTAGGTGTTGACACAACCACCGATTCCGTCTGACTATAGGCAGTGTCTTGTCCATGCTGGGCCTTGATTTCTCATTCTGAAGCTGATTCCACCCAGTATACAAATCTTGGTAAAATCTAAAAGCAGGGGCGCCTGGGTGGCTCTGTGAGTTAAGCCACTGCCTTTGGCTCAGGTCATGATCTCAGGGTTCTGAGATGGAGCTCCTCATCGGGCTCTCTGCTCAGCAGGGAGCCTGCTTCCTCCTCTCTCTCTGCCTACCTCTCTGCCTGCTTGTGATCTCTCTCTGTCAAATAAATAAATAAAATCTTTTTAAAAAATCTAAAAGCAATTTTAGTTTTGTATATTTATGCACAAGGCAGAAATATTAGAACACCTATAAAATGCAAGTATTTCGCTCCATTGAAAAGATCTATAAAATGATATGCATATATAAATGATATAGAGGTATGTTCAAGTTCTACTGAAGAGGATTAAAGTAGGGTACAAATGTTCAGTATGATTCAGTTCTTCCTAATATTTTGTTTTAAAGCCCATCATACATCCAGAAAAGTCAACTAAGTTGTACATTGACAACCCATGTAACCTAAAAACTACAGTATAAATAGTTTCCAACCTTCCTTAAGTGCATATGTGTCTCTGCATCACCCGTTAACTATCTAGCAATTCTTGTTATTCTTGTTATTTTTTTGGATGTCTATTAAAGTAAGCTGTGAGCAATGGTACCCTCCAACCCTAGATAATTCATCAACCAAATGATTAACGAGAGTTCAACATTTACTTATGGTTTCCTTTTTTCATGTTGAAATACTTTACATAAAGCAAAATGTACACATCCTAAAAAAAATTAAATAAAATCTAAATGACTCAGTATGTCTAAATATTCTCGTGCAGTGCTTGAACAATAGTAGGAGTTGTAGAAATAGTGATCGCTCTCCCCAAGCCATCTCTTTTCCTCTCTTCCACTGGGTTTCCTAATTTTCTTTTCCTTCCTCCCCAACAGGTTGGCTTCTTCAAGCGTCAGTATAAGGAAATGATGGTGGAAGCAAATGGACAGACTGTCCCAGAAAATGGGACTTCAGACCCTCAAGCTGTCCAATAAGAAACTACCTACTATTGTCCCTTGGACCTGATATCCTCTGAGAAGTTTCCTGGCTCTCTTATTCCCATCTAAGTTAGGCCTACAGGGGAGAACTGTTCAACATGAGTGAGGCTAGGGTCAGGCTGCTTTCTCTCCTTGGGAGGATGCAATGTGTCCACACAAAGTGCCTTGTCTGGGAGGGGTCATTTGTCTTGTCAAAGCTGTAACTGGAAACCTCAGAACAGGATCTTAAACATGCCCCTGGGTGGAGTGGGTTTGGATTTCTACTTAGAAATACATGAACAATAGATTCAAGCTCTAGTCTCTCTTGCTTCACTTGCTACCAATGGTCTTTCCAAAATGCAGTACTGAACAAGCCACAATCCTCTTCTATCTTTAGTGACTCCCTATAATTTTCAGGTTGACATCTGAGCTATCCAAGTTGATGATGTTAGGATTGCATTCCATTTCTAGAGGGCAGTCTTTGATGCAGAAACCATGATTTGCTCTGTGCTTCCCTTTCAACCTTATTCCTAGTAAAATAATGTCAGTATCAGCTTTGTCTCCGGAATCTCAGTCCAGATTTCCCAAACTGAACTGGGAATAAAATGTCTACACATTGGAATTTGTAAACGTGGTTTTCAGGCTTTGTCAGCATTGCTAAATGGGAAGGAGGAATAGAAAGCTAGCAGGAGTATTGCCCCAGTGCCACTTTGGCTCACCTAGCTCTAGCATCTCTCAGAGATCAAGAAACCCAGGACACTTCAATTTTTTGAGATTTCAGATATAGTGAATGAAAAAATTCTGAGACTTAATTATAAAAAGTGTGTATTTAAATGTTGGCCTTAACAAATTAACACATCACACAAAACCAATGTATGTACGTTTTTGGGGGGAAAAAGTCAAAGATTTTATTTTTAAATTAAATTATAATTAATTAATTAATTAATTAAATTTTAATTAATAATTAAATTAAAATTAAAATTAAGGCCTTTTAGGCATATGGGTCCTGTACAGGGATGCCCATGGTGTCCCTTAACCAATATTGGATGGTGGCCATCCCTGAATCCTGGGGCCTGGACAAGAAAGTTAAATAGAAGGGAGGTTATTATGTTCCTATATTGGCATAATCTGGCTTCTTATTCTACTCACTCAGTTCTCCAAGCTGTCACTGATGAGGAGCTCGTGGAGCTGTGGCAGGTTGGAGTGAGGCAAGAAAAGAGCCGCTGGTGGAAAGGTCATTTGAGTGAACCAGTACACTGGTGCTTCTTACAAATCCTAGGAGATAGGGAAGGGGATATTGTTTGCTATGGTTAGTGATTGGCAGGCACTTTGAACTCCTAGATCAGAGACCTGCTGCCCCCAGTATGGTCATTGTTACTTTTACGCCACCCATCTTAGCATAAAGTTCAAAGTGGTGTCTGTTAGTGAGCTAGGTGTCAACACATCTCAGGTCATTCCCTGCTCTGGAGTGATCCATTGTCGCTGCCACTTCCCAGGTGTTTGGTCCATGTGGATGTCCTAATTAGAAACACAGAAAGGGGGGCACCTGGGTGGTTCAGTGGGTTAAGCTGCTGCCTTCGGCTCAGGTCATGATCTCAGGGTCCTGGGATCGAGTCCCACATCGGGCTCTCTGCTTAGCAGGGAGCCTGCTTCCCTCTGTCTGTCTCTCTCTCTCTCTGCCTGTCTCTCTGCCTACTTCTGATCTCTCTCTGTCTGTCGAATAAATAAATAAAATCTTAAAAAAAAAAAAAAAAAAAACACAGAAAGGGGAGGCAGTTGATCATGAGATTATAGGGGAAGCAAAAAACGACGCTTTACTGCCACAGAAAAATGTCTCCTTCTTTCATCATCATAGGGTCCCCAATCCCTTTGGAGTCTCCAGAAGGATGAAATATTATGCAATAGATTTAAGTAGGGCTCCAGATTAGACTTTAAGAGAGTCCAGCTTTGGACTGTTGTTTTACCAAATGTGTTCCATGTCGTTTCCTAAGTGCTGAGTTTTAGAGGAAAAAAAATACAGCAAGAAAGAATTTTTAACCCATACAACTCACATATCTGAAATGGTGACTTTCATAGAAATCTTGCTATATCCTTCCTATTATCTTCCTAACGGTTGTCCATGGACTCCAAGGGCTGCCGTGGGCTTTTGTGTAAAAGGAAAGTAACAGGTGTTCTGTTCACACTTTTCCCTTTGCATATTTTCAAAGTTGCTATTGTGTTGTGCTATATCCCTGAATCACAAAAATGGGATAATGACTCAAAAATTTTGGTCGAAGCATAAAAATTAAGATGAAGAAGTAAAATGTTGCAACTTAGAATAATTTCATCAAAGTCAATATTGAATGAGACTCCGGTCCACATTTAGTATAGGGAAGTGTGAATGCTGGGATGAGTGATCCTGATCCAAAAATTAAAATATATCCAGAAAATATTGTACCATTGAAACTGGATTTTATTGGGTCAGGTATCTATTTTTTCCTAGGCTGTTGTCCATTTTGAAACTTTGTTCAATAATGGCATGAAGCTATCAAAGCTTTTGTGTCATTTTGAAACATGGCATAATGAGCTTTTAGATAAGGCAACAAAGATTTCTTAGAATGATTGTAACAGGGGGAGGTGCAAGATGGTGGAGGAGTAGGGGACCCTATTTCAACTGGTCCCCTGAATTGAGCTAGATATCTACCAGAGCACTCTAAGCACCCATGAAATCAGCCCGAGATGTAAGATTACACACTTCTGGATCTCTAAGGGCACAGGATCATCAGTGGAGAAATGCAGAGGAGTTGGAAGTGTACGTGCAGATATTGGAGGATAAACAGAAGGGGGAGGCAGCCACCAGCACTGAGCCATTGGAAAGTAATGCCCAATGCAAAAGTGCCCTGCACTTGGGGACCAGTAATAACTTGGAGATTGGTGGCTGCGAGTCAGGAAAGGACGGATAACAGCACTCAAACAGAACAAAGGGAATTAAGGGATGATTTTTGGGACCTGGTGGCTGCAGAGGTGGACCTAAGCCAATGGTCCCAGAATGGCCACAGCTGGTGCCCTTCCAGAGCTGGTATCTGCCTGGACATGAGTGGGTCCAGTGCAGGCTTCAGTCAGTGGTCCCTGGGGCTGGTGGCTACTGTGGCTCATGAGTGTTTCGAAGATACTTAAAAGTTGAGGAACCTTAAAGTGTCTGAGACAGCAAAGAGTTTGATACTGTCTCATTCACAAATCAGACTTCTATGGTGCTTGAAGCGTATGAGGTCTATGATCCTATTCCTCTCATTGTGGGAAGCTCTGTTGGAGGACTTCTGCCTTTGGCTCCCATCACAGCCATCCTGCACAAGGTGACTGTTTTCATCTCACTCTCAATACCACCAGCATCTAACCCTCCAGAGACAGGCTAGAGACAGCCCCCCAGAGACAGGATAGTAAAGTGGGAAGAGCTCTGACAATGGAATCAGGTGGGTCTGTGTGTACGTTTTGGCTCTATCCTACTTACTTTTTAAAATACCTTTTAAGTTTATTTTTAAATAAGAACTAGTGATATTAAATATTTATATTTTGTGGGGGGTTGCCTTTTTTTTTAATTTTTTTAAAATTTATTTTTAATTTTCAGCGCAACAGTATTCATTATTTTTGCACCACACCCAGTGCTCCATGCAATCCGTGCCCTCTATAATACCCACCACCTGGTTCCCCGACCTCCCATTTAAATTCTTTTTATTTATTTTCAGCATAACAGTATTTAGGGTTTTATTTTTCAATGCAATTTTTTAAAATTTTATTTTCAGCGTAACAGTATTCATTGTTTTTGTACCACACCCTGTGCTCCGTGCAATCCGTGCCCTCTATAATACCCACCACCTGGTTCCCCCAACCTCCCCCCCCCGCCCCTTCAAACCCCTCGGACTGTTTCTCAGAGTTCATAGTCTCTCATGGTTCACCTCCCCTTCCAATTTCCCTCAACTCCCTTCTCCTCTCCATCTCCCCTTGTCCTCCATGCTATTTGTTATGCTCCACAAATAAGTGAAACCGTATGATAATTTGACTCTCTCTGCTTGACTTATTTCACTCAGCATAATCTCTTCCAGTCCTGTCCATGTTGCTACAAAAGTTGGGTATTCGTCCTTTCTGATGGAGGCATCATACTCCATAGTGTATATGGACCACATCTTCCTTATCCATTCATCCGTTGAAGGGCATTTTGGTTCTTTCCACAGTTTGGCTACCGTGGCCATTGCTGCTATAAACATTGGGGTACAGATGGCCCTTCTTTTCATGACATCTGTATCTTTGGGGTAAATACCCAGGAGTGCAATTGCAGGGTCATAGAGAAGCTCTAGTTTTAATTTCTTGAGGAATCTCCACACTGTTCTCCAAAGTGGCAGCACCAACTTGCATTCCCACCAACAGTGTAAGAGGGTTCCCCTTTCTCCACATCCCCTCCAACACATGGTGTTTCCTGTTTTGTTAATTTTGGCCATTATAACTGGTGTAAGGTGATATCTCAATGTGCTTTTAATTTGAATCTCCCTGAGGGCTAGTGATGATGAACATTTTTTCATGTGTCTGATAGCCATTTGTATGTCATCTTTGGAGAAGTGTCTGTTCATATCTTCTGCCCATTTTTTTTAACTTTTTTTTTAATGTGACAGAGAGAGAGAGAGAGATCACAAGTGGGCAGAGAGGCAGGCAGAGGAAGAGGGGGAAGCAGGCTCCCTGTCACGCAGAGAGCCCAATGTGGGGCTCGATCCTAGAACCCTGGAATCATGACTGAGCTGAAGGCAGAGGCTTAACCCACTGAGCCACCCAGGTGCCCCTTCTGCCCATTTTTTGATATGATTGTCTGTTTTTTGTGTGTTGAGTTTGAGGGGTTCATTATAGATCCTAGATATCAACCTTTTGTCTGTACTGTCATTTGCAAATATCTTCTCCCATTCCGTGGGTTGCCTCTTTGGTTTTTTTTTTTTTTTTTTTTTGACTATTTCCTTGGCTGTGCAGAAGCTTTTGATTTTGATGAAGTCCCCAAAATTTTGCACCAGACCCAGTGCTCCATGCAATCCGTGCTCTACTCACTTTTTAATGTGAGGCAAGTTGTCCAATTTCTCTGAGCTTGTTTCCTCATTTTTGAAATGATAGTCATGCCTATATTACAGTGTAGTTTGAGACAGAAGTGAAGCCGGGGTATGTGTGTAGGCCTTCCTATGAATTTATGCTTTTCTACTATAACTTTTATGCATAACTGCTGTGCTTGCACACAGTAGATAATACATGATAGCTGTTATTCACATGAGTGTTTTGGCACACAAATACGAGTCAGCTTATTTCCCTTCTTGTCTTCTCTCTCAGCTTCTTCCTACTCCCAGCTTTCCTCCCTGTCCTCTTACCCAGCTCTTCTGATTTACTTCCTTTCATAGCTTGGCTTCTTCAAACATCAGTACAAAGAAATGACGGATAACAAACCTGAAGACACTGCCACATTCAGTGGGGGGGATGCCAGCTGTGAGGCTTCAAATTTGCCTTTGTCCTAATAATTCACTTTTCTGTTTGTCTCTACCCCCAAGGACTGGTTTTGCCTTTGCCTACAAATCTGCTTCCATGGGAAAAATTTCTGTATAGTTCTGGGCTGGTCTGAGCAACTTATTGGGTGCTAAGCAAACTTTTCAAGGCATTGAAAGGTTTTTATATTTTCACATATTTGTCAGGTCTTCAGTAATAACCCACTTTTTCCAGAACCAAACATGAAGACAACATGAATGTTCACATATTTGTCAGGTCTTCAGTAATAACCCACTTTTTCCAGAACCAAACATGAAGACAACATGAATGTTCACATATTTGTCAGGTCTTCAGTAATAACCCACTTTTTCCAGAACCAAACATGAAGACAACATGAATTTTCACACATATAAAGAATTGTCCCTATCCCATGGAGCACTGCATGTTGTATGCAAACAGTGAATCATGGAATACTACATCGAAAATTAATGATGCACCCATGGTGACTAATATAATAAAAAAAAAGGAATTGCTTCATTAAATAAGAATGTTTATAACACATTCTTCTTATATGAAAGAGCTCTAATTCAGGGACCTGAGTCCTGTTCTAGGGAGAATTGGGGTAACCTCTTTGTGGGCCTAGAAAACATTCTCTCACTTTTTTAGGTGACTGAGGCAGGAGATAATTTTTTTTAAGTGGTGCTATGAGTAGTATCAGGGGAGAAACCAAAGGAAGAACTCTATGTGTGTTTTGCTCATGGGGTTCAACACAGGCTTCAGGATCCTTGGTAATGGCAAATGAGCAGACTGTCCTAGGAGTGGGGTGAAATGTCCTGAACTTGTTTGAACCATTACCCCTCTTGAAGGAGGTCCCCAAAGACTTCCAAAAAGGAACGTCTGATGTCCCAGACCAATCAGAAGACACATTATGAGTGGTCATAGAGAATGGCTGAAATATTCCAAATCCAAAATTAGGTCATGATGCCTCATGCATAGGGCTGTAGATCCTGTTTGGAATCAGGGTTGTCTCCAGAAAGCCATAATTCACAGATACTGTCAGTGTGTGTCAGGCAAAAACTGATCTGCAGCCCGGAGTTCCCAGAGGGCCTCTGAGCAGGGGCCTCATTTAAGTAATTTAATCTCTAAGAATCTCAGTTCCTCCTCTAGAGAAGGGGAATCAAAATTACATCTTGCTCCCAGAGATACTGTGACGATTCAGTGTTATGTGAAAGACCTTCACAGCCCAGAGCCCTAGTTATTAATAGGTGAGTGAAAAGCAGTGGAGTGGGGTCTCCCACCTAGTCACTGAGGACATCCCTCCAGCACCTCCCAAATCATGGCCTTGGGAAGAACAAGGAGAGCACAGACTGCACTGTACATCTGCACCCAGGGGAGCTATTCTGATGCACACACACACCCCCACCCTGTCCCAAGGAGGCTGCGGACACATAGCTTCCACCTTTATTGCACCTGGTGGCATCTCCCAGGGTCTCAGGGCTGTTCATAGCCAGTGGGCAGAGGGTTGACGTGGGGATTGTGGAAAAGAGTGTGGTTGCCGTCTCCCCAGGAGTAGGGCTGTGAAGAGAGGGAGAGCGGATTGTCAGCGCGGTCCAGGCCGAGGGGTTCTGCGTCTGTCCCTCACCCCGACCCCAGCACCCTTTGCCCACCTGACCCTCGCTCCCACCCTGGGGCAGAGGCCTCAGACTAGCGTACCTTGGTGCGGATACGGAGGTGGCGATAGGGGATGAACTTAGGGCGTTCCTGGTGGCGTGCGTGGAGCCAGGAGTTGAGGGTGCAGAGGGCCACGCTTGGCAGTGCCAGAACAAAGGTCAGGAAACGCCAGGTGTTGGCTACAGAAGGAGAGGGGAAGCCGAGATGAGAGAGAAGTGGGAGGCCAGGGCCTCTGAAGGTCAGAGCGGGAGCGTTCGTCTGTGGAGGTGTCATTGGGCCCTGAAAGGCCAGAGGTGGGAGAGGGGTACAGGTAGGCAAGCCACAGGATCAGGTCTCAGCCAAACTCACCTCCTGCCCCTCCGTGGTCCCCCTTTGCTGCACTTGCAAAGCCCCGACTCAAGGACCTCAGAGGCAGAGCCATTGTGGTCATGAGAGAAGCTGGAAACTGCACTGTCCTTTTGCTCTCCTTCAGGGAGGCCTAGATTCTCCTCCCTCTTTTGGGGCCAATCACCTGTTGAGTCTCTAACATGGGTGGCTATTTTTAGGGGTTTTCTATATTTAAAGTGAGGCCTTACTAGGCATGAGGTCCTTCTCTCTAGACAGCTGATATCTGGTCCCTCTTATTTGGTAAGAGATGCTTAAAAAAACCAATATGCCATTCTTTTTATAGTTGCAGGGAGCTATTTCCTCTAATACTCTATTCCCAGTGGCTGACGCACAGTTGGTCTTTAGTGACTATGCGTAAAATGAATTAAGTGGCTTTTGAATCTCAGTTTTTTCATCTGTACAATGTATAATAATTTATACCTTAAATGCAGCTTATGAAATTTAAGTAAAGTAACAGGAATATGCACCTTAGGTTCTGGCACAAAACAGTAGTTCAGTATATGTATTAGTCACAGTTCTTCGCAAAGAACAGAACTTAGTCTAATTGGTTTTAAAAAGATAAGCAATTGAAAATCTTAGGTAGCTCACAGTGTCTCTGGTATGGCCAGAGAGGCCAGTAATCTGTGCAGCCAGAAACAAATAATTCTGTGGGCCAGCTGCTATGAGACACCACCACAATTTGTACTGTTAGACTCCGGATGCCAAAAACTTCACCATGGTGCTCTGGAAAGCTGGATCCTTCTACCCTAACATCTTCTGGAAAGTGGATTCTTCATGAAGCTTGCATCTTTGAATTGATGTCTTCTGAATCAGAGAATCATGTGCTCCCCAGTTTACAATAGCTAGGTCTTTGCCTACTCTTTAGATTCAAGAAAGCCTGGGAAATTGAGTTCTACCTTAAGGAGGCAGGAATTCTATCTTGGACAAAATCCCCAAATATAAAAAGAATATTCCAAAGATACTGGGTAGTCTCAAGCTTGACATGTGTCTACTGTTAAGTATATTATTTCAATCTGAAAAATCTGATTACTTGCAGGAAAAAGAAGAAAGCTTAGTGAGACCCGTATAAGCTCTGTATCAAAGTAGGTCACTAGAAAGCTACATGATAGTGCAGGGCTAATTTCTGCCTGGTTCACTGTTCTGTCCTCTGTACTAGCACAGAAACTGGCATGAAGTTGTTCTAAAAATATGTTTTTATTGAATGCTTCAAATATGTTACATTATTTATCTCTATATAAATGCTTTTGCAGGACTATAATCCAACAGGATGCCTCTAGCTTTGATCAGAACTGATGTACATAATATTAATTTAATATATAAAAGAAAAATAAATTTTTATATTTAATCTGAATATATAAAAGAAAAATGAGAAACATACATTTTTAGAAAGGGGGTCTGTAGCTATTCATTCTGTAGGTTTGAAACCGAACACTAACTTCTACTTAACTTTCTGAGTTTTTTTTTTTTCCTGAGTCTTTTTTTTTTTCTAAGATTTTATTTATTTATTTGACAGAGATCACAAGTAGGCAGAGAGGCAGGCAGAGAGAGAGGAGGAAGCAGGCTCTCTGCTGAGCAGAGAGCTCCATGTGGGGCTCGATCCCAGGACCCTGAGATCATGACCTGAACAGAAGGCAGAGGCTTTAACCCACTGAGCCAGCCAGGTGCCCCATCTGAGGCTTTTTTTTTTTTTTTTTAAGTAACCTTGTTGAACGGTCAAATGTTCATAGTGCTTCTAACTTACTCCAGAACCCTTACTGAGCTATAATGGATAGCTACTTCCCAGTTGGAATTTCGACTTGCTGCTGATAAGATGGACCTTATTCCAGTACAAGTTACTTGGCATCTCCCTTAACATACAGTCCCCTCAGCTTATGATAATGGCTTTTGGAGAAAGCAAATGACCCAAAGTGTTTTTACCTGAAAACATTCTAGGCTCTCCTCTCTCCACTGAGTTTTGCTGGTCATAGCCAAACGATTGCCTGGGCACTCCCATCCCTTTGTCTTAACTTGGAAGTTTCCGTGAAGAATTTTTCTTGCTGGTACTTGGTGAAGGCCCAGAGATGGTGCCATCCTCTGCTACTGTTGCCTCCATGTGGACACCTGCCCAGTACTCAGCCTTACATTTAGGTAGTATGCACTTTCCTAGCTGATCTGTGTAGAGGTGGTGCAGAGCAGCTCCTTTGGTCTTTGCAGTCACCATTATTTCTTAAGGTGTCTCGCATACTATCAAGTAATTGGGCTGCTTCCAAAGCTTCTAGTTTCTAGAGGTTTAGGTTTTCCTTTGTTTTAGGCAGGGGGAGAACAAACTTACCCGTTGTTAAGTAAACCCCAGTGGGCAGCATGCCAGCCCCTTTTCAGACATGCCTCAGCTGTCTGACGGTGTGAAGCAACAATTCCCGGTCATTTTCTTTTGTATGTCTTTCCTGGGATTCTACATACCATGACCATATTGTCCAAAGCAAAGATCAGTCCAACGTCTAATCTACTAAATATAAATTTTGTTTATGGGGAGGCTTAAGACAGGATATCTGAAATTAGAATTGTCCCAGAAAGTGAGGATACAGGATATGAGTTAGTGAAGATGAACTGTGAAGGGATTTAGAAATAAGACAGAATCAGGGTGGAACTCTCTAGTGGGCTAATGACAACAGGATGAAAGGGTCTAAAAAGGTGTTATTGGCTCCCTTTGCCCTTGGAGCAGGTGAACCTTGTTATAATGGCCATCTACTGTTCTGTGTCTGCCCAACATATGCCTTCTTCTGGTAATAAAAACCTGGGTTTTCTTTCTTTCTTTTTAAAAGATTTTATTTATTTATTTGACAGAGATCACAAGCAGGCAGAGAGGCAGGCAGAGAGAGGGGGTAAGCAGGCTCCCCGCTGAGCAGAGAGCCCGATGCGGGGCTCGATCCCAGGACCCTGAGATCATGACCTGAGCCGAAAGTAGAGGCTTTAACCCACTGAGCCACCCAGGCACCCCCAAACTGGGTTTTCTTTGCAAAATCACTACCGACTTCTCATTTTCAGTTCTTAGTTCTGGTGGTGTTGACTCCATCCTCCATCTTCAGGAGGGGCAACATGACCCAGGCTTAGACAAACCAGAACATTCTGTCCTCCTAACCACAGTACTGGGTTTGGTAGGGCTACATGTCCATGAGTCCCAATTTTGGGGCTTATTTCTTGGATACTGAAATGTAGTAGTACTTCAACTGGACCTGGAGTTGCTAGAGCTTCAGGCTGGAACCTTATATTGAAGCCAATACTGAAGCCATATTTCAGAGCAGACCTGAAAGACAGGGATAGATCAAGCCTTCTTGATAATATCTCAACCCCTGGATCATGATGTACCAGAACTGAGAAATGTCTGTACCCTTAGACATTTCAGTTACATAAAATGACCAAAAAATGGGGTTTCAAGTCTTTATTAATTGCTGAACATTTCTGTGAAACCACATCCTATTGCTAAATGTTTACCAGTGAATTCGTAATTTCTGTACTATGGTCTGTTTTATTGAAACTTTTTGCCTTATTTTGTAGATGAAACTTAATGGGCACTTGAAGTGAGTCCAGAGTTACTTAAGATGAAATTAATTGAATAAAGTATGCTTAAAGATGTAGTCCAACTTGCTAAAAGTTTAATGTTTGAGCCTATACTTTTATTTTCTTCTTGCATTTCATAATAATGTAACATCATACATAAAAGTAAATCTATAACTGTGACCTGATTTTTCTGAAATATGTATCTAATCCTGGGAACACTGAGGTTTTTAGCTGAGGCAGGCATTCTTGTGCTCAGTTGGTGTCATTAATTGTATAACTTGAGCCCAGGCTGAAGTTATGCCACAGGCCAAGTGTATGGAGTTGTTCCCATGAGATCTTCATCTCATATCCTATGTGCTGTATTCACTAGGCCAGATGCTAAAGAGATCCTATAATAGTGACTTATTAATCTCAAGTATTTTGCCATCAAAAATGCTGATTATTGAAAATAACTTGAAGGCCTTTTGGCACTATCACTGATGCTGCTAAAATTTTGATGAGATCATCCTGTAAATTTTTAGTAATCTCATTATTACAAATATGTGGATGAAATGCACTGGACCCAAGTAAACAGTGTTGTTCTCAGTTGTTTTTCTCTGGTATCACTACAAAAATAACCATGGAATGACTGAATGGCAGGCACATGGACTAGGAAGACATAAATAGGATGTGATCATTTTGGTTAAATTTCCAAATATATCCATTTTGTCGCTTGAGAGGACAAGAAGAGTAAAAGAAACCCAAGTTTTAGGATAAAAGACTTGAGCAACTTGGGACGCCTGGGTGGCTCAGCCAGTTAAGCCACTGCCTTTGGCTCAGGTCATGCATGATCCCAAGATCCTGGGATCGAGTCCTGCATCGGGCTCCTTGCTTGGCGGGGAGCCTGCTTCTCTCTCTGCCTCTGTCTGCCACTCTGCCTGCTTGTGTTTGCTATCTCTCTCTCTCTCTTCTGACAAATAAGTAAATAAATAAAATCTTTTAAAAAAAAAAACTTGAGCAACTGGAAGTGGTTCCTTATTTAATATTATATTATTATATTATTTAATATTTATTGAGTATCTACTATGAGTCAAGCACTGTGCCTGAGTCTTGGCTCTCATGGAGCTCAGTCTACTAGAGGAGGCAGCGATGTGACCAGACAGTCATGATGGTTCATCATGCTGCAGTATAAGTTATCATACCAAGTATGATAAGAGAGTTTGGGAAAGCTTTCAGTGGAGTTGGGACTCATATGATAAGTAGGACACGTTTAGGTCACAGAAAAGGGGAAAGGGCATCCTGGGTAGTTGGAATTAAAACAAGTGCAAGAGGCGTGAATGCCATGGCCACTAAAGCTGTGGAGGTAGGACAAAGCCAAGTGAGAAGCCATTTAAGGTATGCTGAAGCATTTGAACTCTATTTTATAGGCCACGTTTGGGGATGGGGTGGCAGGCATGAATTCTTTTAAGCAGGGAAATGACATCAGATTTAGTATTGGAGTCTGGGGTTAAAGTGAGGACTCTAACTGGTGGATTATATGGATGATGAACCAGAATGCAGAGACTGGAAGCAGGGGAGGTTGGCTAGGAGTCTTTCATATAATCCAGGGAAATGATGACAAGAGTTTGCACTTAAGGCAGTAGCACTGGCCACTGAGAGAAGGGACAAAGGTGAGAAGACTTTCTGAAGCAGAACAAATAGGATGTGGTGCCTGGTGGGACTTAAGTTACAAGAGAAAGAGGAATCAAGATTAGGGCTTAGAAACTGGATGACTGATGCTATTAAGGACATCTATGCAGTCTGAATTCTCACAGTGTAGCTCAACTTTTTTCCCCCACTTTTAATAGCACACTGTTGGGAAAACCAACAAATAAAATGATTTTTTTAGCTTGCCAGGTCTTTGTGGACAGCTCTGACGTTATTCTGATGGGATTTCCTCTGTAAGTAAGGAGGCTCTTTGTCCTAGTGGCTTTCAAGAGATTTTACCTACAATTATGATTCCTCAATTTGACTATCAGGTGCCTTGATGTTTTTTTGGAAATCTGTAATCTTGGGTGGAGATCGTTTGGCCTCTAGTACATGAACGCTGGTTCCATTCACGAGATTGGGAAAATTTTCATGAAGAACTTGTTCCACTTTATCTTCTAGACTTCTTTCTTTCTCCTCCCCTTCAGGGACTCCAACAATTCTGACGTTGGGACGTTTCATGGCATCATTTGTTTCCCTGATTCTGTTTTCATGGTTTCTAAGCTGTTTGTGCCAGGCATCCTCCTGATCCTTTCTCTCTATCTGTTTGTCCTCCAGATCACTAATTCTATCTTCTGTCTCAGTTACCCTAGCTTTGAGAGAGTTTAGATTAGATTGGAACTCATTGAGAGCATTGTGAACCTCAGCCCTGGTAGCTTTTAGCTCCACCCTAACATTGTGAACATCATCTCTGGTCGCTTTCAGCTCGGCCTTAATCAATTCCGTTTGGTCACCCATGGCTTTCTCCAACCTAGCTCTTGCCTGGATAATTGTTAGCCTGAATTCTCTTTCCGACATATTGTCTATGTTGATATCCATTAGCTCTGTTGCAGAAGGTCCATCCTCTGTAGTTTTCTTCTGTTGGGCATTCCTCTTCCTAGTCATTTTGGTGAGAGATGACTGAACAGATGTAGCTGGATGTATCGACCATGGTGCAGTCAAGGTGCACCCTGGAACACTTCTGAGCAATCAGGATTCCCCACCCAAATGAGAGACAAAAGAAAAGAAAAAGAAAAAAAGAGAGAGAGAGAGTGAGAGACAGGAAAGAAAGGGAAGATGAAAGAGAAGGTTCAGCCCGAATGGGGCCCAAGGTAAGATTTATGAAGTAGACAAACAAAAACAGACAAACAAAAGGACTGATAAAAGTATATGACAAGAGAAAAATATATATATATGCAAATAAAGGAAGAACTTTGTCAAAAAGAACCCCAAGTGTAAGATTTATATACTATCAGGACAAACACAAAAACACAGAAACAGTGGTGGAAGAAGAAGATGGGAGAGTGGAACCAAGATGCCCTTCAACGGACGAATGGATAAAGAAGATAAGGTCCATATACACTATGGAGTATTATGCCTCCATCAGAAAGGATGAATACCCAACTTTTGTAGCAACATGGACGAGACTGGAAGAGATGATGCTGAGTGAAATAAGTCAAGCAGAGAGAGTCCATTATCATATGGTTTCAGTTATTTGTGGAGCATAACAAATAGCATGGAGGACATGGGGAGATGGAGAGGAGAAGGGAGTTGGGGGAAATTGGAAAGGGAGGTGAATCATGAGAGACTATGGACTCTGAAAAACAATCTGAGGGTTTTGAAGGGGCGGGGGGTGGGAGGTCGGGGTACCAGGTGGTGGGTATTATAGAGGGCACAGATTGCATGGAGCACTGGGTGTGGTGCAAAAATAATGCATACTGTTATGCTGAAAATAAATAAAAAATAAATTTTAAAATATTTTAAAAAATTAAATGATTTTTAAAGCACAGAAAAATGACTTATTAATCTCTGATATTAAGATGTCACTTAATATCCTTGTCCATACTGAGAATATACCCGTATTTCAGTAACATACTTTTGCTTACCATCTAAATCCTTCTGTAAACTGTGAAGTTGAGGGAAGGGAGAGGAATTCAGGAAAAACAAAACAAAGCAGGGCTGAGCTGAGCAAAGCAAAACCACTCAGCATTTCTGAGGAAGATAGAGAGCAGAATAAGACTTTCCTAAGGGTATGGATAGAGAAGGAAATGAATGACCCATCTACAGGTCCGCCTGCCAGGCTATCAAAGGGCTCATCTAGGACCACACCACATGGGTCCATCTGGCAAGGTTAGACCTCTGGCTGAAAGATTTCCCACATTGAAGAACCCCGTACTGCGAATGGCTATTCCTCTGTGTGCATGTTTTGGGTGATTGATCAAGTGGACATGCTGACTGAAGCCACAGCCACACTCTAAATTCAAGTGTGGCCTCTGCTTCATGGGGCTCTCTATGTTGGGTCAGAAAGGAGCTCTGGGTGAAGCACTTCCCGAAGTCAGAGCACATATAAGGCTGCTCACCTGTATGGAGAAGCATGCCACTGGCCGGGAAATTCTTCCCACACTCAGGACAGGAAAACTCAGCAGCCATTACTGCTTCTGGTTCATCTGTGGAGGGTGAACTTGGAGTCTGGACTCTGCAGGGATCCCTGGGGCAGAGGGAGAGCTGGGGAAGGGGTGAGTGGAGGAGGAATGAGGGAGGGTTGATAAATACTGGAGACAGAAAATGGAGACATAAGGGAGGTAAAAGATGGTGTGGGGGAGGAGTCTGAAGAAGAGGGGCATGGGTAGAGCCTGGAGACTGGATGGGGTGGGAACATCAGTCACTGTGGTGGAGGGGCAAGAAAAAGCAAAGGAGGTTGCTGAAGGGACATGAAGGACCTGGGGCTTCTGCTCAGCTCCAGCAGAGGGGGACTAGAAGGGCTAATGCCCTCAGGTGGTGCCTGGGGCTGGTGACAAGCCACATGGCCTTTGAGCTTGGTGCAGAGGCTAAAGCTCTCCCCATACTCCTCACACCTGTAAGGCTTTCCCCCTGTTTGTAGATGAATGTTCTAGGTGAGGGAGGTCTTCCACCTAAAGCTGACAGAAGCTGCTCACCTGTGTGAACCCTCTTGTAGAATATTAGCTTCTACCCATCCCCAGAGCCTTCATGTACTGGGGACAGATGTAGGGCTTCAGTGCAGTATGCAGTATTTGGTGAGCCAGCAGCACAGAGCTGACTATAAAGCCCTTGCCATACTCCCCACAGATATATATTTGCCAGAGTGGATTCACTGGTGCTTAATGAGGTTGGAGCTCCCACAGAAGGTCTTGTCACACTGGGGATAATGACAGGGTTTCTCATTGGTGTGGATCTTTCCGTACTGGATGAGGGATGTATTCTGAGAAAACCCTTTTCACAGGCCCTTCACTTGTAGAGCTTATTTCTCTGGTGAATCCATTGATGCTATCAGGTTGGAACTTTGGCTGAAATGTTTTCTGTAGTCAGGATGGAGGTAAGACTTTTCAGCAGCATGACTTCAAAGATGATAGGTCAGAGAGTATCTCTGCCAGAAGCTCTTTCTCTGACTGTGACTGTGGTCAGTGCAGATATAGGGTCTCTCATTAGGCATGGGTTTCCTGTGTCCAGCAAGCTCACAGTCTAGGAGTAGTACTCCCTATCCTCAAGGGCTTGTCTTGAGATTTCTCTAATTTAAGGTTCTGGACAATGTCATATAAAGGTGTTTCTTACTCTGAGTCCAGGAGTAGATGACACTATTTTGGGGTCTATCCCTTGATGTTCTCCATTATTGAGCTTGTCCTCATTCTTGTTCCCAGTTCCTGTGGAAGAAACTGGAGGTTTCAGATTCCTCCACAGATATGCTCCCCAGAGAGGGGGAGTAGAGCACCGAGGATAGTTTTGCTATAAAATTGCAAAGGAGACTTTGCTTTCAGAATCATATAATCATTGTTTCTTGATGGTAAGATTTATTTTAAAATATCACCTGGAGTTATAACATTTTAGTAGTCTTGGACATTGACAGCTTCATCATGCATTAAAATGTACCAAGGAAGGCTCATTCACATTAGCCTGGAATACCTGAACACTGACCATCAAGAAAGAATCAACCTCAATAGCAGAAGGAAAGATGTTACTTTATTGGTTAAAGTGATTAAAAGAAGGGAGTCACACAAGCCAAGAAGATAATTAAATGGCTTGTCACAAATAAGATTGGAAAATAAAACGTTTTGCATATTTTTTAAAATTGAAGTATAACTGACATTGGTAAAAGTTTTTTTTAAAAGATTTCATTTCTTTATTTGGGACACAGACAGAGATCACAAGTAGGCAGAGAGGCAGGCAGAGAGACAGGGGGAAGCAGGCTCCCTGCTGAGCAGAGAGCCCGATGCAGGAGGACCCTGAGATCATGACCTGAGCCAAACGCACAGGCTTAACCCACTGAGACACCCAGGTGTCCCATTGGAAAAACTTTTTAAAAGAGGATATACATAAATTTGTAATTTAAAATGTCCATAATCTAACTGGTGTAAGGTGGTATCTCAATGTGGTTTTGATTTGAATTCCCCTGACGGCTAATGATGATGAGCATTTTTTCATGTGTCTGGTAGCCACTTGTATGTCCAATCAAAACCACATGGAGATACCACCTTACACACAGGTAGAATGGCAAAAATTGACAAGGCAAGAAACAAGTGTTGGAGAGGATGTGGAGAAAGAGGAATCCTCTTACACTGTTGGTGGGAATGCAAGTTGGTAGAGCCACTTTGGACAACAATGTGGAAGTTCCTCAGAAAGTTAAAAATAGAGCTGCCCTATGACCCAGCAATTGCGCTACTGGGTATTTATCCCAAAGAAAGAGATGTAGTGAAGAAGAGGGCCATATGCACCCCAAAGTTCATAGCAGCAATGTCCACAATACCCAAGCTGTGGAAAGAGCGCAAATGCCCTTCAACAGAGGAATGGCTAAAGAAGATGTGGTCCATAAATACAATGGAATATTATGCCTCCTTCAGAAAGGATGAATACCCAACATTGCATCAACATGGATGGAAGTAGAGGAGATTAAGCTGAGTGAAATAAGTCAAACAGAGAAAGATGACCATCAGATGGTTTCACTGACTTGTGGAACATAAGGAATAGCACGGAGGACATTAGGAGAAGGAAGGGAAAATGAAGGAGGGAAATTGGATGGGGAGATGAGCCCTGAGCCAACTATGGACTCTGGGAAACAAACTGAGTGTTTTAGAGGGGAGGGGAGTGGGGGGAATGGGTGAGCCTGGTGATGGGTATTAAGGAGGGCATGGATTGCATGGAACCCTGGGTGAGACATGCAAATAATGTATTATGGAATTCGACACCAAAAACTAATGATGAAAAAAAAAAGAGAGAGAATTTTAAAAAAAGAAAAGAAAGGAGGTGTACATAGGGGGAAAAAAAACTAATGGTGACTAACATAACATAAAAAGACAAAAATTAACAAAAGAATAAATGGCTAGCACTTACAGAATACTTATTATATGTAGGGGCTGTTCTAAGAGTTTCCACAAATAGATTAAACCTCCCAATAACTTTCTAACATGGGGACGATTAACCCATTTTACAGATGAAGAAACCAAGCCATTGAAAAGTGTTAATCTTGTCAAAAGCCATCCATTTGGTAAGCTGCAGACCAGGACCCAAATGATCTGGCTTGAGAGAGTTTTCTCCTAATTTGTATGCTACAATATCTCTCACTGGGACAATTTTGAAAAAGAAATTCCCTTTTCTCCATAATTCTGACCCTCTCTAAGAAAAACATGTTCATGTTAGAAAGTTTCTTTGCCCATGTCTACATATTTAAATACTCTATAATCATGGTTTAGTTACTGAGGAAGAGGAAGCTACTCCAAGCAAAAGAGGAATCTAATTCTGCCTCCCAAAAAGAAAATTCTCTTTATACTTTATGAATGTTCTCTGGTTCATTCACATTTTCATAATGATATTTTAATGCTATCTATTTATTTATTTTTAGATTTATGTATTTGAGGGGGAGGGAAGGAGAGCACTAGGGTGGGGGGAGGGGCAGAGGGAGGGAGCCAAACCCTCAAGCTGACTTCCCACTAAGCATGGAGCCTGACCCAGGGCTGGATCTCCTGACCCCAAGATTATGACTTGAGATGAAATCAAGAGCTGGAGGCTTAGCTGACTGAGCCACCCAGGTGCCCCTTAACGCTAGCTATTTAAGTTAAATGAGTTTATTTTATTAATTCCCTTTATTATTGGAATATATCATTGTTATAATAATGCTTTATAAGCATTTTCCTGCCATGCACAGAGCTTGTTTTTTCCCTGTTGAATTTCTTATGAGGAATCATCCCCAGGAGTATAGCTGTTGCCCCATATCAGAAAGGGCCTCTGGCCACCATAAAGCAGAAGCTCTTCTAACCATGAATGGATACAGTTCAATTTGTTAGAGCCTGACATTGGGCCAGCCACAGTGACCCCAGCTTATTCACGGTCTCTGGAGTTCTAGAAAGACTACAGCAGTTCTGGTGACTCTCTTCTGGGGGTCAACTAGGGTATGTTAGTGCAGTCAGTCCTTATAACAGTCATAGGAGCTATACAGCCTGCCAAAGACTTAGTGCGGTCAGTCCTTATAACAGTCATAGGAGCTATACAGCCTGCCAAAGACTTAGTGCAGTCAGTCCTTGTAACAGTCATAGGAGCTATACAGCCTGCCAAAGACTTAGTGCAGTCAGTCCTTGTAACAGTCATAGGAGCTATACAGCCTGCCAAAGACTTAGTGCAGTCAGTCCTTATAACAGTCATAGGAGCTATACAGCCTGCCAAAGACTTAGTGCAGTCAGTCCTTATAACAGTCATAGGAGCTATACAGCCTGCCAAAGACTTAGTGCGGTCAGTCCTTATAACAGTCATAGGAGCTATACAGCCTGCCAAAGACTTAGTGCAGTCAGTCCTTATAACAGTCATAGGAGTTATACAGCCTGCCAAAGACTTAGTGCAGTCAGTCCTTATAACAGTCATAGGAGCTATACAGCCTGCCAAAAACTTCCATCTAGGTAGCCACATAGTCCGTCATTCTTTCTGTAACTGTCCCAACTACCTTTTCCTACATTCCTTATCACTAATCTAGCCCAGGCTTTCTTTACCAAATCTGGAGATTACTCAATGTTTCTTAGTTTGCCTTTTTGGCTCGTTTTACCTTACTTCCAATTACCTTACACAAAGCTGTCAGGCATCTTTCTTCTTCTTTTATATTATGTTCAGTTGGTCACTATCATTAGTTTTTGATGGGGTGTTCAATGATGCATTAGCTGTGGACAACACCCAGTGCTCATCACAACATGTGCCCCCCTTAGTACCCATCACCCAGTTACCCCTCAAAAAGTGGATGGATAAAGATATCCATATATACAATGGAATATTACTCAGCCATTAGAAAGGTCGCCAAACTGTGGAAAGAACCAAGATGCCCCTCAACGGACGAATGGATAAGGAAGATGTGGTCCATATACACTATGGAGTATGATGCCTCCATCAGAAAGGACGAATACCCAACTTCTGTAGCAACATGGACGGGACTGGAAGAGATTCTGCTGAGTGAAATAAGTCAAGTAGAGAGAGTCAATGATCATATGGTTTCACTCATTTGTGGAGCATAACAAATAGCATGGAGGACATGGGGAGTTAGAGAGAAGGGGGTTGGGGTAAATTGGAAGGGGAGGTGAACCACGAGAGACTATGGACTCTGAAAAACAATCTGAGGGTTTTGAAGGGGCAGGGGGTGGGAGGTCGGGGTACCAGGTAGTGGGTATTATAGAGGGCACAGATTGCAGGGAGCACTGGGTGTGGTGCAAAAATAATGAATACTGTTACGCTGAAAATAAATAAATTTTAAAAAAACACTAATTCGGAAAAAAAAAAGAAAGAAAGAAAGAAAGAAAGAAAGGATGCATATCCACCATTTGCAGCGGCATGGATGGAACCGGAGGAGATGATGCTGAGTGAAGTAAGCCAAGCAGAGAAAGACAGTTATCATACGGCTTCACTCGTACATGGAACAGAAGCAATAGCACGGAGGAGCACAGGGGAAAATCTGAAGGGGAGAAATCAGAGAGGGAGACGGGCCATGATAGACTCTGGACCCCAGGCATGTTTCTTAATGTAGGGCAGTGCTTCCAGTTTCTGCAGGGAACACATGGAAAATGTTAATTTGTGCAGCATCCTAGGATAAAAGGGTTGACACTGCTCTCAGCTAGGGGTGCTTGGCCCAGTGCTTCTGGCCATGGCAGGCCCCACCTACCTGCCCTCAGGGTTAAAGCAGTGGCTCTCTACCCTGGCTGTACAATAAAATTAACCAGTTTCTAAAAATTCTTTTGCCCAGGCTGCACTCAGGTGTAATAACATAGTATACAGCCACAGCTGAGAGCCTCTGAACTAAAGAGATATCTCAGTTTATCCTGGAAATCTCTACGATTACCTTTCTTTCACTATCGCCCTTCCTTTTCAGGCATGGGTCCAGGGTATTGATTAAGTAAGGTCAAGGTCCTAAACTTAGGTGTGTGGAGCCCTCAATAGCTAGACTCCATGCCACATAATTTGGACAACAATGTGGAAGTTCCTCAGAAAGTTAAAAATAAAGGCTAAATGAGTGTGGATATACAGGGCGGGGATATACAGACTTTCAGTCGCAGCGGTGAGTGTAAAGTTCTGAGAAAGCTGAACCTGAGGCCTGGGTGCTTACACCTGTGCGCAGGTTTTCACATAGGTGAGGGGGCAGTTAAAGGTGGAATTCAGTGGAGACCTTGGGAATAGCAGGAGGTCTGGATTCTAAGGCCAAGAGGAGCTGTGGTGCCGCACGTGCGGCGGGAACGGCTGGGAAATGAGCCGGCAGACGGGACCAGCACACTCCGGGAAGAGAGTGGAGAGCAAAGCTGAAAAGGTCAGTGGAGACGCTCGTGCTGCCCCTTCCCAACCGGATAATACTGACATGTTCGCGGGGGTCCATGGAACAACCTGTGGAAGGGCTTGGACGGAAGGCCGTGCTGGGAGATGCCCCCTGCTCGAGGTAAGAGGCAGCAGGCTCAGGCTCCTGCCATTCGCTAGCTCTTACCTCGTGAGATCCCGTGCCCGCAGGTCTCCTGCAGGACGCCCGGGGGTGCAGCCCAGCGGGGCTGGTCATCCCCACTCTCCGGACCCGAGACCCGCGGTCCGGCGGCACTGCGATGGGACCCTGCTCCGCGAGGGCCGACGCCCCACTCCGGCAAAGAGGCCGCGGGGGCTTCCCCAGGCGCCCCGCGGGAGAATGTGGTCGCCGGCAAGGGGCCTCGGAAACGGGAAGATTACTGACCCTGCCTCTAAGCCGCTCACGCGCGCATCCCCCCGGCCGTCCAGACCGGGATGCCGAGGGTCCCGGGCGTCCTTACCCAGCCTCAGCCAGGGGCATTTCGTCCTGGCCCGTCCTTTTCGCTTCTCACTTCCCAAAAACCTGCCCCGCACGTCCCCTGGCGTTCCCAAGAATGGGGCGGAACGGTCTGGGCAGTGGGCACGCCACAGAGCCCCGGAGGAACCGCCATTCCAGTCCCCAACTGCAGCGTCCGAGGACGGGGCTTGGGGCGAACTGTCCTCAAGCCGGAGGCTTCAGAACCCCGCTTACCCCGCCAGGCCTGGTCGCTGCGCTGGCGGACCATCCGCGCACCCGAGCCGGAGGCTGCGAGTCGCGCGCACGCGCCGGCCCCGCACCCGGGCGCGCCCCTCCCGCGCTCGCCCCGACCCGCGCCGCGCCCGGGAATGGAGAGAGAACGATGTGCTGGAGACAGGGCGACCGCGCCTCCTAGGGACAGAAAGCGGTGGCGCCGACCGGGCTGGAAAGCGTTGGAGGCCAGAGGACCCCGCCTGGGTCGCAGGGCTGAGATGAGGGTGAGTCAAGTGAGGCGCTGGCTTCTGGCACGGAATTTAAGGGGGCGCCCAAGAATTTTGTAATCAAGATAAACAACATTTGAATGCAATATCTCAAAAACAAACACACAAATCTTATTTATAAGAACAGTTGGCTGCACAGGCTGCTCAGGCTGCAGTTGGCCGATTTAAAAACAAAGTCAAGTGTTGGGCGCCTGGGTGGCTCAGTGGGTTAAGCCGCTGCCTTTGGCTCAGGTCATGATCTCAGGGTCCTGGGATCGAGTCCCACATCAGGCTCTCTGCTCGGCAGGGACCCTGCTTCCTCCTCTCTCTCTGCCTACTTGTAATCTCTCTGTCAAATAAATAAATAAAATCTTAAAAAAAAATAAAGTCAAGTGTCAATCTTGATTACCAAGTATCTCCGTGCGCCTTTACATTTTACACTGGGAGGTGGTGCCTCTCATCTTAGCTGGTCCCATCTCTGGCCGATCCCCTCAGTGTGGGGGGACACGGAAGCGGACGACATCTGAAGTCCCTGATGATGGTCTGAATTCTGCCAGTGGCTGCTGAGCGACCTTGGGCGCGTCGTGCGCCTCCTCTTCCTCACGGTTGCCCCTTGCAGAGTCAGAGTCCAACTGCATTATTAAGGAGAGTCCTGGTAGTGCGGAACAGCAGTGATTCTCACAGGGTAGAACAAAAGAAAGTTCACTAGAAGCTCACATACTTGTATATGACTACAGAGTGATCCCAGAAGCATTGTTCCTAATAGCCAAAAACTGAAATCAATGGTCATCAGCAGTCAAATGCATATAAATATTAATGGTAATGTAAACAATGGAATACTGTAGAACAATAAAAAACTTGCAAACACTGTAGCTCAGAAGAAACAAGACATACAGTCCAATTCCATTTCCATAAGGCTCAAAATCCCGCAGAATCACAGTATATTGTTTAGAAATCCATTTACATAGATTATATATTTATATTTATAAGTTTATAAGTATATATAAATTTCATATATATAAATAATATATAAATATATAAAAATTTCATATGTATGATAATTTCATCCTACATATATAGAATATCAGAATAGTGCTTATAGCCCTAGAAGAGAGGAAGAAGGTGTGAAGTGGTGCTCTGGAGCACAACATTTCTGGCCCTGGGTAGTGGTTACAGGGGTACCTTTTAACTATTCTTTGAAATACACTCGTAGATGGAGCACCTGCCTGGCTCAGTCTGAAGAGCACAGGACTCTAGATCTTGGGGTCATGAGTTTGAACCCCACGTTGGGTGCAGAGAATGAATAACAAACAAACTTTCAAAAATGAGCACATAGGGGCACCAGTGGCTCAGAGGGTTAAGCCTCTGCCTTCCGCTCACGTGGTGATCTCAGGGACCTGGGATTGAGCCCCATATTGGGCTCTCTACTCAGCAGGGAACCTGCTTCCCCCTCTCTCTCTGCCTGCCTCTCTGCCTACTTATGATGTCTGTCAAATAAATAAATAAAATCTTAAAAAAAAATGAGCACATAGATTTTATGTACTTTCCTGCATGTAGAACATTTTTTAAATGCTTGCAAAGATAGGAAAGTATCTAGAACAGTGCCTGTCACGTGGGAGGTGCTTAATAAATATTTGCAAAATTGTTGAGCTAGTGTAGTGCTGTAGCAGACCCTTGGTCAAACACCTAAGCAGAAGAATTAGGATGGCCCTGACGTTATTGCTTGAAAGCCTGGGTCAGAAGCTTGGTGACAATAAAAATCTCAAAGCAGTGGGATTTTACTACACTAAACAGAAAGGGCAAGTAAGTGTTCTTAAGTCTTTAAGACTGGGGATACCTGAGGGCTGATGTCCAAATAAGGTCCTGCCAAGTCTCCAGAATCCTCCAGGTGGGGAAGAGGGGGAGTTTCTAAACCTCTTATCTCCCAACCACGTGATCCTGAAATTCCAGTCCAACTACTTTACATGGTTATAGAAACTGCCTCACTATTTAAATCTAACATGTGGGATCTTCGTGCAATTCCTTCCTCTGCCATCAGTGCTTTCTTTACTTTGTCCACACTTTGTATTATAATGACCACTCTCCCTGCCTAATTCTCTTGGATTGATAACACATTAGTGGACAGGGGAGATTTAGTTAAAGGCCAGGGAAGGACTGAAATTGATGGTCTCTCTAGGTTTCACAGTCCTCCTGTTCAGAGCTGTCTCCTGACTGTCTCTCAATTGCACCAAGTCCTGGGGATGCTCAAGAATCAATTCCCCCTTTGGAGAAGTTTACACTAAGTTAATATTTTCAGAGTGCAAACACCTTGAAGCCTTACCCCGTAAGTTAATTAATAAAACAGTAAACTGTTATCAGCTATTTGCTCTTATCAGAACGTCCACATTTCTTTTTTAAAAAATATTTATTTGTTTATTTATTTATTTAAGAGAGAGAGAGAGAGAGAGCGCATGAGTTGGGGGAGGGGCAAAGGGAGAGAGAATCCTAAGCAGACTGTCTGCTGAGTGTGGAAGCTGGCGCCTATGCTTGGTCTCATGACTCTGACACCATGACCTGAGTCAAAGCCAAAAGTTAGATGCTCAACCAACTGAGCCACCCATGAGTCTCAGAAGGTCCACATTTCTAAGGAAATTGCTGCCATCAGATAATAACAACAGAGAAACCAAGGGGTATCAGCTAGACTACCTGCTTGTTAAGAGAGTGGAGAAGAAGCAGGCCTGGAGGGAGATGTTGGGAGCTGAGAGGGTGTGTATAAACCTTGCAGTGGGAGTAGGGGTGGTTGTGGGGGGGAGATCTTTTAATAGACAATTATCTTGTATCTTCGGCTTCCTTATTGTGCTGTGCATTTCCCTCTGTGGGAGTCGGTGTCCACCCAAAATCCTAAAGCAGCTTCATCATTATGTAGAAGGCGTAAGTGTTGGTAAGTTTTGCATCAACAAACCTAGGATAGCCTGGGTGAAGGTATTATTTGACAGATTTAAGAAAACCTCCTAAAGGAAATAGATTCTTGGAGTTGTTTACTTGTCAGGAGAATTTGTGAGCTGTGATGGGGGAAGGGGTTTCAGATGGAGCTTCAGAAAAGGTCTAAAACTGGGAAATGGCATAATCAAGCTGAGTGGGCTAGCCAAGGTTATTGGTCCCCTTCTTGAAAGCTCTCACTCTTCCCAACTTCTACACACACCTGATTTCTAACTACCAGCACCCATGTTCTTTGAGGACTCTCTGTGGACTCTACAGCCTGCTTCTTGGCAGGTCAGAAGTGCATAATGAGAAAACAGCTATTTTGAGTCACTGCCTGGGCATTTTATTGTATGACAACCCTCTTCACATTCAGAGTCTGGAGTTTACATTCAGAGCTGAACTTAGCATTCCTGCCCCACGTTCCCATTTTGTTTCTCCCAGGGCACCTTCTAAAATAGCTACTTGGAGTTGAGCCCTTAAAAAGTTAGTGACCTCTGTCCAATCACATCGGTGGTTGCTTAGATAGGTGCTACCCTGCTCTCTCTCTCCTGTGGTCATGACCCAGGACAGAAGGCTGCCCTTCCCCCAGTTGATTGCCCCTCCATGTCTGAGATTTATAAGTAATAAATCTTGTGGCTTTACTTTCTTTTCATGGGTGTACTGAAATTTCAATCAAAATGACCCCAGGAGTGCTTGCTTCAGCAGCACACATACTAAAAATTGGAACAATACAGAGAAGATTTGCATGGCCCCTGCGCAAGGATGACATGCAAATTCATGAAGTGTTCCATATTAAAAAAAACAATGACCCCAGGAGTTTTCAGGTCCCTGAAGTCGGAGCTTGGATGCTGAGAGAACTATCTACTGATTCTGTGTGGGTGGCTTGTGCCAGCATAATCATAAACTGCATATTCTTAATTTAATACACCATTTACTGGCCCTCCAACACAAGAATATGATACATTATATCATATAGTATAATATAGTGACTGTACATATAGTCAAAGACTATGATACATTATATATTATGTATCTATATATAGATACATATATATAATATACATTATATAGATATTTGATCTGTACATGCAAGAGAATGATTCTGAAGCCCTACTTCAGATGGGGCTGGCAAGGGGGCGATGAAGGCTAAGTAATGCCATAAGGGTGAGACCTTAATCTGACAGGTGGTGCCCTTATATCAAGAGAAAGACACTAGAGCTCACCTTCTCTTCCTCTCTCTCTCTCCCTTTCTCCTCCCTCTACCCCCCTCTCCCCCCTTTCTCATCTCTCCTTCTCCTCCCCCCCTTCCCTCTCTCTCTCCAGCTCTCCATCCTTCCCCTTCCCTCTCTCCTCCGCTTCCCCCTCCTCTACCTCCTTCCCTCCTCCTACTCCCCCTTCATCCTCCACTTCTTCCCCTTCTTCTCTTTCTTCTACTTCTTCTCTCCCTCTCTCCCTATGAAGACACAGCAAGAATGCAATTATCTGCTAGCCAGAAGGAGAGCTCTCACCAGAACCCATCTTGAACCCATCTTGATCTTGAAATTTTCAGTCTCCAGAACTCTGATAAAATAAATTTTTGTTGTCTGGACCACCCAGTCTATCATCTTTGTTAGATATTTGATCTGGACATGTAGAGGAGCCTGAGCAGACAAAAACAGGTGATTGTGACTTTGTAACTAAAGTATCTTTATAGATGGCTACTTTTGGGATAATAATTTTTTTTGGCTTAAGGGAACACATTTTTTAAATTATATTTTTATTTTTATTTTTTTTATTTATTTTTATTTTTATTTTTATTTTCTATTTATTTATTTTTATTTTTCTACATAAAGTATCATGTCATCTGCAAAGAGAGAGAGTGTGATTCTTCTTTGCCAATTTGAATGCATTTTATTTCTTTTTGTTGTTTGATTGCTGAGGCTAGGACTTCTAGTACTATGTTTAACAATAATGGTGAGATGGGCATTCCTGTCATGTTCCTGACCTTAAAGGAAAAGTTCTCAGTTTTTCCCCCATTGAGAATGATATTTGCTGTGGGCTTTTCATAGATGGTTTTTATGATGTTGAGGTATATTGCCTCTATCCCTGTATCTAAAGAGTTTTCATTAGGAATGCATGCTGTATTTTGTCAAAATTTTTTTCTGCATCAATTGAGAGGACCACGTGGTTCTTGTCTCTTCTTTCATTGATTTGTTCTATGACATTGATTGATTTGTGAATGTTGAACCACCCTTGCAAACCAGGGATAAATCCCACCTGGTCTTGGTATATAATCCTTTTGATGTTCTCTTGGATCCTATTAGCTAGGATCCTGTTGAGAATTTTAGCAACCATATTCATCAGGGATATTGGTCTGTAATTCCCTTTTTGATTGGGTCTTTGCCTGCTTTTGGGATCAGGGTAATGCTGGCCTCATAGAAAAAATTCAGAAGTTTTCCTTGAGTTTCTATTTTTTTTGAAACAGTGTCAGGAGTATAGATATTACTTCTTCTTTGAATGTTTTGTAGAATTCTCTAGGGAATCCGTCAGGTCCTGGACTCTTATTCATGGGGAGGTTTTTGATCACTGCTTCAATCTCGTTACCAGATATTGGTCTATTCAAGTTGTCAATTTCTTCCTGTTTCAGTCTGGGAAGTTTATAGGTTTCCAGGAATGCATCCATTTCCTCTAGGTTGCTTAACTTATTGGCATACAGCTGTTGATAATAATTTCTGGGTGATTGTTTCTATTCCCTTGGTTTTAGTCATGATCTCTCCCATTTCATTCATGATTTTATTGATTTGGATCCTTTCTATTTTTTTTTTAATAAGTCTGGCCAGTGGTTTATTAATCTTATTAATTCTTTCAAAGAACCAGCTTCTAGTTTCATTGATGTGTTCTACTATATTTCTGGTTTCTACTTCATTGATCTCTACTCTAATCTTAGTTATTTCCCTTCTTGTGCATGGGTTAGGTTTAATTTGTTGTTATTCCCCAGTTCTTTAAGGTGTGTATTTGGGATTTTTCCATTTTTTGAGTGAGGCTTGGATGGCTATGTATCTCTCCCTTAGGACCACCTTTGGAGCATCCCATAATTTTTGGACCAATGTGTTTTCTTTCTCATTGGTTTCCATGAATTGTTTAAGTTCTTCTTTGATTTCCTGGTTGATCCAAACATTCTTGAGAAGGATGGTCTTTAACTTCTAATTGTTTGAATTTCTTCCAAACTTTTTTTTGTGATTGAGTTTCAGTTTGAAAGCATTGTGGTCTGAGAATATGCAAGGGATAATCTCAGTCTTTCAGTGTCAGTTGAGCCCTGATTTGTGATCCAGTATGTGTCTATTCTGGAGAACGTTCCACATGCATTCAAGAATGAGTATTCTGCTACTTTAGGGTGGAATATTCTGTATATATCTATGAGGTCCATCTGCTCCAGTGTGTCATTCAAAGCTCTTGTTTCTTTATTTATTTTTTGCTTAGATGATCTATCTGTTGCTGAGAGTGGAGTATTAAGGTCTCCTACAATTAACATATTATTATTATCAATATGTCTCTTTATTTTGGTTAACAGTTGGCTTGTAGTTGGCTGCTCCCATGTTGGGGTCATAGATATTTACAATTGTTAGGTCTTCTTGTTGGATAGACCATTTAGAATGATATGATGTCCTTCTGTATCTCTGATTACAGTCTTTAGCTTAAAATCTAGTTTGTTTGATATGAGAATTACTACTCAGCTTTCTTTTGAAGTCAGTTGGCATGAAAGATGGCTCTCCTTCCCTTTACTTTCAGTCTGGATGTATCTTTAGGTTCAAAAACGAGTCTCTTGTAGACAGCATATGGATGGGTTCTGTCTTTTCATCCAATCTGCAACCCTGTGCCATTTCATGGGAGCATTTAGGCCATTCATGTTGAGAATGCTTATTGATAGATATGATTTTATTGTCATCATGTTGCCTGTGAGGCCCTTGTTTGTATAGATTGTCTCTGTAAATTTCTGATCTGTATCACTCTTGACGGCTTTCTCCTTTTTTAGAACTCCCCTAATATTTCTTGCAGGGCCAGCAAGTGGTCACCTTTTCTTTCAGTTTTTGCTGGTCTTGGAAGCTCTTTATGTCTCCACCCATTCTAACAGCCTTGCCAGGTGAAGTATTCTTGGCTGCACGTTCATCTTATTTAGCACTTTGAAATGTCTTGCCAGCTCTTTCTGGCTTGCCAGGTTTCTGTGGACAGATCTGATGTTATTCCAATGTCCTGCCCTCTGTACATAAGGATTCTCTTCCCCCTAACTGCCCTTAAGATGGTTTCCCTGGTTTTAAGATTTGTGAATTTCACTATAACATGCCTGGGCATTGGTCTGCTCTCCTTGATCTTGGGAAGTGTTCTCTCTGCCTCTAGAACACAAATGCTCATTTCATTCCCCAGATCAGGGAAGTTCTCAGCTAGGATTTGGTCAAATATGTCTTCTACTCCTCTCTTTTTGTCCGTCCACTTAGGGATCCCAATAATTCCCACCTCGGAATGTTTTGTGGCATTATTTATTTCTCAAATTCTGTTTTCATGGATTCTAAGCTATTTGTTGCAAGCCTTCTCCTGATTCTTCTTTTCTATCAGTTCGTCTTCTAGGTGACTAATTCTTTATTCTGCCTCATTTACCCTAGCTGTTAGAGTATTTAGATTAGATTGGATCTCATTGATAGTATTTTTAATTTCTGCCAGATCAGCTCTCACTTCTGCCTTTAGAATCTATATTGCCATTAATGGTTTTCTCCAACCTTGCTATTGTCTGCATAACTGTTACCCTGGAGTCTATATCCAACATCTTGCTTGTATCCATATCCTTTATTTCTGTGGCAGGGGTCATAGTCTGAATTTTTCCTGTGTTGGGAGTTCCTCCTCTTAGTCGTTCTGTTGAGGAGTGGTTGAGGGAATGTACAGAATCCAGATTATTGACCACAACTGAAGCAAGATGCACCTGTTTTATAGGGACCTTAAGGTTCTCAGCCTCTTGATCTTTCAGTCTGTCTTCTGGGGGAGGAGCCTGCTGTGCTGGTACCCAGGTAACCCTGTTTGGGCAGAGTTGCTCTGCACCCTGTGGGCGGGGGATGGGCTCAGTGAAACCTGGTTTTTGGGGGCTTTTGTTCTCTGGGGTCTCTCCCTGGAGTTTTCCATGTATCTTCCAAGAGTCAGAGCAGGCGTGACTGTAACCAAACTTCTATCTCAGAACAGAGAGATCACAGTCTGTTCTTTAGTGAGCCCTGTAGGCCACACTGCTTCTGTTTTGTCTGTCCTGCTCAAAACCTCAGCGTCCTACAATGTGTGCCCCACAGCAGTATTCCCAGTCCTCGCTTCCAGGTTCAGGCAAGTCTCTAGCCTTTATGCTTCTAAGACCACCAGCCACCCCCAGTTTGTACGCACACCCCCTCAGCTCCAGATTTCAGTTTGGGGGCCCCCCTAAAGTCCTTTACCCACCACTACTGGTCTGCAAGCCTGTGCCCAGTCCCCAGTGCAGGAGATTTTGCACTCCAGCACAAGAACATATCACACATGGTAGGACATTCTCTTTATCAGTTAGGGAACCTCTAGGAACTTAGGGTCTGTGGTTAGCTCAGAGAACTTACACTGGTGGAGAGAGGTAAATGAGTTGTGTTGGTGGGACCCGTGGGGTCCAGGAGAGAAGTGTGGGATTCTCTGGTGGCAGGTATCTTGAGCTATGGGTGCTGGAATTCCAATCCTGGCATCTTCCAGCTAACTCTAGGGAGAAACAGGGAGCCCTCTGGGTCAGAACTGTGCTCAGAGATGATAACAGGAGTGAGGGCTACTACTCTTTCATGAAGCTTCTCCATCCTCAAGTTCTTCACAGTCATGGCCCAAATGAGGCTCTGTCACTCCTCACCTCCCTTCCAACTCTGAGCAACTGCAGCACAAGGGCTAAAGCAGGAGGAGAGATGCAGTATGTTCAGGACTTGGAACAGCATGTGGGGGGAGACAGGCTCCATGGGTATTTCCCAGAAATCAGAGATTCTTAAGCCATGAGTTCTAGCCCTTAACCTAGGACCTACCTCAGACATTCCCAGAAATCTTCATACCACTAAGATTAAAATCAGACAGCAGGAGAGGGGAGATTTGTTTGCAAATCTTTGGAAGGGGAGTGTCCTGCTACGTTAGAGGAGTCTGTCTTATTCCTGGACTTCTTTGCCCCTTCTCCCGCTCTCACTCTCCATGAAGAGCTGCGATCGGGAAAATCCCTGAGCCCCGCTCTCTGTATGTTTTAGATCTGGCTAACCACACCCTAACTTGCTTCTGAATGATCCCCTAGTCTCTACCCCTGCCCAAGGATTCACCCGAAGTTAATAGCCCTGGGAACTTCAACCCTGCACCTGGAATGAGTTATTTTCTGGCCCACCTCCCCACTCTCCTCCCCGAAACACCAAACTAGAAATCTAGGTTGGGATGTGAAATCTCCTGATTTAAATATTGGGTCCATTGTGTCAATATGTGCGCGCGCGCGCACACACACACACACACACACACACACACACACACACAGTGCTTAGACCAGAGACAGCAAACTTCACTGTGTGTTTTGTTTTGAATTTTACTGTGTATGTGTGTTTATTTAAACAATTATCCTTGGGGCACCTGGGTGGCTCAGTGGGTTAAAGCCTCTGCCTTCGGCTCAGGTCATGATCTCAGGGTCCTGGGATCAAGTCCCGCATCCGGCTCTCTGCTCAGTGGGGAGCCTGCTTCCCCCTCTTTCTCTGCCTGCCTCTCTGCCTACTTGTCATCTCTGTCTGCCAAATAAATAAATAAAATCTTTTTAAACATAAATAAACAATTATTCTTCTTGTAGTAAAAACCATTTAAAATAAATACTGATGTATTTTAATTTCTCCATAGATGAGGGATAAATGGATAACAGTCATCATCATATGAATTTAATGTTTTTAAAAAGATATTTATTTTAGAGGGGCTAGGGAGGGGCAGTGGGAAAGTGAAAGAGAAACTCAGTCAGACTCCCTGCTGAGTGCAGAGCCCAATGTGGGTCTCAATCTCACAACCCAGAGATCAGACCTGAGTCAAAACCAACAGTTGTACACCTAACAGACTGTGCCACCCAGACACCCCAACTTTAATCTTTTTAGGATTATAAAAGCAATAGACACACTAAAATAAATAAATAAATAAATATTGCCTAAAGGAGGAGATAAGAGATTTACTAGCACATAGCAATTTGAGAGGAGACGGAGCCCAGAAATTCTTGCCTTAATGTGAGAAATTAGCTTCCAAAGATTTGCAAACAAATCTCCCAGGCCTAACTCTACCATATACCTAATATTCGTATGCAATTACAGATTTTGTAGCACACGTAATAGAGCTTTGAAGAAGGAACGACCCAACACAGGTAAGCAGTATAAGCAGGACCCTATGGTAACAACTATTTACTGAGTGCCAATTCTGCATGTGCTGGGGATTCAGGCCTTCGACTCAGACCCTAGCTTGTGCTCTTTGAAGTGCCACTGATGGGAAACATAGCAAGAATCCTTCCCCTCATCAAGGGAAGTCCCCGTGCCCATCCCCATGTTGCTGCCAGCTTGTAGTATTAATCCGATGTTACCTCAGTGAAGCCTCGCGGATTGGTCCTGGCAAGCTCTTTTCTCCACTGCCGGGATTGTCCACTCTGTGTTATTAACGGTCCTGAGTCCGTCTCCTTCATGACACAAAGCTATCCCAGGACAAAGTCTGCTTGCTCTTTTCTGTAACTTTATGGGGGAGCTAGCACACAAGCTGGTATGGTGCTTTCCTTAACTGACACTACTAGCAAAAATGCTCCAGACTTGAAGGATATAGGAGAGCTGAGGTTTAGAGTCACCCCTTTGCCCAGGTCCATCATGAGCATGATCGCATGGATCCTCAACACAATGCTGAGAGGCAGCCGTCATCATTCCTGTATTATACATGAAGAAACTTAAGATCAGAAGAGGTAGGCCTGTCCAAGCTCACATAGCTAGGAAGAGAGAGACCTGGACATTCTGTTAGAAGCTGAGAGAGGGGTTGCTCCACATTCCTTTCCTTTACTCCTATTATACCTAAATATAATTCCAGATGCAGCAAACCTGATAAAAGGAGGCAAAATTTGGGGATAGTGTGCTGCATGCATGGGGCTGATGGTGGAAGGTTACACAAGGGTGGGCATTAAGCCTCTTCCAACCTCATAAAGACTCGCGGGGGCTTCTCCCAGGAACACAGCAGTTATGGGAAGGAAAAAGAAGTCCCTCACAGCTTGGACTCTGCTCTGGGAATAGATGATGTAGTGCTTTGGGAAGCCTCCCTCTGGCTTCTATAAGTTTTCCCCCCAAAATTGCATTTATTTAGGAAACTCTCTCCAATGCCCAAGCAAAAGAGCCACATTCAGTTTTCAATGTGAACTTTATGAGATGCACAAGTGAAACTTTACCACCTTTTCTCTGTGGAGGGATCTGACAAAGGATCTGGGGACCCCACAACAGAAGGGATTAGAGAAGGGAAAGGGGAAGATGGCAAACCTTGGGCCATTTGTTACTGCCTAAAAATGTCACAACAGACAGGTCTCCCGGTCCTTTGGTTTGGCTCTGGGCCCACCAGCCCTAGCTTTACTCCATAAAGACTGTCCTTTCACGGGGTCACATCCCCAGAGTTCACATAGCATTCCCAGGTACAAATTCTCTGGTCCTTCTGCCAGAACCCAGACTTCCTTTTGATCCCCTATGGAGGTTAGGTACCCCCCACAAACTGTGTTCCTCACAGGAGTGCCCGACATCTGGTTCCACTCCTCTGGGAGGAGGCAGTTGTTACTCTTGGAATGATTAATCCCATCATTCCTTAGGCCTGTAAAGGGATCTGGTTAGCAGCAGCCAAAGGTCTCCTACCTCTGGAAGCAGCTGGGCCAGTCAAGGGTAGCTCCTACCATGCAAAACACTGCCTCCAGCTGGGGTTCTGTCTCTGGGGCCTCGAAAAACAGGGCTAAGCCTTCTTTTGGAGGAAGGCTCTTTGAAGGCTCTACTGTTCTAATTCTTCCAGCCTGGATTTCCCTGATTCAGTTCATGAATCAACAGCCCTAGAGGAGCAGGAAGAAGATTTACTTAGTGATGCTCAGGCTCCTTGAGGACTGGACCAAAGTTAGAACCAGTTTGGAAGTTGCCAGGGATAACAGCAGGGCACTGCTCTGCTGCATCTATTGGTGCTGGCCCAGGCTGGAGCTGCTGGTAAATGCCACATTGCAGACACAGGGCTTCTCATCACTGTGGGCCAGCTGGTGGATGAGCAGGTGGGAACTCGGGTGAAGCTCTTGCCACACTCACTGCAAGTGTAAGGCTTATGGCTTGTGTGAGTATGTTGGTGCTGAAGCAGATCTGAACTGTCTACAAAATCTTGCTGCAACTGGAGCATTTATAGGGCATCTGGCCTGTGTGCGAGCTCTGGTGTTTAAGGAGCACGGAGCTGTGGTAGTAGCTTTCGCCACATTCTGAGCAGGCATAGGGTTGTTCACCCAAGTGGATGCACTGGTGCTCAATGATTTGGGTGTGCTCACCAAAGCCACACAATGCTTAGTCATTTATGAGTATGCTGGTGCCATAGACAGTATGAGCTTTTGGTGAACTTCTTGCCACATTCATTGCAATTACAAGGAGTCTCTCCAGTGTGTGAATGCTGGTACTTGAGCATATAAAAGCTGTGCCCAAAGCTGGCACCAGACCAGGCACAGCAGTAAGGGCTGCACATCCCTGTGTGAGTGCTGGACCTACAAAAACTTAAGAGCTAAGGCTGAAGCTCTTACTGCAGTCCCCATAGCCGTAGGGCTTCTTGCCCCTGTGTGTGAGCTGGTGCTGGATTAGAATGGACCTAATGCTGAAAGTCTTATCACACTCAGCAGGTATGGAGCTATTCACTGATGTGCTCTGTTGGTGTTTAACCAGGTTGAAGCGGCAGCCAAAAGCCTCCCTGTACTCCAGGAGCTTATGGAACTTGTAGGGCTGGAGGCCTGAGTGGGAAACCACGGTGTTGCACAGGGTTGGAGCTGAGGCTGAAGCAACGGCCAGACTCAGGGCAGAGGTATAGGCTCTGACCAGTGTGTACCTGGTAGCGCTTAACTAGATCTGAGCCACGTTGGAAACTTTTGTCACACTCTGAACAACAGTAGGGATTCTTACCTGCATGGCTGCTTTTGATGTGTGGGAGAGGTTAGGGTTCAAAGCTGATGGCCAAGGAAGAATTCTTGAAACATGTCTGGTGCAAAAAGGTAGTTTTATTTAAAGTACAGGGACATGACCTGTGAGCAGAAAGAGCTGCCGTGGGGTCATGAGGAGGGCCCATTCTATACTTTCAAGTTGGGAGAGGGTTAGGGCTAGTGTAAGCCTCTCCCAGGTATTTTGGAAACAAGGATTCCAGGATCCTGCGGGGGCTAGCGGTTACTAGGAAAGACCACTACTGTTTAGTGGAAGCTTAGACATGAGGCCCTGAAGATGTGGATCAGTGGGTCATATGCTTGGGGGACGATTGCTAACATGTATCTTAGGGGACAGAGCTAAAGGAAGTTTCTAAAGAATTTTTATGTTAAAATAGATTTACAGGATCCTGAGCACGGCGGGGGTGGGGGTGGGTGGAGCTAGGATCGCCCTTGGCCCTCAGCCCAGCAGTAACACTGAGGCCGTCGAGTCCCTAGAGGAACGTCCCTCTGCCTCTCTCACGGGCTTGCCCGGGGTCTGCGGGCAGCAAGGAAGTGGAACCACTTCTCTTCCGCCTCTGTTTCCCACATCACTTCTGCGTGAAAGAGGCCCGGGAAGCGGGCTCCGGTCAGCGCACCTCCCAGCACTCCGCGGCCTTGGGGAGCGCAAGGCAGTTGGTCCTGCTAACGGCTTCCTCCCTGGGCCAGAGCCTGACCGCCGGCGGCATTCGGGCCTGTTTCCCAGGAGGCTGGCTGGGGCGTGCACACGGCGGGGCGGGGCGCGGAGCTCCGGGCGCCCCAGATCCGGACGTCCCCCTCCCGCCCCGCGCCGCCCCCTCCCGCCCCGCCCCGCGCCGCCCCCTCCCGCCCCGCCCCGCGCCGCCCCCTCCCGCCCCGCGCCGCCCCCTCCGGCTCCCCTCGCCACTTCCGGCGACGCGCACTACGGCGCAGCCGAGAAAGAGCTCTCCCAGACGCCAGCCACGCCGCTCGGAAGGGGAGGGTCGCCGCGAGCCTTTCCCCACCCAGGGTGGGGTGGGGCCCGGGGCCGGCCCCGGAACCGGAAATGCCGCTCTAGGAAGTGGCAGCGCCCGGTCTCGGTAGGTTTAACCCTCTCATTCACCTAACTGAGCAAGAGCTTCCCATCGGCCGCCGCTGTCAGGCGCTTCATCCTGCGGGCCTGGCTTCCGAGTCTGAGCCCGTCAGCGCGGACGTCGGTGGCCGGGCGATCCCTGTGGGGCAGGGAAGCGAGCTGGAAGGAAAAGGCGGTCGCTGTAGTGAACACGCCGGGTGGGGGGGGGGGGGAGTAGCCACGGCCCCTGGAGCCGCACGGTCCTGAGGCCCCAGGTCGGATGCCTGGGTTCTCCAAAGGCACCAGTCCGCTGCGAGCCCCCTGGACCCCTCCTCTGTCCTAACGCGGGCGCGCTCGGCCCGGCGCCGACCACATACCCCAGCGTGCACCACACGCGCTTGGGTTTGCTCAGCGATTAGATAACCACTACTCTCTAGTGCCTTCCGCGACCGTCTAGAGTCCCGGGACCGAGAACTACGACTTCCAACGTGCAAACTAACTGCGGTGGCGCCACTTAAAAGGCGTCAGAGAGGAGGTGCCTGGCCACGCCCCTCTCCTCCAGTTCCGCTCCTCCGGAGGAGCGGCGCGGAGGGGGGCGGAGCCTTAGGCCTGAGCCAAGATGGCGGCTGCGAAACCGACCCTCACGGACTCGCTCTCGTTCTGCCTCGCGCAGCTCACGGCGGCGGCCGGGGAGGGTCTAGGTGGGGGAAAGGACACAGCTACCAACGAGACACCCTTGGGCCGTGCGCTCTTAGCCCTCCGCACGCGCCACGTCAAGGCTGCAGGGGGAATCGAGCGCTTCCGGGCGCGCGGCGGGCTCCGCCCCCTTCTCGCTCTGCTACGGCGAGCGGCTGCAGCGGGTCCCGCCCCGTCCCAGGCTGGCGCCGGCTCCGCCCCCTCGTCCGTCGAGCCAGCGACTTCTGCTGGCCCCGCCCCTTCGCCGGGCCCTACCCCCTCCGCTGCGGCGGCGTCGGCGCCCTCGCCACCAGCGCGCCTGCGCAAGACTCTGGACTTGGCGCTCAGCATCCTAGCCAACTGCTGTACGGAAGGGGCGTGCCGGGCTGAAGTGCGCAGGCTCGGAGGCATCCTCCCTTTGGGTAAGTGCCCCGCCCTCCTCTCCTGGAAGGGTTCCGCGCGCTGCAACTTCTGGCTCCGGGCCTGGGCGGGGTTTTGAGCTCTTCGTGGTGCCGCGGGAAGGCGGGACCTTTCCGAGCGGAGACCCCCGTGCCTCTCCAACCCTCCGGCCTTCTCGAGATGACGCCTGAACCTGAGCAGATCAGAGCGTTGCAGCTAGGACCTGGGTGTCGATGGCCTCCTCGAATCCGGGCCGGTGGAGGCCAGGGGTGATGCGGTGACTTGTAGGTGATTTATGAGGTTGTAGGGTTTATAGCAGACACTTAATGCCTACGGCGTGGCCCTGCAGAGGGCGACCGTTCCACGACCGGGGGCCGGAAAGTGTCCTGTGTCTGCAGGGAGAAAGAACCCACTGTGGAGGGATCGCGCCCTCCCACCGCCGGAGGTCCCAGGACGGGCTGGCACTGCGAGTCCCTAAAAACCAGCGCGAGAAGAACAAATCCGAACGGAGGAGAACACGCGGGGCCCCGGGGGCTCGGTCGGCCCGGCCCGCCTTGGGCTCAGGTCCTGATCCGAGCCCCGCACCGGCTTTCTGCTCCGCGAGCGTCGGCTGCTTGCCCCGCTTCTGCTCGCCCTCTCTCGCGCGCTCAAATAAATAAAATCTTAAAGACAAAACAGGCTTTTCTGTTTACCAGCCCAGTTGGCGCCTCCCAGTGGCCCTGTGGGGAGCACCGGCTGCCGGAGCTGGAACAGACTCCTGGCCTCCCGTGCATCGGCCGCAACGTGTTTGGCGGGAGGCCTGGCACATTAAGTCCTCAGTAAATTACTGGCTTTGCTGTTAGCGCGTGACGCGCATCATCGGCCGCTCTTCCTCATGGTGAATCTCTGCCGAGTCCGTCCGCATTCACCCTTCCCGCATCCGTGCTCGGGGACTGGTGCCCGGGACGGCCGTGCTGGGAGCTGACTCGGTTTAGGCCACTCTCCCACCTTAACAACGGGGACAGCCTCCTGCTGCTTCCCTTGCCTTGTTCCTTCTCTATAATCCGTTCTCCTCAATCTGGTTGCCAGACTGCATCGCAGCCCTACTGTTCTTGAGATCCTGTGTGGTTCCCAGGGCCCTCATATTCCAGTCCTGCCTGATCTCTCGGCCTGGTATTCTGAGGCCCGGCACAGACACTGGATCTCAATTCTGGGCCTTGGCAAGGGGCGCTTCCAAATCTGAAATGCCCTGTAACATCCGCATCCACCATCTTCCTAACAAATATTGACCCATTTAACCTTCCAGACCTATCCGGTATTAGCTTCTTCCAAAGGCCTTCCCTGACAATCTCAGGTCACGTTCTTGAGGTCATTAATGAGAGAGACACGAAGAGGTAGGACCCTCAAGAGGCCAAATTCTCTTGCAGTGACTATTCTTCAATGTGTGAAGACAGACAGCATCCAGAACCGAACAGCCCGGGCTCTGGGGAACTTAGCTATGGAACCTGAGAGCTGTGGGGACATCCATTCTGCGGGTGAGAAGGCTATGAGTGTGGCGTCAGCTGGGGCTTGGGGTGGCGGAGGGGCGTGGTTATCTCCTTGCTTCCTCTTTGTCCTCCTCTTCCCTCTCCAGGTGCTGTTCCTCTGCTCGTTGAGAGCCTGACAGCCTGCCAGGACTCCCAATGCCTGCAGAGTGTGGTGCGTGCCCTCCGCAACCTGGCGGACTCACCCCAGCACCGCCTGGCCCTGGCACAGCAGGGGGCAGTACGCCCTCTGGCTGAGCTTCTGGCCGCTGCCCCAGACCCTGCGCTGACCTTGGCCCTAGTGCGTGCACTCTTGGAGCTGAGTCGAGGTTGCTCCCGGGCCTGTGCTGAGCAGCTAAGTCTGGGTGGGGGGCTAGGACCACTGGTCAGTTTGGCCTCCCACCCCAAAAAGGCAGTACGAGAGGCAGCTATCCTGATCCTTGCCAACTTGTGTGCCCAAGGCCTTGTACGGCCTGCACTGGGCAATGCTGGTGGTGTGGAGGTACTACTAGGTGAGCTCCGACGGCGTAGGGGGCCTAATGGAGCTGGCCCAGCCTCCCAGCAGCCCCTGGTGCGGGCTGTGTGCCTGCTGTGCCGGGAGGCCATCAACCGGGCCCGGCTGCGGGATGCAGGTGGTTTGGAGCTATTGATGGGTCTGCTGCGGGACCCGCGTGCCAGTGCCTGGCACCCTCGTGTCGTGGCTGCCCTTGTGGGCTTCCTGTATGACACTGGAGCCCTGGGCCGGCTACAAGCTCTGGGACTTGTACCGCTCTTGGCTGGGCAGCTGTGTGGCGATGCTGGTGATGAGGAAGAAGAGGGAAGAGAAGCTGCTTCTTGGGACTTCCCTGAGGAGCGGACCCCTGAGAGGGCAGAGGCCGGAAGCTTCCGAAGCCTAAGGCGAGTCTCCACCTGATTGCTGAGGATGCAGGGCTCTGGCGCTCTTCACTACCCTCATCCCCCCCCAACTCGGTCTCAGTAGGACTCTTATTGACTCATTCTCCCTGGGCAAGACCACCAGGTGTACCTTTGGCCTTGGCTCTACCCCAGCACTTCTGAACTTTGGGACCCAGACAGTTCACTGGGCCTTTTTTATTTTGTTCTGTTTGCCCCTCGCTAGAATATAAATTCTAGGAGGATGGGGACTTTAGTTTTGTTCATTGTTTGTGCCCAGTACCTAATACTGGGCTTGGCACATAATTGGCCCATAGGCATCAGTAATTGCTAAATGAGTTGGGTGTTTTTTTGCCTCCATTTCTCTTTCTTTCCTATCTCCCCTTGGCCCCACGTCTTCTTCCTGGCTTCAGGCACCTGTTTTTGCATGACCGCTCTTTTGGCCCTGCTCCATTACCTTGGCTCTGGGTTCAGTCTCTCCTTTCTCCCTCTGCAGGTCGTGGCTGATCTCTGAGGGCTACGCCGCAGGCCCGGGAGACATCTCTCCTGACTGGTCCCCTGAGCGATGTCCCCCGCCTCCACCACCCCCAGAGCCAGCTGAGCCAACCAGCCCCACCCTGGGCCCAACCTCACTGCGGACGCCTCGCACGCTGCGCACACCAGGGCGGAGCCCTGCAGCCACCTCTGAGGAGCCTTGGGGCCGTGAGGGGCCAGCGCTGCTGCTACTGTCCCGATTCTCCCAGGCTCCCGACCCAAGTGGGGCATTGGTGACCGGCTCAGCCCTGTGTGGCCTGCTGGCCTATGTGACAGGCTCGCCGGGCCCACCGAGCCCACGTGCACTGCGCATCCTGGCACGCCTTACCTGCAACCCCGCCTGTCTCGAGGCCTTCGTGCGCAGCTACGGTGCCGCACTGCTGCGTGCCTGGCTTGTGTTAGGCGTTGCTCCAGATGACTGGCCCACACTACGTGCCCGGCCCGCCCGACGCCAGCACCGGGAGCTGGGTGTGTCTCCCATAAGAGGTCCATCCCCCTCTAGTTCTGGACCGAGAACCTCACCTTGCCACTCATGGCTCTCCCTGCCTTCTCCAGCCTAACCATCAACTTCAGCCAGCACATGGGAGGAGGAGAGGGACTCCCGGGATGCAAAGTTCTGCCCCATCCTCTGCCCAAGTCTTGGGGCCCAGATACCCCAACACCAGGTGTAGCCCCAACAACTTAGAATTGTGCTTGTCTGTATTGCTTTATCTCATCTGCTCTGCTCTTGGTTCTGCATTGTCCTGATTGCCTTCCCACGGGGCATCCTGATTAGAAAACCCACAGCTGAGGCCCCGTGACCTCCCACTACTCCCAGCACTGCAAGGGCGGGCTCTGTCTTCTGCGTTCCGACTGCACTTCCTGACCGTCACACTTTGTTCTTGTCCTTGACCTCTATTTCCTAGCATCTGGACCCTTTCTCTCCAGGGCCTGCAGTCATCCCCTCTTACGTCCCCTAAGGCTTTTGCCGGAGTTGGGACATCAACTCTCAAGCTGATCGGCTCTGTTCATCTCCGCAGGTGAGATGTTGCTGCAGAACTTGACCGTGCAGGCTGAATCACCCTTTGGAGTGGGTGCCCTCACTCACCTGCTGCTCTCTGGAAGCCCTGAGGACCGTGTGGCCTGTGCACTGACCCTTCCCTTCATCTGTCGGTGAGGAGGATGTGGGTGTCTCATAGGGGTCAGGGGAGCAAAGTTGCTATTCTGCAGTGTCACCCGTTTTCACCTTTCTTCCCAAAGGAAACCCTCTCTGTGGCGCCGGCTACTTTTGGACCAGGGTGGCCTCCGTCTCCTCCTCTCGGCACTAACTCGGCCAGCTCCACATCCACTGTTCCTCTTCTTTGCTGCAGACTCCCTTTCCTGCCTCCAAGGCCTGGTGTCTCCCACGGCGATTCCAGCCCTTTTATCTCCAGTCCCGCTGGACCTAGATTCCCCATCCCCTTGCCTCTATGAACCTCTGCTGGGCCCAGCCCCTATCCTAGCCCCTGACCTGCACTTCCTGCTGGACTCGGGCCTACGGCTCCCTGCCCGGCGCGCTGCCTCAGCTACTGCCTCACCTTTCTTCCGGGCTCTGCTAGCCGGCAGCTTTGCTGAAGCCCAGATGGACCTGGTGCCGCTTCGAGGCCTGTCACCCAGTGCAGCCCGGCCTATCCTGCATCACTTGCATGGTTGCCGGGGCTGTGGGGCGGCCCTGGGGCCAATTCCCCCACCAGGCCAGCCCCTGCTGGGCTCAGAGGCTGAGGAGGCCCTGGAGGCTGCTGGCCGTTTCTTGCTGCCTGGGCTGGAGGAGGAGCTGGAAGAGGCTGTGAGCCGTATCCACCTTGGACCCCATGGTGGCCCAGAGTCCGTGGGTGAGGTATTCCGCTTGGGCCGGCCCCGGTTGGTTGCCCATTGTGCCCGCTGGACCCTGGGCCCAGGGCAGTGCCCGCGGAAGCGGGCCTTGGCCTTAGTGGGGCTTGTGGAGGCAGCAGGAGAGGAGGCAGGGCCCCTGACTGAGGCTTTACTGGCTGTGGTGATGGGGGTTGAAATGGGGGGCAAGGGTTCCAGCGTAGACTGTTGATGTCCCCTGGGATGGGTCGGCTATGAAGGAGGACTCCTTCCGGGCAGCACGAGAGGAGGCCGAGCAGAAGTTACCGTCAAAGACTGATGAGAGAATGGAGCTCTGCCCCAGGACAGCGGGCTGAAGACGCGGGAGTGAGAAGGCCAGGCCACAGCTGGAGTATGCGGCCCGCAGAAGGAGAGCAGCCCAGGGCGTCAGGCACCTGGCCTGGCCTAGCCTTCCAGAGTTGAGATTAAAAACTTCGGGGTTGGATACTCGTGTGGTGTCTCTGCTTACTTTCCTGTGGGACTCCCCCTACCCCCCCCCCCAATCCACCAGGATCTTTTTCAGGTTGCTGTATCTCAGTATAGGCTACCCCGAGCATGTAGGAGTTTAATAAGTAAGTTCCTGGAGTCCTGGGATAGAATAGAGTATGTGGGGGGAAGCCTGCTTCCTGCTCACGCAACTTCATTGCTCAGACAAATACCCACCTAGACACACAGACTCTGGTCAGGGATGAAGGGGCTGGGCTGAGGGAATGCAGTAAGTGTGGGAAAGTATGTCCAAGGCCTTGGCATTACTGTTAACTGAGTGTCTTTCACCCATCTTGAGCCTTCAGAGTCTGGGTCTGTTTTCATCTCTTGGGCCAAGTAGCCTTCTGCTATTGGCCTAAGGGAGGACCTGCTGTGTTCCTGGAGTCCCTAAGGCAGGTCCTGCCTTAATTTCACTCCGAGAGAGCCAGAGCCCCGGGTGCATTCAGGCAAGGGAAGGGCTTATGTTGTGCTTTGGTCTCTCAGGGCAGGGTCTGTCTATCACCTGGATCCCAGCTCACTAGCCTGACTGAGGAGTGTGCCTGGACTGGGTCTGGGGAGCTAAGGTTGGCTCTTGCTGTCACTGTGCTTCTGTGTCCAGCTCTCTGTCCTCAGGCTGTGCATGAGAATCACCCAGAGAGCTTTTAAAAATGTTGATGTCTAGGCCCTTCCTCAGTGAACTGGATTGAGGGAAGGATACCCTGGGCATCGGTATTTTTAAGAAGCTTCCCAGGTCGCTTGAGCTTGCTGCTGGCCTGAGGGCCACAGTCCAGGACTCATGTGGATTGAGACCCACAGTCCAGTGGCTGCAACATTACTGTGTCTGTCCGTACATATCTAAGTGTTCATTTCCACTTTGACTTCTCAAGGTCCCAGGCCAGGGAAGGTTCCGCTGTGACTGGACTCTGTGTCTCGAGTGTCTATGTTCATCAGTATCTCGAGAAAGGGCTCTTTTGGAACAGGTCTGGGTTACCTCAGTGTCGGGGAAGGAAGGGCTTTGTCCTGAAGGCTGGCTGTGGTCTGGCTGCCTGGGCATGTTTCTGCTGAGGCTTCATGGGGTTTGGGCCCGAGTTCAGTGTGCCCATGTCTATGTCTGTTTCCAAGTCTGAGAGAGAAGGTCCTGGCTGAGAGGGTGGGACAGTTCCTTGCGTCTGTCTGTCTGTCTCTGTTTCTGGTAGATGTGCCCTTTGGGATCTCTGTTCATGTCCCTGTTAGGGTCTCTAACGGAAGGTCTCTGAACCTGTTGCCTGATCCTTAGAACCATTACTCCTGCCGTCAACCCAAAAATTCTGTCTGGAGCAAGTATCCCAAGAATGGCCTGAGTGCACAGGACTCTACACAGGACTCCGGTTGCTAGCTTTGGGACGCGTTTGCTTGGGGTCCTCAGTGTGTGTCTAAGAGTCCGATCCTGGCCTGGGAGAGCCGCTTCTCTGACTCGGGCTCTGGCCGCCCCAGCTCCCGGCGGCGGAGGCCGAGGCTGGGGTGTGGCTGCCTCCGCGGCAGCAGCCGAGCGGGCTGGGCCCGGGTGGGCCGCGGCCCTCCCTCCCGTACTCGCCCCCACCCCGAGTTCTCCCGTTCTTTGCACCCCCGCCCCCCCCCAGCCCCATCCCAGCGGGTCCCGGCTTCCTTACATGGTCACGGCCGGGCCTCCAACTCCCGGACGTCCCCCCCGCCCCCCGCCCCCACCGGACACAGCCCCCGCCCTGCTCGCCCCGCGCGGAGCGCCCGCGCCCCGCCATGGAGGACCTGGGTGAGTGGGGCTCGGGTCCCCTGGTCCGCAGCTCCCCACCGCCCTCCGGACCCGCTCTGCGCTGCTGGGAACCCCGCGCCCTCCCCTCGTCTCCCCACCCCCGCCTCGGGTCTCCTGGGTTCTGGTCTCTGCCCGCGCCTCCTTTCCGACTCCACGTCCCCCTTCCTGCCTCTCCCTTCCTGCCTCTCCCGGGACCGGCCGCTCGCTCCCTCCTTCCCTCGCTCAGCTGCTCCGTCGCGAGCTGCCGACGAACGGGCGGGCGGGCGCAGCGCCCACCCGCGGGCACCTGGGCTCGGGGGCGCTGGGGAAGGAGGGGTCAAAGGGGTCTGGGGTCCGGGCATTGGGAAGGTAGTCTGGAAAGCAGACTATGACGTCACATTCTGGAGAAGAAAACAGGTCCATCTCAGGGTTTGGGGAAGAAAAGAGTTGTGCGCCCCTGAATATGGGAGGGGTCGGGTGTTTGGGGGACAGAAAGAAAATGGATGCGTGCCAAGATGCCGGGGGAGGGTAAGGGCTCCACTGTGGTACTCAGAGATAAGTGAAGGCGCAGGGAGTTCTAGGTTGTGGGAAGGAAAGGGTCTAAAGGATCTGCATCTGGGAACGAGAGCTGGGGGGGGGGGTGTCTTGGGGGAGGAAGGAGGACCCAGGCATCTCCTCCTTCTGGTCTATTGAAAGGGACAGAAGGCTGTGCTCTCCGGGCTAGAGAAGGGGTTCAGGCACCCTGTGATGGTGGGTGCTGCCCCGCCGGGTAACGGCCCTGTGGAAAATACGCCCATCAGAAAGCAGGTCCCCGCAGACCTGCCAATGAGGAGAATACGGTGGGAGCCAGTGCCTGGACATGGGCCGGGGCTGGGCGGGCCTGTTTAGGGGCAGGAGGGGGCAGGAATCAGTGGGCAGAAAGAGCATCCGATCAGAAAGTTGGGTGCCAGGCGTACAGCCAGTTGAGCAATTTGGAGGGAAGCCAGATTTGGCTTGAGTAAAGAGTCAATTTTGACTGCATCAGGGAAGATGCAGAGAATGAAAGAATCAGGCGGCTTTCGTGTAGGACTCCCAAGATGAGCCATTTGGTATGTTTTGGCCATAAATATTCCTTGCTGCCCTTCCACTTCTCTGCCTCGGTCTGGCCTGTGTTTTTGCATCTGATTTCTGACCTCTGCTCTTAATACTGGCTTCTGCTCTCCTTAACTACAGCCTACTTGGAACCCTTACCCTCTAATCTCTTAAGGCCCTGTCTCTGCTCTAACCTTAACCTCTCAATGGCTCACCCTGGCGGCCTGTTCCCTGCAGATGCCCTGCTGTCTGACCTGGAGACCACCACCTCACACATGCCAAGGTCGGGGGTTCCAAAAGAGCGGACCCCAGAGCCTCTCACAGCTCCCCTGCCCTATGGCCACCAACCACAGGTGAGAGCCAATACTAAGGATTGGGGTAACACTAGGGCCAAGCTTGGCTAAGGCTAGAGGGATTTTGTTTGAGTGGGACAAAGTACAGGCCTATCGTCCCACACATGTGTCCTCTCTGTAGACGGGGTCTGGGGAGTCTTCCGGAGCCTCTGGGGACAAGGACCATCTATACAGGTGAGGGGCCTGGGAACTGGGAAGATGGGGAATCCAGCTGAGACTCAGGTAAGGAGGCTGGCCTTCTCCACCCCTGAACACAGATTCCCACCCTGTTTTGCAGTACGGTTTGCAAGCCTCGGTCCCCAAAGCCTGCAGCCCCTGCGGCCCCTCCCTTCTCCTCTTCCAGCGGTGTCTTGGGCACAGGGCTCTGTGAGCTAGACCGGTTGCTTCAGGAACTTAATGCTACCCAGTTCAACATCACAGGTACCAGGTTACAGAGACAGGCCTTGATGGGATGGGGAATGGGCAGGAAAGGGCAGAGACTGAGGCGTATACTCTTCGCAGGGTAGCGCTAGAGGGACACGAGTCTCAGCTGGCAGGGGTAGAGTATAGCTCCATGTCCAGTGCTCTTCTGTCCTCTCTGCAGATGAAATAATGTCTCAGTTCCCTCCAAGCAAGGAGACTGTAGGGGAACAGAAGGAGGACCAATGTGAGGACAAGAAAAGGCCCAGCCTGTGAGTTTGACACAGTTGGCAGAGCTGGGAGAGAAGTGATGGACACCCGCGTTACTGGAGGGCAGCATGCCTTCCTCCGGGGGACTCAGAGCTGATACAGACTGTGTTCTTCACAGCCCTCCCAGCCCGTCTCCGGTTCTCCCAAAGCCTTCAGCAACCTCCGCCACCCTGGAGTTGGATAGATTGATGGCTTCGCTGTCGGATTTCCGTGTCCAAAACCATGTGAATCAGGTGGGGTGTGGGCCAGTGTGGATTTGTGGCTTCCCAACCCCTTTTTAGGACCTTCCACATCTGCTGCTTTGCTGACTAAACTCTCGTGTCCTCTTTGCCGCAGCTTCCAGCGTCTGGGTCAGCCCAGCCACCAGAGCCAAGCTCTGTGAATGAGGACTCCCCATCCTCACCAGGGCCGGCCAGCAAGGGCAGCCTAGACACCATGCTGGGGCTGCTGCAGTCTGATCTCAGCCGCCGTGGTGTTCCTACCCAGACCAAGGGTCTCTGTGGCTCCTGTAATAAACCTATTGCTGGGCAAGTAAGTGGGGCCCTGTGAGTAGAAAGGTAGAGACCCATGGACCTATCCTTATGGAGAGCCAGACTTTGTGCTGCTCCCTTTTAATAAATGACTCTGGGAAGTGGGTATTACCGTTGTTCATATTTTACAGATGAGGAGACTAAAGCTCTGAGTCACACAGCACGTAAGTGGCAGGATGAGAATTCTGACTCAGTTACCATTTATTGTGGTTCCGCTGTGTGCAGGCACTGTATTAGCTCCTTTATAAACCTCCATCTCACTTAGTCTTCACAAAAGTCTTACTGGTACCACCCACCATCTCTCGGCACCAACAAGGACAGTTTCTCCTCCACTAGCATCTGGTTTGTGAGCTCTTATTCTTGGCTTATGGACTGAGTAGATGTTATTGATGACAACTGTGCCCAGTGGTTGACCTAGATCCTCCTGCTATATTTGGTGCCCTGCTTCCATTCCAAAACTTCCAATCTTAGCAAAGCAGGGTGGCATTATGACCCTTGTGGGCCCTAGGCACGTTCATCTTCTTGGGCCCCTTCCTCCATTAAAAATATATTTTTAAAATTGTGCTTTATGACTGTGTTGGTGTAAAGATGAATATATTAATATTATACATAAAATCATTTCCTTCTAGCTCATTTTTGTCTTCTGATTTTAAAGTAATTGCAGCATTTTCATGGGCTCCTAAAATTATTGAGGGCCCTAGGCACTGTGCTGCTGGAAGCCCTGGGTTGAATCTGTCGCTTACAGACTCGAACATTAGGTTCTTCAGCCTCACCTCTCAGGGAGGGAGGGGAGAAATGAGCCAAGGGAGTCAAATGTAAAAAGAGAAAAAGAAAAAGGAAAACTTGAAATGTCCCATGTCAACCGTGGCTCCCTGGGCACATGGCAGCCCGTGGGCTACTCTGACCCAGGCCTTACCCCCAACTCCAGGTGGTGACTGCGCTGGGCCGGGCTTGGCACCCTGAGCACTTCATTTGCGGCGGCTGTTCCATGGCCCTGGGAGGCAGCAGCTTCTTTGAGAAGGACGGAGCCCCCTTCTGCCCTGAATGCTACTTTGAGCGCTTTTCCCCACGATGTGGCCTCTGCAATCAACCCATCAGACACGTGAGCCCCGCCTTTCCCAGAGCACCCCCACCCAAGCCCTGCCCCTTTGCCTCATCCTAGGCCCTTTGGACTCCGCCCACTCTCTCTGACTTCCAAGTGCCTACTTGGGTCTCCAGCACCTCAAACTCCTCCTTAAAGCCGTTCACGGAAGTATCACGGGGGGAGAGGGACGGTAGAAGGGATGGAGGGCCTCCCTGAGTGTCCCCGTTCCTTCTCCACAGAAGATGGTTACTGCCTTGGGCACCCACTGGCACCCGGAGCATTTCTGCTGCGTCAGTTGTGGGGAGCCCTTCGGAGATGAGGGTGAGAGCTTGGCTCCAGGCTGGAAAGATACGGGTCTGCTCAGGGTCCCGCCTAGCCCGCTGTGGTCCAGCCTCCTACAACGTGTCCCCCGCCCTCGGCCCCTCTCCCCCGCGCGCGCCCCTGCGGTCTCCTCCGTCCACCCTAGACCCGGTCCCTCCTTCTCGACTGCGCATTCTGGCCGCCCTCGTCTGGCCCCACAGTGTCAGGTCTCGCAAGCCCGGGGGCAGCCCGCAGGTTTGTTTCTTTCTGCTCGGTCGCGCCCCAGGTTTCCACGAGCGAGAGGGCCGCCCCTACTGCCGCCGCGACTTCCTGCAGCTGTTCGCGCCGCGCTGCCAGGGCTGCCAAGGCCCCATTCTGGACAACTACATCTCGGCGCTCAGCGCCCTGTGGCACCCGGACTGCTTCGTCTGCAGGGTGCGCCCCGCGCGAGGCTGGGGGGTGGGGAGAGGACCCCAAGCGCGACCCAAGCGAGCCCAGCTTGGAGCCGGGGGCGGGCGACTGATTCAGGTGTTCGAGGCCAGGCGCCTCGCGTCGCGGGGCGCTGTGGGCAGGGGGGTTCCCACGTTGGGTTATCAAGCTCCTAAAGCGAATGCTTGGGCCTGGGGCTTGGCGGCTGACCTGTCCTATCGCTACCGCCCCCCCCCAGGAATGCTTCGCCCCCTTCTCGGGAGGCAGCTTCTTCGAGCACGAGGGCCGCCCGCTGTGCGAGAACCATTTCCACGCGCGGCGCGGCTCGTTGTGCGCCACGTGCGGCCTCCCGGTGACCGGCCGTTGCGTGTCGGCCCTGGGCCGTCGCTTCCACCCGGACCACTTCACCTGCACCTTCTGCCTGCGCCCGCTCACCAAGGGCTCCTTCCAGGAGCGCGCCGGCAAGCCCTACTGCCAGCCCTGCTTCGTCAAGCTCTTCGGCTGACCGCCTGCGGGGCTTGGCCCCGCGAGAGACCAAGGCCCTAATGACCCCACCCTTCCCCCAAAAGACCCCACGGCCTCGGCCACGCTCTTTGAGCCCGGGGGTCTCTCCCCAGCCCACCCTGGGAAGCCCCACCCACTGGAGAGACCCGCCCCCGAGGTACTCTATTCTATACTCTTCAGTTCTCTAGGGTCAGATTCACAAAAGGGCCGGCCAATTTCAAGACCACATAGGTGGGTCCTGCACTGCAAAGCAGCCTACCTGAGGTCTCCACTTTATTCCCACCCTTGAGGGACCCCGCTGACTGCAGGCGGGCCCTTGCAAGTCCCACTAACTAGAGGACAGGCCAGGACATACCTGCTCCCCACACCCTCACTGTTCTGTGCACTTTTTTTTCTACCTACATAAAAACACATGCCACATGACGCTGGTGCGGTGTCTCTGTGCGCGGTGATGCCTTGCCTCTCGTGCTGGCTCTGGCTGCAGCCCGTTCTAGGTCCGTGCCCTGTGGCCTCAGGGGGACCTGTAGCCTCAGCCTTTGCAAGCTGTCTCTCACACATCCAATGAGTCTGCACTGGATTGTACAGATAGTCGGGAGCCAGAACAGGAGGTCAAACTGGGCCCCACAGAAACTTCCCACCCTCACTCCCCACTTCTTCAGCAACCTGCCTCCTTGAAATAAACATTGACCTGTCTCCAGCCCCCCTCCCCCACTCCCTCCTACTCTTGTCACCTTCTCTAGTTTTCAGATTTTCCTCCCTTCCTGAAAAGACCCTCCAGAATGGGGCTCCATGCAGAAGTGCCAATTTATGGCCACTCTCTGAATCTGGGCACGAAAGCACAGCTTCGCTCTTACTTGTACTAACTCATAGCCTCTCCCCTAAGCAGAGGATGACACTTGGGGTGGTCAGAGTCATGACCAAAGGAAACACTGGGGGCTGTATGAGCCAGAAGGAGGCTTTTAACTCAGACTGGGAGTCCAGTAGGTCTTCCTGGAGGAGGGAACCCCTGAGCTAAGCCCCAGCAGAAATGGCTGGGCCTGGGATTTTTAGATGTGGAGTTTAGGCTCCATCTGAACTCCTAGGGCCCAGAGCCTTTTTGAGCCTCTGAACCTTCACTTTGGACCCTGCAGTACCCTAAGGAGAGGGCTGGGATTCTTGAGTCCAAAGTGCAGGAGATTTTGAAGCTGGAAATGATGGATTAGCAGAGACCCTTCCTACTTGAGGAGGAACAGGTAGCCAGGGAGAGCACGTGTGAGTAAGACAAATGTGAGGTGTTCTCTGTCCTCATCTTGGCCTAACCACCCCCCCTCCCAGATTCTTTCCTCTCTGAAGCTCCTCTCCCTAGGTCTTCCCAGGCTTCCTGCTCTTCTCCTCTCACAGTCTCCCTGGAGAACTTTGTATCCTGGCTTCTAACCACCTTCCTGTCTTGAGGATGCCCCCACCGGCTGTCTCTAGTCTCGATTCATTCATTTTAGCAAGTACTGATTGAGTATGCACTATGCCAGGCTCTCTGTCAGGTGCTGGGGAGACGACAGGGAACCAAGCAGACATAGTTCTTGACCTCGTGGAGCTGAAGTCCCGTAGAGGTGACAAATGACAAGTACACTGATGACATCACATGTGATGAACTGAAGGAGACGTTCCCGAAGGCCTAAATAAAGCTCACTCTCCTTGTTTCCATCCATAGCACTTCCCTAGTCCTTCATAGCACGATCACTATTGCAAATAGCTGTTTATCTGCTGCTTATTTATGTCCGTTTCTGAAACTGGAACGCAAGCTCCTAAGAGTTCGTCTGTCAGATTACATGTTTGTTTTGCTGATCATTGTCTCTCCAGTGTCTAGAAAGCTATCTAGCTGGCTGTAGGTGCTCAGTGAATGTTTGTTAATAGAAGGAAGGAGGGTGAGAAAGGGGAGAACTAGAGAACTAAGTTAGCGAAAGGGAAGAAGGGGTTACTTTTAACGAGAGAGTCTCTGTGAATATGTAACATCTGAGTTGAGACTTGGAAGGTGGAGGAACGAAAACAGCCAGGCAAACAGCATAAGCAGAGCATTCCGGGAAGAGGAAACAGCCAGTGCAAAGGCCAGGATGTAGGAAGGGGCTGGGCATCTCGAACGAAAGGAAAGAAGGCCGGGAGGCCTGGATTAGGAGGAGTAAGGGGGACAGTAGTAGGAGATGAGGTGTTGTATCACCAAGGGTTTTGCAGGCCACAAAGAGGGCATATTGATTCTAAGCACTTATAACCCCAATGTGTCCTCTGACACTAGGACCTGGATTTTTCTCAGGCACTTCAAATTTATCATCCCCTGAAGCAGACGCTGTGGATGTGCCGCCCATATCCACTGAGCCCGTTGGGGAAGTCCTATGCAGGCAGTTCCCAGACACCCAGTCTCCCCAGCTGAGTCTCCTCAGCTGCTCCCTGAGGTTTTGTCTGAGGGTGCTCTCTGGGGAAACAAGTGTGCTCCTGCACCCAGCACACCTGAAGTGGGAGGGGGAGGTTCTGTAACCTCAGAGACAGGAATTGGTGAATAAATACTCCTGCTTCCTGGCTCTGAGGGGGCCAATTCTGAGGTACCTTCTCCAAGTGTCTCAAAGAGTCTCCACCGAGATTGTTCATTCACAGTGGCAACCTTTTAATCAAAATGCCCCTTTATTGGCTTTTCTTCTGTCTTTGTCTCACTTCCCCTCACTTCGTCCTCAGGAAAGTCCTTGCACCCAACTCTCCGGATCTGCTCTGAAAGGACCCAATTAAGGCCTCCCTTAAATATATTCCCCTAAATATTGTTTTCTGTTCTTCATCTCAGGCATGAACCTGACTTGTCATAATCCGACACCCAAGTCTGGTCAATTCGCCTAGAAAGACAGAGGTACTCTTATTTATCAATCCTCTCCCTTCTTCCGTTCAGCCCTGTGCTGAGCAATAGGACTCCAGGGATGAGTCAGGTCATTTCCTGCTTGTGGGTAACCCCTAGTCTGTTGGGAAGGCAGACCTGCACCCAGAGGAGGACAACACAATGTGCTCCTAACTGTATCAGAAAAGTCAGAGAAGCCTTTCTTAAAGAGCTGACATGGGCTGGGTACTGAAGGTTACCTTCTGTGAGGTAGGAGTGAGCCTTTTGGGAAGCAGGGAGGCACTCTAAGCAGAATGCACAGCTAAGGCAAAAGTTTGGGTGTGTGAAAATATAGGGCCTGGGCAGGGCAAGGGAGTTGGAGGGAAATGTGACATCACCCCAGGTTTGGTGTGGAGGAGCGAGGAGGGAGAGTGGGCAGGAGTCAGGGGACGGCAGGCCTTGAACACGAGGCTGAAAAGCTCCTACTTCCTTTAGTGTGACGGGGACTCGGAAGTGTTTCTGAGCAGGGAAGTGACACCGTCAGATTTCCATTTGAAAATGATCCCTCTGGATTAGTAAATACAAGGAGACTGACTCAGCCACGCTCCCTAGGTCAAGGTTGACCTAGGCATGACCTAAGCATGGATGAAAGGAGTAATACTGAGCCTGGGTCACTGGGGACAGTGTGGGGGCTAAGGCCCAGGAAGGAGTGCTCCTGAACTTGAAAGCTGTCTGTTCCACAGGACGAGTTTTCGGCCTTGATGAGACCTGATTCAGCTAAACAAAGCTGGGGAGGGGGAACAGGAGCTAGGGGACTTGTCGGCTCACTGACCCTGAGGTAACCATTAATCCCTCCTGTGAGGAAATCCACTGGCTGGTCCCTGGAGAGACAGATCATAGGCAGAATGGAGGAACACACAGAGGCAGGCTCCGTACCAGGACTGGGAAACCAGAGGGTCTTAATTAACAACTCTGCTGACATCCTGGTCATTGCTGCTTATTTCCTGCTGGTCATTGGTGTCGGCTTGTGGGTGAGAAGTTGGGGTGCTGCTGGTGGTCAGGCTTCTGGGGTCTGGAAGGAAAGTCTCAGGGAGACCCCATGTTCAGCAGGGGTGGGATGCCTGGGTCTCTGAGGAAGAAACCTGGGGCTGGGAGGCAAGCAGATCTTTTGATAGCCTCAGGAAGGCCTAGCCAGTCCTCATTCTGTGTCTTCCCACCTTTGGATAGGGTTAGCTGAAGGGATCAGTGGCTCTCCAGCAGGGACAGCATTCTAAATGAGGTCTCTGTTCCCCTATCACAGTATCTGAGCAGAAGCCCATCCATATCCGAGGCCCCAGGAAGAGTCAGGCGGCATTCAGCCACACTCAAGCTTGTGTCGTTGGGCATTAGGTTAGGGCCTGGGTTGCTCTAGGTGCCTCTGAGGAGGTTGGGGGAGGGGGTGGGGTGGGAACCATCAGGAAAGCCCAGGGCTGGTTAATCTTCAGCCTGAAACAAGGCTGAGGAATGTGTTGAGAAAGCTAATGGGGTCCAAAGATGTGCTCCGAACCCACATTTCCTCCCCAACTCTTGTCGCTCAGTCCATGTGCAGAACCAACAGAGGCACCATTGGCGGCTACTTCCTGGCAGGACGAAGCATGGTGTGGTGGCCGGTGAGCGAGGCTGTGCTGTGGAGCGGGAGGAGGCCTAGAGAAGCAGCCCCGCTCATCCCCACCTCTGGCCTTCTAGGTCGGGGCCTCCCTCTTTGCCAGCAACATCGGCAGTGGCCACTTTGTGGGCCTCGCAGGCACTGGTGCTGCAAGCGGTTTGGCTGTGGCTGGATTTGAGTGGAATGTGAGACCCCCTTTTTGCCAATAACCCCTGTGAGAACCCCTGGAACTGTCACACCTGGGGAGGCTCCAAGCAGGGGGGATGTAAGGCTGGAGGTGGCACTTTCCCGTGGTGGGTGTGGTTGGGCTTCGAGCGAGGGTCACACGTCCAGCTTGCAGGCGGGGGGATGTCGGAGGTGACGACTTTCAGGGCCTGCTCCTGACTTGTTGTGTAAGCTGGGACCAGCCACTACCCTCTGTGGCCTTGATTTACTCCTCTCTGAAGTGGGATGAACAGCCTCAAAGATAGTGAAGTGCCCGTTCTGATCCTCTCTGAAGCTGTGAGGATCTCTGGGCCAAATTAAAGTCCCTTGCGGAAGTGGGAGGGAGACAAAGCTCTGGGACTGAGGCTTGTCTTTGAGGGTTGGGGAGATCAGGACTTCCTGGAGGAGGAGGCTCTGCACTGAGTCTTGGGGGACAGAAGGTTTAGTTGGGTGGAGAGGCAGAGGGGAGGCAGAGGCTGTGGTCAGGCTGAGGGGTCTGTGGTCGGATTCAAGTGCTGGCAGGTGAAGGCACAGGCACCTCCTTGGGAGGGACTGGCCAGGGGTCGTGGCCGGGGAGGAGTAGGAGGACTCTAGTTTAAAGGGCCCATGGAGGTGTCAAGACTCTGTCCCTTAATACCCCGGGTATACCTCTGGGTCCCCAGTGAGAACTTTCCTTGGTAGAACGCGTTCAGAAAGAGGTGTCTTACACCCTTCGGGGTGAGGACGCACTCATGGCAGGCTCTCAGCCATCCTCAGCGGTCCGCGGTCCCCGCAGGCGCTGTTCGTGGTGCTGTTACTGGGTTGGGTCTTCGCACCAGTGTACCTGACCGCGGGCGTCATTACCATGCCGCAGTACCTGCGCAAGCGCTTCGGAGGCCATCGTATCCGCCTCTACCTGTCAATGCTCTCGCTTTTTCTGTACATCTTCACCAAGATTTCGGTGCGCATTCATGGAGGGCGGGGGAGGGCCCTGGAAGGGAGGGGTCACCGAGTGGGGGTCTCTAGAAAGCCCTGGAGGGGGCGGGACAAAGGAGAAATCCCTTGTAAGAACCAGGTTTGGGGGCCGTGGCCACAATGGGTGGGACCTGGGAAGGGCAGACCATCGGAAAAGAAGAGAACCTCTGAAGCGTGGCCACATAGGGTCGTGGTCTGGGCATGAGGTAGACCTGGGTCCCTGGGTCCTGACCTGTGCTATCACTCCTTCTCCCAAGGTGGACATGTTCTCCGGGGCAGTATTCATTCAACAGGCTCTGGGCTGGAACATCTATGCCTCGGTCATCGCTCTTCTGGGCATCACCATGATCTACACTGTGACAGGTGGCTGTGGCAGGGGCTTAGGGATGGAGTGGGCTTGAAGATTTGCTGGGAGCGTCACCGAAGCAAGCACATTCTGCTCACTCATTCCTACCTCCTGATGCCCGGGTACATGAGCCTGGAGAAGGGGCCATTTCTTTGAAATCTGCTCTCCAGGAAGGAGCACATCTTTCAAACCCGCAGAAAGACACCATATGTGCTCGGGGCATCCTATTTGGGCTGTCTCCACTGACGCAGGCCCGTTGCAGGAGGGCTGGCGGCACTGATGTACACGGATACCGTACAGACCTTCGTCATTCTTGGGGGGGCCTTCATCCTCATGGGTTACGGTACGGAGCTTAGCCGGTGGGGGAAGGGCACAGAAGTTGAGAGTGACAGAGCTCTCAAGCTGGGAGCAGAGACAATGCCCGTCTCCAGCATATGGGTCCTAGGGAGGGCCTTGGCACACGCGCCGGGTCCCCTGACAGCCCTGCCCTCACAGCCTTCCACGAGGTGGGCGGGTATTCGGGGCTTTTCGAGAAATACTTGGGAGCCGTGACATCGCTGACGGTTTCCGAGGATCCGGCGGTGGGTAACATCTCAAGTTCCTGCTACCGACCCCGGCCTGACTCCTACCACCTGCTCCGGGACCCTGTGACGGGGGACCTGCCATGGCCAGCACTGCTCCTGGGACTTACCATCGTCTCGGGCTGGTACTGGTGCAGCGACCAGGTGCGGGGGCAGGGCTCGGGCCGGGAGGGAAGCTGGGGCAGAACCAGAACCACTGTGGGCAGAGCGGAGCTGGGTGGAACCGGAACCCATCTGGGAGTGCTCAAAGACCCAGCTGAGTGGTCAGGAACCTGGCCGGGATGGGGCTAAACCAGACCCAGTGGAATCCAAAGACTCTGGCTCTGAGTGAAGGTGATTTGCCAGCACCGCTGACCAGAGGCAGGCCTCAATGAGAGCCGTGAGCAGAGACAAGGCCGGAGAGGACGCTGGATGCAGGATGGAACGCAGGTAGTTGAACAGCCCTTGCCGCAGGTCATCGTGCAGCGCTGTCTGGCCGGGAAGAGTCTGACCCACATCAAGGCGGGCTGCATACTGTGCGGCTACTTGAAGCTGATGCCCATGTTCCTCATGGTCATGCCAGGCATGATCAGCCGCATTCTTTATCCAGGTAATGTCTGCAACCCCGCCCCCACCAAGAGTCCTGTGCCCCATCCAGGCCCTTGTGTACGGGAACAGGTGCCTATTTCCCATTTCCGTTACTGTCCTTTGATTTGGAAATCCCATCAACCCAGGCCCACCTCCCACCAGCGGTCCCCTCTCTCTTCCACTAGCATTTCCTATGCCCACTTCAGGGATCGGAGTTCCCAGACCAGGTCCCGCCCTAGCCATGTTGTGCCCTCTTTCCTGCAGACGAGGTGGCGTGTGTGGTGCCCGAAGTGTGTAAACGCGTGTGCGGTACTGAGGTGGGCTGCTCCAATATCGCCTACCCACGGCTTGTCGTGAAGCTCATGCCCAATGGTAAGGGCTGGCCAGCTGCGGAGACTGCCACTGGGAGGGGTCACACCGTGCCAGGTCTGCACCCTCCCGGGGATGGCTGGGGACTCACAGCTCCCATCGGCCTGCAGGTCTGCGCGGACTCATGCTGGCGGTCATGCTGGCCGCGCTCATGTCCTCGCTGGCTTCCATCTTTAACAGCAGCAGCACGCTTTTCACCATGGACATCTACACGCGCCTGCGGCCCCGTGCAGGCGACCGCGAGCTGCTGCTCGTAGGACGGTGCGGCCTGGGTTCCCCCCCAAGATCCTGCCCCACCAACCAGCCACGGGGTGGGGGCAGGGAACACTCACAGGATTACGGGAGCTGGGGAATCCTGGGTGAATCTCCCGATGGCCACCCACCGCAGGCTCTGGGTGGTGTTCATCGTGGCGGTGTCCGTGGCCTGGCTACCCGTGGTGCAGGCAGCGCAGGGTGGGCAGCTCTTTGACTACATTCAGGCAGTCTCCAGCTACCTGGCGCCACCTGTGTCGGCCGTCTTTGTGCTGGCGCTCTTTGTGCCCCGTGTCAATGAAAAGGTGAGTCTGTGTGTAGGTGGTGAACTTGGGGGCAGAACCTGCACAGAAGAGGCTGACACTCTCTCCCCTGGCAGGGTGCCTTCTGGGGACTGATTGGGGGCCTGCTTATGGGTCTGGCACGACTTATTCCTGAGTTCTCCTTTGGCTCGGGCAGCTGTGTGCAGCCCTCAGCGTGCCCGGCGCTCCTCTGCGGCATGCACTACCTCTACTTTGCCATCGTGCTCTTCATCTGCTCTGGCCTCCTCACCATCGCAGTCTCACTGTGCACAGCACCCATCCCCCGCAAGCATGTAAGTGCCGGCCTCTGCATGGGCACCAAATATGCACCATGTGAGTCAGTGCAGCCCTCTCTACCCCCTAGTCTGCCAATCCACTTCCAGGAATGCCCTGTGAGGAGGACTGGATTTCTACAGAGGGTCCATGAGGGCAGACTGGGAATCCAGTTGGAAGCTGCATTTGCAAAGCAAGCACAACATTTTACTTAAATGACATTTATTTGAGGTGTTCTGGGTGGGCTTTAAGACTGTGGGGGAGGTGATGACCTCCCAAAGTCCTTGCAGTGGTCCCCAGGACTCAAACCACAGATCTGACTGGTGGCTAAGAAGGACAGAACACTATCCTGAAGGCCCACAAGAGCGTTTGGTCTTGTGCTGCTGCAGGGCAGGAGCCCCAGGGTAGGGATGACGGGGCCAGGACAGATGAGCTGCACAGGACGGGCAGGGCTGCACAGGTGAAGTGGAGGAAAGGCAGCAGCAGGAAACTATACGCACAAATATCCACAGGAAGGAACACTGTTAGCAGGACTAGAAGACTAGAGTCTATAATGGACTACAGTTTGAGGGGGGACAGGGACTGGTGCAAGGAAGCAAGGCTGACCAGGGCCAAGAGCTTTGAACACGCAGCTGAAGAGCTCAGCTTTAGTCTGAGGGCAAAGGGCAGCCAAGGCAGGCTGGGTTTGCTGAGCTGAGTCTGAACATGCGTACAGGGTGGACAGAGAGAGCTAAGGTGTCTGAGGTGTCCAGGTAGACAAGAGACTTCAGGGTCCGGGGCGGGGGCGGGGGGAAGACCAGCACTCTCACTTGGTCCCTGCTCGCGTCCCCAGCTCCACCGCCTGGTTTTCAGTCTGCGGCACAGCACGGAGGAGCGAGAGGACCTGGATGCCGATGCGCTGGAAGGTCCAACCTCACCCCCTACACAGAATGGGTGTCCGGAGCACGCTGTGGAGATGGAGGGTAAGGCACTCTTCCAGGACGTGGGGCCAGGGACTAGGGGAGCCAGGTTCCTTCACACTCACTGTCCCGTGTCCATTTTTCCTAGAGGCCCAGTCCCCAGCACCAGGCCTGTTCCGCAGGTGCCTGCTCTGGTTCTGTGGAATGAGTGGGGGTGGGGCGGGTAGTCCCCCAGCCCCTACCCAGGAGGAGGTGGCTGCAGCAGCCAGGCGGCTGGAGGACATCAGCGAGGACTCGAGCTGGGCCCGTGTGGTCAACGTCAATGCCCTGCTCATGATGGCTGTGGCCACATTCTTCTGGGGCTTTTATGCCTGAGGCCAACTCTGCTGGACACCATGAGCTACAGCCAGGGCAGAGCTCAGCTTCACAATGAATGGGGGTGAGGCGCCTTGCAGTGCTGAGAAGGGAGTAGGGCAGGAGCGGGAGAGGGCAGGCTCTGGTGGGAGGGGGTAGGCCCTGGTTCCCCTTCTCTCCACCTTGTCTCTGTCTGGGGTCCCCGTTCATCTGACTGGCAGTTACAGCCCACGAGACCTTGGACAAAGTGCCACAGCAGTTCCCCTAAGCAAAAATAAAGCTGCTGTTCCCACATCCTGCTGTGGCCAAAGTGTGCTTGCTCTAGGCTTCTATCCTGGGACCTGGGTCTCCCATCTGGGCTGCTCACAAGATCTTCTTTTCTGGAGAGAGCAGCCAGGTGGCCCTCCACTCATCCACCTCTAGCTGGTGCTTCTCAGTCTTCCAGCCTGCATCCTGCAGTCCTGGGGAGAGGTCATAATCAGGGTGCCACTGGGACTGCTGGGGAGAAGACTCTAGGGAGTCGGGGGAGAATGGGAAGGAGCAGCACAGGCCAGGCGCATGCTGTGTGTACTGCCCAGGCTCCTCTTGCCTCTGCTGGGTCATTTCTGGCACAAAATGAGGCTAAAACTTCATCTGGCTGTAGCTAGAATTCACTGACTTAGCACATGGGAAAGGGCTGGAATGGAGTAGGTGCTAAATGTAAGATCGTCATCAGTCATTTGTGAGCAAACCTCCCCACCCCACGCCCCCAGTTCTTCAACGCCAACTGGAATTATAGAGATTGTCAATACTGACACAGCCTCAGTATCCCTAACCTCCCCCTACTGCAGACAAGGAAACAGGTTAGGCAGGGTCTCTTGGGGAGAAGGCCTCTGAGGCCAAAGAGCCGTGGAGCTTAAGGATGTTACCTTTCAAGAACTTTGGGAATAGCTTGTCCAACACTTGGTGTATCTCTCTGACAATGACCCAGCTGTCCTTCTCAGGACCTGGAGGAGGGTGCAGACCGAGAAGCCGTCAGGTCCCCAAGTGGAACAGAGTCCTTCTTCTCTGAGTCGTCAGCAGTCTAGACTGTGAGGTGCTTACCTGCCCGTACTTGGTTCCTCAGTTCTGTCAGTTCTGTCGGGAGGGGCCCCTCTCCCTGCAGGGCTTCAAGCACCAATCCGTGTATGGCAGCCCTCAGGATGGTTTCAGGGCCTGCCGTCTGGCTCAGAACAACCTGCACTCGGCCTGGAGACACCCAGGGACAGACTGGTGTTAGGGAAGGGCCACTTCCCCAAACACCCTCAAACCTACCATCCTGCTTCATCCCTGTCTTGAGGCGTTGGCCTGGCATAGACGGAGGCTATCTTTCACCCTTTCCCTTCCGTCTTCATCTCCTGTTGTTCCAATGTTCTGCCAAACCGAAATGCCCAATTTCCAAATACAGCTTTACAGGAGGCCACTGAGGTGGGTTTATTTTGCACGTCTAGTGAGAATAAGCACCTTTTAGCACACAACCAGCGGGCCAGTAAACTTCAGTATTTGTTTCCTCAACAGGGAACTCAGGATGGGAGAGAAAAGTTCTCTAGGGATAAGCAAAGGTCATAATCTCATTTGAATACTTTGCAATATATAAAGTGCTTTACAATATCGCCTTATCGGATTCTCATAAAAACATGTAGACAATAAGGCAGGCATTGTTAGCCTCATTTTACACAGGGACAAAGTGAATTTCATTGGGGCATGCAGCTATAATTTGAATGCACCAAGTCTTAGTCTAGAGCTCCCTCCAAGACACCAGGCAGCCTCTAAATCGTCCAGGGCTTGAGGCTTTGGAGCTGATGGACCCCACCAGGGTGAGTCTAGGGCTGGAAGAGCACAGCACACTTACTTGGTGACTTGTCCCAGTGAAGGAGGTAAGGTTCTTGGTGTCCCTCAACCAGCTGTTGTAGCTCAAAGACACTGAAGGAAAGAGCGGAGTGGGGGAGGAGAGCGCGAAAGCAGGAGTAACCGCCGGTCGGCTGAGCTGTCCTGACTTCATCTGTCCCTCACCACCTCCTCCTCTCTCGCAGCCACTACCCATGCATGCGACATCCATCCTTCCTGTTTTCCCGTGTCTGACAAATGTATCCGTTTTATCTACTCTGTGTCACACCCCTGCTGCCCCCAAGTCTGACTAGTGGCAATAAGGGACCTAGAATAGAGAGGTGAGGCCAGGAAGGGGAAGCCAGTGTCTAACTGGAACAAAGAGCGTATGTGGGGAGTGGGGGTGGCAGCAGGGGTGGATGGGAGACACTGGGCCACTTACCTGGAGATCAAGCGGTGTAGGGGGACCCCCAGAGATAGAGACAGAGATGGCCAACAACCTGTGGGAAGCTGGGGTCAGGATGCCCAGACGGGGAGAGACTGGGAGACACAGCACTTAAGACCAAGGGGTCGGGTCACCTGTCCACAGTGGCTCCATCTGATTAGCTGAAGTGGGCCCAAGGACCTCTCCCCTCTGAAGGAAGTGCTTCAGGACCAGCCGGAGCCGGCCTTCATTCAAGGTCTCTAGGACAAGGGCTCGGACCGCCCGGTAGTTGGCGTAGATGTGAAGGGCGGTGAGGAAGAAGAAACAACCGAGGCTGAAGCTGGGTGGGAGAGGGGCGTGGTCAACAGGGGTGGAGGTGCACCGGGGAACCTCCTCTCTGCTCTCCACCCTGACTTACCCAGGGCTGGCTGACACCAGGGGAAGCATCAAGAGGCTGACCAGGAGCCCTGCCAGGTTTACCAGGGTCTCCTAGAAAATGGCAGAAGGGCTGGGAGTTGGAGAGCTTCCTTTCAGGCCAGGGTAAATCTTCTTGAGTACTTTCATGACCTTCTTCCCTGCTGCAGTTCCTCCTAGGGCTCCCTACACTGATGAGGATGCCTAGTCAGTTTTTCACCAGTGCGTGGTCATTTAAGATACCAGCTGCTTCTGCGTCTAGGTGAATACAATGCCCTTCGAACATGTCTTTGTTTTGCAAGAGTCCTCTGAGTACCTCTATACTCAGGCAAGCTAATGTCCTTGGAATGAGGAAGTTCTTCAATTTAGTGGTTTACAAAGACTGATCCCCTTCACCTCCTACGTATACAAACTGTATACGTAGGGTTTAAGGGTTTAAGGGAACCACTCAGGAAGAAAGGCACAAGATCCAAACCTCTTCCCTTGAGAATCAGTTATCAGAACTCTCCAATGGCCTGAGATGGCCTGAATGAGCTCACCCAAGGGGAACAGACACCAGGCCACCTGTCCCCAACTCATCGTAAGGGAGGAAGAGTCTGGATTGGTGGCTCCGGACTACTGGAGTTGAAGGGAAAGCTGGTTCTGGCATAAAGCAGATCTGAGGCTGAGAGCGCTCTTCCTACCCAGCTGTCCCGGCAAAGGGGTGGGCTGTCGAAATAAAAGCTGTGGGTGTGACAGTAAATAGATTAGAGGTCTTGGCTGCACAAGAGCAGGAGGACCACCTCTCCCTCAGGTGGAAAGACTCATTTCCAGCAGCCACATCAAGCGGCAATAAAGCAACATCAGAAATCAGGGGCCTGCTGTAGGACTGAGCACATCTCCTGTGTTGCCCCAGGGATGTGTTTCTGCTTCTGCAAGCTGAGGGAGCCCATGGGCTTGGAGAAGATAGCCTGGAGTGTAAGGAGGGTTGGGGTTTGGAAAGAGAGGAGGTGAGAGAGAGCGGGAATAGAGCAGGGAGACCCTAATACTCAAGTCCTGGGTTGTACTTATTTCTCCCTTCCTGACAACCTAGGGAAGAGACAATGGGGAAGAGTTAACCCAACCACTTCCTGAGAGAAGGGACGTGCAGGAAGGTACTCAAGAGGACTGAACCTCTCTCTGCCTTATTTCCTCCTTTGTAGAATGGCAACAATGAGTCCCTCCTGCATTAATGAGTTCATATAAATGAAATACTTGGCACACGGTTAGCACTTAATAAGTATTAGCTTGTGTTTACAGCTTAACACCTAATATTGTTGAAAGGAGTTAATTTTAAATTTAAAACAACTTCTATTTAGAAACTGAGCAAAACAATTTTAGAGAAGGACAGAGCGTAGGACTGGACAGAACAGAGGTTTCTAAATTGCTTCAGTGTCAAAGCTCTGGGACACTTCTGACTAACCAGTCCTCATTCTCCTCCTGTAAAACAGGAAGAACAACATATCTGCCTCCTGGGGCTGGTAGGAGCTCAACAATGCTACACACATAAGCAGCTAGCACAGGAGCCTGGGAGCATCCCATACCTGTGTCCCCACCTTTACTCCAGGACGCCCTGGTCAGGTGACGGGCGGGGTCAGAAAGGCCCACGAAACTGTCATGTGGATACCTCTGGCCAATGACCCCAGCCCCCCTCACATGCTGAGCACTTTTTGACCCTCCAAGGGCTTTGACATATGGGGTCTCATGTGGTCAGACATCCACCTCAGAGGCCAGGGCTCAGAGAGGGTGAAGGCCAGAGCGAGGGCCCACTCTTGGCCCCACAGGCTTCAGGAAGGAGCTGAGATGATCGGGTGGGACTTTCCGCCACTAGTACTCGTGCCCTCAACCGGACTGCCCAAGTTAGTCAGAGCTGGGAGCACGACATTTCCGCCCATGTGTGTGTCTCCCACCCCTACCCTTAGGAGCACTGGGGGGCTTCTCTCCATACGCCCAAATCATGGCCTGGCCTGCCTCCCTGCTCCGGCTCCTTCCAACCCCAACTGCAGCTGCTCACCTGGCTGCTGTCCTTGGCTGACACATCAGCCATGTTGTTTCTCCTGGCCTGGTGCATGGTCAGGGCAGCCCGAGTGGCCCCACCAGCCACGCTCACAATGCACTAGGTGGGGAAAGGGAGAAGGAAAGTCAGAATGGCCACGTGCTGTGGCAACAAAGGCACTTCTGTGGCTGAGCCAAGTAAATGACTCAAACCAATTTGAGAAAACCAGGCATCAGGTGACCTGAATGCGGTCCTTGGAATCTTGTTCTCATCCCCACACTTCGACTAGGTCCACGTCCCCTCTTAGTCCTAGAGAAAACTAAAGCTCTGCCTGTCATACCTCTTTGTGGCCTAGTCCCAAGGAACTCCATTTCTTTCTCCAGGGTAGAGGCCCAAAGACTGTTCTTAGTCCACAGCTTCTACTTTGACTATACCTGCCTCTTTGCTAAGCTCCCAGGTCCAGCCTGGTTTCCAACTTTATGCTTCCTCTCTGCCTGTAACCTACTCCACCCTCCTTCGGTCCCAGTGGAGGCCTAGTCAAGTCTTCCAGGCCACCTCAAAACCCACAGTGATGGCCCTGGCCTCCCATGGTACCTAGAACTCCTCAATCCCTGAGATCTAGAATGGAAGAACTCATCAATGCGGGTCACTGATCACTGTCATCCATTTCACACTTATCAAATCTCTTTTAGATGCCAGACACAGATTTAGTGCTGTGATAGAATTCGGATAGAACCCTTGCCCTCATGAAGTCTATAAATCGAAAGACAATCAACAAATAAATAAGCTGTCGGGCAGGCAGAGGAAATCATTTGTTCAAAGGTAAGAGGAATGTGCTACGAAAGGAGGCGACCGAGGCGCCAAAGGCAGAGTATAGTGCCTAATTTGAAACAGATGGCGGAGGTCCCGATCATTGGTCTACAGCTACAGCACTAGTTTTCTCTGGTGTTTCCTGCCCTGGAGTTGGAGGGGGTGCTCAGGGCACTGGGCTACATGCAATCCCCCACCAAGAACTGCTGTCTCTGAAATGCCACTAGTGCCTTGTGGAAAAGCGCTGCTCTGAAGTGATTGTGGACAGACAGATGGGCTTTTTACATGGATCTTGCGTGTCTTCTTGAGTCACTGCTCTGTGCCAGGTACTTAAGCCTGTGGTGAAGACAGGCTCTTTACTGAACTATGCCTCAGTCTCCTCACCTGGATGTGGCCAACCTGAAGGAATTGTGAGGGTGAGCAGCCTGGCAGAGAGAAAGAGCTCATATTCACCCATGTGACCCTCCAGCCTCACAACCACTTCACGCTGTCCTGCCCCTGGACCTTGACCCACACTCTTCTTTCTGCTTAAAAACATCCACCCTTCACCTTAAACTTATTCTTCAGGACCCAGGCTTAGGGAAGAGGCCCATCTCCTGACTCGGCTGGCCCCGACACTTCTCATCTGGAATACCTGTAGCTACAATGTTATAAACTTTTGTTTCCAAGAAAAAAAATGGGACGGCCTATATTTTATGCCCAACATGCAGTAGGCACTCAAATATTTTACCCAAAGAATGAAAGACAGCCAGAGAGCTGGTCCCAAGATGTTGACACTGGAACACCCTTTGTGTTTCAGCTCAGAGTTCCTCACCAATCTTGTGGTTTCAGACATTGTCTTAGACTATGTGAGGAACTATGTGGCTGGAGGAGAATCAGAAATAAGGTTGAGTATGAGCAGAAACTCTGAAATTTTTCACTTTTCTACAAGTGCTTTGAACACAGGGCCCAGGCTGGTCTCACCTGTGGGCCCCAAGTAAGCTCAGATACAGCCCCAGCAAGGCAGGTACAGGGGGCCCGAGAGGTGGATACCTTGGCCAGGTTGCTGGTACAGACGATCATGGTGAAAAACATTGGATATATGGGAGCCATAATCTCGAGGAACATGGCTACATCGTTGAGGATATCAGCAAAGAGCCTGGGGGGGGGGGGGCGGATCAGAGGTTAGAGATCCGAAGGGAAGAGACCTCCATAATAGCTCTCCTCCTGTCTCAACCCCTCCTTACCTCCACTGCTTGGCGTTGCAGTCCAGTTTAGTCCTGTTGCGGAGGAGAGGTTGGTTTGCAATTTGAATTCAAGGAGAAAACACAACCCGTGGGCAATGCAGGCCATCCTTAGGCTGAGGTTAAGGTCTGAAGGGCTTGACAAAATCCATCCTCCATGAAGACATCTGTCCCAACCCCCTGTCACCGCTGCCTGAAATACCATTAGCTGCGAGAACCTTCAAAGCTCACTTAATGATTCCCCTTCACTAATCCATGATGCATGAGGGAAAAGAACTGATTGTCTGTGGCTGCCCCCCACCCTCCGGCCTCCTCTGGGAAAGGCCACCCCTGGGTCTCTCTGCCATCTCCCCACCCCTTCCTCCCACTTGATCAAGGGCACCCAGCAAGCAGTCCACTTATTTTGGACTGGTAAGCAACTACATTTAGTGTAACCCCCACAGGTTACAGACCAGTAGCCCAGAGAGGACGCATAACATCCCTCAGATCATATGGAAAGCGGGGGCCAAGAAAAAAAATTTAATGGCCAGGGGCAACAGGCAGGCTCTGACATCCAGGCCCAGGATAATTCTATCACCAAGAGGATGGATGCCTCTTTTGCAAGGACTCCCTGGCCCCCGCACAAACACCTGGGGACCTCTTCTCCAGCAGTCTGGTAGCAGGGGATGTTGTAGCCCCAGACCAAGTGCAGAGTTTACAGCATTCCCTGTCCCTTCCTTTGAAACCTCCTGGAGGGAAGAGGACCCCAAGGTGGGGTATGGGGCACTCAGTACAAACTCTCGAGGGAACAAATGGCAAAGGCAGGACCAGAACACGTGGGCTTGGTCTAGGGCTCTGCCCAATAAAGTAGCCTGATACTATTAGTTATAAGCTGTACAACTTAGAAGTGACTCCTTTTAGGTCTGCTAAAATGGACACATTCAATCCTTCTCTACACAAAGTTGTTCTAAGGGTTAGAGATGATAAGCAGACAGCCTGTGAGGCACAGAGCTGTTAGCAACAGCTAACACTTATTAGTGTTAGTAATAACTGTTATTATTATGCTTATAAGGAGCCACAATATGCTATGCACTTTGCATAAACTATCTCACCGAACACCTTGTAGGTAGTATCTGCCTACAGTTAACTGCAGATACTAAATTACTCCTCAATACTGACATGAGGAGGAAGAAGGCAGCACAGGGCCCTTAATTCCTAGACGGATGGTAACGCTCATTCTATGTGAGACAGGGATCCTGATGACCTGCCCGTCTAGTCCCCATGAGCTTCTGGAGTAAAAGCATTCCTTTTGAATTAAGCATTTTCCTGTCCAGCCTTCTTTTTCAACAAGCAAAGAGAGGATACTTAGAGCTTTTTGGCTGATTTTTTCCATGGTGGGCTGCAAATTAATGCTCTGAAGGCAGAAGTGATCATAGCAATGGTTCTGTGGCTTCACTGCTGGGGTAAGCCACCTGGACTGGGTACTTACTAAGGACTCCTTAGCTCTGATGAAATAATTGCTGAATCTCCCCTCCCCCAGAGACTGGTAGGAGAGAGGAGCTCAAAGTACAACCAAGAATGAGACAGTTGTGGCCCCCGCCTGGGGAGAGTGGCCAGACCAAGAAGACAAACTCACCCCTTCCACCAGGCAAAGATGATGCGGCCCAGCATGCCAGCTGAATCTGGGGGAGAGAGGCACTGGTAAGGAACAGGGAAGAGCCTTGGGGGCTGTTGGGCCTGGCCGACCCTGGCACTGAAATGGCTGATTCACCTTGTATCACCGCTCTTAGGAACTCAGTTTGGCTCCATAAATATTGGGTAGACAGAGCTGTATGATGGGGTCAGAAGTGACCCATTCCTCATTATGTACCCAAGAGAACTATGTGCCCATGTACACCAAGAGACATGGACCAGAAATACTCTTTGCAGCATCGTTCACAAACAGCCAAAGACTGGGAATAATGCAAATGCTCATCCACAGGAGAAGGCATAGACAGATTCTGTTATATTCTCTTAGTGGCATATTAGACAACAGCAAAAATCTAATGTACAACTACTCACTCAAAATGGATGAATCCTACTATGGTAATACTGCATGAAAAAGCAAGCCATGAAGAGTAGATACAGCAAAATATACCTTCCATAAGGCTTTAAACTAAACAATACAGTGTTTAGGTATATGTATCTATATGGCAAAACAATTAAAAAAAAAAAAAAAGAAAGGAAAAGCAGGAAATCCTTGTGGAAAGTTCAGAAGTTATTGTTGATATTCTAGCTCTTAGGCTGGGCAACAGGTTCACATGTGGTCATTAGAGTATCAGTAAGAAAAAAAGGATCTGAATTCCAGTTTGATGAAGACAGCTGGGGGTGTGAGGCAGTGGGAGAGGCCTTCTCAGACTAGTCAGAGAAGTCTCCAGGAATCAGCTGGACCTTCATCTGCACAAGACATGCTCACTGGCTACTTACTGTGTGCCAGGCATTATAGGAGGTTAAGGGGATACTGTGACCCAGAAAGTCATGATTCCAGACTCAAAATACAGTGTAAAAATAAACAGCAGTCAGTACGAGAAACATGATTTAGACCAAGGATCAGATAACTGCTGTCTACAGTCTTCCACGCCCTGTTTTATAAATAAAGCTTTATTGGCACCTAGCTGTGCCCATTCATTTACAGGCTGTCTATGGTTGTTTCTGTGGGACAATGGCAGAGTCAGCTGCTGTGACTGAAACAGTACAGCTTGCAAAGTATAAAATATTTACCATCTGGTCCTTTACAGAAGGTTTGCCACCCCATGATTAAAACCCCTTATACTGAAAGTAGCATTAAGTTCAGCAGGGGGATCACAATGGACTGTTTTAGGACCCAGAAATACTCTTTGCAGCAACTAACAACTAACTCAGAAGGCCTCATACAGTGGATACTGGAAGGAACTATACGGTGGGCAGAGGACTCCTAACTTGTTTGAACTTGAGGGCACGGACCCTTAAGGGAATGCAAGAAGGGAAACTAGGTTGTAGAGAGGGTTGGGAGTATCCCACGCATATAAAGGTGGTGACAGGCTGACCTTCCCCATTCTCCACTGGAAGGAGCAGTTCTGACCCCTTGCCCCAACCTCTACCCTCGGGCAGTAAGGCCTTCTATCTAGACAGCTTCATGCAACTCTGGGCCTGAGGCACATCAGTAAACACGCTGCTGGACACCTGAAACCTTTACTCCTTTCCGTCTTCACCACAATCCTATGAGCGTCTGAGAGGTCCTCCCTTTCACAGAGGAAGTAACTGAAGCTCAGAGTAACTGGTCAACAAAAATAGGACATTCTGTGAGAAAATCTGGATGTCCAGCTCTTCTGGAAGTACCTGAAAACCTGGCAACACCGAGCCTGTCTTCCCTCACCACCACCACTGGCTGGGGTTGAGCAGGGGCTACCTCAGAGGCGTACGTACAACACATTTCTCACCTGGCCTGCTGTTTCTCTATTTCCGTCCCTTGTATGTCCCTGGAAGTAATACCTACCAGGTAGCTTCACAGGCTTCCTCCACCACCCACCTGACCCTCTTTCTTTCAACTATATTTTATTCTCCACAAAAAATGTGTTTCACTTAAGATTCTTGTATTGGCTCAACTTAGTAACTCTGAACATGCCAAGATTACTTTTACTTACTGACAGCTCACTGGGCCAGACTCTACTTTTCTTCCCTCTGACTGCACACTCACATCCAATCCCATGTATGTTTTGCACACAAGGGCCACTGGGTAGAAAGGGGACCTACTCTGCCTTTCATCAGCAGCCCGCAGAGCCCCTGTCGGAATCCGGAAGTTGGCACTAGAATGCGACAAGGACACGTAGCCTCCCTGTGTCTGAAAGTCAACACTGGCCACTCGACTAGGAAACTTAATTCCCACTTGCTCTTCTTTGCCCCACTTACAACTAGCTGAGCTATAGGATCTAGAAACGTTGGAGCAGTAGTAAGGAATCAGCTGCCCACAAACTGTCTAGGCTCCACTCTAAATCCCACTGGCAAGAATGGAGTAATTAAGAGCGGGACACAGGAGTCAGTCGGTCTGGGTCCAAATCCTGGCCCTACGTAAACTCGGGCGAGGTAGGAAACCTCTCTGAAAAAGGTATTAAAAATGGCATCTACCCAATATGGCTGCTGTAGAGATTAAGTTACATATGATACGTAAGTGTACGAGACTCCTGGCATACAGTGGTAGGCTGTGAAAAGATTAGCTGCTAGTAGTAGTAGTATTGTTAGTTATGACAATACGTTCCACTAAGAGACCTGTAATTCAAAATGACTTCAAAAAATTCCAAGGGAGTTTTTTATATAAAGCTCCGCATACAAATTTCCCAGGTCTGACGGAAACTCTTTTCTAGTTAAGGCTTCTTTTAATATCAACAATAGGCTTTAAAAAGTAGTTCCTTTTTCCTACCTTAAAGTAATCTTATAAGTCAAATATACATATGGGCGACATGTCTGTGATAAGACTAGGGTGCTGAGAAATGACATGGAAAACATCCATTCCGGATCCACGGTCCTGCTGCATTCCAAACACTCAGCCAACAGGAGATCGAAAGGTTCAAATTAAGCACAGTTTGGTGCTATGAACATGAATCTGGAACTAAACTCCTGGGTTCAAATCCATGCCCGACAATTTACTGGCTCTGATCCTGGTCAAATCACTTTTTCGTGCCGCAGTTTCCTTACCTGCAGAATGGGTATAACAATAGCTATCTCAGAGCTACTGTGAAGCCAGCATATTTAAAGACCGGTAGATAATAAACAGCTTGTATGAACTATTATTATTAAAAGAGACAGCTAGGAAAACAGGCCACAGAGAAAGGCTACTTTCAAGAGGTGACTCACATGGGGCCAGCCTGCTCAGTCTTAATAAGGATGTAAGCAGGGTGCCTGGGTGGCTCAGGGGGTCAAGCCTCTGCCTTCGGTTCGGGTCAAGATCCCAGGGTCCTGGGATCGAGCCCCGCATGGGGCTCTCTGCTCGGCGGGGAGCCTGCTTCCCTCTCTCTCTCTGCCTGCCTCTCTGCCTACTTGTGATCTCTGTCAAATAAATAAATAGAATCTTTAAAAATAAATAAATAAATAAATAAATAAATAAATAAAATGATGTAAGCAGGAACCTCCAGATCTTCCAAAAGATCCGCGGAGGCTCATCAGAGAGGTGGCCAGACTCTGCAGAAGCAGAAAGAGCCTTCTCTTCAGGTCTGATTTAAGTTCCCACCAGGAAAGGTCACGGACCACAAAGGACGCTGGAGGGAGCCGTGCATCTCCCGACGTGGAACCCGTGGCAGTTTCCTTCTCCTTCTCTACCTCACGCTTTAAGTGGCCTGGTACCACACTGCATGTTCTGTTTTTCGTGAGCGGGTTTCCAAGAAGCTGTGCACAGGCAATACGGTCACTATTCACAGCATCACCCAGGATCCCAGAGGCTCTAAAACGCCTCCTGTCTGTCCCAGAACCTCCTCCTTCCTACTCAGCACCAACGACAAAACTGGTTTTTTTCCAGAACGGAGCAATTCCCACGTGTCAAGCCGCTGGTCCTTTGATTTAATAACTGCATCCTAGGTCCTGCTGCACAACAGGCTGCGGGAAAGGAGAGGGAGCGTGAGCAGGGATCCCGGCGCCCGACGCTGTGGAGACACTGAACAGTATGAGGAGCCGGCTGGCGCGCAGGAGGAGGGGATTCTGGCAACCCCTGCATCGCTGAACAAAACCAGTACCGACACTGCTTCGGGACGAGGGCGAGCCGGCTTCCAGGTGCGACCAGGACAGAGCCCACACGTGCACACCCCCGCCCAGAACCAGAGGCCAGAACACGGGGGGGACGGCGGAGACACGGGGTCGCACTTCCCGTCGGGAGGAAAAAGAGGGCGAGATGGGCCGACCGCGGCGACGGGGCGGTCCGGGGGCCCGGCTCACCTTTCACCAGCCAGGTGGCCGTGGCCGCGGACACGGAAGCCTCGGCGTTCCCCACCCCGATGCCCAGCAGGACCGCGTGGGTGGCCAGGGAGCCCGCGAGGCTGGAAGCAAAGGCCTGGAGAAGACACAAGGCGCGTGAGGCCGCGCAGCGGCACGGAGGCCGAGGCGCCCCCGCCGCTCTCACCCGCGTGCGACCTGACACACGTCGCGGCCCCGCTCCGACCCGGCTCCACGCTCTCGGCCGGGCCTGGCCCGCGCCGCCTCCCTCCCCCGCGGCCGTCCGCGCCCCCGCCCCGTCGGCCGGGCTGACCTGTACGGAATCCCACAGCTGGTAGGGCAGGTAGTCCGGGCTGACGCTGTCGGGGAAGCCCTGCGGCAGGAACACGGTCGAGAGGCCGGAGAGAGGTGGGGAAGCCGCCCCGGGGGTCGCCCCTCCGCCGCCATCCCGTCCTTGGGGTCTGGCTGGGAAGAGCCCAGAGAACCCCCACCAGCGCCACCCCCAAGCCTCCCACCGCAAGCTCCCGTCGGCGGCGGCGAGGCAGCCCCGGGCCGCCCTGGAGCCGAACTGTTCCGAGCACAGCTGGGGCTCGCGACTCGCGCCGTCGGCCATTTCGGAACCTTCCTCCGCGGCCTCGGGGCGCGGACCGTGGCGGATCGACGCTTCCGGCTCGGTACGGCGGCTGTGCAGGGGCAACCTTCCTCCGCGAAGACGCCGCCGGCCGCTGCGTGCGCCTTCGCGCCGCCCAGGACACCGCGATGCCTCCTGCGGACACGCCAGGGCTGCTGTCGGCTTTTGTTCTCTGTAGCGTTTGTCGCCGGACCCCTGGAGCCATGGGAGCCCGTTAGCTGCCCCGTCCTGGAGATACCTGCATGCCTGGGAGCTGCAGCCGTCAGCCAGGGGCACAAGGAAGGGACCTAGTACCACGGCGGGGCCAGTCCGTGTCCTGCCCGGGCCCTAGATGCCGCCTTCATTTCGAGAGCAGGGACTCTACCTTACTCCGTGCTGTATCCCCAGCACCCAGCGCATAATAGGCGTTTGAAAGATACAACGAATGAACAAAGACCCCACGAATGCGTGGTGAGAAGGTGGACTAAATGATCCCCGAGGTCCTGGGCCTCCCAAGACCGCAAGAGCGGTATTTCTTCCCTTCTTTAAAAAAATTTAAATTCTACTTCGTTACCACGCACTGTATTCGTTTCAGAGGCAGAATGGAGTGATTCGTCAGCTGCATACAGCACCCAGGGCTCATTCTGTCCAGTGCTTGCTTAATGCCCGGCCCGGCTACCCGTCCGGTCCCCACCCCTCCGGCAGCCCGCAGTTGGGTTCTAGAGCCGAGTCTCTCTTGATTTGCCTCCCTCTCTGTTTTCATCTTGCTTTGCCTGGAAGACACACTATTATTTCTGAAAGGGTCCTTTGGACATCCGAGGAATGAGAAAATCAAGGGATTGCGGCTAATAGTCTCAGAAAACAAGAAATAGGCAAGAAGTTCTTGTGCGTTTCTTGGGGGAAAGGGTCCATGAAACTGGGGTAAGAGTCTAAAGAGACTGTTTCCTTCTCTCCCAACCTAGCCCCCCCTTGCCCCCTAACTCGTCCCTTTTCTTTCCCTCTCTCCCTTTCTCCTTCCATCTGCTGGAATGTACTGATTCCAAAGGAGAAGTTTGACCAAAGCGCCCTTTATTTTATCCGAAAATAAAACATCCTGGTTTCTTAGCCTGGCTTTCTTGGACTCCCACAGTCTGACTCCCTGGTTTAAACTTCTGATTCTCCCAAACTATCACCTCTTAGACCTCAGCCTGGAACACCCTTCCACCCCGCCTCATCTTATCGGAGACCTACACAGAGTCTCTCTGATGCTAAGATAGACCTGGGTCACTTCATTACTATTTTTTTAAGTTTTGAGTTTGGCGTTAGAGTGAAAAATTGAAGGGTTACAAATGTGTAATACTTTATTTATTTATTTTTGTTTTTATTTAAATTTCAGTTAGTTAACATAAAGTGTAATATTATGTTATATTTATTATTTATTATTTATATTTATTATTTATTATTATTTATTATATTTATTATTGTATATTATTTGTCAGTTATACAATTCAGTGATTCAACACTTCCATGCAACACCCAGTGCCCATCACAACAAGGGCACTGCTTAATCCCCATCACCTACTTCACCCACCCCCTACCCACCTCCCCTCTGGTAACAATCAGTTTGTTCTCCATAGTTCAGAGTCTGTTTCTTGGTTTGCCTCTCTATATCCTATTTTTCTCCTATGCTCATTTGTTTTGTTTCTGAAGTCCCACATATAAGTGAAACCACATGGCATTTGTTTTTCTCTGACTGATTTATTTCGCTTAATACTTAGCCTAATACTCTAGCTTCATCCATGTAGCTGCAGATGGCAAGATTTCATTCTTTTTAATGACTGAGTAATATTCTATGGTGTGTGTTTTATGTATAATATATAAAAATTAATAAATATATATGTATATATTGCATCTTCTTTATCCATTTCATCAGTCAATAGACACTTGGACTGTTTCCATGGTTTTTGGCTATTGTAGATAATGCTGCTTTAAATATTGGGGAGCATGTATCCTTTTAAATTAGTATTTTTGTATGCTTTGGGTAAATACCTAGTGGGGCAATTGCTGGATCATAGGGTAGTTCTATTTAGAACTTTTTGAGGAACCTTCATACTAACAAATGTATAATATTTTATTTATTTATTTATTTATTTAATTTTTTATTTTTTATAAACATATAATCTATTTTTATCCCCAGGGGTACAGGTCTGTGAATCGCCAGGTTTACACACTTCACAGCACTCACCAAAGCACATACCTTCCCCAATGTCCATAACCTCACCCCCCTTCTCCCAACCCCACCCCCCCAGCAACCCTCAGTTTGTTTTGTGAGATTAAGAGTCACTTATGGTTTGTCTCCCTCCCAATCCCATCTTGTTTCATTTATTCTTCTCCTACCCCCTTAAGCCCCCATGTTGCATCTCCACTTCCTCATATCAGGGAGATCATATGATAGTTGTCTTTCTCCGATTGACTTATTTCGCTAAGCATGATACGCTGTAGTTCCATCCATGTTGTCGCAAATGGCAAGATTTCATTTCTTTTGATGGCTGCATAGTATTCCACTGTGTATATATACCACATCTTCTTGATCCATTCATCTGTTGATGGACATCTAGGTTCTTTCCATAGTTTGGCTATTGTGGACATTGCTGCTATAATATATCCCTTGTGCATTTGGGTGCACGTGCCCCTTTGGATCACTACGTTTGTATCTTTAGGGTAGATACCCAGTAGTGCAATTGTTGGGTCATGGGTAGTTCTATTTTCAACATTTTGAGGAGCCTTCATGCTGTTTTCCAGAGTGACTGCACCAGCTTGCATTCACACCAGCAGCGTAGGAGGGTTCCCCTTTCTCTGCATCCTCGTCAACATCTGTTATTTCCTGACTGTTAATTTCAGCCATTCTGACTGGTGTGAGGTGGTATCTCATTGTGGTCTTGATTTGTATTTCCCTGATGCTGAGCGATGTGGAGCACTTTTTCATGTGTCTGTTGGCCATCTGGATGTCTTCCTTGCAGAAATGTCTGTTTACATCCTCTGCCCATTTCTTGAGTGGATTATTTATTCTTTGGGTGTTGAGTTTGAGAAGTTCTTTATAGATTTTGGATACTAGCCTTTTATCTGATATGTCATTTGTGAATATCTTCTCCCATTCTGACAGTTGTCATTTGGTTTTGTTGACTGTTTCCTTTGCTGTGCAAAAGCTTTTGATCTTGATGAAGTCCCAAGTTCAGTTTTGCCCTTGCTTCCCTTGCCTTTGGTGATGTTTCTAGGAAGAAGTTGCTGTGGCTGAGGTCGAAGAGGATGCTACCTGTGTTCTCTAGAGGAGGCACTTTTAACTATTACATTCGGGAAACAGCCTGGAGCTGTTCTGGGCAAATTGGTATATATTATGAACCTCTCAGCTTTACTGCCCACCACTAATTATCCACATTGGTTTCTCCTGCTCAGAGACCATGGCAGCTCTTGTTCACTGTAGCACTTATTTAGCCCTTAGCATATGCTTTCTGGAACCAGTTTATATATGCTTTTATTAGGTACCTATGCTCTGTCTTTCCAACTGAACTGTAAGTGAGGACAAGGACTCGTCATGCACTTCTTTCAGAAGTGTCCAGATCAATGGCTTGACAACGAGATGTGTGATGGTTCCCCTTTTCCTATCCCCGTGAAACCTCTTGGGAGTCTGCATTCAACAGTGTACCAAGCACTGGACAGAATATTCCAAGCTGCTTGTCTCCTTGACTTTCCCTCACTGACCCCCACACTTCCACTCCTGCCCCCGTACAGTCCACTCTCCATGAAGTTGAAAGATCCTCTGTTTCAACTTCAGTGGCTTCCTATTACTTTTGTGGAAGGAGGTTTTTTCCTCACACTTGGAAATGAAACACAAACTTCTTGTCATGGCCCAGAAAGTTCTGTAGATTGGATCTTGCCCCATCTCTCATATGTTGCCCTTACCATTCCTTGCCATTCTTATTCCTCCCACTAGAACATGAACTCCGGGAAGACAGGAATTTTGTCTTCGGCACTGAATATATTCCTTGTGCCCTGTTCCAGTTCCTGGTGCAAGGTAGGTTCCAAATGTCAGTTTGTGGAAGGAATGAATTTATTTTCTCAGTAGCCCTAGTAAATAGTTACTATTTTTTCCCTTCTTTGCAAACAAGGAAACTGAAACTTATGTATGTGAAGTGACCTCACCAAGGTCACAGAGCTGAAAAGTGGCAAAAGCATTTATTTATTTATTCATTCAACAAATATTTAGTGAACAGATACTAGGCCTAGTTTTTCTAGGCACTGAGGCAGGATTCAAATTTGTGGCTAATGATTTTAGGATGACACCATCTTCATTCTACCTTTTAAATTTTGTATTCTTTGCAAGAATTATAAAAATAATAGAAGGGTGCATTCTTTTTGTGAAATAATTCAATCAATAGTATAGATAGATAAGATCAAGTTCTCTCTTGACATTTATTCCTTTTTCCATTTCCCAACAAATATTAGTCAGTCCCCAGAAGTGAACATTGTTTACTATTCTAGACACACAGATACCCAAAGAAAGAGAGAGAGAGAGAGAGAGAGAGTTTTATGTTTAATCCCTACTCCTACAGGGTAGTCTGCTCTAACTATGGTTCATTTAACATTATCTTAAGGATATTTTTTAAAAGTATTTTTCAGAGGTGGTGGGGGAGTGAGAGAGAGCGCACAAGCAGGGGGAGCAGCAGGCAGAGGAGAAAAAGGTTTGCTACTGAGCAAGGAGCCCAATGTGGGGCTTTATCACAGGACACTGGGATCATGACCCGAGTCAAAGGCAAGTGCTTAACTGACTGAGCCACTCAGGCATCCCTTTTTAACATTATCTTCAATATCTTTTCATATCACTACATAAATATCTACCTCATTTATTTTAATAACTGCATGTCATGCCACAGTATGAATGTGCCATTATTTCTTTAATGACTTCCTATATTAATGAGAGTTTGAGTTTTTCTGCCTTTTCATTATTATAACTAATTTCATTATTATTATGGCAAATTCCTTGTACAGGCCTTTCTGTGCATTGAATATGAATAATTCTTTAAAATAGAGTTCAGGGCGCCTGGGTGGCTCAGTGGGTTAAGCCGCTGCCTTCGGCTCAGGTCATGATCTCAGGGTCCTGGGATCAAGGCCCGCATCGGGCTCTCTGCTCAGCAGGGAGCCTGCTTCCCTCTCTCTCTCTCTGCCTGCCTCTCTGTCTACTTGTGATCTCTCTCTGTCAAGTAAATAAATAAAATCTTTAAAAATAAATAAATAAATAAATAAATAAAATAGAGTTCAAAGTAGAATCATTGGGTTGAAGCATATATATATATTTTAATTTGAACAAGTACTGCCAAATTATCCTTCTAAAAAACTTTAGTAATTTACACTCCTGCTAACAGTGCATGAAACTGGCTTGTCATAATCAGGATATATCTATTTCTGTTGTCCAAAAAATTTCCCTTGGGCAGCTTTGCATTTTAATCTCCACTCGTGTTTGGATCTGCTTTCTGTCACTATAGATTCTTTTTGCCTATTTGAGAATTTCATAGATATAGAATTATATTGTATATAATATTTCATGTCTGGCTTCTTTTTAAAAAGGTAATTTCAGTGTAGTTAACATACAATGTTATATTAAGTTTCAGCTGTACAAAATAGTGACTCAATAATTCCGTATATTACTCAGTGCTCATCACGATAAATGTACTCTTAATTCCCTTCACCTGTTTCAGTCCCCTACCTCACCACTTCATGTCTTTTTTATTTCCCTATTTCTTCCTCTTAATTGTATGTCTGCCTTCTTTCGCTCATCCTGATTATTCTGAGATTCATCCATGTTGTCATGAATACCATTAGAGTGTTCCTTTTTACTGCTGAGTAGTATATAATCGAGTGAATATATCACGATCTGTATATCTATTCAGTGGTTATTGGACATTTGGGTTTTTCCCATTTTTTAATTATTATGAATAATAATGTGAACATTTGTATTCGCCTGCAACTATTTTTGTAGACATGTATGTTCATTTCTCAAGGACTCTACCTAAGAGTGAAATTGATGGGTCATGTGGTAAGTGTATTTTGAGCTTTATAAAAAATTGCCAGGTTGTTTTCCAAAGTGGTTGGAAGTCCCGCTTTTACAGTCTCACTAGCACTCTATCATAATTCTGTTCATTCCATATACTCACCGATATTTAATCTTTTTAAAATTTTAGTCATTGTAGTGGCCATGTAGTAGTATCACCCTGTAGCTCTCATCTGTATTTCCCTGAAAAGTAATAATGTTGAATGTCTTTGCATATGCTTGGGTATTTGTAGATCTTCTTTTTGAAATGTCTATATTAGTCTTCCAGCAATTTAGAAGACTGGATTGTCTTATTATCTATAAGGATTTGTCATAAATTCTGTATACATGTTCCTTGTCAGGTTGTATTACAATTTTTTCTCCTAGTGGTAACAAATATTTTCTACCCTAGATAAATGAAAACATGTTCATGCAAAAGTCTGTACACAAATATTTATAGAAGCTCTATTCATGCTTGCCCCAAACTGCAAATAATCCAGATGTCCTTCAGGGGGCGAATAAACAAACTATAGTGTATGCATGTGATGTATACTCAGCAATGAAAAAGAACAACTTACTGCTACTTGCAACAACTTGCGTGAACTTTAAGGGCATTATTCTCAGTGAAAGAAACCACTCTCAAAGTTATATACTATATAATTCCATTATAGTATGCTACCCCTTATAATGACCCCCACTCCCATACCTAAACCTTGCCAGCCACTGGTCTCTTCCCTATCACAACAATTTAGTGCTTTTGAGGATGTCCTATAATGGAATTATAGGGTGATAGAAATATTCTGTGTCATAACTGTGGTAGTGGTTATATGAATCTATGTAATAAAATTCAGGAATGTACACAAAGGGAAATTAATTTTGTTGTATGTTAATTAGGAACATGTTATAAACAAAAAAGAAAATCAACAAAGCCTGTATAAGTATGTAGGTACCTATGAATGTTGGTTTTTCGATGGAGAAAGATGTGGCAGGAAATAAATACATCTTTAATGCTGGCTACTTTGCTGGAGGAGGAAACAAAAATGACCAACTTTTTCAGTGTACATTTTTGTATTTTTTATGAAACAATTGTTTCAAAACACTTACTTCAATTAGCATTTAGTGATTTTGAAATTTGAAAAACATCTACTAAAAATGGACATTAGGAAAATATTTAAAAAGAAAATAGTATTTCTGTTTATTTAAATACCTGATGATATGGTAGAGAACAAGAAAAATGTGTTTCTATTCTTTTTTTTTTTAAATTTTGTTTATTTATTTATTTTAGAGAAAGTGTGAGAGTGGGGGAGGGGCAGAGGGAAAGAATCTTTTTTTTTTGTATTTTTAAAAATTAAAAATTTTTTTTATTACTTTTCAGTGTACTAGAATTCATTGTTTATGCACCACACCCAGTGCTCCATGCAATCCGTGCCCTCCACAATACCCACCACCAGGCTGGCCCAACTTCCCACCCCCTGCCCCTTCAAAACCCTCAGATTGTTTTTCAGAGTCCATAGTCTCTCATGGTGCACCTCCCTCCAATGTCCTTCAACTCAGAAGGAGAGAATCTTGAGCAGATTTCCTGCTGAGTATGAAGCCCAATGGGAGACTCATCTCACAACCCTGAGAACATGACCTGAAGCCAAGAGCTGGACACTCAACCAACTAAACCACCTAGGCGTCCCAAATGTGTCTCCTTTCTTATGGGGCACAGCCTGGTAGAGTCCAGTTTTCCACATCTTACAAGTGTTTCATCCACAAAATGTGGCTTCCATTAGTCTCTGCCCAATAGAATTTTTTTTATAAGGATAAATACCTTAATACATGCTTGAAGCAGTGCCTGACACGATTAATGTAACTGCTATAATATATCATCTATGAATTGGAGAATAATTGCCATGGAAATATATATTTATATATATTTATATTTATATAATGGAATATTATTCAGCCATAAAAGAGAATGAAATCTTGCCATTTGCAACATGGATGGAGCTAGAGAATATAAGTGGAATGAAGCAAGTAAGTCAGTCAGAGAAAGATACTAGATGCTTTCACTCCTCTGAGGAATTGAGGAAAGAACACAAACAAGCATGGGAAAGAGAGACAGAGACAGAGAAGAGAGGGAGAGAGGCCAGCCAACAAACAGACTCTTGACTATTGAGAACAAACCGATGGTTGCCAGAGGGATGGGGGAAAAAGGTGATGGGGATTATGCACTTGGCATGATGAGCACAGGGCGATGTATGAAATTGTTGAATCCCTACATTGTACACCTGAAACTAATATACCACTGCTTGTTAAGTACATTGGAGTTAAAATAAAATGAAAAGAAGTGTCTGCCATGTAAGAGGGCGTCAGTTAATGTTAGTTTTGTTGGCCTGAATTTTAGTTTTGGAGCGCGGGTACTGTGATGTGGGGTACATGGCAAGGATCTGTCCTGGGTTTGGTTTTCTGGGTCTCCTCACTTATCTGTCTTTCTTGGCCTTTCTATCTTTTAACTTCAGGGAAACGTCTCCCTTGTCTCATCCCCTGGTTGACTTATCACCCTCCCTCAGGACCTAGATGCAGGGCGTTTCCCTCTTAGGCAGATACTTGACTCCTTGCCTACACTTAGTTCAGTACACTTACATACTCCGGAAAGTGTGGGTGAGACCTACGTAGCACTGGTGGACCTGCAGGTGAGCCAGCCTGGGAGAAATGTGATCTCCGAGCAGGGCATGATTTGAAAGGTGTTGGAGAGGTGGTCCTGCAAGGCACCAGAGATCTTTAAGGGGAATGAGGGAATTGGGGGAAAATACCCAACAATGAGGAAAAATGTTACTTAAATTCTATCTTTCTCTGACTTAGGCAGATGGCTCTTCTTCAGGCCAATAAGGATCTCATTTCTACAGGAATGAAGGAATTTAATGTTCTGCTGAATCAGCAGGTAAGCCCAGGCACTGTCTCAAAGGACAGGCGGAGACTCTTGGCAGATGGGTGAGGGGAGAGAAGGGAGCGTCATTCAGAGCTGGGAGCGCCATGGTGCAGTTGATGGAAATCAGGGAGAGGAGGAGGCTGGAGCTTGTGAGGTATTTCTGAATCACACTGATGACCACATGCTCCCTTGCTATCCCCTCGCTCTGCAGGTCTTCCCTAATCCTCCTCTGCCTGAAGAAGCCATGGTGACGATGGTGGATGACTGGGTGAACTTCTACATCAACTATTACAGGAAGCAGATGGTCGGGGAGCAGCAGGAGCAGGAGAGGGCTCTACAGGAACTTGAGCAAGAGCTAAGAACTCTGTCTGCCCCTTTCCTGACCAAGTATAGGGCATTCTTGAAGTCCCTTTGAGCACCTAAATCACTCACTGCCTTTCTCCTAGCCCAAATACCCTGCTCCTTCATGGTGTTACTCTACCCTGACACCTCAATAAAGACCAAACTGGTTTGCTGGTCTTCCTGGCTCTTCTGTTCTTTTTCATTGCTGTTCCCTGACTTGTGGAGGCAGCTGGTTCCTTTTCCTTATGCTCTGCTTCCTGGATATGCTCTCGGGTGTTTAATTTCTTTAGAGCAGAGGTTAGCAGCCTTAAGTAGCCACTGGGCAGTATTAAAATAGTCTAAAGGAGAGGCCAGACAGGCAGAGACTAAAGGGAAAGTGCTGTGGGGAGGGGTCATTAAAAAAAAAAAGAAGGAAAGGAAATAAAAAAGCTCTCTAGAAATTGTGGCCATCTGGAATTCTTGTCTAGAAGAAAGTTGTTGAAGACTTCCAGTCTTGTTCACCCTATGCTAGGTGGAATCAAGAGGCCACAGACCTCAATTTTCCAATTCCTTGTCCTTAAGCCCCAGTTTGCACAAAGCTCTAGGAACTCATGGCTCTAATATTACAGAATACCTCCCTGCAGCATTGTTGTGATTTAGAGTTGGAAAGAATCTTGGGAACCATTCGATACAACCTTTTTTTTTTTCTTTTTTTTTTTTTTAGGTAGGAAAACCTTTGGCTCTGTAATCCTCAGCCTCAGCTCTCAGGTTTGAGAAGCAGAGATCCCTTCCTGCCTCTGAGGCCCCAACCATTTCGCATTGTTCCCTGACTTAGACTTCTTTTCTCTTCAGCCTCTAAACCCTGTAAATCTCTTCATGGTGAAGAGCCTCAGAGGTGTCCAGCACCAGTGAGCAGGGGAGGAGGGATAGAGGTGGGAAGGGGCATGGAGAGTCAGTCTAGGGGGTTGGCACACAAATCAGAGGCTGGCCAAAGCCCGTGCTGGTGGGCCGGCAGGAGGAGAGCAGGAGCACTCCCTGTCATTTCCCGTTTTCTCTTTAGCCGGAAAGGTTTGGTGGTGAGAGGGGTTGTTTTTTCATTCCAGTCTTTAGCAGGTTTTCCCTTCAGATCTGTGCACTCTTACCTCCGACTCTGGATCTGGTTTGGGAGCCTCATTAGTCTAGTTCAGGTGATGCGGGAAACAAAGGCAGAAGAAGAATTATGAAATCTCCTGACTACCTACAGCCCACTGACAAGTCCTTAAACAGAGAGAGTGGCATTCCCCTAGGCACTCAACTGCCTCGATGCTGACACTTGGAGAAGGGCGAAAGGCCGTCCTAGCCCTCTCCTCTCCTTCCCCCATCCTAGAAGTCTACATCAACATATAAAATTCCTTTAGAAATTTCCTGTGTCTCTAAATACCCAAAGACACATGTTGGCAGTCTTCCTCCAAGCATATGGCCCACCAATATGCATCTGAAGGGTGTCATGACTGAGGTTTTATTAGCTGATAATAAATGACTTTTCCCCAACATTAGCTAGCTCCCTCAAGGTCCTGGAAACCTTGCTTCCAAAATCCCTTAGAGACTTGTGCTATCCCCAAACCCCTCCCAACTTGAAAGCATGTAATGGGCCACTTCTGACCCCAGTGCAGCTCTTTCTGACCACGGGTCCTGTCCCTGTGCTTTAATAAAATCACCTTTTTTGCACCAAAGATGTCTCAAGAATTCTTTCTCTGCTGTCAGCTTTGAACCCTAACATTGTCCTTCTAACATCACAGGGTCCAAAGGGAACAAGCCCAGTATCCCCCGCCATCCTTCCAAACTTAGGGTGTAAGATGTCAGGACCCATCAAGGGAGTTGAAGGCGTCCTGGGAATCAGGTGGTGAGCACCTCTGAGGTGAGGTTGGTGGTCCAGGTGGAGGCCAGGGCCTTCCCACTTAGGAAATTTCAGCCTGTTAATGTGATCCAGGGCCTGATCAGTTGGGGTTGGGACAGTGGTCATACCATCACCTTTGCAGAAAGACCTGCATTACTGTGCATCAGTGGAGGAGAGATACTGAGGAGCCATATGAAAAAAGTATTAGATTTACTCTGTTGCTGTAGGAAGATGAAAATTATGGTCAGAAGCCATTTTGGCTCAATTAATGATGATAAATTTTCCATAAATAAACTCTCTAACTGCGGGTGTTGCTAGTAGCCATTTCTCAAACGCTCAAAGGATGATGGTCAGTTATCAGGCATGTTGTGGTGGAATGGGTAATTCAACATCTAAATTCTATTCCAGTCATTCCATAAGCTTGAAATTTAGAAGTTGCAAATCCTTTTTTTATTTTTTAAGGACAGAAACCTGTTAAAACTGCATTGTATGTTCTTGCATTCCTATCACCTGAGCATCTGGTTGTACATCTACGGCATAAAATTTGGAATGACTTTTCAGAGCTGTGAATCATCAGGATCTGATGGTGCATAATAATAAAATTAAGATTACTGGGCCAATGCGTATCCCAAATCCATTACTATTCCTGCAGAAAAATGAAACAAAATTAACAAGAAAAATAATGTTTCTTTTACTCTGACAGCATTACATGAATTAATGGTGGAAGTAAGATTATAAACAGAAGAATGAAATATTATGGCAATAACCCTGCTTTTATCCTAACCCTAACATTGACCTTGATCCTGGGGCTGCCTGAACTTTAACCCCACCTTTAATATCACCTGACCCAGGGGACGGCTTTGAACTTTAACTTCACATTTAACCTCACCCTGACCCTGACTCCCAGTCCTACTTGACCGTGGTCCTGACATTGAAAGACACCTTTACTCTCCCAAATATCCCCGATCCTCATGCTCATCTCTCTCATTTTATTTTTTCTTTTTTTAAGGACTTTATTTATTTATTTGAGAGACAGAAATTGTGCACAAGGAGGCAGAGCAGGCAGAGGGAGAAGGAGAAGCAGGCTCCCCATATAGCAGAGAGTTGGATGTTGTTCTTGATCCCAGGACCCTGCCCTCACATTGATCCTGAGGCTTAAATAAGCCCTGAAATTACCTGACCCTAATTTTCACCCTGATTCTGACCCTGACTCTCAACTTGGATCTTGTTTTTATCCTTACCCTGCAATATGTACCCTGAAATTGAACTTCATGATGACCTTACCTTAGCCATGACATGACTCTAAACTCTCAATATGTTGCTGACCCTGTGACCATGACCTTCACAGACCCTTACTAAGGCTCTGGCATTCATGCCGACTTTGATTCTGAACCCAACACCTAACTTGACCTTCACCTGACCCTGGTCATCAACCTGACACTGATGTGTTGATTTTGATCCTGAAGCGGATCCTGACACTATTACCACCAAGACCCTGACACTGACCTTAACTATCAAACTTTCCTGATGCTGACTTTCACCCAGACACTGACCCTGTCCCTTGACCTGATCTTTTCCCTTACTTGAACCTGCCTCTCACCAAGACCCTGACTATGAACATGAAATAGACTCAACCCCACTATATCCCTGTACTCATTAGTCCTGACCATGACATTCATCCTCTGTCTGATCCTATCACCAAGAATCATGTTTATACTGACCCTCACCCAAACACTGACTTTGACCCTCAGGGTTAACTGTCTCAGACCTTCATCTTCAACTTCACTGTATGCCTGATCCATTTTCTTCAATTTCATCATATACCTGACTTTTATTCCACCTTCAACCTAAATCTAAGCCAATACTGATATTCAAATTTACTCTGAGACCTTCACACTCCCCCTAACACTGACCCCCGAGCTGATCATTACTCTGAAACTCGTACTCAACCTGACCAACTTGATCCTGACCCTGCATTGAACTCTGAATCTAACCCTCACTCTGTCCTTGAACTTCAGCTTCCCACTCTCCGTGCCCATCACTTTCAACTGACTTTGACCCTGATGTGATCCCAACAATGACTCTATACTCCCCATCCCTCAAAATTTAAACTGAGTTTAGTCTTTGACCTGAAACTAATATTGACCCTGATTCTGATTACTTTGACTCTAGATTGATATCCTGACCAGGCACTAACTCTGAAGTAGACTTTTACTCTGACACACATAATCACATGACCCTAAACCTTACTTTGGCTCATGCCTGACCCTGTGTGTGACCTAGATTCTGACCCTCACTTCATACACTACATGACTCTGATCCTCACCTTGACCCTGAACTGCTTCCTCAAACTCACTGTGACTATAACATTGACTTGAAGACTTTATTTTTATTTATTTATTTGACAGAGGGAGACACAGTGAAAGAGGGAACACAAGCAGGGGAAGTGGGAGAGGGAGAAGCAGGCTTCCAGCTCAGCAGGGAGCCTGATGCAGGGCTCAATCCCAGGACCCTGGGATCACAACCCAAGCCGAATGCTTAACCTGAGCAGGTGCCTAACGACTGAGCCACCCAGGCGCCTCTATACCATTGACTTGATATTCACCTAATGTTGACTGGGCTTGTGACTTTCTCATGATCCTCACCATACTCTGATGCTGATGCTACTGTAACCTTCACCATGTCCTTGAATTTCACACTGACACAGAACCTCTATGTCTCCCTTACCCTTATTGGATGCTCATACTGACCTTGACCATCACATTTTTCATCACCATGACCCTCAGTTTGGTGTAGATATTGATCATGACCATGATTCTAACCCTGAGGTATATATACTCACTGTCATCTTGACTCTGACTCTCATTCTGACACTACCTCTATTCCATACCCAAACCTTACTCTGATGCTCACTCTGACATTGTGTCTGACCCTGACACTCGCCCTGACTCTGATCCTAATTCTCATTTAGAAGCTCTGGGTCATGTTTACCCTGACCCCCACTTTCACCATTACTCTCCATTTCATCTGTATCCTGATTCTGAAGCGATCCCTAAGCTAGCATTCAATTTGACCCTCTAACCTGTCCCTGAATCTAACCTCACTTGATCTTTACTTGACCCTGACTCTGATGTTCATACTCCACTTACCCTGACTTGACCACGACCTCCCTGACCCTGATCTCACCCTGACTCTACAATGACCCTTACACATACCTTCATGATGTCCATGAAAGAGTCTTGAATCTGAAACGCATGCTGGACCTGAACAATACCATCAGACTGATCCTGACATTCATCCTTCCTCACCCAGACCTGGCTGGCACCGCACCCTGATTCTTATGCTGAAACTGACCCTGACTCTCATCCTGAGCATGACTCTGAATATTTGCCTCATATTCCTGACTTCTCATCTTCACTCTGACACCAACTACCATTCTGATCCTCACAGTGACTCTCAACCTGACCTTGAGCATGACCCTTACTTTGAAAATGACCCAGCAATTTGTTTTGGCCCCCACCCTGAGCTTGACACTGATCTTCACCCTTAAACTTACCTGATTCTGACCTTTCTCCTGACAGTGAACCTGACATCAGACTCTGAATCATACCTTGATCCTTACTCTAGAAATAACTGTTTATAAAACTTACCATGTTTCTGAACCTGACTCTAATGTGATCCTCACCCTCATACTCACCTTTATCTTGCACTCTGAACTTCACATCATCTGTCAACTTAACTAAAACCTCACCTTGACACACAAATGACCCTGATCTTCACTATGTCCATGAATATAACTCTGACCCTGATCAATAACCTCATCCTCACCAAGATATGGCAATTCATGTTGACCATTACCCTGATTCTGATTCTAACTATGAATTTTAGCTTCATTTTATTCATACTTTAAACCTAACCTTCACCCTCACTCTCACCCTGACACCATTCTGACCTTTATCATCAACCTGACCTTGACCTCACACTTCCCCTAATTCAATTCTGACACTAACTTCACCCAGAATCCACTGACTCTGACAATGACCATATCTCTGAAACTGATACTCACCATGATTGGACCCCAGTGCTCACTCTGCTACCAACTCACATTCTTATCCATACTTGTACAGGAATCCCTCTCATTGACCATGGCACTGACACTGACTCTTACATTGACTCTTACTATGACAATATATCCGAATCGGACCATGATCCTGCTTCTGACCCTCCTCCTTACCCTGAACTTTACTTGACACTCACTCTGTCCCCCACACTCTTCCATACCCTTACCATGATGAAATGCTGACCTTTATTGTGATCATCACCCTGATTCTGATCCTGAAGCTCATCCTGACATTTTTTTTTTTAAAAGATTTTATTTATTTACTTGACAGAGAGAGATCACAAGTAGGCAGAGAGGCAGGCAGAGAGAGAGAGGAGGAAGCAGGACCCCTGCCGAGCAGAGAGCCCGATGCGGGACTCGACCCCAGGACCCTGAGATCATGACCTGAGCCGAAGGCAGTGGCTTAACCCACAGAGCCACCCAGGGACCCGCTCATCCTGACATTGATTCTAATTTTCATCTTCACCCTGATCTTAAAACTGTACCTCACACTCACCCTGACAATCACTATCATACTGACCTTGATTATTACTCCACCTTGATTCTGACCATAACAATCATGCTGGATCTTAAACTTGGTCCTCACCTAAGTACTATCTGATTCTTGTCTTCACCTTTAAACTTCAAGGTGACTTTCAACCAGACCAGGACCTTGAGCATCACCCTGACCCTGACTCTTACTCTGATCTTTTAGTCCTGATTATCCTCTTCCTACTTAACTTGTTCTTGGTCTACCCTCACCTTGATTTTAACCCTGAACTTTATTCCCAATTTTATACTCACCATGACCTTTACCCTGGCTGGGACTTTGACTCTGACTCTGACTCTTACCCTGAACCTGACTTACATGTGGCTTCTATCCTTACCTATGCTGACCCTGATTATTTGAACCTTTTTCTGAACCTGACTTTTGCCCTGGTGCTACATGTACTCTGACCTTTACTCTCACCATGACCTTCGATCTGAATATTACCATAACAACCTGGCCCTGAACCTAATTCTTGCCATCCCAAACACTTTGTATTAATCATGTTTTACATTTTTCTGTACTTTATGATACTTTGAATTGGAGTTTTGCAGACCTGAGAGAGACTGCCCTTTCCTGGGTTAGCTAACTCCTATAGATAGCAAATGACTTCCCTTGTAGCATGCCTTTCATATGCAAACCTACCAATCCAAAGTCCACACCTCTCAACTACCTCCTTCACCAGTTTTCCTTTCTTTTCTTTTAAGTTTTTATTTATTTTTTAAATTTCTTTTCAGTGTTCCAGAATTCATTGTTTATGCACCACACCCAGTGCTCCATGCAATCCATGCCCTCCATAATACCCACCACCAGGCTCACCCAACCTCCCACCACCTGCCCCTCCAAAATCCTCAGATTGTTTTTCAGAGTCCATAGTCTCTCTTGGTTTGTCTCCCCCTCCAATTTCCCCCAACTGCCTTCTCCTCTCCATCTGCCCATGTCCTTCTGTGTTATTTCTTATGCTCCAAAAATAAGTGAAATCATATAATAATGGACTCTCTCTGCTTGACTTATTTCACTCAGTATAATCCCTTCCAGTCCCATCCATGTTGATACAAAAGTTGGGTATTCATCCTTTCTGATGGAGGCATAATACTCTGTAGTATATATGGACCACATCTTCCTTATCCATTCTTCTGTTGAAGGGCATCTTGATTCTTTCCACAGTTTGGTGACTGTGACCATTGCTGCTATGAACATTGGGGTACAGATGGTTCTTCTTTTCACTACATCTGTATCATTGGGGTAAATACCCAGTAGGTGCAATTGCAGGGTCAGAGGGAAGCTCTATTTTTAATTTCTTCTCTTCCACCCTAAGCGTTAATGAGGCACTAAACAAAATGCAAGGGTACTGGCATAGTTGCACAAACTATTTAATTCTAGTTAGCACCTTTAAGTTTAATTGGCAGAACAAATATATATTAGAAAATAAAACATTGAAAAAAACTAAAATGTTAAAAAATTATCTAGGAGTATATAAAGTATTGTTTGGCATTTAAAATTTATAGATGTTAAAACAGGTCCTGCAAGTAGACCTATTAATAATGAATAAAAAAGGAAATGGCATACTTCAATTATGAACATACATGAACTGCTTAATTACATTAGGTGTTTAGGCTTAGACGCACTAGGACTGAGAAACAGACATGCTCATATTAGGTAAGTTTTACTAAAGACCTATTTACTTATTTATTAAATGCATTTTTAAAGATTTATTTATTTATTTATTTGACAGAGAGAGCGAGAGAGAGAACAAGTAGGCAAAGAGGCAGGCAGAGAGAGAGGGGGAAGCAGGCTATTGTTACTTCAATATATTATCATAAACTTAGCAGATTAAAGCAAAACAGTTTCTTTTTCTTTTCTTTTCTTTTTTTTTTTTGCAGTTCTTTAGCATAAAAGTCTGACATAGGTCTCACCAAACTAATCAAGGTGGTGGCACTGCTGTGTTCTTTCTGGAGGCTCTAGAAGAAAATTCATTAAAGTGCCCTTTTAACGTTTTCACCTGAATAAAAAAGAGCACTGCTTACAAGTAGAGGAATACATAATTATGGACTTCATTAAGTATATGTGGGAGAAAAGCTCTAAATCCTCTGTGTTGAGATGGCTCCCTATATATGGGATGTGTGACTTGTCAGTTTCTATTTTCTACAAATACTTTACATGTATGTAACCTGTCGCTTCCTCTTGACCTACTTGATGGGTTTTGAGACTTTGAGACTTTGTGTGTGCATCTTCAAAGTCACAGCGAGGAGAGCAGTCAGCAGACACAGCAGCATTGAATATTTTCCCCACCACCATCAGAGCTGGAAAGAGTAAGCTGTTCCTAGCTGCTTCTGTCTGAGTATACATCTTTTAACAGAAACCACCTGCACATTGCATGGTGTGAACTATATAGGAGATACTAGTTCCCCTGAGGGTGAGAAAGACTGTAAAGAGAGGAATAGTTTATCACTGGTAGTCTCTCTGTCTTAACTGAGGTTTATAGAGAGAACTCTATTGATTACAAATGAATCTTATACACTACTAATAAGACTATTCAGGAATGGAATTATTATAATATTCCATATAAAATCCTAATAACAGGGTACCTGGGTGGCTCAGTCAGTTAAGCATCTGACTTCGGGTCAGGTCATGATCTCAGGGTCTTGGCATGCAACACTGGATCATCTGGCTTCCCATTCAGCAGGGAATCTGATTGCCTTTCCCCCCCATTCATGCCCTCTCTCTTTTAAATACATAATAAATAAATCTTTAAAAATACAATACTGGGGTGCCTCGGTGGTTCAGTGGGTTAAAGCCTCTGCCTTTGGCTCAGGTCATGATCCCAGGGTCCTCAGATCAAGCCCCACATCAAGCTCTCTGCTCAGCGGGGATCCTGCTTCCCCCTCTCTCTCTGCCTGCCTCTCTGCCTATTTGGGATCTCTGTCTGTCAAATAAATAAATAAAATCTTCTTTTAAAAAATAAAAAAAGTAAGAAAATACTTATAGCAATCAGTTTAATTTTCAGAAATAAATTTCATATGTATAAACTTTATACAAAGTAGGGGTCTACAAATCTTATTTTGAATTATACTATTACAAATAAAGTAACAACATATTTGTAACAACAAAATCTAAATCTAATGTAAAATCAGATTGGACATTAGGCAATAGATTTGGGAAATAACCAAATAATCTCCCTTAAAAACCTTATATTTTTGCATGTAGACATGAATTTTTAATGAATTGACCACAATTTGCAATTACAAAATAATGAAAGCATCACCATGTACTATGTTAAATTAGAAAACATACACTAATTGAACAAATTATAAAACTCAAGTAATGAGTTTTACACATTAAAGGAAAAAAAATCCAGTATGATATACTGGGTTAGGGTTAGGGTTGGGTTAGGGTTAGGGTTAGGGGTTAGGGTTAGGGTTAGGGTTAGGGTCAGGGTCAGGGTTAGGGTTAGGGTTAGGGTTCGGGTTTGGTTTCAGGTTTAGGATTTGAGGTTAGGGTTTGGGTTCGCGTTGAGGTTCGATGTTAGGGTTATGGTTTAGTGTTCGGGTTCCGGTTCAGATTCGGCTTCGTATTAGGGTTCTGGTTCGCGTTCGGATTAGGCACTGAATGTTGGCTCCGGGTTCGTCCCTCTGTCGTCCCAGTGCTGACCTTCCTTGTCCTTGGCCCTCTGTCATCCTGGATCCTCTCTACGTCCTCCTTAAACTATTATGAATGTCCCCGGAGCAGGGTGGCAGGAGTGGGTCTCTGATGGGCTGCCTCAATCCTGTGCCCCAGACAACACTGATAAAGGAGCCCCAGGACATTGTGTTAGGAGGACTGGGATGAGGATCCCCCCCATCTCCTTGGGCATGAACACTGTTCCATTCCCTGCTGTCTCACCACTGCTGTGCCCAATCCTACTGAAAACACATCCGTGGCCAACCGAGCCAGAGTTTCTGGGGGTGAGTCCCAGGCTGAGCCCTCCTAGGTGATAGGTGGACCTATGGCCTGGGATGGGTGCAGCTCACTGTTGTCTCAGACAGGGTTGCCTGTCTGCCTTCTCTCCAGGGGCACTGCATCGGACCTCTGCTTCCTCACGTTCTCCCCAGGGCTGCTGGTCCCCAGACCAGACACCTGCCAGTCGGAGGGTGACCAGCACTGCCTCCCCAGGGTTTCCTTTGCCTGAGTCCTTCCCCGGGAGCTCCTGCATCTCCTGACACATAGTGCCTGTGTGCCTCTCCTCCCCTTGAACTTGCACGTGTCTAGTCTCTGTCCCTGTCTCTGTCCCTGTGGGACCCAGTGACTTGGAGCATGGATTGGAGCAGACCCATGGGAGACCTTTCTCTGGCCTAGGGGTTGTGAGCGATGCTTTCGCGCTCCGCGGTGTGTCTTCCAGCTTTCTGCATTTCCCTGGTTTCTGTGTGGGCCACAGGAGGAAACAGCCGTGTCCTGTCTGGGGACCGACTGTGGTGTCCCAGCAGGAACAGGGGCCTTGGCCCCGAGATTGTGCCCAGAATTCCTAAAGGGGTCCCTAGGATGACATCTCCTCTGTAATCCATTGGGCGTCTCAACAACCAAGAAGGGAAATTCTATGTCAAAACGAGAGAAGAAACAAAAACCAAACCTAACCAAACCAAACCAAACCCCAAACAAGGGCCCTTTGAAAATAGGTGCAGACACAAAGGCACCAATTGAGGGATTCCACTTCCAGAAACCTCCAGAACACGTGCAGGAACAGAAAGAGAAAGCAGCTTAGGGGTAGCGAGGGGCCAGGCTGGAGAAAAATGGGCAGGAGGGCTTGGGCTCAGGGTCTCCTTTGGGGAAGGAGGTATCCTGCAACGATGTTCTGGGGCGTGGTGGCACAGCGTTGGGAATGCACCTCATGCTCATGATGTGTTCAGGGAAAACAAGAACTTTTATTTAAAATAAATAATACACGGCATAGAGGAGATGGACGGCGACGAGAACGCTGACTCCATACAGGAGAGGAAGAACACAAGGGGAGGGGATGAGAGATTCTGGGGGGATGTCGGGGTCAGGGGATGGAACTGACGGCATTTTTCTGGGGAGTTCTCCCCGCAGAGTTGTGGGCTCTGGATGCGGGTCTGGGAGGCCCGCAGGAGAAGGTGTAGGGGCAGGGGTGGGGTTGGGGGGGACAGGGTCAGCAGTAGTGGCCAGTGCAGGATCCAGAGCAGGAGCTGGGTCAGAGGCAGGAACAGGAGGCCAGGCAAGGTCAGGGAAAGGAGCAGGAGCAAATGAGAGGGACTGGGTCTGGGGCGGGAACAGGGGCCTAGGCAAGGCCAGGGGAAGGGATGGCGGCAGTTGAAGGGGAAGACGCAGGGGCAGGGGCAGGGGCTGGGTCTGGGGCAGGAACAGGGGTCCAGGCGGGGAAAGGGGAGGCCTTCCTGGCAGGGGCAGACGCAGGGGCAGGGGCAGGGGCAAGAACAGGGGTAGGACCTGGGTCTGGGGCAGGTGCAGGGGCAGTGGCCCTGGCAGGGAAAAGAGAAAGCACAGGGGCAGGGGCAGACGCAGGGGCAGGGGAAGTGGCAGGAGCAGGAACCGAGGCAAGTGCCTTGGTGATGACTGGTGCAGGGTCAAGGGCAGGAGCTGGGTCTGGGGCAGGAACAGGGGCACCGGCAGGGAAAGAGGACGCCTTCCAGGCAGGGGCATGGGAAGGGGCAGGGGAAAGGGCAGGGACAGGGTTAGGACCTGGGTCTGGGGCCGGTGCAGGGGCAGGTGCCGGGGCAGTGGCCCTGGCAGGGAAAGGAGAAGGGTTAGGGGCAGGGGCAGGGGCAGGAGCTGGGGCAAGGGCAGGGCTGATGGCCTGGGTGAGGTCAAGGGCAGGAGCTGGGTCTGGGGAGGGAACAGGGGCCCAGGGAGGGGTCGGGGAAGGGGTGGGACCAAGGGAGGATCTGGGTCAAGGGCCAGAACAGGAGCACAGGCAGGAGCAGGGGAAGTGGGAGTTGCTCTGGCAGGGGCAGGGGTAGGGGGAGCGGCAGGAGCAGGGGTGGGGGCAGGAGCAGGAGCCAGCTCTCCCTGGACAGCATCAGCATCTCCGTGGGCAGGCGCCCGGGCACTTGTGGGCTCCCGGTCTCCCGCCGAAGTGACTCCAGACACCATGTGCCCCTCCGGAGTTGCTGAAGTTGGGAGTGGGTCTAGCTCCTTGGCTGGAGAAGCTGGGAGAGGAGAGAAGGTCACCCGCGGGCCTGCCTCACCCTGTGGCTTTGCAGAGATAAGCACAGCCCGGGGCCTCCCGGAGAAGCCGCAGCCACGAAGGAACCCTCCCCGGGACGTCTCCCCGACTGCAGTCCACCCCCTGGGTGCTCCGAGCCAAGTCGTGGCTCCTGGCCCCACACCAGCCTGTGGGGGCTTCTCCCTGTGGGGCCCAGCACCGACCCCTCCCCACACAGCCACAGGCACCCCACCCCAGCCTTCTCACCCTTGGACTTGGCCTCTGTGGGCTCTGTGTCTAGGACTGCAATCCAGTGGAGTACCGCGGGCAGTGGTCTGGGAGGTACCGGAGGCCTTCCCAGGACCGGGGACTCCGGGGTCGGGGAGGAGTGTGTGTCTTCCCGCTTCCTTCCTAGTTCATCCGTGGCCTGCCAAGGCAGAGACGGGGAGTGTGCAAGAGACGTCAGAGCCCTGCCCGGCCATACCCGTCGTGCTCCTGCCCAGTGCCCCTGCTTCTCCCAGATCCCACACAGACCTGTGCATGCACAGCCCCGCACCTGGGTCAGTGACCCATCCCTGGAGGGTCTCAGGATCAACCCTGGGCAGAAGGGTGCAGACCCCACACTCCATCCCACCTAGCCAGCCTTAACCTGGGGTGTGAACATGACCTGCCCACCAGGCATCTGACCCCTCATCAGCCTGCTCCTGCTCGGGGCGTCTCCATCCCCGATGAGCACTCTTTACACACACACATACACACACACACACACACACACACACACACACACACATATACAGACACACGGGGAGGAGACCTAGGCCTACACGGTCAGAAGGTGTGGGGCTGTCTGACTCTGAGCCTTCCGGTGTCACCTTTTGATTCTTTTTGCCAAAGGGCCAGAGTCGTCGGGGAAGCCTGACACGACCTGCCCAGTGAGGGGACGTGTTTGGCGGGCGAGCTCTCCTCTGCCTGCATCTTCTGGGCTTCGGTAGGCAGCAGTAGAACATGTTGCTTCCTTCAGGATCTGCCCAGAAATGAGCTGGGCAGGGGGGTTTTCTCTGGAATGTGGGTGCCTGGATACGTGGGTTCCAAGTCCGTTGGGCTGTGTCGTCAGGGAAGTGAGGTCACCACTGCCTGGGGGCTCCTTACCGGACTTCCTGCTCCCACCAGAGCTCCCTGAGGGCGCCCCTCCCCCAGCTGCTCAAGGCTCCCCCTCCACCCCATGCCCTGTCCATCCAGTGACCCCCACACAGCCTCCCCACAAACCCTGGGAGGCCTGGGTGCAGCTGTTGTCCCCGCTGGGAGGGCCCAGAGCTGGGTTCAGACCGGGCTCCTGCTCCTGCCCAGGTCTGTGAGCCCGCACACACCCTGTGGCTCTCAGGGCCTCCCCAGTCTCCCCGTCTGCACACTGGGGGTGTCCTGGCTTCTCCTTCTAGGGATGCCATCAGGGGTAGGACCCCTGCATACGTTCCATCCCCGCTCTCCCAGGAGGCTGGTGCACACACTTGGCCGGGCACGGGTGAGCCAGGGGCTGGGTGGGGGCATGGAACACAGCCCCGAGGGGCCTGGATCTGCTCTGGGATCCAGGCAAAGCCACCCTCCTCCTGCCTGGGTCCCATCCCCCGTGGCAAGGTTGCAGTGTATGGCTTCTGACCTTGGTGACACAGGCTTCCCGGGGCTCCCATTAGGTTGAGGTCCAAGGGCCTCGTCTGCGCCCATGTGCTGGCCAGCCCCCACAGGAGACCCCGGGCATTCCAGAATCCGTCCTCCCAGGATGGTTGGCCCGTGGGACTGAGAAGGGGACACAATGTTTGGCTGTCCTTTCCCAGCCGATGGAGGAAAGTCTGGGACTTCTCCTGGTTCCCTCTCTCCTGGGTTCAGTGTCTGACTCTGCCTCTGTCTTTGTCTCTGTGCCTGCGTCTGTCTCTGTTCGTGGGTGTCTCCCAGGAGCAGGACCTGTGGGCTCCAGGGCTGAGGGGAGAAACCTCCGAAGTCTCCCTTGTCCCTGTTTCCCTCTCCTGGGCTGGTGCTCGCTTCCTTGCTAAGTAAGTCCTTCTCACCCCGAGCAGAGCTCTGACTCTGGAACCTCTTCCCAGTGGGGGTCCTGCGGCTGCAACCAGGAGGGTCCTGCCCTGGGTCCCCAGACCAGGGGTCCAGTGCTCTGCCACATTCTGCAAGCCCACAAGGTCAGCCCCCCGAGCCCCCAGGCTGTCTTCTGCTCAGAAGGACCTCGAGGGAGTCCAAAGCATTTTCCCAAGACTGGGAGCACAGCGGGTCAGGGACAGAGATTCAAGGCCAACAGGCTCTTCTGCAAGCCTGAGAGAGACTAGGGACACCCTGTCTCTATGGCCCCACTGATAGAAGAGGAAGGGGAGGCCTTCGGTGCTGTAGTCCTGTCCACACTGGGGGGGGGGTGCCTCTTCCTACTTCCAGTAGTCCAGGGTGGTGATGGACACCAGGCCCCAGACCCTGTCCCCACCCAGTGCCCTGGCAAAGCCCCTGGGCCCCTTGGGGACCCCTTGACCATCAGCCTGTCCTGTCTCCCCTCCCCATGCTTTGGATCTCGGTCCTTGCCAGGAGTCCTGATGCCCCCGACCCCATGGCCCAGCTGTCTCCAACCTCTTTCTTCTTTCCCCCTTGTTACCCACCATTTTCCCAGGGTGTCTCCCCCTCTGACCCCTAGCTGGGCAGAGTGGGGTGTGTGTGCGTGTGTGTATGTGTGTGTGCACACACACATACACACACGCACACACACATGCTCGCTCAAACACATATGCCTCTAGATGTCTGGGGATGCCCGAGGTCATGTCCCCACATGGGATGGGGTGGGTAGCTCTCCCCAAGGATCTGAGGAGCTCTCACCCTCAAAGCAAACCTCATGGGAGGGTCAGGAATTGCCTAGGACTGGAGGGAAGCTCTGCTCCTTGGACTCTGTACCCGATTTTTGTCCTGAGCCAGTCGCTGCCTCTCTTGAGCCCAGGTTCCCAACTGTCCCTGAGGGTTGGACATGGAAATGCTTGAACCTGGCTGTTCCTCCAGGGGTAGGTGCAGGAAAGGTGCACCAGGCACACAGACCTCCATTCCGAGAGGGCCAGGTGTGCCCAGGAGACCTGCACACAGCACCTGTCCCTTGACCCAGCCTTGTGGTGGATGCGGACCCACCATGGCGCTGTCCCTGACTGGTCCCCCATGTTCCCTCACCACTGCCAAGTTCTCTTTGGCCCCAAAGTCTGCTGAGCACCGAAACCGTGCCTATCCTGGGAAGCAAGGCTCAGGGTGCCAGGCCAGGCGGGTTGGACATCTGGGGTTGCGAAAGTCACTGAATTCCCCCCACCCAGCTGGTCTGGAATTCAGACTCCATTACAGGGTCCAGCTAAATGCGGGGTTGAGCCAGAGGACTTGGCGACATCAGTGGAGCAGGGTAAGATCAGTCTGCCCCTTCCAGTTCTCCTCCCTGCCTTCTGCTTGTCTTCCCGGCTGTGCCCTGGGGCAGAGCTCTAGCCTGTCCCTGGATTCAGCCCTGGCTAGAGTCAGAGGGGTGGGAAGGAGGGCAGGCAGGAGGGGGTCACCACCAGGATGCCCAAGTGAGGGTGTTGTTACCGTAATGAGGGGCCCTGTGGACACGCATGGATTTCAGCCCTTTTTAGACATGAGCAGTGGCCCCAGGACTCGGCCCCTGCCCCCTCCTTCACCTTCCATGAGGCCGCATTTCCCCCAGCCCAGTCCTCGTCTGCAGCCAGACCTCCCTCCAGCCCCAGGAAATTCTGCTGCTCCAGGAGGCTTGAAACTCATTACAAGCTGGAGCCGCGCCAGCCCTATGGGGCCTGATTTTAGGTCCTGGAGTCCCACAGCGAGGAGAGGTTATGTGGCACAGGAGCAGGGAGAGGGCAGAATGGGCTCTCCCTGGGGGCCATGGCTCCCTGGTCTGCACAGACCCTGTTGTGTGCTGGCCCCTAGGGCACCCATACTCCAGCTCCCAGGCAGGCTCTGGGAGGGAAACCAGAGTGTGGCTTGTGCTAGCTCAGACTTTCACTCTGTCCTATAGCTAGAGCCTGTCCTGCCAGCTGGACTCCCTCTCCTAGTTGGTCAGCAACACCCTCAGAGCCAAGAACAGCCCATCATCCAGCTCAGGGGCCGGTGTGTGGCTGGGCAGGCAGGGGAGAGCTCGCCCTGGGCTCAGGGAATCCCTGGCTGGGCTAACGGTGGCTCGGCAGGGCTGGCCTTCCAGCCCCTCTGCTGAGCAGCCCTGTGACTGGAGTCATTTGCCTCCCCTCTCTGGGCCTCACTCTCTGCCTCTGTGCAATGCAGTGATCCCGAATGATCAATCGCTCCCGTGGCAGGAACATATGGGATGCTGGTGATTGACCTGTTGTGGGCACAGAGTCTGGATTGCAGAGTGCTGCGGGGGATGGTGCACAGTGTTGCCAGTGAGCACCCCTCCTCCCAAAGCCATTCAGCCCTTCCACGCAGCTGTCAGGCCTCTGAGAGACCACATTCCTGACACCAGGTCCCTATGTGTGGCTCTTCCTCAGCAGTGGGACAGGGTGGAACCCTGGAACATGGGGTCATCTCCTCACTCTGAGGGCAGGAGAGCAAGGAAGACTTCCCCTGGGGTCCCCCAAGAGGGGAGGTGGCTGCCCCCAAGCAGTACATTGAAATTCTGCTTCTGTTAGAACCTGAGAACTGGGGTTTGGTTCTTTCACTTGCTGGGCTGACAAGACACACACGCTCTCCATGACTCCTCCTTGAATGAAGAGCTCTCGCAGGGTCCTGGGCGTCCTGGACTTGGGAAGGGGGAGGGGCCAGTCCTCTCTCTGGCTCCTGAAGAAGACCCGTCATCTCAAAGACAGGATTGTTTCTAGTCATGATCCTGGGCCAGAATGGGAGACAGCCCCTTACGGCTCCTGACTCTGGGGCTGAGTGGGTCTTTCTCAGGTGCAGCAATGCCCACTGAACGTGGGGGTTTCAGGAAGAACATATGCCTGGACCAGGTCCTGCCCCAGGGTGGTGGCTGCCTTCTCCAGCTCTGGAGAAAGAGCGACATCCTCTGCTTCTCTGGGCGTGGGGTCCTCTGACCCATGAGCAGGCACTGGAAGTTTTCCAGTCTGACTCTGGAAGTGCACCAGTGGGTCAATCACTATCCACACATGAACATGGACAACATGCTAAAGAAGTGCCAGAGGTGATCCTGTGCCAATGGCCTGTGGTCGGCGGGGCTGGCAGCTTCAGTGCCCTCCAGCAGACCCCCTTTCCCTGGATGGGAATCCCCCTGGAGTCTCTGTCTTCAGCGTTCTCTTCCTGCTGGTTTCAGGACCAAGGGTGAGACTGGTGTGGCTTAGAAGGCTCCACACCTGCCTCCTTCATTTTGCACACATCACTGCTACCCAGGAAGCAGGGGCTGCTGCTCCCACACTGCCCCACACAAGGCTGATTTAAGGCACTCATTCCCTCCATGCCCAGCTGCTCTGGCTCTGTCACATACACAGTGGGCACAGCTTCCTTACTAGGCCAGGAGTCCCAGCAGAGCTCTCCTTTCGCAGAATCAAGGTTCATATTTTTTTTAAAAATATTTTTATTTATTTGACAGAGAGAGATCACAAGTAGGCAGAGAGGCAGGCAGAGAGAGAGAGGAGGAAGCAGGCTCCCTGCTGAGCAGAGATCCCAATGTAGGGCTTGATCCCAGGGCCCTGAGATCATGACCCGAGCTGAAGGCAGAGGCTTTAACCCACTGAGCCACCCAGGCGCCCCCAAGGTTCATATTCTTAGCCAGAGAAGGAAGCCCCATCTGTCCTCTGCTAGAGAAGGTGAATTCCTGGGTCAGGTGGACCTCAGGTGCCTGAGGACAGGGGGTCTCCTACAGTTCCCCTGGAGAGAAGGGTGACGGACACCCCTGTCTGGGAGAATGATGAGCAGCACCCTCCCTAGGCCACAGGTGCACCCGTCACCTGGCAGTGCTTATACTCCAACTCACCCCTGGAAGCTCTGGCACAGTTTTTCATAGATGTATTTTTTTAAAAGATTAATTTATTTATTTGACAGACAGATCACTAGTAGGTAGAGAGGCAGTTGGGGGGGTGGGGAGAAGTAGGCTTCCTGCTGAGCAGAGAGCCCGATATGGGGCTTGATCCCAGGACTCTGGGACCATGACCTGAGCTGAAGGCAGAGGCTTTAACCCACTGAGCCACCCACATGCCCCTCATACATGTATTTTCAACAGAGTTCAACACAGCGGTGGTGGAGATAGCAGCGGAGTAAACAATGCTAGTGCCTGTGGAGGTGGATGGTGGCTCAATTAAGCCACGGAGTCTTGGTTTTGGCTCAGGATGTGGGATCGAGCCCAGTGCAGGGTCTGTGTTCAGTGTAGTTTGGGCTCATGATTCTCTCTTCCCCCTCCTGCCTCTCCCACCACTCTCATGCCCCACACTCTCTCTCCGAAATAAATGAGTAAAATATAAAAATGGCATCGTACAGAATGTACTTTTAAAAAATTATAAAGAATTGAACATTGATTTTGCCATTTTTAGCATTTTCAGTATAAAGTTGGCAGTGTTAAGTGTGTTTACACTGCTGTGAAACAGATCTTGACAACGTTTCATCTTATAATCTGAACATTACATCTTACAAATCTGAACTTCTGTTCCCATTGTTATTTGTTTTTCATGTAGAAAGCACATTTATTTATTTATTATTCTCAGTTAGCCACATATAGTACATTAGATTTCAATGTAGTGTTCAATGGTTCATTAGTTGTGTATAACACCCAGAGCTCATCACAACACGTGCCCTTCTTAATACCCATCACCGTGGTACCCCATTCCCCTCCCTTCTGTAAGCCTCAGTTTGGTTTCCAGAATCCAGAGTCTCTCATGTGTGTCTCCCTCTCTGATTTCTTCCCACTCAGTTTTCCCTCCCTCCCTTCCCCTATGGTCCTCCATGTTATTCCTTACGTTACTCGTATGAGTAAAACTGTATGATAGTTGTCTTTCTCTGGTTGACTTACTTCACTCCAGTTCTGTGACTTAATCCCCTCCAGTTCTACCCATGTTGATGCAAATGGTGGGTATTCATCCTTTCTGATGGCTGGGTGATATTCCATCGTATATATGGACCATATATTCTTTTTTTTTTTTTTAAAGATTTTATTTATTTATTTGACAGAGAGAGATCACAAGTAGGCAGAGAGGCAGGCAGAGAGAGAGGGGGAAGCAAGCTCCCTGCTGAGCAGAGAGCCCGATGCGGGGCTCGATCCCAGGACCCTGAGATCATGACCTGAGCTGAAGGCAGCAGCTTAACCCACTGAGCCACCCAGGCGCCCCATGGACCATATATTCTTTATCCGTTCGTCTGTTGAAGGGCATCTGGACTCCTTCCACAGTTTGGCTATTGTGGACATCGCTGCTATGAACACTGGGGTGCACATGTCCCTTCTTTTCACTACATCTGTATGTTTCAGGTAAATACACAGTAGTGCAACTGGTCGGTTGTAGGGTAGCTCTGTTTTTAATGTCTGAGATACCTCCATACTGTTTTCCAAGGTGGCTGTACCAGCTGACACTCCCACCAGGAGTGTAAGAGGGTTCCCCTTTCTCCACATTCTTGCCAACATTTGTTGTTTCCTGTCTTGTTAATTTTTGCCATTCTAACTGGTGTTAGAATGTGGTGGCACCTCATTGTGGTTTTTACTTGAATTTCCCTGATGGCTAGTGATGTGGAGCACTTTTTCATGTGTCTTTTGGCCATTTGTATGTCTTCTTTGGAGAAGTGTCTGTTCATGTCTTCTGTCCATTTCTTGACTTCATTATTTGTTTTTTTGGGTGTTGAGTTTGATAAGTTCTTTATAGATCTTGGATACGAGCCCTTTATCTGTAATGCCATTTGCAAATATCTTCTCCCATTCCATGGGTTGTCTCTTAGTTTTGTTGACGGTTTCCTTTGTTGTGCAGAAGCTTTTCATCTTGATGATGTCCGCCAAATTTATTTCTTTTTTTGTTTCCCTTGACAAGTCTTTTTCTTTTTAAGATTTTTATTTTTTATTAGACAGAGAAAGACACAGGGAGAGAGGGAACACAAGCAAGGGGAGTGGGAAAGGGAGAGGCAGGCCTCCTGCTGAACAGGGAATCTGATGTGGGGCTTGATCCCAGGAGTCTGGGATCATGACCTGAGCTGAAGGCAGACGTTTAATGACTGAGCCACCCAGGTGTCCCTAGAGATGTGTCTTTAAAGAAGTTGCTGTGGCTGAGGTCAAAGAGGTTACTGCCTATGTTCTCCTCTAGGATTTTGATGGATTCCTGTCTCACATTGTGGTCTTTCATCCATTTTGATTTTATCTTTGTGTATGGTGTAAAAGAATGGTCCAGTTTCATTCTTCTGTATGTGGATGTCCAATTTTCCCAGCACAGTTTATTTAAGAGACTGTTCTTTTTCCATTGGATATTCATTCCTGATTTGCCAAAGATGGGTTGACCATAGAAGTGAGGATCCATTTTTGGGTTCTCTACTCTGTCCCATTGATTTATGTTCTGTTTTTGTGCCAATACTATGCTGTCTTTATGCTCACAGCTTTGTAATACAGCTTGACGTCGGGCATCGTGATGTGATGATCCCAGATTTGGTTTTCTTTTTCAACCTTTCCCTTGTTATGTGGAGTCTTTTCTGGTTCCTGTTTGTTCCAGCTCTTTGAAAAATGCCAATGGTATTTTGCTAGGGATGACATTGAACGTGTAGATTGCCCTGGGCAGCGTAGATATTTTGACAATGTTTATTCTTCCAACCCATGAACATGGAATATTTTTCCATCTCTTTGTGTCTTCCTCAATTACTTTTCTATAGTTTCTAGAGTATATAGCCTTTACCTCTTTGGTTAGGTTTATTCCTAGGTATCTTATGGTTTTTGGCGCTGTTGTAAATGGAATTGATTCCCTAATTTCTCTTTCTACAGTTACATTTTTAGTGTATAGAAAAGCAACTGATTTCTGTGCAGTGATTTTGTATTCTGCCACATTACTGAAATGCTGTATGAGTTCTAGTAATATGGGGGTGGAGTCTTCTGAGTTTTCTACATATAGTGTCATGTCATCTGTGAAGAGAGAGAGTTTGACTTTTTTGTCAGTTTGAATGCTTTCTATTTCTTGTTGTTTTATGATTGCTGATGCTAGGACTTCTAGTACTATGTTGAAAAATAGTGGCAAGAATGGGGCATCTTTGTTGTGTTCCTGAGCTTAAGGGAAAAGCTCTCAGCTTTTCCCCATTGAGAATGACATGTGTCATGGACTTTTCATACGTGTTTTTTATGAAATTGAGGAAGGTTCCTCTATCCCTACACTCTGAAGAGTTTTAATTGGGAATATATATTCCATCACAAATGGGCTCATCCTAGAAGGGTGTTTTGAAGGTCTAAAAGGACTATCCACTCCATGGGTTAGACCAGAAAATGAAGTTCTTTCCACTTGGAGCATTACTATTTGGGTCTTAAAATTGTCTTGGAAATGTGGGAAACCATTGCATTTCCTGAAGCCCAAGCCTCAGAAGGTCTGAGAACAGTTGACCTTGTCAGGAGCCAGGCACAACTCCTCAGGAAGTGTTGGTGCAGGAAGGGAAGGGGCAAGGCTCTGAGGGTGGTCTGCAGCTAGAGGAATCCGGGGAAGGGGCCCTGTTTGTGGGGGCCCCGCCCCAAACTCCACCAATGCCTGTGCAGCCCAGCCAGCTGCAGCCAGCTGTACAGGTGGGAAGGGCCTCCAGGACCCCCTGCAGTTACAGGGAGGCACCGGTATAAGTTCTGGTGCTTGGATGCAGTCAGGTGTAGCCACCAATGGGCTTGGGGCACCACCCTCCCTGACCAGTCACCATGTGGGGGTGGATCTACCTCTCTCTGGGTGGGCCCCCAGCTGCCCCTGGATACAGCAGTGAGGCAGGAGAAAGCGAGATTGACCTGTGGGGTTCCCTGGTGGGTGAATACACGGTGGGGGCTGGGGTGGGGACCCGGGTGGTAGGTTGAGCTCCATGTGGGAAGTGGGGGTACTGGAAGGGGGCATGGAATGAGCTAATCCTGGGAACTCAGATGAGTTCTCCTTTTTCCCTCGAAAGTCCCTTCTGCCCTATATCCGTTAATTGGCCATACCCCCCAGATCCTTGAACTCTAGGACGCCCACTCACCCCTGGTTTTGTGGGATGAGTTGTGGACATTTCAGGTTTCCCAGTGTTCCCCTGGAAGACTGGGATGCCAGGATGGCACACAGTCCCCACGTCAGTGGGTTGCACCCCAGTCCCTGACACAGTGCAGGTAATGGACCTTGAGCAGCACCTCCAGCTCAGCAGGGTCCCCCTGTTCAGGCACAAGTGTGGCAGCACCAAGCCTCAGAGCCAACCCCCAACGTCAACATTGTGCCCTGTGTCCCTTGGAGATGGTGGTAAAGGCCCGCAAGGATCATGCAGGTGGGTCCTCCAGGTTCCGGTCTCCCGCCCCAGGCACAGGTGTAGATGCCCCAGAGGCATCTCCTAATTTTAGCATTGTTCCCTGTGTCCTTCATGGATGGTGGCAATAGGCTGTGAGGATTGTGCAGAAGGGTCCTCCAGGTCCCTGTTCCCCCAGGCACAGGTGTGGTGGCAACGATCCTCAGAGTAGTCCCCCAACTTCAGCACTGTGCCTCATGCCCTGGGGTTGGTGGTCATAGCCGGTCAGGACCCTGCAGGAGCTTCCCCAGTTGGGGGCCTGGAAGCTGGATTAAAAATATATATGTATTCAACTGGTGACTAGAACAGGGTCACCCATTTAATTTTGGGAGTATCTTGGTCTCTTAGAAGAAACTGCCTCCCCAAATTTTAAAGAATGAAGAACATATTTAAGGGTAAACACAATGAAGGGACGGAACATGCCCATAAAGGTGAAAAAAAATTTTTTTAATTTCTAAAAAAAGAGTTGATATAGTAAGTTGGTTGGGAGAATAAAGAAAAAGAACGTGGAGAGAATTTGCTTGGGCTGAAGACTAGAACAGGCCTGGAGCTAGATTTAGGGTATATTTTGATCTATTAGAAGAAGTTGTACCCCAAATTTTTTTAGAAGAAAAAACCCTATGTGTAAAAAAAAAAAAAAGTTAGATACAATGAAGGATAAAATATGACTATAATAACAAAGGTTCAAAAAGATTATGATTGGGGCGCCTGGGTGGCTCAGTGGGTTAAATCCTCTGCCTTTGGCTCAGGTCATGATCCCAGGGTCCTGGGATCGAGTCTTGCATTGGGCTCTCTGCTTGGCAGGGAGCCTGCTTCCTCCTCTTTTTCTCTGCCTACTTGTGATCTCTATCTGTCAAATAAATAAATAAATAAATAAAATCTTTTAAAAAAAGATTATGATTATCTTTTTTAAATGAAAGGAATTGTTAAGATAAACTAGTTAAAAAACGTTAAAAGAGGAAAGGGTAAAAGTTAAAAAAAATAGCCGGAGAAAAAAAAATTAAAAAGATTAATTAACTGCAAGACTAAAGAATCATGGGGAGAAAGCCATGAATTCCGTGCTTTGCTTTCTCCTCCTCTGGAATTCTGCTGTTCTCCTTGGTAAGTGAACTTGGTCTTGGCTGGATTTTTTGTTGATCTTCTGGGGTGGGGCTGTTGTAGTGATTCTCAAGTGTCTTTGCCCGAGGCAGAATTGCACCGCCCTTAGCGGGGGCCAGGCTGTCATTCGCTCCGGTTCGCTTTCAGGAGCTTTTGTTCCCTGAACGCTTTCCGTAGAGTTCCGGAGGACGGGGACGAAGATGGCGGCCTCCCAGTCTCCAGCCTGGAGGAGCCGAGAGCCCGGGGCCCCACTCCTCAGTGCGCCCTCAGAGAAAAGCGCGCAATCACTCCCGTCTCCCTGGTCTCCAGCCGTGTGGAGCCGAGCTCACCCAGCCTGCGACCGGTCCAAGGTAACCCCGAGCTGCGAGCTCACTGTCGGCTCCGTCTCTGTAGCCGGCTTCCCCGCTCTAATACCTGCGAGCTCTGCGACACTCAGACATCCCGATCCTTCTGTGACCCCGCGGGACCTGGGGTCACGCTGACCCCGCGTGGGCTTCACCCCTGTTAAGCCTCTGGAGCGATGTCCCTCAGTGGAGCAGACTTTCAAAAGTCCCGATTTTGTGCTCCATTGTTCCGCTGCCGCTTGCCGGGAGCGGCCCCTCCCACCGCGGTCTATCTTCCTGTGCTTTGGATTCGCTTCTCTGCAGGTCCTACTTTTCAGAAAGTGGTCGATTTTCTGTTTCTAGAATTGTTGCTTTTCTTCTCTTTGATCTCCTGTTGGGTTTGTAGGTGTTCACAATGGTTTGACAAGCTATCTAGCTGGTCTCCTGCTGCCGATGTCGTCTCAGCCTGTTACTTCTCCGCCATCTTGCGCGTGTGTGTGTTTTTTAAAAGATTTTATTTGTCCCAGAGGGAGAGACATCACAAGTAGGCAGAGAGAGGGGAAGCAGGTTCCCTGCTGAGCAGAGAGCCTGATGCGGGGCTCGATCCCAGGACCCTGAGATCATGACCTGAGCCGAAGGCAGAGGCTTAACCCACTGGGACACCCAGGTGCCCCACACATCTAGTGTTTTATTCTATCCTTTTCCTTACTTCTCTGAAGGGAAAAGGAAGTGGTGACTGGAGCCTGGTTTCTGATTTGAAGAAATGGGAGATAAGAGATTTGACAGAGCAGTGTTCATGCTGACACGGTCCTCAGTGCACAGTGAACAAAGGTTTGAAGCTTGGACTTGGAGGTGTTGGTGTACAGGGAGGATGTTGTCCAAGTTTCCAGCACGCAGAGTCACTTGGCTGGTCTTTCTACTTGGACCAGTTCCTGCCTTTATAAGGGCAGCTTGAAAGTGGCTTGAAACCCTAGGTCACTTGAGGAATGATCGAATGGGACATCTGGGTGGGCCAGTGTAGACAAACTCAGGGAATTCCAGAGCTAATGATGATTACATTTCTGAGGCTGGAGTTTGCTTCTTTGTGAGTAGCATTGAGCCGGGGTGAAAAGCAGTCTCTGGATCTTATGACTCATCGTGTGAGCAGGTCTGAGCCTGGAAGCATTGTCAGATCAGATATCTGGGAGATTGTGAGGCCATGGTGGTGGACCATCACTGTTGAGGGCAGGCCATCCTGCTCCAGGGACAGGGCTCTGCTTCCTGGCCAGCCCTACTGCTGCAGATGTACCACGAAAGCTACTTTTTTTGGTTGTCATGCCCTCGGCTCAGCAGGGTGGTTGGTGGGAAGCAGTCCACAGGCAACCTTATTGATCCTGCCCGGGTGCCCCTTGCTTTCTCAGACGAGGTGCAGCAGGTGTCCTCTGCTGGTGTCTATGAATTCAACGAGCAGAAGAACTTCTTCCAAAGCCACACCCCTGAGAAATCCTCCACTTTCCTGTGCTATGTGGAAGAGGCCAGTTTTCATTTGGAACTGAAATCTCAGCTCCTGTTATTAGGTTCCAAGGCCACACAGCACACCAGTCTCCAGGAAGCTCTAGTTCCACTTGGGGCCTGATGTGCAAGGCTGAGGCCAAACCTGGGCAGCCTGCTGCTGCTGCTGCTGCTGCAGGGTCCTTCCTGAAAACTGTGCACCAAAGTCTGGTTTGTGATGACATCCCAGGAAAGAGGGAGAGGTGCAGTGCTCTGCCTGACCACAGGGGGGCGCCGGACGTCCGTCACAGGTAGCTGGTGTAGGGAGGAGAGCTGTCTGTTTCCCGGGATGTGGGCCAGAGGGAGATTGAGGCCCTGGGATGCTTTTCTGCTCAGTTTTCTCAGGTGAGCTCATCAGGCAAGGGGAGGAAGTGTGTGTGCTCACCTGTAATCGAGGAAGGTGTCTGGTTTCAGGTTTCATGTGCAAGTGGATTCCCCTTATGGCTCATTTCCCTGATGGTGTGGAGGGTGCATTAGGTGGACTCCTTGGCCCAGGCATCCTGACTGTGCAAGAGCTCTGGTCACCTTTTCCCCCAGTGCTCTGGAGTCGGAAATTGGAGTGAGTCAGAAGTGAAACCATCCATGTAGGCCTCTGTTTCTCCCTTGCCAAGATGGACTGGTGACTGTGATAACTGCTCTGGAAATATAAAGCAGGAGGCATGGCCGGGGTGATGAAAGGGAGGTGGGGTGGTGGTCAGTGTTCACATGGGGGAAGGTGGTATTTCACTAGGAAGGTGATACTTGAATCAAGATCTAAAGAAGGTGACTGATATCACATCAAGAGCCTTCTAAATGGAAGGAAAAGCATGTGCAAAAGCCCTGGGACAGGAGCATACCAGGTATGTCCAGGAGCAGCAAGAAAGCCCTGTGGCCACACGAGACAGCTTAGGATGTGACCTCCAGGAGGTGACAGTAGGGTGACAGAAAGCCATTACAGGGCTTTGACCCCATGGGACTTTGTTTCACTGGGCCATCCTGGCTACAGTGTTGAGAACACAACACACAGGGTTGAGGATAGACAAAGGAGGTCAATCATGAAGCTTTTCTAGGAACTCAGGCAAGAGATAGGTTCTAGTGTGGACCAGACAGGTGGCCGTGGAAGGAGTGGTTAATCCTATTCTGGGTACATTTTGAAGACGAAGTTCACAGGATTTGCTGATGGCCTGGATATTGGGAATGGGAGAAAGGAGGAATTGAGAGAACTCCCAGCTCTTGTTGGTTGCCCCAAGTGAGGGGAAGGAGGAGGTTTCTGGGAGTAGGAGGGAGTCTGTGTTCCACATGCCGAGGAAGGTGCCTTTCACAGTGGACCTACCGATGTTCGTGTCTGGGAGAACTCTGAACTTCTACCCCATCAGCAACTTTCAAGTACAAGTCTCCCCCACTTTTTCAAAGTTCATAGTAAGACACTTGGCTCTTTTGAAAGATCTACGTTTTCACCCAGCTTCAGTAGCAGGAAGAAATCTGAAGAGGATTTCCTTCTTATGAAAAAAGTCAAAGAGTGGACATTGCATTCAGCATCTGTTTTGTGGGGAACCGCTACAGAGGCAGCATGCACCCCAATCTGGGCACTGCTCTCTGTATCCAGCCACCAGTGCTTTGAATTGTGTCTGTGAATATCTGTTGTGCTTTATCTCCATTTATCTTGGGTATCCATTAGGAAGTTGTGTGCTGAGGCCGAAGAAAGGCCAAAGAGAAGAAATTTTTAGAGTCCGATCATACTCACTAATTTTTCTGTACGTTTTAACGGTAATTCATTCTTTACACAATTTCTGCTGTGAAAGGTTTCCTAGGAAAAATGTACTTTCAAAGAACAGGGGAACCTGGACCCCTCCCGCAGGGTTAGCTTTAGTCTCCCAGTGACACAGAATGTTCCATGACTTGCAGATTTTATCATGCAAACATTGCGCAGGGTTAGCTTTAGTCTCCCAGTGACACAGAACGTTCCATGACCTGCAGATTTTATCACGCAAACATTGCGCCTCTGACCACCTCCATCTGTTTCCCGCCCCCAGCTTCCCTGAATCTGGAAACCACCAATTTGTTTCCAGTATGTATGTGTTCATTATGTTTTTGTGCCCATGTGGACTGGACATGAGAGCATCTGGTTTGTCGTTCTGTGTCTACGTTCCTTAGCATAATGCTCTCAAGGTTTGTTTCCATGTCTGGTTATTGTGAATGATGCTCCAGTGAACTTGGGAGTGCATCTCTCTTTTTGAGGGAGTATTTTTGTGTGCTCCAAAAAATATTTGATAGAGCAGTTACTGGGTCTCATGGTAGTTGTGTTTATTATTTTCAGGAACCTCCCTACTGTTTTCCACTGTGGCTGCAGCAATGTACATTCCCACCAACAGCCCACTGGGTCCCCTCATCTACACATGCTTGACCACACCTGGTGTCTGTCTCTGGGACAATTGCTGTTCCAACAGCTGTGACAGCTGACTCCTGTTTTGACTTACAGTTCCCTGATGACAATTAGTGATGCTGAACAACTTTTTCTGTGTCTGTTGGCCACATGTATGTTATCATTGGAAAGTATCTAGTCACATAGTCTTCGATTTTTATTTAGTTTTTGTTTAGATTTGTATGTGTGTTTTGTGTCTTTTGGATATTAGCCTCTTCTCACACATATGATGTACAGATGATTTTGTCACTGGCTGGGTTGCCTTTTAAGTTTTTGTTGGCTTCTTTTGCCGTGAAGAAGATTTCAGTTTGTTGTTGTTCCACTTGTTTATTTTTGCCTTTGTTGCCTTTGCTTTTGGTGTCTGATCTGAAGACTTTGCCAAAACCAATGTCAAGAAACTTACTACTGTGTTTTCTTCTTGGAGGTTTATGGATTCAGGTCTCATGTTCAAGTCATTCATCCGTTTAAAATTTCTGTGTGCGGTGTTGTGATCTGGTTACATTCTTCTGCATTTAGTGTCCAGTTTTCTCTGTATCATTCACTGAAGAGACAGTCTTCTCCGCATTGTACATTTTCTGCTCCTGTATACTAAGTTAAGACCATATATGTGTGGGTTAGTTTCTGAGCTTTCTATTTTGTTCTATTCTATTCTGTGTATTTGTGTTTATGCCAGTACCATACGGTTTTGATGATTATAACATTGTATTCTAGTTTGAAATCTGGGAGTGTGGCGACTGCAGCTTTCTATCCCGAGATTGCTTTGGGTATTTGGCATCTTTTGTGAATCCATTTGAATTTTAGAACTGTCTTCTATTTCTTTGAATAATGTCATTGGGATTCGGATAGGGATTTCATCACATCTCTAGATTGCTTTGGCTATGATGAACATGTTAATGTCCAGTTAATGAGCATGGCATATGCTTCTGTTTATTTGCGTCATCTTCCATTTCTTTGACCCATGCATTTCTCCACACCCCAATGCACACATGCACTTCCTTTATTTTCCACCATGTGTTCAGTGTTCCAGGTCTTTCTTTCTTTTTTTTTTTTTTTTAAAGGTTTTATTTATTTATTTGACAGAGAGAGATCACAAGTAGGCATAGAGGCAGGCAGAGAGAGAGAGAGAGAGAGGAGGAAGCAGGCTCCCTGCTGAGCAGAGAGCCCGATGCGGGACTCGATCCCAGGACCCTGAGATCATGACCTGAGCCGAAGGCAGTGGCTTAACCCACTGAGCCACCCAGGCACCCGTACCAGGTCTTTCTTATTCTTGCTTACTCTTATTCCTAGATATTTTTTCTCCATGTAATTGTAAATGGCATTGCTTTCTTAGTTTCTCTTTGTGAAAGTTTGTCTTCAGTATATAGAAACACAACAAGTTGGGGCACCTGGGTGGTTCCACTGTGAAGCATCTGCTTTCAGGTCAGGTCATGATTCTGGGGTCCCGGGATGGAGCCCCTAGTTGGGCTCCCTGCTCAGTGGGGAGCCTGTATTTCTCTCTCCCTTTGTTGCTCCCCCTGCTTGTGCTCATGCTTCCTCTGTCAAATAAATAAATAAAATAAAAGAAGAAATGCAACAGGTCTCTGTATGTCAACTTTGTATCCTGCAGTTTTACTGAATTTGTTTTTTTGTAACAGTTTTTTTTTGTGGAATCATTAGGGATTTTTATACCCAGATGGTTTAGAGTTTTATCATAAATGCATATTTAATCTTGTGAGAAGTTCTTTCTGCATCTATTTTAACAACCATGTGATTCTATCTTTTATTTGGTTGAGGTGGTGTACCCCACTGGTGGATGTGCAGACGTCGAAGCGTCCTTGCATCACTGGAATCAGTCCCACTGGACCATGTTGTGGGATTCTTCTGATGTATTTTGACATCTCTGTTCATGAGGGATATTGGCATTTCCTTTTCTTGTATGTTTCTGGAATCCTTTTCTTGAACTGTTTTGGTAGCAGGATAATGCTTAGTTCCTAAAATGGGTTTGAACGGATGCCCTCCTCTCCTATTTTTTAAAGAGTTTGAGAAGGATTTGTATTAATTCTTCTACTGTCTGCTGAACACCTTAGTGAAACTTTTCGGTCTTGGACATCTGTTTCTTGGGAGATTTTTGATTATCAAATCAATCTTTTTTACTAGTGATCAGTCTGTTCAGATTTTTCCCTTTCTTGGTTCTGTCTTTCTAGGTTGTTGGGAGGGACTTACCCATTTCTTCTAGGCTGTCCAGTGTGTTGGCCTCTACTTGCTCATAGTACTCGGATGATCCTTTGTATTTTTGTGGTATTCATTCCTTTTTTTAAAGTTCGTTATTTTTTAAAATTTAAATTCAATTAGGCAAAGTTATAATACATCGTTAGTTTTTGATGTAATGTTCAATGATTCATTATTCATGATTCAATTAGTTCCCTGATTTATAGAGTACAACAGCCAGTGCTTTTTCACCACACGTGCCCTCTTTCATGCCCATCACCCAGTTATCCCATCCCCCACCCGCTTCCCTTTCTGCAACCCTCTATTTGTTTTTCCCAGAGACCAGAGTCTCATATGGTTTTTTCTCCCTCTCAGATATCTTCCCATTCAGGTTTCCCACCCTGTCCCTATGATCCTCTGTGTTATTCCTTATATTCCATATACGAGTAAAACCGTATGATAACTGTCTTTCTCTGCTTGACTTATTTCACTTAGCATAATCCCCTCCAGTTCCAGCCATGTCCATGCAAATGGTAAGTATTCATCGTTTCTGATGGCTGAGTAATATTCCATTGTCTATATGAACCATATCTCCCTTAAAAAAAAAGATTTTATTTATTTATTTGACAGAGAGAGAGAGAGAGACAGAGATCACAAGTAGGCAGAGAGGCAGGCTGAGAGAGAGGGGGAAGCAGGCTCCCCACTGAGCAGAGAGCCTATGCAGGGCTCGATCCCAGGAACCTGAGATCATGACTTGAGCCGAAGGCAGAGCCTTAACCCACTGAGTCACCCAGGCTCCCAGCTTTTATTTTCATTGATCTTTTGTCTTTTTAGTCTCCATTGGATTATTTCCACATTCCTTTTGTTATTTCCCTATTCCTACTGATTTGGGGATTTGCTTTTCTCCCCCCTCCTTTTTTCCCATGGATGTGTATTGGAGAGCCTTCTTCTGGATTGACAAGATCTGAATTTCTATGACTTTCCCCCTTAGAACTACTTTTATTGCATCCCATAAGTTTTTGTAGGTTTTCCTTTTTGTCTTAGGGTACCTCTAAAGTTTCTTGATTTCTTCTTTGACAGTTGGTTGTTTAGTAGCATGTTGTTCAATCTCCCCATATTTTTGACAGTCCCATTTTCTTTTTGTGAATGATGGCCAGTTTCATACCATTGTGATTGGACAAGATCTGAACTAGAAGGTGAAGGGATCATTCAGATTAAATATTTGTTTCCTGTTTTTTTTTTTTGTTTGTTTGTTTGTTTTTTTTTTTTTTTTGTCTGAGGGAAGAGCATGAGTTCTGTGGGGACAGAGGGAGGTTTTGTGAGACTGGAGTCGGGGTGGTGGTTAACCCTCATTAGAAGTAATGACTACCATGCAGGCTGTGCATCACTGTTCACAATTTAGTCCTGATGGATGTGTACTTCATTAGAAGCATTTTATATGAGGTGCAGGGGTGCCCTTCTCTAACTGAAAGGTGCCATGTGAGTTCATGGCATGGCCCCAGGTCAGCAACCAGGATGTATGGTATTGTGGGGGATCAGAACTAGGCTTTCTGTTGAAAGTGACTGAAACAGGGAATGGTGAGCTTCATGACAATAGCTGAGGTCCTGAGTGACCCACTGGGTGTTGGTGGTGGGTGGGGTAGCAGGGCCTGTGGATCTGTCTCATCATGTCCTGTGGAATTCAGGGACACCCTCTTGTCTATTGAGTTGTGTGAAGTCAGGTAGACAGCAGTCCCTGGCCAGGCACAAGGGTCACACTAGAGTGCCACTAGAAGGGCAGTGTGTGCGGAGAGCTACTATTTGACTTCCATGAAAGCTGACTGGGATCTGGGGACTGTGATTCCTACGAGCAACACGGGGAGAGGAGGGATGTGGTGGTGCATACTTCCCGGGATTGTGGTCAGGACTAATCAGGAGCTCACGAGGTCAGTCATGCCTGGCCAGAAGGCACCCAGTCACTGTAGCTGTGGACACTGTGCCCATGGTACTTTTGTGCCGGTGGTCTCCCATGCTGTTGCCTCCTACTTTTCATCATCTTCATGGTCATGACCCTCTACTCTTGCCCTCTTGTCCATGACCTTCGGGGTATTGCTTTCCCACCATTTGGTCCTCCTCTTCTGCTCTGTGAAACCTGATGCCAGGGTAGCCTTCTAAAGAGGCAGCCCTTGTCAGTACCCTCATGGAACACTTCCATGGATCCCCTGTGAGGTGAGGATAATACCTTGCCCTGAAAGGGGGCTGCAGGTCCCCAATCAAGAGAGCCATCTCCCTTTTCAGCCTGGCCTGCCCTCCCCTCAGTCTTCCTCAGGGATGTTCTCCCCACTTCCTGAGCTTACAGCTCTGAAGTTAAAAAATGAATATTGTTTTCAATTTCTCATCACCCTGGTTCAACCATGCCACCTCTTTCGAACCTGTTCGTGGGCTTTCAGCAGTCCTGTAGGGCTGTCTGCTCAAGGATGGGATGACCTCAGAGGGGAAGCCTTCCTTCTCCATTCCCTCAGCATGTCCCTGAGCCCTGGAGCCAGCTGTCCCACTGATGGTTGCAGGACCTGAGCCAGCCCATCCTGAGACCAGGATGCGCCATCTGTGTAGACTGATGTGGCCAGGAGTGGTGGGCAGCTGGCATGGACCAGTGCAGGGGCAGATACTTTCTTTTTATCACTCTTTACCCCCTCTTCTTCCCAGAGTTAGCTCAGAGCCGCCTCCAAGCCCCGTATCTCGAGAGGCCTTGATTTGTGCTCCTGCCTTCAGCTGGTGACCTTGGTGTTTCACATTGCTTCTGCCTCCTGTACCCGCACTCATGGCATTTACTCCATCAGGGGAGGGATTGTACCCTGGTCTGTACTTGGTTTTCTGTCGGAGGCAGGCCCCTGGCCAGGGCGGCCTCCGCCATTAAAAGATGGCGCCTGGCTAGTTGCCAGGTTAGGATTGCCTCGTGAGACTAAGCGGAACGCCCAAAGAGGAAGTAAACAGCATTGGTTGCTAGCGAAGTTGTTCATTTAGGTGCACAGCCTGATTCGCTCCCTCCTGTACCCTGCTCACTGATTGGTCATGTAAGCGTATATAAGTGTGTAGACTTGCGGAAATAAAGAGAGAGAAGATGCATCCAAACTGGGGCTTCTTGTCGTCCTTGCGGGCCGAGGGCGATAGTTTTTTTCTTCTGTCCTGCACTGAGCCCATCCACATTTGTATCTTCCATGTATGTGCTTGGAAGCAAACCCATCCACAGGGAAACTATTAGCCAAATGGATCCAGGTGAAGACCACCGAATTAGATATCCAGGATGTATAACAAACCTGCTCTGAAGCCTATCTCACACTCTGTGACTATCTCATACTAAACCAGTAACAGTATTAGCTTTCCGGATATGAAGTGGCATCTGTCTCTACTTACACTCTTGAATGCATAGGTGCTGAGACTGGACAGAAAGGGACCATGGCTCCCATGGGCTAGGTTTAACAGGCAAAGTAGAAGAATTCAACAGATAATCACGTCAAAAAATGGGCAGAAGACATGAACAGACACTTCTCCAAAGAAGATCTACACATGGCTAACAGACACATTAGCCATCAGGGAGATTCAAATCAAAGCCACTTTGGGATACCACTTTATACCAATTAGAATGGCCAAAATTAACAAGACAGTAAACAAGTGTTGGAGAGGATGCAGAGAAAGGGGAACCCTCTTACCCTGTTGGTGGGAATGTAAGTCTGTGCAGTCACTTTGGAAATAAGTGTTCAGATTCCTTAAGAAATTAAAAATAGAGCTACCCCTGTGACCTTGCAATTGTGCTACTGGGTATTTACCCCAAAGATACAGATGTAGTGAACAGAAGGGCCATCCATACCCCAATGTTCATAGCAACAATGGCCACAGTCGCCAATCTGTGGAAAAAGCTGAGATGCTTTCAACAGATTGATGGATAAAGAAGATATGGTCCACATATACAAGGGAATGTTATGCCTCCAACAGAAAGGATGAATACCCAACTTTTGTATCAACATGGATGGGACTGGAGGACATTAAGCTGAGTGAAATAAGTCAAGAAGAGAGAGTCAATTATGTGGTTTCACTCACTTGTGGAGGATAAGGAATAACATGGAGGCCCTTAGGAGAAGGAAAGGAAAAGTGAATTGGGGGAAAACAGAGGGGGAGATGAAGCATGCGAGACTGTGGACTCTGAGAAACAAACCGAAGGTTTTGGAAGGGAAGTGGTGGGGGTTTAGGGGAACCTGGTGATGGGTATTATGGAGGGCACATATTACATGGAACACTGGGTGTGGTGCATAAACAATGAATCTTGGAACACTGAAAAAATAAAATAAAAAATAGTATAAGAATTCAATATAATTTGAATTCCAGGCATAGAGTGAATAATTATTGTAGAGTAAATACTCCCAAGTAGGGCTTAGGAACATTATGTAGCAACAGCTCTTTCAGATAGGTTATTGGAAGAAAAATATTTTTCTAAAAATTATTTATTTTAATTCCAGTTGAGTTAACCCAGTGTTGTATTAGTTTCAGGTGTACAGTCGTGTGATTCCGTAATTCCATATATTACTCAGTGCTCATCAGGAGAAGTGGACTCTCAGTCCTCTTCCTCTGTTTCACTAACCCTCCAGTCATCTCCCATCTGGTAACCATCAGTTTGTACTCTATTGTCCTCTCTCTTTCTCCTTTATTTATGTATGTTTGTTTCTTAAATTCTACACCAGAGGGACATCCTATAGTACTGTCTTTCTCTGACTGACTGATTTCACTTAGGATAATACTTTCTAGCTCCACCCATGTGGCTGCAAATGGCAAGATTTTATTCTTTTTATGGCTGAATAATAGTCTACTGTCTCTGTGTGTGTATGTGTGTACGCATCTATCATCTCATTTATCGCTTTATCAACAGACACTTGGGTTGCCTTCATATTGTGATCTTGTAAATAATGTTGCAAGAAACATAGGGGTGCATGCATCCTTTTGAGTTACTGTTTTCATATTCATTGGGTAAATACCCAGTAGTGTGATTGCTGGATCCTAGGGTAGCTCTATTTTCCACATCTTGAGGAACCTCCATACTGTTTTCCAGAGTGGCTGAACTAGGTTCATTCCCACCAACAGAGCATGAGAGTTCCTCTTTATTTACATCCTTCCAACATCTGTTGTTTCTTGTGCTGTATGTGAGCCATTCTGACAGTATGAGGTAATATCTTATTGTACTTTTGGTTTGCATCTTCTTGATGATGGGTGGTGGTGAACATCTTTTCTGTCGGCCATCTGTATTCCTTGGAGACATGTCTGTTTGTATCTTCTGCCCATTTTTCAACTGGACAATTTGTTTTTTTGGGTGTTAAGTAGTATCAGTTTTATATATTTTTATATATTTTAGGCAGTATCTCTTCTCCCTTTCCCATAGGTCATCTTATTATTACTTTTTCATTGTTTTACCACTGTGTGGAAACTTTTTATTTTCATATAGTCCCAACAGTTTATTCTTGCTTTTGCTTCCTTTGCCTCAGGAGACAGTCTATAAAAATATTGCTATTCCATGTCAAGAAGTTACTGTCTGTGCTGACTTGTAGGGTTTTTATGGTTTCAGGTCTCCCAATGAAGTCAAGAAACTGTTTTGAGTTTATTTGTCTGTATGGTGTCAGAAAGTGGTCCAATTTCATTCTTTTGTGCAGAGATGTCCAGTTTCTCCAACACTATTTGTTACAGAGACTGTCCTTTCCCCTTTTGATATTCTTACCTGCTTTGTGGAAGATTAGTTGGCCTCATAATTGTGGGTTTATTCCCTTGGTCGTTGTATTTTTGTGCCAGTACCACACTGTTAGGATGACTACAGCTTTGTAGTAGAAATTGAAATCTGGAATCGTGACTCTTCCAGCTTTCTTTTTAGTCTCAACATTGTGTTAACTATTCAGTATCTTTTGTGGTTCCCTATAAATTTTAGGAGTGTTTATTTGAGCTCTCTCTGTTTAATTTAAATTTAATTAGCCAACTTATAGTAGGTCATTCGTTTCCGATGTAGTGGTCAGTAATATATCGGTTGTGTATAACCCCCGGTGCACATTGCGTCCTAAGCTCTCCTTCATGCCCATCACCCAGTGATCTCCTCCAGCAACCCTCAGCTTGTCTCTGTAGTTAAGAGTCTCTCATGGTTTTCCTCCCTCTCTGATGACTTCCCATTCCGTTTTTCCTCCCTTCCCCTATGATCCTCTGTGCTGTTTCTTATAGTTCATATACGAGTGAAACCATATGATAATTGTCTTTCTCTGATAGACTTATTTCCCTCAGCATAGTTCCGTCTAGTTCCATCCAGGTCGATGTGATGGTAAGTATTCATCCTCTCTGATGGCTGAATACTATTCCATTGTAGATATGAACCACATCTTTATGCTTTCATCTGCCCGTGAACATCTGGGCTCTTTCTGTAGTTTGGCTATAGTGGATATTCCTGCTAGAAACCTTGGTGAGAAGGTGTAACCATTTTTCACTAAATCTGTATCTTCAGGGTAAATACCTAGTCGTGCAATTGCCAGTTCGTAGAGTAGCTCTATTTTTAACTTCTTCAGGAAACTCAATACCATTTTACAGAGTGGCTGTATGAGCTTGCATTCCCACCAAAAGCGCAAGAGGGCTACTCTTTCACTGCATCCTTGCCAACCGTTCTTGCTCCCTGTCTTGATAAATTTAAACATGCCGAATGTTGTAAGCTGTTATCTAATTGTGGTTTTGATGTGCGTTGTCCTCATGGCCACTGATGTTGAGCACTTTTTCGTGTGTCTGTCGGTCACTCGAATGTCCTCTTTGTGGAAAGGTGTGTTCATGTATATACCCATGTTTTAAACTGGGATGGGGGTAGGCCCAGTAGCATGAAAGGTGTGATTTGCTTAGGTACGGAGACCTTCACAAGCTCTGAATTGAGGTGTAGAGATAAGGAGAGTATGAGTGTCCATATTCTGGTCAGTATGGTATTAAAGTAGAAGTAAGCAGGGATTGGTTCAAGATTTCATTCAGATTTCTCCTGCTCTAAATCCTTTCTGGAGTTGTGAAAAGGTGTGATTTTTGACCTTGCTGTGGGGTGAGTCCTCTGCTTCCCGCAGGTGTCCTATTCCCTGGGATTTAGAGCCAGACCAGTGGGAGTGGTTCTTGAAAAAGCCAACCCAAGGTTAAGGTTAGGGTCTAGTGGCCTGGTATGGTCCGATCTTCCATCACTATGGTGAACTTCCCAGGGGGCTGAATTGAGGGCATGGGTCAACGGGAGTGACAGGCTTAGGGTTTGTGTCCAGGGGGCCGCTGAATGGGGGGTGGATTCAAGGAGGCATGCAGATAACTCCTACTCTGAATCCGTTGCTGAGTTCAAAGTGGCATGGTGTCCTTCTGGGAGGCATGCTGAGGCCTCTGGCATGGCTCAGATGTTCTAGGCTTTGGGGATTTGGAGCCAGGACTCTGGGGAGGGAAGCCTTTAGAATCCAAACTAGAGTTAGGGTTAGGGCCTAGGGGCATGGCAGGCCTGATTTGCCAGTGCTGAGGTGACACTTCCCGAGGGCTTGAGTGGAAGGCAAGGGTTAGGTGAGTATCAGGCTCTGTGTCCAGAGGAGGATGCTGAAGGTGTGGTGGGTTAAGTGGGCATACATATTTCCCCCTCTCTGAATCTTTTCTGGAACAACAAATGGCATGGATGCCTTTTGGGTGGCAGGAGGTGTCCACTGGTATCGTTCCTGTGTATGCAGTCCCTTGGGAGTCAGGTGTCTGGGGACAGACCTTTAAGAACACCACAGACTGTTAGGGTCTGCTGGTGCTGAGGGGAGCACCCTAGGGGCTTGAGTTGAGGCCGTGGGTCAGGCTGAATGTCCGTTTCCAGGTTCGTACTCAGGTTCCAGTGAAGGTGGGGTTGGCCTCTGGTGGGCGTGTTGACTTCTCCTGCCACGAAGTTTTCGCAGTTCCAAATGGCACGCTTAGCTTCTGGGTGGCGGGCGATGCCACGGAATGACTCAAGTGTCCCCAGTCTGGAGGGCTTGAGGGCCAGGACTCTGTGGACAGAAGCCTGAAAACCCAAGCTAGAGAAAGGGTTAGGGTGTAGGGGCACAAAGGTCAGATCTTCCTGCGCAGAGGCAAGGGCCCTGGGGTGCTGAGTGGAGGGCGTGAGTCAGGCAGAGTGTCAGGCTCCAGGACTGTGTCCATGAGGCGGCTGAAGGTGGATGGTGGTCTCATGTGGTATGCGGAGTTCTCCCACTCTGAAGCCTTTATGGAGTTGCGAATGACACAGTTCTTTCTGGGTGGCGAGCAGAACCCTCTGGTATGCCTCAGGTGTCCCAATCTGCAGGGCTTGGGGCAGGCCTGTGGGGATGGAAGACTTAAAACTTAACATAGGGTCAGGGTTAGGGCCTAGGGCCCCGCCAGGCCTGATCTGTCATCACTGAGGCAAGATCCCTGGGGGGCCAAGTTGAGGTCAGGGTTCAAGCGGACTGTCAGGATGAGGCTTTTCTTCCGGGGGGGCGCTGAATGTGGGGGTGATCTCATGGGGGCATGAACAAGTCTCCTACTTGGAGGGATTTGCACAGCTCCAAACAGAACCGTTTCCTCCTGGGGAATGTGTGGAGTCCTGTGGTTTGGCTCAGGGTTCCCGGTCAGGAGGGCTTGGGGGCCATGCCTCTGGTGATGGAGCCTAAAAACACAACCTAGGGTTAGGGCCTAAGGACCTGGAAGGCCTGATCTGCCAGCGCTGAGATGATCTTTTCAGGGGGCTGCATAGAGGGCAGGGGTCGCCAGTGTTCTGGGGTGCTTCAGGCCAGCAAGTGCCTGTCGTTGAGAGGCTTTCTCAGAAGGTTCAGGCCGTGACCCCTGGGACCACCGGCTAGGCCCAGTCGGCTCTCCTGAGGGCTCCTAGTGCCAGAAGCGAGTTTGCCGGGGGGTTTCTGGCCAATTCTCACGAGATTTCTGTCCAAGTCCATATCGATTTGTGCAGAAAGATTAAGAGAATCGGCCGGCATTGTGCAGTGATTTGGGGTCTGCGTGCATGGTGTTTGGAGCACTTTCTTGCCAAGGGCATGTTGCGACCATCTGGAACCAAGGGCCAGACCCACAGGACTTGCCTGAGGGTCCCTGCTGAGATTTGCTCCTCAGGGGCAGAGTTTAGGAAGGGGGTGAGGCTGGGCATCAGGCTTTGGCTTTGTGGTCTGGGGTGGGGGCACAAAGTGGGTGGTCTCAGGGGTCATGCAGTTTTTCTCCCGCCCTGAGATCTCTGTGCAGCTCTGAGCAGCATGGTTTCCTCCTGTAGGGAAGGTGGAGTCCTAGGATGTACTCAGGGGTACCCAATGTAGAGAGAGGGCTTAGGGGCCAGGCCTCTGGGGCAGGAGCATGAAAACCCAACCTAGGGTTATGGTGAGGGCCTGGGGACATGGTAGGGCTGATCTGCCTGTGCTGAAGTGAGATTTCTGGGGGACTGAGTTGAGGATGGGGGTCAGGCGGCACCTCAGGCTCCGGGTTTGTGGCCAGGGGATCTGCCGAACGTGTTGGTGGTCTCCGGGGTGCATGCAGGTTTCTCACACTCTGAGGGTTCTACGCTGCTCTAAACGTCATGCTTTCTACCTGGGTGGCAGGTGGAATCCTGGGGTGTGGCTCAGGGTTCCCCAACCTGGAGGGATTGGGGGCCAGGTCTCTGGGGACAGAAGTCTAAAAACCAAAGTAGGGTTAGGATTAGGGCCTAGGGGCATGGTAGGTCCAATCTGATGGCTCTTAGGTGGGATCCCAGGGGTGCTGAGTAGAGGACGGGGGTCAGGCAGAGCACCAGACTCTGGGTTTTGTGGCCAGGGGTGGCTGCCAGAGGTGGGGTTAGCTTTAGGGAGGCATGGGGATTTCTCACGGTCTGAGGGTTCTGCACAGGTCCAAATAGCACGGTTTCCTCTTGGGTGGCAGGGGACTCCTGGGGTGTGGCTCTGGGGTCCCCAATCTGGAGGGCTCTGGGGACAGACCCCTGGGGATGGAAGCCTTAAACCCCAACCAAGGCTTAGGGCAAGGGCCTAGGGTCATCGCAGATATGATATGCCAGTGCCAGGGCGCACACCTCAGGGGTTGAGTAGCGGGAGTGGTTGGCATTATGTGCACCTGCCTCACAGAGGGCTTTCTAGCAGGGTTTGGACCACAACTACTTGGGACCCCGTGCCAGGCTCAGGCAGTGGCCCTGCCAGCCTCTGCTGCCAAATGCAAGTTCGCTGGGTTTTTCTGGCTAAATCTGACATTTTTTTCTGCCCACATTGATATCGATTTGGGCAGAAAGCTGTGAGAATTGGTCAGCATTGGGTGGTGATTCAGGCCATGCTGGCACATGCAGTCTAGAGCTCTTTCTTTCTCGGTGTTTGTTGTGGCCATCCAGGAACATGGGTTTGGCCCATGCAGCTCCCCTGCTCCACAGGCAGAGTTGAGGGTGAGGGTCCAGCTGAGCACCAGCCTGCATGTTTGTGGTCTGGTGGGGAGCCATATGTGGGGGTGGCCTCAGGATGCAGGTCTCTCCCACTCTGAGGGTTTTGTACAGCTCCAAGCAGCATGGTTCCTTCCTGAATGGCAGGCAGAGTCCTGGGCTGTGGCTCAGAGGTCCACCATCTGGAGGGATTGGTGGCTAGTTCTATGGGGACAGAAGCCTGAGAACCCACCCTAGGGTTACTGTTAGGGCCTAGGGGTATGATATGCCTAATATGCCCACACTGAAGCAAGATCCCCAGGTACCTGAGTCGAGGACAGCGGTCCAGTGGTGCATCAGGCTCGTGGTTTTGTGGCCGGGTGGGCTGCCTGAGGTGGGGGTGGTCTCAGGGAAGCATGCGGGTTTGTTCTTTTCTGAGGGTTCTGCGTGGCTGCAGTCTCCTCCTGAGGGGCAGGTGGACTGCTGGGGTGTGGCTCAGGTGTCCCCAATCTGGAGGGCTCGGGGGCCAGTTCTCTGTGGATGGAAGCCAGAAAAGCCAACGTAGGGTTATGGCCTAGGGGCACGGCAGACCCAACCTGCCGCTGCTGAGTCAGGTTCCCTGTCGGGCTGAGTCCAGAATGGGCTCAAGTGGCACATCAGGCTCTGGGATTTGTTGTCGTGCGGGCCCTCTGCGGTGAGGGTGGCCTCAGGAATGCCTGTGGGTCTCTCCGAGGGTTCTGGACAGCTCTCCATGGAAGGATTTCCTCCCGGCTGGCTGGCGGAGTCCTCAGGTGTGGCTCAGGGGTTCCCAATCTGGAGGGCTCGTAGGCCAGTTCTCTGGGCACAGAAGCCTGAACACACAAAGTAGGGTTTGGGTTAGGGTTTAGGGGTATCCAGGCCCAATCTGCCCGTGCTGAGGTGAGAACTCGGGGAGCTGAGTCAAACACAGGGGTCAGGAAGCACGTCAGGCTGTGAGTTTGCGACTGGGGAGGTTGGCGTTGAGGTTGGGGGTGTCCTCAGGGAGGCATGCGGGTTGTTCCATTCCTAGGGTTCTGCATAGCCTCCCATGGCACGGTTTCCTCCTGCGTGGCAGGCAGGGAGGGTCTCTGCTGTGCTGAGCTCTGGGTGTTCTATGCAGGTGAGAAATCGTGAAATCTTACCCGCGAAGCCAAGGAACGAACACAGCTTGGAAAGAAATTGGAATGGAAGACAAGGAAAGAAGACCATGTCGTACTTCATGAAGAGTGAGGTAAACATGGAGTGATTTTCGATCTCTCGTTCTGTCGATGATCCTTTTCCAACCCACTGTGGTAGGATACATTTGGTTCTGTTTGCATAAGGAGCCCCCAGAAAGCGGCCAGGAAAGATTTAGTTCTCAGAGGATGTCACGTTCCATGGATATGTTCCTTCCAGTTTGCCCAGGTACAATGGTGAGTGGAGAGAACTCGGGCGGAAGAGGCGAGGAGGTGTGCAGCAGTCAGGAGGGCGCCTTCCCCCTTTGTCATGAACGCCTTGGGCCGGTGTTCATCGAGAAGAAGGAGAGGGGATCCCAGAGCTTTGCGGCAGGCAGGGAGGTTCCAGGTCTGTCTAGAGCTGACAGGGGTCCCTGAGGAGAGGGGAGCCAGCGGCGTGGCCGGCCGGAACTGCTGGTCTGGAGGTGGGTTTCCCTGAGGAGCCACGTTGAGGATGAGGGTCAGGTGGCGCATCAGGCTCCAGGGGGCTGCAGAATATGGGGGAGTCCTCATGGGGACACACACAGTTTCTCTCTGAGGGTTCTGCTGAGGGTTTCCTGCTCAGTGGCAGGTGACTCCTATGCTGTGATTCCAGGGTTCCCAACCCGGAGGGCTTGCGGGACAGGCCTCTGTGTAAGGAAATCTGAATATGCAACTTAGGGTTAGAGTTATGGCCTTGGGGAATGGCAGAACCGATCCGCCACTCGGATGCGGGCTCCTGCCGCTTCCAGTCGGCGATGGGAGAAGAATTCGGCAGAAAGAAGTCAGCTGCAAGAGATTGGGAGCAGGGGACAACAGTCGGAAGGGACTGCTGCCACGAAGCACTCCACAGCCTCCCTTGTATTGGATAGAAACAGTAGCCAACAGCAGGACTGAGGAAGGTCAGACGTTAATCCCGTCTTGCAGACAAGCAAGGAGGGGGATCAAGATAAACTTAATTAAAAGTTAAACAAGGACATTCAAAGGACTCGTCTAACTAACCACGGGCCCTTCTGGGAAGAGAAAGCAAGAACGCAAGAACGGACAAGGGAAGCAGGCGGTTTTCGTTCCACTCTGAGCTGACCCGGCGTTCCCGGGTGCTCGGTTTCCCCGAAGTAGGCGGCGTTCCGCCCTAGGCGGGCAGGCGTTCCCGGTTGTCCCGCTTCTGTGAAGGGGCGGCCTTCCGCCCTGAGCCGGGCATCCCCAGCTGCCCAGCTTCACGGTCTATATCATCCGTCTCCCCAGAGACCTGTTGCCAGTGTACGTTTTTCCCAAGGCCATATCTCAATGTGATTGGCGACCAGTAAAACCCTCTAGGGTCTGCAGTTGAAGTAACAAATTGTTCTGAGGGGCAGCAGCAGGTTCCCCTCGGGGTTGAGTTGAGGAAATGCTTCCTGCCGTGCAGCGGAATCAGGGCTGCTGGCCATGGGTCCGCTGATGGTGGGGGTTGCTTTAGATGGGCGTGAAGCTTTCTTCCTCTCGGAGGGCACTGTAGAGCTTCCAAGGGCACGGTTTCCGCATACGTAGCAGGCAGATTCTTGGGTTTTCACAGAGGGGCCCTTCATCTGGGGAGTTTGGGGGCCTGGCCTCTTGGGATAGAAGTCTGAAAGCAGAAACCAGAGTTATGGCAAGTGCCTCGGGGCACGGCAGGCTCGATCTGCTGCTGCTGAGGAGGGTTCCCCAGTGGGTTGACGTCAGGGCGGTCAACCGGTGGCACGTTAGATTCCGAGTTGTGTCCAGGGAGGCTCCAGAAACTGTGGGTGTCTCAGAGTGGCACGCAGGTGTCTCCCAGTCTGATGGTTCTGCAGATTTCCAAAGACCACGGTTTCCTCATGTGTATGGGTTACAGTCCTGGGGTGTCCCTGAGGCGCCTTTAATCTTTGCTGGCACGAGTCTCAGAGGTCCCTATCCGTGAGCTTGAGGAACTTGCCTCTGGGTATGGATGCCTGTCCATCCCACCTAGGATTAGGGTTTGGGCCTGCTATGCCCTTACGCCCCATGTGCCCGTGCCGATGCAGGCTCCCCTCAAGGCTGATTTTAGGGCAAGATCCAGCGGCACAGCAGAATCCGATTTTATGGCCATGGGGTCCTCTTGCGGTGGGGGTGGCTTTAGGGAGGTTTACAGGTTTCTCCCCATCTGAGGGTTCGGTGCAGCCTCAAATCACAAGTCTTTCCATGTGGTGGATGGAATCCTGTGGTTTCGCTAAGTAAACTGTAACCTTGGGGACGTGGGATCAGATCTTTTTGGATGGAAGCTTCAAATCCCAAACTAGGGTTATGGTAAGAGTCTAAGGGTGTGGAAGTCCCTATCTGCTGGTGAGGAGGCGGACTCCCTGGTGGGCTGATTTGAGGGCAT